>NC_052624.1:23858813-26358813 GCF_016161935.1 Mauremys reevesii
TCAGTGGTGTCAATTAAAATGTCACATTTCCCTACAGCTACGATACAGTTGTATTTGAGATACCACAGTTACAATCATGAGGGAAATTGGTATCTCAGAATCCAGTGCGTGACACTTGTTGGGAATGCCAACTTTGTAAAGAACCCCTGCATCATGTCAGCAAAAAAAGAAAGACAGGAAAAGAACAAAGTACTATCTCCTCCTTCCCGAGATGGTTTTTGCTATGTTCATGGCCTGTATGCAGTTTGATTTATTTCTTTAACATAAATAGCAGTTATCACCTGTCATTTTCCTGATTCAGCATTTCTGTGGGAAACAACCAATGGTAATAATAACAACAGTGGGAAAGCCATAGGATTGTGCGGTTCGGAGACAAATTAGGTCCTAACATTAGAGATAACCCTTATAAGGAGGGAAATATAATGTTAAGTCCAAACTTCACCATCTTCAGAGTGTGGGTACTCTGCAATCTTCCTTGCCTACATAAGTTCCTTTCCTGACACACCTGGATCCTTTCCGCTGGTGTGTTTTCTACACCAGCCTACTATAGTTATTTAGTGAGCATCAGCAATGCACTAGGTGAAAAACTGAAGACATGTTACAGGCTGAAGGGGTTTGTAATCTAAAAGGACAATGAAGCAGAACTGATATTATATTCGGCTCCCTTTACGCCACTGGGTGGCGGAAAAGGTGCATTGACTGCATAACACTCCAGCTGGCGATAACCCCGGGACAATGGTTTTCAACCTTTTTTTCATTTGTGGACCCCTACAAAATTTTGAATAGAAATCTTAGACATAATCTGCAGAACCTCAGGGGTCTGCAAAACACAGGTTGAAAACCACCGTTCTATGGTAATGACGACCTTTCACAGACCCCCTAGGCATAGTCTGCAGACCCCCAAGGGTTGAAAACCACTGCCCTGGTACATGTGGGAATAGAGCAGGAGATCTAGCTATCACACCTCCCTTCCCATGGTCCCACTCTTTAGGGGCCACTTATAGCTGGCACAAGTTAGAGCAACTGCCGGGCTGCTCTAATCATCCGTGCAGAAATTCATGGCGCTGTAACTGGCTTCCAGCTATAACTGGCGTTTGTGCTGTTCTCAGTGGAAATTGAGAGATGTAGAATCTACCACAACTGTATAGCCTTTTCTCTCCCCTCTTATACCCACAATCTTTTTAGAGGGAGCCTGGCTGCCTTGCTTTAGCCAACTTCTACAAAGTAGTGCACGGAGAGCAGGCCCTTGCATGTTATGGGAGGGAGGGAAGGAGGAAAGGAGGGGATGACGAGGCCAGTGTTTGGGACAATATTGTAAAAGAGGGAAGTTATGAATCTTTGTATTATGTAAAGTATCAGGGGGTAGCCATTTTAGTCTGTATCCACAAAAACAACAAGGAGTCCGGTGGCACCTTATAGACTAATAGATTTATTTGGGTATAAGCTTTTATGGGTAAGAAGTGAGGTTTTTTACTCACAAAAGTTTATGCCCAAATAAATCTATTAGTCTTTAAGGTGCTACCGGACTCCGTGTTGTTTTTTGTATTATGTGAATACACCTGTATCTCTAAACTGGAAAGGAAAGAATTCAGCTAGGATGTTGGAATTGTTTTAATTTATTTTAAAAGGCCTCTGTCTCAATTCACAATAATTATCCATGTTTTCTGCAAGTATAATGTTAAAACAGAGCTTTCACCTGTGCATAGGAAATACAGGCAATGAGAACTGTCTCTGTTGGGTGGAATTAAGAACACAGAAGTGTCATTGTGAGGCTATGCTGCCACTGTTGTCATTTTTGCTCAAAGTGAAGAGGACGTGAGGAGGAGGGTGTTCCACTCACAGTGTCATAAACTCAGCTTCAGGACACAGCCACATATCTCACCCACCTCTAGGCATCCAGCTTCTTTGGGGGATGGCTTGTTGGTCCCCTCTTTCCCACAACCAGTATTGCTGAAACTTCTCAGGAAACTACCCCATTCTTTGTGTAGTAAGACCCAGTAACCATTCAGTGAGATACCCCCTCACCTGCCCCTTTAAAATCCACAGTGCTCTCCAAAGTTTATGTGCAAGAGTTCATCAGAGCAGTGTGCAGTCCTGGCACATGGAGGGCCTGCTCTCCCCTCCCTCGCTGTGTAGAGCTCAGCTGAAGCCCGGGAACCAGGCTGTCTCTGTGAACTCTACTGCAAACAATAGCACAGACTATCGCAAGAGATTTTTATAGGCTCAGACTGTATGAATAACAAAACAGGAATCATTTCAAAATAATTCAGTGGATTGCTGTCTGGCAGTATCACAACTGCTATCAATGTCTTTTCTATTTGTACTTCAGAATTATTATGAAAAAGTCTGACTGTTACGCATTTGACCCAGGTCGTGTTGAAATGAAGGACTGCGTCCCTGGGACTGGCAAGTCCATGAGGGTATTCGCTTCAGTGGTGACTAAACAATAATTGCTATATAAATTATGGGATGCCTGATGACAGCTGGTCCCTTTCGGAGGAATACATCCTTTCTGTGCTACTAGGTGCAGATTGAAACAGTGACTAGTTCAGAACAGGGGACAGGCAAATAAATATTTTTTCCATCGTTATTCCATTTGTATAGGAATGTACAGCATCTCGCCAGAATTTACCTTGCACGCTTCCCTTTGTGCAGTGAGCTGGAAAAGATCAGAAGGAAGAGTTTCCCGTCCCACAGTTTTCAACTGAAAACGCACAATGGCAACCAGCTGTTTGAAACACCCAGCCTTTAGATCACAATTGTTTCAAAGAAGTTATATAACAAGTTTAATGGAGGAGAGTTCTGTAGGGGCAAATGAGTGAAAGCACTGGGCGGGGCATGGAGGGTCATGTGCCCCCCCAATTTGCTGCTTGGCTTGGACTGAGCATGCTCACATGGACTGAGCATGCTCACTAACACTGCTGAAGCTGGCTGCCCTCACTCTGCCCCTCATACTATTGTCAGGCATGAGTCGTCTAGCTGCAGGACAGTCCTTCTATGGTTACAGTTGCTGTCTGTGGGATGGAATAGTGGTTGCTGTGCTCCCCTTCATGCATCCTGATATTCATGGTCATGGTGGAGCTCTCTCTTCCAGGGTGCAGTGGTGCACAGACCCACTTCCCCCACTGCCCTACATCTGTCCTGCCTTTTCCCACCATCTCGTATCACTGGGAGACAATTAGGCTCCGAACTCAGTGTTGCCAACTCTCCTGGTAGTGTTGGGAGTCTCACTGAAATTTTGATGATTTCCTTAAAGCTCCACCTACTGGAAGCATGTGATTAGATGAGAATCACAGCTTTCCTTTTTCTAGTCCTCGTGTTTTCAGAGAAAATCTTGAAACTGTGAGTATGCCCTAAAGCCTCAAAAGCCCGAAGGCACAAAACCAACCCCAAATCTATTACTTATTTACAATCTCACAATTTTAAGCCAATTCCATCATGGGTTTTGAACACTTGAGGTCAGTGACACTGCAATTTACTCTACACATGTTGTCTCCTGTACCCACATGGAGCTCCACTAGGTGTCTGTCTGCACTGAGTTAATTGCAGGATCAGGGCCTCATGATGCAGAGGACTTCACATCAGGGTGATTTTCATTGTAAGAGAATATAACCAGCATAATAAAGCACAAACAATATTCATGAAGTATATGACGAGATTAACTACAAGGCTGACTTTCAATCTCAACTTGTCGGCTAAGGTTATAAATGGCTTGAGACTGATAGGAAAATTCTGAACTGAAGGTTTGTTAATTAATCTATCAATTACCATAGCTGCATAAAGAAATAAAATGCAAGCTTTTAAAAACAAAATAGGAGACACAGCAAAGCAGCTGGAGGTGAGCTCATACAATGTAGAAGTGTAAGAGTAGTAACATCAGAGGGGGAAGATCATCACATATGCTTAATGGTAAATAATTAAAACCTGATGAGCCAAATTCTACCCTTGGAATTTGGCCCAATGTAAGTTAAAAAGTATATGCTTGATCCAGCTCCTAGTGAAGCCAATCTCAAAACTCTCATTGAGTTCAGCCCCTGTAAATGAATATGCATGTAGGTTAATATAAACATTGCTGGGGCACATGCTGTTGTGTATATTAATATGCACATTACTACCGTGTCTCTGTATAAGAGTTTTAACAGAAATTAATTATAAACATGCATTCATAGCTCTGAAGTTTCATTGGTAACAAAACAGTGTAAAGAAATTAATAGCATTTTAATATGTCTACTTCTGTTAAGTCAGATACCGTGCTGCTACTGATATTTAGCAACAAGGCAATTAACAGATGTGAAGTCTAGTGTGATAACTTCTTGTGTGTTATCCAAGTGTATTTTTAAACCCCCTGGAATGTTAAATTCTAACCGTACATTTTAGAGATGGAATAAAGGGCTTTTCTTGCGTGTGCAATTCTAACTTCCATTTTCTTTTGGAAACTCTAATTTGGCAGTGACCCATTATTTATAATGCCAGTTTATTTGACACTAATTATATAAGTATTGCCACTGAAGTCAATTTGCATTGAAAACAATGTGACTACCCATGTGAGCATGATCTATGGGACAGGATTCCTGATCGGAATAGAGCCTGATCCTGTTCCAATGGAAAAACTTGATTTCAATGGGAATGGGATCAGACTTCGGGTCTCTTTGGCCCAGTTTTGCTACCAATCTTTTTTTCTTTTCTTTTCTGTTCATTTTTTAAAAAAAAGTGAAGTTGTGCTTTGATTTCTATTTGCATTTTCCCACAGACCATGATGTGTATGTTATCAATTGTATTAGCGACTTCTTATGAACCAAAATATGAATTGTAATATGCATACTGCACAAGCACATATATATAACACAACATGTAACGTTTGCAAAAGTATAAAATAACATTTTCTTTGGGGTCTTCCTACTATTTAAGAAAATAAATGCAATAAAATCAATTACTTTAGAAACATTATTGCATATGATTAATGTTATTTTATAATATATTGCTTAGGCATATATTTATTTGTGTGGTTCATTGCTTGCCTTAAAAGACTTGCATTTGTTCAAAGCATGAACTTATTCTAGGTTTAAAATGATAAAAGGAAACAAATGTAAAAACATAATGAAATCACCTCAAAATCTGCTTACGTTCTCACTTTTTATGCTAACCCCCATCATGAAAATAATCCACAAAATTTCACTGAGATTACTCCATCAAATCCCATGTCCATCAAATCCTAAAACATACTCCACCTGCTAGAGAAACTATCATAATAATTGTCTGGGCTTTTATCTGATGAATATGCATTAAAGCAGCAGAAACAATTTAATTTAATCTACATTATTAGAGAAAGTTCCTGAAACAAGCTGTTGTGGAGAAATTTATGTAATATTCAGCACAGAGAAGCTGTCTCAGAATTGATTGAAGCCCGCTTCCTATATTCAGTCAGAGCACCATAATATTGTTAACTTCACAGTATGTTTTTGTGTATAGATTGGGTGACTGTGTGCATGCTTGACTGCATGCATAACAGTATATGGTGTAATATGTCTGTCTACCTGTATGTGTATAAACATACAAAACATACACTGAAGATTATTGAAAAGCCTCTTCTTTAACCTCATGCAGTGAATCAGCATAATCTGAATCACAATGCACTGCGGTATACTAGAGTAAAAGGATACTGTTTGTCTGTAGGTCTGTGTCTGACTGCACAAGTGGACAGGCGTACATTTATGTAAAACCATACCAAACCAGCACAGGCAATATTAATGTAATGCTGCAAACCACCAACAGCGAGGTGGCTTAAAGTCAAACTTGATGAACCATCCTTCACCCTGTTGTGTCTCACTATTGCTGCATATACGCAAATATGAGGCTATATAACAGACACAGAGGGGGAAGGTTGGAGGAAGGAATGTCAGCCCCTTGACTTGCAATACATTTGCTTTTATTGGGGACTGTTTCAACCTTAGTATTGCAGAAACATACTTTACAGGTCACTCTCTTTTGTTATTGTAAAAAGAGTAGGTTTTCAGGGAAAAATGAATCCTTCATGTAGTTTAAGTGCATGAATGGGAAAATTTGTGTGAAGGAGACTTTTAAAACATACGATTAAATATATATATTGAGGATTTTTAAAAATATGAATTATTTACCAAAAGGACAATCACTATGATTTATTACCTATACAGGCCCTGAGTCAGCAATGCTTTTAAGTACATGCTTAACTTTAAACTTCTGCAAAGTCCCATTGACTTCAAAGGAGTTTGGGCATGTATTTAAGTACTTTGCTAAATAAGGATGGGATTTTTGAGAAAATGCTAAATTGTTTTTCTGAATAGGGGTCAAAATGGCTTGAAACAGTATGGCACTGGAAAAAAACAGATAGCAGGATCCCTGCCCTGAAGACACTGCACAATCTAAAGGTCACTCATAAGTACTCCCAATATTTGCTTGAATAAGTTTTCTCCAAGAGTAATGATTTGTATGGCTAGACTTTGGTATGTCTACATGGCACACTAAGTCTGGGCTCTGATTCAGGTTTGAGCCCAAGCTCCCTTTCCATCCACATCCACAATTCAGTCTGACTCAGGTCAGCA
Source organism: Mauremys reevesii (assembly GCF_016161935.1). Taxonomy (NCBI): domain Eukaryota; kingdom Metazoa; phylum Chordata; order Testudines; family Geoemydidae; genus Mauremys; species Mauremys reevesii. Next base: position 23,865,392 of record NC_052624.1, read on the forward strand.
AGCACCCAGGTCCTCAGACTCTTTGGGGAGAGAGGGGGCTTGCCCTGTCATTTTGCAGTATGGACCCAGCTCAAGCCGCAGACCCAAGTCAAAAGGTCTGCATAGCGCAGTTTGGACACTTTGATGTGGCTCTGAGACCTGGGTCCAGCAATTGTAAACCCAGGTTTACATGCAATGTAGATACTCAAGAACAGGTTTGGAAATATTGAGTCCACAAACCCTGGTCCCACAGACCTGAGTTTACAATTCAGTGTAGACGTATAAGACAAGAACAACAGGTGGGGATGACAGAGAATCATGTTTTGGTGGAGCCTGGTTGAAGAGAAAGACAATAATATCATGCAGTTTATGTGTCTGAAGGGTTACATAGGCTTTGCTTAATAACTATATACTGTGACAATAATGGTTTCTTTGGAGCCTTTACAGTTATCCTTCAACATTTTTTTTCAGTCATTACTGCGAAAGACTGAGACAGTTTCTATTTTGCGAATTCACATGCAGCTCAAGTCAGCGTACTACAAATTCTTGGGAATATGTCTAAATAAATGAAGGAAAGGAATTTGTTGGTGACTTTTATTTTTGTGCCTTTTTTTGTTCCTAAATAAAGTCACTAACACACATTATCAACTAAGGAACCACAACTTCTCTGTTCTTTTTTTTTTTTTTTTAAAAAGATTTTTTTTTAGTTTTCAGAATGAAAAATAACAGCAGATACTAGTAATTTTTTAATCCTGTAACCTACAAAATCAGCGTGCTTATTCTTTTCAAATTTGTTCTTGATCTCTGAATTACCTGCCATGTTTTAGTTCATAGCAATTATTTATGACTAAGAAGTATACACAGTTTATAATGGAAACTGCTCTTAACAAATACAGCAACCTAGTGATCTTTCAGGAAATGGGCACACATAGAGAGAGTGAGTTGCTGGCAAAGAAGAAATGTAGGGATTGTGAAGATTTCTGATAAATGTTGCACAAAATTAGATAAACTTGAGAGTCATTACACCTTTTAAATTAATCATTTCATTTCAATGTATTTTAGAAAAATCTCTAACCATTTCAATCAGTCCTGTATACAAATTCCCCTTTAACATCAGAAAAGGGAAAACATATGTTACTCAAATATACTAGTCTTACAAAAAGCCTGTGCTATGCCGCTAATATTTGAAGAAGTGGTTCCCAACAATATCTTCTCACTCAGCTTCCCATAAACCTTCTACCACATGTACAGCAGTAGTGATTGTGGGAAAATTTTAGCTACATCCTAATTAAAAGAGTTACACTAATATAACACAAGCTGAGGAACTGGCCCTACCCATTGTTTTCCCATTTAAAAAAAAAACAAAAAAAAACACTTGTGTAAGCACTACCAAAGACAAAGGCAACACTGTTTCAAAAAGAAATATAATAGGTCTATTTGCTGATCTTGTTTACACTCTGTTCCTGTATTGTGAATATTGATACTGCAGTAGGGCACATTGATCAATGTCATTAATTTGAACTAGCCAGGGATACCAGGGGCTGTCCTCTCCTAGAAAAACATTCCACGGAAAAAAATTGGTGCAATTTGATTAATTCCAAAGGCAAAAATTTGCTTCTGAAATGTGAATAAGGGTTTAGGGCACAGAACTGGGTGTTATAAACTCCTGAATTCTAAACCTGATCCAGACCCTGAGGTCCATGGACCACTCTGGCTCAGTTTCCTCACTTGTGAATTTTAGATAGTCTGCCTCTCTAATTGTGAGACTTAATCTGATAATTTCTGCATAAGTATTTGAATATTAAAAGCACAGGTACCGAGTATGATGATGATGATGCATTTTTATTAACCCTGGCAGTAAGAGTCCTTTTTGGCTTGGATGAGTTAGAATTACCTAAAGAAAGAGGATAGTCTCGGTGTCAGGCAGGGAAAACACCCCAACCTGCCTTCCAATTTGAGGGTGCAATTTTAACAAGGCACTCCCAGGAGTCCTCACACGAGCCCTCTAGCATATTACTGCATACTATTTTTTGGAGTCTGATGCCATTTATTCAGAACATAACATCTGGCTAACAAAATGTGCACTAACTCATCTGTAAAAGTGTGTTCTGTAAAAGCCGTTATTAGTCCTATTACTCTTGCAAACCACACTTATAAAAGCAAAGACTCCTAATTTCCATTTCACTTCTCACTAATCAAAGTAGGTGAAGACCTTAACAAACGCATCTGGGTTGAGAACAAATTGTCATCCATTGGGAGCGGGATACTCGTGACAAGTGGTGTCTGACTGCATTTCATCCTCACTGTTTACAATTTGTCCCAGACATGCTTAGATCTACAAATTCTCCATTCTCCTAGCAACTGAACACAGAGGAAAGGTGTGGTTTTACTATACACTATTGCTAAGACACAAGTTCATGTAAGCAGTCTTGCTCTTGGCTTGTGCTAGGAGAACTGAAGTAGTGTGTATACTTGAATACTAGGTACTCCCCTTTTCAGTATGTGTTGGAATACTGGAGAATTTGTATTATGAGGATTTTTTTGCTTTTTTTATCATCAAGTGACTACGCTCATGGCTTTCAGCCGAATGCACAAAAGGTATTTTTTGTGACTACTGCCGTCAATAAAATAAATCTTTGTGGAGTATGGCAGATACCTGTAAAATTGGTCATTTTAAAGTGATCTGTGATGAAAATGAGCCAAATATCATGATTTTTAAAGTAACAGATTTTAGAGACAAATATATCAGATGCTTTAGCATAAATAAATGCTGCGCCACAGATTGATTAATACATTGCGTAGCAGTTAGTAGCTCGAGGAAATCTATCAATGACATTAGGGAACATTTTCTGCTCACACTGTTCTTTTTAAACTTTTAAAGATATAAACAGCAAGAGCTGAGCTGCAACTTAATTACTGTCTCTGCTGCTTAACAATGGATAGAGACAATACAGACAGCTGTGATTCCCCCCTCCCCCCAACTTACCATTTGTATAAATTTCAACATCCGAATAGAAGTGATTGACAAGGGGAAAGGAAGGTATATCCTGGATATCAGCTAAAGGAATCTATATGGATTTTGTGGCAGGTATGATAGGCGTAATAGGAAGATGATGATAGGATGAATGTAATATAAAACACAATCTTAGGGTCTGCTTCTGTTCCCACTGAAGTGTGAGTTTTGCCATAGATGCAGCTGAAACAAGATCAGCACATGAAGGGGATTAAACCAAATCCTCTCATTTTTAACGTTAAATGTTTTCATTCAACTTCTGGGTCTGCAAAATTTGAGTTCATTAGAAAAAAAAACCTGTTTAAATTAGCTATTGTGTCTAGTAACCAAGTATAAAAAACATGTAGCAAATGTACTCATTTCATATACTGTAGATATAATTTGGAAACTGTGATTAGAAAGAGTTCCTTCCATTTCTTTATTTCTCCATTTTTTTTCGATTTGCTATTTTCTTTGGATGGTTTCACATATTTGTTTTAACTACAATATATTTGGGATTATTATAGATATGCATGTCAGTGTATATATGCACACACGATGTCTGTGTGTGTGCATTTATATTTTTATCTATATCTACAGGTATACATCAAATTATTAAACATAATATTACAAAAACCAATAATAAGAACTGTTTGGATTCCACCGTGTTTAAGAGCTATTTCCTAATACAACCTGGGGTTTATGATACCCATCAATTTAGCATGTCTAGACGTCTAGAGCGGCTGGAGACCATTTTTTATATATACACAGTAGGCACAATTCTACTACCCTAGCTCATGCTGAGCAGGACCTTACTATGAGATTACAATGCAAGTAGAGTGGCAGCTTAAGGCCTGGTATGGAGGGTGATATGTCATTATTGCGGGCGTCAGAGCCATTGTTTGATATTTACTTCTGGTTCATATTTCCTATGGCATCTAGCTGCCTTCCCCCCTTTCCCCTCCAATCACCATTTAAAGAATAAACAGCCATTTTTCAGCTTCTAAGAAGAGGTAAGAACCAGGCAATTATGTTAAATTAATTTGGTGTAAATCTCTTTCCACAAGGATGGAGATATAAAGTCTGTCACATTCAACGTTTTTTTCCTCATACACCTTTGACTTTTTATGCTGGTGTTTCATTAACAGTGAGAGAGCCGTGACTCCACTAATAATTTTGAACAAAGTTTCTCTTACAGAGAGCAAAGATTATCTAAAGATGGTAAAGTCCCTTTGTTATGCAGATTTCTGACTGAAATCTAGTTGTGAACCACTGTTGAACCCCAGAAAAGAAAAAGGAAAGAAAAAGAACCAACAACCTCCTTTACTTTCAGGACAGCCTAACAATATTAGCAGGTGTGAGATATCCAAAATCAGATGCATTTAAAACTACTTTGGGTCCCAATCCTCAGTTCAATGGGACCACTTGCATAAATAAGACTATTTAAGGGTTGCAGGACTAATCCACTGATGTAAATAAACAGATTATAAAAGACTTACTGTATTTGGGTACTATGATAATACAAAAAAATAATACTAATATCTGGCTGTCATTTCATATCACTGGTTTTCTTTTGCTTAAAAAGAAATCATTATCTGCCCACACATGTCATTTTAACCATATGTTTTTTCTAGCTATTTTACTGTTGGCATTTTAAATCTTCCACAACAGCAAAATCTGAAGTACTTTATTGCTGACAATGGCCAGGACACCAGAGTAAGGTGAAAGAAACACTACAGTGAACAGGTGTGGAATAGCTTTCCTGTAGGGCAAGTTTTCTCCTAACCCATCCAGGCACTTTAGTTAGTGGCTGGTGCTTTGAAGAACAAGGATTTATATTTCCTATTTAAAAACAAAATCCTATTAATTCATCAATGGGTGCTCTCGTTCTGGCCTGATTCTGCATTCACTTAAATCAATGGCAAACTTTTCACTGATCTCAATTGTGCAGGATCAAGCCCAGTATCCATATATACAGGATTAAAAAAATCTTATTAAGATCTTGAAGTAAAAAATATCTGGAGGCAGTGAGTTCCGCAGGTTCATTATGTGTTATATAAAAATATATTTCCTTTTATCAATTTTAAATGTGTTGTCTTTCAGTTTCAGTGTTGTATTATAAGAATAGGCAAGGAGGACCACCTGATTTACCTTCCCTACTACCATTCATTAATTGCATACCTTTGTCATCTCCCCTCTCATGTTTCCTCTCTTCAGATGAAAGACTTTCCACATCACTAATTCTTTGTGTTACACGTCTCTAGATCTCGCTACTTCTGTGATATCTTTTTGAGACCAGATGACCAGAATTAAACACAGCATTCCAGCCGAGGGCGTTCCATTCATATACATAATGGCGCTGTAATATTTTAAGTGTTATTTTCCACCCTGTTCGTTTTTCTCCCTAACCTTCTGTTTGCCTTTCTCACCACTGCTGCACACTCAGCACAAGTTTTCATTAAGCTGTTCACAAAGATGTCCAGTTCTTAGCCTTGAGTGACTTTATGGTTAATTCAGAGTCAAATAAATAGTAAATGCTTTCTCTCGTTTCATGTAAAAAGGAAAAACATACACCTTTTAAAGAAGAGATATTAAGAAAACTTAACAACAAGCCACCAGATCACTTGTACACTAAAGGTACCACATTTGGTTACTTTATGAATTACAAGGGCTTAGTCACTATTATGAGTTGATAAGCTGCTTCCATAAGGTAACAAAGTGTTCTTTTGTTACATTCACAATTACAACATGCTTTTGCAAACTCTGCTAGGTTGTCTGAATTTTAAACAATGCAGCCAACAGGGAACGAAGATTAGATAGGGAAGAAATGTAAGCACTTTATTTACTATTGGAGCTTATGTAATTTACAGGGAAATCAGGCTGTGATACATAAAATATGTCAAGTCTATCATGGACCCTTTTAGACTGATGTATCTGCTGATGCATATCAGCTTTATTGTCTGGATAACTAATAGTTTACAAAGGAAAAACTGTAAACTGCCTGGAAGGTTGTAGAGATAGTTGGCTCTAAATGTAGGAATCAATTTAGGTTCATTACTACTCACAAAACCTATAGCATATTGGCCAGGAGGGTTTCCAAGTAGTTCAATTAGTGGATATTAGATATTCTAATGTTTCACTTTTTCTTTTACTATCACGTACAGACATAAATGGAAGTAAAGCTAATAAAACTGTTTGTACAGACCTTTAGTGGCTTTGATATTTCATTAGGCAATTTCAACTGACCTTTAATTTTTAGTGCAGTGTTTCCCATTTGTATCAGTAGAACTTCAGAAAGGGATGTCGTAAATGTTTTAAAAACGGCATTAATCTCGCTTAATAAACTGGAATTTGTGAGCCTGGGTGTGGAGAACTGCATGGGAAAATTCACCTGCTCCACTCACAAAGAGAAATGACAGATGTTAAGTGACATACAGTCATTTTCTGCATTGTGATGCTTTGCGGGTGTCTTTAAGAGATTTTGAATGGCCATAATAGAAAGCAAAACCCCTGAATTAATTTCTAATTGTTCAAAAGATCGCTATTTACAAGGAGTGCATAGGTACAGTGTGGAGATAGTATTGATTTATATGCTAGTACTTTTTCTCCTTTACATAAACATTTTAAGGTTAATCAAAAATATTTTGCTCTCTCTGCTAAGGTAAAATGCTCAATTTTATTGTCCCCTCACTTACATGCTGTTGCTAGGAAGAGGCAATTCTGCTATAACCAAATCCTCCACTATTTAGATATATCGACGCGTGAATCCCATATTTTTATTCTAAATTTAAGTTCAGCCATCGTAGCTAATGCCCTTGATGCAATCTCAAATTGCTGTCATTACACGGATCACTAGAAACTGGAGGTAATAGTTAAAAAAAAAAAGTTGAAAATTAGATGGATAACGGCTTAATCAATTTAATTTTATCACCAAATCCAGTCCCTTCCTCTTGAGCTGTCAGGGTATGAGATAAGCAGAGCACATCTTGAAGCACGCCACAATCCTGTCGTGGAGAAGGAGTCGTGTCCCTGAACCAAGATGAAACACGCTCATTTATTACTTTGTCATTGCTGGGTGATGAAGAATCAAGCTGACTTCCTCTTTCCATCCTTAGCACAATCTTGTTATTTCATTCATTTTTTCTGGAATTTCATTGCATCATAATCCTGGCTCTCTCACCGTCCGCTGCACTTACTGGGTTTATTTTGCCAACTTTTATTTCTTGCCCCTCAGTATCAATAGTGAGCTCAGCTCTCTCTCTCTCTATTGCAGCATTTCACTTTGTTTTTATATGTGATTCACTCCATTTTTATACGATTAAGTTTAACCAATGGCTTTGAAGAAATCACACTCAAACAATGAGTAAATGTAATTGCTGTCGTGTATTGGAGAATAACGAAGCAGTGGTACATTCCAACCCACCAACTTCATGTTAAGATTCCAAATGTTGATTTCCACCAAGATGAGGAAAGCTTGGCCTTTTACAGCATGATAGCATGTTACAACTCTGTTTTATTTTAGTCTCTTTTAAAGTATTTTCATCTGAAAACAAACTTTCTTTTTAAAGTTCTTGTCCTCCCTTCCTATTTCTGCACAAAATTTGTTCAGGGCTCTGAAGTGAATTTTACCAGTAATCTTTTAATAATCTATTATGTTTCAAACTTGTGCACATATGAATATGCAAGGTGTTTTTTGTTGTTTTGCAAAGGGACACAAGCCACTAAATGTTAACGTGGATTTAGCCAAACTATTAAGCATATTTCACTTAAGAGACAGAGATTAAAAGGATGAAATTAATACTACTACAGACCTGCTATTAGTAATTTACAGAAAATTAGCATGCTGATATTCTGGCAAATATCTGTCTTTATTTTACATCTGCCCTTTGAGAAATTATGATATTTACTTACCATTAAGAGTTAAAATTGTTATTTTCTGAACGATAGTGCAATTATTCCTAACCATAAGTGCTTACAAAATAGCTATAAATATCAGAATATTTTAGCCTTCCAATACACTTTCTGCAAGTAGTGTAAAACTAAATTAAATTTCTATGTAAATATACTTGTAATTTGATACACACTGCATAGACATTTGATTATACCACTAATACTAGGGTCTTAACTAAGCCCTGAGACTCATTCACTATAAACATAATACAGGGAATATTAAATAATAACTGAACAATATCTTTGAACACTGAAACTATGCAGTAGATGGTAGTTACATTCCCCACTGCCTGATTTACATATACAGAAATAGTGCCTGCCCCTGTGCCAGTATGTCCCTTTCACTATATTTATCCTAAATGCAGAAATTTAACTTTTGTAGAATGGAATTTGTTTCCCTCAGATGTAACTGCCTCTGAGGTAACGCAACTCCTAAAGCATAGTGCCATGATCAATGAAAAACACAGCAAAGGATTACACATTGATACTCAGCGGCATTGCATTAAAATGCACATTCATCAGTGTAAGAAAATGAACAAAAACCTGGAAAGTAAAATCAGAAAGAGATGAAGAATGGCATCAAATAGAGAGTAATACTTGCTTGCTTCTATTCCAAAGCATGTCTAAGTGTTTTACAAAGTAGTACAACTTACTAACCTGGTATATAAACACATCACATATGTAATATATAGCTGGCGTAATGAATTTATTTCTATAAATGATCTGTTTGTAATGTCCCTTGAAGAGTGTGTGTCTTCAGATATATTTCATTTCCTCACACTGATTTCTACTAAATTTTAATTTATCACTGAAGTGAGTGTCTCTGTGTGTACACATACACACACATATAAACATACATGCGCACACACGCACGCACACAGTCATCGACCCCCTGTTTATTTTCTTCTATAACACCTGCCAAAAGTGTACCTGCTGTAGATAGTAAGACACACACTGGAAAATAGTTAAATGCATAAACCTTTGGTATAATACTTTTTAAAAGGTTTTCTCAATTGATTAAAATAGATTACATTGTGCGCAGTATCTGAAAAACAGTGGGACCCCTATTTATTTATGTAAAAGATGTGTTCTTTTTTTCTTGTTGAGTACTCAATGTATCTGATGCTTTTAACAACACCTTTGTATCAGCAATTGACTGGTCTTAGTAAAAGAAAAAAACATATAATCAGTATGGAAACTGGTGTGACCTAAAAAACAGATCCAACAGGTTTAATATTGGGTTTTCCTTAAGTTATCGTCATATATTCATGTGCATATGAATTTTTGTGAGTGTGCACTATTAGCCTATGGGCAGGGAAATTCGAATAATAACACAATTCACATGCTAACTAGTTAAAATATTCAGAAACTGGTTACAAATGTACATATTCCAAGGAATCAGATATTAGATCCTGAAAGTTGTCTATCTACTATTGGACAAATGTATCAATTCCTTTCAGGAATTCTACCAAATTCCAGTTGTGCATTCTGCAAATAGTTATCATTTAGCAACTTTGCTGTCTGAAGAAGATGCCTAACTTCCATATTATTTCAGCAAAACACAGAGATTATAGGAAACGGCACCTTATTAAAGATCTTCACTTTTTTCTGTTGTCTTAGAAACAAAACTAACAAGTGTAATTAGCTTTGAATCTTTCTTCTATAGTTAAATAAATTATTGATTCATTTCTGTACCCAAGTTTAGGATAACAGTCTGTGGCCAAATTTTAACGTCCAGATAAATAGATTTGCTTAAGCACATATAACTTATTACAAAGTCAGTAGAGCTAGGTTTAGGTAAAAACAGAGAGCCTTACAAACTAACATTAATTGTGGGGTGGACTTTTCCCTTGCTTGGTACTTTAGATAATATTTCTTTTGTGACACAGCATAAAGAACAATTGTAGAAGCCCCTTTGGTATGAGCTATTAGAAAATATTAAAGATTTGTTGAAATAAGTCAAGGATATATGCAGGTTGCTGCTTTTCTATTTCAAGTACACATTCACGTACACTTTTGATTGTTTTACTTACCGGTACTTTTAGGGCACTATTTGTTACTAAAATTTTGAACAAAAAGATGGAGTTTCTGGTAAACATATAATAGTGACAATCCAATTATGCAGAGTTCCCCTTTTAGCATTTGGCTAGTTATTGCAAGTCGCCAGAGAAAGCCTGTTTTGAAGCCTTTCTAGAAAGTTATCAGGATGCGCGCCCAATGGCTTTCATGTGAGGCAATAATTAAAAGACACATGAATAATTGACATTTAGGGCTTCCAAACTGTCTGGTTAATTTCCAGAATCTGAAGAAGAAATAATGTACTCAAAGGCTTTAAAAGAACAGCTTGAGCTGACGAGCTAGCTGACTGAAACTTATCTCAGGCCTCCGAAGCAATGACAATTACAGACTAGGTGGAATTTACAGCTCCGGTAAACCCTTTTGTATTAGCATTTTTATAGTCTAACAAATTGCAGTTGGGCATTTCTGACATTCTGCTTATTAAATCAATTTTATTTTACTTTCAAGTACTTACAATATCTTAACTTTAACTGTTCAGGCAAAGCACCAGGAATATGGCAGAAGTATCTTATTCCCTCTTTCTGAGAAAGCAAGACTGTCTTGGGAAAAGCTTTTATCTAAGGCATACTCACAGTCTGCTATGACATTCTATAGCTTCACTTTTTCTTGGATTAGAGTAATTACCAATCTAGCATTTCTATAATGCAGGTTTGGTTAGAGAAGTGGATCAGAATTCATGCATTTATTAACTTTACTACAGCAAGCTTAGGCAAATATTAATAACAAGGCAAAAATAACAGTTTGTAAGTAGCAACCTGTCAGAAAACTGCTTTTCTCCCCACACTGATTTCCAGCTTGTTTCATTACCAACAAGATGGTGTATCCTCTCTCCTCTTTTACATACTAAATTTCTGCTTCATAAGATATGTGCAAGTGAGTCTTATTAGGCAGGTCATAATTGTCATAGGAGAAAAGCTCAGATAAATAAAAACCGGTCCCATGTTATTGGAAAGCCAGTGTCAGTTGTATGAGCAACTCTGAACCTGAAGGTGATTTGTATTTGGGGGAAAAAAAACTGGCAAAAGTCTCGCTTCCTTTTATTCCCTTTTTTAATTCCTAGGACTGCTGGATGTATTATTTCATTAGGAATCATGTGATAACATTACCTCTGACAGGGTCAAAGGAAGCACTAGCCGTGGATTGTTGAGTTGCGCTGCAGAACCTGGATAATTAAACTGATTCAATCCAGTACAAAGAAAGGTGGAAAGAAAACACTTCCCTTTTCCTTTAACAAAATAACAATCCCTCTCCTTTTACAGGCATCCCCTTACTTCCAGCAATTGCAAGGCTCTCTTTGTTACAGCCTACATGAAATTGTGGGGTATTTCGCAACCCCTGTACCCAGCATTCTGTGTAGACAGCATCCTGGAGGCTACAAAAAGTGCATATATCCAAAATAAATAGACAACAAAAGCAGCAGCAGCCCAGAGAGCGTGAGAGAGAGAGAACAAGGAACAGAGAGAATGAAAGAAAAGAAAGGCAGAGGGAAAGCAAACCTTACCTTTCCTCTTTGATCTTCTTCTTCTCCTCCTTTTGGACTTGCATTTTAGTTGACTACTTGGACCTCCAGAAGCTCTGTTGTTCCCCAGAACTGATGTCATAACTGTAGTTCTGTAAACAAGAATGTAGAGTCTTTTCTTTCTTGTATATTTTCACCTCTGGTTCTTGATGCTTTATAGATCTGTGGATAAGGTTCACTTTTTAGTACTGACTGGTGTTTACTTCTAATTATTCTCTGTCAGTTGGCATCAGCTGGGTTAAGTGTCTCTGATCTTCTGAGCTAACATGCTTAACTGCTTGTAGTGAGAACTGTGGAAAGGTATACACTGAAGCTGCTCAAGAGCCCGGTAGCTCTCACTCCGGCTGCCTTCCTTTATCAGGGCTGTAAATGCACTGCTTCTACTTTTTGCACCTCTGCTAGTTGTTTGGCACCAGGCACTTTGAAGCCAATCATGCAGGGAGCTTGTCTATTTGCTGCTGCAAAGTCTATTTAGATCCAATCACAACTGTCTCTTGGCTCTGACATCAGCACCACCAGCCCTCTCCATCCCCTGTCAGCTTGCAAACTCAGCTCCCATTTGGGCTGACAGATATGCCTAGGACCTGATAGAAAGGAAGGGAGAACTGCACTGTAGGGAATAAAAACATACTGCCAGTTTATCTGGGAAAAGCCTAAGGGGCAGTTTACAAGAAGGGATGCTACAAAAGGGATTGCAAGGCTTTTTTTTTTTTTTGCTGTAGACCATATGGACAGAGAATATTATGCTTCCCGACACACAGAAATGCTGGGACTATTTCCCCTAACCAAATAGTTATTAACTAGTTCATTTATTGCACTGATTATTGCTTCCAGGGGAAGAATCTGGGTTACTGTTGAAGAAACACTGTACCTCCAAATCTTATGCAAGATTCCCATTGCGTGTTTAGTTATTTAAAGGCATATTTGTTTGCTAAATTCATAATGAAGGGCAAATAACTCTTTTGCCCTTCCTTGTGAGTGTAGCAAAGAAATGAGTGTGTTGGGACTCAGTCTGATTTCAAAACGGACATATTACACTCTGCGGCACTTCCTTTAGGAAACCAGGCAATGAAGGTAACTGGTACAGAGGGGCTTATATGGAGGAGAAAGACGGCAACAGCGTTCATTAGAAAAGCTTGACCACAAAACATTGCATATTTCTTAAGAAAATAAAAGGTTACACAAGAGGTAGATTGCCCATTTAAGTGACAAGGAACCTTTTCCTTCAGGGCATTTCCCTTCTTAGTTGTCATGTGATTAAAGAATATGAATCTGGAACCCTAGATTGCTAACACAGAAGAAAATAATATTAAAGAAAAAGTTATGCTAAATAATTAATGTCCTCAGTGTCTGCTCTATTTGCAGTAAGCCATAGGAGTACAGTAAAGCCCTGCTTATTGGAACCTCTTTAATCTCAAACTCCTTCTTGTCTGCATCTAGGTTACACCCCAGGCTGTGCAGCACTTAGGCTGTAACACTCCCTGTTATTCAGACCCCTGCATATTCAAATGGTTTGTGCCCCGGAAACTTTTTGGTTAGACCAGGTTGAACGCTACATAGATTTTTTTTTAATTAAATATATAAAAAGGACATAAAATGATACTAACGTTTTGATTTAAACCTTTAATAAAATCAAGTAAATTCTGTGTAAAGGTCTTAATTTGACTCACATGTGCCTAGGTAACGTGGTAAGCCCTCTATCTGATCCTCTAAAAGCCGGTCTTGTAAAGCTGGGCTTTGCATTCTGCATAAAACTTATTGATTATCCACAGACAGTGGAATCTACATTGCACAAGACACAAAACAAACAGTCTCTGCCCTGATAGCCTTACAACCTAAAGCCCTGGTCCTCTGAAAGGGTCTGCAAGTTTGGACCAATACTGCCTTGAAGTCAAAGAAAGGGTCTCTTTGTGGAAGTATGGGTCCACACATATAGAGCCTTTTGCAGGATATTGTACAAGTGATGCAGAAAACACACACACACGTCTACCACCCTGCAAGGGCAGTGAATTGTTTGGCCTGTTGGAGAGCTCAGCTAAACAAGTCCCTAAACAACTTACTTCCATGTTCTGGGTCTGGAGGCATATGGAAAATACGTGGGAGTAACCAGTAACTTTTTTGGTCTTTTTGGCTTTGACTCTAGACCTTCTCTAATCTCTCTTCTAGTTATTCTAGTCGTGACCAGTGCTCTCCTCTTCTATTAATGTGGTGAAAATAAGTGCTTTATCATGATACAATAATGTGCTGTATGGGGATGTGATTTCTAAAGCGCACTAACATGTTGGACATTAATAGGTCCATGTAGACCCTGCTGGTGCACACTGTTTGAAAGAGCGCTATGTTAAAGCACAGTAGAGAACACGTAGTGCACACCAGAAAGGTTTGTGTAGACCAATTAACACACAGCACTTTAGAGCACTGTAGAAATCAGGTCCCTGCATAGACAAATAGAAATTAGCATTCAATTACCTTCCATATTTAAATGCTGTACGTGCGCAACGTTGGTTATGAGCTTTAAAAGAAAAGCACATCCTAATTAAAAACAAAAAGAGTACTCTTGGACAGTCATCTATTTCTAAGATTTAATTCAAGTTTGAATAATTGTTTTAAGGTTCTAAAGTGTTTTACACAATTTTATTCTACTTCTAACTGGAGTATTGCCAGGCTATGGGAATGGTTGTCTTTGTGGTAGTGTCAGTCTCCAAAGAGGGCATTCTACCAACCCAACCCAAAAAAGGTGACAGTCTGGCCCATTCTCAGAAAGCTGTCACTTGGTGCTAACAAACTGTGAACTGCTACTCAGTATCTCATCTTTCAGTCCTGGACAAAGTTATCAAGAAAGCACCAGCAAGCCAACTTGAGCAACATCTGAGCTCTGCTAATGACATAGTTCCCTCCCAGGCAACTCCAGGAATGATCATAGAACAAAGACAGCTATGGTTATACTGATGGACGACCTCCTTGTGGCCATGGATGGAAGTGAAGATTCATCAGTCAACCATCTGCCTTTGACACCATCATTACAGAGTGCTGCACAACTTGCTGGAATTGACAGAATTCCTTAAATGCGTATGCTCATTCTTCTCATGTTATTGTGGATGGCGTCAGCTCCTCATCCAGCTAAACTCAATCTTGTCTCCCCACTTCTATTTAACTTCTATGTAAAACCTATAAGTGAAACTGTGAGGTGACATGTACCAGGGCAATTACACACAGCTCTCTCTCTCTCTCTCTCTCATCCCAGACAGATAATATCTCACTAGATGAAAGTCAAGTAACTTGCGCTCAACCCAGGAAAAACCCAGGAAATATTAGTACAAAAAAGAGAATGTTGTAAATACAATCTCTCTCAACTGCAGTCTCATGCCCATGAATGGTCAATGCAGTATGCAGCTTTGGGGTTCTGTTGAAATCATTCCTGTTCCTGGACACCCAAATAACGGCAATTACCAGTAACACCAGATTCCATTGTTTAACAAGGAGACTTTGTCTTTTCTTCTCAGATGAGGGCCCAACTACAGTGATCCTTTCGTTCATTACCTGTAGGTTGGACTCTTTCAGACTGCATTATCTGGAGCTAAAGGCAAAGCTCTCAAGAAGCTGCAGTTCATCTACCACACCTCAGCGTGCCTCATGTGTAAAACAAAACCTACAATGACACAGATGCTGGAATCTGCACTGGAATGAAGTCCTACTTCTGTACTATGGCTGGCTCTCTATGGTTCACCTCAGCTTCTCCTCCCTGTCTTACAAGCTGTGTGGAGTGGATGTTGATATTTGGTTGCTAAGTTTAGTGTGAGGATGTTGGTGGCTTTTGATATACAGGAGAGAAGACGAGATGATCTGGTGAGAGCAGACTAGATGATCCCTCCTGGCTTTACACTTCATGACTGACTATGACTCCTCTATCCAAACTCCAGCTCCAATGTGGGGGTGCAGATGTAATGCCAACAAGACCCTGGTTGTCGGCGGGATCAAACCTGGGACCTCTGGAGCTTAATGCATGAAGCTGTAGAGCAGACTCATTTTCTCTCTCTCTCTCTCTCTCTCTAGGTGGTCTCAGTGCCACTAGATGGGACAGAACACCACACCCAGAAGGCATGTGTGTTACACAGACACAAAGTGAGACTTAATGAATGCTACTTCCTTAGCTCCTACAGAGATCTCTGTGTGATTCCGAGGTCAACAAGCTGCAGAGAGTGACAGCTTCCCAATGTGTCCGCTTCAGAGGCAGAGAAGGGCTTCTGAGGACTCCTGGGGAGGGGGGAAAGTAAGCATCAGAGCTGCTGTTCCCTCTCTTTTATGCTTCCCATCCCCTCCTATTTCTGCCTGCTCTTGCTCCCTTGTGCCTATGAAGGTGAAAAGAAGAATCAGGACCTTAAAAACTGGAAGATAAAAGATGCTCAAGGGCATTGAAACAGGACAAAATTCAATCCTAAGGCTGTGCAGGTGAGACTCCAGAGCCTTCTGCTGCAAAATGCCTGCTCTAATCCACTCTTGCCCTACTTACAAGCATCTGAAAAGCCTGACAGCATGACTCTTTGCAGTGAAAGCCACTGTAGCTTTGGGGCCAGACATCAAGGAGTGGGAGGGAAGAAAGAGGGGTGAGGATCCACATTTAACATTTACAGGTTGCCAGTCACTCTGTAGGTAACTGTTTCAATGCAAACAAGTCTCCATGTTATGCTGATTTGCACATTAAAATAAGGTTAGGAAATCTGAGCTATGCTGGATTCGGATGGGTGGAGGTTGCGTTCAAAGGATTTTGACCCTTCATTAACCTAAGGGAATAGAACTCGGTATAGCCACAGCTGCTGCTGGCTTGGGGAGCAAGGACACACTAGTTTGAATTCCCACAATAAGCTCCCCCTTCCTCTTTACGCTTGTGACTGTCTTCTTTGCTGGGTTTTCCTAAAGGCCCCATGGCTTATACAAAAACAGGTTCCTAATAGTATATAGCATGCAAGGGAGCAAGATGAGTCAGATCTGCCTGATGAGAGATCCAATTTTCAAGACCATAGTCTCTTTAATGGGGAAAGTACCTAGCTCCCAAAGGTTACAAATCATCATGAATAGTAACCGCAGTTATGGTTTACATAAATGCCAATCTGAACAGTAAAAGAGATCACGAAACAACAGCCACAGCTAGGGATAGGCCCAACTCTTTCTAAGCATTTATACAGAGATCTACCCCTAGTACCCCAACAGCTGTGAATCTGTGGGCTGGGCAGCGGCGTATTATCGCCTAGGCCGACAAGGCCTAGGCCTAGGGTGGCAAATTTGCAGGGACGGCAAATTTATAATTGCAGCATTTTTGTAATCGTGGCATCAGTGACGCCGCAATTCTACCAATCATAGCGCGTATTGAAACCACCAAAGATGGCGCAACGCCATCTAGTAAACATACTTGCAAGAATCCTAAACGTTCATAATATGACCGGAAGGAAGAAATTAAGCGGTTCTCAGTTTAAAAAAAAATGCTATACAAAAGAAAGGGAAAATGAAATGATAGCAAAAATGCGCAAAATAGATTCCTTTGTTGTATCAGTTAGTGCCGACAGTGAGACAGAAAAAATAGTTGAAAGTAGTAGTGAAGTAAAAAGTGAAAATATTGTGGTTGATATTCAAAATATTGATGTTTAATAAGTTCATATGGGGCCAGGGGCGGCAATTATTTCAGGACCTAAGGAGCAGCAAAATCATTATCCACCACTGGGGCTGTGGGTAACTAAATTGCTACTAGAGATCAGCTTCAACTTTGCTAATACTTCTTATCTTTATATCATGCTAAACTAAAGCCCTGCGCTCAGACGCTCCTGAATTTTGGGACATTTGAAATCTCGTTCTGGATCCAAATTTTACTGTCTTAGCTAGTCTCTAGCCTAAGCAGCTTAATCTGTGTAAAGGCCTATTTTAATAGTCATCATCATCACTCTGGCTAATAAGGAGGCACTGTAGTTCAGTGGTAAAATGCTGAACTAGGAGATATGGGATCCATTCTCAGCTCTGCCACAGACCTGCTATGTTACCTTACAAATCACTTTTACTCCGTGCCTCAGTTTCCCCATATGAAAAAGGGGGATAGCAATACTTATATTAATTTGTAATGGGATTTGAGAGTGACCAATGAAAAGTATCAGAGTAGTAGCCGTGTTAGTCTGTATCCGCAAAAAGAACAGGAGTACTTGTGGCACCTTAGAGACTAACAAATTACACATTTATTATGTATTTTGATGTGCTGAATTCAAATATGACAATTAAAACAACTGATTGGCGCAAAGGGTTATATAAAAAAATCTTCCTTGATTCATCACCTGCCAGGAGATTCCGACCCTGTGACATTGATGGTTCAGGAAGTTTCATCCTCTCCTCTCCCTCTTCTCTGACTCAAGTGAGAATGATTCTGGTGCATCAGGAACCGGGGGTACTGGGCATATAGCTGATGGAATGTTTGGATAATGCACAGTCCACTTTTTCATAGCAGAAGTTATCTGCACTGTTCAAAATCAAACACACACTGACAAAAGAGACGGCACTGTATGATTTCTTTTAGATATATAGGGCAATTGTGTGTTCAGCAGTGATGTGTGTTATGTTATGATTGCATATCATGACTTCTAGGAATAACATGATGCAAATTATATTATGTATGATGCAATACCAGCTTCAGATTGCATCATTCATTGTTTTCATAGATTTATCATAGATCTAGTCAAAAGATGTATTTAGTCATTTCTGGTTTAAATTGAGATCCTATCTTGAAAAACTAGAGCCAATCAACAATTTTAAGCATCATTTGTTATTGTAGCATAAGCTTTCGAGAGCTAGTGAGCTGTAGCCCACAAAAGCTTATGCTACAATAATTTGTTAGTCGCTAAGGTGCCACAAGTACTCCTATTCTTTTTTCAATGAAAAGTAGTATGTAACAGCTACGAATCTTGAAATATATAAAATCATTTTTGTCTTCCTAAATCCTCCAAATTCATCATGTGCTCGAAATGTCCACCTGGTGCAAGGTATCTATATTGCACAGTATGGGTATTCACAAATTTCATAAAAAGAGAGAGCTCCCTACCAATGGAACTAAAGTATAATAAATCTCTGTTAGCCTATGACATGCAGCCAGGTATTTATAATTGTATCCAGCAGAGGGCAGTGGAACATATAAATGCTATTTGCAGTGGCGTTATAATCGAGTTGGTCCTAGGATATTAGAGAGACAAGTTTGGTGAAGTAATATATTTCATTGGACCAACTTCTGTTGGTGACAGAGACAAGTTTTCAAGCTACACAGAGACCTGCAGAGCTCTGTGTAGCTTGAAAGCTTGTCTCTTTCACCAGCAGAAGTTGGTCAAATAAAAGACATTACTTCACCCACCTTGTTTCTCTAACGTAAATACTAGCCAATTTATTGAAATCGTTAATAGTGAGATGAACTATGGTCTCCGCCATAGACAATTTGTGGGCAACTCTCTTAGGCTCAATTTTGGAAAAGATGAAGTATCTACTCATGTTAGCCATCTCAACTTTTGGAT
Organism: Mauremys reevesii; assembly: GCF_016161935.1. NCBI lineage: Eukaryota > Metazoa > Chordata > Testudines > Geoemydidae > Mauremys > Mauremys reevesii. Next base: position 23,884,446 of record NC_052624.1, read on the forward strand.
GTTCATTTTGAGACAACTGGGGCATCCAAAATTACTGGAAAACATTTGAACATCTGAGCCTTAATTTCTCTAATTTTCAGCTTCCTTATCAGTGGAATAGGGATGTTGATACTAACCTACCACATGGGGATAATGAAAGTGCCATTTAAGTGTAAAATATTTTATTTTTCCTAATATCTTTGCTTTGGAAATCTTGTAAACATTAGACTAGGAATTTCCCCTCCCCCGGAAAAAAAAAAACAGTTTTGCTAATATATGAATGAAAACCAGTCTTGCAAAGTTGGTAGAAAAGTATTTAACCATCTACAAAACCAAATGCTGTTAGCACAGATTACAACAGCAAACCATTTCTTTTGAACCACAGAAATATTTTATATTAAAATCATGCAATAAATTATCTGTTTTGCAGAGATATTTGTAGTGTTGTACGATAGTAATAATAGAAATGTAGTACCAGATTGTAGTCATGTGATGATTTAGGTTTGCAATATTTATTATAGTAAGGATATCCCTCTCCAAAGTTTAAGTCTGCAGACATGATAAGGCATATGTTCAGTATCACAAATGATTCGTTCAGACCTCCTACACCTGTCACTATTCTTCAATCCATATTTGTTTTAACTTTGTTAGTGACTGATATTTAAGTAGAATATGATTGAAGTATATTAAACTGCAATAACATCATTTGAGACTCCCTGGCAGATTCATGCTATTGTAGTGATGTTCTATTACTTAAAAAAAATGAACCATTACGATCTGCCAACTTACTTTAAAAATTATTTAAAAACAAGAATTTTGGAAACACGCTGTAATAATAAAACATTCAGATAGAGCTAGTATATGAGCCACCACAAAATCATGAGCAGAAATATGTATGCAAGAGAGTGCACACATCCAAAGTATACGTGCAAATAATATGATGTGTCTGTATGCAGGTGCTATTCACCATTTGTACGTCTATATGATATAATGGCAATTTTATAAAGTGATTCAGGCCCTGATCCTGCAATGATTTCCCCATGAGCAGAATCTATTTTCAGTGAGGCTCCATGCGGCACAAATGTTGGTCTATGCAGGGGTGGCTCTAGCCATTTCGCCGCCCCAAGCACGGCGGCACGCCGTGGGGAGTGCTCTGCCGGTCGCCGGTCCCGCGGCTCCAGTGGACCTCCCGCAGGCGTGCTCCACCAAAGCCGCGGGACCAGCGGACCCTCCACAGGCACGTCTGCGGGAGGTCCACCGGAGCCGCCTGCCGCCCTCCCGGCGACCGGCAGAGCGCTCCCCACGGCATGCCGCCCCAAGCACGCGCTTGGCGTGCTGGGGCCTGGAGCCGCCCCTGGGTCTATGTCAAGTTCACCGCAGGATAAGTCTAGAATCAGGAGCAAAGGAATGTAAAGGAGACTAGTACTACTTAGTAAACAATCTCAGTGTATTATATTTCCCCATGTGATGATCTGGGAAAGTTATCCTGTAATTGTTAAATGGCTATGTCATTTTGGTGTAGATTTCCTATAAGAAAGTTTGTCTCTTGATTGCCAAGCTGGACTATTGTGTCTGTTTTCTGTTCACACTTGGATTGTTTAGAATCAGACATTGTGGGTTAATTTGGACTGGTTTCATTTGACCGACAGCATCTCATATAAATATCTCTACTGTGTTTTAATAATGAACTATTGTAGACTTGTCCTAAAGTTAAAGGCAAAACTGGATGACACACATATTTGCCCACAGATTATTTGATTAAACACCACCTCCATCACCATCTGCCTTGTTTTTTCTTATATTTTAATTTATAAAAATGACCACAGTAGAATTTATTCAACCCACATAACCATCGTAGCAAAGACAAAATTAATAATAATGAATTAATAATGAATGACATGAGCCTCGCATTGTGCCCTGAACGCCAAAGACTCTCTGACAGAGCTGAGAAGGAATCGAGTTCCAGAACCAAGATCCCACCAATGAAAATGCCTTCCCACCAGCTCTTAGATGTTCATTCTGAAAACTGTCAGGGTCCCAGCTGATCACAGGTGCTCTCTGTGGTAACTCAAAAGAGAGAGGCAATGTCTCAGGCAAAAAGAGCACAAAACATGTCAAGCTTTATAGATCAGAGCCAACAACTTGCACTGATTCTAGAATAGAGAACCAATGCCATCTTTGGGTCCTCCTGCCCACACCAACAAGCAGAGGCATTCTGTAACTGCTGTAGCTTCTGAATGGTCTTCAGTGGTAGACCCATGTAAATTAGATAGCAGAAATCCTCAGACCCATGTAAAGTAGATAGTAGAAGGCTCGGATAACTAAAGGAAGGCCCTCAACCTTGGTTCAATCCCCAGTTCTGCCACAGACTTCAGTGAAAGAAAAGCGCTGGTTTGTGTACTCACTTAATTCCTCAGGAGTCAGAGTGTTTACACTAGCAGCACTTCCATCGCCGATGAGAGCAGCATTGTAGGGAAGCTATCCCACAGTGCATAGGTCTTGTGGGAAGGGGAGGCAGGGTGAGCGGAAGGCATTCTGGATCCTGCTCAGTGCCCCATGCTGTCCCATGCTGCACTGTTTCATGTCCCAGCAGCCCCATTACTTCCTTGTTTCTTTCGTGGCATTTTAAAAAAAAAAACCCTGCTGTCTGGCTGCTTTCCCCGCCACATCTACAAGCAAAGGGAAAGGGAGTTTCAAACTTCCCAGGGCTTACAGGTGGAGGGGTGGACATCCATTTACCTGGCGTCAGAGCAGCAGAGATGCTGGCCAGAGTGGTCGTTTTTGGAACTGTGGGATATCCTTTGGAGGCCAAAAGGTGTTTATGCTGGTAGAATGTGTCTTCACTTTCACAACAGCACAAAAAGAACAGCAGTAAGAGCCGTATGCCTCTCGTGAAGATGGTTTTCTTTTTGCGGTGAAACTTCTGAGCTTCACCGCAAAAAGTCATTAACAAGTGTAGACGCTCCCACGGTTTTAGTACAAAAAAGGGACATTTTGCACTTTAAATGGCAAGTGTAGACACAGCCTTTGTCTCTTGTCTGTTTAGACCAGGGGTCTCAAACACGTGGCCCGCGGGCCACATGCTGCCCATGGGGTGATTTTCTGCAGCCCGCGAGCTCCTTGCGCCCCCCTCCGCTCTCCCCCTGTGTTTACATAGAGCGGCTCCAGCCCGACGCAGACCAGGGGAAGGGCAGGCTCCCTGCCTACCTCCCTGCCCTGCCCCCGCGCTGGCCGGAACGTGAGGAAGGGAGGGGTGCAGGGTTTGCAGATTGCTGTTGCTTCAGACACCGCCACCAGCATCTCCCATTGGCTGTGATTCCCCGTTCCCGGCCAATGGGAGCTGCTGGGGGCGGTGCCTGAAGCAACAGCAATACACAGACCCTGCGCCCTTCCCTTCCCCATGTTCACTTCCCGGAGCAGCGCGGGCACGGGGGCAGGGCAGGGCAGGGAGGGAGCCCACCCTGCCCCCGGTGCGTGCCGGGCCAGAGCTCGCCCCCCAAACCCCTCCTGCACTCTGACCCCCTGCCCTGAGCCCCCTGCCACACCCGTCCTGCACCCCGACCCCCTGCCCTGAGCCCCCTGCCACACCCTGCACCCGTCCTGCACCCCGACCCCCTGCCGCACCCTGCACCCCTCCTGTACCCCAACCCACTGCCCTGAGCCCTCTGCCTCACCCCTCCTGCACCCCAACCCCCTGCCATACCCGCACCCTTTCTGCACCGATTCCCCTGCCCTGAGCCCCCTGTTGCACCGTCAACCCTCCTGCACCCCGACCCCCTGCCCTGAGCCCCCTGCCCACCCTGAACCCCCTGCCCTGAGCCCCTGCCACATCCCACATCCCTCCTGCACCCCCTGGGGGGCAGGGAGGGGGTGGAGTTGGGGTGGGGATTTGGGGGAAGGGGTTGGAATGGGGGCAGGGAAGTGGTGGGAAGAGGCAGAGCAGGGGTGGGGCCTCATGGAAGGGGTGGAGTGGAGGTGGGGCTGAGGGCGGCAGGGGGAGATGTCAGTAATGCGGCCCTCGGGCCAATGTACTAGTCGTCATGTGGCCCCCGTGGTCATTTGAGTTTGAGACCCCTGATTTAGACTATACACTCTTCAGGGCCATGGCTGTCTCTTTTGGTGTGTGCACACAGAACCTACCACAATGAAGCCTTAATCTTGCTTGGGGTTTCTAGGTACTACTGTAATACAAATAAACAAACGTTAGAGATAAGTGACTGCAATCACCTCACCAGATGCAGATTTCAGCCACCAACACCACTGAGAATGCAGGAGAAACTGGGGATCAAAAGATTTCCTAAACTGTCAAGCTCTTGAAGAGCACGCAGACACACACCCTCAAAAATGTGGGCAAACACAGCTCATTCAACACTCCTTAGATATTTCTTTTACTCCCTACCACATCAGTGTCACCTGGATTTTCTTTGGCCTGAACTTCATCTAATTTGCTCTCATCCAAATCTGATCTCAGCGAGGCATCAGGAAACCAAATACACTGCACCATCTGTGTCTGTAGAAAAAGAGACCTAGAGCTGCTTGTCATATGTATACTTATGCCGTTGCATGGCAAATCACCACGCTATCTCCCCCAGAGGCATGTTGAACAGGAGGGATAACAGAATTCCTGCATAACAGAACAGTCAGGGCAGATGACCTATTGCTCAGTAACACCCTTTGGGAGCTTTCAAGAGCTAAACCCTTCCAAAGCAATTCCATTCACCCCAACCAGGATCCTCACTCAGGTCAACAAAATCCCAGCAGTATCAAAGGCTGACGATGGGTCTAAAATAATGAAACAGGACACTTATCTTCTGTGCATGGATAAAAGCAGATCATCGAGTAACAAGACTAATCCAGCTCCATGTCATACCTGCTCCAGAAGACAGAGTGAGAGGGAACAAATCACCTGAAAATTTCAGGTGACTTCAAAGACACTTCCCCAAAACCTGATCAATCACCTTAGCCAAAACTCAATAATTGGATGGAAGCCTTACATTTTATTTTAAAGCCACATAAATAACATTATTCAATGGAGAATCCTGGTCTCTATTTCCAGAGGAAAAGGGAAATGTGAGAGGGCCCCGGACATGGCTAGTGAACACGCTACAATGGCTTGCTGGTTGCATAGGGGCCTGTGTCCATCTCCTAGGCTAAAGTAGGAAGCTGAAGGTTATGTTGGGCTGAGGATTCTTTCCCCAGTGCCTTTATCCAAACTTATTTTACTTGAGCTTTGTTCACTGGATCAGCATTCAGCCCATAACAAAGTCTACATGTCAAACCAGTGATAAATCACAGTTTTACACTGAGATAATGACAACCAGCTACCAAACAGGGGCGGCTCTAGGAATTCCGCAGCCCCAAGCAGAGCGGCGTGCCGCGGGGCGCGCTTTGGCGGTCGCCGGTCCCGCGGCTCCGGGGGACCTCTTGCAGACGTGCCTGCGGAGGGTCCGCTGGTCCCGTGGTTCTGGTGGACCTCTTGCAGGCACGCCTGCGGATGCTCCACCGGAGCCACGGGACCAGAGGACCCCCCGCAGGCATTTCTGCGGGAGGTCCACCGGGGCTGTGGGACCAGCAGACCCTCCGCAGTCATGCCTGCAGGAGGTCCGCCGGAGCCGCCTGCCGCCCTGCCAGCAAAATGCCACCCCAAGCGCGCGCTTGGCGCGCTGGAGTCTGGAGCCGGCCCTGCTACCAAAGCACAAGTATCAGAAAGAACCTTAGTGAAGCTGACACCGTTTATTTTAAAATCATTAACGTTTCTTTACATGCTGCATACTTTCAACAGAGACGGGCCTGATCCAAAGCTCCGGGGATGAACTCTTCCCAGGTTGGCAGCAAGGGAGGATTTGAATCTGAATCTGAATTTGAATTTTGTCTCAGGCCTATCTCTAATTTTTCAGAGTTTCTTAAACTCAGTTATATTTACTCTTATCACAAAGTGCTCTGACATCAGGTACCACTAAATGCTTCCATCAGCAAAATAAATTGTCCTTCTGAGTTTCTCTTCTTTTTTTTTTTTTTTTTGAGGTTGTTAGAATGCCAAACTCAAAGCAAGACAAAAAAGGGTGTGAATCTAAATTGATGGAAACAATAAAAGCTTCCCACAAACCCCTAAAACCAAAAATCTTTCAGTGCAACATGACTCTGTCATTTTACCCTGTACTGAATCAATTTCATTAGTATCATCTTTCTTAAATGCCTAGGATTCCAAGCTAAACTCTTTCAAGAAAAATAAATTCTACATCAATAATTTTCTTCAATTTTTCAGCAAGGAGATGTATTAGGATCATACCTAAAGGCGCCTTATTTAGAATCTGAAAATTTATTTTGTTTTCCTGTTGACAACCAGAGGCACTGGGTGGAAAAAAACAGCAGAACAAAGGGCTCTCTAGAAATATTTCATGTTTGCTGACTCACTACATCATCACTTATGACACTGAATTATTAGTTTCAGCAAACAATGAAAAAGCTCTTCTGCTCTTTTATCTTCACCATTGTTCTTCGATTTAAATAACTCACATAAAAACTTTCAGGTAAAACCTACAAATATTGAAAAAAACATAATTTTGGACAACATTTATGGTATTGGATGCATGCTTAATCACACTGTGATAGAAAGGTGATGAAAATCTCTTGGCTTCCTTGAGACTGGAAGGGAATTTGGATGGAAAATATGTCTCTTACTGAGGGCTTGATTCAAAGCCAAGTCAGGCCCTCAGTAGTTCCTATAATATTTTTCCCTGTATTTTTTTTTATCTGCCTGTGTTACTCTGTTCATATACACAAGGTGAAGTTCTAGCTCCACTGAAGTCAACGGGAGCTTTGCCATTGACCAGTGGGGCTAAGATTTCACCCCCAGCACATGCACATTCATCAAATATTACTGATTACCAAGGTGGATTTTTTGACCTTTTTTATTTTTAAAAATTTGCCTGCCACAGTTCAGGAAGTGATGTTTAATATCAGCTACATGGGACCTCAAATGTACAGGGCAACCAGCTAGCCCATGTTTAGCCTGCTGGCATTATACAGTACAACTGTCATAACTGACCCCTCATCATAAACCTTTATACTCTACTACTTGCATGGGCTTATTTGATTCCTTTGGCCTTGACCTCAGCTGTAAATTTTTAAAGCAGCACAGTGCTGTTGTATAATGCAGGAACAGTGAAAGTGTCCAGGTTCAGTATTTGATGACTTTCATGACCTTCTGAATGGGAATAGAAGTATAATACTTTACCAATATATTTGTGCAGGAATTCAGAAGTAATGGCTTACTATAATCCGCTGCGATCCACTACATAATGTATTACTATCATTCACATTTAACATAGACTTTTTTTTGCTAAGTTTTGAAATGTGAGTTCTTAATATACTACTTTTTTTAAAAAAGTATAATTAGTTAAAGCTACACTAGAGTATGTTTGTTCCCATTGCCCTTTTTGAGAATTAAACTAATCCTGTTCTAAGGGTTAATATTTTTAGGTCTTTGTACCTGATCCTGTTCCTATTAAATATGATGGCAAGACTCTCACTGATCTCAATTTTAGCAGGATTGGGCCTTTTTTTCCATGCAAGCACTGACGTTCTCAACCACTAATGTTATATCCCCAGAGCTATGTGTGACAGCATGAAGAAAAAGCAGAAAACAAAACACAGATGGAATTAATGGTTCAGTGTGTTAATCAATGTAATAAATTGAAAGGAAGGGATGGCGACATGTCAGGAATATATCTGTGCTGTTCAAAACAGGCCAGACTATTAGGATGAATTTATTTGATTGTAATCTCATATGTTATAATTTACCAGGCTCACCATAATCTTCCTCCCTCGCTTTCTGTTCTTACTATAACCACTGAAAGATTTTAACATTTTACCGGTTAGTAATAAGCATTGATTCAACGTCCCTTGCAAAACGGTGCATGATTTTACTCCATCACAGATAATTTCAGGAACATTTCACTGCAAGCTTTTATCAGCACTCCATCCTTGTAGAGATGATTTGAAAAGGTTTGTGTAGTTGCCTACACTGTCTGTTGCCTGCCTGGCAGTTTGGTGAGGATTCTGTTATCCAGCTGGGTCAGACACATCAGATTCCTCCTAGTCCTTCTGGAATCTAAGGGTATGGCTACACTTGCGAGTTGCAGCGCTGGTGGAGGCTTTCCAGCGCTGCAATTAGTAAGTGGCCACACCTGCAGGGCACTTCCAGCGCTGCAACTCCCTAGCTGCAGCGCTGGCCGTACACGTCACTCAGCATGGGGAATAAGGATTGCAGCGCTGGTGCTGCAGCGCTGGTCATCAAGTGTGGCCACACACCAGCGCTGTTATTGGTCTCCAGGGTATAAGGGTGTATCCCAGAATGCTTTTAACTAAATTACTCCCTTTGTTTTGTTATGCAGCCTCTCTTTGTTTTGTTGTGAACCTCCGGAGCTCCCGGAGCTGCTCTACCGGAGCTGCTTATCAGCTCCTGTTTGCTGTGATCAATCTGTGAACAATCAAATGAGATCCTCCTCCCTGCGTGATTCACAGGGGTTGTGTGTTTGCATTTTGCTTGACCAGCAGCGAGAAAAGGAGTCATTCACAGGGCTTGAGTGTTTGCTTTGCTTGAGAGAAACGGGGGGAGGGGGCAGAGGGGGGAAAGAGAGTATGTTGGATGCAGGCTGTTTGCAGTTAACAGTACGGGGGGGGGAAAATTTTCTGATTTTGCACAGTTCCAAAAATCCACTCTCTCTTTCCCCCCCCGGTCCCTGTCACACTGCCCCACACCCCCCTCTTTTGAAAAGCACGTTGCTGCCACTTGAATGCTGGGATAGCTGCCCATAATTCATCACTCCCAACAGCGCTGCAAATGCTGCAAATGCGGCCACACTGCAGCGCTGGTAGCTGTGAGTGTGGCCACACACCAGCGCTGGCCCTGCACAGCTGGACGACCAGCGCTGCAACTACCAGCGCTGCAGATTTGTAAGTGTAGCCATACCCCTAAATCTCACAATACACTCATTGAAATATATGGTGCAAGAGGGAGAAGGCAAGTGAATCACTAGCCTTTAAAACAGCTCTCAGCCTCCTACCTCCTAATACACTTGCAATTCATGTGTCCTAGGCTTTGGCTACACTTGCATTTCAAAGCGCTGCCGCGGCAGCGCTTTGAAGCGCTAAGTGTAGTCAAAGCGCCAGCGCTGGGAGAGAGCTCTCCCAGCGCTGTCCGTACTCCACCTCCCTGTGGGGAATAATGGACAGCGCTGGGAGCGCGGCTCCCAGCGCTGGGGCTTTGACCACACTGGCGCTTTGTAGCGCCGCAATTTGCAGCGCTGCAGAGGGTGTGTTTTCACACCCTGCTGCAGCGCTGCAAATTTGTAAGTGTAGCCAAGCCCATAGTGGTTTGTTAATGCAATCTTTTAAATAGTGCTTTCGGCATATATCTTCATTTGCTTACCATGTATAGACTTTATCCTCTTTCCAGTTGAAGACAACAGGAATTTTGACACTGTTTTTAATATAAGCAGCTTCAGAAATTGTCTCCTAGGCTACTAGTGAAATACCTGCAACTCTACCAGTGTGGACACACATTATGCACAGTGTATTACAGATTCAGAACAAGCATCACACCTGAGACATGCAATAGTATCTTGATCACGTGTTCACCTAGGGATAGTCAGCACTTTACCTGGCTGTAGTGTGGGAGACCCTCAGATTCAAAAATCAAACTTGTGTCCTTGTTCTGTTGTACTTGCACTTTGATTACGGGAGGGAAACACACAAGATAATGCAATACTGACTGAGATTTGCCAAAGATTGTTTTTCCTTTACATTTCCCATGCCTCTGTCTCTCCTGAAACCCCTAAGTTATTGCACACAATAGTACTATATATGAACACCAAGTAAATGACACATACATCTGAATACTGAATTCCTTGGAGATACATTGGCGGCAATCACAACTGCCTGAATGCACCCAGTACTTCAGGTATAAGATTTTTAGAGCAGGAATTGACTTTTTGTTCTGTGCATGTACAATGCCTAGCATAATGGGGACCTGACACTTGATGGGATTCTTTAGGTGCTACTGAAATACAAACAACTAATAACAGCAGTTATTAAAAAACTTGGGCATTTTTCTCTTTGTAACTATATAATTTGCATTTAATTCTTTACCCAGACTACTTGAATAAGTTAGTCACATTATTGTTGATGGGAGATAGGAAGTTTACAAAACCACATGCTTGATAACCTTGCTGACCTTTCATGGCCTTAAGCAACTTCACAATTAATATACCACACAGCAAGAAGAGAATGACACCTTGACATTTAGCAGGAGCAAGGAGCAGCCTGGATTTTGACAAATGCTGGCATACTTGCTGCTGGTGCTGCTTAAAGTCACATTGGTTTCCACAGGACATTTTGTTGTGCCTTAGAGGTACCTGGTAGAAAGCTGCAGACTCATTTGAAGGGATATCAGTTTTTCTGAAGACAGTCCCAAGTGATCCATGTAAATTGCAGTTTGAGTGCAATCAATAGATGTGACAAGCAGCTGATGTTGGCAACTGGGGACATAATGAAGGTGTGACTGTGTAAACGGCTAACAGATAACAATGCTATAGGAAATTATAGGGCAGTGCTGTATTGAGTAAGTGCAGTGCAAAATGAGCTGCAGCTCTCAGGTCATGCTTTCCCGCTGCTGAAGTGTCTCTTGCTCTTGTCCTTTGTAATTGTAAGTGGCAGCGGTGCCTTGCTGAATACCAGGAGGGCATGTATTCAACCCTCATTTGTTCTGCATTACAATGCAATTCGCACTGTTAACAGCTGATCTATAGTGTCAGTGACCACCTCCCAAGTGGACAAGATACCAAGGAAAATACCAACACTCTGTTTTGTTAGGAATTGAGAGGGCTATCATTTAAACAACCCCAAACATCTGGACCAATCCTGTAAAGGGAACAGCAAAAACTCAATGTTTTGTTAAAACCTTTTGTGTTTCCTCCCTACCAAATATGGAGGTTGTAGGGAGCTTAACATGTTTTTTCTTTCAGGAGATATGTGAGTATTATTTAGTATTTATAATTTACGGTTATCCAACAAATATGAATATATGTGGCTGTTTGCTACATACAGTTTTTATACAGAATATTATCCCCTTAAAATTTCTGGGGAGAAAGTATCCATTGATTTTCAATTTCATTTTGGAATACAGTGGTCGGAGGCACCTTTCTGTAATTTTGTTCTGACATTTGAATCAAGCATCAGCAGTTATTTTCAAAAACCTCAGGTCTTTGAGTCTTTTTGGTCTGAGTCCCACTTATAGCTTTACAGATTAAATTTAACATTTGAACCTGATCAAAGTGAAGGAGGCAACATAAAGCATTCTGTGAACTTAGTTGATATTTCATTATCAGCGATCAATACTTTCTGCCATTTATATTTTTTCCCACCCTTCAAAATGTCAGGTGTTCCTTTTTATTGTTTTCTTCACCCATCTTAGCCGTAAGAATGTATATTTGTCTCATTTATTTAAAACATACATTAAATGGGCCACTTTCACAATTTCTTTACTAGTGAGCTGTAGGTGTAGATCAGTATTTATTTTGTGACTTAGTTTTCAATCAGTTACAGTAGTTGTATAGTCTCACCATTAAAAAAAAAATCCAAATGCAATTAGTTTTCTTACTGATAGTTCTAGCTACAAGTTTAAATTAATTCAAGAAAAGTAAATCCAAGCTGTTCATTCCTTTCTTTTCTAAAAAGCATGACCTCTTTTCTTCTTTGGCCTGGTTGACCCACAGATTCAGCAGAACCAGGATAGATGCATTGCACAAGGTTATAGGATTTGAGAAGCTTTCCCAGTGATATGGCACAGAGCTTGCTTTGGACAAGTTCACGGGATTGTTCTTGTTTAAGTCAGGACTGGATCTCTTTCTAAAAGATATGTTATGGGCTTGATGCAGAAATTATTGAGTAAAGTTCTTTGGCCTGTGTGATACAGGAGGTCAAACTAGTTGATCATTATAGTGCCTTCCACCCTTAAAATCTAGGCATCTATTTTTTGGAGATGTGTCATGGCAGAAATGGATCAAGGCTGCAGAATCAACAAACACAGAACTCCACTAGCCATTCTCCCTACAGAGGACTGCAGCAATGTGGGAGAATGACAGCCATAAGACTGCAGTAAAGGCTGTAGAGCAGCTTTCTTATTGCTCCATAGCTGAGTGGGAGAAAGAGCCTGGTTACCCGGAATACATAATGGATATAGGATCTGGCCCTATGAAAACAAGATAGTGCTCTGGTTACAATAAAATAGAATGCTCTCCCAAATTAATCCCAGGCTTCCATTATCATTTCTGTGCATTGCTGCACTTCCCAGTTTCAGTCAGGACTGCTAACTGAAGTGCCAAAATAGCATAAAGAAAGATGGTATCACGGTCTAGCTGTCTGAATCAGAAACAGGAAAGACTAGACATCTCTCAGAAAAGCCTGTCTTGTCCAATTTCCAGTTCAGCTTTGCAGGCTCAAGAAGTGCAGATAGTCTGGACATGCTTTAGATAAATGGCTGAGTATCTGAGGGCTTTCCTAAATAAAACCCAAACTCTAAGCCTTTTTATAGTTCATCTGTCATTAAATTGTGTACACTTACCTCTGTTGGTTAATACCTTTTCTGTTTCAGGCTCTTCAAAGGGGTATCCTTTTGTGTGTGTGTAAATTTGTCTGTGACAAATCTGTGTACACCCTTTTCTAGCATAAATACTAGCACTCATATTCATTATGTACACATGGATGATCAAAATTTACATGTGTTAGACCAAGAGCGCACGTGCAGGAGTTCCTGTGCTTGTAAAGTTTTGTGAACAAAATGGGAGGTTGCTTTTTGATACCAAGCACAGACCATGGAAAAAAGGTGTCTCTTTCATAGATTCCAAGGCTAAAAGGGACCATTGTGATCATTTAGTCTGACCTCCTGCATAATACAAGCCATAGTACCTCCACAAAATAGTTCCTATTTCTAGGAATATCTTCTCTATTTGTAGAAGAAAATAAGTGTACCTAAAACAGGGATCGGCAATCTTTGGCATGCAGCCCGCCAGAGTAAGCCCCTGGCGGGTTGGGCTGGTCTGTTTACGTGCTGTGTCTGCAAGTTCGGTGGATCACAGCTCCCACTGGCTGTGGTTCACTGTTCCAGGCCCATGGGGGCTGCAGGAAGCATCGGCCAGCACATCCCTCGGTCTGTGCAGCTTCTGGCAGCTCCCATTGGCCTAGAGTAGTGAACTGCGGCCAGTGGGAGCTGTGATCAGCTGAACCTGCTGACGTGGCAGCTAAACAAACTGGCCTGGCCTACCAGGGCCATGTGCCACATGCCTGGTGGGCCACATGCCAAAGGATTTTGATCCCTGACCTAAATTGTATAAATGCCTTCAAGCACACCAATGATGAACAATTATGGGGGTTAAGGTAATAATTGGAAATATACCAATCTCCTAGAGCTGAAAGGGACCTTGAAAGGTCATTGAGTCCAGCCCCCTGCCTTCACTAGCAGGACCAATTTTTGCCCCAAATTCCTAAGTGGCCCCCTCAAGGATTGAACTCATAATCCTGGGCTTAGCAGGCCAATGCTCAAACCACTGAGCTATCCCTCACTCCCTCCCAAAGGGTTCACATATAACAAATAAAAGAAATGAAATAACTATCCAAAATTATAATTTCCAGCTGTCCATTTAATTGAAAATGAAAATAGTTGTTTTGGTTTTTGCATAATTTTCTTGAAACTTATTGCAAAAAAGGACAGGTTATAGCTTTTGTTGACTACCAACCCCTCTCCCATGCCTTAAGTGGCACCAAATGTTAATTAATAATGCTACCCCTTTTCAATCCAAGCGCTTAGCCAATATTTGTGGTCTTGTGGTTGTTTCCTTTAAGAGGAGAAACTGAGGATGGAGTCAGGCATTTCTGTGTGTACATTCAATGTAAATAAATAGGATTACATCAAAGTCCTGTTTCACTGAACGTAGCAGGATTCAAACAACAGGACATCATTTCTGTGCTCACAATTCCAAATCTCTTTCCAGATACCTCTCTACCCCAAAATCTCTCTCTCTTGGTTTTTTCTCATGGTCACTCTACAGTTGCTTCTCTTGATGCCTCCTGGCTTTCTTTCCGCTTGTTCTCTAGCTGCTTCTGCACACAGACAAACACCTTTCCACAAACAATATCCAGCCTCCTATGTTTGCATTCAGTCCCCAGGGAAACCCCTCTGTGCACATAGCTCAGCTTCTGACTGGCCTTGCATGTGGTCCATGTTTGAGTGGTGGCTCCTATCATTTCATTTATCTTGCTCTAAAAAGGATCTGACCACTTACATTTATCCTGAATGAAGGGTGGCTGTGACACCGACCAACTTCAACAAGATTTCACCCAACCTTCAGTGTAACAGTATTGTGCATTCACATTCCCCAGATCTTCAACAGGGCAAGGTCCAAGAAACAAAATAATAACATATGATCAAAAAAGAATAGACAAAAAGGTTGGTTTCTATGATACTGAAGTTGTAATATCCCAAACATGTTATTACTTTTAAGACCCAATCCTGCAAGGTGAAATGTTCCTCTTGCTTGATGCTAAATGCTCTCAAGTCCCACTACCCATGATATGAGCTGATGGTGCTTGTCATGTGGTAGGGCTGGACCTGCATATACAAGTAAATACAGTGCATAGATCATGTATTACAGTTTATTGTATTACTAAGGCCCTGCTGTCAATAGGCATTAAACACATGAATACAAGACCAGAATCATTCAGTAAGAAACGTGAGTAGTTGCCATAACAACTGCTACTTCACATCTGGCGTGATCCAAAGCCCTTTTAAGGCAAAGTACCCATAACAGCTATTATTCTGCTTAGGCTGGTTTCTATATTAGGCATGTTTACCATTTAATGAAGACTTGATCCAAACCCCACTGAAATCTGAGTCTTACCACTGACTTCAATGGTATTAGAAGCACAAAAAATAGATGGCCCAGGCGCCAAACAGCTTACAATCTAAGGCCTGGTCTACACTAAGGGCGGGGGTTGAACTAGGGTACGCAAGTTCAGCTACGCAAATAGCATAGCTGAACTCGAAGTACCCTAGTTCGACTGACTTACCCGTCCAGATGCGGCGGGGTCGAACTCCACGGCTCCAAGGTCGACTCCGCCACCGCCGTTCGCAGTGGTGGAGTTCCGGAGTCGACCGCAGCGCTTCCGGAGTTCGAACTATCGCGTCTAGATCAGACGCGATAGTTCGAACTCCGAGAAGTCGAACTCACCGCATCGACCCGCGCGGTGAGTATGGACCTGCCCTAAGTGTAAGACAAGAGATAACAGGTGGATACAACAGACAGGGGAGCACAAGGAAAGAATAAGACACTACTGGTCAGCATGACAGACAGTGGTCTCAGCACACAAGCGCCAAGCTGTTGTGAAGTTTTGTGTAGGCATCACAGTACAGGAGAGTTTTATGGGGGGATAATGAGGTTGCTTTGTGGATGTTTACAGGGAGCTCCTAGGCATAAAGGGTAGCAGGAACAAAGCACAAAGGTCCTCATTTGAAAGTTTAACAAGTAGGTGCTAGAGATGGACAGCAACCTAAATTGGAAAATATGTTTACAAAGACTTGAAATAAAAATAGTTTAAAGAGAAGCATTTTGTTTCATTGATTGAGTAAAAAAAAAAATTGACTTGAGGTGTCTCCCCAGAAAATTAATAAATAAAAGCAAGCAAGATCATAGATTTTATAACATTAGATTGGCTTAAACATAATGAGATTTAAAACAAACCAACATATTTTGCATTCTTTTTACTTACGTTCTGATTTTTGAAGCTTTACGGTACCCCTAGATCATGTTTCCCAGCTTTTCTCAACAACCACCACGTACTTTTATACACGTATTATTATTGGTGCAGCTGGAGCACTGCCTGTTTTTCAGGTCGTCGGATACTTCCCATTATAAACTTCTGTGTAACTTTGCCACACTGTAATCATTTGGGTTGAGGTTTCTGTGCCTCAAGCTGAATTATTTTGGAAAATTCCCCCCCCGTCCCTGCCATTTGCTATTGCCCAAGCTGCATGGAGGAGGAAGTCATCTGATCTGAACGAAAAGGGGACAAAAGGTAGACAAGGGAGGAGAGAAGAGTACATTGGAACAAGGAGTCTGGTGAGACTTGAGAGTGGGAGGCATGACTGGGACTGATTGGGCAGGGAGGCTGGAACTGGGAGCAGATGAGAGAAAAGGGAAGGGGGACTTGCAGCCATGTGGCTGGGGAAGCACTGAGATTGGCTGAGATGGGTGGGGGAAACTGGGACTGGCTGCACAAGGAGACTGGGACTAGGAGCAAGTGGTGGGAATGGAGGAGGAGGAGAGACAAATCTGAAAAGGAGCCATGGAGCAGGCAAAAAGCCTGGGACAAGTGGCCTGAGAGGATGTGTATGTGGGGGAGACTGAGAAGAATGAGGAGCCTGGGGAGAAAGACTGTGAGCCAGTGGAGGGTAGAGGAGAGACAGATCAGATGAGGAGCTGGGTGAGGGGGAAAGGGACTTGCTGGGCCATAAGACTGGGACCCGGTGTGGGGAAGAGAGAGAATGGAAGTCAGGAGTGATTGGTACTTGGTCAACAAGCTCGGAGGGGGAGACAAGGACTGGTGGGGAAAGGAGACTGAGATGAGAAGCCTGAGAAGTGGAGACCGGGACTGGGTAGGCAAGGAGAATGGGACCGAGGAAGAGATAGGAGTGGGATAGAGACAGGTTGGAGGGGAAGGAGCAGAAGGGGGTCAAACTTGGGAGGAGAGGGGATAGATAGAAAAGTGTGTGCCCACTACAACACACTACCCTTCAGAGCCTGGAACGGAAACTGCAAACGCTGACCTTGCCAATAGCCCTTGCACAGTCCAAAAAAAGATGCATCCCCCCATGCTTATGTATTTTCTTTCCCTGTCTGATTATGTTCTCACAAGCTGACAGTGAATCTATACGAGTCAGTCTTCCTTTTTTTCTTTATGCATTACTCATATAAGACCTGTAACAAGCTCTTTCATTGCCTGTATACTTCAAAGTTTTGTTAAATTAATCATACCACAAATTGGAAAGAAGAATTATGTCACTTTTCTTAAGAAAAATTAAACTTTTGACATTTAAATAGTGTCTTTACCAATGTAGTTTGAGAAATACTGTCATTTATTTTCAGTCTGTTAAAAGCATGCTTTAGTGTAAAAATTGGTTTTGTCTCTATCTGCAGAAAAGCGTGGCCAACATTGATTCTATTTAACATTTTATCACTTAACTGGAGAAGAGATATTACCACTTTGAGTACCAGCCAAAGGTCAGGTAGCTAATGCTAACCTCTGTCAAATGTAACACATTGTATAGGAAGGATTGACAATTATTGTTCTACTGTATTTTGCAAGACACCAGGGGTCATAGCAATGAAATTGTTACGTTGCAGGAGAGGAATAATTCAAGGCTTGTTTGCTTGTTCTGGGTAAAGCTGCTAAGGTCAAATGTAGTTATTGTGTTAGGATATGGCCCAAAATTATAAGGATTTTGTGAACTGGTTTACAGTTTGCTTGGTTTTTTTGGTAGGCATGTATTCCAAACAAAACAGGAGTAATCTGAGAATTTCCTATGATGTCCTGATTCTACTTGTTGGAGGATAACAAATCAGCCTTTTATCTCAGAGATTCAGATTCTATTCAAGCTCTAACTAGTCTACTGGAAAGGGGTAAAAACCGCTTGTCCGCTCTCTCTCACACACAAGCAAGTGTGAAATGAATTGACCAAATACAGACAAGACATCTTTGTTTCTATTGGCTTTCTAATGTTGTTTTAATTTTTTACACTGATACACTGGCTTTGTGATGTGGGATCATGTCTCCCTCAAATGGCTGCCCTCCCATAGCCTGCTAATTGCCAATTCTGATCCCACTGAAGTAAACAGGAGTTATGGCCAGCCTTCAGTAAGAGCAGGATGGGAACCCAGCAGGTCTATCTATTAGCTCAGTCATTCAATCTCTCTGCCAGTGCAGTATTGTTTCCTATTGTATAATACCAGAATTTTTTTCAGTCTAGTTTTAATGTCCCAAATAATTGGGTTTACACCATTTTCCTTATTCCATAGCTTGATACATTTCACCATGAAGAATTTTTTCCCTTACATTCAGCATAAATATCCCATGTTATATTTCATTCGGCCTCACTTCAGTAATACCTATGTGTATCATTCCCCTCACCACAAAGGCCCCGAGTGACTTGCTCAAAGTCACTCAGGAATTATGTGTCAGAACGGTAACTAAACCCCTGAACTTTTGACACCCAGTCCTGTGATGTAAGCTTCCTCTTTCGCTGTGTGATGCCTCTTCATATGCTACCCAAAATAGCACTAGCCTTTTTTTACTGCCACATCAGACTGTAAGCCCACAACTACACCATCACCTCTAGTTTCCATCACTTGTGCATCATCACCTCATGTTTCTTTCAGCATTGCTTGTTTTCCAAGCATATTCCTCCCTTTTAGTATAGGTGGTTTTAGTGCTAAATAAAGCATATTTCAATTATGTATTGGGATAATTTGAAATACACAGTAGGAGGGTAATAGACTTTTCCATCATTTAAAGTCTGTAAGTCAAGACTAAATATCTTTTTAAAGGATATGCTGTAACTCAAATAGAAGTTATGGGCTTGATGCAGAAATTGCTGTGTGAGGGTCTTTGGCCGGTGCTATGGAAGAGGCCACACTACTTTACCATAGTGGTCCCTTCTCATCTTAAAATGTATAAGTCAATCAAGAAGGATTAAAATTTAGATTACAAATTTATGGGTCAGAGACTGTCTCTTCTGCTACATTTATACAACAACTAGCACCGTTGGGTCCCAATCTTTTGGGGATCTCTAGGTGCTATTGCAATAGAAAAAAATAATAAAGCCCTGCTGCCTGCATCTATTCAATAATTCAGATAACATAAGCTGGTTTAGGTTGATAGACCAAGACAAAAAATCTCTGCCTTCCTCTGCCTACTATGAAAATAAACAAAAGAATAATAAGGGCACCAGGTAAGGGCATCCTCTTGACACTTGCTCTGAACTGTGTCAGGAGGAGAACATTCTGGAAGAGGAGGCATAGGCAGCTTGCAGGAGTAGGCCATCTGTAGTGAATCTGAATGCTTAAGAAGAAAAGCTTCTTGTGTAACTTGGTGAAAGACAGGAGGAATCTTCAGACACAAAGATTTCAGGACAATTCTGTCTTTCACTAAGATTTGAAGGTGCTGAAATCAAAGTGCACATGCCTGGGTCAGCTCTTTTGAGTGTGGCTCTTGCTGTTGTTCAATTAGCCTATTTCTAGATAGTAGAGGAATGTTGTAAAATGTCAAAGGCTGCACCTCAACACAAAAGCAACAGCTTTCCCCAACAGCTTCAAAATTAAGTCTCACTAAATGGGAGACTGTTTGGCAGCATCAGCAAAGAAGTGAGGATCAAATGGAGATAGAGACTGGATATAGAAGTAGCCCGTCAAGGTTTGGATTGGGGCACTGTGAGGATGCTGGCTGCTGTCTAGGATCAACCTGTTCTATGCACTTTGACTGTACTGTTGACCAGGGGCGGCTCTAGCAATTTCGCCGTCCCAAGCACTGCGGCACGCCGCGGGGGGTGCTCTGGCGGTCGCTGGTCCTGCGGCTCAGGTGGACCTCCTGCAGATGTGCCTGCGGAGGGTCCGCTGGTCCCGCGGCTCTGTGGACCTCCCGCAGGCACGCCTGCGGATGCTCCACTGGAGCCGCGGGACCACCGGACCCTCCGCAAGCACGTCTGCGGGAGGTCCACTGGAGCCGCGGGACCACCGGACCCTCCGCAGGCACGCCTGCAGGAGGTCCACCGGAGCCGCCTGCCGCCCTCCTGCGGGACGCCGCCCCAAGCGCGTGCTTGGCGCGCTGGGGTCTGGAGCCGGCCCTGCTGTTGACCCCAAAAATGTAAGTAAATGAAAGCAAAACATGATAGCATGACCTTGCACCTGCCTACATTCCATACAAAATATACGTAAGATCCAGTTCCTATTGGAAATGCCTTTTAGTTACAATATACTGAGGGAGGCATAGCTTGGTGGTTTGAGCATTGGCCTGCTATAACCCAGGGTTGTGAGTTCAATCCTTGAGGGGGCCATTTGAGGATTGGTCCTGCTTTGAGCAGGGGGTTGGACTTAGATGAGGTCCCTTCTAACCCTAATGATCTATGATTCTATGCCAAGAGTATCTACTGGAGATGGTCACAAGTTTGAACCTGGATATAGACTCAGATCTGAAACACCCTAAAGCTCATGATGTCTTAAATCCAGTGTAAGTCTATTTCTAGTATGTACTAAAGACAGGAGGAGTAGCTTGAGAAGGACAAGAACCAATCAAAATTTCAATAAAATGTGTATAGAACCAAGGTTAAAGTTTACAAAGATCCATTGTTTTTCAGTGCTGATCAGACTAGAGTGGAAAAAGAAGGATCAAAATACCAGAAGAGAGACATGTCTTGAGCCACATTCAGATGTACCTGAGCTGGTGAATACCTGAATTCTTGTAACAATTCCAGTCTTACCTTAAGCAGTTGGGATAGTAGAGAGAAGCATCTGAACTTGATTTTACTTATCTGAACTGAACCTTTCCCAGTTTGCCCTGTACTAATGTGGTCTGTACAGACACAGGTGTCAATCCTCTGAACACTTGAGACCATATTTAACTTGCTCATAAAAGTAGACTCTTGGAGCACAAAGAGGATTCAAATGAGAGCAAAATTACGCACATGCTACAGTGTCTGTAGAGTATGGGGCCACAGAAAAGAAAAGAACAGAACAGAAAAGAAAATCTAAACCTAAAAGACATCTGCTCAGAACAATAACCACCAAAACAGTTGATAAAAGAGTTCAGAGTTACCCATGACAATGAGCTTCTCTGCTATTTTAAAAACAATTTAATTACTGCATTTGAGGGAGTATAAAAAGAAAATAATAAAACTTTTGCAGCAAAACGCATTTTCTTTTGTATTCATGTCCAAAATAATGGGTTGCTCTGTGATACCAATACATTTTAATTAATGTTAATTTTATTCTGCATCAGTTGCAAGCTAATAAAGTTGAGGAGTGTTTTTGTTGTTATTTTTTTAACCAATTGATAATTTAGAAGATATAGCATGACTGTTTCTGAATAAGCTAACAGAATGCATAATATAACATTATGCTGTTAAACACTGACCAACAAATTAATGTTATTAAATATGTACAAATTACACAGTGACTCATGTTTTTTGAACCATGTATGTCCTTGTCAGGTAAGCTGTCAGTAAATATTTTATCAGTTACACTTATTTAAATGGGTGCAATCAAAGCAAAAAAGAAACAACAATAACAACAACAAAAAAACAGTTCATCAAAGCATTGTTAGAGCTGTCTAGATAACAAAAATAACAGTAATTACTATTATTAGATATACAGTATTGTACAGTATATGACATAACACCAAATGAAACTGGTGTCAGAAAATCAAAATGCTCTGTGGCTGTTCCTTACCCAAATGAAACTAAAATTAAAACTTCATCAGTTGGAACCAGTTTGTACTTTAGAGTCTAGAACAATTGTGTATAAGACGCAAATCTTTTCAAAACTATTGTTTGGCAAATTATCACTCTGATTACTCTGCTTATATGTTATGCCCATTTTCCCCTTAGTGACTGTCATATCTACTTATATCTTAAGCCCTTTGGGGGCAGGGACCACTATTACTTTATGATTGCTCAGTGCCTGCCATAATGGGCACTTGTTCTTGTTTGACCCCAATTTATAATAAAATAACAACAACAATAGTGCTTAAGGTCGGACACCAAATTCCGTATTTAGGTATCTAAATCAATGATACTAAGTTCCTGTAGCTCCTTACTGAAGGACCAGTGGCTTCACCCATGTCCAGGATTTCTACCTGCATCAGCATCAGAATTATCTACTCTCTGACTTTATAGATGGGAAAGCTGTGTGGGGAAAACAGAGACAGCACAGCACAGGCTGCAGAAGTGTGTGTTCTGTGGATAAACAGTTTCCAGGCTTGTCAATCTGGCACTTAAAATTTTAAAAATCAAGATGGAAACTTACTTTAAAAGCTGGTATGAAATCCATATTAAATATGGTCACCAATGATTTTATAGTTGTGTTTGTACAGCGCCTAGCACAATGGGATCCTGGGTAAAACTAGTTCCCAGTAAAACTAGTCAAAACCAAAATAGGTCAAAATGCCTTTTATTCCCTGTGACTGCAAACTATAAACTCAGAATTCTGACCTGCTGAAAACAGTGCAGTCACCAATCTCAAAGTAGTAAGAATTTCATATAGACATGACGTAGTTGCAACATCCAGATTTCAAAACTCTCCTTCCTGTAGCATCTACAAAACATCCCCTCAGCATAAAAAAATCACCCACTTCTGTAAGTCTCTGACTCCCATAATAGAAGAACAGTCCCTTTCTCCTCTCTCCCATACACATCAGTTCCTAAAACATTTCCTCGCCTCTCCAGAATGATCAATATCCTTTCCACCTCCCTACAAAGGCCAGGGATTCCATCGCCTTCCTGGCCACCTACCACTCTCCAAATCACCCAAAGTGATCTCACATACTTTGGATAGACTAACCAAGTGCCCTAAAGCAACCCTTCCATAAAGGACAGAGGTGGTAAAGCCTTTTCCTTCCATAACTCCCATCCACTTCAGGAGCTCTCACCTCTTTGGGCTGGAGAGAACATTATCTCTCTGACCCCCTACCACAAAAGCATAGGAAGTGACGTTAAACTATTTCCCCCTCCCAGCTCCCTGGCAGTTCCCCAAATCTCCTTGGAAGCTGTCACATTAGGTTGACCTACTCTATATCCATCCTGCCTCGTTTCATAAGGGCTAGAGATTGTGAAATTTGGGAATATCAGAAGGGATCCTCTGGAGATGTTTCTAAAAGGATTATCAGTGCCTTGCCGTTAACATTGGTCAAAGTAACAACAAAGGTCCTGGCCCAGGAAGATTCAGAGGGATCTCCAAGAGAAAATATTTACTAAAAACACAGGGCACAGAGTCAGGACAGAACTGAGCACAAAACTATTATATGTAAATAAAAATTATTCTAATGTCTGAAGAGATCAATCATGGATTTTGCTGTAACAGAACAAGAAGAATGAATATATTTAACTAGTGTAAGGTCTCGATCCTGCAAACACTTACACATGTGCTTAAGTTTACTGCTGTGAATAGAAATCCCACAGAAGTCAATAGGAGTATTCACGGTACTAAAGTTAAGCCTATGTGTAAGTAGCTAGGTAGGGCCAACATAGCTCAAGTGATGGCCAGAGACAGCTCCTGGAGTCATGTGGGTGCATCTGAATAAGAGCAGAATTGTCTGATCTATTTAAAATGGTTTGAATTGTGGTGATTTATTTCCAGATTATTCCAGATTTGGTATTTTAGATGACTGAATCACAAGAAATAAATTGTTTTAATGGCCCATATTCTGATACCTGTATTAATGTTAAGTAGCAGCATCCAATAGCCACAAAGAAGTAAGGATTATGACTTAATTAATGTGACTAGACATGGAACAATCTGACTATATGTTATTATTGTATCTTGCTTTTAATTCTAAAATACTGTATCCCAAAATGAAAAAAAAATGTACTTTAACAACTGTAAATTTATTTGAAAAATACATCTTACCTATGATGATGCTAAAATCTGGGCTCTCTTCCTCAGTTACCCTAACTTGGAGGGCATGTGTGAACAGAAGCAAACAAAACATTTTTAAGACTATTGCAGGAATACTATTTAGGCCTCCCTTTCATTGAGTTTAAAGAGATATTTAAAGTTAATACTTCATTTTCTTTATGGCATATTTTGTTTTATGCTAAGCAGAATCCAAAAAGACCCTATTAATGAAGATGGTTTAATGCCTATGCATTATTATAATGGACTCCTTTGTTCTACACTTTCTCTCTGTGTCATAGACTAAGTCATTAATCAATGGGTGCTGAAAAATAATTGTCTAGTTCTTAACAATCTTCTATTGTTGAAACATTTGGAATTTTAAGATAAAGATGTACTGGCTGTTCTGTAAAAAAAATGTGGTTTAAGATTACCCTTCATGGAAGTGTGGGCTTATTGTTAGAAATGCAAAGCAGATGACCTGGTTTTAATGTGTTTTAGTGCACTGTTGTTCAATTGCCTATTCAAATTGTGCTGGAAAAGTAGACTTCATTAATGTCATGAAATAATGATTTTGTGTGTTATTTTATTGTACTGGCACATTAATTAAATGGCAAAGCATCACAGAATTACACAGAGTTTAAAAATAGAAGTATAAAATCTTTTTTTGTAGGATAATAATAATAATGATAACTCTTAGTCCATTTAATACTATTTAAGAATTCTATGCATTTCATATGCCTATAAATAAAAGGTGTATATCTCAAAGTGATTACAGGTCAGCTGGGAATACATGGCTACATAAAGCTATTTTAGTATCTAAACTGGGATGCCTGTCTGTCAGCCTTAATGTATAGAGATCAAAATTTGCTGAAAACCTGTCTGACAAGGCTGCAGCTTTCCAGCCAATAGAAAATACCTTTTTTCCCCCATCTGGAATGACTGCTATAGAACTGGAAGATAGAATCATAGAACTATAGGACTGGAAGGGACCACCAGGGCTCACCTTGTCCATCCTTCTGTGCTGAGGCAGGACATTACTCAATTTTTATCCTGGTTTTAGCTCTTTCAACTCACTGACCTGAAGGCAACAGAACATTATGAACAGCAGACCATCGTATTTCCCTTTTTAGATGGTTTCTGGCTATTCTGAATAAAACAAAACAAGAGAGTAACAGGAGCTTTTAGGTCACAGATTTCCCCAGAAAATCACAGCACAATACAAGCACAATTATTCACTATGGTGGATGAGAACATGCAAATGTGGTGCTCAGGCACACTTGTGAGATGTGGGGAAAAACTCCTGTGGCACGAGTGCTCTGAAGTACTTAGCGTAACGATCCACCCAGTGAAGATCATCACTGACACTAGAACCTGGGACTTACCTCACCAGAACCTCTACTTTTGAGTTAAATTCCTTCACTTCCAGTCTGAGACAAAGTCCAATGAAGTCAGTGGAAAGACTCCTATTGACTTCATTGAGAAATGGAATAGGTTTCTGGTTCTGATTGTCACAGCTTCAATCTCCAGCGATGATCCATGGTGTTATGAATATCTGGAGTACTACAGTGCATCTCAGATACGTGGGACAAGCCTCCATTTAAAAACACTGGTTAAATCTGTTGTCTCTCTCTCTCGTGGCTAGTCTGCATATGGGTTGAATACATACTAATACTATCAACTAACAGAGTGCCCTTTTAAACTCAAAGTAATAAAGGTCTGTGTTCAGAGCCTAAGATGCTGGGGTTCTAGCACCATGCAGACCACTACATGTTCTTAATAGGGAGCAAACTGAGGACTTTCAGAAGCAATGCACAGACCTCTACTACTTAGCACTACAGTGTGATTTCATCAAGCGATAGTTCCTTATCCTGGGCCAGACACTAGAGTTGAATACTTAGTTAACAAGGGCATGGAACAAGGAAAGAGGAGGAGATATAATGGTGTGGGAAAAGGAAGCCCCCAGAATATTAGCACTTAATTTTTTTAAGTTATCTCCTCCAATGGTTGACAGGCAATTTGTGGTTTTGGTAAATTTTTCTATTTTCATTTACCAATTTGAAGTGGAATCCTGGCCCCATTTAAGGCTAAATGGATTCCTTGAGGACCTGTTCCATTATTTTTCCGGGGACTGAGGTGAGGCTGTAGTTCCCCGGATTCTCCTTCCTTTTTTTAAAGATGGGCACTACATTAGCCTTTTTCTAATCATCCGGGACCTCCCCTGATCATCACGAGTTTTCAAACATAAAGGCAAATGGCTCTGCAATCACATCAGCCAACTCCCTTAGCATCCTTAGATGCATTGCATCCGGACCCATGGACTTGTGCATGTCAAATTTTTCTAAATTGACCTTAACCTGTTCTTTCACCACTGAGGGCAGCTCACCTCCTCCCCATACTATGCTGCCCAGTGCAACAGTCTGGGAGCTGACCTTGTCTGTGAAGACCGAGACAAAAAAAGCATTGAGTATGTCAGCTTTTTCCACATCATCTGTCACTAGGTTGCCTCGCCCAATCAGTAAGGGTCCCACACCTTCCATGACCTTCTTGTTGCTAACATACCTGTAGAAACTCTTCTTGTTACCCTTCACATCCCTTGCTAGCTGCAACTTCAGTTGTGCATTGTCTTTCCTGATTACACCCCTACATGCTCAAGCAATATTTTTATACTCCTCCCTAGTCATCTGTCTAAACTTCCACTTCCTTTTTGTGTTTAAGCTCACCAAAGATTTTCTCCATTAAAACAAGCTGGTTGCCTACAATATTTGCTATTCTCTCTGCACATCGGGATGGTTTGTTTAATAAGGCTTCTTTAAAATACAGCCAACTCTCCTGGACTCCTTTCCCCCTCATATTAGCCTCCCAGGGGATCCTGCCCATCAGTTCCCTGAGAGGGTCAAAGTCTGCTTTTCTGAAGTCCAGGGTCTGTATTCTGCTGCTCTTCTTTCTTCCTTTTGTCAGGATCCTGAACTCAACCATTTCATCTTTTCATGGTCACTGCTGCCCAGGTTTTTACCACTCCCCGTATCTTTTCCCCTGTTGTTTTTCTCCTTTCATCCCTCTGTAAATAAATATTTCCCTTTCCTATATTCATTGTACTGTTTGGCGTGGGGAGGGGGTGGGGAGTTCACCCCAGGGGTTTGAAACAGGTGACCCTGGAGTGGAAGAGACTTTATCTGCTGCGTTCCTGCATGCACCTTTTTTTGGCCAGAGCTGCCTGCAGAGTGGACTCCATCTTGGCCACGAGGGTGCTAAAGTTACACACTATAATAGCAACAACTTGAAGCTACTTCCTGTTAAATCAGTATTAGCTACAGCCTTAAATAAAACCCCAAAGCCAAAGTCAGTAAAATTTTTAGCAAATAAACTCAAAGGCCGAAGACCAAGGAGTTGTTCTTTCACATGCGTGTAATTTCAAGTATTTGTTAACACTACCGGATATTTGTTCCTTTCCTTCTTCCTATGGCTGTTTACTTACCCATGGTTAAAGTGTGTGTTTTTTTAGAACAAGGAGTGTGCTTTCTTCTATTTTTGGGAATTATCTAGCACATTTTGGGTGCTACTAAAAATAAATAATTCAACTCCTATGAACTATGGAAATCCTAGTCTTCCATTCCTTTTATTTCTCTATTTTAACAACTCCAACAATATCAATTTTATTTTATATTATACCTATGTATACACGTGCAATATACAGAAAGGTGTATGCGTGTGTGTGTGTTGAATACATACAGCCAAATGTCCAATCATGAAACTTCAACCTTTTCTAACATGATGGCCTTGCTGTGTAAATAAAGAGAAAGGGGAGAAGCTGCCCTCTTAAAACACTTCCCCCTCACGCTCACAGTCTCTCAAGGAAAGGTCTTTCTTTGTGTCATAAATCACTGAGAGATGAAGAATTATTGTCTAATTCTTAACCATCTTCTACTGTTGTAACATTTGGAAATTTAAGATAAAGATGTTCTGGTGGTACTGAAATAAGTGTGGTTTAAGATTACCCTTTACGAAAATGTGGGCTTATTGTTAGAAATGCAAAGCAGATGACCTGGTGTTAATGTATTTTAGTGTATGGTTGTTCAACTGCCTATTCAAATTGTGCTAGAAAAATCGAATTCATTAAAGTCACAAAATGATAATTGTGTATATTTTATTGTACCTAAATATTAATTAAAGTTAAAAATATCTTAGCTCTACATGGCATTTAAAACAGGGATATATTATAATAATAATATAATCAAATAGCTCTTAGTCTAGTGAAAACTTTAAAGAAATTATATCAATTTTTGTACTCTTAGCCTAAATAAGTGACATAAATAAAAGGTGTGTATTCTAAATGATTACAAGCTAGCTAGGAGTACCCAGCTATGTAAGTCATTTTAGTATATCTTATGGGACAGAGAGCATATTTAAGAGCAGTTCAATGTATTTTCCCTTCTACTTGACTGGCATGACTAACAGGCACTAAACTTCAAACACCTGAGAAATAGAATTGGAATGTAGATCATGAGGCAGGAACAACAATGCACCTCTTAAATAGTCAAGCATATGCATGAGAAAATAATTTATTTTTCCAAAATAAACTCCTGCTTTCCAAGAAAGACTCTGATGGATTATTGCAAATGAGCTGAGAAGTGTCATTCCGGCATGCTACACAAACGACATAAATAGAGAAGTCAATATAAGTAGCCTTTCATATTGAAGTGAAGCACAGGTATGTGAATTACAAGTTTATTTCAGAACAATATACAAATATTGGATTTATATATAGAAAACTATTGGTCCGGGATTCAAACATCATTCAGATCACAACTATGCATGTCTTGGAGATGAGATTCAATTGAATAAGTTGCACACATGGAAATACTCTCAACCAGCTACCCCTCTGGATAAAAGGCACTGAGATAAGAAACTAACTGGCTGATACTAAACATGCGCATGATGGAAGTGATGCTGGTAGGAAGAAAGCAGTGTCTGCCAAACCTAAAATAAACCATACATATACTGAAACTTACATAACAGTTGGCCTGTTCCTAGTATTACAGTGTGAATAAATGCACTCAGCATTAATAGAATAAAACTTCAAAAATAAAAGCACATAGTACATTAGTCAACCTATATACATACAATATGGACCAAACTCTTGGTACAGTAGAAGGATGGCCATCAGGGAGCAGATTATGGCTCCCTGATTCTCAATCTGCTCCATACCCACTATAAATTAGAACAGTTTGGGGCTGGAGAGATTAACAGATTCACTGATTTTAAGGTCAGAAGGGACCACTATGACCATCTAGTCCTACTTGCATAACACAGGCCATACAACTTCCCTGAATTAATTCCTGTTTGAACTAGAACATAACTTTTAGAGAAATATACAATCTTGATTTAAAATTTGACAATGATGGAGAACCTGCCACAGATCCTGGTAAATTG
Organism: Mauremys reevesii; assembly: GCF_016161935.1. Classification (NCBI taxonomy): domain Eukaryota; kingdom Metazoa; phylum Chordata; order Testudines; family Geoemydidae; genus Mauremys; species Mauremys reevesii. Next base: position 23,913,572 of record NC_052624.1, read on the forward strand.
CTCCAATGACTAATTACCCTCATTGTTAACAAGATATGTCTTATTTCCAGTGTGAATTTGTCTAGCTTCAACTTCCAGGCATGGGATCATGTTGCACCTTTGACTGCTAGACTGAAGAGCCCATTATCAAAGTTTTGCTACCCATGTAAATACATATAAACTGTGATCAAGTCACCCTTTAACCTGTTCTTTATTAAGACAAATAGATTGAGCTCCTTGAATCTCTCCCTAAAAGAAACGTTTTCCAATCCTTTAATTATCCTTGTGGCTCTTCTCTGAACCATCTCAACATCCTCCTTGAATCATGGACATCAGAACTGACACAATATTCCCAAATAAAGAGATAATATAACTTCCTTACTCCTACTTGATATTTCCCTGTTTATACATCCAAGGATTATGTTAACCCTTGTGGCCACAGCAGCACTCTGTGAGCTCATATTCTGTTGATTATCCACCATAACTCCCAAGTCTTTTTCAGAGTCACTGCTTCCTAGGACAGAGTCCCCTATCCCGCAAGTATGGTCTACATTAATTGGTCCTAGATGTGTACATTTACACATATTACATTTAGCTATATTAAAATGCATATTGGTTGCTTGTGCCAAGTTTACCAAGCAATCCAGATTGCTCTATATCAGTGACTTATCTGATTCATTATTTACCACACCTCCAGTCTTTGTGTCACCTGCAAACTTTTATCAGCAATGTTTTTATGTTTTCTTCTTGGTTCACTGATAAACATGTTAAATAGTGTATGTCTAAGGACAAATATCTATGGGATCCCGCAGCAACCACACCTACTCTATGATGAGTCCCCGTTTGCAATGATATTTTGAGACCTGTCAATTAGCCAGATTTTAATCCACTTAATGTGTGCCGTGCTGATTTTGTATCATTTTAGTTTCTTAATCAAAATGTTGTGTGGTACAAACTGTAATGCTGATGCACTAGCACTAAAGAAGTATCCCTATAGAAAAATTCTGATTTGACAGAATGATGCAAATAATATAATTTTAAATTTATATGAAGAGATATTGAAACAAAGATTTGTTTTTAATTAAAAGCAATCTTTCTGGCTTTTAGTTTTACTGCTAGGTAAAGCACAAAGTGACCAAAATGAAGTCAGCACAGAATCATCTCATCTAGATTAAGGTAGCACAGAAATGTTTAGAAGTCCTATTGTGCCTTATTTTTGTTTGGAAAGACATTTGATAAAATACATGATAAATCACTGTCTCTAAAGTTCCATCAAAAACTGACATTTTCACAGCTCTAGCATGATCTGCTGTACAGATTCTTCACAAGGAAGTGTCCCTGGCCCTTTTAACTCATATTAACTATGTATTTACTTTATGAAAGTTGGAGAAAACATTGTGAAAATGTAAAACATTGGCTGCCCAACTTCTGGGCTGGCAAAAGCTATACTGACTCACAGGAAAAAAAGCAGGAGAATCTTAGTACAACATATGGTCAGTCTATAAAGTTCACTGTAATTTAAAAGGTTTCTCGTGCCAGTAATACATTTTAATGTTTGTAGAAGGTCTCTCTCTATGTCTATATTATATAAATAAACTATTATTATCTGAGGTCCTGCTCAGGCCACTGCCAGCTGAGTAAATGAAACCCCAGACTGGCAGCAGGCTGAGCGGGACTGGTGACTGGAACCCTAGACAAGGATCCCAGGCCCTGCTCAGCCCGCTGCTGGTCTGGGGTTCTGACCCACAACTCCTGCCACCCAGGATCCTGCTGCCCCCCCCCCAGCCTGCTACCAGCCTGGGATTCCGCTCACCCAGGCTGGCAGGAGACTGGCAGCAGACTGAGCCACTCAACCCCAGCCCGCTGCCGGCTGAATGACTGGAACCCCAGGCTGACAGCAGGTTGAGTGGTTCAGCTGGCCTGCTCAGCCCTCTGCCAGTCTGGGGTTCAGAGCAGTGATGGGCTGAGCTGCTCAGCCTGCCAATCAAAAATCAGCTCACCTGCCACCTTTGGCACGTGTGTGTGGTGTGCCGACCCTGCTTTATACACTAGTAAGGAGATGAGCATATTACAGTTGTTGGAGGCTCTTATCAGGAGTAACAGGCTATAGGAAAGTCAGTCAACATTTTTGTTTCTCTGATTAAACTGGCCCACTCCTGCCTCAAACCAAACCTGTCACTAATAATTGTCAACAACTTAATTTTCTGTTTTTGGCTAAGATATTAATTTTAAAAAAATATTGAAATTGGATTCAGGATTGTTAGCAAGATTTTTTGGCAAACAAAGTTGTTAAATGACAATCTAAATGGCAACACAGTACTGCTTTCATGCTTGGCTCACCCCCCAGCCTGCTGGTCCAACAGCTGCAGTAGACCCCAAAATCCACCTCTTGGGGTGCAGAGTGGCAACAGCAGCAGCAAACCCTCAGGTCCAATCACAGGCCAATGGGCACCACCACCAGCCTTACGGACCATGGTGAAGTTAGCACAGCATCTGATCTCAGGGACAGGTCACCCATGGAGCCACAGCAGCTCATCCTGCCCAGTGCGGATGAGATGGATCACTGCCAGTGCCCAGATCCAGATGTCCTGATTTTATAGGCCAGTCCCGATATTTGGGGCTTTAGGATATCTGCTCACCTACCCCCAACCCCTGTCCTGATTTTTCACACATCTGAGCACCTCACCCAACCCAGCCCTGACAGAGGGGAGGGAGGAGAGAGAGATGATGCCGTGGGGGAGGGAGAAAGGAGAGGGTGCTCCATGGGGCAGCGGGGAGAAGAATGGATATTATGGGGACAAGGATACTGGTTCCAGAGCCTGCCTCACCTCACTTCAGCCAGGGAGAAAGAGTCACATTCACAGGTGAGCTCCTTCCCCCACCCCAACCTGGTGCCCCAGACCTAGTGGTGCCAGGCGGCCCCTGGGTACAAAGTCCAACAATTTACAGAAATCGAAGTATTTCAGCTCTCTACTCCCTCCTTTCCTTCCTTCCCCTATGATGAGATAGGACCCACAGTGTCCCTATTCCAATAATGCTCTGCACCTTTCATCTTTAGATCTTGGAAGCACTTTGCCCGGCTTTGGAAATCATTGTGTCCATTTCCACATATAGAACTTGAGGCACAGGGAGACGAAGTAACATGCCCCAAATCACTTTGCAAGTCAGTGGCACACACAGAATTAAAACGTTGCTCTCTCACTTCTCAATCTCATGGCCTATTCTCTGGACTATGCCAGGCAAAGTACTGCAGGAATTCAGCCCTCTTGTAACATATAAGGTCTAAGGCTTTGGGTACGTCTACACTACAGGACTATTCCGAATTTGCATAAACCTGTTTTGTAAAACAGATTGTATAAAATCGAGTGCGCGCGGCCACACTAAAGACATTAAATCGGTGGTGTGCGTCCACGGTCCGAGGCTAGCATCGACTTCTGGAGCGTTGCACTGTGGGTAGCTATTCCGTAGCTATCCCATAGTTCCCGCAGCCTCCCCCGCCCCTTGGAATTTCCGGGTTGAGATCCCAGTGCCTGATGGGGCAAAAATCATTGTCGCGGGTGGCTCTGGGTAAATGTCGTCAGTCACTCCTTCCTCTGGGAAAGCAACGGTAGACAAGCATTTCGCGCCTTTTTTCCCTGGATTGCCCTGGCAGATGCCATAGCATGGCAATCATGGAGCCTGTTTTGCCTTTTGTGACTGTCACCATATGTGTACTAGACGCCGCTGACAGAGGCGATTCAGCAGCGCTACACAGCAGCATGCTTTTGCTTTTGCATGACAGCAGAGATGGTTACCAGCCATACTGCACCATCTACCAATCCATAAATTGGTAAAAAGATGATCATGGCTACCAGTCGTTTTGCACCATTTGCTGCTGTCATAAGTGCCCCTGGCTGCTCTTAGCCAGGGGCAAAGTTAAAATTGGGAATGACTCCCAGAGTCAATCCCTCCTTTTTGGTATCTAAAAATAGAATCAGTCCTGCCTAGAATATGGGCAAGTGTACTAGAGAACCACTGTATCAGAGAGCACAGCTGCTCTGTGTCAGATCCTGCAGAAATTATGAGCTGTATGCTATTCACAGGGGGTGCTCCTGCAACAACCCCACCTGTTGATTCCGTTCTTCCCCCAGCCTTCCTGGGCTACTGTAGCATTGTCCCCCCACTTGTGTGATGAAGTAATAAAGAATGCAGGAATAAGACACACTGACTTGTTAGTGAGAAATGAGTGGAAGGCAGCCTCCAGCTGCTATGATAGTCCAGACAGGACAGTAAGGAGTGTGGAGCAGAGGAGCCCAGCATCCCTCTGCTAGTCCAGGGGCAATTGAATCTTTTTTTTACACATGAAGGGTGGGGGCTGACAGAGCTCAGCCCCCTGTTGCTATGACAACGATGGTTATCAGCCATACTGCACCATCTACCAGGAAAAATTAGGGCCAGGCACCCTTGATAGACCTCACCGATGCTAGTCTGCATGGTTACCAGTCCTTTTGCACTGCCCCATGTGCCAATAGGCTGTAACGAGGACGGATACCAGTCGTATTGCACCATCAGCCACCCATGGCGGGGGGAGCAAGGATGTTGGTGTTGAGTGCTGCAGCATTGGGTCTATCTGCAGCATTCAGTAAAGATAGGGTGACATGTTAAAGAGTCAAGAGAGGATTGTTTTCCCTTTCACTTCTGGGGATGGGGGGTGTGTGTAAATTGCCGAGCTATGCCCTGACCCACCGCGGACACTGTGTTTGACCCTAGAAGCATTTGGAGCTCAGCCAAGAATGCAAATACTTTTCGGAGACTGCAGGAACTGTGGGATAGCTTGAGTCCTCCAGTCCATGAGCGTCCATTTGATTCTTTGGCTTTCCGTTACGTTTGTCACGCAGCAGTGCGCTGAGCCCCTGCTATGGCGTCTGTCTGGAGATTTTTTAAAAAGGATTTGGAATTTCGTCTTCTGTAACGGAGCACTGATAGAACAGATTTGCCTGTTCTATCAGCGATCACATCCGCATGGTCCATACGGGAGCTCTTTCTTTATTTTGATTTTTAACTGCATCGCCACACGTGCTGATCTGAGCTCCACGCTGGGCAAACAGGAAATATTCAAAAGTTCGCGGGGCTTTTCCTGTCTACCTGGCCACTGCATCCGAGTTCAGATTGCTGTCCAGAGCGGTCAGTGGTGCACTGTGGGATACCGCCCGGAGGCCAATACCGTCGATCTGCGGCCACACTAACCCTAATCCGATATGGTAATTCCTATACTAGCGCTACTCCTCTCGTTAGGGAGGAGTACAGAAACCGGTTTAAAGAGCCCTTTATACCGATATAAAGGGCCTCTCAATGTGGACGGGTGCGGCGTTAAATTGGTTTTACGCTCCTAAAACCGGTTTAAACGCCTAGTGTAGACCAGGCCTAGGTGTGTGAGTAACGTCATCCTTTAGCTGCTAGTGCCATCAGCTAAGGGACAGCTCTGTTAAGCCAAGTGTTAGAGACCTGCATTTTGAGAGCTAGCAGAAAAGGGATTTTTGTTTTGGCTCTTCTCTGATTTATCTGTCTCTCCTCCCCCCCGGTTTTCTGCAGTCCAAGGATTTATTAAATGAGGGTGTGTATCTTGCTCCTAAACCTTTACTTAAATTACACACACACAAATATGAAAGCAATATTAATCAAACCTCATTTTTTTTCATTTGTCAAAAAGGAAGGAGAAAAGTCATAATCGGGGAATTATGGGAGCCCAGGATAGACAATGTGACAGTTTTGTTCTCTATGATACCAGGGAAGCCAATAGTGGCACTACTATAATGTCCCTCTAAATCCTGTAAAACTTCATCGTGGCCAGAGTAAGATTGTTTCAGTCCTAGACTTTCATGCAAAATGGACTTGTCTCTCAAGTTGCCTAATAAGAAACCCAGTGAAATAGGACTTACCTCCTCCACTTTGGGGTTTGCACGTACATTCCCCTGTCAAAGCCAAATGAGCAGAAGCATAGGAGAACTTGACCTGCTCCCAGGATGTTGTTTTTCATGAGTTGAATGCAAAATACTTTCTAAATTTCTTCTCAAAATCCTCAGAGAAACTCTAAGAAAAAGCAAAACATTTTACTTATACAATAAAGAAAATTGACATCTTTTTTGAAATTTTCTCCAATGTGGCACACTGCATGAATAAAAATTTAAAATAAGTCAAAAGATAAGACAATAATTTGAAAACAACTTACTATATTTAACCAGGATTACATTTATCCAGTACTTCAATAACAACAAAGTAACATACTGTGGTAGAAGGACTTATTACCATATTTATAATTTTATCCTGTGTGACTGGCCAATAACACTGGGTCTCTCTAATTTGAACAATCTTTTATTTAAATTTAACTACCTTCCCCATTGCAAACAACACTACTGACCTTAATGTCAGACAACATTATCTGCTCAGTAATTTGCACCAATAGTCTCATTGTATCCTTTTAGCACAGAGGCTTATCAGGGAAAGTCAGGGAGAGTGAAATCCACAGCTCTTTGTAAAAGAAATTGAAGTAATAAAACAAAGATAGTATTATTAACAAGTCTATGCAAGAACACTGCTTCAGCAGTAGCAAGAAGCTGCTTGCTAGCCATTTAAACAGCACCATACTAAAAAATACTAGTTAACCAGTTGAGCCTCTGTCGGCTTCTTTTTTGTCCTCTTTTTCATTGCTCTCTCATATTTCTCCTGCTGTCCTAGCTTCCAAAACCTGCTATTTGAGGCTGTGCACAGATTCGGCAGATTGGCACTATCTGACACCATCAACACCACCCACCAGAGGCAACTAACCCATCAGCTACACAACTAAAGTCACCGTAACAGTTAATTTTTCTGTGTGGATACTCCACCCCGAAGCCCCGCCCCTAATACATCCCTTCCCCCAAGGCCCCACGCTTCACTCTGACTCTTCCTGCCCCTGCTCCACCCCCTCCCCAGAGGTCCCACCCTCACTCTGCCTCTTCCTGCCCCCTCCCTGCCCACCAAATAGCTGATCAGTGGGTGGCTGGTGCAGGCTGAGCACCCGTGGAATCAGCACCTATGTTTTTCTACTTTCTCAGGGATACATACCCTCAACACTACCCCCTAAACCTATCAAATGGATGGCTTTTGCAGTATGATTGGAAGTTTGACAAGTTAGGTGCTATTTCAGATCCAGGAGGTGGTAGGTTCCAGACTCCTGGAGCCATCCAGGAGAATGCTCTGCTAGCATCTCTGCTTTTTTATACCAAAGAGATCCAACTCCAATTTCCATGTTAGTGCCTATGCTGCAGTATGACAGTGGGAGAGAGAAGGTTTCTCCTGAACACATGTCCCATGGCCGTAAGGAACACATTCTGGCTTGCAAAATACAAAAGAAGAGGCGCTAATGAACTAATACACATGACCAAACTCAAGGGGAAAAAATGGAAAATTGTGGCCATGCTATATCCTTATGGGAGGTCTGATTCTGTTTGTTTATAGTACAGAGTACTTAGAATTTTAGGAGGTTTTGTCAGACTATCCTTAATCATTGCTGATGTTTCTGGTGATCTGCTCTCCCCGGGCCCATCTAAGTGAACAGAAGAAACATCTTCCACAAGTTAGTCACCTCAGTTGCAGTGATTTCAGTGTGCTAATTGCATGTGGGGGAATAAGATAATGGTAACATTTTGCAATGTCCATGGATTTAGAAAGATTTGTTATATAACTAACTGAAAAGGGGTGGGAGGTAAGGGTACAGAGTGAGGCTTGCCCTTTAAATAAAGAAGCCTCTTACAGACATTGACAATTTAGCTCCACTAGAGAAGCAGTCATTTTGTGAAAGCAATTTCAAACTGTGACGGTAGTATATGCAAATCAGAGTAAGGGAGGCTGTAATAATGAAGTTCACAACTCCAGGCCTTCAAGGTGCAATGTAAAGAAAATGGCAGTATCCTCTTCGTGTACATTAAATGCCTCCTCAACCAGAGCACTTGACAAAAACCTAACCTTGTAAGAATTCTTTTGAGAGCCCCAGGTCTGAGAAACTCTGGTATGATTGTGTTAGCCTCCAGAATGTATCACTGTGAAATCAAGACATTTCAGAAGGAACTGACCCACAGGGTACAGGCAAGTCCTCTTTCTTTTGCATACAGTGTGTTTTTTCGAAGTTGTTTTCTTTTGTTATTTTATACATTCCAGATGTAAGTAGCACTCAGCATCAGTAAGGTGGCTTGTCAGGAAATAATTGTATAGCATTACAGTACTGTGGTGGTAACAGAGTATTTATTTCCCTGAGAAGCACAATCCACTAAAAGGACAAAAGGGAACCAGGGGTCAAGGAGGTAGAAACTTCAGGAGAATGTCAGACTGTGTGAATGCACACATGGACATAAGCAAAAGAATGTTGCTGAATCTGTTTAATTACATACTTCACCGTACTCCCTTGTTAAGATACTTTTTACAATCTGGAAGGCAGATTTTGCATTGGTAAAATATGTAATGATTTGTCACATGCCTCCTCCTGAATCTTAACTATGGAAAAACTTTATTAGATCAGCAAATCCATCATCACTATGCAGAATATAATACTGCTTGCCATTAAAAAGTCAGTATTTGCCAACAATTTCCTTTCCATGGTATGTGAAATATATGTGGTCAGCTGTGCATAGAATCGACATAACTGACTTTTTAATGATGACACATATAATCCCACAGAGAGGATCTGCTGGACATTAAACTGAACCAACACCTGATTTTAGCCAGATTGAGCAGATTTACTCTATTTTCTATTTACTTCAGGTTTTCATGGTTTGTTTGTACAATGCTGGAAGGCCATTCAAGACATTCTTCATGCTACAGTTTTTTCTTTGTTATTCATGGAAAACGTCTTTTCCAAACAAACAACAAAAAACCTAATCTGCCATTTGCCCCTTCAGGGTGTCCAAAGGAAGAACTTTAAAAAGAAACATTTGCAACTCAGAAAAGCACACCATCTTTACAATAACATAAATAAAGCAAATCAAAAGTTTTAAAAGAGGAACAAGAATATGTTTGATCAATTCAGGAGCAGATCTACTTTATAATCTGGCCATTTACATAGAATAGGATTATATTTTAGCACTAAACAAGTGATAAAGAAACACTTGGTGAAGTATATATTATCTTCTTAAATTTAAGCTTATAATCAGATGTAGCAGTGTCTTAAAAATGCATTCCCCAATAGGTTTTATACCATGCAAAGTAGAGAATTAATTTCACGGGAATTTGACACTGTTTTTAGCTTGTTTTTAAGAAGTACTATTTTTGAGTATTAAAGAACTATAAAGTTTAAAATTGCTGAGACACAGTTTCTAGGATGTTGCAGTGCTGTTTGTTATGTTTCCATACACACATACTTTAAGGTGTAAAATCCTGTGTGTCAGATTAAGGGCACGTCTTCACTGGCAACGTTAAAGCGTTGCCGTGGTGCCGGTGCACTGTCTATATTGGCATGTTACAGCACTGAAACTTGCAGCGCTTGGGGGGAGTTTTTTCACACCCCCGAGTGAGAAAGTTGCAGTGATGTAAAGTGCCAGTGTAGACAAGCCCTAAGGAAAACACGAATGAACAAAAGTCTCAATGGGAGAGCACAGTGTGTTTCTCTCCTTGGTAGCAGACTACACAGTAGCTGCTTCTGCTACAGGAAGTAGGTCTTTCCTAGATTTAAAAAGAACAGGTGTACTTGTGGCACCTTAGAGACTAACAAATTTATTTGAGCATAAGCTTTCATGGGCTATAGCCCACTTCATCGGATGCATAGAATGGAACATATAGTGAGGAGATATATATACAATAATAAATCTATTATTTCTTATGAATCACAGAACAAATCTTATTGTTCACTTTGAGCAAAAGAACAGCTTTGATAGTATCTATTTCATTTGCCTTTTCTCTTCACCCCCCTCCCCACTGTTCATTGTACTGAATGCTTGTTGCACTGAATTGTGTCTTGCTGGTAAACATTGAGCAAGTTCTACTCAGCACAGTAATAGCTCATGTGTCACAGTTTCAGGGTAACTGTACCTTTACCCCACCCATGGCCTGCTCAAGGAATGCCCTCTCTGGTCTCAGGCCACTAGCCATCATAGCTCTCAGGGCAGGAAGTGACCCACATCCCATTGCCATCTGACTGGGGTTTTAGGCTGCAGTTCCTTGGATCTCACTGTGATTCTCCCCAAACTGGTCTCACAAACATTAGGGAAAATGCCGCATGCAGGATTCATAAACATAAAACTGTGAGAAGGACACCCACCCCAGAGTGCATGCAGCAGTGTATTCTGCCTCATGTTCTTGAGTTTTACAACCAAGAGTTCCTTTACAATGCCCCTCTCTGCTCCCTCACCACACCCCACTCACAGGAATTATCCTTGGTCAGTGAGGACCCAGGGTTCAGAGGTGCATCTTGTAAATTCACCTCCCACTGGCAGAGGGAGGAGGGGGAAGAAGGCACCTTGCTTGCTCCACCATATGAGCACTTGTTCTGGCTGGCTGCCCCGCCAGTCACTCTCAGCTCCACCATTCCACTCCGCCAGCCGCCATTCCACTCTGCCGGGTTGCCTCGCCAGCCACTCGCCACTCCACTGGCCACCCTGCCAGCTGCCGTTCCACTCCGCCGGCTGCCTTGCTGGCTGCTGCACTGCACACAGTCACTTTCTGGCTGCCACCTGCTTCTCTACTGTGACTTCTGCAGGCCAGTTTCTTGAGGTTCCCCCCAGATCTCAGTGATCTTCAGCTCTCAGCAATTTTCAGCTTCTAGTGGGTGAACTTCATTGCTGAAGCAGCCAGGGCAGAACACTGCCCTACCACAAGTGATTTCAGCTCTAGTGAGAACTTAACAAAACAAAAGACTCCTAATGGAGACTTACTTAGCTCTGGGCTTGTCTACACAGCCTTGTCGCTAAAAGTCAGCATGTGTAAATGCTCTTTTTCGGTACTTTGTCAGCACTTTTGCCGACAAAATACGTCCAGCCCCGCGAGGTTTGTCGGCAGAAGAGCGCTCATGGTCATGGTCAGAATTCATATTTTGGGAAACTTTGACACAACCTGAAAATGGTGAAGTTCTGCATCAAAACTTTGTCTCTGTTTGCCTCTCTCTCTTTAAATCTGTAATATTCCTTATTCCTTTATCTTCAGATTTCTCTTTTCCCTCCAATTCTTCTTTATCAATCTCTCCCCCACTCACTTCATTTTCTGGAACACTTTGGAAAGCCACAAAGAGAGATTGGTCTTTCCCTAAAATATCATCATGGCACTAACAAACTGGCTCTTAACACGGAAGTTAATTTTCTTTCCTTCTGAATGAATTTTCCACTTCTAGTGGGTGAACTTCATTGCTGAAGCAGCCATTCTGTTCTCAATAGCACAGTCATTCTGGTAAAGCCACCTTTTTTGTCACTACTCTTAAGTTTGAAACTTACACAGCCTCATTAAGAATGCATCAACAGTAAGATATTGCTTTGATATCATGATGATTAGCATCTTTAGGTTTGTTCTGCAGAAAGGCTTAAATTGGCTAATACCATACCTTCCGTTGAAGTCAATGGAACTACACTAGTTTATCTGGTTTAGGTTATGGCCTTCTAATTATTATGTGCTTAGTATATGCTAAAATTTGGTAGGTGACTACTGATATATCTTCAACTACTTCAGTATGTAATATTGACCCTTCTTTTTCCAAGGTACTTGTTTGTCTCCTACTGTATGAATACATAGCAAATTCTTCCCCAATTGTATGACATGAGAGATGGGTCAGTGTTTGTCCCAGTGTATTAACTTAAAACCTATATTTCTCTCTCTCCTAACTACTCTACCTCCCCTTTCTTACTTCTCACCAGTTTTCTTTGCATTTTCTTCCCAGAGGTATAAATCTCTGCCATGCATATGGAAACCACTCAGCTTTTCTTCTGGTCCTCAATAAAAATGCCGTTGTGCCATGAAAACATGAATTCATGTCTGATAAGAGCTCCCCATGGGACTGCTAGTCAAGTTTAGCCACAAACCTCAGAGATGGTAATATTGGAAAAGTCAAATTAATCAACTGCTGTAAACTCTTTCAAATGAGCTCCCAAACACGGTACTTAACTATTATTTCTTAGGAACAGCACTGGAGAATTTTCTAAGGAAAGCAGTACAATTTAGATTTCACACTGGATTGTAAAATAAAGTATTAGAAGGTCTTCAAAAGTACTATGTTCAGCACATGTCAATAAGAAACTACATCCCTTTTGGGGTCCCTACAGTTGTTCTATAACATTAGTGTTTCTTTCAGTTGACATCTCTGTATTTCCAACCAAATTCAAGCCCCATAAAATGAGATTGTAATTTTTTTTTTTTTTAAATCTCATGATTTTGAAGCTGTGGGGTCTGTTTATTTGCCTTCTGGAGTTTGAGCCTTTAGGGTTCACATTTTTAAGCTTTGGTCCACCACAACGAGGGCTAGATACTTTTTTTTTTTAAGTAAAAGAAAGCTGAAATTTTCATGTAATTAAATGACTCCAATAGCTGAGAAAAATACCAAAAAATCATGATAGTTATCACCACTGCCCTCTTTGAGACTGAATATTCATTGAAGGACATAAATCCACACCGTGTAGAGGTTAAGCATAGGAGTTTATTATGCACAGCGCTAGCGGAGTGTCACCTTGCTTATTAGGCTCAGAGACACTGTCAATTAATTGATTACAATAGAATATATAGATTTTCCATGGGTGGGGGAAAATGATGGGGTAGGCAGTTCCACACCCTGGGATAGGTTTTGCAGCAAGACAAGGTAGCACATTAGCCAATGGTTAAAAGGTTACATAATGTCTCCACCCATGGTCTCAAGTTAGCAAGTTAACATTAATACTTTGATAAAATGTTATTAGTATAAAATATATATGTTGAATTCTGATTTGGGGTCCATAGGAATGGAGCAACTCCTTTGATTGTCCAACAGGTACATTCTTAGGGGTTAAAGCAAAGAAACAGTGAAAGTATATGATAATACAGATTGTCTCCTTTATGTTTTAAGGCACGGCATTGGTCCCTGGGAAGGGAGGTGGAAGGATGCCATATCTTATACTGACATGTGCCAACTTTTCATAAACTCAAGGTTAGATCTGTGGGAAGAACATTCCCTACAGAAGAGACTGACACAATAGGAAAAGGGATCCTTTGTTCAATCTGAAACATTAGATGAAACGTAATTATTCAGTTATTGCTTCAATATCTGGCATTTCTACTGACCAAGCATATCTTAGCAAAAGCAATTATCTTGTTTACCCCAGCTTTCTTTTAGCTGATCAGTATTTGCTAGGCCTCTGGTCTCTTGACCAAACTCTGGACTTTTGGGTCTGGAAAAGAGCTGGAACAATCGATATACCAGGTTGTTATATAAGATGCACATGGATTTTAACCCTTCATTCATCTTCCAATAAGCACAGTGCCAGGCAACTCACAGCTTTTAAAGATGTGCTCTGCAGACCTGATTCTTCTGTCACTAACCAATGAGAATCAGGCATAACTAAACTAAGGTCAGAGTGACAATAGTGAAAAACTGGTGTGAGATAAGAAATAAGTTGACTAATCCCTGGTCTACTCTACAAATTTATGTTGATATAATTGTGTCACTCAGGAGTGTGGATTTTCCACACCCCTAAACAACATAGTTATACTGACCTAACTTCCAGTGTCGACAGGCTATGTCGACGGGAGGGCTTCTCCTGTCGACATAGCTACTGCCTCTCAGGAAGGTGGAGTACCTATGCTGACAGCAGAGCTTCTTCACTAAGCACTGCTACAGTGAAGTGCTGTAAGTATAGAGGAGTCCAAGGGCCATACTATGCTGTCAGCTCAGTAGAACACGTCTCCACTGAACTGAGAGTTCTGTTTGAAAATCAAGGGTATAATGTCACCCAGAGTTATTTGGAGTGAAACATCTCCATTTTCACAACCACATTGTAACACCTGGGAAGTGTCATTTTACATTTTTTATGTAATTCTATAACTTCATTGCTATTTAACATGGAGCCCTATAGGGCCTCTCTTCCCCTGTTCCTTGTGAATGCAATGGAATATAATTTTGACTTTAAATATAGTACTGTATTAATCTGTTAATGTCTTTAAGGTACCACCGGACTCCTCATTGTGTAATGGATTACTGTACATAGATTCATAGATTTTAAGCTCAGAAAAGACCTTATGACCATTACAATAATCTAATTTGACCTTCTGTATACACAGGCCATAGATCCTCAGACAGCAATTCCAATTCCTTTTTGAGAAATAACATGCCTTGATTTACGGACTTCAAGTGGTAGAGAATCCACCAAGTCCTTAGGTAACTTGTTCCAATGGTTAATTACGCTCAGTGTTAAACACGTGTGCTTTATTTCTGGTCTGAATTTGTCTAGCTTCAGCTTCCAATGACTGAATCTTATTATGCCTTTTCCTGCTACATTAAAGAGCCCACAACTATCAGAAATCTCTTCATCCATGTACATACTTGTAGATTGTGAGCAAATCACCTCTTAACCTTCTCTTGGAGAAACTAAGGCCTTGTCTACACTGGCACTTTACAGCGCTGCAACTTTCTCGCTCAGGGGCATGAAAAAGAACACCCCCCTGAGCACTGCAAGTTTTAGCGCTGTAAATTGCCAGTGTAGACAGTGCACCAGATAGCTATTCCCCTCATGGAGGCGGGTTTTTTATAGCACTGGGAGACTTCTCTCCCAGTGCTGGTGCCGCGACTACACAGCTACATTAAAGCATTACTGCAGCAGCGCTTTAACATTGCTAGTGAAGACATGCCCTAAATAGACTGAGCTTCTTCCATCTCTCATTTTAAGTGATGTTTTCCCATCATCAAATCATTCTTGTAGACTTTTTCCAATTTGTAAACATTCTTTTTAAAGTGCAGACACAAGAAGCGGACACAGTACTCCAGTAATGGTCTCAGTAATGCTGTATAGAGGTACAACTACCTTCCCATTTCTGTTTCCATAATCTTTTGCTTATATGTCCCAGGATCCCATTTGCTCTCCTAGCTACAGCAGTATGCTAGGAGTTCATGTTCAGTTGGTTATCCATCAGGATCCCTATGTTCTTTACAGTGTCACTGCATTTCAAGATATAATCTCCCATCTTTTAAGTGTAACCTGACCTACATTCTCTGTTCCTAGATGTATGACTCTGTATTTTGCTGTACTAAAAACTCTTGCCAAAATGAGCCTACCTTGCCAACTGATACAGATTGCTTTAAATAGCTGACCTGCTACTATCGTTATTTATCACTCCACCATTTTTTAGTGTCAAACGCAAATTTCACCAGCAATGATTGTGTGCTTTCTTCCAGATCACTGATAAATATATGATTAGCATTGGGCCAAGTAAATCCTTTCAAGACCCCACTGGATCTGTGCCCCTCTTTCCCACAATTGGTGTTGATTCGCCGTTTACCATTATTTATTTAAATCTATTAACCAGTTTTTAATCCATTTAATCTGTTACGTTGCTTTTGTATCATGCTCGTTTTTTTTATTCAGAATGTCATATCATGTCAAGTGCCTTACAGAAGCATAAATACAGAAGGTACTGTGTATCTTAAGATCTATACGGGTTACAGTAAATAGAGATTTTCTTTCAGCTCAAGTGTTACTTTTTGAGCAGGAAGATCTAAGTTCCTGCTGTCACCATAAAGTTATGAATGACCATTCTGTGAAGCATAGAGACAAGCATGATATTGCTAAATGGCTATGGTTTTGTTAACAGTATATTTGCAATATGAACATCATAAGCTGCTCTTATTTTTTTATTGATTGCTTGTCATTATAGTCCTAGTTCAGCAAAGTAGTCAATGGGAATTTAGCATGTGCTTAAGTAATGAACTAGGGCCTCTGTTGGTTCCTCTAGTTGAGATTTGGAGGTGCTGATTGGGAGTTCCCCTTTGCTTTATTTTGTTTTTGTTTGCAGGGCAATAAAGGGATAATTAGTGGGGGGAAAAAGCACCATAGAAATAATATGTGTTCTGGTGCAAACAAATCCCGGAAATGAAGACATTAATGAATCCTATGGTGGTGCTACTTCACAGAAATGCTGCCTGCTGTGATTTTTCAGATAATCTGGAGTAGATTAAAAATATGCAACTACTGAAGAATGTTGAGGTTTCTGAATTGTACTGAAAATAGCCTGCATATTCAAAGTTAAGGCTGGCACTACATTTAACTCAATGTGAGAAGAAGAAGAAAAAAAAGCACATTGGAGTGGTCCTCAGATCATGGCAAATTTAAGTTTGAAGGGCGGTGTTTATTCTAACAACACAAAGAATGATGTAAAACAATATAAAGATATTTTTCTTAATGTAGCCTGATCTATAGATTATGTATTAATTATATTGATTACTTAAGAATTCCCAGTTATCACTTCAAGGGTTGACAAGATCTATTCAAATTATTATATAGTTGGGAACCCTGGTGTGCACAGCTGAAATAGTCACACTATAGGCACTCTCCTATATTTATAAATAGTTTATTAATATATTTAGCACAGTCACTAACACTTGAACTCAGTAAGGTGCACAGAGGTACTACAGAATGTACATCTGCACAGCCATATACTCACACCATCCCCTGCAGAACAACCTGAAATGTTAGTCATCATCATCATCTTCCCCCCCATCACCAGTGGCCATCATTCTGGCACCTCCCACGGACTACATCTCCCTCTCCTGTTGCTCCTGGGCTGGTTTGCAACTTTTATAATATGTTACGCTGACACTACTATGTTTGATACATATTCCGTAGGGGATTTGCCCCTTTTCCTTATTTGTATTTCCTCCCTTACTAATGTTAGAGCATCCTTCTCCTATAGGTTAGTATATCAGTGATCTCAACTTATTATCATATACGTTAGTTCATTGCCATGGCCCTCTTGTGGTTAGGTATCTGCAGATGTAGCTCATGTATTTGTTATTGTTGTGACCGTCAATTTGTTGCCATAACACTCTTGTGGTTGGACTCCTGTTCCTGTGGTTGGAAATTCCCCTTAAACATTCTTTTTTCAGTTCCCCAATACTTGGGGTTTTCCATTTGGCCATTTGTCTGTGCCAAAATTCATAGGCCTCAATCCTTATGCTAAAACTGCTGAAGCTAATGTCTTACAGGATAAAGACTGTAGGTTCCTTGCATTATAGCTGAATATAATGAAGGCAAGCTAGCCTCATGGGCTACAATAAGACCTATTTTAATTTTACTTGAATCTTTGTCCAAATAGAATGGATAAAGTAAGGCTCTTGGACCCATACCCTCAAAGGTATTTGAGCCCGCTGAAATCTTGGCTTTGGAGGCTCGATAGTTCAGGGAATTACAACAGGATATATAGCTTTTTATCACTACATCACCTGCATGAATCTGACCTTGGTCCGTTGTTACATCTAATGGCTGACAGAGGCCCATAAAATGAGTTGATGGTATCAATCTGTTTCTGACATATCCAAATGGATAACGCAACCCTAATCACAATGGGTACTAATAGGCACCTCAGTTGGTAGCCTCACCCAAGAGGACAAATGCACCTCTACCTCGATATAACGCTGTCCTTGGGAGCCAAAAAATCTTATCACATTATAGGTGAAACCGTGTTATATTGAACTTACTTTGATCCACCGGAGTGTGCAGCCCTGCCCCCCCGGAGCACTGCTTTACCGCATTATATCCAAATTCGTGTTATATCGGGTGGCGTTATATCGAGGTAGTGGTGTACTACTGAATAGGCACAGAAACCAGAGATGTAGTATCTCCAAAGTCAAAGCAAAATTATATTAAGCGGTCTGCGGTAACTTGCATTGCTACTCCCTGTTCTGTAGATTAGACCTTAGTCCCCAGTGCTGTCAATATAACACTACTCATATGCACTAAATTAGCTTCAAAAATTTTTTTTCTTATTGACGATCTGGTGAACAACCTATACAGATCCAGACAGATATATCTGAGCCCGCCCTACTTTTAAATCAACCCGTAGTCATTTATTTTGAGATTTTAGAAATTAGCTTATATTAAAAAAAGAAAAAGAAAAAACCCACCTACCTAGAAACTAACAGTTCATAATGAGTGGCCTGTGCAAGATGGAGATTTATCCACTTATTGCGTTTTAGCAAATAATAATATACTATTTTTATTGAGTTTTAGGAAATAATATTGAAAATACCCACATATCAATCAGGATGAAAACAGTAATATTCCTATTTTGAACTGATGGAATTCTCTTCAGATGAATGTTGCTATATAAATAGGGCAGAGATCTATTTTTTTCTTTAAAGGTCATATACTTGGATACAAAGTTTGCTATTTCATATAATTACATAAGAGCCAGCATGGACTCTCAATAAAGAAATATTAGAATTAATTAAGGCCTCATCCTGCAGATACCTACAAGCTTGCTTAGCCTTAAACATGCAAATAGAATGGCTTGCATGCTTAAGTGTTTGCAGAACCGGAACTTTAAATAGGAATTAATTGTTTTCACCAACTAATTAAGAAATACACCAAGACTCCATTCCCCATTTTAAAATTTATTTAACTATATTAACAAAATATAAAAGGGATGCATCCTGTCATATGATTATCTTGTGGGCATTGAGAGCTTGATTGTCTGCTCACCGAAGTCAGGGACAGAATTCTCATTGACTTCAGGTGACGAGAATCCAAAGCTGTTACATATCTAATGGTCTCTCTCTCTCTCTCTCTCTCTTTTTTCTTTTTTGAAACGTAAGTAATTTTAGGATCACCAAAGCTGGAGATAGAAGGATCTGTATGTGCAGAAGAACTAGGATTAAATTTTGCATTTTTTTCAGTCTAGAAATGAGTATCTGTTTTACCTCAAAGAAAAGCCAAATATATAAAACAGGGATCAGGGAACAGATTTGGTGGGATTAACAAAACCCAGGCAAACCGGGAGCTTGCTGTGTAAAGATTAATATAGACTTCAGGATTTGGCTCAGTCTTAGAAGCCCTCCACAAACATACCTCCCACTGAGTTCTGTGCTCAGAGAGTTTGCAGACTTGAGCTGAAGAGTCTGAGTCTTTTGAATCTTAATAAACTATTTCCCTCAATATCATCTGGCTGTGAATTCTACAGATAATACATTGCATTTATAGCTCCTCATCTGTTCTAAATTTATTGCCTATTAATTTAATTGACTGTTTCGTATGATATAGGAAAGAATAAATAACAGTGCCTTGTTGCCCAATAACGATTGCAATAGAACACACACACACACACACATGTATATTCATCCTGTTAAGAGGAGCTTTATGCATTAACAATTTTGTTCCTATGGCATTTCATTTCCCTCTGTCATTTCACATTAGTTTGCCCTACTTGTATTTTCCAATCCAGAAAGAGCGTATTACTTACTGATATGTTCTAAACTGTAGTACGTAGAAATGGTAAGCAGCATCTGTTCTTGTGCTCTGAAGGTGCACAAGGAGGTTGATGTTGTTTGCTGAGTAAAGTTCTGATTTGCAGATGTTCACATCTCAGACTAGGAGAGCTAATTATTTTAAAATTGGAAGATGCTTTTGTTGGACTGTCAGAATCTTAAGAAGTGTAATGTTTCTGAAATATGTTCATTTGTGTCTACTACACAGGCGTTTAAGCTTCTTTAAAAATAAAAATAAAAAAGCCTGATGTTTGTAATGATTGCATATTGCTTTTCCAATTACCTTCCTTCAGTTTGAAAATTGCTCAAAGGTTCAGAAGAGAAGTTTAAAACAAACAAAAACTATGAAGGGTTAACATAATACTTTTATGTAAAGATTCATACTATGTTCTATGATTTTTGAAACCACCATACATTTCAAATGATTTTTTTTATTTAAAATTTTATCTGCCAAAAGTAAAAATTTTGTACATTTTGTTAGAATTAATTCTGAAAATGTAGTTCCAGAAAAGGAGGTACAATATAAATATACTTACCACAGGATTTCACAATTTTTACATTCAATTGGCAAAATACAATCTCTTGTTTGCTTTGTATCCTACTTTTTGTGCTGTCTTTGGATATCTTTGTGCTACTTTTAGGCTACTTTTTGAAAGCCCTGAGAATGCTCTGTTCTTTTACACAGCTGTCTGAAAACACTGATCCATTGCCCATGTGGGAATCCTGGTGGGCTTTGTAATGGAAGTAAAAACAGGAATTAGGAAGAGAAAAATCAATTTAGCTACAAAGCATAAGGGCCACTGAAGAAATAGTTTCAGTAATAATGGCATGGTGCTATGATTAAGAAAGGGGAGCCCTATAAAAAGTACAAAGGAGTAACAGTCAACAACGTTTTAAGTCACTCCAAATTGATTTAAAGAGCTCTGTGTAAACACGAAAGCTTGTCTCTTTCAACAACTGAATTTGATCCAATAAAAGATATTACCTCACCCACCTTGTCTTTCGAATATCCTTGGACCAACATGGTTCTAACAACTCTGCAAACAAAAGTAATTTTGGCAGTGACAAAGCACCATTACATTCTATGGACACTATAGATATTCTATTTCTATTGGGGCTTGAAGCTTCTTTCAGAAAATAGGTAGACTAATGTTTAAAGACCTGATCGAAAGGGAAATATGTCACAGAGAGACACATCTGCCACAGGCATCATGTTGCTTAGAATCATTGGAATATAGGACATGACACAACATATAATGGAACGAGAGACCAGGCATAACATGGGCAAAGTGATGTGACATAATTTATTCATATTTGCCATCAGAAGTAAATAAAGTCACAATTGTAATTACTGCAGTGTATAGGGAACTAGAAGCAAAATTGCAGAAGCTTTATTGGCCAAACAGAAATTGAAGGTAGCTAATTTATACATAGACACACTAAAGAAACAGTACCCATTATCACTGCTGTCCACTCTAATACATTGTATCTTCGGACAGATTTAATTTAACAAGAAGAGTCTCAATCTGTCACTGCTGCAGTCTATTCTTTTTGCTCTTCACTGTTTCTTTTATGTGTCTGTTGAGGAGAGGAGCCATATAATTAACTAGTGATATTATAATAGGCTCCTTTTTGCCTTATGATGCTGGAAAGAAATGGCTCACATCATTGAGGGAGTTACTGATGCTTATTATACATTCCTTTAAGAGTTGTTTGAAGTGCCCTATATAGTTTCGATGCCTCTTGCCCAGCATGGGTCAAACTTTAAGCTGCTGTACTGAGATGCTGGGCTGTGAGCCCAGGGTACTGTTTGTTTCATCTTAACAGCATTTTACTATCCAGGGAGATACAGAAACTTGGCATGAGAAGGGGGGAGGAGGTGAAGGTGGGAGGGAGAGATATATACAGATATCCCTTTTAACAACTGGCAGACAGATTACAGTTTGGAACCATTTGAACTTCAGCTGTAAAAGAATCAGATAAAGCCCCTCTGCAAAGCAGTACACATGCTGAAGATTAGAGCGGGGTGAAATTTTTTGGATGAATAGTTTATTTGTTGAAAAATGCAGTTTGGGGTCGACTGAAGCGATTCTCAAATTCAGCAAAATTTGCCAAATAGTTTCAGCCAAAAAAAAATAAAATTCTGGCTAGATTCCCAAGGGATCTCAGAAACCATTCACAAAACTGGAGGAGAAGGCAATGCTGTGTTATTTTACTGAATTACTCAGCAATTAGGGCACTCACCCGTGTTGTGGGAAACCCAGCTTCAAATCCCCACTCTGGAGCAGGAACTTGAACCCAGCTGTCCACCATCTCAGATCAAAGGCCTAACTGACAGGCTACCTAGAGTCATTCTCACTTACTCTCTCTGGCCCAATGCATATTTAAGTATTTTTACAACATTGAACTGCTTCAGTTGAGAGAGACCATAAGCAGTAGCCCAGTGGTTAGCGCACTCACCCAACTTCACGTCTCTGTTGTGCCTGATTCAGAGCAGACACCTAATCCTGGGTCTCCCACATCCTCAGCTATTGAGTATAAAGGAGGAACCTACCCTCTGGTTTTGCAGAGCTAACCCATCATTTCCTTTGCTTTCATTAAAAAAGGTTAAAAGTGCCCAGGCATAAAACATTTAATTTGACCTTAAACAATTTTTTAAAAAAATTATTTTTGATTCTCCACATCATGCTGTCCGAAGTGGCCCATAACTGCGAATGCCAATCTTGGGTCTGACTGTGAGAAAACAGGGCAGACACCTCACACTGGTGGTATATTCTATTCTGAGACTTCACCAAGTCAGTAACAAATGTGCACTCATGGATCAATATTGTAATCTTACCATGGCATCACAAACAGTCCCTCTGAGGCTCTCCAGCCACACAGACAAACTAGACTTTATGATAAGGGTCCTTAATATCAAATATCACATACTCTTAATCTCATACCAAAAACAATCCTGGTAGCCAATTTCTCTAGTAAACTAACTAAAGGATTATTAGCCAAGAAAAGAAATGAGAGTTATTGAGAGGTAGGGTTGCCAACTTTGTTTGGATGAACTCTGGAGATTTCATCACATAACATAATCTTGAATCAAAGATTAATCTTTAATTCCTGAAGACTCCAGGACAATCCTGGAGGGTTGGCAACCCTATTCAGAGGTTAAAGCAGGTAAAATGCATTAGCAGGAGAGTCAAAGTTTGTAAGTCCAAAATGATAGCAGAGATGTAATGAACCGCTAGTTTTCCATAAGTCTGTCAGGGTTCCCCAAAATAGCTTTGAGGATCTCACCTGGATTGCTCCCTGAAAGTGTCCAAACAGCTCAGAGATACAGGATTGATTCCTGGATCCATTCTTATATCCGCATTCCACTGAAAGCAATGGGGCAAGTGTTTTCATCACAGTATGTGCTCTTCCTTTGTTGATTAAATGCAAACCGAGTCTGTGAACTTCCACTGTTGAACACAATGACCCATGCATTGAAGTTAGCAATCTTTTACATTTCCAAAGCTCCAATCTCATGTGATGGATAAACATAATGTAAACACAATGTGATAGCCAGAAACAATCCTTCATTAGTTTTCATGAAGTTTACACATCCAGTACATTTACATCTTAACATTACAACACATTTTAATCTAGGGTTATCTAATTACTGGGTACAAATAATGTAATGTGACATTAAACGATAGGTTATAAGTAACTGAAGACAGTAACATTGACATTTCTTTGATATCCACACACAAGTGAATTAGTCTGTGGTTTTGTTATGAGCTAGCCTGTCAGTGTCACACTCCAAAACTTCAGAAAAAAAATATTTATTTTACACTAAAAAAAAATCCCTGGAACTGCCAGCATGCCAAAAAAGTCAGTTATTGGCATAGCTCTAGTGATGATAGTGGGAGTGGGGTGGGTGGGAGAAGTGTAATAAAAATGACAATCCATTCAAGTATAGTTCCAAATTATACTCTTAAAATTCTAAGAATGTTTACAAAGCATTTCCAACATTCCAATAGAGGCTCACCAGTTCAGGATAATTATTAACAGAATTTGTTACCCTCTGAAAGACTTTTAGTGGTCTATGTGAAATAAATTTGGAACACAGGAAAGAACCCCTGAGTCTCCTAGCCCATCCTTGGTGGCCAAACTACCTTTCAGCAGGTCTATCTAGAATTATCAGAAATTCAGCAATAATATCAACATTAAAGTACAATATTTGATTATTTTAGCTACAGTCTATTCCCACTTTCAGCCTAAATTCCATTCTAAACAGCTCCAAATCCCACGAGGGAGGCTAGAAGGAATCAGCTCTTGGGACAGTGTGGGGCCTAGAAAATCAGGAAAAGAAAATACTACATATTTTAAATATACCTGCAGGCTTTTGCAGGCCAAAACACAGCACTGGTTCCAGGTCTAAGGATTTGGATTGTTAGAAAAGAAGCTGTGCTGAAGATAAGTTTTACCTTTCCCAACATAACATTGCACCTTTTTCTGAAGCTTAAAGAAATATTCTCCTCATCCCTCCTCTGTCAATTGTGATCACGTCTCCTTCTTATGATTTTATTTTTCAACTGCTTTACCTGCAGTGAGAGAATTGCACAGGATTAATCTGTTGGAATAACTCTGAGGCAATCTTATTCGATGACATTCAACAGAAAGCAAACCCTTTCATTTAACTCTTGGCTACTTCACTTAATCAATGAATGAATGGAGTTAATGTTTAAGTGGAGAAAAAGGAGTAGATGTTAGCACAAATTCTAAAACACACACATTTGCACCAATGTGTGCTTATACAAAGTAGCTGGGAATGCTCTTTTGAAGATTTGTTGAACAATATACATGGTAACCTTTCAGATTCTCATTCAGTTGGTGTTAGGGTGACCAAACAGCAAGTGTGAAAAATCGGGACAGGGGATGGGGGGGTAATAGGAGCCTATATAAAAAAAAAGCCCCAAATATCGGGACTGTCCCTATAAAATCAGGACATCTGGTCACCCTAGTTGGAGTCCTTAGGACAATATTAACTGAGTTAATGGATTCTTGCATTTGCTGTAACATATATGCTTTTTCTAAACCATTCTCACTCTTAAGCAAACTAAATAAGCCTGTCTTTTTAATCTTTAAGTTTCTCTTTCACTTTTGACTTTGGTTATTGAATATTGTTGGTACTACCACCAATTTTAGCTTAGGATAGACCAGTGATTTTCAACTTTTTTCATTTGTAGACCCCTAAAAAATTTTGAATGGAGGTGTGGACCCCTTTGGAAATCTTTGACATAATCTATGGATCCCAGGGGGTCCCCGGATCCCAGGTTGAAAACCACTATTCTATGGTAATGACAACCTTTCATGGTCCCCTTAGACATAGTCTGAAGACCTCCAAGAGTCCACGGATCACACGTTTAAAACCACTGGGGTCAACAATGATTTCAAAGAAAAAACGTGCACTGTAACCCATCCTAGTATCTCCAGATACCATGGAGTTAATTTCATATCAGATAAATTAAATTTCTAAATGTTCCTCGTTTGCCCAAGGTTTATGCATGGTGGAGTGGCAGCAAAGGCTTGGGTTCATTACAAGCACAGAATACCACTATCTATAGAGGTTTTTAATAGGCTGAATTGCTGGCTATTTTTGCTAGTTCAATAAATGATAGACATCTTCTGAAACTGCAATTTTTGTAAAACTATTTTCCTGCAATACTCCAAGGTGATGCATCAACTGCTTTTTAAAAACATATTATCACTAGCATGAAAAGCGTGATTAGTTTAAAATTGAAGATCCTTAGTTTACATATTGCATATAACAGCAGAAAATGTATTTCCATCATCTATTGGAACTTTTTACAGGAATTTGCCCCTAAATTCTAAAGGAAAGTGCATTTTCTCTGTGTAGAAAATATTTGAAGTACTATACAAGAATAGCTACTCTAACAAGTCTAAGAGACTTTTTACTCATTGGAATCTGTGAATTAAATCTGAAGACTTTTTCAGAACACAATTATACAAGTGTTTTTCATAAGTGTGACAGTATATCACATGGCTGACAAGACAAGTCTTGGGAAACTGGCTCACTGCTGAAGGCTCTATTCACAACACGTTTATGAATGTACATGTACATCTAACCTCGCGGCATGACAAAAAACAGTGTGTGAGCTTTTTTTTATTTTTTAAGGAAGCTTCATTTTATGAGTAACCTGCCTCTAGAATTAGCTGCTGAAATCCTGAAAAGGAAAAACAATAAAGGCTTGGAAAAAAGCTGCTGTGATTATCTAGTTGGCAGCATCAACAAGCGTCTAAAATGCTGGGGAGAGCTCAGTCAGGAGCCAGAACAGAATTTTTATTCCAGGTCTAAACTGAAAAGCATGATTTATTTCTGCTCCAATATCTGAAAAGGAGTGAGCCTCCAGCAACTCTAGTCTATGGAGTCCTGAAAGAGATTGCTGCAGTGCCAATTGAAAACAAATACAAATAATTGACTTATAAATGTTTCAAGACCAGCAAATCCATCTACTCCAGATTCAAGTTAGGAAGCACACACACCCTTTATGGAAAACTCGTATCGAATTTTGAGGAGCGAAGGTTAGATTGTGGGTTTTATATTGTTAGTCAATTTGCATACATTTTTAACCAGCTTTTTTTTAAAGTTCCATTTAGAGTTTCTTACACCTTGTTAGTTCAAATAAAGTCCCTAAGGATGGACTTCCCACTCCTGTCACTTTACTGTCCTGTAGTGTTTTATTGACACCTCAGATCACTCCCACTAGTGTAAATCACTCCCAGTGAGTTTCCCTGTAAAGTTTCCTTTGGAGACTAAAGCTTGAACTGAGTGATTGGACTGTGTTACCAGGTGTATGCACATCAGATCCTTTAATATATTACAAGACTTATCTCCTTGGAGAGTCCCCATGAACTTCAGCAACCCATGTCTCCTATATATAGCCTAAAGATTGCTCTCTAGGAGACAGCACCCTTGCCCAAAGGCACATCCTGATGACAAAGACATTACATGTTCATTTTTACAAATGGAAAGACTTGATAGCTCCCATTTTCTGCATTCTTATAAGAGATGTTAGGAAAGAAGAAACTGCAACCAATAAAACCACCACCCAAGTCCTACTTTATCACAAGAAATGAATTGTCTTGATGACTGTGCCTGGAAAGCCTCTAGAACATTGGGTGCTACCATGATCTGATTCTGTATCATTATAGGAGTAGCCCCAGGAAGCACAGAGTCAGACACATGCTCAGTTCCTCTCATAGTTCTTCCTTGATCCCAGAGACAGTAAGAAACTGCAGGACAAACTGTCTCTGCATTTTGGGAAAATCTCTGTAACATGACAGAGAATTTTTACTTCTTCTGAGCTACCTGGGCACAGGGTACTTCATTGTTATATCTTTAAAACAGAATAAAAGAACCAACACTAAGCAACATTCTGTTTCTATCTAATCTATCTATCAATTGATTGATCATATGGTGTGCCATAGCTTCAGAGACAAAATTATTTGGAATTTTTAAGGCATTGAAGACTTCAAATCCAATATATGGGGGTTTTGCAATTAATACATATTTTCTATACTATATTAGATGTTAGAGCTAAGAGCATCCTTTGCTGGGCTAAATCTGTGCGCATGAAATGGCAATCTTTCATCTTTGCAATTTTGAAACGAATTCATTGATCTATAGAGTGACATGGAGCTTTGTATACAATGCTTTAATGTCTTTAGCATAGAAGTATTAGAGGGGTAGCCATGTTAGTCTGGATCTGTAAAAGCAGCAAAGAGTCCTGTGGCACCTTATAGACTAAGAGACGAATTGGAGCATGAGCTTTCATGGGTGAATATCCACTTCGTCGGATGCATGTAGTGGAAATTGCCAGGGGCAGGTATATATATGCAAGCAAGAAGCAGGCTAGAGATAATGAGGTTAGTTCAATCAGGGAGGATGAGGCCCTTTTCTAGCAGTTGAGGTGTGAAAACCAAGGGAGGAGAAACTGCTTTTGTAGTTGGCAAGCCATTCACATTTACCATAGAAAGCACACAAAACACTAGGGCAGGATTTTCTTTCAGGGGCAATACGTTGAGAGGCATAACACCTTCAGTGAGGTGATGGGCAGAGAACTGTCGGGCAATGGATTGGCTACAGCATTATTTACCTCTCCATCCATCCATCCCACCAAGTTCTTATATTCACACCCACCACACCATAGTATCTGAGCACTTTATGATCAGACTGCCTGTAAAAGCAATGCCTGCCCTCTGACTCAGTGCTGTCTTGCTGGCTCCTTCCAGGGTGGGCAGAGCCCTGGCCAAGACAGATATTGCACTGGAACAAGCTTCATTTAATCTATATTAACAGATTGCTCCAGTGTGGTCACATTGGTGCAAATTTTGCTAATCTAGTTGCCTTTGGTGTAACCACATTCAACTGGAGGTAGAATTTGGTATTTGAGGCACGATTGTGGTACAGCTATGGGCCAGAATCTGATTTCAATTACACTGCTGTGAATGCAGGAATAAATTCAAAGAAATTACTCAGGATTTAGCCTGGTGTAATTGAGATCAGTATGTGACCTAGAGTGTAGTGATATACAATATAAGACTATGAGGTAATGTATTTAGCATTTTATAAAATTCACGCAAATGGTGGCAAATGTTTATGATGACCTGTGATATTAAAACCAACACAAACTGCATTTAAATCACTTTGCCAGCCTTTCATTTAAATGTGAGAGTGGTTCGTGTTTGCTCTGATATACAGTAGGCCGGATTTTGAGCTGATATCATTCTCATTCCTGCCGGCCATGCAATTTTCCACTAAAGAGAACATTCATTCAGTTGAAAAGAATGAATGAACACATTGGTCAAATAATATTGTAAACCAGGGGATAATTTCCATTTTCTTTGGTAACAGTCATGAGCAGCTTTTTTGAAAGTCTCAGTTTTTATATACATATAATTTTCTCCTGACTTTATTTTCCTATTCAGGGTTGCACAGTTTCAAGTGCCTCATTAAATACTGGAGAACTTGCATGATTTTAAAGATTCTGAAGTTGAGAAAATATTAATTGGAAGTGGAATTACTGCACATCAGAAGCTCTGTGTTAGAAAACATACAGACCTTGGTGTATAATGGTTTTAAGTGATCCAGATGCTGAGGAGTTAACTAGAATAGCACGAGCTAGTCTTTAGGGACCAATTCTATGCTGGAATAAAAGAGAATGAACTTTGAATATCCTCAGAAATGTGTCACTTTGGCAGTTCTTGTCTTGAACAAGCAAACTACTTGTTGAAACAGTGGTTACCTCATCGATTCTACTGGATAGTAGTGTGGTGTCCTACTGCTTGACTTCATCCTTACATGCCACACATAACAGGAAAAGGATTTCTACCTATGATAGGAAATTTCAATTTATACCATTGACACTTTTAAAATGTTCAATAGAAAACAGTAAATTAACTTAGGGTCAGATTGTGGCCTGCCTATGAGAAGCTAGAAGCGTGGTTTCTCCTCATCCCTGCTGTGCACCCAGGAGGCAGGAAAGAAGCAGTCTTGTGCACCCCAGACTCAGGGGCGGCTCCAGGCACCAGCATGCCAAGCACATGCTTGGGGCGGCAAGCCACGGGGGGTGCTCTGCCGGTTACTGCGAGGGCGGCCGGCAGGCTGCCTTTGGCGGCATGCCTGCAGAAGGCCTGCTGGTCCCATGGCTTCGGCAGACCTCCTGCAGGCTGCTGCCGAATTCGCGGGACCGGGGACTTCCCGCAGGCAAGCCACCAAAGGCAGCCTGCCTGCCGTGCTTGGGGCGGCAAAATGCCTAGAGTCGCCCCTTCCCAGACTGCTGAAATGGAAATTCTGCCTGGCCTTCACAGGGCCTACCTGAGGGAAGAGGAAGGTTCCTTTGTACTTCACCTCTACTGCACACTACAGAAGGGCCAAGCACAATCTGGTTCTAGGATACATTACACATGGACGTTAATAGCACTCATTGCTGTACCCACAAGCTGATACTTTTGTCTCTTCTGTGAAACCCAGTTTTCCATAAGTTTTGGATGAGACTGAAAATATTTTCCCAGGAAACAGGTAAAATAATCCCATAGGAGCCTAATTCTTCAATTTGCACTCATGTAAGAGAAGCCCTACTGGGCTTCAATGGGACTATCTGTGTGAGTACATGCTGCTCAGCATGAGTAAGTGGAGAATGGAGCTCCAAATAAGCAAAAAACAACTACTGCAAAGAAAATATAGAGCAACTATTTTAAGCTGTTGTTGTGAGCTAAGGAGGACTCTTGTTGATTGCATGATTACATATGCATGCATTTCTATGCAGCCTATATGTTTATTTAACTTCTCTCCATTAATGTCAAGAATTGCTTAGCAACACACGGCCGTGCCATGCTGTAGGACAAGTAGCAATATTTATGACAGTGGTGAATAGAGAGAACGCTGCATAATTAAGTGTCATAACTGCTTTAAAAAAAGAATTCCTAGATTAATTTGTCGGCTATGTTTGCTGTGTAAGCACTGTGCTCCAAAACCAATAAGCACTACATATGTCATGTCCTAGGCTTCTATAATGAAATTTCACCATTGCATTTAGTTGTCCCAGATCTTTATTGATGGCTGTTATGGATTATCCTGTTATAACCACAACAGAGAGGAACAATTTAGACTACTGCCTTAGAAAACTACTTGTCCTTTTAAACAAAAATTCATGTTATCCTACTGAGCTTCTATGCACATTTTATACTGAAAACAGTAATATTAAACTCTTATTTGGAACTCAGTGTGACATTTTGGTTGAACTTGTCTCCATTTTAACACTAAGGTAACACTAGTAATGTACAAAAGATAAAACAAAATAAAAAAATCAAATAAAATAATAAACAAAAAAAGGTGTGCGCGGCCATAAATCCATTTAATCGGTGCAGGCTGCCCACGGTCCGATGAAGCGTCGCAGCTATTCAGCTGGTCCATTATTCTCCCCTTAGCTAGCTATCCCGCGTGAATTTCCGCTTTGAATTCCCGGTGCCGGATTGAAAAAAAAAAATCATTTGGGCCAAAATCCTTGTGGAAAGGGGTAAATCTCCTCCAGGAAAGCAGCGCAAAACTGGATCAACCTGCCTTTTCCCTGCCTGGCTCCATTCCTGCCTTTGCATGCACATTGCATGCCTGTTGCAGCACGCCAATTATAGATGCTTTTGTGTATTGTGACTGCTGCTCACCATATGGCTGCAGCATGCAGCTTGCTTGTGTGCTTGCTGCACAGCTGCATGCTATGATTTTCAGCCAGCATGTATCCCTACCATACCATCAACCATACCATACCATATATTGGTTACCAGATTTTTACCTGTGTTCCATTCCTTGCCTGCTTTAATTGCCCTGCTCTGCTAAGTGCAGGGCTTTAAAAAAGCCAAAATGCAAATGCTCCTGATGAAATTCCTCCCTAGAGTAAAAAAAAAAGAATATCTAAAATAGAATATAGGAGAAAGTCTGTAAGAGAGAACCAGAGAGCAAGAAGAGACTGTGTCAGATCCTGCAGCCAGAGATCCAGCCTCAGATAGCAGCTGTATGCTTATCTGGCTGCTCTCTGCAACACCCCCACCTTTCACCCCATTCTTTCCCCACTTCTTTTCCAGGCTTCCATGGCATTCCCCCCACTTGTGTGATGAGTGGAAAAGAATGCAGTGATGCAATAATAGGAAGACTGGAAAAGTGATTGCAGAGTGTGTGAGAGTAGTCCACATAGGACATTAAGGAAGGAGGGAGGAGGGGAGGAGATGCTGCTGCTGAGAGCCCAGCATCCTGCTTTCTTTTTTTCATGATGGTGGGCTGATGGGGAGGGGCTGAGGGTGCTAAGGATGATGATGATGATGATCCATATTATACCATACCATATACCAGGAACCAGCCGCAGGGGGCGCGCTTGGCTGAGACCCTGCCTGACAGATGGCGATGCTGATGCCCATCATGTTGCACTGCCCTGATGCTGATATGATGATGATGACGATGGCATCATACCACCATTGCGCCATCCACCACCCGGGGGGTGGGGGTGTGGGATGTTGGTGCTGCACCATCGCCTATCTGCAGCATCTGCAGCAGACAGTAAAGATATCTGTAGAATTCAGTAAAGATTGGGTTTTTTTTTTTTGGGGGGGGGGGGGGGGGGTTGGGCTTGCCTAGCTGGGCCTAGCCCTGGACCCTGTTTTCGACCCACCTTTGGAGACAAGCACGACCCTAGAAGCCCAAGAATTCTTTCCAAGCATTCTTGATGCTTTGCAGAGATGAGTCCTCCATCCTCCAGTCCCATCCTCCCCATTTGATTCTTTTTTTTTCCTTTTGAGCTGCAGCGCAGTGCCCTGCTATGGCATCTGCTGTGAGATATTTAAAAATGATTAAAAATTTTTTAATTGATTTTTTAGATTTCTTCTAGACTGATAGAACAGATTTGCCTGCCGCTCAGCGATCACGTCCCATCGTTCTTTCTTTTTTTCTTTTTTATTTTTTTCTGCATCACCACCACCACTGCCTGGCGGAGGACTCCTCTGGGCAAACAAAAATCAAAAAATTCAAGGCTTTTCCTTTTCCTGTCTACCTGGCCACCAGTTCCGAGTTCAGATTGCAGTCCCAGTGGTCAGTGGTGCACTGTGGATACCGCGCGGAGGCCAATGGCGGCCACACTAACCTAATCTGATATGTGATAATGAAATATTATATTAGCGCCCTCTCTCGTTAGGGAGTACAGAAAAATTTAAAGAAGCCCTTTATACGATATAAAATAAGGCCTTAGTGTGTGTGTGGTGGCGTTAAATCGGTTTTACGCTCCTAAAACCGGTTTAAACGCGTAGTGTAGACCAGGCCTAAGACGTGAGGTGAACTGGCTTTTCCACACAGTCCTGTTTCTAGTAATGGATTGGATTTTATTTGAACAAGTTATAATTCATTTTAGTCATCCCTCATGCTCTACCATCTTAATATCACCTAAACTATTCTAACTGGAAAGTCAGTACCTCCAATAGCTTTCATATGGAGTAACAATTGGAATTATTAAACTAAGTTCAATGCCTACTGTATAATAAAGAGCAGATGACAAAATGTGGAATTCTATTGTGGAAAAGTAACGAGCATTCTATTTGGTGGTTTTAAAGAAGGAATATTTCTTTGCCTTCTGCAGTCTCAATGCCATGTTATACCACTCTGTTTTGTGATCTCCTTTAAAATAATTCAGGAGGGATTTTCAAAACAATTCAGAAGGGAAGGTTTTCTCTGAAGAGTGCAGTGATGTGAGATAAATTATTCAGTCAAAATACTAAGGTGGCAGAAAATCCAGGCTCAGTCTTCCAGATCTTGCTGTCTCTTACACACATCGCTGTATCTTTGAGAGAAAACAGCTGTTATACCAATCTAGTTTCATGTCTTACAATATAATTTACTTTTAAGTACAGTACTGTTATTTTTTTCTGTATTGACCACAGCAGACATGCCTTTTCCCTGATAGAGATCATCCTCTGGCCTTTCTCTTGTCTAGTAAGTTGCTTATGCTTTTGCCTGACTGGGCACCAGGCATTTACAAGGTAAGCAGGGATGTTTTCAGCATCCCAAACTCTGGGAAATTGTACCCCTTGGAAACAAATCATTGGCTCAGAGAGAGGGAAGGTGAGGAGAGAATGGCAAGTCAATGGGGCTACAAAAGTGCCAGAATGAATTCCAAAGGGCCTCTTTCTGCTACTTTACGCCTCCCAAATAGCACAAAAGCACTCAAGTAGTTCTACTGACTTCAAAGAGACTTTGACAGCATCAGGACTTCAGGATTCAGCCCATTGGAAACAGTTAAAATGGGAAGCTATTAAAGCATTAATCAGGGTATCAAACAGAGGTAAAGGATCAATAGCAGAATAAATTCTGGCAGTATTACGAAGAAGGGAATAGACAGGGAAGTTGGAAGAGGAAAAAGTATGCTCAGGAACCTGGGAAATAACACAAGTGTGAGGAAGACGTTAATGTATTAATTTAGATGGAATACAAGGGCCCAAAGATGTTAACATAACCCCGTTGCTGTCCAACATCAAACTGTTTTAAACAAGGTTTAGGGTTTGGTATTCACAGACATCAGCTTGCTTAGCACCATAGCAAACCAACCATTAAAACTCATTTTAACCTTTTATTGAAATACAGAAAAGGAAAACAGTAAAATATTTGACATGTAAAGTATTAAAGAAAGTTTTCATTTTAACAACATCCCCTATTCCTTTTGTCTTTAACTGGCAAGAGTTTTTAGCAGGAACGAACCCCTTGTTTGACAAACTTTTATATGGTATTATAAATGGTGGTAACTGTCCTTTTGAGGAAAAGAGAAGAAGTTAGTAGAGACAGTCTGGAGCTGTCATTGCTGTTGTTGTCAAAGTCTGATTCCCTATCCTAGAAGACAAAACAAGACACACTCAGAAGGAGAGAGAAAAGAACAGCAAAGATAGAAAATGCAGCTTCTGTCTCTGATGTTGACTGTCATTTGCAACTTCACTACTGGAGAAACACCAGCACAGCACATGGTCCTACCAGCCACACTGAGACCTAGCAAACATGTACCAGTATTGGGATGTGTAGCACAGGTGCCGACTTTCAGCTTTCCCCCTTGGGTGCTCCACCCCCACTCTGCTCCGCGGTCCCTCCCCCAACTCCACCCCTTCCCCCAAGGCCCTTGCTCCACCTCTTCCCAGCCCCGCTCTGCCCCTCCTCTAGGGCCCTGCCCCACCTTTTCCTGCCCCTGCCCCTCTCCCCCAGTGCCTCCTGCCCGCTGCCAAACAGCTGATTGGTGGCGGGCAGAAGGTGGGCGCTGGGGGGTAGGGAGAGGACTTGATTTGCAGGGTCTGCTGAACAGGCGATCAGTGTTTGGCTGATGGGTGCTCCAGCCCCAGGGCACCCACAGAGTCTGCGCCTATGCTGTGTAGGACACTGTTTTTAGTTGCCTCTTCCTGGTCACAGGCTTACCTCAGTTTTTCAAAATATACAGTCTTGGCTAAGCCAGACTTTTATTAAACAAAAGGGAAAAGGAAAGGGATAGGAAAAAGAAGAAATAAGGTGGGGAAGAAAAATGACACATGGGGAGGGGCAGCGCCCCACATCCCAGGTGGTATTCCTGATTTAGGAGGAGGTGATGTCATCTGGATCCCTCTCCCGGACCCCACCTGGTCAGGACATCTCCCAGGATAAGGACAAAGAAGTTCTGGGGTCCCAGGAGATAGTGGTGGTGGCAGTCAAGAAAGTGAACCTCACTCCAGCAGTCAATTTTCCCCAAAGTCTCTTTCTTTAAGGACCTCAAAAGGGAGTGATGGGTGGCATAGCCCATCCCAACATTATTTTGTCCACAAATTAGTCCTCGTTTCTAACGCATCAATTTTGGTTCGCTGCATTCTGTTTCCAAACTTTTCTTCTTTACACAATCCTTGGGTTCTATCAGCAGGCCTTTTTGTTTGCACTAATTCAGTCTATTTCCCTTTCTTACCTTTTCCCATCAACATTTGTTGTTATAAGTTACTTTGACATCATATGAACCTGCACTCACTGTTTAGTTGAGCTCACAACTAGGATAAATTTGTGGGCTCATTTATCACAACAACTCCCAGAGCAGCAAGTTGCAACCACCAAAAGAAATTACATGTGATAAAGTAGTATAATAAAAAAACAAACTATGTAAGTACAATAGAGTACAGAAAAAAATCAGTATTGAACTGTACAAGCTAGCGGAACTGATCTGCAAAGTGCGTAGCCAGAAAAAACTGAGTGAAGGAAAGAGCAGAGAAACAAAAAAGGCAGTGCAGTGTCCAGACAAGAATCAAACTACAGATGCCCTCAGAGCACAGGTTGTAAAGGAACTGATGGGTCTTGTAGGGAATGAAGGCGTAAGGCTTCTAGAAGAAAAAGGAGCCACTGGCAGCATGAAACCAGCAGTAGTGAGACGGCCTTGAGATTAGTTGGTGGATTTGGTCCAGCTATACCTGGCCTCTCTGACTGGTGAATATTTTTCTGGTGCACTGCCCATCAAGGTGAATCAAATTCCATCAGTTGCAAGAATTGAAGTCCAAAACCCAAACACACCAAATTCCTTGTAAGCATATGCATAGTAGTTACTTTTCTAATCAGAGAGGCCCTGATCCATGAAAATGAATAGAGAGATTGTGTCCAAATTAAATCATGCAAGGAAAACCATAGCTGCACACGTGTCTGTACATCAGTCTGGGTTACTTCACCAGCACCACAGTTGCCATAATATATTTAAATGTTAACATGGAAACAATGGATAAGCTTAATATTGCATACTGCACTGGTTATGTTGGACAGGACCTAATTAAGATGATTTAGAGAAACTTAACTCAGAATGGAGCAAAAAGTCCTGTGGCACCTTATAGACTAACAGACGTATTGGAGCATGAGCTTTCATGGGTGAATACCCACTTCGTCGGATGCATGTAGTCCGTATGCACCACATTAACTCAGAATGTGACTGGTTTTGTGGTTTCATGTCAAAACCTTACTTAGCTTTAATATTTTACTGTTTTTTCCATTCATAATACAAAATGTGCATCCTGAGCTCTTTTCAGCTGAAATTTTAACAGAGGTCTTCACTACCTTATTCACTTCCTCTATGCAGATCCTATTACACCTTGAAGCATTTCACATGATTTCTCAGTACTTGTTAGCATACTGCCTTGTTAACTCAAAGTTTTATTTCTAGCAGGTTGTTTGTTCATGCTTTATGCTTACAGTCTAGCTCAGTCCTATCATCTATTGAGTTAAAAGTCTCCACTGTTCCTCCTTCAGCTGTGAAACTGCTACTTTATTATCTTCAACAACTTCTTCCATATTATTTCATCTTCCGCCTTGCCTAATGCTTTGTACCAATTTCAGAATCCCCACTGATATTATTACTTTGTGACTTCATCAGCAGAACATTAAATGATGAGCAACTTTTCTCTTTTTGACAACCTTTAGCTTAACCTTCAACTATCCTATTAGGAGTTAGTGATCACTGCCAATATCATTTTTATGGCACATTTTCACATCTTGCATTGACTTCCAATTCCATTTCTTCTGAACCTAAGTTCCATTGCAAAATGAGTATTGATTTATGCGGAATGACAACTAAAAATAAGTAATATGTGTATGTGTGTGGCTTCCCTCTATAAAAGAATGCCATGACTTATCTGTGGATGTCCATTCTGAGATGCTTCTTACTCCAAGAGGTTGATGGAGCAGAACCGGGTCCTTTTTTTATTCCTGGAATCCAATGGATGTGTGTTCTGTCCTTGAGAACATTTTAATTAAATACAAAATGTGTGTTCAGCAAGACCATTCTTTATTTTCTGCTACAATTTCTCACGATCCCTGCCCCTCCCCCCACCACCAAAGGCATTGTGATGCTGGCAGACCAGGTGCCAGTTCTTGCCAAGGCTTTAGGCCTCAGTTGAGCACTAACAAATTCATTGCTGGAAACCAGTCCAGCTCACTTAAGTGTTAGCATGGTTAAAATGAGCACTGGACTTCTACAAGTGTGTTTAGACTTCATGAAATGCTTGTAAGTCGCTGCATGTATTAATTCTACTTATAATGTCTGTAACCCATGCTACAAGGTAATACTTAAATTGCTCCATAACTGTAAAATCTCTGTTCTGAACTATGTAACTCACCAAACACGGAAACCACTTCACCTAATGCAAAACGCTGAATTCTTACACAAGGCGTTATCTCCTGCCCGTCAGGAAAGAGTACTGAATCCAAATGGGGTATCGTGGGACATCACAACACAAAGGCTTTGTCAATTGCTTCATCATACCGAGAAAGAGGCAAAAAGACTCATCCCATCAGCTTGAATTCTGAAAGAAGGAAATAAAACTAGATGACAAGAAAAAATTTCCTCTCTCTCTCTCTTTGATGTTTGGACTCTCATGGGGCTGGAGCTAGGAAACAGGGGCAGAGATCCTGGGTTAACCTGAGTTAGCTCTAAAAGACATTCAGTGCTGAGAAATTACTATAACTCTGTCACCTTTGGAACGATAGACTGTAACTCATTTGTGTATATATATTGCCTGCTTTAACCTGTAAATAATTCTCTCATTTCTTTTTCCTAGTTAATAAATCCTTAGTTAATTTACTATAGGATTGTCTACAAATGTCATCTTTGGTGTGAGTTCTGTGGTACAAATTGGTCTGGGGTAAGTGACTGGTCTCTTAGGACTGGAAGCAACCTGTATCGTTTGTGATCTTTGGTGTAAGATAACCAACTATCTCTCAGTACAGCTTGCCTGGATGGCAAGATAGACTGGAATACCGAAGAGGACTGTCTGTGACTCCATGGTAAGACTGGTATAGTGCTTTAGGCAGGGGTGCGCTGCAGGGGGGCAGGGGTGGTTCACGTTTCTGTGTTTAGTTATTTTTTAGCCATGCTGTTATTTTGTTAAAAAGTTATTAAAAAACTAAAGTTCCCAAACTACTCCCTTCTCCTCTCCTCCTCTCCTCTCCTCCTCCCCCCCTCCTCCCCCCCCCCTTCCCTTCCCGCCGGGCCCCCCAGAGGCCAGCAGCAGCAGGGCAGGGGAGGGAGGGGAGGAGGAGAGAGGAGAGGAGGCTGGCCCAGGCTCAGGCTCCCACCCCCCAGCCTCCCAGCCTCCGCGCCGCGCGCGGCCGCCCGCGCGCTGGCTGGCCCCGGCGGCTGGGCCGTGCCGGCCCGCGCCGCCCCGGCCGCGGCGCGGGGCCCGGCCGCCGGGGCCCGTCGCCCGCCCGGCTCCGCGCGGCGGCTGCCCGCGCGCCAGCGGCCCCGCGCGCGCTCGGCGGCGCGCGCGCTGCGGCCGGCCGCCCGGGCCGGGGAGTCGGGCGCCGGGCGGCCGGCGGGCGCGCGGCCGCGGCCGGGCGGGCTCGGCGGGCGCGCCGCCGGGCGGCGCCGGTCGTGGGTCGTGGTCCTGGCACCAGTGGACCCAGTCCAGTAAGGGGGCCGCTCGGGGAGGGGGGCGGTGGGGGGGGAGGGGGGGGGGGCTGGGGGGGCGCGGGGGGGGGGGGGCGGGGGGGGGGGAGGGGGGGCGGGGGCAGCAGGCAGGAAAGAGCAGGGTTGGGGTGGTGGTGGGGGGGGGGAGGAGAGACAGAGAGAGGGGGTAGGGGGGGGGGGGGGGGGGGGGGGAGGGAGAGAGGAGGAGAGGAGGGGTGGGGGCAAGGGGGGGCAGGGGGGGGGGGGGGGGGGGGGGGGGGGGGGGGGTGGTGTGTGTGTGTGTGTGAGACATGAGGGGGATGGGGGACCCCCCCGGAGGGGGGAAGGGAACCCGTTGTTAAAATTTTGGAGGGAGGAGGGAACCGGTTGTTAAAAATTTGGCAGCTCATCACTGGCTTTAGGAGTTCTGACTTGTTACTGGGTTGGTAAAAGCTAATTACAGAACACACAACCAGTTTGAGGTCTCTTCCCTGAGGTTGGCACTCACTGTCAGAGGGTGTGAAAGGCACAGTAACGAACTATCAGATTTTTGCCAATGGCTGTCATAACAGTTTGATAAAGTTTACTTCCTCTTAGTCTTGATCATTACTAGCACTGAATGATTACTACATACCATTGAATGATAATCACTTTCTTCAGACATTTGAACTATCCATTGACCATTCACCAGATGGATTTTCTTTCTAATTTTGTGATCTATCTCCCAGGATGTCAAAAGCCTTGTCATTGGATACAACAGCAGAAATATACAGGCTGTTCTTATATTCTTATACTAGAATCAGTCTGTCCAATCTTGTATGTGCTATATATTATGGAGAGGTGATAGAGTTGCATCTCCAGTATTAAAGACTGGACCTATTTTGTCATTCTAGAACCCTTCCAAAAGTCCCTAGAGGAGGTCAATTCTATTTCAAATTTTGTATGTGTGGTCCACAGCCAGAAGACAATGCTTTGAGGTAATTTGGACAACAGACTTTGATTTGGGTGGAACTTCAATAAAATAGAGTGTAATTGTGTTTTGAAACTTCTAATTTGGGGGGGGATGGGACAAACCAGGTTATCTTTAAAACTTCATAATGAGGTTTATTTGATGAGGTCGTGGTGAGCTCTAGTACACAGAAGCAGTTCTGAGAAAGTAAAGCCTCATTTGGGAAGTTATTAGGATGGTCAGAACAGCCCAGAGGTTTCCAATACACTTTTTAATCTGCCAGATAACTGGTAGAATCCTAAGCTTTCATTAAAAGGCCAAAGTCTCTAGACCTGGGGTTGGCAACCTTTCAGAAGTGGTGTGCCAAGTCTTCATTTATTCACTCTAATTTAAGGTTTCGCGTGCCAGTAATACATTTTAACATTTTTAGGCGGTCTCTTTCTATAAGTATATAATATATAACTAAACTCTTGTTTTATGTAAAGTAAATAACAGTTTTAAAATGTTTAAGAAGCTTCATTTCAAATTAAATTAAAATGCAGAGCCCCCCAGATGGGTGGCCAGGACCCGGGCAGTGTGAGTGCCACTGAAAATCAACTCGCATGTCGCCTTTGGCACGTGTGCCATAGGTTGGTTGCCTACCCCTGCTCTAGACCTTTTCTTTCTGGAGATTGCCTTCAAAATACAAAGCGGCTGCCAGGAAGTTTTGTCAAAGTTTCTGAAAATGAGAATAAAATCACAACCGTCTGCTCTTCCAAGAATCCTTGCCAGCTGCGCCCCTGCCTGCAGTGGGAATCAAGACAGACCCTGCGTGTTTCAGAGTAGAGGTAGAGAATGTCACTGCCCCCAGAGCTCCTAACTCAAATTCCAGCTTACAGCATCCCTTCCTTATGACTCTCCAAAGAGGATAGCGTGGAGCTGTCATTTCTGATGCACTCCCTTCAGGAATCTGCTCTAGCAGCCAATAGCTATTCACAAGTGTCATCAGGGGGATCCATTACTTCATATTCCCTCCCTACATGACTGTGCCAATACACAGGCCCATTCACATGGATGCCTTCTAAAAGTAGCACAGGTGCTGGAGAGATTCTGGGAAATGGGCTCCCCCGTGATCATTTGAGAGGAAGTGGCTTTCCTGCCCCTCATCTCCAGGGTAGAGAGTGTGACACAGTCTATTTCCTCCTCCTCTTCCCAGCAGCAGCCTTTGTCTTCACCTCAGAGACAGCTGGCTATTGATGATGGCATATCTCAAAGTGACAGAATCTTCAACCCATCCTTTGCATGCTGTGTAGAACCATGCACTGGGTAGCAGCGCACAGGCAGCAAGCAGCACAATCAGCATGGATAGCATGTTAATACCATAAACGTATCTGGGTGAACTACGGTCTTCTCAATAATGGAGTCACATTTGAAAGCCAGGAAAGGTCAGCCTTGCTAATTGGCTACCAAAACTCTCATGGTGGAAAGGAGAAAGAGTGATATTCTTCTGTACAACATTCCCTCCTCAGTGAAAGAGTTCCTGCTGTCCCAGGTGAAATGTTTGCTACCTTTAATGACTGCTTAGTAGCTGAGCTGCCACCTTTGCCTCTACAACCACCTTAGTTATAGTGTCTAGTTTATTGCTTTTCAAACTGTTTTAAAATATACTAGACCAAATTCTACTTTCAGTCACAGGCAAGAAATCTCATGATCTTAAGTAGGATTGCGCACATGTAATTTAGGAAAAAAATTCACCTCTTTGAATAAGAGATGCTATTGTAAAATACAGTTCAGGTTATTCTGCTTGAAAAGTTGAGCTCAGCAAAGAGAGCACATGGAGTCTGTACCAGGTTATTCAAGTTTAAAATGAACAGAGATTAGGAA
This sequence comes from Mauremys reevesii, assembly GCF_016161935.1. Lineage (NCBI taxonomy): Eukaryota > Metazoa > Chordata > Testudines > Geoemydidae > Mauremys > Mauremys reevesii. Next base: position 23,954,748 of record NC_052624.1, read on the forward strand.
ATGTTATATTCTGCATTCACATTTAGATATTTAAAATGCCCCTCTCCGCCCAATTTCATCTCTGAATAATTAGTCCATCAGTATCAGTATTAAGCGGGGGGTGGGGTGGGGTGGAGGATGATGGTTATGATGATATTGCAAACAAGCTTTCTACAGCAAACAAGAATCTATTGAGCCCAATCCTGGGACCAAAACCTGAGGTTGTTGCTCAGTTTTTACACAAGCAATCATTCCTTCTAGCCAATAGGTATTTTGTCTGAGTAAGGACTTCAGGATTTAGCCAACTGACTTCATGCTTGTTATTCATCAAGGGCAGAATCCACAGAATTAAATGGCATGCTGAATTAAGACAGTGCAGAGTTTATGAGAAACTTGTAAAAGTGAACCTTTTTATTCTAATCTAGAGGAAGTTATCCATTCACTGTGCATTTTACTGATATGCTAAGATTTTGTAGTTATGCACCTTTAAAAATAAAATATTAAATTTCTGGCAGGTAACAGACTCCTTTCATGATTAGGATTAGGTACTGTAATTATAGTGTGCAAACTGAGTGCACAAGATAATCACTACCTTCAACAGATTACAATAAGTGCTGATGTTTACAACAAATGCTGAAATACAGTCTTAAAACTCTATATTTAAACAGTTCATGCTCTGACACAATGTACATCAGTATAATACAGGGCTATTTTGTGATCCTGTGTAATCTCTTTTCCTAAGTTTTTTTCTTGTGCAGTTTCTCCAAAGTTTGGGTAAATACCTCTGAACATTAGGGTACCACTCAGGCCATATTGTATACAGAAATATTTATTCCTCTTTATTCAGGGGGCAAGTAAAGATGATGCCACATCACTGCTTGGACTGCCATTTCCAGAAGTATATATAACCTCACATATAATAGTACTGATGTCCTGGATTTTTGAATTCCCAGCTGTGAATTTTCCTCTCCAGAAGTACTGCTCACCACAATGTGCTTTACTGATTGACTGCTAAAGCTCTCATGTGCATTTGTATGTGTGAGACAGATACACAGCTGCCTGAATCCTAAGCTAAGATGTAAAGCATCAGAGGGGTAGCCGTGTTAGTCTGGCTCTGTAAAAAGCAACAAAGAGTCCTGTGGCACCTTATAAACTAACAGATGTATTGGAGCATAAGCTTTCGTGGGTGAATACCCACTTCGTCAGACGCATGTAATGGGAATTTCCAGGGGCAGGTATAAATATGCAGGCCAGAATCAGTCTGGAGATAACGAGGTTAGTTCAATCAGGGAGGATGAGGCCCTCTTTTAGCAGTTGAGGTGTGAACACCAAGGGAGGAGAAACTGCTTTTGTAGTTGGCTAGTGTAGTGTAGTGGCACCTTATAGACTAACAGACGTATTGGAGCATAAGCTTTCGTGGGTGAATACCCACTTCATCAGACGCAGGTAAGATGTACTTTTTGTCAGCCACTCAGAATAGGGGAAGAGAGGTGCAAGGTTTCTGCCAAACTCTCTTTACTGGTTCATTTACAAGAGAGTGTAAGGATATATCAATCTTCTTCAAAAGTGGTTCCTGGTCCATGTACCTGTTGATTTTTGCCCTAAAGGATTCATAGCGTAGAACAGAATCAAACCCAGCTGACTAGGACAGGTTTCCCCAAACCTGGAAAACCAAGATCACCCAAAGCAGAATCACTGTCTGAAGTAGTGGCAGATGATGGTGAAACAAACTTAGACAATTAATTTTAATACAGTAAACAAACAAGAGGTGGTCCTGAACCTAGCTACTGGACACTCATAGTTTATTGTCACAGAAACATATATGTAAACAATATGCAGCTAACAAAGTTTCCAAGCCGTAGAGTCCTTTTTTGGAGAAACCTCTGCCTTGAATACGTACCACTGAGCACACATCAATGCATGATGGAGACAAAACCAAATATTTTATGTTTACATATACTCTACTCTTTGTAAATCTACTTCAGGATTTCATGGTTCTCTCATGAGTTGAGACATGAGTGCCAAATTCACCCCAGTGTGACTTCATTCATTTCAGTGGGGCTACTTTCATGAGGAAGGTAAAATGGAATTGGCTCAACATAACAAACCCTGTTTTGTGTTTGTCTGAAATATTTGGGATATGGCACATTTCTGATGTCTTCCAGGCTCTTTTACGTACACAGCTTGGAGGCTGCAGCCATTTTAGCAGACTTTTTGCAGGGAGACCTTTGCAGATTGCTTTTGGAAATTAAGGCACTTATTGTCATTCTAACAGCAGCCTGAATGCTTTGGGAAATACTTTAAACTAAAGTTCCCACTGGCAAACCGACTATCCCATTTCTTCTCAAACACGTCTCTGATGTAAATGGTCTCTTTCTGAACACAGCAGCGGCTGTGGGCCGAAACCTGATGTTCAACAAACCCAGCTGTATGCATCTCATTATCCCAGCACTGATTACAAGATCCCATTGACCACAAGCTGCCTGTCTGCCTGTCTAGATGGCGTGATTAGAATATAATCAATCTTTAATCCAATCAGAAAACTCACTGCCTGCAACTGATAAAGGTCTCGGCAGGGTACTGATGAGGCCAGAACCCTGCTATCTCTAAGGCGACACCTGCAGCGTGTGAGGGGCAGTAACTAAACAGGCTGATCCAAGAGAAAGCAATTAAGGTGGTTTGTAAAGAATTCTGATAAACGGCGTTGAAACAGAACAAGCGAGGTAACTAAAGCATCTAAATCAACAACAACCTGTGAAAATCTGGAACTATTTTCCGCTTCCACTTAATCTCAACACAGACAGAATTACTTTTTAGTTCAGGAGGATCATCAAAGGCTTAACATTTAGTTTAAATTAGAAAAAAAGTTGCCACTAAAATAATTTCTCTCAATGTGGCATTTCATCCACAGCTTGAGTTCTCCTATGCTATTTAAGTTTTGTACTTTACTTTCAACACATCTGTACCGGATACAGAAATGTAATATGATTATGAGTTTTCAAATCACAGTAGTATGTAAAAATTGCCTGTACTTTGTGTTTATTCTTTTTAACTTCTTGACCCAAATTAAATAATTCTGTTTTCTTTATCTTTGTATTCTTCACTAATTCTGCAGAAGGGAAGCTTATAATTAAGCACATATTAAAGCTGTTAAGAAAAAAAATGCACACGGGCATTATTATGTGATCAACCCTGTGTTTTATATTAATTCCCAGTACTCTGCTGCAGGGAATAGTTCATAATGATGCCCATTCCTTGATATGTCCTGTTTTTTTTATTATGCTAATGCTCAAAATTAAAAGAGAAAGAATCTGGACTGATTATTTTATTACAAGTAAAAAGAGCTTTCAAGGTGTCTGTCTCATCACGACACTAGTCTTTGTTTACTGTACTATTTTGACAACTATTTTTGCCTCAACTGTAATTATAATTATTTTATACATATTCCTAAGAATTATCTTTATTTCTGAGTACACAACCAGGAGACAATACTCATCTCTTCTTGCTTAGCTACACACCTCCTCCCAATTTCTTTAGGGTATCTGACACCCATCTGGGATACCTGCAGCAAAGCTTACATTTATCTATGTTCACAATAAGCTTAAGATCAAAAGAAATAAAATTAATCTGTCTCCCAAGTATTATTTTTCTTCAAGTGACCATTTCTGATTTAATCATGTCTCTGGTTTCAAAGCTTCTCTTCTAATCAGCAAACAATGGGCAGCATCACAGTAAAATAATCTAATTGTCACAGCTCTGGCATACAAAAAAAGCTTTCAAAACTACTTTAAACTTGACAATTTCAGTAAAGCCTATTGCTGAAGGCTTAATATACTTCATATACTTTTAAAAAACAGGAACCAAGAACATACAGGCTTTCAAAACCAGCACTTCAAAGTCAATACAACCTACTGTAAACAATTCTATATCAAGCTCAATGCACATAGTCCTTACATTTACCATGAACTAAAATAGTTTATACCCAGTTGGACTGATCATACCTTTGCAGAAATATGGAAAATAGCTGCACTTCATAGACTATGACCTTCATAACTCAATTTATGGGTCATTCCCTCACTTGTGGGATATTTTCAATATCATAGCTGTAAAAGAGAAAGAAAGGGAGAAAAAATGTTCAGTTATTCATTCTGTGCGGCCCTTTTTTATTAAAAGCAGAAATAACATTAGATGAAAATCATTTCACTGATAATTTTAATGAAATATGGAGTGATTTGAATATATTTTATTGCAGGCAATACAGAGAAAAGGCTCTTGCTGCTTAATGTGTCATTTAATGAATGGATTCCACATTGCTTTGCCCTGCTACACTTGGAAATGTGGGCCTCACAAGGATAATAGCTAGTTGTTTCAAAAGGGGCTTCTTCCCACATTTTAAAAATCTATTTCAACAAACTAATGGAAACCGGGAAGTATGAAGAAGCACAGACAAACCTATACCAAAAATCTTGATCCAAATACCCTGTAAATCTGGCTGAATTTTATGGCATTAGCCCATCTCTAATGAGAATAGAGAGAAGCAGATTTATCCTATGACTGATTGCAGGCTAGATTTTATGACCATAATGGTGCTTTCTGGCCTTAAAATCTGAGTTCATGAATCCTATCACGCAAGATAACCTCATCTAACTTCTTGTTATTTATATCACAGTAGAAACTAGATCCCACACCCAAGAGCAGAGACTTAGTGTGCTGGACTAAAGATGGAAGCAAGGGACACAAAGCACAAGAAGAATGATCATAGTGATGGTGATGGGAAATGTTATGTTCATTCCATATATTTTTATAAAAATATCATTTAGGGGAAAATCCAAAACCCAGCCCAAGTAGCGAGGCTGGGTGCTACACTGATGTGCTGAAGGAAGCACCCTCTATTTCCCTCCCCCCCAGGCCATGGAGCAATTCTATGAAGGACAGATATTCCATCTTCATTCCCTGGCTAACCCATGCTCTATCCCCAACCACTGATGTGCAGAGGGACTCATACACCCTACTTCGACCACACACATCTAGCCCCCTCTTCCTCCAAGCAGCAGATATATATTTGTTCTATTACATAGGAATCCTATGTAGCCACTTAGGTCACCTCTACACTACAGAACCTATATCGGCATAGCCTCCTAGTGTAGTTGCAGCATACAATGACAGAAGGAGGAGTTCCAATGGTATAGGAACATCACCTCCCCGAATGATGTTAGCTATGCTGGCTGAATTCCTCTTCTCCCGAAATGATTGCCACTATAGGTACTCGGCGTTTTGTCAGCCTGGCAATATCGCTAGGGTGTGTGGTTTTTTTGCACATCTGACCGACACAGCTATGCTGATATAATGTAGGCTAGGCCAAAGGCAGGAACAGAACTTGCGTCTTAGAAAAACTGCAAGAGTCCCTCTGAAAATATATCCTGAGACTTGACATATTGCCATTACAATATGTTATGATTACTACTGTAAGCGATCAATGACCCTTCTAGTCCAGTATCCTGTCTACAAGAGTAGAGAATGCCATATTCTTCATAGGAAGGCACTGCAACCCCTTAACACAGAGGTTCTCAACCTTTTTCTTTCTGAACCGCCCCCCCCCGCCCCAACATGCTATAAAACAGGGGTCGGCAACCTCTGGCACGCGGCTCGCCAGGGTAAGCACCCTGGCGGGCCGGACCAGTTTGTTTACCTGGCAGGTTCAGCCGATCGCGGCTCCCACTGGCTGCGGTTCGCCGTCCCAGGCCAATGGGGACGGCAGGAAGCTGCGGCCAGCACATCCCTCGGCCCGCGCCGCTTCCCGTCGCCCCCACTGGCCTGGGACGGTGAACCGCAGCCAGTGGGAGCTGCGCTCAGACGAACCTGCCGACGCGGCAGGTAAACAAACTGGCCTGGCCTGCCAGGGTGCTTACCCTGGTGAGCGGCGTGCCAGAGGTTGCCGACCCCTGCTATAAAAATTCCATGGCCTGTCTTTGCCACAACAACTGTTTTTCTGCATTTAAAAGCCAAGGCCAGTGTTAGGGCGTAGCAAGCAGGGCAATTGCCCGGGGCCCCACCCCACAGGGGACACAGCAAAGCTAAGTTGCTCAGGCTTTGGCTTCAGCCCTGGGTGGCAGGGCTGGGAACCCTGGGCTTCAGCGCCAGGTGGTGGGGCTTTGGCTTTCTGCCCTTGGCCCCAGCAAGTCTAATGCTGGCCCTGCTTGGTGGACCCCCTGAAACCTGCTTGTGGGCCCCAGGTCCCTGGTTGAAAACCACTGCCTTAACATACTCAGTTGTGAGCTACTAATCTATGAAAGTACCTTTTACCTAGCCTGAGCCCATGATCACTTTATGTTCTGAAGCATGAGGACTGATATCCCTTGTCATATTTAATTTCACAAATGTAAGTGAAACTTCCCTGGGGACGGCACCTTGATATGGTGAAAGGCTTGTGTGTTCCAATGACTTTGTGTGCTATGCCGGCAGGAGGTTTAAATCCTGGTAGGGTCACCCAAGGATAGGTCAAAGAGCATGGCTCAGACAAAAAACAGTCCACTGGTCCTCCAGGTTAGAGGTTGAGCAATAAGTCAACAACCTATTGCTGCAAATATATATATTAATTTCACAGACACAACAAGGTGGCCATCCTGGCAAGTAGCTCAATAGAGAGAGATGGAGGAGCATGTTCATGTTAATGACACCTGGTGTCATTATCAGAAGGATTCAGATTCAGTGTAAGCAAAAATGCTGCTGTTCATCATTTAAATGTCTAACCCACTCTGGAATGTTACTACGGTATCTGTTTCAATAGCATCATAGAATATTAGGATTGGAAAGGACCTCAGGAGATCACCTAGTCCAAACCCCTGCTCAAAGCAGGACCAATCCCCAGATTTTTACCCCAGTTCCCCAAATGGCCCCCTCAAGGGTTGAATTCATAACCCTGGGTTTAGCAGGCCAATGCTCAAACCACTGAGCTATCCCTGAGGCAATGAGTTCCATGGGTTAATTACATATACGTTTGTGCTGAGTTAATCAACTAGCCCTTTTTTTTAAGATAGTAAATTCTCCAATAACTGTAGGTGAGTGAGATTTGTCTGAAATACTAGGTAATTCTTCACTGAACAATTGGAACTGGCTACTATTCCTGCAGGACTCCCTTAACAGTGAGAACAAAAGGCTAAGCAAAAAAAAACCAAGTTCCTTTTTTGGTACTATAATATACAATGGTTGTGGGGTTTTGTTTTTTGTTTTCTTTTAACTAATATACTGTAGTACAACGTAGTGATGTTTTGTGGGATGGGGAGGTGGGAATGAATATAAAGTCCTTCAAGTAAGAGAGAGTAAGGAAGTTAAACAGGTTCCCCAGCCTGACTATATATCCAAGTTTTTATAGGGTGCCCAACACCATCTGAGCTGTCCAGTAGAACCTGAATCAAATATGTACCCAGACCTCTCAATGAATAATAGGGACTTGTGTCTAGAGATGGCATATTAAGATGTGATTCAAAAGGGAAATTATGACTCTCCTTATTAATAAAGTATAATGGCTCTTATGCTGCATTATTGTAGCCCTGTTGGTCCCAGGATATATAGAGGAAATATAAGAAAAGTCACAGGAAGCCCATGTGGCTGCACAAGGAACTTTTTAGCTATCTAAAAACCAAAAGGGATACATACAGGAAATGAAAGAAGGGGCATGTCCCCAAGGCCAAATACGGAATAGAGCAAGTGTGTAGGGACAAAATCAGGAAAGCCAAGGCAAAGAACGAGTTACAGCTGGCAAGAAATGTTAGAGATGACAAGATGGGGTTTTACAAATATGTCAGACAAAAAAGAAAGAACAGGGATGGTGTGGGTCCGCTGCTCAATGGAGAAGGTGAGCTGGTAATAGAAAAGAAAAAAAAACACCACCACATGACTGGACGACTAGCAAAGTTACCATAGACGATAAAGGGGAAGGGATGCAGATCGAGGTAAGTAAAGAATATGTTAGAGATCTTCTGACCAATTTGAATGAATTCAAGTCAGTGGGGCCTGATGCTATTCACACCCTATTCAGACGCTGGTTAGGCCTCAGCTGGAGTACTGTGTCCAGTTTTGGTCACCAACGTATAGAAAGAATGAAGAGAAACTGGAAAGGAACCAGAAGCAAATGACAAAGATGATCAAAGGGATGGAATGCAAGCCATATGAGCAAAGGCTGAAGGAACTAGGTAAGTTTAGTTAGGAAAAGAGGAGGTTAAGGGGGGACATGGTAGCAGCCTTCAAATACATGAAAGGCTGCCAGAAAAAAAGATGGAAAAAAGTTGTTTCTCTCTTGCCACAGAGGGCAGAACAAGAGGCAATGGGTTCAAAATACAGCAATCCGTTTTGTGCCTCTTCTCTGAACACTCTCAGGTTATCAGGTTATCAACATGCATCTTGAAAGTAGGCTGAAGTACCAGGCACAGGGGACTTCCCAATAGCATTCTATCTTAGCCCTAGATTTGGGGATGTGGCAGACCTTACCCTGCTGATCCCCATACATTCATCCATATAAACACATTGCTTAGTCCACGTACATAATATATATATATAGGATGAATGAGTATATAAACACTGTATTCAGTAGGTGCCATATATGTTACAGAAAAACAGTACTTCACTACCATGTGCCCAACACAGGGCTCAGAGGAGAGAAAAATAAAACTAATAAATTTTAAAATACCGCTTTAAATAGCCTAAAATAGATTTTCTACACATAAAAAATCGCATCTGTAATGCTATATATATATATCTTAGAGCCTTTCAGGGCTAGATTCAAGTTCCGGGTTTCATTAGAGGTCATATTATCATAAAATGTATTGCATAGTTCCACAGTTTCTCACACATCTATCACCTCCGCTCATGTTGTGCATATGTTATAGATAACAAAAATTAACACACAATAGTGAGGATTTTACAGTTATTGCAGTATTGTCATGGCAAATTGCATCATCAAAATCCAATTGCACAATAAAGCTTTAGGCATCAAGATGGTAAGAGAGACGTGATACATAATTGTAATGATGGTGCTCCATTAAATAAGAAGTAAACCATGCCAGCGCCGAGCCAGAAAAACTCATGAGGTGCTAAAGGCAACATAATAGGACCCCATGCTCAACTGTATCAAAGGCTGCTGATAAATCAAGTAAGACGATAAAAGAAAGCATATCTCAGTTAGCTTGAAGCAACACTTCATCATTACAAACCCTCACAAGAGCAGTTCCAGTACTGTGCCAATATCTGAAACAAGACTGAAATTTATTGGAAAGTTTTTATGTGCTGAAGTCAATCTGTAATTATGTCACAACACTGTCCAATAGAATGAAAAAGAAGAACGGAAATAGAATGAGCTGAAGAATTGCCAACAGTTACATTTTTTAGTCCTCTAATAACAAAAACATGTTTTTAACAGATATTTTACTGTCACTTCGTTCTTCATAAAATAATCCTTTGGTTTCCCATTCAATGGAGCTCCTAGCAGGTTTGCAGGTCCAGAGTAAGAATGTTTAAAGATAATTTATCTACTTATTTAAATTAAGCTCCCATCTTAAACTAGGAGAGCTCTACAAAATTTACCTTCTTATTTCACACAATGAAATAAAGGAAGTAAAAGTACCCACAAACAATACAAAATATTACCCCATAAACAACACTACTCATAAAAAAATCCTGCTATCTCATTCCATAAACCCAACTCCTCTCCAGATACCCACAAGAAAAGGTGAGCTTTGAAACATGATCGGAATGTTATCAACTCCCGCCTACAGCAGACCAGAGGGGAAAGCAAGCAAAAAGCAGAGGACTCCTCCTTGGAAAATGCCCTCCCAGCACACTCTTCCGTCTATAATGAAGATGTTCCAGTTTGAGAACCTGTAGTGCATTGGGTGAGAGGGAGATCCGATCCCAGCTTGTTAAGGGCTTTATAAATTAAAACAATACCTTGAACTCCACCTGGGGTAGCAAATAGAAGCCAGTGGAGTTTACAGTTTGTGGAACTACAAACACCAAAATGCACTCATCATTAATTGAATGGTTACTGCAAAATTGTCATAAAAAGGGCAAAGTTAAGACTTTTGGATGCCTTGGCTGTGCATTTCTATATGTTTCATTATATTTGGATTTCTTTTTAATTTAACTCTGAATTCCCTGGGCTTTTTTTTGGGATAGTCAGTGTCACTGTATTGTTTTCACCCTTAAGTCACTGGTATGTATTCTCAACCTTAAACTACATCTTGACATCATTTTTTGGTAAGGAATTGATAATAGATTTAATTTTAAAAAGGGACTTTAAAAATATTTAATTTTCACAGTGAAACCTATTTCAAATGTACAGTAAGAATGCAACAAACCCGCAAAGGCAAAGGAATTCTTAGTTAGTAACTGAACCCAAATCTTTCAGCAGCGTGACTGACCTTAGGATAATATTAAGCTACAATTCTATTGTGTATAAGTAATGGGAGTTTTAGGGTTCTATCCTGCAAGGTGCCTTGTACCTCTTGTAATTTGCTGAGCATCCCCAGCTCCCGTTGTATACAACAAAAGGGTGATGGCAATCATTTGCAATCAGTGGAAGTTGGAGGTGCTCTGCACCTTGCAGGATTGGCACCCTTACACACTTAACTATGAGTTTCCTTAGTTTTGTGGACTTTTATGTAGTGAATGTGAACTGCAGAGTATACAGAGATTATAATATGATATACATTCTTTTGAACATCCTTCTCATTCCAAAAAGAGAAAGGTTCAGAACTTGGCAAGCGGCAACACATTAAATCTTATTTTTATTGTACTTGGGAGCAAACGATTGTCATCAACCTCATTTTGATACATCCAGGTATGCTGCATGATTTGGTGGATGAGTATATGTATTGAAATGATTCAGAACATTATCAGTTTTTATCAGCTGACATATTTGTATAGAAACACATCTACTCATGGCATGTTTTATGTATTCTGAAATGTATGATTTGTATAAGTAGGGGCATTGCCAGCAGATCGAGGGACGTGATCATTCTCCTCTATCTGACATTGGTGAGGCCTCATCTGGAATACTGTGTCCAGTTTCGGGCCCCACACTACAAGAAGGATGTGGAAAAAATGGAAAGAGTCCAGCAGAGGGCAACAAAAATGATTTTGGGGCTGGAGCACATGACCGAGGAGGAGCAGCTGAGGGAACTGGGATTGTTTAGTCTGCAGAAAAGAATGAGGGGGGGATTTGATAGCTGCTTTCAACTACCTGAAAGGGGGTTCCAAAGAGGATGGATCTAGACTGTTCTCAGTGGTACCAGATGACAAAACAAGGCGAAATGGTCTCAAGTTGAGTGGGGGAGGTTTAGGTTGGATATTAGGGAAAACTTTTTCATTAGGAGGGTGGTGAAGCACTGGAATGGGTTACCTAGGGAGGTGGTGGAATCTCCTTCCTTAGAGGTTTTTAAGGTCAGGCTTGACAAAGCCCTGGCTGGGATGATTTAGTTGGGGATTGGTCCTGCTTTGAGCAGGGGGTTGGACTAGATGACCTCCTGAGGTCCCTTCCAAACCTGATATTCTATGATTCAGTTTTCTGCATTACTCAAATATGCAGATATTTCAACTGATACAATGTGCTCTCTAAAACGTCATTACTAATAAGTAAGTTTAACAAAAAGTATTCTAAGTGCTAATGATCCACAAATTAAAATTCCAAGTTGGTTTGGTAGCTAATTAGTTATTCAAAATGGGAGGTCCTTCACCTAAATTCCCTCTAAGCTGTGCAGGAGCTACACAGGAGGAGAGAGGTGCCTCTCCCCTGGCCCCAGCCCGGCCCAAGTCCCAGAGCTGCCACGGTCGGGGCGAGGCACCTCTCCCCCAGCCCTGGGCTGCTGCAGTGAGAGAGGGCTGGAGGAAGTCCTCTCTCCCCACCGCAGCCACGGGGCAGCCTGCACCCCAAACCCTCATCCCTGGCCCCACCCCATAGCCCTCACCCTCAGCCGGAGCCCTCACCCCCAGCATCCCAACACGCTGCCCCAGTCCTGAGCCCCCTCCTGCACCCCAAACCCCTCATCCCTGGCCCCACTCCAGAGACCTCACACCCCTTACTGCAACCCTCTGCCCTAGCCCTGAGCCCTCTCCACATCTCAAACCCCTCATCCTGAGCCCCACCCCAGAGTCTGCACCCCCAGCTAAAGCCCTCACCCCCCTGCACCCCAACCCTCTGCCCCAGGTCTGATCCCCCTCCCACACTCCAAACCCCTTGATCCCACCCCCACCATACATCACCTCCATATTGGTGCACATAACAAAATTCATTCCACACATGGATGTAAAAAATTAGAGGGAACATTGTTCTTCACTTGGATTTTACTCAGTTGATACCCATGAAAACTCCTATTTATGTCAACAGGAGTTTGACACAAATAGGAGTTCACCAGAGTCAGGGCTGGCTCTACAGTTTTCACTGCCCCAAGCAGTGCGCCGAATTGCTGCCGGATGGCAGGGGCAGGTCCGTGTGCCCTTAGGGCGACAGGCGCGTTTCCGTGGTGGCAGCAATTCGACGGCAGCTTCTATGTTTAGCTGAAGCCACCACGGACAGCTATACATAGAAGCTGCCGCCGAATTGCCGCCACCGCGGAAACGCGCCTGCCGCCCTAAAGGCACACAGACTGCCCCCGCCGCCCGTGGCGGCAATTCGGCGCGCTACTTGGGGCGGCGAAAACACAGGGACTGCCGCCCCTTGTAGATTGCCGCCCCAAGCACCAGCTTGGAATGCTGGTGCCTGGAGCCGGCCCTGACCAGAGTAGGCACAGAGTGAAAAATGCATGGACCTCAGGGTTTGGCCCCTATATCGAAAAAGAAGATTTATAGAGTATTTGACTAAGGGCCAGATATCTGGGTCAGACCAAATAGTACTTGGCACAGACCCCAGTTTAGGGGTGTGTGAAAATGGCTGAAGGTACTATTCTGATCCTGATCCCTGGCCCCGTTGGGAACAATGTGGCCCTCGGTGCCCCCAGCTTAACTGAGAGCCTTAGGCTGCTCTAAATTGTGCCAACTAGAGTGGCCCCTAAGAGCCTTTCTATTGGTAGGAGGTCACTGAAGTGCACTCTGTTCTAGCTCACCGCCTCTCTTCCAGGAACACACCCCAATTAATGTTGCCAACCCTCCAGGATTGTCCTGGAGTCACTAGGAATCTTTAATTGAAGATTATGTCATGTGATGAAATCTCCAGGAATACACCCAACCAAAACTGGCAACCCTACCGCCAATGCTAGAGATGGTGAGGTAAGATGGCGGTATCGAGGCAACTTTCTTGGCTTCACTCATCACCTGGGTTTGCCCTCCATCAGAGGGATTCCTAGCTAAATGGTTAGGGCAGCTCTATCCCCTTTGCACCACCAGAGCAGCACAAAGGCGACAATGCATGGAGTCAGGATGTGTGACCATCGACCTCTTTTAGAACATGCTCTTAAAAGCAAACTAAGGGAATGCCATAGTGGACATAGCGGACAATAATGTACTCACCGGCGGCGGGAAGCGGAGCAACACGGCCCCAGCCCGCTCCACTCTGCCACCTCCCAGCCGCGGCGCTCCACTTCCCGCCGCCGGTGAGTGTGGGGAGGTTGGGGAAAGGACGCCCCCCCATACTCCCCTGTGGCGGGAAGTGGAGCGCTGTGGCTAGGAGCTGGTGGAGTGGAGTGACATGGCTGGGACCGGGGCGAGGGAAGCAGAGCGGGCTGCTCCTGGCCCCCCGCTAATCCCCCAGGCCACTCTGGGACTGCGGAGCCCCCAAAAGTGCCCTCCCACAGCTCCTGCCCCCCAGACCCGGGGGGGGGGAGCCCCTGACTGCCCCCAAGACCTTCTGCACCTTATCAAACCCCTCAGCCCCGGCCTGGCCCAACACCCTTAACACGCTGCTCAGAGCAGCATGTCAGAGCTTTACTGTATTGTATGCGAACCCGTGCTCTATCGGGTCGCATTATATCGGGGTAGAGGTGTACAGGATAACAAGAGACACTTAGTCTGCCAAGCAAATGAAGGCCCTACACTCAACAGCATTCTCATGCTGCTGGGGGAATTCTGTGCCAAAAATTAAAAATTCTGCACCAAAACATTAAAAATGCTGCACACAATATTTTAAAATTCAGTAAAATTCTGCATATTGTATTTGTCAAATATAATCACACCAGTTTCAATTATTTTGGCAATTTATTTCAAATACCTGTCAGCAAGTATGTCTGGAATAATACAGACAACTAAAAAGATTCAGGAAATGTTTTTTTTTTGACAAATAGATTCCTTACTAGGCATATTAATAAAGAACTTTGAGTAATAATTAATTTAAACTACAGTACAGAACTGTATTTCCCGCACCCTTCAGAGACAATGCGAAGGTTTGGGGGAGTAAAGGATAATAATTGCTGAGATGGAGCCTGGGTATGAACTTGAAGGGTTGTTGGGTATGGGTGGGAATAGTATGGAGCAGGTTTTGGAGGGAGGTTGGGGAGGGATTGTTAGAGAGCATCCCCATGTAGACCCTGGCTGACCCCTAGCCTCTGTCCCTGTCCCTATGTGTCTCTGTGCCCCTACTCAGCCATCCCTCTTCCCCCTGTAGCTCTGAACCCCCTCCCTCTCTGCCCATGTAGCTCTCCACATCCCTGCCCCCCTGTGGCCCTGTGCCTCCACTTCCATTCAGCCCCTGCCACAGTCTGTCCTCCCCCACTAGCCCTTATGAGCCCTTATCTGTGACCCCCCAGTATCCCCACACTGTCTGTCTCCTGACCTGGCCTGACAGGTGCTTTGAAGAAGGCAGGTTCTTTCTCTTCCCTATCCTGGCTGGGGCTTGCCAGGAGCAGCTGCTGTGTTCTAGTGTCACAGGGCCCACCTACAGCAACTTTTCAGCAGAAGCTATTTTCTGCAAAAAAAAATTAAAATATGCATGGCACATGAAATATGTATGCGCGCAGTGGTGCAGAACTCCCCCAGGAATAATTCTCTGTTTGCCTGTTGTAATATGATAGCTGGTGGCAACCAATCAATTCCAATAGCTCAGGGAATGTTCTAGGTAATGGGCTGAAGCCTATTGATTTTGGTGCAAATTGGAACACCAAAAGAGCCTGATTCATAGGTAAAATCAAGTCCTCCAGACTGCCTCATTGCTTCAGACAGAAGAATCTCTCCACTTCCCCTTACTGCTGCCTAAACATACCAAAGGTAGTTGGGGACCTGGTGAATGCAGGGAGGGAGATGGGGAGAGGTGTATGCAGGGAACACAATGCCCCTGCCATGGGGGTGAGGGGAAATGGGGGCATACAGAGCCCCTGGTGTGAGGGAGGGGGTTGGGAGAGTTGCACGGAGTCCCTGAAATAAAGGGGCATGGGATGGTGGCACCCAGGGGACCTGTGGAGTGGTGGTCACGGACATTAAGGAATGCAAAGAGTCCCTGATATTTGCAATGTGCTCAACCTACAGAAGGTACAAAGTGTGTGCCCCTCTAGTTTACAGAGAAACAAGGAAGCCTTATTTTTGGTCCAAACTCCTGTTCTACTGCTTCGCTCTCTGCCATGGAGTATTCATGCCAAGCCGACATTATATCAAGAGCTGCAGATGGCCGTGTGAGTGATCAAGGACCCCCGCTGAGAGCATGCTAACTTAAAAATACTCCATTTTTATCCTTCATCTTAAGCAATGTAAGTATTCTTTACTGCCTAATCCTGCTTTCTTCTGTTACTTAAAGTAATATTGCACTAAAACCCATACAACTGGAGACTATTTGACTGTCAGGTTACATTTAACATGGTTAATGAAAATTTAATGTTCTTAAATTGTTTTTTCTCTCAGTGGTATTGAATTACTTACGAATAACCTCATTGCTACTTAAACAAAGCATGCTCTTCTAACGAGGTACAACTAAATGGAGGTCAAAGTGATCTGTAACACAACATCTAAATGGCCAATTTCTGAATCTGTCTCCTTAATGTTCAGAGTACAAGAAGACCAAGGGAGACAGAGATCATGGAGGGAAATGACTAATGGCAGATCCTACCCCAGAGATACACTGGGGAGATACACTACTAGGAGACTCATCCATTGGTCTGGAACCTGGAACCAACTTTCACTGGTACTACTTTTCCCCTCTTCTGACTGTATTTTTTCTTTTCTTCTCCCTTTCCTCTTCCTTTTCTCATTTTCCTTCTCCAGTCCTGAGGAGTCAGCAGAGGAATCAAAGGGCATAGACTCTGCACTTTCACCAAGATTAGTGTTACCATCTTTCAGGTTCCCAAAAAGAGGGCACTGCCGGAGGGGTTCTGGAGATTGCTAGAGGGGGGTACAGTTGGGTGTGTTGGAGGGGTTATTTGGGGGGGTTGGAAGGTGTGTGTACTGTGAGGTGGGGGGTGCTGAAGGGTGTGTGTACTGGGAAGGAGTATTTGAGGGTGCTGGAAGGATTGTTTATTGGGAGGAGGTATTTGGGGGATAGGAAGGGTGTGTGTGTAGTGGGAGGGGTGTTCGGGGGGTTCATGAGGGGATATTTGGGGAGTGTGGGATGTGTGTGTGTATTGGAAGGGTATTTGGGTTCCTTGAGGGAGTATTTGGGGGGTGCAGGGTATGTGTGTACTGGGAGGGGCATTTGGGGGTGCTGGAGGAAGAATTTGGAAGATATTGGAGGAGTGTGTGTACATACTGTGAGGAATACCTGGGGCCTCACTCTTGAGATGGTGGCAGTGTCGTTCCCTGTCATAGTGGCAAGATGGCTGACGCATGTCCGGGACGAAGCGCCAGACCATCAGTCTGCACCTCTCTGCCTCTCTTCCTCCACAGGAGCCAGGGCCTGGATGGGCAGGATCCAGCAGCTGCAGCTGCAGGAAAAGGACCAATTGGGACATGGAACCAGCTCTTTCTAAGCTGCAATGTCTGCTCCACAGAAATCCCAGACATTGCCTGAAAAATCCACCTGGATGGAAGGCGGAGGGGAAAACCTGGATGTATGGTAACCCTAACCAAGAGGGGAGCAAAGAAGACTGGAGTAGTGGTTGGGCCATAGCCTTGCACTGTATACCTCTATTGCCTTCTTGTTTCTTACAGCTGGAGCTGTTACCCTGAAAAAATTAGTTTTGGGGCGCTATTACACTAACCTGCCTAATGACACTAAGTGAAGCAAGTTGTTGCAAGTGGCCAGTTTGCAAGGAATTGCTGATAGCAGCTCTTAAGCTGCTTTAAAGTAAAACATAATTAAAACACACACACACACACATTCCAAATATACACATATTAAATACTATGTACTATCCTAAACTATATTTAAATGATAATTGCAAGAATATTACACTTACTTTATAAATCCATTGCTGCTTTTTTTTTTAAAAAAAAATCAAATTAGTGCTGCTGCTGCTGCTGCTGTTCAGTTCCTGGTCAGTCAGCTCCAGCTTTCTTTTCTCTCTCTCCAGCAGTTTTTCTTTGGCTTTTCTTCTCCAGCAGTTTTTCTTTGGCTTCTCTTGCTGGCTTCCCAGCTCTTCCTGCACGGCTCTTTCCTTCTCAGATGCAGCTTCTGGACTCCGAAAGTGCTGCTGGCAACTGGCCTTTTATGCTACATTTTAACTATCTTTATGTAGCTTCCTATTCTTAGCTCCAGTTACCTCACTCACACATGCTCAATCTTGACCATTACCACAGAATTCTGATTGATAGCTCTGGCCTGTAAAACAAGCTGTGACTGGTACGAGTGGGTTCTGACCAACTAGAGGCTTAACTGCCTGACCTCTCTGTCACCCCTACTACACATGATCAGTAGTACTGTACTATTGATAGGGCCTTACCAAATTCGTGGCCTTGAAAAATGCATCACGGACTGTGAAATCTGGTGTCCCCCCGTGATATGTGGTCTTTTGTGTGCTTTTACCCTAAACTGTGCAGATTTCATGGGGGAGACCAGCGTTTCTCAAATTGAGGATCCTGACACAAAAGGGAGTTGCAGAGGGGTCACAAGGTTATTTTAGGGGGGGTGAGGTATTGCCACCATTACTTTTGTGCTGCTTTCAGAGCTGGGTGTCTGGAGAGCAGCAGCTGTTGGCCAGGGACCCAGCTCTGAAGGCAGCGCACCGCCAACAGCAGCGCAGAAGTAAAGGTGGCAATACTGTACCATGCCATCCTTATTTCTGCGCTGCTGGTGGCAGGTCTGCCTTCAGAGCTGGGCTCCCAGCCAGCAGCTGCCGCTCTTCAGCTGCCCAGCTCTGATGGCAGCACCACCGCCAGCAGCAGCGCAGAAATAAGGGTAGCAGTACTGCAACCCCCCCTACAATAACCTTGAAACCCTCCCCCACAACTCCCTTTTGGGTGAGGACCCCTACAATTACAACACCATGAAATTTCAGATTTAAATAGCTGAAATCATGAAATTTTCCATTTTAAAAATCTCATGACTGTGAAATTGACTAAAATGTATCGCGAATTTGGTAGGCTCCTAATTATTAGATGTTTGGTCTTTGCTTTTGACATGTCTTTTCACATGCTCAATAGTTGCCAATCTTGCACATGCTCAAGAGCTGCAGTTTTGCAGAGCCACACCAACACCCACTTGGCTCTTTGCCAGGGCATCTTTTTTTTTTTTTTAAAGAAATCCTAAGTTCTTACTGAGCATGCTCAGGGTCTGCAGTGTCCAGCTCAGGGTGGAGTGATTTTTGCTTATTCAGAATGGAGATCAGAAATACAAAGTAAAAACTGGAGAATTTTCTCTGATAATAGAGCCTTAGGGCTGTGAGACTTTTTTGGGGTGCCCACAACGTGGGTCACTGTGCTACCCTCTTGCCGCCAATGAAAGGCGTTCTTTCTTGTGGTAGCTGGATGTCAGCTCCCTGACACTGCCAGCACTTCAGCTACTCAGGCACTCTCCTTTGGGCTCTGCCAGCTTGGCCTTGTAGGTAAACACTTGGTGCACCCTAGTCCCCAAACATCTCAGAAGCGTCCTCCTGCAGTGCTCAGCCCCTGTCACTGGACACGCACCAGGTTTGCTCTTCCCAAGGAAGTAGTATCTACCACCAACTTGTTTGATTCAACTGAGTGTCAGTTCCAATATAACAACACAGCACTGTGAGCTAAGTGAAAGTGAGCTTAACTCACTTTTAACGTTTGTTAACAGAGGTTAAGATTTTAAGAGCTTGTGAGCAAGAGTAATAAGAACAACAGGTTACAAATAAACCAAAAGTATCACACGCTTCTACTAGCCTAAGACTTAACTATAATAAGCCAACCTTATCCAGGGCCGGCTCCAATCACCAGCTCAGCAAGCAGGTGTTTGAGGCAGCCAACAGAGAGGAGCAGCATGTCTGGCTCTTTGGCGGCAATTCGGTGGCAGGTCCCTCACTCCCTGTCAGAGGGAAGGACCAGCCTCCGAACTGCCACCAAAGACTGAAGCAGCGGCGGTAGAGCTGATTGCAACTTTTTTTTTTTTTGCTGCTTGGGATGGCAAAAACCCTGGAGCCGGCCCTGACCTTATCTAAAGCAATTTCTCACCTTTCTTTCAGCTTTTCAATCATCAAAGTTAGTTGAGATCCTGTTTTCATGGGCATAAGTAATGCACTGTGCTGTTACCCCCTCAAGAGAAGGATAACAAAATGTCTTACCCTAAAGTTCATTGTTTTTGCATCCTAGAGACAGGTCAACCCCTGTTGTTTAATGTCCACTATCTTCCCATCCCCTGTTTAAGCCATATGCAGATTTGCCTTACAATGCTTCATTAACATTTGACAGAAAGTTAGGCATCTGATCTCCTCTCTGGAAAAAAACCTCTTTGTCAGCTTTGCCTGGTTAGATTTTAAAACATAATTCCAGCATGCATACATAGCTGTTCAAATATCATCAGTACATACATTTCACAATGCTATTAATGACCAGTGTGATACCAGCTTTTATTTGACACCCCACAAGACACTATTAATGGATAAATGCTATGAAAGCTATCTGTTGGGTGTAGTGAGTTTGTCAGGTCTGTCAGGAGTTGCTGACAGAGTAGTGATCCCTTTGCCAGTTGGCACCAATGGGCCTCTGTATCACAAAGATTATCTGTTGTGGCTGGTTCCTTTCACAGACAGAAAAGAGGAGTCGTCCCATAAAACCAGCACAGGGAATAAGGTGTTTCAATATGGTTTCTTCCTGATTATTCTACGGGAGACAGGTTTTCCTGACTCCAATTTGTGAGTTCAGTCCTATAAACACACAGTGCAAAGAACCACTGCTCTCTGGGTTCCCCTGAGCATTGGCCTGCCAAAAACAGGGTTGTGAGTTCAATCCTTGAGGGGGGCATTTAGAGATCAGGGCAAAAAACTGTCTGGGCATTAGTCCTGCTTTGAGCAGGGGGTTGGACTAGATGACCTCCTGAGGTCCTTTCCAACCTGGTATTCTATGATTCCTGAAGGCAGCACAACCACCTCACTAGACATATTGCCAGGAAGTTTCTGCTGGCATTGCTTCCAAAACATCATGGGGTTTGAAGGCACAAAAGGACAAGTTAGTACGGATTCCACTAGTGGTAGCTTCTGAGCAGAGTTTCTATTAGAAGTCTGCCTTGAACTAAGGGTGTATGAAGGTGCTGAGAGCAATTGCCCTTTCACTCCTCCTCCATGCTTTTGGCTCTGGCCCTCCAGAGTGCCAACTTTACTACTGGAAATGATGCAGGTACAATAAAAAATATGAAGGTCCGACAGAGATCAGACAACAAGAGGTGTTGGTGAAAGAGCTCAAAAAGTATGTGCGCGCCATTGTAGGCTCTTTGGCTAACTAAGGGCTTGTCTTCACTACCGGGGGAGATCAACGCTGCTGCAATCGATTCAGCGGGTATTGATTTACTGCATATAGTGAAGGCCCACTAAATCAACAGCAGAGTGCTCTCCGGTTGACTCCAATACTCAAGCTCTCAAGAAGAGTAAGGTAAGTTGACCGGAGAGCATCTGCCATCCACGCAGTGCAGTGAAGATATCAAGGTAAGTCAACCTAAGCTACATTATTCACGTAGCTGGAGTAGCGTAACTTAGGGCAATTTATCCTGGTAGTGAAGACAAACCCTAAGCTAGAACTATTTACTAAAGCCATGGGTAGTTTCAGAGGATAAAGTATAAGCTTTCATGTCCAAGATCACGGGAACTGGAGTTCTGTTAGATAACAATGCCATACATCTATTGCCTGCTTTAATACAAGAAAAGTACTAGAATACCCTACTGTGCCATCATGGAGACTGAACCATCACGGAGTGATTGATAATTCGAGATGAGTAAAGTTTTAGCATGGCTCTGTACATCACTTTAGAACAGTGTTCTCAAACACACGGCCTGCGGGGCTATTTCCTGCAGCCCACCAAGTGGCCTGCGCCCGCCCCCCCAGACTACCTCTAGGCCAGAGGTGGGCAAACTACAGCCGCAGGATTGCCCCCCCCCTTGAGCCCTGCGAGGCTCCCTGAAGCAGCTGGCATCACGTCCCTGCGGCCGGGGTGGAGGGGAGAAGCAGAGGGCTCTGCCTGTGTGTTGCCCTGGCTTCCAGACACCGCCACCACCCCGCAGCTCCCATTGGCCGGGAACGGGGAACCGCGGCCAATGGGAGATTCCGGGGAGGTACCTGGAGGTGCGGCAAGCAGTGCGTGGAGCCCTGCATCTCTCCCCCACCAGGTGCTGCAGGGACATGGTTCCAGCTACTTCCCGGAGTGGGGCTGGGGCTGGGGCCGGCAGCCTGCCCTGGCCCTGGTGTGTGCCGCTGCCACCCCAGAGCCTGAAGCCCTCCTGCACCCTGCCCCCCAACTCCCTGCCCTGAGTCCCCTGCCTGCACCTCAACCCCCTGCCCTGAGCTCCCTGCTGCATCCCACACCCCTTCTGCACCCCAATCCCCTGCCCTGAGCCCCCTGCCTGCACCCCAACCCCCTGCTGCACCCCAACTCCCTGCCCTGAGCCCCCTGCCTGCACCTCAACCCCCTGCTACATCCCACACCCCTTCTGTACCCCAATCCTCTGCCTTGAGCCCCCTGCCTGAACCCCAACCCCCTGCTGCACCCCAACTCCTTGCCTGAGCCCCCTGCCTGAACCCCAACCCCCTGCTGCACCCCAACCCCCTGCACCCCAGCTCCCTGCTGCATCCCATACCCCTTCTGCACCCTGAGCCTCCTGTCTGCACCCCAACCCCCTGCTGCACCTCAACTCCCTCCCCTGAGCCCCCACCACACCCCTCATGCACCCTCTGGGGGCAAGGAGGGGGCGGAGTTGGGGTGGGGACATCAGGAAAGGGGTTGGAATGGGGGGAGGGAAGGGGTGGGAAGAGGCAGGCCTCATGGAAGGGGTAGGGTGAGGGCAGGGCCGGGGGCAGGGAGGGGGTGTGTGTCAGTGATGCGGCCCTCGGGCCAATGAACTAGCCCTCATGTGGCCCTCGTGGTCATTTGAGTTTGAGACACCTGCTTTAGAATGTAGTCAAATAATTCAGAGTTCAGGAAAATACATGAAAGTGTTATACTACTTGATAACCATCAATGAAAGGAGGAAAAAAGGCACAAAGGGGGAAAGAATGAAATTATCCAGAAAAGAACTATAAGAACAACCTATCTATTTAGAGAAATTACTCTTCATTTAAAAAATGTGGAAAATGTATCATTTTTCAAGACCATCAACTTGAAACCTTGCTACTTGAAGGTAAAATTCTAAACAGTGATTTCTGCACCAGAGAACACCAAACTATTATACAATGACTAATGAGACTTCTTAGCACATACTGCAGGTTCTTGCGACAAGCTTATTAGACAATAATTTGGTGAAGTGTGATGCTTTATGGATTATCAAAGATAAAAATAACTCTTAAAAGACAATTATTTTAAGTGCTGATTGCAGAAACTGAGGCCAAAGGAATAGGTCTTCCGGGTAGAAAGTCCAGTGTCTTTTTTCAGAGCAGCTATACTTCCTTTTTGAATACACAGATATAAATTTCATTGAAGTACAACCGTATTATCACACAAAGTAGACAAATTATTAGATATTCTAGAAGACTACATCTATATCAGTTATTGAACCCTAGGGTATATTACCCCAACCCACTAGCTCACAATATTAAACAGAGGACTGACACTAGAAAATGAAAAGACGTGACAAAGCTGTTTTTTTGCAGAATGAAACAAATTTCAGAAAATGATAGTGGTGGGTGGGAGTAAAATAACAGAATAATTGTACTGGAAAATATTTACTGGAAATCATCTTTGATGCCTCCTACGCCCCGCTACTTACAGTACACAATGAGATCTTCAGAGTATGTAATGTCTGAATTATTTTAGTATAAAAAAATCTTACTCTTTGCTGGATCCACCACTTTTGGCCACAAGAGCCTTGCAAATGCTACTCCAGCAGTATTAAATGCCAAAAAAAATCAGGTATTAGACTATTTTAAGGATCACCAGCCCCAAACAATCCCGCATAGCCATCTTATTCCTGTTACATTCACTTTAGCCCTATCATGACCCTTGAACCCACATCCACAGGAACAGGCACGCTTCAACCCTCCACATGGCAGCCTGTTAACAACTGCTGACCCAGGAAGTCCTAACCAGTTTGAGGGTCCACCCTGATACCCTATTGGCAGAGTCCCAGAGCAGCCAATTGTCCACTGGACTGACCTTACTTAAGCCAGCAACAGGAAGCTGTCTGAACAACTGGGAACCACCTTGCCCTGGATTGCGTATCTTGTGCCTCCTGTTCCTGCTTGACTTCCTGGCATACTGACCTGGCTTGTCTCTTGACCGCTGTGTGGTTCTGATGTCCAGTTTGTCTCCTGCTTCTGATCTCCTGGTATCCTGACCCAGCTGATTCTTGACTCCTGACTCTGGATCTGACCACTAGCTCTGGCTGCTCACAACCTGGCGTTGATAAGCCAAACCATCTTTAGTTAAGAACTATGACAGCATACATGACTTTTCCTGTAACCTCCACAATATACACTACTGCAGAATCAGACCCCTTCAAAGATTTGGGCCAGGTGTTGTTATGAAAATTGTAGTTCAGTTTGGATCTGCAACACAATTCAGTTTAACATGTTCTGGTGGTTTACCCTAATGGAGAGAGGGAGGTTACAGTGATGTTCTACAGATAAAGGTAACATAACCAGCAAAGTAACCATAACCGTTTTCCACAGCAATGTCTGGAAAGGGAACTGCTGATGTAAACCATTCCCCTTCTAGTCTGGAATGAGTTTTACATGCATCTCTGAAGAAAATCTAAAGAAAAATGCTGGGGGAGATCATGGTCCCATAGTATAATAATAATAATATGAATTTAACAGTATTCACTATTTATGTGGAACTTTGCAATTTGATGTATATAGAGAAAAAGAAATGGTCCTGAAGAGTTTATAAATCTATATTAGAAAATCGTAAAAATGAAGAAAAAAGACAAAGGAAAAGAAAAGGAAGGGATGGACAAGGGTTGAAACAAATAAAGATAATACAAGTCATATTATACTGTGAATTAATCTTATTCAGATTTATCTCAGAACTTAGAAGCCAGCCTCATGCCACAAGCTAGCTTTGCAGTGCTCTTATTACAACACTATGTACTTGAGCAATTTTGGTGTTCAGAATTAACAGTGGGTAGGGCTTCCAGTTTTATGCTGAAATCAATGAAATCCCAAAGTAGTAGTAATCATTCTACTGAAAATACTTGAAATGTAATATTTTTGCAGGGTTGGAAATTGTATATGGATTTGCCAGAAGACACTCTCACAGAGAGCTTGCCCCAGAAACTCAGGGCTTCAGAGGGGTCAATTTCCAATATATTTCAAAAGGAAAGAAACTTTAAAAATGGCAACCCCCTGCCCCTAATTGTTACTCCTAAACCGAGTCAGATATTGGCCTACTACTAAACACTAAGTATTAGACAAATAAACTAAATGAGACTATCTATATTAACATATTTAATTCTCTCAACTGGCCTTTTTCTCTCCTAATATTTTTCGCCCTCAAATCATTTACTCTTATGCTTGTTGATGCCAGTCAGTGCTGGAGTAGACTGACAAAATCTGAATTGATTTCTAGTTTATTTCTGTAGTGGGTGAGTTATTTTCTAGAGACAAAGGCCCTTTAACAATCAAAGAAGTACAGCATAGGCATCTTCTGTACATCCCCCCCACTGCCCAGCCAATGTGTCTGACTGAAGAGACCACATATAGAAGAGTGCAGCTTAATTCAATTCAATCCTATCCTTGGCTTCTCCAATAAGACAAGGGGCCTGACTCCTCACCGGTTTATTTATGGTATTGTATTTCTCAGGTGTGATCTGAATTGATTCTTCGGTCAGAATGTCTTGTATAGATCCTTATGCGTAACCCTCAGGGCACTGAGAAAACAGTGCCACTAGCAAATAGGTAATATCCAAGATCATGGGCAGGCATTTGACATCATGTCTAATAGAAACGTGTTGTTTACAAACTGATTATGTATTTTTTAATGATGTTGCTATATGTGTGTTTAAAAAATAACAGGATGACAGAGAAGCACAAAATTATATTCTTAAACGAGAGGAAGGACGGACCACTGTTTCGGGTGCTAGCCTGGGATCAGGGACATCTGGGTTCAATTCCCTGCTCTGACACACTTCCTGTATGAACTTGGGCAAGGTATATAACCTCAGCATCTCAGTTTCCCACCTGTAAAATGGGGATATTGCATAGGGGTGTCATGAAAATTAATACATTAAAGACTGTGAGGTGCTCAGATACTACAGTAATGGAGACCATGTAAGTTCCCTAGAGTGATATGGGCTTAACCCATTCTATACATGTTTTCTCATTCTATTATTTTTACAACAGGAAAGTCATTTGTTCCACTTCATGTTCCTACTTAAATTCTGTATCAGAAGCAGCATGGGATCAGAATTTTAATGCCTCATTGAAGGAAGAGAATTTTATGAAGCTAGACAAATTCAGACTGGCAAAAAGGCATAAATTTTTAACACAGAGAGTAATTAACCAGTGGAACAATTTACCAAGGGTCGTGGTGGATTCTCCATCACTGACAGTTTTTAAATCAAGACTGGATGTTTTTCTAATATCTATCTATCTACTGAGATAGAGATATATAGATATAGATCTGCCCTAGGAATTACTTGGGGGAAGTTCAATGACCTGAGTTACAGGTCAGACTAGATGATCACAATCATCATTTCTGGCCTTGGCATATATGGATCCATTAATTTTTAGGGTGGTACAAAGAGGTATAACTAGGAACCAAAAAATTAAGCAATGGAAAATTTAAGCCAGACAGCCAAAAAAAAAAATTCCCAATGGTGAGATATATTAGACCATGAAGTAGTCTCCCAAGGGAAGTGAAAGCTCTAGAAGTTGAAATACTTCAAAACTGCACAGGAGAATATGTGGAAAGGAATGATGAGATGACCAAACTACATTTCTAGAATGCTGGCTCCACACAAGGGGCCAGAGCAGAGGTGAGCAAGGAAAGAGGAATTGGAACACTGCATTTTTGCTATGTGATTTTTGTTTTGTAGATACCCAAACACAGCAAAAAGGGAAAGGAGGCACTTTGCAAATTCACCCCCAAACCCATAACCATTCCAGCAATATAATAGCTGAGTAGTCACAACCACCATTGAGTACACCTTTAAGAATGCTACTCCATAAGTGCGTCAGGTTAAATCAGATTTCTTCCATGTTTCAGCAACGCCAACAGAAGCTCTGTATTAATCTTTACTGTAACCGATTCATTTATATCAGTGG
Source organism: Mauremys reevesii (assembly GCF_016161935.1). NCBI lineage: Eukaryota > Metazoa > Chordata > Testudines > Geoemydidae > Mauremys > Mauremys reevesii. The sequence continues at coordinate 23,981,439 of NC_052624.1, forward strand.
CTCTTCCCTGCTTTTCATTACCATAATGCTCCAGTTGAAGCCAATGATATATCTCCATATTGGAAGGTGTGCAGGGGTGTGTGTGTTGGGGGGTTAATTCATGAGATCTGCTTGCACAAACTACAAAAAAGGCTACATAAGGAGCATTAGCTCCCTCTAACTGCACAGCTCAGAAACACATCCCTCATCCCTCATTTCTTTTCAAGGACTCTGAGAAGCATTATTTGTACAATCAACACATGTACACCAACCTCCTCCAATCTTGTATTTTGGGATTTACTTAGTGAAAACTTTTGCCATAAGCAAGAGTTACAGGTAGTACCAGGCTAAAAGTAATTTGTTTCCTTCACTGTGTGTGCTTCATTCTATAGAAAAGTCACTTTCATTTCATGTGCAAAACTTTTCACCCAGTTCCTAGGATGCACCCACTACTCCTGCTACACATGAAAATTTACTAATTCCAACCACCAGAATAACAAGGCTATAATGTTAAATCAAGCAAGAACTGGATTGGTAGTTCTGAGGTGGCTGTTCTAATGAAAGACTGTTTTGCTGAAGGAAGTCCCAGTTATGTTCCAGAAAGTGTCCCAAAAATCTTAACTGTACACATTTCAGTTTATGTGATGGCAACAGTCTGCAGCACCGCTCTTTGAGCCTTTTCTGCGTGTGCACAACACGGTTCTCCCTGTGGTTGCCATGTGCAAACATCGACAATTTGCTGAACAAAGCTCTTAATTAGAAAATGTGAGAGCATTTGGTATCATAAATGTGACTACAAAATCCTTTTTTCATGATAAAAAAAGAAAGAAAACAGACCATTATCCAATAAATTGTAGTCTGTAAATGCAAAATTAGCATCTGATGAAAATAGTGGTAAAATTGAACTCCTGTTAGTTTATCATTAGGGTCTCCTAGATTATGTACCTTTCTGTTATGTTTTGTTTTGCTTTGCTTTAGAAATGCAATGTAGGGAACAGAGGGATTCCCAGTGTTAAATGGGCCCAGGAGAAATCAAATCTTCTCTTTTAGAAATAATCCATATTGAATTTAATGGAGATTAAACCAATAAGGTTCTATAGAAATTATTCAAAACCCCACAGATTTTAGTATAATACTACTACTAATAGAAAAATGAAAACCTTTCTGTACGTTTCTTAAATCATTCTATAGAAATTGATAAAAAAGGACGTAATCCTCTATTCAATTCTATAGTTTCAAAATATCTCCAGAACGGTTTTCATTTTCTATTACATTCTGCAGGATGCTTCCTTGGGGGTCAGGAGTCCTCAGAATTATTGCTTCAATGTGCAGATTCTTCATCCCTGTCCCCCATCCCACAAATGACTCCTTAATCTACTCCTTCTAGCACCTATTTCTTAGTCACTGAGTGCTGCGCAAAAGTCTCCTTTACCAGGCCCAGATAGAAGGATGCTGCCTTAATTCACTTCTGACACTGGATGACATATTTAACTCTAACTTCTGACACAATGATAGTCACCTTCAAATATTAGTCGCTTTGGCTGCTTTGAAAAATATGGTCAAAGTCTAATGTTAGTAGCTCAGGTCTGTATATGCTTTTTCAGATATGATCTTTTTTTGTGGGCACCTATATCTGTTGAAAATGTAGTGTGAGAAAGAACTGTGCTGACAAAAGTTGAGTGGCCCAGGGGTTTTGCTTCTGCTTGGAGAGTAGCCTTTTTGAATACCAGCTAATAAAGTTTATCAGTGATTTTTATTGGGGCACACCCCCTTCCCTGAAAGTGAAGGGTGTTAGCATGGGAGTGAGGGAGCTACTGGTTGCTGGGGAATATTGAAGTATTACCCTAGCTCAGGGGTAATCAATAGGCAGACCGTGGGCAAAATCTGGTCTGCCAGATGCTTTTGAACACACCTTGAAATCTTTTGGTTTACTTAATATATTATTATTTTTTTATATCATCATTATATTATTAATTATTATTTTCTCTGGAGTCCGAACCGTGATTATACCTTTACCAAGAAATCTGGATCATGACAAAAAATAATTGCCTACCCCTACCCTAATTCTTGATGTTGAAATGTTACAAGGTTAGTAATCTTCTTGGAGATAATTTTACTGGGTGGGATTTGCTACTTCAAAATGTTGCTTTTCTGCAGAGAATCTCAGGATTTAGTTTTCCACACATATGTGTAATTGTCTCATGGATGAGCTCTAACCCAGAACTGGAAAACAGACCCTGTCAGTATTATTGTAAATTTCACTGTACTGCCTGCTTTGTCCAGTAATATATCCTGAAGTGGGAGGGTGGGGAGGGTGTTTGGAAAATGGTGGGGCAGCACAGAGTTAGACATCATTCAAATTATCTCTTCCTTCAGACCAACAAATCTGCCAGAAACATCCATGATCTGCAATTGCCTACCAGGACTCCCCTCAACATTTCTTGCCAATCATGATCAGGTTTTCACAATAGTTAACGGATGCCCCAAGATGTCAGTCATGGAGCTGCTTGAGCACACATTGAGACAACTGAGTTGTGGAGAAGGGTCATTTACAGGGTGGGATGGAATTGAAAGGGGCTTTCTGAAAACTTCCTGGCTGCTCTAGAGGCCTGGACAAATGAGAAATTCATTACACTCACCACGGATGACTGGAAAATGACAGTTGGAAAAATTGCTCTTCTGTACTCCTCCTTAGAGCAGTGACCCATTCTCCTTAGACTGTTTCCTTAGACTTTCCACCCATTAACCCACTGTCCAGAAAAATGGTCATACTCTGCAGTGGATACCTAACAGAGGTTGGCTGTGCTCACAGCACAGTCCAGAGAAAATGCACAAGGGGATTCTGACAGAACTCTTCACGAATGAGGATGAAACAGCCCCCAGGGGAGAGTTATTCAGGATTTAATCCAAATAAAATGTAATTTATAGCTACCCTTCACAGAAACTAGTATCAAGCCCCATTAAAACTATAAGGAGAAATCAGCTGCAGAAATTTCTTCTTTCTTCTTCCCTTTATAGGATAAGAAAAGGTGTCTCTTACTTGAAGGGAGGACTTTCTCTCTGGATCCAGGAGAAGCCAGCAAGCAGTACTTGCTTACAGACGCCATTTTATCAGTGCTGTTATTTATAACCTGACACAGCACCACCTGCTGCTAGCAAGAGACATTGCAGGTTCCCATTGAAATGAACAGGAACCTGCCCCACACTAGTATCTTGGTTGGTTTATCTTATTAGCTCTTTGAATGTTGGTGGGGAGTGAGGGGGTCCCATACTCCCTGAATTCCCTTCCCACTGGATTTGACATCAGGCATTTTATTCCCTCACTTGTCCTTGAGCCTGCTTCTCTCTTTTCCTTATCTTTGCTTCTCTCTCTTTTCTTACTGGTGCTATGTATTAACACCCTGTTTTTTACTGCAGACTCAGCTAGTTTTCTGGTGTTTTGAAAGCAAGTTGTCTGGAGTGGGAATTCATTGTAAAGAGAGAAAGAAGCAAGGGCTTGACCCTGTTCTTCCATGCTATAACCCAGATGACAGTGCTTTTTCTCTCCTCACTTTTTTTCTTTCATGTTTGCTATTTTGTTAAAAACAATTTGCCACCTTGGCATCCTCTAGTTCTGTGGTTCTCAACCAGAGGTACATGTACCCCTGGAGCTACTCAGAGCTCAACTCATCTGGATCACTGTTTCTCAATGTAGGGGTTGCAGCCCCCAAGGGGGTCCTGGGACAGGTTTAGGGGGGTTGCAAGGGCACAGGGCTAGCAGTAGGGGGCAGCAAGCTGGGTGATTGCTCAGAGCCCCACTGCAAAGCTAAGTTACGTGCTTCAGCCCTGGGTGGTGGGACTTGGGCTTCAGACAAGGCTCACAAGTGAAAAACAGGCTCACTGAAATGTAAGTACCATATTTATATTCCAATCAATTTATTTTCTAATTATATGGTAAAAATTAGAAAGTAAGTAATTTTGCAGTACTAGTGCGCTGTGACACTTTTGTATTTTTATGTCTGATTTTGTAAGCAAGTTGTTTTTAAGTGAGGTGAAACTTGGGGTACACGCGACAAATCAGACTCCTGAAATGGGTACAGTAGTCTGGAAAGACTGAGAACCCACTGCTCTAGTCAAAGTTAAAGGTTTGTGTGTGGCAGGCAGCAGACTATACCAGTGTTTAAAGAGCAAGTGAGACAGCAAGTTGGCAAATCTGGCTGATTTCTGCTTCTTTGACACCCATATATTGGTCATTGCAAAGCTCAGAGAGCACTGGATGGTGCAGCAATTAACACTAAACCATGCTGTGTGGGAGGACACACAGAGGGGCTGGCATGTGAAACATGATGTGTTCCCAGCTAATAGGGTGATTTTTTGAATATCTGCACCTGATTGGGTAAATACACATCACATGTCTCCAGCTTGTCTAATTAACACACGCACATTGTGTTCAGGCTTTTAAAACACACATTTTAAAGGCTGTATGTTGTGTTGTAGTCATATTGGTTCCAGGATATTAGAGAGACAAGGTGAGCGAAGTAATACCTTTTATTTGACCAAGTTCTGCTGGTGAGAAAAACAAGCTTTCACGTTTACACTGAACTCTTCTTCAGATCAGGAAAGGAGGCATCAGCACAAAGCATGGACCAAATGGCAGGTACAGAGAATCAAAGTGCAGTGGCTTCCTCTGAGCCTGTAATGGAGGCCTTGAGTAGCATGGCTGACTACACAAGAGAATCCTTAGTGGAGTCAGACAGTCAGCTGCTTGCCTAATTCCTAGATTGGCATGTTCTTCCTACAATGGCATCTATGAAAGAGACCTCTGTCAATTGCTGCCCCCTCCAGTTCAACGCGCTCAATGCCCCGTCCCTCATCCCTCAGATATGGCCCCAGGTTGTGCCCCTGCCCAGTCAGCAGGTTGCAGAACCTGGCTGCCGAATCTCCCAGTTTATCTCTTCTGTGAGGGCTGAAGAGCGCTGCCTTCTATCAATGGCTAGATATCTGTGGTGAAATCCTGACTTCTAGAAGTCCACGAGAAAACGCTTGTTACTTCAATAGAGTCAGTAGTTCACCTCTGGTGAGCTGGGACCTCTGGTTATTGTATAAAACATTCATGAGATACTGTCACCTCTTCCTACCCTGTGCCTCCCACCCATTTATGTGTGTCACCCAGCTATTGTATCTTGAATGTGAGGTCCTTGTCAGACACTGTCTAGCACAATGAGGTCCTGATCTGTGACTATTGCCCCTCATTTGACTGCAATAATAACAATAATTAATAATAATAACAATTAATAATGGATAACAATGCAGACATAGTTTCTGCCAGACTCAGAACCAACTTTCAAACATCTGAGAAAAAAATAAAGCACCTCCCGCTCACCTGGCATTATGTTCTTCTCCATTACATTTCCACTTTTTTCCCAGGTCCCAATACACTTTTTTTTTAATAAACTGGATATCTCCATCCCATTCATTTGTCAAGTGTTTCTTTCATTAGTCATTTTCTCTGTCAACAGAAGTACTTAGATGTCCTCCACAAGCAGCATCTATAAAAACAACATGGCACCAAAGAGAATCTTGGATGAGTGCCTATTAGTGAAGATATGCTCTGAGCTGACATAACTTCCCTGGTACTCCACCTCAGTCTGAAAATCCCACTTTCTCTGGCCACACCCAGGACACACAGAAATTTGGACTCAGAACTCTGAGTGCAGTGTATCCTGACAGAAGAAGCTCTTCCATTAGCATAGGAGTGTCTACACTAAAGTGCTACACTGGTGCAGACTGTACCTGTACTGCTGCAGTGCTGTAGGTGAAGAGAAGCCCTTAGTAATAAACCTTTCATGGAAGTGACTTTTTGGTAGAGATCACCTTGGTGAAACCCACCAATGAATTTGGGAGTGATGGTTTGGAAATCTCCCTGATCTGAGTCTAAGATTCTATGACTGATCTCTATTTCTGTAATGACTGAACTGACAACTTGGATCTTGCATTTCAGGTCAATCTTTGCTTATAAAATATGCAGGCTTGTTTTAGCTGTGTTAGTCCCAGGATATTAGAGAGATGAGGTGGGTGAGGTAATATCTTTTATTGAACCTGTTACCCGGGGTTCTTTCAACCCAAAGCTCTTGGTAACTTTAACTCTGTGCGAGGTGGTGTCAGGAAATAAATCAGGGGAGACACGGCCGTCCGACCGATAGATGGCTGGCACAAATAGGACAACACAAGAGTGCTTCCACTTAAAGCTAAACTTTACGTTATCTCAAGCACTTACACAAGTCCACAACAAGATTAGTAAAACAGCCCCAACCCTTGATAATTACCAAAGCTGAGTGTGGCTCTCGAGTGACACAGCGGCAGGCTTCCAGTGGACAAATCTTCCGTCTGCCAGCGGGGACCACAAGATGTATCCAGAGGGAGAGTCCAAAAAGAGTCCCCAAACGAGTCCCACTATCTCCAGCTTTTTCCCCTTATTTATACATTAGTAATAGAATGACTTGTCCCTTAAAGAAACCCTGTTAACTAAGCAGTTTCAATGATCAAGCAAGAGGTTCCTTCTGGTTATTGATTAACCAGGTGAGTTTTTTTTCCAGAGTTTGCAGCCTTGAGACACCAATAGACATTCTTGGGGCACATCTTGCTCTTTTAAAATGCATGTATCAGCAACTTCAACACAATTCTTATCAGGAAGGAAATGGGGTCAAGCTGCCCTTTCTATGGCACCCAAAACTCTCCGCCCCCCCTCCTGCCTTGGTCAAGCTGAGACTGTTTAATAGCTTGCTTTTAACAATAAGCCATAGTGGTTTTAGGCACTTTACTGGTTTGCCAAAGTCTCCCCATACAAACCAACTTCTGTTGCTGAGAGGGACAAGCTTTTGAGCTACACGGAGCTCTTCTTCAGGTCTGGGAAATGTGCTCAGAGTGTCACAGCTAAAGACAAGATACAGCATAAGAGTCTTTTTAGCATATGTGCCACCTGCCTCAGGTGGCATGTGACCAGGATTCATCATCAAATTTGGTCCACTGGTTGGATCATTAGCTTCCCTAGCTTAGGTCAGGTACTAATGGGGAGTGTGACGTGAATGCTGATCCATGCCCCCTTGCATAAGAGTTAATACATATTTCAAGGGACTGTGCACTCTGAAGTGGCCTCTTAACACCTCTGCAGTCATAGGGGGACATAGAAAAAATAAGAAGCTGAGAGATGGGTTAAGTGGTTATAGATTGTTGTAATGAGCCATAAATCCAGTCTCTCTGTTCAGTCCACGATTTTTAGTATCTAGAAAAGTTTTTAATTTAAGCCCCCAAGCTCATCTTTTAAAAGTGTTGTGCAGGTGTCCTTTGAGGATGAAGACTGTGAGGTCATATATAGAATGATTGATTTGTGAAAAGTGTTCACCCACAGGTGATAGGGTGTTTTTGTCTTTTATCATTTTCTGTGAGAGTTTGTTCAAGAGCATGTTGATTGTCTGGTTTCACTCACATAGCTGTTATTGGGACATTCAGTGCACTGGATGAGGTACACCACATTTGTGATAGACATGATCTTGAAAGGTGTGTTTTGGACGGGGGCGGTTGATCATTGTAGCAGTGGAGATATGCCTGCAGGTTTTGCATCTGTTCTAGTAAGGTCTGGTGCTGCTTTGAGTTGTGTCCTGGGCTGTGGGGAGTTTGCTTCTGATGATGAGTTTGGAGAGGTTTGGGCGTTATTTGATGGCCAGAGGATGGAGTTCAGGAAAGATTTCTTTCAGGATGGGTTGACTATGGGTTGTAATTTTTTTGAGGATACTCTGTATGGGTTCCAGTGTGGGGCTGTAGATGACAAATAAAGATGTGCAGTCAGACGAAGGTTTATTTCTGTTTTGAAGCACTATATCACCAATGAGTGAACACTTTTCACAAAGCAATCACTCTATATCTGACCTCACAGTCCTTATCCTCAAAGGAAACATGCACAATACCTTTAAAAGATGAGCCTGGGAGCTTAAATTAATAACTTTGCTAGGTACAAAAAACACAGACTGAACAGAGATACTAGATTTATGGCTTGTTACGACAATATGTAGCTCATTTAACCTCCCTCCCCAGCCTTTTTTTCCCTTTTCCCCTTATGACTGGAGAGCGGTTAAGGGGCCACTTCACCGGCATGGTGCCTTGAAATATGTGTTAACTCTTATGCTGAACAATCTGTTTCCACCTGATGTTTAGCTGTGACACTCTGAGTACATTTCCCAGACCTAAAGAAGCTCTGTGGAGCTCAAAAATGTGTCTCTCTCACTAAGAGAAGTTGATCCAATAAAAAATATTGTCTCAATCACTTTGTCTCTGTAAAACATGCAGAAATGTGTGTGACCCAAGGTGCCTCACTGAAAATGCCAAGGTTGCAAAAATGCAGGCTGCAAAAAGGAGAGCAGATTTTCCTAAAACTGGTTGTTAACACTGAAGTTATATTCACCAACCAGTCACAAACTGTGCTTCTGATCCCTCACACTGGTTATTAAGAAGCTAAAAAAGAAATTACACCTCCCCCCTTTATTACATGCCAGTTCTCTGGCCATCAGCACATAGGTCCAGTAAAGTGAGAAGTTATTTAAAAACTCTGCTCACTATACAAAATGTTCTTTTTGACCCCAAAGGGTCAGCCACATTACCAGGTCAATATTAGTTTGGAACTTACCCAAAATACCACATTGCCAGCCAAACCATTAGCATCTAAAACTAAATGTTTATTATAAAAGAAAAAAAAAGAACAAGAAGAGATGTTTAAATGGTAAAGCAATCAGATACATACAGAGACCTCAAAGACCATATATTAGGTTCCTAGAGGGATTGGTGAGTTTGCTTGAGAGTCCCCCTGGAACACATCCACAGCTTGGATGGGTTATTCGGTCCTTTGTTCACAGCTTCTTTTATAGAAAAGTTGCTCCAAGGGTAAGAAGACAAAATGGAGAAAATGCAGCTGCTTTTTTATATCCTTTGCCATGTGCCTTGCATGTCCTTTTCCCAAATACAAGCTTCACAGCACATGGCATGGAAAAGCCTTAGAGTTCGCTGTCCACAGGCATGCCCCTACATGTCTTGCTTATGAGGTGCATGTCTACATGCCCCTACATGTCTTGCATATAAGGTGTAGCCTCTGGCTACTTTCAATAGATTCATTGTACAGCCGATGACCCTTGACGAGCCATTGAACAGGCTAGGCAATGCTGATGCTGATCTATCTGGGGATGTCACCCAGAAACACAGCACAAGTTTGAAAATACAGATATACCCTACGTATCTCTAACTCACAATATAAAGGTGATACAAATATCACATAAACAAGATAAACAAATACAAACATAAACAAGATTATCACATTTGGCAAATCATAACATTTAAACTGACACCTTACACAGCATATCTGGGGCAATTCATTGCAATGTTATAATATTGGTATCAATAATATTACAAATTGTTCCACATATTCTATACAGCGTCACAGTTTGCTGATAAATTTTCTTTTTTTGAAGGGAACTAGTATAAATTGAAAGCACTGTGCACTGTTAGATTGTGAGGCTGGATATTTGGTGCTGTGTGATGCTTAGTTTCTAATCATGGATAGTCTGGAGTATTTGTGAAGCTTGCAAAATGAGAAACAGTGGCTGCATATTCAAGACTTGAAACTGAAATTGAAAAATGCAGTTAAGATGGCTGTATACAAATATGGAGAATTATGTTCAAATAAAAGTTACTCAAATTCCAGTGAGGTTTCTATTTTATCAATAATTCATGAATTTGTAAAGTCATCATTTGTAATACTTAATTACTTCTTGGACACTAAATAGCTTTCATGTCCCTAGTTAAATATAGTGAGCGCAGGTTATTGCAATGCTCTTTGGGATTCTGTATTGACACTTATTTCTTTATAAATGCTGCATATTTATAAAAGATCAGCTGAACTGACTTTCAAGTTTGATTTGAAGCTTTGGAGCCACAGTAACGGCTTTTGGATTTAAATAATCTGATGATACCCATAATATAGTGGGTGAAATGTCAGGGGGGAAATTAAAAAAATTATGACCAAATAAGGCATTTACTTAACAATTTGAGACCATGAAATATGCAATATAGTTAAAGTGAGGCTCTGGTCTTCTGTGAATTGAAATTTCACTTGAGAAAGGCAACAAATAGAAGAGAAAGTTAATGGCATTTGAGAGACCACCTTAGAGTGAGTTAAACCAAAAAGAGGAAGATCAGAGACTTTGGGCAATGTTTCAACAGGTGGCGCAGCTATTTATCAAGAGTTACTGATATAATTGAATACCTCCTTGGTTATCCATTTGACAACACCAAAAATGCCCTGCCAGTCATAAAAATTGCATTTGCATACTAAACTTGGCCCTGGTTTGGCATTGGCAGCCATAATGAGTATTAAACTTTATACTTATATAAAAATATATGTTTACTGCACGCTCAGAGATCAATCCTGCAAGGGGATGAGTACTCTGGCCCCGACCCAGCAAAGCAGTTAAACATATGGCTTACTCAAGGGTAATGTCAGTGGGTACTGGTCACATGCTGAAATTTAAGCAAATACTTAAGTACTTGTCTGGATCAAGGCCAACATTTCCATACACCTTAGAAGATCAAACCCTCATTGAATGGAACAATGGAACCCATACATGATACACTATTCTTCTTTGGTTACACGTGTTTGGTTCAGATTCAGTTGGCGATGATTTTCTGATTGTTTCCAAGTTAAATGGAAATTCGTAGGGTCAGATCTTCAGTTGGTATAAATTACTGGAGCTCCATTGCAGTGAATGGAGCCATCCCTATTTATCACTGTCAGAACCCCAAGCCCATAATTCCCACCTATTACCCAGAACAAGAAGAAAGAAGAAATGCAATTACACAAATCATTTGCATATTACACTACCTTCTATTTTACAGATGTCAATGTAAATAGCTCAGATAAACAATACAGTGAGTTCACCAGTTGTCTCTGAAACAAACACTGAAAGGGGCAAATTACATAGTTCACATTTTTCCTACTGTACGGTAGTACTTTGTGAACTCAGCTCCAATGGATGATCGCATTGCCATTAGCAAGTCACTCTTACTGGATCATCCAATCACAAAGCACCTCACCCTCCGTTTAATCTATCACAATTTATTTCTTTCACAAGACAACTTTGTGCTTTGAATACAATCGACATTTAATTCAATGCATCTCAAAGCACGTCCTTCAGAAATGTCCACAAATGCAGTCTTCCAGATTTTCAAAGAAGTGAGAAGTGAATGGATTGTAAGAAGTGAATGGATGTTGGCCCTGCTGGAAAAGTAGTTTGTCCTGAGCCAATGCTGCTTCTGATATTTATGTACTTTAAATCAGCGTCTGTACCCAATGACTGGAAGTTAGCTAATGTAATGCCAATATTTAAAAAGGGCTCTAGAGGTGATCCCGGCAATTACAGACTGGTAAGTCCAATGTCAGTACCGGGCAAATTAGTTGAAACAATAGTAAAGAATAAAATTTTCAGATACATAGAAGAATATAAATTGTTGGGCAAAAGTCAACATGGTTTCTGTAAAGGGAAATCATGTCTTACTAATCTATTAGAGTTCTTTGAAGGGGTCAACAAACATGTGGACAAGGGGGATCCAGTGGACATAGTATACTTAAATTTCCAGAAAGCTTTTGACAAGGTCCCTCACCAAAGGCTCTTACATAAATTAAGTTGTCATGGGATAAGAGGGAAGATCCTTTTATGGATTGAGAACTGGTTAAAAGACAGGGAACAAAGGGTAGGAATAAATGGTAAATTTTCAGAATGGAGAGGGGTAACTAGTGGTGTTCCCCAAAGGTCAGTCCTAGGACCAATCCTATTCAACTTATTCATAAATGATCTGGAGAAAGGGGTAAACAGTGAGGTGGCAAAGTTTGAAGATGACACTAAACTGCTCAAGATAGTTAAGACCAAAGCAGACTGTGAAGAACTTCAAAAAGATTTCAGAAAACTAAGTGATTGGGCAACAAAATGGCAAATGAAATTTAATGTGAATAAATGTAAAGTAATGCACATTGGAAAAAGTAACCCCAACTATACATACAATATGATGGGGGCTAATTTAGCTACAACTAATCAGGAAAGAGATCTTGGAGTCATTGTGGATAGTTCTCTGAAGACATCCATGCAGTGTGCAGCAGCAGTCAAAAAAGGAAACAAGATGTTAGGAATCATTAAAAAAAGGATAGAGAATAAGATGGAGAATATCTTATTGCCCTTATATAAATCCATGGTATGCCCACACCTTGAATACTGCGTACAGATGTGGTCTCCTCATCTCAAAAAAGATTTGCTGGCATTAGAAAAGGTTCAGAGAAGGGCAACTAAAATGATTAGGGGTTTGGAACGGGTCCCATATGAGGAGAGATTAAAGAGGCTAGGACTTTTCATCTTGGAAAAGAGGAGACTGAGGGGGATATCATAGAGGTATATAAAATCATGAGTGGTGTGGAGAAAGTGAATAAGGAAAAGTTATTTACTTGTTCCCATAATATGAGAACTAGGGGCCACCAAATGAAATTAATAGGCAGCAGGTTTAACACAAATAAAAGGAAGTTCTTCTTCACACAGCGCACAGTCAACCTGTGGAACTCCTTGCCTGAGGAGGTTGTGAAGGCTAGGACTATAACAGGGTTTAAACGAGAACTAGATAAATTCATGGAGGTTAAGTCCATTCATAGCTATTAGGCAGGATGGGTAAGGAATGGTGTCCCTAGCCTCTGTTTGTCAAAGAGTGGAGATGGATGGCAGGAGAGAGATCACTTGATCATTAGGTTCAGTCCCTCTGGGGTACCTGGCATTGGCCACTGTTGGCAGACAGGATACTGGGCTGGATGGACCTTTGGTCTGACCTAGTATGGCCATTCTTATGTTCTTATATTACTACTCAGAATATTTCAGAACTTTTTAAAAAAAAAAAAAGTATGGCTCAAGCTCAGTTCTAAAACCAGCCCAAGGCTCGGTGTGTGTGTTTCTAATTACTTCTGAATCAGTTTGCCCATTTCTATGAAGTGTGTAAGACTGAAAAACATTGAATTAAAAAGTAAAAACTTTATTTTTTAAATGACTAAAAATAAAAGTCTGTGACTATTCCAGTGGCCCTGCCTGTCTCTGCTTTTTTTCAGATCAAGACTCGTGTCACTGACTGTAGTAAGTCCTTAGGGTGACAGAATCACTCATTTCATGCTTCTCAGACTCTAAGAACATAAGATTTTTAATCTGACAAGAGACACTGAAGCACATCCACTGAGATAGAAAAGGTTTTCTGAAATCCAGAGAAATTTCATCTGTCACTTTCCCTAGTAATTCTGCAGCATATGCAAAGAATTTAAGCAAGTTCACCATGTATGAATTTACGGAAGCCACATTATATGGGTTATTTTAATTGTTGAATGCTTTTAAATTGATCATTGTCACCCTTGGAGACTAATTACTGTTAAGTTATTTTACAAAGTCCTAAATGTGAACATGTTTCAGCTTTGTAGTCTTGACTTTTTCCAAACTAACTTTGTTTGTACTAGTTGGAGTCAAAACACATTAATATCTCACTTTCCTCCAGGATAATGTATCCTACTTTCTAGACGGTGTCCTTCAGCTTCTCTCTTGAGTACGGAGGTGAAGAATTCATTCAGCATTTTAGGACTACCAACCTGATCTGTCATTAACTTCCCAATAATAGCCCCACTGACTCTTTATCTGGTGTATTTAAAGAAACTATTATCTAACTTTAATTCCTTTGTTATTTTTATTTCATTTACCTTCAGGCTTGTTTAATAAATGTTTTACACTCCTCTATCTAACCTTTTTTGTCTGCCTCCTTCTCCTTGGATGTCCTATATCTGCTCCCTCTTTTTTCTTTTCCTTCCCAGTCATATTATAAATGCTCTGATGCTGCAGCATAGGCCTTCTTTGTTCCCAACTGAGTTTGGGATGGATATGGAAGTGGAAAATTGTGTATATTGTTTAAAATTAAAGGATGTGAAACTATGAGTAGTTTTGTGCTGTTTCTCTACTTGTTTGTTTGAAGTTTTGCTGAAAGTACATGATTTCTGATACTATTTTGAAACATTTCCACTGCTCTATTTAATGCTTGACACTCAGATTTACCCTCCAATGCTGCACACCATACTCCCCGCCCCCATAAAGGGGGGTTGGGACACAGTTGTAAAAATACCTTTCTGGAAGATCAAACTCATATAAAACTCAGGGTTTTGTATTAAAGTAACTATCAATTACATTAAGCATGTGTACTGGGAGTAAGAGGTATCTATTCAGCAATACATAGAGATCCCAAAAGGCCTATTCCTGCATGCACTAGAGGTGTGATTTTCTTATAATAGACACCAGTTTTCCACTGGTGTAAATCCATGAGATTTCAAGGGCATTACTCTTGATTCACACTAATGTACTTAAGATTAGAAGGCGGCCCAGGCTTTGTTTGAAAAGTTTAGTTGGGTTTTTGAGAGCATTGGTTGAGTTCAGATACACCCAACCCATATAATCATAGAAGTGTAGGACTGGAAGGGATCTTGTGAGGCCTTCTACTCCAGTCTCCTGCTTGATGCTTCTATAATATGAGCTTTTCAGTCTTCTTCAGTCTGCAAAACTGGGCTGGATATGAAGTTAGGAGGATCTGTCTCCTTGCTATTTATCATATTTTCTTCTAGTCAGGCCTTGCATACAACTTTTCTTGAGTCACTTCCATTTCCTATCCAGGCCAGAATTAGAAAGCATGGAGATGGCCAAAATGGAAACTAATGAGCAAAGTTATCCAAATCTTTTCACCCTTGAAACATAGTTTGACTTTTGTTGTACGGAAGGATTCTGGTCAATTCTTATTTCAACTGAACTGGTTCAGCCACCATGAAACATTGCATACTGATCCAGGATATACAATTAGGAAATGGGAAAAGATAATGCAGCAAGGAAAGAAAGGGAGCTGATGTCTTTCTTATAACCTTGACAACAGATCTTTAAAAAATAATTTGCAAATGTTACCAGTGCCAACAGATTAGTAGCCAAGATTTGCTATAACTTTAGAATGCATCGTAAACTACAACCAAGCGCAAATAAGTGGATGGGCAAAGTACAGACTCATCCACAGAGTTTCAGAATCTCTGAGGGATGACTAGAGCTTGCTCCTCTAATCCTCTTACCCAGCAAGAGAACCATGTCTCCTCTGCTACTCCCTTATGGTTTCTGGGTCCCTAGATAGTGCTAATGGAATTAATTTTTCTCCTATGAAAATAGTTTTGGCAATCTATTACTAATGTGATTCCTGCTGGGCAGAAACAAAGGCAGTTTAGATCTCTCAAGGAAGAGACCATCCTTTAAGCCCCAGTCCCTGGCTGCAGGTCTCCTAGATTTCTGCCTGTGTGCAAAAGAGAATGGAAATCAGAAGCCGAGCTACACCTTAGTGGGATTCTTACAGTATTTCTTAATAATCTTTCCTCCTCAGTACAGCAGTGATTATCCTATTTATTTTCCTTTATCTGCTTCTATCTTTTAACAGAATAATCTGAGCTCTTTGACTTTACTTTAGTCTGCTTGAGCCTAGCTTCACTGCAAACACATAATATGGTTGTCCAGCCAAAGGGTTCTTACAGAAAGAAGAAGCTAGTCTTCAGGCTTCTCAGATTCAAACTACAGCCAGTACCTCTAAGATGATATGTTCTAGGTTCTTCACATACTGGAGCACAGAGCATACAGTGAATCCTATCAAGGACCTGCTTTCACAAATCTTATCCTTCTTACAAGATGGTCTCATCCAGGGATTAAAATGCAACTTCTTTTCATAGTGCATTTTCTATGTACAAAATCAGAATGGGGTAGACAGACTATTTTCATACCCACTTGGCATCTAAACATTGTCTTTCCATGGTTATAATACAGTGGTTCTCAACCTGTGGCCCAGTCAGCATACAGCTGCGGCCCATGTGGCACCCTCAGGGCCACATAGGTAGTATTGGATGTGGGCCACATCATACATTGTGGGCCACATATGCAGCCCACAGTGGTAAATAGGTTGAGAACCACTGCTATAAGAGATAGCCTAGAGATTCTTAGTCAGGCCTTCAGAAATGGTTCTCTCTATTAGGGTAGTTTTCCTTGCTGCATTCACCCCAGCTGAGAGTTTTTCAGAATTGGTAGTTTTATCTATTGAACCAAAGTGTTGTATTTTTCATGAGAATAAAATGATTGAAATGATCTTCACCATTTGCGACTTACCTTGATAGGGGATAAGAAGGCAGCAGATATCATTGCAAGGTGGATAAACAATGCTTAGCAGAAGTTTTTTGAATTAAAGGTATGCTCCCACCTCCAACTCAATATAGTCCCCTTCCTAGGTCCACAGCTACCTCATAGATGGAAAAAGACTCAGCTATAGCAGAAATTGTAAGGCAGCCAAGTGAACAGGCTTTAATACTTTCTTGAGACACTAGATGGTTGAATGTATGGCATCAGCAAATTCATCATCAAGCCAGAGCATGGTCTGATCTAACATATCTAAAATACAAACTGTGACAAAGTTCCTCCTCTACCTTGGTGGGTCCTGAGCTTATTGGTGGATTTTGCTAGCCTCAGAGATCTTCTTGTGTTGGATCAGGAGTTGGGAGGTTTTGGGGGGAACCCGAGCCCATCATCTACCCCGGGTTCCAGCCCAGGGCCCTGTGGACTGCAGCTGTCTAGAGTGCCTTCTGGAACAGTTGCATGACAGCTACAATTCCCCAGGCTACTTCCCCATGGCCTCCTCCCAACACCTTCTTTGTCCTCACCACAGGGCCTTCCTCCTGATGTCTGTTAACACTTGTACTCCTCAATCCTCCAGCAGCATGTCCTCTCACTCCCAACTCCTTACACACACCTCAGTAACTGGAGTGAGAGCCTTTTTATACCAGGTGTCCTGATTAGCCTTAATTAATTCTAGTAACTTCCCAATTGGCTGCAGGTGTCCTAATTAGCCTGCCTGCCTTAATTAGTTCTAGAAAGTTCCTGAGTGTTCTGGAATAGTCCCTGTTATCTTACCCAGGGAAAAGGGACCTGCTTAACCTGGAGCTAATGTATCTATCTTCGACCACTCTCTTGTAGCCATCTGGCCTGACCCTGTTACAAAACATTTTTCCTTTGGTAGAGGAGTGCCGGTTTTTAAAATTTATTTGTTTCCTCTCCCTCCTCACTTCCTTCATCGCTATGAATTACTCCCCATTGTTTCAGTAAAAGATTGCCAGGCCTGTTCTCAGAGAAGGAAACTACCAAGAAAAGTAAGCCAATTTTTTCCTTTTGAAGGTTTCCTTGCTTTTCCCTATCAGTAACTTTCTCAAAACCCACTGTGGACGTTTCACTCTGTTCACTCTTCTCCTTCTTGCAGTATCTACTCCCCAGGCAGATTAAGAAACTGAGTGAAATTCTGCACCTAACTCTTTGCCAACACAAATGTTCGTCTTTTTCCAATGTACTGAACAGCAGCAAAGCACCCTCACAATTTGTAGACTAAGGGCCTGATGCCGCAGAGTGATTAAGGCCCTCAACTCCCATTGATGTCTATGAGCGTTGAGAATGCTGAGCATCAGCACCATGCTGTGAGAGTTCAGCATCTGCCAGGACTAAACCCTTAAGCAGTAAAACTCTAAGAGGGAAATAATGCTAATCGTGCTTCTGCCAGTCTTAAGGTGCACTACTATATTTGAAGCCAACAACAAAGCAGAGTAAAACATTTTCAGATCATGCAGCTCTGTATTCATATTGGCTTCTGCCTTCTCCTTGCTAGTATATTTACATGCCCAATTAAAATGTTTTCACATTAGCACCATTCTTACCAAGTATACACATGCTTTGCTTTGTTTTATTTTAATTTGTGCAATGATTTTGAAATTCAGTCATTTATTTCACTGAGGAGTAATGGCATACGCCAGCGATAGCATTACTCTCTCAAATATCTCTATACCATTCCTGAATTGCTCTTTCATAGACTACCAAACCCTGTGACTTCACAAATGGGCATACACCTCCCCCTTCTCATCCCTGTCTGTCTACTCAAAACTCTATCTCCTTTCACAGTAATCCTCTCATTTTTGTCATTTCCTAGCCAAGTTATGGCTATTCCCATAATATCACACATTCCAAATGTGTATACGCCATCAGCTCTCTTATCTTTGCTGCTAAGCTCCTTCCATTTGTATATAAGCACTTTAATAACCCTCTGTTTTTTCATCTTTTTTTCTTTCATATTAGTGCTCATAAATCCCAAAGTTAATCTGACCTTCCTGTAACTCATTTCCAGTAAAAGTGCAAGCTTTCCCCATTTTCTATTTATCCATCTTCCATTTCCATTTATTTTCTCTGCATACTTGTCTTCCCTCTGCAGGCCTAGTTTATTCCCAATCTCCTCCTGTCTTGGACTTCTTCCATTATGAATATTGATTCTGGGAGACTGGATGTCTAAAGAGACCTCTGTTAATGGGATGCAGATCCTTTCACCTCTAACTCACTGATTCAAATCCCTCCCACTTTTGTAGCGCCTGAAAAATTGTCACTCTTGGGTGGTTGTTCATTAGCCTGCATTAAACAAGTCGATCTTCTTAGTCCAGTTCCTGAAGTGCAGGTAGCTAGAGGTAACAAGAAGGTAATGCTATGAGCTGTCATGGGTTACACTTAAATAGTACTACTCTATCAGAGAAAACCCACACTGAACTATGCCAGTCAGAAAGCAGCCCCTTTCCCCAGTGCAGTAGTGACGATGTTTTAAAAGGTAATGTAGATAAATACCAGAAAATAAAAAAAACTAGCAGGTTTTAATGGGGCACAAATGCAAACATATAGGCTTAAATGCTCAAAAACATAACAGTTATTAATGTATCCTTAAATGAAAAAACAATTGATGCTGTTCGAAAATATCTGAAGTTCATTAGGAGCACTCAGACTCACCAACAGTAAATGGCTATTCACACTTGGGGGTGGGACACTTCACATGTAGGTCACTTCACTCTCTCTCCACTGGCATCAATTTGGCTTTAAATAGCAAGAGACACCATAACCCTAAAGAAGTCACGGCAGCATATTTTCCATCTCAGTGATTCCCTTGCACCCCTTCCACCTCACTCCCCATCACTCCTTCTGTGTCTTGTCTAATGTGAGTTTGTGGATTTGGAGGCCTTTATGGGGGAAACAGTAGCCAAAAGCACCTACCACACTTGCCAATTTTTACAGCAGCACAAGGATGCTTTGGAGCCCTGAGCAGCAACAGCAGTAGGCTTAATACATTAAACACAACAGAAGAACACCACAGTCCCCTCTGGAGACAGAGTGGGGCCCCTCCCTCACTTCCTGGAACCAGTTCAGCAGCTGAATGTAGAAAACAGCCTCTTTTCCCCTCCCCCTTGGTTCAGGATATGAAATGAAGCACTTCCCACACTATTGGGGACCAGTGATACCTTAGAACATAGACAACACTTCTCATTACCACTCATCTTTACTGTCCCCCACTTGCAATCCCATTTTCTGGTACAGGAGCAGAGCTACCAAAACAGCACAGTGCTCAAAGTATCTGGACACTTGCCAGTCCCTGGGCATCTGACTCACTTCCAGATCTTTACCAAAAACTCACCTTATCGCAGTCTCCTAGGCAGCTGAACAGTCTTGCTTCTCTCTAGACATCCAGCACAGCATTAGGCCAACACCAGAGCAGAAACACCACCCCTTCCCTACAACAACTTGCACTGTTCACACAAGAACTAATCATGGGATCACTGAGAGTAGGAAAATGTCTGAAAAACACTTCAACAACACACATCACCCCACATTAGCCTTACTTCCTTGTAAGCCGTAATAATATAAGTGTTGTAAGAATGATATCCTTCAGCAAAAGCACACTGCTCTGTCTTGAACAAGGCACTCTTCCCCAACCAAAGATATAATTTTGCATCAAACATGTAAACAGTAGCCTCACAGCAAGTGATAGATGGATGTTCTCAGGTGCTTATCTGGTGTTTGGACCCTAGACCGCTATTAACACCGGCTCACTTCCAATGATACACACTAGCTTCCTTATACTGAAATCATAACAATTCAGCTAATACATAAACATCTTCCCAGTTCACATTATCAGTCTTTTTGTTAGGCCATGCCTTTACACTGGCTTACTTCTACCACCTATGGAATCTGCATGCATAAAACAATACTCTGATTAATTTGAAAATAACCACTCATCCCCCACCTGGTGACACATTCAACACAACTCCCAAAACTCAGCCGAACAAAGCTGAAATAAAGCACACAAAACATCTTCCTAAGAACACAACAGTCACTCCCATCTCTTATTGGAAGTAAAAACAGGCACAAGGAATGTTGCACTCTTTGCCCATTTGGGTAGTTTCTATTGCTCTCCCGAGTCCGTGCTGGAGTGCAGGCTGGCTCAATCTCCCACCTCCTCCAACAGAAAGTGATGCAGTGTATAAGTAACTGCAGAGATATTTGGTCTGCACTACTGACATTTTCTTGACTCTTAACTTTGGGAAAGTCCACATCCAAACTCTGCTGCTTGGTCCCATAACTGATATCAATAATAACCCTAATATTTTCCTGTAACATTTAGTCTGTTTAAAACTGATGATTAATTGGAAATATTGACAATGAAAACCCACATTTATTTTCTTTTTTACATAACTGTCCTTCTCTCCAGGATTTTTAAACATAGCTTCCTTCTTATTGCATACATTATAGCTCTGACCCACCAACAACTGGGGCTAAAAAATGTTCTTGGATTTCCCCCCATGGAGGATAATTCCATCAGTGGCTATTAGCCAGGATTGGCAGGGATGGTATCCCTAGTTTCTGTTTGCCAGGAGCTGGGAATGGGTGACAGGGGATCACTTGATGATTCCCTGTTCTGTTCATTCCCTCTGAAGTACCTGGTATTGGCCACTGTCAGAAGACAGGATATTGGACTGGATAGACCATTGGTCTCACCCAGTATGGCCGTTCTTATGTTTTTATAGGATCAGATCCTTAACTGGTGCAAACTAACATATTTCTATTCCATTGACCTCTTATATGTAGCTGACTTGGGGCCAGATTGTGGCCCACCTATATAATGATCCCACTGAGGGGAAGAGCAGCCTTCACAAGGCATTTACTCCTCTCATATATAGGTGGATGGGGAGTAGGCAGGCAGGAACTGGGCCAAGCCATGCCTACTTCCTGCCACACTGCAAACCAGCACATGTGTACTGGCTGGCATACCAGGAGAATAATTCTGCAGAGGGCTGGCACTAATTGCTTTCCCCTGGAGTCAGAGGGATCTATGAAACAAACTGTGACTCTGACTCACTGTTTCCTGATCTGTTCCAGAGGCAGTGCAGCTATGCCTTGAGGCTTTTGGCAAAGCCATGGTGTCATCCATTTTAAACTCTTTCCCCCAGCCTGGAGCAAGGGACATATAAACCAGGGATCAATGTGGATTATATTCTCTCTCTGTTCCTAAGGTAGGCTCCGTTTATCATAGTTCTTAGCCTGAGGGCCTAGGTCATTAGCTCAAACTGTAAAGATGCCTGCTTTTTAGTTCTGGAAGCCCCAGTTCAATCCTAGCATCAGCTGAGATGTTGGCTATATCAGGACATACAGCCCCATCCAGAGCTGCTGTGAATGCTACTCTGAATTATCCAATGAGGAGGGTTGAGAAAGTGATAAGGCACACATGTTCCTCCTCCAGCCATATTTGCAGGATAGAAAAGTTGATCCACACTCTTGGGATGCTGAATTAAGCTCATCTGAAGATCCCTACTTCTTGCCAAACTGGGAGTTCAGAGTCATGGATTAGGTAATAATTGGAGATATACCAATCTCCTAGAACTGGAAGGGATCTTGGAAGGTCATTGAGTCCAGCCCCCTGCCTTCACTAGCAGGACCAATTTTTGCCCCAGATCCCTAAGTGGCCCCCTCAAGGATTGAACTCACAACCCTGGGTTTAGCAGGCCAATGCTCAAACCACTGAGCTATCTCTCCCCCCCTCTCTTGGTTTCTTTTGTAGTTAAATTTGAATATACAGTTTACAAATTCAGTGAAATTTGTATTGCTCAATCACATTTTCAAAATTTTACGTTCTTCCTCCTCCAGCCACACAATCCCAATTCCATATCTCCTCTACTTCAATTCTAGTGCTCATGGACATGAGAAATTAGTATTCAGGTAGCATTAAGGAGACAAGATATTGGTAGACATAAAATAACCTATTTCTAAATTGATTCTAGAAATATTCCCTTTATTGTCACATAGAAGACTTGATTTCTCAAACAACTATGAACTTTGCTTTTCTGGGCTGGACAACTTCAGATGCACCATAAGTATGGGAGGCATTCATATATGGAACTCATTGCCAGGGGATGTTGTGAAGGCCAAATGTATAATTCGGTTAAAAAAATAATTAAGTAAATTCATAATAGATAGGTCCATCAATGGCTATTAGGGATGCAACCCCATGTTCTGGGTATCCCTAAACCTCTGACTGCCAGAAACTGGGATAACAGGGGATGGATCACTCAATAATTGCCCTGTTCTGTTCACTCCCTTTAAAGCAGCTGGTACTGGCCACTGTTGGGAGACAGGATACTGGGCTAGATGGACCATTGGTATGACCCATTATGACTGTTCTTATGTTCTTATGAGTGAGAATCAGCAAAAATCATAGACAATTCAATAAAAATCCCCAACTGACCACAACAAATTAGAAATTCTTTCTGAAATTTTTTTTTCTGAAGGCTACAAAGACATCTGTTCACTTGTAAAGGTTGTATAGAAAGTACCTATAAAATTCAAAGATCCAGGTAAGGTTACCCACACAAATGGTAAATATTTGCTATGGAAAATGCAGTTGCTCATGTAAATATCTTTGCTCACCCTTTTCCCAGTGCACATTTTTAAGCGCCATTTTTACAGATGGGACACACGTACAGTATGTGTGAATACTAGCTAAAGAAATCGATTGTTTGTGCCTAGGGCTATTCACCTAGATTACTGAATATTCACGCCTGCCCAGTATCCAGGTGGCCTATGAGCAAAGCTGAGTGACAGTAGGGCTGCCTGATTGATCACTCCACCTGACTGGCTGAGGAAATCAACAAACCTCTTCTTAAGCCCAACAGCTGCTCTCTGGCTGCCCAATGCACATGCCTGCATCTGTGATCTCTGCTGGGCCTACCCTGCTCCTACCCTTGCTCCTTCCCAATCCACTCCAGCACTGCTTGCCTGTTTGATTCCTGGCCCTAGTCTCTGACTCTTGCTTCCTGATTCTGGCTCTGACCTTTGGTGCTGTTCCTGGTCCGACGGCCTTTGCTCTGACCACTAGGCATGACTGCCCATATCCTGGCTCATGACAGTATGTATTTGTGTCTCTAGCCCATGCCGAAGCCTGTGCCACCACATCTACACTGCTGTTTTTAGCCGTTCTAGCACAGGTATGTCTATCTGAGCTTCAGTCAGACCTCAGCTTCCAGTGTAGACATCCACTAGGCAGTGATGGTTATTACTGAATGGCAGTAAATTTAGAAAAACAGGGACAAATGGCAAGGAATGATAAAAAAAAGTATGAGAAAAGTTATAAACGCCATGCTTGAAAATAGCATTGACATTTGCCTTTGTTTGGACTAAGAAACCATGAGAGAAAACGTCACACACATGCAGCAGCTGAATCCAGGATGATGAGACAGTATCTTTTACTAATTAAGATCTATTCTATTGCACCAATTTGAGAGACAGCAATAGTTTGGGGGAAAAATTTTTTTTTTCTTTTTTATAAAAGGACAAGGTTATAGAAGAACTCTTTTACATAAATAAAATGCTGCAGGCCTAACTTGCTCCATTTATTTCCTTTCATTTTACATTATTGATGGCATAACTTTTCATTATGCATTTTTCTATACTTCACAGGTATTCATACAACATTTCTTATCTGAAAGAAACAATATGTTCTTAGAATTACTGCCACTTATATATATATTTTTTCAAGTTCTACATAATAAATAGTTGGGTAAACCATGAAAAATATGTTCTCATATCTGGGTTCAATTACAATTATTCTGGGAGCTCAATATTTAACTGCAAATTTTAAATTCTCCATTAAAAATAGTTGCTCTCCCTTTCGTTGCACACAAACATACACACACACACACACACAGATTTAGTTTGGGGATTGTTTTATTATTTCACAAGCAACTTCAGTAACACACCATCCAAACAGACTATTCACTAGCCTGTTATCATTTCATCATCTTTTATTGTTAAAAACTAATATGACAACTTCTTTTGGTAGTAGCAGGAAGCATGAAGGTTTGGTTATTATACCAACCTCCAACTCATTAATTAACAAAATCTGAATCTAACTCACAACATCGTTAGCTATCTACATTCAGTGCTATACTGCTGGGATTTACATATTGTGTGCTCTGGACTAGACTACTACATTGTGTCGTATACCTTCAATCCCCTTGCAAAATATAGCTGGTGCAGAATGCATGGATTTTCAAAAACATGTATTCATAATGGCTGCTGATTAGCTTGCATTTAAGGATTTGGTTTTGACCTAAAAAGCCATAACAGACTTAGGACCTGCCTAATTGCAAGCCCAGTTTTCCACCTATGATACTTCCAAAGTTGCAGTCAGCAGCATTGCTCAAGCAAAAGACTTCTGGATTTAAAATAAATAGTGATATAAGCATAGTGTTCTTCAGAGAGAGCTCTTAGCTTTGAGAATCCCAGTCCCCAGACCTGTTGACTTTAAGGAAAGAGTTAACAGTCACAATTCAAACAGTTTATTGTTATTCCTGTATTTGTCTACATTAAGAACATAAGAATGGCCATACTGGGTCAGACCAAAAGTCGATATAGTCCAGTATCCTGTCTTCCAACAGTGGCCAATGAGGGAATGAGTGCCCCAGAGGGAATGAACAGAACAAATAATCATCAAGTGATCCATCCCCTGTTGCCCATTCCCAGCTTCTGGCAAACAGAGGTGAGGGACACCATCCCTGCCCATCCTAGCTAATAGCCACTGATGGACTGATGAATTTATCTAGTTCTTTTTTGAACTATTCTTTTTACATTCCTAGTCTTTGAGGCCCCTGAATCTCTCTCTTTGTTTTGGTCCAGAGATCTGAAGATGCCCCACACAGCCAATACATAGCTCTCTAGGAATGGGAGTGAACTGGGCCTCTGTAAGATAACTCCACCTTTCAGTCCCCTCACCAGAGGAGTCTGGGGCGGTATCTGCTCTCAGAAAAGGTTGCTCCAAGATTATATTTAACTCCCTTCCATCCTCCCCAAGGTAACGTTCAGAACACTCATCCCAATTTTCTTTGGTAATAATGCAAAACTTTCTTTGGTAAAAGCCAGCAAAACTTTCCATGGCACCTGCTCATTCAACTCCCCCCTGCCCCCCACCCATTAAATTAATAAACAATTATTTGACTTAGAACAGAACATTTATAAATATCACAAAATAAATTACATTTGAATCCAACATATGAGTTGAGGCATGTGGCAGTGCAATCAGCCCTTTAGTCCCAGCTTGCAGGCTAACAGTTCACTCAAGCTCCTGGTTGTCATTCTGTCTGCAACGTTGTGTGACTTGACCTAAAAAACTAAATCTAAGGACAGTCTGACTTTCACTGCTAGTATGCATTAGTGTACATGGAGCCCTCTCATGGGATTTTCATTTCATTCTAATCCTGACTCTAGGTTACATGGTTGACCATGACTTACTTTTCATTTCAACTTTGATTTTGAGGGGAGGAAAAGCTCTTTTTTCTGTTCATAACTGTGTCTGAACATCAAGCATCTCTCTTTGCTAGAGACATGGTGTTCTTATCTCAGCACAGATACTGGAACAGGAGACTGGCATGGAAGGAATTAAAATCCTATATATAAAGAACCCTACGTCACTTTAGTATCCAATTCTTTATCACCTTTAATGATGTGACTCTCACTAAAAGAACTGGACAATTTCTACTCTAGCTCCCTGTGCCTTGCAGAATTTTCTCCACCCTTGATGAGGCCTCCACTTCTTTCAAAGGATACCTAATAATTTGTCTAACCCATTGGATGTTGCAAAGAGGATCTTGGGATTTCTGTATCATTCTTGCTGCCCTCTGCTCAGTCTCCATTTGTAAAATTTTTATTTTTTAAATCTAGTGATCAGGCAGGGCAGCATTCCATCTCCGGCCCGCTACAGTGCTACATTTATATTTGATACATTTATTTCTGTATGCAGAAATTCTATTTGTTTATATAAATTGCTGTTAAGAACTCTGGCAGTGGAGTTTTTATCCATTGTAACTTACTCAGCCAGTCTTTTCCTGATCAATGTTTTGTATCATTTGCTCTGTGAAGGTCTATTTCAGTTCTTTATTATTTTTCCCTTCAGCCTGACAACTGTACATGTCTACAGTTTAAACTGCTTAAGCCATTTCACAGAATAATAGATATTAGAGAAGGAAAAGACCTATTAGGTCATCCATTCCATCTTCCTACCCTTAGCAGCTACTCTATTCAGGTTGCTCTGAATAACTTTCCTTATAAGTTCTGCGTGAGACACATTTTAAAGATCTATTTTAACACATCACTATAACAAGTGATATATCTTCAGTGCATAGACCTAGGACCAAATTCTGGTCCCAATGACGTCAATGGCAATATTGACAATTAACTTCAGTCAGGCCAGAATATGGCCTTTAGTGTATTACAAATGTACATGTAACCATTCTGTCAGGTGTTTTGGACAATAATAAGGGTTGCCATCAGGTGTTGTAGCCTTTGATTATACACTAAGGATTATTTCCTTTGGTAATTAAAATTTGGCTTGACCTATGTTTACTGTGCTTTAAGAGAATAAATTAAGAGTTCTCTTCTTACCAAATTAATGTTTCCCAGCTCAGGAAGGGATTGGCACATAGTTGGGTTTGGTTTGTATTAAAAATCAGTGAGTGACACCTCTCAATAAATGTAAATAAACGAAAAAAAAAAGGCGACTACCAAAATCAGTATCATCGGACAATAGGTGCATGTAAAACAAAGGCACAATAAAGCATATATTGAGCAATCAGTCCTCATTGTCTACCTACCTACATATTGCAGAAGTCTGCTCCTTTCAGCAAGCAATACCACTGATATATGACATATATGTTGCCTAGGGTTCCTTTAGAGAGAAACAGTACTATTTGTATCTGCAGCCTGTTGGCTGATAGTCTATCATTTAACTATGAACAAGGCTCTTTTATTCGGTGGCAAATGGGATCTAATTTTGTGAAGGTACTTATGGCCCCCATCTCTAAGGCCCAGATCCTCAAAGGTATTTAGACACCCAACTCTCATTGAAATCAATGTGAGGAAGGCACCTAAATACCTTTGAGGTTCTGGGCCTTGGTGACTTTCCCAAGATGTCTGTAGCAATTAAACCCAAATCTCCTGTGGCTGAGGCTAGCACACCCACTATTGGACCATCTTCTCTGCCATGGTCCCCAGGTTTCTGTGAGGCACTTCAGGGTGGAATTTTGCAGCAATCTAGAAATTTTGCAGCTGCTTCGAGTCGACTTTTAAAAAATGAAGGGTTTTACTGAATTAAATATGAAGATGAATAATACAAGCAGTGCAGTACCCTGGACCCTATTTATTTTCACAATACAGTCAATATTTTATAGTGATATTATACTTCAATATATTACAGGGTTTGGAATGACTATCGTGCTGCCTTATTGAAATTGCTGGGGGGAGAGGTAGAGGCTGATAGTTGGGGCTTCTGCCTGTTATAGGGTCAGGTGCAATACACACAATTAAGGGGTTTTGTCACCTCTTACCCTGTAACCCTGGGTGCCTCACAATGCTTTGCTGTTGTATCTCACAGACAGCCTACCGGGGTATGGGTCACACCCTGAGTATCTGTGTGCTAGACAATCCTGGTTCAGCTGCTCTGACTCCAGCAGCCTGGCTACAGTCCCACAGTAGTTTCCACCACTCTTGGTTACAACCAGCAAAGTGACCCCAAAAATTCCCCAAATCATGAGCTCTGTAATGTCTGGTCCTCTACTGGACAGTTCTGAGAAATAATATGGTTGGTTTGCTCCTCTAAAGACACATAAGCACATCAGTGTATTGATGTAACTGTGTTAAATACACACTTCCCTTTAAGCACAACACTGAGTTCATTTATAGTAGAAATAAATTTTTTTTTATTAACAATAGGACATAGGTTAAGTGATGCCAAGTAAAAGGCATAAAGTCAGATAGGGTTACAAGCAAATAAAAGTGAAAACACTGCATATAAAATCTAAAATTTATTCTAGCAAGAATCAGCCTTTGTTCAAGATGTTTTTCACACATATTCAAACTATCCCCTTCCCATCCCACTTGGATGAAGGACCCATCTTTCTCAGCTTTCAAGAGCTCTGTTCCCTTGTATCTGTCTAGTGATGGATGCCAAAGATTGCTTCTGTCTTTGCTTCTATCTTCTAAAGTTCAATGACTCATTTAAAGAGGCAGGTTGACCTCATGCTGTTCTTCCCTTCCTGTGGACTTTCCATACTCTTGCTTATTCCTGTGTATTTTGATTCCACTGTGCTTAATTTACATAGCAGACAGATAAATAGCTGCCTTCTGCCTGGGAGGTAACCTGTTTCTCCCTGTTTGGCCACAAACTTTAAAGCATAATATCATTAAATATCCATATTTCCTCATATAGTCTTAATACAGACATTTCACAATTATATTAATCACCAGTGTATTATTAGCATTCAGAAAAGACCTCACTCTATACACCCTTATAATACAGAAGTATTGTATACAATCAGTTGATTCAATTTCTGATCACTTGAGATTTAGCCTCCCCTCCCCTCCCCTCCGTCTTTATAGACTGGCAAACCTTTGAAATGGATTTTCCAAGGGTTACCCCTCAAAGTAAAGCTGTGAGGAAGAATACATGGAGTCTGGTGGGGAAGGAAGCTCCATGTCCTTCTACCCCTACTTGTTAGCTTAATAGCTCTGTTTACCTAATATGTAAAAATGGACCTTCATTGTCTTTGCCTGAAGGTTGGGCTGGTCAGAAAATCAAATACACCTTTTGTCTAAGGCAGACCTGGTTATCAACTCTCCCTTGACATGCCTGGTTTAAACACATCAGTCATAACTCTAGCATATGATATATCCATAACTCTTAATACCCACCACATACACACATCATACAAAAATATTAATGATCAGTGAGTTATTAGTTTTCAATGATATTTTACATGACACCTTTTAGATACAGATTATAACCATAGTGAGCTGGGGTACAGCTGAACTTCATTACCTGATAACAGTGAGCCTCTTGCCCTCTGGCATTGAGATGCTCTTAGTTTCACTCCTCCCCCCTTTACAAAGCTGCAGGAAGGTTAGCCACCGGCTGACCTAGAGGCAGCAGATCAGAGTCCCCTTTACACAGAAGAAACATGTTTTGTCACCTTTGCTGTTTACAGTCTCCAGGGCATAATATAACAGTATCCATAATTTAACCTACTGTGTTGTTTCAAACATGTCACAGTGACATTAATGATCAGCGTGTTATTAGATTTCAAATGATATGTCACCTTTAACTTAATATGACACCAGTGTGAGGTGTAATAACTATGTCAGGCCTGAGGAGTTGCTGACACAGATTAATGAACCACAAATGAGCCTCTGGATCACACGGGGCCACATGTAAATTAATGATGTATATTCAGTATATTCCTCTATCATGCATTTATTGGAGAATGGTTTCCTTATATATTGGTTTGGTATAAATAACCAATCCCCATTATTCTTACTCATATAACTGATCATTGACATGGATAATTTTTCAGATAGTCTTTGAATCTGCAAGGAGGCTGTCCCATTGGAGGAGGCACTCAGCAATTTAAGGGATTTAAATTTAAATTTACTTCTATAATCTGTTTATTCCTTTATCAGGGATTATGTTAAGGAGTTTGACTTTCATCATAAATACAGAACCACTCTGGACAAATCTTGCAGTCTGATGCTGGACAAAATGCCCCCTATCAAGGACTGTCTGTATCCAAGCTGATGTCTCAAATGTTCTTTCACATAAAAAAGGCTAGCATTAACAGTACATTTATTCTATTAGCGTGATTATTCTACATTTAAAGGAGCTTCAGTGTTATGGATACAGTGCTGTTCACAGACTGATAAGTGGATATTAATCCATTACAACATACTGTAATAGTAAATTATAAATTCACCTTTCGTAAATACCATTATATAAAGCTGCAATTATACAATTAACATACCCTCTCTTTTCACCAACATGCTAAAAGCTCTAAGTGCAGTCTATTCAAAGTTGTGTCTCTGGACGGTAGCATTATGTGTAGTAGCCACAGAATCAGAGTTTTTTCTTTTAAATGTCTTTTCTGAGAGTCACCTTGCTAAAATTATAGTTCCTAATATTCCTTTTAGCCACATTGTAGGATTTATTAAAATAATGTAAGTGCTTCATGGTAGCATTCATTTTGTGGTGTTTGTCTTTTAGAGTAACACCTGACATCCTAACACCCGTATGGATTTTACTAGAGTCAATGGCAAATAGCATAAACACTTTGAAACCCTTTTGCTGCTAGGTTGAGTCATACTTACATATAAAAGGCCTGATTCTGATCCACTTATTCACATCATTAATAGCTCTGAAGTCAATTATGCAACACATGGAGGAAGATTATATTAATGGCTCAGATTCAGAAACATGCTTAAGCTCATAATTAATTTTGAGCATGCAAGTAGCCCCTTGAATCCAATGGGAGTTCATAGATTCATAGACTCTAGGACTGGAAGGGACCTTGAGAGGTCATCAAGTCCAGTCCCTTGCCCTCATGGCAAATACTGTCTAGACCATCCCAAATAGACATTTATCTAACCTACTCTTAAATATCTCCAGAGATGGAGATTCCACAACCTCCCTAGGCAATTTATTCCAGTGTTTAACCACCCTGACAGTTAGGAACTTTTTCGTAATGTCCAACCTAAACCTCCCTTGCTGCAGTTTAAGCCCATTGCTTCTTATTCTATCCTTAGAGGCTAAGATGAACAAGTTTTCTCCCTCCTCCTTTTATGACACCCTTTTAGATATCTGAAAACTGCTATCATGTCCCCTCTCAGCCTTCTCTTTCCAAACTAAACAAACCCAATTCTTTCAGCCTTACTTCATAGGTCATGTTCTCTAGACCTTTAATCATTCTTGTTGCTCTTCTCTGGACCCCCTCCAATTTTGCCACATCTTTCTTGAAATGTGGTGCCCAGAACTGGATACAATTTTCCCAACATATATCTGGACAGTTGAAGTCCCCCATCACCACCAAATCTTGGACTTTGGATGATTTTGTTAGTTGACTAAAAAAAGCCTCATCCACCTCTTCCGCCTGGTTAGGTGGCCTGTAGTAGACTACTAGCATGATGTCACCCTTGTTTTTTACCTCTTTTAGCCTAACCCAGAGACTCTCAACACTTCCGTCTCTTATGTCCATCTCCACCTCAGTCCAAGTGTGCACATTTTTAATGTATAAGGCAACACCTCCTCCCTTTTCCCCCTGTCTATTCTTCCTGAGCATGCTGTACCCATCAATACCAACATTCCAATCGTGTATTATCCCACCAAGTTTTGGTGATGCCAACAATGTCATAGTTGTATTTATTTATTAGCACTTCCAGTTCTTCCTGCTTATTACACATACTTCTCACATTTGTATATATACATCTAAGATACTGATTTGATCTTGCCTCCCAGTTTTGCCCTGACCCTCCTTTCTCTCCACCATTATAGCCCACACTCCCTCCTATTTCTGACCCATCTCCCAGGTCTCCATGTTCTCCACGTACCTGTGGGCTTTGCTCACCTGTCCTCGTCGAACCTAGTTTAAAGCCCTCCTCACTAGGTTAGCCACTTTGTGTCCAAATAGGGTCTTTCCTCTCTGTGAAGGGTGAACATCATCTCTGCCTAACAGTCCTTCCTATAATAGCATCCCGTGGTCCCAACCCCAAATATGGTGATCAGATAAACCCTGACCATGTGGGCAAGACTCACCAGCCAGCACCGAGGAAAGAATTCTCTGTAGCTACTCAGATCCCTCCCCATCTAACATCCCATCCCAGGCCATTGGGCATATTTACCGCTAAAAGTCAAAGATAAATTAATTCGGCTATCCCATCATACCATCCCCTCCATAAATTTATCAAGCTGAGTCTTGAAGCCAGATATGTCTTTTGCCCCCACTGCTCCCCTTGGAAGGCTGTTCCAGAACTTCACTCCTCTGATGGTTAGAAACCTTAGTCTAATTTCAAGTCTAAACTTCCTGATGGCCAGTTTATATCCATTTGTTCTTGCGTCCACATTAGTACTGAGCTTAAATAATTCCTCTCCCTCTCTGGTATTTATCCCTCAAATATATTTATAGAGAGCAATCATATCTCCCGCAGCCTTCTTTTGGTTAGGCTAAACAAGCCAAACTCTTTTACTTTCCTTTCATAAGACAGGTTTTCCGTTCCTCGGATCATTCTAGTAGCACTTCTCTGTACCTGTTCCACTTTGAATTAATCCTTCTTAAACATGGGAGACCAGAACTGCACACAGTATTCCAGATGAGGTCTCACCAGTGCCTTGTATAAAAGTACTAACTCCTCCTTATCTCTATTGGAAATATCTCACCTGATGCATCCCAAGACCGCATTAGCTTTTTTTATGTCCATATCACACTGGCGGCTCATAGTCATCCTGTGATCAACCAATACTCCGAG
This sequence comes from Mauremys reevesii, assembly GCF_016161935.1. Taxonomy (NCBI): domain Eukaryota; kingdom Metazoa; phylum Chordata; order Testudines; family Geoemydidae; genus Mauremys; species Mauremys reevesii. The sequence goes on from NC_052624.1 coordinate 24,014,252, forward strand.
GTGCTTCTCTTCCTCTGTTACTTCCAACTGATGAGACCCCAGCTTACAACAAACATTCTTGTTATTAATCCCTAAATGCATGACCTTGCACTTTTCACTATTAAATTTCATCCTATAACTGTTACTCCAGTTTACAAGGTCATCCAGATCTTCCTGTAAGATATCCTGGTCCTTCTCTGAATTGGCAATACCTCCCAGTGTTGTGTCATCTGCAAACTTTATTAGCAAGCTCCCACTTTTTGTGCCAAGGTCAGTAATAAATAAGATTGGTCCCAAAACCAAACCCCGAGGAACTCCATTAGTAACCTCCCTCCAGCCTGACAGTTCACCTTTCAGTATGACCCATTGTAGTTTCCCCTTTAACCAGTTCCTTATCCACCTTTCAATTTTCATATTGATCCCCATCTTTTCCAATTTAACTAATAATTCCCCATGTGGAACCGTATCAGATGCCTTACTGAAACTGAGGTAAATTAGATCCACTGCATTTCCTTTGTCTAAAAAATCTGTTACCTTCTCAAAGAAGGAGATCAGGTTGGTTTGGCATGATCTACCTTTTGTAAAACATATTTTGTCACAATTACCATTGACCTCAATGTCCTTAACTACGTTCTCCTTCAACATTTTTTCCAAGACCTTACATAGTACAGATGTCAAACTAACAGGCCTGTAGTTACCCGGATCATTGATTAGCTAATTATGACAAAAGCACATTTAGGCAATAAAACAATGGTAAAATGTTCCAATTTAACTTACATTGTTCTAAACCGAGATCAACAGGTAACTTGCTCTTTGGTATAAGAAGTTATTTCATTATAGAAACAGGGACATTTGATTGTCATTGTTCATGTAAGATACTCTCATTCTTACAGATTCATTCATTAAAAGATCATCATCATAGTGACCTAAGCCTACTACTTGGTGGAAAGGATGGAAAAGAGATAAAACACTGTCATCTTTTAAGTAATGGGAGGTGGACAGAGAGTGATGGGTACCATGAAAGTACCTGGATAGATGGATAGGATGCGTAGATAGCCAGTAATGTTAAAATATTAGTCTAATATATTGGCAGATATTAATTTAGTTATGCCTGGGAATGAAAGATCTCTCTAGGGATTCGTGCTACCAAGAATCTGCCTTGCTGGGGATGACATCTGTTTAGTAGCTGTAGTGTTTAGTTTGGCTAGTCATGTCTTTTGTAAAAGTGACCTACAAAATAATTTTTCAAAGTTAGCCATGTACCCTTTTTTCTTCTTCCTCTTCTTTATAATGTATGAAGGTGGTCTGAAAAGGCTTTTCTGCTTGTTTTCTTTTCTCTTGGAGATAACAGGAATTTAAGACCTGTTCATTCCTGGTTTGGATAGAGGACCTCTTGATCAGTTTGGATTCCAGGAAGATGTTCTTGTTCCTCCAAACTGGCTTTAGCTTTGCCATTGCTGCTGTTGTTTGCACAGTTCTTGACAAATTTCTGCCTTGGATCCTTCATCAGTGATGATTGCCCCCAAATACTTGAACTGTTTCACTGTCTCCAGCTCTTGTCCACTGACAGTGATATGTGAGTTGATCCCATCACATTTGTTTGTCATCAGCTTGTATTCACCTAAAATCTCTCTCTTTGTAATTAATAAACATGTTATTGTTTTATGTAATCCAGTGTGTTTAAGCTGAAGTGTCTGGGTAACTTCATTTAAGGTGGCAAGTTGTTATATATTAACACTTTAAAGGAATAATGGACTTAATATGTTTGGACTGTCCAGGAGGGGGATGGGCAGTACAGGACATATGTTTAGTGGGGAAAATCTGGGTCTGGGAGCATGTTGGGATCACCCTGCAGAATAACCAAGGCTGGTGAGAGCCAAGGTGTGACAGGAAGGCTGCTGCAGTTACCCAAACATATCTGGGAGTGACCTGCATGCTGGCAAGCTGTTTGTGAGCAGTCCAGGTTTGGAAGCTACAACGGTAAGTCATTGGAAGACCCCCAGGTTTCAGGGAAAGAGTGACACAGCTCCCCACTGGTCTTGATTGCAACCCAGTATTTCATAATGTTGACCTATAGTCATTGGAAAATGGGACCATTTTTACCCAGATGTGTCAATGTTAATGAAGTTTTCCATGAAACTGGGATTATTTTCAAGTTTCATAACTATCAGAGAAAATGCCTGATGTACAAGTTGCTTTACATTTGTAACAAGCAATTTCACACCTCTACCTGCTCCTCCCTGATTCAAGCAGCTGTCTGATATGATGGTGGCACAGATCCATAGCATGTCTTCTTGCTGCAGAGTTTACGCAGCTGTCCAACATTTAGAATCTGCGTGTAAAATTATTTTCCATTCTGCACTAAATGAAGCACACATGTCACTGGAGAAGAGCAATGTCATGTGGGTGTGTGGGCTAATCGTGTGTGTCATCTATTTCTGCAATAGATATGTAACCCATGAATGGAACAAGTGTTTTGGTTGCTTTATGCAGCCTGTAGGCATACTGTGCTAGGTGATCCCAGGATAGGAAACAGGGAGCAAAGAGAAGCAAAGGGGACTGATTTTCCAAGAACTCTTCCACAAAGTCGCTTACATGCTTCTCCAGGCAAGTAAGATGAGTAGGACTCCAGATTCGAAAAGACTGCCAAGAATTTATATTCTTATACCAGACTTGAACTTGGATTTAAAAATAACCCCTGAGAAACACTGTTTGTTCCAGATCATCAGCAACCTTAAGGTTAAGAAAATGTGTTTATTATAAGGAGGACACAATCCTCATGATACGTGCCCATCGTCTCTTTCCCGCTAAACAGATGGTTAATAAAACTGTAGGCAAGCAAAGGATACATAACCTAGAGAGAAGGGAAAGGCCAAAGACGAATTTCCCATTCTGAAGATTAATAATAAAAAACCCCCCTGAAAACTTATAAACAAATCTTTCCATGAAGAAAATCTTGCAAAACAAATAAAAGATGGTTGATGTCTCTGGGGCAAACTTACTCAATGAAATGGTATACTTGTAACAGCAGACCTGTACTTGGCTGTACCCTGGGGGAGAAAAAGACAGGAGAGACATAATAGTTTAGCCGATGCCTATTGCCTGCAATGTAGAAGACATAAAATGCTTACTTTAACCCTGTATTTGTCTCAAAGCCATAATTTCACCAGACCCCTTGTCAAGTGTCTGATTACACCAGATGTTGCAAATACTGGTTTAAAGAAAAATATTTTCAAAATATAGAGATAAAAATAGTAGTGTTCCATGGCAGGTATCAGATTGACTATCCTCAGTGGTTAAGCCCTTTATCTATGGAACACCTGTAGCATGGACAACAGCAATGCTAGCTTCCACACTGTCCTGCCATGGAGCATCCTCCCTCAACTGAATACCTTTCCTGAAGAACTGATAGGATAGATGAGCCTCCATAGCCATTCCATCCTGAACCCTCTTGCTGAGACTGACACATTCAGTGCTAAATTATGTTTTTGGTAGTACTGCTGACCTTTTTGACTTAAGTGTTATAGTCAAAGTTCAGGGCCCTGGGGATGTCCCAGTTTGGGGCAGAAATTGACAAGACTCTGGTATTTTCTTTGATGCAATCTTGTTTATTTACAAGAATGTACAAAGTCTGGCTGCTCCCAATGCAGGAGGAAACAGAAACACAAGAATAGGAGCCTCAAGCAGCCTTGAGCCTCATTAGCCAACACCTCCCCCAGCCAGTGTTATCCAAAAACTCTCTCTCTCTCTAGCTTTTCCAGGGTCATATATTGTGTGCACAGGATGCTGATTGGCTTTCTTGCCTTTTGCCTCTGAATCTGCTTGTGACAGGGTGGAGTAGGTCCGAAGGCCTCCTGCTGGAGGCCTCATGGCCCTACCTCACCTCGCTCCAGAAAAAGAGCAATACAGTGGTCCTCCAAGCTGCTGTGTGGGACACAGCCAATGAGAGAGGCTGCAGGGAGCAGCCAATCAGGCCCCAGCAGGCTCATATAAAAGGAGCTGAAAGGGCTGGATAGATCAGTCTGCTAGTAGGGACTGGGTGGGACGGGGGAAGAGGTGCTGCTGGCTGGCTGGCTGGCTGGCTGTAAGGGCTAAGGCATGTAGTTGCTGGCAGAGACTGGGGAAGTGAGGGAATAGCTTCTGGGTGGTTACCAGGACTCAATTAAGACAGACTAGGGCAGGGGTGGGCAAACTACGGCCCGCGGGCCACATCCGGCCCGCGGGACTGTCCTGCCCGGCCCCCGAGCTCCTGACCCAGGAGGCTCACCCTTGGCCCCTCCCTTGCTATCCCCCATCCCCCGCAGCCTCAGCTCGCTCTCTCCGCTGCTGGCGCAATGCTCTGGGCGGCGGGGCTGCGAGCTCCTGGGGCAGCGAGCTGCGGAGCCCGGCCTGACCCAGTCTCTGTGCTGCACGGTGGCGGCGGCTGCGTGGCTGTAGCGCCGCCAGCCAGCGGTGCTCCAGGCAGTGTGGTAAGGGGGCAGGGGACAGGGGGGGTTGGATAGAGGGCAGAGGAGTTCGGGGTGGTGGTCAGAGGGCGGGGGTGTGGATAGGGCAGAGGTGGGCAAATTACAGACCGCGAGCCACATCTGGCCTGCGGGGCCATCCTGCCCAGCCCCTGAGCTCCCAGCTGGCCGCGGCCCCTCCCCGGCTGTCCTTCCTCCCCCGCAGCCTCAGCTTGCTGTGCTGGCAGCGCGGCATCCTGGCTGGCTCCGGGGCTGGGCGGCGCGGTGCAGGGGCAGATTTACAAGTGAACACAGGGTGCCCTGGCAAAGGCCCCCCAACAACAGGGGGACCCAGGGCCGGGCACTCGGGCAACTCAACACTGGCTGCACTGAAATCATATACAGGCGGGCGGTGCAGATGGCGGGAGCGCAGGGAACGCAGGCGGAGGACTCAGGGGGAGCACTGGGAGGCCACACACCCGGCCAGAGAGAAGCGGCCCTTTGAAGGGGAAACCGCCACTTCTCTCTGGCTGTGCAGCTGCCCCTGCTCCTGTTGAGTCCTCCGCCCATGTTTGCGGGGCCACATTCCGAAAGGGGCTGGGGGGGGAGATGGATAAGGGGTAGGGTCCTGGAAGGGGGCGGTCAGAGGCAGGGGTCCTGGAAGGGGTGGTCAGGGGTGGGGGTGGATGGAGGGGGTTGGTTGGGGACAAGGAGCCGAGGGGTTGGATGGGTTTGGAGGTTCTTAGGGGGGCAGTCAGGGGGCAGGAAGTGGGAGGGGGTGGATAAGGGGTGGGGGGCAGGCTCTTTGGGAGGGGGCACAGTCTTCCCTACCTGGCCCTCCATACTGTTTTGCAACCCCAATGTGGCCCTTGGGCCAAAAAGTTTGCCCACCCCTGGACTAGGGGGAAGAGGCCCAGGGAAACACAGTTAGATAAAGGGACATGACACATGGCTGCTCTTAGAGGGTCCCTGGGCTGGGACCTGGAGTAGTGGGCAGGCCTGGGTCCCCAACAACCGCTGGAGAAGTAGCTGTGCTCTGAGAGAAGGGAGTTTAGACTGGCCAAGGGAAAGGACTGTATGTTTACATATTAGCCCCCGGGGAGAGGGCTGAACTGAGACTGACCCAGCTGGAGAGCTGGGGTGAGAGAACTAAAGGCGAAGAGCCTCCTGGGAGGAACCGCTGGGGGTGCTGCTCCATCCCAGAGCAAGAACCTTCACACATAAGCTGGAAAACAGGGGCGCTGAGGCCTGGTCTACACTGGCAGGGTGGGAGGGATCAACCTAAGATACGCAACTTCATCTACGAGAATAGTGTAGCTGAAGTCAACATATCTTAGGTCAACTTACCTTGTGTCCTCACAGCGCGGGGTCAACTGCCGCCACTCCCATGTCGACTCTGCTTCCACCTCTCTCTGCGATGGAGTAAAGGAGTCGACGACAGTGATCGGGGATCAATTTATCGCATCTACACTAGATGTGATAAATCGATCCCCGATTGATTGATTGATCATTACCCGCTGATCCAGCAGGTAGTGTAGATGTACCCTGAGAGTCTGACCAATAGGGTCTATGAGAGCCCAGGGAGAGCTAAACAGACATTGCCAACAGAGGGATACCATGATGGGCCCAGTTGGATTGTTAAAGGACTGAGCCTGGGGAGGGCTGCAGGACATTTTGGACTTATACCCCCAAAAGGGTTTGTTTGTTTGTTTGTTTGTTTGCACATGGGCTATGTGACTTGGCCGGAGGGCTTAGATGAAGACCCACCTAAGAAGCGGAGCAGCCAACGGGGCACCACAGGCCGAGAAATTGGGGAAAAACTGTAGGCGCGCTCAACCTGGGGGTGCTCATGAGAGGTGGGTGCCACCCCATTACACTGCTTCTGTTCTGATAGGGCATGTCTTCACTGGCAATGTTAAAGCACTGCTGCGGCAGCACTTTAACGTGGCTTGCGTAGTTGCAGCAGAGTGCTGGGAGAGAGCTCTCCCAGCACTCTAAAAAAATCACCTCCACAACGGGCGTAGCTACCAGTGCTGGGGTGCACTGTCTATACCGGCACGTTACAGCGCCGAAACTTGCAGCACTCAGAGGTGTGTTTTTTTCCACCCCGAGCGAGAAAGTTGCAGTGCTGTAAAATGCCAGTGTAGACAAGCACTCAGTCTGTTCTTCCCTTCCTTCACAAACATGCACTTTACCCAAACTCCTGAGCAGGTTCACAACCCCTTTTGTCTTAGGTGCTTGTGATTAACTTATCTTGACAGTTATGTTAATTGAAGGGGGCATTCACACTCAGGCTTTGGCTACACTTGCACTTCAAAGTGCTGCCGCGGCAGCGCTGCTGCGGCAGCGCTTTGAAGCGCTAAGTGTAGTCAAAGCGCTAGCGCTGGGAGAGAGCTCTCCAGCGCTGTCCGTACTCCACCTCCCTGTGGGGAACAACGTACAGCGCTGGGAGCCACGCTCCCAGCGCTGGGGCTTTGACCACACTGGTGCTTTGCAGCACTGCAAATTTGCAAGTGTAGCCAAGGCCTCAGTCTCAAATAGGTTTGTGGCCCATGCAATCACCAGTAACTCTTGGCATAACAATATGAACACTTGTCCATTCTGAAATGGACTCACTGATACATTTAATATGGACCAAACAACAGCCACTGAATGTCAACAACTTTCAATTGTCAGTCTGCTCCAAATTCAGACTCCATATTTACCAGTCATGTCTCCCAGACTAAAATCCCACGTACTATAATTATTTTCAGAGAACATTTAGGTATAGTTATGCAATCAGTACTGTACAAATCTGTATACTTTAAATGGGTTAACTGTTCTTTAAAAACTTATACAATAAGCACAAGTTGATTAAATACCGTAATTACACACCCCGGGTTATTGAAACTTTAAAGAGCATTTCAAAATTTCAGTGCATCAGCACACTCTGGTGTGCATTATTGCTTGTGTGTTCTTAGTACAGGCTGGATTTCATCACTATCATTTTGGAAGGGAAACAATTTTGTTTCTTGTATTTTAGAGGCCATTGTAAATAGGTGCTATCTCTGGAATGTGCACTTTAGATCTGGCAGCAGCAGAGTGACTGACATTGGCATAAATCCTCACTCTGTCAAGCCTCAGGAGCATTAGTTATTGGAATAGATGTTCTTTGGAATGCTATTCACACACACTGCACTAGGTGTGTTGTAAGGGACAGGCTTGCTCCTATTTTAGGCTGTTTTTTGATGCTTTATTGGCAATCAGTTTAACGGTCAAAGTTTATCTTCTGACACTTTCAGAGTCATCTAATTTAAGGCCAGAAGGGACCACCAGATCATTTAGTCTGACCTCATATATATCACAAGCCACGAACACTACCCAGCACCTGCAACCTAAACCCAACAACTGAAATTAGAACAAATATTACAGCCCTCAGGAGACTGAACTCTTATGTGCTCCAGGCAGAGAATAGGAGGGACCAAGGTGCACCAGTGCCCCAGACCTCTGTATTGGCAGAGAAATGATTAAGTGAGATGTGCCCAGATGATCCTGGCAAGCAATCTGCAACCCATGCTGCAGAGGAAGGCAACCTCCCCGCACCCCCCCCCCCACACCCTAGGGTGACCAGATGCCCCTATTTTATAGGGACAGTCCTGATAGTCAGGGCTTTTCTTATGTAGGCCTCACTCCCTGTCCCGATTTTTCACACTTTTTATCTGGTCACCCTACTGCCACCCCCAAAGTCTCGGCCAATCTGACCTGGAGGAAAATTCCTGCCTGACCCCACATATGGCGATCAGTTAGACCCTGAACATGTGAGGAAGAATCAGCTAGCCAAGCACCTGAGAGAGAGAGAAAAAAAGAGAGAGAATGCTCTGTACCACCTCAGGACCAGCCTACACCATCCAGTGTGCTGTCTCTAGCTTTGGCTATCTCTGATGCTTCAGAGGAAGCAGAGAAACAAACACACACACAAAACAGAATACATTGGGATACATTTTGTTTTATGTACTGCATGCTGGGTAATAACATGAAAGGCCTCTATCCTTGTAAATCTATACTGGCTCTTTATTAAGAGATATTTTCACAGAGATACAGCAGCAGCAGCAACCACTGAAGCCATGTGCATTCAGACTCATCTCCAAATTCTTCCCTCCTGCAACCCATGCTCCTCCCTTCAAGTTCCATGCACATTGCTACAACTTTCACACTCTTTAAAAATTGCATATTATGTATTTTATAGGTGGGAAAATGGACTCTCAAAACTACAAAAGCAGCAAAGAGTCTTGTGGCACCTTATAGACTAACAGACATATTGGAGCATGAGCTTTTGTGGGTGAATACCGGGTATTCACCCACGAAAGCTCATGCTCCAATACATGTTAGTCTATAAGGTGCCACAGGACTCTTTGCTGCTTTTACAGATCCAGACTAACATGGCTACCCCTCTGATACTTCTCAAAACTACACTTCAATAGATATGTACACATTACTTAACCCTTTCTCACACACACACAACTGAAAGTTCATTCTTTTCACTTTCAAATCGTTTAGGAACCTGGTGAGACATCAAGTACTTTCTGATTTCAGCTGGGTCAGCATTACTTCCCGGGCAGCCTTTCCTGAAGTATTTTTGGTACTTCAGGATGTATCAAACCAGAAAATGAAGAGTATGCAGTTCATCTGGAGGGTAAATTTTTGGATTGGTTCTATCCTATTTGGCTGTGGTATTAGCTTTAATCCAAAGTGGTACACTTATCCTGGTTGAGGGCCTTTTTAAAGTAGTGTAATGGGGGAAGACAGAATGCTTTATTCCTAGAATGATGACAGCCAGGTTCTTTCATCATTACTTACACTGTCATTTCTTCACTGGTACAACTCATGGAATAAGGAACTGCTCAACAATGTTAAGAGTGGAGGAATCAGGCTTTAATTAATCACACCAAAGAATTATTAGAAGCGAGGTTTTTGGTTTGTTTGTTTTTTGTGTTTTTTTTTAATTGCAGACCTAGCTTTCAATTTTTGGCAGGAATTTAGCTAAAACTTCACCATGACTTGTTTTCAGAGAACATTTCAGAGTGAGGACACAGCAAACCCCAGTTAGACTATTCGTTTTAAGAGCAAAATCCTAGTTCCAGAGCAATAAACAATAAAAGAGTTTTGCCTTCAGGAACTGGTAAGGGGAGGTATTAATCCCTTTTAACCCAAAGTAGGAGAGAGGGCACTTCCAGAGTTGGGTCATGGCTTTATTAATGGGTATAGGGAGATGGGAACCAGAAGACCACTTCCACCATATCTACAGCTCTTCCAGCCCCCTGGCTCACCCACATCCCCCTTTCTCTGCAATGAATAGTGGGGAAGGCTTGGTGCAGACCAAGGCTTTCCAAAGAGTCTTAGCTCCTTGGTGCCCTTATGAAGTGGAAATTTGCTGTTTCCATTGTATGAAAGGGGAAGAGAGAATTGGATTTTCCTTTAAGTGAACTAACAGGAATAAAGGCTTTAAAGAATCATTGAGCAGTATGATGCTAGTGCACAGTTGATTGATGCATTCTCTTTGAGTGACAGTTGAAATCTTAAACTAGATTTGTGTCCTCTTGAAACTGTGTGCTCCTAGAACCACATAACCTTACAACTAATTTTATACTTAGTGCTATTACGTAAAACCTAAGCTTACACAAATGTCCCAAGTGGCATACTAGTCAGCAGGAGTCAGTCACAAAGCATAAACTAATTAATGTCTGAGGACAAGACTAGGACAAGGGAGGTCAGATATCTGACATGCTTGTAAATACTACCAAATGAAATTGGAAGAGAAGCATAACATCATCTGTAGGGAGTTATTTCAACAGTAAGTGCAGAATCTGTGGCTACTTTCCTGAATGCTCTCCATCTGCCTCCTTCGCTTTTACTTCCCTGATCACATATAACACATTAAAAAAAAAAAGGGAGGGGGGCAAGTGTGGTCCCGAGGAAGCAAAGCATAACCTAAATACAAGAAAGTAATCAAAATGGATGAAAGGACCATATCAGGAGAACAAGACACAGAACCAGCTAAATAAATGTGCAGCAGGCCAATGCAACATACAGTTAAAGAAAGAAATTAGCATAGAGCCATGCTGGATTTTCAGAGGTCAATTTGCAATAATTTTAAGAGGGCTTGTAAGGAATTATTCTGTTGCACACTAAAGAGATAAAAGTATTTCTCTTGCTTTCTCTTTTCTTTACATTTGCTACATTCCTTCTCTCGCCAGAGCCCAGATTATTCAGTACTTCTCTATTAAGCAAAGCACTTAAGCACATGCTTAAGTACCACTTGCTTAAAGTTAAGTATATGCTTAAGTGTTTTGCTGAATAACACTTTGTTGAATTGGGACCAATATTGGGAACTTTCCTCCTCTTAGTCTGGGAAGCTTTGCACTTACAGGGTAATGCAGCTATGCTGATTTATCTAATGAGGATCTTGTCATAAGAACATAAGAACGGCCATACTGGGTCAGACCAAAGGTCCATCTAGCCCAGTATCCTGTCTATCGACAGTGGCCAAAGCCAGGTGCCCCAGAGGGAGTGAACCTAACAGGCAATGATCAAGTGATCTCTCTCCTGCCATCCATCTCCATCTTCTGACAAACAGAATCTAGGGACACCATTCCTTACCCATCCTGGCTAATAGCCATTTATGGATTTAACCACCATGAATTTATCCAGTTCCCTTTTAAACAGTTATAGTCGTAGCCTTCACAACCTCCTCAGGTAAGGAGTTCCACAAGTTGACTGTGCGCTGCGTGAAGAAGAACTTCCTTGTATTTGTTTTAAACCTGCTGCCTATTAATTTCATTTGGTGACCCCTAGTTCTTGTATTATGGGAATAAGTAAATAACTTTTCCTTATCCACTTTCTCGACATCACTCATGATTTTATATACCTCTATCATATCCCCCCTTAGTCTTCTCTTTTCCAAGCTGAAGAGTCCTAGCCTCTTTAATCTTTCCTCGTATGGGACCCTCTCCAAACCCCTAATCATTTTAGTTGCCCTTTTCTGAACCTTTTCTAGTGCCAGTATATTGTCCAATGAGCCTGGACATTTAGGCTGTCTTTACCTATCACAGTGGTTCTCAAACTTTTGTACTGGTGACCCCTTTCACATAGCAAGCCTCTGAGTGTGACCCCCCACCTATAAATCAAAAACACTTTTTAATATATTTAACACCATCATAAATGCTGGAGGCAAAGCAGGGTTTGGATTGGAGGCTCACAAATTGCAACCCCCCATGTAATGACCTCACGACCCCCTGAGGGGTCCCGACCCCCAGTTTGAGAGCCCCTGACTTATCAGATACATCTGCAGCTAAGAAATTGGATCTGCTCTGTCTGAACAAACTGCCAATCATCTCTGAATCACAGTGGTGGAGTAAACTCATCACCAATGTGGACTTTGGAACTTAGACTCTTAAGAGTAGCCATACTGGGTCAGACCAATGGTCCATCTAGCCCTGTATTCTGTCTCCCAACAGTGGCTGGTGCCAGATGCTTCAGAGAGAATGAACAGAACAAGGCAATTATTGAGTGACCCATCTGCTGCCCTCCACTCCTAGCTCCTGACAGTTTAAAAGCTGTGTAAATCGTATAAGAGCGGAGCATACACAGGTCAACAATAAAACTCTCCTTTTTTATACAGGAAACACAGATTTCAGCGATGGGTGAAGTACATTGTGTCAAGGAACAGAGGTGGGAGTAACTGGGAGTTGGAATGGGGAGACTGTGAATGACTAGGCAAGGAGACTGGGAGTGGGAGCTCTCTGGCAGTTGGGAGGAAAGAGCTATAGTATGCAAAGTACTGTAAAAATCATATCCTTGATGTCCCAAAGTGGGGATCCAGAATTAAAGGCTAGTTTTGACTTTAATATACCTCTTTATAGCCTAGTTTTCAGTCTGTAAACTGGGCATAATAATACCATCTCATCTCACGGGGTGTATGAAAATCAGTTTGTTAATGTTTGTGAAGTGCTCAGATACTATAGTGATGAGCACCTTATAAAAGCCCTTGAGGAAATTACTAATTTGGCACTCAAACTAGGCTTTGAAAAGTGTGCAATAAATAAGGGCTAGGGTCACACATTGAACAAATATTGAATCGTTGCTTATTCAGTGAGCACCATTCATCTGTGCATTAAAGGAGGCAGGGGTCCTGTGGAAGAAATAGTATGATAACGTAATTAAACACATCATGGTGCATAGGCACAAAGGCTGAATTAAGGTTGTACAGGCAATATTTATCCTAATATTTGCATGCTAGACTTTGCAACCCTGGCATTTAGGCCATAGTCACAATTTAGACAAAGAGATATCAATCTCCTATCCAATAAGTTCTTGGACTGCATTGCAGACAACTTTTTATTTCAGAAGGTTGAAAAAGCTACTGGGGGGAAGCTGTTCTAGACTTGATTTTAACAAATAGGGAGGAACTCATTGAGAATTTGAAAGTAGAAGGCAGCTTGGGTGAAAGTGATCATGAAATCCTAGAGTTTGCAATTCTAAGGAAGAGTAGAAGGGAGTACAGCAAAATAGAGACAATGGATTTCAGGAAGGCGGATTTTGGTAAGCTCAGAGAGCTGATAGGTAAGGTCCCATGGGAATCAAGACTGAGGGGAAAAACAACTGGGGAGAGTTGGCAGTTTTTCAAAGGGACACTATTAAGGGCCCAAAAGCAAGCTATTCCACTGAGTAGGAAAGATAGAAAATGTGGCAAAAGACCACCTTGGCTTAACCATGAGATCTTGCATCATCTAAAAAATAAAAAAGGAGTCATATAAAAAATGGAAACTAGGTCAGATTACAAAGGATGAATATAGGCAAACAACACAGGAATGCAGGGGCAAGATTAGAAAGGCAAAGGCACAAAATGAGCTCAAACTAGCTATGGGAATAAAGGGAAACAAGAAGACTTTTTATAAATACGTTAGAAGCAAGAGGAAGACCAAGGACAGGGTAGGCCCACTGCTCAGTGAGGAGGGAGAAACAGTAACAGGAAACTTGGAAATGGCAGAGATGCTTAATGACTTCTTTGTTTTGGTCTTCACTGAGAAGTCTGAAGGAATGCCTAACATAGTGAATGCTTATGGGAAGGGGGTAGGTTTAGAAGATAAAATAAAAAAAGAACAAGTTAAAAATCACTTAGAAAAGTTAGATGCCTGCAAGTTACCAGGGCCTGATGAAATGCATCCTAGAATACTCAAGGAGCTAATAGAGGAGGTATCTGAGCCTCTAGCTATTACCTTTGGAAAATCATGGGAGACGGGAGAGATTCCAGAAGACTGGAAAATGGCAAATATAGTGCCCATCTATAAAAAGGGAAATAAAAACAACCCAGGAAACTACAGACCAGTTAGTTTAACTTCTGTGCCAGGGAAGATAATGGAGCAAGTAATTAAGGAAATCATCTGCAAACAGTTGGAAGGTGGTAAGGTGATAGGGAATAGCCAGCATGGATTTGTAAAGAACAAATCGTGTCAAACCAATCTGATAGCTTTCTTTGATGGGATAACGAGTCTTGTGGATAAGGGAGAAGCGGTGGATGTGGTATACCTAGACTTTAGTAAGGCATTTGATACGGTCTCGCATGATATTCTTATCGATAAACTAGGCAAATACAATTTAGATGGGGCTACCATAAGGTGGATGCATAACTGGCTGGATAACCGTACTCAGAGAGTAGTTATTAATGGTTCCCAATCCTGCTGGAAAGGTATAACAAGTGGGGTTCTGCAGGAGTCTGTTTTGGGACCGGCTCTGTTCAATATCTTCATCAACGACTTATACGTTGGCATAGAAAGTACGCTTATTAAGTTTGCAGATGATGCCAAACTGGGAGGGATTGCAACTGCTTTGGATGACAGATTCATAATTCAAAATGATCTGGACAAATAGGAGAAATGGTCTGAGGTAAACCAGATGAAGTTTAATAAAGACAAATGCAAAGTGCTCCACTTAGGAAGGAACAGTCAGTTTCACACATACAGAATGGAAAGAGACTCTCTAGGAAGGAGTATGGCAGAAAGGGATCTAGGGGTTATAGTGGGCCACAAGCTAAATATGAGTCAACAGTGTGATGCTGTTGCAAAAAAAGCAAACATGATTCTGGGATGCATTAACAGGTGTGTTGTGAGCAAGACATGAGAAGTCATTCTTCTGCTCTACTCTGCGCTGGTTAGGCCTCAACTGGAGTATTGTGTCCAGTTCTGGGCACCGCATTTCAAGAAAGATGTGGAGAAATTGGAGAGGGTCCAGAGAAGAGCAACAAGAATGATTAAAGGTCTTGAGAACATGACCTATGAAGGAAGGCTGAAATAATTGGGTTTGTTTAGTTTGGAAAAGAGAAGACTGAGAGGGGACATGATAGCAGTTTTCAGGTATCTAAAAGGGTGTCATCAGGAGGAGGGAGAAAACTTCTTCACCTTAGCCTCTAATGATAGAACAAGAAGCAATGGGCTTAAACTGCAGCAAGGGAGATTTAGGTTGGACATTTGGAAAAAGTTCCTAACTGTCAGGGTGGTTAAACACTGGAATAAATTGCCTAGAGAGGTTGTGGAATCTCCATCTCTGGAGATATTTAAAAGAGTAGGTTAGATAAATGTCTATCTGGGATGGTCTAGACCGTATTTGGTCCTGCCATGAGGGCAGGGGACTGGACTTGATGACCTCTCGAGGTCCCTTCCAGTCCTAGAGTCTATGAATCTATGAATCTTCATACTTCTTCCTTCATCTTTTTTTCAGAGTTATTTTATCGAGGGGAAAAATAGTACTTGAAAATGTTGTTTTGGTGTTGAGTTTGTATCTCTTCACTCCCTTATGCAGTCTCCCTCCCACAGGGACAGAGCCGGGTACAGAATGAGTGATTTTGCTCTGAGCAAGCATGACCTTATATTCCAGCAGCTCCATTGGCACTTGCATTTTCAAAAAATGTAAATTTCCTGCTAGTTAGGTGGCATAGTTCTTAGTTTTTCCCTAGGCTTATGGTTAGGAGGAAACCTAATGGATGAATAGTTGGTAGCAGAATGGCAATGAATTTGCTATATTTCCGGACTTTGTTTGGTATAAGTGCAAACTCTTCACTAAAGTTCTACTTAAGATGCAAAAGTTATTCTTCCTTCCTGGGACTGTCTAAAAAGGAAATATATTCATGTTGGATTAAGTTGTTAAAGATTCAGTGAGCCATAGAGATTATTCTGACAGGCATACAGAAATTTCTGTTTACTGAATCAGAAGTGACATTGGACAACATTCTGATATAGAAAAAAATGTGTTGCCTTAAGCCTTAAAGTGTCAGGATGGAGACAGTTTGAGATTTCAATGGTACTACAGTATTTCATCATAACCGTAGTCTTTCATTTCTTACCCAATTTTTTTCTCTCTACATATAGACTAAAAAGTACACGTTACAGTAATGCATTCCTGTGTGTAATATTTATTACATCTTCATACAGTCTAAATTACATCTTTGCAGATAAGAATGTCACTCATTTATATTAATAAATAGACTGATGGATACAGTTTCTGTGTTTTTCATATGCTCTCAAAATTTTATTACTAGTGCAGTGCCTCATTACTTGAAGCCTAAACCCGGGTACATCAATGCAGCCTGCTCAAAGGCACACTCCCTGGGCCAGATCATTAGAAAAGCTTTAATCCTTTAGAACAATTTTTCAGTACTGTTTACACCAGGGAGTGACTTGTACAAATCCTCTTTACACAAGACAAGAATAACACAGGAAGAAACTATTTGTCTCTGATCTCTACAAAGAAGAAGAGCAAACCTGAGTCCACAGGGGGCTTTCTATCACTTAAAGTAACCAGGAGGGGATTAATCAAAGATATCTTTGCTGAACGATGTACAGCCAGCTTCAAGATGCAATCACATTGATCAACGTGCAGTAGAACAACAGAGTTACAGCATCTGGTGTTTTAAATAGAGGTAGAGCAGGGCTAAAATACCCAAACTGCTTCACCACTGCTTTGAACCATCAAAATATCTGCAGGTAATCTCACTTCTCTGGAATCTGAAAATGTGCCAGTGAATTCAACACCACACATGAATGAAGGCAGAGAAAAGAGAGGGACTCCTTAATACCTATCTGTGCATTTTGACACCATCTCTTTCCTCACATTGTGAACAGGCCCCCACTGCCTTTCCTGTGATAGGGGCAGTCCATAAATTACATAACATTTTTTTTGGTGATTTTCAAGCCTCAGCTACCCTCTGTAAAACTGAGACAAACACAAAATTAAGAACCCAATTCCCCTAATGTCTTACATAATTTATGGACAGCTCCATTTTATAAATGTCTTCTTGTGCACCAACTAACTTTCCTCTGTTCATGGGGTCTGACAGAGCACTGCACTACCTCAGTTTGACACCAGTGTGCTTACAGAAATTTCAGTGCAGTTGTAACAACATAGCACTGGAGTAACAGAATGGTAAATAGGCCTGTTGACCTCAGTGGGAAAAGATGCTTGCCTCTCAAATATAGGTCCGAGATGAAAAATCCACACTGGATGCTTTGTAAAAGAAGCCTGGAACTAAAAATTATTTTTCAAAAGCAAACTTTTTCCTAAAAGAAATGTCTTCAAAGGAAATGAAAAATTCCCACAAAAACTAAAGTTCAGTTTTGTTTTTCATTTAACAATTAATATTGGGTGGAAAATTGAGACCCCCCGCCCCAAGTTTCTCAGGTGAAACTATTGTCATTTTCCAACCCACTCAACATGGAGCTAAATTATTTCTGAACTCAACAGGTGCCTTTGAGAACAATGTTTCAGGCTTTGTTTGTGTTTGTTAAAAAAATTGTGTGCTTTCCTAAAGACCTCCTTCCCTATGTTGCTGGATGAGTAGCAGCACTGGGCAGAACCACAGTGGAATGGCATTCCATGGCATCCCACGCCTGTGGGAGGTCCGCCGAAGCCGTGGGACCAGTGGACCCTCTGCAGTCAAGCCACCGAGGGCGGCCTGCCTGCTGCCCTCGCGGCACCGGCAGAGCACCCCCCGCAGCTTGCCGCCCCAAGCACGCGCTTGGCAGCTGGGGCCTGGAGCCGCCCCTGCCTCTGGTGGTCAGGGCCTTTCCTGGTGTCTGGCAAACACTGAAACATGGATGACAGTGAACTGGCTGAAGCTCAATCCAAATGAAATGGAGTTGATGAAGTGGGAGGGATAGCTCAGTGGTTTGAGCATTGGTCTGCTAACCCCAGCATTGTAAACTCAATCCTTGAGGGGCCTTTTAGGGAACTGGGGTAAAAATCTGTCTGGGGATTGGTTCCACTTTGAGCAGCGGGTTAGACTAGCTGACCTCCTGAGGTCCCTTTTAAGCCTAATATACTCTATAAATTGGGTTGAGGGAAATGATCAGAAATATGTCAAAAACTCTCTTTCATCTGTTGAAAGTGTTTTAATCGCTGATGTTGCTATTGTCTGCAAACTGAGAGTCCAGCTAGAAAGAGGCTTATCTAGCAGCCCACCCATCCTTATTTCAAGGGACCATCCCTTATTTAATTGACTTGTCCCTTATGGTGACCACCCATCCCTTATTATAAGATGTATTGAAATGTATTAAAACTGATGACAAATATCATTTTAAAACATTAAATTGAAGTTTTATGATACTTGCATGGTATACTTGAGGGTAGTAAAAAAGTACACTTGAGAGAAAAGTACATGACATATTAAGGGAAATGGTGTTTCCCTAAATTGTCCCTTAAAAATAAAACATTGCACCTTAGTTGTCATGTGGTTTTACCTTATTTCCATTTAACAAAGGTGATCACCTTAGTTAGGGATGACACACTGAGGAAATGGAATAGGCAGAGAGAAGGGCTAATAGGATGATAGGATGAAATGGAAAGCCTATCCTACATGCAGAGACTAAACAAGCTTGGCTTGTTTATCCTAACAAAATGAAGGCTGAGAGAGGACAGGATTGTGTTTTATAAATCAAAGGAGTAAACACCAGTGAGGAAGAAGAGCTATTTAAACTAAGGCACAAAAAATTGGGTGTAAACCGGCCATGAATAAATTTAGGCTGGTGTGACCCTGGGAAGCCCTCAGAGGGATGGCAGAACTGCCCCCCCCCCCCGCCATACTGTAACTCACATCAGGCCTGACACACTCACTGCCCCAACACACAGTTATCATAATATATATCTCAAAGATGTCATGTAAGGTAAGGTAAGATGTAAACTGGTGACACACTCGTCCTGAAAATCATTGTGTGATGCACATATGGGTTGTGTACAAAGAGTTGTAGATGTGTGTGAAAATATGTTCTTAATGTGTTTGAGAGGCAGTGCATAAATCTAGCATGTCTTAGACAGAGGAATGCATATTTACCTGTCCGACCAGCTTGGTTACAGGCAGAGGACAATGAATGTACATTTATATGAAAGGTAAACAAAGCCATCAAGCTAAACAAGCAGGAGAAAAGGCCACTTAATTTCTCCAGGGAATAGAATCTGGACCCCAGGAATCCTTCCTGGCTCTTGATGCAGAGACAATGGACTTGAGGTAATATAGAGTAGCAAAAAGACATTTTAGTGATCCATCACTGAGGAAACAAAGATACAGCACTCTTTAAGCCTGTGAAATGTGGATGTCCTAGCCTAGAGGCTGCAGATGCTGGTAACAGGATGCAATAAAACTGCTTAGGCAAAGATTTTAACTTGCTAAAATTCAGTTTCAGACACTAAAAAGCATGTTTGATTTAGTTTTATTTTAACCATACCTGTGTTTTATTCTTCCTTAGTATCACTTACCTCTCTGTTCTTCGTTATTAAACTTATTATATATTGTTTATTAAAGTGAAGCGTGAGTCTTCAGCTAACCTAACAGGCTGGTGTGAGCTGTTGTCTCTTTGGAGGAAGCAAACTTAATTTCTGTGATTGTCAGGACAGGACACTGCAGAGACATGTCTCTGGGGATCTTGGGAACTGGGGTTCACTGATTGTTTCCTGCAAGGCAAGGGTATACTGGCAGAGCCTTAGAAGAGTTTGCTTCAAGGCAGACAGGCTGGCGTGTCAAGGAACTGACACACAGCTTAGCAGTAGCAAATCTCTTCCTTTTGCTAAGGCAGAGGTATAACACAGTGGCTTACAGTTCTGGTGTCCTGAGCACAACATCAGAGCTGGATGCTTCTAACCATCAGAAGAATGAGGTTCTGGAACAGCCTTCTAACAATAGTGGGGGCAAACAACCTAAGTAGGTTTAAGAAGGAACTGGATAAATTTCTGAAAGAGATTATATGACAGGGGTTGCCTGCAATAGGACCCTTCCAGTCCTATGCCCTAGGTCTATTTTTTTGTAAGTAATAGTTTCTTTGACTGTATTTGTTACAGATGCTAAGAGTATTCATATAGGTCCCTCTAATTATTTCATAAATATAACTATAGAATTAGTGGGAGTATAAGAGCCTAACATACTATCATTACCTATTTGTACGACATAGCACAGCTAAAATCACCAGCTTCAACCATTCAAAAACCACAAGTCAGCCCCTGCCCAAAAGCATAACATTAGCTTAAAAATCATGATCTTTAAAATATATGAATGTCAGCTTCTTTTTCTATTTGCCTACTTGTTTCTGAGCCTTGAGGCTGCACTCGGGTCACATTATCAATCATTTCTTGCCAGTCATGAGAATTAGAAGTTTACGTACAGTAGAACCTCAGAGTTACGAACACCAGAGTTATGAACTGGCCAGTCAACCATACACCTCATTGGAATCAGAAGTACGCAATTAGGCAGCAGAGGCCAAAAGAAAAAAAAAGCCAATACTGTATAGTACAGTACTGTGTTAAACGTACACTACTAAAAACTAAAGGGAACGTTTAAAAAAAGATTTGGCAAGGTAAGAAAACTGTTTCTGTGCTTGTTTCATTCAAATTAAGATGGCTAAAAGCAGCATTTTTCTTCTGCATAGTAAAGTTTCAAAGCTGTATCATGTCAATATTCTGTTTTAAACTTTTGAAAGAACAACCATAAAATTTTGTTCAGATTTATGAACATTTCAGAGTTACAAACAGTCCCAAGGTGTTGGTAACTCTGGGGTGCTACTGTATTTTACAATGAAAGCTGAGAATCTCAGGTAATCTCTTGATTCCAGCAGTGGGTGCTTTAAGGAGAACTACAACTATCACAAGGTTCGTGATAAAAATCTCAAGAGTTGACAACACAGAGAAAGTACCACTATTTTAAAATTAAACATAAAATCCTGAAAATTCATGTTTTCTGTCTGGATGCTAAACTAGTTTTTAGACCAATTTAAACTTTAGGACAATGCAAGATTTTCCACTGACAGCCATGAATCTCGGCCAGTTCAGAATGTATTCTCTCTCTTTCTCTCTAACAGAATTCAGTCAAACACTGACCATGATTTTTAGGGCACAGCATCCCAATCTTTCCTAGGTCAGGACTGAGAAGGGTACCATGTTTGTGAGGTGGGGCTACTTCTCTCAGTCCCTCCTATAAACTGGCTCCTCCTACCTTCTTCCCACCACTTCTTTTATGATTACTCCCTAGCAAGTCCCTGATGGAGATGAATTGTTGTTCAGACAGTTTGGGCCAGATTTTTAAAACTGTACTATGTGCTTAACTTGGAGATCAAAATAGTCACAGAATTATAAATTAAGGATTGGAATCAGAGTATATGCAGCTCCAGGGCTGGCTTTAGGAACTGTGGGGCCCGATTCGAATACCCGGTGGCGGTCCAGGTCTTTGGCGGCACTTCGGTGGCAGGGGGTCCTTCACTCGCTCCGGGTCTTCCACAGCACTGAAGGACCACCCTGCCACCGAAGACCCAGAATGAGTGAAGGACCCCCGCTGCTGAAGTGCTGTTGAAGACCTGGACCGCTGCCGGGTATGTAAAAAAAATTAAAACATTAAAAAGGCGCCTAAGGCGTGGGGCCCTCTTAGGCGCAGGGCCTGATTCCAGGGAATCGGGGGAATCGGCCTAAAGCCGGCCCTGTGCAGCTCCTATTTTATTCCTCTTCTCTCTCAGCCCTGTCTTCATTCTCTTCTTCCCCACCTCTCTCCCAGCTGTTTAATAAGTCTCCAATAGGCTCCTCCTCCAAAAGCTGCCTCCTCAAGCAGGCATCTCACCTTCCCCTCTTGCTGCACTCAACATGGGCACCATATCCCTGTGCATTTCCCCCCGCACATAGGCTGGACAACACCTTTTATCCTGTTACGTTTACACCCAATAAGGCTCATACATATCCAACCCTTTTTTTCCCTAATCCACACTTCCACACCCCCTAATTAAGGGATAACGTGTTTTTCACAGGCAATCTGATTGGTTTCTTTTTACTCAGTTACCATAGCAACTTGTGGTCAATTTAGAATTCTCCAAGATGTTATAATCTGTCATCTTGTGGTACTAACTGATACATTCACGGAAGATAGGCATAAAGGGGTCTTAAGACAAGAGAGAAACAGGCCTAAACTGCTGAACATGAATTTTTACTAATGCTGCATTCTAAAAACAACTGGTATTTAAGATATACTATGAAATAATTAGGTTTAGCTAAGCTTCCACCCTCCTGCCCTCCTCCCACCCCCCCAGTACCAACTAAAACTTAATAGTTTGCAGTAGATTTTCATTTCAGGGAAGATTCTATTTTCCATGGCTGCAATGGCAACAGCATGAATCTTTGCATTCATTATCTTCCCACAGCAACCTGACTTTTGTACAGTGACTCATTGAAGCCTGAGGTCACTGAGTAGGAAGGTTTCAAAGATCTGCTAAGGAAGCACAGTCCCTGTCAGGAATTTTTGATATAGATTATCTCTACCTTGTGCAGCTGAGCTGCTGACAAAGTGATTTCACAGGAGATCTCTCTATATATTTAGAAAGTGATTCACTCAGCCCTTAGTGACAACAAGCATTGAAGGCACTCATTGAAGCAGCAAAAAAAATTCACCATGGTACTAAATAATTTTTTCTTTTTGCAGATTTTCTTTTTTTGGTGGTCTCTATTCCCTTGTCATGCAATCAGCCATTAGCTAAAGATTTTCCAACTTAAAAATCTCTCATAGATGGCACTATGAAACTTGAGTTGCCAGGATAACAATTAGGGTATGTCTACACTGCAATTAGACAACCATGGCTGGCCCGTGCCAGCTGATTTAGGATTGCGGGCTTGAGCTTGCAGGACTGTTTAATTGTGGTATAGAAGTTCAGGCTCTGGCTGCAGCCTGTGCTCTGGGAACCTCCCACCAATAAGAGTCCTAGAAACCAGTCTCCAGCCAAGCCCAAACATATACAGAATAATTAAACATCCCTTTAGCTCAAACCCCGTGAACCTGAGTCAGCTGGCATGGGCCAGCTGCAGGTTTTTAATTGCAGTGTAGACATATCCTCAGCAGCCCTCCAAAATGCTTGAGGGTATTGCTTGGATGTTCATCTAAAGCTTCTTGGTTTTTATCATCTAAAGCTTCTTGAGTAGTGATCAATGGCTCCATGTCTAGTTGGCAGCCAGTATCAAGCAGAGTGCCCCAAGGGTCGGTCCTGGGGCCGGTTTTGTTCAATAACTTCATTAGTGCTCTGGAGGATGGTGTGAACTGCACCCTTAGCAAGTTTGCAGATGACATTAAACTGGGAGGAGTGGTAGATACACTGGAGGGTAGGGATAGGATACAGAGGGACCTGGACAAATTAGAGGATTGGGCCAAATGAAATCTGCTGAGGTTCAACAAGGACAAGTGCAGAGTCCTGCACTTAGGATGGAAGAAACCCATGCATTGCTACAGACTAGGGACCGGATGTCTTGAGCAGGGGTTCGGACTAGATGACCTCCTGAGGTCCCTTCCAACCATGATATTCTATGATTCTATCCACATCACTTTGATTTAGAAATCAGGCTCCAAATCTCACAATTTCAGATTTTAATTTGCAGTACTGCCCAGCTCCAGTCTAACCCAATACGTTACAGAAACTGTTTCTCTCTTGTGCTACTTTGTTATGTCTGCTTCAGGAGTAAGCTGAAATGAGGAAGTGCAGAGGTACCTGAAGTTTTGTTTGTTTGTTTTTTAAGATGTGCTGGTAATCTCCAAGACTACCTAAGCGACTGCCCTTCTCCCTATACAGCATCACAGTTCTTGGGTAATATTTTCAGAAGTCCCTAAATGACTTAGGAGTAGAGTTGCTCAGAAATTCTCCACTTTTTTCTGTTGGTGAATGCTGCTTCGTTGAAACTGAAATGTTCCAATAAGATAGTTCGACTTCAATGAAGTTCTGACAGAAAGCGAGCATGCTTTGAAACCTGCCTGGTTTCCTGCCCTCCTGGCTCTACTGCAGCTCACCTGGCAGGCTGCTGGGGAACTGGGAGCCTGGGAACACTAAAGTTTTATACCACGTTATACTTGTATAATCTCAGCAGTACAACCCACCCTAGTATGAACACAGTTATAATCAGTATTATGGCAGTATAGCTATTTCCATAGGGGAAGCTATATGGTATAAGGCACCTTTACAGTGGTATAACTATATTAACTTTTAATGTATGCAGGTGCCCACACACACTATCTGACTGGCACAATCGAGAAATCAAAACTCAAGTAAAAGCCCTGTAACCAATTTTTTTCAAGCACTTCACTGAGGAAATATGGATACGTAAGTGCCATCCAGTCATAAGAAAGGCTAAACACTCCTTTGTAAATATATGTACTATGTTGCTGTATATTTTAGGGACTTCCATGGCCTCCTTTACTGTAGTATCTGAGCCCTGTGAGGTAGGGAAGTTCCATTATCCATATTTTACAGAGGGGGAACCGAGGCAGAGAGAGAGTAAGTAACTTGCCCAAGTACTGTAGTTGTAGTCATGTTGGTTTTCCCAGACGTAAAGAAGAGCTCTGTGTGGCTCAAAAGCTTGTCTCCCTCACCAACAGGAGTTGGTCCAGTAAAAGATATTACCTCACCCATCTTGTCTCTAGGTTGCCCATTGTCACATGGGAAGTCCGTAGCAGAGCAGGGAATTGCACATGGGACTCCTGAGTTTCAATTTAGTACTCTAACCACTGGACCATCCTTCTCTCCTTTCAACAAACTGATAAGAATTTAACTACAGTGGGTATTTACAGACAGATGTTTTTCCTTGTGAAGGCTTGTTTCAGTGCTTCAGCAAAACTTTCTGCTAAACATTGGTAGCTGTATGTTATGATATTGATTTAATCTAGCATTAATATCATTATTGTAGTTTGGAGGTCCTCTGTTTCATACCAACAGTTCTGGCATGATCTGTTTTTGTTCCTGGTCTGTTTGATGGCATGAGACAACATAAAGGGGTGGAATATTTACCATCCATCATGCTCAGAAGGAGGATACAAGTAAAGGATGATACTTTGTTTGCACCTGCAAAATATTCAGGAGCTCCACAATATCATCAAAATGATCCAGAAGGTCTTTGCCATATTGATTGTTATTTCAATCATCATCTCCAGCAGTGACCTAGAACCACTTATCCACTGCCAATAGATGTGTTTCAGAATCTGTTCATCTGTTACTAAATGGTGTTTCCTTGCACAGCACATTTTCTTGTTGGTAGACAGCAGGTTTTTTCCCTTTTCTTCAAGCAAGTGCTACATTCTTTCTTCTCTGTTGGGAACATTTTCTTCCCTAAAAAACTTCTCTTGCTAACTCTCTCCCTCTCTCTGAGAGGCTTTAGGACTACATACAGTCCAACAAAGTAGGTGGATTTGACAACACCACATCCTCCTGAAGCTAGAAAATTACTTCTTTATACTTCAATTTACTCAGTTTCTTTCTGAATCAACTGTCCAACTTCCATGAGGTTCTGCTTTAGATGGCACTGTTAGAGTAGAATATAAATAGATCCTTAAAATAGATTTCTGTTTTAAGTTAACACACCAGTTGCATGCCAGCAACAATTTTTTTATACTATGTTGTTTCTTACTGAAAGACAGTTTTCAGATACTTGCTGCAATAAACCATTTTTTAATATAGATTGCAGGATGGACATATCATTTAGGCTTAGATCATGACACCATAGGTGTGACAGGTTCCCCCTGGGGTGCCACTTGGAACTAGGGTATCAATGAGCCCGCCTGGCCCACCAACCTGGGTTCCCTTTACACTGTACTGCTATGCAACCTGTCAAGCCCTTCCCCAGGCTTCAGACTGCACTTAACCAGCACACACAGGTAGGGACACACCCAGCTGCAGTTATACACTCAGATGCTGACATCAGCGCTACATGGAAGGTTCAGCTAAGGCACCTCCAAGTTGTTAAGGCACCTCTCCCCCCCGAGTGTAAACCCAAAATTATACCACCTTGCGCTGCACAGAGAACTGTATAGCATAAGCTCATGAAATTTGCCCCCTCCCTCAATGTGGAGAGAGATTTGGGACAGCGTTCTGTCCCAAGTTATAATTTCCACACACTGGTTTTAGACAAAACGAAACCAAGTTTATTAATTACAAAAGATAGATTGTAAGTGATTATAAGTGATAGCAAACAGATCAAAGCAGATTACCTTAGTAAATAAACAAAACTGCAAACTGAGCTTAACACACCAAATAGGTAGGATATGAATTAGTAGATTCTCACCCTGAGTGATTAACAGGCCAGCAGATTCTTAAGGCACAAGTTGCCTTGGATTTCCCAGGTTTTCATACACAGGCTAAAAATCCCTCTAGCTTGTGACCATCACTTCCCACAGTTCAGTCCTTGCCACTCAGGTGTTTCCAGGTATATTGTTGTAGGGTGAGTGAGGTACCAACATGGCATAATTTCCCCCTTTTTGTATCTTCTTCCCACAAACTGGAAATCTCTTTTGCTGTGACTTGGGTCAAACGGTTCCTATTGTGTAGTGCTATCTCTGAGAGATTTCTATTGTACACTGTTCCTGGGGTAATCCTTGTGCTTGTGTGTTTTTCCTCAATGAGCCATTAACATTGTTTGGCCTTTTTTTACTGTTGTACCTGAAAGGCTGCTTGTGGGTGTTTTCAACCTCAGAACATGTTTCAGTAACACATGCATAGCCAAACTTCATAACTTCACAAACGACAATAGCACATGCAATCCAATGAGAGATTAATGTCTAGCAGATCAAGACTTTTAGAATGATACCTCACAAGGCGTACTTTGTACAAAACATATCCTAATTACATGATAGGGGTGAATATTGGGGCGCCAGAGTGTCACAATAGGTACATCTACATTTACAGTGGTGTGTAGAGTAGATCAGCACAACAGTCAGCCAATGGGAGAGGCTCAATAGGTGAGTTGCATCCTGCTCCCAGTCACAGGGAAAAAACATAATTTGAAGTTACCTGATATGCACATCAGATTTCCAATGTAAAATAAAATGAAAGAAACTTGTTATTTTTTTTAAATAGTATGGAGACATATTGCATGACCTCTGTATCATAAGGGGTAATCTAAACATGTACTTGTCAACACAGAAAATGGAGGGGTCAGCAATTCATGTCATTCTGGACCAAATTTTACTGCCAGTCACATCTACTCACATATCAGAGGGGTAGCCGTGTTAGTCTGGATCTGTAAAAGCAGCAAAGAGTCCTGTGGCACCTTATAGACTAACAGACGTTTTGCAGCATGAGCTTTCATGGGTGAATACCCACTTCTTTGGATGCCTGACAGCAGCATTTGACCTTATGTGCAATATAGATTTGGGATTACTTACTTTGTAAGCTCTTTGGGACAAGGACCATCTTTCCATTATGTGTGTGCACAGTGCCTAGTATAACTGGATCCTGATTCCTGACTGGTGGTCCCTAAGCACTACTCCAGTGCAAATAAATACGTTGAAAATAAATGAATCATTCAATAAATAAAGCCAAAGATATAATTGAAAAATGGAGAGAAGCAGTTTACTGAAGTGTATGGGTCTGCAATTTCTACTTAGTGTTTCTAGTCTCAAATTTCCCAGACAACAATTTGAGATAATGCATTTGGATTGAAAATTGTAGAACCTGTTTTTAGTGAGGCTGCTAAAGACTCTGAAAAATAAAACACTCATTTTGGAGGGTCTGAATAGAATGCAATTACTGCACATACACATGAAGCAGTGAATCAAGCAGCAGAAACTAAAAAAAATATACATTGT
The DNA here is from genome assembly GCF_016161935.1 of Mauremys reevesii. Taxonomy (NCBI): domain Eukaryota; kingdom Metazoa; phylum Chordata; order Testudines; family Geoemydidae; genus Mauremys; species Mauremys reevesii. Next base: position 24,041,780 of record NC_052624.1, read on the forward strand.
GATAGAATGATTGTAGTAAATTGATGGATATTTTGATTATACCATTGTTTAGCTCTTAAGACTATGATGAAGCCAAGTGCTATTCACAGAAAACGGGGGTACCATGCAAATAAACAAAGTAGACTATGGGCAGGGTTCCATTTCAAATGGCATATAGTGCAATAAAACAAGTCAACACAACGCTGTAGATATTTTGCTTTCTGCACTACTTTTACTGGAGGAAGAATCCATTTGACTGCTATTATTATTTTAGGAAAAAAAATATGCCAACAAATTATTATTTTGTATAGTGGAAATAAAACTATTTGAGGGGAAAGTAAGAGACTTGCCAGTGATCAGCTGGTACACATGATAGTAATTAAAATATTTGTCTTGGACTTAAAAGGTTTCTTCAAAAGTGTATAACTTATTAATTTTTTCCCCCAAAATAGATTCCAAGGCCAGATGGGACTGTTACGGTCATCTACTCTGACCTCCTGCATAACACAGGCCATAGAACTTCCTCACAATAATTCCTAGAGCAGATCTTTTAGGAGAAAAAAAATCTAATCATGATTTAGAAGTGGTCAGAGATGGAATATCTACCATGACCATTGGTAAGTTGTTCTAAAAGTTAGTTACACTCATCATTAAAAATATACACCTTATTTCCAATCTGTATTTGTCCAGCTTCATCTTCCAGCTGTTGGATCATGTTATACCTTTTTCTGCTAGGATTGAAGAGCCCATTATTAAATATTTCTTTCCCACGTAAGTATTTATAGACTGTAATCGAATCACCCCTTAGCATTTTCTTTGTAAAGCTAAATAGATTGAACTCCTTGAGTCTATCACTCTAAGAAATCTTTTCTAATCCTTTGATTCTCGTGACTCTTCTCTGAACCCTGCCAATTTATCAGACATCTTTCTTCAATGGTGGACACCAGAATTGGACACACTATTCCAGCTGCGTTCTAAACAAAGAGGAAAAATAATTTCTCAGCTCCTATTGACAATTACCCTGTTTATCCATTCAAGGACGCATTAGCCCTTTTGGCCACAGCATTGCCCTGGAGCTTATTATCTGCCACTACTGCAGTTTTTGTGTCATCTGCAAACTTTAACAGTAATATTTTGTTCCCCACCGCAGGGCATTATTAAAAGCTAGATAGCATAGGGCCAAGAACCAGTCCATGCAGGACCCATTAGAAATACACCCATTCAATGATGATTCCTCATTTACATTTTGTGACCTGTCAGTCAGCCATCTTTTAATCCATTGAAAGTATGCCACATTCATTTTATATCATTGTAATTCTTACATCAAAGTGTTGTGCTGTAACAAATCAAACACCTTGAAGAAGTCTGAAGTATGTTACATCAACACTATTACCTTTATAAATCAAACTTGTAATCTCATCAAAAAAGATAGGTTGATGGAAAATAGATTCTGTCAAACTATATTTATTGGCATTAGTTATATTACCCTCCTTTAATTCTTCATTAATTGAGTCCTGCATCAGACAGTGTATTATCATGCCTGGGATTGCTGTCAGATTGACAGGCCTATAATTAGCGGAGTCATCCCACTTACCCTTTTTAAAGTATGGTACAACATTTGCTTTCTTCTATTCTTCTGAAACTTTCCCAGTGTTCCAAGACTTATTGAAAATCAGCATTAACAGCCTAACAAGCTCTTCAGCCAACTCTTTTAAAATTCTTGGATGCAAGTTATCGTGACCTGCTAATTTAAAAATGTCTCACTTTATTAGCTGCTGTTTAACATCCTCATGATATACTAGTGGAATGAAGAGTGTTATGATTATGACTACATCATCTGTTTTTCCCTTTCAAGTACAGAATGGAATTATTTATTGAACACTTCTGCCTTTTATACATTATTGATATTTCCATCATTCCCATCTAGTAATAGACCAATAAAATGTTAGGATTTTTTGTTCCTAATTGTCAGGGTCCCCCCCAAACTCTGGGGTGCAGATGTGGGGACCTGTATGAAAGACCCCCCAAGCTTATATTCTACCAGTTTAGGTTAAAACTTCCCCACCACACAAATTCCTTTCCTTGTCCTTGGACTGTATTGCTGCCACCCCGCAGCTCCCAAGCTCCTTCACTCTCTTTCCTGGGGAGGCTTGAGAATAATATACCAATCAGTTGCCTTAGCAATGTGAGCACAGACCAGAGCTTTTATCTACAGGACACTGAAATCAATCAGGTTTTTGAAAGAAGAACTTTATTTATAAAGAAAAAAATAAAAAGAATCACACCTGAAAAATCAGGATGGAAGGTAATGTTACAGGGTAATAAAAAGATTTAAAACACAGAGGATTGCCCTCTGGGCTCAGCTTCATAGTTACAAAAACAGGAATAAAACTTCCTCTGTAGCAGAAAAATTCACAAGCCAAAACAAAAGGTAACCCAATGCATTTCCTTGCCCTACTTATAATTTCTGTGGTTTTAGATGGATTATTCCAGGTATATTTTCAGGAGATATTGTACCTGCTTGGCATCTCCCTCCATCCGGAGAGGGAACAACAAAAGATAACAACAAACAAATCCTTTACCACCCCCACCTCCCAGATTTGAAAGTCAGGTGCCAACTAGGTTATTTGAACTGCTTAACCCCTTATAGGTAAGGCAATCCAGTTCAGCTGCCAAGGAGGGTTTTTATGCTACTGCATACATAAAGGTTGCTACCCTTCCCACTGTATTCATGACACTAGTATACTTAAACTCCTTCTTATTTTCCTTAACTCTTCTGGCCACAGAGTTCACCTTGTGACCCTTTGCTTCCCTTATCAGTTTTCTACAATTCCAAGCTTCTGATTTGTATTAATTACTATCAATGTCCCCCTTTTTACATTTGTTTTTATTTATAATAAAATAGCTGCCTTCACCTACCCTGTAAACCAGGTTGGGTTTTTTTTAATCAATACAGCCCTCTTCCTTGATTGTGGCATTCTAAATTCCCAATTATCATTCATATTTATCTGTTTAAGTTCTTCTTCCCAGGTGATTTGGCTCATAATTATTTTCAGCTTTGTGAAAATGATCCTTTTAAAGATATGAGTATAATAATCTCACTGGTCTGGAATGTATTATGTTTGCACATTATAAATATGATCATGACTTGATCACTTGTACCTAAATTACCATTAATTTTTAGTTCTGTGATCAGTTTCTCTATCTGCCAAGACGGTGTCTAATATAGAATTCCCCCATGTTGGATGCAACACTTTTTGAGTTAGGAAATTGTCACCTATAATATTAGGAATTCCAAGGATGCTTTAGAACTGGCACCACGAGACCACCAACACATGTCACTCAGGCTGAAGGAGCCAGTGATTCTGTTTCTAGTGTGATTTGGTGATCCGTAGGAGACACCAACTATCACATCTTGTGGTTTATCTGTTAGGACATTGTGTCATAAGAATTCAAGATGAAGCTGAACAAGAAGTGTGTAGGAGTAGGGGTATATTAAGATGTTGCTGTCTAACATTTATGGCAATTTTGGTTCCTTAACTAGAGAGGAAGGAATGGCATTTCTGGCTATGTCTGTTGGTTTAACCAACAATTTGTTGTGTTCACTAAGAATTGTATTGGTTTTACTGACTATGTCTATTTTATATTTAATTAAGTGAAAATGTATAATGTTGAGAAATTAAATGGGTATTGTTCAGGCATCCTTTAGGGTCTTGGTTTAAGATCCCTCCATGATTTCTAGAAGGAGATCACATGACAGAAGATGTGCTCCAAGGGGAGGATATCTAATTCTTAGTCTTAATGAATAAATTATTTAAAAAATAGTATATGTTGTACGTTTTATTGAGCTATTTTAAGTTTGAATTACTTAAAAACCCTGCAAAATTAATTATTTATCTTCAGCTAAAGACCTTGGGTTTGCCAAATATCTGTTTTCTTTCAACCACTGTATGTTCACTAAAAAATGTTTCATTTGCAGTGGTACAAGCAGTGTTTTACTGAATTCACAAAAAAATGCCATGGGAACAAATGTGTTTCTTCAGATTCATCATTGCCAAACTAATTTGTATAGAACAAGAACAAGCCCTAATCTTTGTCCATCCCTCAAACAACCCAAAACTAATCTGTTTTGAATGGTCAGAAATGTGAGACAGTCCTCAATATCCAGGCCAGATTTTTAGATATTTAGGTGCCTAAAGAAGTATATAAGTGTCTAGTAGGCTTTTAAAAAACCTCTAGGTCCCTAAATCCCATTGATTTATCTGCATCTTTAGGTACCTACAGATCTTAAATTCAAGCCCCCAGACTTCAAAGACCAATCACTTGTCAATGGCTGAGAATTTTCTCTGTAATGTGCTCGAGTGGTTGAGTTTTCTTTTTTCAGAATAAGTCTTCAAGGTGTGGCTGGGTGCCCACTGGCTTATTTGCTCTGATAAAGGATACAGGAATCCCATCACTGGGACCCACTGAATTGTATTTTTATGTTTGGTTCCACTCAGGTGTTTTGCAGTGTGGTGTCCATTTTACAACAAGAATGATAGGAAAATGCAGCACATAGGAAATAAAAATCTTAAACACAAGGACAAGAGGGAAAAGCAGTTGTTGGACAGCAGTGTAGGAAGTATAAGGCTTTAGTTGAAATCAGTGGCCCTCCTTAGCTTGTAAGATTGAACTCACAATCAAAGGTAGTATGGGTGATACAAAAGACTTAGCACTACAGCTGGAAAAAAAAGTGATATCTGAAAGAAAAAAGTCATTTTCAGTTTATGTTTGAGGGGAAAAGTTTAAAAACAATTAGTTTTGATCTGAATTTTTAATTTGACTGTTTTTGAACAATTAAAATTTCAATTTTGTTTTTTATCCCTTCCTTTTTTCAATACTGGATGCAATAGAATGAATGAATGTTTTCCCCCTTCCTTTTATTTCCCTTTTCCTTTTCCCACTCAAAGATTTGTAAAGTTACAGTAGAGGGGGAGAGGAAAGAAAAATGTAGGGGAAACCCCTTGGATATGATTAAAATTATAGCATTCAGTGGTAAAAATGGAAAAAAAGGAGGGGGGGAATGAAAATTAAAAAATCTCACATTTTGATTTGTAAAAGCCAAAGCTTAACTTACATTTACCCACATTTTTTTCATCAAGGTATATTCTGCCATGAAAAAATGTGTATTGGGGAAACTCCATTTTTCAGCAAGAAATTTGATCAACAAATTTTCACCGCCTCTGCTTATCACAAATTTACTGGCTCTTTCAGGGCCCTTTCCTGCCACATTGAAATCAATGGGCATTTTGTTATTGCATTCCTTCAGAGCAGAATTCAGCTCAGAAATTAGTTATTTGACTTCAAACAATTATATTCCCTAATCTGGAATTGGAAATGTTCATACAGACACACTTTGGAAGGGTTTTTTTATTACAACATTGATTTTTCTTCAGTTAAACTGCTCTGTGGGGGAGTTGGTACTATTGCTAAAGAGGGATCTGGGATGAAGGACTCCCTCTTGGTGGAAGGCCCAGGCAGGACATGTTTTGAAGCCTATGAGAATTTAAGTGGTGCAGAGTCTCTCTGTTATCCTTCTTTGCTACAGTGAGTTTTACCCTGTGTGACTGTGGTCAAATCACCTTAATGTTCCTATTATTTTATCCATGTAGCTATAATGCACAATTATAAAACTATTATTATTAATTTGTGTTTTGCAAATCATTGTAAAATTCTTGGGTAAAAGGAAAGTACTATTCATTTTAACAATGGCTGTTTTAGAAGTTTCTCTTTTAGTGGACATTGTTCACTAGGTTAACCTTAAAAGCAATGTTTTACTCTGTGTTCAGAATCAGAAAATGCTCCTACCTTCATCAAAAGTACAACTTTTAATATGGTCCTAAAAAAGCAGCTAAAAGGCTGTGATATTTTGATACTTAAAAAAAAAAAGCTAGAAGAACAAATGAAAGAGATCAGCAAACTTCCCTTGTCCAGCAGAAAGGATAAGGTTATTCAAGCTTTCCTGTCTACAGCAGAAGACGATTCAATAAAATTGCTTTGAAGTCTAGAGCATAAGAAAGAAAAGAAGCATCTGCTTTCCAAGCAACCGCACTTCCAATAAGAAGTCAGAGAAACTAAGACTGCAAGCATCCACTACAGGTTTAGAGATGATAATTCTCACCCTGAGAGCACTGGCAGATTTTGCTTTCCTTGTTCTATTTGTATGTTGGAATCAACTAAATGTAAGGTGTCAAATTCATCCCAAGTAGATGGCCAAATGTGGCTTCACTGGAGTTACACTAAGGACAGATTTGGCCCACTCCTAACTCAAAAATTGTACTTAATGATACTGAGTGCCCACTTATGTAGCCTAGTTCATCTCAAAGGTCTTTTCAAACTGGATATGGATGTTCACAATGCACAGATTATGAAGCCAGAAAAGACCATTGTGATCATCTAGGCTGACCTCCTGCATATTTCAGGGAAGCCGATGACCAGTGATAATTCCCATTTGAACTTAGATCAGATCTTCTAGAAAGACATCTAACCTTGAATTAAATTGCCAGTGAATGAGATTCCATCACCGCCCTCGGTAACCTGTTCCAATGCCAAACTGCTTTCACTGTTAAAAATCTGCACCTTATTGCACCTAATCTAAAATTGTCTGCTTCAACTTCCAGTCACTGGATCTTGTTACGCTTTTTTCTGCTAGACTGACGACCCCTCTATAAAATTTTTGTTCCCTCCTGTAGGTACTTACAGACTGATCAAGTCACCCCTTAACCTTTTTTATAAGCTAAATAGACTGGACTCCTTGGGTCTCTGACTATAAGGCATGTTTTCCAAACCTTAAATCATTTGTATGGCTTCTTCTGGACCCGCTCCAATTTTTCAACATCCCTCTTGAATTGTTGACACTGGACCTGGACACAGAATTCCAATATTCACACCAGTGCCAATCACACAGATAATATAACCTGTTGATATTTCCCTGGTTATACATAAGCCCTTTTAGACACAGCATTGTAGCATTTTGTCTACAGTGAAAAACAAAATATTACATAAAAGGTTAGACAGGAAATGAAGAATACTGTATAATATCCAAATGAAACTGCAGAGGGAAGTTAAGTAGGTAAAATGCAATTCTCCAAGAACACATTTCAGACAGTTCAGCTGTTCTTACACACCCTGGTTCTTATACGAGTGCCATAGAATCTTTAATGAGCTCCAGTTGTCAGATGTAAGTCTTTCCTCTGAAAGACAGCCCTAGTAAAAATAACCCACCGAACAGACAAGAGGATTATCTTCATCCCTTTGCCTTCGTCTCTCATCCTTTCCCATGCACCTTTGTGTTTCCCTCTTCAAAGCTCTTTCTTACTTTTTGGTTTCTCATTTTTTCACTTCCCTGCAACATCAGCAATTGCAGATGTTACTTCTGCTCCTGCTGTGAGAACAGATGATACCACAAGTTACCAGATTGTAGGAAAAGGGGAGGCAGAATGGCTGAGAGGTAGCCTAAGGTTTTTCTCTGATTGATAATAATGCTACAACTCCTTCCTACTGCCCTCCCTTCCTAGAGAGCATCATCAAGGCATATGGCAGTCTCTCTGTATTGAGACCAGTGCTGTTCAACATATTCAGAAATGATCTGGAAAAAGTGTTGAACAGTGTAGTGGCATAATTTGCAGGTGATACAAAATTACTCAAGATAGTTAAGTCCAAAGCTGACTGCAAACAGTTACAAAGGGATTTCACAAAACTGGGTACCTGTGCCACAAAATGGCAGATGAAATTCAGTGTAGATCGGGGTCGGCAACGTTTCAGAAGCGGTGTGCCAAGTCTTCATTTATTCACTGTAATTTAAGGTTTCATGTGCCAGTAATACCGTCTAAAAATGTTAAATGTCTCTTTCTACAAGTCTATAATATATAACTAAACTATTGTTATATGTAAAGTAAATACGGTTTTGAAAATGTTTAATTTTAAATGAAACTTCTTAAATTAAAATGCAGAGCCCCCCAGACCAGTGGCCAGGACCCGGGCAGTGTGAGTGCCACTGAAAATCAGCTTGCGTGCCATAGGTTGCCTATCCCTGGTGTAGATAAATGTAAAGTAGTACACACTGAAAAACATAATTCTAGCTATACATATGTTAGGATATAGATATTCAGGCCTGTTTCTAAAGGCCTATACTTTAAGAATGTAGATATATGTTTATCATTTAGCTAGTTATAAAGGTATAAAAGAAAGAATCAAAATTACTTTCTGCCTGTGTAAGGGCCTTCTCTCACTGTGACAGCCTGAGGCCCTTTTCTTAAGCTAAGGCCTTTGGTTAAGCTGTGGGAGCAGCCATAAACTGGGAAGCATATGGTCACATCCTCACATTCCAAACTAGTCATATTGAAATAAGGCAATCTGGGGCTGTTAGAAAGGTGACCGATCTATCACCTCCAGATAAAGGGAAGAGCCTAGAAGATGTAAAAGGAAATTTAGTTTGATAGTTTTCTGTTTGGTAAGAACTCACTTATCAATAGACATAGTTGGGAAACCCTTATGTCTTTATAGATGTAGTTGTGAAATCCTCACTTCTGTATTGTTTTGTCATTATAGTTCCCACTTTGCTATTGTTTATTTGCATGGTCTCTGTCTGGTTCTGTGATTGTTTCTGTCTGCTGTATAATTAATTTTGCTGGGTGTAAACTAATGAAGGTGGTGGGATATAATTGGTTAGCTAATCATGTTACAATATGTTAGGATTGGTTAGGTAAATTTCAGTAAAATGATTGGTTAAGGTATAGCTGAGAATATTACTATATAAATTAGGGGCAAACCGGAAGTAAGTTGGGATCCGAAAATAAGGAGGAAGAACTTAGATATTGAATTGTTTGCACCTTCGGATTTTGGGTATTGTTGCTCTCTGTTCATGTGAGAAGGACCAGGGACGTGGGAGGGTGAAGAAATAAGCCCCCTAACAACATACAAAATGATAGAGTCTAAATTAGCTGTTACCACTCAAGAAAGATCTTGGCATCATAGTGGATGGTTCTCTGAAAACATCCACTCAATGTACAGTGGCAGTCAAAAATAGCTAACAGAATGCTAGGACCCACTAGGAAACGGATAGATAATAAGATAGAAAATCTCATAATGCCACTATATTAATGCATGATATGCTCACACTTTGAATATTGAATGCTGTTCTGGCCGCTCCATCTCAAAAAAGGCACATTAGAATAGGAAAAAGTAGAGAGCAGGGCAACAAAGATGATTAGAGGTATAGAACATCTTCCTTATGAAGAGAAATTAAATAGACTGGGACTCTTCAGCTTGGACAAGAGATGAGTGAGGGGTGATATGATAGAGATCTATGAAATTATTAATGGTGTGGAGAAAGTGAATAAGGAAGTCTTATTTAGCCTTCAGCTAACACATGAACCAAGATTCACCAAATGAAATTAATAGGCAGCAGGTTTAAAACAAGCATAAGGAAATACTCATTGCCAGGGGACGTTATGAAGGCCAAAAGTATAACTGGGTCTGAAAAAGAATTAGATAATTTCATGGAGGATAGGTCCATCAATGACTATTAGCCAAGATGGTCATGGATGCAACCCCATGTTCCAGATGTCCCTAAATATCTGACTGCTAGAAGCTGGAACTGGACAACAGGGGCTGGATGACTTGATAAATTGCCTTGTTCTGGTCATTCCCTCTGAAGCATCTGGCATTGGCCACTGTCTGAAGACAGGATACTAGGTTAGATGGATCATTGGTCTGACCTTGTGTTGCCATTCTTATGTTCTTATTATGTTAACAGTAGGCTATGACAATAGAGCTTTCTTCCCCAAAATAACCAAAAATTGCTAACAGGCCTTTCCCCTTCCCAAGTTCTTTCATGAATTAATGCAGCCTCTCCACAGACATTCAACTTTAATATCCTTTTTCTGATTAAATAGTAACATCAGTATGCCCCTGATCCCTCGAGGAGTCTTCTTCAGTCTTTTCCAGTTCAAAAACCAGTGTATGAAAAACAACCAGGCCAAGACAAACTTAGTTCCTTGTCCCTTCTTCTTGGATAGGCCATCAGCCCCACCAGCTCCCTCCAAGATTTTTGCCTCAGCTGCAGTTGACCTGGTGAAACATAGGAAACAGTTTCATTAAAATTTTGTCCCCCTTCTTTATTAGTACAATTTTGATATTAGAAAAATTTCAATGAGTTCCATAGCTGGTCAACAAACAGAATGAAGTTTTTGTGATCATTTCTTCCAAAAAACTGTCTGTTTTTCATTGGAAAAGTTGGAATGTTGAAAGTTTTTGACTAGTTCTAATTTGCAGAAAGGCAGAGTTTATGTAGCCCTTCTCCCAGAATGCCTTGCCTATTCCAAGATGGCATGCTGGCTGCTCTGGGACAACATTTCTCAGAAATTCTTCAATCCTGAGGAGAAAGGGGATCCCACCCTACTCTTGGAACTCTGGTGTCAGGCACAGAGCAAAGTTAGTAACTGGGTGTCTCTCCCAAACCACAGACTGTAATCTGAAGATAATGTCTCCCTCAGCAACCATATCTCCGTGCCACATGGAGTACCCAAAGGAAAACTCTGGAACAGAGCTGTGCTGGCCCTAGAGAATTTCCTCATTAACCTTCAGGGGCTAATTCATCACATCATCTAACTATTGAGGAAAGAGAGTTGAGATGCAACATATGTTAACAGCTTAGATAATGCTTATACTCATCCTTACTAAAGAGTGTAATTGAAATAGTCATATGCCCCAAAATACTTTGTTAAAATGACATCTTTATAACAAGGCATATAGCAAACTTGCTTCTACAACAGTTTCTTAAAGATCATCTCTATTATTTAAAATTTCTGAAGTGTGAATACAGTAAATATGTTTTGGTGGGCTTCCCTAAGAATATGCAGCATTTCAGAATTACTGTACAAGATGTTAAGATTCATGTCTCCATTTAAAAAGGACTCCTGGCTTCCTGAATTCTTGTATAAGTACAACAAAACTCATCAATCTAATTAAACAACAGCACCTTAGGGGGCCATGCTAACCAGAGTGAAATGGATAGCATAGCAAAAATATCCTTCAGGGAGTGAGTATAGTTGTCAATATTGCAAAGATAATTAGCTCCAGATATATGCCAGAGTAAATCTTATTTTGTCTTAATCTGTCAAATTAGTCTACTAATGTCAAGTCATCTACTAATATGAGTAAAGGTACTACTGCAAGAATAGGTATATTAAGAATGTCCAAGTTATGACACTGAGATAATGGGTTTAAATCTAATCCCTTTTGCAAGCCAATGGAAAGTTATTTTTCAAATAATGTATGTCCCAACCTTCACCTTATAACACTGAAGAAGGAATTCAAATATAAGGATGTATATGTTTAGCATTGTTCCAAAATCATTTTTGGAAGTCTGGGTAATCTCACCGACTGACACAAATTTAACTACTCTCCTTATGCCATGGATTCATAAAACTATCACTCTACTCCAGACAGGTCTTCTTTTGTCCAAATTAAAATCTCAACCTGTCTCTGACATCTCCTCATGGACATTTAGCTATCAGTTCAACCTCAATATGGCTAAAGAGGACAGAGCTCTTAATCTTTTCCCCCTAAACCATCTCCCCCACTTCTTTCTCAATCATTGTGCCAGCCACGTAGGCCCGTAACCTGGACATCATCTTCAATGCAGACCTCATTCGATTTTCACAGTCAGGCAATGTCTAAACTTTGCTGTTTCTTACTGCATAGCATCTTGAAGATATGGCCTTTCCTATCCATCCACACAGCTAAAACTTTCATCATCTCACGTTTTAGATATGGCTACATTCTTTTCTCTGGCCTTGACAAATGCAATCTTGTCTAGCTCATATCCATTCAGAATTCTGCTGCATAAACTCATTTTCCTAGCACATCATTTTGACTACATCACCCCTTTTTGCAACCCTCCAGGCTCCCCCACTGCTTGTTTTCAATGTCAAGGACACACAGACTATCCCCACTCTACTCATCATCTCTCATTGATTATCAAGATGTTGACTCCCATTTTTGATAGGCCCATGGTGCCAGCTTCCATCGCCGACTTGTTAAATTTTCAAGCAAGTACCTTTGTGCTTTCTCCCATATTGCTTCTCACGCTTGGAAGAAGCTCCCAGTAAACATCTGCAAAGGTACTTTATTATCCTCCTTCAAATTCTTCCTTAGAGCTCCCCATAGGCATGATGCCAACAAAAAAAAACTGGCCCCCCAAAATTAGTCACATCATACTGACTGATATTGTTTCACTGTTTCCTTGTAGTTCCTTGGCTGTCTGTATCTATCTGTTGCATCATTTTATACTTAGTCTGGAAGTTCTTTATGGCAGGGGCCACTTTTTTGTTCAGTGTTTGTACAGTGCCTAGCACAGTGGGGTTCTGGCACATGACTGGGGCTACCAGGTGCGGTGGTGATGTAAATAGTAAATAACAACATTTTCAGTCAGACAGGTGAGAAGTCAGAAGCCCCATAGTCTCTATCATCCTGGTTAAACAGCATCTTTCTCTTCATAGGACAAAGCCAGTACTCCTTCTGACTGCACTTGTCCTGTGATATGCTGGTTGACTTGCCTTTTTTCAAGACTCTTATTCTTAACAGACAACAGACCTTTGTTGTAATTTTAAACATTGGTACACTTTATTTATGGGGACAGCATATCAATCTGCATTAGGGCTACCAGAAAAGCATGTCTGTTTTATCCAGTCTAAATAAATTAGCCTCTGCTGACAGCCATACGGATGTTTCAAAGACTTTGGTTGAGCATATTAATGTCTCACCAAATTAAGAAGATCAAAATAATAAGATTTTAGTGCCAGCACTGAACCTCTTATAGTTTTTTGAGACGGTCTTAAAGAGATCAGTCAGACAATATTCAGAGTTGCTTAAGTTCCTTATTCCTCAGATCCTTTCTGATCTCTTTCTTGGTTGACAGTTAAACAAGACTTGATTTGCTGTTTTTTTCCTCAATTATGGCAGTTTGAATGTATTGTCTTTACATTTATTATATTTCTCTCCCCAACTCCAATGTCCATCTGGAAATGTCTTTCAGCTGAATCATGTTGATGGGGAAAAGTAAGATAATTTATAGCTGAGAAAAATATCTCGGACAAGAAAAAAATGTCTTTGTCAACTAGCAAATGGTGAAATTCACAATAACTAGCATTGCTTGCATTATTCAGTGATCTGATTGAGAGGGAATCAGAACAGGGGCTGATTGGGTATATTTAGCTCAGCACTAAATTAATGTGGGATTTTCAAAGGAGCTCAGCATTGGCCTAACTCTGCTCCTATCGACACTAGTATGATTTTTACCATTGATTCCAGTGGGAGCAAAGTAAGGCCAATGCTGAGCATTTCTGAAAGTCCCACCATACTGTATGACTGGATTCCAGGAAGGTCTTCTCTCTCATTACTGAAGCTACCATAAATTACTATGATTATTACTTGATCCAAACATCACAGTTAGGTAAATACTAGCTCTTCTTTGGCTCTTTTATAGTAAATATTAATAAACAAAAGCTACATTTAGAGTCAGTTAAGATTGCATTAGGACAGACCTCACCCACTCAAATCTTTGAAAGCATGAAAAGAACAAGTGATGGAAACGGCTCTCCTTGCCTCTTCAGATGCCTATGGTGCTGTTGATAACACATTTTGATGCCCCGTAAGGTATTCGCTTCCACCTCCAACATGCACCGAAAACCAGTACATACCCCAACTTCATCCCACACATTCTGTGATGCAAAACCTTGATGGTGACTGTGACAAAGAGGGTAATTTGTGATTCACAACTCTGTGTCAGCAGCTTTTGTCAGGCCTGATATACCCACTACACCTAACATACTGTTGTCTTAATCTGTATCTAAAGGTATCATGTAAGATATCATTAGAAAACGAATAACTCCCTAATCATTAACACTCTTGTGTGATGTATGTATAGCGTGTGTATAAAGAGTTATAGATATGTGCTAGAATTATGTTCCTAAAATCCGTTTGGCAAGCAATGCATAAGCCCAGTCTGCCCTAGAGAAAGGAATGTGTATTTGTTTGTTGGCAGGGAGACACAATGGAAGCCCCATTTATATACAAATCAGCAGGGGAATGGGAAGTCCACAGGAAGGGAAGAACTGTATGTGGTCTGGGGACAAAACAGTTTGGGAAGATGTAAAGAGAGAGACGATGCCATCTGAACAGACACAAGGGCTGTTGCAAGCTGAGAAAGATGGGTCCTTCAACCAAGGGGGCTGAAGTCTCTCGGAACTATTTATAGTTGGGAAACCTGCTTAGGCAAAGATCTTTCACCCAGGAAAACAAGGGAAAACAGCACCTTGCACTATTGCAGATGGTTCTGACAGAAAGCCATGGCTGGAAAGAAAAAAAAATGGTAAGAAATCTGCCTTGAGCTAAAGCTGTAGCTTGTTGAGTTAAGTCTCAGCCACTAGAAAGTGTATTTTACTTTCATTTTCTGGTAACCATTTTGTCTTAATCCCTTGTATTTGAACTCACTAAAAACCACTCCCTTTTTGATTAAATAAACTTGTTTTTACTTTTAATCTAAACCAACCCAGTGCTGTGTTTGAATTGACGTGATTGTTAATGTGAGTTAAAATAATAAGCTGTGATTTTTGTCTCTTTAAAGGACCAAGAAACCCTATTACTCCTCTGAAAGTTCCAGGAGATGGTTGGACATTTAAGGGCAGACAGTTTCAAGGAAATTAGGGACTGGGAGTGCACTGGGATCACTTGGCTAGTAGTAACCAAGGTTGTTGGAGACTAGAGCATGAGTGTGGTGTAACAAGCAGGCTGCTGGAGTCAGAGTTGCTGAACCAGGTCTGCTCAACACACACACAGTGCATGTTTGTATGCTGGCTGGGAGCATCCAGACAGGGAGCTATAGCAGCAGAGCATTTTAAGGCACTCAGGGTTACAGGACAAGCAGAGATAACTTCTCCCTGGTCTGAGTTGCATCCCAAAAAGTGGCAGTGACCCCACATAGTCTTGTTTCAACAAATCGACACATCTTTCCCTTCATTTAGAAAGTTATTCTGCTTCAACATGCAGAGATCACCATCAAAGTTTTGCATAATGAATTTAGAGTAGTGTTTCCGTGTACCAGTTTTAAAAACACTGCCCAAATCTGCATGTTATGGGGCTAGACTAAAAGTATTGACCAATGTACTAATGTATATATAGGCAGGGGTTTTATGAAGTTTAACAATTTATGTCTCTACAGAGGATCTGAACATATACAGCACTATAAAATAGTAAGTATCATTATCACAATTCTGTTGTAGAGAAGTACATATAATAGGTTTCTTTTGAGTTTTAAGAGTGCTTCTACTAATTCTTGAATGCGACCATTATGCCAGGATGTTACAGAGATGGGTGTATTATAGATTCATAGATAAGCCCTACTTGAGGTAGCAGGTTTAATACAAACAAGAGGAAGTACTTTTTCATACAACACAAAATTAACCAGTGGGACCTATTGCCTGGGTTGTTGTGATGGCTAAAAGTATAACTGGGTACAAAAAAGAATTAGATAAGTTCATAGGGGATAGGCCCATCAATGGCTGTTAGCCAAGATGATCAGGGACGTGACCCCAAACCTCTTGACTGCCAGAAGCTGATCTCTCCAAATTGCCCTATTCAGTACACTTCCACTGAAGCTCTGGTACTGGCCACTGTCAAAAGACAGGATATAAGGCTAGATGGGCCATTAGTCTGACCCTGTATGGCCATTCTTACATTCTCTTATGTACAAAGGCTATCGTGTCAGGGCAGCAATTGTCCCTAAGTTGACATCCTCAGGGGCTTCATAGGTAATATGTTAATAGAAGCTCACACCTACTCATAGCAAAGACTGTATTTGGGAGGCCTGAAGAGGAAATAGGGAGATGATGAGGGCCACTGAAGTACTGGGCTGATGAGAAGAAGATAGAGGAGGATGACAGACAGGAGAGCCCTACTATGTAAGTGAGTATGAGCTGGTGTCACTCCCCTATAATTGCAAGTATGTTCTTTACCTGGCTACACTGATACTCAGAACTAGGAGAGATGTGATTTTATAATGTTTTCTTTTAGTTTGGTATGATTTCCCTAATATTTTCTAATAAACTTTGTTGTAGTTGTGGGCTAAGATCATTTGAAGGGATATTGACCGTGAGATGAGCCATTCCAGGAGAGATAACAATCTTCTAGTCTAGGAGTAGAAGTAACAAATTGTGTCTCCAGACTGAGCTTTGGGACAGGCCAACAGGTTCTGTCCCATAAGGCATGTTCAGATCTCAGACTGTGCTTGGCCCAAAGCACAGGAAAAACCTGAAGACCACAAATGAAAAAGGAAGCTAAAGTAGCAGGCAGATAGACAGGCAGAAATAGTTATGCATTATTTTAATTCTTGGCAAGCTAATTACAGACAATATTTATTCAAACACAACAGCTGACCTTCTACTTAAAGTCTGTGGCTTTTTCTGACCCAATCATTCTCAAAATCATCTTAAAAATGTTTTTTTTTTTAAAGTTCCAGAACAATTGTATTTACGTAAGCGTCACTGGTACAAAAACATCGGGTTTAGGTTTAGCAACAAGGATCCAAGTTCTCCAGGGAGGCCGAGTTATGCTTGAAGGCTGCTCAAATCATACCCATGTGCTTACAGCTGTTCCCATAGCCAGGGGCTACTGGAACACAAACACTCCCTTATGCCCTAACCACGTTCCCTATGCTGGATGCCAGGAGGGAATAGAATTTATATTGAGCATAGGTCTCAAACTTATTTTTTTACTGTGTGCCCCCCTTCTCCATGGGAATCATATAACAAGTTCCCCTCCCCCCACCACTCCCAACTCCCACACATCTGGGACAGAAAGTGATTCACTGAGGGGAGCTCTTTGCCCACACTTGGGGCTGCAACTTGGCATGGCTAGCTCCATCCTGGGAGAAGCCCATGCCAACATGGTGTGGAATGGACCAGGGCTTCTTACCCTCTGTCCTCATTGCCCCAGACCCTTTGACTTCCGCAAGCTCCAGAAGATTTAAAATATGCAGAGCTGCAACTGGGTGTCTGGGCAGGGGCAGGGCAGCGGAGGGAGAGTGCACAGGGAGCCCCCAGTAGTCAGGGAGTCAGGAGAGGGTGTATGTAGAGCAGCAGGTTGCTGACCAGGCAAGGCAGGGCTAGTCTGGGCAGCATTGTGCTCCTGTGACCATGGGGGACCCATCCCCAGCCCAGACATCTGACCAGACACAGCCTCATGCTCCACCTCATACCTCTCTGATAAGGGGTGCATCCCACTTTGGAAACCAATGATATAGAGAAATGGACCTGACTCTATGCCCCAGTGATTACCTTATACAAGGAAAACCTGAAGGAGCTGGCACAACTGCCAAGTTTTCTGCAGCTCCATCTGTGGACTTTTATGTAAATTATTTGCAACCATGCAAATCAGCTAATTAAATCATCTGCATATTTTTCAAGTAACTTGTATATGGCTAAACTTCAGCCTAAGGTTAATACAACCTGTCCCAAGCATTGACGGGGGTAGGGCATGGGGATGCACAACACCTGGTAGCAATAAACTGGAGACAGACAGGGTGGAGAGGCTTTCTGGACTGTAAATGAGGCACCACAGCAGTCTCTGTTAACTGAAAGGTGCAATTTCACACCTTTCCTGCAGCCCCACACGATGTATGACTTTCAGTCTCAGGAATGTGCCATAGGGTGGCCTACAGGTTGGAGGCTATGTCTACACTACCCGCTGGATTGGCGGTAACCAGCATATTGTTATAATTATAGCACCTAGAGACCACAACTGAGATCAAAGCTCCATTGTGCTAGGTACTGGACAAACATATAGTAAGAGACACATAGTTGCTGACAATCTAAATACACAAGACAGAAAGGGGGTTGAAGCACAGAGGCTTGCCCAAGCACGTGAGGTAAGTGGCTAAGCCAGTAATAGAATCCAGGGCACCTGACTTCCAGTCCTGCCACATTGCCCCTCAAATGCTGCCTGTGCTGGGGATCTTATCTGTGTGTTGACTGGCATACTAGAAAGGTTAACTTTTGGTTAAAATTCTTAGAACAGAAATAGACAAACTCATTCATTCTGATCAATTTGGTATTGTCTAAACAGTTTCTGTAATAAGCAAAAATGCAGAGGAAGACTTTTTTTTATATTTTAGTAATATACACAAAATATACACAAAATACTTGGTATATAATATGAGCTCTGTTTTGGAATCTTGTCAGAATATGAAACTTTGTTCTTGAAAAAACAAAATCCTTATTATATATCAGGGATTGTCTACCTTTGGCATGCGGCCTGTCAGGGAAATTCGCTGGCGGGTGGGCCGGTTTGTTTACCTGCAGTGTCCACAGGTTCGGCTGATGGCAGCTCCCACTGGCCGCAGTTTACCGTTCCAGGCCAATGGGGGCTGTGGGAAGTGGCATGGGCTGAGGGATGTGCTGGCCGCCCTTCCTGCAGCACCCATTGGCCTGGAACGGCGAACCACGGCCAATGGGAGCTGCGATTGGCCAAACCTGCGGACGCTGCAGGTAAACAAACTGGCCCAGCTCGCCAGTGGATTTCCTGACGGGCCGTGTGCAAAAGGTTGCCAATCCCTGTTATATATGAAGCTTTACCTTTCAGGATTACAAATTATGTTTAAGGTTAAAGAATCCATTTTCACCTGATACAAGTCTTCTAGACAACCAGAATGTGTCTATAAAAATGGCACAGATACTAGGGAACAGTATTCTGCTGTAAGTACTGAATGTTAGTACTTATCCTTCTGTAAATACAATATGTTCAAATATCACATTAAACCTGATCAAGAATTGGGCAGGGTTAAAACTGCGCAGGGTTAAACACAATATAAGAAATGTTCCTGTTTGTGTAAACTACAGACACATACGTATTATATCAGTCATCAGTAGAGTACACATTATTACAGCTGCCATTCCAACTGCTACAGAATATACCTGTAGCCAACATTTGCCCTTGTGACTGAGTTTTACAATATGAAAAGCAGATGGCTCTTGATCTCCTCTAACTTTTTAGTCTCTTGCTCCCAAACATGTAGCACAGGGGTAGGCAACCTATGGCACGTGTGCCGAAGGCGGCACGCGAGCTGATTTTCAGTAGCACTCACACTGCCTGGGTTCTGGCCACCGGTCCGGGGGGCTCTGCATTTTAATTTAATTTTAAATGAAGCTTCTTAAACTTTTTAAAAACCTTATTTACTTTACATACAACAATAGTTTAGTTATCTGTTATAGACTTATGGAAAGAGACCTTCTAAAAAGTTAAAATGTATTACTGGCATGCGAAACCTTAAATTCGAGTGAATAAATGAAGACTCGGCACGCCACTTCTGAAAGGTTGCCGACCCCTGATGTAGCATTATGTGGTAAGGTAAGAAAGTCTGGGCTTGGTCCTTATCTCATTTACAGCTTCATAAGTGAGGAGTGACTTCTGTGGTGTCACTTGAGTTACAGTAGTTTGAAAAGATATAACTTAGGGGAGAACCTGGCTTTGGGTGGGTGCACACGCACATGCTAGGTAAACCTAATAAAATGTTTCCTGGGTTGATATACTTTGCCTTCAGAACTCCGAGAACAAGGACAGGAGTGAAGAAGCATCTGAGGAATAAAGAAAAGGGAAGGGGCAGTTCTCTTTTAGGTTAAATGTTATTACTTAAATGCACATTTTTGGGGAAAGTGATTTTTTCCCTATTTCTTTAAAGACTGAATCATTGTTTCAGGCCAAGCTCTCACATTTGTCAGCTCAGCAGGAGGGAGGAGCTCAGGATTTCTTCATGAACGGTTTATAATTATGACTGCTAACTCACTTCTCCTTGATCTTTAGGTTTTGCTCTGTTCTCTTCCTGCAGCCTTTGGTGATACTTCTTTTCAGGGACAAGGCTACCTCCGTCCACACAGGAATCTGTTCAAGGCCGTGGGTGGACAATTAGGTACCACAAACTTCTTACTCTTTAGCTTTTCTCCCTCGTGGCTTTGCATGACCATACCTCATTGGAATACTTCGTAAAGTGAGGGAGGCTTCCCATAGCTTCATTATAGAGAAATGAAGAACTTACATCTCTAGAAATCAGCTCCCTCTGATCACCCCTAACACACCCTTTCTTGCTATATACAGGGAAGCCTCTTTATCCCTCACCTGCTTATCAAATGCCTGGTATTAGAGTTCATTATCATGGCAGGGTGAGATTACATCATGAAGGAGCATTTGATCAGGAGTACTGTCTGCAGGAAAAGCCAGTCTTTGTCCCCCACACAAGGACAAACAGTTTAGGGAAATTAAAACACAGGACTAAACACACTCGATAACCCTGCATTTATACCACTGGCCTTGAATGAAATGGATTTATTAAGGTTGGATGTGTACTGGCTTACAGCCTGCTCGAGACCCAATATTCAAAAACAAGATCATTTTGATTTTAGTGTTGCAATGGAGTAAAATGTACATTTTACTAAACATTTAGTACTTTATCTAAACATTTAGATAAAGGTGTACAAGTTCCCCCTTGCAAGACTTATACTGAATGTAGCAGACTAGTAATCTGGTCACTGAATTCTGATGTGATCAAATATGTTTACAGGATTATCTGCATTTACATCTTTCCAAGTTAAATTCCATATTTTCATGATAACTGTTAGTGTGTCATTTCTTACCATGGTTTGTGGTGCAAAGGGAAGTGTCAGTCTTCTGAATGTGGCCTGGTTTAATAATTAGGGAACCAATATGTACGTCGTTATTCATGAATGATGAAAATAATGTAATTTGATTGATATAACTATGATGCATTATAGTCTTTAAGTTATTAATAATATGACCATTATGCCTTTTTGTTGACAGAAAATGAATTAATTTGGTCATTTCACTTCTTTTTTGAAATTTTTTTTGACAGTGCTGCAGGATTTATCTAATGTAACTCTCATCAAGTCAGAATTCATTTTCAAGACAGCTTACAGAGACATTCAAAGAACTGTGAAATAATGTAAAATTCTCTGTTCATGGCTCTATAAAATAAGTTGATGTAAAGAATCAAGGCATCAAGGGATGTAAAGAGAAGAAATTCTTCAGTGGCCTTTATACCAGTGATAGAAGCCTGGATAATAAACTAGCAGAATTATAAATACTCACTTATGAAAAGAAAGTTGATATAATTGGTATTACTGAAACCTGGCAGGATGATTCATATGACTGGAATGTTAAAATAATCGGGTACACCCTATTTACAAGAGAATGAGGGCAAACAGGGAGGCCAGGTGGCACTCTTTAATGCAATACCTTTACCTGCATTAGAATTATTGACAATTCAAAAGGACAAGCTCTGGAATGCTTATGGATAAAGGTACTAATGGGTAAATCACAAGATAGGCTAATAGTGGGTGTTTGCTATAGATTGCCATATCAGATGAAGGAATAGAATGAGCAGCTCCTTAAACATCCTTCTATAACAGGGATCGGAAACCTTTGGCACACTGCCCATCAGGGAAAATCACTGGCAGGCCAGGATGGTTTGTTTACCTGCAACATCCGCAGGTTCGGCCAATCGCAGCTCCCACTGGCCATTCCAGGCCAAAGGGGGTGTGGGAAGTGGCGGCCAGCACATCCCTCGGCCTGCGCCGACACAAAGTAAAAACTATGTCCCCATGCTAATTTTTCCCCTACTGTTACACTTTCTTGTCAACTGTTTGAAATGGGCCATCTTGATTATCACTACAAACGTTTTTTTTTCTCCTGACGATAATAGCCCACCTTAATTGATTAGTCTTCTTAGACTTGGTATGACAACACCCATATATATCTTCCTACTGTATTTCCCACTGCATGCATCAGATGAAGTGGGTTTTAGCCCATGAAAGTTTATGCCCAAATAAATGTGTTAGTCTCTAAGGTGCCACAAGTACTCCTCGTTCTTTTTAAAAATCTTTGGAGATTCTAAAAATTATAAATTACATGAAGGTACTTTAACCAACTTGGGGTAATTCTATAGTAGACCTTGTAACAATGCTGGTTCTGGTGGGACCCAACTGAGAGTGCCAATTCAGGACAAATTGCTTAAAGCAGGGCAGTTACAGCCCAGGGCGGGGTTTTTCCACCTCTAAGGCAAACCAAACCAGCTAGACAGAGAGGAATTTGGTTTTACCCCACTGGCTAACCACAAGTCTCACAAGCAATTCCCTTAGACACTCCAGTTTCCCAGTATTACCACCAGTGCCACTCATTATGGGGACAAATGGTTATGAAAACCAATGCCCTAGTAAAAGAAAAAAGGGTTCTCTCGATCCCAAACGACCAAGCCCCAGACCCAGGTCAATATACAAATCAGATCTTACCCACAAATCATGCTGTTGCCAATCCTTTAAAATCTAAAATCTAAAGGTTTATTCATAAAAGGAAAAAGACATAGATAAGTGCTAGAATTGGTTAAATGGAATCAATTACATACAGTAATGGCTAAGTTCTTGGTTCAGGCTTGTAGCAATGATGGAATAAGCTGCAGGTTCAAATCAAGTTTCTGGAGTACATCCACAGCTGGGATGGGTCATCAATCCTTTGTGTAGAGCTTCTGCTCGTAGCAAAGTCCCTCCAGAGGTAAGAAGCAGGACTGAAGACCAGATGGAGGAGCTGCAGCAGCTTTTTATAGTCTCCTGCCATGTGGTCTCTGCTTTCTTTGTCCCAAAAACAAGCTGTCCATCACGTGGCATGGAAAAACCTCAGAGTTCTGTCCATAGGCATGTCCCTGCGTACCTTGCTGAGTCACAAGGTGTATCTGCCTTCTTTCAATGGGTCAATTGTATAGCTGATGGTCCTTAATGGGCCATCAAGCAGGCTAGGGAGTGATGACACCAACTCGTCTGAGGTGTCACCCGGAAGCATAGCATAAGTTTGAAATACACTACGGACAGTATACAGCTAATATTCATAACTTCAACTACAAAAATGATACACACATATGGACAGCATAATCATAAGCAGCAAATCATAACCTTGTCTTAGACACCTTATTTGACCCCCTTTATAAAAGATTTGGTGCCACTACAGGACCTTGGTTGCAACAATGATCTATATGGTCCCAGTTCATGTCAATAACATCACAGACCCATAAAAGTGAATTTATCACTGCACTAAATACTGATGGTTGTCTAAGTAGGAGTGATCATGATGTAATTTCATTTGCTATGTGCAAACAGAATATAATCCCTTCTAATAATATATACGCTTTGTACTTTAAAAGGGCCACTTTCCCAAAGCTGAAAAGAATCTCAAACAAAATTAAGTGCAAGGAAATATTTAAAGATAAAATGTGAATGACAATTGGGTGTGAATGATAGGGTGCCGGATCCAGGGTGCACTCACCTCAGGCAGCTCCCCGCAAGTGGCGACCTGTCCTGGCTGCTCCTAGGCAAAGGCATGGCCAATGGGAGCTGCGGGAGCGCATCAGACTGGAAATAAGGCACACTTTTTTTAACAGTCAGAGTAATAAACCATTAGAATGACTTACCAAAGGTCATGGTGGATTCTCCATCACTGATAATTTTTAGCTCAAGATTGCATGTTATTCTAAAATTTTGGGAAAGTTCTACAGCTTGTATTAGACAGGAGGGCAGAATAGATGAGAACCCCCCCCCCACCCCAGCAGTCAGGAAATTCAGACAATTGATAAGAGAAACTAAAGATATCCATGAAAAATCTATGAAAAATAGGGTTTGGAACACTAAAAGAGAATTCTTTAATTATATCTTGAACAAACATAATCCTAGCTGTAGGTTTGGTACTGGCAATGATAGTAAAATTACCAATCATGATGCAGAAAAGGCAGAAGTTTTCAATATCGACTTCTCTTTCGTATTTGGAAAAAAAAGTAGGATGAGCTTTTCATTAAATCTGGTCAGTAAAATTCTGATGGAACGTTTTTCCACTGCAAAATGCGGATTTGTAGAATGTTTTGATTTCAATGACATTTGCATGGTAGCTAGGCAGGTTTTCTGATGGGAACCTGCCTGGTTTCCTCTCCCAACTATGCTTCTTTAGCAGCCTGCCTGGTAGGCAGCTGCAGAGCTGGGGTTCCCAGGGCTTCTGGATTCCTGAGGAGCACATTTCATTTCAATGCCTCTGAAATGAGATAAAACAGACTCCCAAGTGCCACGAAAAATGTAGAAATTTTGGGCTTTTGTCCTGATTTAGGATAATTTTTTTTCAAAACCTCAATTTTTTCCCCCAGGGAACTGGAATTCTGTTTTTTGGCTAGCCCCAGTATTCATATCTTACAGCGATAATTAAATTAAGTTATGGGCTTGATACAGAAATTACTGGAGCATTGTTTTGGCCTGTGTTATACAGGAGGTCAGACAAGATGGTCATCATGGTTCCTTTTGGCCCTAAAATATGAAAATATAAGTTATTAGTGACGTTATAGTAAGTTACATTATTATAATAAACAGTGTTTCCATGATCAATGGAGGACTTTGGTTCCCTTGTGACATTTGTTAGCCAGTTCCTTTCTTCTACACAAACTGATGTTAGGAAAGAACTCGTTAGTTACTAATTGGAATGTTGTTACTCCAACAAAGTCAGCTTACTGAGCAAACTGTAGTGGGCAGGGAAAACTAGGAGAATACTTTATGGAGACACAGGTTGAGTAATATATTTCCTTTATTCACATCATGATTTAGTTCTGGCTTCAATACAGAATCCCCCATCACATCATAGTCCTAACCCCTTGATCACTGGAGTAAATAGGAATTTTTTCATTGACCTCCAGGAGAGTACAACCTGGCCCTATATTGTAATATTTCCATATAGAGACTCTAACTCGTGTATGCACATTCTTCTAGGGAGCACTTTTTCTCATACATTATGACAACAGAACAACTGCCAAGAAAGGCTGTTTGGGATGTCAGTGTGACTGTCCAAATAGAGGTTAGATAACATGCTCATAGGAATAACCTCCCCTGGGTGCATGTCCTGTCCTGTCCTCCTTGTCTGTTACATAGCTAATATTTGCATTTATGGGACCTGACTTTGAAAGGTGCTGAATACATTCTGCATGGTGCTGGGTGTCCTTGACATGCACTGTCTACAAAGAGAGGTGAGGGGCTCAGTACCTCTACAGAGCTACACAGCCCCTCACAAGATCACAAGAAATGTTGTACATTTTCTTTGACAGAACCTTTCTCTCTGGCTTTGTAACTAAAAAGTCATGGGAGTAATTCTGGCTGTATATAGGGGCCATAAACCTACTAGGGAAATTACAGCCAGCTCAGGAGCAGCTTTGTGTTGCTTGTGCATCGGTGACATGATTGAGTTGGAGTTGCTCTAATTTATGCCTGGAGCATAAAGTGGTTTATCACCCCTTGGCTGCACCCATGTGCTGGTGAGGCCAAGCACCAGAGTCATCCCCACATTCCTGTCACATGTGAAAATGATTTCAAAGATAGTGGCATACTGGCTGTTTGTTGCTGTAGCCTGGGGGGGCCCCTCCCCAGATACTCATTGGCAGGGCCGTCCTTAGGATTTATGGTGCCCTAGGCGGGATTATTAAAACATGCATGTTATTAAAACCAGTTTAACATAGTTAAGCACACTGTAATGCTGATGGACTAGCACAAAGCATCTGCTGAAATGAAAGTGCGGCATGCATTTCAGCGCGCGCCTCTCTGGACGCTGCTTGCCGCCGATAAGCAGCATCATCCAGAGGCATTGCCGCTGAAATGCTGCCGAATTTCGGCGGCATTTTGGCGGATGCTCGTCCACCACCACGGTCCTTCGTCTGGTGCCCGCCAGATGAAAAAGGTTGGGGACCACTGCTCTAGATTCTTGCACTTTGTCATTAGTTGCTCTTGTTTTCCTATTTCGTTGAATTTAGTCCTGCTCAGCCCGCTACCAGCTGAGTGAATGGAACCCCAGGCCGACAGCAGGTTGAGTGGCTCAGCCAGGGTATCAGCTGCCGGCCTGCTCAGCCTGCTGCCAGCCTGGGGTTCCTTGGGGGGGTCCCCAGGCCAGCAGTGCATGCTGAGTAGGGCCGGTGGCCAGGACCCCGGGTGGCAATGGGCCAGCAGCTGGAACCCCAGAGCAGCAGCAGGCTGAGCCGCTCAGCCCACCGCTGCATGCCATCAAAAATCAGCTCGCGTGCCACCTTTGGCATATGTGCCGTAGGTTGCCGACCCCTGCTCTATACATTAGTAAGGAGAGGAGCATATTACAGTTGTTGGAGGGCTCTATTTAGCAGTAACAGGGCTATAGGAAAGTCAGTCAACATTTGTTTCTCTGATGAAAACTGGCCCACTCCCTTCCCCATACCAAACTTGTCACAAATAATTGTCAACAACTTAATTTTCTGTTTTTGGTTAAGATATTGATTTAAAAAAATATTAAAATTGAATTCAGGATTGTTAGCAAGCATTTTTGGCGACCAAATTTGTTAAATGGCAATCTAAATGGCAATGCAGCACTGCTTTCATGCTTGGCTCACCCCCCAGCCTGCTGGTCCAACAGCTGCAGTAGAGGAGGAGATAGGTGGAAAACTGCAGGACCCCAAAATCCACCTCTTGGGGTGCAGAGTGGCAACAGCAGCAGCAAACCCTCAGGTCCAATCACATGCCAATGGGCACCACCGCCAGCCCAACAGACCATGGTGAAGTTAGCACAGCATCTGATCTCAGGGACGGGGCACCCATGAAGCCACAGCAGCTCATCCTGACCTGTGCAGCTCCCCCCCGGATGAGATGGATCACTGCCAGCCCGGGGGAGAGACGCGCTCCGCAGCTAGGGTGACCAGATCCAGAGTCCTGATTTTATAGGGCCAGTCCCGATATTTGGGGCTTTGTCTTATATAGGTACCAATTACCCCCACCTAGCGTAACCAGACAGCAAGTGTGAAAAACTGGGACGGCGGTGTGGGGGAATAGGAGCCTATATAAGAAAAAGACCCAAAAATTGGGACTGTCCTTATAAAATCGGGACATCTGGTCACTCTACAAGTGAGTTCCTTCCCCCACCCCTTCCCAGAGACCCCAGCAGCCAATTCCCTCCCTCAGACTGGGCTGCATTCATCTCCCTCTAGGACTCAGCAGCCCTGCTCTTATATGCTCCACTGCTTCCCATCTGTCCAGGCTCCCAGCAGAGCGGTGCCCCCAGACCTAGTGGTGCCATAGGCAGCTGCCTGTTCTGCCTATGGCTAAGGACGGCCCTGCTCATTGGTCTACTGTGTAGCACAGAGATTGAATGGAACTTTCAGGGTGGCCAACAGAGAACTAAGTCAAATCACATCACATTACAGGCTTTACATGCTACACCAGTGTTGCCAAAATGTAAATGTCAGTTTCACCAATTATCTGTCAAGTAGGTTCATACACCCAGTAGTTGCCCAAGGTAAGATTTCAGAAGAACTAATATACATCAGATATATTGAGGAGCTACAAAAGTGTTTTGTTAGCAGGTAGAGTTCCCATCCTGCTCCAAACAGGTGATGCATACACTGGATCCACACTTACACCTTTTAGCATAAATGAGATGTAGCTAGTTGTTCATGGTTCACATTTTTTCACCTTGGCTTGTTTAAGAGCTGACATCAGCCTAGGATCATAAATCTTTAGCTGTCCATAAAGATCAGATAGTCTGGTTTAAGGGCATATTTAAGTTGCACCAAGCTATTGCACCATTAGTACACGTTAGTGCAGAGGTGATTACTTAATGAAGACAAAAAGCCATAAAAGTTTAAAGGTTCTTAGTTCCCTTTCACTGTGACTGTTCTTTCATACAGAGGTGACCATAGGTATGCATAAGGAAAAAGTGTCACTCTTCAACCACTGTCCATGGTAGCGAGCGTGTGTGGTGCATTGTCCAAAAAGGAGCTCCTGGGAACATTGTGACTGATTCTAGCTTTAGAGGAGCAGAATGAAGACTGGCCTCTGCCTCTCCTGAGCCTCTTCCTAGAGCCAGCCCAGCTCCCCACAGCTAGTGCAGAAGAGGAGGTGTGATCGTGTTTAGCCTTGGGCTGTGATTGTGACTAGTTCCTGTATAGTGGCAAAAAGGAAAAGAACTTCCACTTCCTATTATCCCCATTTGCACACCTAGGCAAGGTTAATCACAATCTAGGGATTTCCATGGCTGTAATTGAGAACTAAGTGTGGACCAATAACTCCATCGCAAACAGAAATAAATTGCATAAAAAAGATGCTTTCAGCACTAGAGAAATAGGAATCTGGGTTAGGGACCACTTTGAACAAAATAAGAAAACTACCATAATAATCACCAAAGCTTTCTCCCTAAACTTAAACCATTTTTAATGTATTTATTTTTTGTGGTTCAGAAAAAATTAACATTTTTTTCACCATAATTTTTCAGTTTGGGCCTCTACACTTCTGGGTTCCATCCACAATCAGAAATGTTCTCTCTCTCTCTCTCTCTCTCTCTCTCTCTCTCTCTCTTTCTCTTTCTCTTTCTCATTAGGTACTTATATGGGTCTTATTACTGTAGTAGCTAGTCTAACTAGAGACAGGAAATACTGAATCTTGTAGGAAAGTTAGTTGGGATAAGCTTCAAAAAAGCCTCTGAAGTTTTAGAGCTTATCTGCACTGAATCGAAACCTCTGAGATAGCTCTGGCTAAACAATCCACCAAATGATTCATGTTTTCACAAATAAGTGCAGAGTTTGTACATTTTCTGCCAAGTGGTTAAAAGTAGCAACAAAGTGGGGTTCAATATATCCAGGGCCCTGCCTGACAAATAACTAAACTGGTTTGAGTCATCACTCAGAAAAATTAATACACCCTTCCTGGATGTCCTTAACAGGCAGAACTTCCCCCATCTGCAAGCTCTGCAAGACTGTGTAAAAACAGGGAAATCTTTTTTAGGGGGAAAAGAACAGTTATATCCTTAGGAAAACACAGCAATGGCATATATGAAGAGTAAAATCCACCACCTTCCAGTAACTTTGGCAGTAGTCCCTCTGTCTCCCTTCCCACCCAATGGTGAGAATGTCCCACAATTTGATAGTTCCTTGTCTGCACCACCTAACCCTTCCACCAAACCCCACTCACAGTTTGGATCAGTGAGAAGCAGTAATCTGAATGCCCCTTTGCAGGTCTGTCTTCAGTTCCAAGAGAATTGCTTGCCTGGTCTTACCTGGAAGTGTCACCATCTAACCCAGTTGAGTGATTCAGCTTTATTCAAATGCTGGGTGGGTGGGGCCTCCCTGATGGCACTCAGCTCTGCCGCTGTTCTCTGCAGTATCGCTCACCACAGTGTGTTCTGCACCATCCTCTGACAGTGAAGTCCTGAATCTGTGTAATTGCTCACAGAGAATTTCTCATGGGAAAGGAGCCAAGAACACTTAGGACCCTTGTGTAGAGTCCTGACTGCTTTTGCCATAAGAACTTTTTTCAAAACTTTGAGCCTCTCAGGGATCCCACCAACTTTCAAAATCCAAATTCACATATAATTATAGCAACTTCCCAAGTGCCACTAGAGGAATTATGGGTTGGTAGGCTTTATGGCAACTCTTTTCCCTTTTCACCAATAGAGGGAGTAGGGAGCTCTTTCCCCTCTGGAGCTTCTGGCCATAAGGCTTTTGTATTATTTATGGTATTATTCATCTATTGCTCACAAATTATTTGGTAGGCCAACAGGTTATATGTGAAATTGTTTACAAATCCAGAAAAAGGTATCTGTTTTAAAACAAATGATAATTCATCTGAAATTTGGTATCCATTATTATCTATCAGACACTCCACTGGTGAAATCTTGGCTCCATTAAAGTCAGTGAGAGTTTCGGCATTGACTTTAGTGGGCCCAGGACTTCATTGTAGATTA
Source organism: Mauremys reevesii (assembly GCF_016161935.1). Classification (NCBI taxonomy): domain Eukaryota; kingdom Metazoa; phylum Chordata; order Testudines; family Geoemydidae; genus Mauremys; species Mauremys reevesii. The sequence goes on from NC_052624.1 coordinate 24,071,633, forward strand.
AAAAATTTCAGTCATACAGCCAGAGAGTGGGTGACCAATCACAAAGTACAAACAGTGAATAGTGACTAGCCAAAGTTAACTGTTCATGAACAATCCATTAATTGAAAACTATTCACAAACTGTTTGATGAATGCCTATGTACAACAATTGCATTAGAAGAAAACAGAATCATTTTTTGGACAGTTCATAAACAGTGAAAAGGGCTAATTTCATCAGATAATTTACTCACTATGAATCAAGGTCTTCACAAATTCCAGACTAGGCACATTTTGCTATGAAGAATGATGGAGTACAAGAAAATTACTATAACTGCTAAACAGTAACAAACTACTTTCAACTCTGATAACCATGATTACCTCAGCAGCCAAATTTACCTTTTCTGCCATTTGAAATTGCTATGGGGGGAGTATTATCTAATCAAATTCCATCTGCTTGCACAGGATGGATATGATGAAAGGTATATCCTGAAATGTTGTGTTAAAAATCTGCTAAATGTCCATTTCCACAGCAGAATCGTTTGAAATCTATGAATAGAATGACCTCCTAGTCTCCAGTATGCAAGGTCCTCTTCTTATCCAAATCCCTCCTAATGACTCACTTCTTCTGTGAGGCCCAACAACACTAGCCCACGACAGTTAAATGCCTTTTCAACCCCAATCAGCTTCCCAGTACATCTTGCCTTATCTGGATGTGTCTTTCACATTGTAAATGTCCTGTGGCAAAGAGTGTTTTTCTCTCTCTTTTACAGCACCAATCACATTCCTGGCACTTACTAAATAATAATAAACATTAATAATTGTCTATGAAAATTAATTTTAATTTGAACTAGATTTTGAATTTTGAAACATCACATTTTCCACCACAAATTGTCACCACTGTGGAGCATAAATAGACCCATCTTTGCATCCCCTGAGTGGTTATCTCTAGCCATATAGAGTTATAAATAGTAAATATTATAGATAGTAATAGAACTTCCCAAACCAGAGTTTGTGTTAAATATAGTGAAAAAAATTACCTATAGTAAAACAGGTTGTAAAGACTATGCAAGACAGAAGTACAGGGAGACAGAAGCATAAGTTAAATTAGACTGTACCTAAAGTTTCAGTGTAAATCCAAAATCCTGTGTAAACCCACCAGTAGTTTATAACCATAACACAAATATCAGATTAAATTACATTATGAAGTGCCTTCAGTACCCCTCCATGCTGAACATTTCATTGTAATTAATTTGATTAATTATATGACAATGCATTTACTAATTACCCAAGGGAGGCAAATACTGCTACTAACTATAGCATCCTGCCTTTATCTGTTAAACATTTCTGCGAACACCACCACTAAAATCTCCATCCAGGTATAAAGTGTAAAAATTTCATCCCTTGGCAATCACTTGCATGTTGTCACTAATGTTCAAAATGGCTGGGATGAGTTCCAAGTATCCAATGAAACTGACGTGAATGTTTGAAAACCCACCTTAGTGTATACTCACGAAGGTGGAAATTTCAGTGCAAGTATAATTACAGAGCACACACTTCATCTAACGCTCAGGAGTGGTACACACAGCAAGTCCGTGCTGGGTTCTGATTTGATTTTTAAGGTATAAAGTTTCATATCTAGTTACAGAGAATTACAATACTTAAGCCAGGAGATCACAGATGCACCGCTCACAATTATTAATGCATTTATCCTCACAACATTCTGGTGAGATAGGGAAGTGTTATTATCCATATTAAGAAATGAGGAACTTCTGCACAGGGAAGCTAAGTGACTTGCTCAAGATCACACAGGAAGGATGTGACAGAGCAAGGGATTGAATCTACATCTCCAATGGTTGAGGCTAGTGTCTAAACCCACTGGACCAGCCTTCCTCCCTCATCAGCTATTATTGTCGCATCTCCTGAAGCCTCTTTGGGGAACGTGGGGGGACAACGATCGCTGGACAATTATAATTGGAAAGAAAACTACAGTGCATTACCAAAAATTTAGCACAAACAACTATGCAGAATTGGGCAAAACTGCTACTTTTCAGTAGTTGAGTATTTGCATGCAAAACCTGCCGGTATTCTTGCATTTCATTCAGAAAGATATTGTACTATTTCCACTGGCACACACTGATTTTTTGCTGCACGCTTGCTGAAATGTTACAATGGGAAAAATCAAACCATGTTGTGCAGTTCACAAGATTAAATTAGGTTATTTTGGCAGAATAGTCTGTATCTGAATTTTTCATGATGAGATGGCACATTTTGGCTGCCAGATACTGCTGTCCATTTTCCAGAAAACAAAGGGAAACATCTAAGGTGATCCCATAAAATAATCTGTATTTTCATGAAATTACTTGGGGAGTGGGATGGACAGTTTCTCTAGTGGATGATCCCTTGTAATTACTGGACTAGCATGCGGTATAATATCTGACAGATTTGTAAACCTATCTGGACAGATTTCGATGTGAGCTTCTTTAAAAATTGAACCACTACATGTAGGTGCTTAAGGGGAGCTGGGCTCTTCTGAAAATCTGACTTCAGTTGTGGGAGCTTAGCATTTTATAGCTCTATCCCTTCTGCTTTAATTGTAAACCCTTTAAGTTTTGCATTGCACTTCTCTAATTACACATATCCCTTGTAATGATTTTCATTCTTTTCACTGATTTCTTACAAGATTATGTCCTTCTCTGCTATATGATGTGGAGACTAGAGCAGGCAATGTGAGCAGAAAGAGGGTGAGGAAACCATGTGGAGGCAAAAAAACCCATCCTCTCACAGTATAGTCACCTTGGTCCGGCTCCTCAAAAAGTATATAGGTGTCTGATTTAAATTCATTGCCATTTAGGTACCTAAATACTTTTGAGGATCTAGCCCATCTAGCCGGACTGTGGTCAGAGTATATGATCCAGACCCAGGGGAAGGGGTGAGTCTATGAAAAAGCTGCTCTGAACAGCACATTACCCTGTTAAGGCTAGGATTTTGGCATGGGCCTTTTTAGTAAATTTCATGGCAGAGATGCAGGGAAAAATGATAAGTCACAGGAAGAGGAGAAAGCCCATCCTGCACTAATCCCACAGTGGCAGTATCTGTCCCATGGGGCTGGGCCTGGCTCCCTACTCTGGGAATTGAAACCCGGTGCACAGGGTTGCAGTGCCGGTCAGGTTTGGCCCATCTGCCACTCCCTACATCTATATGGAGGGGCGGAGGGGACAAGTCGGAGTGGTGTTGTGCTAGATTGCAACACTACTTGGCTCGGGGGCCTAATCAAATATGTTTTTACACTCATTTATCAGATTTCATGGATTTTATTCAAATTCACAGTTGCTGTGATCACTGACAAAACCATAGTCTTTTAGGTATAATACAAAACCCTTTCCAAACTGTAGAGAAATGGCAATGGGTAGTCAGCTGTCCCAGCCCATGGCAGTGAAGCAGAGAGCTATGCAGCTGGCGCAGCAAAGAATATTATGACTGGACTAAGTTTAGCAATAATTGATCTCTGTCAGTCAGGTCAACTGACAGACATTGCCCGGCTATTCTGCTCTGTCACATGCTCTGTCTCTCAGAAGAGACAATATTGCAAAAAAGTGGTCCAAGGAAGACCACAGAACTGTGGATGAGGGTGGTTAGTTTTCCAGTCCCCATTATTTTACATCGGATGGGGAGCACACGACTCACTGAGGCTCTTGGAGATCAGTTCAAGACTATGGTCTTGGTGCTTTTAGCCATTATAACCCCATTGATTTAAATATTCTGTCATGTATTGGAACTTGTACTCTGAGTATTTCTTTAGAGAGGGCAAGTTACATGATGTTCTTGTCTATTCTTCTTCCTTGTTGTTAATAAAGTTCATTGAAGACTGGCTTTGTATAAGCCTCCCACTGCGGCTCCTTACAAAAAAACCCAAAAGATGCTACGTGTCCATTTTACCTGTCTTAAAAATAACTTCACAACTATTCATTTTTATGGAACAGTCTGGGGTGGGGGCAGGGTAAGAACTCTAGCCATCAGTTGTTATACTATAATTTGGGCAATTGAATGTTATGTGATGGTTTGGGAATCATGAGAATTTCTGCAAAGTATGAGGACAGCTGTAATGTCAGGATGGCTAGGCAGGTGGCAAACTGAGACTACTGCTTTTATGCAAAAATAGACTTTTTAGTATTATTATTATCTAGTCTTCCACTTGGCTCTTCTATCCATCTATTGTTTCTTGTTAAAAACCCCTTTGGGGCAAGGACTGTCTCTTACTATGTATTTGTACAACACCTTGCGCAAAGGGGCCCCAGTCTTGATTGTGGCCTCCTGGTGCTAATATCATACAAATAACAGCAGTGGGTGAACTAATTTTTTGCCAGTTCAGTTTCTGTGTCTTCAAATTCAGCAGTTTCTTTCTCTCCCATTTTAAAAGATATAAAGGCCTCTACAATAAACTGCATTTGTGAGCTCTGATAAGGTGCCTTTTAGACCTTTTATAGAGCAGTGAGAGTTTAGAAAAGCTTCTGTGGCAAGTCCGCTCTCTCATATTTATTTTCAAAATGCATTCCACACTCACAAGCTTAGATTGAGCTTAATTACAATCAATGGGATAATTAAATTGAGGCAAATGTGCAATAGAGAACAAAAATGAATAGAAAACATATGCACATGTGTACCTTTGGGCAAATGCATTTTAGGCTGCACAAAGCTGTCGTTTCACCTCTCAAATCACCTCCTGATTTGCTTCTGTGAATGTGTGGGACACAAACTAGATTGGAGACCCAGCTTGTAAATTCAGATCCTGAACTATATTTTAATATTTCACAGAATAGTGCATTGTTGTCACATTAGCGCTCTTAGAATATGTGAATCTGAGTACTGCTAAACTTTCACAATGCATTTTAAATCCTGAAACTGCTTAGATCCATTTGTAATTTAAGAGCTCGCTCTCTCTGCAAACATCTTATAAGCCACACATTTTAAGGGGACTTATAACAGTTTGTTCACCAGAGTTTGACTCACTGGTGAACAGTTCTTTGCAGCTGTATTATTTGCTGGTTCCAGTCTAGTTGCAGTTGCCAATTGCTACTGTTTCACTGACCATAGCACCCTGATAAAAAATAAAAAGCACACCCAGAAAAGTCTCCTAGAACAGGTAGTTTCAGAAAGTGAAATGGCCTCTGAGTCTTATCATGCTCTTTTTTTAATTCTGAATCCTTATCTCTTGGTGCACCTTGCAGTCCCAAAGCCATGAGTCCAGTAATGGAAAACCTGTTTTTTTTTTATCTGTTTCTAGTATTTTGTGATGATGGACGTGTGGGGGGAAAAAATCACATACATTTTCAGGTTACAATTAGAGAAGCCTAAACAGTTTAAAGCCATCATCAAGGTTAGTATACATTTAACTTTGGAAGTGTTAAAGGGCCATGTATTGTACCAACTTATGGAAATAGATCTTTGAAATTATTGGGTATGGATTTAGCAACACTAGAGAAATTCTACATAGAGAAGGGGCCAAATTCACATTGATTTAGAGAGTTTACACTGCACATTTTACTATAACTGAGCAGCTGTAACTATAGTTTCTCAGACACAACAGGAAAATCTGATAATGGGATAATATATATGATTCTAGAGTATAAAATATTTAGATTATTGGCATTATTTGCTATAAAGTCTAGAAAAAAAACCCAATACAATGAGAGAGAAAATTTAGTAACCCTGCCTTTAACAGGTATTAGAGGCTAGTGTCTGAATCATTTCTTTCATGCAATGTTTACCTGTGTGATTCAGGTTGGATTTGTAAGTACAAAAGATGTGGGTTCAGCACTCAGGTGCTGTAAATGATCATTTATTCTCTCTTGGTAAAATGTAGTTAAACAAGAATATATTCTAGTATGTCCTGCTATTGATGTTACTAGCGATCTGTACTGCGGGGGATTATTTTCATGCAAACAAAACACTCAAGTTGAATTCTGAAGTATCAAATACCTACATTAAAATCTGTGTGTGTAAATGAGACAGAGAAAGAATAAAGAGGAAGGAGGGGAAGAGAGGACTTTTGCCAGGATGCCACAGAATCTTTAGGGCCAAATTTCACTCCTGTGACATTTAAACTAAGTAAGGGTTGTGCACAGTTGCCTTAGCCCATGGGGTTTTCTGGTGCTGGGCAAAGCCGGGAATACTGAGGTGGATGAAAACCAAAAAAAGAGAGAGACAAATATTTTGAAACCTCAAAGAAGGTTTACAACACCATTACTTCTTTTGATCCATGACTAGCACACACAGGCTCACTCAGTTGCAGTTTCTCTTTTTCTGCTTCACATGGCCTTCCTAATGCTACCGCTAGGTGGCTGCTTGACTAGCGAGATAGTCAAAAGCCGTCTGAAGAAGTCAAAGGGAGTCTTTCCATCGATTTCAGTGGGCTTTTGATCAGGCACTGCCAGAGTAGGAATGTGTGGGTATCACTGATGTCACTGTAATAAGAATGTGAGAGGAATGATTAGCATTTTCGAAGGATCATAAACCCTCATACGTCAAGGCACAGGCCAAGCTCTAAATAATGGAGGTTAGAAATAAACTTGCCCCCTGGGAAGGCTATTCCATGACTGCCTTGTGCAGATTCTCAACACTTCCTCTGAATCACCTGCTACTGGCCATTGTCAATTGGGGACAGGGTAATAGACTACATGGAATACTGGTCTGATCCACTATGGCTATTCCTCTGTCTCTCTCTCTATATATATACATATGAGAGAGAGAAGCCTGGGCTTGGCTGTCTTTTCTGGTTACCTCTGAGTTTAGTATTACACAAATTAGCACAATTGTATAGCATAATAGTGAGTGCAAATCCAGTATGCATTTTTGTTTGCAAACTGAGTTGGAACTGTATATTTTCACAGGCTCTTCTGAGTTTTCTCATCCATCAAGCCAGCCTGGGTGAGAGTTCATAATACCACCTGCTCCTTCTAGCTGCTGCTTTTTCCTGAGTCATATGGGTGCAATCAGTCAAAGCAACCATTTCATAAAAATATCACAGAACTAATGCAGGCTGCCAGCTTGATAAAAGCAGCTGTAGCATTGACTAACACAAAGACATAACAACCTCAGTAATGGCTGCAGAGCTAAAAAAGAGACAGAGAAACAAAAGAAACCTTACAGCAGGGGAAAAGTAAATAGGCAGCATACCTTAGAAAAGATGCATCTGAAGAAGTGAGGTTTTTTACCCACGAAAGCTTATGCCCAAATAAATCTGTTAGACTTTAAGGTGCCACCGGACTCCTTGTTGTTTTTATCTTAGAAAAGAGCACAATTAAACGTTAGCCCAGCCATATTAATTCCCAACTTCTCTCCTCAGCATGAACTAATTTATTAGCTATTTGGATCCTAGTTATTTTGCTGTCAGATTTTAATATTTATTTATATTTGAGACCTTTTCTGTCTCAGCAACAAAGAACCCAAGTGGCCTTCAAGAATGCTTCGGTTTGTCAAGTTTCTCTGGGCCCCAGAATAATTCCACAAGTGCACATGCAAGTGAGTATTAGTGATGATTCCGAACCACTACATTACACAGTTCATTGACACCATTAGTGCACAGTGTATTATCCCCGGGAGTTCTGGAGACGTAATGAGCTCTGTCAACCTACAATGGACCAAAAGGTGATGAGAACAATGACTTACTAAAAAGCAAATAGATTGGGGAAAGGAAAGTGGAATGAAATAAAGCAAGTGAATGACCTATGTGAATTGATGTAGTGGCTTGAAATTTCCCAGGTAAAAGACACAGTCCAATTACTAAATCTTGATCTTACATGTAACAGGATGGTCAATTTGTTTGGTCAAATTCAATGAATGTTAAAGCGTTATAAGCTTCCAGACAAAAGGATTGGAGGTGACATCAAGGTGGATAATAAAGTCACCCAGAGCACAGATCATTGGCAATTTAGCAATTAGCTCTGTCAGCAGCTCTGGATGATCTGTGAAAAATCATAAGTTTTTAGTTAGCCAATATAATAAAAATATTGGAACAGGGAAGGTAACTGAGGAGATAAATGTGTTTAAGCACAAAATATTGCCTTCTTACTACAATTACACAATGTAGAGGAAAATGTGTTTTCATGATAGGTTGTTCTCTAGACAGATTATTAATGTTCTGGCAGGTGGAAAAAATATTTTTGTCTGTAACAGAGGCTTTTTCCAAATCCCATCAGATCTTAACACACACTACTGTCATGTTGGGGATGGGAATGAAGAAAAGTTATTATGCAAATTGTACAAACAACAGAATGAATGAAAATAGAAACAATTACCAAAGCCTGAGAAAAGCAGTACAAATATATATTAAAAAAAAAAACAGAAATAAGGCAATGGGAAAGGGCAATTCAGTTCGCAAGAAATAATTCCCTGCTCTTCTCTATAAAAGTACAATTTAGAGTAGCAAGACTCAAAAGAAAGCAAGTGATCCTGGCAATTACCGTCCTGTGTATCTACATTTGACGAGTGTCATGAGAGGCAGTAAAGCTAGAAGGAGTCTCTAAGACAAAAAAGTCCTGATGTGTTTTGTCAAAGCGAATCCAGGTACACATTCAGATACAGGGTAAATGTGCATTTGCAGAACGCTAGCAGTCTGATTCATACTCTAACAGCACATGCACGACTTCTCGCACTGCAGTTGTAGTGGTCATTTGAAAGGAATACATCACTGAGATTCCTGGCTATTAAAATCTTTAAATACAAGGAGTGAAGCCAGGATGTAGATCTGGACCAAAATAGGGAGTCAGTGGAGCACAGTGTGATGTGCTCTCGTTGGCTTTTTTCAATCAAAAGGTCAGCCTCTGTATGGTGAATTGGTTGGAGTTTCCACATGGTCTTCCCCCCAAGCCCCACACAGAGTGCATGGGACTAGTACAGCCTCAAAGTGAAAATCACATGGAGTGCCATGGTAAGGCCTTTGCCAAAAAAGGAAGAGGGGCAATCTTTTGGCTAATAAAAGATAGAAGATGACATTTCTTGAAGGTGTTTGCATACCTATGGTCTCAGATGAATCTAACAGGACCCTGACATTGTGTACAACCTTAGCAATGAGAAGGCAGATGACCCCAATAGAAACTGAGGTGAGTGTTCTGGCCAGCCCGTCAGAATGTTTCCCTCTCCCTACTAGCATCCCCTCTGTCTGATCTGGGCTGAGCTTGTGTTAGATGGGGAAGTCCCAATCACTTGAGACTTCTAACACTAACCTGGACTAGATAATATAGACTATGTGTACACTTATAGCTATAGGTGAGATTTCCAGCTTGTGTAGTCACACTTGCGCTAGGTCTCATCGGGCTAGCTATGTAGCTGCAATAGCACAGGTGCAGCAAGTGGCAGCATAGGCTGGGTACAGCGAGTGACTGCATGGTTGAGCCGCCCCTGTGCTATCATGGTCACATTACTGTTTTTAGCATGCTTGCCTGGTGTGAGTATGTGTATGCAAGCTGGGAATCCCTAGCTTCAAGTGAAAGGAACATTCTGGCATTAGCAAGGGTTGGGAGAAGGACCGAGCAGTTCAACAGGTCTTTTTTTTTTATCTCTAACTCGTACAATTCTGTGAATTCAACCTCACCTTTTCAGAAATCCTTATAAATGAAAGTCAGCAGATGACAAAAGCCTCTGGACTCTAAGTATTACAGGACAAGGGGAAATATTGTGAAAGTGCGAAAACAGAAATGAGAAGTTCCAGATAACGAAGAAGTCAAAAATTCTCAAAGTGCTACATTTACATAAGCCACAAATAGTCCAAACATCACTATGTACTGTAACAGAAATGATCAAAGTACAATGAGAAGCAGCAGCACAATCTAGTTACACTGGCATTATTTGTTCAGAGACATCTCTCTCTCCTCGCATGTGCTCCGGCTCGCTCTCTCTTTCTCAGTTCAATAGCATAAACACTACAATTCCTTTTTTCTTCAAATCACCGAAGTGGTAAATAATAGATATACAAGAACTCAAATTGTTACAAAATAATTTGACATAGCTCATACCAGCAAGCACTTCTTTAGCAGACTCACAAGATCTAAACAACAAAAGAACCACATAAGCTCTCAAGAATGAACAATTGCTTGCCTGTGACAATTTGATGGGAGCTGATCTACAAGAGTGGGTGGCACAATTGGTTCTGAACACATGCCAAGAAATCCACCCAAATACCTGGAATCTCTTTGCAGAGTTAATTCCAAAGGCTTCAGAATGACATGTATAGCAAAGGCCCATCAATTCTTTTTCTATGTATTTGTGGTCATATTTAAAATATTATTACTGAAAGTCATATCTGAATCAATAAAATACCTCCAGTCTGTTGAAATTTAAACTGGGAAAATAATCTGTCTTCAGAATGACATGTATAGCAAAGACCCATCAATTCTTTTTCTATGTATTTGTGGTCATATTTAAAATATTATTACTGAAAGTCATATCTGATTCAATAAAATACCTCCAGTCTGTTGAAATTTAAACTGGGGAAATAATCTGTCTTCCTTTCTCAGCCTGCATTTTAGATATGTAATTTTCAAGATTTGGGGCATTTTCATTCTACAGTAAAGAGAGCCTTTGCTTATGAATAGTCTCCTTGTGGGATACATTGTGCAGCCCATATGATAGTGAATGATGCCACTTTTATAGAGAGACTCAATTGTACCTGTAAGTCATTAGCTGTGCAAGGAGCAGGAGCTTCAAGGTGAAGAGTTATGTCTGCACAGTGTAAATGTAAGCCATGTGCCCCACAGACACTTGGAACCTGTTCAGCTCCCAGCACAGACTATCCTCTTTTGTTAAAAATGATGACGTGCTCCCACTGGGCCTGTGGCCAGATGTTACCGAGTACACAGGGAGCAGGACTCAGAACCCTTTTTTGCCCACCATGTTAGTCATTCCCTTTGCACTTGGTGGTGCATATTGTTCCATCAGTTCATAAGCATATACCGCCATTTAAATCTACGAGGAATTTTGCTTAAGCATCAGTGGCACAATATGATCTATTGTGACTAGTGGCAGTACAATGTTTGGAACCTGTGCAGGATGCTAAAGATGAAAGGATAGGAAAAAAGTTCTCTGACTTCCTTCCAGGAAGAGACACATTTTGCTCATTATTATTTCTAAAGAGCTTTAAGACCATCCAAGAAAAGGAGCTTTATAATTGCAAATTATTTTCATCTTAAATGTACATATTATTGATTGTAGAATAGTGCTCAACCATTAATTCTCAAGATATTTTCCAAAAAGATAGGTGAGACAGATCATTAGCTGGTGTAAATCAGCATCATATCAATTTATGTCAGGCAAGTATCTGGCCTTGAGATTCAGCCAACCATGTTATTTCTAACTTGTGATAGTGGTAGTCACTTATTTCTCACAATGCTTATATCAAGCATATACTTTATGATGATTCGATATCTCCAAAAGCATTAACACTCTGGAGAATGTGACTCAAACTACAAATGCTTTATGTGCGTGTTCACATCTAATGTTTTTATTTTAGTTCATTCCGATCAGAACATAACATTAGCAAGAACATCTGGTAATGGTGATTTCCCAGCACTGTTCAGGTTATGGGACAAATTCTCCCGTTGTGAGGCTGTGTGAAGAAGTCTGAAGATTGTTTCTGCCTAAGAATAACAAGTGTATTCTCCATAAATTTTTAAAGATGGGGCTGTATATTCTTACTAAATTACAAAAATAAAAAACCTTGATTGCATCTTCCTCAAATATCAAATATAGGATATTGTCTGCCAAGCCTTCATCATTTTTATAATTCTGCTACTGTTCATTATATTCCACTATAAATATCTCAGTGGTCCCTTTGGTTTCTTTTAAAGTATTTAAAGTTTATATTCCAGTTCCAATAATTAATAGTCTAAAGCGGTTGTTCCCCATGTATTTATGATAGCCCATAGTACCTGAGTGGTATACTTATGTCATTTATAAGCATTCAGAAGTTTTTCTCAGGGGAGAAATCATTCAATTTCCTTCTCACTCTTCTGCTTAACTTGAACTAGTTAATTTTGATTCAGTTTCTCTCAGAAGCCTTGTTTAACGATTCCAGTGGTTAGATATTTTCTATGCTTTCTGTGGCTCCACATTTGTTTGACGCTCCATTTATAGTTTAATTAACTCTTTAATTCTGCTGCTGTTGTCAGCTCATATCTGGAGCAATGTTTAAATAGCTATGAGTGATCTGCCAAAGTTTTTATTAACATGCATAAGTACTTTTGTTAAATTGGTCTGTGTGCCGGTAATGCATTGGATGTTTACGCTTTGGCTTCATATATGGTACTCCATTTTATTTAGGGCTGTATTGTGATGCTCTGCTCAGGGAAGTAAGACCCTGGCCCTCCCCATAGGCAGTCACATGAGTGCCCCCCACACACTGGAGAGACTGTGGGGAGAACAGGAGGTACATACCTGGTACTCCTTCACAGAGAGTGGGCAGGGAGGCACTGGAAAAGGGGGTGTGTGGGGGGGGTGGGGGGGACTTGTGTGCTTGGACCTATGGCCTCTATGGGCTGCATCTACACAATAAAACAGCTCCTCCATTTGATGCAAATTAAGTATTGGCTCAAGGTCCTGGCAAATTGCCATTGTGGCCCTCAGCTAGGCAAAGTTTGGATGCCCCTGCATTTGTTCCTATTAAAAAGTGACATTGGGTCAGATCATTAACATCTTATAGATATGGGGGCACAAGACTTGCCAGGACAGAGCCCGTCATGTTTTATTTTCTTATCCCCATATTTTTCCTAAATACATGTAAGAAATATTTTCTTGGAGTTCTATTTTGGGGGATTTACAGAGCCACACTCACATGCATATGCATTAACTCTACCAATGGACGGAAAGTCTCCTGTCCAGGTGAACAATCCTGCGGAACATTTGGCAGCAATAGCAACTACCTCAAGGTTATACCCTATCTCTTTTTTTTCCTTTATGTCATCTGCAACAACTGTGGACTGTGACATTTAGTTAATTAAATTTGCCCACAATATCCCACTTAGTTGTGCAATTCCTCTTGAGGATGTAATTTTTGAAGGTAGTAGGCAAGAAGAATGGTTAACCTTGATGAGTCGGTTTCCCACAGTACTATGTTATTCAAGAGGAAAAAACTCAGGAACTTTCATCTATTGTATAAATAATAAACTGCAAGACAGGGCATGGACATGGAATATTTAAAGAATAGCATTACATCTCAGAAGCCTGATAGCAGAACGAAATTAAATGAAATTATCACACAATTGCAACTACTGCTGCACATCCTTCATGAGGCTCTTTCTATTTCCATTTCATTTTAATAGTGATGTTTTCAGACTAATTGATATTTAGATGATTATTTCTAAATCTGTTTTAAATTATTTCTGGTGATTTCCATGATGGTTTATAATGTTAAGCTGGATATTTACAGCAGCTTTCGTAAGGTTTTATTCCTATACAGTACACTTTTAAGTTAATATTTTAGAGGCAATGTGATGCAGAATTGGATCCAAATAGATTAATCTATATGTGTATGATTCTGCCATCCTTACTCATGTTAAGTAGTATCCAGTCCCACTGATTTTAATGCAATTAATTGTGAAGGAAAGCGCTACTCACTTAAAGTAAGAATGGCAGAAACAGTTGCCATGAAGTGAGATATTTCCTTTTCATATATTCATAGCTTTTAATACCAGAAGTGACCATTTTGATCATCTAGTCCTGTGGTGGCCAAATTTTTAGTAATACTGCAGCTCCTTTATTTTAAAACTTTGTAGCTCACCATGATCAAATACTTTTTTGTTTTGTTTTGTTTTTTACTGATTAAGGATACTAGGTTCAAGAGGTACACTGAAGTTCAGATGGTTTTGTGACTTTATTCAACGATATAGAGTTTAACTATATAATCTAATCTGATTTAGTCCAGGTTTTTAGGCCAGGTTTTTAATTTGAAATTATGGAGGTTTTTGTGGTGCATTCAGACCTAGTCTAAGATTTTAGTGAGAAGAATCAGGGCTGCCGAGAGCGGGTTCGGGCCCCGGTGAAAATTTTTTTTCGGGCACCCCAGCAAGGGCGGACCGGCTAAACAGGGCTGACGAAGCCGGGGAAGCTGGTCCCCGAGCCCCCTTCCGGACTGCCGGGCCCCAGTAATTTGTACTGGCTTCTCCCCTCCCCCCCGTCGGCCCTGACAAGAATAGCCAGTTTTGAACTGCATAGTTGCATAATGTTTGCCTGAGTCTCTGAACATCACCTGAATTCACTGTGAAACGGAAGCTGAATGTGGTCAAAGCCCATCTCTTTACATAGCATGATAAAACAGTGTATGAAGTCATTTTCCAAGTTTAAACCATTTCTGTGCTTAGTTTTCACAGAAATCATTTCTGAAAGCCCAGACTCTCAGAGATAAATGGAAGCCACACTTTCATAGCTTCATCACTGAGTCCTTCATACTCTCCTTTAACAGAAATCCAGAATTTCTGGTTTGTTAGACTTGAAAATTTAGTTTTCAGCATATGATCACTTAACAATTCAAAGAGATTTTCTTCAGATGAGATACTTATGGTTGGAATGGTGTCACCTGTTACCTAGAACATGTTTAGAACCTCTCAGTAACCGAAGATTCATAGAATCATAGGGTTAAAAGGGACAGCCAGAGTTTTCTAGTCTAACTCCCTGTCAAGATATAGGATCTGTTGTGTACAATGCCATGTATGTTGCACTTCCAGTAAAATATTCAGCAAAATGGGAATATTCTCCAGACAAATGAATTAATATTTGGTGTTTAATAGCACTTTTACAAAGTCTGATGACACTGGAAACAAGTCAGTAATTCCCTTTTCAATGTGGCACCTCCAGAAGCAAAGCTTCTGCATGAATCCCCCAATTTTCTCTTTCATATCTAGTATATTTGTATTCCTACCTTAAAGAGTTAGGTTCATTGCATTCAATTTGCCAACTATGTCCGCCAGGTAAGCTAATATAGTCAAGAAGTCCAGTTTACATGTGTAATCTGCAAGGTCTGTTTTCAGGAAAATTCTGATTTCTTCATGCAATTCTGAGATGAGTTGTAACACTTACCCATGTGAACACCACCTAACTTCACAATGAAATAGAACCTGAGTATAGTCAGAGCCCATCTCTTTGCATAGCATGCTAAAACAATGTATGTTATAAAATAACAACTTTAATAATGTTGAGGGCCTCGTGTATTTCAGGTTTAACTTTTTTGATACTAAAGTTTGGTGATGAATCCTGCATTGTTCCCCAGTTGCTGCTGGTGCCACTTTCTTTACTTGTTCTTTCCAGTCATGGCTACTGCTCCATCAGTGCACAGCCCCGACACATAGCCCAGTTAAGACCTTCATCCACTATGCTGGGGGATCTTCAATATTTCCTACCAGTTGTTCAGGTTGTGATTTCTTTGCAAAATAAAAGTTCTTCTATGACCATACCAGCTTTGACAAATTTCACAATATACAAAAGCTGAGCTATGTCTGTGGGTTCATCAAACTGCAGTGCAAAATACTGACTCTTCTTAACTTGTTCTATCAACTGGTCCTAGACGTTTTCTGCAAGGTCCTCAGTGCATAGATAGATAGTATTATTTGACATAGGAATGGTTTTCAGGGACAAGACTGTTTGTTCTCCAATCATAACTCTACACATATCTATTACTGCTGGAAGGGAAGGGTCTCTCCAATAGGTGTGCTTGTTGGCATTTTTCAATTCTTGTGACTACAACGTAAGATGCTTCTAAGGCTTTTTAAGGAACAGTTTATTCTTTAGACTATTTAAGGAACAGTTGCTTCTTTTTGCTTCTTTAATTCTTCTTGTTTCCAGGGCCGCCCGGGGTGGGGGGCAAGTGGGGCAATGTGCCCCAGGCTCCGGGCCCCACAGGGGCCCCCACGAAAGTTTTTCGGGGCCCCTGGAGCAGGGACCTTCACTCGCTCCGGGGGCCCCAGAAAACCCCCACGGGGCCCGGGCCCCCGGAGCTTCTTCAGCTCCGGGTCTTCGGCGGTGGGGGGTCTTTCTGCCCCAGAGTGGAAGGACCCCCCCGCCACCGAATTACCACTGAAGCAGGACCCGCTGCCGAAGTGCTGGGTCTTTGGCGGTAATTCGGCGGCGGGGGGCCAGCGCTGCGGGTCTTCGGGGCACTTTGGCGGCAGGTCCCGGAGCAGAAGGACCCCCTGCCGCCGAATTACCGCCGAAGCGAGGGGCCCCTGCCGCCGAAGACCCCAGGCCCCCTGAATCCTCTGGGCGGCCCTGCTTGTTTCTGAATGGAAAAATCACAGCTCTTGCTTATGAACTCAGGGTGTTTGGTTTCTAAATGTCTTTGTAGTTTCCCATGCCTCATACTTTCATTTACTAACACTTGAAAATAAATGTACATTGTGGCTGTGGACTTTCTGCAGTAATATTGAGACATGAAAATCCAAACATAATGCAACTCTCATTGTATTGTCTACTTTTCTTCCTTTTCTGTTTAACTTTATTAAAATCATTATTGTCTTCAGCTGAGTGTGTGCTACATGTAGGCTTAGCACTTGGCAAAAATCATTACTTTATAAAGATAAGACTCACCTCTCTCTCCATCAGCCCCCTTCCTCTATCACCTAGTGCTGCTGCTGCAGTCACTGGGAGCCTTTCTTTGCTCCCCACTCCAGCAGGGCGCTTTCAGCTGAAAGACTTCCTGTTGAATGCTTCCCCTAGCAGGAAGTCTCTCCGCTGACAGCCTGCAGGAATGGGGATTTGTAGGGTGGAAGCGGAAAGCAGCCACAGAGAGGGTCCCAGGCCTGGCAGTAGCCGGACAAGGTGCAGATGAATAGATAAGACACAGATCATATTTAAGCCTAATTTAACAGTCTCTTAATCAGGAAAAAAACAAAACAAGAATGGCCATATTGATTAATGTTTTTTCCCCTAATAACTCATAGTTCCCCCATGAATCCTTCATAGCTCCCAAAGGAAGCCATGGCTCGCAGTTTGGGAAGCACTGAATTCTAACCTGACCTCCTGCATAGCACAGGCCAGAGAATTTCACCCAGCTATTCCTGTATTCTAGTCTAATAACTTGTGGTTTGACCCAAAGATAAATGGTATTTGACTTGTTAGAATTAACATACAACAAAGGAAAAATACCCCCTCCTTTGAAAACTCCTACCGCCAGTAGCCCCTAAACAATATGCACTGAGGTGTAAAAATTGTATTGGATTTGTTAGCACGGAAAACCAGAGGGCTTGAACTAATATCAAGATGAATGAATGAGTTGGGATAAAACAGGAACTGAACTTCAGACTAACTTGAACACAAACTGAACTGAATTAAACATTTCTGGAAGTTCAAATATGTTAAATTACCATTTAAAAAAAATCTCTTTTTTATTTTGGCGCTTTTACATTTTCAGATGTGGGCCGAGATTGGAAGCCTAACTGTGAAAATAGGGCTCCAATTAACCTCTAACTGTAGGCACAATTCCAATGACATAACGTCAGCTTATACCATGGTTGAATTTGGTTTGTGGCATTTCCAGGAAGAGAAATTCCCAACCAGAAATAGAAATAACTGTAACTCTTGCAAAACTTCCATCCCAAATCTCCAGGCTCAAAAGGTTCTGATAGTTTGGACTAGTCTCCATACTTATACATGCTCATTCTATGAGAACCTCTGAATCTTTCCTTAGTTCACCCATCACTTATACATGTGAACATCTTCTAATTTAGAAACTCACACAGAACGTTTGTTTCCATTAAATGTAATAATAAAAAAACCCTCCATAAATGGAGCTAAGTGTTCATAATATCATAATGATGTTACGAATCCATTTCAGGGATCAGAAATGCCACATAAGTGAAACCTCTAGAATTTCCATCACTGAAAAGTTCTTGCACGAGAATTGTGAGTTAAGGTACTGCACCCGTGCTTAGTGGTAGTGAGCTTCTGCTTGTGTCTTATACTGCCCTTCAAGACCAGCAGTTCGATATATAATGCTACATGGGAAAAGACTCAAGAGGTGTCATACCATAGGCAGTGACTTACTGCAGTGCATATAGACATGCATAAAGCATTGAAAGTGAACTAAGATCCAAATCTCCACCAGACTTAGCCCATTGAAAGGCATTAGGCAGAGGTTGTAAATCAGGGTAGGACTTGGCAGTAAAATTGGATGGACATTATAAAAAGCATGTCAGCTTGTGTCATTCATTTAAAGGAAACATATGAACTTTGTTTTAATCTGTGGATGGTAGCTGAATATATGCAGGCCAGCAGTCACTCTAAGTCTGAAGTTAGTCAGATTGATACTGGCGGTCGGATACATTTCTAGCACTAAATAAAGCTTGAAGTGAAGGGGGAGGGGGTGATTTAAATTGCATTCACGCATTAATGCATTCATTTAAAAACACAATTTAGATGCTAATTGATGCTAATTCAGCCCAGCACTGGTACTGTTGTGTTGCACTGTTTTTGCAAACAGTGTAATCTTTGTAGTGATAAGATACCTGGGAATATAGTGTATTTGAAACTGGGGAGCAATTCAGTGTACAATGCCATGTATGTTGCACTTCCCATATTATTATCGCTACTTCTTAATTAGAGCTGGGTGGATATAGCAAAGAAAGTTAATTGGGACTATTCTTCAAAACGGGTATTCACACCCCTTTTTACTCATTATGGCTATGTGTACACTTGGGGCTAAAAATGCTAAAAATAGTAATGTACCTAGGGTAGCACATGAGTGGCAAGTGGTGGCATGGGTGAGCCCCATGTCCAAACCTGCCCACCTCCTGTAGATACATACTTGGGACAACTTGCCCATGCCACGGATTGCTGCTGCCCATCCTGCCATGGCTACACTACGATTTTTAGCATGCCAGCCTGATGAGAGCCTGCACAAGTACGTTTATACAAGTTAGGAATCACACCCCCAGCTCCAAATGTAGCCATAGCCTTAGTGTGAAAATCACCCCTATGCAGCAGAAGTCCTATTTGGAGGGTTTACATGGCGCATAGGTCTTTGGCTGGCCCTCTGCACACATTGAAATTTCACCGTTAGTCTCATGTTTCAGGTGAGTACGTTTTTATTTATATGGAGAGACTAATAAATAGCAAATACTTACACTGATGAGTTCCCAAACCTGCTATAGAATAAAGTTTGCTTGTATAGACTATTTCTCAAACAGTTGTGAATAATAAACCCATAAAATTACATCCCAATCTGTTCATGATAAAAAGGATTAAATTCATCTGATAAATTGTACATAGTGAACAATTTGGCCAGCTTTATTGTTAATGTAACAGGTTAAATATAAAGACAAAAGCAGCAGTATTTTTATTAAGCGGTCTGAGTGCAGAGTTGGCTCGTGATGCGTGTTAATAGCATGTCCATAAAAATGCTAGGTCAAATTCCGGGCTTTGTGCCAAATGTTCCGCTCAGTTTCACCCCCGCAACACGATGTCAGTGGTGGAACTGGAAGCAGAATTTTGCCCTTTTTGGTGAAGCATTATAAAGCATTTGAAGAAATGTAGGGCCCAATTCTCCATTGCTTACACCTTGTGTAGTCATCGATACCTAGAACATAAGAACATAAGAACGGCCGTACTGGGTCAGACCAAAGGTCCATCTAGCCCAGTATCTGTCTACCAACAGTGGCCAGGTGCCCCAGAGGGAGTGAATCTAACAGGCAATGATCAAGTGATCTCTCTCCTGCCATCCATTTCATCCTCTGACGGACAGAGGCTAGGGACACCATTCTTATACCTGAGCAAAGTACGTGAGGATATTACCTAATCAACTGCTATGACTGAGTTAGTTGAGATCGAGAGCTAAAGCTGCATGTTGGCAGTATATTGAGGACACTGCAATCTATGTCTTCCCATAAAGGGCCTGATTCAAAGCCCACTGAAGTCAGTTGACTCCTAATGGTGGCTCCAGTGAGTTTGGATCAGGCACTGACCTCCCTAAATATGGAGCAAGAGGAATGACAAGGTACATTTCTGATGAATCCCATATGGGAATCCCTGAGGGAGTTGATAAACACTACATCTTTACAGGGGATGCCGGCCTGCAAGGGATATTAACTCGAGTTCTATTAAATTCCTGAAGAAAAAGAAGGGGGGGGAGTAATCATAGGTAGCTGTGTAAAAGTTGCCTCATTTCTATTGACATGTAAGAGCTTAGTACCTCTAAATATTGACCACATTTATTTAGGTGTCAAAAAAAGGATTTAGGCAACCAAATGTGAATATTTTGTAGCTTGTCTTCACACATCAAAAGAAGCAAAACTTTAAGCAACATCACAAGTGGTACCTAGGCCAAAAAACAACTTGACCACAGTCAAAATGATCTGAGGACTCCAGATACTACTTGAGATTGCCTGTTCACAACAATGGGAGATTTCAAATATGGTGATAGAAGTACTGATTATCGGCCTTGAGAGAGGGGGTTTTGAGCAAGGTTTTGACAACTGAGTCTTTAAAAGATGACTGCAGGTCAGTTGGTTATATAGGCATGCCCTTGTTTAATAAAAACAGCACAGTTATGTTGTGCCTGTTAGCTCACTTGAGCGCAGATTGTTGCATTTAATTGATTCCTGCTACTTTCCTCCCTTGAACTAGTTGTGGGAGTGTTCCCAGTGGTTTAGCAGATTCATCTTTTGTGAAAGTTAGTAGGAAAATGTTTTCTGAAATTCAGATAAAATTATGTGCCTTGCTTCATCTGTGCCTACCAGTTTACTGATATATACTTAAAGAACTCGAGAAAATGTGTCACACAGCAGTAGTGAAATGGATCTCGGTGTCATAGCTCCCACAGAGAGGAGCTCCACAGTAGTCATTAGTAGTACAGAAAACATCAAAGATAACAACTGAGACCTGAACCACTTGCTGCAAGAGGGAATCAAAGCCCAAATGGCTCTACCACTGCTGGCTATTTCAATACAAAGCAGGCAGTTTTAAAAAAACAGTCAGTAATCACTAATATAGTATGATAAACGGCAGTGAACCATCTGGGTATTAAAGGCAATTCCTGCCTTATGAGTAGGACTGTGGGTTTCTCGTGGATGTAGAAGATTTTCATTTTTCATAAAAGATCATGATTTTTGTCACCTGCAGTTATACTGTTACTAGTGGCTATTCTGGACACAGTGAGGGCAATGAAAGCCAATCTAAAATTGCTCAATCCACTCCAAGGAGATGTGATGTGGGACCCCAGGCTCAGAGCACAATGAAGTCAGCTAGTGTGAAACCATACCACATCTTCTCTCCTCGCTCCCATATGATTCTTTCATGACCATGCCTGAAAAATGAGTTTTCTAACAGATGTGTTTCTAACAGGTTTCAGAGTGGTAGGCATGTTAGTCTGTATCAGCAAAAAGAACAGGAGTACTTGTGGCATCTGAGAGACTCACAAATTTATCTGAGCATAAGCTTTCGTGGGCTAAAGCCCACTTCATCAGATGCATGCAGTGGAAATTACAGTAGGAAGATATATATAGATATATATATAGATATATATATACAGAGGACATGAAAAAATGCCAACTCTAATCAGACTAATCCATTAAGGTGGGCTATTATCAGAAGGAGAAAAAAAATTCTGTAGTGATAATCAGGATGGCCCATTTCAAAGAGTTGACAAGAAGGTGTGAGTTACTGTTTCAAAGTGGACCAGATCAAGCCACTCTCACAAATGTCAGCGGGGGGCACGTGAACAGTTAGACCACAACAGGTTAGCACAGGGTAGATTCACACTCCAGCTTCCTGTGGGCTAATTGTTCATATAGACAAACCCTTAGTTACAAAGGCTTGCGCTTAGCAAGTGCTGTGTAGAGAGTAGGTGGACTGTAAGAATAGAAAGGTAGAATTGGAAGATGGTATAAATGCAAATAAGTATCCTTGGAGTAGAGAGTCAATCGTCTAGAATAGGCCTGATGAGACATCAGCACCCTCAGGAATAATTGACAAGAGCAAAGGGCTTTTTGCACTCCAGAGAGAGCTGTGGTACACAGCTGTTCATGCTATTTTTATCTTTATTTGTACTGTGGTAGGATCTAGAGACACAACAAACATCAGGGCTCTATTGTGTTAGGTTCCGTAAAACAGATATTATAGTATGAGAGAGTCCTTGCCTGAAGAATTTACACTTTAAATAGAGACAGGAAGTATTATTATCGCCATTGGAAACCAAGGCATAGAGGGATTAAGTGACTTGGAAGGGTTGCACAATAATTCTGTGGTTAAACCAGGAATTGAGTCCAGATCTCTTAAATCCCAGTCGAGTACCTTCATCACAAGACTGTACTTCACCTGACACCAATGTGCTTTGGTGGAGTTTTAAAAAATAAATAAATAAATCGCCACATACAAGAATCCTTTTAGAGGTAACTTTTCACGAGCCCAGTATTTTTTAGCAAAATATAAAGTAAAATAAAATAAACAGCTAACCCCTTCCATACCTACTATTCCTATTTCAGGAATTATTAAAATGGTACAATGAATGATTCCCAAAATATATTTTTCTCCTCCCTGAAAGCCAAAGCTAATAGCAGATAATAAGAATCCAATGTGTGTCTTATTGTTAGCTGTCTCAGTAAAAGCCATTCCATTTGCCCTCCAATCATTTATTTAATCACAGTTTTGAGAAAATTGCACATAGCTGGTTCCATTGAAACATGTTATACTGGCTTGTTAATTATGTCACATATAACACAATAGGCCAAATTTTTGAAAGAGATAACAGGTAGATAATTTTTCCCTCTGGATTTTACTGAATAAATGTAATGCCTAATCATTACTTGTGTATATAAAGAGGTTATCTCCCCCCCACATTTGGGCCATACTCTCATCTCAGTTGCTCACTGGTGTAAAAGCTATCCGAGTATATCCCTTTTCTCTTTTGCCCTGTATTTTATTATTTTCAGAGGGCCTGATTCTGCCATTCTTATAAGAATACAATTCCATGATTTGTCCTACGAAGGCTAGAAATCAGGCAGACCATGGATGCAAAGGACTCAGTAAATAGTGAGTCTGCAAACCAGCTACCTCTTTGTGCCTATCTTAATTGGCCAAAGGTTCACCCAATTATCACTTGATATTAGTCATGCTGTCTGTATGGGCCTGGCTGGTGGGGAATTTTTTTGATTAAACTTTTTTTCATCAGAAAATACTATTTTGTCAAATCTGAAACTTCTTGCAGGGATGTACCAGTTTTGATGAAATGTTCACCAGGACAGGTGTCACAGGTCCAGGATGAAATTTCTGGTCAAAACGAGAGAGCGAGCAGACAGAGGTAGATAGACACAACGACCAGGGACTTGAAGATGGGTTTCACACATCCTGGCTGAGTGCCTTAACCACAGGGCTATTGGCTATTCTAGGGGGTTCCCATTCTGGTTCTTTGCAAACAATTTTGAAAGGTCAGAGTTTCATTTTGTTGCTCTGAATTGGACCATTTTTGAAATCTCAGAAAGTTTCATGAGACTGGAAAACTGTTTCCCACCCAGCTCGAAATGGGACTGATCCAAAACCCACTGAGGCCAATGGAAAGGCTCCCATTGACTACAGTGGGCTTTGGTTTGGGCCCAATATTGTTGTCTTTATAAATGGTCTTACACTTTAAACTTTATTTTTCTTCATCTTAAAATAACTGAACACTGTTCTGTTGCCATGTTGCACCTTTGCTGCTGAGAAAGATAATGACATTTTGCATCATGTACTGACCACAGTCCACATGAATAACTCTTGTTGACATCAGTGAGAGTTGCATACACGCATCTGGACTGCTCACGCTGCTCTGTTACCCAGCTGAGTGGAACAGTTAAAGTGAAATTAACAAAATGTGAAGTGCTATCAAGTTTGTTAATTTCACTCTGCCTCTTCTGCTCCACCAGCACCAACCCTGCTGCTTGCTCTGCCCATTAGCTTGGATGCAGGGAAGGCACACAGAGAAATTAAAGTTTGTTAGTTTCACTTGAAACTGCACCACTAATATGGTGAGAGAGATATGGTAAGACAGCAGGGGCCTGAGAGAAGCAGGGTTGTGAATATAAATAAGAGGGGACAAGGATTAGGAAGGAGGAGGAACAAACAAGTCTGGAAAGAGAGTAAACTAGGGAATGACCTGGGGGGCAAAGAAATCAGCTACAGTATTAAGTGCTGAGGGAATCAGCCAGAGAAGAGGAGAGTAATCAAAGGGGAAAACAGAGACAGAGGAAAAAGAAATAAGATAGAAACAAACTGAAAAGGGCAGGAGCTAAGACATACAGCTACTGCAATAATAATAATTAATTCTATAGGAGAGGACCAAAAAAAAAAGGGCGGGGGGAGGGAAGAGACAAAATAAATGTCTGTGATGAATGCTTTCAGGAAAAGGTAGTGAATAATGGAAGAGACAGTGTGCATGGGAGAAAGGGAATGGATGGTGGGAGGGAGGGAAAGAGTAATGAATGGTCAGATGGCTTAAATTAAAAAAAGAACAAACAGCACCAGCATAGTTTTATTTAAATAGTGTATTATCAATTTACATGAACTTTGACACTGGGTGGAAATACTTAATTAATTTAAAACAAAATAAAGTTGAGACTGTGGGCAGAACCTGAGCAAGATGGCTTTCTTTCCACTCAACCCCTGTGAGGGATGCTTAGAAAGAAGCAAAAAATAAAGGCTTCAGAGGTTTTAATTGTTTTTGCTGTGCCTGTTAGTCTGGCATTTATTGGCATTTTTGAAGGGATCTATTTCTTATTTTATTTTCACTATGCCTGGACTAGACTTGAAGCAATTTTTAATTTTAAAGCTAGATTCTTCTGTCCTCCAATACTTACCAAGGATTAAAAGACGCACTTAGAAATGACCAAGATAACAAACCATGAAAAATAAGAGTAAATATTCTGCATCTCAGGTTTTATTACACAATTACACGGCTTGAGGCATTAGGAAAAACATTGTGAATAGCAGTGATTGTGCATGCTGGCAAGCAGATCTCGAAAAGCCTACCTATTTGACACACCCTGTGTTTGTACAGCATAAAACATGAACTACAACATTAATGAGCTCTGAACATTATAGGTATGGGCTAAATTATGGGCCACCTTGGTTCCCATTAGCTAGAACATACATTTACAAGGGTGGGGGAGTGGAAGAGAGCTTGTTTGTTGCTAGTAGTCCCTATTGAAAGCATAGGTGCCAACTTTCTCGGCACCTGTGGATGCCCAGGCTCCCCCGCCCCGACTCCACCCCATCCCCACCCCTCATCCTGCCCCCATTCCAACCCCATCCCCAAAGTCCCCGCCCTAACTCCGCCCCTCCCTATCCCTATTGGATCCCTTCCCCAAATCCCAGCCCTGGCCCCGTCTCTTCTCCCAGCACACTGCGTTCCCCCTCCTCCCTCTTCCCATCCTGCCCCGCAAATCAGCTGTTTTGCTGATTTGCACAAGTGCTGGGAGGGAGGGGGGAGAAGCAGGATGCGGCGGCGCGATCGCGGAGGAGGCGGAGGTGAGCTGGAGCAGGGGGGGTGGGGCCACGGGGAGCTGCCGCACCCACCAATTTTTTTCTGTGGGTGCTCCACCCCCAGAGCATCCATGGAGTTGGCGCCTCTGATGGAAAGGGAGCGGGGAGCTCTCTATAACTGTAGCTTGGAGAATGGCACCATTCTCTCAGGCTTGCCTGCACTAGGGAAAAGGCATGTTCTTAACACAAGTTAACTAACTCAAGATACAATCCTAATGAAGACACAACTCCCCCACAGTTTTTAACTCAGCCTGGTACCTCATGTGAAAACTACAAATTGCCTTTGTCTCTATTAGGATTTCACCTTGTATTAACTGACTATAGTAATTAAGAACAAACCTGTTTTTCCTAATGAAGATGAGGCCTTAGGGACTTTGTCACCAACCTTTTTCCTGCATTGGCCATGACAGGACATTGGTGTGCACCATGTCATGTCATGCCCAGGACGTTGGGGGTCACCTTAAATTAAAACACGATATTCCGTAGTTGAGTCACATAACTATGAGCTTTGTTAATCATGTGTTCCTTGCATATCTATCCACATAGCACAAACAATAAACTCCCTAAGGACAGCCTGAACATATACTGCATTGTGTGTAATGTCTGGGATGGATTTGCCAGGTCACCCCCTCCTTTGGTTGGACTCAGGATACTACACTTCACAGAAAAGAAAAAAAAGGAAACAAACACATGGAGGGAGATGTCACCTCTGTAGTAGGTTTGCTTTTCAGTGTGTCACTTCCAGGTGCTTGTTGGTAGATACAAAAATACAAAGGCATAAACCAATCATAGCCATACTGACAACTCCCAGTGCCCCAAAACAATTACTACTTATCTCTGCGTATGGCAACACTACAGTGGAAATGTGTGTGTGCTTGTGACAGGTCAGAGAGGCTGAGGATGGTCACTCCCACATCGGAATATGCCTTACATTGATTCTTACTAAACACTATCAAAATTTATGCTGTGGTTTTTAACAACCTGGAATTTTTAACATTCACCTGGATTGAATAAGTGTCACTGAACTCAGTCAGAAATACAGTATCTACTTAGAAATACATGCAAAGCTGAAAAAGTTGCGAAACTGTTTTATGGGAGCAGGAAAGGGAGGGGTGAGCACTTTGGGTGTATTGGTTTTTACTTTGGCCCCCAGAAAAGATCTGAAGAATTGTACACAGGAACAAAATATATCTCTAAGAATTATACTCTTGTGAGAAAATAAATTTAAAAATCATTCAATATTCCCCAGTCCTGGTCCTTTCCCCAAATCATGTATGAGAAAACTTAGATGCGAGTGTCGCTGTTCAAGTGTTCTTCTTGACTTCTCTTTCCTTAGAAATCCTCTTTCCTCAGAATGACAGTCAAGCCTGACTTGAAGAAGAGCTCTGTGGAGTTCAAAAGCTTGACTCCTTCACCAAAAAAAGCTGGTCCCATAAGAGATATTACCTCAGCCACCTTGTCTCTCTCATATTGTGGGACCGACATGGCTAGAACTATACTGGCTAATAGCTCTCCACCTTGTGCCTGTCTAATGGAGACATTGTGGCTTTTCTCCCTGAGATCATCTGTCATTTTCTCCTTCTAGAAGGATCTGGCCTCATATTCTGAAAATAAATTGCGCCAAGCATTTTGGCTCACATTGCTTTTAATCTCAGCCTCAATGGATTAGATTAAAATGAAACAGATTTGTGTATCACAAGAAGGGGACAATGGTTCTCTCTTCTCCTTTTAAAAGGATTGGTTACTGTGCCCTTATAAACCAGAGGTCATTTTAACCCATTAGGCTCCCCACCCTGAATGAGAACACAGCTTGTTTGGGAATATCTTCCTTCTCCCCGCCCCCTCCCCCGGCAAACAAAGTAATTAATAAAAATGAGGCATGTTTCCCACCGGAGCTGTGGGATGAGTGTGATGTGTAATCCCTGGAGAGCTTTCAAGTCACCTGTGACACATCTTCATGTGAAATTCACACAATCTTTCTCCAGTCTGAGATGGTGAGGATTAATGTGAAACTCAAACATCAAATTAACATATCATCCTCAACAGTGGGAGAGCTAATATATGTGTATTCTATAGCACAGTGGCTCTCAATCTTTCCAGACTACAGTACCCCTTTCAGGAGTCTGATTTGTCCTGTGTAGCCCCAAGTTTCACCTCACTTAAAAACTACTTGCTTACAAAATCAGACATAAAAATACAAAAGTGACACTGCACACTATTACTGAAAAATTGCTTACGTTCTCAAGTTTACCATATAATAATAAAATAAATCAGTTGGAATATAAATATTGTACTTACATTTCAGTGTATAGTATATACAGCAGTATAGACAAGTCATTGTCTGTATGACATTTAATTTGTACTGTCTGTACTAGTGCTTTTTATGCAGCCTGTTGTAAAACTAGGCAACTATCTAGATGAGTTGTTGTACCCCCTGGATATCCGCAGTGGTACATATCCCTGGTTGAGAACCACTGCTCTAGCTTAAAAATCCGGATAATCACAAAGGGTAGACCAGTGTTTCTTAACGACCAGTCCGTGGACCGTCACCAGTCCCTGAAAGCTCCCTGACACAGTTGAGGAAGTCAGTCCCTGGTATTAAAAAGGTTGATAAACGCAGGGCTAGACCATGTCTGTAAGTATAGCCCAGAGTAAGGAGCAGTGCAGAGTCTAAGCTCCCTCTATACACACCCAGAAGGCACTGAAAGCAGAGCTATCCTCTACTATAGCCTTTTATATCTTTACCTCTCTCCTGCTTCACAGTTTGGTGAAAAGGGTAAGGGGGATGTGAGCCTGCCTCCTTCCTACCCCTTGCCTATGGAGTGTCCCTGCCCTTCCCTGAGCTCAAACACTGCAATTCTACACAGCCCTTGCAAAGGCTTTGCAAGGCAGAGAAAGCTCTTTGTTCTCTCCCATGCAAGGGCAAGGCAGCATCTGAGCCCATTCCTGCTCCCATGTAAGTCAGTGGCAAAACTCCCATTCGTTTTAGCAGGAACAGGCCTAGTAACATTTTGTTACAAGAAGCGCAAGTGTGTGGCCCCTGTTTGTTGTACTCACATCATGCATAGCTCTTTTCTGGAGTGGGCGTGCAACTTAACTCTGCTGTAATGGGGTGGCACTTTAGATCAGACTTCTAAAGTTTGTTGTATACAGTCAATAGTCTGAAGTGGTCTCGATATAGCCTGATGGACATTTTGACTCAAGAGGAAACGAGATAGAATGACAGATGATCTCAGCTAGTAAAGGGAAAGGATGGAGACTTCATGAGGAACTCTCACTTGAGGTCTGATAAAATTCATCCCTGTGAAGTGAGGCCAGCATGAGGCCTAAACCATGTAAGTCCTGTGTAAGCCCAGTTTTGTTGTGGTCTTTCCACATGAGGGTGAATTTTACCCTTTCATGCACATATAATTCAAAATAGTATGAATGTAGCCTGACTAGATTATCATAGTTTTATAGTAGCCAATTCTGATTTTCTTCTTCCTCAAAAATGGAAATTCTAATTATTGTAAAATAGACAGAATTTACCTTGCTGCTGATTCAAATGATGCAGTCTTCTGAAGTTTGAAATATCAAGTCTACCTATGTTATGTGTTGCGACCAGTTTTATGTGTCATTTTTGCAGATAAACAAAAATCAGTTTGCATTATCTGATGTTCAGACCTATGCCCATTGATTTAACTTAGTAAACTTAAATGAATGTTACACAGCTGGAAGACAATCCAGTTATAATAAAATAATTATAAACAACAATGCACAAATATGTTTTTATTCTTTGAGTTAAATGAAATGGAAAAGCTACAGACTGTGGGAACATGCTATTCTATGATAGATGGATAGATAGATTATGTAAAGACATTGGAACTTTGTCTCTCAATTCAAAATGTTTTCATTGAGCCAGCAAAGGCAAGAGTCAGAATGAAAGGATAAATTCCCTGCTTCTGTTGCTATGAGAAGTCTATATAATTAAATCAACATCCCAAATGATAGATAGATAGATTATTTGAAGAGTGACATGTATTGTTCATTAACCTGAGGGTTCAATAAAGTTGTTCTGCATGGCAAATGGCTTTTTGTTAGCAGCTGTTAACACCTATCATGTCTCCTGACTCCATCTACAGAAGGGCTCAACATCCAGATCCATGCTGGTATTGTAAAGTCAATCTTTTCAGAAATACAATGGACATGATATTTTCCACAGGAAATTTCTGAGGCTTCTATATTTTCCCTGTTGAGAACATATATTTTATCAAGAATGCATTATACACTGTAATCTGTTTTTTCTCAGGAGATTCTGCAGATGACAATTTCAAGACTGAAGATAGAATTCCATTCCTTGGCTTGTATACATAACTCATGGTGGTCCGCAGAAGATTGCTTGCACTCTACATCTCACCAATCTGTGTCTCACTAACTCATTCCACACTTAAAATGTAGTTGAATACATAGAGACCTAGAAGAAAGCAGTCCTGGACTTTTATTTTCTACTCTGCCATGAACTCATGGAATGTTCTTATACAAGTCAGTAAAAACTCCCTGTGCTTGAGTTTTTCTATCAGACAGTGCAGTGTTAGGATGTTTTTATAACTAAGGTTATGATTCTGTCACACAGGTTGCACAAATCACAGAATCTTTAACTTCCAGAGATCTCTGTGACTTCAGGCCACGATGGCTGGGAGCTGCAGGCTACCACCGCCACCTGCGGCAGCTGGGCCCCCTGAGCTCTGAGCCACCATTGGTGGTGGGGGTACCCTGCAGCTCCTGGCCGCTGGATGCAGCGGGGGTAGCCCCCAGCTGCCATGGGTGGCGGGGGACCCTGGAGCCCTGAGCCCTCCTGGATGGTGGGGGCCATTGGAGCTTCCAGCTAGAGCCCTGCAGCTGCCCAGTGGCTCCCCATTTTGTCATGTATATTTTTAGTAAAACTCAGGGACAAATCACAGGCTTCCGTGAATTCTTCTTTATTGCCCATGACCTGTCCATGACTTTTACTGAAAATATCAGTGACAAAATCTTAGCCTTATCTATAACGAATGGAAGTTAGTTTGGGCTGGAAAGTTTTGTATAAATGAAATTTCTTATTACTACAGCTGGAAAAAGTACATAGAACGGCCACAAAAATGATTAAGGGTATGTGTGACATTATCCAGGGTACAATCTGAACTGTTGAACAGCTGTGTCCCTTCAGTTCTCCAACTGGGATGCCTTTTACACTGCGTCACTGTGAGAGCAACCACTCCTGTCTACCCACACAAATGGAGTTTCCCAAACACTACATTCACGACACACACTGATTTAGATAACACAATAAAACAAGTTTATTAATTACGGAAAGATAGATTTTAAGTGGTTACAAGCATTGAGGCATAAAAGTCAGAATTGCTTGCCAGTAAATAAGCGGTAAAAAGCAACTAATACATAACTTAACAAGTTAGAGTGAATTCAAAGCAAAATTGAATTCTCTCACTACATGCTCTAGCAGTCTCACTGGCTGAATTTTTCAGTCAGGATCTCTCCCCAGTTCAATGATGCTTCCTTTGTCCCTCAAGTGTTGTCCATGCCATGTGTAGAAATGAATGGATATATGATCTGAGGTGTCAGTTCCCAATTCTTTAGTTCTCTTTTTCTTTTAAAATCACCTCCAGGTGAAGTTCAGGATACAAAAAGTCTGAGGTTCCCCAGCTATTTATATGCCAAAAGGTAGATTTCTTGCTCACACGCTTTTTTTCTTCTGAAGAACGGCCACTTAACCAGGTGATGGTCTATTTGATTTTGTTGACTCCTGGCTGAGGCGTCAGTTTGCCTTTTGTCTTTGAGGAACTGGTTTGTGCTGCTTTTCTAAACTTAGAACATGTCTCTGTAATGTTATACAGTAGAATCTTATAACTTTGCGTACAATGTCACCACACATATTTTATGAGGAAAATAATGATCAACAAATTATGAGCTTTAAAATGATACCTCGCCAGACGTACTTTGTATAAAATTTATGATAGTCTTAAGTGAACATAAGGGTACAGGCTGTCATAGTGAGGTAATATCTTTTATTGGACCAAGTTCTGTTGGTGAGAGAGACAAGCTTTCGAGGTTACACAGAGCTCTCCTCCAGGTCTGGGAAAATGATAGTGACACTGAGTTAGTTTCCCAGACCTGAAGAAGAGCTCTGTGAAAGCTCAAAAGCTTCTTTCTTTCACCAACAGAACTCAGTCCAATAAAAGATATTACCTCACCCTGCTTGTCTCTTCAGTGTAGGTACATCATATTTACACCATTTGAGAATTGACTCCTTGTCTTTACTGCCACTTTCTGGTTCTTGTATCTCAGGCCTGGTCCACACTAGGACTTTAATTCGAATTTAGCAGCGTTAATTCGAATTAACCATGCACCCGTCCACACCAGGAAGCCATTTAATTTGACATAGAGGGCTCTTTAGTTTGAATTCTGTACTCCTCCCCGATGAGGGGAGTAGCGCTAAATTCGACATGGCCATGTCGAATTAGGCTAGGTGTGGACGGAAATCGACCTTAGTAGCTCCGGGAGCTATCCCACACAGCAGTCCGAGCTTGGATGTTCTGACCAGCCACACAGGAAAAACCCCAGGAAAATTTGAATTCCTTTTCCTGTCTGGCCAGTTTGAATCTCATTTCCTGGTGGGACATCGGAGCGAGCTCAGCAGCACCGGCAACAATGCAGAGCTCTCCAGCAGAGGAGTCCAGGCAATCTCTGAATAGAAAGAGGGCCCCAGCATAGACTGACCGGGAAGTCTTGGATCTGCTCAGTGTGTGGGGCGAGGAGTCTGTGCTTTAGGAGCTGCGCTCCAAAAAACAGAATGCAAAGACCTACGAGAAGGTCTCCAAAGCCATGACAGACAGAGGATCCAGCCGGGATGCAATGCAGTGCTGCCTGAAAATCAAGGACCTAAGATAAGGCTACCAGAAGACCAAAGCGGCAAACGGACGCTCCGGAGCCTGCCACCACTGCCCCACCAGTGAACGTGGACTCTGACGATGGGATAGTGTCGACGGGCAGTTCCTCGGCGATGTTCGCGGACGGGGAAGATGAGGAAGGGTTTGTGGAGGATGAGGCAGGCGACAGCGCTTACAACGCTGGTTTCTCCGACAGACAGGATCTCTTCATCACCCTCACGGAGAGCCCCTACCAACCCTCCCCAGCCGTTAACCCGGACCCTGAATCAGGGGAAGGAGCAGTCGGTAAGTGCTTTAAATATGTAAACTTTTATTATTAATGGAACAGGAATCTGAACTATGTGAAAAGGAGGTCAAAATATATGGGGATAGAACAGAAATCCTCCTGGGAGATCTCCATGAAGCTCTCCTGGAGGTAATCGAAAAGCCTCCGCAGGAGGTTCCTGGGGAGAGCTGCCTTATTGGGTGCTCCGTGGTAGCACACCTTTCCGCGCCACGCTTTCATGAGGTACTCAGGGAGCATTGCCTCCCCGAACACGGCTGCATGGGCCCCTGGTTTGTGCCGGCTTTCACGCAGCATGCGCTCTCTATCTCCTTCAGTGACCGTCCTCAGGGTGATCTCGCTCCAAGACTCCTGCATCTAATTAGGGGAAATACTGTAATGTTACGCCTGGTCCAAAGTATTTTTTAAAAATCTCCAGACAGACAGCGTAGCAGAGACTCAGCACACTGCTGCGTGACAAGCGTAACGGAAAGCCAAAGAATCAAATAGACACTCATGGAGGGAGGGGGGACTGAGGACGCAAGGTATCCCACAGTTCCTGCTGTCTCCGAAAAGCATTTGCATTCTTGGCTGATCTCCCAATACCTGTATGGTCAAACACATTGTCCGCGGCGGTTCAGGGCATAGCTCGTCAATGTACCCCCCTCCTCCACCCCCAGAAGGAAATGGAAAATAAATCGTCTCTTGACTCTTTTAAATGTCACCCTATGTGTACTGAATGCTGCTGGTAGACGCGATGCTGCGGCACGCTATGGTAGCATCCTCGTCCCCCCTCCCCCGCCTCATGGGTGGCTGATGGTGCAATAAGATTGATATCCGTCGTCATCATCATCAGCCTTGCTGTAGATGGTGTAGTGCAATATGACTGGTACCTGTCCTCGTCATCAGCCCATAAGTAGACAGCCTGCTAACCGTCTTCATCATAGCAACAGGGGGCTGAGCTCCATCAGCCCCCGCCCTTCATGTGTAAAGAAAAGATTCTGTACTGCCTGGACTGTCATAGCAGCAGGATGCTGTTTTCCTCTCCCACACACTGCTTAATGTCCTGTCTGGACAATCATAGCAGCTGGAGGCTGCCTTCCCCTCATTTCATTTCAGTAACAAGTCACTGTTTCTTATTCCTGCATTCTGTATTACTTCAGCACACAAATCAGGGGACACTGCAACGGTAGCCCGAGAAGGCTGGGGGAGGAGGGAAGCAACAGGTGGGGTTGTTGCAGGAGCACCCCCTGTGAATGCCATGCAGCTCATCATTCCTGCATAATCTGACACGGAGCGGCTGTGCTATCTGGTTCTCTGAAACACTGGATCTCTACTACACTAGCCCCATATTCTATACAGGAATTATTCTATTTTTAGATACCATAAAGGAGGGATTGACTCGGGGAGTCATTCCCAGTTTTATCTTTTGCGCCCCTGGCTGATCTCGGCCAGGGGCACCTATGACAGCAGCAGAAGGTATAATGCAATACGGCTGGTAACCATCATCACCTTGCCAATTTACAGTGGCAAGGTAGATGGTACAATATGGCTGATAACCATCTCTGCTGTCATGCAAAAGCAAATGAATGCTGCTGTGTAGCGCTGCTGAATCGCCTCTGTCCGCGGCATCTAGTACACATACGGTGACAGTGACAAAAGGCAAAACAGGATCCATGGTTGCCACGCTATGGCGTCTGCCAGGGTAATCCAGGGAAAACGGGCTTGAAATGATTATCTGCCGTTGCTTTCCCGGAGGAAGGAATGAGTGACTACATGTACCCAGAACCACCCGCGACAATGAAAATTGCACCATCAGGCACTGGGATCTCAACCAGGAATTCCAAGGGTCGGGGGACACTGCGATGGGGTGGAACAGGAGGGAGTTTTTTTGCTGGATTGCCTGCAGCAGGCAGTGCTGCGAGATAGGTGCTGTGCATGCTCTTGTTCACAGACACAGACTAGACTGTGTTCATTGTTTCAAAAAATGTATCTTGCAAGGAATTCCTCCTTTTCCCATCACACAGCTTTGACTGTCTCCAGACCTGCCACAGCATCCCCCTCACAGAGGCTGGCAAAGATTAGGCGGCGAAAGAAAAAGACATGGGACGAGATGTTCGCTGAACTTATGGGCTGCTCCCGAGCCGAGGAGGACCAGCAGAGCCAGTGGAGGGAGACCCTCTCTCTGTACCAGCGCTCACACAGCGAACAGGAGGAGAGGTGGCGTGAGGAAGACAAGCAGGCGACTCAAACACAGCTTGGACTAATGAGGGAGCAAACGGACACGCTCTGGCGCCTTGTGCATGTTCTGCAGGACCGCAGGCAGGAGGACAGAGCCCCCCTGCAGTGTATCTGCAACCGCCCTCCCCTGCCACAAAGTCCCATACCCCCCTCACCCAAAATAACCAGAAGGAGGGGCGCCGGAGGGGCGTTAAAACTGTCACTGCACTCGAGCAGAGTGCTCAAATACCCCAAAGCTCTCATACCCTAAATTTTGAGAAGTCCTTCCCTTCCAGACTGACCCAAGCCCCAATCCCAGTTTCATCCCCTGTCTAGTTAATTATTAAAAATACTTTGCTGTTAATTACTGTTTCCGTCATGCTTTTTTAACAGAAGACTGTGTTTGAAGGGGGGGGGAAGGGGGTTGGTAATTGCATAGGACGGTCACCTTTACCAGGGTACAGACACGGGGGCAGGATCAGCAGCAGGTCACACACACAGTGCAGTCAGTAGGCACCCTGGTCGGTATGGGAGGTGGTTTCCAGGTTCTGTGTGGGTGGGGGGGGACGTGACTTTGTAGCGGGGGAGGGCGGTTACAGATCTTATGCAGCGATCCTTGTCCTGGACCGCTGAGTCACGCAGCAGAGGAATCTGTATCCGTCCTCCTCCGCCACAAGGTCACATAGCCCCCGCACACAGAATCCCAAAAAGGAGGGATGGCAGGATCCGTTGAAACAAGCAGTCCGGCACTGCGGACCGCTCTAGGAGCAGGAGCCTGTCATTCCTCGAGTTCAGAGGCGGTCTTTACATCACTGCACACCCTACCCAGCACAGTCTGCGTCCCAGTTTCAACCCTTTAATGCAAAGTCATTAATAAAGAAACCTTTGTTAAGTAACAATGGAACATGTATTTTATTTTTACACGTGTGTTGGAAGTGGGGGAAACGGGGTGAACGTGGTATGTAACTGCAGAGGATAGTCAACAGTAACCGGGTAAAGAAACGGGCAGGTTCAGCTTCTCTGTAAAGAAACTGAACAGTCACAGGTCACGCTGCTAGCTGCTCGCTGGTATTTGAAGAGTTCCTTGTCGCTGTCCAAGGCGCCTGTATAGGGCTTCATGAGCCAGGGCATTAGCGGGTAGGCTGGGTCCCCGAGGATCACTATAGGCATCTGCACATCCCCAACAGTTATTTTGTGGTCCGGGAAGAAACTACCTTCCTGCAGGTGTCTAAACAGACCACAGTTCCTGAAAACACGTGCGTCATGAACCTTGCCTGGCCACCCAACGTTGATGTTGGTAAAACGTCCCCTATGCTCCACCAGTGCTTGCAGCACCACTGAAAAGTAGCCCAATTTCTCAGCAGCTGACTGTGGAAGAGGTGGACGATAAGGTGCAAGGAGGTGAAAACGGCCATAACTGCAGTGGGCTCCATGCTCGCAGTGCTGTAGCGTCCGCGCTGTCACTGACCAGAAAAGTGCACGAACAGATTGCCCGCAGGCGCTTTCGGGGAGGGAGGGAGGGCGTGATTGACGGTTCAATGATGACAGTTACCCAAAACCACCCTCGACACATTTTTTCCCCCAGCAGGCATTGGGGGGTCTACCCAGCATTCCAATGGGCAGCGGGGACTGCGGGAACTGTGGGATAGCTTCCCACAGTGCACTGCTTCCAAAGTCGACGCTGGCCCCGTTAGTGTGGAATCACAAAGTCGAATTAGTGTCCTTAGTGTGGATACACAAATTCGACTTCGTAAGGTCGATTCCACAAATTCGAATTAAGTTGAATCGAACTACTCTTGTAGTGTAGACATACCCTCAGAATGAGACAACTGATTCTCCTGTGGAAAATGTAGCAGTGAGTTAGAAGGGAAACATTGCTCCACCCAGGTCATAAAAGGGGCCAGTACATTCAAAACAAACAATAAGTAAAGGAATTCCCAACTAAGAACAAAATGAATCATATTAAAGCTCATTCCAGTAGTTGATGTACTATTTAAATGCTTATAATTGTCGTCGTCATCATAACTTTTCTTGCTATTATTTGTATCCAGTGGTTTCTGCAGCCCCAGTCAGAGATAGGAGCACCATTCTGCTTGATGCATAAGAAAAGGACAGTCCCTGTCCCAAAGAGCTTACAATCTAAGGGCTGGATCCAATGCTCATAGACATCAATGGGAGTCTTTCCACTGACTGTGTTAGAGTAGGCCCTTAAGTCCCATTAAAGCCTTACATTGAAGTTTAAAATGGAGCTGAAGTGATGCATAGGGTCGTGTAATGTGTCCTTTGCTGTGTCCTGTTCAGCCAGGACGGCGCATCTTTAAAGTTGCTTCCCCACCTGTGAAACTTCTTTCTCCTATTCTTTGTCTGTGTTGTATATATACACTGTAAGGTCATTGAGGCAGGGACTGTCTCTTACTGTGTCTAAGTATAATGCCTAGCGTGACAGGGAACTAGAGAAAGCTGCTCTTTTATGGTCTCTAGGAGTTATTGTGACACTAATTATACAAGAATTAATAATAACTGTCTCAATAAATTATTGCTTTGAATTGGCCCATCTACACATTTGTCTTTTACAGACATTAAAAATGTTGTTGGCTGTTCTTCAATAAGTTACTTTGTCCATTTCTAATATTTGCCAGACTTGCTTGCACTGTTTATGGAAGGAGAGGGACTGGTATGTTATCCCCCTGAACAGAACACAAAGGCTATCACAGCAAGTGAATGAGGATCTAATATTTTTTTTCTTTTGTCCCTGTAGTATCTTCTCTTACTAAGTGGGAATCCTAGAGGTGATGAAATAGTTATCTATTATAATTGCATGTCATAATTTTGGAGCCGGATCTTAGATCCAGTTCCAGAAATGTTCAGTACATGGACATGACCACCAATTATCATCCAGGGCAAGTGATTGTTTTTGGAAGTATGAACAATAAAATGTTCATTTTTAATCTAAATGGCAAAGTATATCTGGGTGTTGTCCTAAATAATATTTTATACAGATTTTCAGTGATCTCTGAATGCAATTGGACTGCATTCCACAAAATGTAAAGCTAGTCTTCTTCCTCAAGATTAATCTAAAGGTCATGGGACCATTTCTCCCATGTATTTGAATTTAAGTTCTCCTTCTAATCACTCTAAAGCACTGACTCTCTGCCAGCCCTTTTATTTCCTTTATTCTAAAAAGCATATCCTCTAATTCAGTGGGTGCTCTCAAAAGATGTGGTTTGAATTGACGGGATGTTGCAAAGCGGCTTAGTTCAAAATATAGACTAGAGAGAAACCTTTTAAGTCAAACATAGTAATGAGTGTTTCAAATAAAATGAATGTTCCCCTTTGGAATAACTGGATGATATCCAACAGGCCCTCACCTCTTGTTTTGCCAGTGTGACAGTTCATTTAGACAGAAGGGGACAATCTAAATATTTAATGCTGAATTACAGAATAAATCCTTTAGAAGGACATTCTTTCATTTTCTTTCGTGAATTAAATGGTGCTCAAACTGTGTTTTTGTAGTAAATCTCCAGTTATGCATATAGTTTTTACAACATAAATGAAGTAACCCCTTGTTAAGCTGGACATGTCTGTGTTTGGACATTTCAGCTGGTCTGGGAATTGTTGGGATGAGACTCCCTCACTGTCCTGTGTCCTCCCTGATCCATTCCAGTTGTACTCCAGTGCTTTTCCATACTGCACCCCTAAATTTTCCTGCTATTTCCTGGGATGTTCTCTGCCTGATCTCTGGGCCTTGAAATCTATAAATCTATGTATTACCCTAGCTGGTGGGAAATCCAAAGACCTCATTTACATTTTGAACACTTATAAAATGTAAGAGTATTTTGATCCAGGGTTTTGGTTCAGGCTCATCTGTAATAAAATACAATAAAATAATAATTAATAATAAATACACTGTGCCATGTCATTACTACGGATCACAGGCTTGCTAGCATTTTAACACTGAGACACTAACAACATTGTAGTTTACACTTAACAATAGTTTGATGATTAAACTGGTACAAAATGAGTATGGGATTTGCCCCTCCCCTTATTTTATCTCCTAATTTGAAACAAAATTGGCATTTGAAAAACATTGGGTGTTTCCTCACTATAGAAATCAATAGCTCCAAAGTACTATTTTACAGTACTCTTATGCTTATAAATAAACCCAATAGTTTCAGTGAACAGGCTCTTCCCATTACACAATTACATGTGCTGTTATGGTTTGAAACCCATTGAAAGGGAAATGGATGTTTGTACTCTGTATGCATTGACACAGTTAACTTCAATAGTGCGCAATCTCTTGAAAGACAAGTGGCTTTCAAACCCTGCTGTGAATCCCGCAGTGATATATCTCAGAAAATTGTTTACTGTTAGTGGGTTCCGAAACATAGAGATTTTCATGAGGACTGACAGATTTTTGGTCACTGCTAAAATAAGTGGACCAATCCGTCTCCGTCATCAGAGTCAGGGGACAAGCTCCCTTAGAAAATGAGATTAATGCCTACCCCATTGAGGGGTGTATGTGTGTGTAAGAGGTACAACTTGATGCAGCCAATTTTTCTCTTGTACACTGTGCTATCTGTGGCATCGGTGTCTGTAGTATTTACAAAAATGGAAATTTTAATTTAGTATATTTAATTTTTTACAAAAAGAGCTAATATTAATACTGCTTCTGTTCAGCTCTCCCTTTCTGCTCTTACAGTGCCTGAGCCAAAGTCTTTTGAAGTCAGTGACTTCAATGTACTTTGGATCAGGCCCGTATTGCTTTTCAGGATGCTACTTGGAATGTGAGGTTAGAAAAACCCGTTGGGCCAGTTTCTTAAAAGGACCTTTGCCCAGACTTTTTTTTGCAAGCAAATATAATTTTCATCCTTTAAAATGCAACCACATTTTTTTGTCCCTGCAGTTCACGGCTGGTAGAGCTCCTGAAATACCTGATTTGTGCGCACAGTCGAGTCCTTAGCCATTTCTGTAATCGTATTTGTGCCCACATCTAATTGTGGCTGCAAAATTAGGCATGCGTGATTTTGGCAGCTGTAAACTGAGCCTGCAAAACAGGATGTTATCCTTTAACAATCTGCTCCTTTGCAGCATGTGATGTAGCTACTCACAAAGGAGTTGGAGCAGGAGGATAATACAGTGTTTGTTGCATCCTTGTATGGTATTTGTCACTATAAAACTAAAAGTGGGCAATAAAGGCACAGGGCCAGATCCTGATCCCTGAGATCTCTCTCCCCCCCGCCCCGCCCCGCCCCGCCCCCAAATGTGGCAGCAAACCGCTCCATTTTATAATCTCTCCAGCATATAGGAATCCCCTGAGTAGCACACAGCTAGCAGAGAGTATATGTATCCAGTGTATGTATCCAGTATAGGAGAGAAGATCGTTTCCTATGCTGATCCTGTAGAGAAAAGGCACTAGAATAGACCAAGAACAACCTGATTTTGAACCAGTTTCATTGAGTTGAGATGCTGGGGCCTCAGAGGCTACTCCAGCCCCTTCAGTGAGGTTGCAGCAAATAGCAAAGCAGAATTTGGTCTACTAGGTATGTTTCTCTGCACCACACAATATTCTGCAGAGTGCAGATAGTTCAAGAAGTGTAACTGTTTCCAAAGTTACGCTGGCAAGAATCCCATTTATTTCAAATTGAGGATGGGTGTCTGTTTTACAAAGATGCAAAAGCAATACCTGTTTGTAATACATATCATTGTCATTCCCTGTTTGCAAGGCCATTGCAAATGATTTGAGAAGAGAAAGGTAGCCATAAAAGCAATGTCTTATTTTTGTTTGTCCAAGAAACAATACAGGGAGTTTGTATGTAAGGCTTCACAATTCACAATTTTTAATTCATGGTATTTGGTACAATTTTTTTTGCCTTTTCAAACACCCTTCTCCCCTACCTCAAATCCTGATATATTAGTTTTGATTTAATAGCTATTGTCACATAGAAAATATAGGAAAATGTGACTGTTTGTTTTTTTAATATGAAAGCAATTTTTGCTTAAAAAATAGGCCTGTTTGTATTCTAATACAGGTCTGTGTTTTCTCAAGAACTGGCCCATTTTAACTAGAGATGAGTAACTTTCATTTACAATAACGCACCAATAATAAAGAAGGGACAGAGCTTCAGCTGGTGTTAATCCATTTGGCGTTAATCAGTTTATATCAACTGAGAATCTCTCCCTGTTACAGGGATGGCCAAACTTACTGAACCTCCAAGTCACGTACGACAATCTTCAGAAGTTCGAGAGCCGGGGCATACCTGGCATATGCCCAGGGTGTCGGGGCGTCTCGGGGCTTCAGTGGGAGCAGAGCTGAAGCCCCAAACCCTGACAGGCACCTCCCATGGGGCTAAAGCCCTGAGGCACTCCTCCGCGTTGGGCAGAAGTCCCTAGGCCCACCACCGCACCTCAGGGCAGAAGCCCAGAGCTCCCCCAAACAGTCTGGTAGGTGGAGGATGGGAGGCAGGGCTCTGCATGTCGCACTTTAACTGTAAAAGAGCTGCATGCAGCTCACGAGCCACAGTTTGGCCACCCCTGCCCTATACCATCAAAATAATCTTTTCATTTATTATTTGCTTTCTGATTGTAAAAAAAAAATGGAAAAAAATTCCTTTGATTAATATAATCAGTTTTTATACAATAGCATTTCTGTGCATGGTAAACACTGATCTATGGGAAAGCTTGTTTGAAAAGTTTGTCTGACAGGTCAAATGAGTTCATGTGCAGAATGTGCTTGGTCTTTTCATTTGCACAGGAAAAGGAACTGGAAGCAAAGTACAGTTTTACCAGATGAACCAGGCATGTTGGGGAGATTGCTGCTGATGTTCCACCAGTTAATGAGGGGAAATAACACATGAAGAAGACAGTATCTCAATTTCTGCATAAACCATATTTTAAATCACCTTAGAGAGCAATGAGTTGCATCTGGCACCATCAGGTCAGTCCATAAACTATTTTAAAAGAGTAGAAGTCAGTTCATCATTACTTCCCCCCGCCACACAAAAAATGAATCAGTTTAGCTGAGGCATAATAGTGTTTCTTGAAAAAACTCTCCATCACTATAACAGAGCCAAATGCCATTTATAGACCTGCTTTATTTAGTTAGGTTTTACTGTGTTACTTAATTCCACCAGATAGCATTAAATACATTTTAACAATCCCTTAGCTGCAATCATTTCATGCACCTTTTAAAAGCTCAGTGTATACCCAACCCCACCACCTTCCCCTACATACAGGAAAATTCACCTTCCATGACAGTAAACACCAATATAATTATGATTTTTGTCTCCTGTTGCAGTTAATAGAGAACATTTTAAATTCCCATGAGGTTTTCTTTATGCCACTTTCTCCTGAATCATTCTGTTGAGGTTTCGTGGCTTGCCCTGCTGGGGAATAATCTGCAGGGCCAGCCTCCAAACTGGGTGAATCCTGGGGGATCCGCAGAAGGTGTCCATAAGGAACCCTTGTGCCGCTGAGCCAGATCTATGTTCCCAGCAGCCCCATCCCCAGCTACCGAGGCTTTTCTAGGCAGTGACAGCTATGGGGACTTCCCTTAAAAGGAGGAATCCCCACTGGAGAAACTCCATCCTTCCCATTTCTGCCCCAGACTACCCACTCTCCAACTTCCCCCATTCACAGATCGCCAGTCTCATGGAACACCCTCCACATCGTCTGGGGGAAGGGGTTCACTACCATGGACATAACTGGTCCCACTTGCCACACAGGAGAAATATGACTGCAGTCTTTGAATTGAGAGTTCCCTACATATGCAAATCACAGGAGCATAACTGGACCTTTTGTTTTTTAAGTGTCTTGATAATTCCTGTCATAATGAAAGGCTTAATGTAGATCTAATCTACCAGAGCTGGTGAGTAATGAATTTTGTCTTTCTGTCTTTTTACAAATTGCCTGTAAGCAGTTTAAGATTTTGTGTTTATTTATTTGCAGGGCCGGCCCACAACATTTTGGCACCTGAAGCGGGGAGCTCAAATGAGGCCCTGAAGCCCCTTTGCTTGGGCCAAAACTTTGAAAGGTCTCAATTCTGCCTTCTTCCTGTTCTACCCCTCTTATGGTACTGCCTTGCTACCTACCCCAATAAAGGAGAACTAACAACTTAAAATACCTCGTTCAAAAATTTTAAGTAACACTTAACATTCAAATGCTTGAACAGCAAATGTAACTTTTTTTGTCTGCCTAGTAAACACTGACATTTTAATCTGTTTGAATAATCAAAGTGGTGCTTTCCGTGTCTTCTTGGTTGCAAAGATTTGAACTGCTTCCTGAAGGTTCACAGTCTGGACCAGCTCATGGTCAATTGAGATGGTTGCAAGGCCAAATAGCCTCTCCTGTGTCATTGTGGAGCGTAGATGTGTTTTTATTAACTTCAGCCTGGAGAAGCTGCGTTCTCCACTGACAACTGTTACAGGAAGTGTTAGAAGTATGCACAGAGCAACAAAAGCATTTGGACAGAGGGTGATCATCTTATTTGTGCACATATATTCCAGAACAGCCTTTGGAGTTGATTCTGCTGAAATGTATCTTGAAAGGGCTTTCAGTTCATCACCTAAATCACTCGCATCAATATCGTGCTTGTCATCATGTGTCAACACTGTCTCTAGTGCCCTGCATTGCTGGTGTAGGTCTTCTTCAGGTATAGTGAGGAGTTTTGGAATATCATACAACATCCCAAATATACTGCTGTGTTCCATGAGCTGCATGAAACGTTCTTCAACTGACTGTATTGCACAATCTAGCACCTGGTTAAAGAATTCAACTCTGAATTGTCGTTTTGGGTCTCTTATGGGATTATCCTGTGCCACATAATCAAAATGTCTTCTTCTTCAGTGACTCTTGTATTCTTGAACGGGTGGGAAAATAGCTTCAGTGTGAAGTTCCTCTGCCAACTTCTGTGCACTCTTCAGAATGTTTTGAAATCCCTGATCTGACCGGTAAGACTTTGCTTTGTCCAGTTGTTCCATTGCTCCAGATATATCAAGGTCAACACCTTGGAGTCTCTTTATTTCAAACAGTATGTCATGCCACAACACTAAGCTACACAGAAATTTGAAGTTATGTATGTTTCTGGTGATTCCATTTCCCTCTGCCACTGTTCTCCCACGAACAGTTCCTGTCATAACATTAGCAAAGAATCCTGTGGCACCTTATAGACTAACAGACGTTTTGCAGCATGAGCTTTCGTGGGTGAATACCCACTTCTTCAGATGCAAGTGACTTGCATCCGAAGAAGTGGGTATTCACCCACGAAAGCTCATGCTGCAAAACGTCTGTTAGTCTATAAGGTGCCACAGGATTCTTTGCTGCTTTTACAGAACCAGACTAACACGGCTACCCCTCTGATACTTGTCATAACATTATCCACCATAATGGCAACTATGGCATCATCTATCTTCCCAATTTGGTGTTTGATAGGCTTCATTGCCTCCACTCGATTTTCCCATCGTGTGGCACTCAGTGGTTTTAGTGCCAGAGAGGATGTTCCCAGATGTTGCTTCAAAATTTGCCATCGATGAGTTGATGCAGAAAAAAATACATAGCTGCTTTGCATTACATTAAAAAATTCAGCAGCCTCAATAGAAGCTGATGCTCCATCATCATTGACCACAAAGTTCAATGAATGAGAACTGCATGGGACAAAAAAAGCTCAAGGGTTTAACTTTCTGATCCGTGTCTGCACTCCTCTGTTCTTTCCTCTCATGTTGGCACCATTATCGTAGCCCAGACCTCTCATGTCAGCTATCACAATTCCCGTATCTTCCAGCTTTTTAAGAAGCACATTTGTCATACCAGCTACTGTAGTGTCATCAATGTGAATAAATTCTAGAAAATGCTCTCTGACAGTCACCATTGCAGAGACATTTTCACTAGGTTCTGTTGTTGTTACAAAACGTACCATTAAAGTCATTTGTACCGTATGGCTGATGTCAGGTGT
Source organism: Mauremys reevesii (assembly GCF_016161935.1). NCBI lineage: Eukaryota > Metazoa > Chordata > Testudines > Geoemydidae > Mauremys > Mauremys reevesii. The sequence continues at coordinate 24,116,447 of NC_052624.1, forward strand.
GCAGTCCAGAATAACAGAGTAATAGCTTGCTGACTTCAGATCTGCCACAATCTTCTGTTTGACTTTTATTGTCAGTAATTGTATGATCTCATTTTCAATTGTATTTCCAAGGTAGTGGTGTGTGTACATTTCTTGGGTGGTGACTCTCCTTAGATGCTCCTAGAGTAGAGCATCGAATTCAGCTATCAGCTCCACAATTTTAAGGAAGTTTCCATTGTTTGGCACATACAGCTGATCTGAAGCGCCATGCAGTGTTAGGTTTTGGGTAGCAAGCATTCTCACAATGGCAATGAGCCTTTTCAGAACATTTTGCCAGTAAAGAGACTCTGATGCAATCTTCGCTTGATGCTGATCATCTATGGTGGCTTTTAACCTTAGTCTCATCTCAAGCTCTTTCCACCCAGGGCCGGCTCCAGGCACCAGCTTAGCAAGCAGGTGCTTGGGACGGCCACTTTGGAGAGGGGCAGCATGTCCAGCTATTCGGCAGAGGGTCCCTCACTCCTGGTCGGAGCGAAGGACCTCCCTCTGAATTGCCGCAGATCGCAATCATCATCACGGCTTTTTTTGTTTTGTTTTGTTTTTTGGCTGCTTGGGGCGGCAAAACCCCTGGAGCCGGCCCTGTTTCCACCTATGGAATGGACACATAAGTCACATAATATCATCAGAGTTACTGCACTGTGTGTTTCTTGACACACACCCAGACAACCTAAAAAGTATGTGGCTCCTCTCATATGACAAGGACCCTCAGGACATGAAGGTAGATATAACTTAGACTTTCAAAAATAGTTGATAAAATCCCTAACAAGAGGTTTTTCTGGAGAGGTAGAGGTCTATCACAGGTTAGAAACTGATCAAAAGGTAGAAAACAAAGAGTAAGTAATAGATGTTCAATTTTCAACATGAAAGGGGGTTAATAGCTGGTTGCTCCTAGTATATATAGCAAGAGTGGTGTTATTTAATGTAATTATCAATGATTTGGATGAGGTGATGAAAATGTTCATAGGGCACCATCTAAAGAGAGAACTGTAGAAACTTCAGAAGAAACAAGTACGGTTAGGAAATTGAGCAACACAGTAGTTTGATGTAGAACTATTTGGACTTCTCACACACACATTGATGATTTCTAAATTAACTGTAACTAGTCAGGGAAAATAATAAACTGATGATCAGTAGACTGATCTAGTATGGCAGTTCTTATTTTCCAGTATGTTTACCATCACAATTTTTGAAATGCTTAAGTTTGGAACGTAACATGCTGCCCTGATATAGATCAGTGTTTGCAATGAGAGATTCAAATTCTCAGAACTGTACTTGATTTATGGCTAAATCCTATCGTTTCACACACACAAACACACACACACACACACACACACACACACACACACATGCACGCACGCACGCACACACACAATTCACTATGAGAGCAATACATGGGCTATTAAATTGTACAGAACAAAATGTATATGAAATTTCATGGGACATTTGCTATGTTCTCCCGGCATGAATTCTATCAAAGATTTATTTTACAAAGAACATTCAAGGTTGGCAAGTGCCACCACTTTGCTCCTCATTCGCGATCATTTGGTTTTTAGGTACCCTTGGCCAAATAGTATCCCTTAGATCCACATGTAGGAGTTAGCCTTCAGGTGAAATTTTCTTCCTTATATGCAAAACTGGGGATCAGTCAGAGACTTTTAGGTAACATGGTCCATGCCACCTATCTGTAAAGATTCAGGCTTTGATTTTGATGCTTCTTGAGTTTTATAAGGCAGAGCTGTTTAATTTTTTACAGTTCTGTACTTTCTAATAATCTCTTTTTCTGGGACACTCCTAAGCATATAGCCATGAACTCTCTGCATTCGGGTCAATAAGGTGATCATTTCCCCCTTTCTGCTTGAGAATCCCAGGCTGCAGCAAAGCCTGTTGAACCAGCTTCTAAAGAAAGTCCAGACTGATGTAATTGTCTTCTTCATTCCCCCACAGTGAGGATTTTATTGCTATGATGAGCCTCCTTCGATGGCCCAAGAAGATAGAGTCCAGCAGATCAAACAGATCCTAGGTCATGCGCATGACAGTGCAAAACATGTGCTAATCTGCCAGGTCTAATTTATGCCATCACAGAAATGTACTTATCAAAACAATCATAAAATGAATACAACTAATATGTTTGTCAGCAATCATCTTTCTAGGTTTCTAGTCAGTAAGACTGACTATGTGACTGTCTTTAATAAATGAATTAATAGGAAACACTAATGACTACTGTGATGCTGGTGGACCAGGTGCCAGCTCATGCCAAGGACCTTGGGCCTCAGGTGAACACTATCAAATGCATAGCTGGAAACCAGTCTGACTCAGCTGTGTGTTAGTATTGCTAAAATAGATATTAGACTTGTAACAATGTGTTTAGACTTTATGAAAAGCTTGTAAATTGCTGCATGCATTAATCTCACTTACGATATCTGTAACCCATGCTATAAGGTAATACTTAAGTGTTTGTTCTGTGAAAAATGTTTGCTCTGAAACTGTCAATATAGTCAGGAAATAAATATCACCAAGTGTGAAATACATTATGCTGTTGGACTCTAAGGCTTTGTCTACACTACACAGCTTTTAGTGACATGGCTGTGTTGCCACAGCCCTGCTGCTAAAAGTCGTGCAGTGTAGCAGCTGTTTGTCAGCTCTCCTGCCAAAAGAAAACTTCCACCCCCAACGAGCGAGCGGCATTTGCGTTATCAGCAAGAGAGCCTAAGGCTTTGTCTACACTGGCAATTGAACGACAAAAAACTTTTGTCTTTCAAAGGTGTTAGCTCCTCTCCTCCCCCCGAAAGACATAAGTTTTGCCATGACAAGTGCCAATGTGAACAGCACGTTGTCAGCTGGACTGCTGTCCTGCAGACAATGCAAACGCTGCTCATTGGGGGTGGAAGTGTTTTGTCGACAGGAGAGCCAACAAACAGCAGCTACACTGCACGACTTTTAGCACCAGGGCTGTGACGACACAGCCATGTCGCTAAAAGCTGTGTAGTATAGACAAAGCCTAAGAGGCAAGGATTCTTAAACATCAGCAAAAGATCCCCAGGATTAACCTGGGTTAGCCCTAAAGGATTCATAGAGCTGGCTTATTTCAGCAGCTCTATCACCATCTGAAATCTAAGATGGAAACTTGTGTGTATGTATGTTTAATTGTTTTAACCTTGTGAATAACTCTGTTAATAAATCCTTAGTTAGTTTACTATAGGATTGGCTACAAATGTCTTTGATGTGAGATCTAAGGTGCAAATTGACCTAGGATAAATGACTGATCCTTTGGGACTAGTAGTAACCTAATATTTTGTGATTTTGGGGTAAAGTGACCATCTATCACAGATAGACAAGGTGGGTAGGGTGACCAGATGTCCCGATTTTATAGGGACAGTCCCTATTTTGGGGGCTTTTTCTTATATAGGCTCGTATGACCCCCTGTCCCCTGTCCCAATTTTTCACACTTGCTGTCTGGTCACCCTAAAGGTGGGTGAAGTAATACCTTTTACTGGACCAAGTTGATCTAATAAAAGATATCACCTCATCTACCTTAGCTCTCTGATATCCTGGGACTGACATGGTAACAACAACACTGCATACATCTATCACAGAGTCAAGCTTGCCTGGGTGCCAAGTTAGATCAGAATGTCGAAGAGGACTGTATGTGACTTCATGTTAAGGCTGTTTAGTGCCTGAGGAGTTTACAGGTGGTAGGTGAAATCTAATTATAAAACTCACAACTGGTATGGGGCTTGTGCCCTGCTTCTTAACAGTCTGTCCTGAGCTTGGTATTCTCACTCGTGAGCCATTCTAGACAGCATGACAGCTATCAATTTATTATTTAAGCCATGTTTGGGATTAATTGGTATATTTCTTAGGTAATGGTGTAGATGTAATAATGTGTATAGTCTAATTTTCAGGTTAAATCTGCACTAGAGGCTACCTCTAACAGATAATCCCCTACTTGGGAGACTATTTTGAAGTATTCATTGCAGATTGGAGAAACTCAGTAATTTGCTTCACAGGGTTTGTGGGAATATATTTCTTCAGTTTTGATCTTCATGTGTTCACAACTTATCCCTGATCCTTAGTGAGTTTCAGTTTTGCGGGTCAGTAAACTCAAGCTCCAAAAGCAAATCTCATCCGGAATCAAGACACTTTATTTGATTTCACGTCATATCCAATCCAAACAGCTAATTAAAGGTTTCAATGCAAGACTGTAAATCAATCCAAGGTCACTGGAAAGCCGGGTTTGCTTGAAGGGGTCATTAACTTGTAAAATCTGACACTGAACTTGGCCTGAGTTTCAGATTAATAATCCACCCCTAAACCCGACTTCTCACATCTTTTCACTTTGTTCTGTGAGCCGATTTCAACACCCTGCTTCCGTGCCTTGTTCTGCCTCCCTATGGCCTGAAGAAGACACTGATTCTAAGCAGCTTGCCTTTTCTTACTGTTACAATGTAAGAAAAGCACGACCGCACCGTTTTTGCATTAAAAGCAATTGCCTACCACTTTGTAGTGTTTTCCATTTTACAGCTAGGTTCCTTTGGCCTGGTCTACACTAGGAGTTTATGTCGAATTTAGCAGCGTTAATTCGACTTAACCGTGTACCTGTCCACACCAGGAAGCTAATTAGTTCGACCTAGAGGGCTCTTTAGTTCGAATTCTGTACTCCTCCTCGATGAGGGCAGTAGCGCTAAATTCGACATGGCCATGTCGAATTAGGCTAGGTGTGGACGGAAATCGACCTTAGTAGCTCCGGGAGCTATCCCACAGTGCACCACTCTGTTGACGCTCTGGACAGCAGTCCGAGCTTGGATGTTCTGACCAGCCACACAGGAAATGCCCAGGGAAAATTTGACACGCTCTGGCGCCTTGTGGATGTTCTGCAGGACCGCAGGCAGGAGGACAGAGCCCCCCTGCACTGTATCTGCAACCGCCCTCCCCTGCCACAAAGTCCCAAGCCCCCCTCACCCAAAGTAACAAGAAGGAGGGGCGACAGGGGCCGTGAAAACTGTCACTGCACCCCTGCAGAGTGCACAAATACAAGAAGGCTCTCATTCCCTAAATGTTGAGAAGTCCTTCCCTTCCTGGCTCACCGAAGCCCAAATCCCAGTTTCATCCCCTAACTGTGTAGTTGATTATTAAAAGTAGTTTGCTGTTAATTACTATTTCCGTCAAGTTTTTCTACAGAAGACTGTCTGTGAAGGGGGCGGGGGAAGGGGGTTGTTAATTGCATAGGACAGTCACCTTTACCAGGGTACAGACACGGGGGCAGGATCAACAGCAGGTCACACACACAGTGCAGTCAGTAGGCACCCTGGTTGGTCTGGGAGGTGTTTTCCATGTTCTGTGTGGGTGGGGGGTACATGACTTTGTGGCATGGGAGGGCGGTTACAGAACTTATGCAGCGGTCCTTGTCCCGGACCACAGAGCCACGCAGCAGGGGAATCTGTAACTGTTCTCCCCCGCCACAAGGTCACGTAGCCCCCATACACAGAGTCCTGAAAAGGAGGGATGGCAGGCTCCGTTGAAACAACCAGTCTGGCACTGCAGACCACTCTAGGAGCAGGAGCCTATCATTCCTCAAGTGTAGAAGCGGTGTTAACATCACTGCACACCCTACCCACCACACCCTACCCACCCTACCCACCACTCCCTTTAACGCGAATTCATTAATAAAGAAAACATTGTTAATTAACAATGTTCCATTAACTTTATTTTTAAATGTGTGTTGGAAGGGGGGAAATGTGGTGAACGGGGTATGTAACCGCAGAAGAAAGTCAACAGTAACTGAAGCAGGGGCAGGTTCAGCTTCTCTGTAAAGAAACTGAACAGTCACAGGTTACCCTGCTCCCTGAGGAACCTAGCTTTCAAAGCCTCCCGGATGCACAGCGCTTCCCGCTGGGCTCTTCTAATTGCATAGCTGTCTGGCTGAGCGTAATCAGCAGCCAGGTGATTTGCCTCAACCTCCCATCCCGCCATAAAGGTCTCCCCCTTGCTCTCACAGAGATTGTGGAGCACACAGCAAGCTGCAATAACAATGGGGATATTGGTTTCGCTGAGATCCGAGCGAGTCAGTAAGCTCCTCCATCTCCCCTTGAGACGTCCGAAAGCACGCTGAATGATGACAGTTACCCAAGACCACCCTTGACACATTTTTCCCCCCAGCATGCATTGTGGGGAAATCCCAGAATTCAAATGGGCAGCGGGGACTGCGGGAACTGTGGGATAGCTTCCCACAGTGCATCGCTTCCAATGTCGATGCTTGCCCCGTTAGTGTGGACTCACAAAGTCGAATTAGTGTCCTTAGTGTGGACACACAAATTCGACTTTGTAAGGTCGATTCCACAAATTCGAATTAAGTTAAATTGAACTAATTTGGTAGTGTAGACATACCCTTTGAATAAGGCTTAAGATGATAGAAGTGAGCTAGAGCATGGAACACTGAGGAGAGTTTAGTTTCTTTCCATTTTTTAAAATGAAAGGACCTTGCTACATATTTTTGTGATGTCTGAAATAAGTTAAGCTACCAAAGTTTCCTCCTTTCCTTTATTGCCAAAAACAAATGTTAAAAACTTACAAGCCAGTGCCCCCTCAAGAAAAAAATCATGAGCTTTTCATAAAACTCATAATTTTGAGAATCTTTATCATTTGCTTCTGGGTTTTGGCCTCAAGCTGCCCTTTTTGGACTTTTCTCCGCAACCATGGGCACATCTGCACTGCATTTTAAAATCTGCGGCAGCAAGTCTCAGAGCACGGGCCCACAGACCTGGCCTTCTGAGGCTTGCACTATGATGCTAAAAACAGCTGTGTAGATGTTGTCACTTGGCCTTTGAAACCATCCCCCTTCCCCCCAACCCAATCCCTGGACTTTAGAGCCTGACCTCCAGCCTAAGCGTGAATGTCTACACAGCCGTTTTCAGTGCTGTAGTGGGAGACCCACGGGGCCGAGTCTGTATATCCAGCCTCTGAAACTCACTGCTGTATGTTTTAAAATATAGTGTATCGCACAAGGGCTAGTAATTTAGTGGGTTTTTTTTATTTTTAATGAAAATTGGGATTCCCATGTAATCTCATAACTCCAGGAGCTACGGCTTTAAGAAAAACAGCAAATATTATGAAACTTGTGGTAAAATGATGAGAGTTTACATTCCCAATGTTAAAGGCCTGATTCAAAAGCCAATTAGGTCAATGGAAAAATCCGTGGCTGGCCTGTGCTAATCGACTTGGCTTTGGGCTGTGGCAGGGCTGTTTCATTTCTGTGTAGACTTTTGGGCTCGGGCTAGAGGTGAGAGGGTCCCATAGCTCAGGCTCCAGCCTGAGCCCGCAAGTCTACACAGCAATGAAACATCTCCGCAGGCCAAGTCCCACCAGCCTGAGTCAGCTGGCACAGGCCAGCCACAGGTTTTTCTGTGCTGTGTTGACACCCTAAGAGATGTGGGTTTTGGAGTTTACAGCCTATTGAGATGCATGGGGCAGCCTATACCTCTCAGAGCTATTGTTTCAGGCCATTTGCAAACTCAATCAGATATCTCTTAATTGATTACTCACACTCCATGTTTTCAAGCTTTTCTTTGCTACCATAAGGGCTAGAAATTTAGGCCATGTTGACACTATAAAATTATGACAGGTTTCAGGGTAGCAGCCGTGTTAATCTGTATCTACAAAAAGAACAGGAGTACTTGTGGCACCTTAGAGACTAACAAATTTATTTGAGCATAAGCTTTCGTGGGCTATGGCCCACTTTGTCAGATGCATAGAATGGAACATATAGTAAGGCGATATATATATATACATGCAGAACATGAAAAGGTGGAAGTAGCCATACCAACTCTAAGAGGCTAATTAATTAAGATGAGCTATTATCAGCAGGAGGAAAAAAACTTTTGTAGTAATACTCGAAATGGCCCATTTCAGACAGTTGACGAGGTGTGAGGATACTTAACATGGGGAAATAGATTCAATCTGTGTAATGACTCAGCCATTCCCAGTGTCTATTGAAGCCTAAATTAATGGTATCTAGTTTGCATATTAATTCCATTAAATCTTTTCATGTTTTAAATCTTTTAAATCTTCTGTATGTATACATATCTCCTTACGGTCAACACTTTTTCATCTACTCATGTAGCAGCTGCTGCACGTTGGCATTGCACTTCCATGAGGGGGAGTGGGAGATACTGAAAGTTTCAAAGCTAGCCTTGTTGGGCATTACAACAGCAACTACAGTAGGCAACGACTTAATGGGGAAAGAATTATATAATAGGAGTTAGGATTTGAGCTGACCTCTGTAGAATTTTTCCTTATACCATGAGGTTCAGTATTTGTCCTAGAGAGGGGGTATATATTTACAGAGTGTATGGTCATGGAAGCAAATAGCTAAGAAATGTTTAATAGATTATCACCATAATATTGATCCCTGTTTACCTAGGGAATTTTTCTTTGTTTTTTAGTAAAGCTATGGACTTCTTAACCTCAAAATTGTGTGCAGCCATCAATTGCCAGAGGGATTTTTGAAGCAAAGTGACAATTATGAATGAGATAAGAAAAGAAAACATTTGCAGAGACTTGTTAATGCATCACTTGAGGGTAAAAGAGGGATAACACAGAATATAAAAGAAGCACCTAATTTCCTAGCATTGTTATTGTTGCACATTGCTTACAAGTACAATATTTACACAGATTGCTTTGAGTGTGTCCCTGAGAAACCATGCCTACTAGGAAATGGTTGTTTGGTTGCCATGACATTGAAGACTGGTTGCCTGCTGAAGTGTAGCTGATCAGCCCCGGCATTAGGAAGTTGCCCTGTACTACTTGAGAAGACTGATGTATTTTGTATTTATTTTGAAATCCTTAGAAAAGTCACTTAACCTTTCCCTTGGAAGTTTGGACTGTACCCCCCCGTTGATTGCTATTGTAAAGAGGGACGCTCACTCATTACAACAACACTGCACCAAAATCAACTCTAACGTAACTCTATTGAAGTCAAAAGAGTTATACCAGGATTAATTTGGTCCACTTTGTTCTTTTGGAGACAGATTTTTAATGCCATTTCTCATATTGAAAGGTACCTTATTCCACAAGTAGACCTCTTAATTTCTTTGGACTACTCACAAAGAAAATAGCAGTAATATGCTCTAGTTGATAAGACACTGGACTTGGACTCTGGTTCCATATTCAGCTCAGCTTCAGACTTTCTTTGGGACCTAGGGTAAGCCAATTAATATAGCCTGTTCCTCAGTTCCCCATCTTCTATATCACACAGTGGTGTTGTGAAGGTAAAACCTATGAATGTCTGTGGGACACTCAGATACTACAGTGATGAGGGCCATTTAAGTAACTAGACAGAGAGAATCTGTCCTTTCATGGTTTGGTTATTATTTCTCATTGACAGAATTTTGCAGCCAGAGTTTTTCTAGCCTCTGCTTTTTGTCCTGGTTACCAATGACATCTCTGCCTATGTTTAAAGTTGTACTTTTAATACAGAAGACCTCACATCAATTTTGGACCTGGTTATACAGTAAATATTGTCTCTATTCCGTGGTGCACCTTAAGGTCAAACAATGCTGGCTTTTGATGGTATAAAATCTTTACATTGTTTTGGTCTCTTGGTGCCATGCCGTTTGTATTTAGGGCAGTTTGTCTGCCTTGGCTTCTAACATTACAAGTCTTACAATAGTTTTAGATTTAATTCTACTTTCCATTTTATGAGCCTAATTTATCTTTTCTGTAATTTATCTGAGATGTGCATATTACTGTGAAGTGCCTTGGGATGCGTAGTAGGAGAGGTACTGTACAAGAACAGTTGTTCTTATTAGAGTGAACTGCAACAAGACAGATTAAACATTCAATTAAACAAGAAATGTGCCCATGTAAAAAGCTCAGAGGAAACAGCTTAACAATTCATTGTTATGAGGTATTAAAGTTTTTAGAATTAATTATTCTTAAAATTCATCTACTTTGCTTACAGGTAAAATAACGCAGCTGTCTCAGAAAAAAAACGAACAGCCAAGTGTTCATTACAAAAATTTCTAGTGTACAAAACGTAGAAGTCTGTACTTCTTTCCAAGGGTTAAACAGTTTGGCACAGAGAAATGAAAATACTTACAGCAGGTGACTGACTACATTATGTTATAAGCCACCTTTTTGATTCATTATATGTTTGAGTTAATGCTGTTGGATTAGCACTAAACATTAATGTTTGCTTAAAATCTACATGATTACTTTAATACTCTGCAACTGTGATCAGGTTCTGTAATGCTATGAAAGAGAGTGATATGATACATGGCTAAGTCTCACACATAACAGAAGTATGATATATTTTCAACAAAACTGGTCAAAGGTATTTTCAAAATGCTCACTTATGTGCTAACACTTCAAAGTCAATCTGTGCCAATGAGAGATTTTGTGTTCAGCTCGCATAATTAAATTGTTTTCAGACCGCAGGAAATGTATGCATTTGTAATTCACCAAGTAGTCAAGATGCTCGAAGAATGACACTTTTTGGATTTTCTTTCTGCATTCTTTAAATCCTTGATATTGTGTAAAGTGTTCTTGTTTTAAACATTGATTATCTTTGGTTTTATGCCTTAGATCACCATGAGAATAATGATGAGTTTTATGCATAGTCTTGGAAATCTGTACCTAATTGACAGATTTCATCTGTTTCTGGTGAATTGCAAGTAGGGCTTTGCAGACAAACACTTGACAAACATACCTAGGGGGGTTATTTATTTATTATTTATTCTTTTTAAAATGTTGATTGATTTATGATGCTATGAAATAATTACAGATAAGCATTCTTTTGTGTGTGTGTATGTAAAACCCATTAGCTTATCAGGCCAGGGACTGTCTTTTTGTTTTGTGCCTGTGTAGTGCTTAGGACAATGGATCTGGGTAGGGTACCTGAGGTGCCAGCACAATAAAATAAATAGCTATACATAATAATATGTATGTTAGGCACTCATGACATATTTATCTATCTAAATGGGCTATCTGTATGATACAGCTATAAGAACAAATTCTGCCTGGTCTGTTCATGAATGTTCAGTGAAGGAGAAGGTGTAAGAAGCCTTTTGACTTTCATGCAGCCCAGGTAAAGGACAAGATGATTTCCAGTCCCTGTGCTTAGAGCAGTGCAAGAGCTGCTCCTTCCTCCTCCCCTAGGAATATATAGTACCCCAAAAGAGGCAGGAAAGAAATGAAACTGAGACTGTTTCCCCTTCCCCACGCCCCACCCCTGCCACTACACATTACTCTTACATTCAGGAGCTAACTGTGTGATGGACGTGGAGCGGCCCTGTAATAATTTATTAATATTGTATGTTGACCTGGTTAATGGGATGTTCACAGTGTGAATATAATGGTTTAGTTTAAAAGTGGGCTGTAAGGAAAACTAGCAGGCAGGAAATAGAATAGCGCAAGATAAGTCACAACTCTGCAAATACTTGAGGATTATTACAAGACAATGAGGATTATTACAAGAAAAGGCCTGGGAACCATAGATCAAAGGGACTATAGCACTTTAAAAAGTGACTTTCTGAAGATAGGGTGGGTAGTTGTTGGGGAGTTGTTTGGGGAGTAACCAGGCTGTGACAGAGGTACACGCTGGATGTCTGAAGAAATCCGGCCTGCCAGTGCTACCATTAAGGGAAGGGAAGCCTTAGGTAAGCCAGACGTGCAGATTTTTTTTGTTTTTAAATCATTTTTCTCTAACTGCTTTGTACCTATGATAAAAATAAGTTATGCTTGGGTTTAAGGTGGTTCTCTGGTCACTGTATCCACTACTGCTCACAGACTCCTGAGGGGAAGAACCACAGGTGTCAAACCCAGCCAGACCTACTGGGTAAGCACGGTTGATACACAAGGTGTTTTAGCCAAAACCTGGTCTAAGAGTGGGAGAATTGCAGAACTGAACCCTGGGATAGGTAAAGGGACAAGACCTGACACTTCAGGTAGTGCACTCAGAGACCAGAAAAGAGACAGAGGTAGAGCTAGTCCTGTAAACATGAGAGTCAGCTCTCTGTGCTAGCAGCAGTCTCTGTGCACCTGGTAGCTTCATGCCTCCTTGGGGAAAAGAATGTTGCCTACTGGTTTGAGGCAATGCCACATATATCAGTCTCTGCTAGGGCAAATCCATGGGAACGATCACCGTAGGAATTGTTCAGAAAAGCACAAGGCAAATGGATTTAAGAATTTTTCTCACAAAAGGGAAGAAAATGTATGTGATAAGCAGCCTGAGTCTCCTCTTAACTAATAGCTGTTTTACTGTGGTATGGTTTTGTAGGCTTCAGTGGAGCTATGCCTGATTTATCTGTTGGCACTGAGTGGAGAATTTAGTCCAAGAAAACTATTCACCTTTATAAAATAGTATTGATATTGAAGAAGGAATTATGTATCAGGAATATAAGAATGTAGTTCTTCATAGTAATGGGCATTTTTCATATTTCTAAGGTGCATATGGTAGAGTCTTTGGGCTCCTTGACTTTCAGATTTAGGCACCTAAAGGTAGGCTCCTAAATCCACATTAAAGCATGTAAACTATAAGGCGTCTGATATTCACAGGTACTGAGAACCCTTTGGTCCTATTGCCTTCAACTTGAGTTGCAGCTGCATGACCCCTTAAATGTCTAAATACAGATTTACGTGCATGATCTTAGGCATCTAAGTTTGAAAATTTTGGTTGCGGCATTTAAACTTTATGATGAGGGTAGTGTAAGCTTTATGATGCTTTTCCTTTTGTGTAAGGAAAAGTCTCCTTGTCCCTGTGTAAAGGGTAGGGGGATTCTGAAGTAACAATATATATAACTCTATTAAACTCTCCCTTTTCCTGCACTTCCGCTTAACTCTTTGCTAAAGCATAGGCCAGGGTTCTTTCTTTTCAGGATTTATCAGAAAGTGTTACATAGAGTTTTATGGAAAACCCTGACAAGCAGGTGTTAATCATCCCCCCGCCAGTTCCAATGAGAGAGAACCATGCAGTTTCTTAGTAAACAAACATTTTATGCACACAGACAACATTGTAAATGCAATAAAATGTTGTAAAGAGTCTTTGCAATACTAAGAATAACTTTTACCTAAAAACTATTAAGCAGTAAATCTGGTGATGTTCCTTACACAGACTTCCCCCTTTTGTCACTGTTACATATAGTTCAATGCAAGGTTTCAACATAACATTTACACTTTACTTTAGCACACACACCTCTAAACATATTACACCCTAAACTTTCTGAGATGTTTCTCAGCTGTATAGGGTGATCACAATATATAGTGTGTATCATCTGGACTCTTCAGATCTTGAGAAGAAAGTCAGCATCTCAGTTCTTTTCCAAAAACTTCAGAGAAACCAGTCAAAAAACAGTCTGGGGATCCATAGCTAGCAGCATTCAACCTCGTGGGTTAATAGTTGACTAGCCTTCAGATGCTGGTGAAACAGAAATCTGTAGCCTGTATTACAAAGTGCTATAGGTATTGGGACCCAGACGTCAGAGCAGACACATCTCTTGGTCCTGTGTCAATCACTGCCTCCACGGGGCTCTTTAACTTCTATATCTATAACTTCTCCCCATGTTGTGATTGGCTCTGCTCTTGTAGGTTGAATGGGAGTGACCTTCCAGGCTGCTTGCCTACAATGAAAACATTCTGCGCAGGTTCAGAAACAGCAGCTGAGCATGTCTAGTGACTACCACCCTACTTCTGGATGTTTCTCAGCCCTTCTAGCTAAGTTTTCTTAAACTACTCTTTACACAGGTACAGAGATGCAGAGTAGTACAGCTAACGTCCATGTCTCCTCCCTACTGCTTCTCTCCCTTTCTTTGGGGCAAAAAATAAAAATAATAAAAAAATCAAATGCTACCAAGTACAGAATGTGGGCTACACTTGCTTTTAAGTGCTGGGATTTTGTGAATGATGGGCTATGTAATTACATTGGGTCACTGTAAGCCAAATTCTCCATTGGTGTATATTGGGACCGGTCCAATGACTTCACTGGAGCTTGCCAATTTATAGCAGCAGAGAATTTGTCACCTTTTGACCTGTTTTTGTTTTTTTATATTAGATATAGAGGTGTGAAAACTGGTTGAACCATCCTATAACTTTGTCTAAAACTCTAATGGAAACTTCGTTATTAATTCTTATTATTTGTATTATGGTACCTCCGCCTTAGAAGATTGCAAATTCAAAGAAGTTTGGATAACCCTCTCCATTTTTCATTTGCTCACACCCTACACATCTTGGTTAAGTCACGGGCTAAAAGCTTGGTTCTGGCAAGGCCCAAATGCATTGAAAATGGGATGCTGATAACCCAGTTGGAAGGTTTCTGCTAGAGGATGTTTTGAAGATGGTATAACATAATTTATGTAGATAAAGGGATTTACCTCTGAGAAACAGAAATCTGAAACAGATTTTGATCACAAAAAACCCATGGAATAGTCTAATATTACAGTTGGGAGACATTTATTAATGCCTATAAAACTAAGAGAGCTCTTGGTGTACTGTATAAGTAACTGAGCATTTTTGAGAGATGAGGTAACATTCTTCTGCTAAGTGATATCAATCTGAATGTAATTAATTCTAACAGCGTGCCCTTCATTATTTTTTTTCTATTTTTACCACCGTTATCTTCATTTTCTCTTCATTCAGCAATGTCTCTTCATCTGTCAGTCCGACAAGAACTTTCTCAAAGACAAACAATGCTAATGAGCCACAGACGTGTCTCAATCAATGTCTTTCTTTCCACATCTTGATGGGAATTATATAGTGCTTCTAATTCCACATTAGGTTTGTTTCCTCCTCCTCCACCCTCACTTCTGGCCTCAGAGGCATGGATTGAAAATGGTTTAAGCAGTTATCAAACAGCTTTTTATCACACTGACTAGGGGGCATTCAGTGACAGGGTTGATCACTCCCAGAAGGCATAGTTTCAGCCAGCACAAACTAACAAAGGTCATTGAAAAACAATTCACTCAGATTCCATTGGAACACACAACAGTCGTAAGGAGATAAATAAGATGTTGTGCATAAAAGCAGGCCACCATGTCTCATTCCAAGCTGTCTTGCATCCAAATATTGATACATTTTGAGTATAGTAGTTGGTAGGAATCACTGTGACTTCAACATTATACTGCAAAAAGTCACTGAACTGACATAAATTGTATTTAAATGGGGATTTCATGAGCTTGGCTATTGTTGCCTGACTGCAAAGTCTTAATTAACCAATGCATCACCTTACACGAGACAGCAATGCAAAGTATTGCATAGATTGCTTACACTTGTATGTAGCTGCAGTATTTTTTTTAAAAGGAGGATACAGTAACCAAGGTAATGTAAGGTTTTAGGTAAAGCTGATCAGGAATTTTCTGTTGTAATGTATTTTTAACGGAAAATGCAGTTTCCACAAAATCTGCATTTTCCCCCTCTATTTTCTGTTAGGAAAATCAAAACAAAAACATCCATTTCAGGTTGGATCTACTTGAACCGAAATGTTTCAATTCGTCAAACTGAATCTAAACATTTAGTTTTGGAATATCCATTCACCTGAACTGCTGTGGTTCCTCATGGGAGTTGTAGTTCAGCTGCTTTGCACCCCCATTCTCAAATATGAGCCAGGCTCCTCTGATTGTTGGGAGCATGTTCCTGCCTCTCTGTAGCTTATCACACCCAAATGAATGGCCCAACAGAAAGCATGAGCCAAATCCTTGAGCAGTATCTCTGGTGTTACATTGACTATCATTGGAATGAATGGTCTTTACTGTTATCCTATATAGAGTTTGCATATAATAATGCTGAACTTGCCTCTACAGGAAAAAGCTCTTGTTTTGTGAACTACTGGTTTTGCCCCCAGTTTCACCCAGCATTATCCATAACCTGGCAGCTTCAGAATGGACACAACTGATTCATCGTACCTAGGGGTGGAGCTAAAGACCTGCCTGGAGCTAGCAAAACAGGATTATAAACAGAATGCAGAGCAAGGATGACAGAAAGGTGCCAATGTCTCCATTGGCCGGAAACTATGGCTCTTAGCGAGGCACCTCTGTACCAATAGACCGTCCCATAAACTTGATGACCAATTTCTTGGCCCATATCATATCTGCCAACAAATCGACCTCATTGCCTTTGAACTCCACCTGGCTCATTTTCTCAAAATTGAACCCACATTTCCTGTGTCCCTATTGAAGCATTATGTGGCTACCTTTTTTTTTCACTAGATCCAGCAACCACCTCCTCACCACCGGTGCGTGTTCAGGATCATGATAAGCAGATCATCCATAAGTTCCTCATTTTAAAACCAAGCAGGGTATGCTGTGGTATTTGATTGATTTGGAGGGTTACAAGCTTGAGGAGTGTTCCTGGGAGCCTGATGAAAATGTCCGTGTCCCTGAACTCATAAAAGCTTTTCTCAAGAACCATTCAGAGAAGTCTGGTCCATTGTCACTCCAGAGAGGGGTGATGGGATGTTCCAGGTCTCAAATCTAGATCTGTGAATTCCCAGACAGTCATCACATCCTGACCACCACCCAATGGTTGCTGAAACATGGTAGGCTGAGGGGCTAGCAGGACTACAGCCTCAGCTGAAGCACCATCCATAGGAGCCCTGATTGGAGGGTGGCCCACTCCCCTGGTTAATCCAGCCATGCTATTTAAGTCAGAAGGAGGCACAGGAAATTGCTACTGTTGCATTGGACCTTGCTTCCTGCATTCTGCATCCTGCTCCGTTCCTGGCTCCTTCCTCACCCCAGCACTCCTCCAAGTTCCCACCATCCTCCTACTGTGTCTGATCCTTGCCTCTTCTCCGGTTCCTTTATGCCTTGCTTCTGGCCATTGGTTATCTTTGCTGACTTGGACCTGTGGCTCTGACTTCTGACTCTGGCTTGACCCTTGGTTCTGGCATTTGGTATCTGACCCTGGCTCTGATTCTGGCTCAAACTCTGACTCTGGTAATTGGAAGTTGACTCTGGTGCTGATCCTTGACTCCATTCCTTGACCTGCTTCACCCACCTGACTCCTGCTCTGTGCAGTAGGCCAGACTGCCTACATACCAGTCACTAACATAGGAGACAGGAAGAACAAGAACCAATGGCCAAACAAATTTAGATTTGAAATAAGGCATACATTTTTAATAGTGAGAGTGGTTAACCATTGAAACAAAGTACCAGTGAAAGTTGTGGATTTTCCATCTTTTTGAAGTCTTCAGATCGAGACTGGATGTCAATCTGGAAATCTTGATTTAGTCAAATACAGATAATTGGGTGCAATACAGGAATAACTGGATGAAATTCTATGGCCTGTGTGATACAAGAGCTTAGGTTGGCTGATCTAATGGTGCCTTCTGGACTTAAACTCATCTGAATCCATTAAACAATTTGCTTTGGGAATGCTGAATTTTTTTGGAAATGAAGTTTCTTTGGAATATTCCATTCAATGAAAAATTTCACTATTTCAAATTTTGTTCCAATTGGGGATGAAAACACAGTTATGGATGAAAACAAATTTTAGTATGTCCTGTGGGCTGGAAAGTCAAATTTTGATCAACTATAGTTTTAGGCCCCGATCCAGCAAAGCTCTTGATGTGGGTAAGTTTAAGAATGTAGGTAGTCCCATTAACTTCAGTGCAACTATTCATGGGCCTAAATGCTTTTCTAGATTAATGCCCTAATGCAGTAACTAAGTAGTTAGGTAATGGATAGTGTATATCTATGCACATATATAGTGAAACATTGTCCATTACCTCAGTACCTAGTTACTGCACTAGAACCTCAGTCCAGAAAAGCAAAAGCATTTAAGCCATGAGTAGTCACAATGAAGTGTATATATGGTGCTGGGTTTAAAGTGGAGCTTCAGTTGCCAAGTAGTAGTGAGCAAGGATGTTTGCAAAGTAGAAGAGATCCTGGTTTATTATTAGGAGCAGCTCAACCTGTTTGCCTAACCAAAGATGTGCCTGTTAGATACTGCACAAGGTAATTGAAATGCTCCTATGATCTCTCTGACTTTCTAAAAAACTTTAAGAGACATCTGTGATAAAAGTGGAGCTGCTTTGTAATAATTTATAAAGTTTATTGACACAATTATTGGCATATTCACTGTATGTATGAAAATATTGGTTTAGTTTAATAGGGGGCTGTAAGGAAAACAAGACAGAATGTCTCACGTTAAACCACTTCTCCCCAAATACTTGAGAGACATTAAGGGACCATGCCATTATGGGCCAAGGCTTGGGAAACAGAAGATCCAAAGGACTGTAGCAGTTTAAAAGGAACACTTTCTCAAGAGGGGAGTAGTTATTCAGTAGTAGTTGTCTGGGGGGAACCATAGTAACACCCAAACACCCGGTGGGGGTATCTGAAAATGTTAGGTTCACCAAGAACACTGTCCCTGACTGGTAGAGCTTTAGGTAAGATAGACATGCATGTGGACTGTTTACGGTTTTTAAATCCTTTTCTCCCTTCTGCTTTGTTCCTATGGTTTACTTATTTGGTTTAAAGAAGGCTGCTTTGTCACTGAATACTTCAGACTCTCAAAGGGAAGAACTGCAGATGCCAAACCCAGTCGGATTTAATGGATAAGTATGGTTGATACATAGGCTACTGAAGCCCAGGATCTGGTCAAATAATGGAGAATTGTGAAATTCTACCCCAGGAAATGCAAAAGCAGAAGGCCTCACACCTGTCAAGGTACACTTTGAAAGACCACAAAGGGAACACAGGTGTAGCTAGCCCTGTAACCATGAAAACATTCTTGCTTCCTAGCCACACATGGGGGAAAGTAATGATGGGATACTGCAGACAACTCCACTTATCTTTTTTTAGATATTATTTGGAATGATGGGTTCTTGACTACTTTGCAAATCAGACCATTTATTTCAGTGCCTAATTATGGATTTATGGGTGCCTAACTTAAGCATCCATGTTAGAGAATTTTGGCATGAATTCAAGTGGATGTAACTGCATTGTCATGAATTAATTTACACCAGCTTACATGAGATCTGATTTCAGGTTCAAGATCTCTAGAAAAACTATATTAATACCAATATAAAATATATCACCCTTAAAAGTACATCTTCCTTATCTTGTGTACTTTGATCCTGTAACAGGAGAGATGGTCCTGAAACACATTGGGTATTAACATCATTTGGCTGAAGAATGTAATTAATGCATTACACTTGTATAATAAGTTTTGATATTGTACCACTGTATTAAATAATTAATCTCCTTGATGAGCACTTTTTTAGAGCTATGCCTCCCTTTTCCAACACTAATTTTGAATAAAGACACCAGGCTCATGATGATCAGAAGTGGAGGTCAACAGCAAGTTGAAGTAAAAATGAGCTTCGGGGGAAAAACAGAAAAATTAATTAGTAGGGTAAGTCAAAGCCTCCTTAGCATGCAAAAGAAAAACAGTGGCTTTGGTCAGTGAGAAAAAAGTATTAATTGGTTTGCATCATATTTGCTGAAGATTCATTTAATTAGAGAAAGAATGTCCTCTTCTCATCTCTGGCAAACGAGAGGTCAGAACTTTCCTTTTTCCTCTATGGTTCACACCTTCAAAATATTCTTCATCAGATCTTTATTGTCCCATGACAAACACGTACAAGACACTGAGAGCTTCAAGAGCTGATGAAAGACATGATCAGATGCTGTGACCAGAGAATGTGTTGCTAGTTAAAAATATATAACACAATCTCAATTTCCCCCCTCTAAGTTTCCAATCAATTTAGTTTAAAAGAGTGTTGGATTCGTAGCTCTGAAGTCTGAATTCCTCCATTTATTGCAAAAAGAGTAAAGCCTGGGTAGTAGAAATGCAAGTTTCCCTAATGTTCCACCAATATACCTTAACACTGACCAGCAGGGACCCTCTCTATGGGAAACAGGGTAGTTCAGTTTCCATCCTTCCTTGGTGTCTCTACTAAGAATACTAATAAAGTCATGTTCCTAGTGGTGGGATTTTTACCATTGCCATTACTGGGAGCAAATTTAGGCTAACTGTTGTTGGACAATCCTATTTGACTACTTCACACACATGCATTTCAATTTGAGATATTTCAGATGCCATCAGAAATTTCATCTAGAAACCTCAGCAGGCTACTCGCCCACCTACATACAGACAAGGAAATTGTTTCATCTGGAAGTATTAACGTTGCATATAGTTGAAACAATCACTGTCCCAAGGAGGTAGCTTTGTGGATGTCTATGAGGAGTACCTCCCAAATGTGAGGGGGAAGCATGGGAGAAAGCACAGAGATGTCTGAAAATGTAACAAGTGAACAATGGAGGCTGGCATTATGGGGTGATCAGAGGTGAGAGTCAGCAGCTCAGTAGCAAATGAGAGATGATAGGCAGGGTGGGGATTCACTGAGAAAGCCTTCAAAGTAAAAAAGAAGCAGAGAATGTATGATGCAATAGAGAAGGGGGAGACATTGGAGGTACGCAAAGAGAGGGGTGAGACAGACAATGTGATGAGCTAGGAAAATTATATTTTCAACAGCATTCTGAATGGATACGAGTGAGGCACGATTGCATTTTCAAGGGAAGAAAAAAGGATGTTAAAACATAAGAACGGCCATACTGGGGCAGACCAATAGTCCATCTAGTCCAGTATCCTGTCTTCTGACATTGGCCAATGGCAAGTGCTTCAGAAGGAATGAACAGAACAGGCAATCATAGACGATCCATCCCTGGTTATCCACTCCCAGCTTCTGGCAGTCAGAGGGTAGAGACACCGAGCGCATAGGGTTGCATGCCTGACCATCTTGGCTAATAGCCACTAATGGACTTATCTCCCAGGAATTTATCTAATTCTTTTTTGAACCTTTTTCTGGCCTTCACAACATCCCCTGGCAATGAGTTCCACAGGTTGAACGTGTGTTGTGTGTTTAAACCTGCTGCCTATTAATTTCATTGGGTGACCCCTAGTTCTTGTGTTACGTGAAGGAATAAATAACACTTCTGAATTCACTATCTCCATTCCATTCATCATTTTATGGACCTATATCATATCCCACCTTAGTTGTTTCTATTCAAAGGTGAAAAGTCCCAGTTTTTTAATTTCTCCTCATATGGAAGGTGTTCCGTAACCTTAATAATTTTTGTTGCCCTTCTCTGTACCTTTTCCAATTATAATACATCTGTTTTGAGATGGGGCAACCAGAACAGCAGGTAATATTCAAGCTGTGGTACCATGGATTTATAGAGTAGCATTATGATATGTACTGTCTTATTATCTGTCCCTTTCCTAATGGTTCCTAACATTCTGGTAGCTATTTTGACTGGCACTGCTCACTGAATGAATGTTTTCACAGAACTATCCGCAATGATTCCAAGATCTTTTTCTTGAGTGGTAACAGCTAATTTAGAGCCCATCATTTGTATATCTAATTGGAATTATGTTTTCCCATATTCATTACTTTGCATTTCTTAAAACTGAATTTCATCTGCCATTTTGTTTGCCTAGTCACCCAGTTTTGTTAGATCCCTTTGGAACTTTTTGCAGTCTGCTCTGAGTTTTTGCAGTCTATCTTGAGTAGCTTTGTATCATCTGCAAATTTTGCCACCTCACTGTTTACCCCTTTCCCAGATCATTTATGAATATATTAAACAGCACAGATCTTTGGGGCACCCCGCTATTTACTTCTCTCCATTGTGAAAACTGACCATTTATTTCTACCCTTTGTTTCCTGTCTTTTAACCAGTTACTGATCCATGAGAGGACCTTCCCTGCTATCCCATGACTGCTTACTTTGCTTAAGAGCCTTTGATGAGGGACCTCGTCAAAGTCTTTCTGAAAGTCCAAGTACACTATAGCCACTGAATCACCTTTATCCACATTTGTTGACTCCCTTCAGAGAAATCCAATAGATTGCTGAGGCCTGATTTCCCTTTAAAAGCCATGCTGACTCTTCCCCAACAAATCATATTCATTTATGCATCTGATAATTCTGTTCTTTACTATAGTTTCAACCAGTTTGCCTGGTACTGAAAGTTAGGCTTACCGGCCTATAATTGCCAGGATTGCCTCTGGAGCCTTTTTAAAAAAATAGTGTCATGTTAGCTATCTTCCAGCTATCTTGTACAGTATCTAATTTAAATATTATATACCACACTTAATAGTTCTGCAATTTCATATTTGAGTTTCTTCAATACTCTTGGCTGAATACCTTCTGGTCCTGATGACTTATTACTATATAATTTATCAATTTGTTCTAAAACCTGACACCTCAGTCTGGGACAGTTCCTCAGATTTGTTGCCTGAAAGAATGTCTCAGGTGTGGGATTCTCCCTCACATCCTCTGCAGTGAAGACTGATGCAAAGAATTCAAAAGGACCTTTTCTTCCCTGATTGGTCCTTTAGCACATCAGTCATCCAGTGGCCCAACTGATTGTTTAGCAGGCTTCCTGCTTGAGATGTACTTAAACATTTTTACTGTTAGTTTTTGAATCTTTCACTGGTTGTTCTTCAAATTTGTTTTTGGCCTGCCTAATTATACTTTTACACTTGACTTGCCAGAGTTTAGGGTCCTCTCAATTTTCCTCAGTAGGTTTTTCACTTCCAACAAGAGATTATGCTATTTTAGAGTTTGTTTGGTAAATTGACCACTTGAAGAATGGAGACTGAAATTTCCAAAGCTGCCTAATTGCCCAATTCCCACTAAATTGGAAATGTCTTAGTTTTTTATACTAATTAATGGGAACTAGGCATCCGGATCCTCTTAAAATATCAGCTGGGGTTTGCAAGTGAGAGGTTCGGGAACAGGAATAATCATGCTCTCCCTCCCACCTACCCATAGCCATAAAAGGTGCTGGCTTTGTTACAATTGCACTTACTTCCCTGAAAGTGTCCTGCAACCTTTATTTCCATCAGTCTAATGTATTAGCCAGAGGAAAATGTAAGCTGCATTTTAAAAACTGAGATTTCTACCACTTTTGAGGATACTATGTGACTTGAGCATTTCCCTCTTGGAATGTCTTGAGCGGAACTGGGATAATGTAGTACTATAATGGTTCCCTTAAAGTTACATCAGAGAAAGTCCATGGTTCAAAGTGAAAAGTATGTCAGGTACCGCTCTAAAAAACTGTACTTACTTGCTATGGGAAAACTCATTTTTGTCAAGGTTCAAACACAGTCAAACATTGTGAGTTCAACTGGAACTCTTCTCGATTTACATTAGGAGTAGTTGGTAAAAGATAGAGCAAACCCAGCAAAGATAACCATGACAAGGCAAGTTCAAACAAACAAACAAACAAACAAACAAACAAACAAATGGGGTGGGAGGGTGAAAGATGGAATAAGAGTAATACAAGCATGTGTCTTCATATTCCAGCTGTGTACACAATGACAACACCATAAGTGTAACAAGAAGTTTGGTGGGAAGAATTTTAGTTTGCCACTTAATATTAAGATGGTTGTGAATACAGACGCTCCCCAACTTACGCAAGCATTCCGTTTTGGAACGTCTTCTGTAAGTCGAATTTTGCAAAACTCATGAACGTATACCTGAAAATTACACAAACAAACAAACAAAACTTACGGAACTTTTTCTGTAAGTGCAGATTTTTGTAAGTCGGGGTTGTGTAACCCAGGGAGCATCTGTACAGAAGTAGAAGAGTTCCAAAGACATCACAGTTACCCAGGATCCTTCTAAAATCCTTTGTTCAGAGGCACCTACCCATTTCTGAACCAGCAGGGCCAGGTTAACAACAATGGGAATTTATTTAATAAACAGCCAGTGCGTTTCTTAATGATTTATTAAACAAACTAAGAGAGCAGAATCATTCTTACTGCTTGTGTCCTCATTTGTCTAATAGATATTTTATTTGCAGGTTCATAGTTGCAATATGTTGGCTTTAATTACTTGAATAAATTTTAATGTAATTAATAAGCTGAAATTTTACTCTGGCACTCAGGTGATTATGCACCCTGAGTGGTAAGGGTGCAATTTGCATGTTATTACTAAAATAACAAGAAGGCCTTCTGAATGCTAAGTAAGGTAACATTTAATTTTAACTTATTTATATCATTAGTTTGCTTCCAAAAAGTAAAATGAGCATAGACAATAGACATGATTTTCAAAATAATTACCATTTGTATGATTTATGTATGTTTTTTATAGCGCATTCTATGCACTCTGAAGTGCTAAAGGTTCCATTTTATTTTCAGAATGGAGCTAGCCTGCCATTAAATCACATTTACTTGTAAGTCAAAGCAAAGGAGGATTCAAGAAATCAAATGTCTTTTCCTAAGGAAAAATGCTAATACATTGGTCAAAGCCCATGTATTGGAGAAGGAAGAAGTTACGTTAGTGAAGCCCCTGCTCTAAAGCTTCCAGTATTACCCTTTTCTCTTCATATCATGGCAAAGAGTGCTATACTCGATGTGTCTAGAGCTAGTTGAAATTTTACAAATGAAAAATCACATTGTTACAGAATGGCGCTTTTTTTCTTCAAAATTTTACCAACACTTTTGGTAAAAAAAATCATGAAATTTCAAAATCCCTGCTTTTAAAAAACTTTGAAATGAAAATGTGTTTGAATTTTTTGGAAATGTTCACCATTTTTAAAATCATTTGTTGACTAGCTCTACATGTAGTAGATGTGTTTCTCACACAAGCACACATGAGACATTCTCAGAGGGCAAACTCTCTATGTTGCAATTGCACAGTAATGACCTTTGAGCTCACCCAGAATATTTGTGCTAAACAACCACATATTTTCACTCCCTCCTCACACAACAAATAAATTGTCATACCAGTCCAGATTACTACAGCACCTTCATCTCATAGGAACAGGAACATAAGCTTTTCCAATTGATCAGGCCATTGGTAATTCAAGTCAGTCTCTTGCTTCCAGCAGGCTTTAACCTGGTGTTTCAGAAAAAGGTGAAAACAAAAACAAAAAACGTGGCTGCAATAAATTCTTAAATGACTTCAGATGGGGCCACTGACTGGGAGTGCAAGTCGGGAGGAGTCTCTCTCATCCCTGGTAGCAAGTGAGTGCTGTAAGGTATTCTCCTGCCCCAGTCACCATTGTGTTGAGAAATCCTGCCTGTTTTCTTTCTGTCAGTGTGTAAAGACAGAGTAGGTCTTCAGCAAAATGGACCATTTTCCTCCACTCTTTCTGGCTGTTCTCTGAAGCATTCTCTGTCTACAGAGCAGAACTAATGCAAAAGACTTGTATACGTGAGTGAATGATATTGCCCTCTAGTGGTTAGTCTACAGAAAGGGTAAGATCTCTACTGCTACTATCCCTACCATTTCTTTTTTCCATTTGGCTCAGGTAGTCAAGAACTGGTTTTGAAGCAGAAAGCCAAGGGTTTTTCCCAAAATGTGTCCAAGTGACTTTTCTAGTAATTGAGTCTGTTGTTGACAACACGTTTTTTGTTATGGCTAGTCACTTGGGGTGAAACCTCTTTTTAATCTGTACAAGAATTTGTGTTAGGACTTCAATGGAGTTAATAAATATGCATACTGACTCACCAATGTCACTTCAAACTGTGCATTTACCAGGCCTTGTGGTTACAGACTGTGTCTCTGGTAGGCAAGATCTTCCAGTATTTCAAGTAATGTTAAATCAACAGTGACAGGCAGCTCTGAAAATGGTATTTAAAATTCAAGTGTTTTTAATCTATAAATACATTTATATGAGTAGCTAGGGCCAATCTGGCTAATCACCACTGTTAACTACCAAATTGCTGCATTTCTCTTTCAATTTTGCTCATGTTTCTCAGATAACATGTAGCTCCCTTTCCTTCCAGGGTTAATCAGGCTATCTCTACATTAGCACTTTTGTCGGTCAAACTTTTATCGGTCAGGGATGTGAAAATAACGCCCCCTTGACTGACATAAGTTTCACCGACAGAAGCACTTGTGTGGACAGCACTCTATCGACAGGAGACACTACCGCCACTTGTTGGGGGTGGCTTAATTATGCTGATGGGAGAGCTTTCTGCCGTCGACATAGAGCAGCTACACAGGAGACCTTACAGCAGTGCAGTTGCAGCAGTACAGTTGTGCCACTGTAAGGTCTCCAGTGTAGACACAGCCTCAGAAGCAAGCAACTCTCACCTGTTGCCAGGTCACCTTACATCATTAAGACTAAAGGAGATCTTGGAGGTCCCAGCTGAGATGGGGCATTAGGTGGGAATCCTCTAGTCACCCTGCTGCAGTAGTCGCCTTACTTACTCATATGAATATCTAGAGTTGGCAGTGCCTCCACCTGGACAGGCACCGTATACACTTGTGAGTGCACCTCGGTTTCCTTCAGGAAAATATAAATAATGGATCTTATAAAGGCTGTGGGTTAAGAACCACTGCTCTACTGACTTTGGGATGTTAATGTCTTTCCCATATGCCGACAGAGTAGTATCAGAAGTGAAGAGTTGTCTTAGTTTCAATCTCCAGAAATGTCTACTAGTTTATTAAGTTTCCTTGGTACTTAGTATAGGTGTGGTTGTTGTAATACTACTCCCAAACATAGGTCTAGTAGCTTTTGATTTACCCATCGCACATTCAAGAAAGATTACTTGTTTTTCTGAAATGGCTTTGATCTGATAGAACTTGAAGGGAGATCAAATAGCCTTCACTAAACCATATATCATATAATTACACTGGTGACTCGTTTCCCAAGCTGAAAAGTAATTGTTGACAGGTGAAACCAATCCCAACATGCATAATGTTGAAGAATTAGCACCTCAATTCATACCACTTCCTTCCGTGATTTGAGCTGTCAAATTTTGTTGAATGATTCTAAAAGAAATTGGGGATAATAATGAATTCTGGTTGAATTTTCTCTTCAGATAATTGCACTGCCATTTTTACATTATTTTGAGATTATTATTTTTTTTACATTTTTTTGCTCATAACAATGCTTTGCATTTTTATAGCATCTTCAATGAAAATATCTTAAGTCCTTTACATTAATGAACTGAGCCTCGTGTTCATTATACATGTTCATGTGTGTTCTATGGCTTAAAACACTATATTTTTAGATTACTTTTGAGGTTCTTTTATTTTATTGCTCATAAATGTTTCAGTATTTGTGAAAGGGAGGAGTAACTAGCACAAACTCATGGGCTACAGACAGGCATAATGCATAAATACAAAGATCTATATTTCACATTAATAATGCTTTGCACTTCTGTAGCAGCTTCAGTGAAAATATCTCAAGTAATTTACATTAATAAACTGAGCTTCATGCGTTTACCATATATACATATGTGTGTTCTATATCTCAAAAAATATTTTTACATTATCTTTGAAGTTATTTTAGTATTATACTTTTTTCTCTTAAATGTTTCAATATTTTTTGACAGTGGGGTGCACATAAAAATAAAGATGTATATTTTCCATAATAATGCTTTGTACTTTTGTAGCAGCTTCAGTAAAAATATCTCAAGTCCATTGCATTCATTAACTGCGCCTCAAGTGTTTACTATATATAGATATCCATGTTTTGTGCCTCAAAAGCACCTTATTAATCTACTTAAAACTTTCCCCCCAAATCTTCTTCTGGTTGGAGACCAGAAGAGGTGAAATGTTAAATAGAAATGATCATCTCTGAGCCTGATGTCAATGGACTATTCAGGCTTACAATGAAACACATGCATATGTGTTTGTAGGATCAGACCTACACAAACTCCGCATATATAGTCTGTATATATAATTTGTGCATACCTTAGAAAAGACAGTTAAGGAATCACAAACAAGCTTAACTCTGCCGCTTTGTGAAAAATTCTTGTAGTGTAGCAAATATGTATGGATAGGGATATATTGTTATATACATACACACGTTTAAACATGGAAATAGATATTGGTGTGTGTAATTCACCATATCTGTATGTTAACAAAAGCCTTTGTTTGGGACTATAGACCTGAGTATGATCTCATGCTAGTTTTAAACTCTAGTGACTCCAATTATCAGAGGGGTAGCCATGTTAGTTTGTATCCACAAAAACAACGAGGAGTGTTAGTAGTCTTTAAGGTGCCACCGGACTCCTCATTGTTTTAGTGACTCCAATGAATTCAGTGGAGTTACTCCTGATTTACAGTGATGTAAATTACAGCAGATTCAGGCCAACATATCCCATTTTGAAATATTGCAGGCTTTCACTTGAAAAGCGTACTGATTCACACCATGAAATAACTCTTTTTTTGTGTCAAAACCTTTACATTTTTGAAATGCTAAATTAAAATATTTTGCAACTCAGAGTTTCTTTTCCTCTATTGGGAATAACTATTTAATGGAGAACTTGGTCCTAAGATAGCAAAACAATGGCAAAACAAAATATTAATGTAAATAAGCATCTTTCCAAGACATCTATTGAAACGCTAGCCCACCATGGTGTCAAAATGCAAATGAAGCTATGGCTGTGTAAGTCGTGGGGGATGACATCTGCACTGTCAAAACACACCAAAGCACTGTCAAAGTCAGACTATGGAGACTATATTAAGATGTCAAAATGAAACAGACGTCAATACTGATTTTATTACCTCTAAAAATAAACAAAAGAAATTAAAGAAAAAAGGTTCTGATCTCAATCAAAGTATTGTGTACGAGTTCAATGGCTTCTTGTCTAACACTAAAAATATCCCTTCTGTATATGTCTATGCAAGCAACATTCTACATTTTTAAAGTACTCCACTATATGTTTCTGTGTATTTCAGCTTACAGTGGAGTGCATTAAAAAGTTATAGTACAGTAAGTCCTTACTTAAAGTTGTCCCGGTTAACGTTGTTACATTGCTGATCAATTAGGGAACATGCTCGTGTGTGTATGTATATATATATATACACACACAGTATATATATAGTCTTTTGTCTGGTGAAAAAAATTTCCCTGGAACCTAACCCCCTCATTTACATTAAATCTTATGGAGAAATTGGATTCGCTTAGCATTGTTTTGCTTAAAGTTGCATTTTTCAGGAACATAACTACAATGTTCCTGTAATGTTAGGAAGGAGGCAAATAAACACTTTTAAAAAACTTTCATAGTATTTTGTGTCAACTTTGTATAAGGTTCTATGTCAGGTTACTCATCTCTGGGCATCTTGGTAAGTATTTTTCATTGATATAAGCTGTATATGGAGAATAAATGTTTTGTAGACCACTAGCACTACAGTGTACTCCAGATGAGTGGCTTACTGGGCTAAGCTTCAGGACAGGAGCACCTAAATATCTTGGAATTACTGTCTTAAATCCTGGAAGAGTTGACTCAGCCCTTCATTTTTCCAAGGCAGATAATAATAATATATGGAGATAAACCTATTCATAGAACTGGAAGGGACCTTGAAAGGTCATTGAATCCAGTCCCCTGCCTTCACTAGCAGGATAAAGTACTGATTTTGCCCCAGTTCCCTAAATAGTCCCCTTAAGGATTGAACTCACAACCCTGGGCTGGGTTTAGCAGGCTAATGCTCAAACCACTGAGCTATCCCTCCTCCTTCCCCCAAATATTTCCCAAGATTAACTGAATATCATGCTCTAGTAATAACACCAGCCATAGAACTAGCTCCAAAATAATTCCTAGAGCATATATTTTAGAAAAAACATGAAATCCTGATTTAAAAATTATCTGTGGTGGAGCTCCACCCTGAGCCTTGGTAAATTGTTCCCATGGTTAATTACCCTCCCTATTAAAATGTGTGCCTTATTTCCAGTCTGAATTTGTCTAGCTCCAACTTCCAGCCATTGAATAATGTTATACCTTCCTCTGCTAGATTGAAGAGCTCATTATCAAATATTTGTTTCTCATGTAGGTACTATTAGTCTGTAATCCAGTCACCGGTTAACCTTTTCTTTGTTAAGCTAAATAAACGACTATATAAGCTACCATCAGTAGGTCTTTTGGATGCAACATTAAAACATCCATGTCCTGTCTGCTCTACGTAGACTTTACAAATTTTATGGCCTTTTTTTTACAAGGTAGATCTTTGATTCAATTTAGCCAATATTTCTCTGCTCCTTGAATTGTTTTGTAGTGTGAAGCACACCTGTGCATTTCTGATTCCCATCCCATGGGTGGTTGCATTTCAGTGGTGTTTTATGTATACACCTCTACCCCCATATAACGCCACCCGATATAACATGAATTCAGATATAATGTAGTAAAGCAGCACTCCGGGGGGGGGGAAGGCGACTGCGCGCTTCAGCGGATCAAATCAAGTTTGATATAGCGCTGTTTCCCTATAACACGGTAAGATTTTTTGGCTCCCGAGGACAGCGTTATATCGAGATAGAGGTGTAGTTCTAAAGCACATTCAGATCTGTTATGCTGGAAGGCACTATAGAAAAGTAAGATATACATAACTAAAAATATGATATGTAATAAAGATTATTATTATTTGTAAAGAATAACCAAAAGATGTATTGAGTTTATCTATAATCAGAAAACGGATCCAAACTCTCTCAAACTTTGGAAAAATTCAGATCAGTTCTGAATCCAGATGTAAATTGATGCTGGCATTCATCTCCAGTTACATTCTGTATAGTTGTGTTAGTTTATATCCTAGTAAAGAGGAGAGGATAGAAGTTGATATAGTACAGGTAGGAACTGAAGAGAAACAGCCAAATGAAAAAGTGTTCCTTTCAATTACATCACATGAAGGGAGACAACTTAAAAAGTGATTTTTTTAAAATAAATGCTTGTATACTAATGCTAGAAGTCTAAATACTAAGAAGAGTGAATTTGAGTGCCTGGTGTTAAATGAGGCTATCGATATAATAAGTATCACAGAAATTTGGTGGAATGATGACAATCAATGGAACATGGTAATACCAGGGTACAAAATATATAGGAATGACAGTAGCCTGTTCTGGTGAGGGAGTGGCACTATATGTGAAAGAAAGCATAGAGTCCAATATAGTAAAAATCCTAAATGAATCCAAATGTACCATATGATCTCTATGATAGAAATTCCATGCTTGAATAATAATAGTACAGCAGTAGGCGTATACTACCAATCACCTGACCAGGATGGTGACAGTGATTGTGAAATGTTCAGGGAGACTAGAGAAGTTATAAAATTAGAAAAGTCAATAATAATGCAGGAGTTCAACTATCTCTATACTGAGTGGGTACATGTCACCTCAGATGGGATGCAGAGATAAAATTTATAGACACCAGAAATTACTGCTTCCTGGAACTCACATGAGGAGAGGCAATGCTTGATTTAGTCCTAAGTGGAGCACAGGATCTGGTCCAAGAGGTGAATATAGCTGAATTACTTGGTAATAGTGACTGTAATATAATTAAATTTAACAACCTGGGGCTGGGGGAATACCAAAGATAGCCACTACAGTAGCATTTAACTTCATAAAGGGGAATTACACACACAAGATAAAGACTGTTAAAGAGAACTTAAAAGGAACACTCACTAGAGTGAAATGCATTCTAGCTGCATGGATACTTTTTTAAAAACATCATCTCAAGTAAAATTTGTACCCTAAAATTTAAAAAAAAAATAGTAAGAGGACCAAAAAAAAAAGGGCCTCCATGGCTAAACAGAGTAAATTGGGCTGTTAGAGACAAAAAGGCATCCTTTAATAATGGGAATTCAAATCCCACTGAAGAAAATTGAAAGGAGCATAAACTCTGGAAAGTCAAATATAGAAGTATAATTAGGCAGACCAAAAAAGAATTTGAAGAGCAACTAGTCAAAGACTAAAAAACTCATAGCATTTTTTTAAAAGTACATCAGAAGAAGGAAGCCAGCCAAACAATCAGTGAGGCAAGTGGTGGATCAAGGTGCTAAAAGACACTCAAGGAAGAAAAGGCCATTACAGAGGTGCTAAATTAATTCTTTGCATTGGTCTTCACTGCAAAGGATGTGAGGGAGGTTCTGACACCAGAGCCATTCTTTTACAAGACAAATCTGAGGAACTGTGCCACATTGATATATTAATAGAGAAAGTTTGGGAACAAATTGATAAATTAAACAGTAATAAATCATTAGGACAGAAAGGTATTCATCCAAAAGTTCTGAAGGAACTCAAATGTGAAATTGCAGAACTACTAAGTATGGTATGTAACCTATCACCTA
Organism: Mauremys reevesii; assembly: GCF_016161935.1. Taxonomy (NCBI): domain Eukaryota; kingdom Metazoa; phylum Chordata; order Testudines; family Geoemydidae; genus Mauremys; species Mauremys reevesii. The sequence continues at coordinate 24,148,494 of NC_052624.1, forward strand.
AATCAGCTTCTGTATCAGATGACTGGAGGATAGCTAATGTGACACCAATTTTTAAAAAAGACTCCTGAGGAAATCCTAGCAATTACAGGCCAGTAAGCCTAACTTCAGTACCAGGCAACTTTGTTAAAACTATAGTAAATAACAATTATCAGATACATAAATGAACATGATTTGTTGACATGCATCCGACGAAGTGGGTATTCACCCATGAAAGCTCATGCTCCAAAACGTCTGTTAGTCTATAAGGTGCCATAGGACTCTTTGCTGCTTTTACATGATTTGTTGGGGAAGAGTCAACACAGCTTTTAAAGGGAAATCAGGCCTCAGCAATCTATAAGACTTCTCTGAAGGGAGTCAACAAACACATGGACAAAGGTGATCTCGTGGTTATAGTGTACTTGGACTTTCAGAAAGACTTTGACAAGGACCCTTAACAAAAGGCTCATAAGCAAAGTAAGCAGTCATGGGATAGCAGGGAAGGTCCTCTCATGGATCAGTAACTGGTTAAAAGACAGGAAACAAAGGGTAGAAATAAATGGTCAGGAGGTCCCTGGTCCCGCGGATTCGGCGGAACACCTGCGGGAGGTCCGCTGAAGCCGTGGGACCAGCGGACCCTCCGCAGGCATGCCGCCGAAGGCAACCTGCCTGCCACCCTCATGGCGACCGGCAGAGCGCCCCCCGTGGCTTGCCGCCCCAGGCATGCGCTTGGTGTGCTGGTGCCTGGAGCCGCCCCTATTGTAGTCATTGTGGTGAGTTGCCTGAAAACATAGCTTTTTTGACTGCCACTGCACATTAAAAGTAACAGAATGTTAGGAACCATTAGGAAAAGGATTGATAATAAGATAGTACGTATCATAATGCCTCTACATAAGTCCATGGTACACCCACAGCTTGAATACTGCATTCAGTTCTGATAGCCCTGTCTCAAAAGCGATATATTATAAATTGAAAAAGTACACAGAAGGGCAACACAAATGATTAAGGGTATGTGTGACATTACACAGGGTACACTCTGGACTGATGGACAGGTATGTCCCCTCGATTCTCCAACTTGGGGTGCCTATTACACTACGCGTTGCTATGAGAGCAACCACTCCTTGTCTACTCACACACAGCCTCCAGCACAGAAATTACTCCCAGCTATACTGTATGAGTGCTATTGGAATTACACTGCTGAGCAACACCAGCAAATTCCCAGTCCCATACTTTGTCCCAGAAATGTGTGTATTGTACTGCCCAGCCCTCTCTCCTGGGCAACACAAGCTCATATAAAGTCTGTCGTTTCATTAATTGAAAATGATATGCACAAATCCTGTTATCTCCAATGAGGTTCCCCAAACACTTCAATCCAAAGCACACTGATTTAGATAAAACAATAAAACAAGTTTAGTAACTGCAGAAAGATAGATTTTAAGTGGTATGAGGCATAAAAGTCAGAATTGGTTACAAAGAAATAAAAAGTAAACCACAAACTAATACCTAACTTAACAGACTAAGTGAATTCAAAGCAAAAGGTCTCTCTCTCACCACATGCTTCAGCAGTCTTACAGACTGAATTCCTTTCAGACAGGATCCCTCCCTCAATCCCAAACTGTTTATTTGTTTCTCAGGTATTGTGGCTGCCATTGGTAGACAGAAAGGGAGGAATATTTTGGAGCATCTGTTCTCCGTTATTATACCTTTTCCTCCTCTTTGAGAAATATCTCCAGCTGACGTTCAAAGTCTATGGGGACAGGAACCTCCAGCTGTTTCTTTGCCAAGATGTAAATTTCTCACTCACACCCTTTTTCCTGCCAAAGAAATGGCCAGTTAATCAGGTGACGGTCCATTTGATTTCATTGACACCTGACTGAAGCATCAGTTTGCCTTTTATCTCTGAGGAACTGGTTTGTGGCTGCTTCCCCAGGTTTGGAATATGTCTTAATAACATCATACAGTAGAATCTTATAATGTTACATACAATGTTGCCACACATATTTTCCCAGGACAATAATGATCATGAGTTTTCAGATGATATCTTACAAAGCATCGTTTGTACAAAATGTATCATAGTTTTGAAAAATGGGAGGACATAGGGATACAGACAGTCACAGGATGGACAGCTTCCATATAAGGAGAAATTAATAAGAGTGGGACTACTCAGGTTGGAAAAGAGATGACTAAGAGGGGATATGTTAGAAGTCTATAAAATCATGAATGAAGTGGAGAAAGTGCATAAGGAAGTGTTATTTAGCCCTCCGCATAAGGCAAGAACCAGGCCAAAAAAAAAAAGCAAAAAGAATGTTGAGAATCATTAAGAAAGGGCTAGATAATAAGACAGAAAATATCATATAGCCTCTGTATAAATCCATGGTGTGACCACATCTTGAAGACTGTGTGCAGATGTGCTCACCACATCTCCAAAAAGATATATTGGAATTGGAAAAAGTTCAGAAAAGGGGCACAGAAATGATTAGGGGTATAGAATGGCTTCCATAAGAGGAGAGATTAATAGGACTGGTGTCAAGTATCAGAGGGGTAGCCGTGTTAGTCTGGATCTGTAAAACTTCTTCAGATGCAAGCCCACTGAGTAGTCCCACTCTTATTCATTCTAACATATCCCCTCTTAGTCATCTCTTTTCCAACCTGAGTAGTCCCAGTCTTCAGACTTGCATCTGAAGAAGTGGGTATTCACCCACGAAAGCTCATGCTGCAGAACGTCTGTTAGTCTATAAGGTGCCACAGGATTCTTTGTTGCTTTTAATAGGACTGGGACTTTTCAGCTTGGAAAAGAGATGACTAAGGGGGGATATGATAGAGGTCTATAAAATCATGACTGGTATGAAGAAAGTAAACAAGGAAGTGTTATTTACTCCTTCTCATAACATGCCAACTAGGGATCACCAAATGAAATTAATAGACATCAGGCTTAAAGGAAACAAAAGGAAGTATTTTTTCACACAACACACAGTCAACCCATGGAACGCCTTGCCAGAGGATGGTGTGAAGGCCAAGACTATAACCGGGTTCAAAAAAAATATTAGATAAGTTCATGAAGGATAGGTCCATCAATGGCTATTAGCCAAGATGGAAAGGGATGGTGTCCCTTGCCTCTGTTTGCCAGAAGCTGGGAATGAGCAACAGGGGATGGATCACTTGATGATTGTATGTTCTGTTAATTCCCTCTGTGGCACCTGTCTTTGGCCACTATCAGAAGACAGGATACTGGGCTAGATGGACCTGGTATGACCCAGAATGGCCATTCTTAGGTTCTTAAGATTTAATGTTTGTTCTAATTTCTGCCTATCAACAGCCACTGAGACAGATATATCATTACTGATAATATAAGAGGCTGATACAATGTAGAATTATTTAGAGAGGTCAAGCAAAATGAAAAGTCAATTGGTATTTTCGTCAACTTCTTTCCCATTTAACCTTCTACCAGATGTAGCAGTTGCTCTATTTCAGTGGACTCTTTATATTCCTTAGCGAAAAATGCTTTTCTAAGTTCTTTTTCTTCCTCCACAGATGTTAGCAAAAATGCACTCTGTTTTCTTTTCCTTGGTACAGTAGGCTCAGTTTGATCTCCTGAGGTTTTCCGTTCCCTCTGTTCCTCTAGCAAATTGATATGGAAATTTGATTATTCTTTTTAATTTTTTTTCCAATTTGCTGAGTAACAGGAGGCTTCCTAAAAATCTCCTAAGGGCTTTGCCAGTTTGCAAAGAGCATTCTGCATTCACTGGTTTGTAGTTGCAATAAAAAAAATGTGGCCTTGTTGCAATTTTCATTTTCTGGCCAATTGGTTTCACATGTGGTCTTAGCCCTTTAGAATGTTAAATAACTTTTATTGAAAGTGTTATTTTAGTACAATTTAATTGACCCTAGATAGATGCAAATGAGAGTGCAGCTTTGTATTCAATGTAAGTAAAAAGCAATTTTGGTCAGTGGGAGCATTCCTATTCCCAGCCTTTTCCATACCTTCAGGGCCCAATCATGCTAGGGTCTGAATGCCTCTTTGGAGGTGCTCAGTACACTCAGTTCCCACTGAAGTCTTCAATCCTAAAGGCATCGAGCACTTGTGGGCCACCCAGGGCCAGCTCCAGGCACCAGCATCCCAAGCAGGTGCTTGGGGCGGCAATCTGCAAGGGGCAGCAGTCAATGTGTTTTTGCCCCCAAGCAGCATGCTGAATTGCTGCCGCAAACGGCGGGGGCAGTCGGTGTGCCATTAGGGCAGCTCGCGCGTTTCCGTGTTGGTGGCAATTTGGTGGCAGCTTCTATGTTCAGCTGTCCGCGGTGGCGCAGCTTCTGTCTTCTGGCTGAAGACAGAAGCTGCCTCTGAATTGCTGCAGCTGTGGAAATGCACGTTCCGCCCTAATGGCACACGGACTGTCCCCGCCGTCCGTGGCGGCAATTCGACACGCTACTTGGGGCAGCAAAAACAGTAGGGCCGGCCCTGGGGCCACCTGAATGTGCCATGAAGGCCAGTGAAGTCACACTAGGGATAAATGATAGACATGCACAGTGTTTGTGGAGGAGCCAGGGGCATGATAAAAGTGCTACTTGATTCCTAAGCACTGAAATGAATCTACCACAGCAATGGATGCTTAGGTTCCTGTTTGCTATTTTAGTCACAACATAATTAGAACAGTTAAATGAACACCAACAGTTTTCCAGCTGTAACTGTCACTGGTCAAAAGGCCATGGCCTAGAGAATACACTCAAACTTCTGAGCCACATGCTATTGATTCTAGAGCATGACATTCCCTTTGCAAATCTCCTCGCCTTTGTCCAGGCTATAGCTGTAGATTCTGGCAGCTGGGCCATGTGAAAAGTCTGCCTAACAGAAAAAAATGATTTCTGCACAGTAGATTAGTATCAACAAAATGATGTAGAAAGCCTCATTGCATAGAGAGAAAATCTTATTAAATACGAATCTGGATGCAAATATCTAACTTGTCTTCAATATCATCCAATATTCCAAATCAGAAATTTTTGCTAAATAAAGTTTGCTAAGGCATACCATATGACACACCAGGAAAAAATCTTTCCTGAGCAGGGGTAGATGACATTGTGGTTAGAACGTTGGTGGCCACCTAGAGTTCTAATCTCTGCTAATGCTTTTACCATCGCTACCGCTGGTAAAGCGGAACCAATGGTAACAGTGGTGGGAAATTTATCGGAAAAAAAAATGATAAGGACACAACCTAAATTATCTGGAAAATAGTTGAATATGTGAGTTTAAAATCAACATTCCATGAGGAACCATGCAAAGAGAGCTTGATATCCCCCTCCTAACCCCCAAATCATGGTCAAAACAAAGCCATTGGAAAATGTGGACAGATGCTTATGGAAAAAAATGTTTGTAGTTCTAAGGTTTAATTCCCCCAAGGCCATAAAAGTCAGTCCATCTATTGATGTTCCAAGTAATGATGCCCTCTCTTTCCTTTTGCCATTTTTCTGTCTCTAATTCCTTAAATTTGATGGGGAGATGTGAGAAGGAAGGGGAGATTTTAATTGCCTGCAACATGTGGATGTTCTTTTCCCTAAAATAGTATGACATTACTAATGTGCTATATTTGTGTCTCAACATTTCAATAAAATTATATATTTTAAAAATTCTTATCAGTTCCGTCCGATTATTTATAAGTGCAGTCCACATGATGCATAATTCATGTTCAAATCATTTGCTGATATGGCAAAGAGTTGCTCTTTATAGCAATTGTTTAAAAGAACAAAATGGGGGTATTTAAGTGGCTAATCATACAGTTTCTCTTGGAAGATATGAGCATTTAAATTACATGCTGATAAACTGATCAGAAAGGAATGCTGGCAGCTAGATATTGTACTAAAAATACAAAACAAAGGAAATGTGCGCTCTCTGCATCTGTGGCATTTATTGAACAAATAATTGTATTTTAAACCAGTGTCATGCCTAAAATCCACCTTTTTTGAAGTGCATTGCTTTCTCAAGGCCCGAATACAATTTGATTGATTAAAACCCAAAGAGTCAAAAACAAAAACCTGCAAAAACAGAAAATTAAGGACTGAATCATTTTGCTCTATGCATTTTAGACAACTAAAAAATATGGGGACTATATCCTCCATTAGTTATGCTGGTTTTTGCACTAGTGTAATTCAGTTATATAGAGTGCAGTGACTCCTGAGTAGGGCTGGTCTAAAATTTTCCAAGAGATGTGGTCCAACCAGTGATATTGGCTTATAGAAAAAAATGGGAGCATGAGGCACCTGAACTATGGCTCCACTGAGACACCAAAATAAAAATATTTCAGATTTTAACCAACATTTTTTGGTTTTCAGCGGAAATTGCTACTGAAAATTAGAAATTAGCCATGGAAAATATACACAACATCATTTAAAAAATGTTTTCATCTACCTTTTCCCTGGAAAAAAATCTCCATTTTATGACCAGCTCTACTCCTGATATACATTAAGTGGGAGGACAATCAGACTCAAGAAATTTTTAGATTTCTAAGAGAATTTGGAAAATCAAACAGAAAAGGATTTACAATTTTTTGGGGCAAATAAATGTGTTGTGTTCACTTCACTGTTATTCATGAGGTCATATTAGCCCTGATTTGGGAAAGCACCCCTATGCTGGAATGGAGTTTTAGCAGATGCTTAAATCATGTGGAAATAAATGTCTTTTTGAATAGGGATAGACTTCAACACATACCATTATTTATTGCTCACACATATTCAGATGATCACCCATTTATTGTTGAAAATGTTCATGAATCCTTAAAATGTCACAAGTTTTATCATGAAAGATTATTCAGCTAAAAACTTTAACAGAATTTTGTTATTCATGATTTGCTAGCCTCCTGATTTAAAAAGTATCAGTTTTGCAAATACCCCATAACATCATTTATTTGAATAAACTATTCAGCAACACCTATGAACAGCAAATACATTAATAAAAATCACAACTGGTTTGCAAATGATTCATATACGTAAAAATGGCTAAATATTTAATTGATATTATTCACAGTGAATAAATTATTCAGCTCTTTTCATAGATTATCTCTGGATCATATTGATAGGACATCAGAACTACAGTACATGAGTTCTCTAGTTTTAATTCCAAAATCAAGGAATGCATAGGCTGTTCCCCACAATGTCTGTCTCTCTCTCTTTTTCTCTTGCTTTATTATGAGAGCAGCTTACTGTATGTAAGTTACAACGATCTTGTATGCCGCAAGACTTGTACCACAAGACTTGTATGGAGTGGCAAATACAGAAAAATGAGAGAAAATAGAAGATCCCAAAGAGATTTGCAGTACTTCCTGCTTCTGACCCTAGCCAAAAGTACAGAGGACATGTATAAAGAAAAATACTGGACAAGAAATTTGATCTAAAAGTTCAGATTCTTCAAACAGTTTTTGTGCAAATTTGAGTGTGGAAATATGTGAGAGTTTGAGAATACAAGGGGATGCAAACTGGGTCACTGACCATAGCTATTTAGTCCTGTAAGCCCCACTTCAACCAACCACATAACCATGTCTCTGTTGACATTTTCATATCTAGACTGGATGCTTTTCTAGAAGATCTGCTTCATTATAACAGGCCATTGGGCTCGATACGGGAATAGCTGGATGAAACTGTATGCCCCATGTTATATAAGAGGTCAAATTAGATGATCTAGTAGGTTCCTTCTGGCCTTGAAATCTATGATTTGATGTGCGTAAGAGTTTGATCAATTGGGTCCTTATTGTGGAAGGGAAAGAACTTTAGAATGCCAGAAGTATCTTCATTTAAAATGTAATTTACCCTTACTTTATCCATTGGCTATTATCATGGTCATTTAAAAACTATTTTATTTTTAGGATTGCACAGTTCCCCTTCCTATTTTGTGCAGTTGTTCAATTCTTCATCCTTCCTGAAATGGATAGTGCACCTTTATCATTAACATGCGGTATGTGTCGCCTTACTTGACTTTTACATTATTACTCTAGCTATTACTATACATGCATTATTTATATGGTTGGCTATCAAGGAAAAAAGGCAAGCAATTTACTTGTCAAAACATATTAGAATGCATGACTTTAAATCAAAGTTGCATGGGTTGGTAAAAAGCTATAATAAATGCTCTTTGGCTAATATGTTAGTGTCATGCAGTGGGGATGGTCAATGTATTAACTAAGAAACCTATAATCATTTCTAAGACTCATTGAATAGAACAGCATTTCAGACTATTAGACTTTGCTTTTAATTGTATAATATTAAACCTTAATTTGTGGGCTCTATACTTTTTTCAATAGGTGGGATTCTAGCCTGTACTTTAATGTTAATGTCAGAATAAAATAGGCATTCAGACAGGATGAAAATTACAAACATTATAGAGCCTAATTCTCTAAAAGGGACTGTGGAAAATTGCCGGCACTACTATGATGGGTCTCGCGCTCTCTCTTCTTGGGGGCAGGAGGGGGTACAGGGCGCTGTTTCTTGCCCCTGAACTGGGATATTAACTTCCCCACTAGTGTCCTAGAGGAGGGCAGTGGAGAGGGAGGGACCCGGGCCTGCCCTCTACTCCAGATCCCAGCCCAGGGGCCCTGAGGATAGTGGTAAACCACTTGAACTAGCGGTTCCTTCCCCTGGACTACTTCCCTCTCCTGCCCTTCAGCTTGTGGGGGCTTCCTGCTCTCCCTCTGCACAAGCCAGGTGTCCCTTTACCTAGGGTCTTGGTCTTCTTAGCCCATCGCAGCACTTCTCCAAACTTTCCTCTGCTTCCCTCCAAACTGCTCTCTGTTCCAATTCCAGTCCACTCTGTTTCTACTCCTTCAAACTGCTTTCTGCTCCAACTCCAATCCACTCTGTTTCTACTCCTTCAAACTGTTCTCTGCTCCAACTCCAATCCACTCTGCTTCAACTCCTCCAAACTGCTCTCTGCTCCAACACCAGTTCACTCTGCTTCAACTCCTTCCCCTGTCTGATTGAAGCAGGGGTTTTTTATCAGGTGACTGGTATTACCAGGTACTCTAATTGGCTTCAGGGGCTTTAATTAATCTATAGTAAACTTTCTTCCCTCTACAGGGAATAAGGCTCCCTTCTAACCCTCTCCTGCTGCCCTCTGGCCATGCTGTATCACAGTGACTTATAAATACAGCCCTGGAGACTTCAGATCCCATCTGAGTGGTACAGGGGTCTCTGCCCTGCAGAGTGAATTCCTCTGAGAAATACTGAGTTCCTGTAAAGAAGACAGTTTCTTCCTGTAGGATATAGCTCCTTAATTCTCCTGTTGTTAAGATATAAAGATGACCATGATGCTAAAGGAGCACTCAAGGAAGAAAAGGCCATTGTAGAAAAGCTAAATAATTTTTTTGCATCTGTCTTCACTGCAGAGGATGATGTCAGGGAGATTCTGATACCCAAGACATTCTTTTTTGGTCACAAATCTGTGGAATTGCCCCAGAGTGAGGTGTCACTAAAGAAAGTTTTGGAACAAATCAATAAATTAAACAGAATAAGCTGGTATTTATCCAAGAATTCTGAAGGAACTCAAATATGATATTGCAGAACTACTAACTGCAGTATGTAACCTCTCACTTAAATCAACCTCTGTATCAGATGACTGGAGGTGGCTAATGTAACATAGATTTTTTTAAAAGGCTTCCGATGCGATCCTGGCAATTACAGGCCAATAAGACTAACTTCAATACCAAGCAAACTGGTTGAAATCATAGTAAAGTACAGAATTATTAGACACATAGATGAATACAAATTTATTTGGGAAACATTAACAAGACTTTTGTAAAGGGAAATCATGCCTCATGAGTCTATTAGAATTCTTTGAGGGAGTCAAAAGCACGTGGACAAGGGTAATCCAGTGGATAAAATATACTTGGAATTTCAAAAAGCCTTTGATAAGGTCCCTCTTCACTGGCTCTTAAGCAAAGTAAGCAGGCAAAGGATAAGAAGGAAGATCCTCTCATAGATTAGTAGCTGGTTAAAAGACAGGAAATAAAGGGTAGGAATAAATGGTCAGTTTTCACAATGAGAAAGGTAAATGGTAGTGTTCCTGAGGATCTGTACCGGGACCTGAGCAGTTCAATATATTCATAAATGATCTGGAAAAAGAGATGAACAGCGAGGTTTCAAAGTTTGCAGACGATAAAAAAATTACTCAAGATAGTTAAGTCCAAAGCTGACAGAGAAGAATTACAAAGGGATCTCATAAAACTGGGTGACTGGGCAACAAAATGGCAGAGGAAACTCAATGTTGATAAGTGCAAAGTAATGCAAATTGGAAAACATAATCCCAAGTATGCATAAAAAGTTATGGTGTCTAATTTAGTTGTTACTATTCACGAAAGATCTTAGAGTCGACATGGATAGTTCTCTAAAAACATCCGCTCAATGTGCAGCAGCAGTCAATAAAAGCTAACCGAATGTCAGGAACAATTAGGAAAGGGGCAGATAATAAGACAGTAATAAGATAATAATATAATGTCACTATATAAATCCATGGTACACGCACACCTTCAATATTACATGCAGTTCTGGTCCCTCCATCTCAAAAAAGACAAATTGGAACCGGAAAACGTACAGAGAAAGGCAACAAAAATGACTAGGGATATGGAACAGCTTCCATATGAGGATTAAGAAGACTGGGACTGTTCAGTTTAGAAAAGAGATGACTAAAGGGGGAATATAATAGAAGTCCATAAAATAACTGATGGTGCAGAGGAAGTGAATGGGTGGTCAGGGATGCAATCTTATGCTCTGTATGTCCTTAACCTCTGACTGCCAGAAGCTGGGACTGGATGACAGAGGATGGCTCACTTGATAATTGCCCTGTTCTCTTCATTCTCTCTGAAGCATCTGGTCCTGGCTACCGCTGGAAGACAGGATACTGGGCTAGATGGACATTGTAATGTTCTTACAATGACCCAGTGTGGCCATTGTAATGTTCTTATACAAACACCACCAACTGAAGCCAGTGTGTCCCATCCTAGTCTCACAGAATCCCATTGAAATTGATGGGAGCCCCCTGTTTCCGGCAGAAGGAGAATTCGATCTGTGTGAAGTCTACATTAATAAAGTTTTCTGAAAAATATAAAATGGTTTCCAGGGCCGCGTTACCTTTAATACTCAGGGGACCCTCCCTCTCTCTCGAAGGAAGTTCCTCTTCCAGCACTTTTTTTCTCTCTGTGTTGCTACTGCTATACATTTTCTTTGCCCTCAGGCCTCACTTTGCTCCCAGACTCTCTCCTCTGTATAGGTTCCACTCCCCTTTAGCTTATTTGTTCTGCTTCAAATTCAAGGCCACTTCATTTTGATCCAATTGTTATACATGTGTACTAAATGTATCGCGTATCAAGATAAGCATGGGACCCCATTCTTCAAGCCTTATGCTGCACACTTTACAGCGTATTGCCCTGAATTCCACTAGTCTCATTAAAACTTCTCTTTTCAGTATTTGACAGCATGTTCACTATTTCTCCTGACACTGTTTGTGTCATGTGGCTGAGGCCTTACATTCAGAGACACAATAAAATAACTTCTTAAAATCCTTTGATTAAAGCAAGAACGCATGAAGATGGTGTTTGATATATTGAAATACTATTTGAAAGAGAAAAAAATATGATTCCAGGCAAAGGAGAAAATTGCAAGATTTAGCAGCATTTTATTGTAAAGAGGTTGATGGACGTATGTGGGCATATGTAAATAGATTTAACCAGCGCTTCAGTGAAAACAACCTTGGAGATAACGATAAGGAAAATGCCATCTTCCTCCCATTATGTGGTGCAAGAGACATGAAGTCTGGTTGGATTTTTTGTCTCTCAGTAAACCTGATAAACACAAGAAATTATCCCAAATGGACAGTGACTAAATGCCAACCATTTACCGTAAATGGATTATTATGCTTTAAACGGGTAGAGGGAAAAAAACACATTGTATAGAGTGCAGATTTTATTTTAAACAAGAATGGGAGAACTCTCTGAAGTCACACGATCAAATTGGCTACTAGAATGGTAGCTAAAAATAGAGAGAAACTGCAGAATGGGTGAGAGAGGAAGGAACAGATGAATTATACAAAGGCCACTTAAATCAATGGGAGACTTTCCCTTCCCTTCTATGGTCCATGGACTATTACACACAGACTACAAAGGACTTTGGACTGAGTGGGAGTCAGGCAATGAGGGCATTAGGTTTCTCACTGATAATTTTAGTGAGATAAAAAACTCAGTAACAAATTCTAAGCAGCCAATGCCCTGATTTAAAACCCAGGTGAAATTAGGAGTGACCGATGGAGGCAATAGACCAACAATACTCTGTTCAGGTTGGGGAGTCTACCAAGGTTACTACGAGTGAAGAACATACTACTACTTGTCAGGGGGTCAAGCAGCATAAATGTGTACCTGTTGCAAATAGCTTGTGGTCCTCAGAGCCCATGTATAGCTTCTTGAGCCCAGAGTTGCTAGAGGCTCAGTGAGAGATAGAAATATTTATATGGGGAAGTTGTGGAGCAAGACAATCTCAGAATAGGCTGCCCTAAAAACTTGTGAAAGTGAGTGTCTTGATGGCAAGGGACTGTAATGTAATTCACTTAGATTGGACCATTTTCCAATTGAAATAGAGAAGAATGACCATTCCTCACCCTGTAGGTGGTTTGTGGGGAATATGGTGCTGGTATCTAAAAGGATGCCAAGGAAGTGATGGACTCTCAGTAGATGAGTAACTGATATGAGGAGGCAAAAGGAGAGAATCTGACCCACACTCCAATAAAAAATGTACCTCACCCAACTTGTTTCTCTAATATAGAAGTAGCCATTTTTAGCACTCAAAGCCTTGCTTCTCTCCAGAAAACAACAATGATCCTCTCCAAAATGGCTGACTCATGAGAATCTGGAGCAGGAACTGTCCCAGGCTTACTTGCTGAAATAGATTTTTTTTCATTTCTAATTTATGATCCTTATCTTATCTTGTGAAAGGTGGTGCCAGGATGAGAAGTCTAATCATCTTTCTTATTCCAAACTAGTGTTCTACTGTCTTATGCTCTCATCATCGTATGCATATATAGTGGATTGCTTATGCTGAGGATGTGGGCGTCCATCTTTAAAGGGTTTGGTAGTGGTGGTGACAAAGAGCAATTTACACATATTTCCTCTGTTTAAAAACAAGCGAATTGGAAAAAAAATAGAGGATTGTGTTGGAGATTAACACTGACGTGGGCCAGTTTTAATTTCTCTACTCACCACCACAATCCAGATGTTTTACAAACATAATTCAAGTCTGAATTGCTAAAGAGATTTCCTCTGAAGGGGTATTCATATTTTAATATGTGGAGCCATTATGAAAGTCACAGTCCTGTATCCATTACGAAGAGAGTCATTCAATGCCAGTTGTCAACATTTTTGTAAAGTGCAAGCGAGATGGCTCAACACATCAGCCTTATGTCCTGGCTTTGATCAGAGAAAATGAGCTCAGTGGGGATGGTCTCATAGCAGCACTTAGTGCATTTGTCCTCCTCTCAAAGTACCAGACAATTTGGGACTCTTTCAAAAAAAGCCCAGGATAAAACTATAGTAGGGGTGATGTCTGGGTTTGAGGGAGACAGGGAAAGTTGGCCGTGCATGATTCTGTGTTATACATTGCATGCCTGCATAATGCTGGGCTGCAGCCATTGCTGTTAATTGTAGTGCACATGGAAGTGAAGGACAAACAATTAAACCTACAACAAAGAAGGGGTAAGTCTGGTTTGGTTTGGTCCTTCTGAAAGCAATAAAGATCCATGAAGAACATGATACTACTAAAAAATCACTGGCATGTGCTTTGATAGCTGTGAAGTTCTTAATCTGAGGAAATCCCTAATGAGATTGTGTTTGGTCCTTAAAGCCCTCTCCTAAAGTATTTTCTGGTTTTGTCTTTAAATACATTTTTCAGATCAAAATAAGGAACAATTTACTATATTTTACGTCTCTTGCTCTGTGTTTGTACAGCACCTACACAATGGGGTCTCAATTTTGGTTGGAGCCTGTAGGTGCTACCACTGTACATAATTTGAGTTCTCATGCAAGCTTCTAAGTGAAAATGCACAGAATAGATCTTTATATGTTAATACTGTTATGTAATGTTTATATTATAGTCGCATCCAGAGGTCCTGATCAGGATCAAGACCCTATTATGACTGTTGTGACGGGGTGTGCATGCCCCACACTAGGCTGGAAAGGGTTAATCCCACACTATGGGCGGAGGAATTCCCACCCCTCAGAGTGTGCTGGGCATGCTCCAAATACTGTGCTAGTATAAAGGAGAGCAGCCCAGCACAGTCAGGGCTGACCACCAAGGAAGAAGGATGCTTGGTGCGGGCTCCAGCCTAGGAGCCATTACAGCTGTCATTCTCAGGAGCCGGAGATCCCAAGACCGGGACTGGAAACCTGTTGTCATCCAAGTCCCAGGGAGTTTCCTGCACTGAGGAGCCTGGAGACCCCGATGCCCTATGGACTGCAGCTCCAGGAAGACCCATAGGAAGTGACCCAGGGAAGGTGAGTGAGTGGTACCTCCCAACCGTGTAAGGTCAGTATATTGCGGTTGGATTCCTCGCTGAGCCCAGCTGCCACCCCCTCTAGTGGTGGTCCCCGAATCTGGCCACAAGGCCACATAGCCCTGCACTCGAGGTCCACTGTATTGACTCTGACTACTAGGCCATGTTGCCGTATACCTGAGGGATGCTATATTAACTGTGGCCACTAAGCCATGCTGCCCTGTCCCTGAGGGTGGCTATATTGACTCTGGCCACTAGGCCACACTGCCCTGCACTCAAGGGCCATGGTATTGACTCTGGCCATTAGGCAATGCAGCTAAGAACCCAAGGGCTGCTGCTTTGACTCTGACCAAATTGGACCTAATTCTGGTGAGGCCCAAGACAGTCTGGTAGACTATAACTGCGGTGTCAGCACACACAGTCCACCCCAACAGGAGATGTGGTATGCATACACTGCCACGCACTTGCTGAATAAACATAGAGGTAGACATCCCTCCAGACCCAAAGAGTTCACAATCTAAGACGTATACAACTGTATACTACACACTTCTAAATATTTGCTTTTTCCTTTTAGTTCTGTAATTACATAAATAAATAAATAAATAAATAAATAAATATTGACTCTTTTAAACTCCCCCTTAGCCTAGCCTATAAATGTTAACTGATGTATTGCAAGTATCATGGCAGAAGTGGGTCTTGAGAAGGAATTGGAAGGTGAACTGGCTGGGCAAATGTGTTTTGTGTGCCTTGGATGGGAAGGGCGATGATGGTGTCAGGAAGGCCAGAACAGAGGAGACTGCAGTAATTAAGTGAGGATCTGGTTGAGATTTTTAGCAGTCTGGACAAAAAGAAAAGGTCCAATTTTATAACTGTTACAGAGGAAAAGTTGATCAAATTTGGAGACTGTATTCAAACGTGTGATGAGAGAGAGGAAGGAGTTGAACATGGCTCCCAGGCTACAGACCTGACTGGCAGGAAATATTGTAGCTATGCCACATTAAAATATGCTGCAAATAAAATGTATGTATAGATTTGAACATGTCCTCGAATGTTGTTCATAAAGGTCTGAATTAAAACTGAAACTAACTTATGGCCAGATCCTTATCTGGTGTAAATTAATATTTCTCCATGTGGCTCCTAGTCTTGCTCTTTATACCCAGGAATAGCTTGGTACCAGAAAGAATATTGGATCAATCAGTTAAGCAGGAAAAAAGCAGTGCATGACAATCACGGGATGATTAATAGCTCTCAAATTCAAACAGGATAGATAATTGTGTTCACACGACTCATCTTGAACATTCAACTTGATTTCATGCCAGTAACTGCTGGCATGATTAACACAGTAAATAAAATAAGTATCAAAGACAATAAATGTAGCCTACTTTCAAGTAGAAATCGACCTTTTATATTTTCTGTGGGGGCAATTTTAAAAAGCGCAAATGGTTTTAGGAGCACAACTCCGACTGGAGTCACTGGGAGATGGGTGCCTAGATGCCAGTCTCTATGATCCCTCTTATCCCTTTACAGGTTTTCAACTATGGGGATGATCCTGTGCCCTGGAAGCCAATAGGAGTTTTACCATTCACTTCAGTGGGAGCAGGACGGAGACCTGTATGAAGTATACTGGAAAAAGCATATGTCTTTGCCTTTCCTGATTGTTTAGGATACAGCTGTATTCTCTGCTATCATCTCTCTACTTTCCACTTAAATTTTTAATTTTCTAGCTTATTTTCAGCTCTTTTATAGAGATTATAGAACAATGCCCTGAAATGTTTCCTTAAACATATTATAGTTTTAAAACATATCTGAAATATCTGTATTTTTATATGACCTGCCATAGGTTACAAGACAGTCAACCTGAATGCCTTTTTATTTAAAGTAGGGCTGTCAATTAATCACTGTTAACTCACGTGATTAATTCAAAAAATTTAATCGTGATTAAAAAATTTAATCGCAGCACTGTTAAACAATAGAATATCAATTGAAATGTATTAAATATTTTTGATGCTTTTCTAAATTTTCAAATATATTGATTTTAATTACAACACAAAATACAAAGTGTACAGTACTCACTTTATATTATTTTATTACAAATATTTGCACTGTAAAAATGATAAACAAAAACAGTATTTTTCAATTCACTTCAAACAAGTACTGTAGTGCAATCACTTTATCATGAAAGTGCAACTTACAAAAGTAGATCTTTTTGTTACATAACTACACTCAAAAACAAAACAGTATAAACTTTAGATCATACAAGTCCACTCAGTCCTACTTCTTGTTCAGCTAATAGCTAAGACAAAAAAGTTTGTTTACATTTACAGGAGATAATACTGACTGCTTCTTATTTACAATGGCACCTGAAAGTGAGAACAGGCATTTGCATGGCACTTTTGAAGCCAGCATTGCAAGGTATATATGTGCCAGATGTCTTAAACATTTGTATGCCCCTTCATGCTTTGGCCACCATTCCAGAGGACATGCTTCCATGCTGATGATGCTCATTAAAAAAAAAGCATTAATTAAATTTGTGCCTGAACTCATTAGGGGAGAACTGTATGCCTCATGCTCTGTTTTACTCACATTCTGCCATATATTTCATGTTATAGCAGTCTCAGATGATGACCCAGCACATGTTCATTTCATCTCAAATTTGACAAAATGCAAAGAAGGTACCAATGTTGGGTTTCTAAGGATAGATACAGCATTTGACCCAAGGTTTAAGAATCTAAGTGCCTTCCAAAATCTGAGAGGGATGAGGTGTGGAGCATGCTTTCAGAGGTCTTAAAAGAGCAACACTCTGATGCAGAAACTACAGAACCTGAACCACCAAAAAAGAAAATCAACCTTCTGCTGGTGGCATCTGACTCAGGTGATGAAAATGAACATACATCGGTCCACTCTGCTTTGGATTGTTATCGAGCAGAAGCCGTCATCAATGGACACATGTTTTCTGGAATGGTGGTTGAAGCATGAAGGGACATATGAATCTTTAGCCCATCTGGCAGGTAAATATCTTGAAAAGGTAAATGCCTTTTCTCACTTTCAGGTGAGTAAACAAGAAGCAGCATTGTCTCCTGCAAATTTTAACAAACGTGTTTTTTCTGAACGATTGGCTGAACAAGAAGTAGGACTGAGTGGACTTGTAGGCTCTAAAGTTTTGCGCTGTTTTATTTTTGAATGCTGTTTTTTTTTGTACAGAATTCTACATTTGTAAGTTCAACTTTCATGATAAAGAGATTGCACTACAGTACTTGGAATGGGGGAATTAAAAATACTATTTCTTTTGCTCTTTTACAGTGCAAATATTCGTAATAAAAATAAATATAAAGTGAGCACTGTTCATTTTGTATTTTATGTTGTAAATAAAATCAATATATTTGAAAATGTAGAAAACATCCAAAAATATTTAAATAAATGGTATTCTGTTACTTTTTAACAGTGTGATTAATCACACGATTAATCACAATTCATTTTTAATCACTTGACAGCCCTAATTTAACGTTAGTTTTAAAAATGTGCTCAGAGGCTGCCTACAAAATGTTCATACAGATCATTTTTGCAAGTTTCACTGCAGAAATGGATTTACAATTCAGTAATAAATCCCTGCAAACAGGTATAAAGAAAACACCTACATAACATTAACTACAGTTATATGAGTGGGGTTATTAAAATGATTTCATGATAAAAGGTTTTGCTAGGCTGCATAAATAATATATGTTATATTATTATTTACTATCTGTACTGTGGTACTGACTAGCAACCATAGTCCTGGACCAAGATCCCATTGTCCTCAGTGTTGTAAAGCACAGACCTCAAAAACTTATAGTGGACTAAAACTTTATCCTGAACAACAGAAAATTAAATCATGTGTAGGGAAAATTATGAAACTATATACATACAAGAAGCATGAGATATATTGTAAAGGAGATAATGCCTTGTAGTTAAATTATGTTTCTGTACAATGATCCTTAGGATTTCTGATTTTTATTTTATGCCATGCTGTTTGACCATTTACCTCTTGCAATATTGCCAAGTAGGTCATTTTCCAAACTTGAATGCTAGGAATTCTTGATGAAAATATATCTTCCTGCGAGGATTTATAACATAATTCTAGCTAATTTTGCCTGGTGTTTTGCTCCACATGTTATAATATCCTCAAAGAGGAAAGAAATAAAACAGCTTGTCTTCTTGACAGGAAGACACAAACAGACTGGAAAAAAATGAGTTGCTGCAATTAGACAATGTGATGTTGCCAAGTCATGTGCACTTCTGAAATGATCTCAGAACAAAAGGGGAGCACTTAAAGAGTGCATGAAGTTCCCTATGAAGTGGGAATGAAAAGGATAAGCTCTGCAAGTTCTAAGGTCTTTCAGCAATAATCAAGTAATTAACTTTCAACAGGAAAAATGGAGGCTGCTCTTTTTATTTTATTTTTGCATGGCTTAGCACTGACCTTTAGCAGCTTAGCCTATTAGGTTGGAGACAGGTGTTTATCAAAACTCCTATTTATTAGAAATTGAGATATTTATGAGGTTTTACTGAAATAAAAGTCCACAGACATAAATTTCATTTTGCGTCTGGATTCTTTTAATATGATATCCTAGTCTTAATTTAGACTGAACACTTCCAACATTATTTTGTGGGAATTAAGCCATGTAACTTGAACAAACTTGGAACTTCCTGGATAAAGTTTCATGTACTGCTGTGAAAATGTAGGAGTAAGTGAACTTTTAAATACATTTTGGACAAATTTGATTCTCAACAAAAATGAAGAATAGTCTCAAAAAGCTGACTGAGAGCTAAGGCTAACATTTCATGCACTTTGGGTGTCAATATTGAGACACATAGGGCTTGGTTTTACGAGGTGCAAATCATGCAGCTCCATTGATTAAACTGGAAGGAATAAGAAGGAAGGAGGGAGCAGAAAAATGCAGCAGCTTAGCACATATCTGTGGGGGATGCAGAGTCTCCACAGCAGCAGGAGGGGCAGAAGTGGGGCTGGGTTATAGAACTGTTGCATGCCTGGTCGGCAGAGTTGATGTGGGTCTGTGGGGCTGGGACAGATGTGACGGTTGGGTGGATACAAAATTAATTGATGTAGAGATGAGGGGGCATAGAATTGACATGGAGGTGAGGGGCTGCATAAGTAAGTGATGGACCAGGGACAAGCAAATGTAGGGCTGGGGGCACAGCATTAATTCATTTGGATTAATTAATTAATTCATTCAGAAAACACTTTACACACTTGTGTAATATGATCTCAGTTGGGGTTCCTAACAAAAGCTCCTTCAGCAGAAGCCAAAATCACTTTGTTATCACTTTGTGAGACCAGGCAGCCCTTTAAGTGTCACATCCTTTGTGGCTGGGCAGGGTGAGAAAGCAGATCCCAAAGCACAGTATTCTTGGGGGTTTTGTTGTTGTTGTTGTTGTTGTTTTTTTTACAAAAAACCCTCAAGATTTTGTCCCATGATTCTGGGAGGTTTGCCTCCTGTTTTTTGAACCTTTGGGGGTTTCAGTGTGCTATAAAGTAAGACCTCTGGGAAGTGTAGAGATGCCACATTTCCTGTACTCTCTTATACAGTCTTTGGTTTCCTGTGACATACGTGCTGGGGAAGACACAAAGAAGCCCAGGACAGGGCAGTCACTACCCAGCTACCCAGAGTAGTAGGAATTTTGTTGACTCATTGTTGTACATAGTTCCAGTTCCTAAGAAAATGTTTGTCTTGACACCAGTCTGCTCATCAGTGAGATATTACAGGGTTCCAGAGGATGAAGGCACAGAGTGTTGGAAGACCTAGTGAGCCTGTGAAACTGCAAGTGACTTCCCACCAGCCCTGAGAATTAGAAGCAATGCTGAATATGCCTAGAAAAGCAATTTGAACTGTGTATGAAAGCCACAGGGGCAAATAAACAGGAGGATTTGCAAAGGAGAGCTCCACTCTTAACTGTGGCAGGCACAGAAGCCCTAGTCGTGTACAATGCATTCCATACAGAGTTGGAACAAAAGAGGAAAGCTTTGCAGCAGAAATAATGAAAATATTTGAGGATCACTGTGTCCCTAGAAATAATGTCACTTATGAGAGATATATGTTCAGGATAAGAAGCCAGAATGAAGGGGAAACAATAGAAAAGATTTCCATGAACTTAAAACTAAAAAGTCAGGCCTGTGAATATAGCCTATTAAAAGACTCTCTCTTAAACACCAGATTGTCCTGGGTTATAACAATAAAATGGTCTATGAACAGTTACTAAGGGAGATGGCTCCAGCACTAAAAAGGCCAATATGTAAATTGCAAGCAGCAAAACAAACAGAATGCAAATGAAAAGTGTAGAGAAAGGCACAGAGCATATGACTGTGAGTACCAGAGCTAAACCACCAAAGGAGAAGTTCACAGAAATTAAACTCTCTGAATACAGAAACACAGAAAGCAGGAAAGAGTGACAGTGATGTAGCAACTAGCATGAATATAGGAAATGCCACCTATTGGGTAAATATGTAGAAATTGTAATAAGACTAACCATTATGCTAAACCGTGCGGAGAAAGCAGGAAAATGCATGTATTAAGTGAAAAACTGGATTCCTCAAGTGAAGAGGAAGAGCTGTTCTTAAAGCACAATAATGGAGGAGGCTGAAAACTCAAAAGATTGGCTAAATAAAATATTCACAAATAGCAGGTATGTGACATACAAAATAGACACTGGGGCACAAGTAAATGTAATAACAGACACTGAAATAGAGAGCTGTAAGGAGCATGTAAAAATGGAAGAGTCAAACGTATCCACAAAAGATTAATGCAGGAACAGAGAATGCACACTGACACTGAAACACAGAGGGGAAATGATAAAACAAGAATTTGGGGTGGTACATAAAGGCATGCTCAGGCTTGGGCCTACATATATGTGAAGTGCTTTGTTAAGAGGTTGTACAGAGAGGCAGAAGGACAATACGGGACCATGTGAAACTATTAACAGCATCAGATGAAGCTGTAGTCACAGGAAATGGGTCGTCCCCCCCCCGTAACATACAAGATATGGTTAAGAGAAGATGCAGAACCCTTGGTGCATGCTACACAAAAAGAAAGAGTCTAGAAGAAAGAGATGCAAAACATGACAGCATATGGTATCATTCAGAGAATATAAGAACCAACAAATTGCATAGTAACTGTAGAGAAAAAAGGAGGATGATTACAGCTGTGTGTGGACCCAAGGATCTGAACAAAAATACAGAAAGAGAACACGTCCACTTGCCCACAGTAAGTGAACCATTGCCTGAGATGGAAGGAGCCAAATTAATTAGCATATTAGATGTATCAGCTGGATTTTGGCATATTCACTTACACACGGAGAACTCCAAGATCTGGACTTTCAACATACTGCTTCCTAATACTACCTTTCAGAACATGTTCAGCTGCAGAAGTATTTCACTGTACTATGAGGGTTTAGCAGGCATGAAAGTGTACATTGATGACATAAAAATTTAGGACAGCACAGCCAGTCAGGAACGACTGAGGAGAGTACTGAAAATTGTGAGAGCTCATAACTTAAGTGGAATAAGGCCAAATGTCAATTTCAAACAGAAATAACATAGGTGGGAGAGACACTGACCTCAAAGGAACTCTTGCCCAGTGAATCAAAGATTCAGGCAATATTGAACATGCTGAGACCTGAAGATAAAAAGGGAATTCAAAGGCAGTATTAGACATGTTGAATTATGTCAGCAAATTCATACCTAACTATACAGCTCTTACAACTCACCCAAGACATCTCCTCCATGGCGTGGGCATGAATGCCAGAGTATGAAAGAGAGTTCAATGACTTAAAGTACATTCTGACATCAGCTTCAGAGCTGCAACCTTTTGACCCTTTGAAAGACATCATGCCTCTAAAGGAGGGCTGGGAGGAGTACTATAACAGGGTCATGGAATTAACTAGTTATCAGTCTCATATGTATGTATGGCTATGGCAACCAAAGAAAAGATATAGGTGTAAACTGAAAAAGAGCCATTAGGTCTGGTATATATATGTACACATTTTCATGACTTTCTGTATGGTGGTAGCTTCAAAGCAGAAACTTAGCACAAACCATTGATAGCAATACACAAAAAGGGACTTGGAAAAGCACCACAGTGGCTGCTTTTGAAAATACAGAAGCATGATGTGAGCCTTTAGATCCAATATGAGTGACACTTAATAATGGCAGACATCCTCAAAAGCATAGGCTTCATGGGACAATACACAGCCTAATGATCTGGAACAAGCAGTAAACATACATGTGATCATGACAAAAGTGTCATGTGCTGCATCTTGAGGCATATGGGATGAATTGGAGACAGAAACAAGTAAAGGTGAAATGCTACAAGCAGCAGTACAAGCAATAAGTAAAAGAGGAAAAAGTCAACACTTCCCACTTGCCTATTCCCACTATAAAAATGAGCTTTCAGTGATTTCAGGAGTGCTCTTAAAAGTGACACAAATTGTGGTTCCCACAGCGAGGAGAAGGAAAATATTGGAACAAATACATAAAGGTCACATGGGAATGACCAAATCAAAAAGGAGGGCTAGAGAAGTTGTGTTCTGGCCGTAGATTAATAGTGACATTGAAGAAATAGTCTTGATTACATTTCCATCCAAACCCATATATTATTGTGACGTTTCAGTTTGAAGAATCAGTATTTTCCAACAGAAAAACATTTAGTCAAAACTCACAACTGGCCTTGCCTGAATCCCTTGTTAACAGAGCCATCCTAAAGGGTTGCTGGAGAATCTCAGCTATCATTAAAAACGAAGAAAAGAAAGCCCTTCTAGCCCCTCTAGCCCTTCCACTTGCAAGATAGCCTTGAAAATTCAACTTGATACAAACCAGTGCAAACCTATCATCGGGATTGGAAGGAACCAGAAGCGGAGACCCAGTGTCTCAGTAAGACAGGATTGAAAGACCCCTGCATCTTGAAACAAGTTAGTTTTTTGCCCCCATTACTCCCCTTAGAAGGCTGGTCTAGAACTTCCTGATGATGATGTTGATTGATGATTAGAAACCTTCATCTAATTTCAAGCCTAAGCTTGTTGATAGTCAGTTTATATCCTTTCGTTCTTGTGCCAACATTGGACTTTAACTTTCAATAACCACTCTTCCTCACTGATATTTATCCTTCAGATATCTTTATAGAAAACACTCACATCTCCCCTCAGCCTTGGTTTGGTTAGGCTAAACAAATCAAGCTCCTTAAGTTAAGTAAGTTCTCCATTCCTCTGATCATGCTAGTAGTCCTTCTCTACACCTGGTCTAGTTTGAATTAATCTTTTGTAAAAATGGGAGACCAGAACTGTACACAGTATTCCTGATGAGATCTCACTGCTGTCTTACACAATGGTAATAACACTTCCCTCCCTATGTTGGAAACATATCACCTGATGGATACAAGGATTGCATTAGCCTTTTTCATGGCCACATCACACTGACAGCTCAGAGTCATCCTGTGATTGACCAATACACTCAGGTTTTCTCCTCCTCTATTGCTTCCAACTGACAAGTCACCAGCTTATAACAAAAACTCCTCTTGTTAGTTGCTAAGTGCATGATCTTGCACTTTGCACTATGAAGTTGCACCCCATTTCTAGTATTCCAGTGTTCAAGGTTGTCAAAATCTCCCGGTACGATATTCCAGTCGTCCTCCTCCCAATGTTGTGTCATCCAGAAATTGTATTATCACACTCCCACTTTTTGTGTCAAGGTCATTAATGAAAATATTAAATAAGATTGGCCCCAGGACCAATTCATGGGAAACTCCCTCCAGCCTGACCGTTCATCTTTCAGCATGACCCATTGGTCTACGACTGGCCCTGCAGACTGCAAATGGCACCCCAAGCGAGGAGCATCTTCAGCATCCCCCTCCATTTCTTAAACTTTTGAATGCCTTATTTTTTATTGCATTAATACCCCATTTCACAACTTTGATGCACAATTTGCATGCATGATTTATTCCTGTCATATAAGACAATAAATTTGCATGCTAGGATCTGTAAATCTGTTTTTATTCATGCCAAATAAAAAAATCATTTCCTCTAAGCTTATAGAAACTTTTGTCGCTAACAAAAAAAAAACAGCACCCCAAGCCTGGTGCTCCCCAAGTCTGGCACCCGAGGTGGTCACCTGGGTCGCCTGCCCCTAAATCTTGCCCTGACAGCTTCCCCCTTAACCAATTCCTTACCCAACTTTGGATTCTTTTATTAATCTTCTCCAATTTAACTAATAATTTCCCATGTGGAACTGTATCAAATGCTTTACTAAAATCCAGTTAGATTAGATGTACTGCATTTATGTTGTCTTGAAAATCGGTTATCTTCTCAAAGAAAGATATCTGCGTTCTCTGGCACGATCTACTTTTCCTTTAAGTTGGACCCAAAAGGTGATGCAATATTAGTCTAGATAGAAGAAAAAAAGTGCTCAGATAGAATGGATAGTAAAGAATTGCTAAATAAGGGTGGTGGTCAGTAAAATGCGCCCCAAAGGGCTCCTTTACATCATCATTGGATCTGGAGAGTTAGCAAGGCTGAAAGCCAACAATCCCTTTTTAATCTCCTAAATAGTCTTGCATTATTTGCATAGTAACCATGTCAAGCAAAAAAATAGTCCCTCTTAGAATTTTAAAACACAAAACAAAAAAAAACCCTCCCAGCTGGGTATATCAACATCTGAGTCTGGAAAATGTAAACTATAAATGTCCGGGGAAATATATTTAGCATCATTATTCTTACAATAACTTGTGAGGCTTAATTAATGTTAATGATGCATTTTGAGATCACCAGATGGGCAGCACTATAGAAGTGCAAAGTGTTGTTATTATTACAGACACCTTCCATTTCAGGATGAACGTCAGACCAGAGGGCTGTGATGAAAAGATATAGACAAAGCAGTGAGGCAGGGACTAGGAGGTCCTTTTTGGAATACAGAGGATCTTGGGAATGCTCCTAACCTGCTTTAAGAGGAGGACAGTATAGAATTGTTCACTATGTCTTGGTATTGCCTACCTCAAATGTTCAAACATCATGAGTCAGCCCTTCCCAAAATAATTAGATTAACTAAGAATCATGAATTATTTTTTTAATATAAATTTTCAATTCTTTTTGTTTGCCTTCTTGGTTTTGAGCCTATAAGGTTCACTTGAGTCTGTGTTTTCCTTCATAGCCAGGAGGGATAGAAATTATATGTATGTTCATATAAGAATGAAAGCTGAATTCTCATATAATCACTTGACTTCTGAAGCTTTTTGAAATACACCAAATATCATAAGAGTTGTCAGTGCTGTTCCAGAAGGCTTACTCTATGGATTGGTCAACACAGAATTACATTCCACATGAAAGATGATAATGACGAGAAGACTACTGTGCCACTTACTTGTGAGGAGGAGGCACATGAGTGTCTTTCTGCAGCATGACCAAGGTTAGGTGGTACTAGTGGACAAGAAGAGACAGCTTTCCACCATATAGTACTGACATATGACTTCACCATTGTTCCAACAGCATGTAGTGTGCACAGAAGGAAGGAAGGGTAATATTAGTGGAAAGAAAAG
The DNA here is from genome assembly GCF_016161935.1 of Mauremys reevesii. Taxonomy (NCBI): domain Eukaryota; kingdom Metazoa; phylum Chordata; order Testudines; family Geoemydidae; genus Mauremys; species Mauremys reevesii. The sequence continues at coordinate 24,174,552 of NC_052624.1, forward strand.
AGGCTTTTAGGAGCAGAAGAGTATTTGAGTATTAGTGGCCGAACAGTATGTCCTCATTTTGTCCTGCACTTTTGTCCATTCCAGATTTAGCCCTAAGTGTCTTGAGTCCCTTTTCAACCTCATTTGGGTCTGACCAAGTCTCTAGTGTTAATGGGTAATAGATTTTAAAGAGCCAGCACATAAAGTTTGAACGAACGTAAAATACTGTGTTAATTAGATCTATTAGGAAATGTAGACTTTGACATTATTAAATAATCTACTTAATTATGGTAATAAATTATTATGGTTGTTAGATTAATGGCTTTTGTCATTCACAAAGATACAGCGTAACTTATTGTAGCAATATAGTGAGAACTACAGTTCATGATAGAAGCTGATTCTGAAAATGCACGTTTCTTCTGTGGAATGTTACTGCCTAAAAAGGGAGCTAATCCTGAGCCAGGGGAGGGAGGGGAGAAACACAGACTTCCAAGCCATTGGGGATTTCTTCCTGTCATCTCCTAGGGAAAGAACTAATGGTAGGTACATTCAGTTAAATCGAATGCTGGAGAAATGTGTTACAAAGATGTGGGAGGGCAATGTTGCTTACATCAAGAGAAGAGACATTGGAGGGTAGCCTCTCAGGGCTTGTCTACACTACCCGCCGGATCGGTGGGCAGCGATCGATCCAGCGGGGGTTTATTTATCATGTCTAGTATGCTGAATGCTCTCCTGTCGACTCTGGTACTCCACCAGAACAAGAAGTGCAAGCGGAGTCGACGGGAGAGCGTATCTTAGATCAACCCCATGAGGAAATGTAGACAAGCCCTCAGTGTGAATAGCTCTGTGACTGATTGAGCGCTCCTGGATTAGAAAATTATCGACCTCATTCTTAAAGAGTTAGATGGGCAGCAAGAGTCTACCTTGTAGAGGTTGATGGAATGGTTTGAGAGACTTCCACGGCGGGCTCTCAAGTTGGATCAAGTTTCAAACTGTGCTAATGATGCTGATCTAGCCTAGGACAATAAGAAATTACTTTCCAAGATGTCTGACAAGAAACATAACAATAGATCAGACACCTAAGACTTACTGGTGTTTCTGAGGAGATTGTGTCTTGGATCATTCTTTACTCTTTGGGAAATAGCTACATGTATTTAGGACAGAGCACTATCCTCTAGTGCTGCCAGCTAGAAGACACTCTGCAATGGAGATAAATATTTCTCAACAGCATCTATCCTACAAAGTATATTGGTCATTTTGTAACAATATTCTTAGAGACAACAGGGTATCAAGTGAAAAGCAATTTCAGAACTCATGCAGATTACGTAGACATGCTGTGCTTGAAAGAAAGATTTTGTTTCAGCTAAAAGGCTATTTGGGGATAAAACAGAGCTAAGTCACTGTTTTATACTCTACTTGGCTAATTGAGAAAATTAGTTGATGGCCATTTATACATTTTGAAGTCTGTGGAACAAGCTGTAAATTTTGACTTTAGTTATTGAAGTGGTAATCCCTGAACAGGGATGCAGAGACACAGGCCTTGTCTACACTACTGTGTGGGGTCAATCTAAGGTATGCAACTTCAGCTACGTGAATAGCGTCGCTGAAGTCGACATACTTAAATCTTCTTACTGCGGTGTCTTTACTGTGATAAGTCGACAGCCGGTGCTCTCCCATTGACTCCACTTGAACTTCTTGTTCTGGTGGAGTACCGGAGTCGACAGGAGAGCGCTCGATTTATCGCGTCTATATGAGACACGATAAATCGACCCCCGCTGGATTGATCGCTGCTTGCCAATCCGGCGGGTAGTGTAGACAAGCCCTAAGGGTTAAATCCTGGCCCATTAAAGTGAATGGCAACGCTCATTGACTTCAGTGGGGCTAGGCTTTTATGCTAAGACTTATGCAGGATAAGACCTAGGAAAAATAAATCTATATATGGATCAGAATTCTGAACATATTTTACATTAATATCCTTGCAACTTATATGCACATGCAATGACACAAACATTTGAATACCTACGACTTGTTCACTGCAATAATGGAATGATATGTTAGTTTGAATTAGTTCTTATTTTTCTATTATTGTGAGTACTTCATTGCAAATCCCCAAGCTCCTAGAAGCTTTAGGTAATTAAGTTAATCTTCAACAGATTTATTTTGGGAGTCTATCTGATTCACCATTTGTTAGTGACAGAAGTTTTCCCAGGGCACTGCTACGTGGAGTTTGGGTCATTAGTAGACTCAGGCACTAGAAGGTCTGTGGGAAAGCACTGACCATGTAGCAATTGCCAAGCTTGTCCTGTATTGTAAAACTACGGTGTCTTTTCCAGGAACAACCTGAGAAAAGTGAACTCGCACATTTCTGTACATACAGCAGATTCTTTTCCCAAGACAATTACAAATTCCAAGGCAAAACACTCTGCTCTACGCACTTCTCTCCCCCCGGGAAGAGGAGGAGAGAATAAACATGGGACTGATGTGTAGTCAGATCTCTTTATGCACTACTGGGAGGCGTTCAGATATTACAGTGATGAACAAAGTATGAGAACCTATTTATAATAGAATAGGTGTTTGCCTGATAAGTACTACCACTAAAAACCTGTCTGTTATTTAAGTTACCTTTCATATCTGCGTAATATGTAGTATCATACTAAATTCCCCATATTAAATCTCCCTACCCATTTTTGCTGTAAGAATAACAAAGTATTGCAGTCACTAGCCATGAGAGTTCAGTTTTCATATATAATTATAAGACAGTGAGAGCATTCACTGAGCTAACAGTTTGGCATCTTGCCTTAATATTATCTGTAATATTAACAAGGTGGCTAGACTGAATTCCAAAAATTATAGACACTAGGCATGGTGGCTGCCCTAATAGGGTCACAAGGGCATCAGCCACACCTCCCCTGTTGGGGTGAATAGTTTTATTTCAGCCTCCTCAGAGAGTTCCCACCAGAAAATGCCCTGGCTCTCTAGAGAACACCACCACAACAGTCTAAGCTCAAAATTTCCCTCTCATATGCTGCTCAGTACCAAGCCCTGAAGGTGCATATCATCCCAAGCAAAGCATACTCAACCATAGGAGCAGAGAATTGTTTCCTGGGTGCTGGCTGGTGAGTCTTGCCCACATGCTCAGGGTTTAACTGATCGCCATATTTGGGGTCGGGAAGGAATTTTCCTCCAGGGCAGATTGGCAGAGTCCCTGGAGGTTTTTCGCCTTCCTCTGCAGCATGGGGCACAGGTCACTTGCTGGAGGATTCTCTGCAGCTTGAGGTCTTCAAACCACGATTCGAGGACTTCAATAACTCAGACATAGGTTAGGGGTTTGTTACAGGAGTGGGTGGGTGAGATTCTGTGGCCTGCATTGTGCAGGAGGTCAGACTAGATGATCATAATGGTCCCTTCTGACCTTAAAGTCTATCTCTTCTATAACTGAGATCCTTTCATTTGAAGGCCCACTTCCTTAACAAGGCCCAGCTGCAACTGGGCATAGTGGGTAATTTCTTGAAGGGAGCATAGTAGCCTCTTTATCCTGTTGCACAAGGGTAGAGAATCTCAGTGAGGTGCCAAAAGTTATTTAGGTACCTAAATCAAAAGCTTGCTTTTTATTGAGATGGATAGTTCAGTGGGTAGGGTGGTAGGCTGGGAGATCCAGGTTCAATTCCATGCTCTACCAGACTTTCTCTGTGATTTTAGACACGCCTGCAAAGAGACTCAAGTGTTGCAATACCTAACTTTTAAGTGCCTTGAAAATAAATGGAATCCACAAATGCTGGGTTACAGAGAGAGTTAGGCGCCTGAGAATGGGATCCACAAAAGCCAGCATGCTAGGTGGGGAGCTGCCCAAGTTAAACAATAGCAGATGCTGAGGAGAAGAGTGTCTCCTAAGCTTTGAACCCTCTCACAGAGTTAGGGCCATTGGGTACACATACATTTGAGCTGGGAAGTGTGATTCCCAGCATGTGCCTGCGCTAGCTGCACACGAGCTAGTGCCTAAAGATAGCAGTGTACCCGTGGCGGGATGGGCTAGCCTCCTGGATACGTACCCAAGGGATCAGGTAGGATTGTACTCGTGTTGGCCGGGGAGAGCAGCTGCCCGTGTCACAGCAGAGACACTGCTAGTTTAGTTGCTGGCCCAAGCACAGCTAGTGCAGGTACGTCTATGCAAGCTTAGAGTCACAGATCTCAGCTCAAATGTAGACATCCCACTGTTTGTTCACAGCCAGAAACCTTCCCCTGGAGCCAGGGGCCTAAGCCAGTTCCTGCAAGGACAGCAGTAGCACACGTCTAGCTCCACACAAAACAGCCTGGGGGTAGGTGGTGTCCTGCCTTGTAACCTTTAGCAGTGGTGAGGGAACTAATTCAGGATATGGGAGACTGGTTGAATTTCCCCTCCCACCAGATAAGGAGAAGGGATTTAAAAAGAGATCTCCCACCTCTTAGGGAAGTGCCCTAACCTCTGGACTAGAGAGTCATTCTCCCGCTGGCTCAATGCATATGTAATTATTTATACAAAATGGAACAGCTTCAACAGGAGAGCGTGAACTATTCCATAGCCCAGTGATTAGGGCACTCACCTCAGAGATGTCAAATCCTATCTCATCAGGCAGAAACGGGGACTGAACCAGGGTCTCCTACACAGCAGATAGGTACCCAACTCACTGGGCTAAACTGTGTAAGAGAGGACAGTGCTTTCCAAGCTCCTGGCCATTTTGTGTGGCATTAGGTATTCACAGAACATGCCTACCAGATTGGACCCAGCAGGCAGGACAGGTGGGGCAATTCTTATCTGTACCTGGTTTGAGGATTGAGCTGGGGCTTAGTTGTGAGATAGACATCTAGGCACATACCCAGAGGCAGAAATGTAAGTGCCTAGGGGCCTTTTGTGATGTTATGAGTGTAATATTATATTTCAATGAAAGGTGACAGGGCCAGAAAGAGTTAATTAACTCACAAACTGACCTGACCCATGGGTGAACTATAAAGACTGGTTAGGAAGATATGTAAATGAATAGAGCTTTGAAATGCAAGTCTGCATTGTTAGAGATAGAAGGGTAGATGTTTGCTCAGGTCTTGTGATATAAGCAAACAAGTCTTGTCTATTGCTATAGCTTTGATTCAAAGATCACAAAAGCAATATTAACATTTAGGAAGATACTTGAGTGAAATAGTATTATTGTCTATATGTCTCTTTGAAGGTTGTGGTAACCTGTATCTGAACCGTTTAATGGATAAATTATCCCATGCTAATTGCCATGATGTTTAGGAGAAGGAAAGTTAAGCCTATGGTTTTCTCAGGCCAAAAGGCTGCAGGAAATGTATAAAGACCCTGGGACACAATCCTTCTTCGTCTCAGATCTGCTTTGGGCTTCAAGAGGGAGAAACCTTAAGCCACAAGGATTGAGCTCCCCAGTCACTGACTGGAGTCACCCTGAATATGGACATTGGACTATAACCTAGGGACTATTTCTAAAAGGACTTTTGGCAACTACAAGCTCATCTCTGCTATGTATTTGAACCTCAAGAATTGAATTCAAGTCTGTATGTATATTGATCTTTTAACCAACACCCTCTCTCTTTTCTTTTTTAATAAATTTTAGCTTAGTTAATAAGAATTGGCTATAAGCGCATATTTTGGGAAGATCTAAGTTATAATTGAACCTGGGTGTGTGGCTGATCCTTTGGGATTGGAAGAACCTTTTTGTTTATATGACAAGATAAGATTTTCAGTAATCATCATCATATCTGACGTGTGTCTGGATGGAGGCCTGAGGCTGGGTACTTTAAGGGGACTGCATTATTTGGACTTCTGAGTAACCAGTGAGGTACTATAGAAGCTGTTTTGTGCTGACTTGGTAAATCTAAGCATTGGAATATCCGCCAGTGTTTGGGGTTTGTTTGCCCTGTTCTGTTTGCAGTTCACCCTGATTGAGTGACCTCAGCTGGCTCCCACGGGCAGCACTGTCACACCTCTTACTGTGGAAATTTAGGCACTAAGAGAGTTCAGGTACCTACAGAGTTAAGTGGCTATTGAACAGGGAGTTTGTGGATCACAGTGATGCCCAAATCTGGGATTCAGGTGCTTAACTCTAGGCTTTAGGTGCCTATATGTCTTTGTGGATCTGGCCCTTAATTTCTCTGTGCTTCAGTTCCCCATCTGTGAAATGGGGAAATAATCATATTTCCCTTTCTCACTGTCATGTCGTGAGAATACATACATGAAAGCTGCGGTTCTCAAATTTTAGCAACCCAAGGACCCCCATTTTGATTTTAAAATTTTTCATGGACCCCCAACCCAGTTTCTAATTTTCCCCAGGGGGTGCTCAACCAGGCCCCATCCCCGTCCCACCTCTTCCTGCCCCCACTCTACCCCTGCCTCTCCTCTTTCCACCTCCTGCCCCATCCCCGCTCCTCCCCCTCCATTCCAGTGCCTCCTCAACACCGCTGAACAGCTTTTCCGCAGCATGCAGGAGGCACTGGGAGGGTGGGCAAGGAGTTGATCAGTGACGTCGGCAGCCCCGGACATGACTCACCAACCCCCTGGAGTAGCCTCACAGGCCCCCAGGGGTCCGCAGACCCCAGTTTGAGAACTGCTGCATTAAAGCATGAGGTGCTCAGATGCTATGGTAACAGGTCCTGGATACATTCCTAAGATAGGCAGACTTTGCTGATTGAATTTGTGCAGCTGGCCAATGGGGACTGAACCAGCACTTAAACAAGGTTTCCAGGCTTGGTGGCTTAGGGACCACTGGGCTTCCACAGTCTATGGCAGCCTGCATGCCAGGCTGAAGGGGAGGTGGGATTGCTGACTCTCAGGCACCTAGCTGTACTGTGGCTTCTAGACGCCTGGCTCCCCTTTAGCCTGCCAGGTGGAATTTTGTTTTGAAATTATCCAAATTGTATGATTATTTCAAAAAAAATGTTTTTCAGATTTCTATTTCACAGAGAATTTTGAATTTTATTTTCATTCCAAATCAGAATGAATACACATTTCAAAAGCACACAATTCTCTACAAAACAGAATCACTGCTCTCCTCCTAGCTCTAGGAAGTAGCAGCCACAACTTACAGGGCCTCAATTCACAGGAAACTAATGCAAGAGCTGAATTTGTAAAAAGTTTTTTGGCTATTCTTCAGTCTCATTTCATAATTTTCTAACTCTTGCCAGTGGAAGACAATGCTCAGAAGCTTAATTATTATCTTCTGCTGTGTGAGCATGCTGTGAAAAAAAGATAATGGGGAGGAGGAGGAGGAGATAAAATATCCCTGACATAAATTAGTATTTAACATACATTCTGAAATCAGACCGTTGCTGCTGCTATCCCTATTTCTTCAAGTCTTTAGATGCAGCATGCCAGAAAGCCCATCATTTTTATCTCTGCGGCAGAGTATACAATGTTTTGTGGGGTTTTTTCTCTTCCATTTAAAACACATCTTCCCCCTGCTCGCCTCCCCACCCCCCCCAAAAAAAAGATCTGACAGCTAAAAATGACTGTAAAAGTCAGTCCATCTCCACTGAACCCTGGATGAATCTGACTTTAAATGAATTAGGGGACAAAAAAGCTGCTATTGTGTCCACTTATGAAGAGCTTATCTTTTTCTAGTTAGAATACCAGGGTTTTAGGCCTAGCAGACAAATGACAACTACAGTTTAATCAAGCTGACAATGTAAATAAGAATGTGTTCAATATTTAACATCAGTATGTAAATGGATTCACTATGTTCATGTCTCTATTCAGTTTCTCAAAGAAATAACTTATTGGATGCGCAGTAGGACAGTTCTAAGATATCTATGTAATTTAATAAGCCAAAATGAACTGTAGATTTTAGTTTCTATTAAAAAAACAGATACAAACTAGTTTGGGAATATGAAAACTCATCTCTGTTTTCATATAAAGGTGTGTATGACATTATTCTCCAAAGAAGTCCCTTAGGATATAACAGCAATGATGGAGGTTCAGAGGCAGGCAACAAGAATGATGAGGGGCAAGGAAACTGAAATAAAAAGAAATTATACAAATTGGACTGTTTACTTTAGAAAAGAGACAAATAAGAGGGCTAATGATAAATGGTGTGGAGAAGGTAGATTTGGAATGTCTATTCATTCTTTCTCATAATACAAGAACAAATGGACAATCAATTAAATGGAAATGATTAAAAGGAAATACTTTTTACACAATGCACAATTTTTCTGTGGCGCTCATTGCTACAAGATTTAATGAGACCCAGAGCTTAGCCAGGTTCAACAAAAAGGCTTGATATTTATATGGATAATAAGAAAATATGCAACATTATATTAGTAAAAAAAAAAGCAGAGGAGTTTTGGAAGAGTGACCGAAAGCATCCTTGTATTCACCACCCTACACAGTATTGTACAAAATATGCCTCGTGAGGTATCATTTGAAAAAAAAAAAACTACCTGGTCAATAATATCGTGGTGAAATATTTGTAGCAACATTATATGTGAAGTTATGAAGTCCCCCACTATAATATTGGTAGCACATGTTCAGTCCCACACAGCCCTGACTAGGCAAAAGTTGTTAAACAGGCCTATCCTAAACAAAGGACAGTGTGTACCTCAATTTACATATAAGTAATAAAGAGGATCCTTGAGGCAGCAAGAGGGGTAAATGGCAGGAAATAGGGCAAATCTGCATTTCAGCATACACCGGGGAAAAGGAAGAGCATGGAGCCACCTTCACCACCAGACTCCATGTTGCCTTCTTTACTTTTTGAATAAAATTTTCTTTTGAGGGGTAATCCTCAGAGGAATCCACTTCAAAGAGGGATTAGAATATTAATACTTAGTCCTACCATGAGTAGGACTAGGTGACCTCTCAAGGTCCCTTCCAGTTCCATGATTCTATGATTAAAGTGAGGGTCAAAAATACTGCAAGACATCTCTCCCTATATCTCTACCTCCCTCTCTTTCACCTAAGAAGACAAAGGAACCAGCCCTTTGACTTTGAGGGAGATCCTGGTCTGAGAATTTGGGTTTCTGGGAATACGTGGCAAGGATTTTACCTTGAACGAAGTTTAACTTGTTGAGTTTTAGCTACTAGAAAGTGTTGTACTTTTATTTCTCCTGTAACCATTTGTAACGTTAATGCTTTATACTTGTACTTGTTTAAAATCTCTCTTTTTGTAGTTAAATAAACTTGTTTTATTTTTTATATCAGAACCAATCCAGTGTTGCATTTAAACCAAATTGTTTAGTAACTCCACTTAGGTAGTAGGAAACTCTTGAATATTGACCCCTTACAGGGGCAACAGACCTCTAATATCTGGACTGTCCAGGAGAGGGCTGGGCAGTGCAGAACACATTTTTTGGAAAGTTTAGGACTGGGAGTGTGTTGGGGTCACCCTGCAGGTAGTAACCATGGCTGGTGTTCTGCTGAATAGGCTGCTGGGGTCAGTGCTGCTGGACCAGGGCTGTACACAGACTCTCAGGGTCTGACCTGCATGCAGGTAATCTGTCTGTGAGTAGCCCAGGTTGGGAGCTACAACAACAAAGCATTGTGAGGCACCCAGGGCTCTGGGTCAGGTGGTGACACAATCTCTCCCTAGTCTGGATTGCACCCTTGAATGTGTCAGGAGGGTACCTGAACCCTCATGCTTCAGGGCATAAGTCAACCTCAAATTAGTGGTGGTTAGGAGAAAACTGTATCTGCTTACTAAAGGGTTTGTAGCAGCTTTCTCAGAAGCAGCTGAAATTGGTCATTGCTGGAGACAGGATACTGGACTAGATGGACTCCTGGTTTCATCCAGTATACTAATTCCCTTTGATCATGTTCCTATGATTTTTTGGTCAGACTGTACAGTAAACAAATATGGTACATACATTAGATAGTCAGCGAATCATGGTGATCTTGCACCTGCCCTGTGGTCTGCTTCACAGCTGACCACCATTTTACCACTGGAACAAAGGCCAAAGAATCAAACCTTGAAGACAGCTGAAAGAATAAATAATTTACAGAAAACTAATATTTTATCGGTAATAGAAAATGTTCACATTATAGAATAGGCAATGATGTACTAAGTCCCAATTCAGCAATTCACTGACATATGTCCTTAACTTGAAGTACATAAGTAGTCCCACTGAAATCAATGGCACTATTCGCCTGCTGAAAGTTAAGATGATATTTCTGCAGTTTGCTGGATAGGGGATTTAAAGATGAGGGTTCTCTACTTTTATTATAACCTTGAGATTATAGAGGTCTCATCTACTATTGTTTTTTTGGATCTGTTCTGCAAATGCCAGATTTCTTCACATACATTAATTTTCTAAAGATTTGGAGATATAAAAAGTTCCTGGATGTCTGAATGTTTCTGTTTTTTTAATTAAAAACCTGTTATTTTTCATAAAGGATCTGGTTTGCTTACTGTTGGTGACCAGCCACAAAAAGTAATTTATCTACTCCCTTGTTATAGATAGAATCCAAAAGCGAGAACTATATTTTGGTTGTGCTACAACAATGCATATGATGCAATATTTGTTTTGTGAGAAATTAAATTGTGTCTCATATAAGAACATAAGAACATAAGAACGGCCGTACCGGGTCAGACCAAAGGTCCATCTAGCCCAGAATCTGTCTACCAACAGTGGCCAATGCCAGGTGCCCCAGAGGGAGTGAACCTAACAGGCAATGATCAAGTGATCTTCCTCCTGCCATCCATCTCCATCCTCTGATGAACAGAGGCTAGGGACACCATTCTTACCCATCCTGGCTAATAGCCATTTATGGACTTAGCCACCATGAATTTATCCAGTTCCCTTTTAAACATTGTTATAGTCCTAGCCTTCACAACCTCCTCAGGTAAGGAGTTCCACAAGTTGACTGTGCGCTGCGTGAAGAAGAACTTCCTTTTATTTGTTTTAAACCTGCTGCCTATTAATTTCATTTGGTGACCTCTAGTTCTCGTATTATGGGAATAAGTAAATAACTTTTCCTTATCTACTTTCTCAACATCACTCATGATTTTATATACCTCTATCATATCCCCCCTTAGTCTCCTCTTTTCCAAGCTGAAAAGTCACTTAAATTTAAAAATTTAAAAATAAAATTATTCTACTGAATGTTATTAAACTATGCTAATGAAATGCAAAAGGTCTCCCTCATAATAGTTAATTCTCATACTGTATATTAATCAATTGATAGTTAACAAAAAAGCTAGTATCACATTTAAATGAAGAAAACACATTTCAACTGTCAGAGGGGTAGCCATGTTAATCTGGATCTGTAAAAGCGGCAAGGAGTCCTGTGGCACCTTATAGACTAACAGACATATTAGAGCATGAGCTGCATCCGACGAAGTGGGTATTCACCCACGAAAGCTCATGCTCCAATACATTTGTTAGTCTATAAGGTGCCACAGGACACTTTGCCGCTTTTACATTTCCACTGGTAACATTTTTCCAATTCTTCACTATTTAAGGTCACCCTTCTTTAAAGACTTAGTTTTTGCAATTTCTCGGTTTGCTTTTCTATATTAAACATATTAAAATATGTGTACCACTTTCAGAAGTTAAAGAAGGAAGAGTAAACCCTTAGACCCCAGTTCTGCATTCAGATCCATTAGTGCACATAGTTACACAATTTTGCAATGGCAGAAAAATACATGGTTCCAGCTACAAATGGATGAGGTCTTAGAAATCAATGTTTGCAACAAGTCAGGAGAAAGAGACATTTAAGGATCGGAGTTTGTATTTTCATTCCTTTTGCAACCAGAAGAATACCCTTCTTGATAATGGTAAAACAGCCTTTCAGCCAAAGGACAAATCTTTTATTTAAAATATAATTTAGTATACTAAGCAATGCAATTTTTTTTGTCATGTTCAACCTGCTTTGGCTGTACTAGTTATCTAAGCAATGAGGGCTTTCAACTACTAGTGCAGGGTTTAATAATGAAGAACATATAACTTCCTACTAAATCAATATTTGAGTGCTGCTTCAGGCCATTTCCAGTCATCATTGGGTTTGATTGCTCTCATTTTAATATTATTAACAAATGGTTTCATTATATTGTTATATGAACAACGATGTAATGTTAGTAGCACCTTCCTGTGGAATATATGTTTTTCCTCTTATTAATATTTTAAGTGGAAATCTTACCTCCAGAAAGATATTGAAGAGGTGTCTTTGAGTGCAAACGCAGAAGAGTTATGAAACAAGAAGACAAAATACAAGCAATTTAGCTTGTTTACAAATTACATGTTAAACATTGAAGAATGACTTTCCCTTTTTTCCAAGAATAAAACAAAGTATGTGTCTAAAACAGCAGCAACAGAAGACTTCCAAATAGATGCTATTGAAGGTGGGTTTAATGCATTTTTCAAAGGATTCCTTGAGTCACTACATTAACACATTATTACCAGTGCAAGATAATTGGTGCACTATCTTTCCCCTATACATGAATGGGAATGGAACTCAAGAAAGGGGTAACATTTGGGGAGGGGATATCAGATACCTTGGCATATGGGTCATTTACAACCTGGGGCTCTGATTCAGAAAGTACATGATTAACTTTAATCCTGTGAATAGTCCTGTTGAAATCAGTTGGACTCACTCTCATGCTTAAAGTTTGTCATGTGCTTACGTACTTGCCAAATCAGGGTCTTGGTCACTGGGTCAGATCCTTCATCTAATGCAAATCAGATAAGGTGAGCTATGCTGTTATACACCAGCTGCGGATCTGGCCCTACTGGCTCTCTTCCTATTTGGCCATTATTGTTGTTCTCCTACATTTCCTTCAGAAATAAATTATTTGGGGACTAATTCCTATGCCCTCCCTCATGCTGAGAAGTGCCTTACCATGCAAAGATTGATTTCAGTCAGGCCTTTTGTCATTAAATCTTTGAGCTCTTGCTCATACTCCTAGCATCCAATAAAAACAAGAGATACATATGGAAGCAGGGAATGAAAAAGCACCCACTAGCCTGTTTATTGAATCTTCTATGGCCTATAAATAAAACATTCCTGAAAACGAGACGTTTTTGCCAGTATAATACTTCTTGCCACATCACCAACTTGATCATGCTCCACTGAAGTATGCTGCCCAAATTCCCTTTGATTTCAACAGGAGCAGGACTGGGCCCCCTAAGTGGAAAGCTCACATTGCTGCAGCAATGTAAATGTTTGATTAACCACCTTTCACCCCAAATTAAAATTCAAACTGACACCCTTTGGGGTTTATTTAAAAATGAGAAACTTGGTCAAAAGCCTTTCCTGATCCAAGGGATCTAGCCTATATTTCAGTTAATCATTTGGAAACAGATCTTTGCACAGCTCTAATCTGGGATGGTACCAAAAATTAGTGGACATGTTTGATCATTTGGGCCTTATCCTGACACTGAATCCATTTCCCCTCCTGTAAAATGTGGCGAATGACATTCAAAGTATCTCAGAGAAGTACAGTGAAGGCCAATAAATTTATAATTAGTTCACATTTGTACAGAGATTTGAAAATGTATGGTCACTGCTAAGTGCCATGAGCAAAATATTGTACTGTGTCTCAAGAGCTCTCAAGAAGACCATTATTCATTCATGAACTTGATCAGATTTAGAATATGGTATATGTGTGGCTGAGATATGAAAACCAAATCCGGTATTTTGGAGTGCTCTTATATGCTTGAAGCCTTAAATGTAGGTTTTTTTTGGCAAACATGAAGTTTTAAAAAAAATATCATATTATAAATATTTTCATTAACTTAAATGGTTTGACATGATTTAAGTGAAAACTGATTATATATATATATATATACCTATCTCACTTTAAGTACATGAGTAGATCAGGAGCTCACAATGTGTAAATGAGACTCAGAACCATATATACAAAAATAGATTTGATTTTGAAGCCTAGATTTGGATTCGGAGCACTCAGTACTTCCGTATGAAAAGTATTTAGATTTCTTGCAGGTACAACATGAAAATTGAGCTTTGAAAATGTGTATCAGAAGAGTTTTATAAAAGAGATGTGTTAATAGCTGTAAGGAAGGTGAAACAGAATTAAGAACTACTAAAACTGTGATCAAGGGGGTGGGGAAAAAAGCACATTTGGAGGAATATAGCTCATTCTTAACAGATGTAAATGATTCCGATACGCATAAAACCTATCTTGCCTTGCTAGAGAGGAGGTTAGCATTTGTACTGAGTCATGTATATTGCCTATTTTATGGATTAAAATTCCTCCACACATCAGTTAAATCATAAATGTGTAAGAGAGGACAATTCTTTTACAGATGGAGGATGAGACTCTAAATGGTTTCTGTCTTTGGTATAATAGATAGTGCAGTTAAAATCTCCCCCCAAAATCAGCACATTCTCAGGCAGACGATTTGATAAAACACTACTTATAATGTAATTCAAAAAGAGCACCTTACTTCCCATCAGTAGTGGAATAAATGTTAATGAAGCAAATACAAGTTTGATCAAAGTTGTCCTGAACTTTTAACAACCTTTTCTAATACACTTAAGTCAAGGTTTAAAACAGGGATCTAGCGATTTATTTCTAAACCTTAGCCTAAAAATGTTTTTGGTTGCATTTTTTAATCACAGACTGTCTTATTTCTGTCCATATTTAAATTATATACATAAATTATATATGTATATACATATATACATGCACATACATTATATTGAGTGAAATATTTTTAAACAGACATTCAGGGGTACTAGATGCCACAGGGGATTGGTAACAAGCTATAGAATCTTTCTCCTCAAGATCACCCATTCAACTCTAATCTGGTTCTATAGGTGATAGAAAGCTGTTCCATCTGACAACATGTAGCATGAGGAATAGTGTGGGAGGGCTTATTGCAAAAGAACTACTTCAGAGCAGAAAATGTGTGTCCGGGAGACTCTCAGGCATGTGTTTTGTCTCACTGGTTCCTGGTGCACCCCCTGTCTGTTTGTGGTATCCATTTGTTGTCTCTTGTCTAATACTTAGATTGTAAGTGTCTCAGGGCAAGGACTGTTATTTCTTCTGTGTCATTTGTTCTGCCTAGACCTGGGGCCCTGGTCGATGAGTGTGGTCTCTAAGCACTACTGAAATACATAAAGAATAACAACATATTCTCCCTATGAATAAGAGAACAAACGGGATGGCTTTGTGTTGGGATGTTCCATTTGTTACCTAGGTGCTTGGCTTGGGGAAAGGCTAGATCATTTTAATGTTCTTCTCTACTCTAGGGTGTTCAGGGATCACGGAACTTGTCAATCTGGAAAGGAAAATGATACAACCTGCAACAGAGGACTTTGGAAATTGGGTCCTGCAATGGCTGCTTAGAGGAGAAAAACAAAAGTGAGAAAGCAGGCCCTGCAAGTTGGTGTAGGAGGGGATATATAACATGGTCAGAGATTTTAACGCTCGGTTTAGAGATACAAGACTCTGCTTGTGAGTGATTCTGATGTTAAGTGCTTGAACCTTTTCTAAAGATGCAAGGAAAGTATAACGGAATCTGCTACATACAATTAACTCCAAAGAGGACATAAGAGGTCTAGGAGTTTCTTTGTTAGAAACAAAGGGAACTAGAGTCTGTGACATGGAAGGTACAGCTCAGAAACCTGGGGAACAACCAAGCTTGGGAAGGATGCTTATGTTGAGGGATTGTGGTCTGAGTTACCGATAAAGACAAACTGCTGAGTGTGTGTGTGGGGGGGGTAAGGTTTGGATTATATACAATGTGTGTGTATATATTCTTCTGAGCAATATGCCACTCATGTGTTACCATTTTGTGATTTAAAAAAAAAATGCTGCTTGCTAAAGGAAACAATATTACTGGCTGGAGCTGCTGTCTACATGGCCACTATTTTTTGTTTTTGGAATAGACTAGGTTATACCAAAAAGGCAGATTCAGTATTTTCCCCAACTCTCCCATTGGTGGATCTCCCCCCCCCAAAAAAATTTTTTTTTTTCCCCTACAGAATCACCACTCCCATCTCCCTTGTCAAATTGTACAAGCTGAGCACAGTGCTAACCTACGAATAAATTCAGTGGCTGTAAGAGATAAAGTAGAAGCACATCCAGCAAGAATTCTTGGACATGTTTGTTTGCCAAGCAATGTTACCTTCTTCCTTGAGGATGTTTAAAATAAAAAAAGTTTGATTTAAAAGGAAAAATAAATGAATCGATTCCCCAGCCTCTCACTTCTTTCCGGGAGCTCATGTTTCCCTGCGGCACAGGGTTTATTATAGAGTTAAGGAGGGATACTTCTGTGGGATCCTCTTGTTAAAAAAGTAGCAGCCAGCACATCAGTGACTTGACCTTGGTTGTGAGTAATCTCCCTTGACAAAATCCTCTCCAGAAAAGCTCAAAACCAGTCCCCAAACTATTGAGAAATTAAAAAAAATAAAAATAAAAAGATCAGAGGTTTGGGGAAAAAAAATGAAAAACTTCTTCTTTCGTTTCATCCCTTTGAACATCAACGAAGAAACAGCCAAATTTACATTCTCCTGCTCATCGTTGCTGTGTGTCAAAAGTCTAGTGCTATCTGTATCTGTTAATCTGTGACTCACTGACACAATGCATTCTCTAACTGCCCTCTGCCCTTTTGCAAATACTATGGTGCTTTCAATTCTCTAAAGCTTATTAAAACATCAGGAAGTCAATGGGCTTTTTGTATTATTCTTCAAAACTGTTGCAATGTATAATGTCATCGTGCCTTAGGAAGAGAATGCAGTGGAGTGCGGAGTATACTATATTCATTGCACTAATATTGCGTAAAACCCCACCAAATCCGCAGAGCTTTTATACCTTCAGGGTAGCTCTATAATATGAAACGGATGCTGGAGAAGAGCTGATACCATGAACACTGAATCTACTCTTATGGTATTAACAGTTGAACAAATACCATCCAAAAGGAACAGTCAAAATAAATAAATAATATGCAATTTTGCATTTAAAAAAACAAAATGATTCTGTGCAGTCAGAATTAATAGATATATCGATTTTACGGACAGAAAAGACCATTAGATATTCTAGCTTGACCTTTTGCAGAACATAGGCCATAGAAATTCATCCAGTTACTCCTGTATTGAGCCTAATAATTTGGATTTGACTAACACATGTTGTGGTATATATGGCAACTTCCCGCTACATTCTTGAAAAACCTTATTGAATTAATGTTAAGTATCTTTAGAGTCCATTGTTTTAAATGCAAAGGTTATGCATTATTGTGGCCTGGATGATCAAAGGGCCATATTGAACAAAGTGGAAGACCAGAATGATATTCTGGGACAATATGTGTGAAGTGTATTTCCTGGGATCTCCAGGGGGAGGTGAATGCAAATTTCCCAGTTATGCAAAAACCCAGCCTTTGGAAACTACATCCTTAAAACTGGACCTTTGTCTGCTGATTATCTGTTTCTAGAGTCTCAAAATCAAAGGCCCAAGCTATATAAAGGAAAGTCTGAACTATTCATGGGTGTGCAAGTTCTGAGCTAAGGCTATTATTAATTTGTAACTATAGGAAAAAACTCTGGTGGATTTGAAGAACTGACTCCTACCAAAGCCTCTGTGTGTGTGTGTGTGTGTGTGTGTGTGTGTGTGTGTGTGTGTGTGTGTGTGTGTGTGTGTGTGTGTGTGTAACGGGGGGTTGCCTCTGGTAAGCTTATTACAACTCCTGTAGGATCATTTATTCTTTAAATATGTTTTTCCTGTAACACTTTCACTATAATAATAAATGTGCTTTCTTATAAAGAGCTGTATGGTAATTTATAACTGTTGGCAATTATGCTGTTCATACATTTGAGAAGAGAAAGCAAAGTGCAGACACTGGCCTGTTTAGGCAGTCTGACTTGCTGGGAATATCACAGTCTAGGCAAGGAATGGGACAGCCTGGGAAAAAAACTTCAGTCAGGAAGGAGAGAGATGCCAGTCCCCCACTGGATCACAAAGGGGGAATACAGGTGCGGTTGTGCTGAACTGCAACACATATCTTTCAGAATGAGGCTTTAATTATGTTGTGTAGTAATACTGTGGCTGACTGAAGTGTACAAGCTCCTGCCTACTCTCATGTAGTTATGAGCAGGGGATCTTTTGTGTTTGTATCTCTCTAGTCTCTTTCTCAAGCTACACACAATCTAAGGACAGAGGAGAGGGAGGATGGGATATTATATGTAAATAGACAAGTCAAGATGGCATCTGGTCACACACTTGTAAAATAGCATTAATTTCAACTAGGTACATAGAATATCAGGGTTGGAAGGGACCTCAGGAGGTCATCTAGTCCAACACCCTGCTCAAAGCAGGACCAATCCCCAGACAGATTTTTGCCCCAGATCCCTAAATGGCCCGATCAAGGATTGCACTCACAATCCTGGGCTTAGCAAGCCAATGCTCAAACCACTGAGCTATCTGCATACGTTCTAGGGCTCACAGTTTAAAGATGCAACCACTGAGCCTACCACAAATATCACTTTCTCTCCTTTAACTACAGAGGGTAAAATTCACTTCTGGTGCAGAGACCCACTGAAGTCCTCAAAATAAGACATACATGCAACATAATTGGTTCACAGGCCTTGAGATAGCTAAGGGATAGGGGTGAATTTCACACAGTGTGACTAACTGGAAGTCAGATCTATACAAAAAATATTAGTAACTTTTGAAAAGTAACCAAATACTTCTATATCAGTGAAATTCTAGTTAGCAATTTCATGTCATTTTATATTTAAACCTTAAATATTTTAGTTTCCACATACTGTAGTTTCCATTATCGAATTTGTCAAGGCGCCACTGTTTTGCATTCAAATCGATAAATATTAAGGTGATATTCTCTCCTTTTTGTATGCATATGCAGCTGTAAAAGCTGAAGCTAAGGGTGTGAAAGGAGATTTGAAAATGAGTGGGTTGCTTACCAGGTTATACTTACCCTTTTCTTAAGTAAAAATGTCCCCAAGATTAAGACGTACATTTTTCTGAGGGACACACTATAGCCACATAGCCAGTTCATCCTTGGTATCAATTCACGGATTTCAGTTGGGTTTCAGCAGGGATGAATTTGGCCCATGGTGTCTATCTTGTTTAACGTATGTAAAAATCCAAGCTAAACAGGGAAAACATAAAAACAGACTAGGCCGTTAGCATTAAAATTGTCTGCAGAGACAGATTGTGTAATGTAGGGTTTATTGAATCCCCGTAGCTTTCCAGCAAAGCTTACTGTGTGAGTTGAATGTAGAATATCCTGGTGTAATTTAAATGAAAGTGTTGACTAGCCCTAAAAGATCCATTAGGAGGCCTAAGCTGAATAGGCAGCCATTTGCTATGTCCTCAACACCTGCTACTTAAAACAAGAGAAACACTGTTACCACGGGTTACCAGAAGATACTGTGTTCCAATGGCAAAGTGGTAATTTTAGAAGAATTCATGTTTCTTAGGTTTGAATGTTATAAAACACATGAAACAGCTTTGTAATAGAGAGCTAAAGTGCAAACAAGTGCTGCAGCAGGAAGCATGTCTCAGTTCATAAGAAAGCATCGCACAATAAATAGAAATAAATATGTCAGCTTGAATGAATACTTTGTTCCTTGGTTATGATTTGCACAGTTCTAATTACAGTGCAGAAACCATGCCACTCAAGTGCTATGATGTCTCCAGTTTGGGAAATCTGTGGAATGCAGAAAAGGCTGTCAAGCAAGCGTAGCTGCATTTCAGAGAGAAATATACTTCTGGAGGCTGATCTGCCAAAATGCTGGGCTCCCAAGAGGAGGCACTCAACACTTAGTTGGGTCAAGTCTTTAGACTGTTTTATATTGGGCAGTGAGTTCTACCTATAGCCCATTTCAGCAGTCCCTCCTTATTCAGCAAAGCTCTTTTCAGGCCTTTCTTTAAGTCCCATTGAGTTCAATGGGACTTACGCACATGCTTAAAGTTTACCATGTGCTTAATTGCTTTGTGGACATACGCATCTGCTTAAATGCTTTGCTGAATTAGTCTAAGGGACTTAACCTTATGCATAACTTCAAGCATGCAAATTTCCCTGTGGAATTTGATTACTTGGCTTGGCTGGGGCCACAGTTGCCAACTTTCAAGTGGTAAATAAGCACCGTGACTTTCACAATAACCCCAAAATCAAGCTAATCCCATTTCAAAACAAGGCCAAATCAAACGAATCCCTAAGAATCTCAACACTATATGTGACTCGATCCCCCCGGCCTGTGGTGGGCCTGGTGTGCAACCGTGATTCTCTCCCCACTTTGCCCCTGCTCACCAGGGAGCCAATCAAAAAAAAGAAGCAAAAAGCTATTTGCAAGTCAAACAAGTTACAAGCCAAAAACTAGCCAACAAGCAACTCACAAGCCAATTAAGCCAAAACCAAGCCCAATTTCTGTGTTTTTTTCCCATGAGTTTGGCATGTCTGGCTGTGTCCTAAGAACACAGAGAGTGAAAGCTTTGAGTTGTCCAGTCTTAAGGAGTTAAATCTAATATCCTGCAGCTTGTGGTCATCAAAGTGCGGCCCAGCAACACTAATATAGTTAGGCTTCTCAAATTAATTTGAATGTTTTTTTTTTAAATTATGCAGTTCTCAGTGCAACACATCGATGTGTGTTATTCCGATCTTCCTAACACTTTAAATGAAAAAAAATTATATGGTTCTTTTACTCTTTGTCTTTGTCTTGGTTTCACTCTTAATTTTAGCAAATTGACATAGAAATTATTCAAAGGGTTCAAAAGGGAATTTGATGAATCTGGAAGGACAAAAACCTACCAACCCCCTCGGGTGGAGTGGGGGGTTATCTCTGGCAACCTTTTTAGGTTCTTTTATTGTTTCAATATGTTTCTTCTGCAATGCTTAGGAATAAATGTGCTTACTTAGAACTATGTGGTAACTTACAATTGCAGGCAATACACTGACCATAGCCCTTGGAGAGAAAGCAAAGTGCAGATGCTAGCCTCTTAGGCAGTTAGGCTTGCTGGGGATATCACAGTGCAAGGCAGGGAGCTGTGCAGCCTTAAAAATCCCCAGTCAGGAGGCCATGAGACGTGAGCTGACACCCAATAAAGGTGATGGCTGGGAGCCAGAAGCCTAAAATGGGTGACCTTTGTGAACCGTGGGGCACGAATACAGGTGCAGTTGCCATGAAACTGTGACATTTCGTATGACTCATCACACCAACACTTCCAAAACCCTCAGGCCAGCCCTGTGTATAATAGCAGATAACAAAAGACAGAATTCAGTTACATTTAAAGGAAAATTATTTCACAGAACCATCCAAAAATGACCTAAAGTCAGCTAAAGATGTAACCCACCAAACTACATTATGAATATGTAAGTATATTCCAATGTCCTTTTTGAAAATTAAATTAAAGGACTTAGGGCTAGTCTACACTTACCAGCCGGGTCGACGCGGTGAGTTCGACTTCTCGGAGTTCGAACTATCGTGTCTAATCTGGACGCGATAGTTCGAACTCCGGAAGCGCCGCGGTCGACTCCGGTACTCCACCACTGCAAACGGCGGTGGCGGAGTCGACCTTGGAGCCGCGGACTTCGATTCCGCGGCGTCTGGACGGGTGAGTAGTTCGAACTAGGGTACTTCGAATTCAGCTACGTTATTCACGTAGCTGAACTTGCGTACCCTAGTTCGACCCCCGCCCTTAGTGTAGACCTGCCCTTAGAAGTGGGAAGAAATAAGGTATGTCTGTTTTATCAATAGGGACTTTACAGTTGGAGGCGATCACGATACTTACAGGCTAGGTCTACACGCAAAACTGTGGGGGTGATTCCAAGTTCACATATATACACTTGCACTAGCTCATTACACACAGTAGTGTAGCTGCAGTAGCATGGGCAGTTGCGAGTGGGTGGGCACAGGGTACTCGCCCCAAGTGTGTAGCTACAGGGTGTGTGTAATGAGTTTGCAGTTGTGGCGGTTACTCACCACTGCCCATGCTACTGCTGCTACCCTCCTGGCTTTAGCATGCCAGTTCGCTAAGAGCTGGTACCAGGATGTCTCGTTGAGCTGGGAATCACTCTTCCAGCTCCAGGTGTACACACAGCCTTCGCCTACCAGTAACTGTCATCATTTAATGAAAGGAACTTCAGAATTCATCCCAAGGTTGATGTTGGGGTGCTGTGCATTGAAGATGGTTAAATGCTCAAATATACAGCAGACCCCAGTTCTATAGCCTTACTTGTGTGAGTAATCCTTAGTCACCCCCATTGCACCCATGGGACTCCTTGTATGAACTTAGGTTACAGGATTGATCCCAAATTTAAGATTCCTTTTGTTACAGCTATTGACATTAGTCACTAAGACTTGTTTGGTTTTTTGTTTTGCTTTGTTAAATTTATCTATAACTCTTTGTATGGAAGTTTTAGGGGGAAAAAAGCCCTCATGGAACTAACATGATGTTTGCGGCCATCACATTGTTCACTCTGCTTTCCCTGACCTGTCTCTGCCTTTTCCATTTAGCTCTTTGAAGCAAAGATCATCTACGACTCTGTTTTTGTACAGCACCTAGCACACTGAGACCCTGTTCTTGCTAGGCCCATAGGCACTACCATAATAATAGATTATAATAATTCGTTTAGGCCCAGCAGGATCTGCTGAATTAAACCAAGACGTAAATTTGGTTCCGCTATCCCTTGTATGACATACAGCATGAATATTGCTGGCTGAACTATTACTTATGAATAACGGACCCCTCCTTATTTCACTTACACCAATGTGCTTCTGTTGACTGAAAATAGGATAACTCCTAATTTACAGTACATCTGTGTAAGTAGGCTCAGGCCCTTTATTTTTTATGAACTTAGCTCATTTATGATTAGTAATGCCTCCAAAAAAAATCTTGGTTTTCTCTGAATGTTTTAATTTTTCATAAACATTCACAGAGTGGTGTTGATTAATAATTTTTAAATTATGATATATTTTAAAATTATGAAACTGCATTTGTTATTTGTGTTATATGGGTGGCCTTGTAAGTCATGGTTTCTGCTCCTTGGTTTGATAACTGAAACTTGCTAAACATGCGGGTAACATATAGCAAATAATTTTCACTTTCATATGGATTTTCAGATGAATCATTTATATTAAATATGATACGTTTTGTAGGCAGTTTTAGTGATGACTATACTTATGAATCAGGTGTATTTTACTATTTGACTGGGCTCTAGGTATGAGCTATGATGTCATGCCACTGCATCACCATGTCTTGATGTTGCATTGCGTGATGATGTTGCATTGCTAAAGCATAAGATGTAAAAGCTACCATGCCAGAATAGATCAATAATCCTTCTAAGTCCAATATCTTGTCTCCAGCACTAGCTGGTATCAGATGCTTCAGAGGAGGATGTAACAGAACAGACTTGTCATCCTGTGCTTCACGAGGCTATTTTATTTTGGCTGGCTCCCTGCATTTCAAAAACCCATCCCTTGAATGAAGGGGGAATAAACTGAGTTCTCCACATTTTGTGCTCTGTAACAAACCTAGAACTTCTCTGATTTTGCCCACAGAAAGTAACTTATTTGAGCTTGACTTATGATGGAAAGCAAGAAGCGTTTTCTCAGCTACTTTACAGTAACTTCCCACAGACAAGCACGAAGAGGGTAAAATTTATTTGACAGGTGACTGCAGTGTAAGCTATCATACATTTTCTATTAAATTTAAACCTCATAATAACTTGCTGCCCACTGAAACAATGAAGCCATAGCACTGAAAAAGAACTTTCATAATGGAATGGAAAAATTACATTTAAAGATATGGTGGAAAGATATCCAGATAACAAAGCAAAAATAAAATTAATTTTTGAAAGCGTGCAGTAGTAAAGATTTTCCACACGACTAGATACTATTATTGAACTA
This sequence comes from Mauremys reevesii, assembly GCF_016161935.1. Classification (NCBI taxonomy): domain Eukaryota; kingdom Metazoa; phylum Chordata; order Testudines; family Geoemydidae; genus Mauremys; species Mauremys reevesii. The sequence goes on from NC_052624.1 coordinate 24,198,334, forward strand.
ATAAAAATACCATTGTTATTGAGAAATAAGGTAATAGTTTTAGCTCTGAATAAAAATTTAAATCTGAAAAATGTCTTTATACTTACATTTAGGAAAATCATCTTATTTCTTTTATACCACAGCATCAAACTTATCAGTGTGTGCAAAGAGTGTGTATATGTACACACACACACACACCCTACATAACGTATTGCATATGGATAGAAGCTCCAGAGAGGAAATACTTCCTCTACTGATGAAAAGAGAAAAGGGTTTACATAGTGATACTCATTTGTACAGGCTAACTATGCATAATTCTTCTATGGACACTTAGAAAGTCGTCATAAACTTTACATGAACTTGGATTTTGGGAAGTAGGGGTCCCCAGAAACACACAAAGTGGGAAAAAAGCTCTTATCTTGGTATAAAGAGCTCATTTCCAAGTTGCCAAGACTCTGCTGAAAGGTCCTATGAACTTTCTGGGCTTTGTGGTGAGAGATGACAATAGACTGTGGTCTTCAAGGCAAGAGATGATGCCATGGACAGCTGCAGAGTTGAGTGGACTCCAACAAGACCTTGCCAAATCAGCTGAATGACTAAACTGGGTTAGGTGCTGGCATCTTCAGACAGGAGCAGGAAAGCAGAATCCTTGGGACTGGAGACAGACCAGCTAAAAAGACACTTGGATGACTGTTTCTTGCTGATCCAAAACTGTGAATGGGGTTTGGTGGATAGGTGAGTTGGGGCAACCAAGGGACTGTCACCTGTGGGACAGTCTCACTTTTGGGTGGTATGGGAGTTAGACAGACTACTGCAAGAGTTACTGGAAAGAGGATATTTTACTCTTTATTTGTATATACATTCTGGTGCTGTTTTCCCAAAGTTTTCCTTGTTTGTACACTGTCTCAGAGTGTTTGTGAGTGGGGAAGTTCTGCCTATTAAGGGGACTCAGGAAGGGTTTGTTTAGTTTTTCCCAGTTTTCTGAGTAGGGGTTCAAGTCAGTTTAGATGCACATATTACATGCATACATTATAGGGGCGTGGTAGTGCCTTTATATTATGCTTGGGTTCAACTGATCACTTAAAGCATATTGTCAATTTCTTTGTTTTGTATGTAATATGCAGTGTACCTTCATCAAATTTACTACACATACTCTGTGGGTAAAGGCTGAATTCTCTGGGGATTTTCTGTTCAATCTGTCACTTAGTTTATGAGTTAGAATGAACTAAAAGGAGACTTTACAGACCTTTCCCCTCCACTTTTTGACCTTTTCTTGGAATCCTTTTTGCTAACAAATGGCTAATTTGTTATCATTCACACTTTCCATATGGTACAAATTAATTTGCAGCTTATTTCAAAAATGAATTTGAAGAAATTAGGCTGCAGTTAAGCAAACACACCATAACAATTAATCCCCTCCCCCCCTCACCCCGTGTAGGCACCATTTCACATAACTTACAATGGGACTAAAGGAAGCCAGTGGGATTGGAGCTACTCACGCCATCAAAGATGACCACTACTTATTAGCATGTGTGTTTCTTGTGTTTCTTGTGTGTGTGTAGCCTTAGGAAGACAGCTGCCATTTCCTATTCCCAGTAAGACTGAAGCAGCAGGAAGGAAGGCCCCCATTTCACTAAAGGTTTTGTGGGGAAATATCGGCACAGCACATGCTACAAGAGATCAAAATGTGTAATATACGTCCAAAACGTAGAACAACTGTATTTTGTAGCACAAGCTCATTGCACCTTCTCCTAGACTAAAGGATATTTTGTTGGAAATCCCTCTCCTTTCCCCCCCAACCGGAAGCCTGATTCAGATGAAAAGTGGTATAGTCAAGAAATCCGGTAGCCAGATGAAAGCAAGACTGTCCCAAGACAAGACCTCTTGGCTCTTGTTTCTAATGTTATTGAAGATGTAGGGAAAGACTGCTGCCCTCTATGCTTTATAGCTAGGAGAATGTGAAAATGTTTATGTCGTGAAGTTTGCCTCAGCTGGTCAGTTCTAGGGTTTCTGAGGAAAGAAGGTCTTGTGGTGTCCAGTACAACTGAGATGGCCACCTGGCCTCCTTAAGCACAGAATTCACAACCCTCATAATTACCACGCTGCTTTCTCCTCACCTCAAACATCTCTGCTCCCTCCATATCTACACATGACATCAGGGAAGTTTGGAGGGAACAGGGGTACTCTCCATACTTCCCTCCAACCCTCCTACATTTGCCACCTAGAAAAACAGGTAACCTGTGTCCATATGTTAATGCTGAATGTTTGCTATTGTTGCTGAAGCTGTAAGTAAGGTTTTGCATGAATGTTGTGAAGGATTTATGTGTTGCGTGTGTCATGTTCATGGCATACACAGAGAGAAGTTAGAGTCAAACAAATATTATTGCTGGAAAGTTGCGATGTAACACTACTTTATTTCTTTGAATGCTGCACCATTCCACACAAGAATCCCAAAACAGAGGGAGACAGACCAGGCTGCTCCCTTAAAAAAAAAAAGAGTTGGAGGGAGAGACACAACCCACCCTACCTTACTTTAGGCTGTCTGTCTGCAGACTGACTCTGTCACAAGCTTCCCCACAGAGCCTCCTAACTTGCAAGCAGGCATAGGAAACACCCTGAGAATTTAAAGTGATAGATCATCATTTTAACCATTGTCAGTACGCCACAGTGTAAAGTGCATATCCTTGTATCAGTTGGAGGCAGAAGGAAGTTCCTTTGGGATGACAAGCAGTCTATCACTGTCAGTAGACAAATGTTGTGGGTGGAGAGGTATCCCATAACTTGGTATTTCCTTGCTGTTTAAGGTCTACTTTAGGAGCATGTCACACTTAATCAAATTAATCCCTTTTAAATTGTGCTCTTGTTTATAAAATCTCTCTATACACATATTACTGTGAAGGTCAGCAAGGAATGAGAGGCAAGTGAATTAGTTCTGGAAAAACTTCAGATGAATACAGTAAATCATTGAGACAGACATGACTTGCATTTTCCACATAAAGCAATATAGATTAATTTACTAAGCAACCGGTTCTGTGAAGTGCTGAACACCTTTCAGAGATGGACTCCCAGGGTGAAATTCATGCCTGTGCAAAATCCAGTTTATGGCTCATGAGCCACTTAAAGCCAAAAATAGGGTTTAAATGAGACTTTAGTGGTCCATAAGTCCTGTGGTGAATCTTTGCTTACCCTAAATAATGTATGAGTTGCATAGCATTTATGAATGAATATAGTGCCTTCCATATGTGCTTTTCAAGGTGTTGTAGAACAAGCATATACCTAAGCTATGTATCTATCAATTTGACTGGTCCCCAGCCCCATAAAAATCATGTATATATCAAATAGCAATAGAAATCCAGAACTACAAAGCTGTAAGACATACACAAGTAATTAACAAAAAGTCTATTTTTTAACATTTGCTTTTTTCTAATGCTAAAAATAATCACTATGAATAAAGGACAAACACAGAAAGCTTGGATACTATCTTTATAATGGCCCTTTAACAGCTTACAGTCAATGGATAGTTTTAATTCTAGAGATAAGAAAATCATTGTCACAGTTTTCCCCCTCCGGGGTCCCTCGGGAATGCCCCCTTATGTTTCCCGGCTCTCAGCTGTCACCTCTCTTGAGAAGATACCATCTCTCTCCCTCCTGACTGGGGTTTTTAAGGTTGGACATCTCCTGCCTTCCACTATGATAACTCCAGGAAGCCACTCTTCCTAAAGGCCAACCAGTGTGCATTGTTTCCTCCCCCTCCCCGCACTCCAGACAATGACTGTTTTTACCAGTGATCACACAGCTCTTTCTTGGCAGGGTACATTTATTTTACTGGAGAAAAAAGCATACAGAGAAAACATAAAAACAATAGAAGTCCCTACCTGCTTACTAAACATTCCAGGACTCTCTCATCAGTCTTATGAAGCCCTAGTATGCCAAAGTCTTTCCAACCTTTCAGCAAGACCTGGCATCCTGCTAAGACCCAAAATCCTCTCTGTTTGTTGAACAAGACCCTGAGTCTCTCCAAACTCAGCCTTTATATACCAAAAGCCCCTTCTTTATTCCCCAGTCTCTGGAAAACCCAGCCTGAAGCAATATATACAAAGCACTCCGGTGCTTGGTACTTCTCTGGAGCTGTTTACTACTATCTCAGGAACTGTAGTAGTCACCTCATACTGTTTTTAGTTCCTGAAGGAGCTGCAGTAGACCTCCCACCATGTAGTTGCATACAATCTCTGGCCTACAACAATATGTAAAACACTCAAACTTTATGAAAAATGCTCCCCCAAAGATACTGCACGTGGTTGCAATATCTGCTGCAACCATCTATAGAACTGATGTTGCACCTAACAAATACATTTCGCCCCTTGAAGGTAATCAGTGGCTTCAGTGGGATTTGGATCAGGCCCATGATGAGACCTCCTCACTTTCTAGTGATAGCAGGATACCTGCCAGTTCTCATAATGTTTAAAGTGAGATCTTTGCTATTAACCTTGTTGAGTCATTTAAACCAGAGGTTTTCAAACAGGTACGGATGACTCTAGGGGTATGTGAGCTCTCGTCAGGGGGAACATGAGAAAAATCCTTTTATTTAGTAAGACACATTTTATTTAGTAAGACTTGGCAATCTAATCATAGGTATATTGACCCTATCTCAGATGGGGATATGCGGTAGACTACATCATTTGGAATGGGGTACACAGCCCAGGAAGGTTTAAAGCCACTGATTTAAACCAATGGAAGCGGGTATTAATAAAATGCTAGCATTCTGATATAGTAACTTTTCACACCCACTTTGCCCTACACAAAGTGCAGGGCAATGACAAATCAGGCCCCTTGGGAGGACCATACAATTTATAGGTATGTTTATCTTAAAGTCTGGAAGCTGTTTTTCCCATAGTGGAAAATGGTATTAACATGCCTTAGCGTACCAAGTCAGTATACTCACATGGTGTATGTGCGCAGTATTTGAAATCGATTGATTGAGTTCTAGCATGAGAACAGGAATACGTTAGGAGTGTCACATAAAATCTGTGGCCTGGGTAACTATTCTGTCAAGGTAACAAAGAATCTTTTGAAACCTAAGCTGATAGAAGTCTGATTCATTGAAGATTGATATCCGTAAAGGACTCTTAGGGGAAAAGGACAACTGAAATGGGCCAGTATGGACTATCAGTGCAAGCCAAACAAAGCAAATATTGTCTTGACTTTTCCAGTAATTCTCCAAGTCAATTCCTTCCCTTTCTCTGTTATTTTAGATAGTGATTAGGAAACCATTGTGTGCAATGCAACATTAAATTACTATCACATATAAATTGCACCACCTACTTTGTCTAGAGAAAGTGAAAACTAGTTTGAAAATACATGAAGAAAAGGAAACAGCAAGACATTGGAGTTCCTTTGAAAAACATTATAACACATGGTTATTATGCAGCTCTTCACATTTGCATTGGACAGTTATCTGACCAAAGCTAATCATTAACTTTCAGATATATCTATTGTGGCAGAGCTCCGACCTTGTCCCTGTGGGTCCCTCACTTCCAGGCGGTTTATGCTCGCCTCAGAGGCTCACTGCAACCCTCCATGTAGCCCTTCTCTCTCTAGGGCCAGGATACACTCTACTGAGCCCTTTTCATCATAAGCCAGCAAGGAGGTTGGTAAGAGAACTCCCACAGTCTCTGTTGTCCCTACAGGCTTATTCAAGAACAGTTGAGTCTCCTGTCCTGACAAGGGCCTGTATTCCCTTCCCAGGAGGTGTTTCTGTAGTGGCAGGTTGGGTGGAACCCGAGCCCACCCTCTACTCCGGGTTCCAGCCCAGGCAGCCTAATGGCAGCAGCTGTTGGCAGCCAACCTTCCACTGCCAGAGTTGCTACATTTCCCTGGGCCACTTCCCCACAGCTCCCCTGCTTCTCTCTCAACACCTTCTTCACCCTTACCTTAGGCTCCCTTTCCAGTGGTTTCAGGGTGTCTTCATTGCCCAACCCTTCAGCCACACTTCTCTCCCCTGGCTCTATTTGGCTTGACTGGAGTGAGCCCTTTTATAGCATCAGAGGGGCCTTAATTAGAATCAGGTGCTTAACAGCCTCACCTGACTCCATTAGCCTGGAGCAGCCCCTGCTCTGGTCAGTCAGGGAACAGAAAACTGCTTATCCAGTGGCCAGTATATCTGCCTTCTACTACTCTGCTATTCCCAACTGGCCTGGGTCTTCACACTATATATACCTGTTAGACTGCAGAAGTTAGACAAAATTTTCCTCAGGTACAAAGATACAAACCCTACATTAAGGATGCAGTCTTGCAAAATGAAAAGCTCTCTTAAATTTGTTTGGAGTTGAGGGAGTTCAACATCTCATGGGTTTGGTCTATGAAAGAAAAGATCTTAATCAGCAGTGCTGTTGGCACACATACTAGTTAACCTCTGAAATTATCCACCACCCCAACCTCCTATCCACCAACCTCAAGTTTCCTTTCACCTGGACGTTAAATCACCTCAAATATAAAACACAGTAGGTGCTGAGATAGTCTCCCTCCATGGATGGGTGGCAGGGGCATAACTACAATGGTACAAGTCGTGTAGTTGCACCAGAGTGAACAAGGCTATAGAGGTCCAACTAGCAGAGACCACTCTAGGCACCATTGTAGCTATGCCACAGTCTATCTATAGGCAGATAGGGCTCTGACGTCAGAGCAGGAAGTGTCCCACTGCCAGCTGAGAATGTAGCATGTTTGCCCCTTCTCAGCTGCTCTCCACCCCAGGCGCGAGTAAGATCATGGCTGAAACTCCTCAGGCACTGAGCAACTCAGGGCTGCTCCTGCTGGTACCACAAGTGCGCTGCTGCTTGGGACTGCATATTGGTGCCCAGCCTACACCTGTTGCTCCGTGGCCAATCCCCGCAGGGAGCCCCTGCCCTACCCACCACCTCCAGGACTTCAACTGTGGCCATTGTTTCAACAGCGAGGAACTTATCCAGAAAGATGTAGGGGCAGACTGGGCTGGGTGTGTGGGCTAGAGATATGGAGTGGGGGGATAATGAGAAGGGTGTGTGGGCTGGGATGTGGAGTGGGGGTTGTTGGGGTCTGGGTGGGTGATTACCGGCAACTATGTACTGTTGACAAAAGCAGTGTTATAAAAGAGTACATTTAAGAGTGATAAAGGAATATAAACTGCTATGAATGTGCTACATTCTGAGTTAATGTTGCTGCAGAATCTTTACACTTTGAATTTCCTGAATCTCTAATGTTTAACTTTGTGATGTTAAGGTTGCATTCTTTCTTTGAGACAGAGAAGCTTGATATTCTTGTCGGCCTAAAGGCTAGAAACCAACAATTTTACTTATACTGTTTATCGATGTGTAATAGAACTTTTCCATTTTGGATAGCCTGTGTATTGTGTTCAAGTATTTATGGATAAGATGGGTATGTTCTGATATTCCAAGATGGGAAAGGTTAGTATAATTTTAGATGTCAGAATCAGGAAGGGGGCCCCAGGCCTATTCTTGCACCAGGACCCTCTGGGGCCTTGCTGCACCATTAAGCGTAGGTGAGCTGCTAGAGTTGTTCCAGAAAGATCCCCTTGTGTACCGAGTTGGAGAGTGCTCCTCAGAGCCACCTAGTCTGGATGTCAGGGTGAATTAAAAGAAAAGCTCTGCACACACCAATTCAGATTCTTACTGCCTCGCACCTTGTCACATTTTGTTTCCGAAAGGGAAAGTGCAGTTTTTCCACCAGGAGTTTTCATTTAAAAAAAAAAAAGGGGGGGGGTCATTCTGGAACTTTTAATAGAAAACCATTTGCAGTTGTAGTTCGGTTGCCTCATGCTCCCATTTCCATCTCTAGGCCAGGTTCCCTGGTAGGTCTATGTGTATCACTGTCTCCCATTTTCCTTAGGGAAAATGGTGCATCATAGGAGTCCCTGGCTGAGAAGCATTATTGGAGATATAGTTTGACTGCAGATCCCATCCCATATAGGAGAATGAAACATGAGAAAATTGAGCTTCAGTTCTCATTAGGCACCATGGCAGCATTTCTGAATAGAAATATATTTTTACTTACTCATTTTTTATGAAAAAAAATGGCCACATAAAGCAGACATTTTCGTGAAAAAAATGGTTCCGTCAAAAACTCAACTCTCAGTTGAAAAGCAGTTTTTATGGAAAATTTTTGAATAGTCCTGATCAAAAGGTAAATTCTGCAGCCACTGGCATGGAATGAAATTCTTAGGTCTCACTGACATACAGTAGTTTTACTTATAACACTTCACCAATCAACTAAGAGTTAAAGACATCCTGAAAGAGGCATGGTAGACAATTCTGTGTATAATCTAGGAAAAACAGCTAATGTAATCAAGCCATCTTGATGATACAGTTAGACTAGACTTTAAAAATACCCATATTTGGATAGGAAGCCAGGACATGAGGCAGATTTTACCTTGTCTTCTCAGGAAGGGGGTTAGTGATTGTAAGAGGCTATTTAAGGATGAAGCTTCTAATTCCTTCTGAAGACTCATGAATACCAGCTGACCTAGAGATACAGAAACTATAAGCGTATATGCTTTTAGTAGGGTCACAACATGAAATGTATTAGTCTTTTTGAAAAAGGGTCTCATTTTCTCAGACTGTCTTCTGGACTAAGCAAACATTCCTTTTATAAATAATAAGTAGAGTTAGCCTAGAGAGATGCTCTGATTTTATCTGTATGAACCAAATTAGAGTTTGCTATAATCTGCCTCTGAAAGAAGATATTGTGTTTGTGGAAAGCACAATCTGCAGTGTCCTTGAACCAATTTCCTTCTGCTCAGATTAGAAGACTACACATTTAATACAGAACTGAGCAACCAGGGTTAGTTCTGAATAGAGGCCCACATTTTCAAACATGAGTGTCTAAAGTTTAGTGGTAAAATCTTGGCCCCATTGAAGTCAATGGCAAAAGGTCAGGATTTCACTCTGGATATTTAAATCCATATAAATAAGCAATCTGAAACTCAGAGGGCTAAACACCTGCAATTCCCACTGACTTTAGGTAACAGTCAGTGAGTCTCATAGACATTTCACCTATATAACTCCTATCCGTCCCCTGTATAACTCCTGCTTAAGGACTGCTACTGCTGTGATGCTTTTAGTTGAGATTTTTAAACATATCCATAATTTAGAGATTGTGGATAGGAAGGACAATGGTCAGTGAGACAATCACCCAACATCCCTGTGGCAGCTACAGAAATTGTTGACATGAAAAAGTATATTAGGAAAGTTTTTAATGCGCGTTTAGTTGTCTTTGCCAGCTGGAAACAATGACCAGGAATCTCTCAATACACAGTGCTTGGGGAGTCACTAGCCAGTAGTAAACTACCAGTTAATAACTCTTAGGTAGGTGGCCAATATGGGCTTCTGATATTTCTCTTAGAGCAGGGGTTCTCAAACTTCATTGCACCATGACCCGCTTCTGACAACACAAATTATGACATGACCCCAGGAGTGGAGACCAAAGCCTGAATCTGCCCAGGCCCTGCCACCTTGGGTTGGGGAGCCACAGCCAATGCCCAAGGGCTTCAGCCCCAGGTAGGGAGCCTGTAATCTGAGCCCTGCTGCCCAGGGCTGAAGCCCTCAGGCTTTGGCTTTGGCCCCGTGTGATGGGACTTGGGCTTCGGCCCTGGGCCCCAGCAAATCTAACGCCAGCCCTGGCGACCCCTTTGGGGTCTTGACCAATGTTCCCTCTAACTTTTTACATCCATGTGCGGAATGAATTTTGTTATGTGCACCAATATGGAGGTGATGTGTCACCCATCACCCTCATATTAGTGCATATAACAAAATTCATGTGGTGGGGGTGGACCAAGGGGTTCGGCATGTGGGAGGGGGCTCAGAGCTGGGGCAGAGAGTTAGGGAGTGGGGGGATGAGGGCTCTGTCTGGGGGCACAGGCTCTGGGGGTGAGGCTGGGGATGAGGGGTTCAGGGTACAGGAAGGGGCTCAGGGCCGAGGCAGAGGGTTGGAGTGCGGGGTGTGTGTGGACTCTGGGGTGGGGCCGGAGATGAGGGATTTGGAGTGCAGGCTTCCCCGGGGCCCCGGCTGTGGGAGCTCCGGCGGGGCTGGGCATGGCTGAGGGAGGGGCTCCTCTCCCCGGTAGCTCTGGCGGACCTAGGCCGGGGAGGGGAGGGGGTCCTCTCCCCCAGCTGTGGCAAGTCTGGCGCATGTCCCCATTGGGGTCAGCGGCGAGAGGTGCCTCTGCCCGCCGCAATCCTGAGACCCTGCGCGAGGCTTAATAGGCAGCTGCATGGCCGTGCAGCTTAGAGGGAACTTAGGTCCCGACCCACAGTTTGAGCATCCCTGTCTTAGGGTATTTGTTTTATTAGGTCTTAGAATTTATTAAAAAACAAACAAACCAACCAAACACACTGTTGTAACTAACTTGAAGCCATTTGCCCGTGCACACTGCTGACTTGTGCAAGCAGTTTTCTTAATACTCTTTCCTCATCTTCCCATCTCTTTTCCTTCTGTTTGTAACAACCGCTTGTTATCCTGTGTTTTAATTGGACTGCGAGTTGAATCGGTCGAAATTTATTTATTTATTTATTGCAGAAAATATTGAATTTGGGGGGAAAAAAGTAAGTACAAAACCTTTTTGGTTTTCAGGTTTTTGACAAAAAGTTGAATTTTTCTGTGGAAAAGCAGACATTTTGTGGGGAAAAATGTGTTTGGTTGACAACTCAATTTTCCATTAAAAAATGACTTTGACAGAATATTTTGGAGCAGTCTTGAGTGTAAACTCTCTTACTATGTGTGCACACAGGGGCTGAGAGAACCAGGCCTGATCCTGACTGGGGACTCTAGTGTTAACATAATACAATTAGATAATAATGATAAAGTAATACAAAGTACAACATATGGAAACCTAGAAATATCTGAATCAGGATCAGGGCCCCATTGTGCTAGCCACTGTACACCTCATAATAAGAGACAATCCCTTCCCTTAAGCTCTTACAGTCTAAAAAGACAAGCGAGACAAAGGCTGGGAGGGAAACAGATACTGTACAGAGATGTAAAGTTAACACAGCAGGGTAGCAGCGGAGCTACGAATAGAATGGAGATCTCCTGAACCCTGTTCCACTGCTCTACCCACTGCACAATTCTGCTTCAGTATTTAGTAGCTAGGTTTTGAGGAAGCCTTTAATGCATACCTACATGAGACTAATTACATACTGGAAAGGTGTCATCTAATAAAACTATGCCAGAGGGAAAACTGATTAATACATAACAAACCAAAAGTAATCATGATCAGCGTAACATCAAATTGGGGAGATGTATCAACTAGGACTATGCAAGGGTTTGTTTTATGATGAAAACCATCTCACTTTATTCCCTTATGGTGTAAGGTAAATAAGTTAACATTTGTTGATGATACTAAACTAAGTGGGATCACAAACAGTGTGAGAACAAACAAGTGAAACTACAGAGCTAGTCCAGCGGAGCTAAGAAATTGTGTTCTTCTTTCATGCAAGATAATACATGCTTGATAAAAATATCATGCAAAAATACAAAGCACATGTAGGAGAATGCTGGATAGAAAACAGCATTGTAGAGAAAAATAGAGGATGAGAGTAGCTAAAGTCAACATAGTGACAGCAAATATTGGATGCGCTACACTGCATATAATATTTAGTAATGTCTATCATTTATTGTAGTACTTACACACAGCCTTTAATCTTAAAATACTGTCCTGTACATTTTCTGCTGAGAGCATATGTTGGAATTAGGGTGTGTCACGGGGCACATCACTCACCACTAGACTGGCGCTTTCTCCAGCTCAAGGCTGACGCCCCTTGTCCACGGCTTGCACACTGTCACTGCATCTGCTTGCAGCACCTCTTGCAGCATCAGGATCTCTCTTAGCAACTCAGCCCTCCGTGTCCCCCTCCTCCAGGGGTTAGTGTCTCAGTCTCATAATCATGCCACTTCCTGCTGCAGCTTTAGTTCCTCGCACCATTGCTACAATCCCCTGGGACACTTCCCCACAGCCCCAGTACCTTCTTCACCCTTGCCTCCAGGCACTGAGCTGCTCAATCCTTGCAGCCAGCTAGGAACACAGACCTCATCCCTTGGGCTCCCAGCAGCAATTCACCTCTGCTCTGCTCTGTCCTGCAGCAACTTTTATGTGAGCCTGCTGGGCCCAGTTTGGCTGCTCCTTGCAGTTTTTCCCTGACTGGCTGTGCCTCACTCAGCCTCTCTGGGCTGCTTAGAGGATTCAACAACCCTGCTTCCTGCCGAGATTAACCCTTTCTACACCTTTGTGGGGCCAATGTCCCATGACAGGATGTTTCATCACAATAAACAATTATTATTAACATTATGATCCTGCAAACAATTATACATTCACTAAACTTTACTCAAGGTGAGCAAAATAAGCACTTCTGTTTTTTTCAGGATTGGTGCAAAAGCTCTGACTCAGATCGCCCCAGATCCAGCAACACATTTACACGTGTGGGGAAGAAATTTCAAAGATGGGGTAGGCTAGTGGCCCTATTCACCAGCTGGAGAGAGGTAGCCACACCCAGTTTAGTTTATGTCCCTTTCTTCAGGGCTCTGTTTATTATCTTAACAAAGAAATAAAGAAAAATGTGCAAATGTAACACAACTGTCTGGTGAAGGGTTGAGACTGGGGTCCTATGGTCTCTAATAGCTACTTGGCAGGGCTTTTCCTGACCCTGCAGGGATCCACAGGGACAGGGCTAGCTAGCCTGCAGCCTCCTGACCTGTTTAAATGAGAGTGTACTCCCTGCTCTATCCTGGTTGCTTCTCCCCCACTGAAATTGGGCCCTGCTCTATATTGTCCAGATACAGTGTGGGCCAATCAAGAAGTACTAGCCAGCTACATCAGCTGATTCCCAGCACCTTTTCTCTGGAGCAGGGCCAGCTGCTCCCTGCACCCGTCCCCTCCATCCCTGGGCCTTAAAGGGGCAGATCATCTTGTTACAATATGAATAGCAGTTACTCAATGGAAGTTAGGCACCTTACTGCAATTCATGCTTTAGAAAACTTCCCTTGTGCTTCACTAGAAGCACCTGGGTAGTGCCACTGATGCCAAAAGCACCATTCATGCACTTAATTTTAAGCACACACTTAAGTGCTTTCCTTGATCAGGGCCTTACTATGTGGAAATGTGCATTTGGGTTATCTTGGGTTTGCCTGATCTATCCATTCACTTATTTTTATGGTCCCCATTATGAAAGTATTTGAATAAAGCACATTTTAGCAACATTATTTTTCTCCACTACACATTTAAAGAAATTGTTCTATGAAATGGGCGCTGTTTTGACTTAAGTTGTGAACTGCAGACTTTATAGTCAAATGATCCTCTGTTTTGTTTCATATTCTTTAATTCTGGTCATATTTCTTTTCTATTTCTTGAAATTGTTTCTAAAATATGCAGGTAACGTGCACCTGTTTATTTTGCCAAATTGGTTCAGTCAAAACAACAACAAAATCCAACAAAAACCTTTAAGAATATTTTGTTTTGACCATTTTGTAACAAAACATTTCAATGTTTTGGTTTAAAATGACTTTTTGTTTCAAAATGTCCTTTGATGTTATTAAAAATAATAAAGCTAAAACTGCTCAAAATTCAAATAAAGTATTCCATTCAGGCCAAATAAAACACGTTGTATGACCTCTCTTTAGCTTTGTCCCAAAATGATTTTTTTTTTTACGGAATTGTCAGAGAACTGAAGAATCTATTATTTGTCTAGCTCTACCTATCATCTTCCGACACTGTAGGATGTAGAAACTGCCATTGATTTCCTTGCCATCATTACCTTCCCCAGCCCCTCTGTAACCCACGCTCCTGCCCCAAGCATATTCTTTCTCCATTCTGTTCAATCTCCTGTTCCATACCTGCCCCTCCATATTTTCTCTCCTCTCTGTGTAGTGCACATTTTCGTGGCCTCTTCTATTTTTTTCTATTTTTTAAAAATCCTTTCTCATTTAGGTCGACATGCCTAGAATCATGTAAAGACCAATAGTTCCGTGACAACAGGAGCAACAGAAAGCATTTGTGTGTGATCTTTATTGAAGAATAGCCTTTTTAGCAGCATTTTCTAACACATCATCACACCTCTGAATGGAGCAGAAGGATAGGTCTCTCCCATACCTGCAAGAGTCAATGCTATATCCCTTACTGCACTGAACATGTTCAATAGAAGTGCCAAGCCCAGTTGGTGGCATAATTGAAAAGCACCATTACAGCCTGGTCAGGCAACCTTCCCTTCTTGTGGTTGTTTTTTGAATGCACTTTGAATTTACATAGCTAAACATATTCCGATAGACTGTTTCTGGCATATAGAGGTTACTCAATGATGTATAGGGGTTCATGTTTTAATTCATCTCAAATTTCACTTCAGCCCCCTCATGTGAGTAATTAAAGTTATGAAAAGATTACAAAAACTTTAAAAATCACCCCTAAAGACCACGTCGCTGAGTTTGGTAATGTGCTGTTCTGTACTATATGCAGCAAAGCTGTAGATTATGTTCAAAGTCAGGGAAATACAAATTGCCATTCTGATAATTTTATTTCTTTATAATGATTGATGGCACTGGTAGGTTTCAAACTTCCTTAAAATTGTAAATATATCAAGAACACATTGTGTTCAACTGATATCTATATATATTGTGGCTAGGGAAACTAAATTTCAGTGTTTCATTTTAATCACAGAAACACATAGATTTATATGTTTTTTATCAGATAATTTTTTGGGGGGGTTATCATGGAAAACCTGGATCTCTGGTGGTCACTCATTGGAGTTAGCGATACAGACGAGAACTCAGACGTTGCCATGACTAGCAATTTCAGTCTTGATTCTGATTACATTGACCCCAATCTATCTTGGCATAACTCCATCAACTTCCTTCCATCTCACAGGTTTAAGTAAGATGACAATCAGGGTCACAGTATTTTTGTCTCAAAATTCTAATTATCTTGATGTTTGTTATCTTCATTCCAACCCAATATTTTTATTTAAACTCCTCTACTTTTGAACTTTATAGAATAATGATGTAAGCATTTCTGGTAATATAACCAGTCCAGAGAGCTAATTAAAAATGGCAAAAGAACAAAAGTGACTGAAAGTGTCTGGCTAGATTTAAAATATATATATTTGGGAGGATAGTGGAAACTTAGATGAAAGGTCCACATTAAGGTGACATCAAAGTAACTGTCTACTATTTTGAGCGGTGAAACTGTTATCAAACCCCTTTATTGATAAAATCAGTATTGCGTTAGTCCAAGTCTTTGGTGTTATCAGATAATTTGACAGCTTTGACTGAATTCCTTGGGCTGTTTTAAGACTGACTTTTTTTTACCTTTCATCTCACTCTACCTCCACACCTCATCTATATCTCTTTTTGCTATCTAAATACATGAGAAGGAAATTTTTGAAGAAGGACCCTGTGCTGCTGATTGTGATTTCCCTATACACTGTATTACCTTGGTATGTTGAAGATAATGTTTGCCACCCATGGACAAGAAGCCACTAACGCAGAACCAGGCAAAACTTCCAATTTTTGCTTTACAAAGCTGGATGTCATTTAAAAATACAGGTATGTGATCCAAATGCTGATTATTTCCTAAACTTTGTCAAGTCTATGAAAGTAAACTTAGACCAAGTTAGTTTCTGTAGCATCCCTGAGGCTGTTCTAAGTCATATCAAAATCCAAACTGTTCATCAGAAATACCCCAAATGTACAAGATGCAAATGTAGCACTGACTGAAAGGAGAACTTTTTTTTTCAACGTACAAAATGAAATCTGAAAGTTGCACTAATACACACATTTTGCATAGTTCCCATATATTTTATTTTCTTCATTTCATTGTTCAAAGGCCCATCCTATCTCACTGGACAGTTTATGTCAAATAGGAACAGAGCTCCATTTGAGGAAGCAAGTGACCCGAACAAGGCAGTCATGCACAGTGTTTGGAATAGGAGTCAGGAATGAGCACCAAGGGTCAAAACTGAAGTCAGAGACCAGATTCCAGAGCCAAGCATCAGAGCTGAAATCAAAACCCAAGGATCAGAGCTGAGGGTCAGGTCCAGGTTACCTGGAGTGAGGCAAGGCAGGTGTAAGGCTGAGCTCAAGGATGGGAACAAGCAAGTGCTGGAGCTATCACAGCCCCAAGTAAGGAACCATCACAGCCACTGAGTTGCTGTTGCTGCTGGGCTTATAAGCTGGTCTGCTGACTCTTCCCACGGACCAGGCTGTGTAGCCAATCAGGCAGACCAGCTGAGCTCATTAGGGTGCCCAGAGACTGGCTCTGATGCAGGCCCTGATTCCTAATGGTGGGTGTCCTTGCCTTTGAAGCTAATCCTTACCTAACCCTTCTTTTTCTGAAGTATCACATGTTGGAAATTTGCTGAACTACTTTTGGCCACAAAATAGATTTTTTGAGGTTCTTTCCACTCTCAGTGGCCCCCGCCATATCAAGGAATATAGCATTGCATAAGTAAGATGGCTGCTGTAACATAAAATGGTGCTTATGTGATATAGTTGCTGTGCAGAATTTGTTTGGCCTCTGATTGATCTAACCAGGATGCAGGGGCCATCAGGGAGTAATTAAGATCTGGTTAAAACCAGTTCTCACTATTTCTGGGTGCTCTGTACAGGGTTAGCAGGCAGCCAAGGCTGGATTTGTAGTGAGTTCTCCTTCTGGTCCTGCTGTGAGTGATTGATGACCACTTACAGTGGTTAAGTGGGGATAGTTGATTATTATGCCATTGGGCTGATCAGTCTTTGAATTAATAAAAGCTTTTTCAATTAAAGTGTTGACTGCTGAGACTCACTGGAGTATATTGGACACAACAGGGATAGATTGGAAACCCCAACACCATGGGACCATTTCAGACAGACAACAACAATAAGGAATTTACAATTCAGGAATTGGTGCAAAGAAAGTTCATTTATTGTGTGCATTCATTCAAGTTTTCTTTTCACCTCCTGAAGAACTTCCCTCCCTTCCTTGGAGATTCAGGGATCTAGCCTGATCTCATTCATAGCAGTGTAAATCACGAGTAACTCCACTGTTGTAAATGGAGCTGTATCAGTGTAAGTGAAATATAAATCAAGACTGCACAGATGCCTCTTGAAACCTTGACTTTGTATATTACTTCAATGGCCAGTGGGGATTGCTATTGCACAGTTAGTCTGGAACAAGGGGGCTGAGCACATTGCTAGTAATTCACTACCTCCAGCATATTGCTAGTTTTTCCTAGTTTTAATGACAACCTTTTAAAGAACAAAGGCCTATGGGTTATAGACTGTAGAATAGGTACTGCTTTCTGTTTCATGTGCCATGTGCTGGTTATTAACATGTGAGGACCCCATGTTTTTTAAACTAAACTGTCTCTTTATTAAGATAACTATTTACAGAGGGCCTACAGCTGCATTAGCATTCCAATCACAAGCATGCAGACTGGCTTTCGGGTGCCTCCTCTAATATCTTCCCCTCAGAAATCTGTGCTCCTCTCCCCACGTTACATGCAGATTGCTTCACATTGTTTGTGTATATTCATTATTTGTATATGCATTATTTTTTTCTCCTAAATCCCCTTTTCTTGACTCTTCAACATGTCTCTCATTAGGATTTCCGTTTGGCGCCCTAGGAAAGGTTTATGTATTTCTAAAGAGTAGATAATAGATGCATGCACTTCTGTGTTTGCCATCTTGGCTTCCCTTTAATGTAATTCATTATTCCACAAATATACAGTACATAGTGCTGCCAAGTTAATTTGTATAATAATAAAGAGCTATTAATTAACATCCAAGAACACATGTTTCTTCCAACAATTTGTGGTAATAAAGTAATTAATGAAATCCAAGATTTCATTCTGTGCTGGAAGTCTGGCTATAATACTCAGACTATTACAACTGTTTCTCCAACAATGATGTTACCCAAAAAGAAAAATTTATTATATATATAAAAAACAATGTAACATGACTGTCATGTGATATAGCTGTTGTCATGGTAACTGTATTACTTTTTTATGCACAATTAACAGCATATTCAAGAGGAGCATCCAGCAATTAAAATGAAATTGGCATATACACCCATATCATTTCATCCTCTGACAAATTTCTACTTTTGCCAGTTTCACAAAAAAGACACTATCCTCTATTCCTTTTTAATCAATGGCTTCATCCATGATTATTTGCAAGATCTTTAAAATCCTAAAATGTAAGGCAAAGTATGTGGAAAGTATGATTCTTTATTTACTTTGCTACTTCTTACCATATCTGAGACTAGGGTAGATCTAGTTTTTGCACTGGGGAAGCTGCAGGTCAGGCTGTAGTGAGACTCAAAGGGTAAATGGAACCCTTTATTGCTGGCCTTAATCTGAACATAATTTGTCTGATTAGCAGTACTGGCACTCCCAACACTGAGAATCTGAAAGGAAGGCGGTTGAGCAAGTTTAAAAAAGAGTGTAACAAATAACTTCATGAATTCATTCTCCAAGACATTCTTTGTTGGTGTCACTCATTTGACTTCAGTTGCGGACCAGATTATCTACTGGTGTCACTCCTTCGATTTTATTGGAATTACACTAAGAGTTTGGTCTATTATTCTAAGATCACATTTCCCTCCCTGTCGTGAATATTCAGCATTCCATTGAACAGGGCCTCCTCTGTCTATTGCATATCCAGGGTCCAATCCCGAAACATGTTGATTAGAGATGGTTGAATTTTTTTTTAAAAAGTCAGTGGAAACAGACATGTTCCCACTTTTTCTTTGTAAAAAATGTCAGCTTTGAACCAGCTACAAAGAGGGTTTTTTTTCATAATTTTGAAATTCAGATGAAAAGCCACGAAAATATATGGATGAAATTCTTCATAATTTTTGGTGCCACCTAATGATCAGCTCTTTAGCATCTAGAGCACTTTTCAGTACCCACACTATTTGCAATCATTTCTTTGAACCACTATGTATTTGCTCATATGGCATTGACAACCCTTTATCATTCTTTGCCCTGCAAATATTAGAAGAGTGATTATTTTGTTCACAAGAAGTCAAAAGAGTTATACTAGTATAAAATGTATGGAAGTGAGAGCAGATTCATACTCTACACTGCATTTGACTGCCGCCCATCATGTTAACCAGTTCTGTCTCACTATTTCTTTATACTCCTCCTTAGGTCTGTCTTTATTCATCTGTTGTCTCTTGCCTTTTACTTAGACTGTAAACTCTTTGGGACAGGGACCATCTTTTTCTGTTATGTTTGTACAGTGCCTAGTACAATGCAGCCCTAATCCATGACCAGGGCCGGTGCAAGGATGTTTCATGCCCTAGGCGAAACTTCCACCTTGTGCCCTCCCCCGTCCCCGAGCCCCTACCCTGAGGCACCTCCCCCCCCACCCTGAGGCACCCCCCCGGCCCCAGCTCACCCTTGCTCCGCCTCCACCCCAAGCACGCCGTAGTCAATCAATCAGCTTAGGTGCCACAAGCCTGGGAGGCGGGAGAAGTGAAGCAGCCACGGCGTGCTCGGGGAGGAGGTGGGGCAGGGGTGAGCTGTGGCGGGGAGTTCCCCTGCGTGCCGCCCCCCCTCCTTAGTTGCTGCAGGCGGCCCTCCCCGCGTTCCCCTGCCCCAGCTCCATCCGCCTAAATGCCGACGGAGACCGGGGCGGCCGAAGATCCGGCCGCCGCGGTCGCTGCCGAAGAAAATGCCGCCCCCCCAAATCCTAGCGCCCTAGGCGATTTCCTAGGTTGCCTAAATGGTTGCACTGGCCCTGTCCATGACTGGGGCTCCTTGATTTTACATAGTACAAATAATAATGTAACCTTTCTGCCAGGCAGAGCCGGCAGCAACCAGGGCCAGGTTCCATATCTAGAGATTACTTTTCAACAATACAACACAGAACCAGTGCGAGCCCCCACTCAGTAACCTTCTGCCTCATGTTCTTGAGTTCTACAATGAAAAGTTGCTTTACTGAACAATGGTTGCTCTTGGTCAGTGAGGACCCAGGGTTCAGAAGTGCGTCTGCGTGAGTTCACCTCCCACCCCAGAAAGAAGATACCTGGCTTGCTTTACAATCTGAGCACTTGCTCTGGCTGGCCACCTCACCAGCCACTGTTTCTCTCTGCTGGTTGCTTCACTTGTTCCTGTTCCTCACCACTGGGCCGTGCTGCCAGCCACTCTTCCTTACCGCCGGGCCGCCCTGCCAGCTGCTGACGGCTTTCATCAGCAACCCATCAGTTACCTCATGCTGCCACCTGTCTCTCTGCTGTGACCTCTGTAGGTCAGTCTCTTAGTGATTTTTAGGTCTCAGCAGGCTGGGCAGAAACACCACAAGTGATTTCAGCTCTCAGTGAGTACTTAACATAACAAAAGGCTCCTAATAAAGCCTATTTAGGTCTTTCTTTGAACAGTGGGGAGGAACAAGCAGACTGGGGACCCTTAGGGAGCATCCACATCTCCTGGCTAGAAAACTTGTCCCCCATCCCTCTTACTTTCACAGGCCTCTGGCATTCCAGCCTCTGGCTTAACGAGGTCCTTTCAGATGAGGGTGACCCCCTCATTGGGCACGTTAAGCACCGTTCTGCTTCCCTTTATTCATACAATAAAGACAACAACATTGATAACAACATTTCCCTACTCTTGCATTCAGTACTAAAGTGTTTTGTAACCTAACACCAGCCAAAGTTGATCACTTTGAGCAACAGGACTCTCCCTGCTGGATACCTAGGCACAGCAGGTGTATTCATGTAAATACAGTTTGCTCTTGAAGTCTCTCCCCTCCCCCTCAGCTAGCTGTCAGAGGAGAACTCATTCAGACCCTGCTTACAATAATAAATAACAATGCCTGGACCTTATCCAAAGCCCACTGAAATCTGCAGAAAGACTCCTGTTGACCTTATTGGGTTTTGGATCTGGCACCATGCGTGGACTGATCACACATTAGCAGTGATATTTAACCTTTCAGGGAGGATTGTGGCCCCTGAAGAGATTTGTAAAAGAACTTCCTATATCTGCAATCAGCTATCCCAAATCAGCAAACAGTGAAATTCATTGTTAATTCTCCTCTTTTAACCTCTATTCTAATCTACTGTAGTATTTATTTAGAGACCCCATGTGAACTACATTAGGATAGTGACTCAATATCTTAGCGATATTTGAAATGTTAATCCTGTATTTATTTTTAATTTAACTAATGAGACTGGATTGTTATTTAAAACAGCCTCAGGAATGTTAGTGCATGTGTATTTATAGTATTACTCTATCACCTGCTGCATCGAGGTTAACTTCCTATATGCTGTTCTGAGCAGGCATTTACATTTGGAATAAATTGTAATTTCTGCTTTTGGGTTTTTTTATTATTATATATGTTTAATTTCACTTCAGAAGTGCTTGTCCTGAACTCTGGTTATATATTTTAGACCCAGCTGGCATTATTTGCATTATTTTGACTAGTGTTTCATGTACTGTCACTTAAAGTGGAAAATTGTGGCCTGAATGTTCAGAAGCAGGTACACTACATTGTCCACTTGTGTGTGCTCTTCTGTCTGTGAGAGAGTCCACACATTATTGTTGAGATCGCCTTGATTTCTCTTTTGGAGACACACTAAAAACTGTAGTTGTTTCCAAACCTGCTGATCTTTACTCTACAGACTGGCAGACATTTGTGCTGTAGTATTTTAGTTCATTGTTCTTAATGGCTAGTTGCACTGAGATGTGGAGGGCCATTGCACAGGGAATCACCAGTTTAGGGGCTGTGTGTGGTTGCCTGCACACCCCCTAAATTCTGTAGAAAGATCCCCCACACCAGCCCTACTAAGCCCACGGTGTGGGTGCATTGGGAACTAACCAGGGGAAGGGCCTCTGGATCAGAATTTAAGAACAGAGTGCATTTCATCCAGTGCTTTAAGAGATAACTTGATAAGCTACAAACATTGCTTTAATAATGGAGATCTGAAGTTTATAAGGCAGATTCTCAGCTGATGTAAATCGGCATAGCTCCATTCACTTCAGTGGAATTATACTAGTTTATACCAGCTGAGGATCTGTCTGGGTGCTTGTAGGCAAAACAATGTGAAGCAGGCGAAATGTCTTATTTGTCCTCACTTCCCACATTCTTGCTGCTGCTAATGATGCCAGTTGGAGATTTCCTGCCACCACTTTTCTGTGCAGTGTTGAACTATTGTGAAACTCAGTTCATCTGCTTCTTAGACCAAGTTATCTTTATTTAAAGTTGTCCCAGCAATGTAGTCTCATACCAATGTCTCACTGTTCATGCTCAATTTTTAGTCACCAACCTCTATTTTTACAGGCACGCCTTTGTACTTGCAGTTATTAGCACCTCCTTTTAGGTCACTTTGAACCTGAAAATCAGAGATTTAGACATCAAAGTGACCTAAACTGTGTGTGAAAATAACTTCAGGCATACAGCTGGGCACTCACCAAATGACCACTGTGGTTCTGCTGTCACAACAAACCTATATGGCCTTCCAGTAACCAACTCTATTACACATCTCATTATGGTTTCTCCAGTTTCTCATAATGTTATCACTTAGTCTTCATCAGAAGAAAAGGAGGCTTCCAGGTATTCTCTTTCATGTCAAGAAGAACAGGAGTACTTGTGGCACCTTAGAGACTAACAAATTTATTTCAGGTTTCAGAGTAGCAGCCGTGTTAGTCAGCATGAGCTTTCGTGAGCTACAGCTCACTTCTTTGGATGCATAGAATGGAACACACATAGAATGGAGCTGTAGCTCACGAAAGCTCATGCTGAAATAAATGTGTTAGTCTCTAAGGTGCCACAAGTACTCCTGTTCTTTTTGCGGATACAGACTAACACGGCGGCTACTCTGAAATCTTTCACTTCAGTGGGGCTTGGGAGTGAGATAGGCAGCATATCATGTAATTTTTGACAATAGCAGTGAATTTCAAAGGGCTTTTCTTGTTTTCCTTGCATGGCAGAGTAACCCTTCTTTTCCCCTTACTGTAGCTGAGTGATTTCCCTCCCAAAATATTGTTGCTCACTAGCTGTTGTGATATTTGTTTAATTACACCACCCCCTTCACCGTCTGCCACTAAAAGGAGAAGTGTGCCGGTTCAATGCAAAATGAAGTAATTGTATTTCTACTACAACCTAAAGTGAGGTTATCAAATGATGGGGAAAGTTTGCTTTGCTATTTCATTACATTTTGCTTAAATACAAATTAGTTTAGGCAATGAATTTAACAGAAATTACTAAGGGCAGCAAATAAAAAAAAAGAATTCACGTATATGACTACTTCCTCTTCAGTTTTGTGACACCTAGTTTGCAAAAATGTTTTCTAGAATTCCCTGCAGAGTTGCCAGTCCAGGGCTTGATCCTGAAACCCATATCTTTTGTGAACAGTCACAACCAGTGCTTAATTTGTGCCAGGGCTTGCCAGGTCTGAGCCCTGGCCCCTCTAGACTTGGCAGTTCACTTCTGGGCTCGCTGCATCAGTTATGAATGTAAAAAAAAAAAAATTGCTTGAGCTCCTGCATCTACTTGCTTGAGCCCCGGTACCTCTTTCATTACAAATTAAACATTGGTCACAATGATGTCCATGGATCTGATTTTCCTTTCAGTTAAACCAGCATTAGTCCACTGACTTCTCTAAAGTTATTTCTGATTTAGACCAGTGGAAATGACAAGAGAATCAGGACCCAATTTGTAAATAAACTAGTTGAAATTATGAATGTTGTCAGTAGCTACTGATGTGTAGCTCTGCTCTTGTTCGATGATAACAGTCGGCTGCGTGCGTGTTCCCTCTGCGTGCTGTCCCGGCTCTGCGCAGATAGCTGACACAGCAAACCGCAAGAGAACCCCCAAAGACCACAGACTCTAGTAAGGTACGAAGGAACCCGAGCCAGGTTTATTGTCAAACAAAGCACAGTAATAGTTTCCTATAGACTCTACAGGACATACTACGAATATGTGCCCCCGGCAATGGACACAGCTCAGTCAGTGGCAGGACTTTCCACTGCCCCCTAGGCTGGACAAAGATGCACACTCCGGGACCTACTTTTATACAGTTACAGGACAGATTACTCATCCCTACTGATGTATTGAGGTACAGCCCCTTGGCTCATTAGGGTGCTGTCTCCCCTTTGATCATGTTGTTCCAGATAAACAGATCTATCCATTATGCTGTCCTGTCTTTAAGATGCACCTGCCTGTTCCTTGTTATGTCTGTGGAGTGTCTTGATGTCATCTTGGCACAAGTTCCTCTTCTCGCCACTTCTGTGAGTGGGGCCTGCCTCTGGCTCACAGCCCAGCTTTTGCTTAGCAATGCCTGGAAGTATTTTGGTTCAGGCTTCAGGCCTCAGACTAGGCCTCTGACACAAGAGTTTATATTTCAGGGCCTCATCTTACTACAATGAAATGTTATAAAGTAGACATGATTAGGCTTTTCTAGGAACATGGAAAGTAGTAGACATATTTATATATGCTTAATATATAGTAGACATATATAGTAGTAGATAGATCCAGGTTTTTTTCCAGTGTATATTATAATCCAAAATAAGGCTTTTTTAAAACCAAGGATTATCCTGAAGACTCCAAGGCCTTTTAACATCTTTACTAAAAAGGAAATGAAGATTCTGAGTCAGACAGGAAGAAGGTATCACATTTTGTATATGAAGGGCCTGATCCTGCCAGATTCTGCTTGCCCACTAGCTTCAGTGGGAATTCAGGGAGCAATGAGCAACTTTCAGGAGTCACCTAAAATCACACTTGGCTTTTATTCTGTGCCTCTTAGCTTTTGGAAAATTCAGAGACAAATCTTTTATCTGCATGTGATTTTTTTTCTCCCTCTCACTCACTTTGTTCCCTTGTTTTGGGTTCTGCGGAGCGAGGGACAGGCTAGATGGAACGAATGCATCAGAGTAACTTCTCATGTGAACTAGAAATATGGCATCATTCTAAAAGGAAAACATCTGAGAAAGAATAAATCTCTTTTTTTAATGTGCTTGAGCTTGTATTAAAGAAATACAGATGTACTGTATGCATATGAAATTTTTGATTAAAATGTCTCTCACCAGTCTGTCTCTTTAATTAAATAAAACCTGCTTGGTATTAATCAAGGCATAAAGAATTTATGCCCCAAATCCAGATTAATTAAAAGCCCAGAAGCTTGAAGAACAGACTGTGTATAAATACTAAAATAAATCAATCCAAACATAATATTTATGGATATGGGCTGTGTATTCCTAATATATAAATAACTTTGATGAGTAATTTATGGTAGATGCACTGTGAAAATACATTGCTTATTAGAATGCATTTAAACATAAAGTTAAGCAAACAGTTTGATTTACAAATTTCCTTTATAAACACTTATTTTTTTTAATTATAGCTCTATTTGTAATATTTTTAATGGTTAATTTCATAACAAATCATGAAAAATATACTGCCTGTTTTGCCACATTAGTGAAGAAAGGTTGAAAAACATCTCCTGCAGGATACACAGTACTGTAGGTTTGACCAAGCTATATTGAAAATCACTATTTGTCTCCACAGACAAAGGGTAGGTCCATACTTACCTGCCGGGTCGACGCGGAGAGTTCGACTTCTCGGAGTTCGAACTATCGCATCTAATCTAGACGCGATAGTTCGAACTCCGAACGCGCTCTCGTCGACTCCGGAACTCCACCTCCGCGAACGGCAGGGGCGGAGTCGACGGGGGAAGCCGCAGACTTCGATCCCGTGGCGTCTGGACAGGTAGGAAATTCGAACTAAGGTAGTTCAACTTCAGCTATGCGAATAGCGTAGCTGAAGTCGCGTACCTCAGTTCGACCCCCCCCGTAGTGTAGACCAGGCCAAAGTCATCAACATGATTGCAGTATTTGCTGGGCAAAGAAGCTAAATTTTGCTTTCAAATACTCTGGCTTCTGGCTGGAATTCAGTTCTAAGCATGAAATATGGGTACAAATTTTGTGAGTGAAAATTGTGCCTGGAAAAAGAAAGGCTGTCCTTCTGGTATGTTACCTCTTTATATTTAGAGATTGTCTTGAACTTCAAAGTCCAACTCTAGGATTAGATCTGCATCCAAACTTTCAGTTTTTGGATTCTGTGTTCAACTTTGGGCCAGTACAGAGATAGGGGACAATCATGAATTTCAGATCTGGAGCTGAGTTTCCCTGGAGTCTGGGAAGAAAGACCAGATGTGATGCTTTAGCTTGGACCCATCTTTAACTGTAACAGTCTGAAGACCTCATTAAACAAGAATCTGGAAAGGTGATCTACATACATCTCTCCCCTCTCACAAGTCAATGCAAAAAGCCAACAAGCATGATAAATGGACTATAGTCTCCACTGAGGCAAAAGATATTGAAGATTCTGCCCAGAGATCTGACTGATGGCTGCAGTGGTTGCACATATTAATTTCTATGCAATTACAAAATAATGCAAATTATTCTTCCAATTGCCAGCGTTTCTTATGGTAACAATGGCTGCCAGTTACCACAGCTGTGAAGACAATGCATGTCATCACTATAGCTGTCAAATACCAAATTTAACACCTGTTTGCTAGTATTGAGGGTGTGCAGCATGGGCCATAGCATAATTGCTTTACTTACGATGAGATGGGAGGGGGGACCCTTTGGAATGAAAGTCTGTATACATTCCAGTTATATATATTTCCCTGCTCACTCCTCATTTTTCTACTGTATTTTTCCTCCCTTAGCCTCTGGCATTAGTGCTGCATGCTGATAAGATGATATTTTGCTCAACCTAGCCAAGCAGTCTCTGCAAGGTATTTAATGTGGGATCTGCAACACTTGACCTAGGTTTGTGCATGTTATTTTCAGGTCAGGTAGCCCACCTGAAATGCCTAATTTTTGACATCTGCACATACCAGCTGGTAATGAGTATTTGGATTCCTAACATCTCTAGTTTTTAATCTCTTACATTAGACTTGTTAATAAGGATAGATGGAAAGCAGGTGTGGTAGTGGTTGAAGGGGTTATTGGCAGACATAATTGCTTCAACTATTGTTTTAAGCTTTTTTTCTCCCTGCACAGTTTGTCCTTATTGCAGCTGTCGATTGCAGCTAAACTGGGAGTGAACAGCTTTTCCATTTTCTTTACTATTTACAAATCTAAATCACTGGATGGAAAACCACCAGGATTCAATCACGTTTTTGTTAAATGTAAATAAAAAAGTGAACATTCAAAGTGAAGCATTGCAGCTGATCTGTGTTAACCACAACCTTAATCCCTCCAAAGGTATAATCTAGAGGCGACTGGGAGCCAGCAGTTCCTGTGTTCTAATTCAGGGCTCTAGTATTTATACTTTCCAAAGACTTGGGCAGAGAGTTTAGGGTGAAATTCGTCCCTATGCAGAGGGCCAGCACAAGAACCATGCACCACTTTATTTACAAGCAACACTCCAACGGGGTAAAGTTAGATTTACTTACACCACTATTTGCAAATGGTGGGCCATGTTCTCTGCTGGTGCATGGTGGTGCAGTTCCATTAAAATCAATTGACTTGAACAGTGCTGTGTTTCAATTTACACCCGCAGAGAACTTGACCCAGTAACTCAGTAAGAGTGTACTCCCGGGCCAGATTTTCAAAAAAGGTGAGCTCCCATTTCAACCAAAGCGAGGAACAAGGGTTCATGTTGGATGCTGAACTCTTTTGAAGATCTGTCCACAAGTTGTAGAGCTGATGCTGCTGGATGCTGAGTGCTTCTAAAAATCTGTCCCTTATTTAGGTGCGAACGTGGGAAAGGAGTTCTTTTGAAAATCTGGCCCTAATTGTGACTGCTGAGTACTTGAGAATCTGGCCCAACCAACATAGACACCACCTTCTTCTATTCATAGTATGCAAATGTACCTTCATTTGTCCCCAGACTTGGAAGCCTGGACTGAGGCTGTTTGATGGGTTGTGGGCCCTTTTTACACTTCTTAGGTATGCTTCTTCAGCCATGCTGGGTGGAGAGGAGGAACATCATCCACAGTCAGATTGGGAGGAATGATGGCTTTGTAAAGCATGCTGAGCCAAATTCTTCACCCATGCAATCCCAATGATTTAATTGGGGCTGTCTGGTTGTAATTGAGAGCAGAGCCTGGCTCAATGATTACAGAAAAGATGGGGGAATATCCATACTGTGAAATTTGCTATCCCTGTAAAAAAGGCATAGCTAGCATTCCTTCAAGTATAGTCATGCCAGCACTGGGGAGCCATGACCCCAGCACTGCCTTACCCAGACACACCTTTGGAGAGCCATTTGCACTTCAGGCAATACTAGTTGCCTCCATTTTCTCCCCAGCCTTGTATCCCTGGGGCTAACTTATAGAATTATATGACTGGAAGGGACTCGAGACCTCATCTAGTTCAGTCCCCTGTACTCATGGTAGGACTAAGTATTATCTAGATCATCTCTGACAGATTGTTTGTCCAACCTGCTCTTAAAAATCTCCAATGATGGAGATTCTACAACCTCCATACGCAATTTATTCCAGTGCTTAACCACCGTGAGAGTTAGGAAGTTTTTCCTAATGTCCAACCTAAACTTCCCTTGCTGCAATTTAAGACCATTGCTTCTTGTCCTATTCTCAGAGGTTAAGAAGAACAATTTTTCTCCCTCCTCCTCGTAAAAACCTTTTACATACTTGAAAAACATTATCATGTCCCCCCTCAGTCTTCTCTTTCCAGACCAAATAAACCCATTTTTTTCAATCTTCATAGGTCATATTTTCTAGACCAGGTGTCGGCAACCTGTGGCACACTTGCCAAAGGCGGCACGTGAGCTGATTTTTACTGGCATGCTGCTGTCAACTGGGGTCCTGGTCGCTGGCCCCGTTCAGCCCGCTGTCGGCCTGAGTGAATGGAACCCCTGGCCAGCAGCTGCTGAGTGGGGCTGGCAGCCAGGACCCCGGCTGGTAGGATCCAGCGGATGGAACCCCACACTCAGCCCGCTGCCAGTCTGCGGTTCTGTCCGCTGGCCCCGACAGCCCCTTGCCAGCCGGGGTCTCGGCCGCCGGCTCCGCTCAGCCCACTACTGAGCCTGAGTGAATGGAGCCCCCAGCTGGCAGCAGCTGAGTGGGGCTGGCGGCCGGGACCCCAGGAGCTGGTGGATGGAATCCCAGCCAAGCAGTGGTCTGAACCGCTCATCCAGCTGCCGGTCTGGGGTTCTGGCCGCCGGCCCTTTGCCAGCTGGGGTCCTGGCCATCCACCCCGCTCAGCCTGCTGCTGGCCTGGGATACCAGCCACCGGCCTTACTCACCTTGCTACTGGTCCAGGGTTCCAGCTGCCCTGCAGCGTGCTGAGTGGGGCCGGCGGCCGGGACTTTCTCAGCCCTCCTGCTGGCCTGGGGTACCAGCAGCCAGCCCAGGGCTCTGCTCCTGGCCTGGTCCCAGTGCTCTGCAGCCCTTATAAAAAATTACACTACAATTAGCTTAAAAACTTGAAAACTTAAAAACTGAAACACTTTGTATATTACAGTAATCGTTAAAAAATGTATAATGTTAATAAATACATAGCTTTGATGAAACAAAATAGTTGTACTTATGTGCCTGTGTTTAATTTGTGTGTTTGATGATTTACCTTCTAAAAAAACCTCACATGTCTCGCATATCCAGAAAGGGCATTTCGCACCCCCAGGGGGTGCGTGCACCCTAGGTTAAGAACCACTGCATTAAACTGATAAGATCTGTATTTTAATTTAATTTTAAATGAAGCTTCTTAAACATTTTATAAACCGTATTTACTTTACATACAACAATAGTTTAGTTATATAATATAGACTTATAGAGAGAGACTTTCTAAAAACTTTAAAATGTATTACCAGCACGTGGAACCTTAAATCAGAGTGAATAAATGAAGATTCAGCACACCACTTCTGAAAGGTTGCCGACCCACTGTTCTAGACCTTTAATAATTTTTGTTGCTCTTCTCCGGACTTTTTCCAGTTTGCCCAGGTCTTTCCTGAAATGTGGCATCCAGAACTGGACACAATACTCCAGTTGAGGCCTATTCATCACGGAGTAGAGCGGAAGAATTGCTTCTCGTGTCTTGCTTACAACACTCCTGCTAATACATCCCACAGTGATGTTTGCATTTTTTTTGCAACAGTGTTACACTGTTTACTCATATTTAGCTTGTGATCCACTATGACCCCCAGATCTCTTTCCACAGTACTCCTTTCTAGGCAGTCATTTCCCATTTGGTATGTGTGCAACTGATTGTTCCTTCCTAAGTGGAGTACTTTGCATTTGTCCTTACTGAATTTCATCCTATTCACTTCAGACCATTTCTACAGTTTGTCCAGATCATTTTGAATTTTAATTCTATCCTACAAAGCACTTGAAACCCCTCCCAGCTTGGTTTCATCCGCAAACCTTATGTGTACTCTCTATGTCATTCTCTAAATCATTGATGACTATATTGAACAGAACCGGACCCAACATTAATTCCTGTGGGACCCCAATCATTATGCCCTTCCAGCATGAATGTGAACCACTGATAACTACTCTCTGGGAATGGTTTTCCAACCAGTTATGCACGCACCTTTATAGTAGTTCCATCTAGGTTGCATTTCCCAAGTTTGTTTATGAGAGAGTCATGTGAGACAATATCAAAAGCTTTACTGAAGTTAAGCTATACCACGTCTACCACTTCCCCCCAGCCACAAGACTTATTACCCTGTAAAAGAAAGCTATCAGGTTAGTTTGACACTATTTGTTCTTGACAAATCCATGTTGACTGTTTCAATTGGTATTCTCTTATTTAACAGTATGATTAAAACTGCAATTAATTGTGATTAATTTTTTTATTAAAATTAATTTTTGAGTTAATCTCATGAGTTAACTGTGATTAACTGACAGCTCTAATATTTAGATCAGGGGTCAGCAACCTTTCAGAAGTGGTGTGCCGAATCATTATTTATTCACTCTAATTTAAGGTTTCACGTCCAGCAGTACATTTTACCATTTTTAGAAGGTCTCTTTCTATAAAAGTCTATAATATATAACTAAACTATTGTTGTATGTAAAGTAAATAAGGCTTTTAAAATGTTTAAGAAGCTTCATTTAAAATTAAATTAAAATGCAGAGCCCCCCAGACTGGTGGCCAGGACCCGGGCAGTGTGAGTGCCACTGAAAACCAGCTCGCATGCCGCCTTCGGCACCCGTGCCATAGGTTGCCTACCCTTGATTTAGATAATAAAAGATATCTTGATTAAACCAGGGTGGTCTCTTGCTATACTTCCTATCTTTCCTATACAGTGCGATAGTTTGCTCTTGTTTGCTCTTAATGTCTCTTTGAAAAATTTCCAACTTTTCCCCCTTAGACTTGCTTTTCCTTAGACTTGCTTCCCATGGAATCTTACCTACCCACCTATGGATCCCACTTGCACAGGTGCACTCTGGGAAGCTGAAGAAGGATTCCCTGTCCTTCATTTTGACTCCAGTTAAATGGCCATAATTTGGCCCCTATGGTATATGCACACATACTATATGATATCCATATCTTCTAGGGCTAGTTTCACATCTGCAAAGTAAATTTCTAAGTGACAGAGGGAAAAGGGACCAAAAACTTCTAATAATCATGTTTCTTTAACATTTCTCTGCTTCTCTTCTTTAACTGAAAAACAAGATTGTCTTATACTTGTCAATTCATTCATTCTCTTGGGATTTTTTAAACATCATTTAAAAAAACAACAACAAACAACAAAGAATCTTACTCTCTATCTTCTCTAGATTTCAGACAAATATTTTTCCCATGCTTATTGATTAGTTCTGCCTCAATTTTAATCCTACTCTTCCCCCTCCTCCCTATGTAATTTAATCTAGCCTAGTCCAGTACTAGTTCTCAGTCCTCGTTTTTATGTCATGCTTCTTATTAATTTATCAAAATCCTACACACTTGACAGTAGATTGTTCCACTATTAATCTGGCACCTTATTTTGAATGTGATGTGTAGGAATATGAAGACATGCCACACAGAAGTTACCACAATATTCTGAATCTGCCTATCATGTTGCTGAGTATCAGCAATGAGTCTCCATGTAAAAGTGGATCCTCTTGCCAGACAGATTTTTTGATAGCCACTCATTTCTATTTCTGCTGCCTGGCAAAATCTGTATGTGCCCTCTCTGGAATACTGAATCAACAAACATGGGCCCACCCTTGTTTGGACAAATTTACAAGCCAAAACACATTTCAAGACAGGTGGGGCCTGGTTTTCAGAGGTGCTGGCACCTACAACTTCAATGGAAGCCAAGGGAAGCTACAGGTGCTCATCATATCTTTAAATCAAGGCCATAAGTGAAGCAGCATGTTGTGTCCAACTGAAAAAGCAGGAGAAATAGACTATAGAAACCTAAGCAGGCGTATGGCCAGAATATTAGAGCCAATACTCCTAACTCTTATAACAAGTACTATGGAACTGAAAACTTTTCTTTTTAAATCTTTTCAACTTCCCCTTCATGCCCAGTTTAGGCTCATGTTTGTTGCAGAAGGAAGTGCTGCTATCTGAATTCTGTAAGTACCTTATTTAAAGATGTATCATCAGTACAATCAAAAGTAACCATTTCAGAAATCTTGCTAATCAGTGCTCTGGATCATGCATCTATACCTCTACACCTGTCTGATATTCCAGAAGTGGCTTGACTGGGGTAACAGGTGGAATTCCAATGAGTTTATACTTCCTGATTCATATGTTATTTTGTCAAGTTGTTGACTCTGTAACATTAACTTTTTAACCTTAATTGGAAAAGGTATTTCTATGTAACAAGGATAATCAAAGGCAAAATCAATCTTGCTTCTTATGTAGAGAATTATTCACCATGCATTTGGTATTTTGCATTATTTAGAGGATACTTGTTTTTCCATAGCTAATTGAGTCAATAAGTGGTATTTTAGAAGCCTGAGAAGGATATGAAACTTGAAAATAGGGATTTGAATGGCACACATCTGAATGGTCGTAGGTGAGTTCAAAGTATTCATTGTGTATAGCTATTGTCTCTTGAGAGAAAAGCCATTTCAGTGGCATGACATATGTGTCAGAGTGCATCTGATTAGTGCATGTGATTTGATGTGATACAACTTGACAAAACCCATCATATCAAGAATGGAGAATTAAACAGACAGAGGTACCGGTTCAGATGCATCTAGAAAGCAAATTGCTGGAACAATACAGTTGCTGGTAGTTGAAGATTTATGTGTATCTCAGCAGGAGCTTGATCCAGAGTTGTTGGGAGTCATTTTACTGATAATAGTGGGCTTTGGAGTCAGGCCTCAGCTGAGCAAACCACCTCTTCTTTGAATCTGATGCAATTTTGTGAACATAACATAATAAAAGAAAAAAAATGTGTACATCACAATGGAAAGGAGGGAGTTAAATATCCTTAAACCCCACCTTACTTATCATCTCTCATTCAGTATGAAAAAGTCCACCTCCACCTTTGATTGGCCCATGATGTCAGCTGCCATTTCCCTCTTGTTAAATTTTCTAACAAGCACCTTCAGGCTTTGTTCCATGCTGAGAGGCACTCCCAGTAAACATCCGCAAAAGAAACTCATCTTCCTCCTTCAAAACCCTCCTGAGAACTCTCCTGTGCTGCGATGACTCCAAAAAATGTGACAATGGTGAGGCTGCTGGTGTGCTGTCTGCTATTGTCATATTGTTTTCTTGTTCTCCCCCACCGGTCTGTCTCTTGTCTTATACTTAGGTTTTGTCTACATTAGCATCTTTGTTGGCAAAACTTTTGTCGGTCAGGAGTGTGAAAACCCACCGACATAGCTACTGTTGCTTGTTGGAGGTGGTTTAATTATGCCGGCATAGAGCAGCTACACAGGAGACCGTACAGTGGCACAGCTGTACCACTGCAGCTGTGCCACTGTACGGTCCGTAGTATAAACATAGCCATAGATTGTAAGCTCTTTTTGGCAGGGACTGTCTTTTTATTTTGTGTTTGACAGCACCCAGCACAATAATGTACTGAGCCACAACTAGGGATCCCAGGTGTAATGATAATATAAATAATTATGATTAAGAATCAGAAAAATCAAATTTAGCTGAGTGCATTGGTTGGCTTATATCTGAATGTTGTCAACGAGATAGAGAATAGCTCTGTGAAATTATAGGTCTGATCCCACTGAAGTCATTGTCAAAAGTCCCATTCACTTCTGTGTGTGTGTGTATATATATATATATATTCTTTTCACATTTCCAAACAGAGACTTGCATGTTAGCTGATTATTTTTAATAACCAAATAATAACTATAATATTTATCATGACTATGGAAAAGGAGGGTAGGGAAAATATAATCTTTTGCGGGGGGGTGACAGTGATTTTAATAAACTTTTAAAATGTATAAATAATTAATAATAATAATAACTAATAATAATAATAACAACAACGATATCTATCTCTTATATAGCACTTTTTGTCCATAGATCGCCAAGCGCTTTACAAAGAAGGTCAGTATCATTACCCCCATTTTACAGATGGGGAAACTGAAGCACAGAGACAGAAAATCACTTGTCCAAGAACACCCAGCAGGCCAAATGTTTAAAAATCATTGATCAAACAAGAAAGATGGTGTTTTGTTTTTTCTCTTTCTCCATAACATTTAGGTGAAATGGGAGGGTGTTGGCCATGAAGGCTGTGCGAGAGGAAAGTGAAAGGGCTCAGAAAAAAAATCCCGCAATGTGAGAAAGGGCGAGTGCATATTAGGAGTAGGTAACAGAGTGGAGGTAAGTGTGCTTAGTTTCTGAGCCTTTAAAGGGTAAGAACTTACAGCACAGCATTGCTGCAGATGAACACTAGTATTTGCTTTTGTGGGTTTTAGGGCTGTGAGGGAGGGGGAATTGTGAAAAACCATATTTCAGCTGCTTTTTCTTCTTTGGATAGTAGCACAGTGCAGTGGGTGTATAGATCTCAAGAATCACTATCATACAGTCCCAAATTAACTAGTGATTACACTTGTTAATAGAACATTTTGTGCAGACTAGTGTTTCTTCCTGTAAACAATAACATCAGGCCAAGGGAGATAACTCCCCAAATGCCTCTGGACCTTTTCCTTGCTGAAGAAATGCAGCTAAAGACAATAAACAGGCACCATGCAAGTCTATAGTTGGAAACACAAAACCTGCACTGAGCTACAAATCTCTACTAAATCTAGGGCCTTATTCACCACTGCTGTGCACTACATCTGATCATTTAGACCTCTGCCGTGAGTGCAAAGTGGGTGCAGAATGTTGCTAAAGAGGAATCCTACATGAACTTGCACTGGTGGTTATGTTTACACCCATTTTCAACAGCATTAAATGATTACACCAGGGCAAAGCAGTGCAGAATACTCCGTATGGTCCTAATTGTGCTTCCAGTGGAAGTGAATGACAAAAATCCCATTGACTTAATTGGGAGCAGGTTCAGGTTATGTGGCAACTAGCCGCTGTTCCTTCAGCTTGATCAGCAATGCTGTGAGCTGGACTTGGGAGAGAGAGATCACTCACAGTTGCAGCAAAACTTTGAAACATTTGGCTTAATACTTATACATATACAATGAAAGGGTAGGTGGGTTTCACTTACCCAGCACTTACAGGAATGATGTGAGCATAAATTAGTTAATGTTTATACAGTGCTTGGAACATGGAAAGTGTTGTGCATACCGGTTGTTTAATTATAAACATGCGTTTTGATTTTTTAATATTGTAATTATTTTTAAATGTCATTTTATCATGTCAATTCAATAATACTCTTTTATATCAAAGTATCAATTATTACTGTATCCAAGTGAACCTGTTTGTGCAATTCAGTTCAGTGTATTTTACAATGTATTCATTCCTCCTGTTTTAAGTGTTCTGATGTAGGGCATGCTACATCAACATATTTCTATTATCTTACCCCTTGGCCTTTATTTGTCTTTTTTTAATTGTAAACTGATGAAGGAAAAAGATGTTACGGCCATTCCTATTTGGAGAGACAGAAATGATGGATGATAGTGACAGGGAGAATGAGGATATGTGCTGGATGGCAGTCGCCTTTTGTTTTATGGCACAACTTGGTTACGTTAGGGACCTGGCAACAAAATGGAAGTTTTAATTATTTCATTGAATAAATGTCTGAATAAATTGCAGAGGCTGACTCTGGGCTTATTCTTACTATAAAAATAAAAGAGGGTCTGTTTTCTTTACTCACCCCATTGCTTTGCCTAAGTGCAAGAATTGCAGATTGAAACTCTTGCAAGTATATCATGTTTGTAAATAGAACTGGTCAAAAAAACACATTATATATATATATATATATATTTATATATATATATAAAAGCATTTTTCGTAATATATATATATATATATATATATATATATATTTTACGAAAAATGCTTTTTGAAACGTTTCATTAATTTTTCATCGACCTCTCGAATTTTTGAAAAAAAAATTAACTGCTGTGAAAGAGGATCAGAACATTGTCCAAAATTCTAATTGAAATTTTGGAAATTAAATAATTTTTAACCAGCTCTGTTTGTAAAGTGTGTGTTGTATCCCCTGGTAGTCCACATACAGGATAGCTTCTTTAGCTCAGGTAGTAGCGCTCTGTTTTTTTAAGGCTAAATGTTCCAGGTTAAAACCCAAAGTGCTCCTCGGGGAATTGTACATATGTACAACAGAAGATCCTATTACTCAACCTGAAAATTGTAGTTCCTAACTAGAACTATTCCTGCTGGTGAAACTGAGTGAAATAAAGGAAAATTGCATGGAAACTTTTCTCCTTTCTCAAGAGGCAGTAGGAGGACTACAATGCAGGCTCATAAAGAACTGTTCTGCAGAGTGCAAACGTA
Organism: Mauremys reevesii; assembly: GCF_016161935.1. Classification (NCBI taxonomy): domain Eukaryota; kingdom Metazoa; phylum Chordata; order Testudines; family Geoemydidae; genus Mauremys; species Mauremys reevesii. The sequence goes on from NC_052624.1 coordinate 24,235,101, forward strand.
TCCAAAAGCTGAAAGAATAACTCATACAAATTTTCAGTTGCTGGTAGCCTGTCACAGTTAAAAACCCATCTCTACTTGTGGGGCTTTAGCTCCTAATTGATGCTTCCCAATTTGCTGTGCACCCCAATAAATGACCTGAAAGTTTGTCAGTCCGGCTCTCAGTGTGTGATTATAGCATTAATTTTGAAGCAAGAAACAATGAGATGAAAGGTATCTTCAGCCATAAACCTCTCCAGATGTGTTGTATCATAGAATATCAGGGTTGGAAGGGACTGCAGGAGATCATCTAGTCCAACCTCCTGCTCAAAGCAGGACCACTCCCCAGATGGATTTTTACCCTAGTTTCTTAAATGGCCCCCTTAAGGATTGAACTCACAACCCTGGCCTATGCTCAAGCCACTGAGCGATCATCTGTTCCTGCTAGTCTGGCTTTGATTACGTGGAATCCTTCAGTTTCTGCTGTTTCTATTTGAGACTCCTGACCTGTCAACCACAAAATGTATGAAATCAATCAAGTCCCTTATACATTTAGGTTTCCCACCATTTCAAATTCACAAACAGAATGTGGTTGGTGCAACAGCTGTTGGAAAACTGTCCAGTTCTGGTACCCACAATTCAAGAAGGATGTTGATAAATTGAAGAGGGTTCAAAGAAGAGCCACGAGCATAAATGAAGGATTAAAAAGCATGCTCTATAGTGATAGATTCAAAGAGCTCAATATGTTTAGCTTAACAAAGAGAAGGTTGAGGGGAGACTTAAAGTATCTACATGGGGAACAAATATTTAATAATGGGCTCTTCAATCTATCAGAGATCTAATGGCTGGAAATTGAAGCTAGACAAATTCAAACAGGAAATAATGTGTAATTGTTTAACAGGAAGAGTAATTAAGCTCTGGAACAATTTATCAACGGTCATCATCACTGATAATTTTTAAATCAAGATTAGATGTTTTTCTAAAAGATACGCTCTAAGAATTATTTGGGGGAAGTTCTACGGCCAGTGTTAACCAGAGGTCAGATAGGATGAACACAGAGGACCCTTCTGGCCTTGGAATATATAAATATATGAGTCTATGAATGTTAACCTAGCCACAACTTTAGATCTTGGTTACAATTCCACCTCCACACACACCCCAATATGTATGAAGTTGTAATTATTAATTTGAAAGAGACCAAAGATAGGAGTTGCCGTTTCCCAAATTATATGGGGATTGTAGTATGAACAACCTTGTTTACCCTATACTGAGCAGTTTGTTATGTTATTGGCACTAGTCCATCATACACAGGAACACGAGCCTAGAGGGTATCCTCACAGGGGTCAAATTAACTTATGTGCAAAGGTCTATGCACCACTTTGGTCCAACTTAAGGCCTTAAGGCTTATGTGGTGCATAGGCCTGTGCCAACCCTGTGTCCTTAAGGTGAATTTTTCAAAGGACGACAAGCATCCTGAAACATGGTTCAGAGTGCTGAGTACTGATTACGTAATAGAAATTGCATATCCAGTCTGCAGGAAGTGGGGGTTGAGAGAAGAACGACAAGAATGATCAAGGACCTGGAAGAACTCTCCTATGAAGAGAGATTGAATAGATTGGGATTGTTTTCCTTAGAAAGGAGATATAATAAAAGTATATACAATAAATAATGCTATAGACAAGGTAGATCAGGAACTTCTGTTATCCCTATCTCATAACACAGGCACAAGGGGACATTCGGTGGAATTAAAAGGGGGGAAAATTGAAAACCAGTAAAGGAAAATACTTCTTCATACAACAGGTGGTTATCCTGTGGAGCTCATTGGCACAGAAAATCATGACCCAAGAATTTAACAAAATTGAAAAAGGGATTGGCTATGGATATGGTTCTAAAGCATAGATTCATAGATTCTAGGACTGGAAGGGACCTCGAGAGGTCATCGAGTCCAGTCCCCTGCCCTCATGGCAGGACCAAATACTGTCTAGACAATCCCGGATAGACATTTATCTAACCTACTCTTAAATATCTCCAGAGATGGAGATTCTACAACCTCCCTAGGCAATTTATTCCAGTGTTTAACCACCCTGACAGTTAGAATCTTTTTCCTAATGTCCAACCTAAACCTCCCTTGCTGCAGTTTAAGCCCATTGCTTCTTGTTCTATCCTTAGAGGCTAAGGTGAACAAGTTTTCTCCCTCCTCCTTATGACATCCTTTTAGATACCTGAAAACTGCTATCATGTCCCCTCTCAGTCTTCTCTTTTCCAAACTAAACAAACCAAATTCTTTCAGCCTTCCTTCATAGGTCATGTTCTCAAGACCTTTAATCATTCTTGTTGCTCTTCTCTGGACCCTCTCCAATTTCTCCACATCTTTCTTGAAATGCAGTGTCCAGAACTGGATACAATACTCCAGTTGAGGCCTAACCAGCGCAGAGTAGAGCGGAAGAATGACTTCTCGTGTCTTGCTCACAACACATCTGTTAATGCATCCCAGAATCACGTTTGCTTTTTTTGCAACAGCATCACACTGTTGACTCATATTTAGCTTGTGGTCCACTATAACCCCTAGATCCCTTTCTGCTGTATTCCTTCCTAGACAGTCTCTTCCCATTTTATATGTGTGAAACTGATTTTTCCTTCCTAAGTGGAGCACTTTGCATTTGTCTTTGTAAAACTTCATCCTGTTTACCTCAGACCATTTTTCCAATTTGTCCAGATCATTTTGAATTATGACCCTGTCCTCCAAAGCAGTTGCAATCGCTCCCAATTTGGTATCATCTGCAAACTTAATAAGCATAATTTCTATGCCAATATCTAAGTCGTTGATGAAGATATTGAACAGAGCCGGTCCCAAAACAGACCCCTGCGGAACCCAACTTGTTATACCTTCCCAGAAGGATTGGGAACCATTAATAACTACACTCTGAGTATGGTTATCCAGCCAGTTATGCACCCACCGTATAGTAGCCCCATCTAAATTGTATTTGCCTAGTTTATCAATAAGAATATCATGCAAGACCGTATCAAATGCCTTACTAAAGTCTAGATAGACCACATCCACTGCTTCTCCCTTATCCACAAGACTCGTTATCCTATCAAAGAAAGATATCAGATTGGTTTGACACGATTTGTTCTTTACAAATCCATGCTGGCTATTCCCTATTACCTTACCACCTTCCAAGTGTTTGCAGATGATTTCCTTAATTACTTGCTCCATTATCTTCCCTGGCACAGAAGTTAAACTAACTGGTCTATAGTTTCCTGGGTCGTTTTTATTTCCATTTTTATAGATGGGCACTATATTTGCCCTTTTCCAGTCTTCTGGAATCTCTTCCTTCTCCCATGATTTTCCATTTCATAATTAACGACAAGAACAATTCAGGAAGGGATATTAAACCTTTTGCTTCGGGGCTTAAGCCAATCTCTAACTATCAGAGATTAGGATGAGATTAATGTGGAGGGCATATCTGCCTACTTCAGGGTTCTTACATGTTCCTCTGAAGCATCTGATACTGGGTACTGACAAGGACAGGATACTGGATTAGATGATATAACAGTTCCTATATTCCAATGGAAGAGTGGGTGTGCCTTCATTCTATTATTCATAGTGGAACACGGGCATTGGTTTGCTATCCATTAGATGAATCAGGATTTTTTTTCAAAATTTGAAACCATTGTGTCAGACAGTGTAAGCAGTGCTAGTTTTACAAATCTACATTCGGCACTCCGCTTGTTTTAAGGAGTTAAAGAGCTGTAGACTTAGTTTAATAATCACTCATATAGGTGAATTAGTAATCCTCATGTCCAAATATTTTCCATGGAAAGTCTGGAAATCCATAAGATGATTACAGATGAAGTACAATTCTTATTAAAAGGATGAATTAATACAAAAAATGGGTCAAGATCTGAAATCATTAGTAGGCTGTTTGGGAGATTGAAAACTACAGGTCCCTACACAACATTTTAAACTGATCTGGCTTATACTGAAGTACAGTGGAAGTTCTGAATTTTCTTATTGGATTTCTCACTCTATGTATAATGATGTTTTATCACTCCAAGTGGGTTCCATTGAGCTAATCCCTTGCAATGCAGCATTTCACATTGATGAGGTAGGTGCTAATTGGTGCATTTCAAGAGGATGTTCACCTTCTCATCCTTCCACACAGCAGGTGGTAGAGAGAGATGAAAAGAGAGTCCAGGGCCATGGGGACATGTGTTGAGATGCTGGTGGTGTTGAGTATTTCAATTTGGAGGTGCTGTGATAAGGAGACACATAGACTCTTAAGAGCTTAAACTCAGGTGTTGGTGGGTAATAAGCTTTTCAGGTAATAAGTTTCACAGCTAATAAGATTTTCAGCTGCTATGTAATATTCTATTAATAATTTCAGACTTTTTAAAGGCAGATGGTCAATTTTTTTGGTCAAAGGGCTTTTTTGGGCCAAAACAGATTTTTCATAAAAAAGAATTTCTGTGGGAAATGGTTCTTTATGAATTATGATTTTTCCTTATATTCTTGTCAAAAAAACTAAAAACCAAAATTCTTTTCATATTTTGATTGCCAGAAATTGAAAAAGTTTGTGTGTAAAATATCCATTTTGGGGCAAGGGAAAAATGTTATTTCCAAACATCCAAAATTTCAGATTTCACACAGAATTTTTCAGTTTTTGGTTTCTAAAATGAACATTTTTTCATTGTTTTTCAAGAGAAAAACCAGATTTAGACATGGGAACATTTCAAGACTAACTCTAAATTTTAATTCTGCATTCTCTCCTCCGTATTGTGGAGATTTCCTCTGGAATATCATGATGCAGTTGGTCCAACCCCTCTCTCAGAGAATTTGCACAGGTGCAGGGCCAATGGCAGCATGGTTCCAAAAGGACCTAGCAGGAAAGAAAACTCAGGCCAGGTCTATGCTACAAACTTACTTCGGTGAACCTAGGTTGCTCGGGGTGTGAAAAATCCATGCCCCGAGTGACAATAGTTATACCAACCTAACCCCCATACAGACAGCGCTGTTCACGGAAGAGCTTCTTCTGTCAACATAGCTACTGACTCTTGTGGCAGTGGATTAACCCATCAGCAGAGTGGCGTCTTCACTTAAACTCTACAGCAGCACAACTGCATTGGTGCAGCATTTTAAGTGTAGACCTGCCCTCCGTGAAATGAAGAGAGACCAGAATATGGCCAGAATCTGTGTGGGTCTGCATGATCTTCACCTTTTATCCTCTCTATCTGCAGGTTTCCTTGATCAGTCACGTCCCCTTTCTCCTCCTCCTTGTGCCAAACTTTTCCCTGCCTATGCAAGGGAAAACTGTATCTTTAACTCATTGGAGATCTGGGTGCATGTCTTTGTCTCTTGCAAGTGTTTCTATGGGATGGCATAGAGACACCCCCAGGCACTAAAATTGTATCTGCTATGTAGTTCCCTTTTATTTCTTGCTGTCTGCTGGGATTTATTGCACCAGTTACCATAACAAAAATAGGAATGGTGGGTGAAAATATATTACAGATTTTTTTTTTGGCCTGTCACTCTTCCAGATACCCCCTTTAGATACTCGCCAGTGCAGAGAATGCACACCTCCACTATTTCTCTAACTTTCTGTAAAGTGTCTGTAAGTAGAGGGAGTGATAAATAGCATTATGCAAATTAGAGTCACTGTACTTGACTTCTGTAAAATATGTCTTCCCTGTAAAGAGCACTTCTGAAAGAAAAGAAAGAAAAACCCAAGGGATCATATCGTATCTTTACAATGCTTTTCAGCCTACAGTGTGTTTATTGTTATTGAAGGATTTTTCTTAACCACACTTTTTGGAACTTCACTAATTAACATGGTTTCAAATACCGTTTACATGAAACATTCATAACAGAAATTTACAATAAAATGATGATCAGGGTGATTAAATAATAATTATAATAATCCGTACCCATTTGGGCCCAAATTACTTAGCCGTGGCCTAATTTTAAGCATGTAGGTAAGCCGATTGTCTTCAAATGGGCTACTCATATGCTAAAAGCACCAAGCTGAACTGGGCCACTGCACCCTCAATGGAACTAGTTCAAAGTGAATTTCAAGCATTAATTTCACTGCAAAACATTCCTGTGAGATGGAATTACCTCCATTTTATAAATGAGGAAAGTAAGGCACAAAGGGGATCAGTGTGCAAATTTTCAAACATGCTCTGTAAGTTTGCATGTCTTTGTTTTTGTTTGTCCAGCTTGAATCCTTTGGGACTAAGGGGCGTATTTTTAAAGGTATTTAGGCACCAATAGATGCAGATAGGCAGCTATGGGGATTTTCAAAAGCACAGAGGCACCTAATTCCCAATTAAATTTAATGCCTTAATGACAAGCCCGTTCTTTCTCTGTCAGTTCAGTCACAGCTGCCATATCTGTAACGAAGGATCAAGATTCATTTCCTCCCTTAATTCTGATGCAGTTGAAGGTGTTTTAAAATGATCATGTGAAGTATTCATCTCTTTTTTTAATCCCTTCTTGAGGCCAAGCACAAGAGTGTCTCTGTATTACAGATTGTCCTCCTCCTAAATGACCTCAATCTTTACCTAAACATTCTAGGGCAGATTGCAATATATATGGCTTGTTTTCACCTTTTCCTGTTACTGGGGCCAATAGGGCAGCCCCATAGAGTACATGTGATTGGCATGACTTATACAAACTGGCTCACCAGGCCTGAGGTTCTTGGTTTGAAATTGAAGTTATCTTTCTCCTAGGTGGATTGTCAGCCACAGCTAACAAGCCCCACCTGCCTGATAGAGGCACAGAGAGGTGAAGTGACTTAACCAAGGTCACCCAAGCCCAGACCTGCTTCTCTGTACCCTGTTGCCTCCCCTGAAGAGAGCATGTACTTGCTTACTCACTCTGTCTCCCTCTCTTGCTGTCTCTCCTCCTCCCCCCCCACCCCCGTTATTTCTGGCCATCCATGAATCCAAATAAACATTTTCCTTCATTGACAGCACTTTCTTGCCTTTCCCTCAAGTGAACAAAGAACAGTTTTCATAAAAATATGGAACAGCATGTCAAGGCCTTTCCAGATCAAATTGCTTTTCATTGTTTTGATAAATAACCACTATATGGAAACACCTATAGTAACAGCCACAGAGCTGATTGAAAATGTAGGGAAAAAATCTGCACAAATGTAAAAAAAATTGATAGAAAATTATTTGCATTGAATTTTGGGTTTTTTAAACCACCTTGTCACCTTTTTAATACCTGGGATCGTTTCCCAGAGACTGAATCAGTAGGAGCCTTATTATAGACAAGCCAGTAGTGCTGCAGTCAGTTGCCTAACACTTTTCATTATAAGACCCTGTTTTCCATTGCTTATAATTTTACCAGACTTCAGTCTTTTGGGTTGAAATCTTCTACAAGAAATGTCTGCTTCTGGAGGAAGCTTTTTTTTTTTTTTTTAAGTTTCAGAAAAGCAGTGCACCATTTCTGAAAATGAGGTGAGAAAAAACACATTTTTTCATGTGTGACGCTGGGAGAGTAGGTGCTAGTTCATACTAAGGCTCAGAGCTTCACTGAATACTGATAAATGCATAGCCCGAAACCAGTCAGCTCTACCTGTGGGTTAATATAGTTAAAATAGATATTAGTGTTACAAGAATGTGTTTTGACTTTATGGAATGCTACATTTATTAATTCTAGTTATAATGTCTGTATCCCATGATATAAAGTTAGATTGAGTGTTTGCATTGTAAGCCTCTCTGGTAGGTTTCATATAGGCAAATAGGAGATGGCTGGTCTTGCAGTTAGCACCCTAGGCACAGCCATAGGAGATCGGGTATCAATTTTTGGTTTTGCCGTGGACCTCTCCCACCTTCAGAAAGTCACTTAGGACCAGATTTTGAACAGTATTTTCGTGCCTAAGGATGCAGAGATGTGCCTCCAGGGAGTTTGGTACTCACCAAACAGAAAAAAGATGAATTAATTAAAATAAAGTGTTTGTCCCGCACATGGGATGGCCTACTGAAGGCAAATGAGGCATTGTGTAGCCTCAAAGGATGGAGACCTTGTTGATTGCATTCCTTACTCCCTCCAGGAATGGGAGACCTACACATAAACGTATCCCATCAACCTGGATTCTGGGGGAAAGGGCATAAAAATCTCTGACACAGAGAAACTGGGTTTCTTTATGCTGTCTGGACTCTGAGGGGCAAAGATTCCTAAACATCCCTAAAGGACATATAGAGCTGCTTACTATAGAGGCTTATATTACCTTTTTAAATCTAAGATTGTAACTCATTTTTGTGTGTGTTTCCTGTTTTAACCTTGCAAATAACTCTCATTTCTTTCCTTAGTACTTAAACCTTTAGTTAGTTTGATGATGTTCGTCCATCGTTTTCGAAGAAGACCTTGACGTCTAGCAGGTTGTAAGCTGTCCACAGTGCGTCCGCAGGTGGCTGGCAAGGCCAATACGGGCACGGAATGTTCTGCCACATGTTGGGCAGACATGCGTGGGCACCACTGTTACGGCATTTGCAGCTCTAGCTTTACGAAGTGCTCGCTTCTCTTGTGCTATGGTTATCCTTCTGGCTTCAGATGTCTGGCAGCCTTGGTGGATCAGCGTACGCCATGTCGATCGATCTTGTGCCAAGGTTTCCCAGGAGGTGATGTCGATATCCAGGGACTTAAGAGAGGCTTTCAGCGTGTCTTTGTATCGCTTCTTTTGTCCCCCGTGCGATCGCTTTCCTTGAGACAGCTCACCATAGAAGAGCTGTTTAGGGAGGCGGTAGTCTGGCATCCTTACAACATGGCCTGCCCAGCGTGTCTGGGCTTTCATGAGCAGAGTGTAAACTGATGGCAGGCCTGCTCTAGAGAGGACTTCTGTATCTGGCACCTTATCCTGCCACCGGATCCTCAGAAGTCTGTGGAGGCAAGTTATATGGAAGTGGTTCAGCTGCCTAGCGTGCCTCCTGTATACAGTCCAAGTCTCACTGGCATACATCAGGGTAGTTAGCACTACTGCTCAGTAGACTGGAAGCTTTGTAGCAAGGCTTATTCCATGGCAGTCCCACACGTTGGTCAGCAGTCTGCCAAATGCAGAACTTGCCTTGGCGATTCTGCAATTGACCTCGATGTCAATTGTCACTGCGCGAGAAAGGGTGCTGCCAAAGTATGTAAATTGGTCCACTGCTTGCAGCTTTTGTCCCTTCACTGTGATGGTGGGCTCTTGGTGTTGGGCTTTCGGAGCTGGCTGGTGCAACACTTCGGTTTTCTTTATGTTGATGAGGAGGCCGAAGTTGTCACATGCTGCTGCGAATTTATCCATGCTAGCTTGCATTTCCTGCTCTGATCCAGCAATCAGGGCACAGTCGTCAGCAAAAAGGAGGTCTCGTAGCACAGTCTCCTTTATTTTGGTGACAGCCTGGAGTCTTCGCAGGTTGAACAGTTTCCCATCAGTCCTGTATCTCAGGCTGATTCCCAAGGAACTGTTCTGAAAGGCGTCTGACAGCATAGCTGAAAACATTATGCTGAACAGGGTCGGTGCCAACACACACTCTTGCTTGACGCCGTTTGTGACGGGAAAGGCCTCTGAAGCTTCTCCGTCGTCCAGAACACGAGCCATCATGCCGTCGTGGAACTGACGTACCATCAGGATAAATCTGTCAGGGCACCCAAACTTCGACATGATGCACCACAGACCTTCGCGACTGACAGTGTCAAAAGCCTTGGTAAGATCCACGAAGATGGTGTACAATTCGTGATTCTGCTCTTGACACTTCTCTTGGAGCTGTCGGACTGCGAAGATCATGTCCACAGTGCCACGCTCTTTGTGGAAGCCGCACTGTGTCTCGGGTAGTAGACCCTGTTCCAGGTGGTCAATCAGGCGATTCAGCAACACTCGTGCAAGGATCTTACCTGCGCAAGAAAGCAGTGATATTCCTCTATGATTATCGCAAACTTTTTGATTTCCTTTCCTCTTATAGAGGTGTACGATGGACGTGTCTTTCAATTCCTGAGGAATGGATCCTTGATTCCAGAAGGACTGGAACAGCTGAGTGAGTTTGTCAACAAGCATTGCACCACCATCCTTATAGATTTCCGCTGGAATCGCATCAGATCCTGAGGCCCTGCCACTGGACAGCTGGCTGATGGCCTGTAGGGTTTCAGTCTCTGATGGTGGAACGTCCAGGCTGTAGTTGATATCCGCCTGGGGCATTCTGTCAATCGCCTCGTTATTGATGGAAGATAGGCGGTTCAGTACGGATTGGAAATGCTCAGCCCAACGCTGTAGAATCAGAGTCTTCTGAGTAATGAGAGTTACACCATCTAAGTCCAGGAGAGGGGAACTCCCTGAAGGCCGAGGTCAATACAAGGATCTAAGGGCTTCGTAGAACCGTTTGGCATCATTTCTATCAGCAAACTTCTGGATTTCATCCGCTTTGGCACTCAACCAGGAGTCCTGCATCTTGCAAAGCTTGCTCTCTACGGTCCAGCGAATGTTGTTAAAGGCATTTTTCTTAGCTGTTGACAACGGGTCATTCTGATGAGCACGGTGAAGGCGGTGCTTTTCAGCAAGTAAAGCCTTGATCTCTTCGTCATTTTCATCAAACCAGGGTCTATGGGGTGTTCAGGGAGGGGTAGCACCTCTGGTGTAGGGGCATGTTAGTTAGTTTATTACAGGATTGGAGACAGAATTGGGTTTGAGATCAGAGTGCAAATGACCTGGGCTAAGTGACTTGTCTTTTGGGACTGGGAGTAACCTGAATATTGTTGTGATTTTTGGTGTAAAGTGACCATCTATGACATAGTCCGGGTTGCCTGGGGAGCAAAATAGACTGGTACATCCAAGGAGACTGTCTGTGACTCCATGGTAAGACTATTATTGTGTTTTGGAAATTCACATTTGTTACTGGGTTGGTAACATCTAATTATATAACACACATACAGTTTGGGGTCTTGTAGCGGGACAGTCACCACACTCAGGAAGGGTTGAAATCAGCCCTTGAAGAGGACTGGGGCTGAAAGCCAATCGGAAAAGGCTGGGACACAGGGCCTGAGGCAAGCAAGACATCGGCAAGCAGAGGACACTCCGGGCTGGACAAGAGCTAATTCCCAGGATGACCAGCAGGAGGCGCCCCGCCAGTGAGTTTTCGTTTCGCTACATGTGGTGGAGAATGCAAGCATAGACGGTCATCCCTGATACAAGGGGCAGGGATAGGACTGGGACTATTGCCTGGAAGAGGAGGGAACAATGGACCCAGCATATACAGAGGTTTTCATTGCTGAGGGTTCTTGTTCCATCCCTGGCTGGTCTCCGGTGCCAGAGCCCTGACAGTAGGGGACTGACGGAACACAGAACAGATGTGAGACCTTGCTCCGTGTGGTCCTGGAGAACAAGGAGAGACAGTGGGAGGTACAGTGGGCCTTGCAGGCCCAGTTGGGGCAGCTGACAGAGGAGCAGCGGGCCCTGGTGAAACTCCTGCAGAGGGAATTCCAGAGAGACCATCGAGACCGGTGGGAGAAGTCCAGCGCCTGGGCCAGGAGGCCGGTGGGGGAGCGCAGGGTTTGTTATGCCTGTGGGAGGTGGGGACATGTAAGGGTGGATTGTCCCTACTGGGATGGGGGCAGGGAGCCTCACCCAGAATGGAGGAAGGGACAAGCCCCTATGAGAGGACATCTGGCAAGGGAAGTCAGGAGACGACGAAGGTGTTGGGCCTGTGGGCAGTGGGAGCACCTATGGAGGGAGTGCCCTACTTTAAGGAGCCCGACCCAGGACAGCCAAGGGAGGGCTGTCCCTGAGAAGGACCAACAGAAGAAGCTGAGGCCCAAGGCATGAAAGGGGCGGCGAGCCTGCTTTGCCTGCCACAAATGGGGCTACATAAAGAGGAACTGCCCCCTTGGAGGAGGGTGAACTCAGGTAGAGGGGCCTGAGGACCCAAACGGGTCAAGGACTGTCCGGGTGGGTGCTATAATAATGGTAGTAGACCTGCCAGAGAGCCTCCCACAGGGTATGGCAGAAAAAGATACTGGGACAGAGTGTACCCAGCAAGAGGCCGGGACCCAGGCTGTTGTGGAGCAGGTTGCAGTAGGAACCCAGAACCTGAAGGAAGAGGGCCCGGGGGACTCTGGCCTGTGTGCATGGCTGGAGGCTTCAGAGCAGGCCCGCTGCGAGGCCGAAGCAAACACCATGGACCTCACTAAAGAGTATGCGGCCATCGTAGACGAGGAGACCCGTCTGCGTAAGCAGCTGGAAGAGTTGGAAAAGAATCGAGTGGCTCTAGAGGCACATGTGTGACTGGTCCAGGCGAGGAGACCCCCCTACCCCAAGGGGTGGGGATCTTGAGGATGTGTGTGTGTAGTGGGGCAGTCACCCTGCTGCAGCTCAGCCAGGGTTAAAAGCCATCCTTTGAAGAGGGCTGGGGCTGAGAGCCAGCCAGTCAAGGCCAGGCCAGGCCCTATAAAAGGGCTGCAGGGACAGAAGGAAAAAACTCTCTCTCTAGCTGTGGAGAGAGAAGGACCAGGCTGCCTGGGAACTCAGGGTACTGGGAGTAGAGCAGTGCTGGGGAAAGGCAAGAGGGGCTGGGGAGCTCCAGCCTGGTAAATCCCCAGGCTGCGGGCCTTGCTAAAGGCCAAAGCAGGTACTGGAGTTGCAGAGGTGCAGCCCAGGCTTAGGCAGAGGCAGCTGGTCCGACCCCCCTTGCCAACAATGAGTGGCCTTTACAGACTGAAATTTGCCCCAGTGAGAGGGAGCTAGATGACGACTGACAGTAGCCACTGAGGCAAGGTGGGTTTAGAGGGTTGGGGGTTCCCCTGGGAGGGGAAACCCAGAGAGTGGTGGGTACTGCTGGGTGAGAACCCCAGGATAAAGGGCACCAGGGTACGGGAGGGACACGGGGCCTGAGGCAAGTGAGACATCGGCAAGCAGAGGACGCTCTGGGCTGGACAAAAGCTTATTCCCAGCATGACCAGCAGGAGGCACCCTGCCAGTAATTCTTCGCTTCGCTACAGGTCTCTACCCCGCTTTTTGACAGTCTGTCCTGAGGTTGGCACTCACGGTCGTGAGCCACTTGAGGCAGCGTGAAACCATGTGAAAAGTTTTTTACAACCATTTTCTTCAGAAACTCCAGTGCTTCCATGCAGCAGGGGCTTTAAATTTGGCATAGAGGTCTATCATTGCCTTTTACTGTGCCCAATAAAAAACCCCTCCCCCATTTTTGCTCTGAAAATGACTATTTGCACATACTCATTAGAGGTGTTAGAGTGTGTCAGCAAATTTTCCAAACATTTCATGTGCATTGATCATGTGCCATCCCCAGAGAGCTGTGGGCCAGCCACTATGAATGCTTTAGCCTGACAGAGCCACTGAGCATGCTTAAAACCTGGAGCTGAGCAGGACTTTTCTTGCAATTGCTCCTCTGACTTCGTTGGGCTACTGTGAGCACTGAACTGAGAGCAAAGAGCAGAGAATGAGACAGGGGTACTGTGGGGGGAAAAAACAGGATGTGATCATGTAATGAAAGACTCTGTTGAAATTCCTACACACAAGGGGGCTTAATTAAGTTTGCATGAGCAACCTCAATTCTGACATTTCCTAACTTTTTGGTTCTTGACTTTACAACCTTAACATTTTTTTAAACATTTATATACAGCTTTGTAGTAATTTCATATGTTTTGCTGTTTATTGTGGTTTAACATCTCTTAGCCTTTCTTTATTAACTTATGCGAATGGGCCTGGGCAGTGGGACTCTTCAGTACAGTGTTGCTACTAAAACCTGTGATAGTTTTAGGTAGCCAAAATATTGTTGTAGCAGTGATTGCAAGATGGTGATATTATACATATTTTGCAAGTTCTTTTTCTTAGCGTACAGACAAGTTTGTAGTCTTGGAAGAAAATGCCATGTTGTTCTTAGTTTGATGATGTTTGTTCTTTGGGGGAACTATGGCAAGCAGCAAGGGAGTTTGCTTGCTGCATTAGTCAACAAGAGTCAATTCTTGGGGGCAGAGTTTCTTCCTGGAAACTGGACTTTGCTTTAGACTGAAATCCTTGAAAGAAGATTGGCTGCATTTCATGTGTGACCTTTTCTGTTCCAGGCCTTGTGTATATGAGTAAACAAGTTAGACTAAGACTATACCCAGATAGCGTACCACTGATTTCTCCTCTAATGTGAAGCCAACTTGTAAGGTCCTGATAGTTGCTACCACTTGCAGGAATCACAACAATATTTCTCACCATTATTGCATTGGAAATTGTTGTTGGATCAGCTAATATTTCCTTTTTAATGCCATTTTCTCTAATGTAAATAGCACATTATGAAAGGGATGATTGAGAAATGAGATCATATGTTGTCATCCCCAGTCATGCAGATTCCATTTATTTTCCTCCTGTGATCAAGTACTTCCAGCTGGCTTTAATATGTTATTGAAGAAGACAACAGGCAATTTCCCCTTTAAGGTTTATACCCAGGTCATATAGTCCCAGTGAGGTTTCCCTATGCACAGAATGAAAACCTGTTTGTATATTTACATTCAACACCAGTAAACTCACCCTGTTGCTAGTACAGTAGCCATTCAAAAAATGGCTCTGTCATTGGAGACCACATGCAAGATATGCCACAGAGAATATATCTATGGAAATAAGAGTTCTTTCCATTGTCTATGTAAGTCAAATATCCATTAATAGGAGCCAGTGTTTTTGCAGAGTTCTATTTGTCTATTTTTAGTAGGGGACACCCAAAACTTTCTTCGGTCTGAGATTTCAGAATAGCCAGCCTGTGCAGCTCCTTGCCAGCGGATGTTGTGAAGGCCAAGACTATAACAGGGTTAAAAAAAGAACTAGATAAGTTCATGGAGGATAGGTCTATCAGTGGTTATTAGCCAGGATGGGCAGGGATGCAAAACCATGCTCTGAAGTGTCCCTAGCCTCTGTTTGCCAGAATGGGAATGGGTGATGGGATGGATCCCGTGACGATTACCTTTTCTGTTTCTTCCCCATGAAGCACCTGGCATTGGCCACTGTTGGAAGACAAGATACTGGGCTAGATAGACCATTGGCCTGACCCAGTATGGCCACTCTTATGTTCTTATTAATGGTTTTAACAGTGTAGATTATGTTGAGGGCTGGGTGAATACTGCACTATATTTTTTCCCATTTTTTCCATAGTTGCTCAAATTTAAGAATAAATTGGCTTTGGCCCCACTCATACCTTGTGTGTTTGATTATTGTGAAACAATAAAGTATTTAAGGTTTATTCTCATGAATGTTCTCAGAAAGCAAATGTTAAGCTCACATGCTTTATTTCTCACCCCAGCTGTGGTATGGTATATTTTACATAGGATGAGACTGTGCTTGACATAACAGGGGGACAGGGTTCCCAAAACCCTTCACTGGGCTCCTTGAACGGAGGTAATTAAAGAAAGGAACCTGACAGGGATCTGACCACACTCTTTGCAAATAGTACCAAGTTGCATGTGCAATTGTGATATTAAGAAAATCAAATTTAACCTCAGCATCCACTCAATTGTTCTGCTAGTACTGGTCTGGTCCATTGGCTAAGGTTCTGGATGAGGAGCCAGAAGATGTGGATTCCATTTGTGGCTCTCACTGATTTGATTTGGGATCTTAGAAAAGTTATTTCCCCTCTCTGGGCCTCCGTTTCTCCTCCCACCTTTTCCCTATCTTGTTGATTGAGACTGTAAGTTCTTCAGTTCAGGGACCTAATTTTACTGTGTATGTTTACCATGCTTAGAACAATGGGTCCTAATTTCAGTTGGGGTCAGTAGGCTCTACAGTAATGTAATTAATATCTATTAATTACTATTTTCTATTAAATAAATACATATGAACATCTGATCATGAACGGTATATCTGTCAAGGAAATTATTTATTGCAAACTGTTTACTCAGTTTTAATGTCCGTAATGCTCTTATTTTTGGAAGTGGTTATTCTGCAAATATTACTTAAAACTGAGCAAGCTCATAGGCCCAAAAGGACTGGTGCTGTCTGTAATAAACAATGGCCTTCAGCATGAAGCCCGTGCCAATAGGGAAGTTAGAAAAATAAATACAAAATACAATGTTCGAAAATCTATTTTGGCCAAAGGGCTGCAAGTTCTGACAATTGCCAGAAGGTGTAACTGAAAACAACAGATGGATTCTCAGGTGAGGCCAGTATAGAAGTGTGCTGACAGCATGGAATTTTGCAAGCCTTTGGGTTTGTGTTGGTTAAACCGCTAGTCAGCAGAGAACAGCAGGGAATAAATAAAATAGGCTTTAGCTCTCACTATCAGCAGAAGTCTCTGTCACACATCAGTAAATCTTCCCAGGCTTGCCTCCACTTGGCCTCTGCTCCCCATCCCATGAAATGAATGCCTATTCTCATTTGCTATTTATTCCAAGAAATGCAAATGGGGTTGCGTGGGGAGGGGGTCTTGCATTTTGAATTTTGATACAGATCAAATATTGTAGTGATGCCTAAGTTAATTTAGGTGGAACTAGTTACTACTGCCTTATTTAAGATTGCCTGACATCATAAGGCTTCTGTTATAAAATCCTGCTTTCAGTTGCTTAAAACTTTGCCAAGTTTACAACTTGGGCTGAAATTTTCCATACTGTGTCTCCCCTCCAGGCTTCAGTTGTTTGAAAAGTTTCAGCAAAATCAGTTCAGCCATTGTTCAGAATGAGGTTAGGGAAAATAATTTGTTTTGCCTATATTTTTCTTAACATTTTCATTCAGAAGAGCTAATGTATGCTTTGGAGGAAGGACTTGAAATATGCCTTCAGGGGTTGCCTTTGTGGCAGGGACATATCTCTGGCTGTTCCCTGTGAACATTTGGACAAATTTGGCCAAGTTATAAGACTCTGAAAAATCTGCTCAGTTTGCACATGCTCAGTAGAGACATGTTAGAGTTTGGCAGCTAAGCTCTCTGAAGATTCTCTCTGAACTGCACATGCTCCAGTCTGGTGCTGTATGGGCCAAACTGGAGTCTCCCTGCAATTTCTCCTCCTGATTGTAAAGGGCCATGGTGGAACTGGGCACAGAACCAGAGCAGGGATAATGTCTTTCCTGTGCTCTCATACTGCCCCTGGTGGCACCCAGGCCACATGGAGAAGGAGGGGGAAACAGCCTGATTGAAATGCAGTGGGGGAAAGAGCTGGACTCTGGGGATGAAGGAAATCGATTTGTGCAGGACCCCTCAGGTAAGGGGGAAGACTGGGACTGTGAGCTGGGTGGGATACTGGATCCTGAACTGGGAGTAAGGGAGGGAGGAGGAGACTGGGCCAGGATCCTGGGGGAAAGACTGAGACAAAGGAGGGAGGGAAGGTTTGGGAACAGGGGTGTAGGAGGAAGACTGATATGTAAATCAGGAGCGTGGAGGGGGAGACTGGGCCTGTGATATGGAGACTGGGAATGATCAGGTGAGGGAACTGGCGTGAGGAGCTGGGGTGGGGAGAGAGAGGACTGGCATAGGAACAGGATGGAGGGGACACAGGCAGAATGGTTTAGGCTTGGGAGAACAGAGGCAAAAGGATTTATAGCCATTACTGCTCACTCCCCTCTAGAACCTGAAATTAAGCCCAAGATTCTAAAGTTTCAACATTCCTTTGCGGTTAAGAAATATCTGTGCAAACTCACTGGCAAAGTGTGCATCTCATCCCCTTCTAGTGCTTGGTCCACATAAAGGATGACAACCTACTACTGCTCTCATAGTATTTTCTGGTGTGTGTATATCTATGTGACTATATAATTAAAAGACTATATCATAAAGCATCCATGCAAGGGGGGCAAATTGAAGTTCCACAAGCAGTCTAAATTCTGGAATTTCCTAAATTCTGAGTGCATAACATAGCAAAAATAATGTTATTTTAATGCAGTTTTTCTATGTAAATTTTTATATATAGCAGACTCCAGGACTGTCATTTGCACTGATCTCAGCCATTTGTTTCCCCTACAGACTCCTGACCCACTCCAAGCATTAGACACAGAACTCCCTTGGCGTGAGTCAGAATCAACAAATAAGAGTTCTAATAAAACATGATGTCTCTCCAGTAGGCCTAAACAAAATACTAAACAATGAAAGATCAGTTCCACATGTTAATTATTTAGTTTGCTATTATTTGATTTCTTAGTTAAGACTTGAAGTCTTTGTGAAATGAAAGCTGTCATTCAGCTACAAGCTCTTGGGCTAGATGTAGGAATCGCTGGGTGAAAGTCTAAGGCCTGTTGAGTAGGTTATAGCAAAATGTTCCCTTCTGGCCCCCAAATCTATGAAGAAAATAGAAATGAGATATCGATCCCCAGCTCTAGATGCCATAACAATTATTTAAAATAACATTCCTTTAAAAGAAAATACAGCAGCATAACAAAGCCCAGATCCCACAAAATTACATTAAATTAACTAGCTAGTACTTTAAAAGAGACAATGAATATACCAAACGATCTGAAAATAACTTCTCACACATACCCTTCAGCCATTTTGTGATTGTACCCAGTAGCCCTGCAACTGGTTCAGTCTGGGCAACCTAACTGTTCAAACTAGCCTGGGAAGATTTAGTTGAGCTAAGAGTCCCTTTGTGATGTGAGCGCTCTACAACTTCCTAGAAATTGCTGGAAGCCATTTCTGTTTGCATCCAACAAAGAAGAAATAACACTGTGGTTGGCATCAGGTAGAAAAAGAGCAACAGCACATTATAGCAGTTATTATTGCTGCTTTATTTCTGTTAGGTAGTGCTTGAGAACAGCACACCTCAGGGCTGTATTGTATGTAATGCATATTGTATGCACAAAGACAAAGATTATCCCTGCCTCAGAACCAGAGGTGGATTAAGGTTTCCTGGGGCCCTTGGCCAGAGCAAGTGGGGTGCCCCTCTGCAACCCTTCTGCCTGCAGCCCCACCCCTGTTCCACCTGCAGCCCTGTTCACATTCCCACCCCTTTCTGTCCCTTCCCCAGGAGGCCCCTGTTCCACCCAGGGTCCCTCCCAACCCCCACTCCTTTTGCTCTTTTCTGCCCCCCCCCACATCCCCGCCGCACTGCGGCCCCAGGACTGGAGAAGCTCTGTCTCTGCACCATGGCCCTGGAGCTGCAGTGGGATGTGAGAGTTCCTCCAGTCCCAGGGCCTGAACGGGGGTCCAGGTGCTGGGGCTTCCCCGACGGTCCCATGGCTTCTGCCTGCGGTGGGGTTGGGGGCCACTGAGGCTTCTCCCACCCTGACCACCCTGTGCTGCTGCTGCGGAGTGGGATCGGAGCATGGGGGCTTCCCCCATCTTGCTCTCCTGGTGGCAGATTTTTTTGGGGGGGCCCCCATTTGGCTGGGGCCCCTGGGCACGGGCCCTGGAGGCCCAGTAGCTAATCTGCCACTGCCTCAGACAGTTCACAGTCCTCATAATGCAACAGTAATAAACAGACAAATGAAAGGGGGCTTGGTGGTAGAATAGTATCATTTCTTTACAAAATATCTGAGTTTTGTTAAATTTGCTAAAATATATGTCAAAGCTGGTTTTCATTTTTCCAACCTTATTGGTATATTTTTTCATTACTTTTAAGTCCAGCGTGTAAGTTACTTGGTTACTTCTGGAGGTGCCTGATTGAGGCAGGGCAGGAAATCTTTTTAAATATTCTTGGGTGAAATACTGATCCCATTGAAGTCAATGGGAGTTTTGCTATTGAATTCAATAGGGACAGGATTTCACCACTGTTTTTTTGGCCTGAAAGGCATCTATGCTTCTTAAGGAAGATTACATGTGTGTGTGTTGTATCGGATTGCATATGGAGAAATAAATGGGCCAGGCTGACAATCTCTTATGCAAGTACAGACAGGGGAAAATATGCATTACATACAGAGACCTATAATAATTGCTTCTCCTGCACTCTGAGGAGACTAGCACCCTGTAGCTGGAGAGGCAGAGCAGGGTGGCCCAGCAATGCCTTGGCACTGGGCTCTGGAGCAGATCAGATAGACCAGGGAGAGCAGCTAGCATCGTGTGTTAGGCTGCACTGTCTTGCTGCACACACAGTTGCTCTCTTTGGGGAAAGATTGTCTTCATGGAGTCGTGCATCTTCACATTGTCCCCTTCTCAGGGTAGGGGCTAAAACCCCAGTCCGTCGAGGTACTGAGATATGTGCCTAACTTTAAGCTGGTGATCAATCGCATTGACTTCCTCTGTTGGCTGCTTGGAAATGTATGCATGGCGGGTATGACCAGGTATTGCAGATTTCATTTCTTTTGAATTACAACACCACAAGCTGTTAGTCTGTTGGTAACTGACAGCACAACAGAAATGTGTCTATTTTAGTGTTTGTCTATGGCTTTTGAAGTTTAAAAAGTTCTTTCAGGTTTGGGCACTCTTTCAAATAGCTGCCGGCTGAGCTGAGAAAACCCAAGATCCATATGCAGAATGTGCTATATTCACTAGCTTTACCTTATGTCTGGCAGCAATTCAGCAGAGAGAACATCCACACCATAATGAAAGAGTTTGTTCATTTTCATGGCTGTCTAGCCCTGCCCCGCCATTTTACAGTGATGTGTAATGTTGATGTTCATTTCAGAAATGTGACAGTCCTGGCATTTTTACTTTGTATAGTCAAGTGTAGCAGACATATACTTCCATTCAGATCAATCCACTCTGTGTTGAGGTGAAGATAGATTCTGCTAAGGAAAGGATACTTACTAGATCCCAAACCCAAACTATTACTAATCTCAGGCATTTAGATCTAATCATATTTAGCATCTCAAGCAGTTAAGACCTACTCAACAAAATTGGGGAGATAGGAGGGTTTTTTGAAACCTTTGCAAGAAGCCATCATTTTAATGCAACATGTTAAAAATACCGGATTATCATTGCTGTTGGAGGCTGCAATAGAACATTTCCCATTTTTGATCGGTCACTATTAAGTCCTTATCACTAGTGGACTTGTGGACAACAAAAACAACCCAAGTATCAGGGCAAACACTAACTACTTAAAACTTTGGCCAGTCTCAACTTCCGTACCATGTGTCCAAAAGCCCCTTCTTTCCATTGCATCCACTGCCCCTACCTACCCACCTGTGGAGTCTCAGCAGGTTGCCAGCTTCTGCTGGAACCGCTGTTTTATTGGTTTGGTTTGGTTTTTAAAATTTTGAATTCTTGTCCTAATTTTCAAAATGGAGACCAAAGGCTGCCCATCTGTTGTGCCGGCATAAGACTGTATTTGCACGTGCAAATGGGCATTTATGTGCGCATAAATAACACTCATATTTACTGATCACTCATCCAGAAATCCAATTTGCATGTGTCTAAATGTGAGGCTCATAGGGGGGGCATTTTTACAAGTGGACCCATTGTGCTCTGCTTTGAAAATTCAGTTTCCTAATTCTCCCTTGAAATCAGGCTCTCATGCGTCAAACAGGAGAAGCACAGATGTGGCCCAGGATAAGTATAAGTATGTGGCCCAATAGAGACTGCCTGATAAGTCAAGATACTAAGATGGACTAAAAAGGTTGGTGAATCTTTGAAATTGGAGAAAGTGAAAATGGGGGATTAAAGGAGGAGAGAAGCCTCAAGGATTCGGAAGCAATTATTTAGTGATGCTCAGGCGGGTGTAGTGCCAGGAGCAACCTGGAACTGCAAGTGCCCAAGGCCAGGAATAAGCAGGAGAACTGCTTCTAGATTAAGAAGTTGGTTGAGAGACTCTGAGGATGGAGAGGTGGGCTCAGAAGAAAGGGAAATCATCAAGTTGTGTTCTGGAGCAGGAAGACAGGGCAACTTCGGAACAGCGAGAAGGGAGCAGCTTTGGATACACCTCTGGACTTCTGTGGGCTTATCAGAAATGAATCTAATCCTTTGAAGTTCACCCATCACCACTCATTGAAAAAATATCAATCAAAAGTTTCAACAGGAGTGCTGAATGTGCTCTGTTGGCATAAGCTGTATTGACACAGGCCTGAGTCTTTGTTCTGTGGAAGAGAGAGGCTGCCAACACATTGCCACTATTTTAAATGGACAGAAAGCTTGATGAGAGCCTGTGAATGATCCTTTTAAAGTGATCAATACAGTAAATGAGATTTCTCTATGGAAATATACAGGAGGTAGCACAGCTTTGCTTGGGCTACCACAGAACCCCAGTTTCACTGAAAGATTTAATAAATGTCACATTGCTGAAAGGGCCATGAGGCAGATCCTCATCCAGTGCAAATCAGCATAACTCCATTGGTTTCAGAGCTACATAAGTTTACATAAGCGGAGGATCTGACCCTCCCATGTAGCAGCTCAACTGGCAATTAAATTTTGACACAAGAAGTGGTTTTGCAGAGAAACAAATGCCCAAGTGTTTCTGCGTCTGACACCTATAGTATAGATGGCTTATATAATGTTATTGCATGTTATATGATTACTGCATATTAAAGTGAAATAAACACAACACTTTAAATGAAGTAAATAAGAAATCTCAAATAACTTATTTGCTTGTAAGCATGTCCTATGGATCCAATCTTTTCTCCTCTGAAGTCAATTAGAAAACTTCCATTAACTTCAGTGGGAGCAGTCCTGTGGTCTGTACTAGCAGAGGGCAAAGGATGGATTTTCCAGATAAAAATCATTCCAGGAAAGTCAGTCTAGAGTTATATTCTCACTACCCACTCAGACTGGTTACAGCCAAGTGTTATTTAGCGGGATATTTGTTAGCCTAATGTTTTGTGAACGTTTTTCCTTGTAAGCAGAAGAAGGAGACTATTTTGATCTGTGTTTTCTAACAGACTATGTGAGGGATTTGGAAAGCCTTCAGAATTGTCCTAACTCTACTTCCAGTAAAGTCATAGGAGTTCAGTGGAAGCAGAGTAAGTGTGTTGAGGGCTTTAGAAAATCTCAAACTATAATACTGTATAGATGCTTAAAAGACAAGCTTTTTTTACTGAATGTGTGAAATGATCTATGTGTTTATAATCAAATGCAAACACGGCATCCCTTGATATGGTGTTTCCCATGTGCAGATGGATTTAAAAAAAATGCAAATAAGCCATTTTATGAAGAGTCTGATTGAACTCCCAGTTAAAGAAAATAGAAAGACTGGGCATAACACTCAGCTAGTGTAATGAAGCCCCTGTCAGGTTAAAGGAGCTATGGTAATTGATACCAGCTGAGGATCTGTCCTACAACCCTACAGAGAGTAATTTTGTATCTGTCTCTTCTGTCCTAAAAAATCTTAGGTTAAATATTAAGAAAAGCTTTGTGACTAGAATAGCTGGACAATGGAATAAGCTGCCAAGGAAGGGTTATTGCAGATGTTCATAGTTACGCTCAACATCCATCTAATAGGGATGGTTTATGAGTAATGAAATAGGTTTTGCCACAATGGCAGAGGATGAACTAGGTAATTGATTAGAGGTAGTTTTCACACTGAACAATTCTATTTGACAAAGCTAATAGGTATATTTCAGAGGTCCTTACTGATGAACTAATATAAACGCTTCGGTGGATATTCCTGTTTCCTATTGTTGTCAGACGCCACCAGTGTGGTGCTCTGCTCTGTTCAATGTTGATAACAGTCAGCTGTGTGCATGTGTTCCCTCTGTGTGCTGCCCCGGCTCTGCAGATAGCTGACACAGCAGACCCCGAGAGAACCCCCAATGACCACAGACTCTGAAAAGGTACAAAGGCACCCGGACAGGTTTATTATCAAACAAAGCACAATAATAGTTCCCCTCAGACTCTACGGGACATACTACGAATATGTGCCTCCTGACAATGGACTGGCTCAGTCAGTGGCGGGACTCTCTACTGCCCCCTAGGCCAGACAAAGACACCGCCCTGGGGTGCATTCTTATGCACAGGTACAAATAAGTTACACATCATTCCTGACATACTGAGGTGCAACCCCTCTACGTAGCAAGGTACAACCCCTCTACGCAGTAAGGTGCCGTCTCTCATCTTGTACATGTTGGTTCGAACAATCCAACTCTATCCATCATATTACCCGTTTGCCCGTCTTTAGGATGGGTCAGCCTGTTCCTTGTTATCTGTGTGGAATGTGCAAGTATCCAAGTGTTCTGGTACCTTTTAGGTATGTGTATTTTTGCAACATCACCCCTTTCCTTGCCAGCTTCTGAGAGCAGGGCCTGCCTCTGGCTCACAGTTTAACTTTACTTTATGTTAGCAAAGTCTTGACCATTACTTTAGTTCAGGCCTTAGGCCTCATACTGGGCCTCTGATACAAGGGTTTATGTTTCAGGGCCTCATCTTACTACACCTATGATGTGCAGAAGATAATGAAGGTAGCAAGAATATAGAGTTTTTCCTTTTCTTTTAAATATCTTTTTTAAAAAATGTTCTTCCCCTCAGCAGGATGCAGTTGCCACCAGTCCATAATGGATCCTTTTCTTTGTTATTTAGAAACTTGAAGGCATGCTAGATGCCCCCAAGGAGAGAAGACATAACACATAGCACGCAGCAGAATATGAGTAATGATAACACTAAAGACAGAGGCTGACGGATATTGGAAATGACCCCCTCCTGACTGTCAGAAAAGTATATTCAGGGTGATGCAATTACTTTTTTAATTGCTCACCCACTAATGGCTATGCCCTAATGAGATCAAAACCATTACACTTTTCTTTCATCTGTTCTTGCATAATTTGTTTATGGGGGGAATTGCTTGCTATCAGAAGACAAATTTTAAATGGGTATAATCAGAACATTGTCTAAAGTAAGAGATCAAACATTCTGGATGGCACAGGTTTATTTCTGGAGCCTACAATGAGTCAAGAACAATAATAAAAAAGTGGGGAGCAGAACCTGGTGTGAATCAGCCTAGCTCCATTGAACCCATCCAGCTACCTTGCTTAGCACCAGCTGAGGTTCTAGCCCTAGAAGGTGTGCTGATAAAGAGACATGTGGAAGGCTTTTGTTTCGGATTACAGTTTTCAGCAGTAGGCTAGTGGAAAATAAAGGGTCAAATATTTCAATGTCATAGAGATGTAACATTTTCTTCTGAAGGATGGGGAAATGGTAACATGATGTTTGCTATTGTTGCAGCATCGCACAGGCTCCCATACCTAACTAACATCCAAGGGCAAACATGTTCATTTACATTTCTGTACAGCCATGTCTTTCATGTTGCTTTATGCAATCTTGTTAATGATGTGAAGTGGTAGAACATTTTGCAAGCTACTTAAAGTTCGGTGAATTATGAATATTTTTGGTTTCTGAGCATATCCTATCAGTAGCAAAAACAAATAATGCTTTTCCTTTTCTTCATATTTGCACAGTTTGGGGAATTGATTTTTATGCTTTCAATCTGAAAGCAAGTTACAGTGAACATTTCAGAGTTTACAAATATCTGTAAAATTATACAGGCACAATTTAAGGTAACATTGCATACTTAATTCTCAATAGCTCAGCAGCTGGTTTTAAATTATATTTGCAACTCAAATAGAGAGAGGGGACATGCAGAAGATTTGCTGTCATTTCAGATTGCAGTCCGTAAAAAATGCTAATTAAAGCAGTGGGTCATATCTTGCAATGTCAAAGAGATGTGACGTTTCCCTTACTTGGAAACAATAATGTGCTGCTGGCTGCTACATAAGTACAAATCTGACAGATGCCAGGAAAGGGCAGGAAAACCACATGCTGACAAGATTTCCACTTGTTCCGTATTATGCTGAAGACCTGAGGAGAATGAGCATGCTAGCGATGAGGGTTATTGTGCTGTAACATAACTAAAACAAAGTATTAACAGATCTCCATATAGAAATATATTGACTAGATTCTACAGACATTTATATAGGGTCCAATTGTGTAAACACGTACACTACTGAAAATGTACTCACATGAGCTATAAGGTTGCACAGTTGGCTCCTTAGATATGATGGCTAATATTTGTGAGCTATAGGGGCATTTCTAAATGCTTGACACAGTCAGTTATAACAATGATAATGTAAGGGCAGGTTATTCCTCTTTGCACAGATTGTGCATTAGCGTGGGGGGGAGGGGGAAATGAATGATACAAGGAGCCCCACCTTACACAAGGGCCAGTTACAGTGTCTGTCCCTGCACTCGGGGATGCGTCAAGACAGCTCCCTCGGTTTTACTTGTCTCAGAGAGCCCACAGCCGTGCCAACCACATCCCCGCCTCCCAAACAAACATGCACACTAGTATGTGTCATAGATGGATGGGTGCCCACGATGGATGGTGCAGCCTCTGTACTCCCATTCTATACCACAGAGCTGAGGGACGGATTGTGCCTGAGTGCCCAGGCATAGTGTAGGTTTACATTTTGTTTGTTAGAGGGCTGTACTCAGAAAGGCAGTGTGGTCCAGTGGATATGGCAACTAGACAGGCTTTCATGAGCCCTGGGAGCTATTCCTGGGTATGGCTCTGACCTTAGACACGTTCCGCCCCTGTTTTGCCTCCTCGCCTTTGTCTGTCTTGTCTATTTAGATTGTAAGCTTACTGGAGCAGAAACCATCTCTTAATATGTATTTGTACAGTGTCTAGCATAATGGGACCCTCATCTTAGATGGGGTCTATAGACACCAAAGTAATGCAAATAAAAATATTAATAGCCCTTTATAAATACAATGGTGTATTTATTAATGTAAGCAATCGATGCCATATAGTAAAATTGTAAATTGAATAACTAGTACTTTGAATTCTGATAAATAGTGTGCATGGTTCTTCTCCACCCCTAAAACGACTTTGCCATGGTATTTTTCATACTCCTTTACATATTTCCCCTTACTGTTATTTGCAGTAACCACCTAGAAAGCTTGAAAATGAAATCTGCTTCCTTATTGAATTTCCCCATCTCTTTGTCTCGCATGCATGTGTACTAGTTTGTCATAAAAGCTGGGCCACTCCCATTTTGACTGTAAGCTCTTCCATTTTCTCTTTTAAACAGTGGGGGGGAAAGCATTGAAGCATTTATTTAAAGAAAAATATGGAAATGATGAGAGAGCCTTTGAAAAGAGATACAAAGAAGGGGAAAAGGAAGGTTAAATTTGTGGCTAACCAACCTTGACAGTGTTCTATAGACTACTTATGCAAACTAGGTATGATCATAAACATTTTATTTCTCATTGCAACTCTTTATTTCCTAAACTGCATGGATTATCTTGGAGATCAATTTGACCAAGTGTTAGGTTGTGCTACTCTGACTCACATTGGCACATATTTACTGACACAAGGAGCCCCAGATGTACTTGTGTAGCCCGCTTTGAGTAAGAGATTCCAAATCTAAGTTGTGATTTTTAAGAGTCTAAGATCCCAGGATCCTGCAACTGTTTGCATGCAGACAGGCACACATGTGCCTGTGTGTATTCAATTGCAGGATTGGGGCCATTCTGATACAGCCCTAAGTAAGTGCTCTGCTCTGCAAAAGTGCTGAGCAGCAGGAACCTCTCATTGTATCTAATGCAGACTTAGAAGCCTAACTTTAGGCTTCTGGTTTTGAAAATCTTGGCCTAAGTATCCAGGAAGGATTACAAGATTATGATCTTAAAATGAGAATGTAAACCCCTTAGGCCTGTTCTACACTAGGGTGGGGGGTCGAACTAAGGTACGCGACTTCAGCTACGCAAATAGCGTAGCTGAAGTCGAACTACCTTAGTTCGAACTTCTTACCTGTCCAGACGCCGCGGGATCGAAGTCTGCAGCTCTCCCGTCGACTCCGCCACCGCCGTTCGCAGTGGTGGAGTTCCGGAGTCGACGGAAGCGCGTTCGGAGTTCAAACTATCGCGTCTAGATTAGACGCGATAGTTCGAACTCCGAGAAGTCGAACGCTACCCGTCGACCCGGCCGTAAGTATGGACGTACCCTTAGGGAGACAAAGTGAGTGAAGTAATGTCTTTTATTGGTCCAATACAAGATATTACCTCACCCTCCTTGTCTCTTTAATATCCTTGGATCCACATGGCTACTACACTACACTACATACAATAATATGAACACATAGCATGAGACATAGAAAGAAGCAAAATCCCTTAAAGCCAGAGAGGCAGGGGAGCAGAACCTAGTGGTGATTACCTAGCCCCTTAATGCCAACATTAAGTTGCTTTGGCCCTGGAGGAATCTGGAGCCATTGAGGATTGACATAAGCCAGCAGAGATTTCAGCCAGTAAATTCGGTGGAAATCCGTACAGGAGTTAGCCTTGGTTCTAGGTACTCAGTGGGGCTTTTTCAAAGTGGGGAGAGCCAATGGCAGCCTGGATGTCTCTGAAAGAGGGAGGAAGGTCCCAGAGAGCAACAATCAGTTTGGATGCCCCAGGAGTCATGGGTTGCAGTTTCTTTGCTTCAGGAATCCTCAGGTTCAGTGAATTGTAGAGGCGGTGAGCCATACCATTGTTGTGTAAAGTGCCTTCTTTTTGGAAGAGAAGAGAGTGGCCATCAAGAGATAGTACTGAGAGAGATCAGATGAGCCAAACTACCTAGAATATTGAGAACATAGATTGTGTCCATGGGTGGGGATTAACTGTACAAGGAGATGAAGGAAGATGTAAGAATATAGCAGCTTCAGGGACCATTTGTGAGCCACTGAACCTTGGAACGCATACTAGGTATTCTGCCCTGGACAAGGAGGAGCAGATCAAAGACTGAAAATAGCCAGACTAACGGCTATAAATCATAAGCACTGAAAGGGGGCCATTGGAAAGGAAGAAGATCTAGGTTGCCGATGTGATAGGGAGAAACCTATCACAAGATCCCTGGGATGCAAAGAGAGTGAATGGGAAGGAAATGCTAGCTCCCAGGGGCCAGGAGAAAGGATATGACAAGAATGGAGAAGGGTATTTCTACTAATTTTCATCTGCATAGGGAACAAATTACATGAACGAAGGGAAATTGGATAAAGTCAAGGATGACGAGTATAGAGGGCTGGGGAATCCCTGATAGCTGTAATCATGCTTCACTGTCTACACGTGCGCACCCACACTCAAGTCCCTTTTTAAAATGTGCATATGCATGCAAAGTTTCCGAAAAATTGCCCTAAGTCTCCCAAATCCAGCACATATTTTATAGGTTTTGTTTCTCTCACACATTTGAAGGCTATGAAAGGACTTGAATCTCAGACTACAAAGATACATTGTAAGTCACCCATATTTCTGTAGTACATAGTTCCTTTTTTAAAAACAACAATAATAACAAGAGCAAAATGATGTTGTTACTATGGAGCTGGCAGCTACAGGCATATTAATTGCTAAATGGATTCCCTTTGTCAAGTTTTCCAATATAGAAATTAGGTCTCTGAAAAAGGTTATTTCAAAGGATAATACTCATTCACGTTCAGTAACTACTACTGAGAATAGTAGATGATTTCATAAGAAAATGCCATTTTCCACACCTCAGCATGGAGTACATTCTAAGCATAACCCAGTCATTTGTAAAAAATCAAGCCAGGATTACTTAGAAAAGTAATCATTGTTGTTATGAATATGTTTGAAAAAATTATGAACTCTAATGTTATAATGCTACAAAGATTAACCAGGGCAACCTAAATGCTCATTTTCGTTCCGAGATGCTCTACTTTGTGTAGACCATCATTGTTAATGTGAAAGGCTTGGTTAATCAAAGTCTTTCCTTGCACAGAGTACAAGAGATGCAGTGAAGTGATTTAACCTTCAGAGCATCAGCTCCTGTAATTGAACCACACATTTTTATTCACTGGGAAACAAGACAGTCTATTGATGGTTTATTGAAAATGAGAGAAAAAGGAGGACAAGGTTTTATTAAGTTCAAGAAGATAGACTAACATACTTTAGACTAAAGTCATGAAACTAACAGGACTCTTATTGATATAGTCTATAGAACATGAACAAAATCATTACTTTTTCAAATGCACTGAAATAAAATATAGTCATACTTTTAAAGCAGAAATATGCGGATACATTAGGACACGTTCTTTTATTGGTCCAGCATCAGTAGATGCAATGTATTAGAGTATTGTATGCTGCCTCAGGTACAATGATATTAGTACACACTGTATGATAATGATAACTGAAGACAAGTAGGTTATTTTCATTTGGATTAGGTGCATGGTATGACAAGCTTCAGGGGGAAAAAGTAAATGTAATTGATTAAAGGTAAACATAATTAGTTGCTTATGAGATTTTGGACAATCCCATTGCAAAAGAAATACAAAGGCGACAGAGAAATGCTCAGTGAGAGACTATGGGGATTGTTAAAGACTTAAAAGTGAAAAATCACCCTGCCCTCACCCACTCCAGAAATGAAAAAAAGGAGAAATTACATAGAATAAAGCCAACCAAACAAGGGAAGTATTAGATAATTATGAATCCCTAGTTGTTACAATGTCTGTATAGGGTCATGTAAGATGGTATAACTAGGAAAAAACAGTATGAAACTGAGCAAAGGTAAATTTTAGCTGAATGTCAGAGGAAAATTCCCAACAGCAAGATCTGTTAGACAATAGAATAATTTCCTAAGTGAAGTGGTCGAAGTCCCATTACTTGGGTCATTTAAAACTCGGCTGGGAGAAGCATTGGAAAATACAATCCTGTATGGGCAGATAGTGGACAAAATTACCCAGTATTTTTTCCCCTCTAAATCTGCAAGGATAGTGAAATGGGGTCAGAAAGGTAAGGAAACAAAATGCAGTATAAACATAGTTTATGAAAGGAACAAGAGAAAAGCATATTAATACATAAAAAGCAAAAGAATGACAAGAAGCATGTAACTGCTACTCAAGAGGAAGTGAGAACTAATAATAAACAACAAAAGGAAGTCTGAAATGCTAATAACTACTTTCAAATTGGCCTTCATAAAGGTTCTTTATCTTTAAGTTGCTGCTGCTTTATGAAGGATAATGTTAACAGGATGCTTAATGCAATCATCATTAATGAGGAAAGATAAAGCTCACAATGCAGAATCAGGAAGTAATAGGCTAAAAAATACCTAGATAACTATTACACTGCTAACTCTTTGGTGCAGAAGAGTGTCTCTTCATCTGTGAGTTTGTAACAGCACCTAGGACAATGGGACCTGATCTAGTCTGAAACTAATGTATTATCGATTATTAATAAATAATAATAATTTAAACTTACAGTATCTGTCCCTTATGAAACTGACCTGAAGAAAGGTAATATTGGAACCATTGGAATGATTTTTGAGAACTCAGAGAGATTAGAGGTGAGGAACTTGGTATTAGTAAAGGGCAAACATAGTACCTGTTTTGAAGATGGAAAAAGATATTCCAGAGAGAAAGAATTACAAATCAGTAACATTACTTTCATTACTTTATTTCACATAGTTATCTAAAGCAATTATTTCCAATCTAAAAGAAAAAGTTAATAAAGCAATTAGAACTAGAACTGGTTGTAAATAATGCTGGGCAAAAATGTTTAGACAAATATTTTCTTAAACAAAAAAATGCAGTTTCGGTCAATCCTAAACAAATTTGCAATGAAATTTTTAGCCATTCATAAAATGACTGGAAGAGGAGAAAGAGGTGGCTGCCTCTACCTCTGAATTTCTCCCTTCCCCCCAAACCCTTTAGCCCAGTGGTTGGCATACTCAGATAGGATTCAGGAGATCCAAGATCAAATAGCCACTGTGGAACACATGTAAAAGGCACTTTCTCAGTTCACCAAAAATTCCCAAACATGCCAAAGTCAATTCATCTTGAACTCTTTCTTTTTTCCCTTCAATTTTTTGGAACTGCCACAGAACCTAAAGGTCAGTTATTCGCTTACCTCCAGGTGTAAATTTTCTGACAAAAGGTTGTTGAGGATTTTTAAAATTAAAATGTAATGAAATTCACACTCACACACACACACACACACACACACACACACACACACACACACACCAATACATTTTAATTGCAAATGTTTGGGTTTTCTTTAAATTTTTTCAAAGGAAAAAATAATTTCCTGACAAGTTCTAATTAGATGTATTTTGTAATGCATCTCAAACTTCCATTGAAATCAATGATCATTTGTGGTGAATGAGAAACAAAGTATTTGTATGCACCTATGTAGAGATGCAAAATAATAGGTTACATGAGTTCATCAAATCAAATTGTGCAAGACTGAATTAATTTTCCATTTTGCTAAGATAACACTCTTTGTGGTAACAGATATGGCATGGATTCATTGGCCCACATGCACACTCTATTTTGCATGCATACTTGCTCTACTACATGCTGCTCTCTTCAATGGAAAATTTAACTCCTTGTTGATTGCAATGAGGTCTACAGGAGATCAAAAAGATCCCTCATCCACCAAGGATGGCCCTCTGTCCTAGTACTTCTGATCAGCCCTTGAGGAAACAGCAAGATGACTGAGGCTGCAATTGAGCAAAGCAGCTAAACTTGTGCATTGTTGAATAGGGATGTACTTACACACCTGTTACTTTGCTTTACTGAATCTGGGCATGAATCTGCCAAATCCAGCCAACCATAACCATTGTCTCCCTGGCCATTGTGCTGAAAGACTTTGAATTTGATGAGAAGGTTAGATAAAGATACAGCTTTTTTAGGGCTGTCAAGCGATTAAAAAAATTAATCACACTGTTAATAATAAAATGCCATTTATTTAGATATTTTTGGATGTTGTCTACATTATCAAATATATTGATTTCAATTATAACACAGAATACAAAGTGTACAGTGCTCCCTTTATATTTATTTTTTATTACAAATATTTGCACTGTAAAAAATAAAAGAAATAGTATTTTTCAATTCACCTAATACAAGAACTGTAGTGAAATTTCTTTATCATGAAAGTTGAACTTACAAATGTAGTATTATGTACAAAAAATAAGTGCATTCAAAAATAAAACAATGTAAAACTTTACAATGTAAAACCTATTTCTTGTTCAGCCAACTGCTCAGACAAACAAGTTTGTTTAAATTTGGAGGAGATAATGCTGCCCACTTCTTGTTCATAATGTGAACAAGACAGGTGAGGGCAGGTGTTCTCATGGCACTGTTGTAGCTGGCGTCACAAGATATTTACATGCCAGATGCACTAAAGATTCATATCTCCCTTCATGCTTCAATCACCATTTCAGAGGATATGCATCCATGCTGATGACGGGTTCTGCTCAATAACAATCCAAAGCAGTGCAGTCCAATGCATGTTCATTTTCATCAGCTGAGTCAGATGCCACAACCAAAAGGTTGATTTGGATCTAGTTTTTGGTAGTTCGGATTCTGTAGTTTCTGCATTGGAGTGTTACTCTTTTAAGACTTCTGAAAGCATGTTCCACACCTCATCCCTCTCAGATTTTAGAAGGCACTTCATATTCTTAAATCTTGGGTCGAGTGTTGTAGCTATCTTTAGGAATCTCACATTGGTACCTTCTTTGCATTTTGTCAAATCTGCAGTGAAAGAGTTCTTAAAATTAATAACATGGGCTGAGTCATCATCTGAGACTACTATAACATGAAATATATAGCACAATGAGGGTAAAATAGAGCCTGAGACATACAATTCTCCCCCAAGGAGTTCAGCGATAAATTTAATTAACATAGTATTTTTTTAATGAGCGTCATCAGCATGGAAGCATGTCCTCTAGAATGGTGATTGAAGCATGAAGGGGCTTATGAATCTATAGTGCATCTGGCATGTAAATATCTTGTGACACTGGCTACAACAGTGCCATGAGAACACCTGTTTTCACTTTCTGGTAATGTTGTAAATAAGAAGTGGTCAGCATTATCTCCCATAAATATAAACAAACATGTTTTTCTTTGGGATTGGCTGAACGAGAAGTAGGACTGAATGGATTTATAGGCTCTAAAGTTTTGCATTGTTTTTGAGTGCAGTTATGTAACAAAAATCCACATTTGTAAATTTCACTTTTACGATAAAGAGATTATACTGTGGTACTTATATGAGGTGAATTGAACAATACAGTTTATTTTATTATTTTTATAGTGCAAACATTTGTAATAAAATAATATAAAGTGAGCAGTGCACACTTTGTATTCTGTGTTGTAATTGAAATCAGTATATTTGAAAATATAGAAAAATATCAGAAATATTTACTTTATATCAGTTGGTATTCTACTGTTTAACAATGTGATTAAAACTGTGATTAATTATGCCCTTCCGGCATGACTGTGAATCACTGATAACTACTCTCTGGGAACAATTTTCCAACCAGTTATGCACCCACCTTATAGTAGCTTCATCTAGGTTGTGTTTCCCTAGTTTATTTATAAGAAGGTCTTCTGAGACAGTATCAAAAGCCTTACTAAAGTCAAAATACACCACATCTACTGCTTTCCTCCATCCACAAGGCTTGTTACCCTGTCAAAGAAAGCTATCAGGCTGGTTCGACATGATTTGTTCTTGACAAATCCATGCGGAGTCTTATTTATCACCTTATTATCTTCTAGGTGTTTGCAAATTGATTGCTTAATTATTTAATTACATTGACAATCCTTTTGTTTTCTGATGCCTATCCTTGTGGTAAGCTATATATGTCCCACCATTGTAATTTCCCTGATTACGTTTAGGCTTGGCAGAACTGAATTTTAGCTTTTTTTAAATAATTTTGATGGCTAATATCAATGATTATTTTTAAGCATTTTTTTGTATAAATTTAAATTTTCACAGTAACAGGAAATTATGGGGAGGATGAGAGAGTAATTATTTAATGACAGTAGATGTTGAGATTCAAAAAGTTAAAGCTTTATAACAGTTAAAACACAAATTGTCAATGTTGTGTTTAAATATTAAAAGTAAATATCCATAAATCAAATTGTGATAATTTCTCAAGCAGCATTTTTCTTACTTTGCTTATTCATAAATTTGGATTATCATTGATAGAAATATTTTTCATCAGTTTGTTTGTATGTATGTGTAAAATAGATGTTTACCTACATTTACCGATACAAATCTAATCCTTCTGAGCCTAGTTATGTTATTCTAATATTAAGAATTTGTGAAAACATATTTCTGTCTCAGAAATATAAACGTTTGTGTGTGGCATTTGTATAGAAAATATTTAACTCTCACTTCAAAATCTTTCTTTGCATTATCTTTTTACTATATCAAACAAAATTAGAGCCCCAGTCTTTCAAACTGTGAACCTTCAGACTCCAGTTTAGTAAGGTGCTTAGGCACGTGCCAAATTTTAAGTATATGAATAGCTTCATTGACTTCACTGGGATCAGTTATGTTCTTTAAGATAGACATGTGATTCAGTACGTTGCAGAATTAGGATCTTAGTTTTTAAATTTAACCAGTACAATGTCCACTGTCAACAGCCGACACACCTAGAACTCTAGTTTCAAGAAGTTAAACAGTTTATTTGGCTCTAGAGACAGTTGTCCTATGAATTTATCTCTTCTTGCTTTGCTAATCTAAAAAAACTTGCCCAGGTAATTTTCTATATTAGCAAGAAAAAAAGAAAAATCAATAGATGATTATAAAACTGTATTTCTTATCTTTTAGTGCTTATGCTATCAGTAAAAAAAATCTAGTTATCAGAAGACATCCAACCTTCACAAGGTTAGTGTGGATTTGCAGTACAGGAGTTGTGTCTGTGCTATTTTTTTTTTATTATAGAGCTGCAGCATGTACCTTTTAATTTGGTTGTCAAGGGAGACAGGAAGCAATAATTAAGGCTAAAAGATGGGGAATGGAAGCTTTATTAAAGTATATATTGAAGATGGGAATTTGATCTGAGAATTAGATTATGATTAGAGTTGTTAATGCAGCTGTGCCACTCTTGAGTGACAGAGCAGCAGATGAACTGAACAGGCAATTATAACTACAGGAGTCTCCCTAATCTTTACAATCCCAACCTCACAGTCACATCCATTTAAATTAATTTTTACGAAGGCTACAAATTTACAGCTTCACCAGATTGGAAATTTGTTTGTTTATTATTCAGAGGAAATATTTTTAGGGAAGTAAATAGCACTGAAAGCCATCTTGTCTGTCTGCTTGTCTTTTTAACTTGCAGAATTAATAATATGAGATTAATCTGAAGGCTGCTGCCTTTATGAAAACTGATTGATTCTCAGCAGCCCAGCGTTATTATGATTATCTGTGGGAAGGTCAAAGGGAAGGCATGTAAAAGTCACAGCTGATTCATGAGTTCCCTATATTAAGCAGAGGATAAAATAGGAGGCTTGTGTTGATCAGTGTTATAAGTGAGGAATCAGTCTTCCTTGCATTACTGAAACCGAAATTCTAGGAAAAGGATTTTAAACAACTTTGGACATAGTTATTTAAAGATGTCTGTTCAGGAGAGATAGCAAGAGTTCATTACTATGCATGCTGAAAACCTATTTTAAGGAGTTCTTTGCTGCACAAAGATTAATTTACCACTGCATTTTCCCCCCTGCACTACTAATATAAATAATGGTTGCAGCTTAAATTGGCATTATATTTTGATAGCCTACTTTTGAATACACAAAAAGATATGCTGCAGAACTGTTGAGAAACTTGGAAATGGAGACCATGAAACAGTACTGTTTTGTTCCAAAGTTTATTTGGGAATGCAAGTTATAACTGGAATAAAATCTAAGCCCATCAAGTGTAGTCATTGTTTTAACAGAATACTGTATGGGTAGATGTGGTATAAAAAAGTAAAATCTTGGTATGTAGCAATTAAAGAGAGTAAAATGTATTTTTGGCTACTGGAGTTCCATTATGGTTTAATTTAGGAAACCTGGAAGATACTTTAAGAAACTGGTTCCCTGCATAAAGCCCCATTTCAATGAAGTACTTATTCCCATTAGTAACTTTAAGCATGTGAGAATACTTCAAGTGATGGCAGTGGGACTACTCATGAATTTAAATGAGTTCCCTAATGGGGCTCCTTACATGCTTAAAGGTAAGCATGTGCTTAAATACTTTGTTAGATTGAGGCTAGATTTCTCAGTACCTTGCAAGATTGAGTCGATATAGGATATATTTTTGATATGGAAAACAAATCTTGAAACCTCTGAACAATATTCACTGAACAGTGTTCAACATTTATTTCCAGCCTTATAATAAAATGATCATCTTCCTATTAATTTAGTTTCTGTAAAGGTTACCAAATTTTATAAGAACGTTACTATAACACTCTATAGGTAAATTAAAGACAAAAATAAATATGTTTGTCTTAATCATGTTCATCCTGCTGTTATTATTAGAAGTTTCACATACTGAGCAAGAGAAGAATATGGTCTAATGTGAAAGAATGTATAATACAGATGGATGAGGTGTGGGAAAGATTCCTGCAAAGAAGCCAGGGTGAAAAGATTATTAGAGAAATAGGAAAAATATAACTGGAATTACACAAGAATTTCATAAAAGTTAAGAATATTTCGTTTCTAGATACTTCTGTTTTTTCCAGAAAACTCCCTGCATCTCTGGCTCCAGGAGCTCAGTCTCTCTGCCTCATACTCCATGTGCTCAGGACCGTCCCACCACCCACACAAAAGACCTTGCACAATTGGGGGTAGATAATTTCTATACTTAAACATCCTCTCTTGATTCTCATATATGAGACATCTGTAGAACTTTGAAATGATAAACCTACCATTAAAAGGGGAGAAATAACCTGCTAGTTGCATTGTTGGTCCTAGGATATTAAGAGACAAACTTCTGTTTGTGAAAGGAACAAGCTTTCAAGCTTACACAGAGCTCTTCTTCGGGTCTAGGCAAGTACTCAGAGTGTCACAGCTAAATACAAGGTGGAACAGAATTGTCTATTATTATATGTACTAACTACGTATGCTACACAATCTGTTCCACCTTGTATTTAGCTATGACAATCTGAGTACATTTCCCATATCTGAATAAGAGTTCTGTGTAAGCTCAAAAGCTTGTCTCTTTCACTAACAGAAGCTGGTCCAATAAAAGCTATTATTGATCCACGGCTAGACTTTTTTAGATAAAATCATTTTATTAACACTCTCAAATATTTCTTGGGACTGTACACATGTTTTTAGATCAAATAGGGAAGGAAGTAGAATTAACAAAAGTGGGACTTGGGGACTTTTTTATCTAAAAACGTTGCCATCTCTTGGATGAAGTGAAGATTATAAATTGAGTTACTTTCGTAGCAAAAGATGAACCTATTCATTGATGTAAAAAAATATGAAGATTCACTTAAGCAGAATTAGCAGCGGCCATGTGTGTTCTTAGTGGGAGATTATTCTAGAGCAATTTTGGCTCTTTCTTTTTTAGCAGTTATTTCATTTAGCTGAGTTGTTGAGTTTTTGCTATGATTTGGGGACGCTCTTCATGTGCTTACCTTGGTCGAACAGGCAAATGGTAAATGTTCTGCATAAATATCTATACAACACTTTTTGTCTTTATTTTCTTTTCTCCTCAATCTTCCCGGCTTTGATTAATGTTGTTGTTCAATTATGATTCTTCAATTAGTATTTCCTCATTTCCGATTATTAACTGATTAATCTTGATGATAATTGATCAAGAGTAATAGAGTTTTAAAATAACATGTTACAAATTTTATTCAAAAGGTTGTGACTGTTTGGTCTTTTTAAATATCTTTGACTTATTTGTTAATTGCACTATTTATAGCAGATAAGTAATTAACATCAGTTGATATTAATGAATGTGAGGTGAATAAATGAGATATTTTTGTCCTCCTCAAGGGAATGGATATTTTTGTGTCTGAGGAAGACACTTTTGTTGCATATATATAGTAATTCTATGTACTTGGCCAGGTTTTGCCCAGTTCAGGGGACAGCAAGTACATCAGGGATCTGATTCCACTTCAAGGATTAGTCCTGGATCCAGCCCCACTTAGAGCTGCTGCCAGAGACATCTGAGTTGTGCCATTGGAAACAGAGTCCTTAATGGACCTTACACCACTGGACAATTAGCACAGCAAAGAAGAGATCCAGCATGCCCTCCCTTGCCCATGACATGCCAGGGGAATTATCTGATGGGCATTTGCAGCTGGATTACAGCCCCTTTGCAAGAATGGGGCAGAATTCAAAGCCTGATTCCAAGATCATTGATAACTAAAACCTCTAGGACTAAATTTCACCACTGGTATCAAGAGGTGAGACTCAGCTCCATTCCTTTATCCCACTGACTCCTCTAAAAACTTTTTCAAACCACATGATCATTCTGGTATAACAACCAGGTCCAGCTCTTCAAAACAGAGTAATGACACCATGGGGAGTTCCCTCTTTGGTCTCAGCATCAAGCCTCAAATATAAAAGAAATCTCACTGTTTTTAGTACCATCTCTAGATGCTAAAGCTAAGACTTATACTTCTACAATTACCAAAGATGTTGGAAGTATCTGTTCTCTCTGCGGCATCATAAAATGCCCAGTCCATCAATTGTGATCCTTTCCAAATGCAAGGCATTTGCTGATTTCCTTCATGGAAAGATTACTAGCAGTATTACCTCTGCCAAGTCAAATCTGACTGATTCTCATCTTGACATTTCTCTCAGCCCAATAGCATTCATTCTGCACTCTTCCAACTACTCATTTTTTGTGACTAGCAATGGTTCCTCTTCTATCACTAGATTTCTCCATTACACTGTCTCATGTCGCCCAGGGATTAGATCTTGACTGTACCCTCGTTCCCTTTTAGCTCAAAGGCTTTGTTCATCTCCTTCATGAGCTCAATTTCTCTAAGCGTTCCACCAAAATGTCCATGTCCTTCACTGTTTCAACCTTTTCTGCCTGCCCAAACCTCCTAAAATTACTTGCTTTGTGAGATACAAAGATTCTGTATCCAGTGGAAGGGAGATCCAAAAATGAGAGAGGCCAGAATAATACATACCATGTTACACAGTGATACTGCACATAAAAAAAATACTCAAATGCATACACATCGTGTCATAGACCAGGGATGTAATGGTACTTATAAGACAACAGCTAACAAGTTTTCTACAGTTCTGGGTACCTGTATAGTGAGCAGATATTGGCAAGTTCCATGGCGTTAGAATATGTACCCTGTATACAGCAGGCGCACAATCTTGTTTTTTTGGGGAGAGTGTTGCACTGCATGTAGTTAAGTTTAAGTAAATACCCTTCTTAAAATATGAAGGTCTGGGAAGCTTGATTTATTAGGTAAAGTTAAAAGTACATACTTATGCTAATATACACTGGGATGAAGAATGGTCTTCTAGTCGGGACAATGGACTTGGACACTGGAGATCTGGGACAGATCACATAGCAATTCAACCAGACTTCCTGTGTGATCTTGGTCCAGTCACTTAATCTCTCTGTGCCTCATTTCCTCACTGGTAAAAGACAGATAATACCACTCCCTTTCTCCCACTCCTTGTCTGTCTCATCTATTTAGATTGTAAGTTCTTCAGGGCAGGTAGTGTACCTCACTATATGTTCGTACAGCAATAACAGCAGAATTGGGCCTTGATATGGGTGGCGGCCTTTAGGTGCTACCATAATAACAATACACACAAATACACACACACACATTAGTAATAGCAATGCAATAAATTGCAAAAGTATGTCAATAGACAGTTTATTTGTTGTATATTTAGAGATAGTAGTTTTGATACTAATGAATTTGTAACTTTTTAAACATTTATTTTACATACAGGAGTATGTAGTGTCTAGGAATAAGGTAACATACCCTTAAATAGTTTGTGAGCCATTTAATGGTGCTTACCATGTTCCATGTTCTAGAAACTGCCAGACTCTATGCAATGAGGCCTGTATGTTTGTGTAGACTTATGGCTTGTCTAATGTGTCATACAAGGATGCGGTTTCTAAAGCACACGAATGTTCTGTGCATGAACTGCTCATGTAGACCCTGCTGGTGTGATGTAATGTGGTGCTGTTTGAAACAGTACTATGTTAAAGCACACTAAGGAACCTTTAGTGCACACCAGCAAGGCCTAGACAATCAATTAATGCACAACATCTTGGTGTGCATTAGAAATCACACCCATATATGGGCAAGCCCTTAGTAAACACATGGCTATTCAGAACCCAACTGTGCCCATGCGTTTTCTTACGGTTTTTGTTGTATAAAGAGCAAAGACAACATATTTACTTCACAACTCTCCCCTAGTCAAGTTATCTTGGTCCATAATAAGATACAGAATTAGTATATATAAATAAACTATTAATCATTACTGTACTGGATTTGAACAGTGATTCATTATTGCAAAAATTGGAAATGAAATCATGTCCCGCTGACACGATGAGTTGTCAAGCATCTCTGCAAACTGTGTGACAAAGTACTTGTGTGTTGTTATCCTATACTTTGTTGAATAACAGGGAGTTTGGGGGTGGGGTATAAGTCAGATGTTAAAGGTTATATATTTTCAGAATGACATAAGTGAGACAAACCTACATAATTGTTAATAATTAAATGAATAATTTATTCCACATAAATGGATGGACTGTACAACTGAGCAATTTCAGGGTTAAAGTGTTCATTTTTCACAGATTATGAAATATGTGCAATAAATTCAAGTAATTATGCTATTAAGTAGTTCCTCATCTACTGAATTAATTAAACTTTATGTTCATTTCATAATCTCTTTAGACACCCTCAGTTACTGCAGATTTAATCCTCTTTGAACCTTTCTATATTTAGTTTTCTGAAGATTGTTTTCTCACTTCATTATGCTATTCATTTCATACACATGCCACCTCA
Source organism: Mauremys reevesii (assembly GCF_016161935.1). NCBI lineage: Eukaryota > Metazoa > Chordata > Testudines > Geoemydidae > Mauremys > Mauremys reevesii. The sequence continues at coordinate 24,276,592 of NC_052624.1, forward strand.
TTTTTGTATCATAGGTTGTGAAATCACACAACCTATATCAAAATCTAAAAGCCTAGGAATGGGAAGACCTATTACAGTATACGGGGCAGGCTGCAAACTGTAGTAATTTGCCATTGGTTCAGTTTTACATTTTATTTTAAGGGTTCTGTCTTTTTGCTTAATATTTCTTAAGATTTATCTCAAAATTTAATTGAATTGGAAAGAAAAATGATGCTTTCTTGCTGAAAGGACACAAAGCTTGTGTTCTGCCAGTGTTCTACCAGTTTGATACCTATCCTAGTAAGCAATATTTGCTCCTACATGTGTGAAAGAAAGATGTCCCAGTGTAGGGAAGAGATCTTATTTAGGTGTCTGACTTCAGGCACCTAGGCGTTGGCCTCACCAGGTAGAAATATGCATGATTTTTTTCTGGCATAAAAATGCATGTATTACTTGAGAAATAGCATGTGATCATATCATTAAAACTCTATTGCAGACGTTCTCAACCTGGGGGTTGTGACACCCCTAAAGGGTTGTGTACAGATATCAGGAGGTCACAACATCCCTGTCTTTCCCATTTTTCTAATTGGGATGAGGATCCCTGCTAGATCCTGGTTAGATGAGACAGGGGCATATGGAAAAGGATGAGAAACATTGCTCTGTTGTACCTCATATGCTCTAGTGGCCAGAGTGAATGTTGAGGACTTTGACCTTAACTTTCACGTTGTCTGATTTGTGAGTGTTTTCTCTGATAAAAGATCTTAGCCATGAAGCTAACCCAGTATGCTATTCTGTAGCATCATAAGTACCAATGCTGGAGTTACATAGACATAAAACTGAAGTAATACAATGATGAACCAGACCCTGAGTCTCTAAATGCATATATACAATTGTATTTTGTTGTTTTTTATTTGTTTTAATGGTGTAATTATGCTTCAGTTCAGCAAAGTATTTAAGCATGTGCTTCAGTCCATCCTTATTCAGCAAAGCACTTAAAATTGCATGCTTAACTTTAAATCTCTGCTTAAGTCTCATTCAGCTTTGCTGAATAGGGATGGATGTCTGGTGGCTTGAAAGCTCTAATTTGTAAAGTTCAGCACTTTAAGCAACAAGAGTATCTTAACATTTATTTAAATGGGAGAGACTTTTTATTGACCTTGCTGTAAATCAAAAATGGCTAAATAAATTTTGTTTGAAAGTTCAACAAGTACTTTCAGAAAGTCATGACTAATAGAAAGAAGGGGTACTTAATAAAAGTCTTGAGGTAACTTTAACCATTTCTGGAACTAGGTTTGATTTTTCTCATCGTACTACAGGAAAAAACAAAAACAAACAAACAAACAAACACAACCCCCCAAAAGCTATTACATACTCCTCAGCTTGACATGACTAGCAAGGTGAAATTCAAGAGACGTTCTGAATTGGAAAAGAAGACGTGGCACTGATACAAATTGCAGTACATTAACAAATTTTGTTAGAAACCTTATACCATGGCTGCCTATTTCACGTGGTGCTCTTTGGATGCTGCTTCTCTGAGGAAATACCCATGCACACAGCTAGCTGTATAAATTCAGCTAGCTATTAAAGCAGCAATTCATTTGTCGGTACTTCAGCTTGTAATAACTGAAAGGCGGGGTCTAATGAATGGTAATGTCATGTCCTTCACATGAAGGTGTAGCATAATATACTTTGGAAGTGAGCTCTCTCATGTTACATCGGCAATGTTATTTTATGTTGTAATTAATCTTGTGGGATGCTGGCTTTTCACTTATTTATGCATTGGGTTCTACCTCTGGCCATGTTGTTTCCCACTGAATATAGCATAGCTCTGAAGAGAATTTAGCGAGTGACACATGCTGAGTGCGTAGCAGTAAATTCGGTGGTTTCTAATCTGTGTATGATCTGGACAGAAAGAGACCTGAGGTTGATCCTGAACTCAATAAAGAATTAATGGAGGGCAATATAATTAATGCCAATCAACATGGGTTTATGGAAAGTAGATTCTGTCAAACTAATTAGATATTTTTGTTGATGAAATTACACATTTGGTTGATAAAGGAAATAGTGTTAATGTATGGCACTTGGTATTGCATGCCATTTTGACTTTTAAACTAAAAAGATATAAAATTAATATTGCTTACATCAAATCATCAAATGGATTAAAAGCTGGCTAGCTGATTGCTCTCAAAATGTTATTGTAAAGAGGGAATCATCAATAAATATGTGTGTTTCTCGTGGGGTTCTTTTTATTAACATTTTGATGAATGACCTGTAAGAAAACATAAAATCATCAATGTTAAAATGTACATATTACACAAAAACTGGGGATGTGGTAAATAGTGAAGAGGACAGGCCACTGATACAAAGCAATCTGGATCACTTGATAAGCTGCTATCAAGCAAATAATATGCATTTGAATATGGCTAAATGTAAATGTACACATCTAGGAATATAGGCCATACTTACATGATGGGGGATTCTGTCCTGTGACTCTGAAAAAGATTTGGGGGTCATGGTGCATAGTCAGCTGATCATGATTCCCCAGTGTGACACTGTAGTGAGGCGGTGTGGCTCCCGGCTGCCCTGGAGAGGGAAGAGCCCGTCTGGAGGCCGGAGTGGGCAGAGCTAGGGAGCTCTGAGCCCGCCCGTCAGAGGGTCAGGCGGCGACCCGGAAATATAAAGGCTCGACCTCAGAGCTCAGTAAAGCCCCAGCTACCGGAGAGACCAGATGTCTCCAGCCTAGCCTGCGACTGGGAAAAGCCGGCGGCCCAAGGCAGCCGCCAGGATTGGCCGGGCCTGACCTGCGCCCGCTACCCGGAGGATTTGCTGGGCCTGCTGAGCACCCACTGCCCCGAAGAACCCATGGTCCTGGACCCCCCGGAGGACAACAACTGGAGCCAGGTACGACCCGAGGGGGAGTTTGGAAGTAGCCCGGGGGCAGCCAACCCCAGTCTGGCTGCAGCACTGCCAGAGCCCATGTCAGTGTGTTGCGGCCAGGATCCCCACTGATGCAGCAGCAGGTCTTCTGCCGCTGCTAGGGCCCCGGGCTGGGAGGCAGTGGAGTGGGAGGGCCTGCGTCCCCCCTGCCACCCAATTCTTGGTTTGCAGCCTCCTCCCTCCCCAGGCCGGAGGAGGCTTGGGCCTATTGTTATTGCTCAGCCCTGCCTGAGAGCATGAGCTCCTGGTTCTATTGTCCCGCCCTGACCTAGGGCCTGGGCTTGCTACTAAGTTTAGCCCTTCCTGCTACTGCTCAGCCCTTCCTGAGGGCCTGAGCCCCTGACTCATTGTTGCCTGCCCTGACCTAGGGTCTGGGCTCACGGTGTTTGTTTCAGTTACTGCAAGGGCTGCCGAGGGAGACTCCCGTGGCCGGACTAATTCCCTCCAAACGACAACTGTGTGTAGTGAGCCGGTGTGGCTCCCCACCGCCCCGGAGGAGGTTGAGCCCTGGCTAACCCTTGTACAGACACTGTGGCCAAAAAGGCTAATGCAATCCTCGGCGAATAAACAGGCAATGAACAGGCAATAAAGAGGCAAATCTCAAATATGAGTAGAGAGAAATTATTTTACCCTGTATTTGGCACCGATGAGACTGATGCTAGAATACTGTGTCCAGTTCTGGTGCCCACAGCTCATGAAAGTTTTTGATAAATAGGAGAGGGTTCAGAGAAGAGCCACGAGGATGATTAAAGGATTAGAAAACATGCTTTATAGTGCTAGACTCAAGGAGCTTAATTTATTTAGCTTAATAAAAAGAAGGTTTTGGGGGTGACTTGATTACAGCCTATAAGTATCTACATGAGTACAAATATTTAATAATATTTAGTGTAGCAGAGAAAGGTATACCATGATCCAATGGCTGGAAGCTGAAGCTAGACAAATTCAGACTGGAAATAAGTTGTACATTTTTAACTGTGAGAGTAATTAACCATTGGAACAACTTACCAAGGTCAAGATTGGATGTTTTTTTCTAAAAGATCGGCTCTAGGAATTATTTGGAGGAGGTTCTATGGTCTGTGTTATACAGGAGGTCAAATTAGATGATCACAATGGTCCCTTCAGGCCTTGGAATCTATGAACTGTGATGTTTTGACCAAATTTTTCATGTCATCTCTCAAAGTAATTCACCCCTTCCAAAACTGGGACTTGTGGAAATGATAACACTGTGGTATTGTAAAATGCTGATCGATTTGTGGTATAGTGTCATTTCCAGAAGTACTGTACTAGTTTCCACAAGTAGCCATTAAATCATATATTAAATAGTAGCTTGACAAAGCATGAGATTAAGTAGTCACAAGAAAAGTGCTGGTTTGCACAATGAACCCCCCCCAAAATTAACAAATTCTTTCGTTTAGGAGAATATAAGACATTCAGTACATTTGTCCATATAAGAAAGGAAAAAAATCAGTACATGCCAAAGTTTTCTTGTTGGAAAACCATCTCTAAATAACAATGTTTAAGCTGCCACTTGACAAATCACTTTTTGGTATTTTTGCTAAGGATTTCTCTATCTAGATGACAGATCAGGGTCTTCAAATCACCGAATTGCAACTGCACTTTAATCAGCAAGATCCTCAAGGAGACTCTGAGTATCCAGGCAACCAGACAGAGGAGAAGGAGAAGCAAAGGAAATTGCTCAGCTCTGTAGTCTGCCAGAAGAGACTGCTGGAAAATTGGTATTAATGTAGATTAAGGACCAGATTGTGGTTTTTCAGGCATGGCTGTCAGTGGGGTGAAGGGTGGGTTGCAGAGGGGCCATCTTGTGAGAGCCTTGGAAAGATTTCTGGCTGACTCTTCCAGAATCCCTCCTAGGGGAGCACAAATAGCACTTCCAGCTAATCCAGTCTTTAAAAGGTTGCAGAATGTGTTTACTTCAGCTCCTAGCCAGCTTCATCCTAACTCTGCACTTCCTGGTCCCCTTTCATATAGCTAGCTTTCCTAGGGGTGCTGTGCCCTGCCACAAGCTCTTTATTTTCAGTTGGGAAGATTTGCAAATACACAGATGGCAGTGAGGTGGTTAATTCCTGTACTTCAGTGGTGTAATTCCTGTATTTAACTGCCATTTGAAAACTTCCCCCCTTATGATGATAGGAAAGCGTGCTTTAATATTCACACACACCTCAAACATGGGAATGTTTAATTTGTACTGTTTGCTTAACTCATTACAATGTTTGGTTTAAAAACACACACAGAGGGATTGTTACTACTGTGAGTTACATAGGTGAAGAACTAGAATCTAACTACACTGCAAATGGGATAACTCTGTGTTTACTCTGCTGTAACTGAGAGCAGAAAGTAGCCCCTAACCTTAACAAGCTGTCAAAAGGTTTCCAGTGATGGCTTAAACCCTGAAAAAGAAAAGTAACTCTGATAAATCACACAGAACTATGCCTTAATTAAATGATATTCTTTATAGCCTTTCCTGAATAGGGATATGTGGTCTAAATGTTTGTTGTTGATCTAACTGTCTTGTCAGTATGACTGTAAGAAAAAAAAATCAGTGATGTACATTCATCTGCTTCATTAAAGTAAAACACACAATGACTTTGAAAGCTGGAGGTTAGATGCTGTGGCAAGGATGATCTTGATTCTCAGTAAAAGAGATTAACAAAATTTTTAATGAATGGAGGAGCTAGTGTAAGGACACAGAATAGAAAATAATGTTAAAAATTCTCTTTCATCCTCTTCCAACACTTACTGCAATCCCACCATCTAATTCTATCAACATCCCACTATGCTTTTTTATTCATGTTCTTTGTAATATTATTCATTTTTGCAAAAAGATTCATAAGTTCCAACACTATGGAGAAAATCAGATGTCTTTCAAAAGGAAGTTGGGTGAGTTTCATCTTTGTGGTGAAGAACATTTAAGTGAAGTAGCATCAGGTTCTAAATATATATGCAGTGAAGTTATTTTTGCAAATTCCTTCATAATGGAAAGATTGTAAGATACAGAATCACAATCATTTTCAGAGGGACTTATTAAATCTAAATGCGTCATATCAGTCTTTCATGTTGCTCGTTTATTTTCTGTCTCAAAGATATTTGTTAGTAATGGCTGGAGTAAAACTATTGGCAAGACAATTAGCTGACCCTTTCCCATTGCTCCTCACACTTTATTGTAGCTAGAGTATACACCTTTTGTTGCATCTCCTTAGCTTTCACAGTCCGATCAAGGGCAGCTGATATGAATGTGTGGATCACATACTGCTGAAGGATGAGGTGTTGATTCTGTAGATGGCATTCTTCCCCCTCAGGACTTATCTAATACCCCAGCATGGTATCTGGAGCTGCTGGGTCAGCCATCTTTTGCGTGATGCTGTGTTGCGGAGCAGGGATGAGTAAGGAGCACAAAATGGCATTTCCACAGGCGTAAACGATTTATTGAAGATAATTCAGAAATGACATATAGTCTGCATGACTTCTGGGTCTAGTTAAATCTTCATCATTAACCCTTTATGTGTCCTTCGGCACATGGGACATAAAATTGAAGTTCTGCTCAGTAATTAATAAGAACTCCATGGCATTTTTCACCAGAGTGTGTCTAGTAATTTGTGATATTGCAAGTGGGATATGAGCCAAATCCCTACCGTTGGCTGCTGTGGCTGGGGATTGCCCTAAAATAAAGGAATCCCTCTGTGGTGTAAAGCCGTTGTAAGGGGCAGGAAAGGTGATAGGGCCAGAGAACACTGTGCTCTGGCAATCTTAAACCTATGGCTACTCAAAACTGTACCAACGCCAGGCTTGGTCCCCAGCCAGCTCCAGAATTGGGGGAGATGGGAGGTAGTTTTGAGGGGCACTTTTGGATCTGCTCCAATCTGCCACAACAAACATGAGCTTGGGGCAACTGATTGTATTAGCCCACCATTCCCACCTACTATTCGTCATTTCCTGTACAGTTGTGTAGTGTTGCTGTGCACTCTTAAGCAGTTTGCCTCATTCAGCCTCTGAGGCGTCTGCTTTTCAATGGTGATGGAAATGGTCCACCTCTACAGCACTTTTGGCATGAAGGGAACTATGTAAATGTAAAATTATCATCGCTATAGTTACCAGTACTGTGAAATAAAAAGTAAATTCTAATATTTTTCTTTCCTTATGTTCTCTCAGCTCTGCTTAATAGCAGATATCCACAACACTATTTATTACCTACACTAACCCAGGGGTCCTTTTTCATTTTAGGCAGCAAGCTGTGAATCATCTACTGGGCATTTGACATGTACTGTAGGACTTCAGGGATTTAAGATAAATTAGACTAAGTTATATTAGCGTCTCATCTTAGAATCTTTGTTTGTTTATAGACTACTTAGCGATTATGAGCATAGATCTACAAAATGGAAATTATTTTGCACACACATAAAACTCAAATTTACTAAAATACACTGGCTAATGAAGTTAACTTTTGGAATTACTTTAACTCCTGAAATGTAGAGCCTCTTTAGCTGTGGTAATGAGGTACTTGATGAGAGCTAGGGCAGTCCTTAAGGCTGAAGAGGGGTTTTTAACATTATTATTATGCCTGATGTGATGCTGTGGCAAGGAAGAACAAAAAACATCTTCAAGCTCTTTTTTTTTGCTTTGAGTCTGGCAAAATTGCCTCCTCATGGCAGATATATTTAGGAATATAAAAGGGCCAGGCTGTGTGAAAGGAGCTGAACAACAACAAATGCACCCTTTTTTTTTTTCATTTCAACACTCCATATTGAGAGACTTTAATGCTGAGCAGCCCTTGTTTCAGAAAGTATTAAAATTAAATAAAATATAAAGACTTATAATCTATATCCTGTGATGGTGGTGGTGGTGATGATGATAGCTCCTTCAGGAAAGTAATGGGTCAAACTCGGAGTGAGTTTATCTTTAATTCATTAATATCTTTATAAATTCTGTTTTATGGCAATCACGTATCATTGGATTTTGAGGGACAGTACCTCAGCTGAGTTACACTAGCTGAGGGTCTGTCCTTGAGCTCCTCCAAGCAGGTTCTTGTCATCCTCCTCAGAGCAAAGCACATATTAGGTGCTACCCCACAGAAGAAAGAATAATATTATGGCAATTTGAGGCCTGATTGACATATGAAACAAAGCATGTGATTAAAAAGTAAACTGTGCTCCTTTATGACAACTTGAAGGTCACTGGTAAACCACATAGCCCCTTTGTTCCTTTTATACATGAATGCATAATAATCTACAGATAAATAATATACATTTTAATTATTGTACTATATTATCTACAAATTTTAGGCATAGGACAAGATCTAATTATCATTACTATTATTTGTATTACAACAGAGCTTCAGAACCCTAATCAAGAATCAGGACCCCTTCCATTCCTGCTCATCAGAGCTTAAAATGTAGGTGTTAGACAAAACACAACAAGTGAACAAGACAGACAAAAGGAGTCGAGGTGTTGGGAGGTCAAGACAACAACAAAATAAACACAAAGGCAGAAGTCTTCTACTGACATCACGGCTGTAAATAAACATACAATTTGCCCTGAGTGTAAATTAACAAGTTGTGCAAGTCATATCTGTCTTCTAACCATCATGCTATGTCTAATCATGATGGTAAGTTTCTCAGTGGAGGGACCATGTCTTGTCTAACCTAAGTCCTGGTCCTGCATGGGTAGATGAGTGCATGCAGGAATAAGGAAAGCCACATTCTTATTTCAGATTGATAAAAGGAACATGTGATTGGTAATTAGCCCAAAACTATGCAGAAACATCCAACTCTGTCCTGTACCCCAAAGAGTGCCAATGAAATGTAGTCCTAATTTAATGCATAGAGCAAGGGAGTCCCTGACACTGTGTCTTTTTGACAGGATGTGCTATGCCCAGTGGAAGATCACCCAGAATGGGTCGGGGTCAGAATAATCTGCATACTAGCAAATGAGGGAATTCACATGTAGGTGCCTAAAAAGCAGGGCAGAACAGCGCATCCTGATTCTTAGGCCATGCAAGAGGACAACAGTGGAAAGACGAATATTTGTCTGTGCTAGGCTGTGTATCTGTATGGGTTGAATAACCCATTTTGAAAATATTGGTGGTCATTGTGGGCGAAATCCTGATTCCATTGATGTCAATGACAAAACTCACGTTCCCTTCAGTGGTGCCCAGATTTCACCTTATGTCTTTACATGCTAGCCCAGTGATGGCATATCTGACTGTTTCTACCAATGTAAGAAAATATTTAGTGGATCCTATAACTCAGTCATTAACTGTGCTGTCCAATGGACACTTTATGGGAAACCTAAACAAATATGAGTTGCCTAGTAGGGGATGAGACATTTTTTTGGCCATAACCTTCCATTCTCATCCTGGGCCTACATAAGTTTATGCCCCATGAATATCGCTTCATGTTACAATATTCTAAAGAAGAACTTACTCAAAGCTGTTAAGTGTCATCTGGTTTCACCACAAATTATTTTGACACCAACCCATGAACTGGCCAGGTTCACTGAAGGGTTCATAATTCTTAGCAAGTATTTTTTAAAAAACTTGTTTGATATTTGAGTTTGTAATTAAACCTCAAACCAGGTTTTTCAGAGACATTTTGCATAATTCCAGAGACAAGCTGCTAAACAAAGTCACTCAACACCCGATCATCAGGACAGAAAAGGTACTGTACCACAAACAAACAATGGGTCTGATTTGAATCTATTCTTGGTGACATCAGTGTAAATCAGAAAAGGAAATTCACCAAAATCCACAGAATTAAACAGACCTAAAAACAGTACAACTGAGTGCAGAATCAGGCCTATAGTGCTCACTTGTGCCTTCCATTCGGAAACAGTTCTGGTCACAACACAATCCTCCTAATCATCCACTGTGCTTCCTTTATATTCTCACATAACCATCCTATTAATACCATTCTAACAATACACCAGCAGTGCCTTTACCCTCAGAGAGATTCTGGCCTTCAGCTATTCCATTAATGGGCACATAAGTCCCTACCATAGTTAGACTGCTACTCTGTAGCTTTTAAAGCATTAGTAAAATACAGAACTTTCTGTCTCAGCTGCTGGGACCCTTGAGAGACTTGAGCTCGGAATAGTTTCTATGCCTTCTCTCCATAGGTCTGGATACAGACCCTGCCATATCTCAGCCATGCACCACCACAGAGAGAAAACGTGGACTTAAAGTAAAATTGAATATAAATCTGTGCTATCCACAGACATTTTGTGCACCAACAGCAAAGCAAGCTCAAGGTTGCAACAATGGACAACCTCTTCCAAAGCTATAGAAAGAGCAGAGCAGCTAGAATCAATCACTGAAGACCCATTAATGTCTACTAATCACTATATGTCTTCCAAAAATATCAATCTTCAATAATCCTTTAGAAAAGCTCTATCAGGGGCAATGTGTGTTTAAAAAAAACCCAGTCATTTAAATATCCTTAAAGACAAACGAAAAGACTTATCTCAACTGGCATTACAAAAGTGTTTAGTGCACATTTAGATGACTGTACCGTCTTTGGCCTTCACAGTTTTTATACTAGGCCTGCTTCTCAGAGCATAGTTATTACCTTGTTTCTAATGTACACAATCAAGAAGACATGGAGCTAATTTATTATCTTGCTTTGAATTACGTGTACTGGCCTCACAAACAGCCATTTACCTGCTTTGGACCATTTGTTTAGTACTTAATAAAAGCAAGTTCATGAAAGGTGCTATGATTGATTGCAGGAAATGTTTTTCCACAGCAGCAATATTTGTCTGAGGACACTAGGAGAATTAGCAATAAGTATATATAGGTGCAGGTGGGTATTTCAGTTCCATAGGGTACATGGAGGAAGGCATTTGGAGTACTACACTCAGAATGCAGATTATTTATTTCTCTACAATTAAAACAAAACTCCTAATCTTTTTCCAAGACTATTTCGTCTATACATTTGAAGACCACTGCTCCAACGCATTTTTAGTTAAGGAATGGCTTCGCTAGAAGATTAAAAATATACTTTTTCTTTAACTTGTTATTGAAAACCATGCAGTTCATTCATTGCATCCATATAAACATCTAGTAGATTTAAGGCCAAGTTTGCAAAAGCGAGGCGCACCAGTCCCATTGATCGTAACTTCCTAAGTGCTCTTGAAATTCCCACCCTTAGGCAGCTTCTGGGTCTGTTCCTGAGTTCCCTGCACACTCAAAGCTCTCACTGCAGTCAGTGGGAGTTGCAGATGCTACGTAAGGATGAAAGGGTTATGCCACCCTGGGCCTGATTTTCCATGGTCTTGTACCTTGTGTAGTCATTTACATTGCTGTAAAATGCTACCACCAGTGTAAGTGGGTGGAACGCTCTGATTTGCACTCATTTTGTACTGGTGTAAATGACTATGCAAGGCAGTGGAGAATCAGACCTTCTGTCAGCATTATACCAGACACTCCAAAATTTCTTTTGATCTGTTTATTATACATATCTAGTGTAGGTGTAGCCATGTCAGTCCCAGGATATCAGAGAGACAAGGTGGATGAGGTAGCATCTTTTATTGGACCAGCTTCTGTTGGTGAAAGAGACAAGCTTTCAAGCAACACAGAACTCCTCTTCGGGTCTGGAGGAAGAGTGGGGTGTGGCTCAAAAGCTTGTCTGTCACTCACCAACAGAAGTTACTCCAATAAAATATATTAGCTCACCCATTTTCTCTCTCCTGTTCATTATATAATATTTACATATAGTGTTTGCTTTTTTTGGTTCATTGCTAAGACATGAAGATTTGCTCTCTAATGGCTGATCATTTGGTGAATAATTCTTTTGGATAATGTTAAAACTTGCCGTTACGTAGGCAAAATATAAAAACATCATGATTCCCATATTGCACAGTTAGTGCGTACACTCACCAATAGTGACTATTTTTTCCAGTGTACACCTCCTTATCAATTTTTCCCTCAGGCCTTGCACCTCTTCATAGTATGGATTTATCAGGTTTAATTAGATATTGTGCAGCAAATGTCTAACAGGGTTCACGATGTTAGTCACTGGTATTTGATTTTTTTTTAATTGCTACACGTGCAAAATGGCAAAGACGTGTTCTTTAAATCAAGAACACATAGTATGCCTCTGATAGCTAAAGCATAGAGGGAGTTAAACAGGAAAGTGAGATTGAAAGGGATGAGATGTAATCTTGGCAGCAGCATTTTGCATCAGCTGGAAGAGGGCAAAATAAGGAGGCCATAGGAGTGGAGTTTACACATCAATGGTATGTCTACATGGCAATAAAAACCCTGGGGCACTGAATCTTAGAGCCTGGGTCAGCTGACTAAGGCTCAGGGTGTGGGGTTATAAACTTGCAGTGCAGATGTTTGGGCAAGGGCTGGAGCCGAGGATCGGAGACCATCCCCCTTGCAGGGTTTCAGAGCCCAGGCTCCAGCCTGAGCCCTAACATCTCCACTGCAGATTTATAGCCTGGCAATCTGAGCCCCATGAGCCCAAGTCAGCTGACCCAGGCCAGCAGTGGCAGTGCTGTGGGTCTTAATTGCAATGTAGACACACCCCAAGATTTTTAGCCATTGGGAAAGAGAAAACCAGACTGATCTTGGAAATGTTTTGGAGAAATAAGAGTCAGGATTAGGATGTGTCTTTAATGCTATTACTTGTATTAATGGAGCACCTATGGAGCACCAGTCATGGAACCCATCCTGCTAGGCCCTGTACAGAGAGAGAGATCCCCTGTCTGAAAAAGCTGACAATCTAAGTACAAGACAAGAGATGGAGACAGACACATTGGAGCCCTTGGAAACAATGAGACAATACAGGTCATGGTAGTGGTCGCAGAACACCAGTTGACTAACCATTGGTGATCTTTAATTTTTATTTATTTATTGGAAGCATCATAGGAAAGAAAGGAGTGTGGGGCAAAGGAAAGGGAGGAGTCACAGATGATCTTCAGTTTATGGTCTTAAGCAGCAGAGAGGATGGTGTGATATTCCCATCAGAATCAAGTAGTTTCATTATTACAGTTTCAAAGCCAGTGTGCAAGGAGCCTATGTCCATCTTCGGCCAGTGCCTCATGGAGCCATTTCCTAGTCTCACAACCAGAATTTACTTCTTTTTATTGTTCAAATGTGCTGTGTCTATTTCCTGTAAAGTGCATTTTCAAAGAAATAAATGGGCAAAGGGATTTTTTAATTTTTTTTACTGAAGAATTTATATAGCAGCTCACTTGATACTGAGGCAATTCATGTATTTATTTTTTTAGCTGTTGGAGTAGCTGAGCAATACAGGAAACATGGCAAGCGGGCTGCTTTTATTTTCATGTGTGCCACTTCAGTTCAAGTGCTGCAAGCCCCGCAGTAAAATAAATTAAGGGAAGCTAATGGTATCCAGTCTTTCAGTGCTGTAGCTATTCCTGTAGTCTTACTGCAGTTAATGTGCCCCTTTAGAGATATTAGGGCCTAGTTGCTCTCTCACACCACTTTAAAACTGGTGTAACTCCATTCGCTTTAATGGAGCTGCTCCTGATTTACACTCATCTAACTAAGATGAGAATCAGGCCCAATCGGAGCACGCTCCCTACCTTTTTTACCCTTTATATTTTTAGCTACTTCTCCTAGGGAAAGGTGCTGAGGAGTTTGGGGAGAATGGAGAGTAATCTATAATTCTCTTTAACATTATGTTATTGTGCCCTAGAAATATATCATACCAAAAGAGTAAATATCCCAAAGCGTTATCGAGTATTATTGCCATGTTATCCAGAAGGAGGCATATTCCTGCTGGTCTAGCTTGGTGCTGGGGCTGATGCTATCCAAATGTCAGCAGTGTTCAGATCCAGAGCTTTGGTTCTGTCCCAACTTTACTGCACAGTGAGGGATTCTGCTTTCACTGTCAATCCTGGGAACTGTAAGTTGGGGATGGAGGTTAGGAAACTTCTCTACTTATCAAGCATCCTAAGACCTTTGGCAAGTGGACCATAGCTGAGATGCAGAGTCTATGATTATGCTGCAGTTAAGCTCTGAGGACAAATTCAGACCCTGGTGTCAGCAGGGGCAACTTCGTTGACTAATTTGTGCCCACTTAAAACCAAATCTGAATTCAGCCCACCATCTAAGTAAATGAGAATTTTCATTCCCAGGCTCCTTAGCAGTTGAACTACTGGTCTCATTATCATTGTAAACACCTTTGTAGCAAAACACAGAGCAAATGTCATTAGCCCAGATTGGCAGAAAACGCCTTTCCAAGTAAATTTCATGTACTTCTTGAAACTTGGATGTACCAGAATACTGAGAACCTGTGATCAGATCTTTCTTGCTAGGAAGTCAGAACTGTGAACTGTGACTATAAAGTCAAAGCAAAACAGTCAGTTGGTGACACAGTGATGGAGAAGATATGGACAGATTCACTGAAAATAGGGTGACATCATTTAAACTGAAAACTGTGAAATGCAGCTAGCTCAGTTACCCAGCTACCTGATATGTGTCTGTCACAGGGCGAGCTGGCCTTTAAAGGGAGACCTGGGTTCTGCATCTCCAGTGACTAGTTTACCTCTCAGTCCAGCGGTCACATGAAGGAGCTTGTGAAGGGAAGTAGGCCTGCTGGAGATTATAAGTGCAGCCTCAGTTCTGTCAGGGAGGAAGGTTCAAAGAAGTGGAGGGATTGTGTGAGCTGCTCTACACAGAGACTTTGCTTTCAGAGGGGACCTGGGAAGAGGCTCACCACACCGGATAGATGGAAGGGCTCGGCTGGAGCTAACTATTATCATATGCAAGGGCAGATGCCGGAAGAGGAAGAGGTGGTTTTTGTAAACATCAGGCATCAAGACTTGGGTTTGAGAAAGTGAGACTGATGAAACTGTAGAGAATGAGAAGGATGGGTTTTGATTTGGGTTGACACTGAACTGGTATTTTTAATAAACCCCTACCCTAAGAAGGGGTATTGTACTTGGATGATGTGAGAGTCTGTGCCATAACTGAGGGCAGCAAGAAGAGGAAACTGAATTAGCATCAGGGTTCAACATTAGGATTGAGTAAAATCCTACAATAGTTTCCGTATGGCCCCAATTCTAAGGGCTGTGGATAAAGGGCTTTGGATATCCTTCCTCTATATCCATGGAGGTCTATCCATCAACATTCATTTCTGAAATGGCAAGTACTAACAGCAACGGTATCCAAGTATGGGAACCTGGGTAGTTTGATTTTCTTTTCCAGTGCAACGTAAGCTGAAGACTAGAGGAACACGCAACTCTCTACTCCTAGAATCTTTTATTCCATAAGTGAAAAATATCTGTCAAGTGGTACAGGGTACGTATATCTCTGGTGACACTTTCCCTCTATGTGCATTTTATTTACAGGCATGTCAGCAAGAACCTATATCTGATGCTTTGGGTGCTTTGTATAATGTTGACAAATCCAATAAGTCACAATATAATCTAAGAAGATGATCACACTACATTAAATGCCACTAGCAATTCAATGATAATCAAACCTCTGAATCGCCACCATATTATTAACACCCTGCTATCCTTCATACTCTCCCAAAATGCCCTAGACAATAGATGGGCCTTTCAATCTATTCAGAATAAACAAGGTCTGGCAGAACAGGGGTGACAAAACAAGATGCAGATTTGAAAGGCCTCCAAAAAATGTCTTACCAGCAATTTCCTTCTGTTTTTACCAAAGGAGTGAGCTCCAGCTTGAGTGCCCATGCTGCCAGAATATGGCATGGTGTGGAGGACATTGAAGGTACTTACAGGAAAATGTAAAGAAGGAAACAGCCCAACAGTTCAGGAAAAAAGTTAAGGGCTAATCTATAGCTGAAAAATAAGGGTGTGAAGGGGCAAGGCTGTGCAGAAGCAGCTTTTGGAGGCAATGCCCTGAGAAGTACTGAGGTGCCCAGGCCAGAGCAGCCATGGTAACACCCTCTCAAAGGTGCAGATGCACTGCCTCTCATACCAAGCCACCAATGCTGGCTGTAACAGTGGGCTGGTGAGATTATAGCCCCGCCCTCGTCCTTTCCTTTCTTAGGGGAAGCCAGCACCACTCTTGGCTCTAATTTGTTTGTGTTCAGAGTAGTGTTGCCAATTCTGATAGGAGGTATTCTTGGAGATTTCATCACAACATAATATTTAATTGAATATTAATCTTTGATTCCTGGAGACTCCAGGACAATCCTGGAGGGTTGGCAACCCTAGTTCAGATAGTGCAGGGAGGAAAGAAAGTCAATGGCTCTTACTGACACATGAAGTCCCCTGTACACTTTTGCACTATTGTGTAGGGGGGCAGGGGCTACTGACATCTGCCTTGTGTATCTGTCTGCCTACTCACAATTAAATGTGAAATTCTGACAAGTTAAACATCTGAAATGCCCCCTTAAAGGCTTCTTAGTACTGAACCATGAATGTGGCATATAATACAGGAGGTGAGAGTGGCTAGCGTAATGCCCATTATTATACTGAATTTGGAAGTGGGTATTCTGACATGCATCTGACGAAGGGGGTATTCACCCACGAAAGCTTATGCTCCCATACATCTGTTAGTCTATAAGGTGCCACAGGACTCTTTGTCGCTTTTTACAGATCCAGACTAACACGGCTACCCCTCTGATACTTGAATTTGGAATGCGACTCGATCTACACCAAAGTGTCCTTGGAGACAGTAACAGTTGTAAATAGTGCAGATGAGATGGTCAGCTCTTTCCTCATACACAAAAGTGCTTCTGGAAATTTCAGATGCTTTCAAAAGAAAGGAAGTCATGGAGAGAAAATGACACATCCGGAGGCAGTTGGAAGAAAATACATGTCCGCACCTTGTAGCAAATTCCAAAAGAAGGGCCATTTGTTATCAGGAAAGCAATGTGCATATTCTGATTTATAGTTTTCCTTGTATACAATGTCTTTAAGGGATTTAAAGTAACCCAACAAAGATCCTGTTGTCGGAAATAACTTCCTTGGCAGCAGGACAGATTAATTAGGAATGTTACAGAAAAACCAAAAAGTCAGGCTCTTTTCAAAGGCACAGGACTGCTAGATCAATGTATTTCTATTGTTGTTTCATTCTTTTATTAACAGGGTTTGGTGTAGTCCAAAGGATCAGGCTATCCTGGGCTCACCTGTAAGTGAAGGACATGGTATTCTGCAAGATCAAGCTCCTACTGTAAAATATGTCATGTTATCCAGTTTGTATTCATGATCAAACAGTGCTTCAGTGAGAGAAAGGCCCTTTGAAACACTGTTGGCATTTTAGAAACTTGAAGGAAGAGGATGTGATCATAGTTTAGAAAAATACAATACTTGTGCTATTCCTTGGAGACCATTTAATTCCAGTGGGACATGTATCCTACACAGCAGTAGTGACTGGTTTCAGGACAAAGAGCAAAGTCAGCAAGGAAACACTGAAAGGTGACCTGCCTAGACTTTAGTGCTCTGGGGAGGGCAGTGTTTTCCATTCACTCACCTTGCACAGGTTTAGTGTAAATGAGCGCACAAGCAACGTTGTTAATAGATTGCAAGGAGCAGCAGTACATAACATAAGAACGGCCATACTGGGTCAGACCAAAGGTCCATCTAGCCCAGTATCCTGTCTACCGACAGTGGCTACTACCAGGTGCCCCAGAGGTAGCTGTGGTTTGGGTGTAACTAATGCTATCAGTCATCATGGAGGACCTTGAATGTGAGACTAGGTAAGCAAATAAAGAAACAATTATTTCCAGCTCTTGTTTTAGAATATTCCTTATTCATTTAGAATCCTAAAGGGTTACAGCAAGACTGTGGTGGTTAAGCCAACCAGGAGGGTCTGTGAAGCAAAGGAAATAAGGCTGTTTCAACTGGATTTCCTCTATGTGCTCCTGCCACCCTTTCGAAGCATGAAGTATTTATTCCCCCATAGTAATTCAGCACAGCTGCCTGGGTCGGAGGGCTGTGGACCTACCCCTCCCTGTTCCCATTGCAAAGGGCTATCACCAATGTCAGTGCTAGCCTGCACAATGACTCCTGTGTCTGGGTCAATTGTTCCTGGCTCCTGCTGAATGATGCACATTTGTGGGAAGCTTCTTGATTTCACTCCTCCTCCCCACCTTCTTCCAGGAGATAGTCACAGTCTGGCCATCTCCACCTTTGCACTCCCCACTTTTCAACAGCATTTTACTCCACCAGTAACATTTTTTCTGCCTTGCGGAGTCTGAAGTTGCTAATACAGAAACTGCAATAAGTTCTGACTCTCATGAGCAGCAAGACAGCATCACCGATAACAAATACAGAGCAGAAGCAGGGCTAGCTGAACTGCTCAGCCAGAAAGTCAGAGCTGACAATACATGCCTTAAATGTGAAACTTAGATAGGGGAGGGGCAATGAACCTTGGCAAATTTCTCTGGCCTAAGCTGCAGGAGACTGAAAATCTTCAATTCTGTAGCACATCCAATGTGCAGAGCCTATCCCCAACTCTTCCCCTTTCTCCAGCCATGTCCCCAAGCAGCAGAAAGTCTACTAAGACTGTGTGCATAGTGACACAAGCTGTTCTCAACTCCCAACGCATGAGGGGACCAGCATATCCCCCATGATTGCCCAGGGAGGACTGATTTACTTAGCCATCATGGAGCTCCATTTAGAGTCTAAGGGCCTAATCCAACAACCATCTGAAGGAAGCGGAGAGACTAAACGAGGCCCTGACACTGCCCTCCCTAGCAGATGATGGCAGGGGCAGCATCTCCTGCTCTGTCCTGGCACCAAATGTCTTTGCCAGCACAGCCAACCCTACCGGTTGCTCCCTGTGCCTACAGAATCGAATCAGATCTATTATACTCTGCAACAACAACAAAAAGCCTTAAATCAGCTTCCTTTCAGATATACTTCAACTGATAGGCATTTCCCTCTGTTATAATATCAGAGCAGCAGAATATACAGGTTGAGTTCTTTTATATACATTTTATTTTACCAATTGCTTAAAAGTCCCATGAAAACAGAAAGCAAAGTTCAAACATTCTTTGAGAAGTGATTTGTTTCTTTTGCAATCAAAATATGTTCCTTCTGTGCACTTTTCACATAAGTTACAAGTGTGTGTGTGCGGGGGGGAGGGGGAACATATTACAGTGTATATGCAGCTCATTGATCACTCGTGGAAGTGCTTCCCATGCATGCAGCTCAGCAACCATCTCAGCATTCACACCAAGGAATAGGCTATCTTCTTGATCAGACTTGCAAGTGTTATTTGAAGTGAGATAGTTTCATTTATTTTAGAATTCCTTGATACTTAAGGCAGTAACTCCTTAGCCATGGGGGTGGAGGGAGAGAATAGATATCTAGCTGCTCTCCCTGCCAATGCAGGAATGGTTCACGTGATTCATTATCTAGTGTGTTGGTCTAGTCTAATTTTCAAATATATCATAGTTTCTTTCTTGACATTTATTTATGAAAGAGTATGCAATTGTGGGAGAGTAGAGGCTTATTTACACCGTGCATTAGTCCATAACAAAGGGGACAAAGTGCCCACTAGTGTGTCATGCACTAATTGGCCTATGTGCACCTTGCTGGTGTGCACCAAAAGTTCCCTAGTGCATGTTAATGTAGTCCCATTTTGAAATGTACTATGCTAATGTGCACTAAGGAACTTTTAGTGCATGCCAGCAGAGTTCACATGGGCCATTTAGTGCACAACACGTGTAAATGCACTATTAGACAAGCCCTAATATTTATGTAAATGAGAACCAGCGTGTATAATTTCCAGGCTTGTCTCACTGAATGTCACTCTTTTACTACAGTAGTGCCCTGTGGGCCCAAACAGAATGGAGCTGCATTTTGCTGAATGTTTTATAAACATACAATTAAAGCCAATTGAAATTACTGGAACAAAAAGAAAATTGTGAAAAAATGGCCTCTTTTCAAAAACATTTTTATGAGAAATTGTTAACATGGTTACACATATTTCAATTTTTTTTTTAAAAAACGCATATTTTATTTCCCAGTGGGGTTTTTTTCATATTTTTATGGAAAACATTATTGTAATAGTTATTTAAAATTTTCAGTTACAGAAAGCAAAAAATGAAAACTTTGGATATTTTGATAACACTGATGAAATTAAAAAAAAAAATAAAAAAATCTTAACATTTTGGAAAAAGCAAAAATCGGGTCGATTTTGAACACTTGAAAATGAAATCAACTTTGTATTTTTTATTTTTTTCATGAAAAAATAGTTTGCTATTTTGATCAGCATACATTAATAGACAGTCCGCATACAAAAGGAGCTTTCACTCTAAATATGGACAAGATTCTCCTGCTTTTCTCCACTTCATGGTTTCCTATTTCCTTTCCCTTCCTCTGCATCTTCACTATACAGACCTTCAGTCAAAATCTGCCCTCACATAAATGTATACAACACCCATTTTAGTCACTATAGGTCGTGCATGTTTACCTGAAGGGAGAATTTAGGGACTGATACAAAGCATATTGAAATGAATGGAAAAACTTCCACTGACTTCAGTAAACTTTGCATTAGACCTTTAGCCTTTCCTCCAGACTGATCCACTGGTGAGATGGCTGGATGCATTGATTTTCGGAAATATTTCAGAAGCATGAAGTAATTATTTTTGAACACCATGTATGAGAGAACATGGCAGAACAGAAATGGCTTACCCAGAATGAAGCAAGTAATTGAAGCATTTTATGGAGTCTGTAGAGTGCATGTCAGTGAAATGAAGGAAGGTATCAGTCACATATATCTGTTTGTAATTGGTTTCATGGCCTACCTCGCATATCACAGATGAAAAGCAGGCACATATGACATGCCTTTCACTTCACTGACATGCATGTCCCAAAATACAGCAGTCCCAAATGCTTTGTTTTGGAACTTAATTTCTTGATGGCAATAAACTTGACTTAACAGAGTATCCCAGCACAGGAATTGCACGGCCTTTTTGTGCGTCTGTGTGTGTGTGTGTGTGAAGAGAGAGAGACAGAGAATCCCATAGACTGGAATAAGTACTGTGCATGAAATTCATAGTTCATGCTCTACTCTAGTGTCAGACATGTAGATAGCTACTAGCTGCACACTGACCATATTTATAAAAGATGCAAGTCTGAAAATCTATCCAGCAGGCAGGTCCACCCAGCTTGACCTATGCTGCAGGCAGAAGATGGACTGGATTGCTTTCACTGTCTTCCCACATGCATAGTGGACCAGGAAATATATCTCCCAAGCAATAGAACTGGCCCCACCAAAAACACATGTCAGAAACAGAAGCAAGGACCAGAAAAAAAAATAGAACAGAAAATTCTGATGCTCAAGTTTACAAATCTATTTTGTGGAATATAGATAGATGGATTTCTTCATGGAAAAGTTGAATGGCATTTTTCCCCCAGTGTTTCAACTTCACCAGCATTTTCAGATGTCAAGAAACGCTGTAAGTTGACAGTTGAAATGCCTAAGGTAACCTAGGAAACTCCATCAACAATGATATTTCAGGCAATCTTATTAAATGTTATTTAAATTAAAAGAGATTTCCACTCTTTTGTCTATGCAATTATGCTAATTAAATTGAAAGAGAACTCTGACATTTCCAATTAGCATTTACCACAAATGGTATATATGCAAATATAGCAGAAGGTAAATACTGATTTGAGAAACCAAAATAAATTGCCTGGGATCCAGCCACAGCAACAGAATTAGACAGAAAAATATGTTAACATTATCTAACTTTCCCCATCCAAAACAGAAGTCATCTGCAGTTTATAACAGTTAGAGAAACTCTGTGTAAAACAATTTGAAATCTAAAGAAGACATCAAATTAGAAAACAAACAAACAAACAAACATTAAATAACACTACAAAAATGCAATAGAATGTATAGTGTATCATAACCACGGATGCTATTTGTTCTTGGTTTACAACTACTAGCTAATACGTGGTTGCTTTATTTTAATTAATTATGCATCTTCAAAATTGGGGTTTTCTGATCTTTTAAAAATTTTCCAAGACAGTTTTATGTAACTGATGGGGAAGAATTACAGTTACTCATGGTCTTGAGTGATAACAATATGCAATAGCGTCATTGAAACACTACTTTAAAAAAGGGAGGACAGGCCAGAGCCTATAGCCCCAACTAAAACCTCTTTGGCGCATCATCAAGGATCTACAACCTATCCTGAAGGATGATCCCTCACTCACACAGACCTTGGGAGACAGGGCAGTCCTCACAGCCCCCCAACCTGAAGCAAATACTCACCAGCAACTACACACCAAAAAACAAAAACACTAACCTAAGAACTATTCCCTGCAACAAGCCCCGTTGCCAACTCTGTATGTATATCTATTCAAGGGACACCATCATAGGACCTAACCACATAAGCCACACCATCAGGGGCTCATTCACCTGCACATCTACCAATGTGATATATGCAATAATTTGTTAGTCTCTAAGGTGCCACAAAGACTCCTCGTTGTTTTTCCAGAGTCTCTGGTCATTCTGGCCACTGTGCTGAGGTGGTACAAAATGCCAGATTCTGTCTGTAACTTGCCAATGGACAATTAATTCCCTTGTCAGAGAATTCATTGCTGATGTAAAGCCAGAAGAACCAGCTCCTGAATCATGCAGTCACCAACCCCTGTCAGGCATAGTGGTCTTGAAACTCTGCTCTACTAGTCCTGTCTTTCAATGGTATTATGCCAGTGGTATAATTTAGAGCAGCCTGTTGGTTACTGGGCTGGACACTGCAAAATAAGGGAGCTGCAATCTGATTCTTGACTGCCCCATCCTTTACTTTGCACCAAGAAGAGCTCAGCCTCAGAGGGAAAGAGGTTTTGCAAGGTAAATTTAGAGCATAACCACCTGCTCTGCTACACAGCATTGCTTGTTTTCCAGTGTTTTATGGCCATTGCTCCATGTGTTCTGCTGCTGTGGAATTCACACGGGTGCAGAATTGTAGCTCTGCAGTCTAAACATAGGGAAAGATGGGAACCTCTGCCCTTCACTCAAGCAGTCAACACTACTGCTCCATAGTTAGTCTTGGAAGGACTTTTTACTGGTAAATGTCAGTAAACTCTAATTTCACCACACACACAAACCAACAAATATTTCTACTGATAATAATTGAAATTTACAGATAGGTAAAGTAAGAAAAATGCTGCTTGAGAACTTATTAGAGTTTGATTTCAGGATAAGTACTTTGTACATTTTGACATGTGGTATTGATGATTTGTGTTTCAGTGTTTATAAAACTTCAACTTTTTGAATCTCATTACATAATTGTGTGTCCCATCCCATAATTTTCTGCAACTGTGAAAATTTAAATCCTTAAAAATAAAAAAAGAGCTGAAAATCTGTAATTTTGCACAACTATGAAAATGTAAATGGATACAAATTGAAAAATACTTAAAAATAAACATCATTACCATCCATCAAAATTATAAAAATAATAATAATAATAAATCTGCCAAGCACAATCATATGCTGGGAGGTATGTCCAGCTAACACACGAGGGCAAACTCCATGTCTCAGAAGATGTGTGATTGCCTGTCAAACGAGTGGGGAGAGTCTCATCCCAGATTAGCTGTCATTTAATCTTATAGCAGCAGCACAGTGGATTTCTCTCCTTCTCAGAGAAGCAGTAAAGTACATCCCCCAACGTAGGCCCCCAGAATGGTATGAGGAATTCTGCCTCGTCTCTGAAATCATAGCTACTAGTGGTGCCTGCTTAATCATTGCTGTGCTGTCACTGAGGGTCGGAGTCAGTCCTAACATTATTGGTCAATCCCTGAGGTCCTTATTCAGCAGGTATTCATTTGTTACTCATAACTAACACTGACTTCAATAGAAATGTTCTTAAGTGAGGACAAAATGAAAAAAAAACCTGAGAACCAAATCATGCCCTTCTGATCCATGCCTCGAGGGTTCATTTTCCATATGCCAGTGAGCAGGGGACAGCTGTCTTCCATGACCTTGGACCCTGCATAGAGCTCTTCATGGCTCTGTGGCTCTGTGCAAAGAGGAGGGTAGTGGATGGACTGATAGAGGAATGGGCAGAGTGAGGTGGGAGCAGGGATGATGCACCCCAACCTCTCCTCTTTTCCCCCCTTTCTCAGTGGAGACTCCTCTGAAAGTACAATAATGGAAATGTAATGTGTTATTTTCCCATTGGCCCAACTCTGACATAAAGCTTCCTCTTTAAGTGTCAGCTGTGGCCAGGTGTGACACAGATACCTATTGGTGGTTCACTACTCAGTGTCAGCAACTCTTGATGGTCCTGACATACTCACTGAACCTAGCAAACTGTTGTTATAATCTGTATCTGAAAGGTGTCACACAAGGTGTCCTATACAAATTGACAATATGCTGGTCCCAGCAGTCATTGCGTGATGTATGTACACAAGTTGTGTACAAAGAGATATAAATATGGGCTGGAATTATGTTCTTAAACTGTGTTTGGCAAGAAAGGCATTAACCCAGCCTGCCCTGGACAAAGGACTGTGGATTTGCTTGTCTGACCACCCTGGTTATCAGGCAGAATCAATGAAGTTACATTTACATAAAAAATCTGTCAACCTGACAAGTGGGGGAGAAGACAATATGGCATCTACATCCCAGCAGGAGAGAGAAACTTTGTCTGGGCTTACTTTTCAAAGAACATATTTCAAAGGTTTACTGGACTACAGAATGAAGGAGAGAATCCTAAGTTATCCTTCACCTGAGGAGACAAAGAAAACCAAATGCTTTGGACTCTGTGATTGGACTAAGGACTTTCTAGTCATCCTGAAAAAAACCCGACTATGGTGAGGAAACTTTGAACAAAAGACTCTAAGCTGAGTTTCAGTCTTAACATATTTTCACTTTTGTTTGTAACCATTTCTATCCCTTTTACTTCTACTTGGTATCACTTAACCTATGTTCTTATGTTAATAAACTTGTTAAACTAATTCAGTGCTGTGATTGAAGGAAAGGGGGTGTTAGCCCCAATTAAGTTAATAAGCAGCTATGTACTTCTCTTTAAAGGAGCAATGAACTTGATAAGGTTTTGTAGGTGCTACAGGAAGAGGGGTTGAGCACTTCAGAAAGATGTTTTTGGGGGAGAACTTGGTACTGGAAGGGTTGTTGAGGTCCCTCTTCAAGGAGTAATTGGGCAGTGGAAGCTTGGGTGAAACCTCCAGGTTTGTGGGCTGGCTGTTGGTGTCAGGGCTGTGAGGCACAGAAGCATAGCATTCTAGGTACCCAGAGTTGCAGGGCAGGTGATGAGTGAACCCATTACTGGCCTGGGTGAACCCGAAAGCATCACAGCAGGGAATTCTCTAAGGAATGGAGCTGGAGTTGCTGCAAAATTGGAAGGGTGTGTGGGCCAGACCATTGCTTTCTTCTCGGGAAGCAAAATCATGGTCAAGCAATGGAAGAATGCAGAGGGAATTCAGAGGGGCAGCTGATCTCCTGTCCCTTTCATGGGTGTTACTGAGGTGGCGGTTTACAAAATTGGCCTAATTAGAACCTGCATATCTGTCTCTTTGTAGGGAAAAAAGATAACTCATGAAGGGGCAACAGCTTAAACATACAGATTCTGTTCCTTCTGGCAACTCATTTTATTTTAGAATTCCATCTGAATGAAAATACATCTCTGTGGTGGTGAAGTGCAAAAGAATCACCTGATACTGCCCTCTTATTTACAGTTAAGTCATGCCTTTGGGCACAATCCTGAGCAAGGGGTGGTGTGCAACCTGCACCATTCCCGGAGCATGCCTGAGAAACGTCTATGTTAGGCTCACTTCCTCTCCTGTCCCATTCATGTTCTGAGGGAATGTGTAAGTTACTGCACCCATTGAAAGAGTGCAGCTTTCTTGCTTCCTTCCATTGTGTTTGCTTGGCTGCTCTAGCCAGCAAGGAAAGTGGTAAAACCAAGGCTCCACCCACTCTCTGTGTCCTCTCCTCCCCTTTGCTCACAGTGGGGAGTATATAAGGAGCAGAGGCTGTGTTCTGCACCAGCCTGAAACCCAAAATCTGGGTCAATCACCTGAACATGGAGAGTGGGAGAGAGCCTTGATCCCTTGCTTAGCTGGGTAAGATAAGGGCACAGTCTAGCCCTTATTCAGAGTAATCCTTCCATTTGTTAAAATCCCCATTCTCCCTCCAACGAATACAGCACAGCCCCAAAGGGTGGCAGATTATTTCATACCAGAAAGATGCACTGACTGATTGCCACAGAAGATGGGAGCTTACACAAAGGGAATGCTGACACAGCCTGATCTATAGTGGCACAAACACCACTACTATAATTACTGAGAATTACTTATAAAAAAGCATCTGTTTATTATAATGAATACGTTTTTGTTCCTTGCAAGGCCCTTAGCTGGCAGTTATAGAATGTTGATCACAAAACTAATTAAACTACTCATCTACCAAAAAACACATTTTTTTGCCTAGCATTAAATGAAGCGGAGTAAAAGTGCACTATAAATTATCTGTCTTCATTAAAAGAATTGTAATTTTTTGTTATTGAGCAGTAAAAACCCTTGATTTCTCTTCAGGCAGCCAAATGGGGCTGTAGTCTCTTTAACCCTCTCATACCTCCAGCAGGGCAGCATTTTCCAATATAAAGTACACATGTATTTTGTATTAGTGGCATATGTTTCAAACCCACCATCACAAAATTTGAAATGTTGACATCTTAAGTAGTGTAGAAACCCTTTAAAGAGGAGTGTGTTTCACCCAAAAGCACTAAAGTTACTGCAAATCATTTCTTCGGTTAAAAAATAATTCTGAAGGTTAAAGTTATCAGTTGACAGCCTACAAAACTCTAGCTGGATTGTAGCCAATTATGAATTTAGGAAGAAAAAGATCTGTCAGGACTGAAATACCTGCTTATTCTAATAGTTTGCCATCCTGAGGCCCCTATCCAGCACCGCATGTAAGTATTTGCTTTAGTGCTATGCTGGATCGGCACCTGAATCAGGAACAAAATCTTAATAAAGAAATATAGACCTAAGAAGGTTTACACAGGAGGCTTTCAGCACCTTGCAGGATTAGACCCTACATTAGCATCATATCAGCTAGATATGAAAAAGTGCTACCAGATCATTGAATCAGCACCCTAAGACAGCAAGTTCTATCTCCGCATATGAGCCACCATAGAGGATATATCAGGTGTTAAAATGATACTACATTTAACTGTAGCAAAAGACTCTCCACAAACTCACCATTCGCTTCATATCCTCCCCTGGAACTTAGTCAAATCCAGGGGCGGCTCCAGGCCCCAGCATGCCAAGAGCGTGCTTGGGGCGGCAAGCTGCGGGGGGTGCTCTGCTGGCGCCGTGGGGGCGGCAGGCAGGGTGCCTTCGGCGGCTTGCCTGTGGGAGGTCCACTGGTCCCGCGGCTTCGGTGGACCTCCCGCAGGCAAGCCGCCGAACGCAGCCTGCCTGTGCCGTGCTTGGGGCAGCGAAATGCCTAGGTGGTCAAATCTATGCCCACCTATTTTTAAATGCCCTTTCCTTCATATCGAGAGATTCAGACGAGGCTTTGCCAACAAATATTTTAGTTGCCATTCTGGATGAATTGTCTATGAGTCTCATTGTCATTCCCCCCACATTATAGAAGGCATGAAATCAACATCTTCACACATTGAAGCTATTCTACAATTTCACAAGTGAGCCAACTGGACCCAGTTTACCCACTGAGTTCCTGTAATGGTTTAGTCTTGGACAAACTCAAAATATGTCAGTAAAACTGCACCACTTGACATATAGCTGCAAGATTTTCATGGCAAGGGCCACACATGTATTTGTTTTGGAAGACCCATTGCACATTCTTGGTCACTAATAAACATTAAATGATTAATAAAAATATTTTAATGGCTTGCCCCATTCTTGGGGCCTGAACTACAACAGATGCAGATAAGCATTAAGGTGCAGACCACATTTACACCATAAATGCTGTTCTAATGAGGATTTAATTTTAGTTTTAGATACCCTGGTAAATTCAAGTTCTGCACTCACTATCAACTGTGATTCCCTGGCTCTACTTATGCTTTAAAATCTTCAGATGAAAGGCACTATAGTGCAAATTATCTATAAAGTGCAAATTATCTATATTATAACTCTGACTGTTCATTTTACCTGTGAGATATTATATCCAGGAGAAACTAGATTTATTTGTTTGTAGTTGTTCCATGTGCCCATATTCTACTTATAACCATAGCATTTGATTTCAGTGGGCCTACTCATGTAAGTATGGCAGTGTATGTAAGGTTGGAAAAAAAACTAATGCACAGTTAAGCTAATTCAAATGGTTGTATATACCAGGAATAGCAAAAGATGTCTTCACATGAAATTAGGTGCTAGCAGAAATTTCACATCATATCCTAGGGAGAGAATGTAATGTTGGGGTGCTTTTGAAGAAGATCTTAAATAAAGGTCTCAACAGATCACTGGCAAATGTTTTTACCAGCATGAAACTGGGTGATTAGCTACTGGAGCATCCATCCGTTGATGTCTGAACCAACTTTAGATGGTAGATGCATTGCACTTTTTGACTGCTAATTTTACAGTCTTTATGAAGGAAGTTCTAGACACTTTATGCTAAGGAGAACTACTGGTTGCTTCTATCCTCACATGGCCTGATTCCATGTCTCTGGATAATATCTAGAAATGCAGTTATCAAACTATGCATCACCTCCTTAACTACAACTATTGGAAAGAACAGAGGGCCATAGATTCTGCTGGAGAGTATCTTATTCTCTGGATAGTCCAAATGAAGTCAATGGGACTAACTCATGAAGTAAAGTACCAAGCAGTATGAGTATGAGTATCCCTAGATTATCTCTAGATATTTACTAGTTTGGTGCTTAACAAAAAACACACTGAAGTTGGTTTAAATTGAAATGGAACTCAGACTGTGTGTGTTAAAATAATATATAGTTTATTGATGATATACAGTGATAAAGACCCAGAGTTGTGAAGTATAGGATTCATAGAAAGCAGTGAGCACTTTGCAACACTGAGACAATTTTTACTTTACAAAATATTTAGGTGCTTGTTTCCCTCTCCTTCTGGTGACCTATATAGGACATATTCTGAATTTGCTCACTGACCTTGACTTGCCACTGCACATGGGGAAAAAACCTTGGTAGGATTCCAGTCCTTACACCTTGAATTACACTTTAATCCTAGTTATTAAAACAGTTTAAAGTAAATTAGTTCATGTTTGCTGAAAAGTTTTGGCAACTACTGCAGGCGCTTCTTTTCAGCACTAATAAAAGAAATATTTAGTATGTAGCATATGCTATAAGATAAAGAAATTAGCCATTAAAATTTGATAACATAATTAAGCTATAGTCCCTGCTGTTGAGGTCTCTAATAGGAGATAATGGATGGTAATGTGAGTTATGCCTAAATTTATGGCACATAAAGTAGCAACGGTCTGTTATCTTTTGGAGAGCCTTCACTGAAGGGGATCTATTTTCTAAAAGAGCAAGCAATTAAAGTTTCATTTTTATAAATACTTGATCTGTTCAATGTTGAAAATTGGCTCTGATGTCTCTGGGGTGTGAGGCTAAGAAACCACACTACTCCATAAAGCCTCACAGGGTGAAATCCACCTCCCAACCTCAGAACTGGTGTGGGGCTACAGAGCAGCCTGTCAAAGTTGTTATGACAACCCGTGGAGCCTCTGAGCTTACACAACAACTTTTGACAGTCAAATATGTTGAACCTCCAGAAGATGATGGTAGCTCAGTCGACACTGGCCCCCATGGGATGTAGTTGCATTTTGAATGGTAGAACAATCTCTCCTTCAGGATCAAATTGTGACATTTAAGCCACTGGCCCTCGTAGGGGGCAATGGAGAGTTATCACAGGAGGGAACATACCTCAGAGAGAAACAATCCTTCCTGGAGCAGCCAGGTGCATAAGGACTGTGAAAGCAGCACCATCTTCAGCCTCTCTTTTTAATAGAGAAGGTCAAAACTCGGAATTTCCATTCCGTTGGAAATTCCAACATTCCAAAATTTGTTTTTGTTCTGCATCAGAATGAAAAAAATTGAAATTTACTGGAAAAAAAAATATTTTAAATACATTAGTTTTGCGACAATTGAAATGTTCTCTTTTGATAAGATCAAAACCTTTGGTTCCAGTTATGACTTGTTAATTTTATATTATAATTTACAATAACATAAATTTCAAAACAAAACCATCAAAATGTTTTGTTTCAACCATATCAAAATGTTTCATTTTTTTTCTAAACAAAACGTTATTGAAATTGATACGTTCCAATGAAAACTTTTGCTTTTGACGAAACAGCTTTTTCTGATGGAAAAATATCCCATCAGGAAATTTTCTACCAGCTATACTTCTTAAAGCTGTTCCACAGTCCCACCTCCATCACATCCCTTTTGGAGCAACCAGAGCCCTGGGGGGCCTGTGACCCCTCAAGCACCACAGTGGTAACAGGCTATTCTGTCTACCATGCCTGTCATCCTCTAGCTGGCCATAGACTCAAAATCACATGTACATTAAAATGTGTGTTATTTTGGTCAAAGAATGTGCAATAATCTGGAAAGCATAATATATGGGTGGTTTTGGGTGCCACAGGGTAGAATGTAACATTTATCACTTTTCCACTCCTTGGGTATCCTAGCACCATTTGTACACACATCATGGGGAGGGACAGCTCAGTGGTTTGAGCATTGGCCTGCTAAACCCAGGGTTGTTAGTTCAATCCTTGAAGGAGCCGCTTAGGGATCTGGGGCAAAAATCAGTATTTGGTCCTGCTAGTGAAGACGGGGGGCTGGATTCAATGACCTTTCAAGGTCCCTTCCAGTTCTAGGAGATTGGTATATCTCTTATTATTATTATTTCTGTTCTCCATCACTTTGCATAATGCAGGTGGGTCTATGGGCTGGAAGGTTTTTGATACCTAAGTGTTCCAATAAATAAATGCAGCAGATGTTTACAGTGCTGCTTCTTTTTTTCTAGAGAGACTTTATTCTTGCATTAGTGCATATGCCTTCTTCATCCCTATCCCAGCATATCACAGAAACAAAAGCTGTAATTCTTGAGGACAATCACTGTTGCCAATTGACATCAGCTGAGGATCTGGCTCACAAGGTTTATCTTTCTATGATACTGGGAAGAGCTGAAGAAGAGCTCTGTGTAAGCTCGAAAGCTTGTCTCTTTCACCAACAGCAGTTGGTCCAATAAAAGATATTGCCTCACCCACCAGGTCTCTGTTTTGGGAAGTGATATTTTCAGTCAGATGTATGCAATAATACAATAGTAGCATCTTTAGCTCTCTGGATGGAAGAGGGAATGAATCAGGACCTCAGTATTTGCAATGGGATATATTAACTAGGTCTAAATTACTGATAAAGCTACTTAGTAAAATAAATTGGAATTATAGATCCTTAATGTGAAGAAAAAAACTCTCTCTGGAAAACAGTGTTTTCAAGCCCATAAAATAAAAGCTGATTCTGGTTTATTTTTGACATTGGTTCTGTATTTCCCAGTTAGTCAGACAAAAATAATCAGGCATATGTATTCAGAACCATCTCATGTTACTCATTTTAATAATATGAGATACAGTGGCATATCTTCCAATTATTAACTGCCTTATCTTTATCATTTAGTTTTCATGCTGAGCAATATTTTGCTGCATGATTGCTAAAGGCAAAATAGACCAATATTTTTAACAGCATGTACCAACTTAACTGCAATATTCAGCAGCCAAAGGGTCATCCAGAGGAAATGCCTTTGTAAAAATATAAATTAACCAGAATTGGTTTATTATGATAATGTCCTTTCTAAGAAAAGAGCCACTCTGCTTTACATTACTTAGATGCATTGGCAGAGACAGATATTGCTTGCATTACATAGGGAGCAACTGTGTTAAAAGTATTTCAGATGCACTATTATGAGTTCAACCCATTCTTTGGTTCCAAGAGGCTTGCTGGAGTAACACTGAGCCAAAACCTGCAGTTCTCAGTGAGGCAAGTGAAGATGGATGGAGGAGAATGAGGTAAGATATGGGGGTTCAGGCACAGAATGAAAAAGCATGAAAGATATGGTAACCCCAGTGTACAATAGGTGAAGAGGTAGACAGTCTAATAATACAGGGGGCTGGTAGGTGTAAATTGACACAGCTTCATTGAAGAAATGGAGCTACACCCATTTGCACCAAGTGATGATCTGGCTTAAAGAGTGTGAGAATCAAAATCTCCTCTTTGCTCCGAGGAGAACGGGGCTTAGTTGTGACATCGCCAACAGTGGCAGAGCTAATAAGAGTGCAGAGGGGATGATCCTGGCCCCCCAGCGGCCTTTGGGTGCATGCATGGTGTCTCTTCAAACACATTATGCAATTGACAAAAGGAGATGTATGACACAAATTTTCTCATGGGACTGGAGAACGAATCCACCCCTCACTCACCTGCTAGCAGTGGCTCCTGTCGTGCAAATCTGGCCCAGCTATCCCTTTGTCATGAGGACCAGACAACCGGGCCAAACTTGAACAGCACTGTGATCCTGTGCCACCCACCCACATCCACCAAAAGTGTTGCCATCTTTTTTTTTGTGAGGGGGGGGGTGGTTAATGGCCTCATTATACCTCAGAAAGGAGCATTAAAAGGTATGAACAAACTGGTTTGAATTTTTGCATTGCAGTTCACCTTGGAAGTACAAAGAAATCTCCTTTATCCCAACAGCCATTATTTACCCCACTCCTGCATTTCCATGTTTCTGAAGATCTATGTCACTTAAAGCACCACCCCTCAATTGTTCCGACAATTTTTCCACTGTACAAACATGCCTTGCTCCAAGTCATTTACAAACAAACCGCAGAGCTTGGGCCCCTACAACTCTGAACATGGATAAATATAACACATGACTGAGTCTGAGAGGAGGAACCAGGTGACTATGGGCCTCAGTTGTGATGTTGGGCTCAGCCCTGAAGGAGACATAAGCTCCTTCCTAGAGTAGTCCTGAGAGGCATCAGGACTCAGAGACACACCGCTGAGGCACGTTTCCTTCCCTGTTTCTCTCCCTTGCTCTAGAAGAACAGAAAGGTTTGCCTGTGTGCACACAGCTTTGTAGGTAACATAAGGGGTAATACTTTACTGCTGGTCTATAACATCAGCAAATTATGTCACCTTCCACAGTGGTTTACCTGTGCTGGCCAATGGATAGGAGAGAATGTGGACCCAACGCATCCCCTATTCCCTGCCTCACCCTGAGGGCCAAATTTCCCATTAGGCACATGCTTAGGAATGCCGGCAATCTAGGATTGCCTAAAAACTCAAATTTTGCTATTCCCAGGTCCCGGCAGGGGGCAGGGACAGCTAAGGGGCAGATGGCTCCATGCAGCCCTGCTGGACAGCTCCTTGCTCAGCCCGGCAGACAGAATCACCTCCCAGCAGGGCCGGTGAGTGCAGCAGTTGGGGACATGGCTTGAGAGAGTGGGTCTCTGGGAGGGCTTTAGGCAGTGAGGGGAAGGGGGATGCTCAGCAGTGGGAGGCTTGTGGGGAATGGGGGAGGTCTGTGTGTGTTGGGGCACTGGGAAGTGGGGTGCCTAAAAGTTAAAAGTAGCGGGGTACCACCCAACAGTTAGGAGCTCCGAGCTGCTGCAGGCAGTGGGGGCATCCCGCAGCTCCCGGCCACTGCAGGTGGCAGGTGTGGGGAGGGCTATGAGCCCCTGCACCTAGGGGCATCCAAGGTGTAAATCCAGCCCTGCTCACCCTATCCCTCTGCTCTGGGGGTTAGAGCACCTCCCTACTCCTCCTTAATCTAGGCAGCCTACGCCCCCTCAAT
Organism: Mauremys reevesii; assembly: GCF_016161935.1. Lineage (NCBI taxonomy): Eukaryota > Metazoa > Chordata > Testudines > Geoemydidae > Mauremys > Mauremys reevesii. The sequence goes on from NC_052624.1 coordinate 24,310,243, forward strand.
CTATTGTTGTAAAGGGAGATCGTGCCTCACCAATCTATTAGAATTCTTTGAGGGTGTCAACAGGCATGTGGATAAGGGTGATCTAATGGGTATAGCGTACTTGGATTAGCAGAAAGCCTTTGAAAAGTTCCCTCACCAAAGGCTCCTAAGCAAACTAAGCAGTCATGGGATAACAGGAAAGATCCTCTCATGGATGAGTAACTGGTTAAAAGATAGGAAACAAATGCTGTTTAACATACTCATAAATGATCTGGAAAAGGGAGAGAACTGTGAAGTAGCAAAGTTTGCTGATGATACAAAATTATTCAAGATCTTTAAGTCCCAAGGTGACTGCAAAGAGGTACAGGAGGATCTCACTAAAATGGGTGAGTGGGCAACAAAATGGCATACGAAATTCAACATTGGTAAGTGTAAAGTAATGCACATTGGAAATAATAACCCCAACTACACATATATAATGATGGAGTCTAAATTAGCTGTCACCATTCAAGAACGAGATCTTGGAGTCACCATGGATAATTCTCTGAAAACTGCACTTCAATGAGCAGTAGTGGTCTGTGGCACAGCATGCACTCACTGGCACAGTACCTCCTGCTGGTCAGTCTGGGAATGAGCTATTTCCAGCCTTGTAGTGCCTCCTGCTGGCTGGTTTCTCTCCCTTGGCCCTGCTGTCTCCACCATCTCTGTCCACCTGTCCCTCCAGGACCATGGTGCCCCTTACCTTGGGGTGCTGCCCCACAGCAGTGCCCCCACACTCAGGGTCTCCCCTCCTCAGGGGAACCCCAGCCACCTATGCCTACCTTGCCTCAGTGGCTACTGCCAGTCATCATCTAGCCCCCTTGCTCTAGGGAAAACTGCAGTCTGTAATGGCCACTCATCATTGGTAAGGGGGTTGGACCTGCTGCCGTCTAGCTCCAACTGTCTCCCTGAAGCCCAAGTACCTCCTTAGGCCTTCCTGCCAGGCCTCAGACTGGGAGGTAGCCAGGCCTGAACTCCCCCGCTCAGTCTGCCTCTTCCCCAACTGTGCTTTGTCGAAGGTACCCTGTCTCTCCCAGGCAGCTAGGTCCTTCTCACTCCTGCATTGGAGTGAGACTCTCTCGGCCCTCTTAACAGGGCCAGCTGTGCCCTGATTGAGCTGGCCACACCAACAACCTAGCGAGCCTCCCTCAGCTGCTCTCACTCCTTTTATCCCAGGAGCAGGGTAACCGCCTCGCTACATGGTCAAAAAAGCTAATAGAGTGTTAGTAATTATTATAAATCCTTGAATTCTGGGTCCACGTCTGGTCCCCCATCTCAAAGAGGATATAGTAGAACTGAGAAGGGCAACAAAGATGATCAGGGGTATGAAATGGCTTCCATATGAGAAGAGACTAAAAAGATTAGGGCTGTTCATCTTACAAAAGAGATGATTAAGGGGGATATGATAGTGGTCTATAAAATCATGAATGGTGTGGAAAAATAAACAAAATGTTATTTATCCTTTTCCACAATACAACCACCAGGGGTCACCCAATGAAATTAATAGAGAGCAGGTTTAATAGAAATAAGAGGAAATACTTTTTCACACAATGCACAATTAACCTGTGGAACTCATTGACATGGGAATCTTGTGATGGCCAGAAGTATACTGGATTCAAAAAAAGAACTAGATAAGTTCATGGGGACAGGTCCATCAATGGCTATTAGTCAAGATGGTCAGGGATGTAACCTAAATCTCAGATTACCAGGAGCCGAGGGGTGGAGGAGAAGAGGAGTGGATTTGTGCATTGTTCTGTGCACTTCCCCTGAAGCTCTGCTACTGGTCAGAGACAGGATGCTGGGCTAGATGGACCATTGGTCTGACCCATCATGGCAGTTTGTATGTTCTTATTGTTCAGACCCACAATCCAAAAGTCACTCTCTGGGTGAAACCCTAGGTATCAATGGGCATTTTGCCATTGACTTCAGTGGGGTAAGGATCTTCCCCATATGAGTTTAGAGACTGAACTATGCAAAACTTTAGAGGCAGGAGTCAAAATCTAATGCAAAAAAACCTTCAGTTGAGAAAATCTCAAAACTGGAGGACATTGGAACAGCTTATCTAGGGCTGAAAGTAAATAAACTGATAGCAGCTGCTACTTCATTTTACTTTTACATCCCAGCATAAAAAATCTTATTAGCCCAAAGAAATAAGGATCTGTAGTAATTTTTAAAGAAACTGCTTACATGGTCACACACTGAATTAGAGGCATGATCAGAGATCACACACAGAGTCCCTAATTTATGGAAATGAAGCTAGTTAAAATTCCGCTGCCACCCACACAAAAAAGTGGGTCTAATGGGATTTAATTCTCCCTTCTCTATTTTTGGAAAAAAATATAACATGAAATCACCATCTATAAATCAATGTTTGCAAATTTCAAGTGTTGATCTAGTGGTGGCTTCTGGTTGAGTCCAGTTGATCTCCATAGCTTGGCTTTGCTACAGATTTGCTGTATAACCTGGAGCAAATCATTTAACTCTTATGCCCCAGTATACCAATCTGCGATAGTGGGATAATATATACTGTACCTCTTTATCAAGCTTTTTGAGATCATTGGATGAAAGTGCTATAAAGGTACAAACTATTACTAATTATTATTCTACATTAATGTTATTTTTTTCCAGATTATTTATTTACAAAGAGATACCTTTGCACACACATTATACACTTCTAAACAAAGGCTTTTCAAACATGATGGAACGATGGTATATAGTACCAAATGGAATATATTTAAAAAATATTCACTGCAGAGACTGCACTCAGTCATTTTGCTGTACCAGAAAATCAATTTGCTGAGGTTCTTTTAGCCTGGCTCTGCCTTCCACAGCATGAAGATAAGATATAATTTCTATTGAATCCCAACTTCGTGTGAGCTGACAAATTGCCCTTACTCTTCCAATGGGTTCTTTCGCCTTCCTCTGCTAATAGAACAGACAGTAGGGAACTCATTGTGTAATGTCCTCCTTGGTGGGATTCAGATTTTAGCCTCTGAGTCTAGATCCAAAGAAAAAAGCATATATTTTGCTGACCCACCGCATCAACAGTTTGGTTTAATGTACCATTAAATTTGGCCTTTTCTTGGTGTAAGAGCATCCAGGCAATGATCTTTGAAATGTTGGCACTCGCTGCATCAACAGGAGCTGAGTCAATATGGGTGGTACACTTTAGAAAACTGAATATTCCTTCATATAATTCTTTGTGAAAAATCCTTACTTTTCATCTTAGATGGGGTCATCATGGAACATTACATGATATCATGCTGCATACCATATCCTGGTGCAATGGCAATCTAGTTTCATGTTCAACAGAGCTACAACAGCTCACTGAAGTTAAGTGAGAAAATATTACATATTGACCTCATTGGGTTGTAAGAGCTCAATGCAGTATGAATAGAGGTACTTCTGGAAATATCAGCAGCACTGTGTGACTCAAATGGCTTCTCAGACTTTGCTGGGAGATGGAATCAGCTGAGGGATATTTATTAATGTGGTGTCTTGCCAAATTATTGAAATGTTACATAATTCCTGTGAAAAATAGACTTGAAAAATAATTAGGTAACCTCTTTATTTTAAGGTTTGTCATTGCATGGTTTCAAACATTTCAGGGCTGGGAAACACTTTGGTAAATCATTATTTGGGTATATTTAATCCTGCCTCACCATGCGGGGATGGACTTCCAGCCCTCCATTTCTATGATTCTCCACATGCTTTTAGGATCAGCAAACTTTTCTAAGCCACAGACTTGGAAAAATAATCAGAAAGAAATAATTCTGTCCCTGACTTCCACCCTCCCCAATAAGCTTTAGCACCACCACCTCGTTGCACCCAATAGAACCAGCATTAAAAATGTCTGAATGCACTGATGGAATTTACCAGGTGAGAGGAAGAGGATGGGTATCTACTTGCACTTGGGTGGAGACATGTTTGCTACAGCCTTTCCTAGCACAGCATCCTGGTCCAGCCACTATGCCCATTAAATAGGGCCTCTATGAATTATCTCGACACAGGGTCATACACAGTTTTGTGAGACCATAGCCTGACTCATAATGAAGTGAGTTTTAACAGTAAAATTTAATTATAGGCAAAACAGATTTATTAGTGGGATTATTCTTTGAGAACAGGAACATCTGTTATTTTGCCTCCTGGTCTTCAAGTTATAAACCAAACATCCATAGCGGATAGCAGAACTGGTTGAAAAAATTCTAATTAAACATTTTCCCATAGAAAAATGAGGTTTTATTTAAACTGAAATTTTCTGTAGGAAACTATTGATTTTGGAGACATTTCCCATCAGGAAAATTAAAACAAAATATTGTATTTCAGGTCAACACAAAATGAAACATTTTGTTCTGTGTCAACATTAATCTCTAAATCTGTCTGGGATGCCACAGTGCCTCATGGGAGTTGTAGGCTTGGCTCTCTCATACCTCCATTCTTCCCTTTGGGCCTTGCTCCTGAGCCAGACCACATCTCTCATAATGTGTCAGGGTCTCTTGTCCTGACAAAAACAAATGTTAAAAAAAAGACATAGGCTGGAAATTCATTTTTCAGTGAGCTCTAATCAATAGGATTTCTACAGGCTCATTGAAAATTAGTTGTAAATTTCAAAATTATTCATTTTCCAGTGTTGGACGTACACTACATAGGACAAACACGGTGGTTCATTTCTCCATCCCTTCTGGTAATTAAACTCAGCCATCATTGCAAACTTGCCTAGAATTTTGATAAAAGGGCACATAGCTAGGACCAAGTAACTAGGTCTTGAACTTAGTGGAAATAGGCATGCCGGAGGATAGAAGATATTGATGGATTAGTAACCACAGAGAGGAGAAATATCATGGGGCTTACAGGAACAAATATTGACCGTCTGCAAGGGAAAGAGCAATAAAGGATTGTCCCTTGGAAAAAAGTAATTCCCTTGATTGCGCATACTTCCCATTACTCTCAACCTGTGGCTTCAAACAAACCTCTTGCAGCCAGTCTCTCTCCCATATAAAGATATAGACAGGCATTTTGTTTTCCCAAAGGCTCATGCACTCAGTGATAAACTGAGCTTAAACTGAGCAGCAAGAGCCTTTAATTTCTATGATTCCCTGATGCTAAATTCTGAGGCAAAACTGGAAATTCTGCATCATGATGTAGTAAATGTAAAATGGGGGTGGGGGGGATTTACTTTGTATGGCACTAACTAATAAAATGAATGATATAATCAGCACACAAACATCCCCCAAGGCAAAGATGTCTTGGTGTGGACCTGTGAGTGGCAATTACTTACCCTGAGATCTCCCCCAGTGAAGCTTCATTCCTGGTTTCTCTTGTTGCTGACACATGTTTCTGGCTTGTAGGTCTTGCTATTCACCATGGGTTCTGCTAATGTAGCTCTCTTGTTTCCATGAGGAAAATCCTAGGAACTAGGCCTGTCATGTTTCTGAGTGGTGCTCCATGGGTCATGGTCTACATGAGAGAAATATTGGTCCAGTGGTTAGCATGTAACTTGAGAGACCAGAGTTCAGTTACCTGCTCCGTCACAGACTTCTTTCATGACTTTGGGCAAGTCACTTAGCCTCTCTGTGTCTCAGTTCCCTGTCTGTAAATTGGATTATAAATTATTCCCCAACTCACAGGCATGTTATGAAAATAAATACATTAAAGATGGTGAAGTGCTCAGATCAGATACTATGGTGATAGAGGAGCCTATAAGTACAGTGAATTAATAGATACACATTGATGCTCCTGGGCTGGTGTTTACAAGGGCCTTCAGAATGACAATCCCCATCTCCCAAACCAACAACAACCCTACAATTAAAAGTATAGACAGACAGGCTGATCATGAGACAGACAATCCCAGAGATAAATTACTATAAAATAGTAAATATGTGTTCTCAGCATCTGTTTAAATAAGGAATATGATCAACATTACATCTATTACCAGTAAGAAAGCTTCTTCAACTGATCAGTGTAATCTGTTCTTTTCTTGTGTTATGTTTAATATTTTATTCCATATTCACAACAAACTGAATACACCCAAAACCAGAATAACATCGATAATAGATAAAGCACAGAATCCAAAGTCCTCCATGGGACTCTCACAATCCCACATTCACATCCCAGAGTGCTAGGTTTTCATTTGGAACTTTCAATTAGCCAAAAGTTTTTTAAAGATTATTTTAAAACTTCAGTGCCATGAACACACATCTGGAGAAAAATAAATAATAATACTTCATCCAAAGAGCTCCCTCTTGGATACACATCTACTGTCTGCAACCACTTGTGCAAAAGCCATTCCATTTCAGGATTACAATGACACTCATGTTTTTATTTTTATTTTTAAATAATATATATCTTAATCCTGAGATTTCCAAAGTCACCTAGGAAATTCTGGTGCCCTGTTCTCATTAAATTTTAAATTAATGGTAAATGAGTATCCAAAACCCGTAGGCTGTCTTGAAAATCTCAGCTTTAGTTTTTATTGATTTTCAAACAATTATGTTAAGTGATAATCATAAAGTCATTCAGAGGTTCATCCATCTGTTTATTTGGTAATATATGAATATTGTCATTCCTATATTGGCTGACTTTTGACTATGACACACTACTTTTTATATCTGTGAATCTGGAGATTAGAATTTTCTGGAGGATGAAATAATACCAGTCTGGTGTACAATATATATTTATATACCTGTGATATTTTCACTGCACCTTTAAGAGAAAAGTTGGGTTCCTAGACTGTTTGCAGGGGCACTTCCCAGGTACATGGTCAAGATGGCTGCTGGTACAGACTGGGAGACTAACACTGTGCTTGTTCTGAGACCTTGCATTTGTTCTTTCTTTGTTTCCATTAATCTAAAATAAAAGCCATCTGATCTTAAAACTCATTCTTATCCTTTGTCTGTGGGAAAATACAACAAATAGCATAGGGCACTTTATGGATAATATACCACTCTTGATTTGTTCAACTTTGAAAGTGCTACTTGCATCTCAAGAGCAGTAGCATATATTATGGCCCTAAGTCTAGAACCTGAAAAGTCCTTTGAAGTGATGGGGAATTTAAGAAATTTGACTAAGCATGTGGATGCACAATATGTCCAAACCTCTTAGTGGACTTGTGAGACCAGCATTATTGCAAGATTACTGTTCCTTATTGATTCTGACTGTGTGTGTAATTTTCTCCTGGGCAGAGGCTAAGCACATGGTCACTTAAATCCCACTTGTGACTTTAAGATGTCCTGAGGTGAATTTTACCCTGTAAGACCATCTTTTTTATTTCTCTTCCAGACCAGAACTTGGTAGTTCAGAGATGTGTGAAATTTTAAAAAATGATGAAAAGGAACCAAACGTTTCTGAACCTTACAAAAGGTTGATCTACTCTATGTTGTGAACAATAGCTCACGGTGATGGGAAGGTAGAAAGTCTTATTTCATTCAAACTGGTTCAATGATCACTAAAAAAGCTTCACATTTCAGGCAGTATTGTGTATGCCTGGGGCCAGGGGCGGCTCTAGAAATTACGCCGCCCCAAGCAGGGCAGCACGCTCGCCGCCCTTCCCCGGTCCCGCGGCCGGGGCAGAAGTGTCTGCGGCGGGTGCGCTGTTTCCGCGGCTCCGGTGGCGGGTGCGCTGGTTCCGCGGCTCCGGTGGAGCATGCCTGCGGGAGCTCCGTCCGAGCCGCGGGACCAGCGCACCCGCCGCAGTCATGCCTGCGGGAGCTCAAGCGGAGCCGCGGGAAGAGAGGACCCTCCGCAGTCATGCCTGCGGCAGGTCCGCTAGTCCCGGGGCTCCGGTGGACCTCCCGCAGGCATGACTGCGAAAGGTCCGCCGGAGCCAAATGCCGCCCTGCCGGGACAATGCCGCCCCACGCGCCTGCTTGGCGCGCTGGGGTCTGGAGCCGGCCCTGCCTGGGGCACTACCAAATTCACCATTCATTTTGGTCAATTTCACAGTCATAGGATTTTTAAAATCATAAATTTCATGATTTCAGACATTGAAATCTGAAATTTCACAGTGTTGTAACTGTAGGGGTCCTGACCCAAAAGCAGATTGTGGGGGTGGGGCTTCAAGGTTATTGTAGGGGGGATTTCAGTACTGCTACCCTTACTTCTGTGCTGCTGCTAGCGGCGGTGCTGCCTTCAAAGCTGGGCAGCTGGAGAGTGACGGCTGCTGGCTGGGAGTCCAGCTCTGAAGGCAGAGCCGCTGCCAGCAGCAGCGCAAAATTAAGGATGGCATGGTATGGATTTGCCACCCCTACATCTGTGCTGCTGCCTTCAGAGCTTGGCCCTAAGCCAGCAGCTGCCAATCTCCAGCTGCCCAGCTCTGAAGGCTGCAGCACAGAAGTAAGATGGGATGGTATAGCCACCTTTACTTCTGTGCTGCTGCTGGAGAGGCACTGCTTTCAGAGCTGGTACCTGGCCAGCAGGTGCCACTCTCTGGCCATCCAGCTCTGAAGGCAGTGCAGAAGTAAGGGTGACAAATACCTCAACCCCCACCCCAAATAATCTTGTGACCCCCTTTTGGATTGGGATGCCCAGTTTGAAAAATTCTGGTCTCCCCTGTGAAATCTGTTTAGTATAGGGTAAAAGTACACAAAAGACCAGATTTAATAATCTGTGACATGTTTTTCACAGCTGTGAATTTGGTAGGGCCCGATGTATGCTGAATGAAGAATTTTGTCCACTACATTTAAAAAACCATCAGACCCTTTTCAATTTAATTATAAACATCCAAATAAACATCATTTGAAAAGAGCTAAACAGAATTATTATTTCTTTCTTATATATTTAGAAGAGTTGGGCGGGATTGTGGCAGTCTGAGTCCCAGCTTTACTTACACATGACAAACGGTGTCATGTACAAACATATATTTGCTCTTTCAAGTCCAATGTGCTATTTTATCTTCATTATATGTTCAAAGAATCATCTTTACTGGAGTTTGCTATGATTATGGCATATGCCCCCCACCTCAGTGCTTTGAGTGTGTAATAAAGAGCAGTGATACACACTGTTCTGAAAAAAAAATCACGGAAAAGCCTTTCTTACAATGGAAATGTCTGTCCTATACAGTCAATTTCATTATGGTATTAGAAACACTTTTGCCCCCAAGTGCTTCTTCCAGTCCTGGTTCTTAATTGTTGTTATTTGGCAGCGTGAAATATTGATGACATTGGTCAAAAAGATTGACAGCTGCATGAATTGTTATTAACCAGCCTGTTGGTTGTAGCTTAAAGTTCAATAAATACCAAGATGCAGCATAAGCCCTCAGGGAGACTCTCTCTTTCCTGAACAAGAGGAAATTAACTATTTGATGTCTTTATTTAAAGCCTGTCTGACATTTCCGCACTACTTCTCCCCCAGTTAAGTTTTGGAGGCACTAAAACTGAAGGTATGAGCCCAGTGGAGGGCAACAAAAATGATTAGGGGGCTGGAGCACATGACTTGTGAGGAGAGGCTGAGGGAACTGGGATTATTTAGTCTGCAGAAGAGAAGAATGAGGGGAGATTTGATAGCTGCTTTCAACTACCTGAAAGGGGGTTTCAAAGAGGATGGATCTAGACTGTTCTCAGTGGTACCAGATGACAGAACAAGGAGTAACGGTCTCAAGTTTCAGTGAGGGAGGTTTAGGTTGGATATTGGGAAAAACTTTTTCACTAGGAGGGTGGTGAAGCACTGGAATGGGTTACCTAGGGTGGTGGTGGTGGAATCTCCATCCTTAGAGGTTTTTAAGGCCCAGCTTGACAAAGCCCTGGCTGGGATGATTTAGTTGGGTATTGGTCCTGCTTTGAGCAGGGGGGTTGACTAGATGACCTCCTGAGGTCCCTTCCAACCCTGATATTCTATGATTCTATTAAGCTATAAGTAGGTTTATATTCCTCTGAAAGGAGAGAACAAGATGAAGAGGATGACGGCAATAGATATCAACTGATTATTTTGCGGGGATGTAGAGACCCTCTGTGCCTTTTGTTTCAAGGGGAAAAATCCACTGTTATTAATGTTCCACTATAATATGCTCAGTGCTTGATCATGAGTCAGTATTCCTGCTGCCACAGATGCCTCTCCCTATGGGAAATTCACCCCCAGGCAAAGGGCTAAAATGAGGCTTGCACACCTCTTAATCCCTCAAAATAGGTCTTAGACAGGTCTTGAATACTGTACAGGTCTGTGCTTGCTAACAAATTCTTTACCTGTTCAAGTGACAGGAATTCTACTACTCCTCTTAGTAGGCTATTCAACAGTCTAGTACAGGGATCGGCAACCTTTAGCACACATCCCGTCAGGGAAATCTGCTGGCGGGCCGGGCTAGTTTGTTTACATGCAGTGTCCGCAGGTTCAGCCGATCAGAGCTCCCACTGGCTGTGGTTCGCCATTCCAGGCCAATGGGGGCTGCAGGAAGCATCACGGGCCGAGGGATGTGCTGGCCACCGCTTCCCGCAGCCTCCATTGGCCTGGAACGGTAAACCGCGGCCAGTGGGAGCTGTGATCGGCTGAACCTGCAGACGTTGCAGGTAAACAAACCGGCCCGGCCTGCCAGCGGATTTCCCTGACTGGCTCCGTGCCAAAGGTTGCCTATCCCTGGTCTAGTAGATCTCACCATTAGGAAACATTTCCTTAGTTAGGGCTTGGGTTTGGTTAATTTCTTAGTTATATCCCTCATAGTAATAAAATGAAATAATAATAATGATAATAAATGCTTATATCCCTTTAGTGTCTTGCTGGCACACAGAACATGTGATTAACAATTCCTCTTCCCCTTCCATGTTTATAGTCTTCAAAATTGTATAGACTTAATTTTTTTCTCAGAAATCAATCACACTCAGGGCTTGTCTACACTGCCCTGCAGTTAGAACTAAGGGGGTATGAATAGCAGTGCGCACCAAAATGCTTTGCTGTGTCAAAGTTAGACTCAGGACTCACAGTTTGTCTGACCACTCTGTTTTATTAGCACAGCGCTCTGCTAATAACACCCAGATAATGTGAGCACCATGCAAGACACAAACTATCTTATACAGATAAAAGGGCTTGAACTTAACAAGATAACAAAGGCAGCAGAATCTGATAAATTTACCAGGGCTAGACATGCACAGTTAATTTCCTTACTAACTTTTACCAATCTCCAGTTAATGTTTCACCATTAGCTTAAGTGGCCTTATTGTTTATGCCTTGATGTTTCTTTTCCTGACACCTGTATTTCAACATTTATTTCTGCTTAAAGGTACATACAGCATTTTCTTTAATCCATTCTTATTTTTACAATATAATTCATTCTACTTTCACAGCTGTAATTCCCCTGTGTGAACAATGCAGGTGTGGATTAAAATGTTCCTAGTTTGTGTTAATGTAGTCCTGTTTGAAGAGGACTAATTTCACAACTAGGAACCTTTTAGTTCATGTTCGCAGAATTCACATGGGGAGGGGGTGGGAGTGGGGGTTACAACAGAGAACTTGGGCACGCACTGGTATCCATTCCCCTCATAATCCAGTCTGCAGCACAGTTTAGACATAGACCCCTGGCCATCTGGAATTCTCTCATGTATACTATAGGTTATAGATCTAAAGCTACATGAGAGTGTTTTTCCTAATTATACATTATGTTATACATTCAAGGACACTAAAAAGATTAATAATGGTTTTTTGCAAGCTACAAAATGTAATAACTTTATGTGCAGCTTCCAGTATGTTTTCATTAGTTTGAGTATCGTTTTGGTTAAATGAGAAAATGTAATCACATGCTGAAAAGAATTGATAAGTAACTAGTTTAAACAATGGTCACAATCTTGCTGTCTTTCTTCTCAGCATCTGTAGTAATTGAACTCACTGCATTTCAATGCTGACATTTAATCAATGCATGTAAATCACCTTGGAGGCCTATTATTCTTGTATTCATTAATCCAGTCAAGCAAAATACAAGCATGTAGGAGAACTGTATACAAAGCTATTGAAGTTGAGGTCAAAAAGTGGCACATGAAGCACTCTGCTCTTAAAACTATGAACCTCCAATGACACACGGGCATTTGTTCTGTCACAAAATGTCTGAATAAAACAGGAAGATCACTGCGTACAACTTACATGGGAATTTTATTTAAATGATTTGTTTGGCTGGAAAATTCTCTGGTGAGTGGCAGGATAGATACACTTTAATGCAGTACTGTACTCCATGTCAACAATATAATATCTTTCTGTTTACTAGTTTCTGGGACTAGAGAAAGCAGAAAATAAAAACATATATTGCTTTTCCTCCGAGGGCAAGAGTGAATTTTTTTTTAATCAGATGTCTAGGTGGCAAAAGAAATGAACATGGTACAACTGTGTGAGGTAAAGAATAAATTCCAATCATTTCTACTCAGGCAAAGGTATCTGAGCAGCACCTTGTCAGGGGGCTGTGAGAGTTCTGATTTGCTGTTTTTTGTAGGCCTAAATTTATGGTCGATCAGCAATGAAAATTTATTCATATTCACTTAGATATTGAAAAAGAAAATGATCAAAAGCTTCATAGTAAGCAGTGAACAAAGAATAACTACCAATAGTACATGCAGACTTGCTTTGCTACTTATTTCACTGTGTTTATGTCTCTACCGAAAAACCTCACCAACTTTTCCTGTGATTCAATATATTCTTGTGAAGCATCATATTTTGTCATTTTAAATCATGTCTTGATGTATGATAGAGAGACTCACAGGGTATTACAATAATGACGAAACCAACCATAGTACTAATGACTGTGTTAGGCACAGCCACGTAGGACGCACCGCTCATAACATGATCTATTACAATATGGGCCAACTGGGGAGTAGGGGAGCTGTGTGAGCAGCATGCTGTTTCTAAAGATTCACTGCCTTCTCTGGCAACTTTCACAGATGGAGAGGTTCTACGGTGACATGTGGAGGGAGACTGTATCCTTCCCTAGAAAAGCAAAAATATTTCCTGCAATAGATGATTCTAAAAGAAATGGGCATGTGTAGGGATACTCGGTCTTCACTGATAGGTCCAGGAGACCTCCATTCATATGAAGAAAATATTTGCTCCTCCTTTCTGAAAGGTCTGAAAATAATAAAAAATCAGGCATAGAGGGAACAGTATTCTCAGCATGCTAACAAGACTGTAGTCTGCACATTTCTTAAATGCATCCAAATGACAGATAAGGTCCAAAGATGGAGCACTCTGGAAAAATAAATCCATGCTTTTGCATGTTGAAATACTGTTCTTAACTTCAGATTCTGTTGCATTTTATACTCTGGGACTAGAGGTCTGTATCATTGAACATTGAATATTTTATTGGAAGAGTTAGTTACTTTCTCTTGCTCTCCTTTGGAGTATATCACAAATTCAAATTCAGCATTGAAGGTCTGCTTCCTATGTTGCATATTTACTGACTCTCCCACTAAAATGGCCCACTTGAAATCAACCAGTACCAACAGAGCAGCCCTGAGGTTGCTTTAAGTTGAACTGGGCCAGAACTGGGGTGGGTATTTGACAAAAAAGAAGGTTTATAGCCACCTTTTGGCCCCTGACCTGTAAGGAGGATCTAGTCCATTATCTCTAGTCACCCTTGATCGAGATTCAGACTGGGGATCTAAAATAGACAAAATATAAATAGAGTAACATGAAATATAGTTTAGAGTCCCCCTTTTTTATATTACAGGATCTAATTGACTTTTTGGGCAGACTGGCTTGAATGGCTGATTGAATAAATTACCTGTATAATAATTTTCTGTACTACAGACCTGAGTCCAGACACCTGCCTAGTACTGTTTGCTTTAACGCAGGTCTGCCCTGCTATCAGCTTCCGAAGCAGATGAGCATGCTGACTGAACAGTAACATGCCTTAGAGGCACCCTTGAAAATGACCTTCATTAGAAGTGGGTCAGAATAGTTACCTGACCAAGAGGCATTCTTATTGATTCATCTGCCTCTAAACAGATGTACCACCAGATATCTGCTTGAGAAGCACTTGCTTTTCAAGCGCAGGAAATTGAACAGCTATTTAGTGTACCTGGGAAGAACACAGCCATGGATGATGACTTAGCTTCCAGCAGATATGAACAGGTGATAGAATATTTACAAATAATCTTCCCTCCATGGAAGTCTTAAACAATTATCTGAGGTATTTTCTGATGCTACATCCTCCAGATAGAGCTGCCCGCTCACAGTGATTTGCCTGTTGAATATCTGAGCTTATTTGTCAGGGTGATTTTGTTTCATTTTAATGCATATTAAAATGTGCTACTGAGCATAAGCAGACAAAATATCCACCAAAGCAGATATTTCAGCTTGATGATCTTTTGCCCTTTGGACCTCAAAGATCACATTAGGAAGCTAGTGACGGCCTTACAAACTTCAGAGATCAAATGGATGCATCCCGAGTTTTCAGAGTAGAATCTATATTGATAAAGTAACATGGTTATGTGAAAAAAGTGGCACCCTCACATGATAACATGCACACTGTAATAAAACGCTCACTGAATCCAAGCCTGAGGTTTGCTTTGAAAATGTTGAGAGAGGTTTCCAGGGGTGTAAGAGAGTGCGCGTTTGCAGTGTTCATGATTTAGAGGATGAAATAAGAGACCTACACTTCGATAGTAGAAGTGAAATCAAAACTAAAAGAAATATCAAGATTCCCATAAATATTCCAGGTAGGAATGTGCTCTGTTGATAAACACCAGAGGCCGGGTTCTGAAATATGACCCAGTCCCTTTTTGGCTGATGAGGCAGAACAAAGCCATATCCGCCTCCCTCCCCTCCACCCCCACTTGCTAGGGAGAACTCAACTGGTATTAAGCCGGTGGATTCAGATCCTTTGCTAGCAGCCCCTCGTACACCGCTGGGGAAAGAAGTGTGGGTATGAATAGCTGAGAGGGCAGGGCAGAGGTACACTCCACTACTTCCATCCTCCACTGGTGTTTGAGCTACTTAGGGATGGGATCAGCACAGAATAGCCCTCAGAATCAGATAACTGTTATTAGCCCTCCAGCAGCCCCCAACACTGAACAGAGAATGAGGAAAGAATCTGATCCTAAACTGTGTGTGGGCTAATGCCTCTATTATGAGCCAAAAGATGTAGGTAGGGAAAATAAAGGAAGGAGATTAATTTATTGGTTACATGGAACATGGACAAGTAGAAAATGTCTTCAAGACTTTGTGCAAATGAAGATTTGTCCTCAATTTATGTCCCAAGCAAACAGGTGTGAAGTGATTTATAGAAGCTCCTTGAGGTACTTAAAATGGTGAATTTGTCAAATGTACAAACTTTGTAGGTGTGGTAGAGGTTAAAAACATTAAATAGATTGAATGATGTGAAAGCTTCTCATTTATAATCAGTTTTAATCGCATTCAATACTCCAAATCAGATTAAAAATTGGACATCAGTGGTTTAGAATTAAACAATGCTTTCCCCTCTCCATTAACATGTTTTAAATGTCAACATTTTGGCCCCACAGCTGTGTGTTGTATAATTCCTTATGTGGGGAAGGTCATTCATTAATAGATTGCTAGGAGTAGGTTCAGCATTTGTTGTTGATGTTTGGAGGATCACAGATGAGGGCACACAGAGGGTTTTCCCTGGTACACAAAGCGAATGAACTTCATATTCCCTACCCATCTTGTCACTCTAATATCTGGGGACCAACATGATTACAACAACGCGGCATACAAAGGCCAAACTATCATTCCTCACTCATTCCTCCAAACTATCATTCCTCACTGAGTGTTTGCTTGAGTTGGGACAGTAGAATTTGGCTCAAAGAAAAAGAAAGAATATAACAAAAAGCAGTTGATTCCCATTTGGTTTGTTCCGTTAACAGCCTCACATAAACACTGCTCCCCAGGAAGAAGAGAAGACTTTTTTAATCAGGCAGAAGTTCTGATGTATCTTTCCAATTTTTCCGCATCCTTCTTGTAGTGTGGGGCCCAAAACTGGATGCAGTACTACAGATGAGGCCTCAGCAATGCCAAATAGAGGGGAATGATCTCGTCCCTCAATCTGCTGGCAATGCTCCTACTTATACAGCCCAAAATGCCATTAGCCTTGCACAGGACTTTTTTTTCAACTTGTTCAGCTCAGTCATCAGCACTGCCATGAAATTACCATAAGGTATAAATGCATTCTTGGTGCTGACATTCAAATGATCGTGTTATTGCTAATACACCTCTACCCCGATATAACGTGACCCGATATAACATGAATTTGGATATAACGTGGTAAAGCAGGGCTCCGGGGGGCCGCGCTGTGCACTCCGGTGGATCAAAGCAAGTTCAATGTAACGTAGTTTCACCTATAACACGGTAAGATTTTTTGGCTCCCGAGGACAGCGTTATATCGAGGTAGAGGTGTACTTTAAATCAAGAATGTGTATACCTAATAAAGCCAAAATGCTGCTTTCAGAGGATTCCAGCAGGGCTCTTTCAGGCCAAGTTATAGCATTAGAATGATATAACACAGAAACTTATGCTGATGTACTGCAAATATTGCCAAATATACAAGTTAACCCCTATGTAAGTATATATACATATATAGAGGCTAGTAGTGGAAAAAACAGTGGGATTAATTATAGCAGGTAGAAAAAACAGATTTTTTTTGTACAATTTCAGGCAAAGCTCTGATGAAATGTGTAGACATTTGAGTGCCCATAGAAATATGAGAGATGATAGTAAATTGGATGCAAAAGGAATTTGCATTGCATAATTACAGGGGAAATTACATATAATAATGGATCTGGCATTATACCAGATTTTTTTCCAGATGGTTTGTCTGAAGTGGATTTTAAAATTTCTTTCACAAGTCTGGTAGGAATTTGTTAATGAAAGATGTGGGATAAAGACACATGATAAAAACTGTAAAGTGATCAGTCTTAACTTTTAAAAGATCTCTAATAATAGGCTCAAGATAAAAAGTCGCAAAACAGATTAGGCTATTATCTCCATTACCGTAAATATTTAAGAACAGGTTAGACACAATGGGACAGATCTTGGCCTATAGTACACCTCTTTTGCCCTATAGGAGAAATCAGCCCCTGGCTGTCCACAAGAACGAGATGCAGGGATATATGAAAAGGCAAGTCTGGCGTACCTGTTGACTGAGTCTCATGTTGGTTATCTTTCATCTCGAACTCTAGCATGAAAATGAAAAAATTATAAAGGCAAAATGTTCTGGGTCAGTTCAGCATTATTCTGAGTCTTCCTGAGCCACTGCATTGCCTCAGAATAGTTATAGTTAGGCTAGGCAAAATTATTTTTTTTATAATTTTGATGGATAATATCAATGTTCCATTTGTGTCTATTTAAATGTTCATAGTCACAGAAAATTGTGGATTAGGCAGGAACAATAATTCTTTAGTATCAATAGACATTGAGGTTATAATAAATAATAATAGGAGATATACCTGTTTCCTAGAATGGACCTTGAAAGGTCATTGAGTCCAACCCTCTGCCTTTGTTAGCAGGACCAAGTGCTGATTTTTGCCCCAGATTCCTAAGTGGCCCTCTCAAGGGCTGAGCTTATGACCTTGGGTTTAGCAGGCCAAGGCTCAAACCACTGAGCTATCCCCTGGGTTCAAAAAGTTAAAGCTTTATCAACTTTATTAAAACACAAATTGTCAGCATCACATGTCAAATATAAAAAGTAAATAGCCTTAAATCAAACTCTAATAAGTTCTCAAGCAACATTTATCTTACTTTATGATGTTGATATTGATAGAACTATTTTAAATCAGCTTAGGTGTGTTTACTGATATTTACCAATAAAAAGTTAATCTTTCCAAGACTAGCCTCATTCTACCATTCTCCCCTATGGGCCAGGATTCGCAGCCAGACTACATCTCCCATGATGCACCATGGTCAGTGGCTTGCATACTTATTCAATACAGATTAATAGCAAAATGTTTCAATTTGTTTTTTCCAACTGAAAATAAAAAAAATCTGCAAAATCAATGTTTTCTCACAGAAAAAATCAACCTTGTGGAAATCACAGTCTCCCCCACAGCCTTCAAAATCAGAAAAGGTCTCCGCAGGGTTTGGAGGGCAATGTTGTTACAACTTTGATGCTTATGCATAATTACAGATTGGCCTGAACCAACACATTCAAATTATATGGAGGTTCATCTAGGTCTGAATGTTGTAGCTTGGACCCATCTCTACAAATATTTCAGTTTGTTTTTCAATAATTCCAGTGTTGATTTTTATTTTATTTTATGTTAGCTGTCTCTGCCCTCCCCTGCCCTCCAGACTTTAACTGCCTTGTAAATGAATTCTTCAGTACAGTTTAAGAGAACAAATGTCATTACTCCACAACCAAGAAATTAAAAATAAAATATTATTCATGGCACTCAAAAACATTAAGAGAGATCTCATGCTGATTTTGAAGCAGTACTTAGCTAATAAACTCTGTTCTCAGACCTTTTGTACAGTATTCCTCTTACCATCAATTACTCTGGGAGCCTGCATTAAAAAGGTCTATTTTTTACCAACTGGAAAACAAAATTAGTGGGGAAATTGATTTTTATTAAAAGGATACAAAAGGAAACAAAATTAGAGCCTATTAAAATGTTCTTGCTAGTGTCCTTTTTTATATTAATACATTTTCAAGTATAAACGTGTCAGGGAAAGTATATATTGCCTACATGCATTGTATAAATAGTACATGACTTGAGCTTATATTACAAAGTCAACAGCCCCAGTTCTGAGCTACGGCTGGGCTAAACTCAACACAGCCCAAATGGTAGGGGCAGTATAAATCTATATTGATACAGACATCAGTATCTCTGAGGCTCCAAGATTCTGGATCCGGTCTCTGAACAGCCAAAGAATGGTTCTAACTGCTAGGGAGAATTATTGAAGATGAGAATGACCAGAGAAGAGCAGTACTTGGGTCATTACCCCCTCTCCCGGTAGCTCTTCTAAAGCTAGTGACTACAGAAGGACCATTCTGCCAACT
Source organism: Mauremys reevesii (assembly GCF_016161935.1). Taxonomy (NCBI): domain Eukaryota; kingdom Metazoa; phylum Chordata; order Testudines; family Geoemydidae; genus Mauremys; species Mauremys reevesii. The sequence goes on from NC_052624.1 coordinate 24,329,177, forward strand.
GTACCTCACCAGGGGACATGCCTCATGGCTTGGTTCCACCAGTTTTACAATTAATTTATGCCTAAAGGAGCATCAGTGAGAGCCAGAATCTGAGCCTCTGTGCTTATCTGAGAGCTAAATTCTGATTTAGCCCTGTGTAAATGCCAGTCCACCGATGCACTAGCCCCAGGAGAAGCAATTTTCCCTCTTGATTCCAGCAGGAACAGTTGTAGCGCGCCATGGCTGCAGCACTACCCTCTCCACCTGGGCTCAGCTATACGAGGCAGCACATTGTGTGTGTTTGGAGTGGAGGCAGGGACTAGGCCCATTACTCCCAACCTGCTCAAGAGGAGTCAGGAGCAGGTGTATAGTGTCCACTATCTACCTGAGGTTCACAAGTCCATATAGGTGTGCAAAAGGGGAGGGTTTTACTCTCTCTTGAACCCAGCATGGGCTCATAATCCAAATGACAACCGAGTCCTTAGTCTTATAAAGATCATTAGATTCTATAGCTGTTTGTCACACTTCACTATAAAGGGAGACTGTGTTGCATCAAATATCTCCACATCATTGTTCCTCTTAATGCTCTTTTTAATTTAGCAGGAAACTCTTTCTTCCATTTCTCAAAAGATTTGGGTATTTGGTTTTTCCGTTTAAACCAAAGTATCTACAAGGAAGAATTCCTGAAGATGGCATGTAGTTTTCTTTGTGATGTTGTGATAGGGTGCACTGGCCCCACAGTGGACGGGGAAGGGTTAACCCTACATTGTGCACTGAGGAAACCAAGGCCCCCTACATTTTACTGAGCATGCACCAGTATAAAAGGGAGCAGCTCAGCTCAGTTGGGGCTGACTGCTGAGGAGGAAGGATGTATGCTGCTGCCTCCAGCCAAGGATCAGCTGGAGCCTGAGCCTGAGCCTGAAGGTGCTGGAGACTCTGCAACTCAGGGAGATGCCAAGGTACCCACGTAGATCCCGCAGAGTCTGGAGTAGCTGGGGACAGCAGAGATGCCCAGACCGCAGCAGCAGGAATCACGGTAGAAAGCAGCTCAGGAATTAGATGGCGGCCTGGTTAGTGTTTTGGCCAGAACATCTCCCCCCACTGACTCAGTGGCACGTACTCCAGCCACTACCAGGGCCCTGGGTTGGGTTCCAGTGGGCTCTTCCCCCTTTGTGTTTGGTGGCTCCCATCCTGACTGACCCTGGCTGCTAGGCCTTACTGCCTTGTCTCCCTGGAGGTGAATTTTCTGACTGTGGCCAATAGGCATTACTGCCCTGCTATGAGGGGTGAATCTTTATGGACTCTGGCCACTAGGCCTTACTGTCCTGTTTCCCTAGAGTGGATTTACTGACTGTAGCCACTAGGGCGGAAGGTCCTGCTAAGAGGGACAAACCTATTGACTTTGGCCATTGTGCTGCACTGCCCAGCTATTAGGGGCAAGTACATTAACTTTAGCCATTAGGCCTCATTACCCTGTTAAGAAGGGTGAGTATATTGATTTGGGTTTAGGAGGCTGTGCAGGGTGCACTCACCAAGCACTGGGTGGGGTTTTCTCCCAACCCCATCACAGATACTCAGAAAACATCACTTTTTTCTTGAATTATTCAAAATTGGTCAACATATGTATAGTCTGAGAGTCTGTTACACATGTAAGAATTAGTGAATTTAATGTAAAATCTGTTATTGGAGCAAATTAATAATATAATCTTGGATTTTAGTTCATGAAAGCCAAAAGTTTAGACTACACCTAACATGGTCTGTATATTTACATCTGTGCAACCCTATGCTGTCTGGACCAATAAAATCTCTGCAGAAGTTCTCATGTAACATTTTGTCTCTAAAATATGTTATTTGATGGAATCACCAGACTTATTATTTCAATCAATAGCCAAATAATTAAAACCTGACTGGATCAATGTTCTGCCCTTCCTAAAGGGCTCGTTTATTTGTGATAGCATTTCTTGATGTAATTTTTCTAACTGATCTGAAGGACTATGGCAACAGTTAGGAATAATATTTATCAGAAAGGCTTTATCATCCTTAACTAAGCAAGGCAACTAGTGGGAAATGGCTTTTTTTGAATGTACCCTGAATTCTGAGGCACTTTGATTCAGACATGTTTGGACACCTTTCTGTTGGCGTTGCTATGATCATTCAGTGTGGTACTGCTTTTTCTTCACATACATATTTGAGACAGGGTAGATAGTTTTTATTCATGTGAGTATGGGAAATCAAACACAAATTGGTATACTTACCTGTGTAAAACAAGTCTATTAACACACCCTTCACACAAGATTAATGATTAGGGTGACCAGATGTCCCGATTTTATAGGGACAGTCCTGATTTTTGGGTCTTTTTCTTATATAGGCTCCCATTACCCCCCACCCCCATCCCGATTTTTCACACTTGCTGTCTGGTCACCCTATTAATGATTGTGATGAATGATTGGTGCTATCCAGAGAGACCACTGGATTAAATCCATGCATTTGGCAGATATATGAAAAAATGTGGGATGCATAAGGTGGGTCAGCACACAGCAGTAGCAACACTTCCCCTAGCCAGAGCCCTGAATCTCAGGCAATTAATCAAAGACCAACAAGAGCAGAGGACTGCAGCTGTAGCCTAGTGGGCTAGCTTGCCTTTATTATATTCACTGTTTTGCATTATGTTCTACTTTTATTATACTCAGCAGTAATGCAAGGAACCTACAGGCCTGTATCCTGTAAGACATTAGCTTTAGCAAGTTAGCATAAGGCTTGAGGCCTATGACTTTTGAACAGATAAACTTTGAACAGAACGGCAACAGAAACCCCAAGTATTGGGGAGCCAAAAGTAGTGTTTAAGGGGAAGTTCTGACCACTGGTACATGATCGGACCACAAGAGTGTCATAGCAATGAGTTAGAGGTACATGAGCTACCTAACCACAAGAGGTCCATGGTAACAAATTGACGTATATGATAATAAGTTGAGATCATTGATATACTAACCTATAGAAGAAAGACACTCCGCCTTCAGTAAGGTGAGAAAATACAAATAAGGAAAGGGGGCAAATCCCTTACTGAAGTGGTTATTGACCAAGGTTCTGGGCCCCCTTGCGGGGCTGTGAGCAGGTTTCAGGGGGGCCACAAGCAGTGCCAGTATCAGACTCACTGGGGCCCAGGGCAGAAAGCTGAAGCCACACCGCATGGGGCTGAAGTCCAGGATCCCTGAGCCCAACCACCTGGGGCTGAAGCCCGGGATCCCTGAGCAACTTAGCTTCTCAAGGCCTCCTGTGGCGTAGGGCCCTAGGCAATTGCCCTGCTTGCTACCCCCTAACGCCAGCCCTGGCTTTTATATGCAAAAAACCAGTAATTGTGGCACAGCTGGGCCATGGAGTTTTTATAGCATGTTGGGGGGAAGAGGGCTCAGAAAGAAAAATGTTGAGAACCCCTGCCCTACTGAATATGCATCAAACATAGTGGTATCAGTGTAAGATATGATAAAAGTTGCATCCCAGTCTGCGGGCAGTAGGAGAAGGAGATGTAGCGTTGGGAGCTGCCAGAATGATGGCCACTGGTGATGAGGGGGAAGGTGATAAGAAAGATGATGACTAACATTTCAAGTTGTTCTATAAGTATTAGTGAGTATATGGATGTGCAAATGCACATTCTGTAGTATCTCTGTCTACCTGACTGAATTGCGGTGTTTGTGACTATGCTAAATATATTAATAAACTATTTGTAAATATAGGGGAGTTCCTACAGTGTGAGTGTTGCAGCTGTGGATATCGTGGTTCCCAACTTACATAATACTGGGCCTGGTCTTGGGACAAAAACCTGTTGACCCTCCAAGTGGCAACTGGGAATTCTTAAGTAATCGATAGAGAGACAGATAGGGCTACACAGCCTTCCTAAGTAGTTCAGCCCACATACACACAAATTAAAAGACTTAGAGATGATTCTTGACTACGTGCACCTTGTATAGTTTGTCACATCTCTGCAAAGTGGGTGAAAGATGCCACCAATCACCACTTTTCATAAGGGCCAGGTAGAATTGCCAGCTCTGAGGATTTCAAGGACTACTTCCCTTCTAACCCCAAAGGGCTGTGTCTTGTCCCATACTCACTGCATTCTCCTACTTGTGGCAGCCCAGGAAGCTGGAATGGTACCTGTTAGTGGATTGACTGCATAAAGGGCTGCAATCACTGTGTGTGCATCAGGTCATACATCAGGCAAGTGCCAGCAGAATTACAGGCTATGATATGCTTTGTGCACAAGATTATATAAGTATGTAATGCACACCTTCTTTAGATATTAGCTTTTAAATATCAAGGTGGCAGACCATACACAAGGCAATCCTATGATTTTGCATGTGATCCACAGCTCACTGGGTGAGATGCATCTGCTTAATACTTATATATTGCCCCAGCTACCTTACAATGATTAAACAGGCACCTATGGAGCTCTGAGGCACCATACCACCATGAATGAACATGGGAAAAGGGGACATTTATGCGGGTGACTGACACATTATCTATCACACATCAGAAATCTATGTGGTCCAACTGCAGCAGGCTAGCATGAGGTGATGCTTCCAATTGTTATAATTTCCCATGCAAACAATGACTCCCGATTACCTCAGGATGAGAGGATATGGCAGATAACTGGAAACAGAACAACAGATGTCATCTATAGTCAGCTTTACTAGATCTTTTGCATCACCACAGGTTTCCCTCAGAGTCTCCTAGAGTCTGTTTATTTTACCGTTACTTTAATTCTCTAAGTATCAATGGCTGTCACAGGGCAAGCTCCTCATCCTGGATTTCTCTTTGCAAGCAGACCTCATACACATGTAAATTCACCACAGTGTACTTTATTTACAATATCTTATTCAACTTAATGTACCACTACCATAAGGTTTTTCCCAAGCTTCAGTGGACCCCTCCTTGGCACAGAGTCAGGGAGAAAAGTCTCACCTCTCAGAGAGTCTAAGTTACTTTGTCCTTCCTTCCAGCCTTCCCCTGTACCTTCCTCTCTCCCATATAACAGTCCCCAGCTGATGAACTGAATCCCTTGTGTAACCCTTCTTCCCGTCAGAGTTGGCAGCAACAAGGGCCAGGTTCAGTATCTAGGGGTTCTGTTTCAATAACACAATGCAAAACCAGCTCAAGCCCCGACCTAGTGCCCTGAGACAATTACATACCACCCCCCTGAGCACCTCTAAGAGGCAATACTTCCCCTCTCACAAGCACAGAGTCTGAGTGTAGCAAAAGCCTCTTAAGTCCAGCAACCCAACAGTCACCCCACCCACAGTTCCTGTCCTTGGTCAGTCCAGACCCCAGGGTTCAGAAGTTCATCTGCAGAGCTTACCTCCCAGCCTGGGTGTAAGTGGGGGGAGGTATGGGGAGCATCTTACATGCTCCACTGCTTGGGTTGATGGCCAATTGCCATGCCTCTCTATGGGGTTCTGCTGCAGTCTTCACCACCAGCTGCACCTCTCTACTAGCTACTCACCAACTTATCTTCAGGCCTCCCAACACTTAACACAGCTCTCAATAATCTCAGCTCTTAGTAACTTCAGCTCTTTAGTGATATCAGCTGGTACCAGGGGAGCCTCAGTACTAGTGCACCACTAGCCCAAAGTAGGTCTAATGCTAAAACCTAGGTACCAGCAATCTCAGCTCTACAGCATGTAACAAGACTCCTAATGGAGTTAAAATTAGCTCTGTTATTACTCAGTGGACAGCAGAGCAATCAAAATGGAGCCTAAGACCCACACTGCCAGGTACAAATACCTATCCCAAGCTCTTCTCAATTCACTGGGTTTTGGAACCCATGTCCCCTGCCTAGCAAGTGCTACTTAGTTGAGGGCGAGTCCCTCCATCATAAAATGCCAAGTACAGTTCGACTGTCCTTGATTCACATAATCAGGATAACAACGCTTTATTACTCCTGCCTCAATAACAAAGAGACTGGGGGTCCCACAGTAGCCAAAGTGACCATTTGGGCAAGCAGTCCATCAGGCTAGGCAGGGTGGGAGTGCCCATGCAAACGAGATCAGCCCCTGAAGTCCTTTTCCACAGATCACCACTAGATGTCAGGGTAGAGCTCATTCTGACTCTGCTTACATCTGTTAACCAGTTAATCACCTGGTCCTAATCAATTATATCCCAATTTGGGTCAGGAAGGAATGTTTAGAGCCAACCCTAGGCTACTCGCACTCTGTCAGGGGAACAAATCTTGGTGTAGCTGGGATGTGTGGGTGAAAGGAACCTGTCCTCCCTGGACAGATAGATGATAGGGAGCCACTCTATGGAGGCAGCCTCACCTAATGGCTGAGGTGGTTCTTTCACAGCCCCAATATGTGGGGCAGGACAGAAGGGCCCCTACAATCGCACACCGGCCAGCTCCTTATTCCTTGGGCCTGCCCCACCAAGCATCCATGCTATGTACCAAGCGTGGACCTCTGTATGTCCTTCCCAACAGCAGCCCTCCTCCCCATCCCTTTCCCCACCAGGGCAGTGGAATTAAAGGATAGCTATGGCAAAGTGATGTCATCTTAATTTATCCCTGTAGGTTGTAAGTCTATTTATACATACTAGCAGCTAATATTTGGCTGTGTATAATCATTAAAAGAGCAATAAAGAATGAAAAGGCTCTCTAAATCAGATGGGGTACCTTGCAGTCTAATATTTAAATAAACACTTTAACAGTTCCAGGAAAGCAAGAATTATATGTAACTATCTAGAAACATTTCCCCTGCCTCTTCCTATGTTGACCCCCAAACTGTTTCAATTCTCCACCCTGGGAGTAGCTTACTAGTCAGCATATGGAAGTGGGGGGGAGGGGCAGAATCAGGACCTTTAATTAGCAGTTCTTCAACATAAACTCGTGTGCCCTAATTTGAATTTCTATGAAATTATTACAGTGCAAACCCACTTCTCAAAAAACTACATCATCATAATCTCACTGAAAACTTTGATATGGTGCCACAATTTTGTAGTGTTGCTGAATCTGAAAAGTGTTATCAGTCTAACTTAAGGCAATTCATCTGTAGCCTGAGACAAAGCAGGGTGGAGACTAAATGCTCCTTATTTCTAACAAATGATTTCTGATATACACATCGTGTATCACATATATAAATGCACATTCACTTTAAAGATGTGTCAGATGGGTGCAAATTCCTTTGTGAAAGAATGTAAATTGATACTCATTTCTTAAACTTTGGGTCCAAATATCTGCACAAATTATTGCACCATTTATCCAACTCCAACTGGGGCATTGTTTCACCACAAAAATATTAATTATTTTTATCATGGTAATGTCCAGAAGCCCCAACCAAGACTATGGCCCCATTGAACTAGGCACTGCACAACTAAATAGCAAAAGACCTTCCCTGAAGACTTTACCACCCAAATAGACAAGGCAGTGGTACAAAGCAAGCATTATCATCAGGAGTGTACGCATAGGGAAGTGAGGCATAGACAGAATAACCTAAGGTCACACAGGAAGTTTGTGGCAGAGCCAGGAATTTAATCTATATTTAGTGATTCCCAATCCAGAAACCACCAGACCATGCAACCTTCTCCTCATGGGTGTTGGAACTAGATGTGCTAGAGGTGTTGCGGCACCCCTGCCTTGAAGTAGTAATAACAAACACCAAATGAATGGTTTCCATGGTTTCCATCATCAGCATCCCCACTATAAACATTCTTCCAGCACCCCTGCTTCTCCTAAGAGTAGGCTGCATTCATTCAAGAATCTCAATGCATTTTCCAAATAATAATTGCCCTGTGAGGTACATATTAATATTATACTTATTTCACACAAAAGTGAAGTGGGGCACATAGTGGTTAAGCGACTTGCCTGATGTCAGGAGTGAGTTAGTGGCAGGACTGCAATCAGAAATCAGGAATTCTGTGTCCAATATAAAACTATCCATTTAAAAGATGCCATGCTCAACAAATAAAATGTTCAAATAATAATATTGTGGCATGAATGTCAAAAGTGGCACAAAGTCCATAGTGTGTTCCAAGCCTTTACTACTAGGTTCACATTCCTGGTTCAACTCACCTCTGCTCCACCATTAACTTTGAAAAGGCACGTTTTCAGACTTCTTCACCATTAAGTTCCTCTGAAAAATCATTGATGAAAGTCTGGCTCTCTCTCAACACTCAGGTTCTTACATTGCCATACCTGTTAAAGCTGATTATTGTTCTGCTCAATTGCACTTCAGTGGTCCTACCCCTCAGGCATGCCACTAACAGGGCTTAACATTTGTGCCAGTTCATACAAACATTAACTGCAGACAGTCTTTTGCAGTATGAGAGAGATTCACAATAAGTGAAACCTGCCACATTCTTTACAATATTTCAGAACAGAAGGTTATTTTGGAGACATCTTAGGGCCAACCTTTCTCATATTTTCTGCTTCTTCTAGTGCCACAGGGAGGAGATCCTACAAGGCAGGTAAATGTGAACAGCGCTCAGAAAAGCAGTCTATAAATATATTGTATTTACCCTCTCCTTTTTGCGAGTTTGAAAGATTTAAGGATAAGCTAAGAGATGATTTTAGCTCAGAGTCAGCAAGAGAGAGAGAGAGAGAGATTGAGAGAGAGAGATTAAAAATATTGCTCTGATTTGAAAAAAATTGGAGGGGAGGCAAACAGAAAAGGAGTAGAGGAAGAAGGAGAGACATGAGAAATTGAAAAACCAGGAATGGAGACAGAATGGTGGGACAGACAGAAAGGGAGGTTGGCACCCAACAGACTTTTTAGCCTGGGCATGGAAGTGAAACATTTAATTGCTCCCATTTGCTTACCTGTCAAAAGGGTGCTACCTTTTTCCAGGAGATGTACTTCATGCTTTCCTTACTGCTTATTTATACTCCATTTAAAACTAAGCTTAGATCTTTTTATTCCTTGGACAATGCATTATTTATTCTCATTCTCTGTGTTTATTCATGTACTTTCTGGCTAATAGTTGACTTATTAAATATAGCTCTTAGATATCAAATATGTAATAAAGGAACTTGAAGTTTGCTATTTTAATGGCGTCCCATTATAAAATCCTTCATATGTTCCAGACCTTATCTCGCTGTGGGACAGGAAATCCAATCTCTCTGAAGTAAATTCAGAATAAGCAGGCATAACTCCAATAAAGACATATCAGGCTTCACTTTTGTCTTGGTGTATAATTAAGTGGAAGTTCCCGATGACTTGACATGTGCATTTGTGGTTCTTTCAATCTTTCATGATAATTTCCATTCTGACTAGCAGGGCCTCTCCTGTGTTTAACATCAGAAACAGTAAAGAGTTATAAATACAGTGGATAATGCAACAAGATCTATTATCAGAACAAATGTCAAAGTATAGATTTTACAAATTATTGTGAGTTTTTTTTAAAAAATGTTAAAATGTACGGCAAGCACAGATTTAAAGGGTGATTTGCAAATCTAAATTGAATCAAACACACACACACAAAAAAAAAAAAAATTCATTCATACATTTTAAGAAAAGAGGGATCATTAAGAACACCTAGTCTGACCCTAAGGGTCCCTCCCTGCCATAAAATGTATCAATCAATGAATGTGTAGGTGTGAGTGCCCAATTTAGGCATGCAAATAGACCTGAAGTGGTTTACAGAGTTAGACCATCTGTGACAGAGTCATTGGGGGTCCCTTCCTCAGGGGGTGGGAGAACTGGCCCACGTCCAGTTATTTACACTGGGTGGTCACATCGACTCCAGTTCCCTACTATTCACAGAGTGGGGCTCTGCTTTTTGTGGGCCTCTATAAGTCTCCCCAGCTGGGAGAATCAAACCTCACACTGTCAGGAATACTCTCTCCCTGAGGTCCCAGAAAAAGGGAGGATGGGCTGGTGAATCTACAGTACTGCCAACAGTCCAGTCTCAATGTAAGAGATTTTGGGAAATCGCTCTGGCTGGCTCTCTGAGGCAGGCTCAGTTTATCTGTCTTACCCTGAGAGTACACTGTGCTCTCCCCAGGATTGGGGTGCAGGTCTCTTGCCTAGGTGTGCCCTCTGTGATGTCAGGAGTTGCTCCTGCAATCTGCTTTCTACCACAATCCTGCACCTTCCTTCCTTTCCCCTGGCTTACTTCCGTTTCCTCCCTTTTAAAACCATTCTCCTTATCATGCACAATGGACAGCACTGGATGGGTGGGGCTAGCCTTACCGTCAGGGCCTCTCTGGCCCCTTTCTCATCTATGTGGGGCCTTTACACCCCATCACATCATCCTCCAGTGCAGTCAGACTTGAAGAAACTAGATCTTATGTAGGATGTTCCTCAAGTATATGCAAACCATGGTAGGAAACACAGCTAATGCTTTCAATAAGAAAAACTTCTCTTGGGCATTTTTTCCAATGTATTAGGCCCAAATGTGATTATGTTCAGTATCAGTGCTTTCATTCTCCATTGAATTTATTATCTTTTATCGCCTGGAGAATTATGCTATACTCCACCGGAGGGAGATGCATTCTATTGGTGCAAGACGAAAGGATGAGCTACTGAGGTTCTGCCAGTGCTCACTAGAGGTGGGAGTGTATCTTGTTCTGTGTTTCTGTACAGAAGCTAAAATATGGGGCCCAGATCCCAACTGGAGTTCCTACAATAACAGGAATATTTAATAATACATACAAATAGTTGTAGAGTCTAGAGTGGACGGAGTCAGATGACCTGAGTTCTATTCTCTGCTATTGACCTACTGTGTGATCTTGTGACGCGTAATAGTGAGTTAATAATCCTTACCTGCCTTTGTAAAGTGTTTTAACTCACTGAATGAAAAATGCTATGTGAGTTCTATATATGAATGCCTTCTCAGCAGTGCTCAAGACAGCTAATGCACTAATTCTGGAACACACTCCTATTACACAGAGGAAAGAGACAAGCCAATACAACATGGACAGTCAAATGTGCTTTATTAGAAAATGAGATCCATTTAAATCCCAGCTTTCATCTGTGGATGAAGTACTCTTCTTTAAACCTTAGGTGCTGTGACTAGTAAGGAAATATAAAATTCGACACCTATGTGCCAACATGACTTCATCAAATCCTACTGAATCCAGGGCCGGCTTTAGGAAGTGCGCGGCCCAGTTCGAACAGTTTCGACGGGGCCCTGGCAGGGAAGAGAAAAAAAAACACGTAAAAAAAACACGCGGGGCTTGTACTCACCGGGTGGTGCTCCGAGTCTTCGGCGGCACTTCAGCGGCGGGTCCTTCACTCGCTCCAGATCTTCAGAGGCGTTGAAGGACCCACAGCCGAAGTGCTGCCGAAGACCCAGAGCGCCGCCAGGTGAGTAAAAATTAAAAAGGCGCCTCTAGCCAGGGAAGAGATTCTCACTGGGCGCGGGGCCCTCTTAGGCGCGGGGCCCTATTCGGGGGAATTGGTGGAATTGGCCTAAAGCTGGCCCTGACTGAATCCATAAAGGATGCCTTGAATTTTAAACCACATTTTTTCAGAAGTACTAAACTGAACTATAGTCTCTTTCTTTGAATAGATGGACTACACTGGGTTCCCCTTGGACATTCTCTTACCCAGCATTACAAACCCAACATGCACATGAGCTGAAATTTAAACTAAGGGTTTCTAGGGGGAAGGGATTTATTGCAAGATATTCTGCTCCTAGAGTGCTACAAAATTCAGGAAACCCTTGGACGCTCCTAGAATTTTCACTTAAATCCCAGCATGCAAACAGATTGCACAGAGAGCTTGGAACTTAATCCTTAAAATGTTAAATTTGGCTACTTCCATATAATTTTTTTTTTGAGGACTTCAATTGGAAAAAGCATGAAATCTTTCTCCCATGCAAGAATGGCTTGCCTTACATTCATTAAACAATCTCTTCCCTGCACACACATAAACGTAACTGCATTATGCACCCAGGAGTGCTTGTGAATAGCAGAAAGTGATGGGTTGACATCAGGCACAAGAAATCTTTATTCTGTCAGAAATGCCACAGTTTGTCAAACCTACAGCATTTTTCTGCCAGCTCCCTGCCAAAATCCTACTTGCCTTTTTATCATCACTCCTCTTTAGATGTTCTTGAATAAGATACTGTAGCACTTAAACTCCCCAAATGCACACAGACTCTACTGAACAGGGTGAATATTGAATGCTGCTTACACAAGGCCCTAGCCATAGAATGGCAGTCTCTCACTTCCCACATGATCTTCCCATTATTCCCGTTAAAGGTGGTATATAACATTAACCCCACCTCCTGATTGGAAAATCAAGGGGTGTAAGGTAGCCTGACCACACATACACAGCCTATTTTTTTTAGATGACTGTACCTTTAAAACTTTGGAGTATGTGAATACTAAATGCATTAGAAGCATTTATTGGTGCTTCACTTACTGTACATCTGATTGATGACCTGTTTAGTCTAGAATTTGATACACTATGCCATGCTTCAGTGGAGAAATCCAGAAGACTGAATAGAAAAGAGAACATATTACACAACTTTTTGGTTCTTAATTATATGATTAGAGCTGAGGTTTGACCTCTAGTTGACCTTAAAGTTGACTTAAATGAAATAGTTCTGTAACAACTGAAAAAGGGCACCAGAGATCAGTTACCTCAGTAAGGAAGAACAAATAATGTACTACTGAACTCTCTATTATGTTTTTAAGTGAAATTTCTCCACTATCATTTCATTCTGCTGTTTAAAATTTGTATTTATTCCTTTAAACAACATGTTCCTTTTAATATACATTTAAAATGTCTTCCTGATATGCCCAAGTATAATTCTGAGTACACATAAGGCAGTAGAAGATATAGAATCTATCACTCAGCTGAGATGACTATTTTTCAAGAATGAGATAGGAGTAAATTCTAAATATCTTTATCCATGATTAAAATAATTAATCGTGCTAATTTACTACCTTAAGTCCTACCATCAGACCCTTCTGGAGCTCCACTGAAAATCATCCCAAGCATTATACAATACTTATTAAAACCCAAAGCAAAACCAAACAAAGCTCAATGCTCAAAAGCAAATGTGCTCTCCATGAAATGTGTTTGTCTTGAGACATGCAAGCCGCAAAACTGGGGAAGGATAGAAACAAAAACAAATGTTTGATTAAAGCCCGACTCAGTCCAGAAGCTTTGCAGTGGGTTCTGAAGCTCACTACGTCTGGCTGTTCATATACACTCATTGTCCCACAGATAGTCAGCGGAGGTAGCTCTGTCATCAGGCTTGGAAAGCTGAATTTCAGCTACTGACAGTAGAAATAGCCCATCAGATTTCTGCTGTCAGGATGGGACACAGGGATGGAGATGGTCTGTGCAATGCCTGTATCACAGACCAGGGAGGGCTTTAAAGGCTGTTGCAAACACTTGAACTATAAACAGAACTTCACAGGTTGCTAAGTGCATCATGTGGAGTACTGTACTTATAGGCTTTGCTTCTCCACTGCATCCAAGTTACCCTCAGGGACCTAATGTCAGTGGAGGATCGGGGTAACAAAGCTCTTCCGTGCCTCCTGCACACACCATCCTGCTGAAATGCCCTAACCATTGCCCCACCCTGCTTCCACTTACATCAGAGGGTAGTGGGGGCTGGCACAGAAGGTGGAAGAATCACTTCCACCGGATTTACACCTGCACAGAATTCTCCTGTACAGGAGGAATTCTCCACTGGCTTTCTTGAGTGGCTTTGTGCTGCTCACCCAGAACACAGAGATGCCTAAGTGGACCAGAAAATCCAGCCCATAATATTTATGCCAAAAGGAATTTCATTTTAAGCTTCAAGTTTAAATCAACTCCATTCTGAAGTAGGTTAATTCCAGCTGAGGCACAAAATATGAATAATACCAGCTGTTTTTCAAATTAAGCATATTCCACATCTAGAAATGGGCAAACTTGTTTATTTGGATATAATAGGAATCCTCCACTGTTCACCTCAAACTGGAACTGAATCTTTTGTGAAGCTTGAAAAAAATAATTCTTTTTCTCAGTCATTTCCATTTGCATATACCTTTGCACTTCAGGGTTTCTGAAGTGGAACAGAAGTGGAAAAGTCAAATAGGATAACACCAAGAGGCAACCTGACCTGGCAGTAGTGATAGCCAACCCAATCTGATACTGACCAACCTGTTTCAGAACTTAAATTTCAAACATTCTAAACCCTGATATACCAATGCAGTTCCAAGGCATAATCAAAGTGTGGGACCTTCTGTATGAAGAAACCATAACTTTCTTAACTAGACCTCAGGTGTGTATCTGCAAATCTGAACCCCTTCAGCAGCAAAGGAAGCATGAGGTTCCATTTCCCAACCTCCACGAGATGGCACACTGAACCCCTCTCAAAAAGTATATCATGATCAGTGGAACTGGAGTCAGAGGTCCAATGTTCCCTTGAAGGACTGTTATTGAGAGGACACCAGTGGAACAGGAAATGTGATTGGTTATGCTGGAAGCAACTTGGCCACATGGATAGAGTGGTTCACAGGGTTTAATAAAGTTTCCCTTTTTAAACTTAACCTGCATTCAGCTTCACACTTTGTGAATGAACCATGGGGGCAGTGACTGAGCTGTGAGTTCTCTGCAGAGCAGCAGCTGGCAGCATGAGCCATGGAACTTGGTCTGAACTCCACCCTGGATGTTGCAAACACAAACCTAGCTCAGTGATGGACCTGGTGGAAGGAGGAGCTGCTGCGGCTGGCCCCACGCGGGGACAACAGAAGGAAAGTAAAACTATTATGTTATCATATTTCAAAACAAAGCAGAAGGATCTGCACCATTCTGAATATCAGAGGGGTGGCCACTCTATCCATGTGGCCAAGTCTGTATCCACAAAAACAATGAGGAGTCCAGTGGCTCCTTAAAGACTAACAGATTTATTTGGGCATAAGCTTTCATGGGTAAAAAAGCCAATTCTTCAGATGCATGGAGTAAAAATTACAGCTACAGGCATAAATATATATTAGCACATGAAGAGAAGGGAGTTACCTTACAAGTACCTTACCCTCTGACATGTACATTGGCCAAACTGGACAGTCTTTACGTAAAAGGATAAATGGACACAAATCAGACATCAGGAGTGGCAACATACAAAAGCCAGTAGAAGAAAACTTCAGTCTCCCTGGGCACTCAATAACAGATTTAAAAGTAGCCATACTTCAACAAAAAAAACCCTTCAAAATCATTTTCAAACGTAACACCATCAATTTGGGCTTGAATAGGGACTGGGAGTGGCTGGCTCATTACCAAAGCAATTTTTCCTCTTGCTATTGACACCTCCTCATCAATTATTGGGAGTGGACTACATCCACCCTGACTAAATTGGCCTTCAACATTGGTTCTCCACTTGTAAGGTAACTTGCTTCTCTTCATATGCCAATATATATTTATGCCTGTATCTGTAATTTTCACTCCATGCATCTGAAGAAGTGGGTTTTTTACCTACGAAAGCTTATGCCCAAATAAATCTGTAAGTCTTTAAGGTGCCACTGGACTCCTCACCATCCTGAAGAACCCCTCTGTCTCAAACCTCACAGCAGTCCTAGGATAGTTGGAGACCTATTGCTCCCCAAAGCAGAACAAAACTGTAGAATGACACTGATTTTTCGCTAGAGGCCAATCCAAAAGGGAGGATATTGCTCCTCTATATTACTGCCTTATGCACACTATTGCTACGTGCAATTTTGGGGATTTGACAGACTCCCTGATTTAGGACAGAATAGTCTGCAGCACTTGGTATCACCATCCGTGGCAGCAGCTACTCCAGGAAGGCAATCTCGCATTAGACAAATACTTAGACTTACATGCAGTGGCTGCCTCAAGAGAAAGGATGAACGCTCTAGGAGCTACAACAGCCTCAGAAGTACATGCAGTGAGACAACAGCAAAGGAGAGCAGATAACCAGGGTTCATACTCACAGTGGGATGTATTTATGTCGGAGATAGCATGAGTGAATACAGGAGAAGTGCCCTGCACTAGGACAGCACTGCAAGGAATGTAGCAAGTTGAACCAATTTAGCAGTGTGTGAAAAAGCAGAAAGATTCGGTCAGACTTGTAGAGGTGTATGGCACATCAGACAGTGGTGATGACATCCTGACTCTCTCCTTGAGTCTGAGTGCATATCAAGTTCAGGCTCTCGTGACAGCAAAGCAACAAGGGACACTTCCTACCTCAGTTCACACAACTATAATATCATGATTGGTGTGGAGAAAGTGAATAAGAAAGTGTTATTTACCCCTTCACATAACACAAGAACCAAGGAAATTAATAGGCAGCAGGTTTAAAAGAAACATAAGGAAGTACTTCTTCACACAACACAATCAATATGTGGAACTCGGTGCCAGGGGATGTTGTGAAGGCCAAAAGTATAAATGATTTCAAAAAAAGAATTAAATATGTTCATGGAGGATAGGTCTATCGATAGCTATTAGTCAAGATAGTCAGAGATGCAACCCCATCCTCCAGGTGTCCCTAAACCTCTGACTGCCAGGATACTGATCTAAATGGACCACTGGTATGACCCTGTATGGCCATTCTTATGTTATGTAACAATGTTAATGGAGAAACTTCCTGTATGATTTTAGGTGGAGAGTGGGGCTCCCTGCAATGTTATCCTCAGGGTGAATTGGACTCGAAGAAACCAATTACAAAGAGCAGGTGCAACCTAATAATGTACAAATAGAGCATAATGCAGCCTGTATGAAAATTTGACCTAGTAGTAATTGACCTGAAAAATAACAGATAGTACCAACTGAAGTCTGTGGTGAAGAATGCTAAGCAGCCCTCTGTGAGAATACAGCCATACAAGCCATGGATCCGATTAGGGTTCAGCATCATAGTTTTATAGCGGCAGTGCGAAAATCAAAAGGGGGAGTCCCATGGACAGTGGAGACAATTTTAAAAGCACCTGGGGATGTTTTCAAAGGTGATAAGGTGCCTCGAAGAAAAGGTGCAGCTGGAAGTAGGCCCCTCAGTGGAACTTGTGTGCTTACCACAAAGGAAAATTGCAGTACACAAGGAGCTCAAAGAAGCAGGTTATCATAGTGCCTGAGATCCTGGGTATGCAGCATGGTGGAGGTAAAGAAGCCATCCGAAAAATTATGCATCTACATAGACCTAAACCTAATGAACCAGGCATTGAGAAGATGCCATTATCTATTGCTCATGATTAATGACATCTTACCAGAACTTTCTAAAGCCATAATCTTTACAGTCTGATGTGAGGAACAGGTTTTGGTACATCAGACTGGATCAAGAGACTAGCATTCTCACAACCTTTGCAATATCATTTGGTCACCACAGATGGCTGCAAATGCTGATGGGGGTAAGCCCAGAAAGAGAGATGTTCCAGAGAAGACTCACCCAAGCATTGGAAGGACTGTTGGGGGTGAAAATAATTTCAGATCATGTCTTCATTTTAGGTGAAGGGACCAACGATACAGAAGCTGAACGAGACCATCACAGAAAACTACAAAGTTGAAATTCAAACAGTGACACACATTGGACATCTGCTTTCCACAGAGGGACTGGATGTAGATCCCAATGAGATCAAGGAAGTCAGAGACACACCAGCTCCAGTGGTTATGAAAGGGGTACAGTGCTTCAAAGGAATGATACATTTTTGTCCAAATTCTGTCCACACCTGGCTGCAGTAGTGGAACCCATACTTCAGCTCACAAGACAGGATGCTGGGTGGGACTGGGCATGTCCCAACAGCAAGCATTTGATACTCCAAAACAAGTGATGATGGATGCCCCTGTCCAGAAGTACTACCAGCCAGGAAAGCCACAGATGCTCCAATGTGATGCATTGGAGAAGGGATTGGGTGTAGCTCTTTTGCAAGAGCAATTGGTCATTTATGCCAGAAGAATCCTGTCAGAGGCTGAACAGGGGTAAACCCAAATAGAAAGAAGAGCTTGGTTGTGTGTAGTGAGTTAGAGTGGCCTCCCTCCAGACTTGAGAATGAGGGAGCATTATACTTCCTCTGGTGGGCAGAGCCAAACCCGTCATGCCCGCCTCACTGGAAATGCCAGGGCAGAACAGGAAGTGTAAAGGGAGGGCCCTTCAGCTCAGTTGAGTGGGAGCCAGGGAAGGAGACAGACCTCTCTAGCCCACTGCTGAACACCGGAGCTGAGCTTGCGCTGTGTAGCACCCTGCCCCTAGAGGAGACTGAGCCAGGACAGGAGTTGCCAGGACTGTGGTGTGCAGTGTCATGCCGCTGTCATGCTGCTGACCCCACCCCTGGGGTGGTGGACTATTCACCCCGGGCGTTGCTTGTGGTCTGCCCCCGCCAGGAGACTGTGGGCCCCAGACTGTTTACTTGTTGGCCACCTTAGCCAGGAGGCTTAAGCAAAAGCCTGTTCCCTGCTCTGCCCCACCCATAGGGCTAGAGCCTACCCTATAGACTTTTTGCTGTCTGCTTTAGCCCAGAGGCTTAGTCTAAAGACTGCTTCCTGCTCTGCCCTGCTCAGAAGGCCATAGCTTTTATAGACTACTAAACACTGTCTGTCCCAGCCAGGAGGCTGTGAGCTAAAGACTACTAGTGGTTCCTCTTAATACAAACCAGAACTAGCTCAACCCCCCACCCAGTAATCTGGGAAAACTAAACATCCCCTCTGGGAGCCTCTAAGAGGCAATACTTCCCCACTCACAAGCACTGAGTCTGTGTATAACTGAAGAAAACTTTTATTAAAAAAAGAAAACCCAGCAATCATTTGGGAAAACACTGCAACAATGACTTGAAAGTACACAGCTGATAAGTAAAACACCCACCCCACAGTATCTTGGGCAATGTTGGTTTTCTCGGGTTGCCACCTTGTGGTATGAAAAACCAAGGGACAAATGTAAATGTAAAATAACTCTTCCTTTTCCCCTCCACTGCACCCAATTCACAGTTTTTTGTCTGAGGTCAGCAATGCACCAGAATCTGGGGATATGTTTGGGTGGGTTTGTCTCCCACCCCTGAGCAAAGAGGGTGGCTGAGTGATGGCTCTGCCTTCTGTTCCTCAGTGTCACTGCAGTCTCTGCCACTGTTGCTTCACTGTCACAGCCATCATCACTGACACCTCTCCCTGCAATGCTGGGTTCTGAGGTTTCACCACTTAGCCCAATTCCCAGTGATTTCAGCTCTTTAGTGATTTCACTGGGAAGTGGGGAATCTCTCTGTTTCTGTCTCTTCTGTGTTTGAGTCTCATCACACACTGTGTCTCTACCAAATCTAAGATTCTACCACCTTAAATTAGCTTATCAGGGAGCTCTGCTCCAGAAATCATCAAGAGAGAACTAGGACTTTCAAATGAGTCTAGTTAGCTATCTTGAAACACTAGAGAATGAAAAATGTCAAATAGCTTTTGCAACTCTTTAAACAGGTCTACACAACACCAGGTAGGAACTCCATTTTCCCCTACACTTTCCTTTCCTCCCACTCTGATTTTGGTATCATTACCCCCTGCTTATCGAATGATGCTAAAGTTAGGGTGACCCCCCCCCCTCAATCAGGGTAAGCTAAGTACAGTTCTGCTGCCCTTTACTCATACGACAAGGATAACAACATTTCATTACCCCTGCATTCAACGCTAAAGTGAATTTTAACCCAAAACAGGCAAAATTGATCACTTTGGCAGTGTTGGTCTGACTGCTAACCCCTATGTAGAGTAGGTGTGTCTATGTAAATACAGTCTCCTGCTGAGATCTTTTTTCCCTAGTTCATCACTAGATGTCAGGGGAGAGCTCATTCAGACCCTGCTTAAACAAGTATTCATCAAGAAGATATGAGGCAGCCTGGTTATAATAAAGCATGGATGAACCAGTTCAGATAAGAAAAGAATTGCTCCCAAGCCTTTGTTGATCCTTGAAATTAAATGCAACCTGAAATCCAACTTTTCTGGGCTTGGGCAGGATGGGAAACAGAAACAAAATACTCAGTGAAAAGCTATGCACAAACCTCGTTTCAACTTTTCTGGGGAAAATTCCTACCTGAGTACGGACTACACAACGTGAACCATAGTATTTCTAATTCAGCCACAAACCACGAAGCACTGGATATCTTACACAATATCTTATTCTCATGAGATTTGGAGGTCAAAGAGATTCTACTAAGCTTTGTATAGCCATCAAGACTTTCAGGGACTTATCCAGACTAAAAGTACAGATGTTTTTAGTGTTCCCATCACTAGTTGTATCCTGCTAAATTACTTGTTAAATATGACAAGTCTTCAGTGTTTGGGGAAAACCTTAGTGTACTGCCAATTTGCTTGACTTCACTGCATGGTCCTCGGGCAAGATGTTTCAGAGTTTGACTCAGACTCTGACACAGACAGCAAATAAAGTCTGTCTGACATTCACTGGCAAAGCTTATCAAATTCACATATTTTGTGACTGTAAGCATATTTTACACAAGTTATTATTTCAAATATTTTCCTATTAACTTTTAGCTAGGGTATTACTGGACAGCATACATCTCTAGATTGTCTGTAAGGTCTGTGAATTTTAGATTAATATAAATAATTTTCATAGCATGCATACTTTTACAAGTATGTCATTAGTACTATATTAATAAAAAGATCAGCAGTCATGTTTACTGTGGTGTATTGGAATCTGGATAAAAATGACAAGCTATCACTTTAAGTGTGAGGAATTTCTTGGTTGCTTACAGACTAGGTGGCTCTGAGGGAAGTCATGTGATTTGGGTTGTCTAGGCAGACAGCTAGCCTAGAAAGAGCCAGCTTAAAGCAAGGTGTGGGGGGGGGAAGGGAATTGTATTTCTTTGCCTTAGGGAGCATCCTGTTTTCTCTCTCTGGGTGCTGGGGTTTCTGTGTGTTATCATTCTGAATTCTAAGAAATAAATTAGTGTTATGTTGCAACCTTCCAGCGACATACTTGTTATTTCATCTAATTTCTCTGTCTGTGCTGTAAACATAACATTTACTCTAATTTTGTACATGGATGCAAACTATGTTTGTCCATATCTTATATGAATCACATTCTGTGCCAATTTTTGCTACTGGACAGACTACACTAAGAGGGTAGCAATATTTTTTGCCCAGGGTTGAGTTTGTGAAAAGGAAGACTTTAGAATGTGAAGTGTAAAATTTCCCATGAAATGGCAAATGGTCATTTTTGTTGCTTTTTATTCAAATAACTTCACACTTTTTGCAGGGGAAATAATCCTGATTACAATAACTTTTAATACCTTTGGTTTTGATGAGTGGCATAGTAAAATAAACAAAGCCTGAGGTTAGGAGTCAAAGACAAGTTTTAATTTTGCTTCTGAGTTGTGTGGGTTTGAGCAAACCACTTAGTTGTTCCATTTGCAAAACAGAGCTAACAACACAGGAGCTACCTAACTCTTTGGGATGAAGTGATGCACATGCTAATCCCTGTGTGTGGAAGCAAAAGACATCTCTATACATCACGCATGCACAAGACTCTTACAGATTTGGTTCTATATCACATGTTTGTCACTCATCATTTATCACTCATCAAGTTGCTTATTCTGAAGCAATGGTTCAAATTTACTTATGTTTCAGGGGTTCAGTATATTGTCCAATTCAGTGTTTGTGTTCTTGCTCTAGTATTTATCATTATTTCAGCATGTTGCCAGTTACTGGCAAATTTCCATCTGGTTCGATTTTTTGTTCGTGTGCCCATACTGCCTATTTGAATTTTTCTTGTTAGTTTTAGTTATTTTTGGTAAGTCAGTCAAAGGCACTAGGGTCTTGAGGACCAGAACAACAAAACAGTCATGCTTATGAAACTATGGATTTCTCCATGAAGGAGTCAGATAGAAAGCATTGTGTTACATGAATTTTATTACTTTGAATTCTGTTATTTCATCTCACAAGCCAGCAAAGCAGATTCTGGACTTCCATTCATTCCATTCCTGTGTAGTACAAACATTGTCAGATGACTGGTCTATAATGTAATACTTGTGTTTCTTTAGCAGCCGTTTTTGTAATGTTTTGGCACTATGTAATGTTTTGTTTGCTTGTGTGGGCTAAACCTGTAGGCAGCAGCTCCCTTAAGAAAAAGGAGTCTAAGTTAGCAAGGAAAGCATATGGCTAGCACAATGGGGAACAGACTGCTTAGCATCTAAAAAGAATTCCATCGCAGCGGACAATAAACCCTTCTTTCAACAGCTCACTGCCTATACATTCAAAGAACTAGCACAGTCATCTGTAATAGCGCCATCTGGTGACTTCCAATAATGTCATGGTGCTATTGATTTCCAAAATAATAATCAACAGAAAGTTAAAAGAAGAAAATGAAAGATTAGTCTAGTTTTCAGCAGGACTACAGATATGACGGGCACACCTTCCCTCACAAAGTAGTTTAGTACATTTCAAACAAGGATCACATATTTGTAAATAAAAATAACACCTGCAGTTTCAGTGACTAAGATAACAATTGCAGGGACAACAAGCACTCATGCTTCATAGCATTAGTGGAGCACCAGATGGGGCCAGAAAGAAATTTTCTTCCCTGGTTGAATTTTGTGTGCCTGCTAAGCAGATAGCTACTGTTTGAGACAGGATGTTAGAATAGATGGAGCACTGGTTCTGTTCCAGCAATTCTTATTTTCTTAGCACTTGTACCAAGGAAATATTAAAGCATGCCGTCTAAATTGCATTTGATATATGTACTGTGTCACACTTCAAACCACTGAAGCAATGAGGACAGCATGATTCGTGTGGAGAATGTGCTTGAGTTAACTTAGGCATGGAGAAAAAAATATCAGAGTTAGGTCTACGACCTCCTGCACACAGCATGATTTGGCAATCCGTGATGTGGTTGTTCCTCGTAGAGGTGAAAAAGTATTAAAGCATTATCAATAGAAACTACACAATGTGTCTGTTTCAGAGCAGCAGGCACTGTTAAGCTACAGCTCATGAGCACAAATGTAAATGCACAAGCTCATGCATGCAATGGAAAATGAATTCACTGACTGCCTAGATGTCATACATTGAATAAAGAAATGGTCCACCATGGTAAGAGTAAGAATTCATTACTATCTCATTAGAAATGAGCAGCTCGGTTTTCAGATGGCATTGTAAGTATGTCTAATGTGTACCTGGAAAAAAAAATAATAGAGAGGATGGTGAAAATCAGCAATTAAAGAAACCTGTATGATCACTAACCACTAAACATTGCTTTGGCTTGCTGTATGTCTGGAAGCTTGCAGAAAGATGCAATTCTACAGCTTGAGAAGAGTGGATTGTAATGTAGGCCACAGATGATGCACCAGATTCACCACACCTTGCTCCTGTTGAGTGGGACTCCCACTGAATAACCCATACAGCTTGGTTTCAAAAGGTGTGTAGGGTACAGTCACATGACCGTCACACAGTTTTATGGAGGCTCTTGTGACTAAAGATAAACCTGGTGAATAGCTTTGAAACATAGTGAGCATAAAACTGGGAATTAACGTTGGTTTTCATAAATGCTTCTATTTACTTCCTGTGAGCATTCCATACAAGCAAATATTGGTTCACAAGCACAACTGCAGAAAAAGCATTGTAAATGTTTGTGGAAATGAATATTCAGTTGCAAGTGTTCTTGTGACCATCTATGCTCTTTGGGACTTGGAGGTCATACAGAAACCCCACTATGTCACACAGAAGTTATTTGTGGAATCATTTTAAATTATGAAGAGAGCGATGTTTTTTGGCTGTCTTTCTAAAAGATATGCTGCAACTCAAACAGCAGAAACCCTTTGCTGAAATTCGATAGCTTGTGTTATCAAAGGGTTGTGTCCCTGGCAATCTTGGCTGGCCATTGATGGACTTATCCTCCATGAACTTAGCTAAGTCTTTTATTAACTCATTTATACTTTCAACCTTCACAAACTCCCATGTCAATGAGTTCCACAGGCTGACTTTGTGTGGTGTGAAGAAGTACTTCCTTTTGTTTGTTTTAAAACTGCTGCCTATTAATTTCATTGAATGACTCCTAGTTCTTATGTTGGGGTAAATAACACTTCCCTATTCACTTTCTTCATGCGACTCATAATTTTATAGACCTTTACCATAGCTCTCTTAGTCCTCTTTTTTTCTAAGCCAAAACCTCCCAGTCTTTTTAATCTCTCCTTATCTGGAAGCTGTTCCATACGCCTAATCATTTTTGTTGCCTTTCTCTGCACTTTTTTCAATTCTATGTCAAGAATGTATACACTTGCTCTGAGGTCCAACAGGAAGTGAGCAACAGACCTTCTGAAAGTCTCTTGGTGAGAATAAAGAGGAAAAAGATCAATGGCAATGTTATGGAGAGGGTCTATTATAGACCACCAAATCAGGGAGAAGGAAGTGGATGAGTCATTCTACAAGCATTCAACAAGATTGCCTAACACACATGAGCTAGTAATAATGGGGAATCTAACTTCCCTGACATCTTTTGGAAGACTATTACAGCAAACCATAACATGTCTTACAAATTCTTAGCATGTGTAGTGGACAACTTTCTGATTCAGAAAGCTGAGGAAACAAATAAGAGATCATCCATTTTGGATCTGGTTTTGATTAACAAGGATGAATTAGTTGTGAACATGAAGATGGTCGGGAACTTGGGAGGAAGTGATCATGAGCTGATAGAATTCAAGATCCTATGGAAAGGAAGACATGAGAACAGCAAAACAAGGACACTGGACTTCAGACAGGTGGATTTCAACCAACTCAGAAAAATAGTAAGCAAGGTCCCATGGAAAGACCAATTAAGAAGAAAAGGAGTCAAACAGGGCTGGCAGTTCCTAAAAGCCGTAATACCAGAGGTTCAACATCAAGCTATTCCAATGCAGACAAAAGATAAGAAGAGTAACAGGAGGCCAACGTGGCTGCACAAGGAGCTCTTTTTAGCTATCTAAAACCCAAAAGATATACATACAGGAAATGGAAGGAGGGGCATGTCACCAAGGAAGTCTACATGGGAATAGTGTGAGCATGTAAGGACAAATCAGGAAAGCCAAGGCAAAGAATCAGTTACAGCTGGCAAGGAAGATTAGAGACAACAAGAAGGTGTTCTTCAAATATGTCAGAGAAAAAAGAAAGATTAAGGACAGTGTGAGTCCTCTGCTCAATAGATTAGAGAAGGTGAGCTGGTAACAGAAGATGATAGGAAGGCCAAGCTGTTCAGTGCCAACTTTGCTTCTGTCGTCTCACAAAAAATAACATGTGACCAGATGACTAGCAAAGTTACCATAGGCAATAAAGGGGAAGGGATGCAGATCAGGATAAGTAAGAAACAAGTCAGAGATCTTCTGACCAATTTGAATGAATTCAAAGTAGCAGGGCCTGATGCCCTTCACCTGGGGGTACTGAAGGAATTAGCTGAAAAAATCTTAGAGCCACTGGCAATAATATTTGCAAACTCATGGATACCATGAGAGTCCCAGGAAGACTGGAGAAGGGCTAATGTAGTGCCCATGTTTAAAAGCGGGGAAAGGAGGAGCTAGGGAACTATGGACTAGTCAGCCTGACTTCAGTATCTGTGAAACTACTACAGCAATGGATAAAACATTCAGTTTGGGAATACCTGCAGGATGAAGGGGTAATCACTAGCAGCCAGCATAGATCTACCAAGAACAAATCATGCCAAACCAGCTTGATTTCCTCCTTTGACAGAGAAACTGGTTTGGTGGATAGGGGGAATGCCATGTACATAATATACCTGGACTTCAGCAAGGCTTTTGACACAGTCCCACATAACGTTCTGATAAGTAAGATGGAGAAATGTGAGCTTGGCAGAACTACCATTAAGTGGATACATAACTGGTTAAACAACCACAGACAAAGAGTAACTGTTAATGGAATGATGTTAGATTGGAGGGAGTACTCAAGTGGGGTTCTACAGAGATTTGTTCTGGGTGTGGTGTTGTTTAACATCTTTATTAATGACCTAGATATAGGAATAGAGAGCACACTGATCAAATTTGCAGATAACACAAAGCTGGGGGTAGCACAATGGAGCCTTCCCAAAAGTGAGGGGGCAGAGGCCCCCTCCCCCTCCGTGGTCCTGGCCCTTCTGCCTGAAGCCCCACCCAAGCTGGAAAACAGAGCAGGCTGGGAGCCATTGACCTTACACCTGCCCAGGGTTGGCAGGGCTGTCCCCACTCTGCGGGACCCCTGCCCATGGAAGGTGGAGGGTTCGCACCTTAGTCGTCTCTTTTCCAAGCTGAAAAGTCCCAGTATTATTAATCTTTCCTCATGTAGAAGCTGTTCCATACCTCTAAATCATTTTTGTTGTCCTTTTCTGAATCTTTTCCAATTCTAATATATCTTTTCTGAGATGGGGCAACCACATCTGCATGCAGTATTCAAGATGTGGGCATATTATGGATTTATATAGAGGCAATATGATATTTTCCATCTTATTATCTATACCTTTCCTAATGATTACCAACATTATGTTCACTGTTTTGACTGCCATTGCACAAGTGGATGTTTACAGAAAACTACCCATAATGACTCCAAAATCTCTTTCTTGAGTGGTAACAGCTAATCATTGTATATGTACAGTTAGGATTTTGTTTTCCAATCTGCATTACCTTGCATTTATCAACATTGAATTTAATCTGCCATTTTGTTGCCCAGTCACCGAGTTTTTTGAGATCCCTTTGTAACTCTTTTCAGTCTGCTTTGGACTTAGTTATTTTTAGTAATTTTTTATTATCTGTAAGTTTTGCCCCCTCACTGTTTACCCATTTTTCCAGATAATTTATGAATATGTTGAACAGTATAGATCTTTGGGAGACCCACTACTTACCTCTTTCCATTATGAAAACTGACCATTTATTCCTAACCTTTGTTTCCTGTCTTTTAACCAGTTACTTATCCATGAGCAGACCTTCCCTCTAATTCTATGATGGCTTAGTTTGGTTAGGAGTCTTTGGAAAGGGACCTCCTCAAAGGCTTTCTGAAAATCAAGTGGCTCACCCTTCTTCACATGATTGTTGTCATCGCCCAAAGAATTCTAATTCACCATGTGGTTCTTGTCATCACAAATCCAGCTATGAATCATATGAGTCTGCGATGTCTCTGAAATTCCTAAAATTCTGAATCTGTTCAAAGATCCTAGTAATTGTTCAAATACTCACAAATAAATGATCTCATCATTACATACTTAGCACTCATATGCAGGAAAAGCTGCCGTTATTTTTTTTAAACTCTATTTGACAAGCTTTTCTTGAAGACAATACAGATGTTTTAAACCTACAATGCCATCGCTTCTTGCCTCTTCTGTGTATCACCCATAAACTTTCAGTGATACTGAGCCTTGTGTATGCATAGTAAGGGCTATTTTAGGAATATAAATTTTACCAAAGAGGCATATCAACATTAAGACAGGTTTTGCCTGTGAAAATCTACCTTTTGCAATTGCAAGGAGAAGACACTTTTTGTTCCATTTTTTCACAAACCTGAGGAAAGCAGATAGCTAGGACAATGGGTTTCTGGTCCATTACTGGAGTTCCTAGGTGCTACTCCAATACAAATAAAAAAAATACTCTCTCTCCCAAAAAATCACAATTTTTCCACAATACTCTACATACTTCTTCATAAGCTGAGTGATTGCAAGTCTTTGATCATATTCATCATCAATAAATCATGAGGAGTTTCTGTATTAAAATGTTCTCAATGTGCTGGTATGTCTATCACAATTTCACTCTGACTTATTCTAAACCACAGATACAAAAAACTCCTAGCTGATTCCACCATGAATGATCTTGAAAAAATACCTGTGAGAAAATTCTTCGTATGCAAGCTAATTTCTATATTTCATTTGCAAGTTCTGAAATCATTAGGACTATTTGCATGAGAACAGTATCACAATGTTTTAGGAGCATATATGTTGCTGCTGCTTATTCATCAGATAAATGTGGTTTCCAAGAGACAGTTGCCATTTTGAGCATTGTTCAGAGTATGAGGGAATCTGAATGAGTGTACAAGGAGGGAGCTTTGCAGCCAAAACTATTGTCCATCCTGCCTGATAAGGATATTATAGTACTTGGCATTTACAGGTGTATGGCTCCTTTCATAAGTAAGAATCAAAGCCCTTTACACAGGAAGGCTAAGTATTATTATCCCTGTTTGACAACTACAGAAACTGAGGCACAGAGAGGTTAAGGCCCAGATCAGTGAAATCAATGGAAGTTAGTAGCCTATGTATCTCTGAGGATCTGAGCTTAATTCTCTTGCTTAATATCAGTGTTAGCAATTAATAGGACCATGTGGACCTTATATTGTGTACTTATATAGATCTAGAATAGAACTGGCAAGGTGGCTGTAGTGCATAATAAATTCTGCAGTTGTGTTTCTTTGTGTGAACTTGGGATCCACTATTGTGATCTCTACCATCAACTTAATTAGCTTAGACTTTTGGTATGGCCTCTGTTCACCGTATTTTATAACTGTGTTCTTATCTTGTCGTCAATATACCAATGTTAAATTTTATCCAGTGAAAACTCAAGTTACACCCTATACTACATCCAATCTGTTAATTTTTCAGTACTTATTACAGCCATGATTAGTTTTGGATGTGCATCTCTGAAGATCTGGAAAAAGCCACATTCCCCATTAACACATGGTCTAAGTTTAAGATAAGAATTCCATAGGATGCTATCATTTAGGAAGGAACTAAAATGTCTCAGATTTAATACTGAATGTTCTGCATTTTATTATTGACCATATATCAGAGAACATCCTTCTTGGATTATACCAGGACCTCTACAGAAATGACATGTACATTCTATGAAGGGAGAAAATATTTCCAAACCTCAGCCAAATAACAAAGGCTAATAGAGGTTCCTATAACCCACATATAACCAAAACAGTGCTTCTCACAGCTACAACTCAACTAACAGAGACAAATAGGTTCCTTGTTGACTCTTTCTATCCCCCAGAACTCTCTGAACTCAAATCAAAGTTTCTGAGCCCAGTTCTCCCTTTTTATACTTGCTGGTTCCCTTCTTTGCCTGTGTAATTAGCTTCATCTGAACTCATCATGCACCTGTGTTAATCAGCAACCCTTGCAGTAAGGGCAAATGCTTGTTGCTATTTTGCCTCTGGTTGTAATTTTGTCTGTGCCCATCACTTGGAATGGTAGATCTACTTCTCAGCTTAAAGGGGAGGGCTAAATTGTTCCAAACTAAAATAATTGTTTGTTATTAAAATCTGAATTATATTATCTCTAAACAAAATGTTCTATATGCAACACAAATTTTATCTATGCACTCATCTACCCCGCATCACCATAATATCTTAGCAACTCACAGTCATGGGTGGATTTTATCCTCACAACACTCCTAGGATGGAGGAAAATACTATGCCCCTTTCCACAGATCAGGCACAATTAAGGCACAAAGTCAGATTACGTAACTTGGCAGAAGAGAACCCAGATTTCCAAGAGACTAGACCATCCTTTCTACTCTTCTTGGAGCCAGCACAGGTGGTTTACATTTTAAAAGGTAAACAACAGTTAGGGCTCCTTTTAAATTTAGGCCACTCTGTCCACTGCAAGCTGAAGGTTTTGCTAGTGTTGAAAAATCCAGCTGTGGGTGGGATTCTACAAAGACACAGCAATTACCAGTTCCAAGTGAAAATGTAGGATGACAGCTGTTTACTACACACCTCAGAAATAGGTGTCCCTCCAGTACTTTGGTTTCTATTCAGCTAAGCCTATTCAGGGTCCTTTCCCCTGAGGTTAAATAAACCTGTACTTTGTTGGTAAATGCTGCATAGCACACACACAAAGATTCCTGCAAGCAGGAGTCTAAAATATAAACCCAACCTGCAAGTAAACTCCTTTTATGAAAGTCTCTTCTGTTTTCGAGAAAAACTACAACAGTAGTCAAGCAGAAAATATATGCATCTTCCCAATTTCAAGTTACTGACAGATGTTTGATAACTGCAGCCATCACAGATGGGAAGAGGTTGTGTCAAGATATCTTATCCTGGGGGGCTATTAGTCTCTGATCTGAGATATGCTGCAAGGAAAAAAAACTAGAAGAAAATAGTAAGCACTGACATTAGAACCATTTATCACCTACTGCTGTGTGTGGAATAAAAGGATCCTCTTTGAAGATAGTCCATTATCTGCTTCTTGCTAGCTTCATGCTGTCATATGTTTTTTCCAGAAATCAATAAATTTAGGAAGGCCACATCTGGAGAGTAAGTACTGTTATACATCTACGTTTATATATTGTTCTTTTATTTACAGCAGCTTTTGCCCATTTTCTGGAAGAAAATAGGTTTTTTACATTTAGATATTTGCAGTTTCCTATATCTGTTCTTTCTGCACTGAGTTACAGTTACTGAATTTATTTTTTGGAAGGATTAAAAAAAATATATGGAACATTTTCTGCCTTATCAGTAGAGTTCCACTAAAACTATTATGTGCCAATTTCTATTCTCTAAAAGTTCTATTGCATTTCCCATTATATCATAGGATCAAACCTATTGAATATATATTGATTCCAGGCCCCAATCCTGAACCCACGTGCTGGTGAGTGGATCCCCGTGTTCTTGCAGACCTCCACTGAAGTCAATAGGATTTTATACTGTCTCATAAACAACTGGATGCCTTTAGATACAGTTGCATAACTGGAGCACTGGGTTGTGAGCATTCTAGGGCAAAGATTGTCTCTTTATCTGTTGTTTGTACAACACATAGCACAATCCTGCTGGGGCTGTTTGGTGCTACTGTACTACAAATGCTTATTTATAACAACGATAGTATTGATCATTTACCAGATCAGTGTAGGAGCCATATGGTGTATCCATATTCTTGAATAAATAACTACAGTCAATGCTGTTAACATATGTAGAAATTATTTTAGTTAGGTAATAAAATAAAGGTCTATTTAGGGATTTGTCTGATACTGTCATAGGTGGGAATTATTTGATTACTACTGTTAGGCAGAGTATGGAATCAGAGTGTTAATCTAATTGTTTGAGATAAATCATCCCAAACCCTGGCTGGGGTGATTTAGTTGGGGCTGGTCTTTGAGCAGTGGGTTGGACTAGCTGACCTCCTGAGGTCTCTTCCAACCCTAATCTTCTATGATTCTATGGGACGCCTTTGCTTAACTGAAACTAAATCTATTACTGTGTTTATAGTGATTCTCTTTGATGATATCTTCAGCAGAGACAATCCAGTTTTCTAAGCTGGGATTTTCCAAGGAGCCCATGGAGTTAGGTGCCCAAATCCCATTGGATTTCCCATTGTAATTCAAAGGGATTTGGGTACCTAACTCCATTAGGTGCCTTTCAAAATCCTATCTCTGATTTTTGTTTCTGAGTTCATGTATCATTCTTTACGGCCTTCTTTTTGGGGATAATGCACTGAAAAATCATATACTCACTATCTGTCTCTCTTGCACATACAAAGGCTTACACACCCTGGGTGTATGTACACTGACAAACTCTGTAGCCATAATTCACCACTGGTGCAGACCCATTGGGAGTAGCAATAATGGAGGCTATTGTGTAAACAGGATTTAGGTGTTTTACCACCATGTAATCTAAGTCAGGTGGTAAAAGATCTGAGTCCTGTCTATACTACAAGCATCTACCTAATGTGTATTACTAGGTACTCATGTGACCCCTATCATCATATCTTTTGCACCTGCACTTGCAGTGATTATGGCTATACGGTTTGCCAGTGAAGACAAGACCAGTGTGTAAGGCACCCTCTACTGGAGATAAAAGGTTTATAGTCTGAAATAAAGCTCCTTTTTATAAACAAGACTGAAATTTCAGGTTTCACTTCATCATGAAAGGAATGGTTTCATAAAATGACATAACAATGATTTATGATTTGATTTAAAAAAAACCAGGACATGGATGGGCCTGAACTGAAATATTCAAATCTGGATCCAAACTTCTCTAGAGTTTAAGAATGCTTGCATCTGGGTTTGGGGCTGACTTCCTATGAAGAAAAAGGACAGCTATGCAGTTGAGCTTTGATTCCAAACTTCCCTAGAATGTGTTCAGAAAAAGGATTTTGCTTTGATCATAGAATCATAGAATATTAGGGTTGGAAGAGACCTCAGGAGGTCAGCTAGTCCAATCCCCTGCTCAAAGCAGGACCAACACCAACTAAATCATCCCGGCCAATGCTTTGTCAAGCCGGGCCTTAAAAACCTCTAAGGATGGAGATTCCATTACCTCCCTAGGTAACCCATTCCAGTGCTTCACCACCCTCCTACTGAAATAGTGTTTCCTAATATCCAATCTAGACCTCCTCCACTGCAACTTGAGACCATTGTCTGCTGAAATAAAGAGGGTTAGAATGAGATGTGATCAGTTCCAAACAAACTAAATGGAGTTCAGGATATTTGAGGGCAAAATTCTCTTCTCTTGGCTTGCCTTGTTGATTTCTAGTGACCATTCTGAACTTGTTCCACATGCAGAACTACCGTCAACATCAGTGAAACTCTCCTTCCTTTCCTACTTTGCTACTGGATTAAAGCTTCATGTGGTTATCCTGAGACTTTGGGCTCCCTTTCTCCGTTCTCACAAGAATAAAATCTTGTGGCAATGTAGGGAAGGTGGTTCAGAGTGCTTGTTAAATTTCAAAGGGGCAGTGCATTGCAGAAGTGATCGCTGTACTAGCTTTGGGAAACAGTCCAATCAGACAAACCAAAAGACAACGTATCTGGATTGGGGAGCAAGATGAAAAAGGGTTAGTGCTAGAGGGGTTAGCAAGTTTCCCTTCCTTTCCACATATTCTGCAGATTTCTGTGCAATCTTTTCACTGTGAATAATCCCAAATATGCTGAGTCACTGCACTATGGTAAAGTAACAAATTCATGGCCACCTAGCCTACTTCATTGTTGTCATCTATAATGATTACCACGGCTAGTTGGAAATTTACAGTTGCAGCTGGGCTAGAATCCTCCTATTCCTCAAATCCTCCTATTCC
The DNA here is from genome assembly GCF_016161935.1 of Mauremys reevesii. Lineage (NCBI taxonomy): Eukaryota > Metazoa > Chordata > Testudines > Geoemydidae > Mauremys > Mauremys reevesii. The sequence continues at coordinate 24,362,021 of NC_052624.1, forward strand.
AAAATCCCAGCCCTCTACCCCTTCCTCTGGTTATTAGCAGGGTAGGACTATGACCCACAATTGGACAATAGTGTTTCCATCAAGTAGAGGGCAATGGCGCTAATACTCACATTGGCCAGATCTTTATAGTATTATACCTGAAAACGCTGACTCCACAAAGCACTACTTTTGGGAAGTTCTGCTGCATCATTGCCAACCAATTAGTATTGCTATTGTTTCAGCCAACAAGGGAGTGCTGATGTGTAGTAAATAAATCCCTTGTTCTTGGGTGTAATAAAGCATCCTTTAAGACCACACAAGGGAATAAAAATCCAGAGTGTGTTTCTCAGCTTGACTAAACTATTGCTGTACATTTTAACACTATTAACTCCCAAGTCCTGACATACCTTACACAAGAACACAGAAAACTATGAGGAATAAAAAAGGCTTATCCCACATAGGTCTGTGTAGCAGGGTGATCACCCCGCTCTGGCCCTGGAAAGGTAAAAGCAGCCCTGGAGAGGGAGCAGAGTAAGAGGAATTAAGAATGGCTGAACATGGGTATCTGACCACAGTTGTGGCCAGCTTAATCAGGGCCCAGCTGGTCCTTATAAGAGGGCTGAGGCCAGAAGCCAAAACACAGTCTCTCTCTAGCCATGAAGAGAGATGGGCCTGGCTGCTTCAGAGCACATAGGGTACCTACAGTGGAGCAGGCCTTGCTAAAGGATGGAAAAGGTACTGGGGTTATAGAGGGCAGCCCAAGGGTAGGCAGAGGCAGCAGGTCTTAACCCTCCTTGCTGGTGATGAGTGGCAATTATACTACAGTCTGCCCCAGTGAGCTGGGGCTAGATGGTGACTGGCAGTAGCCCAAGACTGAGGTGAGGTGGGGATAGGGGGTTGGGGGTTCCCTGGGAAGGGGAGACTCAGTGAGACTGTGGAGTACTGCAGGGGCAGAACCCTGAGAGAAGGGGCACCGGGGTCCGGGAGGGGCACTGGGCTCAATGGTGAGGCGAGATACCGGCCTGCAGAGGGCGCTCTGGAGGCTGGTGAGCTAATTCCCTAGATGACCAGCAGGAGGTGCCACAGCCGTGAGTCATTGCCTCACTATAGTCTGCATTTATAGTTTTAGTCCATTATGGAACACTCCTATGTGACAGCTAGCGAATATCTATCAATGTTTATAGAAATTTTTTGGGACCCTATGCAGGAATACAATGAATAATAATACACAGACCTAGCTCTTATACACTGCTTCCATCCATGGATCTCAAAGTGTTTTGCAAGAGAGGTATCGTATTCCCGTTTTACAGATTGGAAAAAATAAGACACAAAGAAGGAAAAGGTCTAGTGATAGCGTTAGAACTCAGATCACCCAAGTCCCAGTGCAATGACCTAACATTCTCTTTGACTGCCTACTATACTATACTATTATAAGCTATGAGTGAAATCTTGGTCTCACTGATGTCAATGGCAAAACTTCCATTGACTTTAATGGGGCCAAGATTTCACCCTATAACAGATGAATTAGTTGCTGCACCTTTCAGTATTTTACTTTCAAATATTTAATTGGTTAAAATTATGACTTTTATATATTGTTGCCTTATGATACATGTTCACTAATGACTGCACATGTGTCCGTGCACATGGTTGTGCCATAACCCCACTATTGTCCACATGTAAATCCCAGAAGTATCTTGAAGTGTCTGTCACCCCGAAGGTGAGTACAGGGTAAGTAAGCTAGCGGGGTTTCGGTACCTACCCATGCCAGTGCACAGTTTGGACAGGGGCAAAGGATGTGTACCAGGTCTCGAGTCTCAATAGACCTTCCTCCCCATTCCCATAATGCACAGAACCCTTTTCTGCCTGACTCTTGCCCAGTATGTAAAGGTCCCTGTAATACCTCATCCTCTCCACCCACCCCATTTTGCTAGGTAGTAAGCTGTGTTGACCACATCAGAATAACTTTCTGCTGCACTCTTCATCGATACAGGTGAATGTGTACCTGCACTGAGAGCACCTGTATGGTCTGCTGACCACACCTGGGTGCTGATCAATGTGTGGTCAGAGTACACTGTCCTCTGTGCCTTCACCTGGAACAGCAAGAGCTTTCACCTCTATCAGGAAATTTCACAGAGGCTGGGAAAGGCAGGCATTGAATAGACTCTGGTCCAGTGCTGAGAATGCATCTAGCCAGGGGTGGCTCTAGACAGGCGTGCCTGCGGGAGGTCCGCCGAAGCTGCGGGACCAGCGGACCCTCTGCAGGCACGTCTGCGGGAGGTCCACCGAAGCTGCAGGACCAGCGGACCCTCCGCAGGCAAGCCGCTGAAGGCAGCCTGCCTGCCGCCCTCGCGGCAACTGGCAGAGCGCCCCCTGAGGCTTGCCGCCCCAGGCACACGCTTGGAGCACTGGTGCCTGGAGCCGCCCCTGCATCTAGCACCTGAGTTCTTGTACAGGAGGTCAAAAGACTCCAACTGTCACTCTGGGATGGATTTTCATACATGCCCCTTCCATGACAAACTGGACTGGGTGCCCTCCACAGCTTCCAGAACACAGGCTGAAGTGGCTCATGACCCCCTCCCTATCCTCGCTGTCCTCATCATCAAATGGGATGCCAATGAGGGCCAGGGTGAGGAGGCAGCAAGGACTTTTGAGGATGAAGAGCATGTCATGTTGTGTCTCTACCCAGAGGGCATGGTTGGAAAAAGTCCCACCTGATGAACCCAAGAAGGAATCTGAGCCACAGCAGGAACCAGAACCCAAGGCTGGTGAGTTACAGTTGACTCCCACCGTCGTCTCCAATATCCCCTCTTGCTCTGGTGACAGATTCCTGAATTTAAGCCCAGCCCTGATCTGCTCCACTCTTGTTCCCAAACAAGACATGGCTATAAATGAATGATTGTACTGATTCCCCATGAACCATTATTAGGCATTTGGCAGAAGTTACAAAACAGATTATTATGGAACAATCATTGTGCCCATATGTCTGCACATTTCTTGGCCAGCCCAAAGGCAGTGAAGGTCCCATGGGTCATATAGACTGAGGGAAAGGAGGGGGCTGGTTTAGAAAGGTCCCAGTAGGAGGATGGGACAGTTGTAGAAAATGTATAGTTGATTGTCTAATGTCAGTACCAGCTGTTTTTTGTTCCTTGGAAGATTACACGGTTTAAGTGCTTCTCCTTTATATCTTACTATCTCCTTATGAACCGGAGCTGCATGAAAGCAGGGATGGGAGTTGAGGTGGAGAGGAGTTAGGTCTGGGAAGGGGAATGGAACACCGGTTGCCTGAGGAACACCACAACAGTCCTGTCTCACTGTCCCCATCCCTGGTGTCTGGCCTCTCCCTGAACCAAGCCATGCTGCCCAAGCCAGGGGAAATGGAGGTGTGGGAAGGCTCCAGACTGGTGGTTGGATAAACACAGTGCTGTGTCCCTTTGCTGTGGAGAGGTGAGAGTCTTGTGGTGCTGATCTGAAACTTCAGGGAACCAAATAAAGTTGAAGTGTGTCTCTTTCTTTCCCTGTCCACTTCACCATTATTAGGCAGGCAGAGGGGCAAGATTTTCTGATGATGCCAGGGGTGGGGAGGAAGGGGGAGTGCATGGTGTTTGTGGTTCGATTCTCCCTTTCCCTTCGTGTGCTAGCTGTGAATGTAGTCAATTTCCAGGCAAATTTGCCTCCCAGTCTTGTCCTGGCATAGATTGTTGGATGTACTCTATAGGACTGAAAAGCCACCTCTCTTTACTATTCTGGTACCTTTAAAAACTATTTTCCAAATGTTGGCCAGCCTTGAATGAAGAATTTACAAACTGGTAACATAGTTCCTATAAGGAAGTGCCACTCTCCCTCTTCAGACTATGAAAACTTAAATTAAAAAAAAATTGTGTGTGTGTATCTTCCATTATTAGCCTCTGGTCCTTTTTGCAGGAGCTGCAAAATTTGTCTGAGAACCAAGGATGGTCTAATTCAGTTGTGTTCCTGGACTGCTAGAAAGTATCAATATTGTGGTCCTCTACAGCAAAGTTTTGTTACATGGGGGGGGGGGGCGGGGATTTCTCAGCTTCTTCTGAAGGAAAATTATATGTATAATGTTACCCTTGTCTTTGAACAGATGGAACCTTTGGGTCCTAAGAGGGAACCCATTCAGCTGGGAGGGCAGAAGCGGCACCCCAGAGACAGCAGAGGCAGATGGAGAGGACCCTGGAGGGCCAGCTCATTGTCATGGACAGGAGGAACCAGGAGCAGGTTGAATTTCTCAGGGCATGGGAGGATTGGGCTCTTCAGCAGGAAGAGATGCAAACAGAGAGGCTGATAGAACTGGTGGCTGAACGGGTTTGGAGTCTGCCTGCTGCCATAGCCACTGCACCTTTCCATTAACCTCCACCACCTCCTCCTCTGGATCCTGCCCAGGGTACTGCTGAGTCAGGGAGAACCCCTCCTCCCACCACCTCCAGAGAGACCAAGAGGAGCCTGCAGGACTCCTGGGACACATCCTCCACCAGCACCTGAAACCCTTCACAGTGGGACTCCTCTGAGCATGCAGGAAGGGAACAATGAGCCTGTGGGAGTCCCTGAAGCCCACCTAGTGCCCCCCAACCCTGCACAGGAGGTGTCCCTGGTTGTCCCGAAGAACAATTTTCCACACTCATTCTCCCCGTGACAAACGGAGGAGGAGGGGGTGGGCAAGGAGATTGGCCAAATGCTAAAGTCTTTGAATCTTTGTCCACAGATTCAGTCCTGTTATATTTTGTTCCTTTGCATTTCCTTTTAAAATATTTAAATGACATGTCCCATATGCTACTTGTAATAAATGTTATGATTTCCTTGATGTGTGCAGACCCTCCATCTCAAGTATGAGGAATGTCATCAGATGGTTTCAGATTTGGGTTTGAGACCCACGATTCACAGCACATGAAGTGGAACAGCATAACTGAATGGTGCGATCACACTGCAAACACTTTTCTGTCTGTCCACACCACAATCACAACCCCACCTAGAGTCAAGAAATATCTGAAGTCCCAAGGACACACAGAAGAGATGGGAGAAGTGCATTATGTGCACAGGTAGTTTTAAAGCAGCAAAACACACAACACCGAAAATGGGTACTTGAACGTCTTTATGACTTGGTTCTTATACAGAACAATGAAATGAGCACATTACAACTTGGCTGCTTAACTCCACAGCATCTACCCATCCCCCAAAGTGTTAGTCCAGTGGAGGCACCCTGGTATAATTGTCTGTAATGGATGTCTAGTCACAGGAATAAATGACTGATGACTGCCAACTACAGGGGAACAAAACTCACACAATACTATGTAGACCCACAAGAATGTGACAATATTCCTGTGTGTGCTTTTCCAGCTGCTGCACAGTGTAAAGGTATCCTCCTCTGTCTCCTTGTTGTGCCAAGCTGTGAACACATACGGTACCCCTTATTTCTCTTGCCTGCTGGGAACTAGGACCAGTGTGCACAAGGCTGGGATCTGGCTTCCTGGACAGCATTTGTAAACCAGACATGTCCCGTGCTCGCTTGAGACAGGCACATTCCCTTATCCCTTCATAAATGCTATGGAGTATGTGGCAAGCGACAATTATGGGAACAGTGTTGGTCATGCAGGTATCCAGACAGGTGTGTACAGTGCCAACAAGATTTTCAACCTACCAAATAGGCACTTCATGACCATTCTGCAGCTACTGTGTTTATAATTGAATTCTCCTTTTCCATGGTCATTGATTTCAGGGTATGGTTTCATGAGCCAAGTTAGGAGCAGCTAGGCAGGGTCCCCAAATAACCATTGGCACAGTCACACCATAGAGAACCATGTCATCTTCAGGGAATAAAGTCCCTTCTTCACCCCTCAAGTAAAATCTTGATCTTCTCAGAACCTGCCTCTGTGGTCCATTAAGCCTTGCAGGACAAGTGAACAATATCCTCTTCAGTTCACATACTCACTCAGCCCTTTTGTGGGCAGAGTTCTGGGATGTGGATACCATTGATGGCCCCTGCACTGTTCAGAAACCTTATACTCTGAGATCCAGCTATTATTTCTGGATCTTTGCTAATGGCAACCACCTGTGGGTAGATCACAGTGTTAACTGCCTCGCATATCTGCACAACCATGACCTCGACTTTCCAACCCCAAAGAGGTTTGCAATTGTCCAATAGCTGTCTGGTGTTGCCAGCTTCCAAAAGTCATGTAGCAGGTGTCACTCAGAGGCCAGCAGGCCTAGTGGGAAGGCCATGGCTCAACAGTCCCTAAAGTCCTGGGATGGCCTTGCTGGGCAGTCTGTGGGCCTGGTGGCTGAGCTGCAGACTGTCATTCCCTGGTGCTCCATGATTTCTCCTGGTTGAGGGTGGGAGAAGGTAGAGGGACCCAGGTCCTCCCTCTTCACCCAGTCCCTGCCCAGGGCCCAAGTGTCTCAGTCGCCTGAGACCAGCCTCCACTGGGCCACTTCCTACCTCCCTACTCTCTCTTCAGTTTAAGGTGTGGTCACAGCATTTTGCCCTCCAGCGGAGAGTTCCCAGACAGTGTCAGCAGTTCAATTAGTCCAATGGGTACTCCCAGCTCACATCTCAGTGTCCAGTTATTCTCCCTTGGCAGGAAGCAGGGAAGGGGAAAGGGGGTCAGCTTCTGGTCTCTTGGTTGGGTCTTACCCACCTCCTGTGGATCGCTCTGTCCCAGAAGCTGAAAACTGGCTTCTTTCCTTCAGACAGCCTCTGCTTCACTCTCCCCCTGCTTGACTGTCAGAGTCCCCTTCCAAGCAGACCATCCATTTAGAGCATATTCGACAGCTTCTATGGGGCGGAGCCCTCTTGGCCCAGTGTGACTCCGTCACTCTCTTAGCCCTTGTGTGCGGGGTCTGTAAACCCCATCACAGGTCAATAACTACCTGCTTCTGCACTGATATGGCTTCCCTGAATTGAGTGGTCTGGCACTGGAGGTGTGCCGCAATTTGCCACATAGTTCTGTGACGGTCTGTTTCTTCATTCAGGAGTTCTGTGCCACTGCTGATCATCCCAGATTTCCAAAACTATGTGATTCCACCACACCATGCTGATTCTCCTGCACCAGATCCACCCATGGGCATGCCCTGGCAATACTGACATTCACCATATCTGTTCCATGGGACCAGAATGAAGTGTCATTCGCCCTCATGGTCAGCCGTCTTCAGCGTGTCAGAAAGTTCTGTTCGGATTCCATCCTGCATCTCACCCATCGCCTATGGCACTGCATAAACATTTGTCCCACAATAAGGAGCATAACCAGAACTAGATCTTCATCCATTTGCTCCATGTCCTTCATCTAGTTTGGCAGGAGGGAGAGGTGAGCAGGAACTGCCATTGGCAAATGTGTGAAGGCGGGGGACAATACCAACAACACACAGCAAAGCAGTTCCTAGAGTGCCTCCTTGTGATGCACATAACCCTGGGATAGCACCTCTGAAGTGGTAGGGCTAAAATCATGAAACAAAAGTGGCAGTGTGGATGTGGGTATATGTGTGTACATAGCCTTATATCCACATCCAGCAAGCACAGGTGGATACTTAGCACGGGTATGAGGAACATGCATGAAACTGTACATGGTCAAATATGCACCTAGTGTAGGCATAGCCTTAGCTCACCCATGGTAAGTAAACAAGAATTTCGCTCTGATAACTATGTATTATAACTTCTGCAGCAGTAAATAGAGTGTGTTGACCAGTTTAGTGGAAATAGTCCTGAAATGCAATCACCACATGCCATTTCAAAACAAGGCTTCTTACTTGCCGATGTGTGTTCATTATACTGTAGTTTTGCTAAGATTTTCTCTGTTGATATTAATGGGAGTCATATTCGTTTGGTTTTGAGAACATCAGAACTTTGATGTCACATCTTATTTTCTTTTCCATTTCCACCTCAGTTTACATTAAAATAGCATGCTAATTGTCCCTTTAATGACAGATTTTTGCCTAGACAGCACTAAAGTCAGGGCTAGTAGTGTGCCAGGTAATTTAGGTAGTCAGCAAACCATGAATTTCACACTGGGCACTTAGCCCAGTCTTTTTCCTTTGCTTCCATCCAGTGTAATAAACTAATATCTGAATGTGCTTATGGCACCAAATCCAAAAGATGGGGTTTGTTTGTTTTAATTTCTGTGCTCCAACACACTAGGTTAGGCTTTGTCATTGTTTTTGTTTGAGATTGTCCCAGCTCTTACGTAGCATAATTTTCAGCTGATATCATCTAAGTCAGCACAACGCAGTGTGATGTAAACACAGCAGAGATCTGTCTAACTGGAGCTCCTTTGGCCTCCTTTGGAAAGCCTGTTGATCTCAGGCCAGAAAAGGGGATAAGGAAGCTTAAGCACCAATGCCTGCGTTATTCTGCAACAAAATGGGAGGCAAAAACATATGCAAAAATATTGAACATATTACTGCAATAGCCGTGTCCCTGCCAGTTCCAGCTTATTTTCAGTATAGCCTGCTAAGCACAGTGGAATTCAGTGCTGTGGGGGGAACAATGCACCAAAACCTTTGTGTGCCAGCTGATATAGCTGCCATGCTTTGGGGGGCAAGCTGGTTGACTGCTAACCGAGTGAGATTTTTTTTGTACAACATTAGTAACCATAGTGGGATCAGTCTGTGAAAGAAACACATTCTCCCCACCCCCATCCCACCCATACTGCATATAAATCTATCTTTAAATATAACAAGAACTGTAAGATGACAATTCAGAAGTCCTTCTCTCTCCCAAGGAGGATGCTCCCTTCATTTTAACAGTATAATATTGCTTTTGTTCCCATTTCTTTATTAAAGTAGACTACAGTCAGATTCTCCTCCCAGTGAAGTAAATGGGAATATTGCCATTATTTACAAAGGGAGCCACCCAAAGTTCCACTGAGCTGAGTGAGGGCATCCTATTACTCTCCTCCCCTCCATGGACTACCTGTATTATGTTCAAGGTGCAGGGCAGAGAGTAGTCGGACTGCACTCCCACATAGGTGGATGCAAGTGAGCAGGCAGGGGTGGAGGAAATAGCGGGAGCCATGTGTCCTCCTCCCCAAAGCTCCAACTGACCTGCTACAAAGGCTGTGTCAGGTGTTAGATGGTGTAAAGGGAGGAAACCAGGGACTCTCCATCTCACAATATGATCCCTGATCTGCTTCTAGGCAGTGCAGCACCATACTGCCCCTTATTTAGGATTTGCAAAAATCCCAATCTAGCCCCATGTTAGTACAGTGTGTCTATCTGCTGAGATACTTAGTCTTCATGCAATTGACAGAAATGGACCTCCAGACAGCAGAATGTCTTGCAAAGTTACAGTTTTATAGACAGAAGAATTGTAAATATTTGATCACAGCTGGTATGGGCCAAATTCTCTGCTGGTGTAAATAGGTGGAACTATGACCATTTACATTAGCAGAAAATATAGCTCTTTATCTTTATTTAACATAAAAGCATGAGAACAATCATAATGGGTCAGACCAAAGATCCAGTATCCTATCTTCCACAGTGGCCAATGCAAGGTGCTTCAGAGGGAATGAACAGAACAGGTAATCATCAAGTGATCCATCAGCTGTTGCCCATTCCCAGCTTCTGGCAATTGGAGGCTTGGGACACCATCACTGCCCATTCTGGCTAATAGCCATTAATTAGGGTGACCACACAGCAAGAGTGAAAAATCGGGCTGGGGGTGGGTAATTGGCAAGTATACAAGACAAAGCCCCAAATATCGCAACTGTCCCTATAAAATTGGGACATCTGGTCACCCTACCATTAATGGACCATCGTCCACGAATGTATCAAATTCTTTTTTGAACCCTGTTATAGTCTTGACCTTCACAACATCCTCTGGCAAAGAGTTCCACAGCTTGACTGTGCATTGTGTGAAGGAATACTTCCTTTTGTTTGTTTTAAACCTGCTGCATATTAATTTCATTTGGTGACCCGTATCAGGGGTAGCTGTGTTAGTCTGTAATCAGAAAAACAATGAGTCCAGTGCAGGGGCGGCTCTAGACACTAGCGCGCCAAGCAGGCGCTTGGGGCGGCCGTTTCCCGGGGGGGCGGCATTTGGCTCCGGTGGAGCTCCCGCCGGCATGCCTGCGGCAGGTCCACCGGAGCCCGGGACGAGCGGACCTGCCGCAGGCATGACTGCGGCGGGTCCCGTCTTCCCGCGGCTCCGGTTGAGCTCCCGCAGGCATGATTGCGGCAGGTCTGCTCGTCCCGGGCTCCGGTGGACCTGCCGCAGGCATGCCGGCGGGAGCTCAACCGGAGCCGCGGGAAGACGGGACCCGCCGCGGGACCGGGGAAGGGCGGCGCAGCGCTCCGCGCTGCTTGGGGCAGCCCGATTTCTAGAGCCGCCCCTGGTCCAGTGGCATCTTAAGGACTAACAGATTTATTTGGGCATAAGTTTTCGTGGGTAAAAAAACCCACTTCTTCGGATGCATGAAGAAGTGGGTTTTTTTACCCATGAAAACTTATACCCAAATAAGTTAGTTAGTCTTTAAGGTGCCACCGGACTCCTTGTTGATTTGGTGACCCCTAGTTCTTGTGTTATGAGAAGGAGTAAATAACACTTCCTTATTAACTTTCTCCACAGTAGTCATGATTTTATAGACCTCTGTCATATTTCCCCATTAGTCGTCTCTTTTCCAAGCTGAAAAGTCCCAGTCTTATTAATCTCTCCTCATATGGAAGCTGTTCCATACTCCTAATCATTTTTGTTTCCCTTTTCTGTACCTTTTCCAACTCCAATATATCTTTTTTTCAGATGGGGCGACCACATCTTCATGCAGTAATCAATACATGGGCGTTCCAAAGATTTAAATAGAGGCAATATAATCTTTTCTCTCTTATTATCTATCCCTTTTCTAATGATTCCCAACATTCTGTTAGCTATTTTGACTGCTGCTGCACATTGAAGGGATGTTTTCAGAGAAACATCCACAATGACTCCAAAATCTCTTTCTTGAGTGGTAACAGCTAATTTAGACCCCATCATTTTATATGTATAACTGGATTTATGTTTTCCAATCTGCATTACTTTGCATTTATCAACACTGAATTTCATCTGCCATTTTGTCACCCAGTCAACCAGTTTTGTAAGAGCCTTTTGTAACTCTTCACAGTCTGTTTTGGACTTACTTATCTCAAGTAGTTTTGTATCATCTGCAAATTTTGCTAACTCACAGTTTACCCCTTTTTCCCGATCATTTATGAATATGTTGAACAGTACTGGTCCCAGTACAGACCCTGGGAGGAAATCACTATTTACCTCTCTCTATTCTGAAAACTGACCATTTATTCCTACCTTTTGTTTCCTATCCTTTAACCAGTGTGACAGACCCAGACCAGTGGGGTACAGGAGTCTGGTAGAGGTCAAATATACTGGTCACTGGATGAGTAGTTTTCTGTTCCCTGAGTGACCAAAGCAGGGGCTGCACAAGAGTAATCAGGAACCTGCTAGAACAAATTAAGACAGACAGGATAATTAAGACACCTGGAGCCAATTAAGAAACTGCTAGAATCAATTAGAACAGGATAGCTAATCAGGGCACCTGAGTTTAAAAAAGACCTCACTTCAGTTTGTGGTGTGCATGCGAGGAGCTGTGAGCAAGAGGAGCTGAGAGTGAGAAGACATATTGCTCGAAGACTGAGGAGTACAACATTATCAGGCACCAGCAGGAAGGTCCTGTGGTGAGGATAAAGAAGGTGTTTGGAGGAGGCCATGGGGAAGTAGGCCAAGGAGTTGTAGCTGTCATGCAGCTGTACCAGGAGGCACTCTAGACAGCTGTAGTACACAGGGCCCTGGGCTGGAACCCAGAATAGAGGATGGGCCCGGGTTCTCCCCAAACCTCCCAACTCCTGATGAGACACAGGAGGAATTGACCTGGACTGTGGCCTTTTACCAGAGGGGAAGGTCTCTGGGCTGTTTCCTGATCCACATGGTGAATCTATGATGCGAGCAAATCCGCCAATAAGTGCAGGACCCACCAAGGTAGAGGAGGAACTTTGTCACACCAGTTACTGATCCATGAGAGGACCTTTCCTCTTATCCCACGACAGTTTACTATGCTTCGGAAGCTTTGGTGAGGGACCTTGTCAAATGCTTCTGAAAATCTAAATACACTATATCCACTGGATCCCCCTTGTCCACATGCTTGTTGACCCGCTCAAAGAATTCTAGTAGATTGGTGAGGCATGATTTCCCTTTACAAAAACCATGTGAACTCTTCCCCAGCAAATCATATTCATGCATTTGTCTAATAATTCTGTTCTTTTGTATAGTTTCAACCAGTTTTCCTGTTATTGAAGTTAGGCTTACCGGCCTGTTATTGCCAGGATTGGCTCTGGAGCCTTTTAAAAAATTAATTTAATATTAGCTATCCTCCAGTCATCTGGTACAGAAGCTGATTTAAATGACAGGTTACATACCACAGTTAGTAGTTCTGCAATTTCACATTTGAGTTCCTTCAGAACCCTTGGGTGAATACCATCTGGTCCTGGTGACTTATTACTGTTTTATTGCTCAGTTTGTTCCAAAACCTGCTCCAATGACATCTCAGTCTGGGACAGTTCCTCAGATTTGTCACCTAAAAAGAAGGCTCAGGTTTGGGAAAGAATGCTTCCAGAGCCTCTGTAAAGCTTAATTATAATGTAAGTCACAAATTCTGCTCAATAGATGTGGAGGATCATGACCATATGAGAATTTATGCAGCTCCATTGTACAGGAGGTGAGGGAAAAGTCAAGATTTAAGGCATAGAGCCCTGTGTGACTCTCTGCCCAAAACTGCAGAGTGAGGGAAGTGGCAGGGATGATTAAAAGGTGGGAGTGCTCTCACTGGATCTGTGACTACTTAGATCCATCGACCGTTTTCTTCTGTAGAGAAGAGCAGCAGGGTTTGTAATTTCTGCTTGCTAGGGCATCTTTCATCTAATTTTCTCAGCTGCATTCACACTCATAACTGTCATTTCCTGACTTTTGAGTATTTAATCATCTAATTTTAATATTCCCTTAATGTAGTTCTTTAATTAAATAATAAATAGCAGAAGACATGCACCTTTATGTAACTTGCATTTCTGCTTTTTTCTTTTTTAGATTAAACAGTTTCAAACTTCTTTTGTATTTTTGGCTTTTCTAATTGAATTCTTTTGCATAACAGTTTTTTACCCATAAAACTGCTGTTTACAAGAGTTTATAATAATTAATGGTTGTAAATCTATACAGATCACATGCTAAACCCTATATCTATACCTGTAACATTGGGAATAAAATTCATTGTGAATCTATGTTCAAAGAAGCCAGTCTTCCAGTATGTGAGCTGGTGTAGATTCCCAGTTAACTGACTGGCTTGTATTCTCTTTTCAGGCCAGCCAAGACAAAATGGGACTGTCACAAACAGAGCCATGTCCAGCAGACAACAGTGGTGTACAAGTACTCCATCCAGCATTTTACTAGTACCCCATAAAGGGACACAGTCTGTATCAACAGACCCACAATTTAACATCCACTAACAATGTTATTTGAAAATAAAATTGATCCAGATCCTAGAAAAATCTATTGACCATCCAAACTGAGGGCTGGAAATGACAGCTACTCATCTGAGCGATTGGCAAACAACCCACTCACAGCTCTGGAATTGTTTGTAATCACAAGCATCATGCAATCCCTCTGCTCAGCTTGCCTCCTCCATTTGTGAGAACATTCAAGGAACTGATATTACAAGAAGCCTGTTCCCTTTAATGGAAAGTGAACAGCTTGCTCCCGGTTGACAGAAATTTGTATACAATTTTTTTTTCAATACCATGTCTGTTCAAGAAAGGCTGTCAAGAAGGGAGAGTAGAGGGAAAGCATGACATGCATGTGCACACTCAAGAGACAAAAGAATGCTGGCAGAGCTAATTTTAGGCCTACTGTACCAACCTGGAAAGTGTCCTCTTAAACAACACAATAAAATGGCAGGCGAGGGAAATAAGAAAATGCAAGAAGCATCTATTCAATTCATTTCAGGTTCTTATACTGCCTGCCCCATCTTGCTATCTGAGCATCACCATAGCATCCTCCTCCCATGTAAAATACAGGGCATGCTGTTCAAATGATATAGATTAGGGGAAGTACCTTGTATCCTCAGCTGGTGTATATTGTTATAACTCCAGTGACTTCAGTGGATCTGAGGCTCTGCCCCCCCTTTGTGTTGCAGACATTCAAAATTAAGAACATAAGTTAAAAATATTCAACATAATGAACCAAATTCATCACTGAGGTAACTATGAGACACGCTAAGAATAATATTGGCCCAGCTTGTTTAAATGAGAAACCAGCCGTTTCCAGTAGGTAACTTGGGGCCTTTTTTTATTTAAGTCCAAAGAAGTAACCACTGCTGGAGTTTTCATATAAATGCTGACACCATTGCTATTTAATCCTTTTAATACATTTCAGTTTTGTTAATTTGACTGCTCTGATGTTATCAAGAGCCTGTCTATTATTGGTCCCCAAAGCAGTTTCTTCTGCCAGCTGAAGATGCAGTGCTACTATCTACCACCTCCTCACTCACGGGGCCCATTGTTCTGCTTCCGCTTAAGCTTCCCCACTTAATATCAGCACAATAGAATTGTGCCATAGGTGACAAATACATTATTCCTTCTCGTTATACTGAACTTCCTGTCTTAATTACCAAACTCATTTTTCCTTCACATCCCACTAGCTCATTACTCATTTTCAGTTATGATACAGATATCCCTTAGACTTTAATTACTTCTTGTGCTTAAAAAGATAAATTAATTTTCTTATTAACCCCTTGACACCTCATTAAGGTCACCGTGTAGGACAATGCTCGCTATTTTTTGTGTGCATGTGATGCTCCATCCAAATTATGCTCACTTGTGAAAGTACTTAAGATCTTCACTCCATTAACATGGAAAAAAGGTCAGCTCTTATTTATCTTTTTTTTGGTTATACTTTATTCACAATGGACCAAAATCTCTCTGGCTCTTAGGCATTGTTCACAGTGGTGGGGAAGGGCACAAAACATCCATTTTTAACTCTGCCCCTTCACTGCAGCCTGCATCGCAGTCAGGGAGAGTTCCAGTCCTTGTGTCTGGAGAAGTACAGGGATCGTGCTCTCCCTGCTCCCCCCGGGTAGGCACAGGAGGTTCTCCCCTGCCCACAGACAACAGTCTGCAGACAAACTGCACAACACAGAGAGAGGCAGCTTTAGAACTTGCTATTCTGTAGCAGAGAGCTTAGCATGCTTATCCAGGCTGTAGTTCACATCCCCACTCTGCTGATTTAGAGCAAGTTATTAACCCCCCTTCAGTGTTTTCCCCAGGAATTGAAATGGGGGGGGGTGTTCGAATTTACTGGGGAGAGGAGTCAGGGCCAATGAGGGGTGAGACTGTGAGGATGAAGATGGGCTGTATGGCACCAAATAAAAACTGAAAAATGTTTCATGGCCATTTTATTAGATTTAACTCATGTTATAAAACCATCACACAAATTAAAGTTGGCTACTCAAGCCTTCTATGAAGCACTACATCGACATCTACATCTACATCCTTCTTGGTTTCTTGTTATAATTTTGCACAACTCTGTTAATGAACTTCTTGAATGCAATGCGCTCATCTTTGGTGGCTTCTCGTGTGTCCGGTACTTCCATTCCTTCAATTGATATGCTCATTAGTTCATTCACACGATCAGTCAGAAGGCGACTTCTTTCAGAGAACAAAATTCTATTCAATGATTAAAAAGAACGCTCAACTGTAGCTGTTGTTACTGGAGTAGCAAGAGATGAATTCCTACTTCTTTCAACCCAGGAAACATAGCATGAAGATTGGGTCGAGCCACTAGTGATGATAAAAAAGAAGTTGAAGTCAAATTTTCATTCATTCGTTGTATGATATCCCACTCTGTGTCCAAATTCTCTATTCTGTCCTGAGCACATGGCAGCCCCATTGCTGGTAGTGTCTCACTCCACTCATCTGTGGTGTTTTATAGGACAGGGATCTGTAAAAGCTACGCAGAGGTTGAGTAGAATCTACAAGTCTCTGTTGTCGATTTTTAAGAATCAAGTCTGTGTACTTTTTCAGTTGTCTTAACAAACACTTCTTGTCCTCTTCACTTACAGATTCAATATAAATGCCTTCATCAGTCAACTTCTGGACTGAAGTCTTTGCTTCTTCCAGTACTTTTTCAATGAATAGCTCTCTGATTGATCCAAATGTAGCTTCTATTGCTGGACAAAGATCTACTACTTTTGTAGCAGTTGCCTGGATGGCATTGTTTAATGACCCATGTGCAGTGGTGAGCTGGAGCCGGTTCACACGAACTGGTTGTTAAATTTAGAAGCCGGTGTAGAACTAGTTGCTAAAGGGGCTGGTGGGTGGGCAAACTCCGGTCCGCGGGCCACATCCAGCCCGCGGGACCGTCCTGTCCGGCCCGCCTGAGCTCCCAGCTGGGGAGGCTCCCCGGCCCCTCCCCTGCTTCCCCCCCTCGCAGAGACCCAGCGTGCCGAGCCACCGGCACCAGCACTCTGGGCAGCTCTGCATCTCCTGCCACTCCTGCGAGCTCCAGCGGGCTGTGGGGCATTCATTCATGCTGCCCTGAGCAGCATGGTAAGGGGCTTGGAAGAGGGGTTGGATAAGGGGCAGGGAGCAGTTGGCGGGGGCAGAGGTTCTGGGGGAACGGGGCGGGGTGGTTGGGTAGGTGTGGGAGTTCCGGAGATCTGCCGGGGTGGTGGTGGATGGGGTTGGGGCAGTCAAGGGACAGGAAGCGGGGCGAGTTGGGTAGGGGGTGGCATCCTGGGGGGCAATTAGGGTGGGGGGTCTCGGGAGGGGGTGGTCAGGGGACAAGGAGTGATGGGGGTTGAGGGGTTGCGGGTTCTGAGGGGGACAATTGGGGGCAGGACGTAGGTTGGGGTCGGATGCGGGGGGAGACAGGCACGTGGGACTTGTACTCACCGTGCGGTTCCCTACTGGGTCTTCGGTGGCACTTCGACGGTGAGTCCTTCACTCGCTCCGGGTGAAGGACCTGCCACCGAAATGCTGCCGAAAACCCTGAGCAAGTGAAGACCCACCACCACCAAAGTGCCGCCGAGGACCAGGTAGGGAACCGGTTATTAGGATTTTGGGAGCTCATCACTGTCCACTTGGTTTCTACAGTAGACTTACAAGAAAGAGAATGGCAACAGTCTTCTCTGAATGTAGTAGCAAAAGTAATCTACCAGCCTCACTGCTTAGATCCATCCCATCTTGGCAGATACTTTCCAAAGCCAGTAATAACGGCTGGAGTAATTTTAAGACAAAAGCCAAGGATCACTCATGAGAAAGCCAGATTGTTTTTCCAGGTTGGACTAATTTGAACTTCAGGCCCAGTGTATCTTCTATATTTTCCAAGATATTCAGTCTTTTTGGACTCTTGCTGAAAAAAAGAATATAATGAAGACATTAAATTTATAGCTTTTTAATGTCTTTTGAAGAGTCTGCAGCTCGTACAAGCGCTAGTTGGAGTAGATGGCCTCTGCAGTGTGTATAGGAGAGATTAGGGTTACACTTTTCTCTGAGAAAAGCTTGTACTCCACCATATCTTCCAGAGAAGTTTGCAGCTCCATCAAATGCACAAGCAGCCAAATGTTTGGGGTCCAATTGACAAGCATTTAACTCTTCTAAGATGTAGGTTGTCACAGATGCAGCCGATGTGTCTTCTATAACTTGAATATCTAGAAATGCATCTACTGGCCTACCACTGACATCAAGATAACATACACAATGACTTAATATTTGATGCCCATTTGCATTGGTGCATTCACCAGCAATGTATGCACATTTTTTGAATGTGGTGAGAGAGTTCTTCACTTTTTCAACTGTTGAGTCTTTCACTGTTGCACAATATGCTTCTAGCCAGTCAGTTGTGTTTCTTGCAGAAAGATAGTGAACATTTGCTGGTCTTGTTCACAACCAGTGTTCAGCTTCAGGATGAACAAGTGACAATGCACTTAACATTGGCCTCCAGTTTGTAGTGTGTGTTATCTCTTCTTAAATAGAAAGTATGATGCCACTAGGGTGACCAGACAACAAATGTGAAAAATTGGGACGGGGGTGGAGGGTAATAGGAGCCTATATAAGAAAAAGACCCAAAAAATCAGGACTGTCCCTATAAAATTGAGACATCTGGTCACCCTAGATGCCACAGCCATGTTTGTTTGCATGAACTGTGTTGTGTCTCCAGCATTCTTAACAGCCTCATTAACACTCGCCAGTGTTGTCCTTGGTCAGTGGAGACTCAGAGCTCAGAGGCGCTTTCACATGAGTTCACCTCCCAGGTGGGGGGCAAGAAGGCACCTTGCTCATTCCTCAAGCTGCTCACTGTTCACTTTGGCCACTGTTGTTTGTTGTGCCACTGTTCACTCCATTTCTCTGTTTCCAGTGGCCCTGCTGTCACCTTCTGCTGCCACCTGCCACTGTGACCTCTGTGAGTTGGTCTCTTGAGGTCCACCCAGCTCTCAGTGCTTTCAGCTGAGCTCTCAGTGGGGGAACCTCGCAGCTAGTGCAGACTGGGCCGTCTCTTCCACAGAAACACTGTCCCAAAGCAGGTCTAAGCACTTAGACCTGATTATCATGATTTCAGCTGTAGTGGTCACTTAACAAAACAAAAGACTATCTATGGAGCCTAATCAGCTCTGTCTTTAAACAGTGGAGAGGAGCAGGTGAAACAGTACTTGTGACTCGGGCAGACCATCAAGCAAAACACCTGTCCCCATCCTCTCTCTTGATGCCCTCAATCAGCACAGGCTAAGTACAGTTCTGCTACCCACCCCCCTACTCCACCACATTCAAATGATTTGTAACCCAACTCAAGCCAGAATCTACCACTGTTTGCTGGATACCTAGGTAGATTAGGTGTGAATGTAAATACAATCTGGTCCGGAAGCCTTTCCTCCCAGCCCCCAGCTCATCACTGGCTGTTAGGGAGAGCTCATTTAGACGTTGCTTACAAATCATAATTTGAAATTATTAGGTTGGCCAACGTCACCAAAATGAATGCACTGACATTGTCATAAAAAACAACAGCTCTATAAGAAAGCTAGTCTATGTTCATACTTTTCAAATCTATTATATTTTTTCAGATACACCTATTTTATCATACACTTTATATGCTTTTAAAGTGTGTATTAATGTTTCAATTTCAATTCAAATTCCGAACAGTCACTAAATTGGCAACACTGCACGTAATTAGTTCACAAAATGGGGGGGGGGGAATTTGGGGGAGGGGAGATATAGGGAAATCCCTGCCCCCATTTCTCCCCTCCCATGTGAGTACAGTAGCCACAGGGTATTCTGGGGTGGGTTTCTCTCATTGAAGCTATTCCATTTTGTATAAAAGAAATGGAGATGGGACCAGGGACTTGAACCTTTCTCTCCTGGGGGGAGGGGTGTCCTAACCACTGGGCTACAGAGTCATTCTCTTGCTCAATGGCTAACTAGTCTTCTCCTCAGTCTTTTTGTGAGAAAAGGCTGACTTGGAGTAAGCACCTATCTCCAGGAGAGTGTTCACAGACAGAGGCATATTCAAGTGCAGGGGAGTCACCTCCCGACAGCCGAGAATTAGGTGACTAGGCCACACCTCTTTCTTCAGTTTTTCCTATTTAGGCAGCTCCCTGGTCAGCCTGCTGGCTTTTGTGAATCCCATTCTTAGGTGCCAAGTATCAGAGGAGGGAGTAGTCTGTCTAGTCTCTAAAAGCAACAAAGCAACAAAGCTGTGGATAGACAGACAGATGAGAGAGTCGTGGGTGAAGACCCACTTCTTCACCCACGAAAGCTCATGCTGCAGAACGTCTGTTAGTCTATAAGGTGCCACAGGATTCTTTGTTGCTATTCTTAGGTGCCTAACTCTCCCTCAGGCATTGTGTGGTGAGCCCGGACACCTAATGCAGGGCTGTGAATTCCAGTGGAAGGCCGGGTGCCTAAAGATAGGCATTGCAATGCTGAGCTTAAGTTCCCTTTGTGGAGCTACCCCTATTGCTGTTCATGAAGTACCCAACAAGACATGGAGCACAGTCCCTTTTTGCTCCCGGCATTGTTCCCTTTGATCCTCCCAAGTCACCCACAGCAGTTATTTTCATGCAGCACTCACAATACATCCAAGCTGTTTCTACAAAACGCCATAATCTAGATGCTTTGATCTGTGTCCTGGTCTCAGTTTAATTTTATCTGAGTTCCCTGGACTGAAGAAGCACATTATGAGACCTGTTGATGCACCAAGCTGGTTTAAAAGAAGGTGTTTACGTGTGGAGCTGACAAGATATAGGAAAATTGACAAAAAAAAACCTTGCAATCCTCAATATATAAAGAAATCGTGAAATGAAAACCCTTGTAGTAATTTAAATCCAGTAGCTCTATTAAGGCAGCATGAAACTAGAAACTAAATATTTCATGGTATTACAACTGAAGTTTCAGGCTGTTGTTGGTGCCTAAGGCCAAATACATGTTTTTTCTGCTGATCAGATCCCCACTCTCACATTTATTTTGCAACAGCGAGGACTGTGTCCCACATATAAATCACACAGTGGGTATACTACATGTTGTTAAGTTCTCAGAAATGGAAACTGATTAAAACGAGCAGATTTGGGATCAGAAAGAGACAAAATCTACGTGGACAAATTGTTTTGTAGATTAAAAAAAATCATTTTGCAAGTGTCCTACAAAAACATCTGGCCTCAGTGAAAAAAGAAATTATTTGGCCTTTGTCAGGCAGTTTTCATTTCAGAAGAAAAGTTCACTGTTCAGGTATGATTTCTCCCTCTGCCTATATAAAAAAGACGTGTTCAGAACTCTAGGAAGCAGCATATATTTTTCTTAACCTAAGACACAATCCATGTCCTTGAGTCAGCCTGTCTTTTCTTTAGCATAGAGAAAACTTCTTCAATGGCAAGGGGTCAATGTAGATGCTTGTTTAACCAAATAATCTAAACCATCCCTGGAAGAAAAGAAAAATGAAAGCTTCACCAATTTCAGGCCCAGTCCTGCTTCCAGAGAAGTCAATGGCAAAACTCTTACTGACTTCTTCAGAACAAATTCGAGCCACTTATCACCGTGGCCTGAGCCTCCCACCCTCACTTTACAAAGAGAGCTCAGAAAGCCTTTTGCCAAGAAGCGCTTGAAATAATTATAATTATAAGGACAGGCTAACACGTGGACATGACTAAAGAGCTCAGCTCTCTAAAAAGCTGTTGAGTTCCTCTAATGCTGCCAAGTTTACAGAACCATTCAGCTCATTTGGGGAATGTACTCTATTCTGTGACTTCAGGAGCGTGCATGGGGTGTGTGTGTGTGTAAGAAGAGCTCTGAATGCAGGGCTAAATTGTTCTCTATAAGGATTTCAAATGTAAAAGGTTGGGAAATATTTCCAAACAGCATAGCATCTTCAGTGAAAAAAAACACCACCTTACTTATTAAAAACAACACAAGTTCACAGCACCAATTATTGACTTACCACAGAAGTAACTAAAAATGTGTGTTAGGAGTTGAGCAGGGCTGATTGTTCTCACAGTTAAACATGCTTAAATTACTACCACTCTGACTCTTACTTTGTCCTCCCTTTCTCCCACCCAGCCCATTTATTTGTTTCAGCCACCTGCTGTGTCTTATAATTAAACAAGACTATAAGCGCTTAGAGTCAGGACTGATGTTTTTGCTATAGGTTTGTACAGCACTTAGTACAATGGACTTGGGCCTCTAAGAATAATTAACAATATATCTGAAATAATTAAGAACACTTGGAATTAACTGTAATAAGTTACTTGTGGCCTTTTTACAGCTGTGATTTGTGTACTCTTGGCATTTTTTAAATATTTGCATGGTACTGGTAAAATAATACATTTAAATCAATGTCATTTATTTCTTTGGTCTTTCAAAATATTAGAGGTTCAAAATCTAATTTAATTTTCATAAATTGTAACTATTGCCTGTCTCATGTGTGTAACAGATATAAATGCTTCTATTACATTGCTATGGTATATCAAATAAAACATAAAGGAGTATGCAGAGATATTGATGAATACATTGTCCAAAAACATATTTCCTGAATTCTATGTCCCTGGATTCCTGCAAATGATATCTTGTAATGAGCTGTATGTACTTTTTGATTAGCGTAGGGATGAGCATTCTGCTGTTTATCATCTTTCTTCCACCAATGTGACATCTCTGCTGATTACTCACATTATGGCTAATTTGCAGCTGATAATCAGTCCTAGTTTCTTAATAAACTTCTCATTAAGTGACTGGAGCTGTCACTTTACCTCCATGTTACTTTTCCTAAGTATAATCTGTGACCATTATGCAAAAGAAAGGACTGCTGGACGTCACACATGTCATTTGCAATCATGTACAAAAGCTTCAAAAGGGGCTTGTTAAATAAATGCCCTTCACAATTCATTACTGTAAAACGGAAAAGTATAATTAATTACCATATTGCCACTTCGTTGCCATAGTTTGCTTTCTGAAGAGGAGGGATGCTAAGTCAAAAAAATATTTTGAAGAAAATAAAATACAGGTAACTCATGATGCTTTGGTTATGCCACTGTATGAAAGAGCACTTTATTGATGTAGTGTAAGCCTCAGTTTATGGGTGTGGCCAACATTTTCAGAAGTGGCTGCTGATTTGGGGTGCCTCCATTTTTGGAAGCCCAACTTGAGCCACCTTAAACAGACGTAAGACCTCTTTTTAAATGTGGTCCTTAGTGTGGACATGGGATCCACCTCATCCATGGCACACAATCTGCCCTCGCCACATGAAATGCTGTCCTCCACCCTTCCCCTGCATGGTTGTACAGGGGTTGTTCACTATAACAGTGCCTCTGCTCCCTATGTCCTGGGACATTTCCCAGTTTTCCATATACAGTATGCATGTTGGGTTTTGCCTGTTCTCTTTCACACAGCAACAGGGCAGATTTTTTTTTCTTTTCTTTAAATAGGAAAATAGGGAGGGAGTTGAGGGGCAGATGTAGTACCTTACGCTATTTTAAACTCCTTGTTTGCAGCTGAGTAGATTTCAGGCCGATGGGCGGATTTTTAGTGATAATGGCTGAAAGATAATTAATCACCAACTAGAGGAGATGGCTAAGCAAAATGAAGCCAACAAGGCCATGTTACAGCTGATAGGAGAACCAGAAATGTGAATTTCCTGCCATCTACACATTTAATTATAAGCTCTCAACAATAGCACACCATTATTTTTCCCAGTGAATACTTGCTGCATATATACTTCTGCGGCATGTGTCCATTCTATTTATTTATTGTCTTGCTTCCAAGCACATTTTTTTAATGGATTAGAAAAGAAATTCCATTCAAATGATGATGGGTAGATGTGCACACCGCATAAACTTAAGCTACTGCAGCAGCAAGCTGCAGTATGTGTTTTGCAGCTATCACTGGACATACAGTATCTTTAAATCCTATTTATCCTTGGGCTTACATGGACCCTGCTTTCCTAATTACCTCGAGAAGCTCATTTCAAGTGTGCTTACTTAAATTAAACTCTGCATCTCAGTATCTAACCTTTTTTTTCTCTCTTTAACGTTTTGACTACTGCTCTCTCAGAGATAAAGATTCTCCCTGTCTAAGAAGCCTGCCTCTCTTCTCTTCTTTTTTAGCATCTTCTTGAACAAGATAAAACTAGTAAAAATAATAAATTAATACATAACAATTTAATAAAGAAGAAAGGAAAGCAATCGACATTTAAAATTAACTAATTGGAAGGTTAGAGGCCAGATCCTCAGGTGGTGCATACTGATTTCAATGGGGCTTTGCCGATTCACGTCAATTGGCAAGCTGCCCTCTATATTCAGGACCTGATCCTACAAGATGCTGAGTTACTTCAGCTTTAAACCTCAGGACAGTCTGGCCCAGATCCACAAAGGTACTAAGGCACCTAAGCCCCAGACTCAGACACCTAAGGCTACGTCTACACAGCAAAACAAATCTTCGGCAGCATGTCTCAGAGCCCAGCTCCACGGACAGGGGCTAGTGCTGTGGCATTAATAGCAGTGCAGACATTTGTGTTTGGGCTGGAGCCCAGATTCTGAAACTGGGGAGGAGTCTCAGAGCCTGGGTGCCAGCCTGAGCCTGAACATCTACACCACTATGTTTAGCCCCTCAACACAAGCCCCATGAACCCAAGTCAGTTCACCAAGCCTCTGAGGCTCACTGCTGCAGGGTTCTTTTTGCTGTGCAGACACACCCTATGTACCAGTTTTGACTCCACTGAGATCCACAAAACTCCCACCAAACCCTGTAGGCACCTAAACTCTCCAAGCCTAAGTATTCAAAGTAAAAGTTCCCTAGGCACTTATGTTTCAGCCTGTGGGCATTGCAAACTGCTGCCTCACTCTATGTGTCCAGACACCTATCTCCTACCTAAGCATCAGAATGATTCAGGACTCAGGGAAGATAGGTAATTTGGATGCCCAAGTCATGTGCAGGGTCCTATCTTATAAGCATGCTCAGAGACATCTACCAGATGGCATCCCATTCAAAATCTAGCCAGAGGAGCAGGTTCCCACCTTATATCTTTTAGCCCAATGATTAGAGCACTTACGTGACATGTGGGAGACCCAGATTCAGTTCTATCCTCTCTGCCAGAGAGGAAGAAAGGATTTGCACAGAGGCTTCCCACATCTCAGGAGAGTGCTCTAACCAGTAAGCTATGAGATGCTCCTGGGTCTCTGTTACTTAAGCTGCTCCACTGTGAATAAATAATGAGAGAGTGGTTGCAGCAGGGGCACTGGACGCCAAGGTCTCCCACCTCCCAAGTAGGTGTCTTGACCACTGGACTACAGAGTCATTCTCTTTCTCTCTCTCTTACCCCATCCCTGTCCCCCTCTAGCCAATGTCTGGTCCATTGTAGATAAATAGTTAAAATCCTGAGAGAGAGAGAGAGAGAGAGAGAGAGAGAGAGAGAGAGAGAGAGAGAGAGAGAATAACTTTGTGGTCCAATAGTTAGGGCACCCACCTGGTAGGTGGGAGACCCTGTGTCCCGTCCCCAGGCTCTGCCCACTCTCTCATTACTGATCCTGATCCACAGTGGACCAGCTTCAACAGGAAAGACTGAGAGAGCCCCTCATCAGATGATCCTGGAGCTCAGTGGTTAGAACACTTTCTCATAAGAATGGCCCTACTGGGTCTGACCAGTGGACCATCTAACCCAGTATCCTGTATTTTGACAGTGGGCAGTGCCAGCTGTTTCAGCAAGAATGAATCAAAGGCGCAATTCCACTGCCAGCTTTACGGACACCCAGCGCATGGGACTGCATCCCTGACCATCTTTGCTTATGGCCATTGATGGACCTATACTCCATGAAATTATCTAATTCAGTTATACTTTGGTCTTCACAACACCCCATAGCAATGAGTTGACTGTGCATTATGTGAAGTACTTCCTTTTCTTTATTTTAGTTCTGCTTCCTATTAATTTCATCAGGTGACCCCTGGTTCTTATGTTATGTGAAGGGTTAAATAACATTCCCCTATTTACTTTCTCCCAATGGTTTTATAGACCTTTATCATATCCCCTTCCCCTAGTTATCTGATTTTTAAGATGAATCTCCCAGTCTTTTTAGTCTCTCCTCATATGGAAGCTGTTCCCATTGTCATTGCCCTTCGCTGCATCTTTTTTGAGAGAGGGTGACCAGAACTGCATACAGTATTCAAGCTGTGGGCATACCAGGGATTTATGTAGCAGCATTGTGATATTTTCTGTTTTATTATTTATCACTTTCCTAACATTTCCTAACATTTTATTAGCATTTTTGACTGCCACTGCACAGTGAATGGATGTTTTCAGAGAACTATCCACAATGACTCCAAGATTTCTTTCTTGAATGGTAACAGATAATTTAGGCCCCATAATTTTGTATGTATAGTTGGGATTCTTTTTTCCAATGTGTATTATTTTTCACATATCAATGCTCAATTTCATCTGCCATTTTGTCATCCAGTCACCAAGTTTTGTGAGATCCTTTTGTAATTCTTTGCAGTCATCTTCGGATTTAACTATATTGAATGATTTTGTACCATCTGCGCATTTTGCCACCTCACTGTTTATCGCTTTTTCTAGATCATTTATTAATTTGTTGAAAAGTGCAGGTACTGGTGTATATCCTTGGGGACCCTGTTACTTACCTCTCTCCATTGAGAAAACTGTCCATTCATCCCTACCCTTTGTTTCACATCAGGACCTTCCCTCTTATCCCATTACTGCTTAGCCTTCTCCACATGCTTTTGACCTCCACTCAGAGAATTCTAATACTTTGGTGAGGCATGATTTCACTTTACAGAAGCTGTGTTGACTCATCCCCAATGTAACATGTTCATCTATGTGTCTGATAATTCTGTTCTCTACTATAATTTCAATCATTTTGCTTAGTACTGAAGTTAGGATTACTGGCCTGTAATTGCCATGATTGCTTCTGGAGCATTTTTTAAAAGTAGGCATTACATTAGCTATTCCCCAGTCATCTGATACACGGGCTGATTTAAGTGATAGGTTAAATACCACAGTTAGTAGTTATGTAATTTCATATCTGTGTTCCTTCGGCACTCTTGGGTGAATATCTGGTCATGGCGACTTATTACTGCTTAATTTATCAGCTTGTTTCAAAACCTCCTTCTCAGGGCATGGGCCATCAGCACTCATTCTGAGTAATGCCCTAGCAAGGGGTATGGAACAGATCAAGCTCCTATTGACTTGGATAGCCCTCCATCCATAACATCAACTTCCAGCACAAGCTCCCAATGATGAATGGAAGTGCTCTAAAAAGGTCTGTTGTTTTTTTTCTTTAATGTCCTCTATATAAAACCTCAGCAAAGGAACTAAATATATAGTGAATATTATACTATACAATCATATATTATTTCTCTTTATTTGGCAAATTGAAGTATTACACTTGGGGACAGGACTTCTGAGAAGCTCTATATTTTTTTAAGTGTTGGCTTTAAAATAAGCTAATAATTTCCCAGGAACCAATTGTTTTTCAATAAGGAACAATGGCAAAGATGTGATTGTCTGTAAGTGTTTTGAAAAGATATTTTGACTGGATTAAATTTTTAGTTACACACCATCATCAAGTTTCTGTCACATTTCAATGTTATTGATTTGAAACAGAAGTGGAATTTTATATCATTTATTCCGTGCTGCATATTGTGTAATTATTCAAATGCTTCATTTTTATTTGTGCTTTCCTATTTGTTTTAAATGTTATTACCTGCTTCAATGCTTTTTCATTTTAGTGAACACACGGATAAATATTCCTATCAATTGCAGATGTGATTTTTGCATAAGTAACTGAAATCCTACTACCATGGTTTAATACAATACTGACACCAGAGGAACTTGTAGAAGCAATTAAAAACTGTATGTTTATATCTGATTATTGAGCTTTTTAAGAATGCTATTAAGGGTTTATTTAAGTTTAAAATTTTAAAGTTATCACTTTCACTGATAGTTTCAGACAGGTTAAGTGCTACTCCAATCATGTTTTTTCCCTCACAGGAATGCAGAAATGCAATGAGTTCCCACTTGAAGTTTCCTTTGCATTCTTCCCTGGATTGGGAGAATAGAGGTTGGAGAAGGGGGGAAGGGGTTAACTGAATTATGAGGTTAATTAGCCCATTTGTGAAACTAGGGCAGAACTGTTCCTCAAGGTTCACAAATGTTCATGGGGGAAAGAAGTGGTAGAAAAATAAAACCCATATCTAAGGTATCATCATCCCCTGGGTGTATCAGTGCAGCTTGTGTTTCCTCATGTAGGGCCAGATTCTATCACCTTTACCTATGAGAAGTAGGATCTTATGCGGCATGTAGTCCCACTGAAATCAATGGGATAATTCATAAAGTAAGGGACTATTCAACAAGACTGAATGTGGCAGACTCCTGCCCTCAGATTGTAACATTCTCAAGGAAGGGACCAGGTCTTTCTTTAGGTATTTATACAGAGTAAATTTTGGTTAAAAATTTTCAAACAAACCATTTTTACAAAAAAGGTTTTGTATTTTTGAAAAAGCGCCTCGCGGTGGCGCTGCCCTGCCCTTTGCTCCTAGGAAGTGGCGCGTCCGCTCCTGAGGCGGGCGCCAGAAGGATGCCAGGCCGCCGGTACGGTCTCCGTTCCTTCTGCCATGCTGTCAACCCATCTGGCGCGTTCTTGACGCATCATGAAGGTGCCCATTCCACGGAGGTGACGGCCTCAGGTGAGTTAGGGCCTAGCACGAATGAGGCTAGGCGGGTGTAGCAGGTGAGAACCGCACAGGTCTTGGGCGCGCCCAGAGGTGGAATCGGACGTGGCCGTGGCGCTGCCTTACTGAGAGAGCTGGCGGGAAGAGGTCAACGCCTGGCTGAACATGCGGAGCCGGTTGCGCTGGCGCGCGAATCCTTCCCAGCGAAGGCTGTCGGGCTGCTCATGCAAGTAGGAGGGCCAGTCGGAAGCGGCGGTCGGGAGTGAGCCGGCCAGGAAGGATGGCGAGACGCGGAGGATGGGCCGCTTGGCAAGCCGTGCCGCGGCCAGCTGGAAAGAGCCGAGACGGCGGAAGGAGGGCCTATGTCCGCCCAGAAGCAGGCCAAAACGAGGGATGGAAGGCGAAGGCTGGGACGGCATCGAGTGGTTGCGATCGTGCGAGAAAGAGGGAGTGCGGGGCCGAAGCGGGGAAGAGGTGAGGCGAACGGTCAGGTGCAAAGGGTGGCGGGAGAAGAAGGGAGGGTCAAGGTGTGAGTGGAGGGGCATGGGTGGGGGTGAGGCTCAGGAAGGGGGAGCTGTGAAAGGGGGGAAGATGATTTGCAGACACGGTGGGGGGGGCAAGCTGCCACCAAGCGGGCGGCTCATGAGGTGAGATGAAACAAGAGGGCTGGCGGGAAGGTGTGGAGAGGCGGATCTGGCGGATGTGATTGCCACGAGGAAGGCCATGGGGGATGGAGGCGGTCTACCCGCAGAGTATCGGGAGGGGCCCAGCGGGGCGTGCACAGGGGGAGAGAAGAGGCGGCAGCGGGGGGAGAGCAACGGGGCTTTGCCGGGCGAGGAACCAGTGAGAGTGGGGAGGGGGCGACCAGTGGAGGTGAAAACCAGTGGCGACGCAGAGGAGAGCACCAGGTCGAGACTCAATGATCGCACAGGTTCAGGGGGGAGGGATCGGATCGCGAAGGCTTTGCAGGGAGAGAACCGCGGCCCAAAAGCTTGGTGGGTGTGAGCACCCTCAGGAGAGACTCAGGCAGGCTTTCCAGAACAAAGCAGCACAGGATCCGCAGCAGCCACTCAGGCTGTCTGAGCTTTTGTCCACTCAGAGGGCTGGGAGGACCGGCCTGCTGGTAGCAGGTGATGGGATCCCTCATCGGCAGAGCTGAGGAGGCTTGAGGATGGCCACTGCAGGGTAGGGGAAGAGGATAGCGGGTCGAGAAGCCTGGAGGAGCAGGCCGGAGGCAGGGAGGGGTCAGAGGGGAGGGGAGAGAGAGGCAGGAGCGGCAGGGGAGAGGCGGGCAGCGAGAGAGGAGAGTATGGCCAGAGGGGTCGGGAGCCTGCTTGGGCCTGGAGGCAAATGGGTGGGGGAGGGATCCGGCCTGAGGGGAGGCCGGTAGGCCCATATGAGGGGAAGAGGGGTAGTGATGGAACCTGAAGCGGGAGGCCTGCCGAACTGAACCTGTGGCACTTCCTTTTGGGACTGTGAGCCGGATCGGAAGAAGGGGACGACCCAGGTGGTGAAGAATGGTGCATCGCAGGAGGAAGCGCAGGGGGTCCCGGGTGGAAGGAAAGACTGCACTCGCCTGTTGGAGATGGGGCCGTGTCCTGCCGGATAGAAGCCACAGCCAAACCCAGGAGTCCCCGGAGCCGTGAAGGAAGAAGCTCCGGGGAGTCGGAAGCGCGGCGAGGGGTGGATCCGCGGTTCGGCCCGTGCTCGCTGAGATGTGGGTGTGGGAGAGTGTCCCCGAGACCCCAAGAAAGGCCCGAGCACCCCCTCGATGCCCGGCCAGAGGTCCAGCCGGCGGCGGACCCCAGGCCGATGGACAACCGGATGCAGCCACCTGGTGGTCACAGCCACCAGTGTGGGTGCAGGGAGTGTGGGCTGAGTCTGCGGACCGGGAAGCCCGGTGCAGTCGGTGGGGGCGCGGGCAAGGGGTGGGCGGAGCCCCGGGCGACTGCCATATCGAAGCCAGTGCAGGACGAGGGTCTGGAGCGGCCAGGTCACGCGCACAGGCCAGGGTGACCGACCGCGGGGGGGCGGGAGGGCAGGCGCCTCATGGGTCCCAAAGGTGGCAGCAGCGAGGCAGGCTGGGCGCACAGGCGGTCTGCGCGCGCGGAGTGCGGGACCGCAGGCAGGAGGGGGCGTGGCCCCGCGCTATGGGAACCGGAAGGCCCAGCGGGAGCAGGAGAGGAGGAGGGTGTGACGAGGAGACTGACACCGGAGCCAGCACCAGTGAGGGAGAGCGCCCACTGCGAAGAGAACTCCGGAGCGCGATTCGGAGACAGCCGTCGAGCCGGGAGGGCTGCAGGAGCTTCTGAGGAACAGGGAGTCACCAGCACGCTGCGGAGATGGTTGGAGGCGTGACTGGGGCAGTGGAGGGGGGTGTCCACCGACCGGCGGAACTGGTGGTGGAACGACCGGTAAGCGCGCGCAGGCGAAGAGCGCACCAGGGTACTGGGAGTGGCCAACCAGCACACCGGCGCAGGGGCTGGGGGGCCAGTGGTCCGCAATGCAGGAGGGTGGGCGTCTCTCGGCAAAGGTTACTGAAACTTGAAAGCCTTGCAGAAGGAAGCGCTCCTCCCGTTGCCCAGGATGGGGCGAGGGGATGGTCCGCTGTGGGGATGCCCCAAGAAACTTGAGAGCTCCCTCCCCCTGGCTTGCTCCTGCATAGAACCACCTCTGGGAGGACCCGGGCTTCGAGAGGAGGGGGTCCCTGGGAGGACAGGCTGAGTGGGGGGACAGAAGGGGACAAGAAAGAGTACGGGGGATGCAGAGTGCACCTCCTGAAGAGAGTGCTGGGTGGTGAGCCGGAAGGAAGGAGGTGGATGAGGTGCTGTGGGGGGGGGAGGATGGTGGGGGGCGGAAGTGCTGGGCAGCGAGGCCAAAACAAAGGCTGATGGAGGGGGAAGAGTGGGGAGTTGGCCGCAGCTTGGAGCCTGCTGGGCTTTGGGCGAGAAGGGGGCGGCCTGGCGGGCCGCGGGCGGGATGGCCGCCGGCGCGGCGACGGGCGCGGAGCTGGCGGCTGTTACAGCGGGGAGGTTGCGGCGGGGACGGGCGGGGGCGGGACGCGCTGCCTCTGAAGGCCTGCGGGCGCTGGCGCTGCCGTTTAGATCCTGATTTCTGGAGCCCTGCTGCGTGAAGGGTGGTCCCTGCTGCATGGGCAGTCCCAGAAAACAGTCGTGGCGTGTCCTGGGGAGGGTGGTGACTGGGCGCATGGGCACAGAGGCTCTGAGGCAACGGATGTCTGGATCTGAGGATTAATCTGTTGGTCTGTATAAAATGTCTTTTTGATAAAAGTGTAAAATCCCTTGCAATGTCTTATAAACACCCTATATGTGTATGCCTAAAGAAATATCAGCTGTCTGTATAAAATGGTGAGCCTAGAAAAAGTGTAAAAGCATAAAGCAAGAAATAAGAGAATACAAATGAAATAAATACACCAAGCAACTCTTAGAAATGCTTCTAGCTATTTTTTAACCTCCTTAAAGAAAGGAGTACTTTTTACCCTTGAAACAAACACACATTGACTAGGGAAAGCAAAACCAAATAATTAACTCTTTTTTTACATACACTACTACATCCACCCACAAAAACTTTCAAAAAAGTGCACATAATAACACCTAAAATTACACACATACACCTCATAGCAAGGTCAACCTGATAAGCATCCACCAAAAAGGCAAAAGATTCCTTTTAAGATAAAAGATACACAAGACAATAAAAGGTGACCTCTCTCCTATTTTACCTGTAAAAGGGTCTCGTAGGCATAATTCTCATCAAACGTCTGATCATCCTTGCTCACAACCTGTATCTTTTAAGTTAATAATTCTCTTATTTCTATTTAAGTCAATTTCAGTTTTTTTCTAAAATTCATCTGGGTTTAATTCATTATCTACTTCTTCAGCATTCTACTTCTAGCAGTTTTTTCTATTTATTGTATTCTATATCTTATGCTGCACTAGCTGAGGTGTGTATTTTTAGTAACTGTGTTTAGAACTGTATTTTTATCATACTGCTTTTTTCACTGTTTTTTTTTAACTACTTTTATTTTGTTACTTTTTAATGTTTTATTTTTTAACTCTTTTTTTTTACTTCTTTTTTCATTTGATTTTTGTTAAGCCTATCTTTGTTAAACTTTTATCTTCTGATTGTGACTGTCTCTCTTGATCCCAGTGTTATTATTATCTGTATGTAATGATTTTTTATAATATTAATTAATATTAGAAAAATATCTTTAAATTAATTATATTTAATATTCTTAATTAATTGTTATTAATAACCTTAAAAAATCAATTATTAAGATTAAATAAAACTAATTATTATATTATCCATACCACAAATCCTAAATTTCTCCCAAATCAGGCCCTCCTCCCCACCCCCCTCGAGCCCTGCAATCAGCTATTCGCTGAGGACTCCAAGGCCAGCTTTCTGGGCTTGGCTGGCACCCCAGCCTGGCCTCTCCCCCAGGGCCAGTCTGAGGCATTTGCGAGTGAATTAATCGAGGCCCAGATAACAGGATTGGAGCAAGATATTAAATGCATATGGCCTGGCTGTAGATCAGCGGGCCCTACTAAGAATATCCGCGCGGCGCGTCCATGTCCCGGCGCCGGCGCCAGCAGGTTGTCCCGACAGGTGTGGTCGGTGACGCGGTCGTGATCGATGGGGCGGGGTGTATATTTGGGCACGTATCCGCGCGCTGGGTCGACGGAGCGTGGCTTTTCTTGGACGGGCCGCGCCCCGCGGGAGGCGCCGGATAGCGCGGCGCGTGGGGAGCTCGTGGGATAGGGGCGGCCACTATACTCCACTACCCATCTCACGGCGCTTCAGGCTCCTCATGCCTCTCTTCCTCCTCCTCTCCCACCTGTGGCCCTCGCCCTCCACCACTCTGGGACCTGGTGTGTGCCCTGAGTCAAGGGGCTGGTGTGCCTTGAGGAGGGGCCTCGCCGGCCCGGCCTGGCAGAGCGGCGCTGCTACCGCCTCCTCGGGAGAGCTCGCTCCTGTGGCAGCACCGAGGCCTGGGGTCTGGTGGTGGCGGCTAGCTGATGGGCGTGGGAGCTGGGTCCCGCCTGAAGGATGGGTGGTGGGCGGGTGGGGCGGAGGTGGGGACGGCACCGCCTGCCTGGGCGGGGGCCGGGGGGTGGCAGGCCCTGCGCCGCTGCCTGGGCTGGGGGCCATCCTGCGCCAGGGTCCATGATGCGCCCACCCACGGCGTCCATGATTGAGGTGAGGCTTCGGAGGAATGCCGCGGAGGTCCCTTCCAGGCCAGCGTGGAGGTGAGGCCACGGCGGGGGCGCAGCGGGGCCGGGCGGGCGAGCCGCGGTGGGCGAGGCGCGCGGCCAGCGCGGGCGGAGGGCGGTGGCCGCCGCGGGCGGTGCCCGGCCAGGCGGCGCCCCGTGCGCCGTGCGGGAGGGGAGGATGGCGGGAGCGCGCGCGATCGGTGCTCGTGCCGGCGGCGGGGCGCGGAGCTCGACGCGGGCGACGGACGGCGGGCCGCCGCGCGGCGGGCGCCGGCGGCGCGACCGGGTGCCGCGGCTCGCGAAGGGCGGGGGGATCTGGGCGGCGATGGCGCGGCTGCCGGGATGTCCGCCTGCTGCTGTGGCGCGGTGCGGTGACCTGGCGCTGCGGCGCGGCGCCCGCCTGCCGCGGTGGACCTGGCCCGACCTTGAGGGCCGCCGGGCCGCGCGCGCGTGTGCGGCCGATGGTGATCGTGGCGTGATGGATGGCGCCGCGTGCCCGCGATGGCGATCGTGCGGCGGGGCCCGTCTCGGCGAGGGGTCGCGGTCCAGAGTCGCCCCGGATGAAGGTCGCTCAGTCGCAGCAGGATGAAGGCGCATCATCGGGGGGGCCCGCGGACCATCGCTGGCTTGCCGACCGTGCCCCGGCGCGCGGTGGTGCCGGGCGGCGCGCGCGCGCGCCGCCGCCCGATCGTCTCCGCCTCGCGGCGCCCCGCCGGCGGTCCTCCTCTCCTCCTCCGTGGGCAGCGGGGCCGCGGGAGACAGGCGCGGCGGCTTGGCGCGCGCGGCGGCCCGGCGGCGCACCGCGCTGCGCTGCGCACTGCGCTGGGCTGGGCGGCTGGGCTGGCGGGCGGCGCGCTCTTCGCTGCTGTGCGGCCGTTCGCAGCGCTTCCTTCAGCCGGGAGAGGAGGAGGAGAGCGCGGTTCGGTCGGTGCGGCTCGGGTGCTCGGGGAGCGCTGCTCGCCGGCTGAGCAGCGTCGAGCTGGCGCTTGGAGCTGGAGCTTGCGAGGTTGAGCAGAGAGCGAACTCAGCAGGCAAGTCTCTTCTCTCCCCTCCTTCTTTTGGCAGGCAGGCGAGGCTTAAGAGCTATGCATGCAACCGACTCGGCGACGAGACGGCCGCGAAAGCGGAGAGTCGAGTCATGAAGGGCAGGGGGCCGGCAAGGGCAGGCACGCGGAGCTTGCCACTCCTCGGCATAAGTCGGGCGGGCGAAAGAAGAGTAGGGGTAAACTAATAATTCTCTTAACTATTTAACTCTATACACTATACCATATATAAATACAACTCAACTAACAACTAACTAACTCACTAACTATCTCTACACTAGAACTAGGTTGTGGAGAGGAGGTACTCCACTGTTCCACTCACACGTCACGGGGCGGCGAAGAGGAAGAAGGGAGGAGGACGGGCCGGCTGAGTATAGGCGGGGCGCAATGGGGCGCCACTCCAGGGCCCAGCCTCGCGCCGGCCGTGGAGGTAAAAAAAAATGTTGAGAGAGTGGCACACGCGCCGCGCACACCTACATGGAATGCATAGGAACAATCACTCGAAGAAGAATATCCCATTTTTAAAATGAAACCTGGAAACAAAGAGTCATTTGGGGGTATTTGGGTATTCATTTCCCCCCCACCCCTTGTCTTCTTTTTAGTGGCAAAATGGAGAAGGTAAAAATGAAGAGAAAAAAAGGGGCTGGGGAAGGGAAAAATTCAAACTGAAAAAACAAAAATGTTGGAAACTAAACATTTTTTTAAAAATATTTCAGATAAAAATTTGTTCCTTTCCAAAACCTGCCAAACAAAAATTATTTTGAGATTTTTGGGGGAAATTTTCATTAAAAATTGTTTCAATTTTTCAACCCATCCTAGATGGAGCTGTGATCATAATAAAGTATATTAGTAGCACAGAGTTCTTCTCTCAAGGGAACTCAAGGACTGTGACTATGCCCTGCCCCCTACCTAGCACTAAGAGAAACCAACATGGTGGCTCTCTTCCAGGTAGGGTGACCAGATAGCAAGTGTGATAAATTGGGACAGGGGGTGGAGGGTAATAGGTGCCTATATAAGAAAAAGCCCCAAATATTGGGACTGTCCCTATAAAACTGGGACATCTGGTCACCCTACTTCTAGGCCATAGTGAGAGAATTACATCAAACTAGGGCAATGCAAGCAACAACAGGGAAAGTACTCTTCCTTCTTCTGAAGGGCCCAGGCTCAATATCCTCCAGTCTAAGAGGGTGAGGTGCCATATATGGTGACAAAACTTAGTAATGGGAATAGGGGTACTAAGTAGCTCATAGGAAATACTGAACACCTTGTAGGATTGGGCCTTAAGATACTAAAGAGACAGTGATATCAGTTGTTAGTTTTAGGACCTAAACCAAGATCTTCCATAAGTCTTGGCATCACATTGGGTTGGTCACTGGACATGTTCAGTGATATCACTCCCATGTGTATTACTTTTAGGAACTTAACTTCAAGGGGACACACAAGAAGACACTGCCCTCAAATTTCAGATATCACCACAGAGACTAGGTGGGTTAGGTAATATCTTGTAATGGACCAACTTCTGTTGGTGAAAGAGACAAGCTTTTGAGCTACACAGAGCACTTCCTCAGATCCTGAAAATATTACAGCCTAGATATAACCTTCCATATAGAGAGATTAAAACTGCAATCAGAATGACTAATATTATGTTATAATAGTTCTGACCTTATGTTTTTCTTTCCCCTAAAGGAAGTACTAGTAGTAGGGGAGGAAGAGTTTTTCTGCACATTGCTTGCTAATATTTTTTTCACTTCCTTTGCATATTTTAATGCAATCAGCACAGCTCACATCTGCGTAGCAATCAAATTACAAAGTCAACATAATCCAATGAAATGCTGAAGAGCCAAATAATCAAATTCAGGTTAATATTAATTGCTGTAGTTTCTGCACCTGGATTTATTATAAAAATAAATAAATAAAACCAACATAACTTTTTCCAGCTATGTTCAAAGTTAAAAGAAAGTTGATTTTTTGTTTCATTTTTAACCATTTTTTTCTTTTCTTCTTTGATTTTGCGGTTTTTCTATACATATGCATGTATGTATCTGTCAATCACCTCATAGCACTTCTATCATTTTTCTTCTCTAAGAGGTAAGTATCACGGATTTATAGAATCTGTGCTATGCCCTGGCCTTTAAACAGTCTCCTGTGAGTAACCTCTTTAGTGTGGCAGACCCCAAGTGTCCACCCTTTTCCACAAGAGCAGGCCAAGCAGTCTCAATGCCTCCTTGACTGGCTTTGGAGCTCCAGCATCCTGTTTCTCACCGTCACCTCTTATACTTTAATTTAGACTTCTGTGGAGACTTTCCCTTCTCAGGGAGTAGCACAACTAATAAAGTATTTGCAGTGAGGCTGGGCTGTCTTTTCAAAACAAGGTATCATTTATTAGTCACCCCGAACACAGCATAAGAAAGTCCTTAGGTCAGCATGGGAAAAGTAATCTTATGTAACCCTTCTGCCCCTCTGAGTTGGCAGCAACAAGGGCCGGGTTCAGTATCCAGGGGTTCCGTTTCCATAACACAATGCAAAACCGGCTCGAGCCCCCACCCAGTGACCTGGGACAATTACATACCCCCCCGGGTGCCTCTAGGAGGCAATACTTCCCCTCTCACAAGCACAGAGTCTGAGTGTAGCAAAATCCTTTTAATAAAGGAGGGAAACAATGTGGCATCATATTGGGGAAACATCACAAACAGGATTCATAACATAAACCATGAGCAAAAGACCCACCAAATAAGTTTTGTCAATGTCATTTTCCCCTTAGGGTCTTAAGTCCAATTACCCCAAAGTCCAACAACCCAAAAGTCTCTGTCCCTGATCAGTGCCACCCTAGAGTTCAAAAGTTTATCTGCAGAGTTTCACCCCCCCACACATCCTGGGTGGAAATGGGGTGGGGGCACACAAGGTGTTAAGGGGCACCTTACATGGGCCAGGGCGAACTGCTCCTCCTCTCAGTGGAGTTCTGCTGCAGCCTTCACCATGACTGGCTTCACTCCACCAGCTGTGCTGCTCCTCTCGTCCCTGCAAACTGTTCCACTCTGCTCTGCTCACTGTTCCGTGGGCCGCTCCAACCGTGCTGCAAACTGCTCTGCTCTACCAGCTGCTTAGCAGTAGATCTTCAGGCTCCCCCATTAGTTAACACAGCACTCAGTGATTTCAGCTTGTAGTAGGGGAGCCCCAGTGCTGGTGCACCATTGGCCCAAAGTGAATTCAGCTCAGCAATCTCTAGATGAGCTCCGAATGGAATCAAAATTACTCTGCTCTTCAACAGTGGCGAGAGGAAGAGGAGGTGCAACTGGTGTTCCAGGCCCTCAAAAGGGGCCCATACCATCAGATACACACACCAATCCCCAACCTCTCTCAATTCACTGGGTTTTGGCATCCATGTCCCTTGTCTAGCGAGTGCTACTTAATTGATGGTGAGACTCTCTGTCTTAAAGCAGTCTCATAGGTCCTCATTCACATAATCAGGGTGACAACACTTTATTCCTTCTGCCCAAATAACAAAGAAATTGGGGATCCCAGAGCTGTCAAAATAACCATCCCAGGCTGCCATGGGCTATGCAAATGCAAACACCTGAAATTCCTTTCCACACTCCCCATAATTCACCACCAGATGTCAGGGTAGAGATCATCCTGACTCTGCTTACACTTAAAACAGAATCCATATTGGTAGAAGCAATGGCTTTGCCATGTTGTGATTCTCTGAGATCCATCTTTTCACTCTCTGATCCTGTCTGTCTTTGTTTTTGTGTCTGAGAGACCTTGTCTCTTCACAGCCAGAGCCTTAAGAAACAGTTTGTTCACACCTGTCCTTTTGTCTCAATTCTCAGCCCTTAATGCCACGAATTATGGGTTTAACATTGTTTCTGTTGCCTAATGCTCAGAATAGTGCTTTTTACATTTTTTAAAATATATTTTCATAATACCCCTGTTCCAAATAGATATTCCAAATTCAAATAATCCTGAAATGTAGCCAATAATTCCATCTAGATTTTGAAGTCTCCTAGTTGAAATAATACCAGATTACAGAATAATCTTATAACCAGCCATTGAGGTTTGTGCATGTTCCTGATAAAATGTTATTATATTAATTAACAAAGAAGTATACAGTAATGATACATTTGCTTTTACACAATAATAAAATGTAGCCATATTTCAATGAGAGAGAGATTCAGAACCAGAGGTTTATGCATAAACTCATTTGCTTAATAATATACAGTTTAAATAATAGCTAGATCTGCCATGGCTAGTGGTCTCTATAATATCTCTATAATCAATTCCATATTCAGTTGTCCATATATAGTAGGTTGAAGTGTAGTTGACCAATCTGTTATTTCTAACATTTCTTCTTATGGCTAGGGGTTTCTTCACTGTGCATTGATATTTTCTGGTGTCTCTAGTCTGTGAGATGCACCCTTAAACAACTTACATTGGTTAACATGATAAACTTCTTTGTTGCTGATTTGTCTTACATTTCTCTTGTTTTCACTAACCTGAATTTATACACAGATTAATTTTGTTTATTTATAGTATAATAGGGACCAAATCATTTATAATACAAGCTATGTTTTGGAATAGTATATGACAGAAGAATGACCTAATTTTTCACTCTTAAGGTTTTTTGTTCTCCTTTGTTAAAATAAATTTTTGCTTTTTGTTTGATTTTTCCAGTTCTTTAGCACAAATATATATGTTTTAGATGGTGTTGCAGTTATTGCATAAAAATGTTCATTTTATTTACTTAGCATGTGCATACTAATTTTACATAATAACTATAACACCCAACTGCTAAAATGGATGATCACAATCAATTATATGAGAAGGTGTACTGATTTCCCTCATTTGAGCACTTCATTTTAGCAAGAGTTAGCAACAATATTTTTATCCAAGCTTTTTAGAGTTAATTTGTTTATTACAGGAGATAAACTTTTGTTAAATATTTGGAAGCACAAACTTTACAAACCAATACATTTTTAACACAGAACAAAATAAAATACTATAAAAATGAAAGAAAATGAAGTTTAAATACAGGTTTATGGAAATACTTTGAGGGTCATAAACTGTTATCACATTCGCATGTGGTTTGGAGACAAACGTAGAAACCTACTGAAACCAGTTTGGTTAACTTTAACATTTTGCAGCATCCCCAGACATCATATATATTGTTATATTTTTAAACATTTTGGATAAAACATAATTATAACTATGTTTTAACAAGAGTACAAACATGTTCATGAAAATTTGTGAAAGATATATTATTTTATCAATATTACTTGTGCATTAATGTTGAGCTTTACCCCTACCATTTTTTTTCTTGAACAAACTTTGATTAATAAAAAACAACAATAATAAAATTTTTGTTTGCAACTGCATTATTTATTGAGACAGAAATATATGTACATTTATTTATAACAGGCCTTTTTGAACTTTGCAAAATAATATAAAATAAAATAAGTAAATTGGTATTATGATGGTTATGTCCTAATCATGAAATTAAAATATTGTTATATAATGTATATTAAAACATATTTGTATTATTATGAGTATAGAATAGGCTTGTGTTGCAACAAAATTAAAACAAAAATTAGTCACATGATACACACAAAATATAGCAACATAGGTTAAGTTATTGGCTCTGGGAGGGAAGTGAGATTCAAGTAATTAGAGTAAGGGGAGCTAGAAGCCAGGACTTCTGGTTTTTATTCTGGCTCTGGGAGAAGAATGGGAGTTGCTACCAATTCCCGCAAAACCTGATTTTGTTCCCCTAGTCTCTGTTGCTTTTGTTTGCACTTCAAATTGAGTACAGGGGTGCTCTGCTTTCCTGCAGATAACTGTTTCTGGGCCACTCCATACATATTTTTAAGATTTATAGCCTGTCTTTGGAACCTTAATTTTTCTCCATCTTGCTGGCTGCATTTTATGTGACAGTCTCCTAGTTTTCCCGTCATTTCCTGTAATCTGTAAGCAAGAGGGTTATTACATTTCCTTGTACCTTCTAGTCGCTGTTTTAATTTTTTATTTTGATCTTGCAGTTTTGACCCTTCTTTTATTTCTTTGATTTGTTTCCTTACTTGTTTATCTTTTACTTTGTATCATGAATTCTGGGGTTGTTTATGTGCCTTGTGTCCTGCCTGGGTGAACTGACCCATATTTAGCTACGGTAAGTATTTTCTTACAAAAAATTCAAGAACTCCTTTATTATTTTTGTCTGTCATTACTGCTAATTTTAAGGCCCTGGTGTTTCGCTGTTTTAGCTTTTGCTATATCTGGGCCTTTTGCCCAGAAAGTTTCTTAAAGTATGGCTTTTCACCCAGGAATTCCTAAAATATTGGCATTTCATCTAAAGTGCTTTATCATGCGCTATCTATAAAACTGGTTACTTTTAAAAGGCATTTCACTGCAGTAGCACTTATTATAACACCTCCCTCCTTAAGGTGTCACCTGGCCAGCTGCACAAGTGTATGTAAGATTAACAAACACTACAATCCCACAGCTTACTGAATGTTATGCCCTCTGAGCAGTTAGGTTGCAACCCCTCACTGCTTGGTTTGACTGACATTTTGGCTAGACAGCTCCTGGCTCTGCTCACCAATTTGTTGATAACTTGTACAGTCAATTGCTTGACCGCACTTTGGTTCATTATTGCATATACTCAAGAGACCAAATAACCAACGTCAATCAGGTTTTGTGCTGAGTCAATAATAATATAGTACAGGGAAAAAGTTCTATTTGATACCAGTCTCCAGGAAGTGTCTCGTGCAGCGTTGTTACATTCACCTTATGCAGATTAGCTCCCAAAGTTATACATTCAGCCAGGAATATTTATAGAATGTTTTTACTAGTTATAAAATTATTTTCACGTCACTAAAATCCAACCCACCAGTTCATCCCTGTTTTGTTCCTTTCCTTATCTTTCTTTTGGATAGTAGCATTCTTAGGTACTGGTCTGTGAATGTACCTCCTAGGTGTGTACCAGGGTAGAACAATCATATATCTTGTCCTTTTCCTTTGAGACATTCCAGTAATGGCCTGTGAGACTAACTCCCTACCTGTGCTATGGCAAAACACTCATATATCGCGGTCCTGACCATTTTCTTATCTACTTAAGCCAAAACTTATTTCAGCTAATGCAGGGTATTATGGGATACTTAGCACAAGTGAACTAAATTATAAAAGACAGGCCAATTTGGGCTACATAACTATAATTAATATTATGTTCTTCATGCATACTTATAGGAATACTTTGAATTTTGCCAATATCCCATTTATGTGACCTATCCTAATGATGATTGTTGACCAATATATTCTGGCTAGTATGATATTTAATATATAATATATAATATTAAATATTATACTAGCCAGCATATATAGGCTAACAATCATCATGAGGATAGGTCACATACATGGGACTTCAGTAAAATGCAAAGTTTAAAAGTGGCCCATGCAGCTGCAAAGTCTAATTTCAATTATTAAATGTGTCTTCAAGAAGAGAGACGAGATGGAATGCAGGTGGTAGGAATGAGAATGCAGTCCAGGGCATCATGGAAGAGAAGACACTGTTTAGCAGAATGGACATGTCAACTACAGGATCAATCCCAGTTTAATAAGATGTAGGGCCAACAATAGCAACCTCTCCACATGCAGGATTCTGACTGAAGTAAGTGGAGTGCTATAAAATTGGACCTCGTCCTCCCATTGTCTTTGATATGCATGCAGGATGGTAAGGGGCGACAAGGGTAATTGGTAAGTAATTATCAGTTATGACATTAGATTGTCCTGTGATTTTACTTGGGCAATGAGACCAGATAGATCAAGTCAAAACCTACAGAAAGTAGGGTGGAGAGGTTAGCTATAAGGTTTTTTAAATATGTTTATGTGCTACTGGTGGGCTCTACAATAATATACAAAACATGCTATCGTGCAGAATTAGTTTGCAGCCAGAATCTCAATATTAACCAGAATTGTCAATGGGCAAGAGCACAAACGATGTTAAAACACGTGTTTGCTACTGCTTTACCATTACAAGTTCACTTCTTTAATTAAATTCAGAGCTGAGGAAGCAATAGAAGCCGAAACAATGCAATGGACCTTTCTTTCTCCGCAGCTAATTCAGAGCTAACTTAGAGATGAGCAAAAAGTCTCATGCTCAAAGCAGACTGAATTGATTTTGTCTTTTCAATGGAAAAAATTGCCTCTTGACAATGCTGCTTAGTTTAGTTTCACCATAGGAGAAAAGTAATTTGTGCCTATGAAATTACTTTACAATTGGAATAAATAAAATTTAAATGTGCAGGGGAAATTCAAATACAGAGGTAAAATCTCACTCTCTGGGCTAGCCATTAGCTATCTGAAAATCATGCACCAGCAGCAATCAGAGTCAAGGTTGGAAGAAGTAGGATCTTAAATGGGTTTCCTTCCAAATGATGTCTTTACTGGGGAACTTGGTACCTGAAAGAGAACAATCTGTAGGAGAAGGCAGTCTGGCAGGTTATAGTAACATTTTTGGATTGGATGCTATGCCCATCAAAGACCATCTATCTATCAAAAGAACAACACATAGTGAAGGGGGTGGAGAATGCTACGTGTCTCTTGATTTGTTCCCTTTCCTGGAACTGATGACAAAGGGCCAGATTTTAAAATGTTTTTAGGTTTTAAGGATACTGGGTTAGATGGACCTTTGGTCTGACCCAGTACTGCCGTTCTTATGTTCTTATGCAGGTGCTTCAAGATGCAGATAGGCACCCAGTGGGATTTTCAGAAGTGCTAGGGGCCTACTGCATGCCTCAATGGGTTTTGGATCAGGGTCAAAGCCCAGATCCACGAAGGTATTTAGGCTCCTAACTTCCACTGAAATCAATGGAGCCAAAATATCTTTGTGGATCTGGGCCATAGTCACTTCTAAGAATGGAGCAATGACTAGAATGGCACTTCAGAAAATTCTTCAGAAGGACATAGCTTCCCAGCCACCATCATACTCCATATCTGTATACTGTGATGCCCAGAAGCTCCAACTCTATTGCACAGGCATGAAGAAAAGATGATTGACAGCAGTCACTGCCCTCTGTAAAATGTCATTAATAAAATTTTATTACTTGCTGTCAGTTAGCATTTTTTAATTCTTCTTAGAATTCATTATTACATTCAAAATATATGGATCTGCACTTGTTCTCACTGAAGTCAAAGGCAAAATTCCCAGTAGTTCTGAGCAAACTTGTAAAAATAGTTCAATTCTAAATAACTATGGCCCAATTCTGCTCATACTTACACATATATCTTTACTTATGTGAGTAGGTCTATTAACATTATCCATGTGCATAAGTGTTTGGGTCTAATGTTAGTCATTTGACAGCTTGTGTAAATATAATATTTGTCTTTTTCTATATTGATTTGATCAATTGACTTTGCCAAAGACCCTTCACTCTGCCCGCTTTTTCTATTTTAAAGATTTCTACCAAA
The DNA here is from genome assembly GCF_016161935.1 of Mauremys reevesii. Taxonomy (NCBI): domain Eukaryota; kingdom Metazoa; phylum Chordata; order Testudines; family Geoemydidae; genus Mauremys; species Mauremys reevesii. Next base: position 24,405,924 of record NC_052624.1, read on the forward strand.
AAATAGACACTTCTGGGAGGAAAATAATAAAGCTATATAACATTTTTATCACTTTTGAGGGAAAATATATATATGTACTTTGCCTTGAACTTTTTACTGTTTCCTAAAGAAGAAAAACTACTTTTACAGAAAAAAGGGTGATTTTTTCACCTGGCACAAATATATGATTGGTTGCAAAGTGCAAGTTAACCAAATATTATCACAAAAGCTATGCTTTTTTTAAACCTTATTTCAGAAGCTACTTAAGCATGTGCTTTACTTTAAGCACGAGTCTACTCATACACTTAAAAAGTTAGGCATTCTCTTAAGTACTTTGTGCTAAATTGAGGCTTAAATGGCAAAAAAAATGGCATTTTGTCCTGATCCAAATTCATGCATTTTGATGAGTGAAATGGCTTTTGGTCCTACAACTCTAGATGGCCTTCTACAGGCATCTATGACAACAGCCATTCAACTTATCCAAATATAATTGCACCAGCACAAACAGATGCTGCTTCTTGCAGGGCTTAGGCAGTTCAAAAGAGCTGCATGTGAAGGTGACGGATTTTTGCACTGTAATATCCTAACCAGTTAGACTGTTGATCAAATTAATTTTTATCACAGCCTTTCTGACGGGCCTAAAGTATACGGACAAAATACTTAGCATTTATATACTGTTATTTTATCTTCAAACCACCGTACTGAAGTTAACAATGGAAACTAATCCCCATAGGACCTTTGTGAAGTAAATACAGTAACAATAATGCATAATTAATAATCCTTTACACTGCTACAGTGCCTTCTATCTGAGGATCTCAAAGTGCTTTATGTACTTTCATGGATAAATCCTCACAGAGACACTGCGAGTTAAGCCTCAAAACAACCAGTAAGTATCATTAGCCCCATTTTACAGGTCGCACAACGATAATATCTCCCCTTATATAGAACCTTTCATTTGTATGTCACAAAGCTATTTAGAGATTTTAATTAACCATCTCAACATCTGAGAGTCAGATTTTATCCCTTTTTGACTAGAGGCTAACCTGAGGCACAAAGATTAAATGTCCTGCCTACTAGCAGAGCTGGGGCTAGAACCCAAGTTATCAGATTTCCAGTTAGGGGGGTCTAAGCATGATCAACATTGCATAAACAAGTATAGTATGAAACCATAGTGGCCTATCCTGGGCTCTGGTTCTGACACTGACTTGTGTGATGTGGGGAAACTGGCCAAGTAACTTTGTCAGGAACTCGCAGCTGAACCCAGACCCGGCTCATTGCCCTCAGGTGATTCAGCTAATGAATCTGGCATCCTGATAGGCTGAAGACTTCAGAAGGCACATTCTTAAATCTTGCAGCAGGCACAGGTCCCTGACTGCTCAATAGCCTTTCATGCCTGGAGTTATGTTTCTGCTCCTGTGCTCAGCTCCTTCCTTGTGTCAGGCCCTTGTTCTTCCCCTGCTCTGGCTGATACTCTGTCTCTGACCCATTTGACTTCTGACCATGGCTCTGACCCTCAGCTCCAGATTCCTGGCTCTTGGCCCTGGCTCACACCCTGGACATAGAAACTCAGCTCCTGATTTGGGCTCTGGCCATTAGGCCTGGTCACCTCTGTTCCAAGCACTAGGCCAGTCTCCTGCCCTGACCATTAAGTAAGACTTTCCCACAGCCTGGGCCTTAACACACTTTAGCATTTGTGCATCCTAGTCTACCCAGCTATATAATAGAGATACTTACACTTCTCTACCTCATAGACATATTGTAAAACTTTTAATTAATATCACTTATAAAATCCTTAGATGAAATGTGCTATGTAACTTAACACATATCTTATCATATAACAACTAATTTACAATAACTATTGAGCTTACTAGAATTATATAGCAAAAAAGAGGTTGGCATTATCTGAAGATGAAGCTAAAACTGGCAATCTCAAAATTAGGAGAGTCCCAGAAATCTACCTTTCCACTTCAAAAGTAATAAAACACTTCTGTAGGAGGAGGAAAAAGCTGAAGAGAAATATTTTATTAGATTGTCAAACATAAAACCATTGGTCTGTCCTAGGAAGGGTGTATGGGCCGCAGTGTGCAACACAGTATAATGATGACATGGCAAGTCCACAGAGTTTTACCTATGCTTGCTCAATTCTCAAACAATAGCAGCAAAAGAAGACTGTAAAAACCTTTCCATGCAGTTCAATCTTTTAGGGCAGTTTAACCAGGCCATTTGAAATTTCCCAGGCTTGACACATCAGCAAGATGATGCATCATGCCCCATTACACTGTGACACAGTGTCAGCAGCACAGCTTGCGATCATCCCTCTCCCTCACGTCTAACTACTAGGACACTGCTATATGGACCTGTTTCTTTCACATTACCAGAGCAGGAAGCAGACGCCGGGGGAAAAAATGCTTCTCTTTTCTGGCTGTCCTTGCCAATGTTTACAATCTATAAATACAATGTCTGTGATATAATGCACTTCAACCTCAGCTATTATTTCTCTGTGCACAAGGACAGCAAGTTTGTCACCTGGAATTGGAAGAGCCTTTCTACATAGAAGGAGCTGGTTGTGAGTGGGTTTTATTTTTTGGTTTAGATTCTCTTTTCCTATTTCTATCCTAGTAAGCTGCAATTCTAATTCTGCACTCTTTTGAACATCTCATTAGCCACATATGCAGCACAGAGGGCACCTCTGCTAAATGATCTAATGGTCTTGTCTAGCCTTAAATTCTATGAAACTATGGGCTTGTCTACATGGTATATTAATCTGCACTAGAGAGGTGTAATCTCCAATGCATACTACTGTGGTGCATGCTAACTGGCCTATGTGGATTCTGGTGGTGTGGACTAAAAGTTCCCTAATACTCTCTGAAAAGGAAATTTTAGTGCACACCAACAGGGTCCACGTGGGCTAGTTAGTGTGTAACATGTTGATGTGCACTAGAGTTTACATTCCTATAGTAAAGCCTAAGGAACCATGTAGATAAGCCCTAAGACTCTGACACTGGGGGATCTGCTTGGTAGATGGGAGCCATATAGGGTATTGCTTGTCACCAGGACTAACAAGCCTTTTGGAATGAAGCAGAAGGAACGTGTAGCGAATAGGGCACTGGACTGAGACTCAAAAAACTTTGTGCTCAATTTCTGGTTCAGTGACAGACTTCCCATGTGACATTAGGCAAGTCACTTGTCTACTCTGAAATAATTTCAGTTCCTAATCTGAAAAGTAGGGATCACGCTTCCCTACCTCACAGGGGCAGTGTGACGATAAAATCCATTAATGATTATCAGGCAGTGAGGGTGAAATTCACCCCAGGCAGAAAACCAGCACAGGGAACCACATTTTACCCACCTAACCACCACTTGTTAAGGCATAGACCTTGCTCTGGCTCTCTGAAGAGGGACGAATGTCACCTGGAGGGATTTTTCAACCAAGCCCTCCCACCTCTCCTTAACGAAGTGTGGGGAGTCTGATCTGATCCTTTGTGCAGAAGGTAGGTGGCAGAGAGCTGGCGAGCACAGCCTCATGAGGGTGTGCTGTTTTTGTGCTGTGAAGAGGTGGGGGAAATATGGAAGTAAGTCAGTAGATACCTGACTAGCCAAATCCCCTCGGTGAGGGCTGTATTACAGCCTGTTATTCAAGGATCTAGGATTTCTCACTTTATGAAGAACAAAGGGAAAGACTCCAAAGCCTAGTGGATGCTAGAAAAGTCTGGTGGTAGAACTATACCAGTATAGCTAGACCAGAAAACCCTCCTAGTTCAGAAGCATCTTATACTGGTGAACGAGCACTTTTGTCAGTATATCTTATAGTGGTACACTGAACAAAATAAGCTATACTAGTTGTAGCACGCTGCTGGGGAAGCCCAGAGCTGTGAGCCACTGTGTTAACTCCCTAACTCAGCAAGAGTGAGCATTGCTGGTGATTAGACTGTTAGCTCCCTGCCACACCAGCCTGTCTTCCTCACCAGGAGACCCCTCCAGGCTCTCCCTGCCCAGACCTCGCCTAGCAGGTAACAATCAGTGAACTCCAGCCCCTGAGCTCCTCAAAGATGTATCTGCAATGCACTGCCTCAACCACTGTGCATTCACAGATATTAAATTCACTGCTCTGTTAAGGAGTCAGGACATCACAGGTTCTTAATTTACTCAGGGGAAATGCAACCCTTCACTTCAAACACAGCACTGAACTGGTCTATAGTAAAACATTTATTAACAAAAGAGCATGGATTAAGTGATACCAAATACCGGAGATAAAGGTACAAATGGTTACAATCCTATAAAAATGAAAACACACATCCAAAAATCTAAAACTTAATCTAGCAAGACACAGTCTTTGATCAAGGTGGTTTTACTGGCCAGCCTGGACCCATCACAGAGATCAGATCATTTATCTCCGTAAGGGGAAGGATAAAGATGGAGTCTCTTTCTCTTCCTAATATTCCAAAAGGGATTGCCTTTGCTTTACAAGTCAGGAAGGCCTCCTGGAGATTCAGTCTCCTGTGTTTGGGTATAGGAGCCATTTTAATTCTCTGTCTCTCAGGTTCAGACTCTGGATAACCTCTGCTGTTTTAGCTTGATGGCTTCGTTTACTGCTAATATGTAAATTGAGGAACCCACAGTCCTTTGTCTAGGACAGATTTATTACTTGGGTAGGCTCTCTGGTCTTAAACGTTCTAGTATCATACAAAGGGAATCCATAACTTCATGTATAAGGTTAACACATGCAGTTAACAATGATATTAATAACCAGTGTGTTGTTAGCTTTCAAACAATACCTCACAAGGCACATTTGGTACAAATATTATTGCAATAATGGGTAGGTGGATATAAGGGTGCCTAGGGTCGCAGAGCAAAAACGTCTTTCTGCTGGTATAACCATGTCCTTACTAGGGCTTCTGGGATAGAAATGTTGTAAAAAAAAATCACACTGCTACTAACATTATCAGACCAGCAAAGGTTTCAGTGTATACCTGGTCAGAGAAGGCACTTTTTAATGCATGGAATAATAAACACACCCCTCCTGTTACTATTAGCAGGAGCGGTGTGTCCCTTTATGTCAGGAGCAGCACTGAATACATATCCCTCCATGTTAGCAAGTACAATGGAAATTGTTTTCCGGTACCATTAACTGTTAATCACCATAGTCTGATTTAACTTTATTCTTTTGAAATTTTTGTCATGCAAGCTAGGGGCCCAGTGATTTAGAGTGGATTTAGATGCTTGTTCCTATCAATTCTTAATGATGCTGGAAACATGGAAATATATGAATTAAGATATTGCTTTACACTTTAAAGTAAGGAGTTGATTTGATTAGCCTGGGGCATTTGAGGAGATAAAAGACATAGTGCAGCTGTTTTCCCACTTTTTTTTTTTGTCAAGAGGAACTGAAAAGCAAGATACAGAGTATATTTATAGAATATATTCATCTCCTCATCCTGTCAAGTCTTAAAAGGGGGTTGACCTAAATACTTAAAACTAGTGTATCATTTGTAAGGAAGAGACAGTACAGATTGTAGCATTCTAAGACAGGATTTTTAACTTAAAATGTATAAACAATGTGCATGAAGTAACTATAAATTAACTGTAAAATAGTTCAGATTACAAACTAGAGGTGAAGGAATCAAATCTGATTAATTGATGCACATGTACCACAGCACTAGTCTGGAGTGCTTGGATACTTTGGAAAAGAATTACAGAATGGCAATGCAGTTTAGTACTAATTAGTGTCTGTCTTTCACGGCCTTCTGCTGGATGAAAAAAAACATTCATTTTTATGTTTTTAGGGTAAATTCTGGACCCACTGCACACACCAGGTGAGTGGATTGTGCTGGGCAGGACTGTACAGTTGGATTGGATGGTCTCTTCCCTCCAAGCTACATGACATCCTTCAGTGCTGCAGCGGTCCTGTTTCCAGAGTTGAAAGAAGGAATAACTGTTCACATATTCACAGATCCAATAGCTCTATCACCACTCACTATGATATCTAGGTGTTTCCACAGTGCATACCTGACTGACTTTAATGGCACATCTTCCCACTTTGTTGGTAGATGGATTTTCTTGAATCAAGCTAGCTCACCTCTGACTTGCAGCTGAAATTTCATACAATTTATTAGAGAGACAAGGGGGGGCGATGAGGTAATATCTTTTATTGGACTAACTTCTGCTGGAAATTGGTCCAATCAAAGATATTACCTCACCCACCTTGTCTTTCTAATTTTCTTGGAAGAACATGGCTACAACACTGCCAACATACCATTTATTACTCAGTTATATTATGCTTTACTGCTGGAAGATGAATCTGTACATAGCCCCGGGTGAATCATTTATTCTGGGATTATCCTCTGCTCTTCTTTCCTGGCTCTTCATAGTCTCTGATTCCTGTGCCACCTTTCAATGTCATTGTTTGTTACGAGTATGCTACCATTCTGATCAAGTAACTTTTTATTTCTATTTTGCATGTCCTGAGCATGTCCTGCTACCACTCCTCTGAGCTGCTCCAGAGGTGCTAAATGTAATAAAACCACCTTTGCTGATTCCCTTAGTGAAGGGGGAATCCCAGGGTAGCATAGATCCAGCATAGCAATTCTATTCCACAACTCTTGACCTCTAGCAGGAAGGGTGTTCCCAGGATAAAAGGGAGCGTAGCCAATGCATCCGAGTGATTTCTGGCTGCTTAAATGGATCTTTGGAGGCAATAAAAAGTGAGGACCTAATTTGAGTCCTGATGCTGCTCTAAGTTGAAAATGATCAGAGAACCATAAGAGTGGTATAAGGCCCCCTGTGCCCTTCCTGTCTGCACTGAGCACAGCTCAACTGGAGTAGCCAATTCACTTTGTACTGGTGTAGACTAAGAGATTCCTAGGGTCCAAGGCCGGAATGCACTAGTCTGACATCCCGTATAATACAAACCATAGAAATCCCCCCAAATAATTGCTTTTAGAAAAACAGCCAATCTTCGTTTAAAAATTGTCAGTGATTGAAAATCCACCATGATCTTTGTTAAGTTGTTCCATGGCTAATTACTCTGTGTTAAAAATATTTGCCTTATTTCCAGTCTCAATTTCTCTTACTTCAACTTCCAGCCATTAGATTGTTTTACACCTTTCTCGGCTAGATTGAAGAGCACTTTATTAAATATTCCCCCCCACCTCCACGTAAGTACTTATAGACTATAACCAAGTCACTTCTTAATGTTCTCTTTGTTAAACTAAATAGATTGAGCCCCTTGAGTCTATCACTATAAGGCATGCTTTCTAATCCTTTCATCATTCTATGGCTATTCTCTGAACCCTCTTCAATTTATCAACATCCTTCTTGAATTGTGGACACTCGAACTGGACACAGTATTCCAGCAGCAGTAGCACAAGCACAAAATACAGAGATAAAATAACTTTTCTTCTCCTACTCAAGGTTCCCCGGTTTATGCCACTGCATGGCTCTGGCAGCTCCTGTTCATCTAATTAGCAATATTTTTCAGATTCAGTGCTTCCCAGGATGGAGTCCCTCATTGTGTAAGTATGGCCTGAGTTCTTCGTGACTAGCTGACTACACAATTTACAGGGAAGTAGAAAATCAGGCCCAAGCAGAGCAGAAATGCTTGCAATACTTTTATTCCTGAGAGGCTGGTTTAAAACAGCTGCATCTATACTAAACCATTTGTTGACGTCTGATCAAAGTACAATGTTTTTTCCTTTCACTGAAGATCAGCTAAGAGCATTTGTCATGCCCCTCTCCTTAAACCTAGGCATGTCATGCCCCTTACACATCTCATTGTTTTAGTTGATCCTGCAGGAAATGAAGTAATAGGGTGAACAGAGATGGTTGTTATCACTAGCCTGAAACAGCGGTGATGTAAATATTATCAGTTCTAAAATATGTGCCAAGCAGTTTAACAGCAATCTTTAATGAAGAGTTTTGCCAGAGGTACTATGCTGTTGCTGTCCCTGGCTTCCCTCAGAATTGTGACAAAAAGCATTTCACAGACATAAAAGTTATCAAAATTCCTGCACATGATGCATTGCATAATTCACTCAAAACTAAATGATGAGTCTTAAGAAATAGAGCTTTGCAGTAGGGGCTGGGGAAAATTAGCATGTGTAGCACCCAAGTAATGGCTGAGGGAATCACTGAGCATAATTCACCATGGACTTGCACCTTGTGTAGACCTTTATACTGGTGCAAAGTGAGTGTACCATTGGAACATGGTAACATTTTACACGCACTTTGCACAGGTGCAAATGACTAACACAAGATGCAAGGCACTAGGATCTTAAATTCAATGGGATTTCAGCACCTAAATACCTTTGAGAATCTGGGCCAAGGCTCATGTGTTCTGCTAGACAACATTTGGGGCAGATTCACAGGTGTACTCTGGCTTCTTTGTACTACTTGGATGACTTTAAATAACCCTCCAATGCTCTATGGCTTTCTCTTTTCCAAGTGAGGGAGGGTGTGTGTTAAGTTCCTGGCTGTAGTGCATTGTGGTCCAGCCAGAGAGCCCTGTCCATTGGGAAGAATGGGAGCCCAAGACACCCGAACTACAACTCCGATGAGGCAACATCATTCTGAGTTGAAATATTTTGGGCTTGGGTCAAATATTTTGTTTTTTGTCCAAGATATTTCAGGTTTTGATATTTTTCAAAGTTAAAACTTTTCCTGATTTTTGTTTTAAATGTCTGCATTTTCTGCAGGAAAAATGTTTCAGTTCTGTTTATGAAAATGAGATATTTTGATTCAGGTCAAACTGACCCAAAATAAAGTATTTTGTTCAGATTTTCCAGATAAAAATTGAAACATTTTGGGGAACATAATCACAAATTTTCCACCAAAACATTTTTGCTTTTGCAGAAACTAATTTTTCTATCAAAAAAGATTTGATGTAAAATTCCTGATCAGCTCTATGTAGTACACAGCATGTTACTGAGCTCTCCATGAAACTTTTCAGCAGATGTTATAATATCCTTTATTCCTATGTCTTCTGCTTGACATGGAAAGTTAAGTTTCCATGGCTGGAGTTTGCAAACCACAGTGGGTTCTCCCATAGAAGACCAATTAAAATGTCTTTTCCTTCAAGATGCTTATTTCAAAAAATATACCTAACTGAAATATATGCAAATATAGCTCAGAAACACAAGGGATTGTTTTGTTAGAAGCAATAATCAACCCAAGCATTACAAAAATGTGACAGGTAAACAAATTGGCCTATGGTGCTACAAGAACTACTCTGTTCTGAAAAGCCTCATAATCATTGTCAATGCATCTACATTACAGAAACAAAGCATAAGAAGGATGTAATCCAGCCAAATAGATCATACAAAGAATCATCTGGGAGATGAGAATGAGCATCCACTTCTTTTTAGTGAATTGTGATTTCCTTGTTTGAGCTAGATGGTCTACTGAAAACACTTTCAGATGTTGTATAAATATTCCACTGTAGAATGAAACCAAGCTATAAATTAATGAGCTCTTTTTCCTGAATCACTTAGATATTTTAATAACGTTAATAACATTTTCTGTCTCAAATTCAGCTTATTTTTTCTTATTAGGATACAAATATAATACTTTATTCAACCTGGGAAATTCTGATTGGAAAAAAAATAGCTGATAGGTACAGACCTCCACTTAGAACATTTGTAAGGATGTTGCCTCATCGGAGATGTTGAAAGAATATATAATGCTTAGTCTATTGGATGAAAATCGTCAAAAAGTCCAGTTCCAGTTAAATACATCCATAGACTTCAAAAGCCAAAACCCCTTACATGACTAGTTCCCTTAATACCAGGGGAATTACTTGCCTGAATAAGCATTATTTATGTAAGTAAGGGTTTGCATAATACAGCTCAATAGTCTGTAGTCATAAGTATGAATCCAAATTTTCTTTGTCAATACAAAGAAGAACTCACCAAGTTAACCCTTAAGAAGATTTGTTTATTGTAATTGGAAGTTTAAACCTAAAATCTTAGAATACAATGCTATCTTGCTTTAAAGTGATTCTAGAAGTATAAACTTTTTCTTTCCAAAGTATATTGGAAAAGGGGCCTGTACTTTTACAAAACGATGGGAAAATCCTGGCATCATTTAAGTCATTGGGAGCTTTGCCTTTAACACCAATATGGCAAGATTTCTCACAGAAAATTCAGTTGCAATATTCTGAGAAGAATACATTCTGAAGCATTTCGTGTTTTATGTGTAACCCCTTCAGAGGGGGTGCTCATGAAACACCTCACTGTGCCTCTAGGGGACTCACCCCAGATTACAGCAGTGATGGCTACAGAGTCTCAGGACCAGCAACACTACCAGAACCAATTAAAAGCCAGAACTCAGAGACAAAGAGTTGGTTTTATTTTGGGGTTTGACTGTGTTTGGAGTGTGTGTAGCAGAAACAGAAGCATTACAACCACAGATGACCCTTCCACATTCCTACTGCATGGAAGATTTTGAGCCCTTTCATGATTTCTGTGACACAGAATAGTGTCATCTCAGCAGAGACCAGAAACCCAGGAGGCTGAGGAGAGAGTCACATCAAGCTATCAAGAGCCAGCCTAACTGTGTGGTAAAATCCAGACCATATAGCCACAAGGGCTGTTTTCCCATCCTTGGTGTGGATACTTTGCAAAAACACCCTTGTTTATTTATGTTGCTCTTTTGTTTTAAGACAGCCACCATCTTCAGTGCTGCACCAGCCATCAAAGACTGAGCTTAAACTCTCTGATTTCGAGGCAGGTGTCGAGAGTGATCAGGATGGTGTGTATTGGCTGTAATTGTTGGGAGAGGTAGAGTTTCTATATTATTAATTTTGTCTTTCATTAACCTAATCCCTGCTTCCATTGTCACCTATCCTGAGTTCCCCATACCTAATAAAGCCCCAGTTACTGTTATGTTCCTGTGGGAATTATGATAAGTACTTTATTATTTGTGCTCTGACATTCCTCTGCATGAGATTGTGTGTTAAATATTTTCCCACGGGTCAAGCCTTCTGTATTCTTTGCACTAGAGGGGTTTCATTGGGTGGAGGCACCAGGTGCCCTTATAGATAAACCCAGAACCCATAAACCTGAGGAGAAAAGAGAGAAGGCGGCAGCTACATCTCAGGGCTGGGTTAGATGCATTTGTGTATTTTTTATTAAACTGGATCTTAACTAAGAGAAATTGGTCCTGATTATGAACAGATAAACTCATCTATCCATCAATATACTATATTACCTCTACTACAAGATACTGAAAATCACATTCAATAACCAGTCTCAGCCAGACTCCTGGCTGCAGTTACAGGGAGAATAGCCAGCACTTTCAGATCAAGCATTCATTACCTGTGCAAGAGTGGATTCTGAGGGCTGCATATACAGAGCTATTGTCACAAGGGTTTGTTAGTACCGGAACAGCTGCACCAGTATTAGCAATGGTGAGAATTTTTGGTAAACATTCCCAAGTGCAAAGATGACCATAATATACACAGAAGTATGGCCTTTCTGCTTGTAATGCACTGTAATCTCTGTCCTTCCCCTCACAAATATAATGCAATGTTTCTTCTCCCTGTCTAACCCAGAACATTTCAATTTTCTCTCTGCTTTTTAAATCCTGGCTAATTAAAGGATTTCACTTCCTTGTGACACCGGACTCTCATGCCGAGCTTCTAATTACAATGACTGTGTAGTGTTCTATTAATTGTGGATTTGTGCTTCTTAGATTTGTGGGTTAATTGGTAATATCTGCGTTCAACATTTTTCCTCAAGATGTTTTACATTAAAGTAATTAACCTCCTATCCAGGACAGCAGAGAGTAACCATTTATTGGCATGTTATTCCCTCTTTCCCAACTTTCTGAAGCTCTTCATTTAGGGTTTTTGGTTCAATAATGGAATGGGAAGATGACATCAAAAAAGTACTCTACTTTCAAGAAAACAGCTTCGAGGACAGTCAACCTTCCTTAGTCTATTGGACTGTCATTTCTGCATAGAGTTAGATACCCACCCCTGTTTTTTCAAAAAGACAGTACTTAACTTCTAGGGCTATTATGAGACTTCATTTATTCATATTTCTTAACTGTTCCTAACAGAAGACACTATAGACATGTCCTCATCAGACTACATGATGACAGGATTGCCAGCCTCAAGTGTTCAAAGATCATGAGTCAGGCCACACAAAATCAGGCTTAAAAATAATGAATTTTTTTAAAAAAATACGTTTTGGTTTCTTTTTATTTGTCTTCTGGCAAATGTTCTTTACCATCTGGAACTTTTTGGTTATAGTCTGAATGGCTCTGCCACAGACTTCCTGTGTGACTCTGGTCAAGTCACTTTAATCTTTCTCTGTTTTAGTTCCCTGATCTATAAAATGGCATAATAATACTTCCTTTTTCCAAGTCTTTAGCTACCTCATCTATTTAAAGTGCAAGCTCTTTGGGTCAGGGACTGTCTTTTGCTGGATATTTGAATAGTGCCTAGCATCATGGGGCTCTGATCTTGGTTGGGCTCTTCAGGGCAGTAGCTCTCAACTTTTCCAGACTACTGTACCCCTTTCAGGATTGATTTGTCTTGCGTACCCCCAAGATTCACCTCACTTTAAAACTACTCATTTACAAAATCAGACATAACAATACAAAAGTTGCACAACACACTATTACTGAAAAATTGCTGACTTTCTCATTTTTACCATATAATTGTAAAATAAATCAATTGGAATGTCAATATTGTACTTACATTTCAGTGTATTGTATATAGAACAGTATAAACAAGTCATTGTTGGTATGAAATGTTAGTTTGTACTGACTTCACTAGTGCTTTTGTATGTACCCTGTTGTAAAACAAGGCAAATATCTAGATGAGTTGATGTACCCCCTGGAAGACCTCTACGTACAGTCAGGGGTACACATTACCCCTGGTTGAGAAACACTGCTTTAGGGGATGTCAACACTGCAATGTAAGACCAGGGTCAGGGGACTCGAGTCTGCTTTCTTGGTGTTTGCAAGCCTGGATTTGGGCATCCAATATGAATATGGAACCTAGGTTTAGAATTTATGAACCCAGGTGTAAACGGGTCGACTCACTCCTGCGGCGCCTCCTGCTGGTTGCTCTGCGAATTTAGCTCAGTCCAGCCCTGGAGCACCCTCTGCAGGCCGGTGATCCACCTGTTCGTAGGCCCCCGTGTCCCTCCTTGGACCCGGTGCCCTTCTACATGGGGTGCTGCCCCCTAGCAGCAACCCCTTTCTCTCTCTGGGTCTCCCTTTCTCTCTCAGGGAACCCCCCACCCTCTATCCCTACCTTGCCTCAGTATTTGGCTACTGCCAGTCATTGTCTAGCCCCACGCTCTGGGGCAGACTGCAGTCTCAGCCTACTCATCACAGGCAAAGTTGGGTTTGGACCTGCTGCTTTGTCCTACCCCTAGGTTGCCCCCTAGGTTGCCCCCTGCAACCCCCAGTACCTTTGGCCCACTGCTAGGCCGCAGCCTGGGGCTTTCTAGGCCGGAGCTCCCCGGCTCCTCAGCCTTCCCCAGCCCTGCTGCACTCAGGTATCTAGTCTCAAGCCCTAAGCAGCCAGGCCCATCTCTCTCTATTGCCAGAGAGAGACTGTTTGGCTTCTGGCGTCCCTGCCTTCTTATAAGGCCCTGTTCTTCAGTTTGGGGGCGTGGCCCCCAGCTGCAGCCACTTTCCCAATCAGCCCAGCTTTTTGGAGCAGCAGCTCTCAAGCCCTGCTAGGCCACTTTTAAACCCCTTAAAAACCCCGGAGCAGGGAATCCACCCTGCTACACCAGGTCTCACACCTGCACTCAGAAGTTTACCCTGCATTATGCAGATCCAAGTCAAACCAGCCTATCCCAGACTTCCTAGCGCCCTTCCCAGCTGTAGCCACTCTAGCTCTTTGTTCATGGTGCAGTGTGGGAAAACTTGAATGTCCACCCTGCATGTTACAGGAAGTTGTCAGCCTGCGAACACAACCTGTCTTTTGGGTCTGCAATGTCCCAGCTAGCAGAGTTAGCAACACAAAGGAGTCACCGTTTAAAAAACTTGTCTAGCTTCGGTTTTCACAGCTATTGCAGGAAACAGGCAGAGCATCCATGAGATGCTGATGGCCATTTTGGTGGCATTTTCTGACATACCAAAGGCTACTTTTGGTGGAGGAGGATGACAGTATAGACAGGGCAGAGTTGAACAGGTTAATGCTGCTCACAACTCTCAATACATTCTCTGACAATTGCTACATAGACCAGTGCTTCTGGAGCAGGGCCACAGGTAGACTGGTGGGATCACATAGTCACACAGACTTGGGAGGACAAGCAGTGAGTCTAGACCTTTTGAAGAAAGCTATATTTCTCCATGGAATTGTCCTAGGTGTTCCTGATCTGCAGCACATGGTACTGTGGAGAGGATTCAGGACGTGGTGCAGGTGCAGCAAGACCCTGCCACTCAAACAGCTGTTTCTCCTCCACTATATCTTCCCCCATCAACCAAAGTTTCTGTTCCAGGAACAGTGCTGCCAGTGTCTCCTCACATGTTGCAATTCTATCATCATACTCTGCAGCCTATCTGTGCCTTTCCACTTGCTGTGAGTCTTTCCCTTTGGTATTGCACCTGCTGGTTGGCCTTGTCCAGAATGTTCACCATACCTTCATTCACAAAACTGCTTCCTCTTGGACTTGTCTATGATAGTTTGAAATCCCATGCTCCTGCTGGAGTGGGACCAAACTGCTGAGGTATAAGGGCCTTCAGAGGTTGAAGGACCTGAAAGCAGATATCAAGCAATTCATTACTGACTCAGTCCTTCAAAACAGGTCCACTGCATCTGCAGAGAAAAGTGTCTTGTGACCCTCAAGGCCAAACAAGTGATACAATATATTGAAGCACAGTTTTAAAAAGTAAGAGGAACACTTCAGTTCCCAGAAAGTCCGTGGACATAACTGAGTTAATCAAAAGGCTGCTTTATATCATTGTTTTAGACCTTCTGGCTGAAGCAAACTGTATTTTTAATTCATTCACCTATAAAATGATGTTAGCCACACTGCTTAATGCACTTACGGCAGACAGATACTACAGTAATGAGAGTGGTACAAGATCTTTTACAGAATAGAATTTGAAAATGACATGTCAGACATTTCATTGATTTCATTTTTTTAAATGGCATTAAAATTACTGGATTTTATTTAGTCTATAAAAGAGGAATAAAATCTTTCCAATCAAAGAAAAATTGGCAGCTGCAAAAGAGATTGGTGCTTACAGTCTATCCCTGAATGCTGCCTGATGTTGATGAAAATGCAATTTAATTAGGATTTTTTTAAAAGATCAGATCAATTGATCTTAAAATGGTTACCTATGGTTTGTCATTTGATTGCTAGGGGATTAATCCAAAGCCTTGCATTGACTTCCAGAATGTTGCTGATATTTCAGTACAAGTTAAGACAAAGAAAATTCTGTTGTTTTTATAGCACAAAAAATTCCACTATGTGCTTCTGAGGGATTGTGCAATTGTGAGGATATATCCCAAATCATTATTCTTTTGCCTCTACTTTCAAGTTACTTTCAATCATAATCAGTATTGCTCTGTTCTGTGGCAAGGAGGAGAGAAAACATAAGCCAATTACTTGACAATAATGCCAAGCAAATGTTGCATTGGAGGATGGTAGTGGTATTGCATACGTGGCACCAGCCTCCATGGGCAGTTAGCACACATTTTAGAATATCCATGTTAGGGCAGGCTTCAGAGTGGTAGCCATGTTAGTCTGTATCAGCAAAAACAATGAGGAGTCTTGTGGCACCTTAGAGACTAACAAATTTATTTGGGCATAAGCTTTCGTGGGCTAAAACCCAGTTTATCCTGGAGTGAGTGAAAAATACAGTAAGCAGTATATATATATTACAGCACATGAAAAAATGGGAGTTGCCTTACCGAGTGTCAGTGCTAACAAGGCCAATTCAATCAAGGTGGAAGTGGCCTACTGCACAGTGGGTATGGAGTGGAGTGATGCTAAAGAGGAGACATGATGCGTGGTATGTTGTCAAAGCAATTGCCTGAATTTATGCAACAAATTACAGCCTAAGTCAATGTTAAACTTTGCAGCATTAACTTCCCATCTGTGACTTCAGTGCTCTCATCAAGAGGCCAACCAGTGCACTGCAGTGGGCTGGAGGAATGTAGCAAGTGATGCACTGTGCTGCCTGTTCTAGGTGTGGGGGATATGAAGGTAAAAGGAAAAGCACTGGCTGTATAATAATGAACCAAGAAGACCCATAGGGATCATAGTTTCATGAGGATCCAAGTATGATTGTGTGACTATGCCCCTTGCTTCTTATCTGCTGTCAGTGACACCACCCAAAGGAGGGGAGAATGCAACTGAGTGTCAAAACCTAAACCATGTGGAATTCTCCCAGTAAAATTTCCCCTTTTCTGTTTTTTTCTCTTGGAATGGGGACAAAATAGTTGTTTTGTTTTTTTCACAGTCACAATTCTCCTCTTTTTCACTAAACATAAATTAACATTTCCATATGTACATTTCACCCATGGAAAGACTCATCTCTCCAGACTGAGAGCAAGATGACATGGGTAGAATTAGTTAAAATCTAGCAGGCTAAATTAAAAACAAAAAAGTATTATTCCAAGGGCAGCTGCTGCCTAATGAGGACATTTCACTTACTAGAGAAATATTAAATTAGATGAGTTTGCAGTGCCCATAAACATGTTATGTCTGTGTGCTATAAGAAAGATAACAGAAGTAATAAATAGAATTTAGAATCACATTTTAATTAGTCATATGAACTGTTTAACACAGAAACACTGACAAGGCACAAGTAACACTGTAATGACGGTGGTTAAAGGTGTAGATAGGATAGCAATATAAATGCTCTGTCTAATAAGAATTTTTATTCAAAATAATGATTTCAGTAAATCACTATAACTAGACTAAAGGCCATATTAGAAATACATCCTACTTGACTCTACTCATGGGGATAAAGAATCTCTTGTTGCTTATGGACCTTTCTATTAAAAATATGCAATTCACGTGTAGAATCACTCATATCTTAGAATATTTGATTTGCAATTCAAGTGAAGAAGTTAGGTAAGATTTGAGTTTACAAGTTGGTATTCCCTGAATAATTTATCAGGCTCTGAATTAGAGATTGTTGAGTAATATCTGAATAATCTATTTGTTTAATTTTTATTAACTGACAAATAGTGTATTTGTGAACAATAATTTGTATTAAATTAACAGCTCAATATATGGCCAACTAGTACTTGGCAAATAAATTATTACAGCTTTTACCTCATACCATTCAGCAAAGAAATCAAAGAGGCAGCTACATTTAATAAAATAGTAATAGTGGAAGGCTTACCCTCATATATACTGGTCCAATGTCACAAGAAGATAACATTTAATGAAGCAATTTCTTGACACTCTAATTGATTGATTCTTGAAGCAGCTCATGCTATAGCATGTGAGAGGAGAGGATATATTCTTTACTTAGCCCTACATGTAACTCATGTGAGTTAGTTCCAAAAATAACTACAGTTGAGCCACTAGGCAATAGTGACTATGATACAATTTAGTTCAATATCCTCAGGGGAGGAATCATATAAACAAGTAGGACTGTGATACTAAACATTAAAAAGGGGAATTAAAAATTAAAAAATGAATCTAGCCAAAAGGAATCTAAAATCAAAAGTAAGTAAAATAAAAATGCTTAGATTCAACACGGAGCCTACTTAAACACAGCATAAACCTTTATCATGTGTATCTATCTTGGCTCATTATATGGTCCCTGGTCCCATAGTATCTGAGCACCTCACAGACTTTAATGCATTTATCATCACAACACCTCCATGAGGCAGGGAAGTGCTATTTCAGTCTGTAGATGGGGAATTGAGGCACAGGCAATCTAAGTAGCTTGCCCTAGGTCACACAGGAAGCTTGTGGTGGAACAGGGAACCCAGGTCTCCCAAGTCCCAGGCTAGCACCGCAAACACATTGCATAGGAAGCTGGAAAGCAAGAGGGCTAAATGGGCAAGATTCAAAAAGCTCAACAGTGCACAACAGTGTGGCCATATTGATAAGAGGCTATTTACTTTTACCTACTACATATTAGTTCAAAAGGGTTCTGCCTCTGAATCAGGTGCAGTAATAAAGTTATCAATAGAATGGAAACCTTGAGGATCGCATGAGAAAAAATTAACTACGTATTCTCTATTAATGTTATAAACTTTATTATCAAAACAAACAAGATCACAAACACTGATACATAGGAAAGGAGACGGAATCAATACAAAATATGCAGCACTTGCACATCTCTGCGGGGAAACCCAGAATAGGTGAGGCAAGCCACAAGACAGTGTCCACATTAGGGCAGTCTGACCTAGCGGTCAGAGCCAAGGACAAAGTACGAGTTCATGTCAGAAGTCACACCAAAGATCAGAGTCAGAGTCAGGAGCCACACCAAGGGTTAAGCTGAGTCAGAAACTGGAGTTAGGATGAGAAAGCAGGAACCAGGTGTGTTAACAGGAGCAAGGAGCAGGAAACAAGAACAGCATAGAATTATAGAATCATAGACTTTAAGGTCAGAAGGGACCATTATGATCATCTAGTCTGACTTCCCACGCAACGCAGACCACAGAATCTCACCCACCCACTCCTGTATCAAACCTGTGTCTGAGCCATGGAAGTCCTCAAATCATGGTTTAAAGACTTCAAGGTGCAGAGAATCTTCCAGCTAGTGACACGTGCCCCACGCTGCAGAGGAAGCCAAAAAAACCCCAGGGCTTCTGCCAATCTGCCCTGGAGGAAAATTCCTTCCCGACCCCAAATATGGTGATCAGCTGAGCATGTGCGCAAGGCTCACCAGCCAGACACCCAGGAAAGAATTCTCTGCAGTAACTCAGATCCCACCCCATCCAACATCCCACCACCAGCCATTGGGTATATTTACTACTAGTAGTCAAAGACAAATTAATTGCCAAAATTAGGCTATCCCATTATACCATCCCTTCTATAAACTTATCAAGCTTAGTCTTGAAGCCAGATATGTCTTTTGCCCCCACTACTTCCCTTGGAAGGCTATTCCAGAACTTCACTCCTCCGATGGTTAGAAACCTTCATCTAATTTCAAGTCTAAACTTCCTGATGGCCAGTTTATATCCATTTGTTCTTGTGTCCACATTGGTACTGAGCTTAAATAATTCCGCTTCCTCCCTGGTATTTATTCCTCTGATATATTTATAGAGAGCAATCATATCTCCCCTCAGCCTAATTTTGGCTAGGCTAAACAAGCCAAGCTCTTTGAGTCTCCTTTCAGGAGGCAGAAACTTTGTCTTGTGTTTCTGGTCAGCAGCAGACCTAGCAACTAGTTGCTCAGACAAGGAGTGGGAAGGAAAGAGAAGCTTTACTCCTGGTGGTGTCCAATCAATAGTCTGCTGCTAGTCACCTGACCCCACTGAGTCAATGGTTATAGCCTCTGGTTGGGGGCATTAGCTTCAATTCCCTCATTTAATCGGTTAAGGCTCTCACTCAGCAACCCTGGGTTTGAGATCTGCAGTACATGACACCATGTGTGGTCATCAGGCTGACACGTTCCAATATAACCACATGCTGGGCCTTAACTTTTATAGGGGGGGTTGATAACACCATCCATATCTTATACATATTTAGTGATAGTTTCAACCTTCTTTCCTTACATATACTTCCACACCTCAGTAATATTGGGGTCCCTATCTTCAGTCGGTCAATTAGTCGATTACATTATACTCATTAGCATTTTCATTAGTTAGGTGCCATGGTACACCTGCAGTTGGTACATGTAAGTTTTGGTTCAGCTCAACATCCTTTTAAACTTTCCCTAAAATTCCATAAGTATATTTTTGTGGTACCTCACTTCACCTTTTACAATCACATACCACTCTTGTTTAATATTTAACAGCCTTAAGGTCAAGCTATTGGTTAAATACAACTTATCTAGTAGCTGCAGACATCATTAATACCATACCATTTCATACCAAGCTATGCTAAATTGAATGTCATACAGGGCTGAGGCCTGAAGGTCCTTGTGTTACAGCCTTATATGACTTATAAATGGGTCTTACATACATGGTTGATGACAATAGGTCAGCTTCACAAAGTGGAAATTCAACCCTGGTGAAGCCAACAGCAAGGTGTACAAAATAGCAGGTAAAATACATGCCGGAAATGAGGAGGGCTAAGAGGGATTTTTAAGAGCTAACAGCCAAAGACATAAAAACAAGTAACAAGCAAACGCTTGGTCACAGGACATCATTCTAGTCAAGAGCTCTGTAGGAATTAAAAAGAGGATTAGACCTTTATACAAATGAGGAGAATATCCACAATTACATTAGATAGAATAATAATATTTTTAGAAGACACTTAAACATTCACACCTCAGGGCATTAGCCAACCACTAACTGAGGGGATTAGAGAAAAACTTCCTCCAGAGGAAGATTATTCCATAATTGTCCGATTTACACCTTCCTTTGAAGATCTTGTATTGGGTACTGTTAGCCAGGATACTGGAGTCGGAGAACCATTGGGTTGATCCACTATGGCACTCTTTCTCTTCCTAAATTATTCACAGTATTTTTTTTTCTTATTCAAGTAGCACTAACTTGAATATTGGTGTATTTGTTTACCTCCTTCTCTAAGGGCCCAACCCAGGGGCGGCTCTACAAATCACGCTGCCCCAAGCAGCGCGGAGCGCTGCGCCGCCCTTCCCCGGTCCCGCGGCGGGTCCCCTCTTCCCGCGGCTCCGGTTGAGCTCCTGCCGGCATGCTTGCGGCAGGTCCACCGGAGCCCGGGACCAGCGGACCTGCCGCAGTCATGCCTGCGGGAGCTCAACCGGAGCCGCGGGAAGACGGGACCCGCCGCAGGCATGACTGCGGCAGGTCCGCTCGTCCTGGGCTCTGGTGGACCTGCCGCAGGCATGCCGGCGGGAGCTCCACCGGGGCCAAATGACGCCCTCCCCAGGACGCCGCCCCAAGCGGGTGCTTGGCCCGCTGGTGCCTAGAGCCGCCCCTGGCCCAACCATGCACCCATTGCATTTAATTGGTGTTTTACCATTTAATTACAATGAGAGCAGAACTTGGCCCAATTCTGTAGCTGCTCTATATGTAGAATTACCACTGAAGTAAATGGAGCAGTTGAAGAATCAGAACTCAGTTTCACAAAAAGAGGAGAGGAGTGAACCATGTCATTAGCCAATTCATTGCTTGGATTAAGCCAATATGGCTGTTCTATACACATTCACCTCCATGCTATGTGCATATATATCTGTTAAAATGGGCCATATTCAGTCATCAGTAGCAGAAAACGTTTTGTCACATTGCTTAATTAAGATGTCACCTGTAAATTCTAGTGTGTACAAATTCCACCATAAGGAAAACCACACAGTGCTCAAAGCTTTGTTGAGCTGAGTGGCTCAGAATAGGGTAATAACAGGATAGAGCTTTTTCCTCCACATCTACAATACTAGTTCAAATCAAGCATAGACAATAGTAACTTAAGTTTGTACCATGTCATAGGTAATAAGTTAACTATGTGAAATGAGACTACGAGTCCCAATTCAGTTTGCAGTGGGCAAGTGTCCAAAACCAAACCACACCAGCATATATTGGCAATCTTGTTGGATTGAAGAGGACAGGAACAGAAGAGGCATGCCTATCGAACTACTCTCCGCACCCCACGCTCCAGCTCAAGAGTGATTTCCAGTAATGGGGCAATGACCTTGGCTTAGTGAGGTGTGATGGTTACATTGAAGTATATGGGAGTTGAAGGTACTCAGCACCTCATTGGATCAGGTCCAGAGTAGGGAAGCTTGCACTACTGCTGACAGAGCTGAATCTATTCTTCAGACAAATAGAGGACCTTGGAGGACTAGAGGACTGGTGTGCTCTCAGAAATCTTGGTGTCATTTATAACCCCAGAGTTTTGTTGGCAAAGAACACTACCGTGTCTTTTTACCCTAGATTTTGTTTTGTTTTCTTTTAGTTTTTTTTTTGTTTGGTTTGGTTTTTTTCCTCAAAATACAGTATGCTGATTAGGATAATCATTCACTTTAGAATCTCTGTATCAGTCTCACAATTCCTGTATTGACTCTATGGTTTCACTATGAACAGGACTGATTATTGAAATGTTTTTCATGATGTCCTTTTAGCTCTTCCCATGTACCATCTTAATTTGGCCTAGAATATGATAGTTCATGTTGTCCTAGTAAACTGACCACATCAGAGCTGTTTTTTTCAAACTGTGTAGCTCCCAGAATGCCAGGCCTAAGTGGATTTAAACTGTTAGTTACATGTGAAATAGTACAGAGCCCTTCCTAGGCTACAATGATCTCACTCATTAATAAATGAAGTAAAATAATTTCATCTCCATTTTATCATAATGTTCAAAGTATTTAGATCTTGATTGTTAAAGTTTTGAATTTGTTTTTTAACAGCAGAAACTGTTGATGCAGGGAGTTTGTTTTATTTATTTATTTTAGAATGGCAACTACTATTGTGGTTTAGATCTGCTAGCTTAAAAAATCCCCAATCCATTTTCACAGTTATTATAAAGCTCAACTGTACGATTTCTAGCACAGCAAGGGCAAACTCAGTCGATAAGAATAGAAAATGATTTTGAAACTAAGTCAGCATTTTTAAGAAATTTGACTAATAAAATGCTGTTTTTCTCCTTCAGCAAATCCTTGAAAGCCATTATGACAGTTTTCTTGCTTAACTTTCCGAAACATCCTGGCAGAAATAGCTATTTACAATATTTGATAGTCTTTTTTAATAAATGCTGTGTGAAAGCCATAGATACCTTTACACCTCTAATATTGCTTTTCATCAGTGTTCAGATACACAGACACACACACACACATTTTCCACAAAGACGAAACAGTAGAACCTCAGAGTTATGAACACCAGAATTACTAACTGACCGGTCAACCACATACCTCGTTCGGAATCAGTCAGCAGCACAGACCAAAAAGAAAAAAAGCAAATACAGTACAGTACTATGTTAAATGTAAACGACTAAAAAAATGTGAAAGTTTAAAAAAAAGATTTGACAAGGTAAGGAAACTGTTTCTGCGCTTGTTCCATTTAAATTAAGATGGTTAAAAGCATCATTTTTCTTCTGCATAGTAAAGTTTCAAAGCTGTACTAAGTCAATGTTCAGTTGTGAACATTTGAAAGAACAAACATAACGTGGTTCAAAGTTCTGAACATTTCAGAGTTATGAATAACCTCTATTCCGAGGTGTTCGTAACTCTGAGGTTCTACTGTAGGAGGTTATGGAAAGTAAGTCAAGTTTTAAATTATAAGAAATACAACTGAATAAAAATGGACTAAATAACAACTCCGCTACAACTATATTGACAAATAGATATTGTTTTATTTTTCAAGGGGATAAAAAAATCTGATAATCCTGAATTATGGGCTGGATCTTCTGGTCTAGCTAATTTTGGGGGAATGTGGCTTTAAAGGAAGGGGAAAGATGGCTGTAAACTAACTTTGTGCTCCTCCCCCCACACACATACACTCTAATCTTGGGGCCACCTTGGTTCCCAGAATAAATTGCACCCTACTTCAATTTGCAGCCTGCAGTCTCTAGCTGGCTGTTCTGTCAGCCAGGGATTGCCGGAGTAGAGCATTGCTACAGCCATGCCCTCTGTGCCTCAGCATGTCTCCCCCATATGCTGGGAAAGGGATGGCATAGATCCAGCCATATGCCCACCTGAAGATTCCCCCTCGACCAGGCAAATCCACAAACAGCTTGTTATGCTTATTTTCTGCCTGCTTTGTGTTGCCAGAATGGAGGCCGGGACAGAGCCCTGATTGTGTTAAAAATATGGGATTAAGCCCTGAAGACCTTATTGAAATGAAACCCTCTTTGACTTCATGCAGCTGGAGGGACTGACGCTGCTCTAAGTAATGGCAAAGCAAAAGGCAAAGTTGAAGAGGAATAGCAATACTAGCTGGGAAAGATGAAGAGGCTGTGCGTAGTGCTGCTGTGATTACTAATTTATTTAGCATTCAGACTTCAAAATTTAGTGAGGATTCTTTTGTCACCTCATTCTTTACAGCAAACACCAGAGAGATGGAAGTTAAACAAATTAAAAAACCTGTTTATTGCCTTAAGCATGTTTTACTTTGTCATTCAGTTCATTTCATTTCAGCATTCCACTTTTAATGGCTCACTTTTAGTTAAGCCTGAACTTATGACTACTATTACTTTCTACTACTAATAAAGGCTTGTTTTGTGAGGGCTTCATAACTGTCATCACATAGTATCAGCCACTAATTTGTTTTGTTACTATAATGTGTTTTATCTGGGTCCTCCCTTGGAAAACCAGACACAGACTGCAGTGACTGCAGAATGCAGCAGCATAACCTTAGAGCCCACTGGGACTGCTGCCCCCTAGAGAGAATTAAGGAGGTTCTAGTCTATCCTCCTTTCACACCAGTCAGGGCCGGCTCCAGATTTTTTGCCACCCCAAGCAACAAAAAAAATAAAAAGCCAGAGTGCCGCTGCTGAAGCAAAACAAACAAAAAAAGCTGGAGTGCCGCCACTGAAGCAAAACAAACAAACCAAAAAAAAGTGCAGTCATTGAAGCAAAAAAAAAAAAAAGCTGGAGTGCTGCCCCAAATAAATAAGTGGAGATATGCCTACCTCCTAGAACTGGAAGGGATTTTGCAAGGTCAGCAAGTCCAGCCCCCTGCCTTCACTAGCAGGACCAAGTACTGATTTTTGCCCCAGATCTTTAGGTGGCCCCCTCAAGGATTAAACTCACAATTTAGGGTTTAGCAAGCCAATACTCAAACCACTGAGCAGTCCTTCCCCCCCAATGTTCCCCTCAAGGATTGAGCTCAGAACCCTGGGTTTAGCAGGCCAATGCTCAAACCACTAAGCTATTCCCTCCCCATATAAGCACGTGCTTGGAACGCTGGTGACTAGAGCTGGCCCTGACACCAGTTTCACATCCGTGAGGCTCCATTGAGATCAATGCAGTTATTCTTGAGTTACATTGATGGAGGAGAAATCAAGAGTGTCAGAGAGACTGGCCTATGGGCCAGATTCTGACCTCGGTGACACTGGTTAAAATTTCCTCAACTGAGCCAGAAGTTGTATCTATGTTAGCCACCTTAAGAGGGCCTAGCTACGTTTCGTGCAACTCTGGGAAGTCCTGGATCCTGTGTGCTTTTGAAAATCTATTCTCCTCATGCAGGTGCATAAATGGGAGCTGAGCACTTTTGAAGACCTGGAGCTCACTGCACATTTGGGCCAAAGTGCATTGTAATGAACTGCACCACTGCCCTCTATTGGAGAAAATCAGAACTGCTCACCTGTGTGTTTAAAGCTGTTCCCATACTGATAACAGCTAACAGAGATTCTTCTTTGAGCTCCAGTGGCAGAGGCCCATGCTTGTGAATAGGAGGTTCTGTGCTTAACTGCTATGGTTGACAAATGATCTTTGTACACAGCATACTGACCACTGGGACATCCTAGATGATCAGTTATTTTTCACTGCTAAATATTTTTTACAGGAGCACCGGTTTGTAAGGTTACCTCTCCAGTAATAGAGCACTGAACTCCTCACTTCCAGAAAGACATTTTCTGCCCTGCAGAATGAGCTTTGCTGAACAACACTGAGGACTTGTACAGAAAAAAAATAGACTCCACCTATCTTCAGAAAAGGTAGATTTGAAAGGCCTCATGATCATCTATTTATAGGTATCAAGTATCAGAGGGGTAGCCGTGTTAGTCTGGTTCTGTAGAAGCAGCAAAGAATCCCGTGGCACCTTATAGACTAACAGACTTTTGCAGCATGAGCTTTCGTGGGTCCGAAGAAGTGGGTATTCACCCACGAAAGCTCAAGCTGCAAAACGTCTGTTAGTCTATAAGGTGCCACAGGATTCTTTGCTACTTCTTATTTATAGGTAATACATAGTTTAAATTGTTAGAGGTAAGAGTGTGTGTCCACTCACTCCTTCTCTACTTGGTGACCCTGTGCCTTATCTTGGAACCAATGGACCTTGATTTCTTAATGCATATTGGGCTGAAGACCCTTAGCTTGCTGGTTGCTGAAACAAAACTGGATTCTTAGTGCATGGTACCTACACCACATGGCCAAGTAAATAAATAAACACAGCCCCTGTGACTAGAGGTCAGCGTATCATTGATTTTTTGGAGGAATTTGGTGACTGAACTAAAATCCTCCCAAAAATGTTTTGGGTTGATCAAAAGCGGAAATCTTTTTTTCTTGCCAAAAGACCGACAAAAAATTTGTTCAACGTGAAACTTTTTTCTTTTCTCATTTTTGAATGTTTTTTACCTTTTTTAAAAAATATATAAATCTAGCTAGATTTCAAAATGTTGAAACAATGTTTCAACTTAAAAATAAATCTTTTTTTTTCTGGCCAAACTATCTGCTGTATTTGTCTCGAAATTCCATTTGCTTGGTGAATAAACTAGTCATCCAAGAACTTTCACCCAGCTCTACTTATGGTCTGAGCTGATTGGAAATATTTGGATGAAACAGTTTTTCATTAGAACTTGCTGACTTGTCGAAACATTTTGTGGAGACAGTTAGATTTCAATTAATTTCTGATGGCAACCTACCTGATTTGCTGCCAGCTCACCTACCCTGTTCCTTGGAACTTGTCTAAAGGGCTGATCAGGGATCTGAGAGCCTGGGAGTCCTGACTCCAGGGCAGGAACTCCAGAGTGGTTCTCTGGCTGAGAAGCAAAATGGAGTACTCTCCTTTACTATGAAGGGAACAACTCAGGTATCTCAGGGCCAGCCCTAAACCAAATGGAGTCCCAGGTGAGGAACTTTTGAATACCTTATTTTGTGTTGCATTTATAACCCATTTCACGACTTCGATGCACAATTTGCATGCATGTTTATCCCTGTCATGTAAGATGATAAATTTGTACACTGGGATCTGTAAATCTGTATTTATTCATGCAGATATAAGCAAATGAAAAAATTGGTTTCCTTTAAGCTTATAGAAACTTTTTAATTTTAAGAATAACTGAAATGCACTAAGATCAGGAAATTGATTTGTGCACCAACATTGGGTGGGCCGGTATTAAATAGTGTGACAGTAGGTGACAGCTTTAGAACGTTAACCCTAGTCCTTTAGTTCAAAAGGATGCTTTGCTCACCTTTGCCCTCGCAAACTGAAGCACAGCATGAGAGAGATCCAAAGACAGGCCAATGGCATTTTCAAGCAAGCAATGTCAGTCTGTCATCAGCCATCGTTGACTGGAGATATGTTTTAATGAGCCTGAGCTTTGAAAAGCTGTGCTCACCATTTTCAACTGTGACCAGCAGGGTGAGCAGACTCCTCAAAATTATCCACACATTAGGAAAATTGTCCTTCAGCTCTGCATCATGAATGAATTGGAGAACTTGGAGTGGAGAATGCTTCCTGTGGAAAATGTGATGGATGTTGTCCAATTCGACATAGAGGTCCTTATCATTGACGTCCAAACATTCCCCATGTGTCAGCGTCCAGTGAAGCTCCATACAATTGTTCAAGAGTGTTTTTCTGTCTGCTGGCAGATTACTAATATCATACCAAAAACCCCAGACCTTTTTGTGGTGCTTCATTTGTCCGAATCTTTCTTCAATGGACACTCAAGCAGTGTCAACAGGCGAGCAAAAAAACTCTCTCTTGATTTTTTTCTTATGAGCTTCCCATCACCTCATTGCTGCCCTGTTATCCAAACTGTCTCTTCTTTTGATGAATACGAGTTTAGTTGGAGACAGGCTCAACTCTTAAGTTTTCCACCATTTCTTTCGCAGCAGGGATGGCATCTTCAAATCCATTGTCTCTGTAGGCCGCAGAGAAATCAAGACAGCTTCTCCTCAAAGTAATAATGGTTGTGATGGCCATCAAATGAGTTTTGTAATGCCTTGCATATAACGTTTACTTGGAACAGGATCTCATGCAGAAATTTGAAGTCAGTGACCTGGTTTGCCAGGCTTTGTACCTTGTGTCAGATTCTGGCCTCAGCTTTACTTGACTGTGCCAGTTCCATCAGGGCATCATAAACCTCAGTCACTTGGTACCTCACTGGCCTTTTGCTGTCAATGCAGCGCTCCCAGAGAGTGTCACTTAGCAGCTTCGCGGTCAGATTTGTAACATTGTCCATGAGGATCTTCCACCCGATAGTTGATGCTGATTTCCCTTTTGTCACTAGTAGCACCTCGAGCCCGGTGCCCCCCAAGCCCAGCACCCCAGATAGTTCCAAAATCCGGCCCTGCTGTATCTCCATATGCGGCTGCATTCTACCGCCTTGCAGCTGACTTCCTTCCTCTGAACACTGTCTGCCCATGCTCGCTGCACCTGCCGGGGTAGGTAGTCTTAGCTGTTTACAGGCTGTGGGGGACTAACATTGGCTGCCCTTGCAAGTTAGGCAGGCCTCTGGCCCAGTAACTCTCTTCTTCTCTGTCCTAGTCCCCATTCCTGGGCTGGATCTCAAGCACAGAGTAAGTAACAAAGAATCCTGTGGCACCTTATAGACTAACAGACGTTCTGCAGCATGAGCTTTCGTGGGTGAATACCCACTTCTTCAGATGCAAGAAGAAACCCACGAAAGCTCATGCTGCAGAACGTCTGTTAGTCTATAAGGTGCCACAGGATTCTTTGTTGCTTTTACAGATCCAGACTAACACGGCTACCCCTCTGATACTTGACAGAGTAAGTAGACAGTTTTCATTCCCAACCCCTGCCTCTGTGCTGCTCTCGGTGGGACTTTCTCATACATAAATTTTAAATTTCTTCTCTGCAGCATTGCAGTGTATGAGAAGCCCAAATGAGAAGTGATGCCATAATGGCTAATGCACTGATTATTATGTCATCATAATTTCAACTGATGGTGTATGTCTCTGTGGCTACCCAATTTGGGGTCAACTAAGGGCTGGATTGCACAGTTTACAGTAGCATCAAGGCTGCTTAATGGACACCCTCCAGGTGCCCTCTGCTAGCTAGGTATCTTTGGAGCATAGCAGCACTCTGGCCATACCCCCTCAGTCTGGGGAACCCCCCCAGAACTCTTCCAACTCCGGGGGCTGAAAGAGGGCAGCACTGGGGCTACTTAGGCCAGCTCTACACTAGCTGTGAGAATCCCCAGTTGGGGAGATCTGACTGCTTTCATGACCTTTTGTGCCAGAGGCTTTGCACAAAGGGACCAGAGCAGGGCCTCGTGTTGAATCCATAGGGTATAATTTTCATCATGCAAAATAGCATGGAAATAACCGTCTGATATAATCACAGCATTTTGGTCTGCTGGTCGGTAATTTTCTGGAAGGGGAGGGGTACTCTTTGTATTCTCATGGAAATGACAGAATGTCTCTCTCCTTTGCCCCTCCAGGGAGCTAAGAGAATGTGTCACTGATAAGGAAGTCATTTAGAAGGCATTTCTAGGATATCATCAGTCAGCCTTATAAGCAGCACAGCAGGAAGGAGATCAAGGAGACCAAAGCAATTAGCAAGCAAAAGTTAACTCCCTGATGAGGCTTCAAGATCTCTGAATTCTTGTACTCTCTGTCCTATTCTGAAGGCCTTTAGTTTTGACTGAGGTTTTTTCTAGGCAAAAACGGTTACAGGGACAATGCTTCAGTGCTTTATATGGACACAACAGAAATGTGAAACATATGTAGAGCTACAGGGTAAAAAATTACAAAGTGCCTACATGATTTAGGAGCCTAAGTCTCATTGAAAGGCTGCTATGTGCTGCAGTGTGAACTACCGGGGTATGAATTGCAATGAGCACCAAACTACTGCATCAGAACTGCCCCGTGTGGATGCTTCTGGCACAAACTACTAGAAGCTACCAAGCCAAGTTTGCCTTAATGAAGATGTTAGTTTGTGCCACCATTGTCCAAGGCAAGTTACAGCGTAGCATGTTGACGTGTGCTGCAATTCATACCCCCTTAGTCCAACTGGAAGGCTGTTTAGATAAGCTCTTAGGCTCCTAAATTATGTGAAAAATGTGACTTAGGCTCGTAAGTCACTTAGGTGCTTTCTGAAAATTTTACCCACACACCATGTATGGATCAGTAGGGTTAGGATGCTACCCAAAACTGAAATTGCATAATTAGACACTGAACAAACCTAGGACCCATTGTCTTATGCAGTTACTCCAAATGCAGAGTCCCCTCTACACTTCAATCCATTTCTTACACTAATATAACTCAATTGACTTCAGTGTTGTTACTTCTGATTCACTATGAAATTAAGTGAAACTATCAGGCCCCACATCTGTGGCACTCCACTGGCAGGGGAAAGGGGGGAGAATAATTGTGTGTCAATATTTGCAGGCTGAGGAGTGCTTTTAGGTTAAAGAGAGGATCTATGTAATGTACAAAGATGGGTCTGTTCGACTATACAAATCTGCATCAAAATGGTTCCAAACACCATCTTTTGTAAAGTACACGTAAAACTTCCTCTCAGGTGTTGCCAGACTCCTTCATATATGATCAGTTCTAATTTTTCTGAAAAAGTGCAAAAGGGTGTCATGAGGACATTTGCACCCTGAAAGAGTGGCATGGGCCATTGTTATTCTATCAAGGACTTGTCATGCCAATAGGTAGAAAATGAATTATTTTCAACTATTTCATGCCATTGCTCATCATTTTCAACTGTCATGCTGGATCCATGACAGAGTCATGAATAAAGCCAGTCATCAGCAGAGTGTCTCTTATTGAACTGCTACAGCATATGAAAAGTTAAAAAAAAAAGTTTGCTCCAATTTGGAGCTACATATAAAAATAAATCGGAGATTATGTTTATATAGAGACAAAAAAATCACTGCTGTAACTCTGTAACTGAGATAGTAGTTACATTGCAGTTTTCTACAGTTCCATTAAAGAGATTTACTATTTCTAGTTTCAATAAAAAGATTTACTATATCCAGTAATAATTTAACAATTCTATTAATCTATTTTAGGTACTTCTATGACCTGTACTACCATAGCATCTGCATGCCTCACAATCGGTAATGGATTTATCCTGAACCACCCCTGTGAGGTAGGGAAGTGCTATTATCCCCATTTTACAGACGGAGCACTGAGGTACAGAGAGATCAAGGCCTGATCTATACTAAAAACATAGGTCAACATAGCAACAGCACTTGGTGTGAAAAATCACACCCAGAATGCTGCAGCTACATCAACCTAACCCCCAGTGTAGACACAGCAAGGTAGACAGAAGAATGCTTCAGCTGTTTGGCAAGGATTAGTTCGTACACCAATGGAAAAACTTTTTCTGACATTGTAGTCTACATCTACCCTATGGGATTACAGTGGCATAGCTGCAATGCCATAGCATAGACATGGCCTAAGTGACTCTTCAAGGTCACACAGGAAGTGCATGGGAAAGCATGGATTTGAACTGAGGGCTCCCAAGTTCCCATTGACCACCTAAACCACTGGACTGTCCTTCCTTTCTGTTATATTATATGGATGTACTACAGTATGTATAATGAATATCATATAAAAGCCATAACACTTCAAATGGGATGAAGTATAAATTATATAATAACTTGCAAATATGATAATGCTCAAGTTACTGTGAAACTGTAAATCTTTATCTATAAACGCAGAGTTTACCAACCTCAAAGAGACAAAACTCAAACCATTGGAAGTTTGAGCTTGGTTCCAACGAGCAATCAAAATCTGGAGGTGTCCCTGAATGAATTAAGCAACAAAGAGTCCTGTGGATCCTTATAGACTAACAGACGTATTGGAGCATAAGCTTTTGTGGGTGAATACCCACTTCGTCAGATGCATATGAATGAATGAATGGACTCCTTTTCACTGGAAATACATGAGAAAATTGCAATGGCTTGATCCTGCAAAATATACAGCCCCTTCCTAGGAAATGCTTTGCACCTACTGCATCTGGTCCTAATTTAGAACTTTTTATTCAAGCTGAAAACCACTTTTATAAGGTTAAATTCTGAATATGAGTAAAGATGTGGTTGGGGGATGCTGTTTCTTATCTGAAATGGTTTTGCTTGTCTTGAGTAATTTGTAATTGCAGCAGTGCTATTATTATAGATACCAGGTCTAGCATTTGTGGTGCACATGAATGAAGAATAGAACTTATTATTCCAATTAACTGTGTTAGAAATGTATTCTTTTATATTTATTATCTTCAATATGCTGGCTAAGTGCTGTGATCCTGCCTCCCACTAGTAGCTGGCCTGCATGGAGGAAAAGACTTGCACAATGACTCGGTTGGGTACCGTGGTCAGAGTTTATACTCTCGCTGCTGAAAGCCCAGAGTGTTTTCCCAGCTGATGAACCATGTGATTTGCACGTAAGTGACCACAGACACTTCAGTCAAAATGCCTGACTATGTCAAACTATTTGTCATGATTGCTTAAAAATCTGACATTTGCAGGCAGTGGAGATACATGTTCTTAAACCAGAGATGAAAAGATTATTGTTTACCCCAATGGAACTGCACTATTTGGCAGCACCTGTACTGCCAGGGGCGACATACAAAGTTCCTTGATGCATTTATTAGACATTGCTTGTGTTAGGCATATAGCTTTGGATCGTGGATGTAAAAGGTTATTCTGCATCACATTAATGTGCAAATCCAGAACAATTTGTAAATACAGACGGACAAATAGGGTTGTTGACATTGCTGCCTCTAGGGGAAAAAAATGCTGGGTGTGGAAAGCAATTCTTCATACAAGAAATAATTTGACACCAAAAAACCTATGCTGGCTAAGGGACATGGACATTTCCTTCAAAATATACTACAAATTGCCCAGTACTGAACTGTGTAAAATAATACACCACAGAAAAATGATGAAATCCTGTAAAACGAATTATTGACTTTAAAATAAAACAATGGTAACTTACCTGTAACGTAACTGTTCTTCCAGATGTGGGTGCAGATGTGTATTCCACTCAGGTGTGCATGCACCCAGCACGCTGAAGCTGGAGAACTTTGCTTTATCAGTAACCATCAGGGTGACGCTCGGGCCTTCTGGACCTTGTAGCCCCTCCCATGCCTATATAAGGGTGGCATCAACCCGACTCGCCTCAATTTCTTTGCATCAGAATCCGAGATTGGAGACTCCGATGTAGAAGGGAGAGTGGGTCGTAAAATATATGTCTGCATCACATCTCGAAGAACAACAATTACGGTACAAGTAAATAAGGTTTTGTTCTCTTTGAGTAGTGGCAGACATGTATTCTACTCAGGTGACTCACAAGCAGTACTGGCAGGAGGTGGGGCTTGGAATTTACTTAAACAGTGATAGAAGAGCTCCACCCTGCAGATCCTCCACTGGTATCAAGTCCCTTAGGATTCCCTATTCTGTTCTAGTTGATCCTGTGGCTGGTCCAGTGCAGGATCAGGGAGTCGTAACCAGATGCCTACACCAATTCCCCATACCAAGCAGAGTTAGGTGCATAGGACAGCTAGACCCTAAGTTTTAAAAAATATGCATTTCCTTTATGTGTTAATAATCATTGTTAGCCTACACGCGTCAAAAATCCAATCTCCTCGTTCAGCTAAACTTCTATGCTTTAAGGCAATGTCAGGGGGGAATAAGACAATGTACAGGCACCCTGTTGTGCAACAAACTAATTTTCTATTTGGTGCCCCCCAACTACAGCTCTAACACTGGTCACTAGCTGGCAGTCCCTGTCTGTGCAGAGGCAGCACTCACACACTGCAAACTAGTATAAATGGCAACAGCTATGACAGCTAGTGTCACTGCGTCTAGTGTGACCCCTTTTCACACTCATCATTCTTTCCCCCTCAAATTCTATTTTCAGTACTTACTTGGTCCCTGTCACTACACTATCTGAGCACAAACTTTAATGTACTTATCCTCACAGCAGCCCCGTGAGGTAGGGAAATATGATTCTCTCTTTTTTACAGATGGGGAAGCCCAGGGAGACTAAATGACTTGCCCAAGGTCACACAAGAAATCTGTGACGCAGCACGGAAATAGAATCTGAGTCCCAGCTTAGCATCCTAACTACAGGACTATCCTTCTTCTCTGGCCGTCTCTACCTGCTGACCTTACAACTCATGATCATCTCCCACTCCCACACTCTTCCTTATGCTCTTCCCACTCGCACTGAGACCACCCCATCAAACCTCAATGAACACATTCTTCCTACAGTCAGTCATAACTTCCTTTCCCAACTGCTCCATACTCTCACTGATTCCAGCACTGAAAAGCTCACCACACTTACCTAGTCCCTTCATCGCCCCAACTGAGGCTACCCCATCCACTGATAACCTCTTACTAAAATGAATATCTAAATCTTTCCTTGATATTAGAGATGACTCTTAACCATTGCTGTAGCTTTTGCATGATCACTTTAAAAATAAAGTACAAGCTTTTCTGTTCTCTTAACCATCTGCAAACTCTCCCATCCCATTTGACAGACACACTGTGCTGGAGAATAAATCAGTATTGCCAATCCCAAGTGCTCAAAAATCCTGTGTTAGCTCCTCCTCCACAAATCATGAGATTGGTTTAAAAATTCTAATATTAAAAGAAAAAACGGGTGAGGCTTTGGTTTCTGGTTTTTGAACATTAGAATCACATTTTCAAGTTTTTCTCTGTAGCCCTGAATGCTAGAAACTACCTTATATTTTTTAGAAAAACTGAGATTCTCAGATAATCCCATGGCTCCAGGTACTGGGTCTTTAAGAAAACCATAAGTATTGCAAGGCTAGGGATAAAACAGGGACAGAGGCAACTATTAAAGGGAGGGAGAAGGAACCTTTTTGAGTTAGGGTATGTCTACACTGCAATAAAGAATGCATAGCTGGCCCACACCAGCTGACTCAGGCTCACAGAATTTAGACTCATAGACTCATAGACTTTAAGTTCAGAAGGAACCATTATGATCATCTAGCCTGACCTCCTGCACAACGCAGGCCACACAATCTCACCCATCCACTTCTATAACAAACCCCTAACGTATGTCTGAGTTATTGAAGTCCTCAAATTGTGGTTTGAAGACTTCAAGCTGCAGAGAATCCTCCAGCAAGTGACCCCGTGCACCATGCTGCAGAGGAAGGCGAAAAACCTCCAGGAAAAACCTCTGCCAATCTGCCCTGGAGGAAAATTCCTTCCCGACCCCAAATATGGTGAGCAGTTAAACCCTGAGCATGTGGGCAAGACTGACCAGCCAGCACCCAGGAAAGAATTCTCTGTAGTAACTCAGATCCCACCCCATCTAACATCCCATCACAGACCACTGGGCATACTTACCTGTTGATAACTTGGGTAAAGAGGCTGTTTAATTGCAGTATAGATGCTTGGGCTCAGGCTGATGCCTGAGCTCTAAGACCCTGCAAGGTGAAAGGGTCCCAGAGCTCAGTCTGCAGGCTGAGCCCAAACGTCTACACTGCAATTAAACAGCCCCTTAACCTTGCAAGCCCAAGTCAGCTAACTGCAGTGTAGACATAACAACAGTTACTCAGTTAATAAATATATTCCACTTTTGTTGCCTCTACTTTTTTTTAAATGAACAACCTTCAGTGGTGTCGATAATCCCTTTTATTCACTTTCCTTAAAAGCATGAATAAATTATTTTTTGTTCATAAATGTTCAGGAAAACTGTCACAAATTCTTGTGTGAATAAACATTTACAGTTACTCATGCTGCAAGTGTTTACTCCACCATCTGGGGAAACCTTTGAGCTACGGGGTCATCCAATCCAGGGGCAGAAACACCAGATGTGACACAGAAATCCATTGGTGCCAACTGGGAAAACATTCACTTATCTTTACAAGCAACTCCTGTCTCAGACCTGACAAACTCATTATATCTAATACACTATCTCCACAGTATTTATCCATAAAGGGTAGCATGTGAGTTCTTCACCAAAGGCTTGTAACTTGTTGATACTCGTAATCATTGCAAGATGATATTATATAAGGGATAATTTAACTGTAGTAAAAATAATGTCCTTATGGTCTTGGAGTGAAAGTGAGTCATCAGAAAATCATATGTTTCCTGATGGATCATTCAAATGGGAGGGAGTTCTCACCCCTCCCTGAGTAACCAATTATGTAATGTATTGCTTAAATACCCACCATTGCAACAACACAGAAAAATCAATGGAAAACCATAAAAGACAAACTATAAACATTAAAACCACTTGGAAGTGAAGAGGAATGATATGACAGTGAGGGGATCGTCCTGTCGGAATATAAACAAAAGACGGATTCAGTGTATCACAGGATGGAGAAAGACACTCTGCATCCATTCACTGAGGAGGTACCTTAGTGAATGGGGGGACTTCCTAAGAGACTGAGTCTTGGCTCCCTGGGGCTAGCAAGCACTACAAAAGTCTGAACTTTGGAGTGAGAATCTACTTTTTTAGATAGAAAACTAACTAAGTACGTATCTATTAATTAGTATAGGCCCTAGTTCATATTTTATGATTTTGTTTTGTAGGTAACCATTTCTTTCCATCACTCTCACATGTTTCTATTTGAATCTCTATTCTTTCTTAAATAAATTTCCTTTTGTTTTACTTGTAAAAACTGGTAAACTGGGGTCACTGTTCTTTTGGGAATGGAGGATCTGGGATTTCTGTGGGTATCCAGTGCTTGGGGGCTGGATGCCACAGGGGGAAACTCTGAAGGGACTCAAGGGATGGGGTGCATCTATTGTCAACCTGTTGGGCAAAGTCGGGGCTGGTCTAGCCCAGAGGAGAGTGCTTGAGTGGCTGACAGGATGGTTGTGTTAGGAAGTTAACACTCAGCTGGCATAGGCAAGTCTCACTCATGTAGGTGGCAACAAGGTGACTCACAGCCATGGGTGCCCCCAAAAGCACCACACCAGGTTATCAATCACACGGTGCAAACTGAATATTAAGAACAGTAAAGATTCAAAGCAACAGACATGGTGAACAGTATGCGAGAAGTATAGTAACATATACTATTTGCAATATTGCCAACTCTCATGATTTTATTGTGAATCTCATGATACTCTTAAAGTTCCAGCTCTTGGAGTTGCGTAATTAAGGGTGAATCTGAGCTTTCATTAAAAAATAGCAAGTTTATAGACCTCATGGGTATAGGGGAAAGCTTGAAAACATGACCTAAGTACATCTCAAAAGCTCAAAAAAACATAGGGGAAATAAAGAGAACCCTATTTATTTGTTAGTTTAAATCACATGATTTGTAAGGCAATCGCATGATTTTTAGGACTAACTCATGATCTTTGGATGATTAGAATTGGCAATAGTGCATATACTGAAATTTTTGAAATAATGAATACATTTATAAACAATGAAGTTTATTCTCAGATAATTCACAAACAGAATTAGGGTCTAAAATAAAGAAATTGTTGCTGTGAATAGTTCACCCATCTATAATACAGTGTATAATTTTAAATGTTATAATGAAACCTTAATCTGAGTAATTTGGGAAGAGTCTTGAAACTTACCAGGCAAAATATGTCCTTATCTATGCAGTCTTCTTGTTTTTATTTTAGTATAAAATATAAGTCTCTGATTGCCACAAGTTGATTTGGTTCCCTTAAAAATAATTATTAAAACAAATAATCTGAATCACATCTTGACTAGCAACATAGGAACATATATACAATGGAAACTAAAGGGAAATTCCACACAGATAGTGAGACGTTTAATAATACTGAGACTATAAAAAACCCCAAACAACATCAAATCATTTATTCAAGAGAAAACATAATAATGGGTGCTGACTAAGGGAAACAGAATAGAACACAAAAGAAAACCAAAGAGGAGTGAAAAGTCTTTATCTTTCCCCAATTCTCCAACTGTTGTGTATTATTGCAAATAATAAGTGTATTTGGTGGAACAAACTATAGCTGCTTAAAAGTGTGCATAGAGGTACATTAAATTATTCATTTAATCATTACTGATCTCAGATGAATTAACAAATGGTGTGCTCTAGCTGAGCACAAAGTTATTCATCTTAGATTTTAATCTTTGAGGAAGCCGAGTTACACGATATTAATGAAAAACACGAACAGAACACAATAGTCAATTTTCTCACAAAATGTTTGACAGCATAAATTACGAACCTCGTTATGCTTAGATTAGCTCAATAATTAGGAGCTAGATTGCGGCATTTATGCCAGAGCCTAATCTAGAGAGTGCTGCAGAAACACATTGCTTTAAAATGGACCCTGTGGAGGAAGGGTGGTCTTGATTTTCAGTTTATAGACTGAGGCACTGAACTTCTGGGTAGAGTTGGCCAATTTAAAACAAAAAAAAATTGGTGAACAGTAAATTTGCC
Organism: Mauremys reevesii; assembly: GCF_016161935.1. Taxonomy (NCBI): domain Eukaryota; kingdom Metazoa; phylum Chordata; order Testudines; family Geoemydidae; genus Mauremys; species Mauremys reevesii. The sequence goes on from NC_052624.1 coordinate 24,444,166, forward strand.
AAAAAATGCATTTTTCAGGGCACTGAAACTATTCGCTGACCCAAATTTGAGATAACTTGCCTGAAAAATAACCTGACAAATTAAATTTCATAAACGTTGAAACGTTTCATTTTGACATTTCCCAAACAAATTGTTTTGACATTTAATTTCAAAACCATGTTCAAATGTTCCATTTGACCCAAACCATTTTTTGGTTTGTTTTGTCAAGAAAAACAAATTCAGTTTCAGTTTCAAATAAAACAAATAATTTCCCACATTTTTCAGTTTGGCCACCGAACCAAAAAAATCAAGTATTTGCTCTGCTCTAGAGCTAGTCCAGTTCCTGCTCTATACCTGACATGTGCGAGTGTGGGCAAGTCATCCAGGATACGAATATACTGGGGGGAAAAAAACACATTAGCAAATCTCAGAGCCTGAGCTCCAGCATGAGAGGGAATGTCTACGCTGCCTTTTTTAGCAACATTGCACAAAACAAAGCCTGTAGACCCGGGCTCTGAGACTCACTGCCACAGGTGGTGTTTTTCAGTGTAGACATGAGGCTAGTTCCCTAGGAAAAGAGGGGTCCTTTAGGTCATCCCTACCTCAGAAGGCTGTTGTAATGACAAATACAATGGTAATTATGAAGCACTTAGTTTACATGGTGACAAGAGCCACAAAAGTACTTTAAATAGATATGCCTTTTGTGGGTACAATCTCTCCTCCGGTGGCTTCTCCATCCAGAGGCGGTGCTCAGTCTTCTTCATCCATTAAATCTCCCCAAGTTTGCAGGACCTGCTTTTTTGGGGGGGGAGGAGGGAGGGACTTCACTATGTCCCATTTGTGGCAATTAGCTCCGGTGCAGAGAAACTGGAGTGAACAGCTCCATTCAACACAGGGTCTTCTGAAGAATGTTAAAAAAAATGAAGCTTCACCCAGCATTCTATGGCCATCAAAAATCCATTATACAATAGTGTCCTTATCCAAAATACTCTGTCTCTCCGAGCCCTCATACTGTTGTGTGGCAGTTGGTTGCTACTTTTCACCCCAGATGTCCCTGCATTTCAGGAATGTTGTATGTATATATATGCATTGGGATGAAAGGCATTCTATAAAAGAAAAATATTCATATGATGATGCTCATTACAAATAATCTTATGAAAGTGACTGCCAATATCCCATTTAAAACAGAGGCTATAAATAACATTTTTAATAGAGAAAGTGTGGTAAATCAATTGATTTCTTTCCCCCTAGGCCTGATTATGCAGACAGTTTATAGGAAAACTAATTTAAGTTTCCTAGAGAAACCAGATTATGGGCAGAAGAGATTAGTAGGTTACAATACTCCTGGGGAACATTTTGCTCTTTATTTACAGGAGGCTGGATGGACTTAGTTTGCTGTAGTGGCATGAGACATCCAAGTGATGTATTAAAACAGTGAACACCTACACTGTGCCTCATTTGAATATAAACAGACCTTGTTTTTTAATACAGAAATAATAATAGTTGGTTCAAGTAATCAGTTAAAAACTCCTCAAGTGAATTCTTCATTTTCTAATGAATTACCTTTAGTTAAAGTATAGTTTACCCTAAAACATATTGCTTCTGAATGTTAATGTTAAGGCATATACCTCCTGCACCAAAAGTGTTGATAAATCATTACCCTAAGGGGTGCATAAATTCTGTGTTGCTCTTATTGTATAGTTTGCATATTCTATAATGAAAACCATAATATTATATGGATGGCTGGTTTTTAACCTCTTGCCACAGCAAAATGCTGTAATGGGAAATATCATAAAATTTAATACAGAATTATTCACAATCATTATAAAACTACCATAGAAAATGGTGAGTGACAGAAATAAGCTGAGAGTGTTGGCAAATTGCTTTGTCCACAGTGAGGGTCGCCACCTCTGAGATACAAAAATACTGAGACACTTGGTATGATCCTGAGCCCATACAACTGGACAGCTGGCAGTGTATATTGAGTACACTTACAGATCTTCTGTGACAGCTACCTCACAAAAGGGACGATCCTTGGAAAACCTGGACAGGTGGCAACCCTATCCCTACCCTTTTAGTCTTTGTACAGGCATGTAACAGGGTGGTCTGCCCCTCTAAATGCCAGGGGCTTGAGTCCAGCAAGCCCCATTCTGAGGCAGAGCAGGTGTTTGGGCCTGATAGTGGGGACTATCAGACCAGTTGGGAAGGAGCAGGGTGATTCCTATAAAGCAGTGGTCTCAACCAGGGGTATGTGTACCATTGGGGGTACACAGAGGTCTTCCAGGGGGTACATCAATTCATCTCAATATTTGCCTAGTTTTACAACAGGCTACATAAAAGCACTGGCAAAGTCAGTACAAATTGAAATTTCATACGGACAATGACTTGTTCATGCTGCTCTATATACGATACACCAAAATGGAAGTACAATATAGATATTCCAATTGATTTATTTTATAATTCTATGGTTAAAATGAGAAAGTCAGCAATTGTTCAGTAACAGTGCGCTGTGGCATTTGTATTTTTATGTCTGATTTTGTAAGCAAGTAATTTTTAAGTGAGGTGAAACTTGGGGGCATGCAAGACAAATCAGACTCCTGAAAGGGGTACACTAGTCTGGAAAGGTTGAGAGCCACTGCTTATAAAGGCTGACAATGCTCAGTTGGGGCAGAGAACTACAGGAAGCAGGTACGTCTACACGTCAGTAAAAGACTCACGGCATGATCACGGCCGGTCTGCGTCAGCTCACTCAGGCTCATGGGAGTTGGGCTGTGGGGCTAAAAATTGCTGTGTAGACATTCGGGTTCAGACTGGAGCCTGGGCTGTGGCACTCTTCCCCATTGCTGGGTTACAGAACTAGGCCTGCAGCTCTAGCTCGGACAGCTACATAGTTATTTTACAGCCCTGCCGCCTGAGCCCTGTGAGCCTGAGTCAGCTAAGCCAGCCCAGCCCTGGGTGTTGCATTTCCGTGTAAACGCACCCTAGGAGATCTGGGGAGTAGCTTAGTTTTGCATTCCTTTGTGAGTGAGTTTTGTGTGTGAGTAATAAATAAAGCTTGAAGAGAAAGAGCCTGATCCTGACTCTGCTGTGGTGTCACTCCATCCTGGCAGGGGAGACAGGGCAGTAGCCTACAATGCCAAATTCCTGCTGGGTTCAATGGCAGTTCTGTGAATGGAATGGAGACAGGGTAACATTCAGATACAAGCTAAGCCTAACACAGTTCACTCCTATGCTATATGTGAAATCAGAAATCCTATTATTCCTCTTGTACTGTTGTTAAATAATGGCTGACATGGGAGGAGGCACCTAGGAATGGGTGCTGGAATGCTTGTGCTTTTGTACAGGGGTTCATTTCATTTCGATACCATCCTTTAAACATTTGGAATTTGTTTTTAAATTGATATGCAGAACTTAGAGCTGCCCCAAGAACAACATGGCGGGATGGGTCAACCTCCTACTTCTGGTGGTGGTTGTCAGATAGCAGAAGGAAGCTGCCACCTGGGAAAGCAACTGAAAATCTAAGAGAATTTACAATTTTCCAAGTAAACAATTTATTTATTTATTTATTTACTGGTGAACTGGAATTTTATCATAAACTCTATTTTGGGAATCAAGCCCTGATATTAAATGTAACATGCTGTAATATCACATGCCTCCTTCCATGATCAACAGCTGAACCAGAGCAGCAGTGAGCTAAACAATCTGCTGGCATGTACTGCAATTCATAGACACCATTAGACTAGGTCACACAATCAAACAAAACTCTTCCTCCCAATTGGGAGACCTTCAAAAGATTATGAACCATGATTGGAAAGTAAATGCGAGCAGAACTCAAAGCAGCCTTATCAGATTCGGGGTGCGGGGGGAACGAAGGGGGAGAAAGCTGGCAAATCCACCAGGATAAATTCAATTTGGAAAAAGTCTATGCTGTAAATGCATAATATTGTTTTCAAGACTCAAAATAAATGTCAGAGTTGACACAGTCACTCCATATCTTCCTATCCCTGTTGCTGTGGTTACGCTTTTTGAGGAAGGCTGGATATTGAAATGTCAGGGAGAAAATAAGGTAAAAAGTGGACACCCTTTATTCTGTTCAACATTTATAGTGCCCATTTATTTCAAAGTTCCTTACAAAAATCTTCAGTTAGGATCAACAGACTCTTCTTTTTAATGTACACCATAGAGGATCTGACAGGAACTGAACAATTCCAGAGTAATGCATGTACTTCTGAAACTGGGATGTTTGGTGAACTCTAGCTCCTGTCCCTATTGCCGAAAAAAAGGAGCATTTCAGGTTGCATGTCTGAACATGAAGAGGGTGATTTGACTTAAATGGGAGAAGCCACTATTCTTACAGAACACTATATGTTTTCAGGTTTCCATGACAGGGACCAAGCTGGGCTGACATCTCTGAGTACCAAAGGCAGACTGGCTTATTTGATGACTATAAGAGGATGACTTGCCTCGTTAAGGCTAGAGACCTGGGGCCTGCCTATCCTAGTTATTAAGTAGGCCTACCTGAGCAGGTATGAGGTAATGCACCCTATAAGAGACTACAGAAAGTGAGAAAGCCTCCTGCAGGGAATGCCCTGAGACCAGGGGAGTTGCCCCAGCTGGGAAGAGCTGAGAGAAGCCTGTTAAAGCAAGGAAGACCCTGAGACACCAGGGGAATTTGGGGCTGTGCCTGGCTTAGGGCTGGAGGAAAGATTTTTGTATTTAATTTTGATCTTTAAATTAGGGCTGTCAAGCGACTAAAAAAATGAATCGTGATAAATTGCAATGTTAAACAATAACAGAATACCGTTTATTTAAATATTTTTGGATATTGTCTACATCAGTGGTTCTCAAAGCCAGTCCACCACTTGTTCAGGGAAAGCCCCTGGCAGGCCAGGCCAGTTTGTTTACCTGCCGCGTCCACAGGTTTGGCCGATCGCAGCTCCCACTGGCTGCGGTTTGCCGCTCCAGGCCAATGGGAGCTGTGGGAAGCGGTGTGGGTCGAGGGATGTGCTGGCCACCACTTCCCGCAGCCCCCATTGGCCTGGAGCGGTGAACTGCGGCCAGTGGGAGCTGCGATCGGCCGAACCTGTGGACGCGGCAGGTAAACAAACCGGCCCGGCCCGCCAGGGGCTTTCCCTGAACAAGCAGCAGACCAGCTTTGAGAACCACTGCGCTACACCTCATCCCTCTCAGATTTTGGATGGCACTGAGATTCTTAAACCTTGGGTTGAGTGCTGTAGCTATCTTTAGAAATCTCACATTGGTACCTTCTTTGCGTTTTGTCAAATCTGCAGTGAAAGTGTTCTTAAAATGAACAACATGTGCTGAGTCATCATCCAAGACTGCTATAACATGAAATATATGGCAGAATGTGGGTAAAATAGAGCTGGAGATATACAATTCTACCCCAAGGAGTCCAGTCACAAATTTAATTAACACATTATTTTTTTAATGAGCATCATCAGCATGGAAGCATGTTCTCTGGAATAGTAGCTGAAGCATGAAGGGGCATACAAATGTTTAGCATATCTGGCACATAAATACTTTGCAATGCCGGCTACAAAAGTTCCACGGGAACGCCTGTTCTCACTTTCTGGTGACACTGTAAATAAGAAGTGGGCTGCATTATCTCCCATAAATTTAAACAAATTTGTTTGTCTTAGCGATTGGCTGAACAAGAAATAGGACTGAATGGACTTGTAGGCTCTAAAGTTTTGCATTGTTTTGTTTTTGAGTGCAGTTATGTAACAAAAAAAATCTACATTTGTAAGTTATACTTTCATGACAAAGCGATTGCACTACAGTACTTGTAAGAGGAAAATTGAAAAATTGTTCTTTTGTTTATCATTTATCATTTTTACAGTGCAAATATTTGTAATAAAAATAATAATATAAAGTGAGCAGTGTACACTTTGTATTCTGTGTTGTAATATAAATCAATATATTTGAAAATGTAGAAAAACATCCAAAAATATTTAATGAATTTCAATTAGTATGCTATTGTTTAACAATGCATTAAAACTGCAATTAATTGTGATTAATCTGTTTGAGTTAACCACGTGAGTTAACTGCAATTAATTGACAGCCCTACTTTAAATTAATAAACCAGACCCTAAGGAGGGCTGTTTTTATTGGATTTGTAAAAATCTCTTTTTGAATTACTGAAGAACCAGGAGGGGAAACTGAGGGGCTGTTTGCCAGGCTACACTGAGGCTAAGAGGGGGTTCTAAGGAATGGTGTCTTGTGAGGAATCTGGAGAACAGTGGTGGTCAGGCATGCTGCTTCCAGAGTGGCTCCCTGCTGGTTCTTTCTGAGGTCAGAGGAAGACCAGCTGGAGACATGCTAGCGCTATCTGCCACTGGAGCAGCCTGAGTGGACCAGGTTGACGTTATGGGGCAGGCCTGTGTTTGCTCATATGTGCCATGTTCTGTGGGCAGACTGTCTAGAAGACACACCCTGTTGCAGCAAGAGGGACCTGAACTGTTTCTCTGATAGGTTTTGGGGAGTTGAAAACTAAGCCTACGATCAAGGAATGCTTGTGTTAAGATCAGTTTATGGAGGCGATGGTATGATGGGATAGCCTAATTTTGGCAATTAATTGATCTTTGATTATTAGTGGTAAATATGCCCAATGGCCTGTGATGGGATGGGATCTGAGTTACTACAGAGAATTCTTTCCTGGGTGCTGGCTGGTGAGTCTTGCCCACATGCTCAGGGTTTAATTGATCGCCATATTTGGGGTGGGGAAGGAATTTTCCTCCAGGGAAGATTGGCAGAGGCCCTGGAGGTTTTTCATCTTCCTCTGCAGCGTGGGGCACGGGTCACTTGCTGGAGGATTCTCTGCACCTTGAGATCTTTAAACCATGATTTGAGGACTTCAATACCTCAGACATAGGTTAGGGGGTTGTTTCAGGAGTGGGTGGGTGAGATTCTGTGGCCTGCGTTGTGCAGGAGGTCAGACTAGATTATCATAATGGTTCCTTCTGACCTTAAAGTCTGTGAGTCTATGCTGTGTGAAGGTGGTGCGCCATATTTCTCCATCACTCCTCTTTTCCCCACAGGTACCTCAGTGGCTGTGCTGCTCTCAAAGTTCAGTCAGAAGGGGCCTGCAACATCTGGATCATAGAATCATAGATTATTAGGGTTGGAAGTGACCTCAGGAGATCATCTAGTCCAACCCCCTGCTCAAAGCAGGACCAATCCCCAAATCCCTAAATGGCCCCCTCAACGATTGAGCTCACAACCCTGGGTTTAGCAGGCCAATGCTCAAACCACTGAGCTATCCCATGTGTGAGAGCATGGCATTGTGTGTTCCCGTGAAGTGTGGCCCTGTGCATCTTACAGGTTTCTGCAGAGGCAGCAGCACGCCAGCATGTGGTTAGATTCCGGGCCTGCTACATTGTCTCCTTCTGACTGAACTTTGAGAGCATGCCAGATCAAGAACCCAAAGACTGCCGGTTCCTGATGTCCCACTCCTGTACAATGGTGTGTGGCTGGAACGCCTTGTAGCCCTACTCCATTCCCTCCTCTGCTCGGGCCTCTCATCAAGCCAGCAAGCTGGTGCTCTATCTGCAAGTGACCCTAAATCAATAAAGGGTTTTGTGAGCCAGCAAGCAGTAGGGAATTGATGGTATCAAATGGCTTAGTCTGTCTCCATCTGCCAGCTGGGAAGGACTATGCTGGTGTAGAGGATAAATCTCAGGGTTCAATTCACATCTGCAGGAAGTCACTGAAGCCAATATGATGGTCGTATTTGTAGCTGATGGCCTGATTTCATTTCTTGGATGTCACTGGATTGACTGCTCTTATTAGAAATAGTTATTTATATGACTTTCTTAGTTTATTGCCTTTTATTTTTAGATAACTTTTTGCTAAATGAAAAAAAAAAAAAAACAACAGCAGCAAGAACAACAATCAGCTATGAACAGGGCCGGCTCCAGCTTTTCTGCCGCCCCGAGCAGAAAAAAAAAAAAAAAGACGAGCAGCGGCACTTCGGCAGCAGCTCAATCATGCCACTTCTTCGGCGGCAGTTCAGCAGCGGGTGCCCCCTCTTTTCCTCTTCGGCAGCAATTTGGCAGCAGCTCAAAGAGAAAGAGAGGGAATGAGGGACCCGCCGCCAAATTGCCGCCGAAGACCCGGACGTGCCGCCCCAATACCAGACAGAGTGCCGCCCCTTTGAATTGGCCGCCCCAAGCACCTGCTTCCTAAGCTGGTGCCTGGAGCCGGCCCTGGTTATGAACATATCCACTTTGCCACCCACAGCCCTGGAGAATATGAACATGACCCAGTGCATGACTGCATTTTAACTCTGAGCTTTTTGCTTCCCCCATTTCCATTATATAAGCATGGTACAAATACCAAAGGATCAGACACTGCAAGCATGACAGGAGCTGTTGCCATCACAACCTGAAATTGGAGAAATGGCATAAACAAAACCATAGCAAATGAGCAACCCAACAAAGCTTTGTTTTTGTCAAGCCATATGTCCAGACGATGTTATCCATGTTGAACAATAGCAGCCCCAATTACAGCATTTACCTTTTGTATTATTGAGATGGTAGTGAATACACTGAGTGATATAAGAACATAACCCATTCAAAAGCTACCAGTAAGACACTATGATGGATCAAAAATGTAACTGAGTTGTTTTTTTTACATTATATGCATAAATAATGGCTCTAATTATCAGATGTGCCAAACCTGTGCCCAGAGGCACAGCAAAGGTGACCACACGTCCCTTCTCTGCTCCTCTGATCCTGGAACCAGCCTCTGGCATAAAATTGGAGTAGGTTTGGAGGTGTTCTAACTTACACTGGTTTCTAACAGCTGTTAGGGGATGATATGACAGATGGGAATTGTTGGGGTACAGCATTCTCTGGCCCTTGTGCCAGAGTGGTGGAGAGGAAAACAGATGTAAAGGTGCTCTTGAGGATATCCTCAGCATGTGGGACTCCTCAGCTTGCACAAAGCGAAAGTAGCTCTTTATGGTACCTACTGTCCCTTTGCTGTAGGGGCAGGTAAGGAGCATGCCAGGGGGTGAGACAAAACACTCCACTCAATCCCTAACAAGCTTAGAGGTGTAATTTTTCTCTTTCTGAGTTGCATCAAGCATACACTCAGTGCAACTGAAGTTCCAGCCCTAAGCATCTGATCTATGGAGCTATAATTCTCTTGAGGGGTTTTGAAGATGCCAAAAACAATTAGATCAAAGCATATGACTCTAACAGGACTCTTAGTCTAGACACCTCTTACATTTCCATGGTTAGGTGTTTAGTTAAGTACAAAGAGAGCATACAGGGATGAGATAGACAAAGACCGCACCAGGTACAAAAGGGATTGCAAAATAATTACAATGTACTTCTATTGCTGTTACTGCTGTGAATTATCTGAATTGCGTGACTCAAAATCGGAACCATTATGAAATGTGAATAGCAGACATAATTTCAGTCAATAAGACATTGAAATAATGTCTGTGAGACAACTGAACATTGCAATTACAGTGACTGAAGGCTGGGAACGTAGAAGAAGATGCAGCTCAGAAAACACTACAGCAGAGTTGGGTGAAAGTCAGTGGTGTCAGGGCTCAAGGTCTGAACCACTTTTATTGTTTTGGTTCTTGTGCATTTACGTCCTTTGAGTTTCAGGGTGAAAGAAACAAAACAAAGCAAAACCGGAACGTGAAACTCGGCCTAGGTTGCTTCCTTTTGCCTGATTTCAGGTCCAAACCATTTGAAACCACTGAATTTCTATTGTTTCCACCCAGAACAGTAATCTGTCCTTTACATCTGACATGAGGCCCATGGTTATCTAAAACCTAGGCCAAGCTCAGCTGAAACATCCCAGGCTAATTTGGAAAGAAAAAAAAAAGATCCTGTCATGTCAAAAGGTTAATGAACTTGGCTGGGTTTGAAGTTTGTTTTGTGAGTTTTCTGCCATTTGTGCTCTTTTTTTTTAAATTATAACACTGTCAGATCCCAACTTCATACTAATTCACCCTGAGACCCAAATCCTAGAGTACACCCTCAATCTACCCCTGGATCTAAACAGCATGGGCCTTGAGTCTCCACTGCCTTACATCTTGTGGAGTCATTTCGGCTATGCAAAGCAGGTATAAAAGAGTATTGTTCTCATAAAGTAGCATGTTACACCCATTTTGCTCACGCTTCAGATAGAGGGTAAAATTGTCAAAAGTAATTTAGGATCCCAACTCCCACTGATTTTCAATGAGACTTAGAGTCCTAAGTGCCTAGGTGACAAATGTGTGAAGGTATTTAGGCATCTAAAGATTCATATAGGCGTCTAGTAGAATTTTCAAATGTACCTAGGCATCTAGCTCCCATTAAATTAAGGCTCCTAAATTTTGGTAGCTGGGCATGGGCACAGCTGCCTCAGTCCTTAGCTCATCCAGCAGCTCAGCGCCTCTGTCACACTGAAGCGCCCATCAGAATCCTCAAACTAGGCATTACCCTGCCTATCTCACCTTTGTGGCCCAGGCTGATAGGTGTGCTCTGGGCATCCTTAACAGCACACAGAACAGCTGACAGGGAAGGAGAAAGCCGCCCAGTGGTTAGGCCACTCACCCAAGATATGCCTGACATGGAGAGGGGATTGGAGCATGGCTCTCCCACTGCTCAGGTGAGTACTCAGCTACTGGACTGTAGAGACAGTCTCACCTGCTTTGTGGCCCAATGAATATTTAATTATGTCATACACAGTGGAACAGGTCCAACAGGAGAGACAAAGAGAGAGACCAGCACCAGAATACTCCATAGCTCAGTAGCTAGGGCACTTCTGTGTGAGATGTAGGTTCAGATCCCTTCTCCATATCACTGGGAGGAGAATTAAAAACCTCAACTCCTTAGCCCATGTCTAATGAAGAGATCTTAGAGATCCAGGGCCTACTTCCAATTTTCGAGTGCTTTAAGAGTTGGGTAGATATGTGCTGTGAACACTTGCTAACATAGCATTACAATGTACATTACATGTTCCCATGTCTGACCTTTTCAGAGATTTCAGCTCCTGTTTGTGTGTTCATTCCCATCAACAGCAGTAACGAGGAATTCTTTTTACGGCTTTACCATCTTATCTTATTTTGGCCTTATAATTCATCTCTCACAGTGCTTCCTTTTAACTCCTCCAACCTGCTCGAAGCTGCAGGTATACATTAAGTAGAATTTATGCAAGAACATTTGCCTGAAGAGGACAATTAGAGGTAGCTGTAGGGTGTGATTTGTCTAGGGTTTTCTCATGTTTTAATGTAGCTTGACCTATTGGTGTCCCTGCAATGCCTGCTGGTGCTCCTGGAAAACTACAGAGATCCCTGACAGACTGCAATTCTCTGATAAAAGAAAGCAAGAGAACATTCAATTTCAGGTGGTTGTTTCTAAAGGGGCAGTGCTTATTGAAAGATTAATATAATACAGAGTTTAACTGTATTTGAAGGGCCAAATTTTGCTGTCAGTTACACTACTGTAAATCCAAAGAAGTCCTAGCTTTGCACCTGTGTAATTGACAGAAAAATTCAGCTCATAATATATTAAGGTGAGAGCAGCAGCCTCTGCTTACAGTTTTTCATTCTAAAAATGTTTTCTATTCGCTCAGAACTATAGCCCCCATCTTTCAGAATGAAATATTCCAGGCTTAGTCCCAGATCCTCTACTACCTTGCACCTTGTACCATCATTAAAACCTGTACAAACTGAGTGCAATGCAAGTGTTAAGCTCTACCATTGCCATTTTGTATTCATGTTGTACAAGTTTAAATGACTGCATAGGTGCAAAGCAGGGAAGAATCAGGCAGAAAGTCTCTGCCTGGAGTGATTTTTGAAGTGCTTGTTTATTTTATGTTCAGTCATATTTTATTATGAGGAGAGATATCCTTATACATCTCACTCTTATGGACAGCTCTACAGTCAAATCAGATGAGGGTAGAATGTTGAAGTTTCATATGGAATGTACCCTCATTGAGGAGAATTGATTTTCTGGACAATTCCGGCTCACATGCAGGACAGGACCCCCCTGGATGCCTGACTCCCTGATTAGCCTGCCTGTCCTGTCAATCAGGCTGACCTGAACCATTGGCCTTTCCCAGTTGTTCCTGGGGACTGTTAGTCTCAGGATCCTGATTTCCCATTGACACCTTCCCCTTTTTTTGGTATGGGAGCTAGCCAACCAAAACACTCCCACTGAGTTTTAGTAAGGGGACTCCCAGTGGCCGCGGTTCACCGCTCCAGACCAATGGGTGCTGCAAGAAGGGCGGTCCGCACATCCCTCGGCCCACGCCACTTCCTGCAGCCCCCATTGGCCTGGAACGGCGAACCACTGCGGACGTTGCAGGTAAACAAACCGGCCTGACCCGCCAGGGGCTTTCCCTGATGAGCCATGTGCCAAAGGTTGCCGATCCCTGCCTTACACCGTTAACTTTAGAGGGGACAGGAGCGGATTTTATGTAAGCTTTGCTGCTGGAAACCCCTCTGTGGTACACATCAGGAGCTCTTAGCATGCTCACTGTGCATCGTATAAAGTAAAAGCCTCACAGCTGCTAATGTTTGTGAGATAAACCCACCTTTCCCCAGCTGGCTGCTGATGGGGACAGAATAATTAGATGGAATGTGTCTGGGGCAGGATTTTACAGTGAGTTATGGAATTTACACCTAACAGCTCTATTTTGTTGTAAACCAGCAGACCTTCAAAGTGTTGGCGAGTGGAACTCCATTTTAGGCACCTCACACCCATTCTGTTTTTTGTTGTTGTTGTTTTCATCTAGGGAATTTGATCAGTTACATCCTTAAGCATTCAAATGTCAGGAAATAACACCATTAATGTTCTATATGCAAACTTAATTCTGTCCCCTCATAACTTTGTGTGCAAGTACTACAGATTATATGCTATATTTCAATTAAACAATATTCCAGTTTCTATTTTCTGCAACTTTAGTGGCTTTATGTTGTACTCGGCTCTGTGTATGCCAGTCGAACAGAATCCGTGGAATTCATTGCTATGAAAATTATCCTTCTTTAAATCTCTTCTTTAAAATAACCTCTGCCATGATGCCTTCAAAACACTTGATAACGGTTAGGCTGCTGGTGTGCTGTGATTGCTGCTTATTACATAAATCAGAACTGTCTCATTCTTACCTTGTTCTCCCTCTGCCTCCTTGTTGTAGCCACCTGTTGTCTTTTGTCTTATATTTAGACAGTACACTCTTTGGGGAAAGGCAGTCTGTCATTACCTGTGCGTGCAGCACTTTGCACAGTGGGGCCCCAATCCTGGACTGGTGGCCACAAGGCAGTACTGCAATATTAATTAAATAATAATAAACTATACTTACTTCATAGAAAGCAGGCAGCACAGAGGAATAGGCCACAAGATATTAAAACATACATATGTTAAGCACTTGAATAGTCTCATTAAGGTCAATGGGACAACACACATTTGTAAGGCTGTGCTGTGCATGCATATGCCGCTAAAATATCTAGCTAGTTAATTGCTTCATCCCCTAATTTAAAGCTAGGGAAATTTACACTGCTAGTTGAAAAGAAATTGTACAGTGTGTTAGTGTGAGAAAGTATTACAATATATATCTTAGGAATCAGAGACTGTATAATAAAAAAAAGTTGGCAATGAAATTGTACTAGACTATTATGCTAAAGAGATTAGTATAATTATAGAAGAGAAAATATTACAAGATGTTAAACAAATATAACTAAGGTTGTAGAAAGATATCTGATATAATGTGTTATTTGAGAAATAGCATTTGATCATGTAATTAGAGATTGTTTATTATTATGAATGCTCACTAGGGGCAGCATTAAGGCTGTTTGTTCAACCTTAACTGTAGCATTTCCTGACTTTTGAGTGCTTAACTGTACAACATTAGAACTGAATTGCCCTGGATCTAGTGTAGGTGTGCAGAATGAGAAGGGCTTAAAGAGCCTTTCCTATTCCCTCCACTTGTGTGCAACTTGAGAAAGAGCCGGGATAAGCCCTTAATGGTCTCCGATTTAATATAGTTTTTCATGTGAAATATCTTAAACAGAGCCAATGGTGTCTTGAGCAACTGCAGGAATATTTTTCAGGCTTAGCGATCCATTTAAGAGCTTACGTTGGATGGAATGGTCTTGAAATAGCTCCAGGCACATATAGTGTAGGACAATTTGAACTTGAAGAAGTGGGGCTCTCATGTCCAGAGGGAGCGACACAATTAGCAAACAAACCCAGGTAAAGTTGTTGCTTTTAGTGTGTCATGCTCTTGACATTGAGGGGTCCTGCATACTGAGTTCACTGATTGAGCTTCTCTGTTGCTACTGGGTCCAACTTTTTAAAGTGTATATGTATGTATATGAATTTTTATGCTGGATTAGGTCATGGATGAGAGCACAGCATGCTATTAACACTTTTTAAATGCACTCACCCATATTGTGAGGGCTTCCTGTTGAAGGAATTGTTTTAGATTATACTGCTGCACTCTATATGGTCCTAATCCAGCTCTCACTGGAAGTCATAATGCTGTGACGATTCTCAGAGTGCCCAGTTTTTGAGTCACCCTGTTACCTCCTTGCTTCAGTGAAAGAGAGAGACTTGCTGGTGCTTAAATGGGTGTCACTTTCCTGATACCACCAGTCTGTTAGTCACCCAGACAATCTCCTTAGATCTCTGCCAGCCCTTACCTTGCTTTGTAGGTTAACCTCAGCCCCTCTGAAAGGGTCCCCAGTAGTAACCAGTCCCTGTCACTGGACACTCACAGAAATTAGCAGGCAAGCTGCCCCTCAAGGAACAGTTCACCCACAGCTTGACTAGTACAACTCAGGAACAGGTCCTTTATAACAAAATAGCACTGAAATATACTTATAGTGAAACAATAATAAGTTATTTACCAAAGGCTAAGTTTTGAGAGACAGCAAGCAAGGATAATACGTGGAAGCAGAAACGGTTACACATATGAAATAAAACATGAAGCACAATCCTAGGTCCAAATTTATCAGTGGTTACCTTTCCTGTTTAATGAAGTAGATTTTCTCCCAAGGATTCCATCTTTGATGGAGCTGCTAGTTTTCAATCAAAACCAGTAACCACGTGCTCACTCCATGCCCTTCAAGGGGTTTCCTCCATGAACAGATGACAAAATGTTTTATTTCTCCCCCAGTTATAGTCCAGTTAACCATTGAAGTGCACGCCAAGTAACCTCTTCTCCTCCAATGCTTGTTATTCTTGTTGACTTCACTTGTCTGTTCTTCATTCGCATTCAGTTCAAACAGGTGATGGGAGGCCCACTGTGAAACAATACAATACTTAACTTATGTCAGTTAGCTAAATGGACTGGCACCCTATCTCTGAGAGAAAACCTGTTTCTGCCGGTGACTCATACCTTGATACAGACTCTCAAGATATATTTTCAGTATATACGCACAACTCCTCCATCCATACGTCTTGCAATGATTAGGAAGAGCAGAATGACACAAGCTTTTATTAGGTTCCTTACATGATATTCTTTATGGATAAATACTCTGAAAGCAGTTTGTTAGGTGTAGTTTGTCAGTTCTGGTAGGAACTGCTGACACAGAGTAGTGAAACCTTTGCCAGTTAGCACCACTGGGTCTCTGTGTCACAAATGCATATTCTTAACTAAGGGCTTGTCTACACTGGTAAGTTTTGTCACCAAAAATTGCCTTTTGGCGATAAAACAGCGATAGCATATACACTGCAATGTGACTTTTGTCGAGAAAAATGCCCATTTTTGGTGACAAAAAACTTCCACCCCACGAGAGACTTTTGTCTTTTCTCCTCCCTGTTGACAAACAGCAACTGTAGACAGCACACCTTTATTCTTTGATTTTATTGGCCTCCAGAAAGTGTCCCACAATTCCCATGCTGCCGGTCTGGTCAGTGGTCTGAACTCCACTGCCCTGCAGCCAACCCGCCCCTCCCTTTTGCAAGCCCTGGGAATTTTAAATCTCATTTCATGCTTGCTGGCTTCCATTGTGAGCTTCCCAGGTGGCTTCCCAGGTACATATGGCTGGCTATCGCACCAAACCCACTCCTGCTTGGACCACCACTGAGCTGTTGGATCTGATCAGTATATGGGGAGAGGAGTCTGTTCAGTCGCAGCTGCGATTGACCCATAGGAATCAGGACACATATGGGCAAATTTCTCTAGGCTTGTGCGAAAACGACTATGATCTGTAGCAGTGCAGAGCGAAGATAAAGGAGCTAAAGCAGGCATACCATCAGACATGGGAGGTGAACCATCCGGTGGTGCACCTAAGACCTGTGGCTTCTATAAGGAGCTGAAGTGACCCCACTTCCACTGCTGATAGCCCCGTGGACACTTCAGAAGCAGCAGAAAGAGGGGGTAACCCGGAGGCTGAAATTCTGGATGAAGAAGTGGAGCTAGAAGAGGATGTGGAGCTCCCAGCAGGGTTGCTCTGGTGGGGCAGGCATCCAGAAACTTTTCTCCACTCCAGAATTGCTCTACGGGGAGCAGGAAGCAGATGAGATGCTGTGGGTTGTGTAGGGAATCAAAAAGTGGGAGGCAGATAGTGCTTTATGTGAGCTGGACATTGTCCTGTGTAGCTAATCTGCATGGACAAGCAGGGTGTCGCTGGACATCTAGACCTGCAGGGAATCCTCCAGAGAGAGGCTCTGGAAAGTTTCCAAGAGGTACCTGTTCATCTTCTGCCACAGATTCCAAGGGATTGCAGCCTTGTTAGTTCCCCCATTGTAGGAAACTGTACCATGCCATTTAGCAATCACTGGAGCTGGGACCAAAGCAGCACATAGCTGAGCTGCGTATAAACCGGGTTGAAAGCCACAAGCATGCAGTAGTTGTGCCTTGGTTTCCCTGTTCACCCACAGCAGTGAGATGTCAGCAAGCAGGTTGGCCGCCTGTGAAAAAGTGTGTGATAATTTTAGAATGAGTTCCTTGCAAAGCTGCCTTGCAAGCTGTGACCGTTTTGTCCGTACGCACAACCGCCTTCCCTAACACTCAGGATGATTGGAGTGCTCGCAGAGCTGTGTGCCTGGCTAGAGTCAGAGAGAAAGTGATTGCTACTTTGCAAAAGGCCCTAGTTACTGAAATGTTTCAGTCGTTTGCTGGAATGTAACAATCCCTCTTCTGTGCAATGTCCACAGCAACAGAGACCTTGAGGAACATACCACGCACCCCTGCCGACCGGCTTCGGCAGATAAGGAAGAGCCGAGACACAGCAAAGAAGACGTGTTCCGGGAAGTGCTGCAGCGCGATGAGAGACAGGCCAGGGAACTCAAAGAGTGCTGGGAAACCAATGCTTCATTTGGTCAGCAAGCTACAGAGCGGATGATAAAAGTTATGGAGGATAAGACAGAGATGCTCAAGTCTTTGATACAGCTGCAGACTGAGCAGATCCGTGCTCAACCTCCACTGCAGCACATGCACATGTACAATTCCCCCACCCACCTCCATGCCCACACATTCCTTTTCACTTCACAGCACTCCTGCGGTTCCCCATCACTCCACCTCCTCTCACAGCTTGAACAATGATAGATGGAGCTACACAGAGTTGTGAGTTTTTACCCTTTTTAACAATAAATAAAGGCTACGGTATTTAATGTTACAGCATTTTTATTCTGTGTTACAAAAACCTAGAGCAATCAATGCAATCTTGGGAACAGGCTTCTAAAGCATTTTGTTACATGGAGCTTGGGCCCCAAAATTGTACATGGCTGCACCAGGGAAGCAACTCCAAAGCAGAGATGTGTTAGTGCCCCCCATTGTCAAAGTGGTTCTTTAAAGCCTCTCTGATGTTAATAGCAGCCCTCTGGGCTCCTCTGACAGCCCTAGCATCTGGCTGTTCAAACTGTGCAGCCAAGCACTCTGCCTCAGTGCTCCACACCTGAGCAAACATTTCACCCTTAGATTCACACAGATTATGCAAAGTTCAGGATGCAGCTATGACCACGGGAATATTATCCTCGGTAAGGTCTAGCCTGCCATTGAGACACCTCCAGCAAGTTTTCAAACAGCCAAGGGCACATTCGACGACCATGCAGCACCTGCTCAGCCTGTTGTTAAAACGCTCCTTGCTGCTGTCCAGGTGCCCTGTGTATGGTTTCATGAGCCAGGGATGTAAGGGGTAAGCTGGGTCTCCCAGGATTACTATGGGCATTTCCACATCCCACACTGTGATCTTGTGGTCTGGAAAGAAAATCCCAGCCTGCAGCTTTCTGTACAGGCCACTGTTCCTGAAGATGCATGCGTCATGCACCTTTCCAGACCAGCCTGCATTGATGTCCATGAAACACCCCCGGTGATCCACAAGCACCTGCAACACCATGGAGAAGTATCCCTTCCTATTGATGTATTCTGAGGCAAAGTGGTCTGACGCTAAAATTGGAATGTGTGTGCCATCGATTGCCCCACCACAGTTAGGGAAACCCATGTCTGCAAAGCCATCTACTATTTCATGCACATTTCCCAGAGTCATGGTTCTCCACAGCAAGATGTGATTAATTGCCCTTCACACTTGGAATAATACAGCCCCAACAGTGGACTTCCCCACTCCAAATTGATTTGCAACTGACTGGTAGCAGTCTGGATTAACTAGCTTCCACACAGTGATTGCAACACAGTTCTCTACCGGAAGGGCAGCTCTCATTCTGGTGTCCTTGTGCCGTAGGTCGGGGGCCAGCTCAGCTCATAGCTTCATGAAGGTTACTTTATGCATCCTAAAGTTCTGTACCCAATGGTCACCATCCCACACCTGCATAATAGTGCGATCCCACCAATCAGTGCTTGTTTCCCTAGCCCAAAAGCGACGTTCTACCGTATGCAGCTGCTCTGTGAATGCCAAAAGCACTGATAAGTTGCTGCTGTCCATATCACACTTGGGTGCCTGTGATCCATCCTCTGGCAGTAACTTTGCGAATAACTCTGCTGCCACGCGCGATAGTCTCACGACAGTTAACAGTGCATAGGAGAGAAGTGCAGGATCCATCCTCTCTCACTGCAGATGCTGGTATGCACTACAAAGTGTGACAGTTGGAAAAACGGTGCGAAAGGAAGTCAGAAACCATTGGAGAGCTGGGACACAAAGCGGCACATGATGGGATATTTTGCATGTCCCAGGATGCACCGCACTCCATTTCCACCTTCCCACAACAACCTAGCAACAGACAGTGTCGCCAGGCACTGTGGGATACACACCCACAGTGCATTGCTCACGCTGTCGACAACGGTGCTCTGAATATGGACATGATCTGTTGACAAATGGAGCAAATGTAGACTGGCTTTGGCGACTTTGATTTTGTTGATTTTTTCATGTTGACATTAGTTTCGTTGACAAAATTTGCCAGTGTAGACAAGACCTAAGATATTAAAGTACAGTAAAAACCATTTGGCTACTGAACCAATTCTAATTTGGTACACAGAGTAGCTGAACTTTGAAAAAGTCTACAGTTTGTGGCAGATGGAGGTGATAAAATGTTGATCTATAATTAGTTGTTTAGAAACACCTGGTCCACTGATCAATATTGTTATAAGACAGAAAAGGTTACGGGCCAGATTTGTAAAGGAATGTGAGCACCTAAAGATGCAAATAGTGCCTAATGGGCTTTTCAAATTAAAATCAATGGGAATTAGGTCCCTAGATGCTTTTGAAAATTTCCCTAGGCATCCTTCTGCATAGGTAGGCACCTAAATACCTTTGAAAATCTGGCCCTAAGATCTTTGGGGTATGGATTATTAAGTGTTTGTACAATATCTAGGATAACAGGGTCCTGAGCTAAGTTGGGGTCTGTAGATGACAGTGTAATACAAATACTAGCAAAGCTACTCAGAAAAAGATTAATTACACTGTGTCTCAAATTAAAGTCTTATGTGGGAAGCATACATGATTCGTAGTGAGAGTAAATAGCACTAACTCTGAAGTTACTTGCATGGAAGCAGCAGTGCTCATATCCCACATCAGAAGACAGAATGAACAATAGCAACTAATCAGTGTTCAGACTCATAAAACCTCCACTCCAGCAAGAGCAGAGGGATGTTAGTTCTCTTGAGAGTTCAGAAGCAACTGAGTATTTTGCTCCTTATTCTGTCCAGCAACTTAAGAGTAATTAGTCAGTGCCCAGAACAGGAAAAAAAATTCTTCATGGATTACCCAAAGTTTAGCAGGATATAGCAACGCTGCCATTACATTTATATCCTAAAGGCTTGTTTGGGTCTTGCCAGTGTTTTCCTGCTATTTTGCATAGCTCCCTGCAATGATAACTTAACTTACTAAGCACTTACTATTTTCTGCTTTTCTCCAATGTCTATGATCCCTGTGATCCCAGCTACATTTTGAACCTTCTTTGGTCTTACTGGAGTCTTGTTCTACAAAATTAAAATAATTTATGAAGCGTGTGGAGAACTTACTCTCCAAAATCACCTTTTTTTTTTTGTTAGAGACTTTATCAGCGACCCCCACAAATACGGCATTTTTTTTCCGCTGGCCTCAATCTGACTGTCTGACAAAGCTATTTCTCATGGCTCACCCACCATGTTTTGGGCTTTTTTTGCAATTCCACCTGCTTTCCCATATAGACCAAGAACCCAGACCTTCTACTCTAGCATCTAAGGGCATGGCTACACTACAGAATTATGTTGACTTAAGTTAGCTCGGCATACTGCTGCTGCAGTAATTAAATTGCCTTTTACATGTCCACACTATGCTCTTTGTGTCGCCAGTGTGTGTCTTCATCAGGAGCGCTTATACTGATTGTACTGTCAGTGTGGGGCATTCTGGGATGGCCTCTGAAAGCTAGTAACAATTGATGTAAGCAACATAATGTCTACACTGATACTGCATTGACTTCGCTACATCGAGATTGGAGTTATTAAGTCAGCATAGCAGGGTGGTTATGTCAGTGGGCACAAATTAGTGTGGACACTTTCATTGTTAGGTCAACCTAAGCTGCCTTGCATTGACCTAACTCTGTAGTGTAGACCAAGCCTAAATTACAACTTTTGGTCTCCATCAACCCCACCATTTCTTCTATTAAAAACAACATGCCTAACATGTTCAGTTCAACATTGCATTTAGAGGAATGACTCCTCAGACTAGTACTTGGATACAACAAAGGTTGTTTTATTTCATCCGTTGTCTTCCCTTCCCTACCCACCTGTCTCATGGGAGTGAGTGGGAGCACAGTGCCTGCTTATACCTCTGTCCTAAAGCAAAGGCTAGGTTGCCATTTTCGGGTGTCAGTTCAAGTCACAATATAGTCTTTAGTGAGTAGCATTTGTGAGCGAGAACATACATAACACAATTAAATCTTTCCTCTCCTTCTTTTAGTATTTTTTCTTCAAGTTCAATCTTTCTCCCTCCCTCCCATTGTTACTCTGACTTCTGTCCGTCAATTATTCTAACCAATAAATTATTCAAAGGTGTGTTTCATGAGTACGAGGATGGGCAGGAGGCAATAATAAATTCCATCCCTTTCTACACTGTGCTTGCATCTATAATATGGGAACACTACAAGGGAAAGGTGAGGTAGCTGATTTAATGAGTTATTTATATGTTTTGCAGAAGTATCCTCTCAAATGCTTAAAGTAATATGACTTTAATGAGCCATGTAGTATCTGTAGTTTTTGCTTTGTTGAACATTTTCCCCCTGGTAAACTGAGTCATTAATATTAATTTGAAATTGAGTAGCCAATTACAGGGTTGAATAGGAAGTGAGGGGAAAAAAACTGTTTGAAAACAAAATGTCTGTACATACACCTTGAAGGAACTGGAAGTCATTAGAATCTGTGGGTTTGGATTAGTGAACACTGTTGAGGTCTAATTAATGAATACGCCTCGCCCATTCAATTGCAATATCAGATTTTGTTTAACTAAAGCAAAGCGGTTATCAATAGGGTAATAGAATTCTATAGCTGAATTTTTATTCCCCGTTTTTCCTTAGCAGTTTTGCGGAGCTAGATAGATAGATAGATAGATAGATAGATAGATAGATAGATAGATAGATAGATAGATAAATAACAAGGTGGGGCTGGAAGCACCATGTATTGTAAAGGTTGCCTGACACTTCCCATTAGTAGACTCTGTTTTCAGTTTATTATAATTTTCCAAAATGTTTATTGTGTGGGCTGATGCACCCTGACACTCAAATTTCTGAAGATGGTTGTATGCGGCTCAGCAGGTCAGTAAGTTTGGCCACTCCGTGCTATATAATGATAAGAACTCTCAAAAATCAGTACCTAGTTGTCTCAACTGGGGCACCCAAAACAAACTGACACTTTTGATCTTAATCCATCTGTGCATCTCCCTATATGTAAAATGGGGATAACACTACCCTCCTTTACCTCTGATGGATGTTGGGAAAATAAATGAATGTGTGGGAAGCACTCTGACACCATAGTGGTGAGAGCAATAGAAAAGCACAGTTAGAATAGCGTGCAGTAAATAGGATATGGGGCCACACACTGGACAATGAGGAGAAAACAAAATATTGAAGAGCTGCTAATTAATCCTGTGCACAGAAAGAGGCTCTAGTCCTATGGAAATAACAGTATATGATTGTGTGTCAGGACTGAGGGCTTGTCTACACTACCCGCCGGATTGGCGGGCAGCGATCGATCCAGCGGGGGTCGATTTATCGTGTCTAGTATAGCACTCGCCCGTCGACTCCGGTACTCCACCAGAACGAGGAGTGCAAGCAGAATCGACAGGAGAGTGTCAGCTCTGAAGACACCGCTGTAAGTAGATCTAAGTACGCTGACTTCAGCTACGCTACTCACGTAGCTGAAGTTGTATATCTTAGATAAACCCTGCGCAGTAGTGTAGACAAGCCCTAAGGAGCCACAGCTAGCCTTCTTATCTGCTATCTTAATCCTCAGGCAATCTAATGAGTGCAGGTGACCCCATTAGAGTCATCTGAATGGCGAAACCACCTGATTTGCTGAGCGGATCAGAAGGAACTTCTCTTAAATCCACCAGCAGCAGCAGGGTACTGATGGCTCAAAGCATTTGCCCACAGCGGTGACAGCCCCTGTATTTGCTTGTTCCCAGCCTTCGTCCTGCCTTGTGTCAGTCCTGGAACTTCCTTTGCCTCACTCCAGGTGACCCTGGGCTCCAATTCCTGATTTCCGACTCTTGGCTCTGGTGTCTGACCTCTGACTCCTGCTCTGATCCATAGACATGAGCGCTCCCGTGCTGGTCTCTGACATCGTATAATTAAAGATTATATCACAATGCATAAGCACAAGGGAGCCAAATTAAAGTTGCATAGGCAGCCTTAATTCTGGCATTCTCCTAACTTTTGAGAGCTTGGCTCTGCAGCCTTAATACTGTTCTATTAATGGTGAGTGTGCGTGTTATATTAATGTGTTAGGAAGACTAATGCTTTCTCCGGGAGCTGGTCTGATGTTTATTTACATAGCCAAGACATTGCCATTCCATAGCAGATTATATTATTCTGATTACCTCAGTTCTATGTTAGTATATTTGTGGGGTTTAGGCCCCAAATCTGACCTGCTATACTGTAAAGGTATTTGTCTAGAATAGGGAATATCGTCTGGATTCTAAAGGCTGCAGTTTGACTGGCTCTGCATAGACTCCTCGAGGGGCAAGAGGTTGCAAGGAACCTTCCTTACCCTATGCCCCACAGCAGGCAACACCCAAAGTGGCTGGGGAGTGCAGGCACTGACGAGGTTTGGTAAGGTAAGAGTAGCAAATGGTCCTGCCCCATGTCATCACCAGTGGGCAGAGCTGGCCAGGCACAGGGGAACCCATGCTTTGCCTTTTAAAAGGCAGAGCACCTGTAGGAAGCCAGGAACTACGCTGGCTGCTAAATTAGCTAGATACCATACTAGGGTTTCAGCTTCAGCACAGTCCTTTACCACCACTGTCTCCCACCTAGCCCAAAACACCTATTTTCAATCATCTGCTCTGAGATACAGAATAAAAATGTCACAGTCATCACTGTTCGTGTCTAACTTTTCAATATTTCTGTTTTCCTGACAAACAGCAATAAAGCTGGTAACAAGTAAACTCTACTCCCTGAGCTGATAGCATGGCTGACATCATGGATACTTCTGTTAACAAGGAATCAAGCCAGCTAAGCCACATTGGCTTTTCCTCTTTTAAGAACAGAGAGAAAACAATGATTTCCATATCAAGAAGGACAACAGCAATAGTAAAAATGCTGACAGCTCTCAGATAACAAATTTCATCCCAGGATGTCCAAGAGTTTTACAAACATTAATTAATTAATCCCCAAAATACTTGTGATTTAGGAATGGAAAATGTATAGGAATTATTTTGCCCATCAATGACATGCAGCTACCTCTGGAACACAACAAGGCTGATCTCCAGTACCTAGCAACAAAACACAACTGCTCAAGCAGAAGGTGAAAATTAATACTATACCCAGCTGAAATTCCAGAGAGAACTCAGGTTGCCAGCCTGTAATCACTAAAGCTGGGCAAAATATTTTCAGCACAGAGTAAATTTTCTGAAAAGTGCATTTTAGGGACACCAAAATTATTCACAACTTTGAGTGGAATTCTGTGAATAGTTTAAAAAAACCTAAAAATAAAAATAAAAATAAATAAAAACCTGAAACAAAACTTTTGAAAATGCCAAAATGGTTCATTTTGAAAATATCCAGCTGAATTGAAATTTGCAATGTTTCCTTTGACCCAACCTTTTAAAAAAATATCTTTTAGGTTTTTTTTTTTAATTTTCTGTTTAGTTGAGAAAAAAACAACGTCTGTTTCAGTTCAAAACCAATTTTTTTTTTCAGATTTTTTTAGTTTGGCCACTGAACCAAAAAATTAGTTATTCACTCAACTCAGAGAACTGAACCCTGCTGATTGATCTGGTGATAGGTGAACAGAGTTGGTAGATCAGGCCTAAAAAATCACAGTATTTCCATTTCCTTAGAATAGGAGATAACTGTGATATTTTAGATACCGCTGTGCTAAAAGCTGGGTAAAACAGAGAACCATAGTCTCATTTACACTCAAGCCCATTCACACCAGCGTGGCAAAGGGTCTTAAAGTGGACGCAGTTGTATTTATGCATTGGCCCTTTTCAGTGCCAGAGGGTGTAAAGCAACCTTACAGTAAATGAGAATCAAGCCCTGTCTTTTTAATGGCTAACAGTACATACTAGTAACATTTAGTGTAATAGACTCATAGACTTTAAGGTCAGAAGGGACCATTATGATCGTCTAATCTGACCTGCTGCACAACGCAGGCCACAGAATCTCACCCACCCATTCCTGTAACAAACCTCTAACATATGTCTGAGTTACTGAAGTCCTCAAATCGTGGTTTAAAGACCTCAAGGTGCAGAGAATCCTCCAGCAAGTGACCCATGCCCCATGCTGCAGAGAAAGGCAAAAAACCTCCAGGGCCTCTGCCAATCTTCCCTGGAGGAAAATTCCTTCCCCACCCCAAATATGGCGATCAGTTAAACCCTGAGCATGTGGGCACCAGCCAGCACCCAGGAAAGAATTCTCTGTAGTAACTCAGATCCCACTGCATCTAACATCCCATCACAGGCCATTGGACATATTTACTGCTAATAATCAAAGATCAATTAATTGCCAAAATTAGGCTATCCTATCATACCATCCCCTCCATAAACTTATCAAGCTTAATCTTGAAGCCAGATATGTCTTTTGACCCCACTACTCCCCTTCGAAGGCTGTTCCAGAACTTCACTCCTCTAATATTAGAGGCTGACCTGTAGAAAGAATTATTTACCTCAGGTGCACATTTTACATAAGTAAACTAATTCCTCTGGAACCACCCCTGAGCCACTTCTTATTATATTTGAGCATTTTAACCCATCCTCAACTGAATAACTGATGGTTTAAGAATCAGTCTAAAAATTTTTTTTGACAGCTATAGAGTGGCCTACTGATCTTCCTGTCTTGCTAGGATCCTGGTAACTTATATGGCTACATTACTCTTCTGGGTTCTATTCTTTCTTAAGGCAAATTTAATTGCAAATAATGCACACATTTTTTATCAGCTAAGCATGGGTCTGTGCCTGTTGGTTTTGCTTCTGTTTATCATGATAACAAGTTTCAGGCTTCTTTATAGCAAAATGAGGTGCTTTTGTGTTTATATATTTATATACTGCTCCCTGAATTAATAAATAGACCTATAGTACATGCATCTTAGTATCTCCCATTAAAATATCAAATATTTTGTTTCCTTACCCCCACCTTATTACTTCACTGGGAAATATACAAATCTAACTACAGTATTTCTTTTTCAGGAAGGCTACTGGCTATTGTCATGACCCACAGATCTCAAATCGGCATCTGTAGCAGTCCTGCAGGAATCATCATGCTCCAACCCGCCACCCAACAACTTACTGGCATCAGCTAGAACCAGGACTCCTTGAAGCCTACCTCAGATAGGAGGCTCCACCTCTGGACCCCAATTGGTGGAACTCCAGAACTCCTGATTGGCCCAGTCCCCCTACTTAAGCCTGAAGGACAAACAAGAAGTTGTCTGTACAACTTGGGTCAATTCTGCTTTGGACTGCTCACCCAGTGCTACCTGCTCTTGTATCCTGGTTTCATGATACATGTTTCTTGATCTTGGGTTCATCTCCTGATCTCGACCTCCTGGTTTCTTAACCCAGCTTCCTTGTTTGTATCTGACTATTGGTTCCTGAACTTTTGTTTCTCAACCCCAGCTGGTGTGGGGCCCCACCCCCAGCCCCATTCTAACCACTAGGCCCACCTGCCTATGGCCTGGCCCTGACACCTATGTAATTTGATGTACAGCACAAAACTCACCTCTTCATGATTCATGAGTGCACCAAATATGTTAAATTTCAACATTGGCATGCATATAAACTGTCATGTGGTGTATCCTGCAAAAGGAAACCACACAATCATTTTGTTGCCTTTCCTGGCAGTGGCTGAAACATCAGATAATTAGAGGAAATCTGCCCTCCTCATGAGAACTTTCATGCTGATGTCTTGCTTGGTGTGTATTCAGAGATCTGCCCTCTAGCGGCTGGTCTTGAAGACTCAATGTGGATTACTATCACTGACAACTCTAGAAGGTTCTCCTGTAACTCAAGTGGTAGAAGCTTATGGTTTTTAAAGTCCAAAGATCCTGAGTGCACCCAAGAGTATCACATGTTCTGGATATAGTGGTATATTGGCTCATTGTATGTATGCCATGAAGGAAATGATTACAGCAGAAGCAGAGTCACTTCCTGATCCTGGCAACATGACTTTAACAGTCATCTACAAAGACTTCAGTGAATATATCAACTTCATTAGCCTTGCTGAAGGCACCTGTGTGTGCTTGAGATCTGTCCGATTGTATTTAAAGAATAATTTTTAATATTGATATTTTTAAGAATGCTTGAGATAGTAGGGGCAGAGGGGAGAGCATTCCACAAAGGATCCCTTATCTTCATCCCGAAAACGGCATTAAAAAAGTAATAGAAAATAAAATAAAAAAGTTTTATGCTTTATGTTGGTGACCAAGAGGTATCTATAACCTCTGGGTTTTCCCCAAAGAGGATAGCTGTGGCTTTCTGTAGGAGGAGGTTTTATGTGTCCAACAGGACTCTATTTTTTAATGTGGAAAAGATTCTATGGTCTTAGATTTTGCAGCAGTATGGAGGTTTTTGTTTTGTTTTGTTTTGTTTTTTACAAAACTCACAACTTGGGGCCTGCTATGACTTGACTGTGTCTGAAAAGCATCTGTGAGTGTGCAAAGTACAGTAAATCCTTATTGTCCTGGAAACAGGGTAGCCGCTGGCTTAGTGTGAAGTTGTTTTTTCATTTCTGTATATAGTTTCTGTCTGAAATAAAAAGTTTATCTTGATACTAGTCTGCTCACCTATCAGATTCTACAGGGGCTTTTGAATAAGGGGTTTAAAGCAGAGATAGACTTAAACTGTAAAGTAAGAAATTATATCCTTTTTCCAAAAACCTCAAGACTGGGGATATTTGGATCTAGAGTCACAGAAATGAATGGAGGAGATGCTACATTTAGATCTAGGTTGAGATTCAAAACATATCACCCTTGCAGAGCTTGGAGATGTTTGGGCTCGGGGATTTTGCTTCTGGTCCAGCTCTGCTTTCAGATGTGGTTCTGCTCTGAAAAATATCCCTGGGCTTTTAATGATCCCGTAGCTTATTTATACAGTTTACCAGTTAGAAGATGACTGGACAATCAGTCCCTCAGTGTAAAGATGCACTCTTTTTAGTGTTTTTCTCTTAATTTTATTTTTAAAAAAAGGAGGCATGTGGGAAGCAGGGAAGTGAATTTCAAATATTTAATTGTAAATACAATACAGCTGTGGTTTTTAATCTGCACATGTTCCATTGCATAATTGGTTTGTGACCTTAAAGAGCTGCTTTCTCCAAGGGGGGATGGTCTGGCTCATTGCCAGGTCACCAACAGCCCCCTCAAAAGGAAGATTCACAGAACGTGCATTGTATCCCTCACACTCCTTTAATCCGCAAGTGCACTGCCAATCTGGCACTGGCAGCAACATTCAGGAAACTGAAACATTGTTTCTAAGGCACGATACAATTCACCACCTCCAAGAAAAGTGGCAGGAGGCAATGAGTGGAGTAACTGCCATGCAGGCAACCATAGCATGATTTCATCAATACTTGTAAATCAAACCAGTCATGCACACAACTTCACAAACAAGAGTTTCCTTCTTACAGGCTAGCCACCTTTTATCCTGCTTCTTCTTCCACCCTAATAGGCTGTGTATGCTGTTACTGGCTGGAAGCTGCAATTTATACACTGGGCACAAGTACAGCAGACGTGAGTTTGAAGGACAAGGCAATAGCACTTTCCTCATTAAAATCATTAAGATCCCATTTTAGGAAGTCATCCCTGTTAAGGAAGGGGGCTTAAGCATGTGCTTAATCCTCACTGGGACTTAAGTGCTTAAATGCATTCCTTAACTGAAGCCTAATTTAGTAAACAGAAAGCACCAAATATGCTTTCACTGAGAGCAGAATTTGCCCTATGTGGAAAAATCAGATAAGCCTACTCACCTAGTATTACTTGAATTCTGGAATAAAATAAAAATGTGCAGTTATAAAAGGAATGCAAAAACAACAGCAAAACTAATTACAAGAGCATATAACTGTTTTGCTTATTCTACAGAACATGCATAAGGAAGAAAAATACCTGGAAAATTATCCAATAAACCAAATAATTTTTCAAGTGTGGAGCTTTTCTCCTCCTTGGGGCATATAGCTCTCTTCACTGTAACAAATATCCATATTAGACAAATAGGCCAAATTCAGAATACATCCGCTGGATCCTAAATCCCCAGTCTTGCAAACACATGTACATGAATGTCTCGAGACGTATCAAAGCTTGTATTGAGCTCAATGGGACTGCTCATCTGACCAAAGTTCTGAGCGTGTGCTAAATCTTTTCAGGATCAGGAACTTAGACCTGGATTCATCAATGTGCTTAAGCATGTGCCTAATTTTAAGCACCTTGCTGAATCTTCTATGCCTTAGTTGGTAACTTTTAGAGCTATACAAATACTGGTAAAAGCATTCATGTGACTTTTCTATTTAATTTGCTTCTGTCACGCTTCTGTCCCTTTTATGTCAGCTTACCACGAACATTTGTACAATTGTTTTGTTTTTCAGCCTTTGACTTATTTGAAACCTGATATGGAATAAAAACAACCAACCATCATTTATTGTCATACTTTCTCAGGTCAGTTCCATGGTACCCTAGTGCTTCATTAAAGAACCACTGGCTTTTTTGTTGTTGGCTTTGTAATAAGCTTTGCAGACAACACTCAGGAGAGATGAGTGTAATTGAGAAGAGATGTGGACAGGGCAATAGGTTATTGTTCAGAATCTTAGCTTGTGGCTAAAGTAAATTTAAAGAATGCCATCTTCCAACTGCCTTAGTTATGTCTTAGTAAAGTAAGTGCCCAGATAAGATGATGATAAAAATTCAGGGAATTATAGTGAAACTAAATAAAAAGATATCAAGAAAGGAAACTGCCCTCTAAACTGCACAGTCAGTGGACCCTTCACATTCAGCTCACACCCCTTCATCCTTAAAGATATTTCTGTGGGGTAGGTGCCATCTTAGGATCCCCATCAGTGTGCTTCCATTGCAGAAAGGAGGCTGAAACAGGCATGATTGAGTGGGGCCTTCTGAATTAAATAATTAGACAGATCTCTTCTGGGAGAACTTTGCAGAGATTTCTTTCCCTTCAGTTCCTTCCTCTGGGTTTTACTGTGGGACTGGGTGGCCCAGACCTACAACAGCTACAATAGGGACAGGAAATGAGCTTCAAATGTTGTGCTTGCATAAATCCAGTGTAACTCCATTGACGTCGGTGGAGTTCCCCTGCATGTATATAGGTGTAAAAGAGAGCAGATTTTGGGTCTAAAGAAACTGATTCTGTCTGTACAGAAAATGAGTCAGGAAAAACAATAAAGACAACTAAATTTCAAACATTTATATTTTTCTCTTCTAGCTGGAATTGTGACTTTAAAATCCAAAGACCTAAGTCTGAAGTCCATTTGGAAGATTTCCACTGAACTCATGGTTCTGAATTTTTTTACTCAATCCTGGCACAGGTAATAATAATAATAATACACTAATTAATTAATAAATAAAGTTAATAATAAATAAAAACTCTCACTGAGTTCAGTAGGAAGTTTGCCACAGTGAAGAATTCAGGATAAGGTCCCTGCTAGAATAAAAGAAACTGAAAAGGAGAAATAATCTGGGACTGGTGATTTTGAAATAAGTAGTAACACAGAAAGTGAATTTAGCCTGAGGCTAATATAAGTCTTGTCTTTTTCTCTGACTGGTTCTTTCAATATAGCAACCACCTCCACTGATGAATATATTTACTGCAAAGTGGTACCAACTCACTCACAGAAGTGAGCTTGCGGACAATTATCATCCGCTGAAAGGGCATAAAGTCCTATAAATGAAACTAACGAGTTTGGAGGCATTACTCAGCTAGCACCATATTTGGGTAGTGCCATAAGTAACCTTTGGGGATTAACAAATAGCAAACCAAGATGAAAATTATAATCAGTGAAACGGGAAATTTAAAGGACAAAAGAGAAAACAAGTGCATGGCACTGGCATGGAAGCAAGTACCTAAGAAAGAAGGAAGATAGATGTGAGTCAGAAGCAAGGTATGGAAGCAGTATGGAGAGAGAGAAAGAGAACTAAAATGGAGAGAGAAGGAGAATTCAGAGGCAGAGGTGAAGTAAGAATAAATGAAAGAAGAGGAAGGCAAGAAATTAGCATAAGAAATAATTGCTACTAAAGCCAGGATTGTCTCTATCATTTCAGGAGTCTTTGTGTTGATGGCCAGCCATGTGTTATAAAATCTAATAAATAAAACAACACCCAAGTCCTTTTGAATAGTCCTGCTTAAAGGCTTCTAACAAACTAAAGACTTCATGGTTCTCAAAATATATCACAGTCACTGGAAAAGTGAAAACCAGCAGGGATTAAAAGACGACATTTAGAAGACCCCAGGGTTAAAGTGATGCATGATACAATGTCTATTTACAAACAACCATACATCTAACCTCAGTATCAGCCATGATAGCTACACTGTAAATCATCTTGTCTAAACACACACCTTTTAAGCATTTTTCTTTGCAATATCCCCTAGGCAGAAGTTTCAATTCCTGGATCAGTCTGCTCTTCAAGAAGACAACCAAATGAAATCATTTACTTTCCAATACAAAGAAATCAAAACACCTGCCAAACCTTGTTTCCATTACCAATTTTTATAGCCATCATAATCATGAGAATTGTCATTTATTTTTTACAGTAGTATGTGATGTAGGGTTTTTTGTGATTATTATGGACAACATTTCGTAGTTCTGCTTCACTTTTCATCTGAAGTTCTCAAACATTTCTCAGACATTAATCAGTCAATCTGTGATATGGATAATTGTTGTTATATTTCTTTTGCAGATATGTAAACTGAGTCATAGAAAGGAAAACATTTGGGCTATGAACAGATGTCCTGCAGATGACATCTACTAAGAGGAAGCAAATCCATCTAGGTTATTGTTTATTTAGAGATTGATATACTCTATATTACACATTGAAGACATCTGCTTCCATCACTTGGGGTGAAATTGACACCTGTGCAGAGAAACAGCACAAGGCCTATGCACCATGTAAATCCTACTTAAGCCTTCGTTTGTATAGGGATCAATTTCACCGTGCTGTAAGAGGGAGGTCCATCATCTTTCCAGTATTCTTATTATAATTCTTATTATTAGTGTATTGGTGGTGCCTAAAGGGATCAGTGCCCCATTGTGCGAAACACCATAGTCACACTTAACAAAAAGATACTCCGTGCCTCAAAGAGTCTAACCCCCTGGTCCTGCAAAGAGTTACTTATGTGCTTAACTTTATGCATGGTGAGCAGTCCCATTTAATTCAGTGGGATTACTCAGAGTGCACAATATTAAGCACATAAATAAATCTTTGCAAGTTTGGACCTAAATTATAGTGGAGTGTGAGCTCCGCTATATTTAAGGTTCAGAAGCCCTTTCTCTTTAAAGCTCGACTGTTCTAAGTGCTCTAAAATCCATATGGTTACTTGGATTGCCTTGAAATTTAGTGTTCCTGATGGGGTT
Organism: Mauremys reevesii; assembly: GCF_016161935.1. Lineage (NCBI taxonomy): Eukaryota > Metazoa > Chordata > Testudines > Geoemydidae > Mauremys > Mauremys reevesii. The sequence goes on from NC_052624.1 coordinate 24,476,766, forward strand.
TAGGGTAAGGTCAGTGATCCAAATTTAAGGCCACTTAGCCATGGGGTTCCCAAGAGACACCCTGCCCCCAAAATCAGCTTTACTTAAATTAAACTTGACCTATTTTGGAAGGCTTTTTTGCACACAGACAGAGATGAAACCAGGGCCCAGATTGTCATACCAGGGTCTGAATAGAGTGCATAACATCCACCAGACCTTTGGGGAAAATCAAATTAAAATATTGTTTGAAGAAGAGTTTGCCTCTCCAGTTAGGCACACGCCAAGCAGTTCTAAAGCTCATGCACCTAATGCATTACACTGAGCATGTATGGACAGAGGAGGTAATAGGATTTTTAGCCTTTGCCATTTCATGCTAGCTGAATAGCTCAAGGGGGATGAGCAGTAGCCTGTTCAACATGGTCCAGTATCTCTGCAAGCCCCACACTGGCTCAGAAAGCTGTATTGTTGGGGTTTTTTATTTAATTTAATTTTGTATTGGCAGGGGGGATGCAATCAAAGTATTTTTGTACAAAAAAATAGCTAGGCAAATGGCTGCTGGCATGCATGGGGCATTTTAGGGGATGGGGAAATGGGGGGAAATGGATGAGAGAAGTTTGGGGCTTCATTGAGGGAAAGGGGGACTATAGGGGTGGCTGGTAGGGGAGGGGGGCTCAGGTGAGTGACACTGGGAAGAGGACGTGGGGATGAGTGGCAGAGGACCAGGGCAGAATAAGGGCAGAGTCAACCCCACATTCTTCCCTTTTGTGTGTCTGAGCCCCTCTCCCTACCTATGTGTGTGTGTGCCAGAATCTGGGCCCCCACTACCCCTCTAGTGAGGTCTGAGCCCTACTCCTTGCCCTCCATATGTACTAGGATCTGGGGGTTCCTGCCCACCAATGGGGCATAGATCCCGCTACTCCTCCTATGTGATCCATGCACTGGAGGGCACTTGCCTATCTGGGAATGGGCCAGGATCTGGGGAAGCCCTGCCCCTCTGGGTGTGGAGCTTAGAACAGGCACGCTCAGATCCTATGCCAAGAGCACAATGCTGACACTGAAGTGAGGAGCTGAGAACGGGCATGCTTGAAATTTGTCAGAAACTCTCCAGAACAAGGACCAGTTCCTGCACCTGAAAACTACGGTTTCAGGCTGTATTCATCCCCACTGGGTGTTCCCTTTCATCTGAGAGCATCTCATTGAGGTGAAAGGGACATTTCATGCCTCTCTGAGAGAGTGTTCACTTCAAATGCTGTATTGGCACAGTGTAGCGCTTTAATGAAGATGCTCTAAGCATAGTTAATCCACCACCTCAAGAGGCGGTAGCTAATGTCGGTGGGAGAAACTTTCCTGTTGCCATAGCGCTGTCTACACGGTGGGTTAGGTCAGTATAACTGCGTTGCTCATGCGGTGTGGATTTTTTCACACCCCCTGAGTGACATAGTTATACCTATATAGGTCTGTATTGTAGACTGGACCTGAGCCAGCTATGCTGATGATGATTGTGTAGCACCCTTCCCCTCCACTCTCCCTCTAATTTCATAAAGACTATGCAGAGTGGAGTGCCAGCTCTGCTACTGCTAAATTTGGGAAGTCCCTCCAGTTGAAACGACAGCTCCTCTACGTGCTCTAGAATTGGGGTGCTTACATGGAATTTTCTATTGTGAGGCAAGGTTAGTGACCCAAAGGTGGGGTCATATTGAGCAAGGGGGTTCCTGAGATACAGCCTCCAGGGGAAAAAAATCATGAAGTCCACACATTCTAGCAACTTTGAAGTTTGAAACAGAAATCTGAGAAATCTGACAATGAAATAGAAAGCTGTGGACATCTGGGCAAAAATCTGCCTCTGTCACATGGTGGTGTGGGTGATGGGTTTTGGGGGTTTTATTTTATTTTGTTGAGTAAAGTAATCTGAGTATAGCAGAATATTCAGAGGCTGCTGAAACTATTTGTGAAGTGAAAATAAATTACTCATGTGAATGCTCACTGGGAGGGAAGGATGCTTAAGGGTTCAAGCCCTGAATTCTCCCCTTTCATGTGTGTACTGAGATATGCAGGAGCCCTGATTGTCTTGGGGTGTTGAAGCTGCTCTCCTTGACCCTCTATGTGAGCTGGGATCTGGGGCATGGGGAGTAGAAGTGACAGAAATTTAAATGCCTGAAATCCAGAATACTTATGCTACACATCACCCCTGTGTGGGGTAAGGAGCCCCATTTGAAGGGGGAAGACTGGATGGATTTGGGGAAGCCGGCTGAAGTAGGGTCAGGAATCCCAGCTGGGAGTTGAGGGAGTGAAGACCCCAGCTCAGTGAGCATCATGGGCAACATAATTACCTGAGCAAATGATTTTTTTTAAAGAAAATTTGCTATAGTGCAAATGGTAAAGTATTGAATATCATGGAGTTTGCATGGAATTGATTTAACTAGAAAACTTAATCAATTTCAGTTGCTCCTGTAGATCCATTTTTGGACATACCCAGCCTCTTGTTGTTTCCTGCCTATTTGTTTCCCCTTCGCCAGTCTATTCTTCCACGCAGACATGCACACAGCTCTTCCACACACATACATAGCAGTCTATTCCTCTGCATGCGCACAGCACTGTAAGCTAAGGTACCATTTAAAAGATCATGATTTGGGAGCATTTTCATAATTTCTGTGCCTTCTGTGAAACTGTGATTTACACAGGGCCCTATACATAACCACAGTAGTGTGCAGCCTTCCAATAACACCTGGTCTACACTAAAAAGTTAGGTTGACCCAGTTACACCTCTCAGGAATATGAAAAATCCATACTCCTGTGCAGAGTAGTTAAACTGACCTAATCCTGGTGTAGACAGTACTAGGACAAGGGAAGAACTCTTCTGTTGACCTAGCTACTGTCTCTCCTATGCCTCCTACCCCTCCTGTTGGCATAGGCAGTGTCTACACTGAAGCACTACAGACCATTTCAAGTGTAGACAAGCCCTAAGTTGCTGCCTGTGATATGTGTATGCAGCAGCACAAGGCAGGAGACAGCAAGGAGAAACTTATTACATGTTAATGGCTTCTACTCTGCCAACTAATGGCTCAAAGAGGCAGAAATGGGGAGCGAAACTGGGGCTGTATGTTGCAGGGAATGGTGAGGCAGGGAGGTGGAGGAAAGACACACACCAGTCTTCTCTCATAAGTTTAAAGTTATGGTAACAACCATGTAATAAAACTGTCAATGTTTTGGGACCTATACTATGGTTTAAAGTATCAGAAGGGTAGTCGTATTAATCTGGATCTGTAAAAAGCAACAAAGAGTCCTGTGGCACCTTATAGACTAACAGATGTATTGGAGCATAAGCTTTCATGGGAGAATACCCACTTCCTCAGATGCATGTAATGGAAATGGTGGTGTTAACATGACATCATCTCTGGAATTGGCACTCTCACTGAAGGACTGTCTGTATATGTGGACTCTCTACTCAGACCCTACGCCACCAGAACTCCCAGCTATCTCCGTGACACCACTGATTTCCTGAGAAAACTACAATGCATTGGTGATCTTCCAGAAAACACCATCCTAGCCACCATGGATGTGGAGGGTCTCTACACAAACATCCCACACACAGATGGAATACAAGCTGTCAGGAACAGTATCCCTGATGATGCCACAGCACAACTGGTTGCTGAGCTCTGTGACTTTATCCTCACATACAATTATTTCAAATTTCATGACAATATATACCTCCAGACCAGTGGCACCACTATGGGCACCCCCATGGCCCCACAATATGCCAACATTTTTATGGCTGACCTGGAACAATGCTTCCTTAGCTCTCATCCACTCACGCCCCTTCTCTACTATGCTACACTGATGACATCTTCATCCTCTGGACCCATGGGAAGGAGACTCTGGTAGAATTCCACTATGATTTCAACAGCTTCTACCCCATCATCAACCTCAGCCTGGACCAATCGACATGGGAGGTCCACTTCCTAGACACCATGGTACAAATAATTGATGGACAAGTTAACACCACCCTATACTGAAAACCCACCGACTGCTATGCCTACCTTCATGCCTCCAGCTTCCATCCTGGACACACCACAAGATCCATTGTCTACAGCCAAGCGCTGAGGTACAACCGCATGTGCTCCAACCCCTCAGACAGAGACCAAGATCGCCACCAAGCATTCTCAAAACTACGATACCTGCACGAGGAAATAAGGAAACAAATCAACAGAGCCAGACGTGTACCCAGAAGCCTCCTGCTGCAAGACAAGCCCAAGAAAGAAACCAACAGAACTCCACTGGCCATCACCTACAGTCCTCAGCTTAAACCTCTCCAACGCATCATCAGTGATCTACAACCCATCCTGGACAATGATCCCTCACTTTCACAGACCTTGGGAGGCAGGCCAGTCCTCGCCCACAGACAACCCGCCAACCTTAAGCATATTCCCACCAGCAACCACACACCGCACCATAGTAACTCTAACTTGGGAACCAATCCAAGCAACAAACCTCGATGCCAACTCTGCCCACATATCTACACAGCAACACTATCACAGGACCTAACCAGATCAGCTACAACATCACGGGTTCATTCACCTGCACATCCACCAATGTTATATACGCCATCATGTGCGAGCAATGCCCCTCTGCTATGTACATCGGCCAAACTGGACAGTCCCTATGTAAAAGGATAAATGGACACAAGTCAGATATTTGCTTCTGTGTTTCAAAGGATCCCAAATTCCTGTAAGTTTTGATATTTTTTCCTTAAATCTATGTTTGAATGTGGTTTTTAAATTGGCAATGAAAAGAAAAAAACCCAAAGCCCCTGAGTGTAACAGATGTCCTGTATGCACCAGTTCTATCATGTGATGGAGAGCCAGTTGAAAAATCAGCAATTCTGAGAAAAAATATCTATAATTTAAAATGTAAGATGTAATTGTGTAAGACTGTAGACAATAGCTAAACTGCATTTAGGCTCCCAAATCCTGGTAAGCCCTAATCCAGCAAAGTATTTATGCATGTCCATCCTTGGACTGCTGAACTGCGGCCTAAATGGACCGATTTTCTACAGTTAAGCAACAAACAGCTATGCTGAAATCAATACATGGGGCTGGACGCTCACTGCTACTTAACATTTAACCCACATATGTTAAAGACTGACTTTAGCCTATTTTTGACAATCTTGTCCTTATCAATAAGAGATCTTATCTGACAAGAAGCGGGAGATATTACAATAGCATATTTTTTAGTTCATTCACCATGAAGACTGGGGTGTTTAAAGGGATCTAAGGTTGTCGGTTCCATGAAAGTCAATGGAATTTTGGCATCTAGCTCACTTTAGCTTCTTTAACTAACCCGGTCTTAGTCCTTTTTATCAATTAGCACAAATTATTTATTAATTAAATGATTATAAGGATTTGTTTAAAAAAAACCATTTGGAAGCATAAGAAATGTTATGAAATGTAAGTTTCCTTCTGGAACGCAGTTAGGGCCAAATTCTGCCACCTTTACTCACAGTGAGTAACCCCATGCATTTAAATTGGACTACTTCAGAAATAAGGCTCTATTAAAGAGGCCTGGCCCACAGCCTGTTGCAGTCAATGGGAGTCTTTCCCTGATTTAAATGGGCTTTAGATCAGGCTGATTGTGAGTAAGGGTATCAAAATGAGGTCTTTCTTAATTACCACTCCCACCATTTGAAAGAACAGGGTACAATAAGCCCCTCCGATCTCTGAGTCCAGTGCTTACTCATGCCCTGATCCTACAGTCTTTACTCAGACAAAACTCCTACTGGCTTCAATGGAAATTTTATCAGAGGAAGGACTGCAGGATTTGGTCCTGGCACATGTTTTTAGGTATAAATCACATCTATACTTACTAAACCTGCACCTGTTCACAGTGACCTCAATAATAGTTTTACCATTGACTTCAGTGGGAACAGAACATTCAGGAGGGATAAAACAAAAACCATCTTTTTCAAGGTTCAAAAGAAATTTAGATTTTTTTTATCCCCATTCTTTTTTTATGCCTTTGTACCTTGTGGTTCTCTTAGAAGGAAATACTGAATATCATAAAAGAGAGGCACTTGTTATGAGTAGGAACTTGTTATGAGTAGGCTTGGCAGAATTCTTTTTTAATAATTTTGATGAAAACGATCAATGTTTATTTTTAAGCTTTTTTATTATCGATGTATATGTTCACAGTTGCAAGAAATTATGGGGGTATAAAATATAATTATTTAATGGCAATAGACCATTAAATACAAAACGTTAAAGCATAATGACTGTTTAAATATAAATTGTTGACATCACATGTCAAAATATACAAAGTTAAAATTCTTAGATGAAACTCTAATAAGTTTTCAAACTGCTTTTTTCTTACGTTGCCTATCTGTAAATTTTGATTATTTTCTATGGAAATATTTTTTCATTGGTTTGAGTATATAAAGTGAAATCAACATTTACCAACATTTACTAATAAAAAATTAATCCTTCCAAGCCTACTTATGGGATTTCCAGGACAAGTTTTCAGATCCAAATGTACCAGACAGCTCCAATAAGCATCCAAGTGCTCTGGTACTTATCCAGACTTTTTCAGCTTCATCTTTCCTTAATACTGAGACCAAAGTCATACAACCAAGTCCTAAAGGACCTTGTCTGGTTTCTGTTCAGTCCTTACTCAGGTGCATTCCCTTTGATTTCTGAGTAATGACTTCATATTCTAGCTCATGATAATTTACAATCCTATGTGCCAAATTTATAATAGGATTATTTCTAGGATTAGTAGCTGCCCTCTATACAAATGAAGAGGATATTCTGAAGCGATCATAGGAATCAAAGTGCAATTGTATCTTTATGTAATGTATGGATAATTTGTGTAGGACTGGGATATGTTAAGAAAAAGAGAGATGTGGCTATATTTGTTTTCCTTCCCTCCAATAAAGTTTTTCAGGATTATTTGACTACTTAATTAAACAAACCAAAGAACAACTCAAAAAAAAAAAACCAAGCAAGCAAACAAAAACGTACTTTGTGTTTCTTCCAATATATTTAAAACCACAGAAGACTGACACAGAGCCCTCAGCAATGTCCTGCTCAGAACTGTGCCTACAGCATACACTAAATGGATTGCAAATATTTCTAACAATTGTTATAACATTTATTCCTGGAGTTCAAAATATGAACTATTAGTTTGATTGCGCACATAAGTCACATGTCATTTTTTTCTGTTCTATGATTAGATGAACATAGGTCTTAGAACCTGGTTTCCAGTACTAATAATTTGAATGTTAAATTTAATATGTATTAATACAATTATTTTTCTGTGAATATTTCTCCAATATTCAGTTAAAATGTTGTTTCCATGAATATTCCTACTAATAACATGTGGAAAAAAACAAACAAAAGCATCATGAACACAAGCAATACGAATTTCATTTTTTAAAATCTGAGCACATAGTCACAAAAGAGTTGTTGAAGTATGTACCCAGATTTAATTATTATTATTAACAGTTATTTAGTATAATACATATCTGCAGAAGGAGATATTCCAAGATCTTTTCATAAAAGGCCAAAATGATGAACGTGATACAACTAGAAAATTAAGCTTCTGTCTTTACTCTATATCTTCAAATTATAGTATTTACTTCATATTCTGGCTATATAATTGATATGAATTTAGCATATAAAAGGCTTTCAGTCAGAGCTCTATGATGAAGAGAATAACTAGTTAGCAAGCAAACACAATGAGAAGGGTTGTTTTTTTTTTCACTTTCACTCATCCTAAATCTACTACATTAGTCACCCATAAAGATTTTGTTTTGGTTTATAACTTTTGCAGCCTAAAAATATTTAGTGAAATGTTTAAAAGAGTGAAGAGAAAAATAAAATAAAATATATTAATATCTGAAGTAGCCTCTACAGCTTCTTTGCTTGAGTCAAATTGTGCTAACTTTCTACTCTGAGCAAATCCGCTCTCATAGATGAACAGAACATACCAAATCATGTCTCAGTTTTATCTCCTCTCCTCCATATACTGGCACTAGAAAAGGTTCAGAAAAGGGCAACTAAAATGATTAGGGGTTTAGAACGGGTCCCATATGAGGAGAGATTAAAGAGGCTAGGACTTTTCAGCAAGAGGAGACTAAGGGGGATATGATAGAGGTATATAAAATCATGAGCGATGTGTGGAAAGTAGATAAGGAAAAGTTATTTCCTTACTCCCATAATACAAGTACTAGGGACCACCAAATGAAATTAATGGGCAAGGTTTAAAACAAATAAAAGGAAGTTCTTCTTCACACAGCACACAGTCAACTTGTGGAACTCCTTGCCTGAGGAGGTTGTGAAGGCTAGGACTATAACAGCATTTAAAAGAGAACTGGATAAATTCATGGAAGGTAAGTCCATTAATGGCTATTAGCCAGGATGGGTAAGGAATGGTGTCCCTAGCCTCTGTTTGTCAGAGGGTGGAGATGGATGGCAGGAGAGGGATCACTTGATCATTACCTGTTAGGTTCACTCCCTCTGGGGCACCTGGAATCGGCCACTGTCGGAAGACAGGATACTGGTCTAGATGGACCTTTGGTCTGACCCAGTATGGCCATTCTTATGTACTTATGTTCTCTCTTTGGAATTCTGGGGCTCCTGCTATGAGTGAGAAGAATCTTAGAACCTAATGCTGTGAGTTACTGAACCAAAGGGGGATAAGGGTCTTTGGGAGATACTCTTCAGGAGGTGCTCATCACCTCTCAGGATTAGATCCCCCAAAAAAAGAAAAATGAGGAGCAATGAAAAGGGAATAGAATTTGGATTTACATAGCTCCTTTCATTCTCAAAATAGCCCAAAATACTTTATGTGATATAAGTTAGATACAGGCAGTGCATGGACTGTTTAGGGATACATAGAAAGCATTGTCTGCTTCCCATGGCTCACACAGAGGCCTGGGCATTTTACTAAGTGGTATGTTGCCTATATTCAGTATATACAGTAGTCACTGTGAAGTTTTACTAATTAGAAAAGTGCATCACATGATCAGTATACACTAAGGTGGACTGTTTTTAATGTAGAGAAGTATTAACTTCTTAGTTCACTTTTGATAAACAAATGGAATGTTCATCTGTAACATTACTTGTAAAACAACACCTTACTGGAAAGTATTGTAGAAGAGAACAGACTCCTTTTTATACTGTTCCATTCATGTAGAAAGTATCTCAAAATGAGGCTGAATAATGGTGTACTGAGACAAATTATTTCTGTTAAATGTATAAAGAAAGCATTCCTGTAGTGGCAGACAATATAATTCATCTAAGCCTTCCAAAAGCAATGTGATGACACTCAGTGTCAAGTGCACATGAAGATCTTTTACTGAAAAGAGACAAACTACTTCTTCTTTCATCTGAAGCAGCCTGCCACGATTTGATGAAGCAAAAAAAGTTGGACTGGCTGTCTGCCTGGAATCCTGCTATTCATACAGTTGATCAATCAGTTCATGTAAATATGAAACCCTGTGCATTTTCCACATTTATTCCTCTAACAAGAGGCTAGCGGCGATAAGATTTGACCACCAGTTCCTACCAGGCTGTCTGTAAATAAGAGAAGACATCATCTTAGATTATGCCACTTCTGGCCAGCAGCAATCAAAATGTCACTGACCCAACTGGTTTACATGATGCTGTGGAAAGGCATGACAATCTAGATAAACCCTGCGTCTTTTGGAATGGCAGAATGAATTTCTGCTGAATGCAGAAAGAGATAAAATAAGAATCCAAATAGAACACACCATGCCAATGATACCAATATGTTAAAAAATGCATGAGGTGATTTGACACAAAATGTCTACTAACAGAAAATACTTTCCTAAAGTAAAACAACTGTGAAAACATTACATTCTAAGTATGGCAGATGAAGATGGCGGGATGGGGTTGGGAGTTTAAGCTAGCACAGAAGATTTAGAGTATATTATATCGTAAATTCTTCTGAAAACAAAGGATTTAATATTGATGCACAATCAATATATAAAAATCCTAAAGTGACAAGTTAAGTGGTTTAAGATGTGCTCACAATAATTGAAAACTAAGTCTTCCTAAAGTCCTTTTACAGCTGACTCTAGCTACAGTTTATGGTACAAATGCTTTTCAATTTACAGTTCTACTGACAATCACAGATACCTTGATAGGGCCCTTCTTGAAAGATTTCAATATTTCTAACATTAATGATAAATTCATGCCTCTTTGTTTCCTTGCAGCATCTTCTTTTAAAGCAGCAAAACACAGTGTGGACATGTACTATAACCAAGGAACATATGCTGCTAATAAACAAAAAGTGCATGAATTTGCATTCAAACTGGCACTCTAGAACTTCTCAAGACAAAGATGATACATTTGAAACCAAGTTGCTCCATTACTCCTGCAGTAAATAAATGTGCAGAAGCTGATCTAAGTGTAGGACACTTCATTCTTGTACTGCCAAGCTGTGTCTTTGAACATCTTTCTCACACTATTAAACAATATGTTATCAGATTTTAATATTGAAGCCATTAAAGATTCCCCCCTCACCTCCAGTGTTTTGGCTAATGCATAATGTAGGCTTACACATATGGGACCTATGATGATTCATATCTAGTCCAGAACAGTTGTAATTTGTGATTTAAAAAATATCTTCCTCCCCATATCTGCCCAACCCTGAGTCTTTGATGTAGGCCCCAGCGGTCTACACCATTCACCTGGGGCAACCATTTGCGGTAGAAGGCCCATTGCGTCTGAAGAGAGAAACCAAAACTCCAAGTAGGTCAGACACTTCTTTGGCAGCAGCTGGAGCAGGAGCAGTGCAGGGGGCACCAGGAGGGTACCTGCAGACCCTCTCAGCTCAGACTTAGGCCTCAGTGGTACATCCCCTCTCCACAGGGCAACCCCATGAGGGAGGGCCCCCAAAGGGCAGTAGGGAAGGAGGATGCGGCTGGATTTCACGGAAGGTCTCACACCTTCATAAATCTCAGAGCCTTCTCAGCGGCGTCAGAGTGTTCTGCTCAGTTTTGCTAACAGGGAGATATTTAGGGATTTGAGTTAGGCATGTTTAACTAAAGCAAAAACTCACTAAAAGCAAAACAAAAATTATACTTACAAATGGTTAGATATTATGGACAAGATTTTCAAATAAATTCGGTGCTGATGCAAAATGCATGTGGAACTCTGTCCCTAATTTTTGGGGGATGATTATTCATGCAAATAAAGTGAATACATGTGCAAACAGCCAATCCTGGTCATTGGCATGTACTATTACCTACTTTTCACATGCAATTTCAATATCCGAAGTAGCAAATTACTGGCACAATTCCACACCTACCTGGTGTGAAAACTCTCTCCCTGATATAGCTTTGCTTCTAGGTAATTTTCATAGACAGATTCAAGGAAGAATTAAATTATAGTAAACTCGTTAGTAAGGCTGTGTGTGTGTCACAGAGGTCACAGATTCCGTGACAGGCTCGAATGGCTCAGGCAGCCCATGGGCCAGTCGCACCAGCCACTGCTGGGGCAGTTTGGGTGTGGGAGGGGGCTCAGGGCTGGGGATTGGGGTGCGGAGCAACGCTTACTGGGAGTCTACTCAGAAGCGGCCAATATGTCCCTGCAGCTCCTAGGCAGAGGGGCCAGGGGGCTCTGCGCACTGCTCCTGCCTGGAGGCACTATCCCCACAGCTCCCATTGACTGCGGATCCCGGCCAATGGGAGCTGCAGAGCTGGAGCTCATGGCGGGGGGAGCACGCTAAGACCCCCCCTCCTTCCCTCCACCTAGGAGCTGCGGGGACATGCCAGCCACTTCCGGGGAGCTGCATGGAGGCTGGTTGGCTGCCTGCCAGCCCCACCAATCCTCTCCCCTCCCCCAGCACCAGCAGGGGTCCCAGGCCATATGCCGCTGCCCGTCTACCACCCAGCACACAGCCCCCACCCGAGCACCTGAGGCCTCTCCAACCAAGTTTTAGTTAGGGGTATATAGTACAAGTCATAGACAGGCAATACATTTTTGTTTGCTGCCTGTGACCTGTCCATGACTTCTACGAAAAATACCCATGACTAAAACATAGCCTTACTCATTAGGGATAGTATAATTGCTTGTCTTATGTTCTGTAAAGTACTGTATATTTACTCACTATGAGTAGATTTTAATAATATTCTCTAATCTGTTATATTAATGCAAAAGCATAAATGGATTATCAGAGGTAATAAAGGGGGTTTTATAAATTTGTGAAGAATATAAAGATGAGTTCCTTTATAAATTAGAATGGAAAATTAGAAGGAATCTATAGCTCAGGTATGACAATTAATTCACCCTCCCCCGCTTACTAGTGTTTGGGCTAAGCATTGAGTCAGTACAGGAATAGTATTAGTCCTGTACTCAAAAATAACCTCTCTAGGGGTATGGATGAAGAATTACAAAATAAGCAGATAATGCTATAAGTGGTTATTTAAAGATCAGATATGTCAATCACTTACATGACGCCAAACTGGATCACATAGATCTAGAATGACTGAAAAACAGCCAACAAATTGAACAGATATATATTCACTTGTCCACAAAAACCCTAAAAGCAGAGAGTCATTTATGTAATCTAGGTGGGGGGATAAATTACTTGGATTGGGGGAGGGGCAGAGTTGTGAGGGTTTTGTGGGTTTTTTGGTTTTATTTTTAGAGATCTTGCCCAAATAATTAAAATATGTTAGATGAGGAAAAAATTGTCATCACAAATGTAAATTCTATAAAACTTTCAAGACATTAGTAGCAGAGTATAGTGCTGTATTTACACTGTGGTCATTGACTAGGAAGAAGATATCCTTTTAGGACAGAAATTGGTTGAAGAGCAGGAAAAAAGGAAGTCACAAATGACATTCTCATGAGCATGAATTGATGCAACGTGTTCAGGTCAGAAAAAATATGTATCACTGTACGTTTTCAGCATGAAACTGACATTTCTTCCTGCTCCCGCAAAATTTAAAGTGACATTCTTTTATTTTCCACAGGGAGAGCTGCTATAATTCCCAGCTGAAAATTGGCCTCAGCTGGCATGTAGTAAGTGGGAATACATGTAGATAATAGTCATGAACCAGCAAGCACTGCTTGTTGACCCATTATCAAATTGCTGGTGAGCTATAGTTTCAATGGTAATTCCAGATGACACACATGCTCTCCTTTTTTGTCTATTTCTATAACTTACATTTGCAGTAACACTAAAATTTAGTGCATACTATGACCTGTCTTAGCAGTGTATCCTTTGCTCAAATGAGGTTGATGGTCATGCACTTTTTTTTAATAAAGTGCTCCAATCAAGTACGCATTTCTTTCCCGTAAGTATCACGGCAATGTTAAAGTATAACTTCTATTTCAAAAAAATTGTAAATGGAGTTGCATACTCTTAAATATCACAATACTATTGAGTAAAAAAGGAGGTGGAGATAAGCAGACCAGTGATTGGAAGGATCTCTGACCTGCAATACATAGACATGTGTGAGTTTCTTTTGACTGTTCCTCACCAAAAGCAGGCCATTAATTAAATTGCCATGGCAAAAGAAAAAGGATAAAAGGAAATGGATAAATGGATTGGAAGAGGGGGAGGGACAGAGGGTAGGTTAGGGGTAAATTCTCAGAATGGAGAGGAGTAAGAGGGTGTGAATGGAGGTCAGGGTCCTTCTAGGACCAATCCTATTCAATTTATTCATAAATGATCTAAAAAAGTAAAACAGTGGGAGAGCAAAAAAAGCAGATGATACTCAACTACTCAAGATAGTTAAGACTAAGACCAAGAAAGAAGAAAAGAAAAAAAAAAAAAGCAAAAAAAAAAAAAACCAAAACAAAAAAAAAAAAAAAATAAAAATTAAAAATGAATAAAAAATGTGATAAAAAAAAAAATAACATAAACTACACATAACACATGATGGGATAGGATTTAAACAGCAAAAAGTCAGGAAAAGATCTATGGAGTGGATTAGTTGGAGTTCTGAAGATGTGGTGTGCAGTGCAGAGCAAAAAAAAAAAAAAAAAAAAAATGAGGGAATCATTAAAAGAGATAGAGAATGGGAATATATATTATATATATCCATATATAAAATGAATGGCATAATCTCATATACATGTGTGTGTCCTACTCCTCCTCAAAAAAAAAAAAAAAATCTAGCAAAAGGTTCAGAAAAAAAAAAGAAAAGAAATTTAAAAGATAGAGAAAGGTCCCATATGAGGAAAGATTAAAGAGCTAGGACTCTTGGAAAAGGAAAAGAGAAGAGGAAGGGGATAGAGAGATGATAATAAGTAATAATGAGATGGAGAGTGAGTGGAAAAAAAAAAAAGAAAAATTTATTTAATTATTCAAGAAATAGGGGTCAAAGAATGAAAAAAATAGGAAAAATAGTTAAAACAAATAAAGAAAAAAAGTTTCTTCACACTTCACAGTCAACTTGGAACAGTGGAACTGAGGACTGAGTGAGAGAGGCTAGTGAAGGCATATAACAAAAGGGGAAGGACTGGATAAATTCATGGCTCATAATGGGCTATTAGCCAGGATGGGTAAGATAATGTATAAGAGCCTCCTCCCATCATCTCATCAGGGGGATGGATGATGGGAGAGAGGAGAGAGATCATTTTGCCATTGCCTGTTCCCCTCAGGGGCACCTGGCATTGGCCACTGTCGGTAGACAGATACTGGGCTAGATGGACCTTTGGTCTGACCCGGTACGGCCTTTCTTATGTTCTTATGTTCTTAAGTCTGTGATTATCTTGGAAATATCGTTATAAATTCTGATGAAGTGGGTATTCACCCACGAAAGCTCACGCTCCAATACGTCTGTTAGTCTATAAGGTGCCACAGAACTCTTTGCTGCTTTTACAGATCCAGACTAACACGGCTACCCCTCTGATACTATAATTTCTGAGTAATGTAAACTGATGAGACACATTGGGAAAAATTATTTCTGGTATAACTCTACTGAAGTCATTGGAACTTACAGCAAAGAGAAAATTGGACATTTAGGTGACAACATCACTTCCCTCACTCCTCATTTCACTGCACCAAGTGCAAACTTCTTGTTCTCACCTTCATTTCTTCTCACAACTCTGCTCCTCCAGACTTGTCTGCTCTCATCACTTATCTTAGTTTCCCTGCCTCCTCTACTGCAAGCATGCCAGCCTTGTTTTTTTGGCATCTCATAAAAGTCTTCCAGTTTCTTTTTCCATCCTGCCCCTTACACCTAGAACATCCTCACTGTTCTGATCTGCAAGGTCATGACCCTTTTTTCAAGGTCTTCTTCTGACCCAATGTCTATAGGCAACCAGTCAATTGATAACAGCTTAAAGAAATGAGGAAAGTTGTGACTTTATATATAAAGTATATATATATAAAGTTCCAATGACTTCAGTAGAGTTATACCAGAGTTATACCAGAAATAATTTTATATATATAATATATAATAAATTATATATATATATATATATATATATATATATATATATATATATATATATATATATAATTATCTGGGGGGGAAAAGCATTGCTATGAACATAGTATATATTTGTTTGTATTCCTATTTCATTTTTCTTTGATTGTAAAATCTTTGGGAGAAGGGACCTTAGCTTCATATTTGTTTGTACAGAATTTAACAAAACAGTGCCTGATCCTGACCGGGTCCTGTGGTCACTATCGAAATATAAACTACAGAGCAGGTAGAAGTTGTTTTACATACAACATTTTTATTGAAAATAAGTTTTTTGTCAAAAACCAAACTTAAGAAAAAATAGCTCAGCTAAATGTCTCTCTAAAAAAAATTCAAAATTAAAAAATTAAATAAATTAATTCAGAGAATTTTCATAGGAAAACAAAATAAATGCCTTCATATTTTTGACCATTTTGGCAGTTTTGTCCATCCCTAATAAATAAAAATAATAGTAAAATGGTGACAATCAGCAGCTCTGAGTGATATTAAATGGGTGATATTAAAATACCTGATTCCCTGTTTTGAAGATGATACAATTCCAGCTACACTCTTTCAACCCATTCTTTACAAGATTCCTCTTCCCTCCCCTCAATACACACAGTGGAACTAGTGCTATAATTTCATTTTTGTTTGTGTGTGAGATTTGTATTTGCATGCATGGTATCTCCCTTTCTAACAGAGTACCCCTGAAACCCAGATCTATCAGGGGAAAGTTTCATTTAAACTTGGTTTGGGCTATCAAACCACAATAGCATAAATTACAAATCTATTTATTTTTATGGTGATAACTTGTACTGTATCCAATGTAGACTCATTTAATATTTCAGAGATGTCAAAATAATTCTGTGGAGAGGATGAATTAAAAATATTATCTATAGTCTATTGGCCACACCTACTAATTTAGGGTCCTATACCTCAATTGAGTCACAATGGAGTTCCAACACTAACAAGATAAAGTTTATGCAGTGATGGAGGGTAGAGTATAACATTATTGTTTGCAGATGATAATTGTCATAGATGGTCTAGATAATATTTAGTCCTGCCATGAGTGCAGGGGACTGGACTAGATGACCTCTCAAGGTCCCTTCCAGCCTGTGATTCTATGATTGATTATGCATGATTAAATTGTGATACCCTTTCTTCTTAAGTGGTACTTGCTCAAGTAGTCCTATTGATTTCAATGAAGGTACTACTCAACATGAGTAGGAGTATCAAAATCTGCCCCAGAGCAGATAGACTGTTCCTGACACAATTTAGCCCTGATTTTCAAATGTGCTTCAGCTGGAGATGAGGGTGCTTATGAAAATGAAAAAGACTTCTGAAAATTAGGCCTAGCAAGAAAAATATATATGGTGTAAATTGGACCACCACTACTTCTATTCTTTTTTATTTGGCCATCTGTTCATACAGCTATCTAATCTGAGCTCAGAATTACAGAAATTTTGCAAATCAAGTGCATAACTGCACACCTACATTATTTGAAAATCTGATGTTAAAGTTACATAATTAGCCTTCAAAGTTAACAACCCTCTGTGATGAACCAGTTCAGTTTATATTTGTCAAAGCCAGCATTTCAGGAATTCTGCAAACTTATTTAGAGAAGATTGAGGTTGGGGAGTGGGGCCCAGGAGAAGGTCCCTGCGGTCCCTGAAGCTATTCACCAAAACTGAAAGAATACTGAAAAATGGTGAGGACTCTGAAGGAGGGACTTATATAGAGCTAGGCAAAATAAGAAACTCCTACATGCATCTGCAGTGCTTTTTCTATGAGTAAAGTATAATTGGTTTAGAAATGCCTCTGCAAAGTGGTATCTCACTTGCTTCAACTGTGATGTGTCCCCAGAGAGTTAAACTGTACTCTAGAGTGGAACTCTGGGGAGGGTATACTTTAGTGCCTGGAGTGTCTTGAGGGCTCAGCATGAATATTGGGCAGCAGAAGCATGGGTTCCATTCCCTAGAAGGGCACCAGATGGATAGTGTACCCAGCAAGTGTGCCTGAGGTGCCAGAGACTGTGGCTAGAGGCTGTCCAGACCCCGAGAGGCTCAGAAGCATACAGATTCAGTGAGTGGGTCCAAACATAGCTGACTGGTGAGAATCTGCTAGGACAACTAACACAGGATCATGACAACATATTTGACACCAATGCCATATATCCATTGCAGTCAGGACTGCATATATGCAAAAATATAAACCTGAAAATCACCAGTTATTTCACTCTAAAGTTCTTCATGTTTTAGAACTTAAAAATACTATCAATTTAATTTAACTTGGAATAACAGGCAATAAATAAGCAAGACCTATGTGTATATAACTATAGTATATTTCTAGAAGTAGTTTGGGTAGTCTGTCAATCAAAACTATATATACACAATGAGGTCTAAATTAAGCTGTTACAACTCAAGAAAAAGACCATGGAGTCACTGAGGATAGTTGTCTGGCTATAGTGAAAGAAGTACAGGAAACATTTGACAATGGTTTAATCAGGCCACAACTTTATTATTAGATGTCCGGGACTACCTGGCAGATAAAAGTGTGCAGTGCAGGTAACCCCATTTTTATTCCATAATTACCTGGGGGCTTTTACCAGCTCCCCCTTTTTTCCCAATCAGGTCCCTCTAGCAAATCCAGGGTCTGGACCTTATCATACCCGGGGGCTTCCACCAGCTCCCCATCTTTTTCTATTCAGGTCCCTCCAGCAAATCCATTTCTGGGACCTTACCATCCACCCTCCTCTCGTAGGAGGGTTAAGGTGGGCTATAATAATGGGGGTAGGCTCCCTGCCGTACCAGTCATAGGAGTCCCCAACCATCCCCCATTCACTCCGTTACCGAACACCTCTCTTTAAGACCTTTTCCAAGCCATTTATCCCATCACTCTACCTTTCCTATGGAGTCCCTGCACTGGACATCTGCCACAAGGAGGAACCAGCCATTAGCTTGGCTGCCTCCTCGCCAAATGCCCTCTTTTATATCAGTCAAAAACATGATAGCACCTAAGTCTGACAGGTGAACCCCATCCTCCCAAAACAAATCTGGGGCCCATATACTATGCCAGGATGTGAAATTACTGCCCTCCTAGGGCCCCAAGGAATGTGGCCACCTCCCTGTTCACATACCTCCTTGCCTTGTCCACTGTGGAGGGGCTTATGGCTTCACACTAGACCCTGCGTTGAAGCATGTCTGACCATACAGTGTTAACTTCTGGAAAAATTTCAAGGTTCAGCCTCAAGTCCTTCCTTGCTCCGAGCATTAGTTCCACCCCTTTATGCATTCCCAAATTGTTTTACCCTAGGTCTACCACAATTCTGTCTGGTGGCCACTGATGGGCCCACACAGCATACTGCAGCACTATCAGTTGATCCCATAACATGACTCTTTGCATGCCAAGGGAGTACAGCTTCATCACTGAAGCCCAGCTGCGAACCCTCGGGCAACTTGTGCTGCTGCTGTTGCTGTCCAGATTCTGAATAAGTGGGAACCAAATACATGGGCTCGCAGCCCCAACCTCATCAGCCCCCCTCTCAACACGGTAACAATTTGATATGTTGTGAGGGGACTCCCATCATCATGCATGAAAAGGGGGCCTTCCCCTATGTAGGGCTTCAAAGCCTGAACAGGGCAGAACCCAGGCTCATCACCCTCCCGGGGGATAACAAATTCACCCCGGCCGACTTGATCAGTCTTTGACCCTCCCAAGTGTAATATCACTGAATGCTCATGCCATTGTACATCACGCATTTCCAAAGCCCATCCCATAGAGTCCCTAACAGACCCAAGTACAGCTCGCTGATCCTGAAAATACTATAAAATGCTATCAAGAATGCTGCCCTGAACAAGGCCACCTCCTGTCCACTATGACATACGGCGCCAAAGATCTGCATGAGATCTCTGAGCATGTAAACTGTCATGGGACAACGGGAATCCTCCCTTGGGTGACTGGTATGTGACCACCCTGCCAAAAACCTTTGAACTAAAAAAACACTGCAAGAATTTGGATAACCATTTAGCCTACTGATGAATGTAAAGGAAGAAAGGCAATTCAAGATTGTGGAGGACGCCAGTTGATGGGTTGCCTACGACAGCATGTACCACAGCACCTGTTCCTCTGTAGTGGGCCATATTGTTGACCCACCTTCCGTTCCTGAAATTGTATTAAATCATTAAAGCTTCTCTCATAGCTCTGCCATGTGCACGGAGCAACTGGTCTCCAGACCACACTGACAACCATCTTACGCCAAGGTTCCATAGTGCTAGTGGCATCTGCCTGGGTTTGAAAATGAGATAAGGCATCTGCTATGCCATTATCAACCCCCAAGAGGTTATGAAGTAATGTATATTCCTTGGAGCCTTCTCAGGGGCCAAGCCTTGGGGAAAAAAACCACAAGTTCTCCACAGGCTGCTCAACGTACAGCAGCAGTCAAAAAAGCTAACAGAATTTTAGGGATCATAAGGATAATGCATAGATAAGACAGAAAATATCATAATGCCACATTATAAATCCATGGTACATCAATACCTTGAATACTGCATGCAGTTCTGATCGCCTAATCTCAAAAAATATATATTAGAATTTGAAAAAGTACAGAGAAGGGCAACAAAAATGATTATGGGTATGGAACAGCTTCCATATAAGGAGAGATTAAAAAGACTGGGATTGTTTGGCTTGTAAGAGACATGACTAAGGGGGATAAAATAGAGGTCTATAAAAGTATGAATGGTGTGGAGACATTGAATAAGGTAGTGTTATTTACCTCTTCACATAACAGAAATACCGAGGGGTCACACAATGAAATTAATAGACAGCAGGTTTAAAACAAACATTAGGAAGTACTTCTTCATACAACACAGTCAACCAGTGGAACTCATTGCCAGGGAATGTTGTGAAGGGTAAACGTATAACTGGATTTAAAGAAGAATTAGATAAGTTCATGGAGGATAGGTACGTCAATGGCTATTAGCCAAGATGGTCAGGGATGCAACTCCATGCTCTGGGTATCCCTAACCTCTGACTGCCAGAAGCTGGGACTAAGCAACAGGGGATGGATCACTTGTTAAATTGCCCTGTTCATTCCCTTTGAAGAATCTGACTTCAGCCACTATCACAAAACAGATACCAGACTAGGTGGACCATCGGTCTGACTCAATATGTCCATTCTTATGTTTTTATGTTCTTAAAAGCCAGACAAGTATGCTACTGAAGTTCTAATTTTACAGTTAAATGTAAATGGTACTATTATAAGAGCCCCAGATTTTATATGTTAACTCCATATTTTTAAAAACATAAGTAATGTGGGTTTAAGGAAGTATGTTTAAGGATGAAATGTTCTAGGGAAAATTATTCAAATGGCCGGACAAGTAGACAGACATCTTAGACTAGGGTAATATACACAAGACTTTGCTGAGAAGAAAAGCTTGTGATTTTACAGAGATGAAATTTCAAATGTAGTAAACATCCACAGAGAGAAATATGTCTGTCCTTAAATACTGTTCCTAGGACTTTTTGTTGCAATGCAAGTAAATACGCAGTGGAAACTGCACATTCGATGTCTGAGGAATTCATGGTGCGATAAAGAAAATAAGAACCTCCAAGGGAATAATTGCTTCACTGTGGGGAACTGATGCAACTTAACTTGAACTTTAAATCGATCTGCTTTCTTATTTGTTACTGCTGGTGCACAGTAGCATGAATAGAAAATTGGGCAACTATAAAAAGGTGGTTTTAATATTATGCAGTATTTTAATGCTATTAGTGTTTTAATGAATGTTGGAGGCTTTTTATCCCCATCTCGATTCTCTATAAGTTATAGAGAATCAAGATGGGGCAAAAAGCCTCCAACATACATTATATACAACATATATTAAAGGCAGAATCATACAACTGGATGCTTCTAATTATGAATTGAACTGATTGCTCTGAGCCCAGGGAACAGAGCATTGAATAGCTAGTCTCTATCTCTCCTTTTTTAAAAAAAAAATAATGTGTTCATTATCATCCATCGGCTGCAGAACTGTGATCATTACCATATTTCAATAGGTACCCTGTGTACTCATTCATGCTATGTCCGGGCAGAGGGCTTACAGGATTACATGCTTGATTTCCCCTGAAAGCCTCCCTTTCCGGTAAATATTGTGGCAATTTGAAAGAATTACTTTCTTGTGTCCCTCTCAGTTTTTCCAACTATTTTTGATTTGATGGCACCAGCTGGTAGTCACTTAAGGGTGACAACACCACTCTCATCATCTCCGTGTACAGTAGACACGTTATGCTTCCCAATCACAGACAGGGTCCCCAGGGGTGAAAAAGGAGGAAGAGAGGAAGCAAACTGATTGGTTTTCTCTGCAGATGGGGCTCTAGGTCTAACTTATTTTCCCTCAAGAAAGTAGTCCCTAATATATGTTGCAATTTGCAAATACTAGTTGAGATTTTAAAGCCATCTGTTTGAAATAGTTTGGTTAATTTCAGTCAACACTCAGTTTATTTCCATATTTTTATCATTATATTACTATGTGCTGGGGGAGGGGGAGGGTAGCCATTTTAACTTCCAATTTATGCTCTCATCTATATGTGCTGGTTTCTTTGTCCAGAGAAGTCCTTTAAACGTTGTTTCATGCCCTCATCTGTTTTTGGTTTTCCATCACCGCTTTTTAAATTTGTTCTAAATTTGTTCTTGAATTGAGGAACTGAAATTGACTGTCACTATTATCCCCTAGTCCTAAGTGTATGGATCAGGCAAGAAATAATTATGTAGCAGCTGATTTATTCCTATTTGAATACTGAAAATTCTCCAAAATCATATATATGATGTATATGTGTACGTAGAAAGGTTGGCCCTTGACTGAGTTCAATATTTTACTCTTAAAGATGCCAATATGTAAATTACCCTTGACTGGTAAGAATAGAGAATTAATCAACTGGTTCACAGGATGTGTCTTCACAAGATAAAAGAATGAAGAATTGGTTCACCTTTTGTATATTAGGAAGAGAGGATAGGTAACTTGTCCAACATCGCACACTCACTCTGTGAGAAAGCTGGAATCTGGTCAACACATGCTGAATCCGTCTCGTGATTTAATCACAGAACATCTGGCCTGCACTTAAGTCACTGAGTTTCAATTTGAGGCACTACCCAATCCTTTATAACACTACTTCTGAAGAGATTCTATTAAGAATTTGAGCAATTTCATTACTGAAAGCCCAGTTTCCGGAAAATTGCTATTCTAAGTTCTTTAGGAGATGTTAGTTTTTAATGTTGAAGTTGTGAGAATCAGTGATGATACATATACATGAGGTTATTTGCTTAGATGTCTCTCTAGGTACTTATACAACACTCATCACCACAATATCTAAGGATCTCAAAAATATCTTCACAAAGACCCTGGTGAATTAGGGAAGTATTATCATCCCCCACTTTACAGATAGGGAACCTAGTTCAATGGGACCTTCCATTTATTTCAGTGGGCGCTGGGAACAGCAAGCTGCAAGACTTAAATCTCTCTCAGCACATTTGTGGCAGAGCCAGGAATTGAACCCCAATGAACTGAGTCCCAGTCCAATGCCTTAGCCACAAGAACAGTCTTTGTCTCTCTTGCTAGTACTTATTTGCCATAATGTTAGATTAGTTATAGTTAGTACTCAAATCAAATACACAAAAAAAGAGAGATTAAATGCTGTGTGATTGTTTGGGTTAGGTCTAGTGGTTTGAATACACCAGGAAAAATGAGCTTTTATCGTCACGATATCAGAAAATAAAATTGAGGCCTTTTTGCACTGAATACAGATTTAAACACAAATATGAACCCAAACATAAATCTAAACCTAGGAGGAAGTAAGATTAACTGTGACCTAGACACACCAGAACATCAGGAGGGCTGGACAATTTGATCTTCCTCCGCAGGCCTCCTGAATGGACTTTTCCACCCAATTCCAACAATGGGCTCCTTGATCCTCATCACCCAGACCTTGTGAATACATTTGTTTTTTTCAAGATTCTTATTTGCTTGTGCATGGTGCTGAGAACCGTTCACATTCATTGATGTCATTGGGACTGAAGGGAACTGCCCATTTTGTTGAAGGTGATCATCAACACCTCACAGTTTGGATCCTGAAATCACTACTGTGAATGAGTCCCCTTGGGATATCAAGCATGAATACCAATGAATCTGCCTTAATGAGATCCTATATGTCAGAACCCTGTGAAACAAAAAGTTAGCCATGACCTTATCCCAGCATTTTGAAAGAAATTATGCTATGGGCTTGGAGTTTTATGTAATTTATTTATTTATTATGAGTTCAGAATTCACACATAAAATGAAGGCAGTAAGGACCAATCCTAACTGCTCGCCATCCCTGTAACTGAAAAGAAAATTAAAATAGTTTGAAGTATGAAGACACACATATATACATTCCTGAGCCCCTTCTATAGTGTCTATACCACGCTGACACCACAGCGAACCAGACGACAACTTCCTCTCACACTCTTCTTCCTTATGTACAAAGGAAGACTTATATATGTGTAAGCCTTGTTTGGTAGTTCTTGGCTTCAGTCAAAACATAAGACAGTTCACATTATGCAGCAAATATCATACATGGTATAAGCCCCAAAAGTCTTGTGTTGAGAAGTTTCCCACTGAAATTTGCTGTTGCCTTTGTACAGAAGGAAAGAAGAGTGTAAGAAGAGGTTGTCTGGTTGCCTGTTGTGTCAGCATGGCATAGGCACTATGGAAGGGGCTCAGGATGTCTAAAGTGAAGAAGAATTAAAATTAGCAATTCAGCTAAAAGGCTGCATTCCTGAAGGTATTCTCATACTTCTGGGTTTCAGTGAAGAATAGAACCAGAAGCATCAGAATATCAGGAGGGAGAAAGGCTGTTCTTACCAGCAAAGACTAGAACCGTGAGTGCTATAAAACAAAGGAGTCTAGTTACTACTCTCCAGAAATTCCTACTTTTCTGACATTTTCAGCCCAGCATTGCATACCCAGGAGATCTGGATAATTCAGATAAAATTTGGATCCAGAATATATGGATTTTAATATGAACTGTAACTTGGATTCTGAACCTTGTGTGGTTTGCACATTCTTATTCTGTATTATTTATTTATTTTGTATTACAGTAGCCTGTTGGAGCCCCAGTTATGGAACAATACAAGCACAGAAGAGAAAAATGGTCTCCGCTCAAAAAGCTTGCAGTCTATTTGTTGTACACTTCAGTGTTGTTGACATTTAAGGAGAAAAACATTAGAAAAGTACTGGGATTGTTTTCAGTCAGTCTTCATGAGGCAAGATTTGTTTAAAATGCAGCAATAAAATTGGCAAATATAGTCAATTAGCTGAATCATACATTATGCTTCTAGCACCTTCCAACCAGGGTTCTAAAAGTGCCTTATAAAGCTGGGTAAATATTCTATTGTTCCCATGTACAAATAAAGAAACTGAGGTGCACGGGAGCATAGGACCCAATCATGATTTCAGTGGGAGCAGATTACTCTTATTCTTGTTCTTTACAGGATCAGGTCCTAAGTGTCTTGATCTAGGTCACCCAGCGGGTGAGCAACAGGATCCTGACTAGAAGCCAGGTTTAATGACTCAAACACATTATTTCTCATGATGGATGGATGGGTGAATAGAAAAAACCTTTTAAATGGGCATGAGACAACATCTGAATAGCTCAGGGGTGGGCAAACTTTTTGGCCTGAGGGCCACATCAGGTTTCAGAAATTGTATGGAGGGCCAGTTAGGGGAGGCTATGCCTCCCCAAACAGCTGGCCATGGCCTGGCCCCGGCGCCCTACCCCCCTCCTGGCTCCTCACCCCTGATGCCTCCCCCGGGACACCTGCCCCATCCACCCTCCCCCCGTTCCTGATGTCTGCCTGGGACCCTTGCACCATCCGCTCCCTGTCCCCTGACCACCCCCGGAACCCCCACCCCTGATTACCCCTCCTCTCATTCCAGACTGCCCCCTAGGACCTCTGCCCCATCCGACCACCCCTTCACCCTGTCTTCCCCCGGCACTCCGGCCCTTGACTGCCCCCTGCTGCCCAATCCAACCCCACCTCCTTCCTCACTGCCCCCTGGGACTCCTGCCCCTATTCAACCCCCCTTCTCCCTGCCCTCTGACCACCCCAGCCCCTATCCACACCTGCACCCCCTGACCTGCACCCCCCGAATTCCTCTGCCCTCTATCCACCCCCCCCCACTCCCTGCCCCCTTACCACACTGCCTGGAGCACCTGTGGCTGGCGGTGCTACAGCTGCGCTGCCTGGCTGGAGCCAGCCATGCCACCGCGCAGCTCAGAGCCCGGGTCAGGCTGGGCTCTGCAGCTGCACTGCCCCAGGATCTCACATCCTGCCACCCAGAGCATTGCACCAGCGGTGGGGCAAGCTGAGGCTGCGGGGGAGGAGGAACAGTATGGAGGGGCTGGGGCTAGCCTCCCAGGCAGGAGCGCCGCCAGTTTTTTTGGTGCCCTAGGCGGCGGATATATCTGCCCCCAAAATGGCGCCCCCGACAGAGGCGGCAGATGGTCCCATCCCTGAAATACCGCCGACTACTGGGGCGGCCGCCGCCCCCCAAATGTTGGTGGTTGCGCCGGCCCTGCTCCCAGGCCAGGAGCTCGGGGGCCAGGCAGGACGGTCCTGCAGGCCGGATGTGGCTCATGGGCCATAGTTTACGCACCTCTGGAATAGCTGCTAGGAATTAAAATAATGGCAATTAGTTGATAAATATATTTTGGGGCTTAATCCTCAAATCCTTAAATACAAAATTTCTCTGGGGACCAATTCTGAAGTGCTTACTCTTTCAAAACTAACATGGACGTCACTGGGATTTTTATCAGAGGGGTAGCCGTGTTAGTCTGGTTCTGTAAAAGCAGCAAAGAATCCTGTGGCACCTTATAGACTAACAGACGTTTTGCAGCATGAGCTTTCGTGGGTGAATACCCACTTCTTCGGATGCAAGTAGTGGAAATTTCCAGGGGCAGGTAAATATAAGCAAGCAAGAAGCAAGCTAGAGATAATGAGGTTAGATCAATCAGGGAGGATGAGGCCCTGTTCTAGCAGTTGAGGTATGAAAACAAAGGGAGGAGAAACTGGTTCTGTAATTGTCAAGCCATTCACAGTCTTTGTTTAATCCTGAGCTGATGGTGTCAAATTTGCAGATGAACTGGAGCTCAGCAGTTTCTCTTTGAAGTCTGGTTCTAAAGTTTTTTTGCTGGAGGATGGCCACCTTAAGATCTGCTATTGTGTGGCCAGGGAGGTTGAAGTGTTCTCCTACAGGTTTTTGTATATTTCCATTCCTAATGTCTGATTTGTGTCCATTTATCCTTTTCCTTAGAGACTGTCCAGTTTGGCCAATGTACATAGCAGAGGAGCATTGCTGGCATATGATGGCATATATTACATTGGTGGACGTGCAGGTGAATGAACCGGTGATGGCTGATCTGGTTAGGTCCTGTGATGGTGTTGCTGGTGTAGATATGTGGGCAGAGTTGGCATCGAGGTTTGTTGCATGGATTGGTTCCTGAGCTAGAGACAATGGATCTTGTGGTGTGTCCGGGAGGTAGGCATAGCGGTCAGTAGGTTTTCGGTATAGGGTGGTGTTAATGTGACCATCACTTATTTGCACCGTGGTGTCTAGGTGTTCCTAATGGTCCCATTGTCTACAGCCAAGCACTGAGGTACAACCGTATCTGCTCTAACCCTGCAGACAGAGACCAACACCTTGAAAATCTCCACCAAGCATTCTCAAGACTACAGTACCCACACGAGGAAATAAGGAAACAGATCAGTAGAGCCAGACGTGTACCCAGAAGCCTCCTACTGCAAGACAAACCCAAGAAAGAAACCAACAGGACTCCACTGGCCATCACATACAGTCCCCAGCTAAAACCCCTCCAACGCATCATCGGGGATCTACAACCCATCCTGGACAATGATCCCACACTTTCACAGGCCTTGGGTGGCAGGCCAGTCCTCGCCCACAGACAACCTGCCAACCTGAAGCATATTCTCACCAGCAACTGCACACCGCACCATAGTAACTCTAGCTCAGGAACCAATCCATGCAACAAACCTCGATGCCAACTCTGCCCACATATCTACATATCTACACCAGCAACACCATCACAGGACCTAACCAGATCAGCCACACCATCACCGGTTCATTCACCTGCACGTCCACCAATGTAATATATGCCATCATATGCCAGCAATGCCCCTCTGCTATGTACATTGGCCAAACTGGACAGTCTCTAAGGAACAGGATAAATGGACACAAATCAGACATTAGGAATGGAAATATACAAAAACCTGTAGGAGAACACTTCAACCTCCCTGGCCACACAGTAGCAGATCTTAAAGTGGCCATCCTGCAGCAAAAAAACTTTAGAACCAGACTTCAAAGAGAAACTGCTGAGCTCCAGTTCATCTGCAAATTTGACACCATCAGCTCAGGATTAAACAAAGACTGTGAATGGCTTGACAATTACAGAACCAGTTTCTCCTCCCTTGGTTTTCACACCTCAACTGCTAGAACAGGGCCTCATCCTCCCTGATTGATCTAACCTCGTTATCTCTAGCTTGCTTCTTGCTTGCTTATATATACCTGCCCCTGGAAATTTCCACTACTTGCATCCAAAGAAGTGGGTATTCACCCAGGAAAGCTCATGCTGCAAAACGTCTGTTAGTCTATAAGGTGCCACAGGATTCTTTGCTGCTTTTACTGGGATTTTTGCCTGAGTAGACTTCAGGGTTGGGACTATAATGGACAAAATACTTTCTGAGAATAAAGAGAGAAAACAGTTAAATAAATCTTTTTACCAGCACATATATTGTAGTCCCTGTAATTTTATTTGACCAATTGCTATGTGCTTAAGCAACTCTTTCCCGTGGAACATCTGTCAAAAGAAATTGAGTTTTAAATCCAGTTGTGATTAGAAATAGTTGCAATCTCAGTTATGAACAGATGAAAAAATCTAATATTTGCTAGATTTTCATTATCTATCTCAAATGAGGACAAGTAGTGTTTAATAGCTAGCAATTCATTAATGGGTTTTGTTTGTCCTCCGGAAACCCTGCTCTCTAAGTCAAAACAGTGAAGATTTTTTTCACCTCAAAAAATCAAATATGTATCCTCACTTAGTTATCTGAGGTGGATTTTTTTTCTAAAAGAAATGAGTGGGATGAATACAGCCAGAAGAATGCGGTATGTCTGAATAGACTAGAGGTTTTGTAAGAGTTTCAAATTAAAGCAACTATGCAACAGCAACAATTTTCTTTTAAAAAAGTAGAAAATTAAAGAGTATTAAGTAATACTAAGAGACCAAAAGGTACAGGACAGGTAGCTTTTGTTTATATTTTAGTATTGCCTAGTAATCTATAGACATTTTAACTACAGGATTGATCCAGCATCCACTGAAGCCAGCAGAAAGCTTTTCACTGGGTACTGGATCAGGCCATAGTTTTAGGTTATGCTTCTTATCCTCTACCCTTTGCTGCAGAAGAAATGCTTCACAGCAAGACCTGTCATAATGCAGTTTTTTTTTATTCCAGTCAACTCATTATGACCCAGATTTTTTTAAATAATTTTGAACTTTTTAAAGAAAATTTGGTGCCAGTAGATTTGTCTGTCATATATTTAGAAGATAATTAATATTGCTAATACATATCCCTATTACATTAAGTATACAAGAATATTTTGCAGATCCTGAATCTCCATGCTTCGCAGACTCTATGTAATCTACATTCCGCTCTCTGTCCACTCTGCTAAAATCTCAGAATACTAGGGTCACCTATAGCACTCTTATTTATGATTAAGTCAAGAAATTCTTCTCTTACACTGATTGTCTGATATTTGCACTCTCCTTCTGCATCTTCATGACTCTGCTTTTTGAACTGTCCTCCAAATTTCTCCTTAATGGTTTCTCCTACTTTCTGTCCATTGTACTCAGAACTCTATCTTAATAGCCTTGTCTTTTCTCCTGGGAGTTCTCATCTGTTCTCATGACTTTATCTGGAAATCAATGACACCCAAATCTTCTCCCTACCCATGACATTCCCACTTCTCACCATCACATCAAATTAACCATGCCAAAAACTTTGCTCACTATTTTTGCCTCCAGACTTCCTTTCTCCATCACAGCTGAAAAATCATCACACCTTCATGTCATTCATGCCTGCAACTATAGGTGCTGGAACTAGGTGTGCTGGGGGTGTGGCTACACCCCCTGGCTTGAAGTGGTTTCCATTATATACAGAATTTACAGTCTGGTTCAGTGGCTCTCAGCACCCACTATAAAAATTGTTCCAGCACCCCTGCTTGCAACCATGCCATAGTGTTTGTCCCCTCAATCTGTTTTTCACATGTAAGCATTTGCCAAACACTCTCATTTATTTCCCTACACAATTAAAATTCTAGCCTTCCTGATCTACCTGTTTCTCACTTTGCTCCAGTGGAATCTTCAGAATAGTGCTGCCAATATCCTCTTTCTCCCCTCTTTCAATACCTTCCTTCATCCTTCAGCTCAGCGTACAGCGTCTTGTTCTGCCCCTCCACTATAGTAATGGCCTCGCCAAGTTTTCACTGACTTGGTACCATCATCTAATACATTGACATGTCCTGAAGATACCCCTGTGAGATCTATATCCTTTATTGCAAACATCTATTTGCTTTTCTTCTCTAGATTGCCTTCAAGAAACCTGAGAGAATAGTTTTATCCAGGTCATACTACTTTACTAAATATTTGTGACATTGATGATGTGCTGTCTCACATCTATCAATGACCTCTTGGTTAACTTAAACAGAGACCTTTATCATCTTTTGCTCCATGCCATTGTCCATTTCTAGGTTTTTCATAGTCACTCTTCTTTCATTTGTCTTAAATTCATGTGTAGTAGCCATTTTATCCTCTTATTTTTATCCTTACATCGATGTGTGTTTGCAATATACAGTAGCTGACCAACTGCTATTTAAATAATGACAAAATACTCCAGACATATATTTTACACATCATAATATTGGCCCCTCTATGTAAGAGGTTTTTCATATCTATGTTCAAAGTTTCTGTTTTTATTCTTAAATATTTTCATATGTAAATTAGCCTGAGCTTGTTACCTTAATCATTCCCTTCTTCATAGAATTTATCATCAGAAGACAAAGAAGCCACAGCGTGAAGAAGAACTTGTTACCTTCTGGAATTTTGCTTAAATATTGTTCTTTCAGGTTTGATTATTTTTTTGGGGAAAAGAACAGAATCTTGGAAAATGAGTGAATACAACATACAGACTCTTTAGTTACTTTGTGCTTCCCACTGAAAGGAACACAAAGAACATACAAACATTAATTAATTTGACCTTTGTGGTAGGTAAGTGTTTTGCAGAGAACACTAAAGTACGGGGAAGTTAAGTGTGTGGTCCAATGTCACAAACCAATTATTTGACACAGCTGAGAAAATCTGACCAGCTGAATCCCATTCCTGTAACTTAATCATCCTTCCTATGCCTACATTCTTGAGTTTGAATTTTGCAGTTATTACTAAATGTCTTATATTATTCTTCTTAAAAGTTTCTAATAATTAATTATTTGAGTGATTTCTTCACCAGAACGCAAGTCTCAAGGAAATATT
Source organism: Mauremys reevesii (assembly GCF_016161935.1). Taxonomy (NCBI): domain Eukaryota; kingdom Metazoa; phylum Chordata; order Testudines; family Geoemydidae; genus Mauremys; species Mauremys reevesii. The sequence continues at coordinate 24,507,814 of NC_052624.1, forward strand.
GATTCTGAGTTCTTCCCTTAATGGGGAAGATATGCAACATAGCAATGACAAGGGGCCAAACTGGAATCCTGGATCTGCAGAGCAAACAGTGCACAATAAATTCCTTTATCACATGACTACACAATTCGCCACATGGCTCTCACCTCCACGTGTGTATATGTACATATGTGAGTGTGAGAGACACTCGTATTCACACAATATAAAATTTACTCCATGGAAAAGAACTATGCAAAGAACATGTTAATGGCGCACCATTAAATATTCAGAAGTCAGGAATTGCCAATCACGGCAATGTGCATCCTTGTGTACATGCAATATAATGCATGAAGTCTTCTGATTTGCAAAGTGTAAGAAGATTCCAGTCTGGCATCTGATTTTCACCCCACAGTAAGCAGCGAGGTCCTAAACCTGAAGCCACTCAGAGAAAAGAAAGACACTCCAGAATTATTAGCAATAAACCAAAGAAATTATTTAAGAGAACAAACATACAAGACAATTGTAATGGCATTAGTACAACAAAAAGAACAGGAGTACTTGTGGCACCTTAGAGATTAACAAATTAGTCTCTAAGGTGCCACAAGTACTCCTGTTCTTTTTGCTGATACAGACTACCATGGCTGCTACTCTGAAACCTGTCATTAGTACAGCAGTATGTTATATTTCCAGCACCCAATAAATTTCTGATATTCACAAGTATTCATTGTTGGAGTGACTCACTATAGACCTGGAACACTCAAGCTTCAAAATCAGAGATGTTTTGCACTTCATTTTAAACAAATCCGAAAACTGTATTTGAGGTTAATGGCAGAAATCTAATTCCCTCTGGGTTGACAACGTGACCGACAGTGGAATACTGCACCTGAAGTAGCAGACTAAGGTCATATTTCCCTGCCATTAGATTCACACTGATTGAATCTAGAGCCCAATCATTTTTTCTCTAAAATGAAAACTTATATTTAATATTTATATTGCACCTTTTTGAAAAGCAAAAATAGGGAAAGTTATAACAATTTAATATTAATCTATACATGAAAATCAAAGAGTACAGAATGCAATTTTCTTCTAACAAGCAACATGATTTACAATATATGGATAGAGAAAGCTAGGAACACATTGGTTCAGCCAAAACAGAGAGAAAATAATGTCTTGAAATTGCACCTACCAAGAGTCAAATTCAGAGATAACATAAACACTGGTGTACACAGTGCAAAATGTTAACGACAAATGGGTTGAGGGGGTATTGTCTTTATACCCACTCGTTCATTGCTTTTTCTTGTAGAACTCCAGCCTCTGCCCCCCCGCCGCCCCCTTTTAGTTTTGACCAGGTTACGCTCATTGACACTGACTTATTGATGCGTAACTTACACCATCATTTACATCACCTCTGAACTTGGCCCCAGGACTTGAGGTGGAGACAGCTGTCCAGCAGAGATTAGGTTTCTTCCAAACCAAATGCTTCAAAGTTACACACTCATTTCCAAATGCCCACTAGGCTTTTTTTTTTTTTGGAGAGCAAGTCAAAACTCACACCTTTAAGCCGTCAACCAACCAGCCAACCAGGAAATTTCAAACTGCTTCAACTGCAAGAGCCAACAGTGCAGCTGAAACCACAAAGTAGCAGACTGGATCAGAGCCCTGCATTGTAGTCTTGTTATAAGTCTGATGTATAGGAGCAATAAGGATGAGAAGGAAGGTCAAGGGTTGTGGGAGTATGTTACCCATTCCTAGTTATGCCCACAAATTAAAAAAAAATAATAAGAAAGGAAAGAAAGAAAAAAGCCCCACTCTTCAAAGACATGGTAGATTGTTCCTTTTGTTTCATATAAATGAGACTGAGCACGTTCAGTTTTGTTCCCTCTTGACTTACAAATTTAGCGGTTTCTAAAAATGTGAAGTTTTCTGTATTCCCCCAAAACATAACTGTAATTTGCTTTCTGCTGTGCCAGAAATAATTAATATTAAATTGTCTATATGCGCAAGTGTTCTTGAGACAAAAACCAACCTATTAGTCTTCTGAACTAATCTGTCATTCTAATATCTGATTGGCACTGCCAACGCAAATTAATTAATTTTTGTTGTGGTCGTTTTGTTCCTGGGCTCATCTTCTGGCTATTTGTGCAGTGCCCAGGTCCACTGTCCAAGGGTTTGACTTCTTGATTTTTATAATTTGTCAGAAATAGATCTACCACCATGTCATGGGGAAACAACATAGTTTATTAGCCAGCAAAGCAAAGAGACCTAGGTTCCATTTTCAACTCAGCCACTAACTAATTATGTGATCTTGGGCAAGTCACTTTATAGTCTATGTGCCTCAGTTTCCCTGTAAGTAAATGGTGTTAATAACTGTCTATAACTTTCTAATTCATCCTACACCTTTGTAAAATGCTTCGAGCATCTCTGGTGAAATCTGTATGTCAGGACTATTTTATTAATTTACTATTATTTTCTTTCAATATTTCGGAGGCTGACAGTCACTGCCTGAAATAATTTTCTTTCAGGTTGAAATCAACACCAAGAGACTTTACCAGATGCTGAAAAATAACTATTTTTAGCTAGAGAAGTCTGAGTGTTTGAAAGCAGTCAAATTGGGTGGAAATATATGCTACCCAATACATTTCAAAAGGTTCCTCAGATTATTTTCTACATTCAGCACTTTACAAACTTGGGCCTATTCAATGAAAAACATTTTCCTTAGTAATGTTAGGAAGATTTCCTTTCCTGTTTGGAGAGAGTGAGAGACAGAATTAAACCCCTTTGAAAAGATCTCATTTTGTGTGTAGTGGTGAGGCTCAGCTATTTCACAGTTATAGCAGGAGATCTCACAAAGAAGAGAGGGTGTTAAGAGACATCACAAGGATGATAATTTATGTGGCAATTTCCAACATAGCCATCCAGTTATTTAGCTGAACCACTGTATTCCTAAAGGAGTAATACACTTTTACACGTTGAGACATATACCTCAGTCACGTGGCCTCTTAATAAGATTCTCCAAAGGATAAAATAATTATTTGTAGATGCTCGTTTTCCATTTTTTTCTTGAATGCTACTGATCAAATAATAACAAGAAACATGTAATGAATGCAGCGAGGATAAAAAAAAAATCACTACGCATAGCTCAGATGCCCAGGCCTCGTACAGCTGGGCTCAGTGCAGGATCCATAGTGAGGCAGGGAGCAGAATTGAAATTACCAGGTCCATCAAGCAACTTTTTCCCAAAGTCCAGGTTTATTCAGACACTGCTGCAAAGTTTGGATGTGGATTCAGCTCTGAACTTATCAAATTCTGGAGCATTCAGATCTGAGATTTAGACACAAGCCCACATCTAGTCCAGAGTGTTATTTTCTACACCCTTTGGGATGTGACTCCATTAAAGTTGCACAGGAGTTCACATTTTTGGTATTCCAAGTCTGGTTTCAGGTTTGTTTTTTGTTTTTGTTTTTTTGGGGGTGGGGGGCATGGAGCTATTGGCATTGAGTGTAACAAATCTTTATTCAAGGAATGCTCAAGAATTATATTCCTATTGTTGTCTGGGATCAGTTTTCATCCAAACAATGTAGCTGTTAGAAATGAAGAAATAATTTGAGATATACCTATCTCCTAGAACTGGAAGAGACTCTGAAAGCTCATTGAGTCCAACCCCCTGCTTTTACTAGCAGGACCAAGTACCAATTTTGCCCAAGATCCCTAAGTGGTCCCCTCACTGATTGAGCTAATACCCCTGGGTTTAGCAGGCCAATACGCAAACCCCTGAGCTATCCCTCTCCCTTAATTTTTTTTAAATGGCCCCCTCAAGGATTGAATTCACAAGCCTGGGTTTACTAGGCCAATGCTCAAACCACAGAGCTATCCCTCCCCTATCTGTTGAGACAGACAGACTCATCTATATTAATATGAAGAGAATATACTCCTTTTTCCTTGTCCCCCATTAACTCTTCATATATTCTTAATGGGAGATCATATTTTACCCAAGAGGAAACCTCAGGTTATATTCATTCCTCTCTCCAGCATTAGGTTACTCAGATTATGGTGGTTACGTATGACATCCTTGTCCAGAAAAAACTTATTTAATTTCTACTGGGTGCCAATCTCTTGCATCGTGAGTAGTAAGGTTTTTCTAATAATTTCTGTCCTATTAGTCAATGACAAATGAAAATATCAAGAGGGTGGTGGTCAATCATGAAAAGATTCCTCAAAAGAGGCTGCGGCTGAACGCTATCAGAATAAGTGCCTTGTACTGGTTACTGCTGTTATTTCTGATACTTCCATTGCTTTTGGTTATATCTGTTCCATATCATGCAGGACAATGCATAGTTTTTGAGTGAATACAAACCAGTAATTCACTCAAGTAACTCTGCTGACATCATAAAACGCACATAATGCAACGTGAGAGTTGGAGAATGGCAGAATGTGCTCAGATGGGTACTTACACTGGGGCCTTGCTGTTATTTATAAAATGTACCTTCCATGCCTACGCTTTTAGCCTCTGAGGTTTGGGGGAAAAAACAGACCTTTTTCCACTCACTTTGAAAAGCAAACAAACAAAACAAAACAAAGCAAAACAAAAACCCATGTGTGTTTGTCTCTCTCTTTTTTTCCGTGATTTCAGAGGAACCTGATGCCAGTGCCCTTTCATTAATACCGTAAATTTCACACAGACTGACCTCATTAAAAGGTCTTTACCAGATTACCTGTTCTTTAATTTGGAGAGATGAACATTTCAAATTTACACAGACTATATATCCATCTAAATTCCCTTTCAGTTGAGTTTGGGGTCAAAATGTGTATTTTTAAAAATCTGAACCTGTACAGAGTACCGCAATTCTACTTAATTCTACATGATGGTGTGCCGTGGGTGCACAGCTTTATTGGTAGCATTTGGGATGCAGACATGGTTTTATGGGGCTTTGCCACTGATGAACAGCATGTGGCTTCTCTAGACTATGGAGCATCTGTGCAGCATGAGCACTAGAGAGCCAACCTGCAGGGGGAGGATTTTCCTTACTCACACTGTACTGTGGGTTGGTTAGGGGCAAGCACATTCTGCCTCCCCCCAATCCTCCAATAGCCAACTTTATTGGATGCCCCTCCTAATGCAACCTAAACCACCCTGATAACCTGGGAGAGGATGCAGGGGTCCACCAAGCCCAACTGAAACAGGCAAGCCACAATGCTCTAATCCCAACACATCAGAAATCCCGCAGCTGGGAGATTTTTGGAGAGGAGGGTGATTATGGGGCTTAGGGTCCACATAAATGTATTGATGAGATGGAATGTGGTTAGGTAAATTTTGAAAAGCACCTCAGTGATGTAAGAGGCAAAGTCCCATGGAGAGAGTCAATAATACTTAGGTGCTTTTGAAAATGTCACCTCTGTTCTTTCCTTCTGCCGTCTAACTGCAGTGTTCAAAGTTACAAGCCAAACTGTCAAAAACAGCCGCTATAATTATGCCTGAATTTTATGATGTGCAGTTTCAGAGGCTGAGTTAGGATAGCAGAAGGTTTCACCCTCTGTTTTGTCTGTGAAGAAAGCATGATCAAGACTTTAGTACCACTAGAGTCTTTAATATAAGCAAGCAGGCTGACTCATTTAACAATTAGCAATAAACTTTCCAACACCCCAGTAATTTAATTACCTCTAGCCAGCCACTTGAATACTTTCTATATGTGGTGCTTCTTTATTTCCTCATCCTGTCTTTTTTTTTTTAATTTAGCACTCTCTTATTTCAGTTATGCCATAATCATGTACTTTACAAAGTGATTTATGAATCATTTTGTTAAATTTATTGTGAAGATCTGAGATGAACTTCATTTCCTCCATCTAGTTGGAAAGCTAGGCCTCTGAATGAATTAGAGGAACATGATTGTTCCCTTTCCAAAAGCACTTTGGTTGTCCTAATCAGATAAGATGTTCCCCATTTGATCTTGAAATAGTTAGCTGGCTTACAATAACAATTTCATTTCAGCATTTTCAGCCATATTATTTACATGGAAGACTGAAGAACGTACAGTACTTTTTTATTACTTTATAAATCATTATTCACTCACTAGTCATACAAGCAGTAGGGATTAACTACAGTTCTGAAGCAACCATATGTTGGTAAGAGCTGCACAAGAGACAAACTCTCAAGGTCAAATCAACACACAGCCAGAGTAGAGAAGCTAGGCACTGCTATTCTCTATGTCAGGTTGGCTGTGTGGAAAAAATCCGGCCACACAGTTTGAGAAGCAGCAGAAATGAAGCTACAACTCAGCTGTTATTGTACCCAGAGAGCTGCAATACCCACTATTGCCACTACATTTCCCCTCCTCCACTAAGAATGGGTGACTATTCTGTGACTTCGTAGATCCACCAGCTCAAGCTTGGCCCCACCCCTTGCCCACTCTGGCAGTGGCAGGAGTGCTGGAATGCCATGTAGTGCAAAGCTCTGCTGCAAGAGGGAACTGAAAATCCTTGTGCAGAGTTCCCAGATCTCACCATCACTGTCCATTGTAGAACCGCACAGGTTCCTCTACTTGAGGGTGACTATGGAGGAGGGGAAGGATTTTGCCAGGTGATGAACTTAATGTGTTCATCTTTAAATAAAAAATGCCCCAAACCAGGACTCCAATGCTGCAATACAGGACTTAAGGGAAGCAAGATATCAGTTCATCCTGTACTTTAATTCTCCTGTTCCAACTGCTGGACACCCACAGCTGACCATGGTTTTTGAGCAGCTTTGACTAAGAATACCTTTGTGATAGATACTGTCCGTTGCATGGTCTGTGTTGTCCACAGAATTCTTGGTGTTGGGTGCAGGGAGAAAGCATCATTTTGGAAACCAGACTGTAGCTAGTGGAAGACTTTGAAGATGAGAACCAGGACCTCAAGTTGTCTCAGAAACTCATTAGGGAGCCAGTAATGGCAGTGATCTGTTCACTAGTTCTTGGCAAAAGATGACCTGATACATTTTTGACCAACAGCGGGTTCTTCATGGTTTTATGTGGCCACAAAGTAACAAAGATGTGGAATTATGGATTACTCTGGCCAGCTCTCAATCTGAGAGTGATGTAATGAGTTCTGAAAAGGTAGACATGCCCTGCAAGACAGTTAAGTGAAGTGAGGGAGGGGATAGCAATATCTATATCCAAATCGACAATTTAGTTGTTTTCAAAGCAGACACACGTTCTTAGTTTAGTAAATTTCATCCTGATTTGATTATATTCCTCGTTCCCCCACCCCACCCCCAACAGCCAAATTACTGATTCCTGAATAGTTTTATAATGGAAACATTGACACAGTCTTAACCATAGCAGTATGTATGGCACAGCAATAATATCAGTGCTGATGACAAATGTCATTAGTTTAATGACCATAGTTATCTATTGTCATAGTTAAGGAGGTTACTTAATGGAGTTGAATCTACTTTCCTTAATGGCTAGAATTAAGAAAATATGTCACAGCTACATTAAGCATATTACCTGTAATTTGTACAAAGAAGCCTATAGCTTGAATAATTGCTCCTACTTGATATACCATTAACCAGAAACTGACCAGAACTTAGTAAAATGTATCTGGACTTGTTTAGCATCTCTATTTTTCCCATCACATTGGCTCTTATTCCTATTTTATAAGTAATCTGGATGAAATGAGATCAGACTGCTCTGGGTGCAGTCATTGGATAGGTACATGATTATTTCTTTAATAGAGTTGGCACATTGACAATATGATTAAACACTTACAATGAGATCCATGAAGGTACTGAGGAATCTAAATACTGGGTTGGGCTCCATAATCTCCTGTGGAACCAAGTTGTTTGTGAGGCCTGCTCTGTTCGGTAGCTTCTGAGCATGCCTACTGGACGAGGAAGAGCCACTTCTGCCAGCTTATAACATCTAGCCTAGCAGTTAGAGCCCTTGCCTGGGATGTGGGAGACCCAGGTTCAATTCCCTTCTCTCTACCAGAGGAGTAGAAAGGATTGAACAGGGCTCTTCTCAGTAAAGTACTCTAATTACAGAGCTATATGATATTCTGATGGGGGAGGCTTCCTCGGTCTTCTCCTGTTCAAGCTGTTCCACTCTGGATAATAATGAAAGAGCACCTGGAGTGGAGGAATGGGATCCAGGGTTTCCCAGATGGGTGCCCTAACCTCTAGACTATAGAACCATTCTCTGGCTCAATGATTATTAAGTATTATCCACAGTAGAACAGTCCCCTTAATAAAGCTGGTTGCCCCCTTGTACTGTCTTCATGCGATTGAAGCTATCTGGAAGGCTGCTAAGGAATCAGTCTTTCAGGCTTCTGGTTCCTCATAGCAGCCTACCCAACATGTTGCCAGGCCACCTTAATCCTCCTGCTGCCTACAGAGTAAGCCCAAATGTTCTATTTTGGTTCTCCTAGAATAAGTTTTGGAGAATTTTCTTCCCAGAAAAGATTTCAAATTATTGATGTCTTGTCCTGACTCCAGACAAAAAGTTTTTCCAAAATTTAAAAAAAAAAATGGAAGGAAGAGAATTTTGTTTTTTAGATAGATTTAGCTGCCAGACATGTAAGAGCACACTGTAAACTAACCCCAGATCAGTATTACTATCTAAACTCTACATGTGCTTAGCACTGTAACCACCACAACTATAAAGAACATCCCTGTTCCTAATAACTTTCTATCTATGATGGAAATCTAGTGATGGGGGAATCTCAAAAGATTCCAAATTTTTATGCTTTTCCAAAATTTAGGGAAACCCTCCCAGGTTGCACCATCCTCTGTCCCTCAACAATCAGCTTTGCAAACTTGCCTAAGATTGTCATCTTGGATGGAAGGACTAGTAGCTGCTATCTGTCATTTCTAATACATTGCTGACTTTTAAAAGTTATTTGGAAACATTTGGCCAGTTTAACATTTATTATCTGATATCTTTCATTCCCCAGATGGCGCTTCCTGGCCTGCTGCCTCAGGGCACTGGAGCACAAGGAGAGTACCTGGCACACTACTGAACTCATAAAACATAAGTGAGCTATAGAATGAAAGCTAAGAGTAGGAACTGTCACCCCTACACGGTCCTCAGATATCTTTAGCATGTGTCCATTGCTCTTTAGGAGTTAGATTTCCCATTCATTGATTACTGAAGAGGACACAGCCTGCATCTCCTGGTACCTATGGTTTCAATGAGGAAATATGTTTGTGTTGTTTATTATTGTAAGCCGTCACTCTGAGGCACCACGTTCAGTATTTGAATGCACTGTAATCTAATCTTTCACTGTAGAGAGAACAGGAACCGGCAATAGCAAAATAAGGGCCCGATCCTGCAAACACTGACATGCAGGCTTAAATTTACTACCATGAGTAGTGCCATGGAAGTCAATGAAACAACTTGGAATAATAAGTAAGTATGTGCAGAATTAAGGCCTCAGATATAGCATGTAAAAATGCAAGTTCATGTATCCTGGAATAAATCCTCCACAGCACAGATATTGAAAGGAAGGAGATACAACCCTGGGGTCTTAAAATGCCACCTATCCTTCAGGAAGGAAATGTCTTTTATACAGGAATGAGATGTTAATGATGGGAACTCACCCTTTAGGGATGGGAGGCAATGAGGACACAGGCAGAAATGTAAGGCTCCAAAACTGTATCTGGTCTATAAAAATGTAGATCTAATTCAATATTCATTGGAGCAGGGGGACTGAAACCTGGGGCTCTCACCTTCCAGAGGAATGCCATAACCAGTGGAACATAAAGCCATTCTTATTTTCTCTCTGGAGCAATGAATATTTAATTATTTGTACACAGTGGAACAGCTGCAGCAGGAGAGTTTGAGGGATCCCTACCCCATAGTCCGGTGGTTAGGGCACTCTCCTTGTAGGTGGGAAGAGACTCAAGTGTCTGCTTCGCATCAGGCAGAGGGAGGAACTGAACCTGGGTTTCCCACATCTTTAACCACTGGGATAAAGGTTATAAGGGGGCACATGACCACCTCCTCCTGGCTGTTTTGTGAGAAAGAGCTTATGCATCTCACTCCAGAAATGGCCTTATGGCTGTGAATCCCAACCAGAGGAATACCTTCCCTCTGGCTTCGAATATGTGTATGTCTACACAGCAAATTAAACATCCACAGCTGACTTGGGCTCCCAGCGCTCGGACTTGCAGAGCTGCAAGATTGTAATGCAGGTAGGTGTTAGGGCGTGGGCTGGAGCCCAAGTTCTGGGACTCCTTGAGGGGGGAGAGTCCCAGACCTCAGGCTCCAATCTTAACCCAAATGCCTACAATGCAATTTTACAGCCCCCAAGCCCTGTGAGCTTGGGTCAAATTGATGCAGACCAGCCATGGTGTTTAATTGCTGTGCAGACAGACCCTTAAATGCAGGGGCGGCTCTAGACATTTCGCCGCCCCAAGCACGGCGGCATGCCGCGGGCACGGCGGCATGCTGCGGGGGGCGCTATGCCGGCCGCTGGGAGGGTGGCAGGCAGCTCCGGTGGACCTCCCGCAGGCGTGCCTGCGGAGGGTCCGCTGGTCCCGCGGTCCGCTGGACCCGCAGCTTTGGTGGACCTTCCGCAGGCACGCCTGCGGGAGGTCCACCGGAGCTGCCTGCCGCCCTCCCGGCGGCTGGTATAGCGCCCCCTGCGGCATGCCGCCCCAAACACGTGCTTGGCGTGCTGGGGCCTGGAGCCGCCCCTGCTTAGATGCCTAAGTCCCTTTGAAGGGAAGAGTTTGGGACCCACTCACCCTTCTCCTCAGCATTTCCCATTGGTTAGGTTAAGCAGGTCCCCACTCAGTCGGCTGGTTTTTGAGGATCCCAATCTTAGGTGGCCAACTCTCCCCATGCATTGTGGAGCATGGGTGTCTAAGCGGGGCTGTGGTTTCCACTAGGCAACAGGATGCCTAAACATTAGGAATTGTAACACCAAGTCTGTTCCTTTGTGGTCATAGCCCTCAGTCTCTTTAAAATCTGTCTCTTTTTCTCGGCAGCTGACTCTCACAGTAAATTCTTTTGTGGTAGTGTGTTAAGGGCACAACAGAAAAATAAAAAGAATAAATAAATAGAACATAAAATGTAGAGTTTTGGAGATCCAGTTTCATAAAACAGTTTTATGCTGTGAATTTATATTGCTAAGCCTATTTTCCTGTATCTTGCCCAGCACAATTCATAACACTTATGTAAGAAATTAAAACATAAAGAAAAAGGTGGTGGAAAAACTCAGGAACAATGCATGTGTGCGGCTGCATATCTGATATCTCTGAACCATTGCACAATAGATATTTATTTTAACACTTAAGTCCATTTTATTACCAGATACTGAGATTACAAAGATTATTTGTCATTGTATTGAAAAGGACAAACGTTGTAAGTCTGTTTCTAAAGATGTTTATAAATACATTTTTTTAAACTTCATTTTCTAGGCTGACATGTCATTGAAAAGACAAGTCATATCTGTTTGTTTATTATCAATCAGATATTTGAATGTTTTCAATTCTTTCCCAGATGGAGGAATATGAATAAGTAGACAGTCAGGCAAATACATGATGCTTTGCCTCTTAGCACATAGAAAATATTATGAATGCACCATTTCTTCAATATCTTCCTTAACTGAGGGAATGAGCTTTCATATGAAGAAGGATTCTGAATGGCACTATATTTCTGTACTATATGCAGTATGGTATTGAATAACTCTTAGAGCCAACTGCGTTTATGCAGGCTGCTACTTCTACTGACTTTAATGGGACATTTGCCCACGTGAGGATTGTGGGATCAGGCTCTTACTAAATTATCCTTTTATGTAGACTTATTAAATCTAAGCAGAGTCTTTCATCCATGAATTGGGAAATTAAAAATATATTAATACAAAAAGCCTTCTTGATAACTGCATTGATGGACAACACATAGTTTATATTTAATCACCTATTATTTGTAATATGTCATAACCATCCATCATAGGAGCAAGAAAATTGTCTGGCCTTACTCCTACACTACATGTGGTAATGGAAGTATAATGGGGAAAAAAGTTCAAGGGGAAAACTCATTGCATAATTAATGTCGTGTGTGGATGATTTAACAGGGAATGATGTCTACATATTGTGTAGAAGGACTTTATTGAACCAAGTATCAGTAAATATTAAGGCTTTTCTAATACATTTTTTATGAATCACGCATTAAGTTAAAGGGCACAGGTCTCATATGCCCAATATTGCCAAACATCACAATACAAAAATTATAAGTCAGACTCCAATAACTCATGAGACTGATTTAAAAATCATGAGATTTCAATTTATCATTTTAAAGTCATATTATTTGTGTATCCTAATTGTCTTAAGAGCTGGAGAAAGTCTTGACCCCCAATTTGTGTGTGATCATTTCTGGTTGAATATTGACAAACAAAAATTCGAACCAGCCCCAGCTGATTAGTGGGGGCCTCTAATTACTATAGTCTAACTTTCTAGGAAGGAGGAGCTGCCATTTTATTGCTATCCATATTCTTCCCGTGTCACTGTTCTGCTTTTTTTCCCCATCCACCAAAACTCTCTCTTCACAGCCTCCTGCCCTCAATCCTCCTCTCCCACCACAATCCCCTTCCTTTCTTATGTCTTATCTACACTATGAAAATGTCTTGTGGGTGACAGTGGCTGCCACTTACCCTGTCTACCCTCTTACTGTGAGAGTCAGGTGCTGGCAAAGGTAAATTGTGCCTGATGCTGCTTCCAGAAACGAGAGATTCAAGCCTAGTATAAACTAAGCTTCATTGTATAAACTAAGCATGTGACCTGCATGTCACATTCCTCCTCCCTCACCAGGTGAAATGTAGCACCATGCAGATGTCTACTCCTTGTGGATACAGCTCCTTTGTTTCCTGAACTCCGATTCTGTTTCCTGTGGGCTTGTTCAGAATGTTATGAGTCATTTATTCTAATATTCTGTGTTGTTTCAAGGTGGGGTTTAGCCAGGCTATATATCACGAAGAGAGCTGACTTTTCTTTTGAGCTGTCCAGTCCTCTGAGGCTATGTCTACACAGAGCTTCTGAGCCTGAGTTGACAGACTAGGGCTTGCACTACAGCACTAAAAATAGCTGTGTAGATGTCATAGCTTAGGCTGGAGCTCAGGCCCCTAAGCCTAGGGAAGGGGATGGGTTCCAGATCCCAAGCTCCAGTCTGAGACAAAACTTAAAAGAACTGTCTACACAGCTCTTTTTAGTATGGCATTGCAAGCCCACGTCTGTTGACCCATGCTTGGAGGCTTGCTGCTGCGGGCTGCCACTGGCTGTGTAGATATACCTCCAGAGTACTGCTGGAGCACATGCTTTGGTTCTATAGTTCCTTGAGGCAGAAAGTTTTTGTGAAACTGTCATTTGTTTACATCACTGAAGTTCTTGTCATATAAGAAGATATATGCATTCAAAATTTCTTTGCTTTATACAGATTTTCCTCCTCCCCTCTGGCAATGAGCTTGCTACAGTGAGATTCATTGTGATCTCTGGCTGAGATGATGCTTTTCTCACTTAGGGCCTGATCCAAAATCTATTGAAGTCAAAGAAAATACTCTCAATTGACTTGAGTGTATTTATCAAGCTCTTAGAACTTGGTGTGCATTTCCTGAAGTTCGCCACTGACATACCCTTTGCTGTGGTTATTTCCATTGGTCACCAGAACCCACTTTATCAGAACCCATTCCATCGTGTTGCTCATAAGAACCCTTTGCTACAGTATATGGCATGGGAAGAATTAAGTGGATAACAGCATACCCAGTCACTTATGGGAGGGGCAGGGGTCACCACTGCCAGAAAACATTGAATTAAACTAACAACATAATCAAAGCTAAATACTTAGGCACCAATCTAGTAACATTTTTAAGCTTATGTATAACTTTATGAACATGAGAGCACCCATCGTCTTCAACAGGGCTATCCACATGCTTAAAAAGATGTGCACATAATTAATCACACTGCTGGATCAAGGCTTTGCAAAAAGAATGTGCTTTAATTCAGACATTTTGTCATAATTTGTACTGAGAAAAACAATTATCTGATCTGAAATGTCACTGATCTACATCTGGATAGATATCAAAGTGCTGACAAAGCCCACAACCCCCTGGTTTTCTAATATCCAATTTGTATTATTATTACCTGACACATTTCTGTTGAAAATGTGAGTCCTAGCACAGCGTATGACAAAATGCAATGGAAATTATTTCCTTTATTTTTCTCCCTTTTCTGTAACACATATGGCCTAATCTATCCTATGAAAACGTCAATATATTTTAGAAATCGTGGACCTTTATGACTAATTTCCTGTACCAAACTATAATTACTTTAATTCTACATTGCTGGAGAGAATTTGAAAACAGGATTTCTTTAGAACAAAATCAGCTTATATAATGAATAAAAAGATAAATCACATTAGCTTAATTAAAACATATTAACATTTTTGTTGCATATGAATAAAAAATCAGACACAATGAAAGCAGGTTCCTCATAAAAAGACAATTTATGGAGATTTATGACGATTTTAGGAACTTGCGAAATTCCATATTTAACATCTCTATTAAGATCTTTACAAGCATACATAATGAAAGGCCTAAAAAATTCAATAAATGGACTTATGTTTAAAGTCATATTGATTCCATGCAAGTAAAGATTTTGGAAGTTAATATAGAAGAAAGGAATAATCAGCAGTCAAATAAAAACATTGGGTTAAGTTCTGTCAAGATTGCAAAACAAACAAAGAACAAGTAAACACTACTTTAAAGCACTCTTTAAAATCTGCCTGGGACTTTAGGAAAGGGTTTTATTATTCTTTGTGCATGGAGTTCTTCTAAATATCTTTGACTGCTATTGCCTATCATGCTGACTAGTATTATTTCAATGTTTCCTTGTGTTCCCCTCTCTGTCTCTTGTATCCACTGTTCTCACTTGTAGTATACTGACTTTAATGGGACGTTTGCCTGCATGAGGATTGTGGGATCAGGCTATTACTAAATTATCCTTTTATGCAGATGTATTAAATCTAAGCAGAGTCTTTCATCCATGAATTGGGAAATTAAAGGAAGTATTTTTTCACATAACGTATGGTCAACCTGTGGAACTCCTTGCCAGAGGAAGTTATGAAGGCCAAGAATATAACAGGATTCAAAAAAGAACTAGATCAATTCATGGAGGACAGGTCCATCAATGACTATTAGCCAGGATGGGCAGGGATGGTGTCCCTAGCCTCTGTTTGCCAGAAGATGGAAATAGGAAGCAGGAGATGGATCACCTGTTCTGTTCATTCCCTCTGGGGCGCCTGGCATTGGTCACTGTCGGAAGACAGGATACTGGGCTAGATGGACATTTGGTCTGACCCAGTATGGCCATTCTTATGTTCTTATTACACATTTGTTGGGGTAGGGAACATAATTTTGTTCTATGTTTGTGCAGTGCCCAGCACAGAGAGATCCTGGTCCCATGGCTGGGGATCCTAGGTGCTACCGCAAGACAAACAGATAATAATAATGACCATAGTCATATTTCTACCCTTATGCCAAGATTCTCTCCTCCTGTTCCAGACTCTTTGTGCTGCTCCGGTGGCAGAAAGTGGTAGAACCTAGCCCTAACTGTCCAACTGAAAATTCCCTCGGTGCAGGGAAGCAATCAGCTAGAGGAAATTGGTATAGCCAGCTTGGACAGCACCTGTCCCCCAGTCACCCAAAGTCCCAAAAGTCCAACACCCCAAAAGTCTCTTGAGTCCAGCAACCCAAAAGTCTCTGTCCCTGGTCAGTGCAGCCCCAGACTTCAAAAGTTTATCTGCAGAGTTTTACCTCCCAGCCGTGGGGGAGGGAAGGGGAGTAGGGTGTGCACAGCGGTGTTAAGGGGCACCTTACATGGTCCGAACTGGCTGATCTGCTTAAAAGGGCAATGCACTTGAAGTGGGGTCATCATACTTAAACAGGCAATACACCTCTCTCTCTCTCTCTCTCTCTCTCTCACTTATGCACGCACCCCCCAGCACTTTGGAACATCAGCACCTGTGCAGCCATGCATTTGCTGTCAGGAGGAGGGAGTGGTGTGCTCCAGCTCGATAGTGTGGGTAATAGGAGCCTATAAAAGAAAAAGACCCAAAAATCAGGACTGTCCCTATAAAATTAGAACATCTGGTTACCCTACCCTCCTGCCTCAGTCCATGCTGCCTTGTAGAGTGTGAGGCTACATTAACAACAGCATGTTAACCCTTGAGGGCTCAGCTGAGTGCTAGTTCATCATTTAGCAGCAAGGCATTCCCTGGGAAATATCCCACCCTCTTACTCCACCACCTCAACCAAGCTTCACAATCATCATCGCTGTGTACAATATTAAACTGTTTGCTTAAAATGTTTAAAACTTATACTGTATATGTATATAATGTGTTTCATCTGGCGAAAAAAAATTCCCCGGAACCTAACCCCCTCTAGTTAAATTAATTCTTAAGGGGAAATTGGATTCACTTAACATTGTTTCACATAAAGTCGCATTTTTCAGGAACATAACTACGACATTAAACAAGGAGTTACTGTACGTGTACCCACTTCTGGACTGGAGTGGAAATGGGCAGCCAACAGGCAGTCAGCCCGAGTGTGTGGGATGAGAGATTTTTCTAAAGACATTAATAGCAGCGTCTATTCATTTTTTTAAAAAGTGCCATGAGGTTTGGGACTTTTCATTTTGTCATCAAGCACACTATACTCTTCTGCATTTTCAGCCCATACAGCACTTCTAATGATGAGCCCCTTATAACCATCAAGCCGGACCTCTTGCCTAATACGCATGATAAAATTTTACCCAGTGATTTCTGAACTGAGTCTGTTATTTCTGATTTCTTAAGAGCACAACTTTCAGGAGGACATCCAAGAGCCAGATTCTGTTCTGTACATGAAATTAACTCCAGGGCAATGTCATGGATTCAGTGGAATTACTCTGGATTTACACCCATATAAATGAGAACAGCATTTGGCCCACAGAGTACCACTAGAGTTGCCAACTTTCGAATCGCAGAAAACTGCACACCCTTGCCTCACCCCTGCCCTGCCCCTTCTCCAAGGCCCCTCCCCCACTCACTCCATTCCCCTCCCTCTGTCACTTGCTCTCCCCCACCCTTGCTCACTGGCTCATTTTCACTGGGCTGGGGGAGGGGGTTGGGGTGTGGGAGGATGTGAGAGCTCCAGCTGGGGGTGTGGGATCTGGGGTGGGCCATAGATGAAGGGTTTGGGGTGCAGGAGGGAGCTGGGGCCGAGGGGTTTGGAGTGTGGAAGGGGATGAGGCAGGGGGTTGGGGTCTGGGAGGGGGTACTGGCTCTGGACTGAGGGTGTAGACAGAAATGAGGGGTTCAGGAGGGGGCTCGAGGCTGGGGCCGAGGGGTTCAGAGTGTGGGAGGGGACTTCAGCTGGGGGGAGGGGGTTGGGTGCGGGAGGGGGTGTGGGATGCAGGCTCCAGGTGGGAGTTTGGGTGCAGAGGGGGTTCTGAGCTGGGGCAGGAGGTTGGGACGCAGGAGGGGGTTTGGGATGTGTCTCCAGGCAGTGCTTACCTTAGTTGGCTCCTGGGAAGTGGTGTCATGTCCCTTTGGAGTGGAGGAGTGGCCAAGGGGTCCTGCACACTGCCTGGTTCCTGGCCAAAATAATCTGTGGAGCTGGCCCTCAGGGCAGGGCAGTGCACAAAGCCCCCGTGGCCCCCAAGCCAGAGGGACATGTTGGCTGCTTCCTGGGAGCTGCGCAGAGCCTGGCTGCAGCCCAGCTGCACTGCCAAATGGACTTTTAACGGCCCTCTCAGCGGTGCTGACTGGAGCTGCCAGGGTCCCTTTTCGACCGGTGTTCCGGTTGAAAACCAGACACCTGGCAACCCTAGGTACTACAGTTGACGTATTCTGCAGCTTTTCATGCTGTTTCCTGGTGCATGCACATGTGAATAAACAAGATGCCACCTTCTTGTGAAAGGTGGTTTAAAAGGTTTGGAACAGCTATTCCACCAGAAGTAGAAACCACAGGCCTGTTAATTTGACCTCAATTTTATGCAAGGAACACATTTTGGAACACATTTTGAAAGAAGGATTAGTTAAGGACATAGAGGTAAATGGTAATTGGGATAAAATACAACGTGGTTTGTAGATTGTGCCAGACCAACCTGATTTCCTTCTTTGAGAAGATAACTGATTTTTTAGACAAAGGAAATGCAGTAGATCTAATCTACCTGAATTTCAGTAAGGCATCTGATATAGTTCCACATGGGAAATTAGTAGTTAAATTGGAGAAGATGGGGATTAATATGAGAATTGAAAGGTGGATAAGGAACTCATTAAAGGGGAGACTACAACATGTCATATTGAAAGGTGAACTCTCAGGCTGGAGGAAGGTTACTAGTAATGTTCCTCAGGGATCAGACTTGGGACCGATCTTATTTAACATTTTTATTAGTGACCTTGGCACAAAAGTGGGAGTGGATTAATAAAATTGGTGGATAATGCAAAGTTTGGAGAATATTGCCAATACGGAGGAAGACCGAAATATCATACAAGAAGATCTGGACAACCTTAAAAACTGGAGTAATATAAATGGGATGAAATTTAATAGTGCAGAGTCCAAGGTCATGCATTTAGGGACTAACAACAAGGATGTTTGATATAAGCTGGGAATGTATAAGTTGGAAATGACAAAGGAGGAGAAAGACCTAGGTGTATTGGTTGATCACAGGATGACTATGAGTTGCCATTGTGATACAGCCATGAAAAAGGCTATTGCAGTCCTAGGATGCATCAGGCAAGGTATTTTCAGTAGAGACAGGGAAGTGTTCATACCATTATATAAGGCATTGGTGAGACCTCATCTGGTAAACTGTGTGCAATTCTGATCTCCCATGTTTAAGAAAGATGAATTCAAACTGAAACAGGTGCAGAGAAGAGTTACTAGGATGATCTGAGGAATGGAAAACCTGTCTTATGAGAGAAGACTTAAAGAGCTTGGCTTGTTTAGCCTAACCAAACAAAGGCTGAGTGGAGATAGGATTTCTCTCTATAAATAAATCAGAGGGATGAATACCAGGGAGGGAGAGGAGTTATTTAAGTTATGCACCAATGTGGACATAAAAACAAATAGATATAAACTGGGCATCCACAAGTTTAGGCTTGAAATTAGATGACGTTTTCTGACCATCAGAGGAGTGAAGTTCTGGAACAGCCATCCAAGAGGAGTAATGGGGGCAAAAAACCGAACTGGCTTCAAGACTGAGTTTGATAAGTTTAGTGGGGGGATGGTATGATGAGACTGCCTACAATTGCATGTAGCCAATCTGAGACTGCTAGCAGCAAATATCTCCGACGGCTGGTGATGGGACACTCAATAGGGAGGACTCTGAGTTACTACAGAGAATTCTGTGCCAGGCCACCTGCTCAAGGTCTAACTGTTTGCAATATTTGGGATTGGGAAGGAATTTCCCCCCAGGTCAGATTGGGACAGACCCTGGGAGTTTTTCATCTTCCTCTGCAGCATGGAGCACTGGTCACTTGCAGGTATAAACTAGTGTAAATGGTTGATTCTCTGTAACTTGAGGTCTTTAAATCATGATTTGAGGACTCCAGTAATTCAGCCAGAGGTTAGGGGTCTATTACAGGAGTGGGTGGGTGAGGTTCTGTGGCCTGCAATGTGCAGGAGGTCAGGCTAGATGATCATGATGAGGCTGTGAGAAAATGTCCTTTTCTGTTACTCTTCTCTGAATCACCTCACACACAAAGTGAAAGTCATTCAACAAAAACCTCGACAGTCCTATAAAAATTGGAAATGGTTGTTTGTTTTTTAGAACACAGGACATTATTTTAATAAGACATATGTAATCGGACAAACATTCAAATGTGGTAATTCATGAAGTTTCTTTTTGACTGTTTTGTGGAATTGCATTGGTTCTTATTTTGCCAATACAAGTTTATTCAAAAGCTTTCTTTTAGCTGACCCTTACTCTATTCTTGCTGCATAGCCTTCAAATGCATGTGTTTGCAGAGAAAACAAGCATGCTGATGAATGTCTAAGAAGTGTTATTCCTGCAGAAACAGAGCAGAAAGCTGTGTGACAAACCTTCTTGGATCAGAGGAAAAAAACAGCCCTTTTAGACATCAATAAGCAAAGCAGTCAGGTACAGCAGTGAGACTGGAAGGTAGCAAAGTGTTAACATGGGCATAGAGAAGAGGGGCCTGTTAGCTAAATAAGAATATTCACCTGGTGATTGTCCTTGTGTTCATTAACTGGCCACATTTCCTTTCTTTCCCCATCAGGCAGCAGCTTCAGCTAGGCAAAGACTCTTTGGCATAGGCCTCTCTAGAGACAGTGTAGGGATGCTATATCGATTGAGTAAAGCGAGACTTCTATAGGTTCTCTTTGTCTCTACAATAAATGCTTTAAGACACATTTGTTAAACCAAAGTGGAAATATGTTCAAAAAGCATAATTAGAAAGTCTGAAAGTACTCAGTGTAAAAACTGGCAATCATAACTATGTGCAGACCATTCTCAGGCACATTGTTCTGAGTTAGGCAATTACCAGATACAAATCCCTTTTTTTTTTTTTACACCAATTCAGAGCTAATTGGGTTTGATTAGAGGTGTCCCTCTAAGGTCATATTATGTATTCTTAGTGGGGTGGAAACAGTTTAAGTGTCAAACCTCCAAGCGAGCCTCCTCTTAGTGAACGGAATTCCTTGTGTGAAAGGCAGGAGGAGATAATTCATAATCTTTTCTAAAGATTCTGAGGATTGGAACCTTCTCACTTGTTCTTTTTTGAAAAAACAGCCCTAAGTGCTTAATTTGCTGTGGTGGAATTAGAAAATTCTTAAAGAGGTTGACAATCAACCACAGGTGCTGAAAAGGTTCTTACCATTGGGTATGTCTGCAGTGAAAAACCGGTGGGGGACCTGTACCAGCTGACTTGGGCTTGCTGGGCTCCAGCTAATCGACTGGTTAATTGTGGTGTAGACTTTTGGGCTCAGGCTGGAGCCCTGACTGTAGCATCCTGTGAGGTGAGAGGGTCCCAGAGCTCCAGCTGCAGCCAGAGCCCAAACATCTCCACTTCAATTAAATAGCCCCTTAGCCTGAGCCCCACGAACCCAAGTCAGCTGGCTTGGGCCAGCCACAGGTGTATAATTGCAGTGTAGACATACCCATTGTGGCTAGACACAATTGAGACTAAGTTAGCCAATTGTCCAGGTGCGTTATTCATAGCAACCGTCTTCTCCTAAGAGCGGTCATAATAAGAACACAAGAATCACCATACTGGGTCAGATCAATGGGCCATCTAGCCCAATATCTTGTCGTCTGACAGTGGCTGGACTAATAACAATGTTTTTGTTATTCTTGGATGTGACTGTCCTGAAAAGGAGAGCACAAGATTAAAGATGCTAGGTACAGCTGGTTGAAAATATTCCCACAGAACAGTTTCCCATTGGAAAATGCTGATTTGAGAAAATTGATAAATTCTGGCAAAATGTTTCTATTTCATCAAGATTTTCTATAGGAAATTATGGGAATGTTTTGTTCAGACTTTATCATGTTTGCTATTATACTAGATTTTGTAGTATATATATAATACAATAGTCAAGATAAAACAAAATCTTTCAATGTTATCAAAGCATTACAATAAAGTCAAAATAAAATATTCTGGAATATTTAATTTCATTTCTTGTAAGATTCTGAGATTACAACTTTTTGTTTCCATTTGGCACTTAAGAAAATTCAAAGCCTCAGTGTTTCCCACAAGATGGAAATTTCACTTTAATGCTGGAATCCCAAATCTAAGTTACTATTAACTGGAGACCCAGGTATGCATCATAGATGTCATCCAGTGCTAGGAACTGATCAAATTTTTTTGTACCTTGATCATGACCTTTGTATCTGAGCCCCTCTCTGAGCTTGTTGAGGCTGATAGATATCATTATTGCCTTTGCCAGTTTTTTCCTGAAGTGTTTCTCATTGGAAAACTGCTTCAGCAAGTAAAGATACTAATTCTGGCAATAAGATTCTGCTCTTTTGAAGACTTGGAATAAATGCTGCACCCTTTTTTGACTTCTATACACACACACACATATATAACCCACAACACAACACACTCTATATCAAAAGAACATTATTAAAGTTGCAAAGTCAAGCACTCCAAAGCTAGGAAATGCCAGAATTACAGTATCCTGTGCCACCTTAATTTGACCCCCTCGTGTGAATGTATTATGTCTTTTTTCAACTTTGCCAGAAAAATACCCTGATGATTTGAGTTACAACACTGATATCTCTCATCCTACACAATTTGTATTGCTTCTGACACTAATTGGTGATACCTTGGAAGGAAAATGAGAGTGTGATGTAGAAAAAAACCCCACCTTAAATGTAACAAGACCCTGTGAGAAGAGAGAGGGGTCTAAAAATCCTGGGAGATCAATCCAGGGCTAACAATTTGAAGTTTAATTGATATTTATTTTTCATGACAGAAGATAAAAAATTTTTGAAAAGTGTAACAATATGTTCCATACTTATTCCATGAGGAGTAATTTACCATTGAAAAAATAATTTCTTAAGTGTTTGACAATTTCCAAATGGTTTATGTTTCACAAAAACGTAGGGAATTTTTCTGCTTGAAAGGTTTTTCAAAAAAATCCCTCTTGTGGATTTTCTCATGCTTACTTGGAAAGGGAAGTATTTCTTGGGATAGTAATATGGATTCCATTATTAAACTTTTAAAAAAAATTCTTAGGACAAATACATGGAAATGAATTGAGCTGACACAGACATGAGAGGTTTGGAGAGAGACTACTGATAGCCAACATGTTTTCACCATGATCTGCTTCTCTTCTACAATTACAATGTTTCTCTCAACACAGAAATGATCAAGGCACTCAGGGCTTGTCTACACTACAGGACTATTTCGAATCTACTTAAGTCGAATTTGTGGATTCGACCTTAATAAGTCGAATTTGTGTATCCATACTAAATACACAAATTCGAACTTGAGTCCACATTCACGGGCCAGCTTCGACTTTGGAAGCGGTGCACTGTGGGAAGCTATCCCACAGTTCCCGCACTCCCGCTGCCCATTGAATTAGGGATTTCCCAATGCATGCTGGGGAAAATGTGTCGTCATTGAACCGTCAATCCCGCCTCCCTCTCTTCCTTGAAAGCGCCGCGGAAATCTGTTCGCGCCTTCTCTGGTCGGTTACAGCGCCACAGCACTGCGAGCATGGAGCCCGCTGCGATCATCGCTGCACTTATGGCCGTTGTCAACTCCTCGCACGTTATCGCCCACCTCTTCCACAGTCAGATGCTGAGAAACCGGGCGAGGAGGCCCGCAGCACGGTGAGGAGAGTGGCGCAGACCTCTCAGAAAGCAGGGTACGCCGGGCAGTGGAGATCATGGTGGCAATGGGTCAAGTTCATGGTGTGCGATTCTGGGCCGGGAAACAAGCACAGACTGGTGGGACCGCATAGTGCTGCAGGTCTGGGATGACACAGAGTGGCTGCGAAACTTCAGGATGTGTAAGGACACTTTCCTTGAACTGTGTGACTTGCTGTCCCCTGCCCTGAAGCGCCAGGACACAAGGATGCGAGCAGCCCTGACTGTGCAGAAGCGAGTGGCCATAGCCCTCTGGAAACTTGCCACGCCAGACAGCTACCGGTCAGTAGCGAACCACTTTGGCGTGGGCAAATCTACCGTGGGGATTGCTGTCATTCAAGTAGCCCACGCAATCGTTGAGCAACTGCTCTCAAAGGTAGTGACTGTCGGAAATGTCCAGGTCATCATAGATGGCCGATGGGATTCCCAAACTGCGGTGGGGCTATAGATGGGACTCACATCCCTATCCTGGCACCAGCCCACCAGGCCAGCGAGTACATTAACCGAAAGGGCTACTTTTCAATGGTGCTGCAAGCTGTGGTGGACCATAGGGGACGTTTACCAACATCAACGTCGGGTGGGCGGGCAAGGTTCATGACGCGTGTGTTCAGGAACTCTGGTCTGTTTAGACGCCTCCAGGCAGGCACTTTCTTCCCGGACCACAAAATAACGGTTGGGGATGTGCAGATGCCTACAGTGATCCTCGGGGACCCGGCCTACCCGCTAATGCCCTGGCTCATGAAGCCCTATACAGGCGCCTTGGACACTGAAAAGGAACTCTTCAACTACCGGCTGAGCAAGTGCAGAATGGTGGTGGAGTGTGCAGATGGCAGACCTACTGACTCGCTCGGACATCAGCGAAAAGAATATCCCAGTTATTGCTGCTTGCTGTGTGCTCCACAATCTCTGTGAGAGCAAGGGCGAGACCTTTTGGCCGCTTGGGAGGTTGAGGCAAATCGCCTGGCTGCTGTTTATGATCAGCCAGACACCCGTGCTGAGAGAATATCCCAGCGGGAAGTGATATGCATCAGGGAGGCTTTGAAAGCGAGTTTCCTCGCAGAGCAGGGTAACCTGTGACTGTCCACTTGATTTTAAGAGAGCCTGATCATAAACCAAGTTTTCCCACTTCCCAAGGACGTTTTAAAACTAAGGACATGTTTTAGTAATTAATAATAAATCTTTCGTTGACTTTGCATTTCTGTTTCTTCGTTGAAACATGGAAGCATTCTGTGCTGGTTAAGGTGTGCACTGATGGGTGGGTTTGCAGGAAGTGCCGTCCTTGGATAGGGGTTACCATGACGGCTGTGGGTTTGGGCGTTGGAAGGGGTGTGGGGGAAGGGTGAGTATCTGCCCCTGGATGAGGTCTATTTTTGGGGCTCGGGGCACCGGGGAGGATCGTGACTACGGTCCAAATGCATGTGAAGGGAAGCCTGCCTTTACATTCGGGGATGTCAGGCACCAGGACCCTGCACAAGCATACACATCAAGGAAAGACCCGGGGCAGCATACACCACACAGACTGTCCCTGGTGCCTAGTGACTGCAGTCTGTGTGTGCCCTGCAGTTGACCCTGCAGCCAAGTCTGTAGCATGGCACTGTGGGCTATGCAGTGACATTACAATTCCCCCCCCCCCCCACAGAACAACAGAAAGTCTTCTGACACCAGAAACGTGACGGAAACAGTCAGTAACACCAAACCGCTTTTAATTATGTAATACAAAGTGGTTGGTTTGATCTTTGAGTTGGGACTGGTTGATGCGGTAAAGAAAGAGCTTGTACAAATTAACAGCGACAGTTGTCTCTAACATTATCGGTGTGCTGCGGTGCAGGGACAGTTCTCACGGCCCCTACCGCCTCCGTCTTGTCACTTTGGGTGAGGGGGACAGGACTTCTGGCGTTGGAGGCGGTTGCAGATGCACTGCAGGGGGCTCTCTCCTCCTGACTGCGGTCTTGCAGAACATCTACAAGGCGCGGGCGGCGTCTCGCTTGCTCCTCATTAGACCAAGCAGCGTTTGAGTCGCCTGCTGGTCTTCCTGCTGCCACCTATCCTCCCGTTCCAGGTGTGTGCGATGCTGCTGACACAGGCTCTCCTCGACTGTCTCTGCTCTGCCGCCTCCGCTCTGGAGCTGGCCATCAGTTCCTGGAACATGTCGTCCCTTGTCTTTTCTTATGGCGGGCAGTCCGGGAAGGAGCCAAGCTGTGTGATGTGAAAAAGTAGGTGAGTTCCTTGAACACATACATGTTTGCCAACAGTAAACACAGTCTAGTCAGTTTCAGTGAACAAGACCAAAGAGGGAACCAAGTCTCAGGAGATCTCAGAACTAGTCCGAGATTTCGAATACGCTCATTGGCGGCGCCATTGCACTGAAAGATAGCTGCATCCCTCTTGCACAAAGTCCTGGTAAGCCTTACAGTACATACTGCTTATCAGTTACTGGTTAGCTGTGCTCTCCTGCTAAAGGCAATGTGCAAAGCAGAAAGGATAAGCCTTTGCAGCCCCGATCAATGCATGCTTGTTCTCTGTGGCCTCACGTGGCTGTTAGGCGAGGGTCATTGTTATGCAACCTAATTGTAAACCATTAACAATAGTAACACTACACTAATTGCCCTACTTAGATGCAGTATTTGCAGACCGAGATCACCCTGAGGCGGGTCACAGAAAGACCGCATGTTACGGGACGCACTGCACAGACCAGGACCATATGCAGCAATGCTAGTAGAGGCGATGGTTCCACTCTATATTCGGATGTCCTGGCGTGGAAGAGTCTGCTTAACTGAATGACACCTTCGTAGAAATGTCGCTAGAGGACTATTTTTCTATCCCCATTTGTGTGGACCTTCTCTTTATATAGTTTAATATATATTATAGTTTAATATTTAGAATGTTTTAAATTGTAAATATTTAGAATTTTTTAAAGTCCATTTGTGTGGACCTTCTCTTCATATAATTTAATATATATTATAGTTTAATATTTAGAATTTTGTAAATACTGTTTCTATTTTTTCTATAACAATGTTATAAAAAATAAATGTTTATACGTGTGTTGCACTTACCGCCTGATCCTTCCCCTGAGTCCGAGTCCTGGTTAACGGGCAGGGACGGTTGGTAGGGGATCTCTGTGAGGGTGATGAAGAGATCCTGGCTGTCAGGGAAAGCGGGAGTGGGTTCGAGGTCGCCCCTCTAAAGACCCTTCCTCATCTTCCCATCGGCGAACAGGGAGGGGAACTGTCTACACTATTCAGTCCACCGTCACTGGTGGGGCACTGGTGGCAGACCCACCTAGAATGGCATGCAGTGCCTCGTAGAAGCGGCATGTCTGGGCTGACTTTTTGATACCCTTGTCTTAGGTCCTTCACTTTCACGCGGCACTGCATCGCATCCCGGCTGTATCCTTTGTCTTTCATGGCTTTAGAAACCTTGCTTGTTGGAGCGCAGCTGAACTCCTCGCCCCACACAGCGATCAGATCCTGGACTTCCCGGTCACTCCATGCTGGGGACCTCTTTCTATTCTGGGATTGCCCGGACTCCTCTGCTGGAGAGCTCTGCATAACCAGAACGTCAGATTCAAACCGCCCAGACAGGAAAATGAATTCAAATTTCATTTCCTGTGTGGCTGGCCAGAGAATCCAAGCTCGGACTGCTGTCCAGAGCGTCAACAGAGTGGTGCACTGGTTCGATTAGCATCCACACCAAGCCTAATTCGAGACTCCACCTGCCGGGTGGAGTTCGAATTAAATGGCTTCCTGGTGTGGACGGTTGAGCGGTTAGTTCGAATTAACGCTGATAAATTCGAATTAAAGTCCTAGTGTAGACCAGGCCTCAGACTATGGTGATGGGTGCAGAATCAGAACATGAGCAGCCTAGAACTGAACAGTTAAAGGGGGAAAGCTGTTTTGCCTGATTTTGAACCCACTTGAACATTGTGGGTTTGAAAGTGTGACTGCAATTAGGCGAGGCTAGAAAGAGTGGATCAGAGAGGAAGCAGAGAGAAAAACTTACAGGGATTAAAAAAAGAGAAGTGAGGTGACACAGTGAAAAATAAATATAAAGGGACTGTGAAGCAATGTTTTTCCCCCACAAGTTTGCTTAAGACTCTATTTATAGGCTGTATTGGACTTATATTGCACCTTGCAGTCACAGACATACTAGAAATTTGAGATGAAGTCAATAGGAGTTTTTAATCACACAAGGAAAGCAGGCTCATAGGAAAATGTAAGTATTATTTTAATTGACTCAGGCCCCATAGTAATTAAAAGCCCAGTCTTGCAAATCCCTTCTCATGAGAACAGTCTGTATTCACGTGGTGTTGGAATTCAGAATTAATTTAAATAAGAATTATGGGTGTGTACAAAATGCAGGATTGAGAACCTGTTGGTAGACCAGAATTTGGCCTTTTAAACAATGTTCTTTCACCCACCCACTTTTTTTACCACATTAGATGCACATTCTTTGGTCAGTAAGTATCAGCACATGACCATTTCTGGACAGGTGCTGGAAATGGATAAGAGCTCTACACTGACCCATATTGGAGTCTCCTGCGAGTTACAAGGCCTGTATATGCTGTAACACTATAGCTATGATATATTTAACTACTAAGGGCTGAAGTGAGTTTCCCCAAGTCGGTTTAAGCTCTGAAATGTCCAGTAGGTTTTATTGATTTTATACCTTCCTGAGGTAGGGGACAGCAGGGTTTGAGTGAAGTAAATGAGAATTTGGGATACATAAAGAATACATAAGGCTCAGGCTGCTTATATCTATTTGCAGTGTCAATACATTTGTTAATATGCTCATATTTTTTCAGTGTAAATATTTCAGTGGTCTTTTTTTTTTATTTAAAGGAATTTTGCTGTCAGCCCACCACTTACGTGTAATGTACAAGAGGTGAGTGGGAGGGATTTTTAAATATTATGAAAAATGCCTCAATGACAGTGTCTTTTTTAAATTCCCATGTAACTTTTTACCACTGATTATCCTCAAGCTTATCCACCCAAAAGAAAAGTGTTTTTTTCCTCCCATTGGGTACTCATAAAAGGCAAACAATATCATATTCACTGAATTACATTGTTTCCAATGTATATGCTATGCAAAAGATACTGCTTTTATGTTTAGCTTTTTCCAGTATTAAGTCAAGGCTATTCCTTCCATTTGTGTGGTGTTTTACATCACAAGGTTCCAAGCAATGTTGCTAAGTCAGATGATTGTATTTTTCTTCCATATTTTTAGCAACATGACCCAGTTTGAGAGCTCTCACACCTCTCACCCTCAGGGAGAACTGTATAATCCTACTGGAAATGGCAGAAGGGCCCTGCATCTTTGATTTGTTTTGGCAAGGCTTATGCATGAGAAAACATGGAAGAAGCTGCCATATGCCTCAATCAACTCAAGTTGAATCTGCCAGAACTAGAGTAATAAGCCAAATTTCTTTGAAAGATTTCTCATTCTTTTTTGTGTGGTTAAGATGGGCCTGCCTTAGTGAGGAATGAATGCCACATGTGCTTCTCTCCCTAGGTCCAGCTGGGACCAGCTTCTGGACTCTTCATTTTGTCAGGTCATATCTTCCCATCATGACTCCAGATGGCACTTTTGTTTCCTACTTCCATTTTTTCTAATTCAGATCATCCAGACATGCAATAATAAGTAGCATAAAACAATGTTCTATTATGTTAGCACAAGAGCTCCCTCTAGTGGTAAGGATGTTACTTTCATTATTAGTTAACCATATAATAAAGGACTCAAAATGGCTGCCTCCTGTTAAAAGACCAATAAAGGACTAAAATGCCTTCCTTCTCAACACAGTCATACTTTATTACTACTGATCAATATATTTTAAAATAATTTCCTACCATGATGGGCCAATATTTCCATATTTGTTTTTTTTTCACAGCAACACACAGACAAAAATTATTTTCATTTTAAATATTGAGATTCATTTATTTCTATCACAAGTTGAAATCCCAAAGCCTGTAATTTTATTTAATATTTTTAGGAGCTCTTGGTATCAGACATTCAAATATTGGAGAAGGTGCCAAAGAAGGCTACTGGGCTTATTCAAGGAAATGAAGTTACCCGCTGTCAAGGCTGAATCCCCACTCTGACACTTCGAGTGCAGGAAGTTGGGGCCCACAAGGACTCTAAAAATTAATACTGGCCACTCCAGGCTTGTATGAAACTCCCAAGGTTACAACTTTTCTCTGACCTTGGCTTGGTAAATGCTGCCACCACCCAAATGCAAAAAAAATAAATAAAAATAAATAAAAAATAACCCTTGGACCCAGGAAGGAGCACTTGGGAATTCCTCCCTGTGGGGTACCCTCAAGCCCTTTCCCCCCACACACACACACTCCCCCGAGGAAGAGCTTAGAAGAAAACAAAGGAAATTAGCTGTTACCACTAGCTAATCAAACAACATGCACAAACCTCTTAGGACACAACAGTCCAAATCCTGTTCTTAAAAAAGGTAAATTTTATTAAAAACAAAAAGAAAGAAAATACATCTGGAATTTAGGCTTTTGCTAGATTTTAAAAGAGCAATTCCAAAAATTAAGCACCCAAAATAGCTTCCCCGGGGGTTCAGCTTAAAGGTTACAAGCAAACAAAAGCATCTGGGGTTAGCACAGAGGAAATCCCCAAGCCAAAAATGAAGAAATAAACCTGATTGTGTTTATCTAAACATTCCCAAGCCAAATGATTTTTCATACCTGGTTCAAACCTTACTCAGCATTGCTGCTTATAGCATTGCTGCTCTGTGTCCATGCAGCCCAGAGAGAACAACAGGCAAAGGGAAAGTTTCTTTCCCAATTTTAAAAAGTTCTAGCCTTCCCATTGGCTCTTTTGTTCAGGTGCTCACTTTTTTTTTCTTTACCTTGGGGACTTTTTAACCCTTTACAGGTAAAGCAAGTAGAGAACAGCTACCAAGAGGGATTTTACAGCTAACTGGCTTGCTGGGTGTCCATCAAAGGGAGCTCCTCCCTCCTCCCCTCTTCATTTATCACACCTGCCTCATGAGGTTGGATGTCAAGAATGGCGTGTCATGTGTTTTGCCTTGAAAAATTGACTTGTACTAGGGTCAAGAACAAGGCCTATTCAGACTGCAAGGTAGAGGTGTGACATAGGGTCATCAATTAAAGCTCTAAGAAGAGATTTAAGTTGGTTATAAAGAGAGACTTTTTCCTTGTAGTGGGCAATAAATATATGGAATAGGCTTCCAAACAAGATAGCTGGGGGCAGGTATCAAAAGAATTTTGGGCTATACTGATACATGATTTTTAAAAGAACATATCCTCCTGTACCTAGATATGCTATATACCAGGGGTAGGCAACCCATGGCACACGTGCCAAAGGTGGCACACAAGCCGATTTTCAGTGGCACTCACACTGCCCAGGTCCTGGCCACCGGTTCAGGGGGCTCTGCATTTTAATTTAATTTTAAATGAAGCTTCTTAAACATTTTTAAAACCTTATTTACTTTACATACAACAATAGTTTAGTTATATATTATAGACTTATAGAAAGAGACTTTCTAGAAACACTAAAATGTCTTACTGGCATGCAAAACCTTAAATTAGGGTCAATAAATGAAGACTTGGCACACTACTTCTGAAAGGTTGCCGACCACTGCTATATACCCTATTAAAAGTAGGGTAGAGCTTTACAGAGGCAGGGCAAGGACTAAATGCATTTTCAGTTCTTTCCAATGACACATTTTTGATGTTTCCATGTATCTGTAAGCAGAGTCAGGATGAGCTCTACCCTGACATCTGGTGGTGAATTATGGTGAGTGTGGAAAAGAATTTCAGGGCTGATCTTGTTTGCATAGGCACACTCACCCTGTCTAGCATAGCCCACGGCAGCCTAAAATTGTCACTTTGACAGCTGTGGGATCCCCAATTTCTCTGTTATTGATGCAGGAGGAATAAAGTGTTGTTACCCTGATTATGTGAATGAGGGACTATGAACTGGTTTTATGACAGAGGGTCTCACCATCAACTAAGTAGCACTCACTAGACAAGGGACATGGGTTCCAAAACCCAGTGAATTGAGAAAGGCTGGGGACTGGTATGTGTACTTGATGATATGGGCCCCTTTTGAGGGCCTGGAACACCAGTTGCACTGCCTCTTCTCTCCACTGTTGAACTGCAGAGCTAATTTTGATTTCATTAGAAATCTAGTTAGAAGCTACTGAGATGAATTCACTTTGGGCTAATGGTGCACCAGCACTGGGGCTCCCCTACTACAAGCTGAAATCACTAAAAGAGCTACACTTACTGAGCTGAGTGCTGTGTTAACTAGTGGGGGAGCCTGAAGATATATTGCTAAGCAGCTGGCAGAGCAAAGCAGTTTGCAGGATGGTTGGAGAAGCCCACACAATGCGGAGCAGAGTTGAGCTGAGCTGAGCAGTTTGCAGGACGGTTGGACCGGCCCACAGAACAGCGAGCGAGCGGAGCGGTTTGCGGAGACGGCTGGAGCGGCTCACAGGTCGGCTGGTGGAGTGGAGCTGTTTGTGGTGAAGGCAGCAGCAGAACTCCACGGAGAGGCAGGGCAGTCGGCCTCGGACCACGTAAGGTGCCCATTAGCACTCAGGCTGGGGGGCGTAAAACTCTGCAGATAAACTTTTGAACTCTGACCAGGGACAGAGACTTTTGGATTGTTGGACTTTGGGGTGATTGGACTTAACACCCTATGGGGAAAAAGGACACTGCCAAAACTTACTTGGTGGGTCTTTTGCTCATGGTTTATGTTATGAATCCTGTTTGCGGTGGTTTCCTCAATATGATGCCACATTGTTTCCCTCCTTTATTAAAAGGATTTTGCTACACTCGGACTCCATGCTTGCGAGAGGGGAAGTATTGCCGCCTAGAGGCGCCCAGGGGGGTGGTATGTAATTGTCCCTGGGTGGGGGCTCGAGACGGTTTTGCATTGCGTTATTGAAATGGAACCCCTGGACACTGAACCCGGCCCTTGTTGCTGCCAACTCAGAGGGGCAGAAAGGTTACATATCTATAATATCTCATAAAATAAATCTACTGCACATACATTGTTATTTCACTTAGGCTCCATTTACACTTTGGAGCTTGGGGTGTGATTCCCAGCTCACATAGACATACTCGTCATAGCTCTCACTCAGTGTGCTAAAAATAGCAATGTGTCCAGTGTAGCATGAGCCTCAGTGAGTGGTAGCACTGCACCAAGTACATCCCCCTGGGGTTCAGGTGAGCTTGTATGTGGAATGGCAAGCGCATACCACTGCTCACCACCACCAGTACTGCCCCAGCTATGGTACTATTTTTAATATGCCAGCTCAGTGAAATGTATGTCGACCTGAACTGGGAATCACACTCCTAGCTCCAAGCATAGACATAATTTTAGACTCAAACTGTTCTATACTTTAGCAGATGAGTAGAGATGGGCTGGAATCAAAACCCTGGGATGAAACTTAACAGCTGAACTCTACTTCTGAACCAAATCACTTACAATATTTCAACAATTATTATATTAAGGTCAGACACTGTGATACAAACATGACAGCAAACCCCTCCCAGCCACAAAAAAAAAAGCGAGGTGCTTATCTTTGAAGATAAGCTTCGTCCTGAATTCACCATACCATTGTTCTTTTATTTCTTTGTAACAACTGGCCCTACATCTCACTGAAAGAGAAGGGGGTGGGAGAAAGAGAAGAAGGGGGAAGATGTGAGTTGAATCCTTTTCTGAAAAAGGCTGGGTTTGATTTCAGGGATGGATGAAGGGTCTAGGCTGTGGGGACTGAAGAGAGTGTATATTTGGCAGCGATATTTTATTCTAACAGAACTGATTCACATGCTATGTTCATTGCTTGAATCAGTCTATTTGGGGCAAGATATCAGTCTTGATCCAGTGGTTCACCTAGCCCCCAACTTTCAAATTAGCTTTTTTCAAAAAATGCTGAGGCTCTGGGGTATATCTAAAATACATACACTTCCTGACAACAATAAATTAATGCCTTTTTATCTGAAAATCATCTCAGATATTCAGATGAGTAAGTTCTTGCAGTTTCATTTCTGCTTATCCCTGCAGACTCTCAAATTACTCTGAAGCCACCAGCATTTCTAAAAGCAAGACACATTGATTTCCTCATTATATGAGGAAACGGCAAGTTAAGCAAATTTCAGAACTCTTTTCAAACTCCAGAGTCTGTTCAGAAGTGATAAGACAAGACATCATATTCAGCTCTGTAAGCTTTTGTGTTGAGATAGTCCTCAGCAAAAGTATTTCTGTTCTGCAGGGGTGTGTGGGGAGGAATGGGGGTTGTTTTCCCTCTTCCAGTAGGAAGGAGAAAGGGAGGAAAGTATCTTCGGATTCTAATTCATGTACTGTAGCTGCTTTACTTGCTCTTTCTATGAAGAAAAATCAGTGAATTTTGTGTGCTAAAATTGACTTTTAAATGAAAAACTACCATGCAAAATTTTCCTAACCTCAACTGAGTGTATCAAAGGCATGCAGGAAAAAATAAAAAGGAATTTTAAGATCATGACGGCAAATTACTCCTGTTCACAAAAGAACAGCAGTTAGATTTTTCTGGGGTTCTTTTGTGACCTCTCTACATATATGAGTGAATTTCAATGTCAGTGAGACCTGCCCACAGTTTACAAACATCTCGAGCATTTCACATGAGAAGGAAAATCAGAACAATATTGTATGGAGTAAAAACATCAACAAAATGCTGCTACTTTAGACTTGGGACAAAACAACATGGA
Source organism: Mauremys reevesii (assembly GCF_016161935.1). Classification (NCBI taxonomy): domain Eukaryota; kingdom Metazoa; phylum Chordata; order Testudines; family Geoemydidae; genus Mauremys; species Mauremys reevesii. The sequence goes on from NC_052624.1 coordinate 24,541,864, forward strand.
TGAAATAAAATCTAAACTAATCCCAGATGGGATAGCTTAAATGTTTAAGTATCAGTTTGTGATAACTTGACTCCTTAAAAACACGGGTTCCTGATCCCTCTCAGGTTAGGGTATCTTGTTATTCTTCTGATGTAGGGAAATTAAGTAACACGTATTCTGTCACTGATACTCTTTTGGATAAACTCTCACTGTTCACTGATAGCTAACAGTTGAGCAAAAGTTACTATCTCAAATACACTTTTAATAGACTATAAAAGAAATTAGGTTTATTACCTCAGTTGAATTATTGAGTAAAAAGTGTGCTGCCTATAAGTGCCCAAATCGACACACACGAATGCAAGGACGTAAAGAGACAAAATTACCTCTCTTTATATTATGTGTAGTTTGGCTTCAACTTTTAATCATCTAGGCTAAGGAGACATTGACCTCTGCTCCTGAAGACTTTTGGGTGTGCTATATATAAAAATGAAATGCCTCCCACTCTATTAGCGGTGTAAGAAGAATGCTGAGTTGACAAGGAAGGCAATCAAATCCCAAAGCCAGAAATCTAACAGATTAGCTAAAGTAGAAACAACAGTAGCTCAGCTGAAAGATTTTTCTCCTACATACACCTACCCCAGCCATTAAATCTTAAGAGTGCAGTTTTGTAGCATGGAAATGCCAACGGATGGTAAAATATAACTGTAAATTACAGAACTATAAATTAAAAGAAGGTTGTGAGTGATCTGAAAGGTCAAAAGAATAAAAAGGTAAGGTCTTCCGAGAGCCGTATGTTTCCGAACTATAGGGGGAAATTCTGCACATTAAGCAAAACGGGCCAAACTTTCCATTAATATATATATATTTCTTTAATAAATTGTTCTTTCATTCTTGATTCATGAACTGACAAAATGTGTGGTTTTTCCCTTGATTTTTTTGTGTGTATTATGCTGAAAGGTATTTTTCAAAAAGGAAAATTCTGTTTTTAATGTCTCACTTTTGTTAGAGAGAAAAATATAAAAAGACCTTCAGATTTCATAGGATTTGGTTTAGTATAAATAGAACTAGTCATGTAATAAACAAACAGACCAAAAAAATCCCCACTTCAGTTACAAATAAAATGGACAAGTTCATGGGTCATATTATTCATTATCGTGACTTTTCAGACAGCTTATGGATATGTATTAAAATATATGCAAATCCCAAAAGTGTTGCCAATTTTAGCCTGTGTGATTATCAAAATTCATACTGGAAGCACATTATTTATTATTCTTTATCCAATATTCTTATTCTTCTGCTTAAAAAAGTTTTGATCATCTATTCCCAGCAGCTTAATTTTGTGGATATTAGTAGCCTTACTGAAGTCCGCTGTCTGTGGTCAATTGAGCTACTAAACTTTGTAGAGTTAAGCATGTGCAGAAGTGTCTGCAGAATCAAGGTCAAAGTGAGGAATTAAAAACAATGCCATTTGACCAAATACATCACACAAAAAACAAATAGTGAATAATGAAAGCAAACAGATCACTAGCAATCCATGGTCTAAATATTATTCATTCATATTAATTGGCAAATAAATATAAATAGTAAGAAAATTGGGATGTGTTTTAAAATGATTCACTAACCAAAAGAGGAGCTGATAGAATAATTTTAATTCATAATGAATAGTTTGACAAGTGCTAGGTACAAGACAATATGAAATGTCTCTTGGGAGTTTTCTGTTCCTGATTTTTACCTTCCCTTTTTTGTAAGCTCCTACCTAGCTAGTCAGGTATTTTAATATTGTCCTTTCTATTACTACCAGCAAACTTTATTTGCTCTTTACAGACATGGAAAAAAAGAGCAGGGAAAAAATGGGTACCTTTAATAAAATGTCATCAAAATGTCTGATTAACAAAAACAAATTAGAGCAGTTCATATCATATGGGAAGATAGAAAACTAATAGCAACTGCATGGGCGGCGGATGGAGCCCCTCTTAGGGAAGCCTAGTCTCCGGCTGTGCCCCTTCCCGCCATGCCTGGAGTCCCCCACCATCTGGAGGAGTCCTGAGCACCCCCCTCCCTCAGCTGCAGTAGTCCTGGGCCATCTGAATCTCCAAGGCCCCCCCCCCACACCTGCCCGGAGCTGCCCCATGCCAGCTGCAGCCACACTACGCCATGCCTCCCCAGACCCCAAGCCACTACAGGGAAAAGCCTCTCACTCTCTTTAGAAGAAGCTTTTGATATAACCCATACAGGTTCCCAGGCCACTGAGCTACTCAGCTTCCTTGGTCCATCAATAGTCTCCCTTGAGTCCAGAGAGATTTCTGATGAACCCAGGAAGCTGAATAGCACATACTGCCTCCTCAGCCACCTCGGAACCTGAATGGGGCATAATGAAGCAAAAACTTCCCCCCAACACTCTGCAACCAGGGGTCCGGCAGTGGCAGCAGCACCAGGGGAGGAAGAGCCTCCCCTGGCTTATTAAACCTGCCAACCATGAGCAATTGTTAGCTTATTTTGAAGTGCTGCATGATCCTTGCTGATTTCTTTCTTTGATTTTTTTCTAAGGTTCCTGGGAAATATAACATAACCTCCTTATACTCTTATTTTGTGTTAACATCTCTCCTCTCCTTCCTCTCTCCCACCACATGTTCTGTATCATTCCGACTTTGCTGAACTAGGGCCAGACTGTTTTACTACTGTCAGTAGTCCCATTAATTTCATAGATTCCAAGGCCAGAAGGGACCAGTCTAGTCTGACCTCCTGGCTAACATAGGCCATAGAACTTCCCCAAAATAATTCCTAGAGTCTAGAAAAACAATTCTGATTTTAAAATTGTCGGTGTTGGAGAAACCACTATGATCCTTAGTAAGTTGTTCCAATGGTTAGTTACTCTCACTGTTAAAAAATGTACGCCTTATTTCTAGTCTAAATTTGTCTAGCTTCAGCCTCCAGCCATTGAATCGTGTTCTACCTTTCTCTGATAGATTGAAGAGCCCATTATTAAATATTTCTTCCCAGTGTAGGCACTTATAGACCATAGTCCCATTGACTTCAATGAATAGTGACCTCAATAGCACATGAGTAAATACTAGATAATGTTTTCACCTCTCTCTACTACACCCAGTAATAAAGGTTTCTGGGATGGATATCTACAATATTCCTTTGATTAGGGACGATGCTTTCATTCTCTTTGTAAAGGGCCACATGTACCTGGGAAACTACATATACATTTATTATTAACAATAACACTATCATTGCTAATAACAAATATATAGTTAATAATATTAATTGTCTGATACTACACTCACTTCCTCAATAATTTCCATAGGGGTTTTGCATGAATTAGGAACCCAGGACTGGGCAATAGCTCCCTAATTGGATTCACTATGCTAATAACAAGCACTTGGCTCAAGGCTGGTTAATTTAAAAATGTAGTAAGTAGTTGACTGTGAAATTGTCTATATTGATTCTGTGTTTAATGGTATAAGAATTTTAAGAAAACTCAGCTCCTACCTAAGAAATATATTACTAATATTTTCCTCTCATATCTCCTTGCATAGAGGGTGCTACATTTAAGTGCACCGGCTATCATTTGGAATGGCCAAACGTTTCAAAAAATCAAATTCCAAATATGAGATGAAAATGCAAGGCAGAAATACTTTCTGTATCCAGTAGGATGTGTACTATTATTATTATTATCTGAATCAGGCTACTTCTAGAAGGTAATTAAACTCCAAATCATGATATGCCAGTGCTCATCATTATGCTGCATGTCTCTCAGATGTCTGCCTTATCAGCTCACTATTGATCTTTACAGAAACTGAGTTAAGAAAAGCATTATCTTCACCCCTGAAGTAGGACATAGCTGTCAAAAAAAAAGGAATACTGGCATATTTATAAGTTGAACAAAAATTAGTCTCTCTCATTTTATCTACCAAATGCTTAAGAAGCATTTACATTCCAGGATTCCAGGGAAAGCAAGGAATTTTAGAGCTGTGCTGTAGATTTATTTTTTCTTAGCAGAAAGGGACAAAAATCACTAGATGTTAAAAACAAACACCCACAAGGCTAATATCAATTTGTGATTTTCCCCCATCATTATTTTTATGACTGTATTTCAGCTCTTGACCCCTCCCTTCTGAATTATTTTGTTGCAAACTTTATAATAAAATTCCAGTTAGTTATACAATTAGAACTAATTATCAAAAAGAGGGGCAAGGGACTTTGATGTGCAGCTGGTAAATGTAGCCAATAGTAATTGTCAACGAATACAAACAATCTCAACCAAGGGAATTGCACCCATGTCACAAACACAAGCCTCTTTTCTGAACATTTAAGCACAATTGTCATCCGCAGTAGTGTAAACAATATTATTACATTTTAAGAGCCCATGAAATGGCCCTTTTAGGTTGCTCCAGGATGCATAGGAGCCATACATTTGGTTTAATACACACACTCTCTTGCAGCCTCAGATGTAAAGGATGTGGCTCAGGGAAAGAGGAGTAGATACAGTACTTGCTGTACTGTGGCAATCTCTGAGGGTATGTCTACACTGCAGCTGAGTGCAAGCCTCCCAGCCCAGGTGAACAGGCTGGAGCTAGTGGGGCTCAAGCTAGCAAACTACAAATAGCAGTATGGATGTTGTGGCTCAGGCTGCAGCTGGGGATCTCAAGCCTTGGGGATATCAAGCCCTCACTTTCTAGCTCATCCTTTCCTTGGGAGTCCTTAGGGACCATTGGTGTCTAGGCAGCATGTTCCCTGCCTCACACGGCATTATTTCCTGGATTGCTTCACCATCATGGAATGGAGAAAATGCCAGCCACTGAGCAGGACATCTGCCATTTAAAACAGCCCCCCTCTGCCAGGTGACACCTTTGTCAGCTTCCCCCACACAAGCACAAATTTCATTACCAAGGTGACCTCTCCCCGACAAACCATTGCCCATGGGTAGAAACTAGTTTTTTTGTCTAGTGAGACTAAATTTCCAATGATGTGAAGCAAACTAGCTTCTATCTCTCTGTCTTCAGTCCAATATGGAGGCAAAAAGGCTCTAGAGAAAACAAGATAGAGGCTCTACCTTCAAAATGGAGTTGGCAGCTTGTACAGATACACAGAGTTCATAATTGTGTCCAATCTCTGAGGGTTTTTTAAGGACCTGGTCAGCAAAAATGTAGCACTGCACTATTTACGGACTATACTGACTACTGACTGGCACTAGAAGCAGGGCCGGCTCTAACATTTTTGCTGCCCCAAGCGAAAACAAAGAGCGCCGCCCCCCCGAGCGTCGCGCCGCCCCGCCCCCCAAGCATCGCATCGCCCAAGTCCCCGCCCCCGAGCGTCGCACTGCCCAAGTCCCTGCCCCCCCGAGCGTCGCTTCGCCCAAGTCCCCGCCCCCGAGCGTCACGTCGCCCAAGTCCCTGCCCCCCTAAGCGTGGCATCGCGCCGCCCAAGTCCCCGCCCCAAAGTGTCGTATTGCACCGCCCAAGTCCCCACCCCCGACTGTCGCACCGCCCAAGTCCCCGCCCCTCCCGAGCACCGCACTGCACCGCCCCAGTCCCGGCCCCCCCGAGGGCCGTGCCGCTGAAGCCCGCCCCCGCCGCGCGCCCCCCCCCCCAAGTCCCCGCCCCAGCATGGCGCCACGCCTCCCAAGCCCTGCCTCCCCCCAGCGCCACCCGGCCGAACCAAAAAAACCCCAAAACAAACCCAGAGTGTCGCCCCATCCCAAGGTGCCACACCAAGCACGTGCTTGGTAGGCTGGTGCCTGGAGCCGGCCCTGACTAGAAGCACTAATCACTGCAAATCTTATAGCTTTCAGATGCCAGAGAATCTAAGCTGACAATAAATGACGTTCCGGAGATGAAGTGCCTTGTTAATTATTGTCCTTATTCTAAATCTATTCTTTAGTAATGGGGAAAGAGGGATTCCTGCCCCTCCTCTGAGTTGCGTATAAGAGGGTAGGATTTAAGGGGCCACAGAGAGACTATGCAATGTGTGATAAACTCAGGACAGACATCTGCAAGGGAGGGGTAGAAATCAGTCTCAGAGGGTTAAAAGGCCCTCCTCCCTATCAACTCGGGGGTAACTACAGGTCAATCAGGTTCAGTTGAGAAGGGGTTACCAAAGTATCAATTAGAATTAGCTGAGAGGGAGCTACCTGAGGTTAATTAGGATCAGCTGATTCCAACTAAGGGCTGCCTGAGACCTTTTTAAACCCTCTCCTGTGGGGAAGGAGGGAGTGAGAGAGAAGGAGCCCTGCTGCCAGGAGGTTAGGAGCAGCAAGACAGCGAGCCTCACCAGGAGGAGAGGCAGTATTCTCTCCCACAAGGGAGAAAAATATGTTAAAAAGGACTGGTGGAGGAAAGGAACAGACTTCCCCTGTGTCCCAAGGGGGACCATATTACCCAAGCCTGACCAGGGCTAAAAGCAGCAGAGGCTGGGGAGACCAAAAAGGTGCCTTGCCACAAATGCCATATAATACAATGCTCCACTTTGTAGGGACTTTCTGCACAGCAGAGCGCAGTATCAATGGGAGTATACAGGAAGAAGGTAAAGTGTGACCATACAAAGTACATGTATACTTTATCTGAAGCAGAATGGAAACATCACCTGCTTACTCTTATTCTTTCCTGCTTACTCTTACTCTTTCCTGCGTCTCTTTCTGATGATCTGGTTCTCAGGATCTTTTTCTGAGTCATCTCTTCATGATTTTGAGGTGTTCACTGAGGTTTCTTTGCCCAGTATTACACCATTGACTCCTAGTTAGCTTGAGATTCACTATGACCCCCAAATTCCTTTCTGCAGTATTCCTTCCTACGTAGTCTTTTCCCATTTTATATGCATGCAACTGATTGTTCCTTTTTAAGTAAAGTACTTTGAATTTGTCCTTATTGTATTTCAACCTTTTTTCCTGGATGCCCCTGTGTTGATAAGCCCTTAGTTTAATGAAATTAATTCCTCTGCAAATATCACTCAATAATTGCCTTGTTCCGTTCATCGGCCACTGTTGGAAGACAAGATATTGAGAGAGATGGACTGTTGGTCTGACCCACTATGACCACTCCTATGTTTGTACTAGAGATACCATCCAATTTCTCTTTATCTATCCCTCGAGATTCTGAATAGTATTATTTGGGTCTGTCGATATTTTGAATTCTTCAGCTATCTCATAAACTAAGAGTGTCCACCAGCACACATCCAGAGTTTTATACACAACCAACACCAAGCCATATCTTGACTTATTTAGGCTAGATCTGGAACCTGTAAGGACTTAGTCCAAATTATAAACTTTCCACTCCTCCCAGTCATGTGCCAATAAGAACTGGCTGCAGCCCCTTCCCAAATGTGATTTTTCCTTTGGAATATGTTGATTTGACTCATGATTCAAATAATAGCACTGGGCTAAATTCAGTCCTGAATTTGGTTCACACTGTCAGCATCAGGCTTGACATTTCTGCCCAATTGTTTATTCCAAAGAAAAAAAATCTGCGTAAGCACTCAGGAGGCCATGCCAATATCTGGTGCTAGGATCACCTCCACAGATAGCAGAACTGTCTATTATTTAGACAGCGAGGTGCACAGCGAGGAAGCCACAGAAGGAAAAGCAATCATAATTCTGGGATGTATTACCAGGAGTGTTGTAAGCAAGACACAAGAAGAAATTCTCCACACTGATAAGGCCTCAACTGGAGTATTGTGTCCAGTTCTGGGCACTGCATTTCAGGAAAGATGTGGACAAATTGGAGAAAGTCTAGAGAAGAGCAACAAAGATGATTAAAAGTCTAGAAAATATGACCTATGCGAGAAGATTGGAAAAAACTGGGATTCTTTAGTCCGGAGAAAAGAAGACTGAGAGGGGACATGATATACACACCAGAGACTAAATAACCGATGTCAGACAGGTTTATTGCTGTAAGCCAATAATAATATAGTACAGGAAAATGGTTCTATATTCTATGAGTCTGCAGAAAGCAGTCTTGTGCAACCCTGTTACATTTACCTTATTCAAAAAATGGGCTCCCAAAGTTACATATGTCAGCTGGTATTATTTATATGATAATTTTACAAGTTACATATCTCTTGTCCCATCAATAAAATCCAACCCTTCCATTTGTCCCAATTCCCTAACTTCTTATTCTGTACCTTCATTATCTTTGTTCTGGATACTAACCTTCCAGGTACTGGTCTGATGAACTACTTCTCTAGCTTGTACTAAGACATGGATTTTGACACATTTCCTATCTCTTTATGCCAAATACTTGCTTCAGCAAATGAAAGTTGTTATGAGATATTTAGCATAAATGAACAAGAATGTGGTATAGGCCAATTTAAGCTATATAACTGTTAAAATATTTATGCTTAATGTTACCGGTGCTTAATGCATACTAATATATATAGATATATAGATATACAGAGAGAGTAGATAATACATTTTATTAATATTTAATATTAATATTATACATGTGTATATATGTACAATGTTTTATCCACACCATATGTATATCAGTATGCATTAAGCACCAATACTGAATATGTAGATGGCATATATTAGGCAACACCATGTAGAAAAACCCTAAATTTAAGATCACTAGCAATTGTTGTGACTTTGGCCATTGGTCACTATGACACTGGAACACAGATGTCATAAAGACATGCGTAGAGAACAGAACACTTTGGTGCTTCCTTTCCAATCTCATACCTGCCTATTGTGTAGGGCCTAATTCTAATCACTAACTGTTGATTCCTTTACCAGTTCTGGAGTCCTGGAGACCTACATAGAGGGTGGTTTCATTTATGACACATACAGTTCAGCATGACTGTGCTTTTGAATCTTGTGTAGTGGTGTCTGAATCTTGAGTTTTCTACTTCTTTTGTCTCCATCTTGTCCTTGAAGTGATCTCGAATGAAATGCAGCAGAATCTTATTCTCATGGAACAGTGATTATTCTGCAGTTTCACACTTTCTTTTCTGTTAGTGTGATATGGATTGACTATTTGTACCACTGTCCAAACTATTCTGTTATTCCCCTTTATGGTACCTCCACAGTTACTGGAAAAAAAATAAGTTCTTCATTTAACCGCTAATCTTTTTACTGAAAGTGACCCTTTTAATGTTCTTAATAGTAATGAAAAAACATTAAAAATCTGTGGGAAGATTATCCATGTTATAAAGTAAAAATAGGTGCCAACAAAGTCATGACAAAATCCCATGTAAAATTAGGATTATGCGCTATTTTCAGACTATAGGAATTGATTCTGCTTCCACTGACTTCAATGGGAGCAAAATTGGGTGAGATAATAGGTGTAAAACTAAAAATTTCTAGCCCTAGACTTCAGAGGTAAAAATGTTGAAATATCATGAATAGCATAAGAAGAAGAAATTTGTATTTTAAAGTCAAAGTGCTGCCACTGTGAGTTCAAAGCACTTTTCTGAGACTTAACCTGTCAATTAAATTTTCATAAACTTTAGGCATGTAGGGAATTTAGGGTCGCTGGAAAGCAAGAGAGACGCAACAGTGAATGGAAGTGGTAATGGGGAAACTTGCAATAGGGAAGTGCATTTAGGTGGACAGGAGACACAAAATTTGGAGATGAGGAGAAAAAGCAGATCAACGAGGGACTAGGTTACTTCTACCATTCATTATGTCTAACATATTCCCTTGGAAAAAAACATATATTTAATTTGGTTTAATCTCTGTGTTCTTCTTCTACTGATATTTATTATTTATATAATTCTATAGATGTGCCTCATCCTTCCTGGATAAAAGAAATCACAGGTGTCTGCCCTAAAGAGCTGACAGTTTAAGTCAGACATAACATAGCAAAGGATGAAGCAAAGGATGCTGGTGGAGTGAGAGGGGTGGGGAGTATCGAGTTGAATGAGGTCTGTAACAGTGAAATTGGCTTATTTTTATACACAAGTCTTAGATGAAATTCACTCCTGTGTAGGGGACCCATCACAAAACCTACACACCCTTAATGTCTTATTTTGTGGAACTTAACTGATACATACTGTGACAAAGTTCCTCCTCTCCTCTAGTAGGTCCTGCGATTATTGGTGGATTTCCTCCCCTCAGTGGTCTTCCCCTTGGATGAAACCCATAGTCTGGATCAACTCCTCCTATGTCTGATTAGGAGTAGCGAGGCTTGGGGGGAACCCGGGCCCGCCCTCTACTCCGGGTTCCAGCCCAGGGCCCTGTGAATTGCAGCAGTCTCTATAGTGCTACTTGTAACCGCTGCTTGACCGCTACAGCTCCCTGGGCTACTTCCCCATAGCCTCCTTCAAACACCTTCTTGATCCTCCTGGTGTCTGATACTGCTTGATTGTATGGTGTTTCCTCAATCCTCCAGTAGTACACCCTCTCAGTACTTAGTTCCTTGTGTCTCTGGCTCCCAGCTCCTCATACACACTTCCTTCCTCTGGCTCCTCCTCTCTTGACTGGAGTGAGCTCCCCTTTTTATACCAGGTGCCCTGATTAGCCTGCCCTGATTGGCTGCAGGTGCTCCAATCAATGTAGCTGTCTCTGGTGCCTTCTAGAAAGTTCTTAATTGGCCCCAGGTGCCTTGATTAACCTGCCCTGATTGGCTGCAGGTGCTCCAATCAATGTAGCTCTCTCCGATGCCTTCTAGAAAGTTCTTAATTGGCCCCAGGTGCCTTGATTACCCTGGAGCAACTGCCATTTTGGTTCCCATGGTCCTAGGGATTTGCTTAGCCTGGGGCTAACATACCTGTTCCTCAGTACTTTCCTGTAGCCATCTGGCCTTGCTCCATCACAATACATGTTGTGGTCCACTGTACAGGGTAAATATTACTCCTTGTTCATTAGTTCTTGGTTTAATTTATTTGATGCTTGGGGTGGGAGTGAAAGTGGATGTATTGTATGAACATTTATCTCAATAATATTTGAAGCCAACATAATCTTTAGGTAAACTATCTCTGTATTATGTCCATTTAGGTGACGTTGTACATTATTCCACATAGTATTAACTGTCTGATCCCCAGTTTAGTAGCTATTTTTACTGTAGCTCTGATATTAAGTAGAAGCTTTATGAACCTGGTTTGATGGATAGTTGTTTCACTCTTAGTCAAACCTGGAATATCCCTTGCTGCTTTATATAATTCCCAAAGTATTCTTTCAAAGCAGTTATTGATGCTTTCTGGCTTCATTAACTCTTTTGCCATCTGCTGCCTTGATGACATTGCAATGAGGAGTGAGTGATTTAGGATACTGCTTGACAGTATCAAAGATTTTCTTTTCTGCTACTCTAATTTTATGCACTTTTCTATTGATGTATCCCTGCTTGACTCACCTCATCAATTGTATCTCCCAATCAAGGTCCCTGCAACCCACTTCTTTAGTGTCATGTGATGGTTCCTTGATTTTCATACTCATCTTCTCTCCATTATGCCTAATACCTCATACATTAGCCATAGCTATTTTATGTACTTTCTTTTTGTCCCAGTTACATGGTTGCTTTTTTCAGGATCAAATTTGAAACCTCTCCAGAGTTAGTAACATTATTTGTTTCCCTCTTGATGATGTCTCAGATCATTTAAAAACAACCATTCACTAGTTGCCATTGATCCAGTCCAGTGAAAGGACAGAGCTTTCTTTCTTGTGCTTTATTTAGCTGTAATAATTGATTTACTATTCTGAGAGGCATGATGGTCAAATGGCGAGGGCACTGATCAGAGCGCCAGAAACTTGGGTTCTATTCTGAACAGCACTAGTGCCCTGTTGTGTGACTTTGGGCAAGTCATGTAACCTCTGAATCTGAAATCTGTGGATGAAAAATGCTATATGGGTCTGATGCAACTCCCATTAAGTCTCTCCTTAACTTCACTGGTGTTGGATCAGGACCTATAAGAACCAGGGGTGAAATACTGGCCTCATTGAAATCAATGGCAAAGCTCCCATGGATTACAATGGGCCAGGATTTCCCCTCAAGTATTTATTTATTATTAAAATATTCCATTAAAAGAGCTACTTATGGGGGAAAGGCTGCTGAGTTAAACACCCTAATGTCAGGAAATGATCAAGTTCAGTTTGCAAGTTCGCCAACTTAGATCAGGTCTGACTGTGACCATATAGTAGGTACAATGTAAACATTAAAAATAAAATATCTGAAAGTAGGTTTCTCTTTTACCTATCAGTTCAAGCTTCTGTTCTCCCTTCATCTGCCACTCCACCAAAAGCAATACCACCAATACCTTGTATCAGAGTGTATCTGTCTCTAAAGCAACAAGATCTGCAATATAGATAGATTACCAACAGACTAGTAGCAGCATGAGAGAACAGCCACTCTTCTTCAGATGCAAAGAAGTCTGCAAGAAAGAAGTATTCACCCACGAAAGCTCATGCTGCAGAACGTCTGTTAGTCTATAAGGTGCCACAGGATTCTTTGTTGCTTTTACCAATACCTTGGAAACACAAATCCCTCATTTCTGGACTTTGCTAAGCAAACAGGAACTTACTTTCAGGTATTCAGTGTCAAAATGTAAGTGTATTAAATAATTTATAAAACCTACAGTTCTATATCTGGTTAATAATGAAGGTGATTTTTAATGGTGTTGTTTTTATCTGTTTTCCTTCTTGTTCAGACTGTTGAGGAGGGAGTGGGCTGAGGTGGATGCATTTCTGAGCAGTCCTCGTTTTATATTGGGTCTTTTAATTTATGAGATAAGTGCCAAGAGCACAGTAGTGGGATGTACAAACCCCACACCGGAGAACAAACGGTTAAGGAGCAGCTCTGAGCCCATGTGGCCCCACCTTGCCAGACCTGCAAAGCCTGCACAAGCTGGAGGTGGAGTTTAAAAAGGGAAGCAGAGTGGCTCAGAGGAAGCAGACAGTGAAAGGGAGCAGATCTCTGATCTGAGCTCAGGGGATGTACTGCCCGGGAGCTCTGGTTGCCGGAGACCTGGGCACACACACTTGATAAAGCCTGCTTATGAGAGACTGGTGACTGATTTTGAAGGTCAGAAACTTTATTTGTGATTATTTAATTTACCTGTTGGGGAAAAAAAGGTACTTAGGTAGGAAGTGATCCAGGGAGGCAGCTGCTTAGCATCCCAAGGTACAGAGCATAGCTGCCCATCATTAGGCTCTGGATCAGAGCCCGGTGGGGAGGGTGGGCCCAGACTCTCCTACCAACTCCAAAAGATAGAAGAATCCAGCTAGGGAAGATCCTGAATGTTCAAGGGCCCAGGCCCCAAGTCCTCAAACTACAGTGAAAGCCCTGAAGCCCATGTGAGCACTGAAAGTCTTCTTTGTGATTAGACTTTCTTTTGGTATACCCCAAAAGGGGTGGACTGGAATGTGACTTGGCTGGAGAGCTGAGCCATAAAAAAATGGGGTCTGCCCCAAGACAGAACTGAAAAGTGGGGACATCTGGGAGCGAGACAGCCTTCTGCACCTCTGTCTGACCAGTAGACAGCACTGGGGGTGAGTGTACCCCTTTACTGTCATCTATAGCTGTAGTTTTAAAAGTGGAATAAATAAAAAATAAACTCTGTCATTTGCTATTAAAACAGCTGACTTTAATTAATAAAACAACAATCAAGTTAATCATATGAACTAACAACACTGAGAATACTGTGGGTCTACTACACGACTGAAAATACTATCCTGTCTAGCCTGGTACAATGTAGCATTTACTCTTGAAATTCTGAAAATGAAAATTGCAACTGCAATGGCATCAGCAGCAGAGCGCTCCAAGGATCCACTGCAGACTTGTGACCAGATTATCAGATATATGAAATATACAAGTAGTAATATGGCTGTTAGCTTTGGTACTAAAAGCTATTGGGAGAAGATATCAGAGAGTATCTTTTAGCCTGATAATGTTCAGTGCAGATGCCTAAAATAATTAAGACTGCAAAATCCATAAATTGCAAAGAACATGATCCTAAAATGAATTGCAAAAGCATTTGTGGAGGGAAAAGAATCACTAAGTAGATAAGATCAGTATGCCTAGCCTTTAACCCATGTCAAAAAGACTTTGAAATGAAATGCAACTTCAAAATACCCTTGATAACTACAATATTGAATAAGCACCTGAAAATATTTGTCTATTTGCTCCTTTAGTGCAAAGATAAAATCTATTTTGGCACAATTTAACATAATGATTGTTGTTAAAACAAACTATACCAACAGCTATTTCTCTGACATACCAATGTTTTTCCTTTACTTAGACTAAGCAATAACTGTGGTGTCTCACATACCACTGTGTGGTTATGTTTGGCAAATGTTGACATTGTAACAGAACATTTTAAGATCTTGATTCTCCAATACATCTGAACTCTACTCTGGCATACTGGAGACAAGTACTACAGGGAGCTGACTGTTGCTTTGCAATCTTTGGCCACCGAGCTCCAGTGTGAGTTAAAACTGCAGGGCAGCAGTTTTAGTTTATGCCACGAGTGTGCGGTCAAGAACTTCAGAATTCAGATACTTACCCAGATCTTATTAAAGCTGTCAGAATCTTTTTGGTATGCAAAAGTGGGCTGCATATCTCACAGGGACAGCACTGCCTCCTTCAAGTCACACTGGGAATACTATAAGAACAAATTGCCTTTTTTGCCATATTTCCCCTGTCTTTGTGCATTTCTGCTTTCAATCCCAGCTGGACTCAGACACACGCAAAGGACCAGATACTGATAAATTAATTCATGTTTGATAGCCATTAGTCCGTATTTATGGAGTCAAGTGCTATTTGGCATGAGCTAAAATAGAATCTGAACCAACATGAATAAAGAAAAAAGTTCGCTAAACTCGTTCAAATCTTGTAAAAGTTTGAGTTTTAGCTGAAAGTGTATGAATTCTTTTTATTTTACTCAGACTAGCGTCTAGCCTTAATTTAATTGCCCATCTTCCCTTACACTGAGCTACACTAATTTTTTGTTTAGAAGTGTTTTTTTGAGTGTCTGTTTCCCTTTTTGTAACCGATTCCATATAAATATCGGCATTTCTCTGAAATAGTTGTCTAAACTCTCTTTTCATGCCAGTTTTGTTAGTTCATTTTCTCAAGTTTTTATTCTTTGCTTCAATTAATCCCTCCTTTTCACAATTTTTGCAACGTCACTGTGAAGTTTCCTCTTCTCAAATAAGAAAAAAGCAGAACTTCTTTAATCCTGCTTCATAACTAGTATTAAATTAGCTTCTTTGAGCTTCACCCCTCTAAAGCAATTATATTCTCTCTTTTTTTTTAAGTGCAGATGCAAATTAGGATAAAGGCATCAGGGATTCCACACACACACACCACCCCATTTTTATTCCTAGCAATTTGCATTAACTAGATATTCCTACTTTTTTCCCCTCCATGACTCAGAATAAAACATGTATTATATCTCAAATTAGAAAAATGTAAGCTCTATCAACCTAAAGCCAGTGCTTAAATGATGTCATTCCTTCACTTTGTATTTCATTTAGCATTGATTGTTGCCCCACAACATAGTGTCAACCAACAACTTTGATATCGTACTGTAAAGCAGCTTTTTCAAAACATTGATGAAGTATATAGGCAATATTTCAGATAATAATCTTTGCAGTACTCAGTAAACTTTTTCAGATTATAAATTATCCGTTTTTCCCTAGTACTTTCTTATGCCTATGCCTTCAGTTTTCATTTGTGTCAGTGCTAATATTTCACCTGGTCCCTTGCTCACACTTGGCACTTTAATGTATAGACATGCATGAAATAGTGATTGAAAGTATTTTTTCCATTTCATGTCTCTGAGGGTTTATTCACAAGCAATTGAAAAGTGATGAGCCTTTTTGACCAATTCTTGAAACACTCTTGTCTCTTAAGAACTTAGTAAAGATTTACTAGCAATCGGCAAACATCAAAAAGTTTAGATACTTTTCCGAAGCTTTTTCAAACTTGTAATGGTTTACCTGCTTTTATGAATATTGTGACAGATATGGCAATTTCCTGCAATATTGCTGAGAAACCTTTCTGAATTAAGTTTAAGTATCTTAGGAGTTCATTGTACTAAAAATGCAAATATTGATGTATTATTGTGGGATTTTATGTAACTTCTTTGAGAAGATATGGCTAAGGTAAACCCAGGAAAGTGTTTTGACTTTAAAAAGACTCTTTGAATCAATGTGCTAGCAAAACAAAGTTAAATAGGATTCCTAGGAAATACTTGGGAGGAAAGGAAGACAACTTCTCACCACTAGACCTTTTGAAGCTGTGCCCTGAGGAGAAACATGATCATCTGTTACATGAGGACAAGATCAGAGGCCCAGACTGGATAAAGAGTGACTCTCATGGCTGTGCTTGTTTGATGTGAAAGCTGTTATGAATTTGTGGCCACAGAAAAACACTCAGTGGGGTCTGAAGAACTGCTTTCCTGCAAGAACCCTAGCTGGAGTTGGGGTGATATCTGGGAAGATTATTAGCATGCATGTAGATTTTATTGTTTTTAATATGTTTTCACTGTCATGCTTTCCTTAAGAATAAATGTGTTTGCTTAGAACGAGTTGTGTGGTAAATTAACTGTGGGTAATTACATTGCTTATAACCTCTGAGGAGAAAAGTAAAACTCACCTGCTTAGGCATTCTTACTTTACTGGGGAATTTGCAGTGTAGGCAGGGAACTGTGGAGCCTGGAAATACCCTGGTCAGGAGGGAAGAGATACGTGTCTCTACTCAAGAGAGGTGAGAGATGGGGAGCTGGAAGCCTGAGACTTGTTAGCCTCGCTGGCCACAGAGGGTGGAGGGGGGGACTGGCCCAGGTGCCCTGAACTGTGACAAGTATAATCTGTAGGAAGATTTACACCTAGAAAATGATTCTTTAGGAAGAAAAATTCAAACAAGTAACTTATTTGATGACAATATATTCAGCATGTAAAAGAGTGCATCACAGATGACAATAAATATTTCTCCATGAGCCAAAGTTGCTAACATGTTCAGTTAAGGAACTGAACGGCAGTAACACTGTCCGACTTCAAATGATGTTACATTCTTCACTAGAAATGGAAAACTATTAAACTGGCTTTCCCAGTAGGTTTCAAGTACTTAGCACAAATCAGTTTGGGACGGCAGTGTGAATAGTCTTTCTGAGTGTGTTTTGATACTTCTACTTCTCAACTCAGCCAAAAGCAGAAAATGGAAGGAAAGGTTGAAATGAAACTGCAGTAGTAGAGCTGATCAGGAATTCTTTGACAAACTGTTTTTTGTTGGAAAATGAGGCTTTGTCCAAACCAAAACTATCAATAGGAAAAGGTTGATTTTTACAAATTTCTCATTTAAAAAAAATTGAAAAAAAGAAAGGTTTGAAATGGTCACTACATTCCTTTTCCATATTTTTGAAAACAAAAAAAAATCAGTTCAAAATGATTTGGTTTAGAAATTTAAGCTAATTATGGTTAAAAAAATTAAAAAGCAAAATCAAAACAAAATGTTTTGAAATTATCAAAGTGAAAGGTTGTAGTCGACCTGAGAGGGGGAAAAAAATCAGATTGTTAAGTCATGAAAATTTGAGATTTCAACTTTACTTTCCAAGTCAGTTTTTTTTAAATCAAAAGTTTTCCTAGGATGGGAAAACCATTTCTATATTAAGTAAAAAGTGACAAACAGTCCTGTAGCACCTTATAGACTAACAGAAGTATTGGAGCATAAGCTTTCGTGGGTGAATACCCACTTCGTCAGACGCATGTGGTGGAAATTTCCAGAGGCAGGTATAAATATGCAGGCAAGAATCAGTCTAGAGATAACGAGGTTAGTTCAATCAGGGAGGATGAGGCCCTCTTCTAGCAGCTGAGGTGTGAACACCAGAGAGGAGAATCTGCTTTTGTAGTTGGCTAGCCATTCACAGTCTATATTAAGTAGCGGTCTCACCTATGAAACAAAATTATCTGTCCAATGTTTTCTGATTTCCCAGACTCATTATCAGTCTACTAAATAGCAACCTCTCCAGAGGGGAGTTTAAGATCTCAGCATTCTTACTGTTCATTTCTCCACATTTACTTTCATCATCTTTTAGTCTATGTCTGTTCACCTGCTATTCGAATACAGATTTAAGATACACAACACATTTTATTATCACCATCACCATTTACTTTATTAGTAGGATGGTAGACACCTCGCAGAGCCTGCTTTACTATATTTCATATTGTAAAACAGCTTCCATTATAACCGCCCGTTTTAATACACACAACTTCAATACACACAACTTTAATACACACAACTCCTAGAAATTCATATTTGGCTTAACCTTCCCATGTTTGGTACAGTATCTGATAGTATATGTAAGTTATAATCATTAGTTTGATCACATACCCTTCTTTGAGTTGGACAGTCTTCCATTTAAACAAATTCTAACTTCTCTAGACAGAACTGCAGCAAACAGCTGAAGTTTGATGCTTTAAATGTAACAATTCATAATCCTCAATGAGGATTATTGTCTCTGCTATTTGGGAAAAAATTGTTTGATTTTAACAAAGATTAGCTGATTTGAAAATCATGTGCTGAGCTTGTGCAGTTTTATTATTATATACTATTGTATTGCGGTAGCACTGGGAATCCATATCATGAACAGAGAACCCATTGTGCTAGGTGTGGTACAATCATAGAACAAAAAGATGACCCCAAAGAGCTTACAATCCGATTAAGTAGAAATAAACAGTAAAAAAAAGTCCTTATGTTTAGAGATCCACTGAAGTGGCTTTAACCTCGTACCATTGCATTGTCACCATTAAACCTCAGCATCACAGGGAGCAAGACATCTGCACAACTGATGATAAAGACAATTGACAATACGGCAGAATTCATAGTACTACGGGTTACCAGACTACCTAGGCTAAACTAACAAATCCATTTCATCCTTGATGAAGTTCATCATTGCAGTCCAGCTGTTAACTCCACAAGGGAGACTGTCAGCCTCTCACAGTAAAAAGGTATTCATTTACATTAGGAAGACTGCCAAACAATAATTGTAATTGTAATAGCAAAAGCAGTGATAATAATGGGTAACATTATTCAAATAGCCATAAAACTAGCGTTACAAAAAAGGTTGACTTCATAATACTGAAAATAGATTCTATACAAAGGCTTCTACAAAAATAGTTGACCAGCTAAGGTAGTCTTCATCTGATGTCAATCTTTACCACCATCACTGGGCCTGATCCTCCACTCTGTTACACAAGTGCAATTACATTAAAGTCAGCCAGGTCAAGCTGACGTAAGAGCGGGGAGGATCAGGCCTGCTTTCTTTGCAACAGCTGTCATGGCATTGCACACAATAATGTATTTCCTAGGAAACCTTCTACCTTCCTGCCTTGATGACTTGTCAGCGTGCTGTTAACAAGATGCTGTTAAACTCTGAATGTCTGACTCTGCTACCTTTGATACCAGTGGAAATACTGTTAAGTTCACTGGTGCAGGATCAGGACCTGTTCTGGGCTGTTTTGTGAAAGTTATGTAATTCTGAGTTTTATTCAACTAGACTATTTATTAAAGAAACTGCTACAGTAACATATATATATTTTTAAACATACTTATGTGATGATACCAGTTACTTCTCAGTCTGAAAAGCAGCACAGATTACTTTTCAATTTTTCTTCTAACCCTGTCCATTCCTCTCCTAAGCATGACTGATAATTTTCATACAGACATGTTACTTGGTACAGCCAAAGAAAATTTCAATATGCAGGACATGTAAATCTAATGCAGCTAGGGTCAGGACTATTCATTAGTAAGATTACACCCATAAAAAGAAAGCAGTAGCTAAAATGTAACAGATTACTTTTCACATCCAGTAATCAGTAGTTTGTAACATATTGCATTGTAAATCTACAACCTATTGTGCATATAAGTATGTATGTAAATAATTGTATGGCATATGTAACCTGAACAACTCCTGTTATATTAATTTTGTTTAGCATTTCTTCTACTTCTCATTTAACTTAATAGGAAATATGGAATATAACAAAACTGATGCCTAATGGCAATAGCTAATGGGCTGATGATTCTGTCTTTCTGTCTCAGTCCTTCAGCCATCCCACTAAAAGCAATGGGACTGCTTGGAGAGTAAGGTACTATTCCATACGAGTAAGGATATCAGAACCTGGTCATATAGGAGCATAACATGCACTAAAAACTATAGCACTTTTAGGCACCAATGACATTAGGATCCTATGTTCCTTGAACACATTCAAACTGTGAACTTCTTGAAGAAACCCCACCTTGCTATATCTGCAAGATACTTCCCCCAACCCATCAGCATCACCTATATCTTTCCTGGAATGAAGTTTATACTGATCACTCTTGTCTAAATTCTAGGAAGAACTTTCTGGGGCTGAAGTAAATGAGACTCACAGTCATATGTAATCTGAATGGTACTATCATGAAAGCCCTGTTCACCTTTCTGTCTCTACTGTCTCTCTAGTTCACATACATGTTGAATGGGGGACCGGGATCAAAAATTGTTTTGATGAGCAAAACATGACCGATCACTCAAGAGAGACAATCAATTGCCCAAAAGGCATCCTCTTGGATCTTTCAGGGAGGAAGAACAAAATCATTCAAGAGCCAAATTATCCTATAAGGCCTCCGACTTAGCCATCTTGAATCATCTGTCGGGGGATTGCTATTTAATTATTTGTTTTTCATTTACTATCCTTCACTTAGGCTCAGTTTAGGCATCAATAGTTCCAGCCCTAGTTTTAGAGTGCTAGGAAGAGCTAAAGAACCACATAAAACTTATCATAAATGGTATCACAACAAGAATATTCAGATGATCCGTGACCAAAGGCAGTAAGTCATCAGACACATTGTGTAGCCCTGTAGTCATGTTTCTAATAAGCCAAGAAGCCTCTGACAGCTAGCTCATAATGGATCTGAGAAGTAAGCTAGAAAATTTATTCAATGAGGATAGCTTGCAGGTAAGAAAATAGGCCACTAAAAAAAGAGAATGACACATTTTTAAGGCATGCTTCTTAACTCCAACATTCTTTATTCATACTCTAGGAGCTAGTGATTAGCCACAGGAGGCCTAGACCTACTGACTCCATTCATCCAGTCTGCCACTCTAGTTCGAGAGAGAAAATGTAGTAGACAGTGCTACCTGAGCCTGTCACTACTTGTTTGAGCTTCTGAAAATGCATTTCAGGCAGGCCCAGCCTGAGAGCTTCTGGTGCCCCAAATAAGACTAGATTAGAATTCCCAGCAGACGTTCCTGATAGAAGAGCTTTAGTGAGATTTTTACATAAGTAAAAATTCAGATTCAGTATTTCCCTTCATTTCATGAAATACTCACAGGAATGCATATAGTTCCTGCTGCTTTTCTAGATACAGCCATTGTTAGCATCACTGATGTGTCAGCAGAATGAAGCTAGAGGCGTAGAAATTAGTTTTTTTTCTGTGGTTAGAAATGTAAGCATTCATACAGTGTCATTTAATATAGGGGGTTGAAAGTGGGGCAGGGGGTGAGGAAGGGAGGGAGGGAGGGGAGATGACAAACCTAGAGCATATTTGTAGCTGTGAGTGTTTTACCACAGTGTTGCTTTGAATAGTATGAAAATGGAATCACAGCTAGTATCACAGTGTAAATAAGCAGAGATAAGTCATCTCATATGTCGTTGTCAAATACCTAAAGTCCTGCCAGAACATTTGGAAACTAAGTGGGCAATAATCTGATAATCCAGAAAACCTTTGGCAACCAGATCAAAATGTATCTGAGATGTGATTCCCTCATGCTGTGACATATTTCAAGCATCCCTGAGGCCAACCCTTTCAACAGGTGTTTTGGCTGTAGAAAGACAAATTCTTTTGTTATCTTGGTAAGTCCACTCTGATCTGATTCTCTTGCATTTACACTGGTATACAACACGTATAACCCCACTGACTTCAACGTTTCCAGTGTAAGTGAAAGACAATTAGACCCCATCACCTGTGTTTGTGTGGTGGTCTTTGTGGTTCTAGACCAGGGATCAGCAACCTTTGGCACGTGGCCCATCAGGGAAATCCGCTGAAGGGCTGGTATGGTTTGTTTTCTTGCAGCATCCGCAGGTTTGGCTGATTGCAGCTCTCAGGGCTGCGGTTTACCATTCCAAGCCATTGGAGGCTGCAGGAAGCGCCATGGTCTGAAGGATGTGCTGGCTGCCGCTTCCCACAGCCCCCATTGGCCTGGAACGGCGAACCGTGGCCAGTGGGAGCTGTGATTGGCCGAACCTGTGGATGCTGCAGGTAAACAAACCAGCCCAGCCCACCAGTGGATTTCTCTGATGGGCTGCATGCCAAAGGTTGTTGATCCCTGACACCAATAATTTAATCTTTTTGTGGAAAGAATTAGGAGTTTCTTCTATCATTGCGGTCTATTGTTGTCCACTGTATACCACAAAGTCTCATCATCTAAGATTTGAAGTACTAACAACTTCAGGGAATATGACAGCACATTTTTTGTCACAGGAAGTGCTACTGCAATATCATATGCAGATGCTGAAGTGGATCCTTGCTTTAAAGTCTGAAATCAACCAGCTCCAAGATTCTGAGCCCTGATCAAGGATGCTTCTTTGCTGCTGAATAAAATGATTCTTCTTTACACTGATTTATTTGGGATCTGCACATTCTATGTACATGGGAAGCAATCCTACAAGAAAATAATTTAGGAGTACATGGAGCAATGTATCTCATTATTCTATGCTCAGTCTCAATACTCAATAATTGCGTTTTAGTGAAATACCCCTTTTAATTCAAAAGTAATAACGTACAAAAATAATAATGTACAAAAAAAATAATAAAGGTAGGGGAAAGGGGAATGAGCTTGACTTTTAGTGGAGAAACAAAAGCATCTGAAGTATCCATTGGTTCTAAGATGCTCTGCAGAGTGATGGAAGTGTGGAAGATAAAGCATCTATGAACTATATGTAAAATTAATACAATGGTAGCCAGTTGCAAGTTCATAATCACAAACTGATTCATCCCACAAGATTACCAGTACAGAAATTACTGTCAAAGCATTGACCATCTGTTTAAAAATACAATTTAAAATAATCCCAACTGTAAATTTATTCACTGTCAAAGCTCTTTAGGATTTGGTAATTCCCAATTTTGTAGTTTGTTTGCTGTCATATGTCCTGAGCTAAATGAGTCTGAAATTCCCCAGTGGGTTTACTTCAAACTGTGCTTTGTTACAAAAAATCTAAAACATTTTATAGAAAATCTTGCAATAGTTTTTGGTAAAAGCTATGTATTTTCTCACCAGTAAGAAAGCAAATTATATTAATCTTCACTGCCGCAAATTG
Organism: Mauremys reevesii; assembly: GCF_016161935.1. NCBI lineage: Eukaryota > Metazoa > Chordata > Testudines > Geoemydidae > Mauremys > Mauremys reevesii. Next base: position 24,565,070 of record NC_052624.1, read on the forward strand.
CTAATGTACACTCCCAGTACTCTATTTAAACTGCATGCAAAATTTATAAGGCTAAAGAGTTAATCCAGCATTCATTTTGAAGAAATGGCTCTAGAAAGACCATCCAACGGATTCAGATGACTGCTTTTTCAAACTATATTGCATTTTACACTGTATAAAGCATATGGTGGTGACATTTAACTTAACGTCCTTCAAACGTACAGTATCCAGGTTGAGATTTGCAAAACTGTCTAGAGGAGCTAGAAACACATATGCGACAAGGTGGGTGTACTGGTCCCTCACTCTCCAGCTCGGAGGGAGGCCACTCCGCCTCACCTCAGGCAGATTGCAAGTCACACTTTGTAGGGGAAACGCCAGCCCCCTAGGCGGGGCAGAGCCAGAAACAAGCTATAGCCCAGCATCTTAAAGCAGGGTGGGGCACCAAACAGTCTTGGTCTCTGGCTTGCAGTCAGGACAGAGCAGCATAGAAGTCTGGGCCCAGACCCTCAAGCAGGGCAGGGCCAAACAGTCGGGCGTCCTTACTCTAGTGGACAGTCAACAAACACAGGCCTCTGAGCCTAAAGGTGGGGAGGCTGCCACCCCTGGGGTGAGGTGGCAGGGGTAGGAAGACCCGGGACCACATGACACCCACAGGTCCCAGCCCAGATCCTAACAGTGGCAGAGTGTTCTGTCACTGGATCAGCGAGGAATCCCACCACAACACTCTGACACACTCCAGCAGCAGAACCAGACAGAGTCCGGTTCCCCTGGGCTACTTCCCACTGCAGTTTGGGTGTAGGCAGGGGCGGCTCTAGGCACCAGCAAAACAAGCTGGTGCCTAGGGCGGCAAAATCTAGGGGGCGTCCCCTGCCGCCGGGGGGGGCGTTAGGCTGGGCCGGCGGAGCTGCCGCAGTCATGCCTGCGGGAGGTCCACCGGAGCCGCGGGACGACTGGACCTGCCGCAGGCATGACTGCGGAGGGGGCGCTCGTCCCGCGGCTCGGCTGGACCTCCCGCAGGCATGACTGCGGCAGCTCAAGCGGAGCCGCCGGACCCGCGAACCGTCCGGAGCCGCGGGAGGTCCAGCCGAGCCACGCGGGACCAGCGGTCCCTCTGCAGTCATGCCCGCGGGAGGTCCGCTGCTCCCGCGGCTCCGGGGCGCCTCCCGCGCATGACTGCTTGGGGCGGCTAAAAACGTAGAGCCACCCCTGGGTGTAGGGCCCTGTAGTCCAAAGGTCCTCTGTTTCCTCAGGGTACTTGGCTACTAGCAGTCCCTTCAGCTCCTCGGGGCATTTGTCTGATGGTGGTCCTGGCAGCTCCTCAGGGTATTCGTCTGTCTCCTCCAGCCACAGGTCACAGCTCCAATCGGGGCCTAGTCCAGGATCCTGTGAGATCCCAGCTCCCTGGAAGAGAAGTCTGCTCCCTCTGGTGCTCAAGCCCTAACTGAGCTCTGGGCAACTCCTTTTATACTTCCTGTCCTACCCTGGGACTTCTGCTGAGGGGGGAGGAGCTTTATTTTTCTTTCCCCAGCTAGTAAGTGCACACTGGCTCAGAACATTGTTTACTGAAATTAAATAGAGAATGTGTGTCTAAATCCCCACAACTACTTTGAAAAGCTCATCCAGTCTTCATTATTTTTACAACATAAGCAAAGATAATGTGCGGTTTGATCACAGATGGGCCAAAACCAAAATCTTGAATCCCAACATCCCTGAACTTGAAAGCCAAAACTAAATCCTGAATTTTGCAGATGGACCTATTTTTAGGACAGAAAGAAACAAAAACTTGAAGATACATTCTCACCATCTTAGACTGTTTGAAATCGGCATTAGGATCTGAAATGGGAAGCTGGAATCCTCTTCCAGATTTGTTGTAAAATAGCTTCTGTGTCTATATTTGGTGACAGGGAAGGCCCTGAAGCATCATGCCGACAGACTTCCCGTACACACATCCACTCTGTTCCAGTAAACACAAAGGACTTAGTTCAGAGTGAAATAAGGCTTACAAAAAGAATGTAAGAAAGACCATAGCAGAAGGTTTGACGCTGTTGGCTGGGATCCTTTACAAAAGCAAATGTATGTAGCATTACATCCAGAAAACTATGTTAACAAGCTGCTTAAGGTTGCAAAGTCAAGTACTCAAAAATCAGGAAATGCCAGAATTAAGGTTATCTGTGCACTCTTAATTTGGCTCCCTAGCTCAAATGCATTATGATACAGTCTATAATTACATGATTACATACTATTTTTTCCCCTGGGGCCCCTGCCTGACTTACTCCATGGGAGGCATCGAGAAGGCACAATTGGAGGGGGAATTCTGCTCAGTCCCTGCAGCTCCTGTATGACGCATGCTCTGTCATTGTGGAGATGGAGCAAACTCAGTTTGATGGGCACATAGCAGCTGTGAAGGGGATGGAGCTTGCTCTCTGTAGATGGAATCTTAATAGAAGTTAGCTGCCAAACTCTAACAAATCTATATTGATCATGTGAAAACTGAGATTTTTCAGAGTTTTATAATTTGACCATATTTGGGCAGATTTTCATGGGAAAGGCAAAAGACTCATTCCTGACACTGGGGCAACCCACCTGCCACATTCAAAATTCCTACTCAAAAGCATGGAGGCACCAGAGAGTTGTAAAAATATGTTTAGCCATATAAAAAAATTCCTTTAAACCAACTTATTTTTCCTAATCTTCATTCTCAGAAATGACTCAACTATTTTGGCTGAAACTTTCCAGAAAGATTAATCCTTACTCAGATACCCAGTACAGAAACTTTCAGCATGAGCAATTAAAGTTTGGCAAAGTTTATAAGAAAGTGAAAACAGGGTCTTATAATGGAAAATGTTGGGCAACATTCACTGTAAGTGACACTACCTGTGTCACCTATAATATTATTTATGCCTAAAAAGTGGGTGACTGCTGAGATAGCTAATGAAAGCTCAAATGACTCTGGATACACATAAGATGGCCTGATTGGGGCTGATTATGACATTGAATGAGGCTAAAAGACAAGACGCCCTTTTTTACTGTCAGAAAATATGGATTAATCTAAACCCTTTCTCTGGTTTAGGATGGTATGCTCAGAAAGAGAGAGAAACCCCAGAATGGCGAATAGCCCAATGGTTATGGCAGTCATTAGAATATTTAGGTTTCCCTGATGACATAGCTCTGCTAAGTGATATTTCAACCAACATGCATGCAAAGATCACAAGACTGTCCAGCATCACAAAGAAGACAGTTAATAGTTAATTATGAAAAAAAAACTGAAAGGACCCCAGTAACTTTCAACTGAAGCAATACATTAGAGGAATGCAAACAATTACCTTGGCAGTAATTTACAAGCCCAGGGGGATGCCTACAAGGAATTAATATCACCAATTGGCAAGATGGCTACTGAATTCCCCAGTTTACACATGATATGTTCATGGAAGACTAAACTATGAATCTTCAACTCAAATGTTATTTTCACTTTAACATAGAGATGTGCAAGCTGGAATCCACCAAAGGTACTATTAGATGTCTAAGTATCTTAAAAGCAGCAAAGAATCCTGTGGCACCTTATAGACTAACAGACGTATTGGAGCATGAGCTTTCGTGGGCGAATACCCACTTTGTCGGATGCATCTTAAAAAATACCTCAGGAAAATACTCAGTATTAAATGGAATGAATTTATAACAAATGCCAAGATTTTCCTGAGGGTTCAACAATGCCTTAGCTCCAAAGTTAACCAGAAAAGAACATAGGAACTCCTGAAATCTGTGTTAAGAATTAAGCTAGAGCATTTGCCATAGCAGCATGCCATTGGGCAGCTGAAGGAAAATGTAAAAGGAGCCAACCAAAAGAATCCCTCTATCAAGCAGTAGTTAGATACTGAAAATGTATGGAACTTAACAACATAGAAGACATGAAAAAAGCAGCCCAGAATAGGCAAGGATTGCAAAATCTTGTTTGTGCATTAAGCAATGTCTGAAAGTGCAGGAAAAATGAATATTTTTGCAGCTAAAAACATACACACCGTTATTTTGTGTCAATGGCTGTGGTAATGACAGAAAGTTCAAGTCCAGTAAATGCAACAAACTTCATATATTTAATATGCGATGAGACATTTTGACTTAAGGAGCTCCCACTAACTTGGGATCCAAACTCAGCTGCCTGCACTAGATCCTGGCACATCAACTCACCTTTAATTCTGCATGTACAAACCCTAAAAACAGGGAAGATAGGAGCACTCATTTAGCACAGAATTGAGATGTTGAGAACAAAACTAATCAAAGAACCAGAGGACATAAAGAGATTAAATTATTTAATTGCCTGTAAACCAATCCTAAGAGCCTGGATATCACACAAGAGGAATTGGAATTGTTCATTTACAAGCATAAATTTGATCTAGCTGGTATTTAACTGAAAACTGGTGGAATGATTTGCATCATTAGAATGTTAAAATCAATGGTTTTAACCTATTTAGGAAGGACTGAATGGGTAAAAAGGACAGGACTAGCACTCTATGTCAAAAATGTCATTACCTGTTTCTGAGTCAATAACAACTTGGAAGAAAATGAACTTGTATCATTATGGATCAACATCCTAACAGATAAAGGATAGGATGAGGTATTCATTGGTATCTGCTACAGACCACCAAATCAACTAGGGAACAAGGCTACCATCTCCTTACATACCTATCAATACTCAGTAGGAAAAAAAGCTGTGTGACCATAGGAGTCTTAAATTTGAGTAACATGCTGGAAGGCTCATTCTGCTGAATTTCTTAATATTAAAGATGACAATTTCCTAATTGAAACTGTTGCATCTAACATGGGGGAATTTTTCATTAGACCTTGTCTTGACAGATAAGGAGTAACTGATCACAGAACTAAAAATGAAGGGTAATTTAGGTAAAAGTGATCATGACTTAATCACATTAAAAATATGCAAACAGAATAAATCAGCAATACGTATATTTGCTACTTTAAAAGGGCCAGTTTCACACAGTTGAAAACGATTATGAGCCAAATCAGCTGGGAGGAAGAATTTAATCACAAAAATGTGAATGATAACTCTGAACTGTTGAAAAACAATTTACTTGATGCCCAAAAAGCCACAGTTGAGAAAGAAGAATCTACTGGTTTGAAAAAAAAACAAAAACCTGCAGACATGGAGGCAGCTATAAAAAATTATATTATACAACAAATGGAAGAAAGGAGAAATTTATAGCAAAGAATATAAATCAGAAGCTAGGAATTGGAGAAAAACGATAAGGGAAGCAAAGGGACACAAGGAGAACTCCATGGCCTAATAAGAAGGAATTTAAGTATATTAGGAACAAAATGAATCCTAACAATACTACTGGTTCATTACTAGATGGAAATGGTAGAATTAACAATAAGAATGCAGAAACAGAAGGGGTGTTCAACACATATTTGTTTTGCATTTGGGGAGGAAAAACAGACAAAGTAATCATATCACGATAACACTTTTCACTCCTCTAGTATCTCCAGAAGATGTTAAAGACAGGGCTGGCTCCAGGCCCCAGCTCAGCAAGCAGGTGCTTGGGGCGGCCAAGGGGAAGGGGCAGCACGTCGGGCTCTTCAGCGGCAATTCAGTAGCGGGTCCCTTGGTCCCTCTCAGAGGGAAGGACCTGCCACCAAATTGCCGCCAAAGAAGAAAGCGGTGTGGTGGAGCTGCTGCCGATTGCAATCGGAGCTTTTTTTTTTTCCGCTGCTTGGAGCGGCAAAAACCCTGGAATCAGCCCTGGTTAAAGAGCAGCTAAAAAGTTAGATATTTTAAAATCAGCAGGTCCAGATAGCATGTATCACAGATCCACAGGATCAGTGTTATGGTCCCAGCTTTGGAACAGTTTCTAGGAGGAACCTCTTCAGTGTGCCAGACTCCCTAGAGGTCTGATTCATCTTCCAGGTAAGCCACATGGCCTCACCACCTCCTTAGACTGGACCTCTGGGCCTTCAGAGCTCCTACTTCACACCGTGAGTTCCATTCAGCAAGTCCAACTGAGACAGACTCCTGATGAAGACTTGTACTCTCTTCAGTGATTAATGCACCTCACCAAGCATTTACAGTGCTGTCAAAACTGTAGTGCGGTAGTCCAGTTCATCAAGTGGAACACTGCATAGGAAGTCCTTAGGTTAGCATAGAGAAATGAAGGTTAAAGCATAGTCCATTCTGGTTAATCCAGAGCCCAGCCAAGTTGTAGTGAATCCCTATCTTCAAGCTGTCAGTCTGTATCTCCATCTAACCTCCTTCATCAGATTCCAGGTGAGAGTTCTCACTCCTTTTAGCAATCAACTCTTATCCTCCCCCCTTCTGAGTCCTTTGTTCTCCAGCTTGGGAATGTTGCTCAGCCTCCCTGCTGAGATTCAACTGTCTCTGAAGGTTGGTTGCTAGGTGTCAGTGTGTGGGCAATTGGATTTGCCATTGTCTTTTCAAATATGATATGGGGACATAGCACTAGACAGCTAAATGGCACCCACACCTACATCTTCTAGCTTGTCTTGAGAGCAAATAGTCCCTTTCCACCCCCACTGGATAACAATGAAGCCTGAAGGGGAAACTGAGGCACAAACAGGATTCAAAATATCTCAAAATATTCCCACTTCATCACAACTTGCATCCAAAGAGTTTTAAAAGAGCTTGCTGAGGAGCTTACTGGACCAGTAATTTAGATTTTAAGTAAGTCTTGGAACACTAAGAAAGTTCCAGAATACTGGAAGAAAGCTAATGTTGTGCCAATATTTACAAAGGGTAAACAGGATGACCCAGGTAATCATAAGACTGTCAGTCTGACATTGATCCCTGGAAAGATAATGGAGTGGCTATTACAGAAATGGATCCTGCCAAACTAACTTGATATCTTTTTGATGAGATTACAGGTTTGAATGATAAAAGTGATAGTATCGATGTAGTATACTTAGACATGTGTAAGGCATTTGACTTGGTACCACAGAACGTTTTGATTAAAATCTAGAAGGGAGGACCAGCAGCAGGCCAGAATATCATGGCTGTCTGAAGCCAGAGCTCTGAGGGGTTAGCAAAGCATAGCAATCTGCCTCCATCAACTCGCAAAACCTACTGAACTCCCCCACCGCCTGCCAACCCCCACTCTCAAAAAAAAAAAAAAAACAGAGCACAGATTTGTACAGGATGGATTCTCTAAGAAAATCCAAAAATGTAAAAAGATACCTCACTAAGAAGAACATTTCTGGCTCAAAGCATAAGAACATAAGAAAGGCCACACTGGGTCTGACCAAAGGTCCATCTAGCCTATTACCCTGTCTTCTGACAGTGGCCAATGCCAGGTGCCCCAGACAGAATGAACAGAACACCGCCCCTGCCCATCCTGGCTAATAGCCATTGATAGACCTATTCTCCATTAACTTATCCAGTTCTTTTTTGAACCTCGTTATAGTCTTGGCCTTCACAACATCCCCTGGCAAGGAGTTCCACAGGTTGACTGTGCCTTGTGTGAAAAAATACTTCTTTTTGTTTGTTTTAAACGTACTCCTTATTCATTTCATTTGGGAACCCCTAGTTCTTGTCTTTTGACAAGGAGTAAATAACGCTTCTTTATTTACTTTCTCCACACCAGTCATGATTTTATAGACCTCTATCATATCTCCGCCAGTTGTCTCTTTTCCAAGCTGAAAAGTCCCAGTCTTATTAATCTCAAATTCCGCTCAAATTCCATGTTAACACATGGCAGCCAAATCAGTCAGAAATGCCAGAGCTGAAGAGAATCAAATGGCTACCACAGCAGACATTCTGGAGATGATCTTTGATTTTGAGATCATGAGAGATGATCTGATGACCAAGTTTCTCACAATGAAGAAGGAAGTTGCTGACTTGGAAGAGTGAGTCATAGTGCTAGAGACTGGCCTAAGAGAAGCAAGTGTGAGAGAAGCAGCTGCTTGGCACTGATGGAGCAAACAGAGAAAGAGATGCAGCTTAAATTGGACATTGCAGAAAACAGATCAAGAAGAAATAATATCAGAACTGAGAACTGTTTGAAATTGCTGAAGGAGGAAACACAAGCTGGTTTATAAAAACATTAATTGTGGAGTTGTTACATCTGAGTTATCTGGAAGGGAGCACACAGAACACTGCTCCGGCTACCGTGGCCTCCTCGTAATAATAGAAATAATAATAAATAATAAACTGAGAGACCTCATTATGAAATTTTAGGATTATCAGCAGAAAAAATTAATTATGAAGCAAGCCAGAGAGCATCCAGAGCTCATACTCAAATGCCACAAGCTGTAAATTTTCCATGACCTTTCTGCCCTAACTTTAAAAAAGAGAAGAGAACCGGGGGAGATTACAGCAGCACTCAGGTGTGCAGATATCCACTGCAGATGGGGATTCCCATTTAAATTCTCATTCAGCTTCCAAAATCAGTATTATACAATAAGAGACTAAACAAGGAAAAAATACCCCCCAGTCACCTGGGATAAAAATCCAAATCTCAGACACAAGAAGACTCTTCAGAGGCAGTAACTACAGATAAGCTGCTGAAACATTCTTGGTAAATGGTGAAACCCAGGAAAAAGAAGGCAAGGAAAGAAAAGACAAGACAAAAAACTCTAGAGACCAAATTAGCAATGGAAGAAGTGAAGCTGAACAAGAGAACTCAGATACCTGAGTAGTAATCCAAAGAATAACCAGAAGGAATAAGCAGCTGAAGTGTAACTGTAGTAATATTATAAAGAAAATAGTATAAAACTTATTTTAATTGGGTTGATCAGTAATATTTGTTCTGTATTTTAAAACGTAGACAAAATAAAGGAGAATAAGAAAGAAGTAGGGGAGGATTTTAAGGTTGGAGGAGATTGGAGAAGAATTGAGATGGGAAGGGGAGGAGCCTTTAGGGGTTTTGTGTGAACCCTCTCCATAACTCAAATGATCAGATGGCCTTCTATCCCTAAGAGTGAGGGTCAAGGTCACATAGGTGGAGAACGTACCTCCTTTGGATTGCAAGAGAAGTAGTCCACATGCTTATGGGGAGAGTACAGCCATTAGGGTTCAGCAAAACACAGTCATTTTGGGGACTTTTTCACATGTTATGCTGGCATTTCATTTGCGGATTTCAAGTAAGGGAAAAGAGCAGAGAGTACAAGAACAACTTATTATTGCGCTAGTTAAGAACAATCAGCAAAAGATAGTTACACACCATAATGAAATATGTGCTCCTTTTGCTGCTCATTATAAAAATCTCTATGCCTAGATACTCCAAGCTCTGAAATTATTCGAAAATATCTGGTAGTATCAAACTTGCAAACAATAAACAAAATTGATTAAGAAATTTTAGATAGAGAAATAACAAAAGAAGAAATCCTAGAGGCAATAGCATGTATGAAAAGCAGTAAAACTCCATGGCGTGATGGTTTTCCAGCTGAATTTTACTAAGTATTTAAGGAGGTATTAGTGAGTCCCTTGAGAGGTACCATCAGTGGTATCCTCTTAATAGAGGAACTTCCACAACCTATGAAAGAAGCTACTGTTGTGGTTCTCCCTAGAGATGGAAAAGACCTTACCTTATGCAGTTCCCATAGGTCCATATCTCTATTGAATCATGACAAAAAGATGTTACCAAAAATACGAGCTAGCTAATTGCAGTCTATGCTCTCAGCTCATATAAATCCAGATCAAACTGGATTTGTTAAGGATAGGCAGAAGTCCGACAATATTCAGAGAGTACTTGGAATCATCCATAATGCCAGATCAAAAAGAGATGCATTTCTTTTGTCATCTCTAGATGCAGAAATAGCCTTTGCTAGCATAGAGTGGAACTTTCTGTTTCGAGTTCCTTAAATGGATAACTGCTCTTTGCATCAGCCCAATAGCAGCTGTGTGAGTTAACGGGGTTAAATCAATCTCCCCTGTTCTTCAATCACACAGAGGGACTAGGCCGGGATGTCCATTGCCTCCTTTACTTTTTGTGCTGGTCATGGAGTTTTTTTCACTGAGGATAAGGCACAATGAATCGATGACAGGAATAAAATCTGCAGGAATACATCAGCAAATAGCATAATATGCAGACGATGTAATATTATTTTTATCTAAATGAAATATTTTCCTAAAATTAGTTTCTAAAGAAATCCAGAACTTTGGGAAAGTATTTGGATTTAAAGTAAATTATACCAAATCTGAAATGCTAGCTATAAATTTGCCAGACTCTGAAAAGTCACTCCTCCAGAAAATATGTTGGTACAAATGGGTAAACATTCTATAAGATAGATGGGTATTCAAATCTCAAAAACCTAGAAGAGCTCTAGGATTTAAATAGTCAAGCCATTGAAAATGCATAAAAAAGATCTGGAGTACTGGGGGAAGTATGCAATTTCTTGGTTGGGATGATTAGCCACAGTCAAAATGAATATTCACCAAGGATATCTTTCTTGTTTTAAAATCCTTCTGTAATTATGCCAGCTAAAACTCTAGCAGGAATACAGAGGATCTGGTTAGAATGGTTATGGAATAAGACAAGACCCAAAGTGAGGGCAGATACTTTGTACAGACTCATTAACCAAGGTGGACTAGCTGTTCCAAATATTTTATGGTGCTATCAAGCCAGCCATGTCAAAGCAGTAGTGGGGTGGGGGCGTTGTAACCCAGGCAAATACTGGGTCTTTATTGAACAAGAAAAACCCTAAACGACCATGAATAATAAAAAAAATCATGCCCTCCATAAATCTACACACATCCTTTCACAAAGGTTACTCTTTGGGTTTGGGATAGAACTAGAGATAAGATCAATTTCCGCCCCCCCACCAATGACACATATTGCAAATAATTCAGATCTTAACCAGAAAGCATCAAAGACCAGGAAAGCCAGGGAATACACATGGCTGGCCAGCTATTCAGTAAAGAAACTTTTATAACTTAGAGATCAAAAATAATTTTTACTGGCTCACTTTCTTATGGTACCAGTACTTTAAAATCAGGACGAATGTTTCTTAATTTTCTAGAAAACCTGTTCTATACGGAAAGCTAACTTTAATAGATGTGATGGTGTCTGGTCAATTATGAAACATAGAAAAATTATGACTAATTTATATTAATCTTTGCAAACAGCTTTCCTAACAAAAAAGTGTCCATCTATGAAAATGCTGGGAAAAGGATGTGGATAGACAAATTAATCCAGAGGAATGGGATTTGATCTAAAAAAAAGGGCCAGCAACCTCAGTCTGTAGCACAATAAAAGAAAATACTGTTTCAATGATATCTCATACCAGACAGGTTAATATATAAATCTAGATTGATTGGGGATAAACACTGGTGAAAGAGGAGATTTTACACATACATAGTGGATATGTGCAGACATTAGAAAGTATTGGGATGCAATCCATAACCAAATATCACAACATTGTTGGATATTTATTATCAAATGATGTTTTGGTAATCCTTCTGGGGCCTCCAAGTGAGAATGGTCACACAAAAGGAAATGAAGAACTAATTTTTCATTAGCTAGTAGCTGCTCGGCTATTGGTAGCCTCTCATTGGAAAAAGGAAAAAAGAGCCCAACTATTGAGGAATGGTTCAAAAAATATGGGAGGTTGTGGTTATGGAAAAATTAATACACCAAATATATACACAGCAAAACACACAAAAGACCGATAGATACTAAGATATTTGGTTCCCTTTTATTCACTCCTTAGACACAGTATATTCTTCACCTGCAAAACAAAACAAAACAAAACAAAACAAAAAACCCAGCACACTTGTCCCTTTTTTTTAATATTAACATTTGATAGACATAGAGGTTTGTTAAATACATGTATATCAAGATTTCCCTCAATATAATAAAGTCTCTAGAAATTATATAGGCGTTGTAATAATGCTCAGTCTGTAATATGATAGTCTGTTACATAGAAAGATCTGATCACTATATTCCTGTATAATGTCTTTTTAAACAAAAGCTAATTGTCGTAATGACTCTTTTGTTGCTGATATTTACATGGCAAGGATTTGTAAACTTATTAAAACTTCCTAAATAAATAGTTAAAAAATCCTAGTATGGTATAAAATTAACATGACACACAATAAATGGATTAAAATTTGTCTAACTGATAGTGTCAAAATGTAATTGTAAATGGGAAATCATCATTGAGAGAGTGTTTTTGTAGTGGGGTCCCGCAGCAATTGATTCTTGGCCCTATACTAATTAACATTTTATCAATGACTGGAAAGAAAACACAAAATTATCACTGATAAAGTTTGTAGATGACACACAAATTGGGGGAGTGGTAAATAATTAAGATGACAGATCAGACACAGAGCAATCTGGATTGCCTGGTAAACTGGGCTCAAGCAAATAATGTGTTTTAATATGGGCAAATGTAAATGCATATATTTAGTAACAAAGAATGTAGGCCATACTTAGAAGATGGGAGACTGTGATCTGGGAAGTAGTGACTCTGAAAAAGATTTGTTAATAATCAGCTGAACATGAGCCCTCTGTGTGACGCTGTGGCCAAAAGGACTAAATGCAATCCTTGTTTGCATAAACAGAGGAATCCCGAGTAGTAGATAGGTTATATTACTTCTGTATTTGGCACTGGTGTGACTGCTGCTGGAATATGGTGTCTTGTTCTGGTGTGCACAAATGAAGAAGGATGTTGATAAATTGGAAAGTTTAGAGAAGAGCCAAGAGAATAATTAAAGGATTAGAAAACATGCATTGTAGTGATAGACTCAAGGAGCTCAACCTATTTAGCTTAATAAAGAGAAGGTGAAGGAGTGAGCTGATTACAGTCTATAAGTACCTACAGGGTGAAGAAATATTTAACAATGAGCTCTTCAGTCTAGCTGACAAAGATATAACACGATCCAAAGGCTGGAAGGTGAAGCTAGACAAATTCAGACTGGAAATAATGTGTACATTAACTGGGAGGGTAATTAACTAGTGGAGCAATCTACCAAGGGTCATGGTGGATTTTCCATCTCTGGCAAATGTTAAATCTGAATTGGATATTTTTCTAAAAGATATGTTCTAGGAATTATTTTGGGGACATTCTATGGCCTGTGTAATACAGGAAGTCAGACTAGGTGGTCATAGTGGTCTATTCTGTCACTGGAATCTATGAAACCCTGTGATCCAATGCCCAAGAATGTTGAGGAAGTACCCACAGTCTGTCTTGTCTAGCTTCTAAATCCTTCCACTCTCCCTGATGTGCTATGTGGGTAAAGGTAGTCCACCAGATGCTTTTCATTGCCTTAGTTAACTCTGGGCCCAACGAAACCTAAGACTAGCCCTTCATCAAGGCTTTTTACTATATTTATATAACTGACACAGTAAAACTTCTCAGACATCCTTGAACCATGTTAAATTCAAATAATTTAGAAATCCTCCAAGTTCTCCAAAATCAAATCATTAATCAAGGCACAAGGACTTCATACATCTTTGTCCCTCCATTCACTCTCTCCTTGCCATGATTATAATGAAAGGCAATGCAGAACTTGATGACTGTCTTGCCCAATTTTATACATGTTGCATATAACATTGTGCACAGTCACTCTATACTAGCTCATTTTTCCAAGAAAGCAAAAGTGAGGGAATATTTATTCCCTGCAAACTTTGTTTGCTGAGATTGGAGACAAGTCTTAGAAATTTCCTGAGGCAACTTCCCTGGACTTGACCTGGCATATAGCCAGGGGCAGCTCTATGTTTTTTTGTCGCCCCAAGCATAGCAGGCAGGCGGCTTTCAGTAACACGCCTGTGGGCGGTCCGCCCCGGTCACGCAGATTCGGTAGCATGCCTGTGGAAGGTCCGCCGGTGCCGCGCCATCAGCGTCCCCACCACCGAATTGTGACCGAAGCTGCAGGACCAGCAGACCTCTTGCAGGCGCGCCGCCGAAAGTCGCCTGCCTGCCGCCCTCACAGCGACCGGCAGGCCACCCCCCCGCGGCTTGCCGCCCCAGGCACACACTTGCTGCGCTGGTGCCTGGAGCCGCCTCTCCATATAGCCACCAAACATCACTGGTGCTCCAATACCTCCTTGTCCAATTTATCACTGATGTAAAAACAGTTAATCATGGCTTGGCACAGGAAACTTTGTTCAATAAGGGACATCAGGAAGCAAAACTGCCAGCCTCAGTGTAAATTCCTTGCCAGTATTTAGCATCAAATAAAGGGTGTAATCTGACTGCTGTCACATAGCTTCATTTTATTTTTCAAATACCCAACCTGGAGTGCCTTGTTAGCATATGTTAGATATACCATTTTTCATTTATTATAAAGGATTTCAGTTGGCAGGATGTCTAGTGTTTTATGTAAGCATCCCTGAATGAAAGCTGTACTGGACAGGACTCGTGCCAAGGAGGAAACTCATCTCTTCTCTGCTTCTCACTACAGTGTTTTCAGCAAGGTATTCACATGACAAAAAGGAACATTGATGCAACCTTTATAAGACCTGACCATGAAAGGTCAGTCCTTTTCTGAGGTTACTGTTCAGTTTTACATTACTTTGATGGTGCTTACCCATGGTTAATGATGCAATATAGCATATTTGGAACTAGTCAAGAATGGGGGAGGATGGCATATTTATAAATATTTTGAGAACATTTTCATTGTGAAGTTTTCTTTATTTTACAAAATGTTTGAGATTTTTTTTCTTTTTCCTCCTTTCTCCTTATCTTCCCTTCTTTTCCTCCCTCCTCTTCTTTTTCCATGTTGCCATTGGAAAACAGGGGAAATAAGGGGAAACACACACCAAAAGTGGATTCCCTCCATCACCATTTTCTATTTGAAAACCAACAATGTAAAATAATAAACATTTGTCACAAAATACATGTTCTTGTCAGCAAAATTAATACTGACTTTTAATACTAATAAGGCTAGTCTGCACTACCGCGCTACATCTGGTGAAGATGCGCTATGCTGATGGGAGACCGCTTTCCCGTTGGCATAATTACTCCACGTCAATGAGAAGCAGAATCTATGCTGACGAGAGAGCAACTCCTACTGACTAAGCGCTGGTGTAGACAGCGCTTAGGTCGATGTAACCTGTGGCGCTCAGAGGGGTGGCTTTTTCACACCCCTGAGCAATGTAAATTACATCGACTTAAGCAGTAGTGTAGACAAGTGCATAGTGAGCAGATCAGCTGAGTAAAAAAGTGCCATTTATACAGATTACATTTTCATAATACACCCACACCTTCAACTGTTGCTGTTCATCGACATGTGGCCCTGTGGAGTGTAAAATAACCACTCAACATTACATAGATCTCATTGATCTCAACATTTCACAGAAACACACCTAGAATTCCTTAAGTATTTTGATAGGCATCTTATTTTTGGTGAAGGATTGCTTGATTGGCTCTGTATAGTAATTAATAGAGCTGAATGATTTAAAAAATACTTACAAGTAGAAATGGGATCAAGCTACAAAATTTGAATCCAGACTCAGAACCAAACTTTCTCAAAGTTCAGGATATTGGGATCCATGGTTTTAGTCTGGGCCCATCTGTAGTTGTAAATATACTTAATACTTATATTTTACTTCAAGGCTACATTGCAAATATTACATCTGGTGACTATATACCTTTTTGGCTGTCTCCATGTACATACTGGAGAACACCATATAACATATTTAAATTCCAATTTCCCTGCTCTTCTTTCTGTCCAGTCAGCTCTCTTCCTCGTCTAGTTGCTAACTCCCTTTAGTTGTGTCAATGTTTCCTTGAGAAATCAGTCTTATCATAGTTTATCTGTACCTCACAAGTCTGTTATGAACCATATAAACTCCCTTTAACATGGTGTTCCTTTAATTTCCATACTTTTCTCCAATTGCCTTTTCAGCCTTTTATTATTGCTTGTAAATGTTGGTCAAATTCCTCCTCTTTGTGCTATGAGGTGCCCCTGGATCCCCATGCCACTGTGCCCCTCTCCCCCAGCATCTGGACCCTGCACTGAACCCCCAACACCCAGACCCCCTGCCAAGCTCTATCTCCCTCCACCCAGACCCCTCTGCTTAGCCCCAACCGCCTCCACCTGGACCCACTGCAGAGTCCCATTACCATTGCACCCAGAACGCCCCAACAAGCCCCTGTGCATCCAAATCCTCCCATACCTGGATCCTCCACTGAGCTGCCACACCCAGATTACCCCACACAGAACCCTCTCAACCCACACTAACCCCCTCCACACTTAGCTCCTGTCATGCTGAGCCTGCCTGCCCAGACCTGGTGCACCTGGCATGGAGGGGCAGAGCCCTGGGGAGTTTCTGGGGCAGGCTCGGTCCTTGCACTGTGTCAGGGTTGGGTGCAGCCTCACTGCTGAGTCCGTGTCCCAAACAGGGGGAGCTGCACAGTGATCTCCCACCTCTGTGCAGCCAGTGGCCTGTGCTCCCCAGTGCCATGCTGGAGCCTCCACATTTATATGACAAATAAATTTTGCAGAATTTTAAAATATTGTACACAGAATTTGTAATTTTTGGTGCAGAATGCCCTCAGGAGTCATTGTTATATATGCGTTTGAAGGGACTGGACTGAGAGTAGCACACAGCTGCACTATCACAGGAGAATCACGGGGAAGGCACTATGCCTCCAATTCTCCCAGAGCACCTCTCTACCAGTAGGATGGGGCACTATGTTATTGAATCATTCCTTCACAAGACAGAACATTCTTCCCCTTCTTGCCCAGCCAGCACCACCCTTCCCTGCTCCTGTTCTGCCCAGTTACTTCTGGTGGGAGAATCATCTCAGCTGCAGACCTGAGCTCCTCTCCAACAGCATAAGATCCAGATAGATCTCATGCTCACACGCAGAAGAATGCATTACTCCACTCACAGTTGCCTACTAGGGCACAATACAGACCCATCGTAGGAGTCACAGATGATATTTGCCTTTACTATCTCTCAAACATATGTGTTAACTGCTGTGTTTTCTTTGTTTAATTGGATAAGTAATGTGCAAATTCAGTGTACTACCTTAAAATGAGCAAAACTGGAGAAATCATGGAAGGGCCTCAAGAAAAAAAAAAGGAATTATTTTTAGAACACTGCAGAATGGTTTATAAGAACTGCATACAGCTTCTTTTAGTAAATGTAGTAATAAAGGTTCATTGATTAAAAGAAATTGGCTCTATTGCTCATAATAGCATCTCATTGATTGAAAAGCATTGCCTATAATGGTTTCCTTCAAAGCACCATCTGTTATGTATTAACCTTTCAGCCTTCAGAATCATGGGATATGAATTTCTTGCTCAAACTACTGGTCAGATGACCCATCCATGACATTTAATAAATTGCACCTACTGCACATAGATTCAGGATTTCATAAAAACAGGGAGAAACGCATTATGAAAACGGCAGATTTTTCATGACGTATGGTAGAATTGAATCCTTTATGTTAAAATACAAAATCAGCAAGACCAGGGACAAAGTTCAGTCTCATTAAAGCTACCAATCAAATATTAATCAGCCAGACTTTAATGGCAAATAGTGATGCAGTGATTCAGCTTTGAATATAGCATGTCTAGTCTTTCAGGCAAAAATAGATAAACACAAGATGATTTCTAATTTTATCTTTGTACAATTTAGAATGGTTCATACCTCTACTAAGATATATATGCATCTATCTATCTATATACAAATCTGTTCATCTTTCACATAACATTTTTCCAGTTTTTAAAATTCTTAGGAATAGTTACAGTGGCTTATTAATTATTGTTATTAGGGGACCAGAATGTTCCTTATAAAGTCAGAGTTTGGGTAATATCACTGTAAATGATTGGTCTATTTTCTTGCAAAAATACTTTTCACCTTTTCTCTTTTCATTCTTTATGAAAATTCCTTGTTCGTTTTAGATTTGCCTCTAATCTAGTTTAAGTATAATTGAAATGGGGGGAAAGGGGGCTTTTAAAATTAAAAACCAGTTTGTTTTCTTCTTTAATAAGTCATGGTTCCAAAGGATGAAATGCCTTTCCTATTGAATATTTATGGTATGAACAACAATGTTTTAACCCTTGAAGAAGTGCATCTTTGTCACTATACAGTACATTAACTAATATACAAATCTTGACCGGAGAATTAATGAACCTATAATTAAAAATAAAATGGATTTCAAAAAGTCCTAGGAGGTTTGCTGGGGATTCCAATTCAATTCATCTTAGTCAGGACTTAGTGGCTTCTTGCATTAATAGAGTCAGACTGTATCCAGATAGGTTTTAATTAGTTCACAGGGTTAGTGATGGCTGCTGCTCATAATGGGGATATAAGTGGTGCTGGAAAAAAAACCTCTCAGATAATCAAACATTGTACATTTAATAGAAGAATCTGCTGAACTGCTAGCATAATGGCTCACGCTGAACAAGGTGGGGAAGGAGAGAAGCAGGAATGAGGAAGAAAAGAGACATATATAAAGAGAAAGACCTAAAAAGAAAGAGAACTAGGATGGCTCACACTCAACAAGGTGGGCAGGGAGAAAAGCAGGAACAAGGAAGAAAAGAGACATACATAAAGAGAAAGACCTAGAAAGAAAAGGGGAGCAGAGATGGATGAATAGAAAGCAGCAGGAGGAGAAGAAACAATGGAGGATTTATAGTACTAGCAAGGACGGTCAACAAAGCCCCTTGTGAGGTAGATTAGCTCTGTGCAAAACTTAAATATCTTACAGGTTGCATAGGAATGACTAATATTCTGCACTGAAAATCATTGTGTGGCTTCAAATCAGAGATTAGGGAGTCCGATTAGGCAAATGCACTGCAGGGCTGGAATGCTCAGTTCCACTCATCTGTTTTAAACTGGGAGAGATCTTTGAAAAGCTCAGCTCCAGCAGTGGAGGCTCAATTTTCAAAAGAGCTCAGTTTCCATTTAACTAATGAGAGCGCTGAGGGCTGAGAAGCTTGGGAAATCTGGCCACTACACGAAGGTGCCTAAATGGGAGCTGATGTCTTTTGGCATTTGATTCAGGCGTCTAAATGTGAGTCGCTGAGCTCTTTTTTGAATTCTGACCCACTGGGCCCATATAAGCACTAGCCTCATGGAAGACAGCAAGACTGCTTGTGTGAGTAGAGTAGTACTTGCCATAAGTGCGGGTGGCAGAAGGGGGTTCAAGGAAGTTACCCAGGTTTTACCTATAAGCTCAGTTTATTGCAATACCCTTTTCCTTCAGAAAAAGCATGACTGAGCTGAACAGTGCTTAATTTGTAATGAAACAGGTGCCAGGGCTCAAGCAATTTTTATAGTTTCATACCTGACCTGGCAATTCCAGAGGTACTGGGGCTATGAACTGCCAAGCCTAGAAGTGCCGGGGCTTGGCCCTGGCAAGCCCTGGCACAAATTAAGTCCTGGAGTTGAAAGAAAACTGTATACAGCAGCATTATGAGAGTTTGTCTCTTGTTTATTAGCACTCCCTTAACAGTAACCACCTTTATTACACTTCCTGCATCAGACCCCAGTACACTTCAGCATACATTCTGAACAGCTAATTGGGGGTCAGAGTGGGAACAGTCAGCCTTATTAACTGAGCTAATACCTAGGACAGTGAGAGCAGCTGGAGAGCATGACTAATACTGCTCCAGCATGGAAATCTGTCATTCAGATTGACTGCACATCATCAAAATGGAACTGCAAAGCTCTTTTAAACCATTCAAGACCCAATGTCAGCACTGGGCTCTCAGGTGAGGAGCAGCCTGTGATAACTGGGCTGTAAGAGAAGCTTCACTAGGTCAGGGAGGAGCATCCAACACAAAGGTGATCCTGTGACGGTATAGACCCAACAAGGAGCCTTATATCCCACACGCCTCCAGC
Organism: Mauremys reevesii; assembly: GCF_016161935.1. Lineage (NCBI taxonomy): Eukaryota > Metazoa > Chordata > Testudines > Geoemydidae > Mauremys > Mauremys reevesii. The sequence continues at coordinate 24,584,809 of NC_052624.1, forward strand.
TTTGCGAAATGAAAGAGGTGGGGCTACAGAAGGAGGCAGGGCCAGGACCCTCAACGGTGTTTTCAACTCCCTGTGGCTGTGTAGGACAGAACAGACATCAGGGTTCTCATTTGCACAGAAGCACCAGGGTCAAGGGGATTTCTAAGCTACCTTTGCGCCACACTCTGTGACTTGTGTTCTGTATATTTTGGCTGCATCTAGAGATCTCACCCACAGACTCAAAAATGAGAAAGACTATTTAAACATGGCATTTGGTCAGCATTTCTTTCTCAGTTATGGCAAATACTAAATCCTGAAGATGTGTGTTTTACTTCCAACAGTTGGTGCTAGCTGAACAATGCAGGAAGCTCTTTCCTGCCTGCCTTGCATTTTTTAAAATTCATTTATGACGTTTTCATGGGAAAATATAGAAACTTTTGAAAGCAGTTCTTGGCATGTAAGTAAGGAAAACCTGGTTTTCAAATACTGAATGTAAAATATTTACACTGTTACCATCCCCACAGTTTAGAATATGGACTGCGGATAAATCTCACTTGTGCAGGAGACAGAACGTTCCCTGGGATGAAAGGCTACACTTCTAGAGCTCTGTGCTGGCTCACCCTCCAGTGCAGGAACATCAGAATGAGAGCTGTGTTGGCAATGGAAAAAGTGAATGGCAATTATGCTCTGGAAGCTTGCAGTGCCAGATTGCTATCAGTCAGTGGGCAATCAGTTTGGAATTGGGAATCCGCAGTAAGGGCTGTTGTCATCCAAGTGTGCAAGGCCATTAAGCATCCCCTGCTGCATAGGGCTGTAACTCTCAGCAACGTGCAGGAAATAGTGGATGGATTTGAAGCAGTGGGGCTCCTGAACTGTGGTGGGGCAATAGACAGGATGCATATCCCTGTCTGGCACCAAAAGTTGCAAGCAGGAACATTCTTCCCTGACTGGTACATTCACACTGGTAATGTTGAAATGCTAATAGTCATTCTTGGGGACTCAGCCTACCCCATTCTCTTGAAGCCATAGGCTGACCACCTCAACAGCACCAAGGAAAGATTCAGCTGAGCAGGTGGAGGATGACTGTTGACTGTGCATTTGGTAGACTCAACGCTTGCTGGAAGTGCTCAAAGACTAGATTGGATCTTAGTAAGGCAAACATTCCTACTGTGATTGATGCATATTGTCTAGTACATAATATTTGTGAAGTGAAGAGGTAAAAGCTACTGGCAGGGTAGATGGTGAGGTGGATCAGCTGTCTGCTGATTTTGAACAGCCAGACACAAGGGCTATTAGAAAGCCAACTGTTGTGTTATACTGTTGAGGGAAGCTTAAAATATTATTTTAACAGTTGCTGCATGGTTTGTATCCGCCCTGGGCATCCCTCCTCTCCTTCTCCTCACTGTGCACTGCAGGGGCTACCAATACCATCTCTCATAAAGTGTTCACACTTGCATTCAAGGTGCTGGTGCAGTCCCTGTCAAGTATCACATGGGGACAATTGTAGAAGCAGCAGGTCTGTAGAGTAGCTCCAGTTTTGGTGTTGCCCTCTCTCGCCTTCTGATATAACGGCCAAAGTTCCTTGGCTTTCACCTGGCATTGCTGATCATCCTTGTCATGCCCCAGGTTTAGCATCCTCTGTGCAATCTGCACATACATGTCTATATTCCTTCAGTTGCTCCTTAGCTGGGATTGCGTAGCCTCTTCTCCTCACAGGCAGAGGAGATCCAGGACTTCTGTCCTACTCCAGGAAGGAGCACTGTATGTGTAGCTCTTTGTCTACACTAAGCCAACATGGGCAGACACTCATGAAAGTGAACAGGGAGATGTGCATTGTCCAGGTGGGCCACTAGGAAAAGATATTTCAAAAACATGGTGGGGACTTTAAACGGGGAGTGGGCTTCTGGTATCTGTGAACCCTGAGCAGTGGAGTTCAAAATTGTGACTGAAGCAGCCACTTTTGCTGGGACAGAGGCATTGTGGGACAGCTACTGGAAGACTGTTAGGATCAGAGGTAATGCAGGTTCTATATTAGTACTATCAACAGAAGTAGTCAACTCCATCTCTATGATGTTTGGGGACGTAGTATTATTAACCTTTTCCAATTTGGCAAGATTCTTTTTGAAGTGTGGACACCAGAACTGGACACGGCATTCCAATGATTGTCTCATTAATGCTTTATAATATTGCTTAATGCTCTACTGGAAAGTGTTCAGGTACTATGGGTATGGGTGCAGTATAAGAATCAGAATAGAATAAGTGATATTAGCTTCTGTGCATCACAAGACCTACATACTCTTTAAGTCCCACTTAAGTACTCAAATAGGTATTAACTGGGACTCAGGTTTGATGGTGTTAGTTTACTGTATTAAATTTTTTTAACATTTGAAAAAAATGCTATAACTTCAACAGAAATTGTTGAATGAATACCACAAATTTTGGAGAATTAAACAACTTGATGAGTGATTCATCTCCTTATTTTTAAATGTTTGCATGACAAACAGTGCGTGAAAGAAGGAAGCAGATGGGGCAGCAAAATAATTTTGCCATCTCACATTTTCGGGAATGAAAGCTGAGGTACAGATAGAAAACAGTTCTGGAGAAAAATAAAAATTTGACAGGAAATTTACAATCGGAAATAGTTTTTTTTCTCTGCATATGTGCATGTGCATACGCACACACGCACTGCTATAGATGAGTCAGGTATTAAATACACATTGGTTTACCTAGAAGAAACTTTCTTTAAAAAAAAAGAGGAAAAAACTCAGACATTTTCATCTCACACTCAGTAATAAATCTTCTAAGTACTCTGTATACCTGAAAATGCTTAATCATTATTTGCAACTGTGGGTTATAACTTGAACATCCATAGATCTTCTCAAAGCAAGAACTGCTTCAGGCTTTCTGCAAGTTATGCCTGTTGATCTCGGGAACTAATCTTCTTCTGCTCCTTTTGTATCATTCTTCTTTAACTTTTTATTCACTTTTTAAAAAAAAAGATTTTATGAAATAGAGAACAAGACACAGTGGGAATATTTTCACTTATCTCAGACCATGCCAGGAATACAGCTGTTGTAGGATAATTCCCTTTACAATGTTTATATTCATTATGAGTTTCTTCTGCACTTTTTGAGAGCTGAAGTCATGTCCTAAATGTTATAATGTCTCTGAGGACATAATTCTTCACAGACACATGTAGTGTCTACCAAAGTTACCTATAAGCACTAAAGTGGAAAGTAGGTGTGAGAAATGTTAAAATAAAAACTTCAGGAAAAAGAAACAGCTTGGTTCCACGATTAGAACTGTAAATTAAGTTAGCTTCCCAAATTGGCTTGTTCTGAGTATCACATGCAGGAGCATGAACTGCCGTTCTTGCTAGCACAAAACAAATTTCGTATTAGAGGTTAGGAACAAAATAATGATAACTAGTATGAACTTTACCTAGTTGCAAATATGCCAGCTGTTCCCCTGTCATGTGGTGAATATATCTGTTATAGAAGTTCCTTTCTTTAGACCCCATTTTATGGGCATCCTGCTGCTCCCAGTGAAGTCAATGGGAGTATTTCTATTTATATCAATGAGAGCATGATCAGAGCCTATTTCACCACAGACATCAGGGTCTCAATCTTGTTCCCATTGCCGTCAATGGGAAAACTCCCATTGACTTCAAAAGGAGCAGAGTCAGGACTCATGCTTGCATTGTTCTATAAAGGAAGCCCAAACTTGTCCTACATTTGATAAGACTGAGAAGCATGTGCCTGTATATGCTACTTAACTTTGCTTTATGTTACTACTTTCCCTGCATTATGACACCGTATATAAAACTTTAAATAGATTTAATTCACCTCACTGTTTCTCAAATGGCAGACAAGAGAGGATTCAGAGATACACCAAATTGTCATGTAGGAAAGATTTCCGTACTCTAACTCTATTTATTACTTGGCCCAGATGTATAGTGGCCATAAACTGATAAAATTATCCAGAAAGGCCTTGGAGACATCTGAATATTCCCAGTTTAAATAGCAATATGTGGAGGAACACATTTACATTTTTATTAGCTTGGTTCCACTTTATGTAACCCCTAAAGGGCAATGTTGTTCAATATATCTTGTCGCAGCAAAATAGTAGCTGTTTAGTGTGTTTATTTAACCAGCTAATGTTCATGGGTTTATCTGCCACTTTAAGACACTAATGCTGTGCTGATCTTAATATCATTTGTTTGATATTACCTACAGGGAAAAGGGGATTTGCAGTTTGTTTTAATCCCTTTGCTAGAATATTTACATCTGAAGCCTCCAATCCTGCAATGGGTTCCATGGAGCTGAGACTCTGGACCCAGGCAAAGCCCCACTATAGTCAACGCTGCAGAGACCTTTTGGCATGGGGTTCCCTGCAGGACGGGGGCATAAAAGACTTCATACTGTGTAAAATGTAAGTACAGCTACATAAATAATCTCACACATTCAAAGACATGAGTGAAGTTTATGGGAGGTATGTGATTTCTTTTATTAAGCCAAAAGAGTAACTTAGACAAAGGCAGGTTTCAGAGTAGCAGCCGTGTTAGTCTGTATCCGCAAAAAGAACAGGAGTACTTGTGGCACCTTATAGACTAACACATTTATTTCAGCATAAGCTTTCGTGGGCTACAGCTCACATCTTTGGATGCATCGGAAGAAATGAGCTGTAGCTCACGAAAGCTTATGCTGAAATAAATTTGTTAGTCTCTAAGGTGCCACAAGTACTCCTGTTCTTTTGACAAAGGCAGTTTACAAAATGGGTTTGAAGTTGTATATTTGGCCTGACCCTTGGCCAGACCGTAGCCCCTTAGATCCAAGAGTAGGGGGCTCCTCCAAGTACAGAACTCCCCTCCTCCACACAGAAAGGGGCTCAGATGTCAGTTGGGACTGTTCTTCTACTGGCTCTGGACCCAGGAGAAAACTCCACGCAGAGCCTGGGATCCATGTGGCTTCAAGGGGAATCGACTCAAGATTCTCCCACACTTTGCCCCATCCTCCTCATCAACGAAATTACTTGGAAACATTTATAAGCCTCATCTGTTCTAACTTTTCTATGGACACCACCTCTCCCTGAGACATTCCGGCCATCATGGAATCTCTGGTAGTGCAGCTCCATCAGTGATTCAGTGAGGATAACTGCTGCCATGGGGACAGAGTTGCTCTGATGGCTCTATGTGGATGGCTCTGGCCTCCCATAAAGTTCCAGGGATCAGTTCAGATCCTTGGGGATCCTTCAAGTTTGGGGATGGCTTTTCTATGTCCCTTGTGCCAGCTTGTATTCTTCCAGTAGAAATGAACTGGGACCAATAGGAGTCATAAGTGTGAAGTCCCATAGCATTCTGAAAATGTACCTCAAGAAAGGAGCAGGGACAGTGAATGAGAGCAGAATCATAGAGACATGTAAACACAAAAAAAACTAACAAATTTATTTAATACAAATTTTAACGTGAGCTAAAGCTCACTCGGATGCTAGAATGGGGACACACACACACAGATACAGGAGATACATATACAGAACAGACAGGAGAAGGAGAACATGGATGGCAGGCAGTCTAATCAATTTGAGAGATGAGATATCGTTAGAGGAGAAAAAAACTTTTAGGAGAAATTAAATTGATGGATAGAATAGAAGGTGGAGAGAAACTTAAGGAGAGAGAAATATTCAATTGGTGTAAATTCCCACCCCCATTTCCTTTTTTTTAAACCATTTTTAATTGTATCTAGTTTGCAATATTTTTTTCAAGTAGTTCTCTCTTCTCAGTTTCTTTTTTGTTTTTTTTTTTTTTTTTTTGTTGCAAAATTCAGTCTGTCCTGAGTTGTCTGGGTTGAAGAAGTGTTCCACCACTTTCACTGGTTTTTGATTATGATGATTCCTGATGTCAGATTATCCATTTTTTCTTTTTTTTCGTAGAGACTGTCCGGGATGTAATGGCATGCAGAGGCAGGGCATTGCATGATGGGCATGGCATATATCACGTTGATGTGTGTGTGTACGAGTGTGGCCCTGATGGTGTGTGATGATGATGTGGTGGTGTGTGGTGTCATGATGAATGGATATGTGGACAGAGCGGGGCTATTGCAAGGATATAGGTTCCTGTCCTGGGTTTGTGTTTATGTTGTATGTATGGTTTCCATGTTCTCTGTTCTCTGTGTATATAAATATCTCCTGTGTGTGTGTTCCATTCTATGCAAAAGAGAAGAAGTGAGCTTTAGCTCAAGCTGCTTAAATAAATAATTTAGTCTGTTTTGTTTAACAAGTACTTTTTTTTTTTTTTTTTTTTGCGGATACAGACTAACACGGCTGCTACTCTGAAACCTGTCATAGAGACATGTGTGCCTCTTTACTTAATCACTGTAGACTGTGAGAAAGTTTTGCTGGATTTTTTTCCCGCTGTTAAGAATTTTGTCACCACAACATCAATCTCTCTCTGACATTGAAACATTCCTTACTATCTGTGAATGTTTCTTGCTGTGTCACAAAAATTAAAGACAATTGATTTAATCTCAGATGCTTTGCACACCTCTTTCAGTAGGTGCTTCTTTTAGATATCCAAATGCCTGGTTTCTAGAGACAGGCTTGACTGAAATGATTGCCTTTATGTTCTTCTAACAGGAAATGTGGAGAAAAGTATTAACGTTATTAAGATATTACATTGCAGTAGTACTATAAGACATGTTTTCTAATCCCTAAATCACTCTGGTGGCTCTTCTCTGAACCCTCTCCAATTTATCAATATCCCCCTTGAATTGTGGATACCAGAACTGAACACAGTATTTCAGCAGCAGTTGCACCAGCACCAAATACAGAGGTTAAATAACCTCTCTACTCCTACTCAATATTCCCCTACTTATTCATCCAAGGAATGTATTCATCCTTTTTGGCCAAAGCATCTCACTGTGAGCTCATGTTCAGCTGATTATACAACATGAACCCTAACTCTCTTCCCAGGAGCGATTCCCCGGTCCTGTAAATATGGCCTACATTCTTTGTTCCTAGATGTAAAACTGTCCATCTATCCATATTCAAACACATATTGTTCGCTTGCGCCCAGTTTATCAATTGATCCAGATTGCACTGTATCAGTGACCTGTCCTCTTCATTATTTACTACTCCCCCAATCTTTGTGTCACCTGTAAATCTTACCAGTGATTTTATGTTTTCTTCTAATCATTGATTAAAATGTTAAATAGAGTACGGCCAAAAACTGATCTCTGAAGGACACCCCTAGAAACACAATGATAAGGTTTCAATCGGGGTTCCATTGTGTGAGGCATTATATAAACAAATATTGTCCCTGTCCCAGAAAGCATATAGCCACTTTATGGTCAGATTCTATAGGACAAACAGGTGTTGGGTGGTTCGGGGGACAAGATCACACTTGCGATGAGTACGTTTGCATAATGAGTACATAGTCTCAATTGTCATGGTAGAACAGCTTTTTTAATGTTAATCGTGGCTGCAATTTACCTATAATAATACAGATACTGAAGCAATCAGACTGGTGACTGTAATGTGGTGAATACAGTGCAAGGAACTAGATAATTCACTTTGTTTGATTAGGGACTCAGGGTAAGCAGAGCAAAAAAAGGATAGAGAGCAGCCTGTTCTTTGTATGTAATTGGGGAAAAAAACTGTTCCTCTAGACTGGAATAAATAATAAATGTTTCTTGGTTTAGCACATCTACTGTTATCTTCTTTTGGTTAGAAGGAAAGATTATAGTAACCTAAATCTATTCATGGGAATGGGGAGTAGGTACATGTCTTATTGTTTTGTTGCTGCAGAAAAATAGTTCTGTTGAAAGAGCTACTCTACATTTAACTACTTAGAAAGGAAAAATATAATTGAATAAAAGATTAATGTCTTTTGTTCGTTACCTAAAAGCATTTATATGTAATTGGTGGGTCAATCATGTAAACTCTCTTAGAACTTGCTGTACACTAATATAGCTACTTTTATTCAGAATCATTTGGCATAAAAATAGATTGAGGAGATGCCTGATATTTTCTCACTAATAATTGTTAACGGATTCATCTCCTTCCCTCCTTTTCTCCTCCCCTCTCCTCCTTAAAAGCATTTTGAAATCTCTCTATTCAAATGCAGATTCTGACTTCTATCTCAGTGTTACATGCAGACTTTTCATTGAATAACCAGCAGAATAATAAAGTTTAATCTTTTCATGTTTTGGATACTGTTTTTAAAAAAATGTTTTCTTTTCTAGGGACATAGTAAACATTTTATTCATTTCCAAGTAGTTTTAATCTCAATAGGGGTCTTGTAAATCTTGGGAATGTGATTCTGCTTACTCCTTTGACGTGAGGTCTCCCCTCAAATGCATGCCATCATCTTATCTGCTCCTGAAAAACAATCTAGGGCCCAAAATTTAAACCTGGGGGCTTAAATATTTTGTCACCTAAGAGATGGTATAGGCATCTCTCTTCCATAGCATTCTTGTGCAGAAGACAGCTATGATATTACAGGGCAATGTGTGGAGAAGATGTGTATGTGAGCATAACCCTGCTCCCTACCTGTCAGTACTGGTTTTTCAAAGGTGTAGGAAAGGCTGCTAGTGAAAACTTTCTCCACGGTGGGGCTGGATGCACTATGCCAGCTCCTGGCCTTTATCTGTCTAGGTCAGTGGGGGGCAACCTGTGGCCGGTGGACCTCAGGGTGCCCACAACTGGTCTAGGTTCTTATAGGACCCACACAGGTGCGCTGGAGTGAGCTCGGGGGCAAGGGCGCAGAAAGGAGCGAGAGGGGGTGGAGTCTTGGAGGTGGCACAGGGGTGGGGTCTTGGAAGAAGAGGCAGTGCAAGAGCAGGGGTTTGGGGAGAAGGAGTGGCACGAGGGCGGGAGCTCAGGGAGAAGGGGCAGCGTGGGGCGAGGCCTCGGGGGAAGGGGCAATGCAGGGGTGGGGCCTCAGGGGGAAGGGGTGGGACCACAGTTCAGGTGCTTGTGCCCCCGCCCCCTAGTTTTAGGAAGCTTTTGCTGCTCCTGGACCCACATCAATATAGTACATATCTCAGCATCTCTGGTCACTACAACTTTTTGTGGTAAATCTCCTCTCACTATAGCCTCCAGTATGGCTGTAGGTTTAAATAATTTATGGTTTGACCACACAGATCAGCAATGTGCATGATGGGGGTGTGATTTCTAAAGTGCACTAGCATGTTTTGCAGCCCCTCCCCCCCACACACAGGTTGCTTCAGGGACTACACGGACCAATTAATGTGCAATGACCTTTAGAAACCACACCTTCATAGTCCACATTACTCCTCTGTACAGATAAGCTCTAAATCCTATAATACAGTTGTTTAGATGAGTTCAGTACTTAAACAAGCTCACAGGGCACTAGAGTGTGGTCAGAAAGATAGGTTATGGCATCTGGTACTGAAACTTTTTAGTTGCAAGGATAAAGTTTACAAGTTCTATACAAAAGTGGCTGTTACATTGGCTTAGACCCAACACTGTGGAAACTGTTGTTATTTATCTGTTGGCTACAACTTCTAAGTTTTGACACATTTGCACTCTTCAGAGAACTATTTAAAATACTTTTTGCTTTACAGGCTGCCTTTGGAGTTCTAGAAAGGCCTCACAAAGACCGTATTGCCTCTGCTGATGAAAGTTTTTCTGTGTGCTAATATTATGAAGAGGAGAGAAACAGAGACAAACACTATTCTGAATTAATCATGACAATTGCAAAAGGAGACTGGGCAGTGCAGGCAACCAGAAAAGACATTTTCATCTTTTTAATACATCAGTACACCTCAGAAAGTTTCAACAATAAAATGGATGCAGTTTCTAGTCATCTAACATAACTGGTCAAATTCTGCACTGGTGTGAACAAAGTCATCTCTTTTGACTCCTAACAGAGTTATACCACAAAGAAATACATAATATTTAGTCTATTAGTAGGGTGAGAATGCCTAATTCACATGAAAAAAATAATTTGGTCCTAAATCTCTCTCTTCACCTCTGTTTTAGTCAGAACCCATTTTCAACTGTGACCGTCTGAAATGTGTTTCACAACCCAAGCAGATTTCAGAAGACTAGTTCATTTAGATGTTCACATCAGCTGCTTGTAATTATACTGGTAAACAGCAGATGCTCATTTTATTTCAATTGCAATTATCAGATTAAAATCTGTTGATCCTTATTGTTGGCTGAAATATTCCTAAGGGGGAAAATGGTTTTTCCGCATTGCCTGTCAAGAATCCAAATGTACATTCAATGGTAGAAGAGTGTCATTCAAGAGTTGAATAGCTTTACTCTTCTCACAGCAACCTGACTGGCATTAGATGGTATGGCTTCAACCTTTAAAGACAACAATGTTTGTTTATGAGATACCTGTTTGGCCTTGAACTTGTTCTTTCTGTATCACTAAGCTGGGATATCATTGTACAAACAATAAACCTGAGTGGCCTATGGAAAACTTACTTCAAGTTTAGGTTTCCATTAGGTGAAGTATTTTGTCTCTAATAACTCAGACAAAAATGTTTCAGACTTCCTTTATCCTAGAAGACTTCCTTATCTTCATAGAAGAAACATGGAAATTTACTATATAGATGATCCAAGCTACCAAATGCTACTTACTAACAAGGATTTTGGAAGAGAAAGATTCAAATATAGAGAGTATGAGAAGCAGAAGTCGGGATACTTGCAGAGAGGGGCAGAGACTGGATAAGAAGCATTTTTGAGTACTAGAGCACACTCTCCTCCAGAACCTAGAGCTGAACCCAGGATTCCTAAGCCTCAACATTCCTGTTGTGGCTTGCAAATAGCTGTGAGACCTAGTGACTGCTCCATATTTACAATAGCAGTCTACTCCAGCTACCACTTACTCCATTAACTCAAGAAGTAGAGGTCTGTGCTATGGAGCTCAAGGTTCCAGCCCTGCTGATGATGTATAGGGTAGTCAAAATGGTTCCATATAACGGAATTTCTGTTTTTTCAGTTTCCCTTTTTTTAAAAAAAAATCTTCAGACGTTAGTATAGTTTAATGCATGTTAAAAGAAAGATGTGAAAGATAGTATATCATGTAATTTTCGATTGTATCATAATGCATATATACAAGGGAGGCAAACAAAGGTTGCATGGGCAAATCTTAATTCTGGCATTTCCTACATTTTTTTGTGGTTGACTTTGCAACTTGCAATTTGTTTTCACTTGAGGTTTTTCTTTTCTTTTTTTAAAAGAAATATATATGGTGTGTTTTCTAGGACTACTGAGCACTCACAAATCCCATTAAATTCAATGAGAGTTGCAGGCATTTGCCCCCTTTCTGCTTGTGCAGATGTGGGGCTATAATTTCTTACTAAGGCTGTGAACCTGCAACTGCTTAGACATGGGAGTAATCCCATGGAATGCCTAAAGCTACTCAGATGGGCCAAAGGGTTGAAATAATCTATTTTACGGCCCCTCCCAGTTCCAGTGTATTCATACATTATTGCATTGCAAGTATTTATGGTTTAAGACAAGCTGTCACTGTTGCAGTTTGTTTATTTCTTAAATATAGTTTCAGAAGGCAATTAATAAGTGAATATTTATGCAAAAATAAATGACATTTTATTACTAAAATCTGAAAATTCCAAACTTTACAAAGAATTTCAAAGATTAATAAATACTGTCCTGCCCCTACTTGATTACACTACTATAAATATAGAATATCAATATTTATATTAAGTGTTCAATTAATTTGTGAACATAATAGACAAAAAATGTTCAGTTCTTATATTTTTTAGGATTTTTATTTCAAGCTTGTGCTGAATGAGTGTATATAATGTACTGAATAGATTTACAACCCTACTGCTAACATTTATTAGAGCTAGGTGATGCTGATCACATCTGATTTGGGGGTCTACATTGAGCTAGTGGTGTAAATTGGCTTAATCAGCTGGAGTAAATCCACTGACTTCAGCAACACCATCCTGATTTATACCATTTGAGTTTCAGGTCCAAGATCAACTCCGTTATTTTTGCAGACTGAGTTTTTCTGAGATGGACCCATGAAAGGTCAGGAGGATTTGATTTCAGGGACCTAGTTTGTGATAAATTCATCATGCTCTATTTCCAGCATCACAGGGCATGTATATAAGTACCCACACAGCATACGTTATTTGCCAGTAAAGGACTCTACTTCTTTCCCTGGCATGGTTTGGAGGGGCGTAAAGATTTAAAAACACTTGCTTCCCTAAGCCTGAGGCTGCTCTATCTATTTTGAGGGTTTTCCAGGTACTCTCTGCAATATGCTCCCTACAGGATCCTTCACATTTCCAAGCATCAATCAATGCAGGAATTTAATGTTGGTGAATCCCAGAGTCCCCTATTTCACTGCTGCTGTGCAGGTATGGTTCATAGGCCAGAGTAAGGGCATACAATGAGCTTCTGGAATCCAGTACTTCTCAAAGCAACATTGCCATTCTGGAAGTAGACACATGGAAACTCTCTGCCCAGAGGCTGAGCTATCACTGCTTGGGAGCAGAGGCCCAGATCCAGAAAGGTACATAGGTGCCTTAGTCCCATTTTTAGACTCCACTGTAACCTACAAAACTCTTGCTAAGCTGCCGCTTAACCCTGTTGGCATCTAAAATCACTCAGCACCTACATTTTTGCGTTAAAAGCTCCCTAGAGGCCTAAGTTTCTATCTCTGGGTATGTGCGCTGCTGCCTCACTCCAGGCACCTGAGTGCCTCTCTCCCACCTAAGCCCCAGTGCGATCCACCAACTGGGAGAAGATAGACTTTGGTCTGCCAATTCAGCAAGTGTGTTCAGAGGCCACCTACCAAGTGGGGTTCCATTCCAAATCTGGAGGCCAGCAGAAGAGGAGAAGAAGGTGGTGGTAGTAGTAGTACCACCCACTTCATAAGCTTTAGCCCAGTGGTTGTGGGGCACCTATGTTCAATTTCACCACTGCTCTTGCCTAAGAGGAAGTAAGTATTTGAACAGGGGTCTGCCTACCTGTTAGGAGTATGCTCTAACCACTGACCTATGGGCTATTTTGAGAGGGCAAGGAGGCTCCCTCAGTCTCTTCTGTTCAAGTTGTTCCACTGTGTATACATCATTAAAAAGCCATAGGAGCACGGATACTGGACCCTGAATCTCCCACCTCTCAAACAAGTGCCCTAACCACCAGGCCACATAATCATTCTCACTCTTCCCCTCTCTCTGGCCTAGCAGCTGTTTCAGTACATACACTTGGTAGAAAAGCTTAAACAGGAGAAACTGTGAGACACCCCCTGCCATCAGAATATCCCATTGCTCAGTGGTTAGAGCACTCTCCTAAGAGGCAGGAGACCTCCAGTTCAAACCTTTTCTCTCACTCAGGCCCGGGGGAGGGAACTGAATGTGGATTTCCCACATCCAGCTTAGTACTCTAACCACGAGGCTAGATGTCATAAAGCAGGCAGTACTCCCTCCTCCTCTTGTTTGTGTGGATTCTTGCAGATAGGGCTCCTCCATTTCAGAGTCAGTGGTGGTTGTATTGTCCTGCTGTTGGAGTTTCTCGGCCAAGAGGCCCTGGGCATACTTCTTCTTGAGGCAGGTGCCTACCTAATTCTCACAAGAACCAACTTAGATGCCTAAGCCACCTGACTCCAGGAGACTCCCTGCTCCCAGCTATGGAGCAATAAGCAAAGATAGGCACTTCCCTGCAGCCTCAACTTAGGTGCTTATTTTCATGAGAGGGAATGGGCTTTGGATACACCCTTAAACTTGGCATTTTCCACTGGCTAACTGAGGCAGCTCCCTGCCTAGCATGCTGCCTTTTGTGGATCACACTGCAAGATGTGTTCCTGTCTCCATTCATTGTATAGGGACCCTAGGAATCTAAGTCAAGATTTATGGATCACAGTGTTGCACTGTGATTTTCTGGACACCTGGAAATTAGACGTTACAAAATTCAGTGTTGCGGTGCCTAAGCCTTTGTGGATCCAGGCCAAAATCCCACACTGATCTCTGAGCTTTGCAGATTTTCCTGTGTGTCAGAGACAAGGACATGGGCAGTCATGTCTAGTGCTTGGAGCAGGAGTCAGTAGACAGAAATAGAAGCCCAAGTTCAGAGCTGGAGTTGGAAGTCACATGCCAGAGCCAAGGGTGAGGAACCAGAGTCAGAGCTCCAAACCAGAATCAGAGGCCAGAACCAAAGTCAGGAATCAGAGCTGGGTACCTGGAATGAAGGAAGGCTGGGAACAAGCAGGCACAGGAACTATTGCAGCCAGGAGCAAAGGCTTTGAGGAGCCACCAAATTGCTACAGTTCCTGGGCTTAAAAGCTGGTCTGTTGACTGTTCCCGCCAATCAGGCAGCATACTAGCAGCCAGCTGTGCTTGTTAGATTGCCTGGAAACTGTCTCTGCTGCAGGCCCTGATTCCTGACACAGTGTTCTTAGTCCTACTCCATGAGTCCCACTTTGGGAGGATACAATGTAATGAGATGTGTTGAATACTAAACCATTCTTAACTGAACTTTTCAGTTGTGCCTTTTCTTTTGCAGCTCTGTGTCATGAAAGCAGTCTCTCTCATGTTCTTCTCAGAGTCTTAGGATGTAAAAAAAAAACAGCCCACTTAAAATAATACAAGAAAGAAGAGAAATTTGTTTCATGCAATTGATTCATCTAAAAAGAACACATAGTCAAACAATGATTGACTTGTCTTTTTCTGCATAGTCTGAATGCAAATTACCGACATTTCCTGAAAAAAAAAATAGAAGACTTACAAGTTAGAAGTATAATGTAAAATTCCATAGAGAACCAAAATATATAGTTAAAGTTGGTCATAAGAATTTTAGTAACAACCACAAAAATAAAATAGATCACACAGCAAGTTAGTGGGACGATTGAGATGAAAGCCCTGGCTTCTTTACACTTAGGCCAGTTTCCTATCCCTAAATCATGAGCACTCCCTTACATATCAGTATTTATATTTACTGGGAAACTAATTTTTAAAAAAGAATGACAAAACCAGTTACTTAGCTATACTTGTGTTCTTCAAGATGTGTTGTGAACATATACGTTCCACTGTAGGTGTATGTGCACTCAGTGCACTCAAGTTGGAAAATTTTGCTAGCAGTACGACTAGGTAGCACATGAACCCCTGCTCTCCTCATACTCTCAGGTGAGGGTATAAAAGGCCCATGTCTGCCTCCTTATCCATTCCGTCACACTGTTCTATGTAATATCCAAAGTAGCAGGGAAGGTAGGAGAGTGGTGGAATATGTATGTGCACAGCACATCGCAAAGAACAGCAGGTCCCGCACAGGTAAGTAACTATTATTTTACCCTTTGAGAGACTGCGCACATACTGCACTGTAGGTGACTCATCAGCAATTCCCTTATATGTGACATCTAGTTCTCTGAACAGAGATTGTAACACTGACTTGCCAAAGTTGGCATTGTCATGAGAGGCTTGAGAGACGGGATAATGAGTGGGAAAGCTATGCACAGATGACCAAGTGGCTCCCTTGCTTATATCAGCTATTGGAAAATTGTTCAGAAAAACTCAGCCCTGGTGGAGTGAGCCATTATTCTCGGTGGGGGAGAGACTTTAACAAGATTGTAGCAGAGCTTAATACAGTCAGAAATACAATGTGAGATTCATTGAGTTGACACTGATTGACCTTTAGTTCTCCCAGCATGGCTACAAAAAGTCTGGGGGAAGTCCTGAAGGATCTAGCTTGGCCCACGTAGAATGCCAGGGCTCTATGAATATCCCAGGTAAGAAGTATTTTCTGAGCTTTAAATGAGTGAGATTTCAGAAAAAACACAAGAAAAAACACTAATCATTTGGTTTAGATGGAAAGCTGACACTACTTTACGCATAATCTTAGGGTGTGACCTAAGGAAAAGCTTGTCCTTATGGAAGATCACAAAAAGAGATTCAACCAGGAGTCCCTGAAGTTCTGAAACTCTCCTTGCAGAAGCGAATGCCACCAAAAAGGCTATCTTCATAGACAATTAAGGTAATGAACTTGTAGTCATAGCCTCAAAAGGGGGGATTATTAATTTGGAGAGGACTAGAATTAAATTCCATACGGGTACATGAGCAGACACAGGAGGATAAACAGACCTTTCAGAAATTGAGAAACAAGCAGATGAGAAAAGATGGAAATCCATTTACTAGCAGATGTAGTGCAGAAATACAAGTGGACTCTCACAGAACTAACTGAAAGGCCTGACAATTTCAGGTGTAAAAGATAATCCAGCACATGTGTAACCTTTGTGTGATGAGGGTGATAAATGTTGAGGTTGCGCCCAAACAAAAAATGTATTCCCCTTCACTGTGTACATGGCTCTAATGCACTCCTTTATACTGCTCGGCAAGATGATCTGAATCTTTCAGGATCACAGTTTATCATGAGTATTCAGACAGAGATCATCCACACCATAAGGTGGAGAAGTATGAGGTTGAGATGCAAAGACTTGCCCTGGTTCTGGGACAGAAGATGTTCAACTAGCAGTAAAGTTCTTATTGACTGGATGGGAAAGCTGATGTAGATCCATGAACCAATATTGTCTTGGCCACGCTGGTGCAATAATAATTAATGATAGTTTGTCTAGTTTAAGTACTGAGTACTCAGAATGAGAGGAACTGGAGGAAATGCATATAGGAGCTGACTGGATTATGGGGGAAAAAAGGCATCTGTGATGGAACCCAGTCTGTGACCTGCCCTGGAGCAAAATTCCATGCACCTGTGTTCCAGTTCATTGCAAACAAGTCTATTATTCTATACACCTTCTAGTGGAAAATCTGCAGGAGAACATCCTTCCTTATTGACCACACATGTTGGTCTATGAAACCCCACTGAGGGAATTTGCTAGAGTTTTCTCACTCCAGGAAGGTGAAAGGCCTTCAGGGAAATATTGTGATGAATTTACTAATTCCCCAGGAGGATAGCCTCCTAACACAGTTGACACAGTCATGCATCTGATTGCATGTTTCAGGTAAAACATGGTGCAAGTTCTTACAGACAACACCAGTGCCATCTGGTTCTCAGTGGTGGACATAAATATCTCATAGGCCCAACGAACAGCTCTGAGCTCTAGCACACTTATGCACTTCCTGAGGTGGCCAAAGAGCTTGTGTCTGTAGTTGGCCAAGATGGGCTCCCCAATCTTTGGTAGATGCATCTGTTAGCATTTCATGGTCAGTCCTAGAAACAAAAAACTGAACTCTGCACACATTGTAGGGATCCAACCACCAACTGGGAGACTGAGGCACTCACTGAATCCACATGTCCAGAGGGTGCCTGGAAGGGTGATATACCAAATGGAACCAGGTGTGCAGACAGCAAAGATGAAATCTGGCCTGTGGAATTATGTACGTGCATGAGGCCATTTGGACCAGGAGTTGATGGCAGGCATACACTATTGTTGTTGGGTTGGACTTGAGGCTTTTGGAAAGCAAGTCAATAGATTGTTACCTCTCCTTTGGATGTTAAGCCATGGTTGTCCTGGCATTGAGGTCTGCTCTTATGAAAGTTATGTGCTATGTCAGTTGTAATTGTGATTTGTCATAATTTAGTTTCAGGCCTAGACAGGAGAAAATCTATCTGATCACTAGGACACTGTTTTGGACCCAGTTGCTTGATGCTGAACAAACTAGCCAATCATCCAGGTAAGGAAATATTTTAACACCCAAGTAGTGAAGGGGGGCTGCTACCTTTCCCATGCACTTATTGAAGACCTCCAAGCAGATGACAGACTGAAGGGAAGCACTGTGTGATGGCAATGGTTGATGCCTACTCCGAATCAAAGGTACTTCCTGTGATAGGTGTAACTGAGGCCTAGCCTGACATGAACAATTAACACATGGAGAGAGACCTCATATTAGGGAAGGAAATAAGTCATCAGGTTGAAAACAGAATGTTTGTGCTAAATAAGATAAATAAATGGGTCAGTAGGTTAAGAAGACAGAATGTCTAAGCCAACTAATGGACTCTGATAACTGGTGACTCTTATTTGAAGTGTGGCAGTGGAATAAACTTTAAGACTATGTAAATCCAATATCATAAATTCTTTATAAGTGGGAGTGGTCTTAGTTTAGGCTTTGATGAGTCTGCTCATTAGTGGCTGTGTCCACCAAGGAATCAGGAACTGGGTGGGTAAAGAAATAGCCAAAATCTTGTGGAGGGACTTAGTATCATCTGTTCACTCACTTAGCTGTAGGAGGAATAGAGACTGGAGTCTCCCAAAGAGTTTTAGCTGGCTTCATTTATAGGAAGGGTAACCTTTCCTGGAGCAGGAGTCTGTAAAATATCCAAGATGATATGAGGATTCTCCAGCACAATCTCTGTCTGCACCCCTAAAGAAGTACCCATCCTTCTTATGAGGTCCCGGAAAACTTAAAAGTCCTCTGGGCAGGGGGCGGGGAGAGATTCTACTTCAGAATAACTAGTTCACCAGTGAAGATGAAGAAAAATGGTGGGGAGGGAAATGTGTAGTGTTTCCTCCAACAATTCTCCCTCCTCCCTGGAATCCAGCACAGCAGGTTGAGGAATGGTAGCAGGATGCTGAGAAGATGAATCCTGTTCTGAGGAAGGAGGAGACTTCTCCCTAGAAAGTGAATGAGATGAGGGTCTGGAGTCTCTAAGGAAAGCCCAGGACCAGTAAGGTGATAGAGCATATGGCATAGACTGAGTCATCCATGATGGAGGACTGGAGCTTCACTGTAGGGAAACCAGTCCTGGACTTCAGGTCTGGTAGTGAAAGGCCTGTAGGGTGTTCTAAAAGATCTCAAAGTACAAACAGGTTCCTCCCTTTCAGAGTCCAAAGAAGAAACACAAACCTCTTCAGTCTAGGAAGGAGCAGCTCTTGTTGACGTTCTATGTGGTCTGGGTATTGGAGGCACACAAGACTCTGAAAAAGGCCAGGATTGGGGTGGCTGGAAAGCTGACAAAGTGATCAGTGCCAGCATAACCACAGAGTGCATTGACAGCATTTGGTGCATCGCTGGAGCTGTGAGTGTCAACGGTGCCAGGAGAGTCGACAGTGCCTGGAGTCAGTTGCAGCAAAGGAGAGTCAAGTAGGGAAAGACAAAGATCCCTTGCTGAGAAGAAGGCCAGCAGAGTAGAAGGCACCTCTGGTATTGGTGCCAGTGGAGCCAGAGCTCACTGAATTGGCTGAGGAGAGGAAGAAGGATCCAGCCCGGGTAAAGACACTGGTCTCAAAGGCTCTGGTGGAGCCAGCTTCGATGGTGCTGCCTCAAATGGGGCTGGTGCACTAAGATTTGTGAGGCCTTGAACCAGCACCAAAGGACTTAAAAGAATATCTTCGGGGAGAAGACTGAGACTTTTGTCAGAGTCAGAATGTTTGGAGCACTTCAAAGATGACAAAGAAGATGAAGCATGACATTTGGTGTCAAACTTCTAATCAGAAGGAGCTAGAGGGGAGCTCCGGTTAGATTCTGAGTCCCCTGCGTCTTGATCGGAGCCCTGCTCAGACACAGGTCACATTGCCTCTTTCATGAGGCGAATCTTAAGATGACAGTCTCCCCGTTTTCAGTCCTGGTGGGGACAGAAGTACAAATAGAGCATTTGTCCCTCACCAAGACAGATCATACAAATCTTGTGTCAGTCCATGACAGGGAAAATAGCCTTGCACATGGCATAGCGTTTAAAACCCTGGGATTTTTTTTATAGTGAAATCCTCAGGAAACAATTTAACTAACTAACTATATTATAAACCCTAAAGCTATGAAATGCTGGTTAACCAAAGAAAATGCTATGAGGAGCTCCAGCTGTCTCTACGGGCAGTGAGAATGAACTGAGAGGGAGGCAGCAGACAAACTGCTTTTATGCCCTCACTTGAGAGCATGAGGAGAGTTGGGGCACATGTGTCGCCTATTGGTACTGCTGGCAAAAGTCTCTGACTCTCATGCACTTGATGCATGTTCACCCACAGCGGAATGTATATGTGCACAATCACCCAAAGGAGAACCTAATTACTTTGAATTTTCCTACTATAAACCCGGAAGATAAAGGCAAACCCCAATATTATTAAATGCTTTTATGCAAATCTGCTTAAACAAAGTGGATTTTTGCTTCATTATAGTTAAGGTTAAGATTTTGCCATGGTTGTTTTTAGTAAAAGTCACAGACAGGTCATGGACAATAAACAAAAATTCACACAAGCCATGGCCTGTCTGTGACTTTTGCTGCTGCAGCTTCATGGTTTCCCCCCGCCACCGTAGTGGCTGGGAGATGTGGGGTTCCCCCTCTGCCCAGTGCAGCTGAAAACTGCAGGGGGGGCCCCCTCCGCCCATGGTGGCTGGGAGCTGCAAGGTGCACATATTTCCCAAAGAGAAAACGGGACACCCCCAGCCGCTTGCCCGAGGCGTCCCTCTCTCCCTCCCATGTGCGCCCATCGCTGGAACCCTAAGGAGGGCCCCCTCAGGAGTCTGTCACCTGTCGCTGGAATCTTGCAGGGGGGGGGCCTGTTGCTGCTGTCACCTGTTGCTGGAACCCTGCCAGGGCCCCGCTGGCTGCCAGTTCCAGAGTCCCACAGCCAATGGGGCTGAAGCAGAGACTGTCAGGGAGGTCTCTGGAAGTCATGGATTCCGTGACTTCCATGACTTCTGTGACATAAACATAGTCTTAATTATAGTACACCACAATGACATTATTTTTCTTCAGGTCATGTTCTGGATATTTGATGTTGTCCACTCCATATTATTGTAATTTACAGTTTTTTGTCAACCTAAGGTGCATTCATATGCTGTAGATTCTCCATAATTTCTACAAAGTCATCCATGCCAAGATCATAATAACCTAAGTGGGGAAAGCACATAAGGGATAAACTAAACTGTCTAACCATGAAGCATATTACCCCTCCACAGCTCAGCAAGCAGTAGAATGGACAGCATGCGGAGATCATCTGCCAGGATCCTCACACAATAGATGAGCCCTCTGCTATCTAGTTAGGTTATATGGCTCTTGTAACGACAGTATCTAAGCACCTCACAATTTTTAATGTATTTATTCTCCAGACCTTACAAGAGTGTTGTGAAGTACTATTATTCCCATTTTACAGTTGGCGAACTGAGACACAAAGACTCAACCAGGGTCTCACAAGAAATCTCTGCCAGAGTAGGGAACTGAATCCAAATCTCCCAAGTCCCACACTAGTGCCTTCACAAGTGGATCATACTTCCTTTTTCTATCAACTCCATGCTAGCTTCATAGCTTTACAAGACCATACATAGCCTGAAGCCAGAGTTTGGCCATGAATACTCAGCTACATATTTTTAATTAAACACAAAGGACCTGATTCATACCTTGCTTACACTAGTATAAATCAGAAATAATTCCATTGGTGCCAATAGCATGACACTGGTATAAAACCTGTGAGAGCTGAATGATGTTCCATTTACTTGGAAGGGATTTTTTTTAGAAAACCCAGTCTTCTAGTTACGAGTTTTTTGGTTTTTTTTTTCTTTAGACAAAACCTGATAGTGTTGAAAAAAAATGTTAACAACATTATTCAGAAATAATTGCCCTGTAGTCTTCTCATTAACATGTTGCCTACTCATTCCATTTGGAAGTAGACAGGAGAGAAGTTACCCCTTTCACCACTCACTATAAAGGATGCTTTTACATTTTTTGTTCTTAATCAAATCACCAAAGCAAACCATCAACCGTTGCCATGAATATACCTACAAGTTCATCGAAAATCCAACAAGGTTGCCACCAGGACCTACTTGGTGCCAAAGGGCAGGTGGCACAGGGGGTGCATAGGGTTTTACAGGAATCACCTGTGTTGACTATATGTGTAATATTTCAACAAAGGGTGGCATGTAAGTAGTCCATTGGTCATTTATAGTGTACAATGCATGTATGGTTACTATTTAAGGAGTTATGTATCTATACTGAATATTATGTTCTTAGGGTCTTGAACTTAAAGCAAGTCACCAGGATGTGATATACCTCAGAAATGTTTCTTTCAGGCAGGAGGTAATAGACATCTATCTCTGCCTGGCCATTTGGGTATTGTGTATTGTATGTCTCATGCTGCATGCCTATTTGCATACTATGCAGTTGTGAAATGAGAGATTGCAAAATCTACAAGATGAAACAAAGAACAAGGGTGTCCTGTTTCTGAATAAAGACAAATGATGAGACTGGTTTATCTTCGGAGCAAAGATGACAGCGTGTCTACCTCATGAAAGAAGAAACACAGCCTACTTCGCTGTAAAATGCTGCAAGGATTTTGGGTGAGCAATATTCTGCAAGACAGAGTATACTGTTAATTGAGTCCAGGCTCCAGAGTGCATGTTATGATTTCATTTTATGTGTAAACCATTTGTTCCCAATACTTCTACTTGCTATCATTTGAATCTCTGCGCTTTGTTACATAACTTATACTTGGTTTCACTATAAACAGATCTGAGTGCCGTGAGTTAAGTGGAGCGGTGATCTGAGGTGGAACTTGTAAGCTGGGCTGTACTGTTTGGAAGCAGCAAATCTGTGAATATCGTGAGTGTTCAGTGGACCAGTGGCTGGACACTGCAGAGAGACATGAGGAGGGCTGGAGGACTGGAGTGTATCTATTGCTAACCTGCAGAGTGACAGCAGGGCCTGCAAGGCCTAGAGGGGAGAGCTTTGGCTGACAGAGGCTAGTGGGGTTGAGGAGCTGACCCACAGCAGGCACAGACAAGGCTTCATCATACTCAGGGTAGGTAGTAATGAGGTGCCTCCAACCCTGGGTACTTCTAGATGGCATCACAAAGGTTAAAACAGAATGTGTAAGAAATCACATTTTTATTTGCTTTCTCTATCATGTGATGTGACAGATACACTCTGATTATCTGAATATCTCAGAAAAGATCCAAAACTGGGTATCCAAAAGTCTGTCTGGTAGAAACAATATCCAGGCCCAAATTCTCTGCTGCACCAGCTGGTTGTCTGTTATGGCTCCTCACTTCTCAGGACAGGTCTGTGCCAGCATAAGTAGGAGCATCTTGGAGGCTGTTCACTGATCCCAAGGGTGCATATGCCAACTGGGGCTAACCAGAAAACAGCACATTCCAGCATGCTCCAGCCATATGTCAGAACCAGGTGTCACAGGAACCAGATATACCAAGTCGGTCCTGGCTAAGAGCTTCCCCACATTACACAGAGTAGTGCAAAGGAGTAGGAATGTAACAGAGAAACTGACCATCTGTTTCTACATACATTTTGGATTCAAGGGACAGAAGTGAATGTTGTATGATCCAGCATTCTGATAATTGGAGTATGCCTGTGTTCAGCAATTACATTAACTTGCATCATTCATTAACTTTATCATTCAAACAGGAGAAAAGGCAGCACATGCTAAATATGCCTTTCTTTAGGTAGTACATACTGTATGTGCCTGCCAGTTCTTATATCTTTCAACTTTTCTCTTGGTAACTGGCTTCAGTTTGCAATACTTATTAATAAAACACTATTACATTTCACCCCACAACTTGGTATGTATGTGACTTCTTGTCTTCAGTTACTTGATAGTTCTAAAAAAATATTGCAACAGAAATGTGAGATAAAAATGTACTCCTACTGCTTTGGACAAACATACACATTGTTTAATGCCAGACCTTTTCTAGGGCTGTCATGGAGCTTTCAAGCAGTGTATCTTCAGTAGCACTGGAACTAGTGACACATGAAGCCTAATAAAAATTCTAGCAGCCTAAGCTTTTATGCCTTAGCTCTGTTGACTTCATAGCTGGTTTCCTTGAGGTTAGTTTACTGTGAAAATAAAGTTCTATCTGCTATTTGCAAAAGGGAAGCTTGAAGAAACAGCATCAGCCTTGTTAGAAGTAAACTGCTGTGAGATACATTTAGTAAGAGTAGAGAGCTGAATTGTTTGGGGGCAGGAAACAAAGCTTCCTCTAGCAGCAAAAATGGGTTAAGATCAATCAAAGAGTTAACCATTCTCCAAGAAAGTGGCTTATATTTTTTCCCCTGAAAAATGAAAGGTTCTTTTATCTTATCACATAAATAATCCCCAGTTCTCAATTCATTATCTCTTACAATGTTATATGGTGATACTAAGTATTTTCTTCTCAAACCAAGAGATAGAGTGCAGTGCTCAAAAAATCATGAATATTTATCCCATGGCATTTCACCATTTGTAAGGCAAAATGCCTTCAACATTTTAAAGTAGGGTTTAAATTCTCTCTGTATTCCAGCAATTTACTAATATTTCTAGCAAATAAATTATAAATTTTGCTTTTAGGGGTGCTTATGTTACTACTAATATTGTCTGGAAAATAAAATAGCATTTGATAGTGCACAACTGTAGATTCATTGTAGATAGTAAATGCACCAATGTTCCAGTACTTTGCTCTGTGACGACTAGAACATAAGTATGTTTGTTATTTAGCTGTACCTTCAGGAGTGAATGAAAGGAAAGAATACTACCCTAGTGCTCAGTGAATGGGGCAATTACAGAGTGTACAATGCTTAAACACTCTCAGAAGTCCACTGTTTATAGAGACCACCATTTTACAAAGTCATTTTGGGTTTTTAATGATAAATCCATCATTTGACCCACCAACATTATACCACTGCAAACACAAAGATAGGGAAATCAGCCAATTATTCTAAATGTGCTCTATCCTTTTGTCTGATTGCTAGTAGTGAATACCTGGAGTTCAGTACACAGCCTGACAGATTTTCATTCATTACAGCACAGTGATAGCAACGGGGCCCCGAATGAAGGCCAACTGCCCAGTACTGCATATGTAAATATCCCTCTTTGCTGTAGCCAGAGGTTGCCCGGATAAAAGTGGTTTCAGACTTTTTAAAAATGATCCTCACAGCTCAGACATTGGCACTGTGGAGGATGGATTGCTTAGGAGTCTGGCTGCTACCCAGATAATGGGACACTATATGGGGAGGGCTCTGAGTTAGTAGAAATAATTCTTTCCCATGTGTCTGGCTGCTGGGTCTTGCCCACATTCTCCGGGTCTAACTGATCATCATATTTGGGGTCAGGAAAGAATTTTCTCCCAGGTCAGATTGGCAAAGACCCTGGGGTTTTTCGCCTTCCTCTGCAGCATGGGGCACGGCCCTTGCAGGTTTAAATGAAACGGTGGATTTCCTGTAACTTGAAGCTTTTAAATCATGATTTGAGGACTTAAGTAACTCAGCCAGAGATTATGGATTTATTACAGGAATGGGTGGGTGAGAGTTCTGCGGCCTGCAATGTGCAGGAGGTCAGACCGGATGATCATGATGGTCCCCTCTGGCCTTAAAATCTATGAGTCTATGGGTACGTCCATACTACCCGCCCGGATCGGTGGGTAGCAATCGACTTCTCGGAGTTCGATATATCGCGTCTCATCTAGACGCGATATATCGAACTCCGAACGCGCTCCCGTCGACTCCGGAACTCCACCACCGCGAACAGCGGTGGCGGAGTCGACGGGGGAGCCGCGGACGTCGATCCCGCGCCGTGAGGACGGGTAAGTAGTTCGAACTAAGGTAGTTCGACTTCAGCTATGCTATTCGCGTAGCTGAAGTTGCGTACCTTAGTTCGACCCCCCCCCCAGTGTAGACCAGGCCTATGAGAAATGAATGGCTTGATTTGTTGCCTGGATGATGAGTGCTTGGAGAAAGTTGAAAGCAAAGATACATTTTATTTCAGGTAACTGCTCCTGTCCTACCCCCTTAACAGCAATGGGCCAACTCTGCTGATGAACAATGTACATACCAGCACACTGGTGCATTTGGTTAGTGCAAGAAACAGATTTTCAGATCATACTCAATGCATTGCTACAGCCATTGCATTACAGGGAGTGGAGAATACAGAGCACTTTCTGTCCTCATTGGCAGAGGTGAAATTAATCTAGGCTGGACCAGCTTCCCCAGGCTGGCAATTTAAAGGGCCCAGGGGCTCCTGCCTCTGTGGTGAGTCCTGGCCCTTTAAAGCGCAGCCTGAGCCCTGCCGCTGCTACCCCAGAGATCTGGCAGCAGGGTGTGGGCGGTGCTTTAAAGGGCCCAGGGATCCCCGCAGGGGCTGGAGCCCTTGGCCCTTTAAATCCCCACAGGAGCCCTGCCACTGCTACCCTGGGACTCAGGCAGCGGGGCTCCACTGGCAATTTAAAGGGCCCAGAGTTTCGCTGCAATAGCAGCGGCCAGAGCCCCTGGCCCTTTAAATCACCCCTGGGCCCTGGGGCTCCCAGCTGCCTCTGCAGCTGGTATCTCCGGGGGTGATTTAAAGGCCTCGACTCTTCTGGTTGAGGCCACACCTCTTCCAACTGAGGCCATGCCCCTGCTCAGGACTCTGGCATACCGGTAAGTCCTTTAATTTACTTTCACCCCTGCTCATTGGTGACCACCATTGCCAGAACAATAACAATGCTAAGCCTGGTAAAGCCAACTCCAGGGTTCTAATCCATTCCCTTCCTTTCTCCACAACCACCAAGTTAAAAACAATAGTTTGCACAATCCAATGCATGCGAAAATAGCATTGCACCTCTAATGCAGGGTCCTCAGCTTTGCCAATAACGAATTAATCAAAGTAGCCATACCTGCATCTGACTAATTTGACATGAAATAACCAAACTGGTAAGTAATAGTGACCTATCGGACTGTGGAGTGTTTGTCATTAGTGGTAAAGCAAGTAAATTCTGTGCTCTCAACTGGAAAAGTGGCCTGGAAAGTAGACAGTATAAAAATAGAGAGAAGCAGGAACTCCCAAAACAAAATGTGATAACTGATTCCCCAAACCCAAGGAGAGGGACATAAGTTGCTTACATTAGGATGACTACACTAAACAAGATCCTAACAGCTGGTTGTCCTATCATTGACAACTCTTTCCACAGTGGAGAAGAGACAGGGAGCAGGCAAAGGCATTCCCATTTGGCCAGCTCCTTCTGCTTCACTAAGGGTCATATCATGTCTTTTCACTTCAAAAGAGTGGGTATAGAGTGAGAAATTGCTCCAGAAATGACATCTGTTGAATATAGATAGTTTGTAATGTGAGCAATAATCAGTAGTTATGATTTCAGTAAGTCAGGAAGGTCCAATTAATGAAGAAACAGTGTACCTCAGTGGAGTAACGAATCTGCATTTACAGCTCCTGGAGACTCGACATTCTGCAAGCGGCACATAACCATAGCAATCAACTATATTGACAGAGAGCGCAGTTATGTAAAGCAAAGAGGTATTAGTGCAAGGAAAGATCAGATCAGTAGAGTTAGACACACTGCTGACAGAGTGAGGATATTGGCTCTTGCTGAGTAGTGCTCGGCAAAAAGTGGGAAAATATTTCAGTGAATGTTAGCTAGAAATTAAAGGTGAATTTGCTTTGGCCTTGTTCACTTTTTTGTGAACACCTGAATGATTCACTTGAATTGCTTGCAGAGAAAGTTAAGCTCACACACAAACATGGATAACAAAAATCAGTCTTGTAAGTGTTCATACTGGAAATGACATATGGGGTGAGACTTTGGAGATATACCTATTTCATAGAATTGGAAGGGACCCTGAAAGGTCATTGAGTCCAGCCCCCTTCCTTTACTAGCAGGACCAACTACTGATTGTGTCCCAGATCCCCAAGTGCCCCCCTCAAGGACTGAGCTCACAATCCTTGAGGGAACTCACAATCCTCGGTTTAGCAGGCTAATGCTCAACCACTGAGCTATCCCTCCCCTCCTTGTGATATCAAGTGACAGGACTCCCAAAACCCCTCACAAGCCCAGCAGCAACTAAATGTGAAAGACAAAGATCTGATCACACTCTTGGCAGCTAGCCCATGCACACTCCAATAATAATGTTGGTCCATATCCTCAGCTGAGGTTGAGGAGCATTCAGGACAACTGAGCAGAGGGACCCAAGGCTGCTCTCTGTGTTCCCTCAGTCCCAAGGACACTCCCAATCTGAGCAGTCCCCCAGTTCAGTTTCAAGAACCTTTCTGTTACCAACTATCTCAAAGCTCAGCTATAGCAACCAGAGGTGACTGGAGTATAGGTTGGCCACTTGAAAGTTTCCTTCCCCTGACCCTGCCTCCTATACCAGCATCTGTAGTGGGAGGGCAGAGGAACTGCTATGGTGAATTTGTCACTTGAAGGAAAATCTAGCAGGTGAACTTAAATTTTGTTTTAATGAGTAATTAATTATTATTATTATTTGTACTGTGGTAGCACCTAAGCGCCCCAGTCATAGTCTAGGACCCTATTGTGCTAGGTGCTGTACAAATACAGAGCAAAAAGAACAAAGAGCTCACAATCCCAGGATAATACAAGAGACAAAGGTGGATGCAGAAGGGACTGATGGGGAAGCACAATGAAATGTAAGACAATATTGGTCAACTTCTTAGGCAATGGTCACACCATACCAGCTACCTAATCATTGTCAAGTATGTGTGGTGGTTTCTTGATTAAAGATTGGATCTTTCAGGGTAATCGGTAACAAGAAATGGTCTCTTCTTTAACCGATTTTCCCATCAAAAATTAGGTTTTGGTTAAAAACAAAACTTTCCACAGGGAGAAAAAAAACAAAGTAGGTTTCGACCAACTTTACTGGCAGCTTGTCTTCCTTCAAGGAATCATTAAAACTGCATGTCAGGAAAGGGTTTTAAAGTATTCCACAGTGTTTTTCACCAGGCAAGAATCCAGCTCAGAGGATATTAACTGAGCCTTACATTTGTACTGTGCCCCCCTTCATAGAATGGTAAAATGAAGCACAGCGAGGTTAAGACCCATTTCATGCAGCTAGCCAGTGGCAGAATTGACAACAGAATTCAAGACTCCTCAAACTTATCCCCCCACCCTGTTCAAACCATTAGAATACAGTGTCTCTCTCACATGGCAGCTACTGCAGAACAGAGCCCAAGTTATAGCAGCCTAATATACACAAGCACTTTCTGAAGTTCTTTAAATGAATTTTAGCAAGTGTAATTCTTGTGATTCAGTCAGAAGTTTAGGTGATCACATTAAAATTGCTTGTAAGCCTCATGTTAGCACAAATAAAACAAGAAATGGATGACTGGTAATTCAAGAGTCACACCTCGTGATAACGTGTACAGAAATGTAATTTAGAAATAAACTTTCAAATTTGTATTACACTCACAAGTTACATATTCATAATTATTTATATTTATATACAGAATTGTGGGCAAACTCCTGCAATGATTCATTCCTTACTCAGTCATGGGAGTCGAAGGGAACTGTGCCTGGGTCAGGAATCAAGTAAGGGATTCAGGATATCTTGCATATTTCAATATGAGTTCACTACATTCATTTAAAAAGAAACATAGAATTATAATGGGGATTAGTGGTGACTGCTACATTTAAGTTTTCTTAAGTGTTTCCATTGACCATTCTGCTCCAGTGGTCCATGTAAGAACACTACCTTTGATTTCAGACAATACTGGTCAGTTACTAAAACTCCCCTGAAGACTTGAAATCTCCTCATCAGTAGTTATTTTAGTCCCTACAAACTTGGTTCACACCGTTCTGCGACTCTTCTGTGCATTATTTCAACAACAGCTGTATAGAATGTTCATAAATTGAAGCAACTTTCTTGCCACCTTTCACCTACCCTGGACAAATTTAAGAATTCAGCCCAGGGGGAAGTCTAGGTGACTTCACATCATGGTCTGCTGCCACCAGAAGGGCAATACTTAGTCTAATAACAGCTATGCATGTTATGGCAATTAGTTTGGGTAGCACACATCTGATCCAGAGGCATGCAGTGGGCTAAACTGTCTGCTTATTTCAGAGAATTTGGAGTATATATAAACTGGCCAAAAAAATGTTTAATTGGAAATCATGGGATACAGGATGTGGAAGAAGAACAATGGTAATACAGAGTGAAATCCTTGACGCACTGAAGTCAATAGCTCAGCTCCCACTGACTTCAATGGAGCCAGATTTTCACCTATGATGATTCATAGAATACCAAGCGAGAAGGGATCATCTTGTCTGACCTCCTGGATAACACAAGCAATAGGACTTGACTGGATTAATTCCTGTTTGAACTACAGAAGATCTTGCAGGAAAAACATCCAATCCAGTGTCCCAGCAATGGAGAATTCAGTACGGACCTCGGTCAATTGTTCCAATGGAGAATTACCCTCACTGTTAAAAAAATGCCTAATTTCCAGTCTGAATATGTCTATTTCTAGCCATTGGATCTAGCTGTAATTTTGCCTACTAAATTAAACAGCCCTCTATTGTCAAATTTCTGTTCCTCATGAATGTAGTGTTGTTGTAGCTGTGTCAGTCCCAGGATATTAGAGAGACAAGGTGTGTGAGGCAATATCTTTTATTGGACCAGCTTTGGTTGGTGATAGAGACAAGCTTTTGAGCTTGACCCAAGGAAGGGTTTGAAAGCTCGTCTCTCTCACCAACAGAAGTTGGTCCAATAAAAGGTATGACCTCACCAACCTTGTCTCTCTAATGTTCCTCATGTAGGCCATTATAGACTGATGAGGTCACCCTTTAACCTCTTAGTTATGCTAAACAGATAGACTCAAGTTGCTCAGTTATGATAAGGTATATTTTCCATTCCTTTAAATTATTCTGATGGCTCTTTTCTGAACTCTCCACAACTTTCTGACATCCTTCTTGAATTGTGGACAAAAGAACTAAACAGAGTGTTCCAGTAGTAGTCGCACCAGTGCCAAATACAGAAGTAATACAACTTCCCTACTTCTCTTCAAGAGTCCCTTGTTTATACATCGAAGAAGGATCACATTAGCACATAGTATCACACTGGGAGCTCATGTTCAGCTAATTGCTCCCTGTGGCCCCCAAGTCTTTTCCAGGGTCTCTGCTTTCCAGGACAGATTAATTCTCTAAGTATGGCCTGCATTCTTTGTTTCTATATATATGCCTTTACATCTGGCTGTTTTAACATTAACTGATCAGTTGCCCAAGTACAAAGATCCTCTGTTCCTAAAATAATATAGACCCAAACTTTCCACATTCTCAGAACAGTTGAGCCACTGTGAGCAAGATTTTCAGAAATAACTAGAGGTTTTGGCTGCTACATTTTTGACTGCCCACCTTGACACACCTTAAAAGGGCCTGATTTGCTTGAAGACAGATGCTAGTGTGGAACTTGGACCCTGTAACATGTCTCAAGTTGGACACTTTAATATTAAGGCACCCAAAATCCTTGTCTGTGTGGAGAGAGAGAGAGAGAGAGAGAGCGAGAGAGAGAGCGAGAGAGAGAGACTTTAATGGGTGATTGATCAGCTACATATGTAGCTGATCAATTGCCCATTGAAGTCAATGCTAAGTCTTCTACTGAATTCAAAGGGTATTGGATCAGGCCCTATGAAACTAGGAGGGGAAAGGATTTAATGGACATGGCTGGCTTTACAATGCTAAACATGTGAAATATGGGATTCCAGTTTGTGTGTGTGTGTCTGTAGGTATGCATATTCATATTGGCATGGCACAGCCAATTTTACTAAACAAACCAAACAAACAAACAAAAAATCATGGTAGGCAGTTTCTTGTTTAGAGGCATTAAATATGTTGAAAAACAAATTCATTCCTGCAGTATGTCCATTAAAGCAAATTGATTCAGTCTAGGAATTAGTCTCTTATTGTTTAAAACTGGAAATATTTTGCCCCAAAAGAATACTACCTTGGATGATCTCACCTCCTTGTGATTCTCACTGCTTACCTGAATGAGGATTTATCAGCACAGGAATGATTGTGTCAGCTCAACTCCACAGGCTGAGGATGGATACCAGAAGAGCTGTCTGTAAGTGGAATTTCCATACTCAGGAAATTCCAAGTTTTTGAAATATGATTTAATCCCAAATTAGAACAAAAAGTTGAAATTGCAGAACTTTCTGCAAAACAAAATATTCCAAAAATAGTAAGTTTCAACTTTACTGAAATGTTGATTAATCAAAACATTTCATTTTGACTTTTTAGTTAATAAAATAATATAAGCACAAAAGTCAAAACTGAATGTTTTGATCATTTCCCAATGGAAGTTTTGATGGCATTGATATGCTCCTGTAAAATGTTTAGTTCTTGTAAAATGAGCATTTTTTGACAGAAAACTTTTTCCATTTAAAAATTGTCCACCAATTCTAGATATCACTGAAATGTACATAAAATAGCTAATGTTCTCCTTTTGAAGTTTTGTTAAACATGTGCTCCTTGTAACACCAATATAATATATCTGAATGTTAATAAAGAAAGTGAAAAAGAAAGAAAATCCTATGATCATTAAATAAACAAAATAAACCTTTGTTTCTTCAAGCATAGACAGTATGGGATCTGTACACCTACAGGGATTCTTGTGTGTATGGAATTGCAAACAGCGGCAGGTTTTGAAGGCTAGTTGTCATATAATCTAGAAACATGGACTGTGCTCCTTAACTCTCTTATCCTTTCCCTTACACATGACAGCACTTGAGTGCCTTAGAATTCTGGCACATCATATTCCTCTTCATGATATGTATTTTTAAATGGCTTAAGCAAATGGAGCAATTGAATTTGCCTCATGGGTTTCTACCTACCCATGCAAATATCTTGGTTTAATCATGTTTCTTCAGCTAATCAACCACATGTATATCTCTGTTAGAGCTATGAGAGTCTGGGAAAACCTGCTGAGGAATTTATCTTAAAAAGGAAACAAGTTCATACCTCACAACGATGGGAGAAGCACAATTAAAGGCAATGGATAATTTAAAAACTAGAAACAAATGACAGCCAGAAATGATTTTTTTAAAATACGTGGTCTCGAATCAAGACTAAAATAAGCCAAAGCTACAGAAGCTTCATGCCTGTCATCATTAATGCAAGTATTTGACTGCCTCAAGTGTAGGGAGTGTCCTGTGGCAGCTGTAGTGAGACAATTAGGAGGAAGCAGGGTTCCTTCAAGCTTATAAGAATCAAAGGGGATAATACACTTGGTAAGTGGTTACTCAGTATTACCGTAAGGATTAGCAAACATATCCAACCCTTCCCATAGACAA
Organism: Mauremys reevesii; assembly: GCF_016161935.1. Taxonomy (NCBI): domain Eukaryota; kingdom Metazoa; phylum Chordata; order Testudines; family Geoemydidae; genus Mauremys; species Mauremys reevesii. The sequence continues at coordinate 24,617,720 of NC_052624.1, forward strand.
CCATTGCAGTTTTCAGCCAAAATAAACTGAATATAATGATGCAGAATATACATATATGTAGAGAGACTTTGCCTGAAAAATATGTGTACCCATAATATGGAAATGTCCACTTACTCAAGGGTAAAAAGATTTTTCTGTCTCTCTCTATGCGTGTATGTGCACATTCCCTGCCCATAAGCAGTCTGGAAAGTTCCAGCACGTAAGCATTGCACATATCAGTCTAGCAGTCAATATACCTTCATTTAAACTCACCTCTCCGTCCCTCAGTATTTCCAGCTGTTTTTCCCCCATTCTCTCTCTTCTCTTCCTCCATCTTTTCTTACTATGTTATCTCTCAACATACTTTCAGATGCTGGCTAGAATGTTGTTATTGAGGAAGGCATTAGTGAGAAGGTGGGGCTTGCATTTCGCATGCTAGAGGACTCAGGCTGCTCTCCACTGGCAGGAAGTCGCAGGGGTGCCAATCAAAAAAGATTAGGAATTTCACTGGTCAAAACTTTTCTGATGGAACAGTTTTCCACCAGAGAATTTTGATCTGATGAAATCAAAATGTTGTGCGGGGATATATTAAAGGGTCAGCAAAAAATGATCAAGTGCTCCATTTTCATAATGGAACATAAAAGTCTAAATGAACCACTCTGATTTGGCATGTAAATATTTCTGAAACAATTTTTTTCAGTATTTATTTTGCAGGAAATTTTGACTTTGGGGTCCAATTTGGAACTAAATGAAATTTGAAGGGTTGGAATTTCCCATAGAATGGAAATTGCAAGTTTTAAGTGGCTCTAGCTAGAACCATTGCCCTAAGCCATGTTATACCATCCAAACTAGGAGTCCCTTAAAGTCCATATATGGTGGGCATGATTCTAACATCTATAACTCTATTGGCTTTGATGGAATACTCTAGATTTATGCTTGTAAAACCGAGAGCACATTCTGGCCCTTATTGTTATTCAGAAACCAAGAAAAGGTAGTGTGCTTTGGAGAGGGGAAAAACACGATAAATATTGGATGAGCTCAGAATTTAGAGAATGTCTTCTATAACAATTTCTTTCTTTCTCTTATATAGCAATGTTAGAGCATGGATCTTTTCCCTTTAACTGCTATGATCCCATTCTCATATAGCCTCAGCACATACCAAGAAGGAAAACAATTTAATCTCTTTGGTGCCAGAGGGCTCCACAGACAGATGCCTCCTGACTCAGTTGCTCTAACAACAGAAAGAACATGTCTGCCTTTAAAACAGAGGTCTGGTAGAAGAGGGGTTAAGATACATTCTTATTATTTTGTGTCTGCTTTGTCTTCACTTATTCTGCATCCTAAATTCCCCCATCATCTCACCAATGGCCATTCTAAGTAAAAATGTAAACTTAATAACATAAAACAATAGCATATCAGTTTTACAAAACACTATCAAACGATATACAGTAATGTGCAGTGAAAAGCTAAGCATTAAAAAGTAAGGATAGAGTTTTAAAGACAATTTCTCTATGTAAAACGTTAATAGTTCTGACCTGCAGTTTAAAAAACAATTCTGTAAATGTCTTTAAGAAAAATGCCACACCAAAATGTCTTCAATTTTCTCTAGGAATTGCACATTTTTCTATTGTTTTTTTGTGAACTTTGTACTCCTAAGTGTATGTTTTATATAGCTTTTGCCTTGGAACTCCCTTGTTTCAATCCTCTAAAACTGTCAAGAATGACTCCACCTGCTTTATTGTTCCCATAAATTCATATGAAACTGGTAGCTAAATCCAATTTGTGTCATTCTGTCTCTCTTTGTAGCCCATTCTAAATCTCCCAGCATGTTTCACAAAAGTAGAATCCTATTAACACCAAATCACCACCACTGTATTTTATGCTATGGTTATTACAGTCCTTCTTGTGTCACAACACCTAAAGAATCTTGTCTCTCCATGAATCTATGATTGCCAGAACCTTCAACCTCATTACCCAGAGAAAGTTTTCTATCACCGATCTTTTTATCTGACATGCCTGTTCTCTTTTTACTACTTTTTCCTTATAAACTTAGGTCTCACATATTTTGTCAAGAAATTTGCTAAACTATAAAATAACTATGGAATCAAAATGTGAAAAGAAATATATGTAAATAAGAGATGGGCCCAATCCCCAATGTTCTTATCCAGATCCCAAGTTGTTCAGATTCAGGGTTTTGTTTGGGTCCATTTCTAATTTAAGTACAGTTTTTACTGCATTCTTAATAAATGAGAGACTTAATTAACACTCATCAGCTTTAATACAAGGCTTTTCTTGTGCAAGACATAATAGGGATAATGTCCATAAGATAGGGAATGTTTTGTTAGATATGTAGAATTAGGAATAGTCTGGACTTCATATTGGTACTTTAAAAAAATAAATAAAATGAATGAGCTGATTATTCAGATTTCAATTTACAATTCTATAACCTTTCCCACACAGAAAGTTGTAAACGCCTAGAGCCAGATCCTGAGCTGGTATACATAGATGTAGCACCATCAAAGTCAGCAGAGCTATGCTGTTTTACTGAAGCTGAGGATATAGACTCTAGTCTACACTGTTTGAAGCAGCAAGACTAATTTTGCTGTTACTCTTAAACCATGTACTGTATATATATTCAAATGTGTTCACTAGTTATATGTTCATAAACAACCCAAGCTCTGGGTGCTTCTATGCAAATTAAAATTCAGTGATTGCATGTCACATATTAGGTTGCTCAGAAGTAAAAAAAAAAAATCTACTCCATTCCCAGGGCACAGAACATAGGCAGCTCTTGTTCCCAGTCCCTAGTTTTTAGTCATTAGATCAGGCTTTATCATATGATTGTCTAGAAATGTACCTTTGCAAAACTTGTTTGCTGCCACTAGTTCAAAGACTGCACAGAGCTAGCTACTGCTATGGAAGTGCATGGTGCACTTTTACCTATGCTGCTCCTTGGGGACTTGATCATGAGCCCATTGAAGTCCATTGTGAAGCGCCTATTCATGTCAATGAGACAGGATCAAGCAAGTGACTTGGCAGCTGGAGTGCCAGAGCTGAGAAAGTCAGTATTAAAGTACTTTTCCCCTTAAAAAAAAAAAAGAAAGAAGATGGGATTGAGAATCTGATGAGGAGGAAAAACAGCAGGAGCCTCCTATGAGGAAGCAGAGGAGGGAATTAAGAAACCACTGTGTCCCCTAGAAGATTCTTGCATGGCTTCTAAAAATACATGAGCTATCTGAGAACAGCTGGTTGGTAATTTTCCATCAGAATGAGTTTCCCATGGAAAATTCACTTTCTGCCAAATCAAAATTTTCCCCAGGAAAAATTCATTTTTCCACTGGAGAATTGTTGCAAGTTCTGTAGCTCCCCTGCTCCTTATAAACTTGCCTGGTGGTCTGATTGGAAACCTGGGCTTCCAGGGTCTCTGGCTCCAGGGCAGCCCACCAAGCAGAATGCCCTGGAGATGAAGATATGCAGGTGTTCAGTTTTGGGCTCCACACTACAAGAAGGATGTGGAAAGATTGGAAAGAGTCCAGCAGAGGGCAACAAAAATGATTAGGGATCTGGAGCACGACTTATGAGGAGAGGCTGAGGGAACTGGGATTGTTTAGTCTGCAGAAGAGAAGAATGAGGGGGATTTGATAGCTGCTTTCAACTACCTGAAAGGGGGTTCCAAAGAGAATGGATCTAGACTGTTCTCAGTGGTACCAGATGTCAGAACAAGGAGCAATGGTCTCAAGTTGCAGTGGGGGAGGTTTAGGTTGGATATTGGGAAAAACTTTTTCACTAGGAGGGTGGTGAAGCACTGGAATGGGTTACCCAGGGAGGTGGTGGAATCTCCTTCCTTAGAGGTTTTTAAGGTCAGGCTTGACAAAGCCCTGGCTGGGATGATTTAATTGGGGATTGGTCCTGCTTTGAGCAGGGGTTTGGACTAGATGACCTCCTGAGGGCCCTTCCAACCTTAATATTCTATGATTCTATGAGCCTGCCAGGGCTTCTAGGAACCTGGCTTCTTGGCAGCCTGGAAGCCCAAATTCCCAGGCTCCCAGGGCTGCCAAGGCTCTAGACAACTCAAGGAGCTTTGGAAATGTTTCAGAAAGATTGAAATGAATTTTTTTTTTCAAAATGAAATTTTAGAATTCCTGTTCTACAGGATAATTCACATTTTCATTCCGTTTCAGATATTTTTAATTAAGAAATTTCCATGGAACTGGCAATTCCATTTTCCAGCCAGTTCAATATATGAGCATGTAAGACAGGTTGTGCATTGGGTAGCAATGATAATAGTCTATTTTTACAGGGTCATCTCTCTTAAAGGGTTCCTGGGAAGACAATAATAATATTAAAAAAACATGCATTGCCTGGGTTACTCATACTCTCTTAGGCCTGGTCTACACTGGGGGGGGGGGGGATGTCGATCTAAGGTACGCAACTTCAGCTACGTGAATAGCGTAGCTGAAGTCGAAGTACCTTAGCTCGAATTACTTACCCGTCCTCACGGCGCGGGATCGACTTCCGCGGCTCCCCCGTCGACTCCGCCACCGCTGTTCGCGGTGGTGGAGTTCCGGAGTCGACGGGAGCGCGTTCGGAGTTCAATATATCACGTCTAGATGAGACGCGATATGTCGAACTCCGAGAAATCGATTGCTACCCGCCGATCCGGCGGGTAGTGAAGACGTACCCTTAGATTAGAACAATTGGCTGGATTTGCTTTTCACCATATAAACTGTTTCTTAATTAGGTAAGGCAATATCAATTTCTGTCTCTCATGCCCTAACTAGGTCTTATATGGTTATCACCGTAGTATTTAAAGACCTTTTCCAATGCTCTTCCTTTTGTGTTTCCAACACTGCAGTCAATTCGTAATTTTTAAAATATTTTTTAGTGACTTCCAAAAGAAATCATGAAAATTCTCATTTGATTTAGAATTTTTAAAGTTCATTTTAAAGAACTTCCATTTTGGCCCTAACATTTTCATTCAGTTGTCCACTTCAGACCCATTTCTATCATGACACCCACAATGAGTTACTCAGCTAGCCAGAACAAGGACAGGCACCGTGGGTCTTGAATGTAGGTGCATGGTGCCACCAAGCAAGAGCCATCATGCTGCGAGGTCAGACAAGGGATCTGAAGCTAATACCTCACAACCAGAGGCTACACCCTTTGACTCAGCAGGATCAGATAACTAGCAGTAGGCTGCTGATTAGACACCACTTATTTAAAGCTTCCTGCCGTTTCCCTGCCTCAACCTGTCTGAGCAACTAGTCTCTTAGGCCTGTTGCTTCCCAGAGCCCCCTGAGACCAAACTCGTGCTACCCAAGCCAGTTTTCTGAGGTGCCTGTGTTCCATCCTGCCAAACCCTCATCAGATCTGCCCAGTACCTACACTAACCAGCTCACCTCTACGTCTGACTTGTGCACCAATTACCTTCTTCTCACAGAATGATATCCCAGCTGCTGAACTTGCCTGCACCCTGAACTATGAAACCTGGTTCACCCTTAAGACTACTCCTCCCTGACCTCTTAAAAGGGCCCAGCTGCTCCTCAACCATATGCATTGACAATGCCTACTGACCCCTCACCTCAGCCCTGGCCTTGAGCCCAGTGGCTCTGCTTGCTCATAGCAGGCCTTCACAGACATTTATTTATGAATATGTATGCAATTTTTTTAAATTGCTGCATCATGCCATGCACATGCCTTTCCTAGGTAAATTTATAATTTTACTGCTTTAAGTCCCATCCATCCTCCCCATCATCTTCCTGTTATTATATCATTATATTACCCCCTTTGTTGCATCAGTGTCTGAAAATAAGCACCAGTCCTGCAAAGGAATAGGATGTCATACATTGGAGAGTGTTCAGAGAAGAGCCAGGTAGGGTGCTCAGACATCCCAATAACATTGGGATCCTCTTGATATTAGGGGCTTTGTCTCCCATCCCAATCTAAGTACCATCAGAACATCATTTGTCCCAGCTTTCCATTGGGCTGAAGGAGCCCAAACCTGAGCTGTGCCATGCAGGGCTGAAGGAGGCTCCTTCAACTCCACAGGGCAAGGCTCAGGCTTGGGTTTCTTCAAGAAAGGAGCCTGAGCCATGCTACACGGGACTGAAGGAGTCTGCGCTGTGGGGGGTTGAAGGAGCTCAAGCCCCAGCTGCGCCATGGGGGGCTGGATACTGGACACCTGAACTAGGAATACAAGATAAACCGTTAGACTTATATGAAGAAAGTGTCAAGTATCAGAGGGGTAGCCGTGTTAGTCTGGTTCTGTAGAAGCAGCAAAGAATCCTGTGGCACCTTATAGACTAACAGATGTTTTGCAGCATGAGCTTTCGTGGGTGAATACCCACTTCTTCGGATGAGAAGTCTGCAGAGTCAATAACCAACACTCTTTAAAAATTCACATATCAGCCTTAGCCAAAATCTTTTCCTTTTGTGCTGACAATACAAATGTTATTTATGGCCAAAGGAAATCTGCATACCAAAACCTGAAAAAGTAGAATGGAAATATTTTACCTGCCTACTGCCCAGCTCACATCGTGTATAATGCAATGAAACATGCAAGTGATGCTCTAAAAATGACCATTGAGTCACGGGTTATTAAGACATTTAATCACTTCAGCTGCTCTGCTAAGAGAGTGGCCATCCTGAAGAACATGTTTGAGTTTGTGGACATTGAGTAAGCTGCTTTGTTACGCCATGTCCCAACACATGGGTTGAGTCTTTTCTCAGCTGTGAACAGACTGGTTAGCACTTGGCAAGCTGTCAAGAGTACTTTGTTTCTCTGGTCAGTGACAAATGTTCACAGAGTTTGTGGCCTCTTTGCTGAGAATGTGCTTGGCGAAGAAGGTCAGAAAACTAGCAGTGTTCAGATTCACCTCTACTTTCTACAGAATGTACTTAAAGTGTTCAACATCACTGTTCTCTGCCTGTAGAACACTAGTGTGATTGTGTGTGAAGTGTATGCCATAATGAATGATCTGCGAATGAAGCCACAGCAACAAAAAAATGACCAATTCTTCAGTACTAAAGCTGAGAATGCGTTCATTGGAATGACACCTTTGTCTTCAGAAGCTCTTCGCAAGGACTTTACCAAATGTTATGATGTTTCTGTCAAATATCTGGAGAAATGGTTTGACTTTTCCTCTAGAGGCTACTTGTACAACATCCAGTGCTTTAATGTCAATTGAGAGAAGGGTCTGACTGCAGGGATCTCTCTACAGCTTTAACAACAATGAATCTCCAGAGTACTGTGGACCTGGATGAGCTCTACAATGAGCTTTACACTGACTGAGAAATTGACAAGAACTTGGGGGGAAAAAACTATTGGGAAACTCTGGGCTCAGGTGCTCAGCAGTAAGGGAGACGGTGCTAATCTTCCTAACAGGAAGAAGCTGGTTTCATTCAGGCTCAGTATACCAGTCTGTAATGCTTATCCAGAGCGTGTATTTTTTCAGTTATGAAGGGTGTGGAGGAATCAAAGCAGTATTGAGCTGGTGAGGTTGGGAACGCAAGTAAAAATGAATTTCAACAGGATCTGCAAGGAGTTCTACACTTAAGTAATCAGCAGAAAGGATATTATGTGTGTGGCCAAGTCATCCAAGAAGTGCAAGACTGCTGATGCTGAAAATTGAGAGCTATGTCATGTGCAAGGTAGGCCTATCTTCACTTTCTGTTTTTATTTATTTTTTAATCTTATATCCACAACTTCTCCCTCTCCAGAAAAAAAAAGTGTCCCATTTTTTCACACTTGCTATCTGGTCACGCTAGAGACATGAGAATGATTAAAGGATTATACAACATGCCTTATAGTGATAGAGTCAAGGAGTCCAATCTATTTAGCTAAAAAGGAAACAGTTAAGGGGTGAATTGATTACAGTCGATAAGTATCTACCTATGGATCAAATATTTAATAATGGGCTCTTGAATCTAGCAGAGAAAGGCATAACATGTTTCAATGGCTGGAAGTTGAAGCTAGACAAATTCAGATTGGAAAAGAGGCATAATGTTTAACAGTGCCAGTAATTTATCTGTGGAACAATTTACCAAGGGTCATGGAGGATTTATTAAATTGAGATTAGGTATTTTTCTCTATGGACTGTATTATATAGGAGGTCAGACTAGATCAGTGGTGGAGACATGCTGGTTGCTGCTTCCCGCAGCTCTCATTGGCCGGGAATGGAGAACCTGGGCCACTGAGAGCTGTGAGCAGCCATGTAAATGTAAACAAACTGTCTGGCAGCCCGCTAGCGGATTACTCTGATGGGCCGCATGCAGCCCGCGGGCCGTAGGCTGCCCAGCACTGCTCTAGTGGCTGGCACCAGCAAATATACATGGCCTACATACAGCTAAGTGATTTCTCCCTCAGGTCAAATGCAGGAGGCTACTGCTGTTAATGCTGAAAGTTCTCTGCAGATGATCATGGAGTCAGTATACAAACATGGACTCTGCTGCGCAAGTGCTTCAGATAGTGTGTACATATATTGTAAGGATCAAAACTAATGAGGATAGCAAAAGGAAAACAATTCTGGGAAGATGAGTATTATAATTAGTATTTGTATTCCAGTAGTGCTCCAGTCATGGACCAGGATGCCACTGTGGTAGGTTCTGTTCAAATACAGAAGAAAATAGGCAGTCTCTACCCCAAAGTTTTCAATCTAAATAAGAGCTTACAAGTTTCATGAGCTAATGTATTCCCCTGTGATGTGTCATTTTAAGTAGTTTAATGCATATTATGCTACACAGTTTAAAGATCACAGTAAAAAAGAATCCTGTAACAACCTAGCCGGATGGAAAAACTCAGGAAAATACAGCTCTTTTTACTTATGAATCTTTTCCAGACTCAGTTTACCCATTAAAAGAATATTCTCCAGACAAAAAATGCTGTAGACAGTAATTTCACCTGCCAAACCAAAGTGGAAAATGAGGATAAAGAACAATTTTAAAGCTTACATTAAAATTGCTATTCCAAACTTCTGGAGACATTAAGCTGCTTAACCTATACATATTGAAATTCATTCAAAAAATATCTAAAAAAAAACTTTTGCTATATTACCAGTATGTTAAATATTGATCAAAGGATCTGGCAATACATTCCTGACATTATAGTTTATATACATATTGACTTGTTTATTTCATTTTTTAATAAAAATGGGCCAAAATACAGGCTCTGAGCATCCAGCCAATCATTTCTAGTTGCAAAATCAAAATACACATCTCAGTCAGCTTCACTCTTTTTATGAAGGAGCAGCTTTTAGTGTTTATTTACTGTGATTCAAATAATAATAAAAAGTCACCTATCAAAAAGGTTCTAGGCCCCCTCACATATGTTTAATATCATAATGAAACTCCAGCAGCATTGAAATAACCATTCAAAAATCATTTTGACAGCCAATCAAATATCACCTTTCCACCCCTTCATTGTTCTGGGAACATACCATCAGTCCTCTCCAAAGACGTCAGAGTTGTAGAGTTTAAGGCCAGAAGGGCCATTATAATCCTGTAGAACAACTTCCCGAAAAGCCAAAGCACCTCACCCAGCAATTCCTGCATCAAGTCCATGACTTCTGATTGAGCTACAGCATTAAAAAAAAAAGAAGAAGAAGAAGAATCCAGACCACTTTAAAGAGTTCAGATGGTGGAGAATCTACCACACCCCTCAGTAAGTTGGCTCTGTGGTTATTTACCTTAGGTCTTTTGCAGCATGCTTGGAAGGTCACCAAATTCAGGCTATTCTGGGCCAAAGAGGAGTGGGAAGCAAGTTCCAAAGTCCAGGAAACCCACTCTCTTTTATAACAAGCAGGACCTAGTTCAAGTGCCACTGCTAGGGCAACTATGGCAAGGTGATCCAGGGAGAGAGGCAATCCCTCAGGTAGGCCAGTCCCACACAAATACTAATACCTCAATGCAGTAGCTCAGACTCCCCTTATTCTCTTCATAGGTCAAGTGAGCAAATGAGTCCCACAGTAATAAGGTAATAATTGGAGATATACCAATCTCCTAGAACTGGAAGGGACCTTAAAAGGTCATCTAGTCCAGCCCCTGCCTTCACTAGCAGGACCAATTTTTGCCCCAGATCCCTAAGTGGCCTCCTCAAGGATTGAACTCACAACGCTGGGTTTAGGAGGCCAATGCTCAAACCACTGAGCTAGCCCTCCTTCCCCCTTAGTGTGCCCTAACGTTCAGCTAATACAGTCTCTTTTGGACTGGGGTAGGATAGCATTCCACAGCCCTCTTAGGGAATGTTCTGCCAGCAGGCCTCCCACTGTTATTTCCCTGATGGCAACTGTGGAAGGGTATATTTGGCTCCTTCAAAAAAAAAAATGGGGAGGGGAGCATTTTTCTGTATATGGACTAAAAATAGTTTCAATCAAATAATGCAAATGTAGCTACCCTGCACTCCCCAATCTTCCTTTATCCTTCCTCCAGCCAAGCTACTGTCTGTCTCAGTTTATTTTTCTTTTATTCTTTCATTTTCTGTTTGTATTACTTCCATGAGCTTTAATCACCAGCAAAGCAAAAAAATGAAGCTTCACATCTTCTCAGATGTATTACAGACTGCAACTTTGGACTGTCTCTTTATATTATAATCCTTCACAGTTATATCTATAGATAGCCTTCACTTTGGTTTCATTCTAGTCTTTTTTTTTTCCTGTTATCCTCTCTTGAAATTTCTTACATTTCCATGTGCTGGGGAGGAGGCCTTTTCTTTTCAGCTTGAGATAATGCGATTTCAGAAATCGGTTTCATTCCTGCACATCAAAGGAGTCTCCATTTCATTCAGTATATTTTGCACTGAACAATTTCTGCTTCCTTTTGTTGGTATTATACTTGCTTTATTTGTTAAGAGGTATTTAATTGTACATTGTATGGCTCTTCAGTTCTTCCAGTAACTTGACTTTTCAGAACTAATTTGCTGGCTTATAGAATTTACAGCACTCCCACCATTACCTGTTTCTCTGTTTCCTTCTTCCATTGTTAGGAGATTAATTCTAAACAAATGGCTTTACAGGATAGTTACACTGTAAAGATCTTAAACTGCCTTGACATCCATGAGGCACTTTTAAAATGAATGTTTAGATTCCTTGGAGACCATGAAGATTATGTTTATTTTATAATCATTATTTTTCTCCCCAATTTCATTTGGTCTTTACATTTTCCCCTGCATTAGAGTGTATTAATCTTATGTTAAAACTAGTCTTGAGATGTTCCTAAATTGCATAGAATTAAAGGCATAATGTTCAGAGCTGTGAGTATATGAAGCAATAAAAAGCTTTCACTGTTGAGAAAATGCTGGATAAAAGCCAAGACATTAAATAAAATGCAAAAGTTGTTTACTGCTTGTATATTCCAATGCCATAAACATCACTGTCATGTGCACAAGATACTCAATGTTTTAAATAGTTTATTTGAAACTATTTCAATACGTTAAACAATTCATACGGTAAAATTCATAATTGAATAATGTGAAGGTGACACATTTTCTGCAGTATGCCTAAAGAAATAACATTTTAGGTGGTTTTAAACATTCAGTAAGGAAACATTCGCACCTCTGAGGTATCAGTTTTAGTTTAGACAAACACTTATAGTATCATTCAGTGAATATTCATTAATATTAACAATAGGTGAACTTCAAAAGTTTGGGATGTTGGTTTTGAATCAGAACCAACAGTGCATATATTTATCCAAGCCTAGTGAAAGTCAAACTTCATTCTCTCTTCTCTGCTTCCAATCCTCCTCCCTCTCTCTCTCCCCTCACTTTAAAAATATTGTTTTGCCTTCCCTCACTCTGATCTTTCCTTTTCTGAAACTCTTCTACACACCCTCAAGTATTCCCCTTGATCCTTCCCTGGCTCTGACCCTTAAAAGGCTCCCTATCATTGGTGATAGTCCTTCAGCACATATAGGGCCAGATTCTTTGGAATGTTCTGGCCACTCAAAGCAGCCAGACTGTGCTAGGGAGACTAGGTCCTGATTTTTTTTTCTACTTGATTTTGACCATGTCTCTCTAGTCAAATCTCATAAGTCTCCTTCTCATTCCAGGGAAAGCCTTCAACTGTTTAAAGAACAGGAGTACTTGTGGCACCTTAGAGATCAACACATTTATTTGAGCATAAGCTTTCGTGGGCTACAGCCCATTTCATCAGATGCATAGAATGGAACATATAGTAAGAAGATATATATGCACATATAGAGAACTTGAAAAGGTGGGTGTTGCCCTACCAACTCTAAGAGGCTAATTAGTTAAGATGAGCAATTATCAGCAGGAGAAAAAAAAAGCTTTTGTAGTGATAATTAAGATGGCCATTTCACACAGTTTGACAAGCATGTAGATATGAATATAGTGACAACCCACCCTTTTGACCAACACACCAGGGATTCAAGCAGGGACCTCTGGAGCTTAAAGGATGAGATAAAGAAGCAAGACTCTGGGGGCTGTAACATCACATATCCTCTGTGAATCAGCACAGAGGATAGAGTAATCAAGATCTGTAATACACACTTACCACTGGGTGATAATAGCACCTTGACTAGCAGGAGCTATTACCAGACCTGCTGAACCAAAGATGGATTTCATAGAATCATAGAATCTCAGGGTTGGAAGGGACCTCAGGAGGTCATCTAGTCCAACCCCCTGCTCAAAGCAGGACCAAACCCAACTAAATCATCCCAGCCAGGGCTTTGTCAAGCCTGACCTTAAAAACCTCTAAGGAAGGAGATTCCACCACCTCCCTAGGTAACCCATTCCAGTTCTTCACCACCCTACTAGTGAAAAAGTTTTTCCTAATATCCAACCTAAACCTCCCCCTCTGCAACTTGAGACCATTACTCCTTGTTCTGTCATCTTCTACCACTGAGAACAGTCTAGATCCATCCTCTTTGGAACCCCCTTTCAGGTAGTTGAAAGCAACTATCAAATCCCCCCTCATTCTTCTCTTCTGCAGGCTAAACAATCTCAGTTCCCTCAGCCTCTCCTCATAAGTCATGTGTTCCAGCCCCCTAATCATTTTTGTTGCCCTCCGCTGGACTCTCTCCAATTTATCCACATCCTTCTTGTAGTGTGGGGCCCAAAACTGGACACAGTACTCCAAATGAGGCCTCACCAGTGCTGAGTAGAGGGGAATGATCACATCCCTCGATCTGCTGGAAATGCCCCTACTTATACAACCCAAAATGCCATTAGCCTTCTTGGCAACAAGGGCACACTGTTGACTCATATTCAGCTTTTCGTCCACCGTAACCCCTAGGTCCTTTTCTGTAGAACTGCTGCCCAGCCATTCGGTCCCTAGTCTGTAGCAGTGCATGGGATTCTTCCGTCCTATGTGCAGGACTCTGCACTTGTCCTTGTTGAACCTCATCATATTTCTTTTGGCCCAATCCTCTAATTTGTCTAGGTCCCTCTGTATCCTATCCCTACCCTCCAGCGTATCAACCACTCCTCCCAGTTTAGTGTCATCTGCAAACTTGCTAAGGGTGCAGTCCACACCATCCTCCAGATCGTTAATGAAGATATTGAATAAAACCGGCCCCAGCACTGACCCTTGGGGCACCCCACTTGATACCGGCTGCTAACTAGACATGGAACCATTGATCACTACCCGTTGAGCCCGACCATCTAGCCAGTTTTCTATCCACCTTACCGTCCATTCATCCAGCCCATACTTCTTTAACTTGCTGGCAAGAATACTGTGGGAGACTGTATCAAAAGCTTTGCTAAAGTCCAGAAATAGCACATCCACTGCTTTCCCCTCATCCACAGAGCCAGTTATCTCATCATAGAAGGCAATTAGGTTAGTCAGGCATGACTTGCCCTTGGTGAATCCATGCTGACTGTTCCTGATCACTTTCCCCTCCTTTAAGTGGTTCAGAATTGATTCCTTGAGGACCTGTTCCATGATTTTTCCAGGGACTGAGGTGAGACTGACTGGCCTGTAGTTCCCTGGATCTTCCTTCTTCCCTTTTTTAAAGATGGGCACTACATTAGCCTTTTTCCAGTCATCCGGGACCTCCCCCGATCGCCATGATTTTTCAAAGATAATGGCCAATGGCTCTGCAATCTCATCGGCCAACTCCTTTAGCACCCTCGGATGCAGCGCATCCGGCCCCATGGACTTGTGCTCGTCCAGCTTTTCTAAATAGTCCCGAACTACTTCTTTCCCCACAGAGAGCTGGTCACCTCCTCCCCATACCGTGCTGCAGAGTGCAGCTGTCTGGGAGCTGACCTTGTCTGTGAAGACAGAGGCAAAAAAAAGCATTGAGTACACTAGCTTTCTCCACATCCTCTGTCACTAGGTTCCCTCCCTCATTCAGCAAGGGGCCCACACTTTCCTTGACTTTCTTCTTGTTGCTAACATATCTGAAGAAACCCTTCTTGTTACTCCTAACATCTCCAGCTAGCTGCAACTCCAAGTGTGATTTGGCCTTCCTAATTTCACTCCTGCATGCCTGAGCAATACTTTTATACTCCTCCCTGGTTATTTGTCCAATCTTCCACTTCTTGTAAGCTGTTTTTTTGTGTTTAAGATGAGCAAGGATTTCACTGTTGAGCCAAGCTGGCCGCCTGTCATATTTACTTTTCTTCCTACACATCGGGATGGTTTGTTCCTGCAACCTCAATAAGGATTCTTTAAAATACAGCCAGCTCCTTCACCAAAAGGAGGGTTGAAAACAGGCTGCGTCATAAGAAGAACATAAGAACGGCCATACTGGGTCAGACCATAGGTCCATCTAGCCCAGTAGCCTGTCTTCTGACAGTGGCCAATGCCAGGTGCCCCAGACGGAATGAACAGAATAGGTAATCATCAAGTGATACATCCCCTGTTGCCCATTCCCAGATTATGGCAAACAGAGGCTAGGGACATCATCCCTGTCCATCTTGGCTAACAGCCATTGATAGATCTATCCTCCATGAATTTATCTCGTTCTTTTTTTAACCCTGTTGTAGTCTTGGCCTTCACAACATCCTCTGGCAAGGAGTTCCACAGGTTGACTGAGTTGTGTGAAAAAATACTTCCTTTTGTTTGTTTTAAACCTGCTGCTTATTAATTTCATTTGGTGACCGCTAGCAATTGTGTTATGAAAAGGAGTAAATAACACTTCCTTATTTACTTTCTCCACACCAGTCATGATTTTATAGACCTCTATCATATCCCTCCTTAGTCGTCTCTTTTCCAAGCTGAAAAGTCCCAGTCTTATTAATCTCTCCTCATATGGCACCCGTTCCATACCCCTAATCATTTCTGTTGCCCTTTTCTGAACCTTGTCCAATTCCAGATATCTTTTATGAGATGTGACGACCACATCTGCACGCAGTATTCAAGATGTAGGTGTACCATGGATTTATATAGAGGCAATATGATATTTTCTGTCTGATTATCTATCCCTTTCTTAATGATTCCCAACATTCTGTTAGCTTTTTTGATGGTCGCCGCCCATTGAGTGGATTTTTCGGAGAACTATCCACAATGACTCCAAGATCTCTTTCTTGAAGAACTATCCACAATGACGCCAAGATCTCTTTCTTGAAGAACCAAGAAATTGAAACAACAAGGAGTTCGGTGGCACCTTAAAGACTAACAGATTTATTTGGGCATAAGCTTTTGTGGGTAAAAAAAAACCCACTTCTTCAGATGCAGATACCGACTAACATGGCTACCCCTCTGCTACAAGAAATTGAAGTGTCCAAAATTTTCATATGGTGGGGGGAGAGGAAGAGCTAGTTCAGTTAACAATTTAGGGTTTTCTGACACAGTTCACATAAAATATTCATGTAGGCAGCTCATTTAGATCGATGTTGCACTCAATAAACTTTATTCACTGTGAGTAAGAAGCAAACAGCAAGAAATGTTTACTGCCAGCATTACTTACTCAGTGGCTGATGCTGCATCTTTACTCACATGAGTAACAACAGTTACTGCCATTGACTTCATCTGGAATACTCAGGTTGGCAATGCTTCAAGTGAGCAAGGATTGCAGGATCACACCCTAAAATTGAATTTGATGTGCCATATAAATGAGCATTTCTACAGAATCACTGGTCAGTGTGTTGATCTCTAAAGCACTTAATAGCACAGGCCTTGTCTAGACTTGAAACTATCGTGCTAAGCCTTGTCCTGATACTTCATTGTGCTGGGATATTACCCATCATTTAGGGATTCTACCACTTGCAGCTGTACAGCGCTGCCGCGGGAGCGCTCCCATGGCAGCACTTTGAAGTGTGAGTGTAGTCACGGCGCCAGCGCTAGGAGAGCTCTCCCAGCGCTGCAGGTACTCCACCTCCCCATGGGGATTAGCTTACAGCGCTGGGAGCCGCGCTCTCAGCGCTGGGGGACTGTTTACACTGGCGCTTTACAGCGCTGTAACTTGCTGCGCTCAGGGGGGTGTTTTTTCACACCCCTGAGCGAGAAACTTGCAGCGCTGTAAAGCGCCAGTGTAGCCAAGGCCTTAGGTTGGCAGACAATCATGCCTTCGTTCTGGGGACTTCTGGGGGATGGAATTAACTCCCTTTTGTCATCTCAGCCCCGCCCCCTCCCACACTTTTACACACCACCCAACACTTTTTTCCTACCCAAAACATCATAAACTAACAAAAACCCCTATTCTCTTCATTAGTAGATCCTTCTCCCTCATACAGGATCCCTCCCGATCCCTGTCTGTTTTGGTTGTGTTTTAACAAATATGAGACATAAAAACCAATACAGAATAGAGAGATAAAGGGTATGTCTACACTACAAAATTAGGTCGATTTTAGAGAAGTGCATCATCACTACCATGGCTAGCATCAACTTACGGAGTGGTGCACTGTGCGTAGCTATCGCACAGTTCCCACAGTCTCCGCCGCCTATTGGAATTCTGGGTTAAGCTTCCAGTGCCTGATGGGGCAAAAACATTGTTGCGGGTGGTTTTGGGTACATGTCGTCAGTCGCCCCTCCCTCCGTGAAAGCAACATCAGACAATCGTTTTGCGCCTTTTTCCAGTGCAGACGCCATACCACAGCAAGCATGGAGACTACTCAGCTCACCATCACCGCTGCTGTTGGGAGCATTGTAAACACCTTGCACATTATCCTTGAGTATATGCAGAACCGGGCTAAGAGATGCCAGCACGAGGAAGATTTTGATGAGGACATGGACACAGACATTCCTGAAAGCATGGGCTGTGGCAATTGGGCATCATGGAGGCAGTGGGGCTGGTTGATACAGTGGAACACCAATTCTGGGCCAGGCAAACAAGCACAGACTGGTGGGAACGCATAGTGTTGCAGGTATGGGATGATTCCCAGTGGCTGTGAAACTTTTGCATACTTAAGGCCACTTTCCTGGAACTCTGTGAGTTGCTTTCCCTCATCCTGAAGCACAGGAATACCAAGATGAGAGCTGCCCTGACAGTTGAGAAACAAGTGGTGATAGCCCTGAGGAAGCTTGCAATGCCTGACTCCTATCGGTCAGTCAGGAATCAGTTTGGAGTGGGAAAGTCTACTGTGGAGTATCAGAGGGGTAACCGTGTTAGTCTGGATCTGTAAAAGCAGCAAAGAATCCTGTGGCACCTTATAGACTAACAGACATTTTTCAGCATGAGCTTTCGTGGGTGAATACCCACTTTGTTGGATGGCATCCGACGAAGTGGGTATTCACCCACGAAAGCTCATGCTGCAAAATGTCTGTTAGTCTATAAGGTGCCACAGGATTCTTTGCTGCTTCTACTGTGGAGGCTGCTGTGATTCAAGTAGCCAATGCAATCATTGATGCTCTGTTATCAAGGGTAGTGACTCTGGGAAATTTGCAGGTCATAGTGGTGGCTTTGCTGCAATGGGTTTCCCTAACTGTGATGGGGTGATAGACAGAATCCTCATATCCCCATCTTGGCACCGGACCACCTTGCTAACCAGTACATAAACCGCAAGGGGTACTTCTCAATGGTGCTGCAAGCCCTGGTGGATCACAAGGGACGTTTCACTGACATCAATGTGGAATAGCCGGGAAAGGTGCATGACGCTCGCATCTTTAGGAACTGTTCAAGCAGCTGCAAGAAGGGACTTACTTCCCAGACCAGAAAATTACCGTTGGAGATGTTGAAATGCCAATAGTTATCCTTGGGGACCCAGCCTACCCCTTGCTCCCATGGCTCATGAAGCCTTACACAGCAGACTGGACAGTAGTAAGGAGCAGTTAAACTATAGGCTGAGCAAGTGCAGAATGGTGGCAGAATGTGCATTTGGATGTTTAAAAGCTCACTGGTGCTGTTTGCTGACTAGGTCAGACCTCAGTGCAATCAACATTCCCATTGTTATTGCTGCTTGCTGTGCGCTCCATAATATCTGTGAGAGTAAGGGGGAGACATTTGTGGCAGGGTGGGAGGTTGAGGCAAATCACCTGACATCCTATTATGAGCAGCCAGACACCAGGGTGATTAGAAGAACACAGGTAGGTGCGCTGCACATCAGAGAAGCTTTGAAAACCAGTTTCATGACTGGGCAGGCTTCAGTGTGACAGTTGTGAGTGTTTCTCCTTGATGCAAACCCAACTCCCTTTGTTGATTTTAATTCCCTATAAGCCAACCACCCTCCCCACTTTGAAATAAAGTAGCTATTGTTTTGAAACCATGCATTCCTTCTTTAATAATTAAAAAAAAATAGATAACAGACAAGGTAGCCCAGGTGAGGTGGGAGAGGAAGGACAAGGCCACATTGTTTATTGTAGCCACACTACAACTCAAACTGCTTGAATGACAGCCTTCTGTTGCTTGGGCCATCCTCTGGAGTGGAGTGGCTGGGTGCCCGGAGCCTTCCCCCCCCCCACGCTTTTGGGCATCTGGATGAGGAGGCTATGGAACATGGGGAGGAGTGTAGGCAGTTATACAGTGGATGCAGTGGGGGTCTGTGTTCTTGTTGCCTTTTCCTGCAGCTCCAGCACATGCTTCATCATGTCTGTTTGCTCCTCCAACAGACACTTCAGCATGTCCGTTTGCTCCCCCATTAGCCTCAGCATCGTGTCCTGCCTTCACTCTTCATGCTCACTCAATTCTTTCCTGGCCTCTGTCACTGAATGCCTCCATGCATTGAGCTGTGCTCTATCAGTGCGGGAGGACTGCATCAGCTCAGAAAACATGTCATCGCGAGTGCATTTTTTTCGCCTTCTAATCTGTGATAACCGCAGAGACAGATGATAGGGGGAGCACAGAAACATTTGCACCTGGAGGGAGATAAAAAGGTAGAGTAAAACTGGGTTGGCATCTTACACCTTCATAACGTGGGAATATTTTCAAACTGCAGCGCCCCCTTTCCCAGAGCAAGCAATGAGTTGGGTTTCACATTTAAAAGGAGGGGCTGCAGTATTCAGGTAGATGTGCAGCGCATACCTACCTCCAACCCACCACGTGGCTATTCTCCGAGATGATCCCTTTTAGCCAAGCACAAACAGCCCAGCATGAACGGGATCCTTACAAAAATTCCCCTATTTCAACCAGGTGACCATGAACACTATTGCTTTTAAACTCTGTACTGTAGTTACAAATGTGCATTCACCAGAGGTGCCTTCTCCAGCTTCAGGGGCAGGGATCCTGCCTTGGGAGGGTATTGGCTCCAGGGTGATGAAAAGTTCCTGGCTGCCAGGAAGAACGGATTCACCACTTGCCTGCTGTGCATTCTCCTCCTCCTCCTCCTCTTCCTCATCTGCAAAATCCTCCTCTGTGTTCCGTGAGACTCCCCCCTTGCAGGTGTCCATGGACAGTGGTGGGATAGTGGTAGGGTCTCCACCTAGAATTGCATGCAGCTGTTCATAGAAGTGGCATGTGTGGGGCTCTGAGTGACTGTTTGCCTCCTTCGTCTTTTGGTAGGCTTTCCTGAGCTCCTTAACTTTCATGTGGTACTGCTGTGTGTCACTGGTGTAGCCTCCATCCAACAAGCTCTGTGCTATTTTGGCATATATATTAGCATTTCGTCTTTTGGATCGGAGTTCTGCCTGCACAGATTCTTCTCCCCATACAGCAATCCGATCCAGTGTCTCCCTTTCGGTCCATGCTGGAGCTCATTTGCAATTCTGGAACTGCATGGTCATCTGTGCTGCTGAGCTCACCACACTGACCAAACAGAAAATGAAATTCAGAAGTTCCCGGGGCTTTTCTTGTTTGCCTGGCTAGTGGATTGGAGTTCAAAGTGCTGTCCAGAGTGGTCACAATGGAGCACTTTGGGATAGCTCCCGGAAGCCAATACCGTCAATTTGCGTCTGCACTACCCCAAATTTGACCCAGCAAGGTCGGTTTTAGCACTACTCCCCTCGCCGGGAGTCAATTTTAAGAGCTCTTTAGGTCAACGTAACGGGGTTGGTTTGTGTAGATGCGGTCATTTTTAAATCGACCTAACATGGCTATATTCGACCTAACCCCGTAGTGTAGACCAGACAAAGGTGGGTGAGGTAATATCCTTTATTGGACCAACTTCTGTTGGTGAGAGAGACAAGCTTTTGAGTTTACACAGAGCTCTTCTTGACAGTTTGACTCTCTCACTAACAGAAGTTGGTCCAATAAAGGATATTACCTCACCCACCTTGTATCTAATATCTTGAACCAACACAGCTACAACAACACTGCATAGATAGAATATAATAGTTTTCTTTGAATTGCTTTTTCATAGTGTCACTGCCACTTATTTACTGTGAAATTATTGTACACCTTACTGAGTGCCTTGGCACAAGAATGGTTGCTTGGTAAATTACATTATTATTGCATAAATAAGTTAAGGATTCCATTGTCAAAGAGGAAAGTTTGCTACATATTTAAGTTTGAAATACAATTGTAGTGCTGATAAGATGCAACCAAAAGTCATTCCAGTTTTGCATTTGTTCTGTTAGCATAGATTTTATGCTGGATTCGTTTCTATGATTGGTACCTTTATAACATTTTTCTCTCTATTTCAGTTACTACATTTGTACTGAATCAGTGATTTAAGAAGGCTGGGCATCTTTTTTCAAATTCCTTTCTATCCGTACTACTAAAAATGGAGTCAGTTCCCATCTCAAATGCTGTAACCTCCTCTTCCTTGGAGTCCCAGCTTTTCATTGCACCTGTCTGCTCCATCCAAAGGTCTGTGCCTAAAGTTATCTTCCCCTGAACACATTCTTTTTTCAGTTTCAGTTTCTCTTTTCATTTCTTCCTTTTGCAAGTTCCCTCTTTTATCTCTACTCTCCTTCAAATTCAAATTCAAGCTTCTCACTCTTGCCTCCAGAATCTGTCACAATGACACCCTGTCTACATCTTAGCTTTCATTTCCTTTAAGTTCCCATTCTAATGCATCTGATGCACCCAAACCAACTGCATAAGCACTCTTTTTGTATCCCCATCTTAGGACTGGTCTATACTGGGAACTTACATCTGCATAGCTACTACCTTCAGGGGTGTGAAAAATCCACACCCTTGAGAGACAGAGCCCTATACTGACCTAATCCCTGGTGTAGACAGTGCTAGGTTGACAGAAGAATTCTTCCATCTTGGGGAGGTGTATTACCTATGCTGATAGGAGAACCCCTCCTGTCAGCGTAGGTAGTGTCTACACTTAATCTGCTATGGCAGGTAATTGGAAAAGTGATGTTACAGTTTATTCATGCATTTGGTCTCAAGCACATACAAATTCCTTAGATTTCAGGCTGAACAATTTTTAAGGTTTGAGGATTAATAGAAAAAAGTTTTTTTATTTAGACTCATGTAAGGCAAGAAGGGATCATTATTATTATCTAGTCTGACTTCCTGCATGTCACAGGCCACAGAACCTCACCCACCCCCTCCTATAATAGACCTCAGGTTTTTTTCTTCCTTATGTTCAGGTAAAAATAGTTGCAGTCATGAAACATAGGTTCTCTTTTCTACACAAAGCAAAGCCAAATGTTAGATTTAACCACATCAGTCTGTGATATGCTCTTGATGTGTGATCTAAATATTGAAGATTCAAATAGATTTTGTATGTCAGCTTTGTCAGATAGTTTATGGCACTAAACTTCATGTGTGTTATTTTAGGCACTGGCTAAAGACATGTTGCTTGGGTTAAGACACTTTGGCAGTCACCAGGCAGATTTGTGCACAGTATAATAGCTTTCAGAGTTGTTCTTTTCCTGCCTGCAAGGCTGTAAGAAAGGTTATTCCCTATTTTCCTGAAAAGTTTCTTTTTAGTAAGGAAATATTAAATCTAAGACTAGTTCATGGAGTTTTCAAAATCTGTATAAGATGACAGGTTTTGGTTTGCTGAGTAGTTTATACTTTGGCCAGTCATGAAGGAGGAAAATCATCTGAAGTAACTTTTATTTTAATATTTTATGGTTCAACCAATGTGGGGAGGGTGTAGCCCTGGAAGACAAGGTGCCTCGCAAACACTCATTCGAGACACATTTAACCCTGCAAGAGCTCTGGAGGGTAGTAATTTGCTGCTGGCTTATACTAGAAGTGAGTTATGACAGCCTGTGATGGGGTGCCACTCACCATGCTAGCGTCTACTGCTGGTCATCTTGCAGATCAGCTCCACAGGTCGGTATGCCGTCATTCTGCTCCTGGACCCATGTCGCTCCCAGGACCGTGGCATCCTCTTCATGGATGCCACGGTCCTCCCTTATCCTCCGGCCATGTCACACTCTTATCCTCCCTTTCAGGGGGCAGTATCACAGTCCAAGTGTCCAGCCACTGCATCAGTGGCAAGGGGGTGTGAAGGAATCCAGGCCCACCCACTACTCCAGGTCCTGGCGCAGGGACATGCTGCATCCCCTCCAGTCTCTCAGTCTATTTCCATGGGCCACTTCCCCACAGCTCCAGCACCTTTTCCACCCTTACCTCAGAACTTCAGTCTGCAAATCCCACCGCCAGCCAGGAGCTCTTCTCTAGCTTCCCTGGTCCCTGCTAGTAGCATTTCTGTCTCCAAGATGCTGGCTTTCTTCTGCCTGCAAGGCAGCCAATCCTCCCTCCTTGAGCTCCAGAGAGCAACTGAACCTGCTCTGCCCTGCAGCTCTTCTTACATGGGTCTGCCAGGCCCTGACTGGCTTCTCCTCGCTTCCCCTCTCCTATTGACTGCTTTCTGTGTGACCTCCCTAGGGCTGCATTAACCCCTTGCAGGCCAGTTTGGGGTGGATATCTTATCACACAGCCCCTCCACCAACGAACTTAGGTACATGGGCCAATGCATGGGGCACTTCATTGGTTCTGCTCATTTCCCACCTCTCTTCCTTTTCCTGCTCACCCCTGCCCATCTGTTCCAGGAGAAGAATAAGTAGGTGCTGTGTGCCTGGACACAAGTTCTTGCTAGTCCACACAGAATATAAGGGAAGGATCTTATTTCCCTTCCTTGTCTGCATGGGTCTAGCCCTTTGCAATCTTTTGCCTCTCTTCTCTTGGAATTGGTAGCTTTGGTACTGGTACTCTGCCATCACTATCTATTTAGGTTCTCCCCTCACACCCGTCTGTTGCCGATGATGGATGTGGCAATAGAAATGAATAACTGAGTGAGGGAGCGTGATTAACTACAGAAGAGTGTAACTTTTAAAAGGCAAAGGAGCTGCTTGCAGGGAAAAATGTATGAATGTTGCAGGAGAGTCAGTATTTTAGTGAACGTTATTTTATGCCGCTATTTCGTGAATGACTGATAGAATTGCCTATCATTTCAATATCATATAATTGCTTCCCCATCATAGATGTATTCATTTTATTTGTAGTCTTTTAAGAGAAAAGGAGCACCTTTCCATAGCTCCAGGCACTTGTGCATTTCTACATGCAAACCTCCTACTTGGAAAGTGTGGTTCCCAAGATCACTATACTCATGCACAGCCGTGGCCACTTGCACTAATTATCAAGCATGGTTTGGTCACATGGTTCTGCCTGCTAGGCAAGCAGGTTACTCTCTCTTTGTGTGGCAGCTGTGCTTTACAAAGGCAGACCAATAGAATTCTCAGACTGTTTTTTTTTACAATGTAAGATCCTCAAAGCAACACACTGTGTAGGGTCTGGGAATGCCAGGCACATCCATGGCAGTGTAGAAAAAATAAATTATTTTGTGACATTGACCCCCATTGTGTTGCTTCTCCTCCTATATTTCCTTCTCCATGTGGCTTACTACTGGGATATAGGTGTGTATGTACAGGGCTGCCTAGGGAGGGTGGGGGGGCAAGTGGGGCAATTTTCCCCAGGCCCCGCAGGGGCCCCCATGACAATGCTCTGGCCTTGGCCCTGCCTCCGCCTTCCCCCATAAAAAATTTTGCAATACTATACAATACTATATTCTCGTGGGGGCCCACTGGCTCCCCCGCCACGGGCGGCCCTGGGAAAAATAAACCTTCTGCATCTCAGCACAAACCCAGTTTTGAGAACTTCTTTACAAGGTATCACTGGTTCTCAGCATCAGCTAGTGCTAAAAGGCACTAAAGCTCATTAAAAGGGTTGGACAAATATTTTCCGTCAAAACTTTTTTTGGATTGAAAATTAGGGGTTTTTAAAAAGCAGAAAAAAATCACAGACAATGTCTGCTTTCCTTCAAAATTTGTTGTGTTTTTTTTAATTGAAAAGCTGAAATTAGTCTGCCAAAACTTGAATATGGTTTGGGGTTTCAGAAGTGTGTGGCCAAATATTTGCTGCTTGCTGTGTTTGATTGTTTAAAGAAACAATAAAAAAATTCTGCTTAAAAAAAATCCAAAACTTTTGAACCACCTCAGCTTGTGACCAAACGCCTGAGCCCATCCAGTCAGAGATTTTTCCAGGTTTCTGATACTCTATTGCTTCCTTGACTCTTATCTGTCTTCATAACTTTGTGTTCATTTAGGTTAGAACATAAGAACAGCCATACTGGGTCAAACCAAAGGTCCATCCAGCCCAGTATCCTGTCTACCGACAATGGCCAATGCCAGGTTCCCCAGAGGGACTGAACCTAACAGGTAATGATCAAGTGATCTCTCTCCTGCCATCCATCTCCACCCTCTGACAAACAGAGGCTAGGGACACCATTCCTTACCCATCCTGGCTAATAGTCATTAATGGATTTAACCTCCATGCATTTATCTGTTTCCTAGAGACTGGCTCCATGGGGTCCCTCAGAAACTGGAGACCATTACTATGGGTTTGTCTTTAGTATAGCTTATGTACATACTCCACGAACTGAGCATTTGAGATTGTTCCAGAATCTGGAATGAGCCTATGTTGTGAAAACTGAAATGCTCAAAATAGCACATGCATGTGAATGGACACAGGGTGCTAAAATTAAATTAACCCAGGGGTTCTCAAACTGGGGGTCGGGCCCCCTCAGGGGGTCACAAGGTTATTACTGGGGTTGTGAGCTGTCAGCCTCCACCTCAAATCCCGCTTTGCCTCCAGCATTTATAATAGTGTTAAATATATAAAAAAGTTATTTAAATTTATAAGTGGCGGGGGTTGCACTCAGAGGTTTGCTATGTGAAAGGAGTCACCAGTACAAAAGTTTGAGAACCACTGAATTAACCCCTCTGAAGCCTCAGGGAATGCAGGAGGGGAGTCTCCCTTGGTAGGGTTGGGAAGGAGGTAGGTGGTGTAGGATATTGCTCTTCTCATGGGATCCCTCCCCCAGTGGCTAATTTTAAATGAAGCTACCCTCCCCTGACATGAATCTCCCTATGGCACTGAAATTAAATATAGACTATAATTTGGCATTTGAGAAGTGAAAGGGATGGTAGCCCTAATGGAAACGCTAACAGCTGGCTCTTCTGCAAGCCTCAAACTGCTCAATGAGCTTTAGGGTAGGGAAGGCTGTGCCTCCCAAACAGCCTGGCCCTGGCCCCTATCCGACTCCCACCCACTTCCTGCCCCCCGACTGCCTGCCCCCCTCAGAATCCCCAACCCATCCTGCTCCTTGTCCCCTCACTGTCCCCCAGAGGCCCCCCCAACCACCACCCCAGGACTCCACCCCTGCTCCCTGACTGCCCTGACCTCATCCACCCCCCGCTGAGTCCTGACAGACCCTCGAATGCCCACAATCCAAAACCCCCAGTCCCTGTCCCCTGACTGCCCCCCAACCTCTGCCCCTTCCCTGTCCCCTGACTGTCCCCAGGACTCCCTGCCCTTTATCCAACCCCCCTGGCCCCAGCCCCGGCCCTGGCCCCTTACCCACGGCTCCCCTCCTCATCCAGAGCCTCAGCACACCGCATCCAGGAGCATCCCTGAACAGCGGTGCAGCGTGGCTCCGGCAGGGCTCCTGAGCTCCTCCCCGCTCAGAGCCGCGTGGTAAGGGGGTGGGGCTGTGAGCTCCAGTGGGGCCTGAGCTCCCTCCACTTGGCATGAAGCTCGCAGCCCCTCCCCCTTACCACACGGCTCTGAGTGGGGAGGAGTTCAGGAGCCCCGCCGGAGTCACGCTGCAGCTGTTCAGGGATGCTCCTGGATGCACTGAGGCTCTGGAAGAGGGGCGGAGGTGGGGTTGGGCCGGGGAGGGAGCCTCGGCCGTTCTTGTGGGGGCCCCTGTGGAGCCTCTGGGTGGCCTTGCCTAAGTGGATTGTACCTACCTCTTACAGATAGCTTTGGAGCTTGTTTCTCTCCTTTTCTTTTTCTTTCAAACCCACTTTTTGCAACCTGTATATAATCCATTATACCAATAAAGTCTTATTGAGTTAAATTACCCAGTAACCCTACTTCAAAGAATCATAGAATATCAGGGTTGGAAGGGACCTCAGGAGGTCATCTAGTCCAACCCCCTGCTCAAAGCAGGACCAATCCCCAACTAAGTGGCCCCCTCAAGGATTGAACTCACAACCCTGGGTTTATCAGGACAATGCTAAAGCAAGGTGTAGACTCCTTGGGGGTCCTCCATCTCTAGAATTTATTCAGTAACATTACTGCTTTCATATCTTTGTCACTTGTGCTGCAGGCCCCAAATCTGGATTTACACTGGCTGTCCACCTTTATACTGGAGTCATCATTCTATTATTGTGTGATACGTAGCAAGAATAAAAGGATTGCTTTACTGCATTCTGATTGAATGAAAGCATCCATTTGTATTATCTGAAAATTTTAATCTTAATGTGCCTAAAGAGACCGGATTCTTATTCAAAGTTCTTTATAATTTTATATATTGTATTTAGATACCTCATTTACATAATTTATGCAAATAATTGTAAAATATATTGTATGGTGCTTCTTAACTACTCAGAAATGCAAAAAGTGAATAGAAGCAGAAGGAGACTGCTAATATCCTCTCATTGGGAGTGTGTAAATCTCAGGGAAATGCATACAAATACTGATATAATTGATAACACTAAATACCCTTTTAAATCTTATTCCCAAAAAGATTATTTATCTTAAAAATATTATCTACATTTTCTTAAGCATTGAGGAAGACCATGCAGTTAATAAGCTATTAAAATACTGGAGTTAATAAGATATTAAAATACTATTTTAGTGATATCTTTTGGACTGAGTGCGAAAATGTAATTAAGACCCAAGATCTAATTACTGTATACACAATTACTTATGAGATATTCTCTCTTTATCATGACAATTTTGTTCTGAAATTAGATTAATCTATACCAAAAGTAACTAGATTTTTTTGAAAAAAGAAGCTTCTTCAACTCGAAGATGCATGGCTGGGTGGTGAAAGCGCGAGGAAGCACTAAAGCCCGATCACCCTTCTTGCAGCCAGGAGGATTACCATCGGCACATGGAACGTGAGGACCATGTACGAGTCAGGAAAGACGGCGCAGGTTGCATACCAAAAGTACCTTTCAAAGCCATACCCAACTGGAATGTACATGGCCCTCAGACAAAATATAGGCATCTGTGAACATATGTTTAGCTCATACACACAGGATCCTCATTAATGCTTTCTTCACACAACAGTACATGACCAGAGTAACCATGAACATTAGCGGTGATTGATTTCTCTCAATAGATATATATTTTTTTATTATTGAGTATTTATTAGATATTAAAGCATACAGTTAGATATTTGATACAGTTAGTAATCAAATCAGGGTTGAGGTCCCTATTCTGCAATGGTTGAGATTTTGTCTGGAAAGGAAATCTCCATGGTTGGCAATAGACAACTACTCACCATCATCAGGGAAGTTTCTGACAGTCTCTGAGACCTATAACCACAGGTAGCATGGGAAAGACTGAGAGAGAGTGTTCTAGGCATGCTCCTCACTCCTCTTCTATTCAGCATATTCACTAACAGTGAGGAGTGAGCATCTCACATGAGCTCCTGGCATTGAAGCCCTCTTGTCAAGAGCTTGCAGCTCCCCAGCACTATGAGACCTTTCACTCACACACACAATTTGTGACATATAATGGGATGAAAAAGTAGATGGGCAGAAGGATCAGTGTCCTTCACTCTCTGGTCCCTAGTTCTCCAATGGTTGGATCCAAATGGAGCCATTTTCTGTCACCTCAACCTTCCTGCCCCAAACAAGGCTTTTTAGTGGACCCCCCAACTCCTGCATGGTTTCTTCCCTGTCCCCAGTTGGGATTTCCTTTGCCCTCTCACCCTACAACTGCTTCTATCCCTAACCACTGTTTCTTCTGGTCCCTTCACTGCCTTCCTTCCCCTCTTAATGACTTCTGTCCTCAAGTGCTTCCCCTCTGAAACCCTCCGGGCAGCTCCTACCCACTCCCTCCTAATGTCACACGCTGCACCCCGGCCACTTATTCTTACTGTTGCTTCCTGCCTCCACTCCTTTGTCACCTCTCCAGGCTGTCTCTGACCCCAAGGCAAGTCTGTACCTTAATTCTACAATCTAACCCTGTGTTAACATGAGAGGGAATCAACAATAAGGCAGGAAATTTTAAATCATAATGTGAAGTATCATATTAACAATGAGGAGTCTGGTGGCACCTTAAAGACTAACAGATTTATTTGGGCATACACTTTCATGAGTAAAAAACTCACTTCTTCAGATGCATAGAGTTAAAATTACAGAAACAGACATAAATATATATTGGCACATATATCTGTTGCCTTCTCTGTCCCCATATCTACTCTAGCAACACAATCATAGGACTGAACCACACCAGCCACACCATCGAGGCTCATTCATCTGAACATCTACTAATGTGATATATGCCATCAATTGCCAGCAATGCCCCTCTGCCACATACATTGGCCAAACTGGACAGTCTCTATGTAAAAGGATAAATGGATACAAATCAGACATCAGGAACGGTAACATACAAAATTGAAGATTACATTTCAATCTCCCTGGACACTCAATAACAGATTTAAAAGTAGCCATACTTCAACAAAAAAACTTCAAAAACAGACTTCAAAGAGAAACTGCTGAGCTACAATTCATTTGCAAATTTAACACCATCAATTTGCACTTCAATAAGGACTGGGTGTGGCTGGCTCACTGCAAAAGCAATTTTCCCTCTCTTGGTATTGACACCACCTCATCAATTATTGGGAATGGACCACATCCACCCTAACTAAATTGGCCTTGTCAGCATTGGTTCTCCACTTATAAGATAACTCCCTTCTCTTCATGTGCCAATATATATTTATGCCTGTATCTGTAATTTTCACTGAAGAAGTGGTTTTTTACCCACGAAAGCTTATGCCTAAATAAATCTGTTAGTCTTTAAGGTGCCACCGAAGTCCTTGTTGTTTTTGTGGATACAGACTAACATGGCTATCCCTCTGATACTTAGTATCATATTAGAACTTCTAATGCAGGGATCAGCAACCAATGGCACGCGAGCCAATTTTTAACCCAAGGACACACAGCCAGTGAGGGGCAGAGCCCGCGCCCCCCAAGAGAGGAGCCGCCTCAGCGGCCTGCCCGTGGGCTCCTGCATTCCCTTACCCAGCAAGGAGACCTGCCCAGGGGTGCAGAGGGGTCCGCTCACCTGGGCCGCTTTGGTATAGGTGGCCATGGCGGATTGGCGGCATGCCAGGGGAGCAGGTTCGCTGTGGGACCCGGTCCCGACTCCCAGCGGCAGGACGTGGGGGTGGTGGAGACGGGAGAGGCCGGCGGTGGCAGCAGCGCCGGCTGCTGAGCGTCCCCGGGAGGAGGCACCAGGCCGCGGCCAGGGACCGGTACCTGCTGTTCCTGAGTTGGGAGGAGTGGAGAGCCCTGTGGCCCAGCGGCACTGAGCGCGTAGAAGGTGTGGGAGAGTGGGAATCGGTGGTGGCCAGAGAGCCCTGGGGCGAGGAGCTCGCATACCGTGGGGTCATGTGCCGCCCGGAGCAGCTCCTCTAGACACAGCCAGAGGGGACTCTGTCGCTGGGGGGTGCTAGTTGCGCTTGTGCAGTGCGCCACGGGGCCCCGAGTGGCTGAGCCAACTGGGGGCTGCAGGAGTGGGGGGGGTCTCTGCCCTGACCCCCACCCCCCCCCACACACACAGCCCTCTGCCCTGAGCCTCGCACACACCCAGCCCTCTGCCCTGAGCCCTGACCCCCCCACACACACCCAGCCCTCTGCCCTGAGCCCTGACCCCCCCACACCCACCCAGCCCTCTGCCCTGAGCCCTGACCCCCCCACACACACCCAGCCCTCTGCCCTGAGCCCTGACCCCCCCACACCCACCCAGCCCTCTGCTCTGAGCCCTGACCCCCCCACACACACACAGAGCCCTCTGCCCTGAGCCCTGACCCCACACCCACCCAGCCCTCTGCTCTGAGCCCTGACACCCCACACACACAGCCCTCTGCCCTGAGCCCTGAACCCCCCCCACACAGCCCTCTGCCCTGACCCCTGAACCCTCCCCACACACACACAGCCCTCTGCCCTGAGCCCTGAACCCTCCCCACACACACATCCAGCCCCCCCTGCCCTGACACCTGCACCTCCCTCACACACATTCAGCCCTCTGCTTGACTCCTTCACACACCCCCACAACACCAGCCCTGACTTTGGCATCCCCACACATACCCAGCCCTCCCTTCCCTGACACCTGCACATGCCCCCAGCCCTCTGCCCTGACTCTTGCACCCCCACATCCCCACCCTGAGCACCAAATGGGAGCTCTTGCACACACACACCCCGCACATTCCCACCTGCACCCCTCACACCAGATGGGAGCTGCCCAGGTAAGTGCCCCACACCCAAACCTCCTGCCCCAATACTGAGCCCTCTCCCTCATTCTAGCTCCTGGCCAGACCCTTCACCCTCAGCCCTGTGCTCGGTCCACTCCCACCCTCAGCTCAGTGCAGAGAGAGGAAGAGAATGGGCCAGAACCAGGGAGAAGGTAGGTACCCACTGTATGTGGGCAGGACCAGGACCCCAGACCAGCAGCAGGCTGAGCGGGTCTGGCAGCCAGGATCCCAGCTGGCAGGAGCTGGCAGATGGAACCCCTGAGCAGCAGTAGGCTGAGCAGTGGGCTGGGGTCCTAGCCACTGGCCCCGCATGGCCTGCTGCTGGTCTGGGATTCTGGCTGCCGGACCCTTGCCAGCCAGGGTCCCGGCCAGAGGCCCCGCTCAGCCCCGCTGCCATCCTAGGTGAACAGAACCCCAGACCAGCAGCAGCCTGAGCGGGCCGGCGGTGTAAGATATACATTTTAATTTAATTTTTAAAGAAGCTACTTAAACATTTTGAAAACCTTGTTTATTTTACAATACAACAATAGTTTAGCTATATAATATATAGACTTATAGCGAGAGACCTAAAAAACATTAAAATGTATTACCGGCACGCGAAACCTTAAATTAGAGTGAATAAATGAAGACTCGGCACACCACTTCTGAAAGGTTGCCGACCCTGTTCTAATGGGTGACACACCAGGAGAGATTTGCTTATATAATGCTTTTGACTCTGAAAAGAAAAAAAGGCTGCATATCTTATATAAAGACTATTCTCAGGGCATTGCTGCACTTGCACTTTTTATCCGAGTTGGAAATAGGAAGTAGAGAGTCACGAGACGTCATTCAAAATCAAAGGCAAGTATACATGGGAAAGTAGTAATCCAAACATAGGGAGAGTGTGAAAAAGAGATTGGTTCCCGTTCTCAGTGCATTTTTATTTTATCTGAACCAGTTTGACCATCTCTAAATAAGGCAATACAGGTCACGCTAAAAGGACTATTTCCTAAGAGAGAGCGGTAAACGTTAAAAAAAGAAAGCACAATATTAAAGCAACACACCAAGGAGAGACCCCAAAATATTTACTCTGCCATTATTATCAAGGTCAACAGACTGCAAAGCCCTGATGGAAAGAGGAAGGCATCAGTGGATGGAATATTTTGAGAAAATGAAGCAAGGTACCAAGGGAAATTACAGACTTTAGCAAGAATGTCACCCTCACAGCCATGAATGAAGCTCTAGCCCTTCAGAAACAAACTTAAAGTTCAGTTAAAAAAAGAAGAAATCAAACCGCTTTAAAAATGGAAAGTGAATCAGAGTCCCAACATCATAATCCCTGAACTACTTAAAATAAAAGATTTTGGTAAATATATAATTAGCATCTTTTTATGCACCCATTCAGGATATACAGAATAGAAAACAAAAGGAATAGGTAATAGGTTGTAAACATATGTTAAATTCTTTAGTAAAGTAAGATGTACTCATTTAGGATAACAATTTAATCTCATTTACATGTGCTACTCACTATTCACCATGTTAAAGGAAAAATTAAACAGACAAGGGGCCAGATTCAGACCTGATTCAATCAGCAGCAACTTACTTGACAATAAGACCCCTAGGTCACTTCAAAGCGCTGCCGCGGCAGCCCTTTGAAGAGCTAAGTGTAGTCAAAGCGCCAGTGCTGGGAGAGAGCTCTCCCAGCGCTGACCGTACTCTACCTCCCTGTGGGGAATAACGTACAGCGCTGGGAGCCGCGCTCCCAGCGCTGGGGCTTTGACCACACTGGCGCTTTGCAGCGCCGCAATTTGCAGCGCTGGAGAGGGTGTGTTTTCACACCCTGCTGCAGCGCTGCAAATTTGCAAGTGTAGCCAAGGCCTTAGGTAAAGTTTAGAGAGGAATGTGGATTAGAGATGGTCAGAAATTTTTCAACAAAGTATTTTTTTCATTGAAAATGCTGATTTGTTGAAACCATAACTGTTAACGGGAAAATGTCAGTTTTGACAAATTTCTTATTTTGTAAAAAAATTTCAGAAATATTGAACCATCCCATTTCAATATTTTCTAAAACAAAGTTTTGTTTCAAAATGACTTTCAAAGTTTGATTGACCCAAACTGATTTTTTTTTCCAAAAAATTGATATTTCAACTTTTTGCCTTGATTTGAGATGGGAACCCTTTTCAAAATCTCAAAAATTCTCATGGGAATGAGAAAACAGTTTCCTGTCCATCTCTGATGGGGATGGACCTACCTGGTAGCCAGCTAACTTCAGCAGTGGGCCATGACTCCCTAAGAGACAAACAAAGGCGAGAGAAAGTTCAGCCCTCCTACAGTCATTTGGGTGGGAGACTCCTGTTACTCCCACCCTCTCTTCTCTTGGCTTGTGGGAAGTGGGACAGATCACCCTACCAATGCCACGGAAGCAGAGTGAAATGTGTGGTGCTGATGTGAGGGACACTGCCTAGTGGTGTGAATGGTGGGAGCAGTGTTCAGTAAGCACTCGGGAGTGAGGCAGAGCACTTTCATTAACAGCACACGTGCTTGGCTCAACCTGAGACTATTCACCTCCTGAAAACATTTTAGTTCACACTAGGCATTCTCAAGGACATCATATACTCTGCACAGTTATTTCCATCCTGGTAACATGATGCCTGTTCTTACAGGGGATGGTTTGTGGGAGAGAGTAGGGTAAGTGTTTTCTGGGACAGGAAAGATTAGTGGTGGCTGGCAGGCAATGTGGATAAACAGTACTGGGTGACTGGTAGTACAAGAGGTCCTCTAGCATCCATATGACTTCATCTACCCTCTGTGCACTACCTGAATTTGTTTTATTTTCCTTTTGCCCTAAAACACTCTTCCTCAGCCACAGTCACTGTGGGCAAAATCAGGCACAGCCACACTGACTTGGAGTTGTGTTCACTTTCACCAGCAGTGGACATGGCCTCATCTCTCAGCACTGCCTATAAAATAATCACACCACTTAGCACTTACACTGTATAATCATTTAAATCCTTGAGGTGCTGTACAAATGCTAATCCTTACAAGCACCAGCCCACCTGGTTCATTAATCATCTCCACCTGAGTGTACGAAACAGACACATAGAGATTAAGTAATTTGCCAAAAAAAGACACAAAAAATAAACGACAGAGTTAAAAGCTGGAACACAAGAGTTTGTCTCATGACCAGTTTTCTAGAGCACATTGAGTCTGTGTGGCATACAACCTCTCTTTAGCAAGAGTGAGCCAAGTTATACTCCCAGCAACTAATAAGCAACATTAATATTCTTTACCTCATCTTTTGAGTGATTTGCATTCCCTCTACTACAGTCTCTACAGAGGCACAGCAACAGCCTGCAGGAGCTGGAGTTCAAGGAGTATGATTGGTAAGGATCGGTGTAGCCATATCACAAAATGTACTTTTTTTTCAAGGTTAAATGAAATGAGAAACAGACCAAGTGCATTTCCCTGGCACTCCATCAGCCTTCAAGATTGAGAATTTATGCATCTGTTGCCTTGAAACTCAATTTGGATTACCAGAAAACACAAGTACGGCTTTTGAAGAATGTTGCCCTCATTGAAAGATCAAGGAGGCTTATTCAGAGCCTAAAAATCTCTCTTTAAATCTACCTTAGCAATTAAAGATTGACTTGTAGGATTTGACATCAAACCTTTTGTGAGACTATGAAGGTATCTGAACATTGTCAAAGCCCTGTAGCTCATCTTTAGTGTTACCTGCCTAAACCTTTAGTTTTTCATGATCCCATCAGGTGATGGTGAATTTTCTGAGCTTTCCTTATTGTATCACTCAAAGGATATGGCAGAAATTTAGAAGGAGCTTTACATTTAACATCTTCCTGTCATTCAGTCATGTTGCCATTTCAGGAGTGGCATTTCTCATTTGGGAATATTTGAATTTGACTTTTCAACCTAAATTTACATGTTGAATGTGGGGTGTTTTTTTTTAACTAGACAAACTCAAAACATGACCACTGTGACAGGAATGTCTGTCAAATTGTGAGCACCATTTTGTTTTGTGAACACCATTTTAGGATTGTAACCTTCATTGTGTCAATGTTGGATGAAGACAGCCAGGTTGACAAACAGTGTTATCCAGCCACAGTCAATCGATTCTATACACTGTGGGTATGTCTACACAGCACTTTGGACTAAGCAGGACCAAGCCTCCCATCCCAGGTCGATAGATTTGGGCTAGTGGGGCTCTTCCTAGTGATCTAAAAATAGCTGTATAGCCAGGGCTTTGAAACTGTGGCTCAGGCTGGTTTCTGAAGCCCACACCCCTCCCTTCAGACCCTGAGCTCCAGTCCAACTGCACCTTCAAAGTGCTGTCTATACAGCTGTTTTTAGCTCACTAGTGAGAGCCCTGCTACCTCAAGTCGATCAACGCAGGCTGAGAGGCTTACTTCCACTCAATCCAAAATTCTGTGTAGACATACACTGTGTGCTCAGGCTGGGGTGTGGGCCCCCGGGGAGAGCTAACAATGAGAGAGCCATCAAGGGCCTTTGACATTGAATGCTGGCTGGAGAAAAAGTGGCTGCAGATCAGTGCTGCAGAAGATTAAGACAGAGCCTGAACCAGACCCAGAACACCACTAGGGTGACCAGATGTCCAAATTTTATAGGGACAGTCCCAATTTTGGGGTCTTTTTCTTATATAGGTTTCTATTACCCCCCAACCCCTGTCCCGATTTTTCACATTTGCTGTCTGGTCATCCTAAACACCACAGGCCCCCCAGGATTAGGACTGTGCACCCTTAGGCAGTCAGGAAGGAATGTAGACCAGAGAAGCCTGGATTAAGAAACACAGGCTCTGTAAAAGTAGTACCTGGGACCAATATTTCTGCATCGCCATTGGGAGCTCAGGCTTGGTTCCTGCCAAAGGACCCCCGAAGCCAGGTGTTATGGACTGGGCTGTAGGCAGTCTGGCCTAGTAGTCAGAACAGGAGTCAGGTCTAGTGGACACAGCAGGCATCCAGATTGGGGAACAAAACCAAGGGTCAGCACCAGAGTCAACTGCCAATTGCCAGAGCCAGGGGTCAAGCGGGAGTCAGGGTCAGAAGTCAGAGGCTGGGGTCAGAGCCAGGACTGGTAACTAAGGACTGGAAGTGAGGCATAAGGGCAGGCAAGGATCAAGTGCAGAGCAGGACAGAATGGGAACAGGAATGAAGGCAAGGGTGAGGCAGGAGCCAAGAGCAGAGCAAGAATCTAGAACAGGGCTCAGTGCAGGCGGCAGGCACAAGCACAGTCCAATGCAGCCACAACAGGAAATCACCTTGTTGCTCAGACAAATTTCTTGTGCCTCCTTCTGGCTTAAATAGCATGGCTGGACCAATTGATGGAGCCAGATGATCCTCCACTCAGGGACTCCCATGGTGGTGCATTGGCTGAGGCTATAGTCCTACTAACTTCTCAGGACACCAGCTTTCAGCAGAGAATTGGTAAAGGTTAGGATGCAGAAGCTGGGGAAAAAAGCAACCTACTTCTGAGCTCCACTACCTCCCCAAGCCTAGTAACTTTATCAATGCCACAGTTCATCAAGACTTGGTGTCCCTCATCCAGCGCATCTAGAAAGAAGAACCACTTGCCCGAGGAATGCAGTCTGTACCACTGGGGGTTAAGATGCATCGTTCCATGTGAGATGGGATAACATACTTCAACAAGTGCATACATATTCTTCCGGGGCACTCCCAACAAGAGGTGCTGTGACTGTGTCACGACACTCCATTGATAGGTCACTTTGGCAGCCTTAAGACCTCCTGCATGGTTTCCTGTTTTTTCTGGTGGCCCCACATGAAAGCCAAAGTCCAGGATTATATGGATTCCTGCAAGTGTTATACATGTAGCAAGATGCCCTGGACCAGACCCCTCATCACCTTAGTACCCCTGAAGACTCCAGCTAGGCCTTGGTGTGCCATCAGCCTAAATTTAATTGTGGAACTTCCAGCATCCGATGGCCACACAGTACTTTAATGGTCGTGGAATGTCTGATTAATAGGGCTCACTTCATCCTCTGTATCCACCTTCCCTCTGATGAGACTACTGCCCAACTCTTGGTGCAAAATGTGGTTTGTCTTCATGGTCTTCCAGACCACATAATTTCAGACTGAGGCACATATTTTAACTCTCAATTCTGGCACAAAGCAAACTGGGTACTGGACATCCACATATCCATTTCCACTGCCAAACAAATGGACAAATCAAAAAGGTGAACCAAGTACTGGAACAGTACTTGAGATTTTTTATAAAATATCACCATGATAATTGGTCTACAGTCTTGCCACATGTGAAGTTTTCATATAATGATGACAACCATGCCTCTAAAGGTCAGAACCTCTTTTTCACGTATTATGGATCCCACCACCGTTTTTACCCCACACTACCAGCAGACTCCCCAAATCCAGCCACCACCAACGGGGTCCAACAGATCCATCTCAGACCGGAGAGATCACAAACCACCTAGAAGAGGCAAAGAAGGCTTACAAGAGGACAGTGAGTCATTGGCGACATGAGGCTCTGGCGTTCAAAGTAGGCCTGAAGGTGTGGCTCACTGCAAAGCATCTCCAGACCAGTCAACCATCCCAGAAATTGGACTACCAGTTCCTGGGATTCTTACAGATATTCCAACAGAGAAACTACAGCTTCCCCAGTCCCTCAAAATACACCACACTTTTTATGTTTCCCTTCTGAAGCCCTATACTGAGAATCCCTTCCCTGTCCAAACACACTATCTCCTCCACCAGTCAAATACCAGGGTCATGAGGAGTATGAAGTGCATGCCATCCTTAATTCCTGACAGTTCCATGGCCACCTGTGCTATCTGATGGACTGGGAAGGCTACGGTCCTAAGAAGCACACTAGAGAACCTGCTTTCCATTTCCACACCCCAGGCTTGGTGGGGGAATCCCACAGGACTCATCCTGACAGGCCTGGACTGGCACTGCCAGAAGGGTGTGTGTGTGTGAGAACCTGGGATCATGGAGGTTCTAGACCACCAATGCTTCCACATCTCCACTGGAAGCTCAGGCTGGGTTTCTTCTGGAGGACCCTGTGATGCTAGACACTGCAGGAAGTATCACCTAGCAGGGCCTGAGTGGTGGCTCCTGCAGCCCACTGATTGGCTCAGGCTGATTTATAAACCAGGAAGCCACCATGGGAAGCTGTCGAGCAATGATGCAGATCATCTCCTTTCTTCCTTTCCGGACCTGGCTTGCTATGGACCCTAGCTTCTGATACTGGATGACCCTGGATCTGCTACTTGCCTCCCACCTGCAACTTGGTCCATGACCCTGACTTCTTGGTATCCTCATAGACTCATAGACTTAAGGTCAGAAGGGACCATTATGGTCATCTAGTCTCACCTCCTGCACAACACAGGCCACAGAATTTCACCCACCCACTCCTGTAACAAACCCCTAACCTATGTCTGAGTTATTGAAGTCCTTAAATCGTGGTTTAAAGACCTCAAGGTGCAGAGAATCCTCCAGCAAGTGACCCGTGCCCCATGCTGAAGAGGAAGGTGAAAAACGTCCAGGGCCTCTGCCAGTCTTCCCTGGAGGAAAATTCCTTCCTGACCCCAAATATG
Source organism: Mauremys reevesii (assembly GCF_016161935.1). Classification (NCBI taxonomy): domain Eukaryota; kingdom Metazoa; phylum Chordata; order Testudines; family Geoemydidae; genus Mauremys; species Mauremys reevesii. The sequence continues at coordinate 24,656,287 of NC_052624.1, forward strand.
GCGATCAGATAAACCCTGAGCATGTGGGCAAGACTCACCAGCCAGCACCCAGGAAAGAATTCTCTGTAGCAACTCAGATCTCACCCCATCTAACATCCCATCACAGACCATTGGGCCTATTTACCTGCTAATAATCAAAGATCAATTTATTGCCAAAATTAGGCTATCCCATCATACCATCCCCTCCATAAACTTATCAAGCTTAGTCTTGAAGCCAAATATGTCTTTTGACCCCACTACTCCCTTTGGAAGGCTGTTCCAGAACTTCACTCCTCTAATGGTTAGAAACCTTTGTCTAATTTCAAGTCTAAACTTCCTAGTGTCCAGTTTATATCCATTTGTTCTTCTGTCCACATTGGTACTAAGCTTAAATAATTCCTCTCCCTCCCTGATGATATTTATCCCTCTGATATATTTATAAAGAGCAATCATATCCCCCCTCAGCCTTCTTTTGGTTAGGCTGAACAAGCCAAGCTCTTTCAGTCTCCTTTCATAAAGACAGGTTTTCCATTCCTCGGATCATCCTAGTAGCCCTTCTCTGTACCTGTTCCAGTTTGAATTCATCCTTCTTAAACATGGGAGACCAGAACTGCACATAGTATTCCAGATGAGGTCTCACCAGTGCCTTGTATAATGGTACTAACACCTCCTTATCTTTGCTGGAAATACCTCGCCTCATGCATCCTAAAACCACATTAGCTTTTTTAATGGCCATATCACATTGGCGGCTCATAGTCATCCTGTGATCAACCAGTACTTCAAGGTCCTTCTCCTCCTCTGTTACTTCCAACTGATGTGTCCCCAATTTATAACCAAAATTCTTGTTGTTAATCCCTAAATGCATGACCTTGCACTTTTCACTATTCAGTTTCATCCTACTACTATTACTTCAGTTTACAAGGTCATCCAGATCTTCCTGTGTGATATCCCGGTCCTTCTCTATGTTAGCAATACCTCCCAGCTTTGTGTCATCCGCAAATTTTATAAGCACATTCCCACTTTTTGTGCCAAGGTCAGTAATAAAAAGATTAAATAAGATTGGTCCCAAAACCGATCCCTGAGGAACTCCACTAGTAACCTCTTTCCAGCCTGACAGTTCACCTTTCAGTATGACCTGTTGTAGTCTCCCCTTTAACCAGTTCCTTATCCACCTTTCAGTTTTCATATTGATTCCCATCTTTTCCAATTTAACTAATAATTCCCCATATGGAATCATATCAAATGCCTTACTGAAATCGAGGTAAATTAGATCCACTGCGTTTCCTTTGTCTAAAAAATCAGTTACCTTCTCAAAGAAGCAAATCAGGTTGGTTTGGCACGATGTACCTTTTGTAAAACCATACTGTATTTTGTTTCAATTAACATTGACCTCAATGTCCTTAACTACTTTCTCCTTCAAATTTTTTCCCCAAGACCTTGCATACTACAGATGTTAAACTAACAGGCCAATAGTTACTCGGATCACTTTTTTTCCCTTTCTTAAAAATAGGAACTATGTTAGCAATTCTCCAGTCGTACGGTACAACCCCTGAGTTTACTGATTCATTAAAAATTCTTGCTAATGGGCTTGCAATTTCATGTGCCAGTTCCTTTAATATTCTTGGATGAAGATTATTTGGGCCCTCCAATTTCATCCCATTAAGCTGTTTGAGTTTAGCTTCTACCTTGGATGTGGTAATATCTACCTCCATATCCTCATTCCCATTTGTCATCCTACCATTATCCCTAAACTCCTCATTAGCCTCATTAAAGACTGAAGCAAAGTATTTGTTTAGATATTGGGCCATGCCTAGATTATCCTTAACCTCCACTCCATCCTCAGTGTTTAGCGGTCCCACTTCTTCTTTCTTTGTTTTCTTCTTATTTATAAGGCTATAGAACCTTTTATTATTGGTTTTAATTCCCTTTGTAAGGTCCAATTCTACATGGCTTTTGGCCTTTCTCACTTTATTCCTACATGTTCTGACCTCAATAAGGTAGCTTTCCTTGCTAATCCCTCCCATCTTCCACTCCTTGTAAGCTTTCTGCTTTTTCTTAATCACACCTCTCTGAGATGCTTGCTCATCCAGCTTGGTCTACAACTCCTGCCTATTAATTTTTTCCCCTTTCTTGGGATACAGGCTTCTGATAGTTTCTGCAACTTTGACTTGAAGTAATTCCATGCCTCCTCCACCTTTAGATCCACAAGTTCTTCAGTCCAATCCTGACACAGCTCAACCCCAACTCTGCTACTTGTCTCCTCACTGCAACTTGGTAACCAAGCAGTGCACACAGTGCCTATGGCTTAGCCCTGACAGGCCTTAAGGAGGAGGGCTGTGCAATCCCTGAACTCAAGGAAAGAGCCTTTAAAAAATTATTTAGATTATGTAAAGTAGAGCCCTCACAGGACTATGCGGCGTTCTTGGGGGGAGTAGACATCTGCAGTGAAAACCAAAGTGGGGACTGCCTGTAGTATTACCCTGCCCCAGCATGGGGAACTACAGGGCAGCCTCCACCAGATAGATTACAGTTCTCAAATACAAAAATTTCCTTTTTTGAAAAATTCTAAGGTTCAGGGTTCTGTTCTGATTTGGAATCAAACAAAATCTTGAACCCTCAGAATTTCCTGCGGGATGGATATTCCATTTTCTAGCCAATTCTACATTGTTCCTGAACTATTTGACTAGAAACCAGAGCTTCCACAGCCAGATGAACTCTAGGGGGAATGTGTTTAGGCAACTGGGGACCCAGGAAGGCTTGAACACTGGCTTTGGGCTCTAAGAAGGGTATCACAGAGGCAGCCTGCACTAGGGAGTCTGCCTGAGAATCCCAGAGCTAGGAACCTTGATTAGTCACTACCTAGACCAAGGGAAGCACAGCACAATGCCCAGGATTTGGATCCATTTACAACAGACTAGTGTCTGCCCAGAGAGAGGGCAGGGCCAGTTGTAATGTATTTCTTTCACAACCATTTGACTGTTTCAGCCCCCACAAATGCACATTAAAGGGACACCATCCAGACAATAAGGACCAACAATTTACTTTTGCTGAGGGCCCAAATAATGACCTCTTTAAATAAAACATTCTTAATTATATAGAACTGTGTCTCTATGAAGATAGAGTGGATGCCATTAATTCAATGTTTCCCATTATAGTCTATGTGACTCTGCATCATCTTGTGTCTCCTCTGTTCTTTGAACAGGAAGCTACTGGGGTTACTGCAGGCACAGAGACAGGGCCGGCTCCAGACCCCAGCACGCCAAGCGCGCGCTTGGGGCGGCATTTTGCCGGCAAGGCAGCAGGCGGCTCCGGCGGACCTTCCGCAGTCATGCCTGCGGGAGGTCCACTGGAGCCGCAGGACCAGCGGACCTCCCGCAGGCATGACTGCGGAGGGTGCGCTGGTCCTGCAGCTCCGGTGGACCTCCTGCAGGCATGCCTGCGGATGCGCCACCGGAGCCGCGGGACCAGCGCACCCTCTGCAGGCACGTCTGCAAGAGGTCCCCCGGAGCCGCGGGACCGGCGACCGGCAGGGCGCCCCCTGCGGCATGCCGCCGTGCTTGGGGCGGCCAAATTCCTAGAGCCGCCCCTGCACAGGGAGCAGTGAGTGTTAAGTTTCAAGTGATGTCTGTACCCTCAATGTAGACATATTTAAGTGAACAGCATTATCAAGGGAGGCTGCAGGGAACTTATCTTCCTGTAAGGAAGTTAATCTCTTCAAGGTTTAAAAAGATGATGCTTTCTTTAAATACACGGTGCCCCTGTTCCCCTGTCTGGGTTCAGCCTTTCACCCTTGTCAATCTTCCATAATGAAAGGCCAGGCAGTGGCTCACAATGGGAGAGCAATGCAGAGTAGCAGAGTGAGCTCCAGGAGGCACAGTGTCTCCAGAGATAAGTGATGCTGTTCTGTGTGTACCAGAGTTTGCAACATGAGAAAGGGGCAGCTGCAGCTTCACTTCACTATACAAGCTTCAGTCAGTTCTGCACCTATTTCCTGCATCTCAAGACATGTGCCAACCTGCCCTTCAGTAACATCCATACAGCCACCTCTCACCAAAGCTTCCTATTCAGATAGTCTGCATTGCCAAGCTTCACTGGCCTGGTGGAGCTCTTGCTTGACAACCCTCTTGCTCCTCTAGAGTTCTCTCTTTCCTCACATGTTTATTTGACTGCAGCTCACCTGGCACCTGATCTGTTTTCCTTGCTGTCAGTAATCAGGAGGCCTACTAAAGATGTAGCAGATGCAATTATAACTGCCTAAGCATCTACTCAGACCTTCAGGGTCTACTGCATTTTCCACCTCTGCTATAACCATGTATTTTCAAGAGGTAGTGCACAAAGATTTCTTTTCTTTCTTTCCCACTGTTTCCTACAATCATAAATATGTAGGGCTGGAAGGGATCTTGAAAGGTCATCAAGTCCAGCCCACTGCACTGAAGCAGGACCCAGTAAATCTAGACCATCCCTGACAGATGTTTGTCCAACTGGTTCTCAAAAACCTCCAGTGATGCGGATTCCAGTCTCCTTTGGAAGCCTATTCCAGTGCTTAATTATCCTTACAATTAGAAAGTTTTCCCTAATATCTAACCTAAATCTCCTTTGCTGCAGATTAAGCCCATTCCTTCATGTCCCCTGAAAGTAGGCTAGGAGAACAATTGCTCATCATCCTCTTGATAACAGCTCTTAACATATTTGATTACCATTATCAGGTTTCCCATCAGTCTTCTTCTCTCAAGACTAAACATGCCCATTTTTTTAAATCTTTCCTCATAAGTCAGTTTTTTCTAAACCTTTTATCATTTTTGTTGCTCTCCTCTGGACTCCCTCCAATTTCTTAAAGCATGTCAGAATTAGACACAGTTCTCCAGCTGAGGCCTCACCTGTGCTGACTGGAGTGGGACAGTTACTTGCAACTTACATACAGTACTCCCGTTAATATATCCCAGAATGATAGTAGCCTTTTTCGCAATTGCATCACATTGTTGACTCATATTCAACTTGTGATCCACTATCACTCCTATTCAGCAGTACTACCCTTACCCAGTTCCCCATTTTGTAGTTGTGCATTTGATTTTTCCTTCCTATGTGTAGTACTTTGCACTTGTCTTTACTGAATTTCATCTTGTTATTTTCAGACCAATTCTCTAATTTGTCAAGGTTGTTTTGAATTCCTGTCCTCCAAAGTGCTTTCAACCCCTAGCAGTTTGGTGTCATGCAGAAACTGTATGTGCATACTCTCCACTCCATTATCCAAGCCACTGATGAAAATATTGAATAGTACCAAACTCAGAGTGACCCCTGTAGAACCTCACTAGATACATCCTCCCAGTTTGACAGTGAACCATTGGTAACTACTCTTTGAGTAGTCTTTCAACCAGTTTTGCATGCATCTTACATTAATTTCATCTAGACCACATTTCCCTAGTTTGCATTGAGAATGTCACATGGGACTGTTTCAAAGGTCTTACTAAAATCAAGATATTTCATGTCTACTGTTTTCCCTCATCTACTAGGCCAGTAATCCCATCAACATAGGAAATTAGGTTGTTTTGGCATGTTTTGTTCTTGACAAATCCATGCTGGCTATTATTTATGTTATTATTCTCTAGGGGCGTATACATTTATTGCTTAATAATTTGTTCCAATATCTTTCCAGGTATAAAAGTTAGGCTGAATGGTCTATAATTTCTCCTTATTCCCTTTTTTAAAGATAGGTATTATTTTTGCCTTTCTCCAGCCTCTGAAACCTTACCTGTCCTCCATGACTTCTTGAAGATAATTGCTAACAGTTCCTAGATTGCTTCAGCTAATTCTTTAAGTACCCTAGAATGAATTTCATCAGGTCCCACTGACTTGAAAACATCTAATTTACCTACACATTCTGTAACCTGTTCTTTCCTTTTTTTGTCTTACATTCCTTCCCCCTTCTTGTTAATATTAATTGTATTGAGCATCTTGTTGCCATTAACCTTTTTAGTGAAGACTGAAGCAAAAAAAAGGCATTAAATACCTCAGCTTTTTTGATGCAATCAGTTATTAGTTCTCCTTTCTCACTAAGTAGATGACCTACACTTTCATCTTTTTCTTGCTCCTAATGCATTTAAAAAAACTTTTTCTTATTGTCTTTTATGTCCTTTGCCAGGTGTAACTCATTTTGTGCCTTAGCCTTTCTAATTTTGTCCCTACATGATCTTGCTATTCTTTTGTATCCAACTTAGCAATTTGTCCATTGGAGTCTCAGAGGTCTTTTATATCCTTTGTAATGTGCATGGAAGTTTACTGTCTGAAACAAAGCCCACAGCCTCTGTGTGTGGAAAATTACTGGCCCAACATGGAGTCCAAGGTCACATGAGCCTCTCACATTTCCTTACATGGTTTGCTGAATCACAGGAGGTGGCCATTGGCTCCTCACTGGCTGAGGAACCCTCAGAAAGAGCTATCTGGGCGGGATGAGTTTCTTCTCTGGCCCACTGTGTGATTTGAGAGTCCTTAATGGGCCATCAACACATAGCTGTCTAGCCTTAATGTAAATTTATCTGGAGGATGTCATCCAGCAATACAACACAGGTACAAAGATGATACATGCATATAAACAGGATAATCATACTTAGCAACTTACAACTTTTTCATTGACGCCTTACGTGATACACGTTGTACAAGATTTGTTACCATTGTATAACAGTGGTAATAATGTTACCAATGGTAGTCTTTCTTATACACAGTATTACAGATGCTATCCCTATTTGCATCAGCAGAGAATCTGGCCTTCTTTGTCAAATACAGAGGAGCTACTGCATATACATTATGCTGTTTCCAGACATATTTTTCTTCAAACTGCAGAGATTTTCAAAGCCTATTCTCTCCAAGTTCACATTTACTTTCAAAAAATCTACATCAAACACAGTCTTCAGATCTGTTCAATAAGCATGAAAGAAGCAGATAATCTCTTTTAAAATTCCCCACGTGGTTGCATGTGGGTTCTTAAGGAAGGAGAAACATGATGAGGGTTGTCTATCCCATTTAAGTTTTCATGGCAGCAGGACATCAAAAGCCAGGGACCTCAACAGAGCAATATAGACCACATGAAGTGTAAAGTGCATATATTTTTCATTTGTATTAACAAGTCAACATGAGAGGAGGCACCTGCTCATCTACTGTAATAGGTCTTCTTAGAGGAAAGCTCAACCACCTGTTCTCCTCGTCCTCCAGTAGTGGATGTCTTTCAGAGTGCAGCTAGCCCCCAGCTAGTTTCAGAAACCCCATCAAGTGCTTTCTCCTCCTCAGGATGGAAATGGGCAGACTTCTATGGAAGTCTGTTGTATTGAGACAAAAGCAAATCCGCTGGATCCCTCTGAATTCATTAATTTAACAATTCAAGTCACACTGAGATCTACAGCCCATTATCCATTGTGCAACTATGAAGTTCAGGAGTGTGCAAGGTCTTTCCTGCCCTCAACTGCTGCCAAATTAGTGAATGAGGATGCAGTAATCACCACTCTAAAACAGAAGACAGTCAATTGGAGTATAAAGAGACCTGTGAGTATGTATGGTGGTAGTACCTTCTATCTGGGTGCTACTTGATAACATTGGTAATGTTGACAAAATTTGGTCTTTTGGTGGAGTCAATGTATGCCTGCATCCAAAAGAAAATATTGTTCCTAAAATAAAGTGATGAGATATACTGTAGGTACCAAGACATGAATCCTTCTCAACTACTGCAACAAAATCAAATCCTTCACTCTCATTTCAGTGTTGTTTAAACAATCTCTCAATATTTGTAATGGCTTGAGATTGAGCTGTCTGATAAAAGCTTATGCGAGGATTAATGACAAAGTGTTGTCTGTCATGTTTGGAGTTATCATTTACCACAATACAATGGAGGCCAAGTAAGGGTCAGCAAAGGCAGGGGATTATATGAGTGCAAAAATTGGCTGGGACCTATTGAATGACTGAGATGTTATCATTCTCACAAGATTTGGAAATGTGTGCCCAATGAAAGAATTGTAGCAACATCATTCCATGGCCAACATTTACTGACTGGTTGATCAGGAGGAATTGTTGATATCTTGCAGACCCAAGCAGGAATAGATAGAAATGCTGTTTCAAAGCTCCTGTTCAGTATGCATGTCTGATCCTTAGGAGGAAACAGGGAGGCAGAATGGGCTGGGGTACCTTCAGCATCTCCAAATCCCTATTTCGTCTGAACTGAATGGCATATCGATGCACAACAGCTGATTAGTTTCCCCATGTCTAATATAGATTGGGCATGGTTGAAATTCAAATAGAAAAAGACAAGTAATATTGGAAGACTGGAGTAAATAACTGCAGAAAGTGGCAAAAGGGAAATCTGCACTCTCAGTTGAGGGGTTCGTCTCAACATTACTCGGGTTCTTCTCAACATTTACATGCAGCCGCTAGGTGAACTGGTCAGATGACATGGATTCAAGAGCCAGCAATATGCAGATGACACACAACTCTACCTCTACCTATCATACAACCACATCACTACCACCAACATGGCCCAGTGTTTGTGCAAGATGGGTACCTAACTCCCATTTGTATCTTTGAAAGTCTTCCATGTGAGGTATCAGAATAAGATAAAGAATAAATACTGTGGAATATATTAGTGTAAATCTGGAGCAATTCCCCTGAAGTAAAATGGATTTACTCTGGATTTCACCAGTGCAAACAAATCCCAGCCCAAAAGCTGTGTAAACAGATTGAAATGAAACTCAGCACCATGCAAAAATCAGCTGGCTTTGAGTTTCTCTACAGACTGGCAGGTTTTTAGAACAAGTTCATCAAAGGTCTGCAAACCTGTTAGCCAGTATTTGCTAAATTTATGGTGCTGTCGGAAACACTGGTAATGCAATATTTCTCATAGTTTGAGTGAGAAACTTGGTGAAACTCATTGCTTTAGACTCAGCATTTCCACTTTTGTGGGTTTGTTTGAACATGAAGTCCAAAGCAAAAAACGCAGGATGGTATAAACTTGATTTGTTGATCAACATTTTGAAAAAAGTTTTTTAATGAGCTCATATGATGCAACATTATATAGCTTTCCTACACCACTCTATGGAACACTACAATCTAAGCTTTAAAAATACTTTATTTTCTTCTTTTTAGAATGTATTTAGAGGTCACACTGAAAATAGCCACATATTTTTAGTCCTGCATTGTTTACACAGTTGCAGATGCATTCGCCACTACAGTCGTATAGCCAAACATTTAAGAATGACACAGTGGTGTGTCCGAAATAGATTGCGGTTTGATCAGCTTTGTATTGGGAGAGGAAAATCAGGCAGGACCAGAATAATGTGCAAAGCCAAGTGGCTGCATTTATTTGGGGGAAAGTTACAACTTGGGCCAAGGGAGAGAGGCAATTTTTAGCTGGGATGTTGTTAGGCAATATAAACAACCCAAAAATCATTAACAGTACAATTCTATACTGCTCACTGCACCACACTGGATAGGCAGACACACCAATCACACAAGATGGGAATCGGGTTCGTCAGAGCGATGCCCGGTGCAACACAGGAAAGAGACCCACAGGCCACTGCCTCAACCGCCCTTGCTTTCACACTAAGGGTAAACCCAGAGTGTGGTGCGGCTGCAGTTGGGCAGATTCCACTCACACAGACCGCGGGGACAGGAACCCCTTGGTCAGCTAATCCCCAGGTGGAGACAGCTCCCAGACACAAACACTCCTGACAAAGACAGAGCAGTGACTCACACACTTAAAACAGTTTACAATAAACAATTAATTAAAACCTTAGAACAACTATACACCTAGGCAATTGTGCAATTATGAGCTCAATACTTTAATCCTTAACACTGTGTACACACTTGGTACTGGGTTAGGGAGGGGAAAAATAGGAGGCTAGATAAGCAAACTGCCAGAAATTAGAAAACAAATACCGCACTCCAGGCGCAGCTGACCAGCAGAGCAGACACCAGAAGCATGATGAGGTGCCAGGAACAGGTCCAAGGTGACAATGAAGACGACACGACACGAGCTAGCTATACCGGGAGGAGACCCTGGCTGAAAGGTTGATCAGGCCCTTCAGCTGACACGCGGACACTCCACACAGATTTTGGGGGGAAATCTAGTTTTATAGAAAGGGTCTCACTCACTCGTGTCAACATCTGATTGGTCCCTGGTTCCCCCTCCCTCCAGGCTTCGAGCTGTTGCCCCCCATGCCGGCAGGATTTGCACACAGCACACTGGGGTATCTGGGCAGAATTAGGTCTCTGTATACAGTACTCTGGAGTTGCTGGGCAGAACTAGCCTGACCTCCAGACGACCGGGCCCAAAAAGAGCGGGAAAATGCATACTACGGAGTTGCTGGGCAGAATCAGGTCTTTGCACACTGCACTAGCCTGACCTTTAGACGGCCCAACAGAAAAAAAAAGCAGGAAAGTACACACAGCACTTTAGTGTTGCTGGGCAGGATTAGGTCTCTGCCCTTTCCTATGCAACAAGAACCTGGTCCAAGATGGAGGCTGCCTTGTCCTTTTAACAGGACAAGATGGCCGTGGACAGACAATTGGCCATACAGAGCCATAACTGCGTATCAGGTTGTGACATGGTGTAGCAATACTGTTTTGCATGCCTAAAACAACATTGTTAGAAGCAAAAATTATTGTCCTGTGCTAACCTTTATAAATCTTTCTGTGCCTGCAAAAAATAAAAACCCAAACCACTGTGCTGCATTTTTGATAATTTGCAAAATTTCTGTCTTCTTGCACAGAGACAGTGTAGACAGAGTCACAGGGCATGTTGATATCTTAGAAGACAGCAATGTACTGCACACATGCACACCCCATATGTATTGATATAGGTTGGTAAGTGAATTGACAGGGTTTTCACAGTGCAAGTATGATGCGATTCGAAATTCATAAAATCCATTTGTGACTCAAGGCCAGGAGGAGGTTGGGCTGTCAAATTTATACTAACTCCTTCTCTCCTGTGGTGGTGTTTTGAAATACCGTAGGCACGAATCACAAGTCAATTGTCTGTTCTAATCAGATTTTAATGTAGAATACATTGTAGGTGCAGAAGATAATGAAATTATATTGCAAAATGGAAACGTCTTAGGTGTCACTTGGTCTAGAAATGGGGAAACTAAATTACTAAAAGCAAATTAAATTGCACTGTGGTAAATCATGAATGAGTTGAAGGTACAGTACAATGAAGACTATAAGTGACAACCATATAAGCAGTGATCACTACAATATAATTTAATTTTTCTTCCAGTAAAAGAACACAAGGGGTGAAAAATCTTTCGACCATTGCAGTCAATGGGAAAACACCCACTGACTTCAATAGAGTCAGGATTTCACCCAATAAAAATCTGCAGACTCTGCAGCCTGCTGCAGTACTGCTTTAAATATACAGCCACAATTTTGCAATATGATTCACAAAAGCATCCACAGATCAGGTTGTAGCATAAAGCAAATATTTGCACCATCTTCATCCTGTGTCCCTTGAATTGTACTTAAAGAACCCAAATCTAGATTTAACCATTGATTTATATTGAAATCACCTGGTGTAAAAGAGTGACTCACTGGAGTGCACTGCCTTGTGCCTGGGCATGGTGTAGCAGGCTCTCCTCCGCTGGCACCCATTAATGACAGATGCTGCGGCTCTGTGGTGGTCTGCTTTGGTCTCATGACTCAGGAATCTGGTCAGGTCACAGTCAATCCCATCTCTGGGATAAATAGAGTGCCCCACAAAACAATGGTCCAATCACCTTATGCCAGGTCTTCCGCTCAACTCTGGGCTCAATGGTCAGGGGTTTTTCATCAGGAGGACACCTTCCTCGGTGGATGGTAAGATAACCCAGGCCCTCCCTCTGCTGTGGGTTCCAGTCTAGGGACCCATAGCAAGCAGCTGAGGTCTGCTCTGCCAGATTTCCTTGCTTCATCCCTAGACTACTTCCTACCTCGGCCTGACTCTAAGCCCTTTTGTCCAACCCCTTCCTGCACTCCCTCCTCCACAGACTCTCTGCCTTTCCCCAGGCTCAGCAGAATTCTTTCCAGCTCTTGCACCAAGTGATGCCTCCAAGTGTCCTGTCTGCCTCTCCCAAGGCCCTCAGTGTGTCTGTGTCTCTTTCCTCAGAAACCCAACTGCTGGGCTGCCTCTAAGGGAGTCTCACCCTTTTGTCAAGCTCAGCATAGGAGCTCACTCCTGTAGCTTCTAAGTGTGTTTCTTGCCTCTTTGTCCAGCTCCCTTCTCAGTAGAGGATTCCAAGGTCTGCTCTCCCCGGGGCCTCTTACCTGCCTTCTACTGCTCTGAAGTCCTTTCTTTATTAGTCACTCAGCTCCACCCCAGCTGGGATCCATCTTTAATTCAACCACTCAGCTCCCCAAATTTTGGACTTTATATTAAACTGGGCCTGCCTGCCCACCCTTCAGCTCCATCGGGAAGCACTAATGTCTCTTTGGTTCCATTTAAAACTTTCACAGCCAGTGTGAGGTATGCACCCCATTATGTGGGTAGAACATCTTGGAACAGAAATACAACATGGTAGCAACAGCACAAATAGATCATATTGTAACTTTGGAAGCTATTCATCCTATCTGGGGGACAGCTTTGGAGAGTTCTTAATTTTTTTAGACCTTTTCAGTTTTTGCTTTTGACAAATCATGTATTTTCAGATATGTAAAATGCAGAGAAATCTGAAATATCACTAACGCATACCTAAAAAAAGAAAATAAAAGCAGAAAAATATCTGCTTTCAGAAACTTAGTGGTACCATGGACTTTTCTATAGCTTTAAACACCTGTGTAAATATCTATGGAAAGCTTCAATAAAAGTTTACATGCAGACTCCAGAATCCTGCTTTTGATTCCAGATTCTGGAAGGCAGTATGCCTAGCACTTATAGCCCCATCTATTCTTGTCTGTCTCAGCCTCTCCCTGTCCCCACTGCTCCCAGTCATCCCCCATCCCCCGTCTTTGCCCCAATGTGCACCTGTCTTCCTCTTCACTCCTTCCTTACCCTTCAGAAATTCAAGACAGTTCAGCTGCTTCCTCTTCCTTCTCCATGCTGCCTGGGTGCCAGTCGGAAAAGGGTTGGGGGAGAAATGTATTGAGAGCATGGGAGAGTCTCTCAGCTCTCCGTTCTGGTGCCTGGCACCATAGCAACCAACAGGCGCAATTGCTCAGTCCACAGAGCCACAAGATGGAGCATGTTCAGTTTCTCTATGGGATGGAACATGAGTAGTCCAATCATTACAGTAGGAGCTGTGTCAGGATGGATTATGGTCAATGATGATGGAATCTTCATAGAATGTAGCTGTCAGCCTCTACCAAGCCTCTACCTAGCCTATATGAACTGCTATTTTCAGAGTTTTTATAACTTGGCTAGGTTTGGGCAGTTTGTCACAGGAACAATAACCACAACAGGCACCTTCCTGACCACAGAGCAATCTCACTGACAAATTTCAAGTTCCTATCATGGAGATACTAGAACTTCTCAGTGAAAAGGTTATACGAATATTTTTAACACGGGCAAAAAATGTTACTGTCTCCTAATCTCATTCAAGGAAATGGTTGGTCTGCTTTTGCTATTTTTTTTTTTAAATTAGCTTGGTTAGCAGCAGGCATGGAATATTCCAGGCTCAGTGGTTAAAGTCTGACAAAGTTATATGCAACTGGAAACAATGCCTTATAATGGAACCTGTTAGACAACATCCAGACTGCCTATAATGTGTGAAAGAAGAGTTGAAACAGCTTTTTTGTTTAGAGTATCTAGTTAAGCGAAGAGCTGTCTGAACTTAAAAAGGAAAAAACAAGCTAAGAATAGACTACTGTAGTGATGACCTCTGCAGCTTTTACTACTAATTTTCACAATTTCTCATTAACCCCAGTTATGACTGAGTGGGAGGAAGCAGAACAGAACAGAGCTGAGCGGGAGTGAAGGTGGCCAATGAGGTCAAACAAATGCGAGTATTAGAGCATTTGAGTTCAACAGAGTGCATGAATTGGCATGACCTGCACCAACTGAGTTCATGGTCTCAGTTTTAATGAACAAAAAATACCAATATTTTGAGAAACAGACAGATTGAGACAGACAGTCTGAGTTATCACAATACACGCTTATAAAGACCTTTTTTAATGCTTTATTGCTTTATCACATATACATCTTTCTAATTGCTTCAGGCGACTTATGGAGCGGAATACATACTTTATTATAGAGAATGTAAAAAATAACCCTATATATTTGTTCAAATAAAAAATAACATTTGCTTCACTCATGTTCATACCCATTTTGTGTCCACTTCTCAGGAATAGTCTGGGAAAATGAGGTTCATAAAACAATGAATTTTTAAGTTGGTATTAGTGAATATTGAATGTAGTGAATTTTGAACTTTATCGACAACTTATTCTAAAAACTCATATTTTATCCTTTCAGGAAACAAAAATGTTATAATGTGAACTTTGTCTCTGTAATAAAGCTCACAGAAGTGCTGGTAGAAGGCTGAGGTGAAATACTGACCCTACTGAAGTAAATAACAAAACTCCTGTTGACCTCAGTAAGGCCAAGATTTCACCCTAATCTTTATTTCCTGACCCTGTCATGTGTCTTGGGTCAGGGTTATGAAAGTTTATAATCATGATATGGCAGGATTTGTGTCTACTGACCCAAGGGCTAGCGTTACATCTTCCCTATGAAACAAAACAAACAAACAAAAAATAAATTAATCACAAAAATCAGACAAAAACATCCACTACATTAATGCAGCCAACAAATAAACACAGGTGTCAAAAATGGGGGTCAGGAGGACACTGGACACTGTCAGTAGCTGTTATCTCTGAACCACAGTGCTTCTCTGATAATACAGCCGTTTCTTTTTCTCAAGCCACTTTCTTCTGCAGTTGGTTGTCCAGTCTCTGAAGGGGATCACTCCTGCACTTCCCTGAGTCAGCGATGAATGGGGGTTGCTAATACTTTTCTTTAGATTTCTAGCTTCCTGATTTGGGATCACAACCAGGTCATGAGATGTGTAACTCATAGCACATGCACCCGCAATTCACTGTGGATGCAAAATTAAGGGCAGATGCAAAAATGAGCCAAAAATGGAAGTATGGTGTAAAAAATAAAGAAATCAGACCCTCAATGTACTAATAATTACAGGATGTATATGATTACTCAGCAAAATACACTATGAAGTATACGTTTTTAACTGTAAAGATTAAAAGTTTAAACCATATATCCCCCCCAAACCACAGCATTACCTGTTGTTTTTTTTAAAAACTAAGATAAATTTGAAGGCTGAGCCTTCCCTAGCTCAGATGCTGCCAACCCGCCACCAGACACCTGGGCAGTGGGATGTGGTGGCCTCCACCCCTTCCCTAAGGTCCCCACCCACCGCATTCTGTGTGCTGCTAACATTTTGCTCCCGCCTAGGTAACTGCCCCACTATGCTGACTTAATAACTCCACCCCCATGAGAGGTGTAGAGTCAATGTTGATGTAGTTAGATTGACACAGTGTCAGTGTAGACAACAGTTACTGGCTTTCAGCAGCCATCACACAATGCCCCACACTGACCGTGCAATCGATACAAGCACTCCTAGTGAGGACACTCACTGCCAACACAAGGAACAAAGTGTATTCATGCACAAGCGATGTAATTACTGTAGTGGCTATATGTCAATGTAAGTTAGGTCTACTTAATTATGTAGTATAGACATGCCCTAAAGAAGATGATCTTTTTTCCCTACAAGCAGAATCCTAAGCTGTGGCTCTCCACGTCTGTGCCCTGCTCAGATACTGCTTGTATTAGTAGCAGAAGCACTTTGAACACTCCTACATTCCACTCTCCAGTCAAGAAATAGACACGGAGGTGAGGAAAATCCAAATCCATTTGCAGCTCTAACAGCTCACTACACAGTCGATTTTCATTTTAAAAGAAGTTTATTAATCAAAAAATCAGTAAGATCCCATTGTAGGGTATGGTGCAATCCTAAACCATGCCACCCTATGACAGTTCCCCTCTTGGCTCCCCCCCTCCAAAAAAATCACAGGCAGCCATGAGTTTTAACATAACATCCCCCCTTTGGGGATAATTTAAGTCCTCCCATAATAAACATATAGTTCCTGTAGCCCTTCCAGGATCAATCCCTTTCTTCCTCATGGCGTCAGGCTCCAGCATCTTCTAGGCCAACTCTGGAGAGACCTTTCCTGGGTCTCTTCTTAGCTCTAATGCCTGGGTTGAAAAGCCTTTTCCCCTTGGGGCAGGGTTTCTTGCAAAAGGGGCACAAAGATCTTAGGTCCATCAGGAGAGACTTCCCCAGCCCACCATCATCCCAACTCTTCCACAGGCACTTCCTTGTAAATCTCTCAATAGACCTAGGGTCTTTGTGCCCCTTTTGCAAGACATTTAACACATTCTGGGACCTGTCCTTTGGCCTTATTGCTGCCCCTCCCTTGCTGATTCATAGAATAGCACTTATACACTGGTAGTCTTTATCTATAGAGTATTTGATCATTTTTTTTAGCCATAGCACAAAATATGTATCAAGTTGAATCTGCTGAATTTTAATTTGACAACAAATCTGCTGCAGTGTGAATGCCATCACTCATTTCCCACAGGGAAGGGAAAGAGACTCTTACTAAATACCACCTGTAGTGAAGGAAAAGTTCCCTGATGTGGAAACGCACAGACCAGGGGTTCAAATCAGATCTCGTCAAAGAGCTGTTTGAATTCCTGTGCAATTCACTACCTTTATTATTGACTACATCCATGCCCTCCAAACTAGCAGAAAGTAGGGAAGACCTGCTGAATATTTTCCCCTCTTCTCCCCATTTTTAAAGAAGTTAGCAGATAGCTAAGGCAAAGTGACTGCAAGCACAAAATTCATATCTTTAATATTACAAACCCCAATCTTATTTATTACACCAGGCTGCCTTTCAGAATGACTTAAACCAGTTTTGACCATCCTATTTCTGACCACTGTAGCCCACACTCCCTTCCCAGAGCCAAGGATGGAATCCAGAATTCCCAATCACCAATATTCTATTCATTATCATGGTAAATTCCACCCTCATTACATATGGGGTGCTACCTAAATCAATTGTTGGCTAGATCCTTAAGGTGGTCTGGCTGGAAATTCAGGGTCTGTCCATCACATGCTACCAAAGCTTTTGGCATCCACATGATTTCCATCTATGTAGCAGCATTCCTTGGTACACACACTTCAGAATTTCTTAGTCTTCCATTCTAATAATATGTCCATACCAAGAAAACTCCTGAAACTGAACCAGTGCTGATGGGGATGGTTCCTGGGTTCAGTTTCAAATATCCTTATTTCTGACCTTGTCCACGCACTTATTCTGGAGCAGCTGATGAAACCAATATTCTACTCCTGACTAGTAAATAGTTGTAGGACACATTGGGAAAGCATGTGTCAAGCTTGGATGTTCACTTATATCTCCAACAGATACCAAAAAGCAATACATACCTGATCTTTATCATCAGTGGTAAGACAGAATAACTTCCCAAATGCATGGAATGCATGTCAGATGTGCTGCTTTGTTAATATAATTTATATGAAAGCATATGGGATTATTGCTAAGGTTGGTATCTGCTGGCGATGGAAATGAAAACCTTATGAAGTGTTACAATAGTTTATCAATAACATTGCAGGTGATGTGAAGGTAAAAAGAAATAAACAAGTATTTCCCATTGCCTTCCTATGTCCATTCTTTTAAGGTTTTGGCTGGATGGGTGGGTCTGTCTTGCCACAAACTTAGCTGTCACTAAACATAAATAATATCCTCCACTCTCTGTAGGTGGCATTTACAAAAGGCCTCAGTGCTGGACTAACTCTGTCCCCACTGAAACCAATGGAAGTTTTATCAGCAAGAGCTAAGTTAGGCCAATGGTGAGTGGTTTTGAAAATCGTACACAAGAACAAACAGTTTTGGATTTGCACTGACCACTCACTTGAAATCATCTCAACTTGCATCAACAATGCCTTTCCAGATTCCTGTTTGGAAAGGTGTGACATGTTATAAATGGAACTGAAGTTTCATACCTAACTTCAGTGTGATTCTGTCCCTTTACTTCACTCCAGCACAGGGCCGGCCCATTAACATTTTGGCACCAGAGGCAGGGAGCTCGAATGACGCCCCCATGCCCCTTTGCGTGGGCCCAAACTTTGAAAGGTCTCAATTCTGCCTTCTTCCTGTTCTACTCCTCTCATGGTACTGCCTTGCTACCTACCCCAATAAAGGAGAACTAACAACTTAAAATGCTTTGTTCAAAAATTTTAAGTAACACTTAACTTTCAAATGCCTGAACAGCAAATGTAACTTTTCTTGTCTGCATAGTAAACACTCAAGTATCAGAGGGGTAGCCATGTTAGTCTGGATCTGTAAAAGCAGCAAAGAGTCCTGTGGCACCTTATAGACTAACAGAAGTATTGGAGCATGAACTTTCATGGGTGAATACCCACTTTGTCGGATGCATGTCACATGCATCCAACGAAGTGGGTATTCACCCACGAAAGCTCATGCTCCAATTCGTCTGTTAGTCTATAAGGTGCCACAGGACTCTTTGCTGCTTTTATAATAAACACTGGCATTTTTATCTGGCTTTCCATGCCTTCTTGGTTGCAAAGATTTGAACTGCTTCCTGAAGGTCCACAGTCTGGACCAGCTCATGCTCTACTGAGATGGTTGCACGGCTGACCAGCCTCTCCTGTGTCATTGTGGAGCATAGATGTGTTTTTATAAATTTCAGCTTGGAGAAGCTGCATTCTCCACTGGCAACTGTTACAGGAAGTGTTAGAAATATGTGCAGAGCAACAAAAGCATTTGGAAAGAGGGTGATCATCTTATTTGTGCACATATATTCCAGAACAGCCTTTGGAGTTGATCCTGTGAAATATATCTTGAAAGGGCTTTCAGTTCATCACCTAAATCACTCGCATCAATATCATTCATGTCATCATGTGTCAACACTGTCTCTAGTGCCCTGCATTGCTGGTGTAGGTCTTCTTCAGGTATAGTGAGGAGTTTTGGAATATTATACAACATTCCAAATATACTGCTGTGTTCCGTGAGCTGCATGAAACGTTCTTCAACTGACTGTATTGCACAATCTAGCACCTGGTTAAAGAATTCAACTTTGAATTGTTGTTTGGGGTCTCTTATGGGATTATCCCGTGCCTCGTAATCAAAATGTTTTCTTCTTTGGTGACTCTTGTATTCTTGAATGGGTTGGAAAATAGCTTCAGTGTGAAGTTCCTCTGTCAACTTCTGGGCACTCTTCAGAACGTTTTGAAATCCCTCATCTGACCAGTAAGACTGTAGGTATGACTTTGCTTCGTCCAGTTGTTCCACTGCTCCAGATATATCAAGGTAAACACTTTGGAGTCTCTTGCTTACAACATTTATTTCAAACAGTATGTCATGCCACAACACTAAGCCAAACAGAAATTTGAAGTTATGTATGTTTCTGGTGATTCCATTTCCCTCTGCCACTGTTCTCCCATAGACCACATCCACCATGACTGAATTGGCCTTGTCAACACTGGTTCTCCACTTGTAAGGTAACTCCCTTCTCTTCATATGCCAGTATATATTTATGCCTGTATCTGTAATTTTCACTCCATGCATCTGCAGAAGTGGGTTTTTTACTCATGAAAGCTTATGCCCAAATAAATCTGTTAGTCTTTAAGGTGCCACCGGACTCCTCATTGTTTTTGTGGATACAGACTAACACGGCTACCCCTCTGATACTTTTTACTGTAATTTTATTAGTGTTTTATTTCCAAATGAATACAGCAGAAACTAACTAAAATAAAAATTCAGTGACGTGCACCATGCAGTCTCACAGATTAATTATTAAAGAGTTACAAAATGATCCTTTGTTTATGTGAGGGAATATTTCTATGTATAATCTCTACTGCCTTCAGCTAATTAAACAGCTCTTGTTGCAGAGGAGAAAATTTGCTTGAAACCAAGATTATGGTCAAAGTAGAGACATCTCTGTGTAATTTAATTCATTAGCTACATGCCCACAGCAGTAAATTAAACATGTAATACCTCTCTAACTTTCTTGCTTCTTAGACATTAATATATTATTGCAAACATTACAAGGTGAAAATACGCTTAGAGGCAGATCTAGTTTCTAATGGCTTACCTCTCATAATGCAGACTTGTTTTCTACTGTTATCTTTAATATTAAAGTCTTTCTAAGACCCACTAACAAAATGGTTACAAATGCCAAGCTCTAAAAAATAAATTTATGTTAGTAATAAATTTATGCCTAACCTAAATTTTCAAATTAAAGAGAGAGAGAGGGAGGGAGGGAGAGACGGTGTGAGCTATGTGCAGCTTAGATGTGGAGTAGACCATACCTCTCTGGACTCTGGCAAGTTTAACATGCTGTGAAGGTCACATTGGTATTTTGTGTAGCTTTGCATAAAATGAATAGTGCACCTTAATGATCTACCTTAAAAATTATGGGATGACAGCAGTCTTATGAAGCCTACTAGCTCTATAGGACAATATAGTAAAAGGAACGCGTTGTTAGTCTGCAGCTGTTGTGCCTTATTTTTCTGACACTTTTAAAATTCAGAATTGAATATCCATGTCTAACTAAAGCGATCTCAATTTTCTGCTGAATTTTCATCCCCTACCTTTCTTGTAGGAGGTCTTACCTCCTGCAGAACACAGGGCATAGATTTCACCCAGTGATTCCTGCACCAAGCTCAACAACTTGTGATTGAACTAGAGCACATCTTTTAAAAATACATCCAATCTTGCTATAAAGTCTCCTAACAATGGCGAATCCTACTTCACTCCTTGACCTGATCTGCATCTCTTGTCACTTTAGAAGTAGCAGAGCAGAAACAAAAAACATTCACTATTGACTCAGCGAGCAAGAGACACTCAGACTGTGTACACAATACAGCTGAAATAGGCATAAGTTATGTCACTTAGGGGTGTGAGTAAGTCATAGACTCATAGAATCATAGAAGATTAGGGTTGGAAGAGACCTGAGGAGGTAATCAAGTCCAACCATCCGTTCAAAGCAGGACCAACACCAACTAAATCATCGCAGCCAGGGCTTTGTCAAGCCAGGCCTTAAAAACCTCTAAGGATGGAGATTCCACTACCTCCCTAAGTAACCCACTGCAGTGCTTCACCTCCTAGTGAAATAGTTATTCCTAATATTCAATTTAGACCTCCCACACTGCAACTTGAGACCATTTCTCCTTGTTCTGTCATCTGTCACCACTGAGAACAGCCTAGCTCCATCCTCTTTGGAACCCCCCTTCAGGTATTGAAGGCTGCTATCAAATCCCCCCTCACTCTTCTCTTATGCAGGCAAAATAAGCCCAGTTCCCTCAGCCTCCCCTCATAAGTCATGTGCCCCCGCCCTCTAATAATTTTCATTGCTCTCCGCTGTACTCTTTCTAATTTGTCCACATCCTTTCTGTAGTGGGGGGCCCAAAACTGGACACAATACTCCAGATGTGGCCTCACCAGTGCCAAACAGAGGGGAATAATCACTTCTCTCAATCTGCTGGCAGTGCTCCTATTAATGCAGCCCAATATACCGTTAGCCTTTTTGGCAACAAGGCCATCCCCCGAGCAACATAAGTTATACCAACCTAAGTGCCGGTGTGAACAGCACTGTTAGCTGGAGAACTTCTCCCAGTGACATAGCTACCGCCACTCGCGAGGGCTGGACTAACTAAGTCGATGGCAGAGCTCTGTCCCATTGGCTTAGAGCATCTGCACTAGCAGTGCTACAGCAGTGCAGCTGCATCGGTGCAGCTGTGCCTCAGTAAGCTCTGTAGTGTAGCCATAGCCTCAGAGAAGAGCAACTTAATGGGAAAGAGCAGTGGAGGAGTGAGAGTAACTGTTGTGAAGAACTGGAGCCCTTCTACCAACACTCGTTAAGTAATATCCTTATCTTATAATCTCTGTAGGTATTGCAGCTTGAAATCCTGTAGCAGCAGCATGGAAGCAGAGACTGTAATAACACCCATGAATACAAACTGATGATGCAACACTAGTATACCATCCACTTCCTCCCCAAAACTCTATTATAGAGTAGTCACATTCAGTAGCTGAGGTTTTTCATGAATGTTTCCATGTTTGTTGTTATTCATTATTATTTTACTGTGGTCCATAGAGACCCCAACTAAGATCTGGCCCCTACTTTGCTAGGCACAGCACATCTTGTAAGAAACAGTCCCTGCCTCTAGGATCTCTGACCCTAATTCAGAAATACTTAAGCCCCTGCTTTCTTAACTTACATGGGTCTACACAAATGCTTAAGTTCAAGGACCTGTTTAAGTGTTTTTCTTAACCACAGTCTAATTAGGCAAGACAAACGGAAGGGAAATAAGGACTCAGAGAGGTGAGGTGGGAGTCAGTAAAAGAACCCAGGTCTCTTCTATCCCAATCTAGAGTCCTAAGTACATTGTCTCCTATTGTGGCTCAAGTCTTAATTTTTACTACTAAAAACTCCTTTTGAGGAGCAGTTCTGACAGTAAAAGTTCATTAAACAATATTTTAAAGACCTTCCTGGGGCAGCAGGGAATTTGGCCAGATTTCTTCTAATTAAAAAAAAAAAAAGATAGGGCTGAAATTGTAAAATCTGAAGACAGTTTTGCCATTCATTAACCTGTGATGGTGCATTATCTCTCTGTAGCAGAGCTTTGCAATTGATTGTAAGCACCACGTGATCCTATGAACTAAAATACATTGGCATTAACAGAAGCAAGGGGGGGAATGTGCTACCAAAGAGCAAGTCAAAATGGGAAGTAAACTAAGTTTATAGCTTAGAAAAAACTACCTACCATAGGTGGAAAAAGTGACCTAAAATGGTCAATAATACATTTAGGATTTCCACTATTAACCTTGAATCCAGTCAGTACTTAGTATATATGTGCACAAACTGAGAGTCACAATAATAACGTGAACCAAGTTAGTGAAAGTGCATTACATGTTGTTTTCTACAAGGATATAGTTTGGATAGGGAATTTGCATTATTGCCTTGACAATATGAAGCAGCAGGAACTTTAAAAAAAAAACAAAAAAAACCCAGACCTACAATAATTACTCCCAACATCTCATTTTTTAAAAACTTGTTTCAGTTCAGACAATTATAGCTCAAATGTACAACAGGAAATATCTTCCTCATCATGTTTTTCACTTTTTTATTAAAGACACTAAGGACACAGTTAATGAATTGATTATCATGACTTTTGCATGCCTGTAGACTTTAGTATTTACTAGGTAACATGTTTCATATCGTTCTCATATTAAATGTTCAAATCCAAGTCTTTCTTCGGATAAGGAAGCCTCTCCTGAAACTAATTTAACACATATTGTCATAGGCCCTGGACCTATAACTGAATACATATGGATGGACTCTTGTACCTGGCAAATTCTTACTGATGTCAATAGGATTCCACACAGATATAAGCATCTGCCCATGTAGCTCCAGATATCACATCCTATATAAAAGGGACCAAGTGTATTGCATTTACTGATCTGTAATGTTTCTGCCATCTCCATATTTATCAAAAACTGTGTGTGTGTCACAATTCCCCACTTGGGTCCTCAGTAGGGAATACACTAAAGACCTTCAACATTAAAGGCACAAGCAGCCACTGTTTGGGTTAAAGAAGCAACAAAACTAGATGGCAGATGTAATAGGCTCTTACCTTTTTTTTAATGTGAACCAGCCACGAGAGGACAGTTCAAGTTGCCATAGTAAATAATCTACTTCTTATGGAAAAACAATTATACCAGTACTGGACGATATGGAAATGACCATAAATATTATACTCATAGTTTAGGAATCCATGAATATGAAAGGTATTAATATTTTTGTATTGAAGTACCACATAGGAACCCCAGCCATGGATCAGGACCCCACTGTGTAAGGTGATGTACAAACACAGGACAGACAGGTTTCAGACGAGCAGCCGTGTTAGTCTGTATCCACAAAAAGAATAAGAGTACTTGTGGCACCTTAGAGACTAACACATTTCTTTGAGCATAAGCTTTCGTGGGCTACAGCCCATTTCATCAGATGCATAGAATGGAACATATAGTAAGAAGATATCTATATACATACAGACAACATGAAAAAGTGGAAGTAGCCACACCAACTGTAAGAGGCTAATTAATTAAGATGAGCTATTATCAGCAGGAGAAAAAAAAACATTTGTAGTGATAATCAAGATGGCCCATTTTAGACAGTTGACAAGAAGGTGTGAGGATACTTAACATGGGGAAATAGATTCAATATGTGTAATGACCCAGCCACTCCCAGTCTCTGTTCAAACCCAAGTTAATGGTATCTAGTTTGCATATTAATTCAAGCTCAGCAGTTTCTTATTGAAGTCTGTTTTTGAAGCTTTTCTGTTGCAAAATTGCCACCTTTAAGTCTGTTACTGGGTGACCAGAGAGGTTGAAGTGTTCTCCTACTGGTTTTTGAATGTTATGATTCCTGATGTCAGATTTGTGTCCATTTATTTTTTTGTGTACAGACTGTCCGGTTTGGCCAATGTACATGGCAGAGGAGCATTGATGGCACACGATGGAGCTTGCAATCTTTATCTATGTCATCCAAACTGATGACTTAGGGGCCAGCAAGCGCTCGCGGCCAGCGCGGGGCGGGCGGGGGGGGATGGCGTCATTTGGCTCCTTGCCTCGCCCGCTCGCCGGCATGCCCGGCGGAGCCTGGGGGAGAGCGGGACGCCGCCTGGAGCGCGCGGCCGCGCGGGTGCGTCCTTCCCGCTGCCCGCTCTGCTCGGCCGCGGGCGGCAGGTCGCAGGTCCGTCCCGGCCCCCGCCGCCTGTGGGCATGGCGCAGGAGCTCCGAGCTCCGCCGCCGCGCCTCCCAGGATGCCGGGCCCGGGCCGCGGGAAGGGGGACCCCGACTGGGGGAAGGGCGGCGCGCTCGCTCGCTGCTTGGGGCAGCCTACTTTGTAGAGCCGCCCCTGCTGATGACTTAGGTTTTATTAACTGGAACATTCTTGGGATATATTATAATAATATTATTACAGGAGAACCTTGGAATTCATAATGACCTGCCTGGATATAGAAATGGATAAGAAGCAAACGTGTAAGCAGTACCAGTGGTAGCAGTGTAATATTGCAGGAATGGATACCTCCCCCGCATAGAGCAAATAACTTTGCTTTCCTCTACAGTTTTTTTTTTTTTTTTGGAAGTTTCACAAACCCAGACATGACTGCTCTGAAATAGGGAAGACAAAGCAAGCTGAAGTCAGATTTTATTTAACCTGACCATTTAAAATGACTGTTTTCTTCTGTGGCTCTATTGATGGCTTTTGTTGTTGTTGTTGTTGTTAGTTATTTATAGTTAAACAATAACTTGCCTTAAGATCTAAAATGTTTAGGAGCCAGGAAAAGTTACGCCGTGATTATGTAAACTTCTTTTAGGTACAGCAGCCTAATAATTCCATCTTTAAAGATGCAGTCCCCTTTGGCATAATCATTAGCAGCAATCAAATAGGCCCTTAAAGAGAGGCTGCTACTTGGTATTTCACTAGTCTTTCACAGCAGGCAAAATGGAGGCACTAATTTGTAGGTTAATTATCTTTTGCTACTGCAATTCCTTGGGGTATACTATGTCATTGATAACACTGATACATAGGAGAGGCACTGGATGGTGGATGCCAACTAGGCAGTGCCGATATATATTTAATTTCAGATCCATAAACCATAGGAATAAACTTTGCTTTGTTTCCTTCAACATATTCCTTTGAGTACCTACTGCTAGAACCTGCAGGGCTGGAACCCAGGATCCTAGGGGTTGTGCGCCCCTGATACCTCTGCATGGCCACTAGAGACTCAGGCAGGGCTCCTAGGGGAGGGTTCTGCAAGACTGCGCTTGGCAGGATGTACCACCTAGCAGGAGCTGAGTGGTGGCCTCTCACAGCCCACTGATTGGCCGTTACCAGGATACCAGTATTAAAACCAGGGAAGCTGTCTGAGCAACAGCACAGACTACCTGCCTGTCTTGCTCTAGACCCTGCTTGCAATAGCCCCTAGAATCTGGCTTCTGACCCTGGTTTGTCCTCAACTTCACTATTGGATTGCTGCCTGTAACCTGGTGCCTGACCCCAATTTGCTGGTAACCTGACCCTGCCTGTTTCTCTGTTTGCCCTCTGGCCTGTCTCAAACTCTGACTTCCCCATGCCCGACTCCTGCTCTGATCATTAGGTATGACTGTCCTTGTCCCAGTCATAACACCTACTGTAGTTGGAAACAGTCATTTTTAGTTCTTGAAAGGTGAATTTGCCAAAATTAGGAGATCTGATATTTTCACAATACCTACTGGAACCTGTGTTCCACCAGTGAGAGGGAGAAGAGGAAACATAAGTGAAACCAACAAAGACAACGTTCATTTTATGCCTTCACTCACATGCTAAATCTAGATGGGATACCTCCACTGAAGCACCACCTTGTCTGCCCTCTACCTGAATCCTGGGGCACTCTTTCCATGTAGACTTGTATCTGCAGTGTGGTAGGGGACAAGAAATGGCACACACAGTGGTGCAGTAGCAGTTAATCTTCCACAGCCTGGAAGATGACACTGGAAGTAAGGATGGTCAGAAATAAAATCTCATAGGAGTTGTAGCTCAGTTGCCTCATGTTCCCATTCTCCTCTATGGGCTGGACTCCTGCATCAGATTACATCTCCCATCATGGGATTGCCTGGCCATGGGGCATCATGGGAGATGTAGTCCAACCTGGAAGTCTGGCCTGTTGAGAATGGAGACATGACACAACTGAACCACAACTCTGTGGTGTATTGAAAACTGTTAGAATAGTAGGCTGTCACTTTAATTTCTCAGGGGGTTTCTTGGTCCTGCTTGCAAGGTAGGGGCTCTGTAGGGAAGCATGCAATTTGGGTCTGCCAGCATTACAGTCAGTTTGCAAAACCCAGCCTCAAGCCAGGTGGAGTGAGTTGTGCCTCTTTGCCTTTGGAAGCAGCCTGCTTTGTCTCTCTGGTTTTTGGTTCTGGTATCCTGAGGTTTTGTATTTTAAGAAATAAAGTAATGTTAAATAGCAACCTTCCAGAAAGATAAAAACCATAAAATATTCTTACTTCTGTTTATATGCCATGAACATACATTCCCAGGAAGCACTGGGGCGGCATTTTCAAATTGAAAGGTTTCAGTTTTTCAACTAAAAACTGAAAATGTCCAGCGAAAGCAGACACTTTGAAAAAGTTTGTTTAATCGAAACCCAATTTTCCCTCAAAAACAGTTTTGATAGAAAAAAGTCATCCAGCCCTACCTAGAAGCCTGACTTCAATGGAACTGAACAGTAAAGAGCCAAGGGTGGGTTCTAGCTACCCAATGTAATAAAACATCAATTATATTTTTGGAAAAAAATTAATTTAAATTTTTATTCTTAAAATTATATTGTTTACTTTAAAAAAAAAACCTGGTTAAAATGAAATTTGGAATTTAACACAACATATGTTAAGGTCTAAATTTATTATCATCTCTTAAAATATTTAAATAAAAAAATAAATGTGCCGAATCCATGAGCCTTTATCAAACACTTTAGGTTAAAGGCTGTTTTTCTATATAAAGGAAGAATTAGGGGGGAAATATCTAACTTTTGAAGTCAAGCTTTATAAATATGGCACAATAGATCCTGTATTGTATTAAGGACTTGATCCAGGGGACTCATGGTCTGTGCTACTGAGTGCAAGAGACTGGGAAAGTCATCACAGGCATTGAGACCCAGCCTCTGACTCCAAGAGACACCATCCTGCATCTCATCAGGATGATCTACTGAGCCCATCTGGGGGGTATCTTACTTTTATTTTATACTGTCTCCCTACCTGAGCTCAGTTCTCAAATAATGAATATTTATGACTCCACGCACCCTGGAATCTCTTTCCAGCTCATGGAAAAACACTGAGCTGCCCAGTAACTACCAGGCATTGCTTCTGGATGATTGTGGGAGCTTCAAGTAAATGACCTTGCTCCAGCGTCTTGCATGTGTACACAGAGAGACAAACAAACAGAAATTTATTGATTTCTCAACTGCCTCCTTCTCTGTCCCTAAACAAATAAAATACTGATGTGCAAAAGACATATCCCCCAGTAGCAGGGGAGATGCCAAACTGCTGAAGAAGATGCTGCCATGACATGGGCATCTAATAATCACCTGTCAGTCATGCCAACCATAATCAATTTCAGGGCTGGAGGTGACCCATTCAAGCAGCACAAGTTTGCTGATGATGATTTAAGTCACATTACTGAACTGATAGATAAGCACCTGGAACAAGAGTTTGATGAAGAGCTAAATCAGCTTTTGACAACAGTAGCTTCATGGACAGGCACAGAAAGAATACTTTCTCCATTTGGACTAATTCATTCAAAGTTAAGAAATCAATTGGGAGATAAAAAAACAGGAAGAATTGTCTTTCTCTGAAATAAATGAATAAAAACGAGAAGGGAGGGGATGGGATCGACTAGTTTTAAATGTTTGAAGGACAGTCTAAGTAACTTGGGCCAGTGTCTCATTTTCAACAGTGATTAGGAACTTAAGACCTGTCACTTTTACTTAGGCGTATTTGAAAAATTTCCCAGGCTGACCTGAAATAATCAATTTCATTCACTGACTAATACCTCTGTTTAATAAATCATGTAGTTGTAAATGCGAAACATGTTTTGATGATAGAAGTTTATGTATTCAAAATATTTGTGTGTTTTGTTTAACAAAAATAAATTGCATATGCTGTGTTGTGTGTTTAATTAAATTCCAGTTACTATCTTAAGCAGCTTGACACAAATCATGACCAAAAAGTTTATTTAATAAACAAACTATGTGTCATTCACCATTTTCTAACTAACTACAAATGTACAATGAATAAGAATCTGAAAATATTAAACTATATAATTACTTAAATAAATGTACCCTAGCTAGCAAAAAGATGTACCAAATCTAGTGTAAAGGGTCTATTTAGTTGTTAAATCAACATGTTTTAATGATGGGCATATTCTGATTGGGTGACATTCTTAGAAAATAACTGAAGTTCAAATGGAAATGTTTATTAAAATCAAATATTTAAACTGAGGCTTTCCACTTGGTGATTTAAATCGCCTTGATTTAAATCAATCCACACACAAATCTGAAAAGAAGACATTTCCAAGTCTTTCCATGATAGGCCATGCAATAGGCACTGACATCTGAATTGTTTACTGTGGTGACATACATGTTGCACATACAGCAATTCTATCCATGGCATTTAGGTGTAAGAAAGCCTCCATTATAAGGAATTTCTGTAAAGGTATCTATACACCCATTGTGCAACTATTCATGTGTATAGAATAGTGCTCTCTGCTGGATGGGGTTAGACCTATTCCAATTTCTAGGGTCATATTGCCCTCTAGTGGGAGCCCCACAGACAGGTTGTATTCTTTAATACTAGGGGCCAGGTGGCCTCATTATTCTCTCACTGGCTTAACATCATTGATTCAAATGGCATTATTCCTGCTTTTCAGAAAATTCAGGTTCACATACATTTAAATGTTTTGCAAAAAGAGTTTGTTTTCAATGAACTTTTTTAATTTTCAAAAGAAAAAAAATGAACTGACATGGAAATTCTCATTTCTGATCGACACTTTCATTTTGCTTTTTTGAAATAGAATGAAATGAAAATGTCAGTTCAAAACAAAATGAGATTAAAATTGTTTCATTAAAAAAATACTGAAAATAATTGAAATATCTCACAAAAGTTGGGAAGGAGTGATTTCATTTAAAATTTTTCATGGAAATAAAATTTAAAATTTTTTATCAGCTCTAATAGTCATTGAGAATCACCAGACGGACTGTTCTGATTTTGAGGAGTTTGTCCTGCGTCCCGACCAGCGTACGGTTGGGTCACCATTTGTCCTGATATTTTGTTTCCTGGTCTTCAGCGGCAATTCAGCAGAGAGTCCTTCAGTCACGGATGGTCTTCGGCGGTATTTCAGCGGTGGGTGCTTCTGTCTTTGGGGGCAAGGTTTATTACCTGCTGCTGAAATACCACCGAAGACCATCCGTGACTGAAGGGGGTCTCTGCCAAATTGTCACTGAACTCCAGGACGGGTGAGTGTAAAAAAAAAAAAAAAAAGCCCCCCTGCGGCGGTCTCAATATTTTCCCCTTAACAACATCTAGTCACCCTAAATCACCATAACAGCACAACATTAGGATTAGGCCAGTGTTATTTTGTATGATCGCATTTCAAACTAATTAGACACTAATTTAGGTACTGGAATTTTTACTTGAAATTGAAATGAGTTATTACAGAGTTTCAGCTCCAGCTCACAGTCTCAAACTGCTAGTGGCAGTGGTATCTTCATTTATATTAAAGTGAGGATAAAATTACACACAAGATCAAGTGATAGTCAGACACAGAAAAAACAAAAGAATAAAAATGGGAAACCAAGCACAATGATGCAGAGGAATGCCTTCAGGCGATCATAGCAGTAACATGTTTTACTTTCATTTACTTGAGAGAATGAGTTCACAGCCTGAAAATTGGAACAACCAGGTTAGCTTGTTGGACAACCAGATTTGAAGTTTTAGCTGCCTGTGGGCAAATGATCAGAAAACATTCCTCCCCTCTCCTCTGCCCCTCACCCGCCACCCTCCAGCCTGGTGGCCATGCATATTTAAGCTTTATCATATCAGGAAACCAGCATACAAATCTCTCCATTTGAATGAGTGCAGATTGATTTCTAGCAACATCAGACAGCAGATCAAGAATTCTTGATTTGACAAGTTGTAGGTCAAAGCACATCAAAGAAAGGATTTGCTTTCTCATGTGCTTTCCCTGGTGGGGAAGCATAATTCAGTAACCTCTAAGAAGCACATGAAGTTACTGCACAATTTGTTTTAGAAGAAGACAACATTCCTGGGCTGTAAATATACTCGAATTGCTAAATATATTTATAATGAAAATGGAGATAGAAATACACATTCAATTATTTTAAGTCTATTTATTTTATCCATTTTCAAAAGGATTTTTTTTATTATTATCGAGCTGTCTTTTGTAAACTTTGGCAGCTTGTAATTTTATATTCTTGTTCAGCATGTTTGAGTCCTTCTGCGCCTGGGTAGCTTGACCTTGTGTTTTCACTACGTCACTGGCAGCCAAGCTGTGGCGGAGGTGCCGAATGACTCATAGATTTCTAAATTGCAGACCACTGCCACTCATTTTCAATACAATACATGGCCCATAAAGATTAGACCATACTGTACTCTGATATGGTCAGCATGGCCTGGCTCCACTGCATGCTGGGACATACAGTCGCTATCGTCTGCCCCTCTGTATAAAGATGGCTGTAATGTACTCCAGTTTGTCTACATTAGGTGTCAAGGAGGGTGTGGTAATATCTTTTTTATCGGACCAACTACATTAGGTGAAAGAGACAAGCTCTTCTTCAGGTCTGGGAAAGGTACACAGAGTGTCATAGCTAAATACAAGGTGGAACGGATCGTTTTCGCATAAGGAGTTAACATGTTGTAAGAGACCATTCAAGCTGAAGTGGGCAATTCACACCTTCATAGCTGCAGGGTGAAGGATGGTTAGTGGGTTCCAGATTATTGTAATGAGCCATAAATCCACTGTCTTTACTGAGTCTGTGATTTTTAGTGTCCAACGTAGTTATTAATTTAAGGCCCCAGGCTTATTTTTATGACCAACGTGGTTACAAACACACTACAAACAAATTAGGTGTGACATTTGTCAGTCCCAGTGCAGGCCTTGCTTAGGAAAGGTTTGGGTGTTCCTGTATTTTCCATAGGCTTCTTGAGTTGTCAGATGTGACCTGACCATTGAGTGTAGTTTGTTGCTAGCACAAAGGATGACCTTGTTTAATGGAAACTCTAACACATTAAAGGTGAAGAATATTGATGAAGCAATAAGGCTGTTTTCTGTTTCACAAAATGCATTTATACATTAATTTACCGCTCACCTGCAGTTCCAAGTGTGCAGTTTAAAACATTGCAAAAGTTTCAGTGATAGGTTTTATGATTATCAAATCAAGATTTTGTCACCTTCTGGATGTTTCTGTCACTAATCCTGTATATTTTTATTGTCAACATTCAGTCTTTCCGAAAAATTAGCTATCTAAAAAGTAGTAGTAAAACAACAGTGAAAGGGATTTGTCTTTACCTCGAGTATATTTCTGGAAACAAATAGTTTTAAACAAGGGAGAGGAGATTTGCAAGAGGATTGATTCATCCACTAGAGAGTTATTTCTTTTTAATTGTGTCTGTGAGACAGTTTAGGAACGTGATTGTTCAGTTACTACCTGTGAATTTTGCAAGTATTAAAATGGACTGGGAAATATAAAGTGAAGGAGTTGCATCCTGTCTGAAATGAGATTGTTTTTTGTTTAATCTGTAATTTTAGTGACTCATGAACAGCACCCATACATTTTCATGCCTTATTTTTCTACATACTAACAATGGCTTGTTGTCTTTTTGAGCCAGTGCAAAGTTACATATGGCAACTTTTCATTTCAGATGCTGATTGGTGCCAAAAGCAATTAGCAAAGCATTTGTCAAAAACGGTATCTCAATTCAAGGGGCAAGCATAGTTACTGTGATGCTGAGCTGCCCAATAAAAGTTAGTTACAGTACAGAGAAACCGTTCACTTATTAGAAATGTGCAGGTAACATGGCAAAATAAGATGCTGGCAGGTACTAAAAAAAATAAAAATGAAACTCTGAGTGGTTTTCCAGGTAACACATGCCTGAAATAAGAAAAAATTGAAATGTTGTCTTGTTTTTTGCACAACAAATGTAAGATATGCACAGTGAAATTTCCAGGAGATGAGCTTAGCAAAACTCCTAATTGAGTTAGCAGGAGGTTTCATTTAGAGCAAGAACCTCTTCATTCAAGCCTCAGTGGAAGTGAGCAGTACAGAAGGTATTCAGCTATTCCAGGCACCAGATGGGGAACACTGATATCTGATTAAATTTGCTGTAGTGTCTGGCCACCAGCTGGCAGACAACAGAAATGATAACAGTTAACCTGCAAAGATTTTACTACCTCTGAATAATGAAATTCATACCTGTGCAGAGGGCTTCTGTGCTACTTAAGTCACTATTAAACCCTCAACATAAGGGCTACCCTAAGTAAGACTGTAAGTATTCATAAGGCACCCATTCACTGTGGCACCTGGGCAGGATATTCATTCATCGATAGTGCTAGGGCTCATCGTTTTCTCGTACAAGTGCCAGGGAACCTCACTTACTGAGCAAAGAATTTTATGCGTTCATAACATTCGGGGTTTGGACAGCTGGCTCAAATACCAGTGCTAGCCAAAAATTTTCTACGCACATTTTTGTTGAAAAGATGGGCGATGAACCTGAAACATATTGAAGAAAAATGTTGTACTGTTTTGTTAACTATCTCTATGAAATACAAAGGTGGCTCTCTCCCTTTACACCTGCTGGATTCTGGGGAGAGCTGGATGAAATACATATAGACACATTTCACAAAAAAAACTCACAAACACACACCAAACCCCACCTAATCCACAACAGAATCTTTTCACATCTCCAGAAAATTTCATTTTTTTTTCATTTTTTGAATTTTTGTTCATCCCTCCATTTTCCCAGTCCCCATTTTGCCTTTGAAAATTATGGAAGGGAAGGGGAGGGAGAGAAAAAAACAGAAAATCTAAAAACCAATTATATAGATATAATTTTTTCCATTATAAGATTGTTCCCTAGAGTGTTTTTCGTAATGTTTTACCTAGATCTAAAAGTCCCATGACATGAGATTTCCACCATTTTCCTTGGAAGCCATTCAGCAATTACAAACTCACTTCAAATTAATAATACAGGTTTTTAAATAGGTCAACTAAGTTATTTTTAATGCATTATCCATCCTTACATTTTAAAAGGCAGACATAGAATTTGAAGCTTGACAGTATATTGAAAGCCAATATCAAATTAAGCCTCTGGAGCCTACAAACATTAGGGCGATTCATGAGAGTACATATAAGCCTGTGATAAGTGTTTGCAGAACTGGGGCCTAGTTCTGATATTGCTAGACGTTCTGACTTACAATGAAGTTTAAAAAAATCTGCAAAAATCAAAGCTAGAAATAAAAACCTCTGTTAGAAATGGGTAAGTATTACATGAGTGCAGAAAAACTGCCTTATGGTTCCTGCGGCTCGGCTTGTCACTTGTTCAATAATAAGAACTAGCCCTGCAGTGATGGTATCAAAACCTGAAATTTCTGTGTTGTGGTCAGAGCTCTGCTAGAGTAAGAACAGGCAATAATGTTAAGTCAGTTGCAACCTTAGGTCTCTTTAAAATATTGACAATTTGATGGGAAATCTTGCCAGGCTTTTGTGAAACGGAAGTCTTTCTGGGTTCCCTGATCTATTTTGCCTCCTTCCTCTTACATTTACTGTCACCATCCACTTACAAAAGCAAACTGTGGACTTAATGGATTGGAGTAACTCCTGGGAGTGCCTATCCCATTCACGATATGTGCCCCATGGCCTCTGATGCTAACCAGAGAAGCACACTGGGAATCAGCCCATTGGTGCACTCCATTAGACTGGAGTGGGTAGGCTGAACCCTGTACCTCTTCTCCTTATGGATCTGGCAGGAAATCTATCAAAGAACTGCATTTATACTATTGCAACCTTCAAAAGTCTGCCTTCTTAAATCCAAATGAAGTGCTGATTGCAAACAAAACCTGAATTAACAGGAGGCACCATAGCATACTAATGCAGCTGTGCTTAAGATGTCTTCAGCCTGCAAAAGAAGAAGTTTCCATTTCCACATGGTTTCTCCTAGGGATATTCTGGATTAATTCGCTAGTATAACTCTCCTGGTGTAACTCAGTGACTTTAGTGGTGTTACATCAGGGTGTAATTTGTCCCATTTCCCCCTTATGATAAATGAAGAAAAATAAACTCTTCTTAATCTATTTGTCTTAAAGAAACTCAAATATTTCGAATACCCTCAACAGAAGTAGAGGAATGGTCTATTATTTAGACCAATAGTTCAGGACTGGGGAGACTTGTGTTCAAATCTCTGCTTTACCACATACTTCCTATATGATCCTGGACTAGTCACTTAATGCTGGGTTTTTAGGTGCAAAGGAGCACCAAACTGGAATTTTCAAAAACACCCAAGTCCAGATCCTCAAAGATATTTAGGCTAGAGGTCTGCTCTGGCCTCACTTTTAGGCCCAACCTGGACTCAAGCCTGCCTGACCCAATCTGAGTCAGAGAGGGTCTAGTTATGTTCTGATCTGATTGTGACCCTTCCTCTCAAAGCTGAGTAAGCGCCACTGCCGCTGCCTCCTTCCTGTAGGGCTGGTTCTCCGACTCCTGCCTGTGGGGTCAGCATAGCAGTGGCTGTGTGCCCCGCTCCTGTCAGCTGCCACCGTACCAACCCCATGGGCAGGTGGAGGAGAGCTGACCTGACCTGAACCTGAGAAGATCCGCTTGTTTTTCCACTTGACCTGACCGGACTTGACACTTCTAGTTGGATCCCATTGGGTTTGGGTCAGGTTGCAGGGCTCCAACTTAGGTGCCTAATTTTCATTGTTTTCAATAAAGTTTGTAGGCACTGAATTCCCACTGATTTCAATGGAAGTTAGGCAACTAAATATCTTTAACTCCCATTGACTTCAATACCTAAGTACCTTTAAAAATTTGTACCTTAGACTTTCTGTGCCTCAGTTCCCCATCTGCAGAATGGGAATAATTGCACTACCCTGCCTCGCTGTTATGAAAAATAAATACATTGAAGAATGTGAGGCATTAAAATACTACGGTAATGGGGGCTCTCTAAATAATTTAGATAGAATAAGTCATACCTAGTGCAAAAGAAATAATTCTCTTAGCTCTATACATTTCTCTAAGAAGAGGATCTCTGCTATTCTGTCCTCCTTTTACAACATCTCAGTTTATTAGAAAGCATTTGGAAGTACAACAGTAAGGTTAAACACACTTCAAAAACCGTCATCCTGATAAACAAATTTAAAGTTTATATTTTATTCCTATTTTGTTAGCATGTTAACGTTAATAAAGTAACTTCTGTTATATCCTCACCAATTAATTGTGGTTATCACCAGGAGTCAATTAACTAGTGTACTTCACAAAGCACATTTACAGATATTTTGTGTTTGTAACTTATTTTTCATTAAATCAACATGGTAAAGCAGCTCTTCCTTTCAATCCTGATACATGCTAGCAACTTGCCAAGCTTTTTAACAATCAAAGAGTAGATTAGATAGGACCCCTGTGCTGATGATAAAACATTCTCCGCTATGTGCTAGTTGGTAATAAATGAGAAAGGAGGATATGCTGCAATATAGTCCTCACAATATCATTTATATATACCAATATAAATAGCACACCTGACATTCTTTCCCCCTCCCCACCACAATTTGAAATGCTAATAACAAACATGAAATTCTAGTGCAAGGTACAAGGACCTGAGCCAATACCCATCTGTGCATGTGAGTATTTTCTCACATGAGTAAGTTACTTATGTGCACAGGTGTTTGCAGGCTCAGATGCTAAGTATGCCTTATCAGGCCCTAATCCTACAACTGAGTCAGAGCAGGACAACTACAGTGAAGTCAATGCAGTTTCATACAGATCTGTCCAGGTGCGATAGTAGCATTGTTCTATATGGAATAAACAAACTACTGTTAAGCCAAACAACTAAAGGTAAGTCATGATGGTATTAATCTGTAATTATTATTTTTGCTTTAAGGACTAGCTCCTCATCTGGTGTTAACTGAGGTATCTCCATTAACATGAAAGGAGCTACACCAATTTATACCAGCTGAGGAGCTAGTCCTACTTTTGAAGTTGGAAATAAAGTTTTCATTGTGTCTTTAAAAATAATAATAAAATATATAAAAGCAGCAAAGAGTTCTGTGGCACCTTGTAGACTAACAAATGTATTGGAGCATGAGCTTTCGTGGGTATGCATCTGACGGAGTGGGTATTCACCCACGAAAGCTCATACTCCAATACATTTGTTAGTCTATAAGGTGCCACAGAACTCTTAGCCTGGATCTGTAAAAGCGGCAAACACGGCTACCCGTCTAATAAAATATATGATTTCAGTGCAAAGAATACAGTTATAATTCAGAATTTTTCCTATTTTAAGACATTAAAAAATAACATGGGAAAGAATTCCTAAAATATATTATACAGCATCAATCAATAGTCTTTACTTTAAAAGGGGGGCATTTCAGACTAAACATATTAGGTACAAAGAAAAGCTCACAGTATGTATTTTTTCTGCATAATATTTCATTGTGATATTTTAGTTTTGCAGCCAATGTTCCTGGTGAAAGTTTGAAGACTTTCTGTAGTGTTTGGCTATATACCCTTTAATATAGTGAACAAAACTACAGCACTTATGCTTTGAAAGTGATGATAGTTGTCATTTTTTAAATCTGCCTGATCACACAGAATGTACTGCAGCAGCTTCCATACAAAGAAGCTATTGTAAACTAAGATAAATATGTAAAATGAATACCTACATCCTTTTCATTTAAAATATATTTAAATGAGTTCTAAACCCACTATCTATATATAGGGATTATTTGAAATATCAACCAAACCTTGGTTATTGTTTCTTTTTAAATAGCTTCACAAATAAAAGGAAACATTTAAAAAGAAAAAAAAAGCCATGTTACCCTATCCCTATGTTTCAATCATATAAATGTTATTTCCGATGTGGTGTCAGATATTGACCATCTGAAACTTGATAAATCAGAAGACAGATTGCAGGAGAGCTCTATGTGTTTAAGTATCAAGCTGATCCATAACTTTCACACCAACCAGAAACCATTTATTGTGAGTGCTGTCCAGAATATATCCTGACAGTTCAGTAGGAGTTTCAGTGCCATTTATTTTCAAATCAATACTCAATTACTAAGAGGAAGATTCACTCCCTTACCCATTTTCAAGATGAAATTATGGACTAGAGCTATAACACTTAGTCAAGGCACGCCACTGTCCATTAACTCATGATGCTACCAAAAAAACATCCAGATACTTTATTAAAGCTCAGACTTTTTTCTGCTTTTAATTAATCATTGTGAAAAAGGCCTTTCACATTGTGACTGATGACCAGGGAAAACAATTTTCTCCTAACTGCCTTTTAATTTTAACTCTGGGAGTGCTCATTGACTGAATCTCACAACAACCCATCAATGCTAGTTTTTAATGTGTTTTCTCCTTTGTTATTGAGAAGAATGGAGTGGCAATGAGGCTTTGTGCTCCTCTTCATAACTCAAGTAATTGATTCAGTAAATGCTTCACATTTGCTGCTGGATAAAAAGTGCTGTCAATGTAGATAGTAGGTCCTATATAAATTACTCCATTAACAGGAAATAAAGCTATTTACAGTTCTAAAGTGTAAGCTGCTTTAAAAGAAAAAAAAAGGAATCTCGCTTCTTACACATCTGTGCGGATTTCTTGCTATAAATGCTAGTAAAATGATAAAAAGAATCAGAAAAATATTAGTAAACCAAGACTCAGGTCACTCAGGAAAATTAATCTGAATTAAGTAAAGGTGTGAATTTAAAATGGATTAGTCAAACTGCATTAAACCCCTGTGTGGATGCCCTCATTCAGAATGAAAGTGGCCTTATGTGGTTTATCTTAGTTCACTTTCAGGCCACTTTCATTCTGAATGACAGTATCCACACAGGGGTTTAATATAATTTAACTAATACACTTTAAATTCACACCTTTAGTTAATTCAGATTAATTTTCCTGAGTATACTAATGTAGACAAGCCCTAGAGTGCCAATCCTGAAAAGGTGTATGCACATGAGCAGTACTGCAGACTACTCACATTGGTAAAGTAGCTCCTGTGCAAAAATATTTGTACAATCAGGGACTAAATAGTAGTAATAGTTTAAATCTTATATATCAATCTTTTTTTTTTGTCTTCTTTTGTCATCTGTGGGATGTCGAGCTGGAAAGATATTGTCTGTCTAGTCAATGATATAAGGAACAGTTTGCTTTTCTATAAAAATTTAATTTTCATCTGTTGAGGAAACTTAAATAGCATTTTGAAGATATTTAAGGGAAAAAGAGATGCATTTTATATACTTCCAACAGATTTGCATTATCTGCTACTTTGTAGCATTTTGCAAAAGACAGTCACTTACTGTCAATCCTTGACAGTGAAATCCAGTAAGTGCACACCTGCTAAAAGCAATGCTATCACTAAAGTTTGAGACATAGTAGTAGTACAATGCTACATGCAAACACAGCAATCTTGTTATATGTAGAAACACTGAAATAAAAAAAATAGATGACATTTTTGGTATTGTTTTATTTTGGGAACCAGCAGAGAAGACAGCTGCAGAGGGAGCTGATGGACAGACAGCTGTCTGACGTGGTGGCTTTATTGTTCTGGCTAATAATCTGAAACTAACACAAAAGTGAGGCTTTGCACTGTGGAATGGGGAACAGGGCCACCCAGAGGATTCTTGTACTCACCGGGTGGCGCTCCGAGGCTTCAGCAGCATTTCAGCGGCGGGTCCTTCACTCGCTCCAAGTCTTTGGCTGCACTGAAGGACCTGCTGCCGAAGACACGGAGTGAGTGAAGGGCCTGCTGCCAAAGTGTCACCAAAAACCCAGAGTGGATCGTGGGGCTCCTGCGGGGGCTGGGGCAAATTGCCCCACTTGCCCCCCCACCCTCCGGGCAGCCCTGGTGGGGAAAGCACAGAGCCCTCTGATCATTTAAAGGGACAGGACATCACATTCCTCCACACTACTTTAAAAAAAACTTTCCAAACACATATACATTATCATTTACATGGCTAACATGAAACACTATACAAACTAACTAAAATGTGTGGGTGGACTAACAGACTACTAGATTGCAAGGGATTATTCTGTCCTGGAAAAGCAGGGGCTGATCAGGTCAGTTCCCAGCTGGGACCAGAGCTGTAAGGAAGGTGCTCCTTGCTGGAGCTCAAGGGAGAACCAGAAAATTGGTTCTGGTGGCACTGGCATTTAGTAAGGGAGAAGAGGAACAGAGACCTTCAGCCATGAGGTAAGAGTGAAGAAGAAGGGGCTAGATGGGCAGCCCAGAAAAAAACAGTAGCAACTATTACAGAAAGCAGCCCATAGTTGCTATTTGTATGGTTGCTGGGTTGGGACAAGCGGAGTAGGGGGCAGGACCTAGTCATCCCAGTGGTGAAGTGGCCAAAACCCCAAGAAGGGGACACATTTAGTTTTGAAGCCCAAGCACAGGGCGGAAATTTCAAGTGCTCAAGGACAGGGCTGAAGACTGCAGTGGGCCAACTATTTGTTGAACTCTGTTTCCCCCCTGGAAGGGGACTGAAATGAAGGAGCAGCCTGGCTGGAGAGCTGTGGCAATAGGAACGATAAGGCAAAGAGTCTCCAGAGAGAGAGTCTTGGGGGCCCTGCTCTATACGATGGCAGACATGGACTTAAAGCTACCCCAGGAGGGGCTGAGGACTGAGCCCAGAGATGGGGCTAAAGACTTTAACAAGGGCACAGGGACAGGCCCTGTTGGACTTTCTACGAGGAAGGGGGTTGTTCATGCCTATTGACTGTGTCTGACTTGACCAGAAGGCTGAGCCACTGAAAACCCATGCTGTTAGCTGGTGGGGGCACTGGGACCAGAGAGAGAGTGAAAGACAAAGTGCAGGTTTGCACTCAACTGACAGGAGGCACTCATGAGAGGTGAGTGTGCCCCCTCACAATAAGTGTTCTAAACACCAAGAATAGTCAGTGGTAAGGAATCAGCTGGATCTGATACCAAAAGTTTCTTCCACCAAGTTGTCAAAATTAGGAGTTGTAATGGAAGGAGGTTCTACTGGAGCACAGAAAATCCTACTGGGACATCCTCAAACTTCATAACTAGTCAAGGCCGCAATTGGTCCATATGTCATTCTGATAAAATATCATCAGATACTTTTACAACAAACAAAACAGTTGGTCCTGTGCATTTTTACAAGTAGTCCATCAACAAGGTAAAATATCTACCATACAGTTAGATATGAAATTTCCAAATTCCAAAGATAATGCCAAGGATTTCTTAATCTACTTGTATAGTTATTAGGAGTAGAGAGTGTTCATGATGCAAAGGAATTGGTTTCTCAATGCCATTATGAAAATCATAGGAAAGAACTGCACACACTCAGTATGGTGAAACCTCACTAACCAATTGCAATGGTAGCAAAGCATCAAAATGTGTAAGAACTTTGGCTGATGTCAATAGTTCCTTTGTTT
The DNA here is from genome assembly GCF_016161935.1 of Mauremys reevesii. NCBI lineage: Eukaryota > Metazoa > Chordata > Testudines > Geoemydidae > Mauremys > Mauremys reevesii. Next base: position 24,697,560 of record NC_052624.1, read on the forward strand.
CCTTAAATGCACATTCACACTCTTTAGTCCATTTCCATTTTTTTCTTTTCTTGGAACAGTTCATGTAAAGGTGCCAATAATGTCATCAGATTAGGCAGAAATTTACCATAGTAGTTAAGCTGTCCTAAGAATGAACATAACTGTGAGATGTTCTCTGTCAATGGCATTTGAAGAACTACCTTCTCTTTCTCTAGTGATTTCCTTAAGCCCATGGCATCAATTATACGTCCAAGGTATTGAACTGAAGGTTTGAAAAACTCTAATTTGTCTTGACTTACTTCCTATCCATGGTCTTCCAAACATTGCAAGACAGAGTCCAAATGTCAAAGATGATCCTCTTGATCCTTTCCTGTAACTAGGATGTTATCCAAAGGGCACTGAATTCTATTCAGTCCCTTCAGAAGCTCATCCGTGGCTTTCTGGAACAAAGCACTTGCTAATGTGATACTGAAAGGGAGCCTATTGTAACAATCTTTTTTGTGTGTTGATTGTGAGATATTTGCAAGATGCTGGATCAATCTCCATCTGTAGGTATGCACTGAGCAAATCCAATTTACTGAAATGCTGTCAGCCACTAAGAGTAGCAAACAAATCTTCAATATGAGGTAGGGGATACTGATCTCCACCTAAAACCGGATTCAATGTCACTTTGAAATCTCCACAAACTGAGACTGAACCATCCTTCTGAATCACTGGTATCGTAGGCGTAGCCCAATCATTATGTGAAACTGGTGACAAGACTCCAACGTTCACTAAATGGTCCAAGTCAGCATTCACCAGAGTCTTCAGAGAATAAGGCACAACTTTGTGCTTGCAATATTTTGGCTGATAGTCAGACTTAGCTGTGAGCTTCACTAACACATTGCTCTTATGTCCAGGGTCTTTTTCAGTATTTCTTGAAGATGTCCAGATGCTTTATCGTTACCTTGACCTTGGTACAATTCACCTTCAGCTTCTCAAACCAAGATCTGCCAAATAATGGTATATACTTTCCTTCAGTCACATACAATGGCAAAATGAGTGTCCCGCTGTATCTAAATGTCTATTTGATTACCTACATTCTGATCTGAGCATCTACTTTAGGTGCTCCAGTTTGAAAATTGGAGGTTCTCAACTTAATAAATCTATATGTATAAGAAAGAAGACTTATAAGAGTCTGCCATATGCAAGTATGATTATTTTGTGAAATGTAAAATAAAATAAACAAAATGCTGTTGTTTGGGCTCACATGCTCCCAGACAGGGGTGCCATCCATGCAGTGGTCTGCATCTCCTGTCTGGGAGAGTGCAAGCCACTTGCACACACTAGCATGACCAGGGACTGATGCAGGTGAACCTGGTGCCTGCCCCAGTGGGCAGGTCTGGGGGTGGTACAGCCATGTTGAAGGAGCTGCACGTGCAGGGTGCTGGCGCCTGCAAATGGCAGCCTGGTATGCAGCTGCTTTCACCGCTGAGGTTCCCAGTAGAGCCCTGCAGCTGCACAGATATCCCATCTATATCCACAAACATCCGCATCTATGGATATAAATTTTGTATCCATGCAGGGCTCTACAGTTTTTTGACTCAAAAGCATCATGAGATGAAGTATCCACCATGTCCCTTGATAGTTTGTTCCAATGGTTCATCACCTTCACTGTTTAAAATCTGTGCTTTATTTCCAGTTTGAATTTGTCTGGCTTCACCTTCTAATCATTGGTTCTTGTTATACCTTTTTCCACTAAAGATCCCCTTTAATACCCAGTATTTCTGCCCAGTGAAGGTACTTGTACATTGTAATCCTCTCAAGCTTCTTTTTGATAAATTAAACAGATCAAGCTCTTTAAATCTCTCAATGTAAGGCATTTTCTACAGTTCTTGAATTGCTTTTATGACTCTTGAATGCACCATCTCCTGTTTTTCAACACCCTTTAAAAATGTGGACACCAGAACTGTACACATTAGTCCAGTATCAGGCTCACCAGTGGTGTATACAGAGGCAAAATCACCTCCTTACTCCTAATCAGTAGTTCTCTGTTAATACATCCAAGGATTGCATTAGCCCTGTTTGACATAATATCATACTGGGAATTCATGTTGAATTCCTTGTTCACTCCGACCACTGCATCCTTTCCAGAGTCACAGCTTTTCAGGAGATAGTCACTCATTCGATAGGTATGATCTAGATTTCTTGTTCCTAGGCGTATAATTTTGCATTTGACTATATTAAAATTAATTTTGTTTGAATGGGATCAGCTCATCAGATCGTTCTGTCTGAGTGCCCTGTCCTCATTATTATTTACCATTCTGCCAATCTTTGTGTCAAGAGTACTTTTACATTTATTTCCTGATCATTGACAAAAATGTTGAATGGCATCAGGTGTACTGCATGGGGAAATCTTGGTGGATAAGTGAATTGCCTGGACCACTACTGGTAGCTGGAATATCAATTATCATACTTATTGCTAAAAACAGCTAAGTCAGTAGGCCTTTAGTGAGCCCATGAAGCAGCCTTAGCATAACTAAGCTGGGAAGGGAGTAGGTCTGAGCAACCACAAGAAGGGAGCCTTTTCCTGCATCCTGCCTGAAAAGATCTCTATTGAAATTGCTGAGAAATGTGTTTTTTTAGAAAACAGAAAGCTTATCTACATTTGCCCTCTGGGATGTGTTTGTCATGAGGACCTTGCAAAAATACATGTGTCTTACAGTCTTACAGTCTTGCTTAATCTTTGAAATTGCTTGCTTAACAAGTTTTTTTTGTTTGTTTGTTTTTGACCGACATGTACTTGTCATACTAATGATAAATAAAGGGAGAGAAGTTTGGGTTAGTTGGTTCGTTTAATGGACACAGCTGAGCGTCCCCAATGGCAGATGGAAGATGGGCCTTTGGATGTCTGTCACTGTACCACTCAAAAACCGCTCCAGACTTCGGTATTTATTTGAGGGTAATGGTGTTTTACTAACCTGTTGCAGACTTTTATAAGTGCTTGAGACTAAAAGCGTATCTCTAAGTGAGAGCACTCTTGTATTGTTTGTGCCAACTATCTATCAATCGGATCGCCATGTCCCCATTTATTTCCTGCCACTCCCTCTTCAAGAGTAAAAGTTACTAAGAGTTTTGGGTTCAGAGAACCTGGCTAACACTACTATTGATCCCTGCAGCACCCATTAGAAGCACTCCCATTTGATTATGGGAGTGCTTCTGTTTGTCATATTGAATATAATCAGATCATGATCACTGCTCCCTACGCAACCATCAACTTCCACTCCAGTGTTGAGTTCATCTTTCTCGGACATAATGAGGTCCAAAATAGTTACCTTGTGGTGGTTGCAATCTAAGTTCCCCGCATCCTATTAGTGTTGCTCAGGTGCTAAGGGAACCCACCTGGGGACCTGCTGCAGCCGGCAGAGGTGCACCCCTCCCCCAGTCCCAATGTAGTCCGGCCCCCAACCTGCCATGACCCGGCCCCAAACCCAGCCGGCCCAGCCTGGACCTGGCCTGTACCCAGGGCAGTGCAGCGTAGCCTGGCCCCATCTGCAGCTGGGGTGGCCCAGCCCAAACCCAGGCAGCCCAGCCCAGACCTGTCACTCCTCCCTGAACCCTGCCCCAACCCGGACCTGTCACGGCTGGGGCACCTCTCCCCGAAACCAGCCCCGGACCAGATCTGTGGGGAATGGGGGAGGGGCACCTATCTTGTGGTGCCACCCATAGAGCTGCTGCAGAGGGGAGAGGTGCCTCTCCCCCCCAGCCCAGGTGCTGCTGCAGAGAGAGAGCTGGGGGGAGTCCTCTTGCCCTGCCGTTGCCCTCCAGCAGCGTCTTGCATTCCACACCCCTCATCCCTGGCCCCACCCCAGAGCCCACATCCCCAGCTGTAGACCTCCCCCCTACTCCCACCCCAATCCTCTGCCCCAGCCCTGAGTCCCTCATCCCTGGTCCCATCCCAGAGCCTGCACCCCCAGCTGGAGTCCTCACACCCCTGTATACCCCAATCCTCTGCACCAGCTCTGAGCCCCCTCCTACACTCTGTATCCCTTGGCCCCACCCCCACCACATGAATTTTGTTATGTACACCAATATGAAGGTGATGTGTGACACATCACCTTCATATCGGTGCACTTAACAAAATTCATTCTGCACATAGGTGAGAAAAATTAGAGGGAACACTGGTTGCAGGAATTATTTTGTGGTAGAAAATCATCTATAATTTTTAGCGACTCAAATGATAATTGCTACTGGATGCATGAAACCTCCAGCATGTATCTCCCTTAATGAAGTCCCCCATAATAATGCAAATTATCTTTCCCCACATTACAGACAGATGCTTAAGGAGTAATTGACCCTCTTCTCTAGTTTGATGTGGTGGTCTTTAACAGCCCCTGTCAGTACCCTTCCTGGGCTTAGCTTTTCAGAGCTGCCCAAGGATAAAAGCATTATATAAATTAGCTTTCTGTCTCCTGCATGTCACAACTTCCTATACCAGACTTATCTCTCTTGACAAACCAGCTCTGTTCTCTGGCTGCATGGAGTTTTAGGCCACAAAGACCTTTTAAAATTCTCTCCTATTTAGCTAAGTAAGCACTCAACCCTTGTGTTAATAATAGAAACACTAAGTATATTCAATATGACCATGTTTAATACCCATGAGTCCAATACCCATAAATAAGAATTATGAGCCTGATATAGAACAGTTAAGTGAGATCTCCTGGAATGGGGTTAATTGTGAACGGCCACACCCCGATGGCTTATTATGTGTCTGCTACCAAGGTCATAGCATCCCATCTGAACAGTTATCAGCTTCTGTGATGTATTTTAGTGAGAGTCCTGCATCGTTTCCATGGACAAGCAGTCATGGATGCTGCTTTCTGTGGGATTAGTAATGCCCACTGTACATCAGTTCCCTTAGAAACCTGTGTGAAATTTGTCTAAGTTAAATTCTCACATTTATTACTGTGTTACCATGGCAATCCTCAGGTAGCTCTGAAACTGATTGCATCATTCAAGTGAACTTGGTCACCTTATCCTAAATTGTTAAGTTTAAAGGCCAGAAGTTCACCATCTGACAATGTAGTTTTAAAGCTTTTAACAAGCAGGAAAATCTACATCATGTACAGCAGTGAGGAATATTAGAGGCTAAAAAATCTTGGCCATTTCCTTTAGCAAGAACTTTTGTTGCTCCATCCCTCCATTGCCCCACACTCACTGACTTTGAAATAAAAATTGCAACCCAAAAGTATTATTTTAAAATCAAAATTCTCTTGAATAAACGAGATAAAACAGATACACTGTATTGTTAGTGTATTGTTCCAAATTATTAGCTGTCAAGGAAATGATTACATGTTATCTTTTCCTGTTTGTTACCCTGCGGCACCTATTTAAATATGACTCGATCACTGTTTTCTTTCCTTACCACAACGCCCTTTTTGATGTTACCAGTGTAGACTGAAGTTCACAAAGGCCATGGTCCCTTTATTATACCTAATCATGAAACTCCCCCTAGTTTCAATGGGAGAAGGAATGGACCTATGTTTATTAGGCATTTCTTCTTACCCAATACTAACTAGTTATTACTACATAGAAATGCATATTAAGTTTTCCCCACACTTTCTTTTATGCTAATCTAAAAGTAGAGCTGGAAGAGCTCAAAAAATCTGTATCATGTAAAGCAAAGCTCCCTTAAAGGAATGTAATATAAATCATTTTGTAATTACTACACTGCATTATAAAGATCCATTGTTCAGGCCCTATAGCCTTTACTCACAAGAACAATCATACTGGGTCAGACCAAAGGTCTATCTAGCCCAGTATCCTGTCTTCTGACAGTGGCCAATGCCGGGAATGAACAGAACAGGCAATCATCAAGTGATCCATCCCCTGTTGCCCATTCTCAGCTTCTGGCAAACAGAGGCCACGGACACCATCCCCACCCATCCTGGCTAATAGCCATTGATGGATCTAGCCTCCATGAATTTACCTAGTTCTTTTTTTGAACCCTGTTATAATCTTGGCCTTCACAACATCCTGAGGCAAAGAGTTCCACAGGTTGACTGTGTGTTGTGTGAAGAAAGACTTCCTTGTGTTTGTTTTAAATCTGCTAGCTATTAATTTTATTTGGTGACACCTAGTTCTTGTGTTACGAGGAGTAAATAACACTTCCTTATTTACTTTCTCCACACCAATCATATCCCCCCTTAGTCATCTCTTTTCCAAGCTGAAAAGTCCCAATCTTACTAATCTCTTCTCATACAGAGTAGTAGTTACTATGGCTGGTCAAAACAGTTTGAATGAAATATTTTCACATCAAAAATGGGATTTCATCAAAATCACAATTTTCTGAAGGAAGCAATCAATTATGTAGTAACTAAGGGGGGCAATTCACAAGAGGCACCAAAGTGGAGTATGGCAGCACCTAACTTTTCCTGGGCCCTGCTGCCCTGTGGAATTCATAGCCCCAAGCTACGTGGCCAGGCTCCCTATACAATGCATGGACAGAGTTAGGTGCCTTAGAATGGGATTCACAAAAGCCAGAATGGTGATCAGGGAGCCACCTAAACTATCCTTAGGAAATGCCAAGGAGAGGGGTGTGGCCTAAACCCCACCTTTCAAAAGTATTTAAGCACTTAATTCTGGGCTGAAGGGAGGCACCTTCCTCCACACGTGGAAACCCGCTCCCAGAGTTAGGCATGTAAGTCAGGTCATCTCTTTTTCAAGAAAAACAGAGGAAGAGGACCATGACCTCCCCCCTTTTAATCTTTAGCCTGGTAGTTGGAGCATTCACCCAGGATGTGGGAGACCTGAGTTCAGTTTCCTCCTCAATCTGATGTGGTTCTCCCTCACCTCCTTGGTGAGTGCTCTAATCACTGAGCTATAGGGTATTCTGAGGTGGCCTTCTCTTAATCTCTCCTGTTGAACCTGTTCCACTTCGTATAAAATACTTAAATAGTTATTGGACCGCTGAGAAAGAAACTGACTCTATACCTCATTTGTGTGAGTAGGGCACCCACCTAGGAGGTGGGAGACCCTGGTTCAAATCCCTGATCCATCTACCAGATCTGGGTGAGATAGGAGAGGGAAACTTTGTAAATCCCCCTAGGGCTTAGGCATGAGTTAAGTTGCTATGCTGTTCACTTGTGCTGGGACTGAGGTGACGGTGGGAATGATCACCAGCAGAAACTTTAGGGGACTTTACCAATAAAAACTTAGATGCCTAGGGAATTTAGGCACCTATAGAATTAGGTGGCAGCTGAGCAGGACTTTTGAGAATATAAATCTTGGACTCAGGTGCCTACTATGGCAGTTAGGCATCTAAATCCCCCTTGTGAATCTCACACTAAATGTTTTGTCTCAGTTTGGGTCAACATTAATCTCGGTGTCCACCTGAGCTATTACGGTGTCTCATGGAAGTCCCAGGTCCCTCACGCCCACATTCTTCCCTGGGGGCCCTGTTGCCTAGCCAGACTATATCTCCCATTGTGTGCCATGGTGTGGTGATACAGCCAAAAGGAGGCACTGCAGTGCATCATGGGAGATATAGTCCTGGCTGGGGAGAAGGATCCCTAGAGGAGAAAAGGGACATGAGGGATCTGAAACTGCAAATCCTGAGTCACTCTGGTGGCTCAGGTGGACAGAAAGATTCCAAAAAGAAATGCTTCGGTTTGCGAATATCAGAAGGTTTCATTTCAACTAAAAAAGGTTGAAATGAAGTGGTTAGATACTTCTAAAAATCACACTTCACAGATAGTTTTGTTCTGTGAAAAGTTTTGCTTTTTTTTTTAAATTTTGTCCAGATTCAAAGGTGTGAAGCAATTTCCAATTTTTGATTAGGTCTAATGGTTGCTTAAGCAAACAGTCCCATTGACTCCTCCTGGGCAAGCGCTGCTCATTGTAAGGGCAGCAGAAACAGGTCCTAATTTCTGTGCCTGAAATGTAATATGAAAGAATAATTGACGAAGAGGCAGTTGCAACTTTAGCAGCTCCTGACCCAGACAAACATATACAGCTTTCTTTGCAACTATTTCATAGTCAAAGAATCACTATCCCTCCCACTCTCATCTAGGAGAAGGGAGAGAGGTGCAGCTCAAGTAATATCTCTAGTACCACCACCCAGCTGAGAAAGGGGAGTAAGGACCTAACAGTTCTCATTTTAAAGATAAATAAAGCAAAACACATTTTGAAATAGGAAACAAAGTTTATATGTCAAAAGAATCATTAATCAGAGAACCAAAACTCTTTGTTTGCGGTAGCTTTGCAATTCATCTGCAAAAGAGACTTCCAAAAATTCACTGTACATGAGTCTTACAAGCCATATTTTTAGAGCACCCTGACACACAGATATCAAAACAAGGATAACCTTGTGCAGAAGAATAGATTTTCCTACTTATTTTTAAAACATCATTCCTTTGCAAAACTGCTTATTGGCTTAGCTTTACAAAATACAATAACAATATTTGAGGTACATACAAATGCAGATTGTCGCATGCGCATCTATACACATATATCTAAATTTTAACCATATTTTAAAAACAAGCTTAGAGGTAGTGGATACTGTCCTGGATCCAGGACTCAGAACATCAGCAGAGCTGAGCAAATGAGGAAACAATGTGTGAAATATTCATTTCAATTTGAAAATGAATTTCTATTTGACTTTATTCATGCCCCTTCATGTTTGCTTTACTAGCAATAACTCTCATACACAGCAGATCCTAAATGAACTTGCTGGAAGAGAATTTCAGCCTGTATATCTGATTGTAATATTTGAGATGAACACTGTATTTGTTAAAGCAATCAGTCCAGGACAGAAACAATACCATGGATGTTGGGAATACCTAAAAATACCATGGATGTTAAATCAACACATCGTAGATTTCCAACTTTGAAGATCAGTTATCTGAAACAAGCTGTCTAGAGTTATACAATTTATACCGGGAAAAGAATGGTGGAATTTTCAAATAATTTCAAACAACTAATCAGCTGAATAACCACCTTCTGCTAACAGAAAAAGGTAACATTTAACAAAGTATTATTGGCTTATTCTAATTACAGATATATTTTTAGTGTTCTTATTCTGAACTATCACCATATCCTATATCAAATCTTTATAATTATGTTGCCAATATGTCAGTATTTTCAGAACTTTGGCTCAAGACAGTCACCTGTAGGTAGACTTAACCACAAACTCTTGCTAAGTTGTGAAGCAGCTTCCTCTTTTATCTTCCTCTTTTATTTTATATGTTTTATGCTAAATACATTTGTAATAGAGATACAGCCGATCACTCAAAGATATTTGATACCATAGCCATAGACATAATGTTATTTACTAGATAAAATCTAAAAGCTGTTATGATTTAAGAAACTATGTCGGAAAATTAAAGCTATCTAAAGGCATTGTGTAATAGAACCTTTCAGTTTGAGAAAGTTTCATTGCCTAGGCAACCTGACTACAAATTATTGCAAATAGTTTAGACCAGACAGTCTTTTACATAGAAATGTGATCATTAATATATATTATATATAACTGATCTTTAAGAAAGGTATATCTAAAGGAGTATTTATTTTGCATTAAAGAAGCTGAGACACTCAAATGGTATATTGAGAAGCCGATGTGAAATACAAGCATTTAAGGTGAACCGTGATATAAAGTCATAAAGCCTGTGTGACTGGCAGTTGCACAGAGTTTCACATAGGAAGTAATACTATTAATCTGATCACCAAAGTGAGAATATAATCAAGCACTGGTACAAAGGTGGTTACTGTTGTGTATTATTTCATTAATCGTATAGCCCAGGGATTGGCAACCTTTGGCACATGGCCCGTCAGGGAAATCCACTCGCAGGCTGGGATGGTTTGTTTACCTGAAGCATCCATAGGTTCATAGAATATCAGGGTTGGAAGGGACCTCAGGAGGTCATCTAGTCCAACCCCCTGCTCAAAGCAGGACCAATTCCCAACTAAATCATCCCAGACAGGGCTTTGTCAAGCCTGACCTTAAAAACCTCTAAGGAAGGAGATTCCACCACCTCCCTAGGTAACCCATTCCAGTGCTTCACCACCCTCCTAGTGAAAAAGTTTTTCCTAATATCCAACCTAAACCTCCCCCACTGCAACTTGAGACCATTACTCCTTGTTCTGACATCAGGTACCACTGAGAACAGTCTAGATCCGTCCTCTTTGGAACCCCCTTTCAGGTAGTTGAAAGCAGCTATCAAACCCCCCCTCATTCTTCTCTTCCGCAGACTAAACAATCCCAGTTCCCTCAGCCTCTCCTCATAAGTCATGTGCTCCAGCCCCTTAATCATTTTTGTTGCCCTCCACTGGACTTTTTCCAATTTTTCCACATCCTTCTTGTAGTGTGGGGCCCAAAACTGGACACAGTACTCCAGATGAGGCCTCACCAATGTTGAATAGAGGGGAATGATCACGTCCCTCGATCTGCTGGCAATGCCCCTACTTATACAGCCCAAAATGCTGTTAGCCTTCTTGGCAACAAGGGCACACTGTTGACTCATATCCAGCTTCTCGTCCACTGTAACCCCTAGGTCCTTTTCTGCAGAACTGCTTCCTAGCCATTTGGTCCTTAGTCTGTAGCAGTGCATGGGATTCTTCCATCCTAAGTGCAGGACTCTGCACTTGTCATTGTTGAACCTCATCAGGTTTCTTTTGGCCCAATCCTCTAATTTGTCTAGGTCCCTCTGTATCCTATCTCTACCCTCCAGCAAATCTACCACTCCTCCCAGTTTAGTGTCATCTGCAAACTTGCTGAGGGTGCAGTCCATGCCATCCTCCAGATCATTAATGAAGATATTGAACAAAACCGGCCCCAGGACTGACCCTTGGGGCACTCCGCTTGAAACTGGCTGCCAACTAGACATGGAGCCGTTGATCACTACCCGTTGAGCCCGACGATCTAGGCAGCTTTCTATTCACCTTATAGTCCATTCATCCACCCCATACTTCAACTTGCCAGTAAGAATACTGTGGGAGACCGTATCAAAAGCTTTGCTAAAGTTAAGGAATAACACCATCCACTGCTTTCCTCTCATCCACAGACCCAGTTATCTCCTCATAGAAGGCAATTAGGTTAGTCGGGCATGACTTGCCCTTGGGGAATCCATGCTGACTGTTCCTGATCACTTTCCTCTCCTCTAAGTGCTTCAGAATTGAATCCTTGAGGACCTGCTCCATGATTTTTCCAGGGACTGAAGTGAGGCTGACTGGCCTGTAGTTCCCTGGATCCTCCTTCTTCCCTTTTTTAAAGATGGGCACTATATTAGCCTTTTTCCAGTCATCCGGGACCTCCCCCGATTGACGTGAGTTTTCAAAGATAATGGCCAATGGCTCTGCAATCACATCCACCAACTCTTTTAGCACCTTTGGTTGCAGTGCATCCGGCCCCATGGACTTGTGCTCGTCCAGTTTTTCTAAATAGTCCCAAACCACTTCTTTCTCCACAGAGGGCTGGTCACCTTCTCCCCCTACTGTGCTGCCCAGTGCAGTAGTCTGGGAGCTGATCTTGTTTGTGAAGACAGAGGCAAAAAAATCATTGAGTACATTAGCTTTTTCCACATCCTCTGTCACTAGGTTGCCTCCTCATTCAGTAAGGGGCCCACACTTTCCTTGACTTTCTTTTTGTTGCTAACATACCTGTAGAAACCCTTCTTGTTACTCTTAACATCTTTTGCTAGCTGCAACTCCAAGTGTGATTTGGCCTTCCTGATTTCATTCCTGCATGCTTGAGCAACATTTTTATACTCCTCCCTGGTCATTTGTCCAAGCTTCCGGACTTCCTTAACTGTCTGTGGTTTCTTTAACCCTCTAATTGCCTGCTTTCTGTCTACTGTGAGTGCCTTTTCTCCCTGTGATATATTATGCCCTAGGTATAAAACTTGCTGCTGTTGCAATTGAGCTTTCTTAGGGCTTTCTTGTAAGCTTCTTTTTTGCGTTTAAGATCAGCAAGGATTTCACTGTTAAGCCAAGCTGGTCGCCTGCCATATTTACTATTCTTTCTACACATTGGGATGTTTTTTTCCTGCAACCTCAATAAGGAATCTTTAAAATACAGCCAGCTCTCCTGGACTCCTTTCCGCTTCATGTTAGTCTTCCAGGGGATCCTGCCCATCAGTTCCCTGAGGGAGTCAAAGTCTGCTTTTCTGAAGTCCAGGGTCTGTATTCTGCTGCTCTCCTTTCTTCCTTGTGTCAGGATCCTGAACTCAACCTTCTCATGGTCATGGCCTCCCAGGTTCCTATCCACTTTTGCTTCCCCTACTAATTCTTCCCTGTTTGTGAGCAGCAGATCAAGAAGAGCTCTGTCCCTAGTTGGTTCCTCCAGCACTTGCACAAGGAAATTGTCCCCTATGCTTTCCAAAAACTTCCTGGATTGTCTGTGCACCACTGTATTGCTCTCCCAGCAGATATCAGGGTGATTGAAGTCTCCCATGAGAACCAGGTCCTGCGGTCTAGTAACTTCTGCTAGTTGCCGGAAGAAAGCCTCGTCCACCTCATCCCCCTGGTCTGTGATCTATAGCAGACTCCCACTATGACATCACCCTTGTTGCTCACACTTCTAAACTTAATCCACAGACTCTCAGGTTTTTCTGCAGTTTCATACTGGAGCTCTGAGCAGTCATACTGCTCTCTTACATACAATGCAAATCCCCTATCTTTTCTGCCCTGCCTGTCCTTCCTGAACAGTTTATATCCATCCATGACAGTACTCCAGTCATGTGAGTTATCCCACCAAGTCTCTGTTATTCCAATCACATCATAATTCCTTGACTGTGCCAGGACTTCCAGTTCTCCCTGCTTGTTTCCCATGCTTCTTGTATTTGTGTATAGGCACTTAAGATAACTAGCTAATTGTCCCGCTTTCTCGGTTTGAGACAGGAGTCCTCCCCTCTTGCACTTTCCTTCTCATGCTTCCTCCCGGTATTCCATTTCTCCACTTACCTCAGGGCTTTGGTCTCCTTCCCCCAGTGAACATAGTTTAAAGCCCTCCTCACTAGGTTAGCCAGCCTGCTTGCAAATCACTAGGTTATCACAGCTCCCACTGGCCACAGTTTGCCGTTCCAGGCCAATCAGGGCTGCAGGAAGCAGCGGCCAGCACATCCCTTGGCCTGCACTGATTCCCGCAGCCCCCATTGGCCTGGAATGGGGGAGTGTGGCCAGTGGGACCTGTGATCGGCTGAACCTGTGGATGCTCAGGTAAACAAACTGTCCCAGCCAGCCAGCAGATTTCCCTGAGTGGCCGCGTGCCAAAGGTTGCCGATCCCTGGTATAGCCTATGGAAGAAGATGAACTAAATAAATGAATCAAAGGACTACTAAACAAAGCCTAACGCAATTTGTAATAGGAAACAATGCATCCCTACAGCAAAATTTACTGTGAAGAACCCTTAATTTTTCAAAATTCAGTGTAAAAATCACACAGATTTTGTGGTAAAGAGAGTTAACAGCTTCTTTGGCTTGTAAGCAGAGGTGAAAGTGGGATGGTACAGGCCGGTATGGCATACCGGTAGGAAGGGGCCGCTGGTCCAGGCCCGTACGCAGCGAAAGTTAAAGCACTGCCGTGGGGGAGTGTAGCAGGGTGCTGGTGCAAAGGCACCTAATTAGCCCCTGCTCAGCCAGCCCCAATCAGGGGAAATAGATTGGGGCTGGAGAGAAGTCTGGTTCCTGGCCGTTAGAACTGGCTGCACCTGCGGGCCTGAGGGTTCAAGGGCTATAAAGGCTGGCTGGCAGCCAGAAGACAGGGGAATGGCCAGGGGAAGGTCAGTCTCCAGGCTGAGGGCAGACTCTGTGTAGGAGAGGAGATTGTCAGGCCTGCAAGCTCTGTAAATAGTATATCACTGGTGATGGGAGAACTTGTGTAAATAAAGCCACGGGTGCTGCAGAAGGAGAAGCCTCTCTGTGCTTTATTGGGGCAGCCAGAGGGCCCCAGGAAGAGGGGCGGGCAGAGGACCTTGTTACAGGGAGGCAAAAGGGGCAGCTGCCCTGGGGCCCAGTGATTTAAAAGGGCCCAGGGCTCCCAGCCACTGCCACTGCTACCACGGTAGCGGCCTGAGCAGTGCAGGCTGGGCTGCACGGAAGGGCTGGTTGGGGGAGGCTGACCCCCAGCCCCACCCCTTCCACCCAAGGCTCTGCCGCTTCTGGAGGCCCCAGAGCTGGGCCCAAGTACTGGTAAGTCTTTTTGTTACTTTCACCCCTGCTTGTAAGTCAAAGATTTTACCACTATTAGAACTTTTGCTTAAGTGGCACAAGAGCTTACAGAACTTGTGAAATTCCAGAGACATTAGAATGCCTTCAATATTTTGCCTGCATACTTTATTTTGGGTTTAATGTGATATGTACACATGACAAGGTGGCAAAACTTGGTGCTGAATATCACAGGGGCAACGTAATTTTGTACTGAATTTACATTCATTGTTAGTTAATCTAAATTTCCAAATTCCATTTAGAATTGTTTGATTAAACTGATGTGGACAGTCTCATAATTCCATTTCCATATACACTTGATTGGACGTAAATAAGGACTATACTTAAGGATCCATAGTTCCACACTGATTCCAAAATCACCTGCCCATACTAATATAGAAATAGGATAAAAGTTTGCCTTTGTAACAAGATTGTGATAAGATCTTGAATTAACTGAACTGATTTATTGCCTCTTGAAAACTGTAACATCCCATGTTAAGTTCAAGTTTTGATATTGTAAACACTATCATCTTTATTTCACTTTCTATTATTTCTTGTTTGTTTTTTAAAATATATTTTGGCCCCTAAAACTCATACATTTGCGATAATTCTTTAACTAAGGAAAACAGATCCAAAGAACAGTGAGAAACTTAGTTAATTTCATTTAGGTTATAAAACACATACTGGTTAACTTTCTCATAACACAGGTAATAGGATATTTACAAGCTAGATACTGTTGCTTAAAATTCACTTTTCTGGAACACTACAGTAGATTAATCGTAGGGTGAGAAGGATTCTATTTTGGATAAATGAAGAAGACCTGTTGCTAAGTTAATTGCTAAGCCAGCCTTTGCAAAGTAGGCACAAGCCAATACCGCTCTATTAATTTATCTGAACTGATTTCCATGAAGTCTATCGGGAATTCTGTTCAGGTGTTAATTTTGAGGACTGGAATTTTAAGATGAGCTAATGAAGGCTGTGATCTTCTGATCATTTGGTGACAGGAATACAGAGTAGTGGAGGTCACTGGTAACCAGCTGAACTCTGCATCGAAATGACAGAACAAAGATAAAATCTCGGTGTTGATGTACCCACTTAACTGGATGGAAATAATGGTGTAGATGTCAAGGCATTATTTTAAATATCATGTGGGCTCTGCAATCTGTGTGAGGCAGGAAGGTCAAAAGAGGTAGAAAAAAATCCCTATTCTTGTTGGTTTTAACAGAAGATCATGTGAAAATTTTGCAGAAAAACACCTTAAGCAAAAGTAGGACACCAGGCTGGATTTGGATTCAGTCCAGTATGGTGATATCTTGTATTAACTTGACAGATGCAGTGGTCATGCTTAAAGTTTATTCTGTTTACAAAGACTATTCTGGTGTGGGATATTTCCTGTATTCGAATAGGGAATGCAACTGGAATCTAACTTTTTACGTGCGACCACTGTGCCATGTAACATCAAAAGGTTTCTCTCTTGCATTTCAACTTTCTGAATTCAACAAACTTAGAGCTAGATTGTTGCAGCCCTTACTCTGCCATTCAGGGGAATGGTTGGGCATACTCAGATTGGGTCTCCAGACACGGAGAGGATTCAGGGGCTACTTTCCTGACAGCAAGTGGATGGGGAGGGGTTGGGCTGAGGGGTTGTGTAGGAGGAGCCATGACCACTACTCACCAGCACAGGGAGGAGTATAGATGATGAAACTTACTTTCTTCCCAGAGGAGGAGGAGTAACTCTGAGTCATAGTTCATCCTCTGGGTGATCTGGGGACACTAGAGTTGTATGATAAGTTAGGCAGGCCATAAAGTTCCAATCTGCTCCACAGAAATTGAATCTGAATGTCACATATTGGCTGAGTCACATGTAGGAAAAATATCAGAAGTCTAAACACAGGCCCAAATTCTGCCCTCAGTTACTCCCATGCCAATCCATTATATTCACTGAGGTTGAATGGGTGTAAGCAAGGGCAGAATCTGACCCATGGAGTTCTGGTCCCTGGCGCCCAGGCTCAAGCAAAGGCTTACTTTGCAGCGTAAAGTGCAGGCTAAAAGGAGCTTGCTTCTTCAGATCAACCTTGGACAGAGCAATTTGCAGTGACACTGCGTAAAACGTCTACTATTTATTAAAGATATAATTAATGAGCATAATGTTTCCTTCTGCATTCTGGATTGTACCAGAGGGTAGAAGTATGGTGTCCATTATTATTGTTGGAGTAGGGTCAATAGCAGATTTTTCAGTTTGTTAAAAACCTTGAACAGTGGAAAAATAATTTGTTTCAAGTTGGACCAACAATAAATCTGTAAAAAACAAACAGTGAATCAAAAAACTGAACAAACATTTTGTTTACCTTGAGTATCTTTAAATGTTTTTGTATATTTTTAAAATACAATTAAAGGACATCCCTTGGTGAAAAGTTGTTTCAAACTGGAAAAAGAAATCTAAAATATGTCAAAACAAAAGCTTTTGGTTTTTTTCCAGAATTTGTTTAGGATTCCCCTCCACCCCCAAACAAACAAACTTAGTGAAATCTACATGAATTCTCAAAATGTTTCACTGTTGCCGAATCTGGATTTTTCACTGCAAAATTATTTGTTTCACTGTAGCACCTAGAAATCCCCGTTATGGGCAAGGACTCCATTTTGCTAGCTACTGTACAAACAGAGAACAAAAAGACACCTTAGGCTTTGAGCCTAGAACAAACCTTTCACTCTTGAGGATTCCTTTACAAAAAGGGTAACAAATGAGGTCCTTTTTCCAAATGGTAGGACAGCCGCATGCCACATTTCCAAAAATACACATCCACTGGTGACATGCAGTTCTCCCTCTTATTCACATATCAGCTTGTATAACAGGTTCACAGGCCTCACTTATGCTTCCATTTGCAATAATTTTTCCTGACCGAGAGGCCACGCACACTTGATGTGCAGCCTGTTGATAATGAGATATCGTGGGGCATGGAGCCAAATGCCTTTATATGATGTATAACCAATGCTGTTAGATTAGGAGCCACACTCCTAAGTAGGATTTTTAATCTCTCACAGGTCATTTTGAATATTCAATCATCAAGTGACGAGGGGGGAAAAAAAGAGAGAGAGGAGTCCTTGTACATTTTATTTGACTACTACTAATATAGAAGGATCAGTTGTGATAGCTGCACCTACTGGTGGCCACCAGAGGGGACAAATTCAAACAAGGAGATATAACTGACATTTGAAGGGGGGTTTTGGTATAAAGTACTCATAGTGTAGGCCCTATTAATCAAAATATGAGCTTAAATATTTTGTTGAATAGGCACAGAATGAGGCATAGGCTTACAGTTGATCATATGCTTAAATGCTTTTCTGAATCAGTCTTAATAAAGTTGAAAATATCAACGTTTCAGATACAAATAAAAGTAAGTTAAAGTTTTTTAAATGAACAACACTGCTGAAACAAACAGTTTATGTTAAATTAAAATGAGCTACAGATGACAGATATGGTGGAGTTGGCTCAGGACTGTAAATTTACACACAACTAAAGATATAAATTTTAAAGCTAATAAGAATGAGTGATACCTTAAGTTAAATGTTAGTGGGAAAAGCAATTCTATATAATTACAAGGAGCAAAATACTGCAGCATGGCTGTATAAAAAAACGGAAGTAACTGTAAAAGCTAATTCTAACAGCAAAAGGAAAATGAAGACCAAGTAGCTAAGGACATTAAGATAAATGACAACTAATTCTATAAACATACTGGAGGACTTAAATAAAAGAAAAACACTGGGGCTATTTTTAGGACAGCAAGTAGGGAATTATTTGTTACTGCAGAAGAAATGGTGGAAATATTACATAGTCCCTTAGCATCTCTATTTGATAAGGAGAATATTAACAATTCCTGCATAGATGATCTGTTTGTGGATACTAATAAGGGCAGGCAAAAAAGAATGAGATCATTGAAACAGTAGAGAGCATGTTTGGAAAAATAATAGTGTTTGGTATTACCAGGAATGTGGGATAAACGTCATAAAACATGGTTCAATAACAGACCTCAAATTCAGGGTTTAAATAAGAATTAAAAAAACTCTTCTGGCTGCAATCAGCTCAAACACAGATGATCTAGGGAAAACCTCAATTAAATCCTCAGTAAAGAGCAAGGTCTTAAAAGGACCTTTAATTGGCTTCATTTTTTTCTTTTTTACCACAAAATCCTCCACTCAATAGGAGTGTAATTAAGGGGGGCAATGTTAATCTCACTCTAGTCACAGAATGTGCCTCCCATAATATTTCAATATTAATGCAAAATGACATTAATAAAATCATAACCTCTTTTTTTAAGTTTTTTGTAAATTTGTATGCACCTTTATTAAATACTAAAATATAGCTGTAAGTATGTTATAGCCAAAATGTTCAAAAATATAAAAAACAATATATATTGTTTAGCTACTTATGTTATAAAATGTTGATGTAAACCAAAGTTTTCTTCAAAAGATTTCTCTTTATCTCCCAAGAATAAACAAGTGTCATACAAATTAAAACAAAATAAAACATAGTTTTAATGAGTTTATATTAACACTCTAAGACAAACTTATTTTCCTCATGCTATCTTAAAGTATTGTTAATAAAATGTATAAAATAATTAACAAGTTTAATTGCTGTAACAAACACATTAACTCTAAAAAAACCAAAAAAAACCCAACTTTCGCATACCATGAACACTCAGTCTCTGCTATCAGAACCCTGTTTAAGCAATTAGCATTACTGATGCAAGACTGTATAATGTAACCTTAGCAATCTCCATAGTTGATGGTCATACAATCCATGACATGTGTACAGAGTATGGCTTGTCACCTTAGTAGTAAGGGATTCTCCAACTCATGAACCCTGCCCACACCCACTACACTAGAGAAGATTGGGACTGTCCCTGCTCCTTGAAGATGCCTTGACATAAAGACTGAGCCAACAAGTGGTTTAACTGGCATCTCAATACTTGGGACAATAATTTACAATTTATGCATCCTACCTGTTGTAAATCTTTCTCACTGGAATATAACTGAATTTTGGCTACATGACAAAGTAAATGTAACATTGTGTATATTTTTCTGATAACAGATGTAGTAGCATCCTATTAGGAATGAGCTCAAGATCCAATAGCAGGGCAAGAAATGATATCAAAACCAGGAATTTTTAGAAGTAGGGAATTGAAAAGTTAGATGGGATTGTTGGCTGTATTTCAGGGTTTGTTTGGTTCAGAAATGTCTATGTGGAACATGGCTGATGTGAAATATACCTGTACAAAAAGACATTTTGGTTGTTTTGAAGATGAACAGGCAAACAAGATCTTAAAGTCTATAACAACAGGAATGGAAGGGTTACCTACAGGAGAAAAGTACAGTATTTGTGATACACACATTATTGCTGCACTGTTGAAACTTAAGTTAAGAGTTATGTAGTGCAAATGATGAAACAGCAAAACCTCACCATGTGGGAAAAGAATTTATTTGCTCTGACTATGGGAGCTACATATGAACCTCTAACCAGTACTGTGAAACATACTGAATGAGGGGAAATCCTAGATATGATTAAGGATAAACGACTGCTTAAATGGTATTGTCCACAGTGCGCCTCCAATTTTTATAAAGAAAGGAATCAGTGTATAAAATCCTGTAAGAAAATGCCTTTTAGCACCATTAGGAATTTGGGATCAGTGACACCACAGCCAAATAAAGGCTCCACTACGTCATGTACAGCGTTAGGATCCTATATACATCCTTTACAGCATCTTTGCTCATACTGGACTCTGACACTGCAGAGTTTGAAAAACGGGCAGCTGTCCATTCAACAGGCTACCTGAAAAACTACATCTACAAGCAACGCTTGGACCTACCACAGTTACTGGTCTATCCTAACAATACAGTCATGGAAGGTTTCCACACATGGCTTGCTGTTCCACTAAGGGATTGACATAGACACACCAGTGTGTGGCCGTGCCTACCTAAACCAACTCAATGAGATAAATGAGTTAGCTGTGACAGTCCCACGTCTAGTGAGATGAGCCAAGTTGAGGTGACCAGTGGAAAGGGCAACCTATAACGAACAGACAGAACTGCATAGTTACTAACTGAAAAGAATATATCTATGGAAGCCACACAAATAATGTCACCACTCCAAATTTTTGTTTTATACCACAAACACACACTGTTATGGGACAAACAGTTGTGACTCCTATTCCAGTATTTAATAAAGTGTCCATAGTTAATAGGGAACCAGACCAATAGAACAAACAATTTTAATGTACAAATCAAACCCTTGACTTTAAATCTAAAAACCTATTAAATGGAAAAAATACCTGTCAGACAAATTGGCAATAGTATGAAAAAGGAAAAATCTAAATACATACATAAGGGGGACTTTGACATATTATTTTCACACACCTTGATAAAGGTAACCTTTAAGGCAGGGGTCGGCAACCTTTCAGAAGTGGTGTGCCGAGTCTTCATTTATTCACTCTAATTTAAGGTTTCGTGTGCCAGTAATACATTTTAACATTTTTAGAAGGTCTCTTTCTATGTCTATAATATATAACTAAACTATTGTATGTAAAGTAAATAAGGATTTTAAAATGTTTTAAGAAGCTTCATTTAAAATTAAATAAAAATGCAGAGCCCCCCCCCTGGACGGGTGGCCAGGACCCAGGCAGTGTGAGTGCCACTGAAAATCAGCTTGAGTGCTGCCTTTGGCATGTGTGCCCTAGGTTGCCTACCCCTGTTTTTAGTTGTGTTACAAGTAGTTAAAACTGTTATTGTGTTAATATTGTTTTGCACTTAAAATATGTGGTAAGCAAAAGTTTTAAACAAATGCTTTATTTGTTGACCCTTATGTAAATTTAAAAAATTAGTGTTATTGAATATCTTACTTATAGCTTCTTTGCTTGTAATTGGATGAGTGCCGCTGTCAGGGCCTATTAACTTGTTTGTGAGTAAGGTAATGCTTTGCAACCATGCTAAGGGAAAAATACCAGCTTGCTGAAAGTAGGAGAAAGATGCAGTAAGTGTTAACACAGCAGGGGAGGGATAGCTTAGTGGTTTGAGCATTGGCCTGCTAAACCCAGGGTTGTGAGTTCAATCCTTGAGGGGGCCACTTAGGGATCTGGAGCAAAAATTGGTCCTGCTAGTGAAGGCAGGGGGCTGGACTCAATGACCTTTCAAGGTCCCTTCCAGTTCTAGGAGATTGGTATATCTCCAATTATTAATTAAAGTATACTGCTGTTTTGACTTAATAAGCAGTGTTTTAACTGCAATAAACAGACATATATACAAATATAATATGCTAATGGTAAGGGCATGTGTAAGTGGCAAGCAGGGCTGCCCGGCGGGGGGGCAAGTGGGACAATTTGCCCCAGGCCCCACAGGGGTCCCCACGAGAATATAGTATTCTATAGTTTTGCAACTTTTTTTTATGGAAGGGGCTCCCGAAATTGTTTTGCCCCTGGGCGGCCCTGGTGGCAAGGGTCCGAATAATGTACTCGGAACATTATGAAATGTATCAGAAAAATATGTATTTTTATCAATAATATAAAAAAGGAACTAATGAAATTGTAAACAACCTGACTATAAATGATAAGCAATTATCAGAACTAGACAAAAAGCACAAGCTACCCATCACTAGTTATAAGATTGGTTCTCACACATAGTGTTAACTATACTCTTTGTTATGTGCTGCCTAATTAACTAAATTATCTAAATAAATCCAATTACTTTAACTTATCTGAGGTCTCTTAAATTATTAAATACATTCACACCTAACTAAAACCCTTGCTGGTAAAAAAAAAAACAACACTGGTAACAGATCCTGCTGAAATATGAGGGGTCTGGAAAACTATGAACATGGTTCCAATATTTAAGAAGAGAGATTCTAGGAAAGATTTAAAATTACTGATTTGTATTAAGAAAAGTCTTTGGGGTGAAATTTAAGGATGGTTTCATGGTATATTTGGAAAATACTTTAACGGATGTAAAGTGGCATGGATTTAGAAGACGGGCAGGTAAAATGTATTAATAGGAAATTTCAATAACTTTGTTGTGGCTGTTACACTTAGCTCTGCCAAACCATTTAAAAAGCAAAGTGACAATGTAAATATATATTAAAAAGGCCCTGAATCTCATCTCTCTCACATTATTTTTACAAGCATCGGAGGGGTAACTGTTTTTGTGGATACAGACTAACAATGAGGAGTCTGGTGGCGCCTTAAAGACTAACCGATTTATTTGGGCATAAGCTTTCATGGGTAAAAAACCCACTTCTTCAGATGCATGGAATGAAAATTACAGATACAGGCATAAATATATACTGGCTCATGAACAGGGATGACTCTAACTTTTTTTCCACCCCAAGCATGGCAGGCAGGCGTCCCACGGCTTCGGCGTTCCTGCCGCCGAATTGCCACCGAATCCGAGGGACCAGCGGACCTCCTGCAGGCAAGCCACGAAGGCTGCCTTACTGCCACCCTTTCAGGGACCGGCAGGGCACCGCCCGTGGCTTGCCGCCCGAGGCACGCGCTTGGAGCACTGGTGCCTGGAGCCGCCACTGCTCATGAAGAGAATGGAGTTACTGTTCAAGTGGAGAACCAGTGTTGACAAGGCCAATTTAGTCAGGGTGGATGTGGTCCACTCCCAACAATTGGTGAGGAGGTGTCAATACCAAGAGAGGGAAATTTGCTTTTGTAGTGTAGTGCTTGGTGCTTTAAGGTGCCACTGGACCCCTTATTTTACATGAATTTGACTCCTGATTTGCATCAGCATAAGTGAGAGGTGAATCAGGCCCAAATTGTCTTTCCCTTCAAATAAACATACCAGTAATTATCTATAAAATCAAACGTACTCTAGTTTTTCTCATGTTGATTTTCATGTATAGTTTGAGATTTTCCAACTTGTACTACTCCTGACCGTACATAGTTTTGTTTTTTATTTGTTTGTAAATATGACAAGATGATGCACCAAGTATATGATTTCTTAGAACAAACTGTGCCCCAGTTTGGCATGAATTTCTATCACACCAATACAACAACTATTTAAACTAATCCAAGATGTCTCATAAAGGTAGGAAGAATCATCTTTAACTGAGGGGTACAGATGTTTATATTACAAGGAAAATATTTATCTTGATGCCATGGAGTTGGGATATTTTCCTATTCCTCTGATGGAACATTAGGATGATTTGGCAAGAACATAATACAAATGCTTCCATTGACTATTTATCCCTTTCAATGCAGCCAAGAGAAATTCATTTTGGAAACACCAGGTAAAGTTGCTTTAATTTTAATCATCAGAATTCTTCCCGTGCCATGAATGTGCATGAACAAGGATCCTCCATTCCTGTCTATGCTGGACCTCTCTTTTCGTAATCTCTATGTTAAGCCCCTAAATTTCCCCTCTCTAAGTATTGTATGATTGGAAAAAAATTACAGACATCCCTTTCTGCAAAAATAAACAGCTAGCTAGGAAAAGAAGGAAATACTTTCTCTTTAAATATTAAGAAATGAGGCAAATATTTTCAACCTGTAGCAAAATTAGGCCCTGCTTCAGGAATGCATCGCTATTCAGGAGCGGCCTTAATTACATGCCTAAGTCTCATTGACAGGAGGCGAACACATACATAAAGTTAAGCATGTGCCTAAGTGCTCTCCTGAAGAGGGGCTTAAACAATTGTATCTCTAAAGTGTTCTTCCTTTATCTAATGATCATTGATCCTGAAAGATAATATTAGCATGGTAACGAGAAAAACAGTTACATTTAAAAGTAAATGAACCATTTTGTGTTTCACTCACTGATTAAGTTACAGCAAACAAGATGCCGTGAAAAATCACCACCAACTGATTCTGAGATTCAAAACCCACAAATCAAAGCGTATGAGCTAGGATCTAGAGAGACGTGTTTATTCACAGTAAAGCACGTGTGACTTGAGTCATATATACAACTGAAGTCCAATTAAAGAAAAAAATGGCACACAGTTAAGAAAAATTTGATGTATGATGTGTGCTAGATAACATTAAACACCCTCTATGTAGTGTATTGTTTAAGTGTGTTAGGACAGAATAGTCTATTAAATATTTATTAGTAAATTCAATCATGACAAATTAATTTCCCCCTCATTCACAGTATAATAGTGTGGCAATCAAGAGCCTTTTGTTTCTCAATAATCGTTGCATCAGCAATCGCTAATTATGTATAGAGCCGCTGAAAAATTATAAGTGAAAAAAGAGACACCTCCTTTGGTAACTAGTTCCCCTTCATTTCTTCTGAGCAATTTAAAATACCCACATGCATTAACAAGACAGAACATTCTGGAGAACCGGTCTTCAGTAGAAAGGATTTTCTTTGACAATATTTATTGTACTTGTTTGTTTTATTTTGTGGGTGGAAGTGGATTTATTAATTTTCCAATGGAAGATATCAGGAACATTCAGAGTTATTTAATTATGTTTATTCTTCAAGAGTGAGATTGACTATAAAGATTATGAGAACTTTCAAAGCTTCTCTAACTTTCTGCTACTGGAAAAAAAAATCTTTCCTACAAATTCAAGAAACCCTGGGTTCATTTTGACCATTGTATTGGTAACCACATTCCAGATTGTTGGGTCCTTCTAAGCTAATATAAATGAGGTTAATAAGAAAATGAAAGATGACAATGACAATCTAGCACAGTCTCCAATCCTGAGCCAGCAGAAAGCCAAGTGTGAGTCCTGCTCCATATGCAGCCCACTGGTCTCTCCATATTTTTTACTATGACCCAGGCACCATTCTCAGACTAATGTTGCAACTACTTGTAAACGAAAGAAAGAAAAAAAAAACTTGTTTAGGGTCAAGTGTCACTAGCAATTAGAAGGTACTTTTGAACAGTCTGAATAAAGTATTTCTTTAAGAATTTCTGAAAATAGCGGTTTTTTTAAAAAAATTGGCAATGGCTAAGCAGGGAAAACTGTAACCTCTGCTTACTGACTGATAGTATGCTTGTTTTTTTGCTACCTTATCTTTATCCTCCGCTTGGTTTGTTTGTTCCTTTTGTGTCTTGTCACAACCTATATTTTAATATCATGGCACATGATGGCCATGCAATGCCCCTCTGCCATGTACATTGGCCAAACCGACAGTCTCTATGCAAAAGACTAAATGGACACAAATCAGACATCAAGAATTGTAACATTCAAAAACCAATAGGAGAGCACTTCAATCTCCCTGGACACTCAATAACAGACTTAAAAGTGGCAATTCTTCAACAAAAAAAACTTCAAAAACAGACTTCAAAGAGAAACTACAGAACTGAAATTAATTTGCAACCTGGACACCATCAAATTAAGGCTGAATAAAGACTGGGAGTGGATGGGTCACTACACAACCTAATTTCCCCCTGATGTTACTCGAACCTTCTTGTCAATTGCTGGAAATGGGTGACATCCACCTTGATTGCATTGGCCTCATTAGTACTACAAAAGTAATCAATTGTTGAGAATAGGTCACTTCCAACTTAATTGAATTGGCCTTGTCAGCACTGACCCCCCACTTGGTAAGGCAACTCCCATCTTTTCATATATATACTACTGGATTTTCACTCTATGCATCTGATGAAGTGGGCTTTAGCCCATAGAAGCGTATGCACAAATAAATGTGTTTAGTCTCTAAGGTGCCACAAGGACTCCTCGTTGTTTTTGCTGATATGGACTAACCCGGCTACCACTCTGAAACAGGATATTTGCAATGGAAGTGGTAGACCCATATCTTACTACTGTACCGCAGTGCACCTTATAAATAGTTAGACCAGCTGTATAATGGGGCACCAATGCTCACCCACCTTTGTAAAGTGCTTTGAGACCTAGAGAAGATAAAAGCACGATGTAAACACAAAGCATTAATCCTTTTTGATGGTGCATCTAAAACACTGTAGATAAATACTTAATCAGTCTTTGGACCAGAGTGAGAGAATGGGGATATTGCGTATTTGTAGAAGCGTTTCCCTTACAGGATCACCCAGTCCCAAATCCAAGTTTCATCCCCCCACTGTGTAGTAGATTATTAAAAGCGGTTTGCTGTTATTCCCTGTTTCCTTCACATTTTTCGTGTAAGAAGACTTTGTGTGTAGGGGGGGGAGGGGATTTTTAATTGCACTGGATAGCCTACATTACCAGGGTACAGACTTGGGGGCAGGGTCAACTGCAGGGCACACACAGACTGCAGTCACTAGGCACCAGGGTCAGTCTGTGTGGTGTATGCTGCCCCGGTTCATTCGGTGATGTGTACGCTTGTCCAGGGTCCTAGCGCCTGCCATCCCCGAATGTTAAGGCAGGCTGCCCTTACCATGCACTTCCACCGTAGCCACGAGCCTCTCCGCTGCCCTGAGCCCCAACAAGAGCCCTCATCCACGGACAGATACTCACCCTTCCCCCACACCCCTCACCCCTTCCTACGCCCAAACCCACAGCCCACAGCCGTCATCCAAACCCCTATCCAAAGACGGCACCCCACGCCCCATACTGCAAACCCAACCCTTCCTGCAAACCCACCTTCATGCACAACCACCTGCAACCGTCCCCCACCCCAGAGACCTATGTAGGAGCAGGAGGCTGTCATTCCTCTATTGTACAAGTGGTCTGTACATCAGTGCACACCGTACCCAGCACAGTATGCATCCGTGTTTCAACCCCTGAACAGAAATGCAAAGTAAAAGAAAGATTTATTAACAATTACTGTTCCGTTTAATTTGTTTTAAAACGTGTTTTGGAAGTGGGGGAAACTTGGAGAACGGGGTATGTAACCGCAGATCTCACTCAACACATAGAGACACAGGCCCAGGATCAGCTACTCTTAAAATCAAGTGGAGAGTCATAGGTTACCCTGCTCTCCGAGGAAACTTGCTTTCAAAGCCTCCCGGATACACAGCGCTTCCCGCTGGGATATTCTTTCGGCACGAGTGTCTGGCTGAGCGTAAACAGCAGCCAGGCGATTTGCCTCAACCTCCCATCCGGCCAAAAAGGTCTCGCCCTTGCTCTCACACACATTGTGGAGCACACAGCAAGCAGCAATAACTACGGGGATATTCTTTTCGCTGATGTCCGAGCGAGTCAGTAAGCTCCGCCACCTCCCCTTAAGACGTCCGAAAGCACACTCCACCACCATTCTGCACTTGCTCAGCCGGTAGTTGAAGAGTTCCTTCTCACTGTCCAAGGCGCCTGTATAGGGCTTCATGAGCCAGGGCATTAGCGGGTAGGCTGGGTCCCCGAAGATCACTGTAGGCATCTGCACATCCCCAACCATTATTTTGTGGTCCGGGAAGAAAGTTCCTGCCTGGAGGTGTCTAAACAGACCAGAGTTCCTGAACACACGCGCGTCATGAACCTTGCCCGCCCACCCGACGAAGATGTTGGTAAAACGTCCCCTATGGTCCACCAGTGCTTGCAGCACCATTGAAAAGTAGCCCTTTCGGTTAATATACTGGCTGGCCTGGTGAGCTGGTGCCAGGATAGGGATGTGAGTCCCATCTATAGCCCCACCGCAGTTTGGGAATCCCATCGCGGCGAAGCCATCTATGACGACCTGGACGTTTCCGAGAGTCACTACCTTTGAGAGCAGTTGCTCAACGATTGCGTGGGCTACTTGAATCACAGCAACCCCCATGGTAGATTTGCCCACGCCAAAGTGGTTCGCTACTGACCGGTAGCTGTCTGGCGTTGCAAGTTTCCAGAGGGCTATGGCCACTCGCTTCTGCACACTCAGGGCTGCTCGCATCCGTATGTCCTGGCGCTTCAGGGCAGGGGACAGCAAGTCACAGAGTTCAAGGAAAGTGCCCTTACGCATCCTGAAGTTTCGCAGCCACTCTGTTTCATCCCAGACCTGCAGCACTATGCGGTCCCACCAGTCCGTGCTTGTTTCCCGGGCCCAGAATCGCCGTTCCACACCATGAACTTGACCCATTGCCACCATGATCTCCACTGCGCGGCGTACCCTGCTTTCTGAGAGGTCTGTGCCACTCTCCTCACCGCGCTGCCGGAGCCTCCTCGCCCGATTTCTCAGCAGCTGACTGTGGAAGAGGTGGACGATAAGGTGCGAGGAGTTGACAATGGCCATAAGTGCAGCGATGATCGTAGCGGGCTCCATGCTCGCAGTGCTGTGGCGTCCGCGCTGTAACCGACCAGAAAAGGGCGCAAACAGATTTCCCGCCGGCGATTTCATGGAGGGAGGGCGTGATTGATGGTTCGATGACGACAGTTACCCAAAACCGCCCTCGACACATTTTTTCCCCCAGCAGGCATTGGGAGCTCTACCCAGCATTCCAATGGGCAGCGGGGACTGCGGGAACTGTGGAATAGCTTCCCACAGTGCACCGCTTCGAAAGTCGACGCCGGCCCCGTTAATGTGGACTCAGAAGTTCGAATTAGTGTATTTACTGTGGATACACAAATTCGACTTCATAAGGTTGAATCCACAAATTCGACTTAAGTAGATTCGAAATAGTCTTGTAGTGTAGACAAGGCCCTAGCAAACTTCTGCTCCCATTTATACCCATTCAATCCCCTTGAAATCAACAGGCTTCAGTGTAAAAAAACCAGGAGTACTTGTGGCACCTTAAAGACTAACAAATTTATTGAAGCATGAGCTTTCGTGAGCTACAGCTCACTTCTTTGGATGCATAGAATGGAACACACAGACAGGCTTCAGTGTGTGTGCCTTGAAAACCCACAGCAAATTCTGCTCTCCCTGTATATGTAGGTGTGGATAGGAGCAGGCGGTCCTATATTTGTCCAACTAAAAGAAACACCTTTAGGCAGACCGAGAATAATTTTCCCAGAAAACATTGCTCCATCCAAAAACTCTTCCTTGCTGCCTTGGAACTCCTAAGTCCACATGCTACATTTTAAATACCAACATATCTGACACATTCACCTAGGCATCATCTCCCTTGAAACAAGTAACACTTGTTTTCAATTTGAAGGCTTCAGGAACTTGATCTTGCAGGATTCTGGTGAAGAAGCATTTTCGTTAACACCACCAGTTTTTTAAAAAAGGAGCTATCATCTTTAACATAAGAAAACTAAAATATAACTCTAATAAATATAAACTTCATTGGCATAAGAAGAGATATAGAGGTCACCAAAATGACACTGGAACCTCACTATTTGGTGTATCAGTGTTAGTTATAGCAAAATAAAGTTTGTTCCCTACCATGAGGTTGCACACAAGTATATTCACTGTATACCAAATATCAGAGGTGTAGCCGTGTTAGTCTGGATCTGTAAAAGCAGCAAAGAATCCTGTGGCACCTTATAGACTAACAGACATTTTGTAGCATGAGCTTTCGTGGGTGAATACCCACTTCGTCGGATGTATACCAAATACTTCATTAAAATAAACCTCAGTCATGTTTCCAGGAGTGACGAATGAATGAATAGAAAGAATGCTCAAGCCTTATATTAGAGGAGGGGGAAACCTAAAGAGTTTGCTTCTGGACTTCCCCAAATTCAAAGGGGTCAAGCTGGGTTTTTTGTTAAGGCCGCCTTCTAGTAATAGGCAAAGATTTTCAAAAGCAACTTGTGATTTTGGGTCCACCTTATGATGTCTTAAAAGGTCCAGATTTTCAGAGCACCCACCCTTTCAAAATCTGGTCCCTTCAAAGTCACTTAAATTGAACACCTAAACACTGAGGCACTCAAAATCATGAGTCACTTTTGCAAATCTCAGCCATAACGCATAACACATTCTGTTTTCAGACTTCCACAGCAATCTCTTCTCTAGCTCTCCACCTTTAAATGACATTAGCCAGATATTTCCCCCCTTTTTTTTTTAATTTCTGAATATGACTTTAGAAACAAAGTTACACAATAGGAGAAAAGTGAAATCTTAATGGGGAGGAGATTAAACGTCTTTTATTCACTGCAAGGGTGAAGTCAAAGACATATAAACTCTGGGAGGTCAGTGCAGCAGTTCTGTTCACACTGACTCATTGAGCCTAAGGCAACGCACTGGGTTGTTTTAGGCACTTTCCGCCCCTCTCAATTTTTGTTTTGTTTAGTTAACAGCTGTGCATAGCTTGCAATCGTGGTTTTATATTTATTGCTGTCTCTAATAGTCCTGGGAGAAGATGAATGATGGTGGTCAGTCACTTCTTATACAAGTAAGGGAAAACTGGGTATGTGAGAAATCACATTTATTTTGCTGAAAAAACATGCATAGCAACTTCCCCCCCCAGAACCATGTCAGGCCTTTGAACTATGCACCTGTAATCTCATATGTTGGCACAGAAGGAAAATCAAAATAGGTATTTTTCTGAACATTGCTCTGCACAAGGAGATGTTAAATCTTATTAGTGTTCAGACACTTAACACACAGAGAAGGGTTTCTGCAGAAATGAATCACTGTATGTTTTCCCTTCAAACAAAACTCAGCCCTGTCAGTATTTGTTAGTTGTCCTCATTGGGATATTGTGTATTTTTAGTCCTTTTCTTCTATAAGAGAGCATATATCTCCCAGGGATGTTTTTTGAGAGGGTATTTTGATGCTAGGAACCTGACTAACCTAATGGTCTTCTATCCTTCTGGTTATAAAATATCCACATTCTAGTTGTCTATTTTACAACCACCACAGCCACTATCCCTCATGTCTTCAAACCTTTGACTCTTGAAATGTATTTGTGAGGCTTCAAAGCAACAAAATAAATGCAAAGTGATGAAAATAACCCTGGAAGAGTTATTGCTTTCTGCTTTGACATACACGAAGGACATTAAATATTCCAAAAGCAAGACAAGTAAATGAATGAATCTCCTTATATCAGCATGACAGTTGTCTGTAATGTAATAAAAATATAGTGGTAATACAGCAATTGTTGGATAAATATTGTGTTAGAAAGATAAGGTTTTCTAGAAGTTGTTTTATTCTGCTGGTCTACATTTCACTGTATTGCACTTATACGTTGTATGAATTCTTAATACCTTATCCATTACTAAAACATACTTCTTCAATGACACCTATAAACCCCAGTCCCTCCCAGCAGAAAGTGTTAACCAAATAGATAATAAATACCATAATAGAAAGAAATGAAAATAATGGAAACAGCAAAACAAAAACTAAACATCACTGTTGTTTTGCTGCTTTGCTGTTTCCTCCTTCTGCATGTTGTTTGTTTAAATTACAAGCTGTTTGAGGCAGATATTGTCTCTGCTAACGGCTTAGAACACCTTTGATGTTATGTAAGTGATATAATAATGATTCAACAAGACTATACACTGTGGCAATTCTAGGTCACGATTTTCAGTAATTTGACCTGGCTGCATTTCTGAAAGTGCACCTCTCTTCAACTACAGCTGCCAGACTGTTCAGCATAGTGGAAGTGTTGGTGAGGCTCTGAAATTCTTTTCTGGAGTGTGCACCATGAAATCTTGCTGCATTGGAGCAGCTTCTCTGCATGGATCCTTCCCCTGGAAAAGTTATGCTGTTAAATGCACAGTTCTGAATGAAGCATAGAATTGGGAGTGGGTAGAGGAGTGGGGGGGGGGAGGCAAAATAGGGGAAAAGATGTTTTATCCTCTGAATTTAGTTTCAGTGGCTATGTCTACACTACCGCAGGATCAACACTCTGGCAATCGATGCACCGAGGGTCAATTTAACGGGTCTAGTAAAGACACACTAAATCGACAATAGAACGCTCTCCGGTTGACCCCGGTACTCCACCAGGAACGAGAGGAGTAAGGTAAGTCGACGGGAGAATGTCTCCCAGCACAGTGTAGACACTGCAGTAAGTTGACCTAAGCTACGTCGACTCCAGCTACGTTATTCACATAGCTGGAGTTGTGTAACTTAGGTCGACTTACTGCGGTAGTGTAAACATAGCCTCAGTTTTTTAACTGGGGCAGTGTCTCAGTGGAAGAGGTGATGCTATCATACTAGCATCTCTATCTGTGCATTGCTAATGCTACCATCAGCATAGTATACCGCATCATCTCTCATGATGGTTTGAAACAATTGCAGATATCTAAACGTGCACATTTATTTAACATTTCTAAGAACTACACTCTATAGAGCTAGGTCCAGTAAGGCACTTGGTGCTCTCGGTTCTCACTGAATCAGTGAAAACCACAGGGCTCTATGCCTCACAGGATAAGGTCATATGGGCCTGATTCTCTACAGCCTTGCACCACCCTGTGTTGTTACTTCATCTGTGCAAAGTGAGTGTCAAATGCCACCAAATCAAAATGGTAGCTGTTTCCTCACACATTTAGGTTTGCACAGGTGCAAAAGACAACACAAACTGCCAGGCAATAAAGAATCTGGTGCATATTAATGGATTCTATAAGTTCCCCAACTAATGATTAGAGCTGGTTTTGAATTTTTCAAGAAAATGTTGTGGGGGAGGGGGAGGAGTTGATCAAAAATGCAGATTCATCAAAATGGAAACTTTTCATGGGAAAAGTTTGGTTTAGATTAATTTTCTGTTTTGAAAAAGTTTTGAAATTCTGAAGAGTTCCATTTCAACATTTTTTAAATGAAAAGTTCAGGTTTTTTTCTGTTCAAAACAATTTTGTTTTGAAATTTAATTTATAGTAAATATAAAAAGAACAACAACAACAACGAACCAAATCAAAATGATTCATAATTCTCAAAATGAAATATTTTGATTCATCTGATCCAATTTTGTTTTGGATTTTCAGTTCACAAAAAATATTTCAATTTTTCATCCCAATTCAGTATGCAAAAAAAAAATTAAATCTATAAAATTTTCATGTGGATGGAAAACCATTTCCTGCCCCCTCTACTAATTCTTTTCATGATCTGATACTGGTTGCTGGAATTTACCTTGGATTTAAACCGGTCAAAATTAGACAAAACAAGTTTCAGTTTTCTAATTTTGACCACCTCTTTCTCCTTTTGTGCTATCCCATCCTCTCCCTCTCTAGAGCAGAACCAATGCCCAAATATTAGTAGGCATATTTACTCCAAAACCCAACTCATTTTTTTAAATCTACCTTTTTTTCAGAACCTGCTTTCTCACCTCACACAAGTCCCAAATGCAGATTAATAAATCTGCATTTATTTACCCCACCTATGCAAATGTGCTGCGTGGCTTCCATGTTCACACAAAGGTAATCCATCCTCTATAATTATCAGAATGAGAAACATTAAATGCAGAGGTCGTATGCCCCACCCAGGACAGATCCTTTCTGATTTAGAACAACTGGTAGAAATTTAGCTTGATGGCTGATAATACATTTTCAAGATAACACTTAACAGGAGCATGACAGCAGCTGTGAAATCTAGGAGTTTCTCCCCTCGCCTCTATGACACCTTGATAAGGCAATTACAGCATAATTACCTTAACAAGTGGCATTACAGGAAATTATTGTCATTCTCCTGTTAAAATAACACATAATCATCAGCAAGTGTATTCTAGAATCCCCAATCAGCATTTCATTAACCACAGCTCGCTCAGAAAGGAGAGTGCAATGGGTGGGCAATAACTGACAAAGGACTGGAAAAGGAAGGAGTGAAAAAAATGAAAACACCTCAAAGAGGACTGCTTTGGAAATTGTCAGGCATACAACCAGGTTAACCCCCAATGATGAAAACAGGCAGGTAAATGCAAAGCTTGTTTGAACTTTAGTGGCACTCCTTGCAAGCCTGATCTCTATTTTTGATGCCTCTGAATACTGCTTATTGCTGTATAGTTTTTCCCAGTGCATCTTGTCTCTTCTGGGGCAGCCAGCTAGTTACAAATTACAAAATTATGCCCTATAAAATTACAACACTACCAATCACATGTCACCTGTTCTATAGCAGCCACTTCTCAATACTCACCTCATCAGGCTTTTCAAGTGCAGTTATAAGTCTTTACAATAAATAATTTTTAAAAAGTTTCCCCATCCCATCAAGGCCTAACTTGTCTGCTCAGTTGACTAACTTAGCTAAGAGCTGCCTAAGCTAGCCTGGATTGAAATGCTAAATTGAGAGGTTGAGGTGCCTAAGGCTATGTCTACACTACAAAGTTTATTAGGCTGAGGGATGACACTCCTCAATATTATAGAATTTACTCTAAATAATTAGAGGAACTTTTTTTCTCCTTATTGTCAACTAATTATTCAGAATAGCAAAAATGTATACTTCTGGACTGCCAGTCTTCAAGATCTAGTTTAAAAAAAAACACTCAGAACGTTACAAGCAATGTAATGACTAAATGTATGGACTTTTTTTCTGTATTACTTCAGCCAGAGGGTTCTGACTTTGAACTTGTATATATAATTCATAATTAATTTTCCCAGATTTACTATAACTGAAAGGAACAAACTGACAGAGGTCAGAATACAGAATTACAAGACAACTTCACATTATTGGTGATCCAGATCCCAGCAGCATGAGTTTATGTAGATATTTAAATCATCATAGTGTCCAAGTCCTTTGTATGTATTAATGGATTCAGTCAAACAACATCGCTGTCTCTCATTTTGCAGATGGGAAACTGAAGTCCAAAGATATTCAGAGACAGATTTTCCAAGGGATTTAGGGGTTACATGGCTGAGATGAGCAACATCTAACTTGTAGATGGCTCATTGCCTACTGGAAACTTAGGTGGCTGTGCGCTGAGGCTCCTTAGAGAGTGCATGGGGATAGTTAAACTCCTAAGCGATTTTAAGAAGTTAGTCAGCTGAGCAAAGAGCTGCCTAAGCTAGCCTGGATTGAAATGCTAAATTGAGAGGTTGAGGTGCCTAAGGCTATGTCTACACTACAAAGTTTTGTTGGCATGTCCACACTAGCTCCTTGTGTCAGCAGAGTGCATGCATACTAGCAGCTCTTGCATCGACATAGAGCAGTGCACTGTGGGTAGCTATCCCACTATGCAACTAGCCACAGGGTGCTTTGGGAAGGGTTTGCTGTGCCTCATGGGGCAGATACAGCATCACATGATGCAGGTTTCTCAATTACATAGTTCCATGGACATCCTACTAGATTGCCAGCTGCTTTTCAACTGAAGTGTGTGGGGGGAGGGAGAGGACAGTGGTGTGTCTGGGGTGGGAGAGACAGCAGGCTGACCGACCTATCCTGATGTAGGGGCAGAGGGATACAGCCCCACATCAGTCCCCGGCTCTGCTCCACACAGCAGTCTCCCAGCCAGCCTATGGTTCTGTGATTCCCTCCGAGTTCTCCCACAGCCTCCTCAGAGCGGCATCCTGAGCAGCTGTGAGCTCTCTCTGCTGAGGAATGTCAAAGCAGCGTGGCAGTCTGTTTGCTCCCCCTCTCATCCCCCCAAAAGCAGCAGTCTGCCTACTGCTGTGTTCCTAGTGCAGGGTAGAACAGGAGCATTCCTATGATTTGCCTTTGTTCCCCAAACGGAGCAGTGAGCTCAGCTGTCACATACTTCCCAGAGCTTTGAAAGGGAAAGGGGAAGGGGCAGGGGGGCATGCCTGCAGGGCAGCAGAGATCAAAACACTGAGCAGAGTGATCAGGGCAGGCATTGTGGGATACTTGCGTCAGCCAGTTCTGTCGACAAAACAAACAGCAGTGTCTACACTGACGCTTTGTCACTTTAACTTTGCCGCAAAAGGTTTTATGCCCCTCGTTGAGGTGGTTTTATTGTTGCAAAGCAGCAGAGTTTTGCCGCCAAAAGTAGCTTTGAAGTGTGTACACCTCCCCTGTTTTGCCAGCAAAAGGCAGTTTTGCCTTCAAAACTTTGTAGTGTAGACAAGGCCTAATAAGTGGCTGATGGTCTAGAGATAGGCACCCCCTGATGTTTGGGATCCTCAGCCGCAAACCCTCTCCTGGAACCAGGTCAGCTGCTCAGGTAGCCCATGCCCTAACAGCTTAAACTCTCCCTCATGCTCACCCTACATTTCCCTGTGCCCCCAGCTGTCTGTGTGGGTGCTATGCTGTCCACCTTGCCCCTTCTCTGCGGTATGCATCCTGCCCTGCTTGTCTGGGATCTGAAAGGTACCAGGTCTTAGATGTGCTCATGGCACAGTTACAGAATTGGGTCCCAATGTTTAAAAAGCCTGCTTTGAGGCGTCCAGATAGGCAGGCCATTAGTCCAGCTTAAACCAGACAGTCCTGCTTTTGTCTGATGCAGAACTGGATGTGGTCTCTTGGGTATCAAGCATTCGGGACACCATTTTGAAGAGAGCTCTGTTCTGTCCCTGCTGGCATGATCTTGCAGGCATCGTGAGTGCAAGGTCCCACATTGTTTCTGGATCTACTAAAACGTCCAGTATTCTGAGGATGTGGTAGTGGCCACCAGTGTATTCCAGAACTTTGACTAGGGCTCAGAGCAGCGCATAGCCTTGAGTTGGCAGCAACTCTTAGACTGCTTTGAAAATGCTGACCAGAAGAAACATAGGCACTTTGGGAATTGGTGGACTTGGGTGTCTGGTATCTTCCTGTTTAGACACCTAAATCCTTTGTAAAATCTGGTCCCAAATGACTTACCCATTAAAAAAATGAAGGGTGTTTATTTCTGTTGATGTTTTATGAAGGTGTTTTCAGCAAGGAAGAAACTGACAAATTGACTATAAAAGGGAAGTGTGCTCAAAAAGTGAGAGAGACATCGTGGTCCAGTGGGTTAAACACTATCCAGCTGCTTAGGACTAGAGATGTAGGTTTTATTCTGGCTGCTGTGTGTGATCCTGAGGAAATCACTTCACCTCTCTATTCCTCAGCTTCCCTTCCCCTCCTTTAACTTGATTTCAATAGAAGGTAGTGTGACACTGCACCCCATATTCTTCACAGTGAAATAATTATGATATGATTAGAGCATAATTATGGTATTTTGTACAAGATAAGTCATATAAGGTGTCATTGGAAAACTTATGATTTGCTGAATATGATTATTCTATTTGTATGCATGTATCATTTTTTTATCTGAAGTTATGAATATTGACAACGTATGTGTATTTCAAATGTAGTTACACCTGGGTAATGCCCACTAGACAAGATGCTTTCTAGTCTAGATAGCTGGTTGAGAAGGACCTATTCAGGGTATTGGGCCATTAAGGAAAACAATAGGCCTTTGGAGAAGCTTATCTCCCACCTGGTGAGCCTTCCTGAGAACGCTACAGACAGCCCGTGAGTGATGGCTGCTATGACTCTACAAGGACATGTGACCAGGTCACAAGATGCTGGACTCCATCTTGGGATGTCAGTATTTTTCCACAGACTGGTCTCAGAATCAAGCTTTGGAACAAAGGTTTGCCACCATATGCCAAAGCTATATAAGGCAGGGAATGACATCATCCATGGTTCTTCACTCCCCACACTAGAGGACTCCTTGAAACACCTGAGGAACAAAGACTGAACTGGGGGCAGTGCTGGACCCAGGCTAAAGGGATTTCTAGCCTGTGTATGAAACACCCGGGGATTTTAAGCTGTAAAGCAAGTGCAGCTTGGCCTTTAAGAATCTTCAGCCTGCTTGTATCATCTCTTAGAGTGAAAATCTGCTAATTCATATCCAATCTATCTTGTATATTAAGCTTAGTTTGCGTTTTTTGATTATTTGCTAGGCGATCTGCTTTGATCTGTTTGCTATCACTTATAATCACTTAAAATCTAGCTTTTGTAATTAATAAACTTATTTTTGTTTAATCTAAACCAGTGAAATTTGACTGGAGTGATTGGGAAAATCTCTGCTTGGTTACCACAAGTGTGAATTGTTCTCTTCACATTGTGGGAGAGGTGGACCAGGTATTAGACCCATGTACTGGCCAGATTTGACCAGGGCAGGATGGTACTGCTCTGGGGTCCCAGGCTGGGAAGCTGGTGGTTAGAGACCCTGTGTGTAACTGCAGCTGGGTGTGTCCCTACTTGTATGAATGCTGGTGAAAGTGCAGGCTGGAGGGCTTTGCAGCTTGTCACAGCAGTACAGTATGAGAGGAAGCCCAGACTGGTGGGTTAGGGGGCTTGGTGGTACCCCAGTTCCAGGTGGCACCCTGGGGGGAACCCATCACAGATAGGAGCCTAAATAGCTCTGAAGATCTGGGCCTATGCTCTTGGGAGGATAGCCCGTCTTATTATATTATCAATATAGTGCCTAGAACAATGGAATCCCATTCTCAAATAGGGTATCTATGCACTAATGCAATTAACTGAATAAATAACGGTTTTTCAATTGCACATAGTAAAACTGAAAAAGAGAAAATACTATTTGCCACCTCATTTCACTTTTGCTAATTGTCAATGTTACTTGTAACTATAGTAAGTGGATCACGTTGAGAAAATAAATCTGATTTGCAAGTTGACAGTTAAAAGCTTAGCAATAAAACAACCAATTTGTAAGTGGTCCCCTTCTGTAGAACCTCAATAATGTCTCTCCTTGAACTAGTAGTTGTCAATTTGGGAAAAGGATAGAACCTCTACGGTCAAAGGGTGTTAAGAACTCTATGTTCAGATTGGTGAGTCAAAATTTCTTGTAAACCTGAATATGGAGAGTGACATTGCCCCTGAATTTGCTCTTGAAGAGTTTTCTAATGGGGATTGGTTGTGTCTTTGCTCTTGTCAAAATGAACTTTGAAGTGTAAAAGGATAAACTGTAATGTTTAAAGAAAAAGTATATAACTCCCCAGGTATATACAGTAAATTGTGTGAACTAAAGTGCAGGTTGTAGAAAGAAATGATGCAGCCTTTTCAAGGGAAAAACATATTAAACAGTAGCCAAGGTTATAGTCTCCTGGCAGCCCAACAAAAATATGTATAGAAGAATGATAGACATATGAAGGAAAACATTGGTAACAAGGATTCTTGCATAACATGATTGTTGTAAAGGTCTTGTATTTGGTGCCTTTAAAGAAAAACTGTAATGACTAGCTGATATATAACCAAACCTCATGACCACTGCTAGAGAACTTAGTCAAATATATAAATAAAGTGCCACAAAACCTCAATCATTTGCTTCTCTGTGCCACCCCTTTAAAGGAGCTACTAAAGATTTCCAGTATAGGTCCAGATTCTTCAGCCGTGGAAAATCCACCATTTTTAAGAAATAGATTTTTCTTACATTTTATCAAATTGTCATGTTATTGCCAACTTCCTACTCCCCTTGCCTAGCAGAAAAACTCAGGCCAATAGTTTCAGATTTGGGAGACGAACATTAGGCCTCCTTGAGTTTGAAAAAAACTAGCCTATATGAATTCAAGGTTTTTCATGATTTCGAAGGAGTTGGGATACTATTATATGTTAAAGAAGTCACAGGGTTGGGAGAGAGGTTCAAGGGAAGAAGAGGATAAGCAACATAGAAGCAAAGAAGGACAGGGAGGAGAAAGGGAGGGTTAGGATATAGATATTCAGGCCTGTCTGCAAAGGCCTATACTTTAAGAATTTAGGTGTATTCTTATCACTTAGCTAGTTGTAGAGGTACGAAAGAAAGAATCAAAAATCACTGTCTATGTAATGGCCTTCTCTTACTGTGACAGTCTAAGGCCTGGTTCTTCAGCTAAGCAGCCATAAACTGGGAAATGTATGGTCACATCCTCACATATGACTAGTTTGGACTGTGAAGATGTGACCATACATTTCCCAGTTTATGGCTGCTTAGCTGAAGAACCAGGCCTCAGACTGTCACAGTAAGAGAAGGCCATTACATAGAATCAAAAATCACTGTACCTCTAACTAGCTAAGTGATAAGAATACACCTAAATTCTTAAAGTATAGGCCTTTGCAGACAGGCCTGAATATCTATATCCTAACAGGTAGAGAGCTGTGTTTGGACTGGGAGGAGGAAGACCACCACAAAGTTATGGGGTGGTTATGCAAACATCAAACCTCAGTGTGAAATTCAGTAGTGAGTCTTGTAATGATAAGCACTGAAGATGAATGCAGCATGAAAATTGGAAGGTGTGCCAAAAAAAAGTTCTGCTTAACTTTGAAGAAAAAGATATTTGCAAATAAGAGACTAAAGAAGAACTTTTTTCAAACTTAATTCTCTGACTTCTGTTAAACCAGAGTTTGAAGTGAATGAGTCATGGACATTCAAGTCAATTAAATCTATTTTGCTGTGCTGAGCCATCCACCGTCTACACCTACTGAAAAGCTATTCTCATTCCATGGTTAGCATCAGTCATGTAATTATGGCCAGCTCCAATCACATACCCATATTACTGCATCGCTTAGTTCTGGAACCTCAGCCACAGAAGTGAGTATCTCTCAGGGATCAAAATATACATTAGATGAGAACTACCACAAATCATTTTGTATTCCAAAGAAGCTTGTGCTATACTTTTTTTTATGATTAAGCCCCAGTTGAAGAAAATAGTTGATGCCTATGATCCAATGGAGCTGGGGATGAGGGGTTTGTGGTGTGGGAGGAACTCAGGGCTGGGGCAGGGGGTTGGGGTGTGGGAGGGGGTCAGGGCTATGGGCTGGGAGTGCAGGCTTTTGGATGGGGCCAGAGGTGATGGGTTTAGAGTGCACGAGGTGGCTCTGGGTTGTGGGGGCTCAGGGCTGGGGCCAGGGATGAGCAGTTTGGGGTGCAGGAAGGGGCTCTGGGTTGGGGGGCTCAGGGCTGGTGCAGGGGATTGGGGCACAGGGTTGGGGCACAAGCTTACCTCAGGTGGCTCCACAGTCGGGGTGCTAAGGCAGGCTTCCTGCCTGTCCTGGCACCGTGGACTGTGCTGCACCCTATAAGCAGCCAGCAGCAGATCTGTCTCCTATGCAGAGGCACGCAAGTGGCTCCGCATGGCTCTAGCCTGCATGCACCGCCCCCCCCCACCAGCTCCTGGCCAATGGGAGTGAGGATCCGGTGCTCAGGGCGGGGGCAGTGTGTGGAGCCCCGTGCCCCCCTGCCTATGAGCTGGACCTGCTGCTGGCACTTCTGGGGCACAGCACAGTATTGGAACAGGTAGGGTCTAGCCTGCCTTAGCTGGGCAGCACTGCCAACGGGAATTTGAATGGCCCAGTCAGTGGTGCTGATCAGAGCCGCCGCAACACCGTGCCTTATATTCCGTGAGCCGGTACTGGGTCACGATCCAGACATTAATAGGGTTGAAAGCAATAGGGCTCTTCAGAAATTAAATAGGGTTAATTAACTGTTGTATCAACCAGGCAAGGTAGTAACAAACTTCAACAGGACTTTATTTTTAAAGTGGAAACCTCTTTACGAAGCTGCTGCTG
This sequence comes from Mauremys reevesii, assembly GCF_016161935.1. Taxonomy (NCBI): domain Eukaryota; kingdom Metazoa; phylum Chordata; order Testudines; family Geoemydidae; genus Mauremys; species Mauremys reevesii. The sequence continues at coordinate 24,738,815 of NC_052624.1, forward strand.
CACCCTCTGTAACTCTCACTCTGCCTCCTCAACTCCTCCCCCCTCCTTCCTGTTTCCTGTCCTTTCAGACTCCCAATAGCCAGTGCTCCCACTCCTAATAATTACAAACAACATCTAAACACCACATTAACCTTTTTGGGATTTTTGCAAATGGAACCTCAAAGCTCTTTTTGATACAGATTTACCACTAATTCACAGTAAGGTTTATACTATCCATATTCAAAGTTGCCTTTCTTTGGGGGTAATCTTGTTAAATAAGTTGAACTAATGCAAGTACTAATTAGAGCAATTGCTACATACCAAATTAGAATGCATAATCCAAATAGGGAACTTGGGACCAGATCCTCAGTTGTTGTAGCTCTGTTGAAGTAGAGGTAAACCAATTTATGCCAGGCTGAAATTCTAACTCTTGGTGTGTAAGCACATAGTAAGAAATGTGTGAAAATGAGTCCTGAAAACTAATATTTCTTTAACCATGATTTAGTCTTTGCAGGATGGAGGAACATCACTAGTGACAACTCAAGTAGTCATTCTTCATGCAAAACTTTATTTAAAGCCAATGTGAGTTCCATTACATGATTACATAGGATGATCCCCTCATACCATATCTTTTTATTGCGTGGTATAGAACATATGGAACTGTATGTACAACTGCAGAAATAAGGGCTTTCAAAAAAAAATCTGCCTATACTGTTTTTTCTGTGGAAAGGTGGGTCTCTTAAATGTTTTAAAGAGCAGTAAAAATTAGTTACTTAATTCATAATATAAGAGAGTCTGGTGATCCACATTTTCAATGCTATCTCAGTAATATGTGCAATAATATGTGCAGTAATATGTGCACTTTTTGAAAAGACCTGTGAATCATAAAAGCACTATATTAGCCTATTGTGATCTGTGATGAACCAATATTTACCATATAATTATGTACACCTCTGCTAACAACATGGGAACCAATAGAAATATCATTGTGTGGGCAGGGTGATTGCTATAGGTCATGCTGAAAATTATACTAGAAAATGTCCCCACACAGGTGTTCATTTCATCTGATTTCACTTCATTTCCACATGTCTGTTATATTTCATAAAAGAATATTAATTACATAAAGCATAAAAACAGGTCTAACAAAATATTGTAGAAACAACAACCACATATTCTATGATATATCATTACATTGTGGCCCAGATTTCACTCTCTGTTTTATATCAGGATAACTCAAAGAAGTTATTCTGGATTTTCACTGGTGTAAGTCAGAGCAGAATTTGCCCCTGCACCTACCAATATCTGCATGTTAGTGGTGCAACTGGTAAACCTATGGGCCATATTAAGCAAGATACATAAGCACATGAGTAATCCCAATTAATAATTTCAGTGAAATCACTCATATGCTTAAAGTTAGGAATGTGCTAAAGGCCCCAATTCAGCAAAACATGGATGCACAGTTAAATCCATCCATATTAAGCAAAGCACTTAAGCATGTGGTTAATTCCCATTAAGGTTGAGGGACTTAAGCATGTGCTTAAGAGCTTCACTGAACTGGGGCCCAAATACCTTGCTGAACCCTGGCTTTAAGGCTCTGAACATGAAAGGATTTGAGCACCTCCTGTGAGGCAATAACACCTGCCAAATCCACTGGTTTTAATGGAAGCTGAGGGCTCTTTGCTCATCTCTTTATAGTCACTTACCAGTTTAACCAAGTGACATTGTTCAGGCAAAACTCCCCCCCGCCCCGCCCACACACACGAGCATATTTGGCCTGACCAAAACATTTTGTGAATTTGTGTTGATTTCAGAGAATTGTTTCAGTCAGTTAAAACTAAAATTTCAGAAATGTCAGACTAGGTTCACAAAACTGAGGGATAGGTAGTAGTATCCCCTGTCATAGGGGAGCTCGTCCCTGTAAGCAGCACCCTGTGTCAGAGCAGGTAAACAGAATCCAGCTAATTAAAGGGGACTGGGCTACACTTGGGCCTATAGAGGGTTGCTGGAGGTCAGGAGGAAATAAGGAGGTAGCAGACTGTAATTGGGACAGGCTATCCCCGGGGAAGTTATAGTGGAGCAGAGCGGAGCTAATGCCTGTAGTGGATTCCTAGAGTAAGGGGCTAGGTGCTCAGGGAAGCATCCTTGGGGTTATTACTCCAGGAGGAGAGCTGAGCTGACTAGAACTGGGAGGCTGCCAGGAGCAGGAGTGCCAGAGACCCTATGGGAGGTGTGGCCTTGAAGCCTGAGAGAAAGAGGTTAGCTGAAGGACTGTCTTCTATTGCTTTATGTGCCTGTGTTAAGAGACTAAACCTTCTTAAAGGAGACTGGGTGTGGCAGTGAGTGTTTGGAAACTGGGGAGAGGCTCCTTTCCTATGACATCCACTTTACAGCCAATAGTTTGGTGGCTGGGGTACCCACCGGGGAGATGAGATCTCAGTTCAAATCCCTGCTCTTGGACAGGGATTTGAACCTGGGTCTCCAGCATTCCAGGTGAGATGGGTATTCTGGTGTGGGTCTCTTTCAGTCTCTGCTGTTGAAGCTGTTCCACTCTGTATAAATAATGAAATATGCATAGGTATTCTCCACACCCTGCCCACCGGTGAGTGCCCTGGCCACCAGGCTAGAGACTCATTTTCATATTCTCTGTGGCCAATGAATACTGAAGTATTTCATACAAAGTGGAACAGCTTCAACAGCAGAGACTGAGACGTTCCCCAGAACACCCAATAGCCTGCCGGTTAGGGCACTTGCCACAGATGTTGGAGAGCAGCATTCAAGACCCCGCTCCGGAGAGAGAATTGGATCCTGGTTTCCCACATTCCAGGTTAGTGCTCTAAGCATCAAGCTATTAGGTATAGAGAAGAGGGGGGACACCATACTCACTGGGGTTTTGTGAATCCAGCCCCGTGTCTTAAATTTCATTTGGCTTTATTTAAAACCAGTTTAATGTGCTCAAACTGAATGCAACATTTTCTTCACCTCAAAAACGTATTTATTTTTATTTTTTAGAACTGAAAAATCAATTATTTGCCTGCCTTTACTTATCACCTCCATGAGGGATTTATCTTGCTACTGCATCTATGCAGGCACAAAAGTCCACCTATGTGGATTCCGTTATATAGGATTTACTTCTGAGAAACTTCCCGCTCAAACCATTCTTTTAAAAAAAAGAATGAGGAGTACTTGTGGCACCTTAGAGACTAACAAAAAAATAAAAAAATCACAGAATATGGAGGGTAGAGCCCCTGTACCTGTCCTGAGTGGGAGAAGAGTACATTTTATTAGCAGCCTGTTGACAGCTGGAACTTACCTTACCTTGTGTGAGGAAACAAACTACTTGATGTGCTTTATGCATTTGACCTAAAAATAAACCCTCTTGGATCCATGTATGTGAATAAGTCCGAAGTGTTTCTTTGTGCTCCTTTTGCTTGCTTTTTTTAAAGCGTACAGTACTACGCAAAATGTAGTAAGAGGAGCTAACAACCAGGATTTATTTAGGAGAAAATAAATGCTGCATAGAAATAGAAGCTTTCAGATCTGAACTATATTTCAGATTTCATTCTGTATTGTTAAATGTTGGCCATGTATCTTGCCAATGATACAGGAGAGTTGCTTTTCATTTCTAGGCTTGATTTGATTTTTTTGTGTGTACATATTGGTACTACTACTTGAATGCATTATGCTATAGTGAGAGGTATGGGAAGTACAGGATAATATCAAATCCAAACCCAACTTGTAAATTTTGCCTTTCATATTTGAAATCACCATTTCCATCTGAAATATGACTGGATTCACAGCAACATGTATTGAAATAAATCAGTTTGATTTGTATCTATAGAAACACTTCCTATTCTGTTAACCTGTAATCAAACACCTGGAAAAAAATTGTATGTCTTTAAAGTAGCATTCTCGGGGGAGATTTTCAAAAGCACAAAGGGCAGTTAGGCACTCCACTCTCATTGAAAGCTGAAGGGAGCTGTGCCTTTGAAAATCCCCTCTTAATTACCTGACTTGGATAAATCCAATAGAATGGGAAAAACTAACAGAGCAATATACATACTAAATAGACTTCTATAGAAATTACTCTTCTACCTATCAAATGCAATAGATGTACATCCTTGCTATAAAACTTTAAAATTCAAGTTAATAAAAATGATATCCCTGCTATAGATTTCTACAGGTTGCTGAATACTTTTGTAAGGCAAAGCTATAATAGTTTCTATAACTAGAGATTGATAGTTGTTTCCAATTCATTCTGGATGTGTACACACAACTTTTCTTAGTGTCTTTCAAATATTGCCCTAAGCACAGCTAACCATGATGTTCTGCCTTTGTGTACTTGATTTGACCATCTTTGAAATAATTTTTATACAGTTAAATACCAAACATGACCTATACGTCCTGTGTCGGTTAAAATGAATGAAACTTGGGAAGGTTTAACTAGGCAGAGTATCAGGCTTAGCTTTTCATTCATACACTACTCTGACAGTGTAAAGGGGCCCTAAAGTAGGCATACAAATTTGCATGTACCTTTAGGCCTTGTACATTATGTAAAGTAGCCTTAATGTGAATGATAATGAGGCTCCCAAAGTTCTACTACCATTCCATAGCAGGGCCACCTGAGGGGGGGAGAGGGAAGTGGGGCAATTTGCCCCAGGCCCTGGGCCCCACAGGGGCCCCCATGAGAGTTTTTCAGGGGCTCTGAAGCGGGGTCCTTCAGTCCTTCACTCGCTCCGGAGGCCCCAGAAAAATCTCACGGGGCCCGGGCCCCCGGAGCTTCTTCCGCTCCAGGTCTCTGGCGGCGGGGGGTCCTTCCGCCCCGGGGAAGGACCCCCCGACACCGAATTATGGCCAAAGCGGGACCCGCAGCCAAAGTGCCGGGTCTTCAGCGGTAATTCGGCGGCATCTTCGGGGCACTTCGGCGGTGGGTCCCGGAGCAGAAGGACCCCCCCACCGTCGAATTACCGCCGAAGCGGGGGGCCCCCACCACCGAAGACCCCAGGCTCCCTGAATCCTCTGGGCGGCCCTGTTCCGTAGTGGCAGAACATGTACATGTCAAGTTTCTTCTATGTCTGATACCAGTTAAGGTCCAATTATCAAGAATAGCATCTTAAGGTGCCTGTCCTTAAGTAAACTCAGAAATACTTATACAAATCAGAGTTAGACCCCCTAACTGTGCAACTTTGGGTGCTCAAATTGGCTGAGATTAATCACTTGTGTAGTGCAAAGTCCCAAATTAGCGCACTAATTGCCAGACATTGGAGGGATTGAGTAATTATCAAGTGAATTAAAAAAACAAAACAAAGAACACTGACTGTGAGATAGAGACTATAAAATATCTTGCTAAGTGCTGTTCTGTGAAGGTAAATGGGAAAGGAAAAGAGGATAATGAAAAAAAGGCATCACTGCAGTGCAAGAACAAGAAGAACAAGATAAAGGTATGTTGTCTGCACATATCAGTGAATATTTAATCAAGATACCTCTGTCTCCAACCGTAAGTTGCTGGACAGATGGTCTGCGTTACCCATACTGTTCAGTACCATAAATATTATTTCTTTTCTCACAAATTGTTGAAGAGCCTCTAACTCTTCAAAGCTTGTGGTGAGGAGAATTACACAGGGCTGCCCAGAGGATTCAGGGGGCCTGGGGCAAAGCAATTTCGGGGGGCCCCTTCCATTAAAAAAAATTACAATACTATATTCTCGTGGGGGGCCCTGCGGGGCCCGGTGCAAATTGCCCCACTTGCTCCCCCCCCCATGGGTGGCCCTGGGAAAAATAAACCTTCTGCATCTCTGCACAAATCCAGTTTTGAGAAAACTTCTTTACAAGGTATCACTGGTTCTCAGCATCAGCTAGTGCTAAAAGGCACTAAAGCTCATTAAAAGGGTTGGACAAATATGTGCCGTCAAAACTGTTTCTGGATCGAAAACTAGGGGTTTTTAAAAAGCAGAAAAAAATCACGGACAACATCTGCTTTCCTTCAAAATTTGTTGTGGTTTTTTTAATTGAAATTAGTTTGCCATAACCTGAATATGGTTTGGGGTTTCAGAAGTGTGTGGCCAAATATCTGCTGCTTGCTGTGTTTGATTGTTTAAAGAAACAATAAAAAAATTCTGCTTAAAAAAAATCCAAAACTTTTTGAACCACCTCAGCTTGTAACCAAACACCTGAGCCCATCCAGTCAGAGATTTTTCCAGGTTTCTGATACTCTGTTGCTTCCTTGACTCATATCCATCTCCATAACTTTGGGTTCATTTAGGTTAGAATATAAGAACAACCATACTGGGTCAAACCAAAGGTCCATCCAGCCCAGTATCCTGTCTACGGACAATGGCCAATGCCAAGTGCTCCAGAGGGAGTAAACCTAACAGGTAATGATCAAGTGATCTCTCTCCTGCCATCCAGCTCCACCCTCTGACAAACAGAGGCTAGTGACACCATTCCTTACCCATCCTGGCTAATAGCCATTAATGGACTTAACCTCCATGCATTTATCTGTTTCCTAGAGACTGGCTCCATGGGGTCCCTCACAAACTGGAGACCGTTACTGTGGGTTTGTCTTTAGTATAGCTTATGTACATACTCCACGAACTGAGCATTTGAGCTTGTTCCAAATCTGGGATGAGCCTATGTTGTGAAAACTGAAATGCTCAAAATAGCACATGCATGTGAATGGACATAGGGTGTTAACATTAAATTACCCCAGGGGTTCTCAAACTGAGGGTCGGGACCCCTCAGGGGGTCACGAGGTTATTACTGGGGGCCACGAGCTGTCAGCCTCTACCTCAAACCCTGCTTTGCCTCCAGCATTTATAATAGTGTTAAATATATAAACAAGTGTTTAAAATTTATAAGGGGGGGGTCACACTCACAGGTTTGCTATGTGAAAGGGGTCACCAGTACAAAAGTTTGAGAACCACTGAATTAACCCCTCTGGAGCCTCAGGGAATGTAGGGGGGGGGGTCTTCCTTGGTAGTGTTGGGATGGATATTGCTCTTCTCATGTGATCCCTCCCCCAGTGCTAATTTTAAATGAAGCTACCCTCCCCTGACAGGAATCTCCCTATGGCACTGAAATTAAATATAGACTATAATTTGCATTTGAGAAGTGAAAGGGATGGTAGCCCTAAGGGAAAAGCTAACAGCTTGGCTCTTCTGCAAGCCTCAAACTGCTGAATGAGCTTTAGGGTAGGGAAGGCTGTGCCTCCCAAACAGCCTGGCCCTGCCCCCTATCCGACCTCACCCACGTCCTGCCCCCCGACTGCCCGCCCCCCTCAGAATCCCTGACGCATCCTGCTCCTTGTCCCCTCACCGTCCCCCAGAGACCCTCCACTACCACCCCAGGACTCCACCCCTGCTCCCTGTCCCCTGACTGCCCCAACCCCTATCCCCTCCTCGCTGAGTCCTGACAGACCCCCGGAACGCCCACGATCCAACCCCCCCGTTCCCTGTCCCCTGACCGTCCCCCCAACCTCTGCCCCCTCCCTGTCCCCGGGGCTCCCTGCCCCTTAGCCAACCCCCGCAGCCCTGGCCCCTTACCCCAGCTCCCCCCCTCACCCAGAGCCTCAGCGCATCCAGGAGCTTCGCTCGACAGAGGCAGCGTGACTCCAGCGGGGCCCGAGCTCTGCCCCGCTCAGAGCCACGTGGTGAGGGGGCGGGGCTGGGAGCTGCAGGTTGAGCTCAGCTCCCTCCGCTCTGTCCCTTTTCTATTCTCACAATACATACAGTTAGGGCTCAATCCTCTCCAGTGCTTCCATCCATGAGCTAGCAAAGCACTCAGCTGTAAGCAGAGGAGCAGTCCCATTGAAGTACTGTTCCTGCCAATACAGACTTTGTGGGACTGTGCACAGGCTTAAAGTTAAGCCCACAGTTTACTGTTTTTCTGGGTTGGGGCAAAGAGCTGAACATTTTGCAGGATCAAACCCTATATGACCCACACATTTATGTGTCTACATGTTTGTGCATGATGGCACTGTTCATTGTATGCGTTTTAATGAAAGCCCTTTTCTCACCTGATACCCTTTATGAGTGATCTCATCCACTCACATACTTTCAGCTACTATCTTTATGCTAATAAGCTGCACACCAACCTCACTGTTCCTAACCTGCCTTCCTACCCACATCCACGTTTTCCCTCTAACATCTTCCTGGTTATCCCTCCATCAGCTTGACCTCATCCTGGCCAATGCTGAAATCTTCTTGTTAGAACCAGTTGAATCTTTCAAGGGCACTCACTGTGCCTCTAAGGTTCCTCAGGAATTCATAGAATCATAGAATATCAGGGTTGGAAGGAATCTTAGGAGGTCATCTAGTCCAACCTCAAAGCAGGACCAATCCCCAACTAAATCATCCCAGACAGGGCTTGTCAAGCCAGGCCTTAAAAATCTCTAAGGAAGGAGATTCCACCACATCCTTAGGTAACCCATTCCAGTGCTTCAGCACACTCCTAGTGAAAAAGTTTTTCCTAATAGCCAACCTAAACCTCCCACTGGAGCTTGAGACCATTACTCCTTGTTCTGTCATCTGGTACCACTGAGAACAGTCTAGATCCATCCTCTTTGGAACCCCCTTTCAGGTAGTTGAAAGCAGCTATCAAATCCCCCCTCATTCTTCTCTTCTGCAGACTAAATAATCCCAGTTCTCTCAGCCTCTCTTCATAAATCATGTGCTGTAGCCCCCTAATAATTTTTGTTGCCCTCCACTGGACTGTTTCTAATTTTTCCACATCCTTCTTGTAGTGTGGGGCCCAAAACTGGACTCAGTACTCCAGATGAGGCCACACCAATGTCGAATAAAGGGGAATGATCACGTTCCTCAATCTGCTGGCAGTTCCCCCACTTAGACAACCCAAAATGCCATTAGCCTTGTTGGCAACAAGAATACATCATAATTAATGTATACATCATAATTAATAAATGTTCCTAATTGTTTCTAATCTTAAATAAAACATACTTCTTGAGTAGATCAAGTTCAAAGGAAGGACAGACTTGCTCCTGAACATCTTATGCACCAGTACCTTCAACTGAAGCCAGTGGGAATTTTTTGCCTATGTGAGGACTCCAGACCCTAGCTCTTCAGTGATGACCTAGAGGCCTTTCAGCATATACAGGTTGGAGCCTACATTCATTGTTATCAATGGCAAAGCAGTGATCGACTTTAATGGTGCAAGATCAGGGCCTAAGAATCTGAGTTATAACCCTAGAACCAAGCATCCTTTGCTCCCTGGAAAAAATGCCTTTTAGTATGAGGGGTTTCACAACAGGGAACTGAACTGCACACCTAACTGTTCTCTGTAATGGACCAAACCAATAAGGGCGAGTCCTCTCTGGGCCTCTGTTTCCCCATCTCTAAAATGGGTCTGAAAATAGTTGCCCACTGTTGTAAAGTGCTGCGTGAGTGGTAATCATTAATTATTTTATTATTAAAACACTAGATGCTGTAGGAACATCCTCTATCTCTTGGTGGTTCAAAATCCAGATACAACTTTATAGCACAGATCCCATGTCTACTTACTATATATTTGTTTTATCATAGGACCTAAAGCCCCAACTAAGACCAGAGCCACACTGTGTTCAGCACCATATGTAGACTATAAGAGATGGTAAACTGCCTGGAATAGGGCTTGTCTCAATAGACAAGATAGTCAGGGTGAGCAGGGAGACAGAAGCAGAAAGCTAAAGTGACTTGCCAAAGGTCACGCTACAGGTCAGTAGCAGAACAAGAAATAGAATTTAGGTCTCCTGATTCCCAATCCAGGCACCTATCCACTAGACCAGTCTGCCTCTGCAGCTTTTCTCTTCTGTTATCAGAAAGAATGAGAGACAGAAAAAAAAAAAAAACACTTAGAAATATCTAGCCTAAAATCAAAAAATTTCAGTTTCCACCAGCTTCTTTGGACGTGAATATCCCAGGATTTATGAGATTTGTTTTGAACTGCTAAGAGGTGAACTGAGAATGAACTGTATGCAATCTCTCAGATGTGAACTAGCTAGTCAAAGCACCGTGCTGAATGAAATTATAACAGCTGATGATAATTAACAATTATCATTTGGAAAAAAGTGTCTAGAGTACTGAGACTACAGAGTTCCAATTCCTCTTGATTGCGAGCTTTGGAAAATTGTAGCTTTTTTTTTTTTTAAGCCACAGAAAAAAAATTATATTTTTTTCGCTCCAGAAGAGAGAGAAAGATCACTGTTCATTTATTTTTATAGGACTTGTTTTCAATTTGTTATCTAATGCAATATCCAGATTTTCAGATGTGCTCAGTGTCCATCAGTTACTTCTGTTTTTAAGGGCACCTGCTGAATACTAAGAACATTTGAAAATCTGCCTACTGCATTTAGCTGGGACCTGAGCTGTTTTGAAAATGTGACCTCTAATTATGCAGCAATGGTCTTCCTACAAGCCAAGGGTGCCAACTGCATGTTAATCTTTTAACTCAGCACTGCTCTGCTATCCCTTAGAAATCTGTGTAGTGGTGTAAGAGGTAGGGAGCACTTCCACCCTCCTTACCATTGTGTTTCTCCAAGCACATGCACTACTTTCTTTTAGTGGCCTAGGAAATATCATAGCCCTGTGCCCCCTTCAGCAGGTGAAAAGGAGAGAATCATCATCAGTGTTCTTTTATGCATGTGTAGCCCACTGGTCAGTGTGTTCTGCATCCCCTTCTGTGCCTGTTCAGGAGTATTATGTTCACAGCACATACATAAAAAAGTTAGATTAAAAACATAAGTACCCTTGGTGGAAGGCTGAAATGTAACACTACTTTTTCCCTTATGAATGCAGAACAATAACACACAACAATCCAAGAACACACACAGAGAGAGAAAGCAGGCTGCTCCCTAAAACAGAGGCACAACTCATCTATTGTGTTAGGCTGCCTGTGAGCTGACAGATGTCATTGCACACTAGCAGACATCCCTGTCTGCAAGCTGGACTGGAAAACCCCCTGAGAATTTAAAGTGATGGGTCACAATTTTAACAGTTTTCAATACATCACAGAGGATGCAAGTCTGTTATAGTGCCAACTAAAGAATTCTAGCTAGCTTTATCTGTAGTAATTCATGCTTTTAGCTCCAGAGGCCCTCCATTCAACTGCCAATGTGTTGATCAAAATGGCAGCTGTCCCATATTCCCTTTTCACTTCTGTGAGGCATTGGCTTCCTCCAGGGACAATCTCAAAGCTCCATACTACCCCCAACACGGACTGGTTCCAGCATGGGACAATGTGGCCTTTGTAGTGGCTAAGTGAAGGAGATAACCAAATGCTATATGGGGCTGCTAATCTGGAAATGTATTAATTGTTTTGCCTAATGACTGTGCAATCCATAATAACAACATTTTGCAATTTACACTGTCTGTTAGTGAGTTTGGGGCTGGGGTTAACAGTGTTGTTTTTTATACTTAGGCCCTAATTCTGGCCTAAGCTACATCAGTGTCAACTAGAAGTAGCTCCACTGAAATCAATGGGCTTACACAGGCAGAAAAAAAAATCAGACTCATGCTCTAAGGGTATGTCTACACTGCAATAAAACACCTGCAGCTGGCCCAGGTCAGCTGACTTGAATTGGGCTGCAGGGCTATAAAATTGCAGTGTAGATGCTGGGGCTTGGACTGGAGGCCAGGCTTTGAGCCCTGGGGAGGGGCGAGGGGCCCGGAGGCCAGGCTCCAGCCCAAACCCAAACATCTGCATTGGAATCTTAAACCCCCTGGGTCAGTGGGCCCCCGCTGGCAGGCAGCCCAGGGGTTCCCCTGGGTCAGTGGGCCCCCGCTGACCCTGGAGAACCCCTGGGCTGCCTGACGGCAGCTCAGACTCCCTCTCTCTCCCAGCGCAGCGGCCTCTCCATCCCATGCGATTCTTCTCATTGCCGGCGGGGGCGCCGGTGGCTGGCCAGATCTCCGCAGCTCTGCTTAGCGCATGTGGCACGAGCCTGGCGACAGGCGCGACAGCAGGGCTTCTGGAGGAAAGGGGCGGCTGCCTCCTGGCTCAGCCTTCACGGTCAGCCCCAGAGAGGAGCACGGAGAAGAAAAGACTCTACACACGATACGTTTACCAGAGATCACCCCAACTAAAACATGGGGTCTTGCAAGAACAGTCCTTCAGAGGGGCCACAGAGGGGCCTTTTCTATGGTCATAAATTCATAACAGTATCAACTCAGAACTAGCACACTCCATGAAAAGTTTAGTCCATCCTATATGTAGTTTGGGGTCTTTGATCTGGATAAACAGGTAGGTCCCGCCAATTATTCATCCAGTTCACCAGAAATGCTTTCTAGTTTGTTTTATTTAAGTTTTGTTCCCTTCTCATTCACTGATTTGTTATTTAATGAACCCCAAGATCATTACACTTAGGATCCTAAGTCCTATTTTAAAGGTATTTAGGCACTATTCCCCTCAGCATCGCAAGACCTAAGTGACTTATCGCATTTGCAAAAATGACTTAGGCACTTAGGAAACACTAAAGGCTAGATCCTCAAATATCTTTAGCCATCTAAATCACTTAGTGGAACAGTGCCAAATCCCATTTAAAAACTGGGCCTTAGGCACTTATGAAAATTTTGCCTCCATCTTAATTATTGTTGACTCACTTTATATCAACACAGAGGAAGAAGTGATGCTTAAAGAAGGCACTCAAATAAGGAAAGAATAGTAGCACTGTGAACCAAAATATGGAAGGCATTGCATATGTAAGGGTAAAATGAAGAGAGTCATGGCTGGTTGTGTGGGGAAGCAGACAAGCAAGACGGGCATCATTGACATGGATAAAAGATAAGTGTACATGTTGTATTTGCATCCCTACAGACTACAACCAAGATGCTTAAGTGTTGAGACTTTAAACAAGTTAATTCCACTTATAAAATCTGGCTCTGAAATTAGAATAATTATGTGGGGCTATTAGAGTTCCACAGCATGTAGTGTGCTAAAAGATGGATAAATGGCATTGCCCAGAGAAGTACGCTCTTGGTCTCCAAGGCAACAGCAGTTTTCCAAGACAGTGATGTGACACTTCTCACTATATCAAACTATGACCCATCCTCCTCCTTATTGCACATGGTACAGTTCTGAGCAGACGAGGAGAAAGCTAGCTGAAAAAAATTCTCTTTTTAGGTAGATTCAAAGCAGAACTATGATTTTATCATACAAAACATCATTTTTAGAATTGCACAGTTCTGTTCTATGTAGATCACTAAACTGTCCTTTCTAAAGAAAAGATGAACTTTTATGTAAGTTCATTGTAAGACAAAAAGTTCTTTCTGACAAATATTGTGAAATAATTTCCCCCCCTCATCTGGTCTCTCTTCTGCCCAGAATTACAGATGTAGGATAACGTTTAGTTAACATAATGCCTATGCCTTTATACAATATAAGTATATTTGGAAGACACTGCTTACAATAGATTATCTTCCTTACAGGAGAAAGGTACCCATTTAGAAATCTCACTGGACTATGAGCAAATCTCAAAATACTGCTAATATGTTGTATCATAGCAGTTCAATGAAAATGGGGATTGAGATGCATTGTGGAAGAGGTTGTCCAGCTTCGGAGCCTAGTCCATAGGGAGAATGGGACTTGAGACATCCAAAATACACCTCCATGAGGTCTGGTGACAGCTCAGGAAACTGAAGACTACTATCAAACTGAAGCATTTCAGCTCAGTTTCCCAACCAAAATATTTTGAATCAGTTTCCCAAGGAAAATGTTGATTTCCCAGAAACTGCATTTAAAAAAAAGAAATTGATGGAAAATTCCCAAGCAGCTCTGCTTATAGCCATTTTGAACCCTGGTGCGACATATAGAGGCCACAGTGCAGCTAGAGTCAGGGCCACTATTCAGAAGGACATTGTACTTTTAATTTTCCAAGGTCTTTAAAACATGAACTTGTTAAGCACACTATCACAGTGCTTTCTGATTATTACTAGCTATTATTAGTACTGCACTATTAATTCCATCATACCGATGGAGAATCTGTTGCAAAGTTGTTGGTTTTTTTAATTTTTAATTTCTTAAATTTGTGATACAGGATAATTCAAGGACAATATAGAAGGACAAAAACAAAATAAATTAGTGTTAAAAAAGTGTATGCAGTCATTAATTCTGTCCCTTATCACCTTTATAAAGTCCATAATGGTTTCACTGTAAAATGCCAGGGCTTGCACAGAATATTAGAGAGAGCTCGAGTTTATACTGTGGGAAAGCATTCTATTGCACATCACAAAGATCTATAATTAAGAATGCATAGTGAGCTACGAAGATAGAGTAAATTACTTGCCTAATGGCACACAGGGAAGCTAAACATGATTCAGAAAGCATCCCTACTCAGGAAAACACTTTAACTTTAAGCATGTACTTAAGTCCCATTGACCTCTGCAGTCCTGTCTACATGAGCAAAAATGTCTTGATTCTCAAATGAAGTTAGCTAAATTGAGTTAGATTAACTTGACTGAGGCCTGTCTACACCAGAAAATTAGGGCTTGCCTACGCTTACATTTTATAGCGCTCTAACTTCCTGGCTCAGGGGAATGAAAAATCACCCCCCTGAGCACACCAAGTCCAAATGTTTAAATTGCTAGTGTAGACAGGCTCCGAGCACTGGGAGCCATGCTTCCAGAGCTCAGAGCTAATCCCCTCATGGAGATGGATTACCAGGAGCGCTGGGGTAGCTCTGAAGTTTCCAGTGTAGACATACCCTTAGGTCGGCATAGCTATGTCTCTCAAGGGGTTTTAAAAAGTCCACACCCCTGATCAGTGTAGTTAAGACAACCTAAGTCCCCATGTAGACAGCACAAGGTCTATAGGAGAATTCTTCTGTTGACCTAGCTATCACCTCTCAGGGACATGCATTACCTATGCTGATGGGAGATTCCCTCCCATCAGTGTAGGTAGTGTCTACGCTGAAGCACTGCAGCAGCACAACTGTCATTGTAGCATTTTAAGTGTAGACAAGCCCTGACACTCCGCAGACCTGAAGAAGAGCTCTGTGTAGCTCAAAAGTGTCTCTTTCACCAATAAAAGCTGGTCCAATAAAAGCTATTACCTCACTCACCCTGCGTCTATAAATTCCCCTTATTTCTCACATAGTTGAACACCTCCAACCTAGGGGAAAGCCTAGGCTACAACACAACAGCTCAAACAATCATTAAGAGAGGAGAGAGGTATGTTGTGTTTGTTAAAGTTAATGTAATTTAGCTCACTTGATTGAAAAAAAACAACACACCTTTCTGCCATATGCACAAACCCAAAGGAATTAAGCAATAGTTTAATGAATTCCTGAACTGGGGCTGTAGGGATCTGAGATCTCAGACCTAGTACTCAGAAGTTTCTAATGCCTGATCCTGTGTTTAGACCACACCCATCTCTCTATTTTATATAAATATGGTTAATCAAAGAGGACCAATCCAAAGGTGCTTCTGTTCTAACCTGACTAATTACAATTGATTTTGACAACACTGGTCTCAGGTTGGGTGCATAATGTCAGCACTCCAGGAGTCCTTTCATTCTTTTGTGAAACCTTCAAATAAGCTCAGAGCTCTAGCCTGAGGGAATGTGGATGTAAATTGAGTGAGAATAGTTCAGCTCCACTGGTAGAGTGGCTGAACATGGGTTTCTAAAGACCCAATAAACAGAAGAAAACTCGGGAATGGGAGTGGAGAATAAAATATACAGGATAGGGGCAGGAAGTAAGCTACTTTGTATTTAAGATTACAGTATTTGTATTAGCAACAAAGAATCCTGTGGCACCTTATAGACTAACAGACGTTTTGCAGCATGAGCTTTCGTGGGTGAATACCCACTTCTTCGTATTTCAGTATTTGTATTGAACTGTATGTGAGAGATAAAGTCACATATGGGCTCCACTATGTATCTTTGAGCAAAATGGAGAATAATTGCAATTTATGAGTTAAATCATAACTTGTTCTGCCGCTTGTGCAGGGAAAGCCCCTGGCAAGCTGGGCTGGTTTGTTTACCTGCCGCGTCCGCGGGTTTGGCTGATTGCGGCTCCCAGTGGCCGCGGTTCGCTGCTCCAGGCCAATGGGAGCTGCCGGAAGTGGCGCGGGCCGAGAGACGTACTGGCTGCCACTTCCAGCAGCTCCCATTGGCCTGGAGCAGCAAACCGCGGCCACTGGGAGCTGCAATCAGCCGAACCCGCAGACGCGGCAGGTACACAAACCAGCCGAGCCAGGGGCTTTCCTACACAAGCGGCGGAACAAGTTTAGAAACCACTGGGTTAGATTAATCCCTGGTATATAACCCCATTGAAATCAATAGAGTCAGACCTAGTATTCTTTTGGCCCCATGAGTCAACTGTGAGTAAACTCTCAAGCTATGATTCTAAATAAGCCATGCTGTAATATGTTATAAAAAGAGAATGTAATAAAAATAACCTCGATTTGCTCAATTTACATATATTGCAAGCATCGTTTTTAGTTAATCTAGGATTTTCCAGGAAACAGCCTTGTTAGATAAACCCTATTTATGTTTTACTGTTATTGTATTTTAAATTATTCAGAAGTCTACAACACATTATAGTGCAGTTCATTAATTTTCAGTCTGCAGGTTAGTAGGGAGTGAATTTATTTAATCATGCATGTAAAATTACTAGATTTTTAAAAAAACTTTAGCTGATTTCAGCATGTTTGAAACTGTACAACACAGCCCTAAGCAAAATATGTACCATCTAGCAGAAAAAGGACAAATGATTTTTTTTGTCTTAAAATGAATTTTCTGATTCAATAGCTAGGACCCAAATCATTAATGCTAACACATTATTTTTTGGTCTGTCTTGTATCTTCAGGATAAAGTCAGAATTAGCAATTTGTATGTGACTCAGGACTGATCTGAAGAATTTCACACATGCAAATATGTGAAGCAATTAATTCTGAGAAGTAGAAGCCCTTATTTCACAGGTACGGTTATAATACTTATGGGAATTTTCATTTAAATCAAGTATCAGTGCTACATTTAAAAGAATGCAAACAGCTTAGTCATCCTCTCACAGGCTCTTAATGCACATCAGTCACTTCCACAACTGCTTCAATGAGCATTTGAAAAGTTTGCATATATTCCTCAGTGGGTGTGTTTTTTAAAGGTAGATTTACAACAGTGCTTTGTGGAGTGACAGGGAAGCTCTACAACTAAAAATATGAAGTGGATTATGTTCTTCTCTATAGTTCCTCTCCAGCTCGGAAGCAGATGAAAATGGAGAGGGAGCAGGGCTGTACCGTGGTTTATGCTGATGAACGTTGTGCTCTGTTACTCATGTGCTAGTAAGCTGAAATCTGCTAAGAGAGTAGGCATTGAAAAATAGTGGCCTTCAAGAATACTGTACCCAACATACATTATGAATCACTGGCTTGATGGCTTTCTCAGGCTGTCCTTCTGAAATCTCCTTCCAGATGTCCAACCAATAGCTTCAACTTAACATGGTCAAAGCTAAATTCCTGAACTTTCCCTCTCCCTGATTTTTCTGTCACAGTAGTGTATCCAATAAATGTTTTTTTGTGACCTATGTGAATAGATCTGAAGCTCACACTTCATTTCCTATTGGACAAGTCTCCAATCACAAAATTATCACCACAATTTAAGCTAACAGGCACAATCTGATGCAATCTCAGCTAGAGATGGGGCCCAAATGAAGGAAGTTCAAATCCAAATTCAAATCAGAGCTTTGCAGCTGGTGCCTATCACTAGGAATTGTATCCAAATCAAAAACTTGAACCCAATTCCTTTTGAGCTGAGGGGAAATTTGGATCCAAATTTTGCAGTTCAGTCCCATTTCTAGAGTAAAACAGGACAAAGACTAAGTAGGAACAGAATCTTAAATGTTTTCTCAGCCATTGTGGTGGGCTCTCCAAGACTGAAGTACATTGGTGCTGTGTGTGTGTGTGTTTTGTGGTAGCCCTGCATTGCTTCTGTCCCTGATCCTGTATGGCTATAGGTGGAGCTATTCCTTGTGTATCCCAAGTAGGCTACCTGTTCACCATTTTCAGCACAAGCAGGCCATCCAATGTAGCAGTGCTGCTGATGCCAGATGGTTTCCCAGGCCCTCCAGCCCACCCGCTTGCTACTGATAGAGAGTTATGCCCTAGTTGTAGTGGCTGGCCCAAAGTCCACATGCTTTGCATGCTGGACATATAAATGAGAGTCTAGTTATTTAATTCTTAGCACTGAGTTAAATGTTTATGGTGGGACTCTGCAACCAGGAACGTAATATTACCCATATACTTATTTAGATACTGGTGCTATGCAACCATAGAATCCTTGGGAGAAAGTACTGTGTTTTAGAACTAAAACAACTACAGCAGTGAGAAATCCCCAGATGTAAAATGTAGACAAAATCGTACATATTCATTCTATCCTCTGTTAGTGCTAGCTCCAGGCTTGGCATGGGTGAGTGCTAAAAACTGGTGCATGGATCAATCTTTGCCTAGGAAACCATCTCACATCCCTTCCTAAGGGCTTAATCCAGCTCCTACTGGAAAAGGCTCCCATTGGCTTCAATAGGCAATGGATCAAGTCCTAAGCCTGCCCATAGCCCTCTTGTATCTGAATTTCTGAAACCTTTAGGATCAGCTACTTAGCTGTGAATCTTTGCTTATTTAAACCACCAGGAGATGTGACCTTTAAAGTATAGGTTGAGGTTTTGGGTTTGGGTTAGAGGCCAGGCATCTGCTAGATAAACTCTGCAGTGTTCACAAATTGAAATAGATTGCACCAAGTTAGATAAATAGGGAACTTCAGTCTCTGGAACCATTACTCATGTGCAAGAATTAAAAAGTGTGAAAAAGTTCTAACTGCATTCTAGAACCCTTTGAATCATTAAAAATTCCCAGAATGCAAAAGATTTTTTAAATTATCTTAGCTTCTCTCTTATATCATGAGCAATAAAAATCTTACTAAAATAATTTTCTCACCATGGAAACATTTTCAAGAGGCAACAATCTTTAACCACTGTTTCTTCAGGCACACTGATGCCCCTTAAAATAAAACATGAGCTACAGAAAAATAACTCTGTGTCCCACTCCACTGTCATTCAAATTGTATTCTGAACATTAAAACATTGATGGATGCTCTAGAGAGTCATCACTGTACATTTTAATGCCATTACTAGCACAAGGGGGAAAGGCTTGAAAACAGGCCAAACAGCCAACATTTTGGCCATGAACAGCCTTCAACATAGTAATAAAACATTGAATATTTTTTACCTTTATTTATGATTTTGGCATAATACGCCACCATGTATGTGATGCAGAATACAAATCAAATATCATAACTTGCTGAACATTATACGTTGTATCCACAGCAATACCAAAAGAATGCAGCAAGATCCTTATTTACGCCTTCACTAAAAATTATAATAGTAACTGGATTTTTAATAGCCTCTTGTCAGCATCCTTGGCTTGAAAGGAAGAAGTTCGGATCAGGTGCTGTTGAGGACTGCCCCCCAAAAATCCTCTCCGCTTGAACAATGCTCTTACTAGAGAGCTTCCAGTATTTTAACTCTGTTTACAGGTTTATTTATTTATTTTACTCCTGGATAAAAATGGTGCTCTGATGGGACTGCTCATTATTCAGCTTGCTAAACTTTAGGAAGGGGTGTGCAGACCTTCAGTTTAAGAAGAAATTTCACAAAGTCTTTTTTGGCCCAGTGTTGACAGAGCTATAGTGTTCATTGAGAGACACAGAGGATACATTATTGTTTTGACTTGTGGGTGCAATTTTCCAGCAATTTTCGAGTTTCTGCCAAATACTACTCCCTTTTCTTGGAAAAAAGGGGGGTTGAGGAAAGCAGGATTGGGATCTCTGTAGTGTTTTCAA
Source organism: Mauremys reevesii (assembly GCF_016161935.1). Classification (NCBI taxonomy): domain Eukaryota; kingdom Metazoa; phylum Chordata; order Testudines; family Geoemydidae; genus Mauremys; species Mauremys reevesii. The sequence continues at coordinate 24,758,609 of NC_052624.1, forward strand.
TTTTTGGTTTTAGTTCCAACTTTTCAACTAAAAATATCAAAAATATAAACTTCTTTGATGGAGAGGATCTTCCTTCAGAGCAAAATGTCAAAACGTGTATAGAAACATGTCTCAATAGATGATTATTTATTGTTTATTTTACAGTACCCAAAAACATGGCAGTAAAAAGAAAACACAGTCCCTGCCCATCAGACTTCATGGTTTTGGAGCCCAGTCCTTCAACTGACAGCACACAAGTGGAGTGTTGTGTCCATGTGGTGCCCCACTGAAGTTATTGGGACTCTGCATGGCACAATAGTCTGCTCCTACGCTGTCAATTGCAGAGTTAAAATCTAATTTCACACGTGATGCAGTAGGAGAAGCATAGCACAAAAATAGCAGAAAGGACGTCAGTGAGAATATAAGGTCACTCAGTTACTCAGCAAAGGCTAGGGCATGGCACGGTGCAGCCAAAGCCTTTTGTATGGACTCCAAGTTCAGGATTAAGTCCTTCTTCAGGTAGGAGAAGAGTCCCAAAATTTTGCTGCCTATCTGACGTGTCCCAATCTCTTGAGCCTATCGTTAGGACCTTTCTGAACTGCCAAAAAACTTTGATTCTGCTGAGGGGATAGGAAAAGATTTGGGTTGATTCTTTATGTCCAAACACAATTGAAAATCCCTTCTTAAAAACAAGCTAAATCATAAAACAAATATCTGCATCAAGGTAGTTCTCTGCAGCATAGATGAATGTGTGAAGTACAGAGAGTCTGAGAGCCAGATTTTTAAAGGTATATAGAGGTGCCTTAAGATACAGATAGGCACCTACTGGAGTTTTTAAATCTTTAGACACGTAAGTATTTTTAAAATCTGGCCTGAAATAGCTTGGCCAAAATCACACACAGGAATTCTGCAGCAGGACTGGAAACTCAACCCAGATCTCCTGATTCTCGATCCAGTGACTTTAACTCAAAACCATCCTTCATCTCTGAGAGTGTACCCATAAGCAATTTCCATGTCAAATTTTTACAGTGTGGGTCTGGCCAGAAAAGCAAACATAACCGCAAATTATACCTTGGGGTTCCATATTAATTCACTAGCAATGACTCTGAGGTCAAATTTACTCAGTTTATAAATCAAAGTGTGACTTCTCTCAGTGCCAGCACTGGCAGCGTAACCTAGTGTCTGGAAATCAAGCTGTGCTCTTTTCAGCCTCATACATCCTCACCAACAATCATCAGGACTAACAATTCTGGGATCAGAAACTAGCCTGCAATTTTGTTGATGATGCATATGGTAGAAGTGATTACAGCGTTCCCTTCTACTGCTACACTGTCAGTAAGTGCTGACAGTAGAAAAAATATGCTTCAATTAGTAAGCTAAGCAGATTCTATGTAGACTAATAATGGTACTTGACATTTTATACAGCACTTTTAATCTAAGGATGTTGAAGTACATTTACAGTGTTATTTAATTAAGCCTCACAGTGCCCTTTGGGATAGGTATTATCTTCATTTTACATGTGAGTAAACTGAGGCACAGAGAGGCTAACAGCTACACAGTGAGAAAATGACAGAGCCAAGAGGAGTGCTGGTACTCAGCCTCTTGCACTGTTAGATTGCACTAGTCACTCTGCCCTCAGCCAGATAAGATATAGGTTTAACTGAGGCTAGAATCTTGCACATAGATTGGCTGAGAAGGTGCCATGTTTAAAAGTAGCACTCTTCTGATCATAATAATTATTTAGTTTAATAATAAAGGACAATGTCAACCATCTGACACTCCTGCAATTGTTGTTATGAGTAACCAAGTTTTAATTTTCATTGTGATCATAACTGTAGAATAGCCATTACAAAACAAATCATTTAGAACTTAAGAAACACTCTGTATTTACAGGGTCTGATTCTGATCTTTGACCAGTTCTAAACTTGTGCAACTCTAATTACTTTAATTGAATAATTCTTGATTTACACCAGGTCACTCACAGTGAAATCATAATCTCCCATATTGTAATGTTTTAGCTATTTTTGCAGCTTTTTTCATCTTCTTAAAAATAATAAAAAGCCTTTTCTTAGAAAGCATAAGAACATAAGAATGGCCGTACCGGGTCAGACCAAAGGTCCATCTAGCCCAGTATCTGTCTACCGACAGTGGCCAATGCCAGGTGCCCCAGAGGGAGTGAACCTAACAGGCAATGATCAAGTGATCTCTCTCCTGCCATCCATTTCATCCTCGAACGAACAGAGGCTAGGGACACCATTCTTACCCATCCTGGCTAATAGCCATTTATGGACTTAGCCACCATGAATTTATCCAGTCCCCTTTTAAACATTGTTATAGTCCTAGCCTTCACAACATCCTCAAGTAAGGAGTTCCACAAGTTGACTGTGCGCTGCATGAAGAAGAACTTCCTTTTATTTGTTTTAAACCTGCTGCCTATTAATTTCATTTGGTGACCCCTAGTTCTTGTATTATGGGAATAAGTAAATAACTTTTCCTTATCCACTTTCTCGACATCACTCATGATTTTATATACCTCTATCATATCCACCCTTAATCTTCTCTTTTCCAAGTTGAAGAGTCCTAGCCTCTTTAATCTTTCCTCGTATGGGACCCTCTCCAAACCCCTAATCATTTTAGTTGCCCTTTTCTGAACATTTTCTAGTGCTAGAAATCTTTTTTGAGGTGAGGAGACCACATCTGTACACAGTATTCGAGATGTGGGCTACCATGGATTTATATAAGGGCAATAATATATTCTCAGTCTTATTCTCTATCCCCTTTTTAATTATTCCTAACATCCTGTTTGCTTTTTTGACCACCTCTGCACACTGCGTGGACATCTTCAGAGAACTATCCACAATGACTCCAAGATCTTTTTCCTTAGTCGTTGTAGCTAAATTAGCCCCCATCATATTGTATGTATAGTTGGGGTTATTTTTTCCAATGTGCATTACTTTACATTTATCCACATTAAATTTCATTTGCCATTTTGTTGCCCAATCACTTAGTTTTGTGAGATCTTTTTGAAGTTCTTCACAATCTGCTTTGGTCTTAACCATCTTGAGCAGTTTAGTATCGTCTGCAAACTTTGCCACCTCACTGTTTACCCCTTTCTCCAGAGCATCATTTTTATATCTCAAAAACACTTTTCAAGAAAGTACAATAGTGTTAGCTTGTCATCTAAGCAATCATTTCTGTTGTAATTAGTGATCTAAAACAATCTACTGATGTGCATGTTTTTTTAGCGGTGGTGAAAGGAAATTTGCTAGATAATAAAAATTTTGCAGGCTGTTTTCCTTAGCTTCATAGATCAGTTTTTCAGTCTAGAGAATGCTAACCTCCTGGGGTGTTATTTCCCTATTTCCCAGAGGATAGTGTTGTGTATGTAAGAACTACAATATGTCACAATGTATGACTTCATTGACTAACCATAAAAATTGTAATGAAACTGGCGTTGATCCCTGCAGCACCTCTTCAGAAATCCCCTAGAACCTTCAAAGGGTCACTACTTGTTTTCTGCTGCAAGGATAATCTTGCAACCACCTGATGACTTGCTAACCAAATCTAAAACAAGCTGCTTATAGTTGGATCATAAGGGTAACATAAGGGTAACAAAGTCTAGTCTGTTTTTTTCCCCAGTTAAAACTAAAACTAAGGGCTGAATACTCATAAGAAGTTAGGTATTGTGATGCTGACCATAATACCACCTACCTTTTAGGTTCCTGGAAAAATCACTGATTCTCAAGGCCTGAGTTAGGCACCTAAGCATCTATACAATGAATAGGGAGAGATAGGTGCCCTAGATTTCAATCCTCAGGGAGCCACCCAAGCCAACCAATGGGAGATGCTGACCAGAGGGCTGTGTGCTAAGCCCTACCTCCTCACAGAGATAAGCATCTAAATGTGAGCTCAAAGGGGATATCTAGCTCTGCTTGTGCTCATACCCTTTTAGCAAGAAGCTGCCTCCAGAGGCGGTGGTGCCCACCATGTAACTTCTAGTCCAGCAATTAGAGGATTTGCCTGTGATGTAGGAGACCTGGGTTCAATTTCCTCATTTCTGGCAGAGGAAGGATTGGAACAGAGATCTTCCACCTCTCAGGAGAGTGCTCAAAGGCTGAGCTATGGGGTATTCTGATGTGGCCATCAATCTCTTGTTGAAGCTGCTCCACTGTGGCTAAATAATGAAACACTGAGTTGATTTTTCCACTCTCCTGAGAGGTGGGAGACCCCTGTTCAAATCTTCTCCCCCCTCTGGCAGAGGGGGGTAATCAAACCTTGGTTTCCTATGTCCCAAGCAACTGCTGTAACCACTGGGCTAAAAGTTATAACGTGGGCTCTATCTCCTGCAGCTGAGTTTTGAATGGTACCTAATCCACAAGGCAGCCTCTGAGCATGCCTGCTGGGTTGGGTCTTGTACATTACTTAGATGTCCAAGGACCTGTGTTCCCTTGGTTTGGGAATCCATAGGTGGGAGATAGGCACCTGTATTCCCACAGCGAGGCAGTACTGCACTTGGTCAGAGGTAGAAACATCGGTGTCCAAGGAACTTTTATCCTTAAAATGTAAGTGCTGAGTGAGTTTAGGCAACTACAGTGTTTGGAGGGAGTTTTGTGCATTGCAGTGGAGCCCAGACTAGGACTTAGGCACCTAAGATGGTGACTTAGGTACCTAGATCTTTTTTTGAGCATCCGGCCCTAAGAGCCAAATTGAAACCTGGTATAAGGAAGTGGAGTTGCCCTAGTTTACATCACATTTGAGTTTAGCTGACTTAATAATATTTACTTAACACTGTTCCATAGTGGGATTGGCTCTGGTGTCTGGGAGAACTTAATTATGGAGCATCTCTGGTTGCTGCTTTGCAGTGTTAGCTCACCTTTCAGACTGATTTGGAAAGAATCCAGACAGACAAGAGAGAACATCAAGTTGGATGTTGGAGAGAAATTGCCATATGAAAATATTTCTCCCCCAAAGGTTCTATCCTGTGTCCACTGATGTCAACTGGATACGTTGCCATTGCCTTGGCACTCTGGGCCGGGCACACTGGCAAGGGATAACATTTCAGAGTGATTAACCTGTTATGTTATTTTGTTGTTGTTGTTCTCTGTATAATAAACGGGATCCAAGTAAGACTACTGACAGGTTAGGTGACTTCCATAGCCCAGACCTCTTAAAAGTTTAATTTGAGATGAGAGACAATTGTTTACGCCACTCTTCCCTGCTGCAATAATGAACGTGAAGACGGCATGGGGTCCATAATCCCAGCCCCCCTTTCTCATGCACTAGCATGAAATGAAGCAATTTCTCTATATTCATTATTGTGTTAATTGCTTGCAAAAATGCAAGCAGCAAAAGTCACAATATTTTACATTTTGGATTTCCATCACTTGCAAAATTGGGTGAAATATCTAGCTCTTTTGCAATCACTCTGCCCAAATTAGCTACTTGTTTGTTTTGGGCCTATTTAAAAATTGTTTTTGATAGATAAGTGCATTTTTTAGTGGAAAGAGCTAGTGGAAAACTGGACTTCTGTATAGGATAACTCATATTTGACTTCAAAAGCATATAAAATTAGTGCGAGACTAATTAGATCTCTTTTTAAATTTGCCTGTTTAAACAGTCTCATATTTCTCACAACAACATGCACAGAAGCCGTGACAAATTCCCACTCTGGATGGTGTGAGCTCAGCTCCCTAGGACACCTGACTAATGTTTGTTAATTTCTCTAGTAATATACTTTAATTGAAATGGATGCATATTGAACTTAGCTGATAACGTTTCACTATCTCCTGTCAATGTCATTAAAACCAGTGCATCCACTCTGAAGTCAGTATGTTGCAAACAATATCAATACCATTTTAACAGGGTCATAACAATATTTGAATGGCCCCCAAATCAAAGTTGTAAAGGGAGCTCACCTTCAAAATCTGCCAATTCAGATATCCTCCCTTCCTCTTGCTCACAGAAAATGTCCACCAGATCTGTGGCATCTGGCCCCTTTCATCACCATCTCACCTCTTGGTGGTTGTGCCACTTCTCTTCTTGCTTTCCTTTTTTCAATGCCCTTCTGTCTGCTTCCCCCTCACTGCTCTCCTTGGTATGCTACGCTGTCCACTGGTTCACCCTTCTGTTTCCAGGCCTATTTTGTTGGTTTCTTCCTCCTCCTGGAGGCAGACCCTCACCCCATTTGCCAGCTGCTCCTGACTAACTCCCCCATCTTGCTAGTTGCTCTCTCTCTAGCATCTGTCCTTGTTAGTAGCTTTGTCATCTTCCCAACAGTTGTTGTAGTTCCCCTTACCTCTCTCCTTCTCCTATCTCAGATCGGGAACACTTCTGTTAATGGAAAAAGAAAACTGACTTGGCAGCTTTCCCTGCTCCCTTCCTCCACCATAGGTTGCAGATGTCTGCAGATCCACCTAGGCTCTGCCTTCTTCTCCTCACAGCCCAGTCAGAGAGGAAGCCTTGTAACCTCCCCATGAACCCTTTAGGCAACAGCTGCTCCCTTTTGCACTGCCCCAAGCAGACCAGGGGCTGTGAGGACAGGCATTCTGCCCTAACTTTAAATCTTGATGCTTCTTTGTGCTACAACATCTCCAAAATCCACCCTTTCCTCTTCATCCCACTGATAAAAACCTTGTGCGTATCTTGGACACCACCTGCAGTGACCTCCATAGCACCCTCTCCTCTCTCACCCGATACTACTTCATCTATCCAAAAATGCTTCCACCAAATCTTTTCTCCTCTCATGTTCACTCATGTTGCCCTGTCTATGTCAGTTCCCGCTTTGATGTCCCATCACTAATTTCAGTGGAGTTTTCTCCTGATTTACATGAGTGTAGATGAGATAAGACTCTGTCTCAAAGAGAAAAGATCAAAGACTCAAGACTTGTGGTGAAAGTTGCCTATCCAGCAGCTAGGACCTGGAGCCAGAATGGGGAGAGAACCAGCTGGCTTTCATGGACAAATTTGAGAAATCAGGCATTATTTGCGACTGGGGCAGGGGCAATACCTTGTGTTGGCCAGTGGATTACGGGTGCTTTCATAGACTCAGATAGCTGAGATAACCTTTAGGATACTTATCCAAAAGTCTTTTCTTACCATTAGTACAAGTACTGTAACTAGCTATAACAAACAAGCAGATGGGGAACAATATAGTCCCGTAATGCTAGGAGCAAACTGATTTATTATGGTAGCTATTTTCATTGCAGTGTTTAAGCTTACAGCTACAGTTTAATGCATTTCTTACTATCTAATAACATAAAATACAATTGAAATTGATTTTTAAAAATCTAGAATTATTGAACATGCATAAATTCACTGAGTAAGGCTAAAGCATTTTTCCTGCAATGAAATATTTGGGCATTTTAGAAGTATAGCTTCAAGCTGTCTGACTTCTTTGTGAGCAGTCAGTAAAAATCTGTGTATGTTCCCCTTTCAAGTCATATACCAGAAAATTTAGTATTGATGATAACATTAAGAACATTGCAGAAGTGGCAAGTGCAATTGTATAAAAATTATAGGTTTCCTTACCAGGACAGGAAGATGGTGCTGCAGTTAAATCTCTGCAGTGTGCCTCAGGTGTTCTGAGTTCACTTTCTGGCTCAGACATAAACTTCCAAGCACTGGCTCTGGAACCAGTGGGGGGCCAAGGGGCCATGCTCCCCTCCCACTTTTTAACAAAAGAAACATGAGTGCAGAATTCATGTCCCCCCCAGATTTTTTTCCCCCAGCAGAATAATAGATTCTGCCAGGGAGGTGATGCAATTATATCTTTCTCCCACCAGGCGCTGCTGTGGCACCAGAAGAGAAGGCAGTTGGCTCGCCATCAGAGCAGGCAGCTGCAGAGAGGGAGGGGGCACCTTGGCCTTGGCCCCACCTCCCCCCACTTCTACAAAGGTTCCAGAACCCTTGCTTCCAAGAAAAGTCACTTAGGTCTAGATTGTAGTTTGGACTGTGCTCCCATATAGGAGGATTAGGAGGAGTGAGAACCCCTCTTAGCAGGCTGCCTGGATCTTGGGTCTGGCCCTGCAGGAGTAAGCAGTAGTACACTGCTTAGTCTCTCCTGGGAGCAGGTAGGGAATGGGTGGAGCCATAGTTCCACCTCAACACCCAGTGACCCACGGAGCTGAGACGGCCCAATGTGAAGGCAGACAGGTAGTAATTGACTGCAGGTATAGGCCAGCAGTAAATTATTACCACTTTAGAGCCACAGCCCTTCCCAGGGCAGCACAGAAATGTGCTGTCCTTTACTGTGGGCTGTGTTCTTGTGACACAATCCGGCCCTGAGCCACAGAGGAAAAGTAAGTTCTCCTTTGTTAAATTGGGATAATTCTTCCCTATTGTTCAGAACTATTGAGAGGAAAAAAATCACTGATGATTAGGAGGAGCTCAGATACTGTTGATGATGAGGACTATCTAAAAATCATGCAAGCAAGCCATTTTTCCTCATATGGAAAAAAATAGTTAATACAATTGCTTTTGCCACAAGCAGAAAATTTGACTAAGGATTTTTTTCTCCTCTTTATGCATCAACTAGAAAATATACCCTTGAAAGAGCTCTCCTGATTTTGAGAACTGCTAACCATCTAGAACTCCCGCTGGACTTCACACGGAGCTTAGCATGCAGAGCCCTTCTAAAAACCAGGTCCTTGTAGACTAGAAGGAGAGGTGAGAAAGACGTTTTAAGTGAGAGAAGCTACTGCAGAAACAGTTCTAGTTATCCACATATCAAAGTGTGGGATGAATAATTAAATATAAAAGGGGAGGGAGATTCAGGGTACTTCTACAGTATGAAATTAATTCGAACTTATTTTATTCGAATTTTCAGAAGCGATTTTATACATTTGGTATTGTGTGTCCCCACTAAAGCACGTGAATTCGGCAGAGTGCGTCCACACTACTGAGGCTAGCATTAAATGTCGGAGTGGTGCACTGTGGTAGCTATCCCACAGTTCCCGCAGTCTCTACCACCCATGGGAATTGTGGGTTAAGCTCCCAGTGCATGATGGGGCAAAAACATTCTCGCGGGTGTTTCTGGGTGTGTGCCGTCACTTGCTCCTCCCTCCGTGAAAGCTATGGCAGACGCCATACTACCAGCGGATGGTGCAGCGCAGTGCACTGCCTGTCTCCTGGTACTATGAATCCACCTTGCATGTCCTCTCTTCTTTCTATCTACTCTTTCATCTAACCATTTCCCACCTTTTTTCGGCTACCATGAACAGAGACGCACAGCTTCCACCGCTTTTTCCATGTTGTCTGTCCTGGGCTCCCATGGAAGCTACAGAAGGCAACAATTCCCTGCTGTTTTTCAGCCATCGTGAACAGAGCCACACAGCTTCCGCCGCAAACTCTGCTCACGTTTCCGCCACAAACTCTGCTCTCCCACTCTTACAGCTCTAACGAGCTTCTCGACTCTGTGAAAGCTACAGAAGACAACCATTTACCACCTTTTATTGGCCATCTTGAACCGAACAGTTCATTTCGTGCCCTTTTTCCATGATTACTCGTGCAGGCGTCATAGCGCTGCAAGCATGGAGCCCGCTCAGATCTCTGCTGCAGTTTCACGCATTATCCAGCACTATGTGCAGTACCTGCAAAACCAGGCGAGGAAGCGACGACAACGCAATTACTATACTAATGAGGACATGGACACAGACATTACCAGAAGCACAGCATGTGGCGATTGGGAGATCATGGTAGCATTGGGCCTGGTTCATGCCATGGAATGCTGATTCTGGGCCCAGAAAACAAGCACAGACTGGTGGGACCGCATAGTGTTGTGGGTCTGGGATGATTCCCAGTGCCTGCGAAACTTTCATATGCATAAGGGCACTTTCATGGAACAAGTCAAAAAAACAAATTAAAAGTTCGCATATGCCAGCTTTCTGCTGCTTGGGCGATCCTCTGGGGTTGAGTGTGTGGATCCCCGTAGCCCCCCCCTTGTGTTCTTGAGCATCTGGGTGAGGAGGCTATGGAACTTGGGGAGGAGGGAGGGTGGTTATACAGGGGCTGAAGCAGCAGTCTGTGGTCTTGCTGCCTTTCCCGCATTAGATCCACCATACAGCGGTGCATGTCAGTTTGCTCCCCCATGAGTTTGACCACAGCATCCTGCCTGCTCTCATTGTGTGCGTCCCTCCTCTATTCATGTTCCTGTAATGCTTTACGGGACTCCGCAATTGTTTGCCTCCATTCATTCAGCTGGGCCCTATCAGTGCGGGAGGACTGCATGAGCTCGGCAAACATGTCTTCCTGAGTTCGTTTTTTCTGCCTTCTAATCTGGACCAGCCCCGGGATGGAGAAGATAGGGGCCACGTTGAAACATTTGCACCTGTGGGAGGAGAAAAAGGGAGGGTAGTATTTTAAAATATACATTTCAGAGAACAAAGGGGACACTTTGGTATGAGTAAGCCATCACACACAGCCAGGCAACAGAATTCAGCTTGCAGGCCGCCTAGGGGCATGCGGGGTTCTGCTTCTTCTACATTCATTTCAATGTTTTCAAACTGCTGGGGCCCCTTTCCCATAGCAAGCAATGCCTGGTGGGTTTGCCATAAAGGAGGGCCTGCGGGCTCTCTGGGATGATCACTTCACACAACACCCAACCCCCTCCCACCCCCACCACCCCTCTCCGATGAGGCTCTGAGCAGGGATGAGCCCTTTAAACTATACATGAACAGCCCAGTGTGGCTGGATTTCCCCTCCGCCCCCACCATGTGGCTCCGATCAGGCTCTCACTCACCAGAAGTAGCTTCTCCAGGGTCATGGTCCAGGAGCCCGCATTGGGAGTGGGGGGAGGCTATTGGCTCCAGCGTTAAGCCTAGTTCCTGGCTAGGGGGGGAAATGGATTCCCCACTTGCTGCCTGTCCACTGTCCTCCTCCTCCTCCTCTTCGTCCTCCAATGACTCTTCCTCCTCGTTCCATGCAACTCCCCCATTGCAGATGTCCACGGACAGTGGTGGGGTAGTGGTGGCATCACCCCCCATAATTGCACGGAGCTCACAGTAGAAGCGGAATGTATGGGGCTGTGACCCAGAGAGCCCGTTTGCCTCCCTGGCTTTTTGGTATGCTTGCCTGAGCTCCTTGATTTTTGTACGACACTGCTCTGTGTCCCTGGAATAACCTCTTTCCGTCATGGCCATGGAGACTTTAGCGTAGGTATTTGCGTTCCTTTTTTTGGAACGTAGTTCTGCCATAACAGACTCCTCTCCCCAACATGCGATGAGATCCAGTACCTTCTGTTCGGACCATGCTGGAGCTCATCTGTGAATCCGGGACTGCGTGATCTCTTGTGATGGTGGACTCTGCATGGTCGCCAGTGATGGTGGACTGTGCTGACAGTCACCTGTGCTGATGGTGACTGAATAGGAAATGAAATTCAAAAGTTCCCGGGGCTTTTCCTACCCACCTGGCTAGTGCATCGGAGTTGAGAGAGTCGTCCAGAGTGGTCACAAGGGAGCATTCTGGGATAGCTCCCGGAGGCCAATAATGTTGAATTGCATTCACAATACCTTTAACCCGGGACTGCAATCTCGGATTATTTAAGTGCTACTCCATTTGCCGAGGAGGAGTACAAAAATCGATTTAAAGAACCCTTTAAATTGAAAATGTTGGTTTGGTCATGTGGACAGAATCATTTTTTTTTTATTAACTTGGCTAATTCCGAAATAACAGACTAGTGTAGACCAGGCCTCAGTGACATTTTGTTCTGGGAGCTAAGGAGATAGCACTGTACTGCAGCCTCCCTACAAATGTCTCCCACATCCTTTGTAATTGCTCTCCCTCATGCAGGGAGATTACATTGTTTTTAGTCACACTTGAGGCCCATTGTTGCATTCTTTGCAGGCCCAAATCTCCTCCTGAAGTCAGTGGGAGTTTGGGGTACACGAAGAATGTTATCTGAGCACAGGAACTTATTTAACACGTCCCAAAGGGATTGAGGGGTTGATATTTATAAGTATATAATCTGACAAAGTTTGTGAAAGAGAAATTAGCTGGGGTGGAAGAAGAATTTAATATAATTTGTCTTCTAAAATCCCAATGGGATACAATCAGGATGTAATGGCTCTTTCACAGCAATAAGCAGGACCCAAATTATTCCCCAGGCCTGCTGGTTAAAAACCTAGGCAAATCACAGACCAGAATTTAAAGGGAAGAGGAGTGCTGCCTCTGCAGCAGCGCTCACTCAGGTCTGGGGTCTGCGCAGGAGAAGGGGTAGGCTGGGAACAGGGAGAGATGAGCACATTAAACCCCTATCAGCTCCATGGGGATTCCAAAGATAACACGAAGGGAGTCAGTATTCATGTGTGGCAAGTGCCCAGTCCATGTTCTGCACTCCCAGAAATATAGGGCACAGATAACCCTGGCCTCAAGCAGAGCCCCCAGGTGTCAGCACTGAACTCAGGGTCAATGTGGCATTTGTAGTCAGTCTCACAGGAGAAGAAAAGGAGAAAGCCTCATAGATTACTCCCCCATCTGAGTACATATAGGACAAGTTATTTGCATAAAACTGGTGACAATGACATCACTTGAAATGCATAAGAGAGGATGAGGCTACTAGCCCTATGGTACAGCAATTTGCATTGGCAAATTAGTATTAATCTAAGAATAAGCAAAATAAACCCCTAATCATGAAAACATTTATGCTTGACTTCAAGGACTACTCGTGCTTAAACTTAAGCATGTGCATATGTGTTTCTAGGACTGGGCCTAAGACCTGATTCATTCTACTGTCTGCAACCTCAAATAATTCCCATGATTAGATAGTAAAGAAAAATTATGTAAACTTTATGGAAAGACAGATAATGATTTAAATAAGTGAATATTTCCTTAGAAAAATAAACAAATCATAGATTAAGTGTAAAAAAACTTAAAGGGCACGTTACTTGTTTTCTGGGAAATTATAACAATTAAAATGCAATTTGCCTTTTTTAATCAAACTTTTAAGGCATTTAATACCTACATATTACGTCTCTTTGCTAATGACTTACCAGTTTTAAATACTTTGTGGTAATGATTTATATAATTTGAAGTGGTTATTTTCCATACTTCATTACTTTCCCTCAAATGATCATTGATTTGATAATTAGTTGATATTTTAAAGCCTGCAGGCATGATGTCCTTGAAAATGTTTTAAATGTCTTGTTCAGGGCAAAAATAAATTATAGTCTTCAAAATGCCATTCACTGGTAATTTTAGGTTTTGGGGGGTATTTATTTTTTATTTTTTATTACAGATTGAGAGACTGTTTTATTTTATGTAAATTAGAACTGTGTGGCAAGATACTCAGAAATCAACACATTGTACTAAAATCTAATACAGTAAGATGGGTCCCTGTGCTCTGTAGGTGGCTATAAGATATGTTTGAACACATCCCATATTTAATGATGTAAAAGGACTTCCAATTTTCACCATGTAATTTTTTTGCTCTACATAGCAGGTTAACATGCTGTATAACTTTTATCCCTAGATCAGCAGGCACTGTGTGTTACTGTAAGATTTCTCAACCTACTACTAAGGGTATGTCTTCACTACCCACCGGATTGGCAGTAGCAATCGATCCAGCAGGGATTGATTTATCATGTCTAGTCTAGACGTGATAAATCGACCCCCCGAGCACTCTCCCGTTGACTCCTGTACTCCACCGCTGCGAGAGGCTCAAGCAGAGTCGATGGGGAGTGGCAGCAGTCGACTCACCGTGGAGTGACCACCACCGTGAAGACACCACAGTAAGTCAGTCTAAGTACGCTGACTTCAGCTACGTTATTCACGTAGCTGAAGTTGCGTAACTTAGATCGATCCCACCCGCAGTGTAGGCCAGGGCTAAGTCTAGTCAGGTTATTTTAGAAGTTCTTTGATCTGAATCTAGGAACTGGTTGATCAGTGCAGAGGTGTGTACCTTTAAGGCCAGATTCTGCCACTTTACTCATGCTGAATAGCAGTTTCCTCTGAGAGTAATCCTATTGAAATGAATGGGATTAAGCCCCATCCTACAAACATTTAAGCAAATGCCTGAATATCTGTATGATTGAGTACTAGTTACAAGGTAAGGTCCTGTTCAACATGAGTAAGGATGGCAAAATCAGTTCTTCAGTGTTCTGGTGTTGAGACTGTAGAGAAGTCCTAAGTGGAATGAAACCAGAACCGGTAACACATACACTCAGAAGGATGCATAAAACCTGAGTCTTGCAGTTGGATTCATACTGGCAGTCCCTTGTTTCTGAAGGAGCCACACTGATTGTATAGGGCTCTATGCAGGCAGGGAGTCCAGCCCTCACCAGATCTGACTGCAGAACTGGGGCCTAAACTATTAATGTGTCAAGGTGCTGGAATTCTTTTCCTTTGTTAACTTGTGTGAAAAGACAATTTCTGTCTACTCCATTTAAGCATCAGAAATTGTGTATCATTAAACTTTTGCCAAATAGCCAGTTTTGTATGTAAAAAAAATTAAATGTTTGCATGTTTTGAAGTGAAAATTAATCTGTTGGAAGTTTTGGAGCAAAACAAAATATTCCTCAGTGGATAGTAGTTCATTCTGACACAATTGTCTTCTTTGAGAAGGCCTTCTTCTCTCCCCGCCACAAAAAAAATGGACCATTTCCAAACATTTAAAATGAAATGCAAAATCCTTGAATTTCAAGATTTCCATATTTTATTATTAATATTTTGACCAGCCCTGCTTTCAACCAGCAACATCCCAAATTAAAATGAATAGACAAAAATAGAGGTAAGACATATTGACTATAACAATGGCAAGGCTCAAAAAAGAATAGACATTTGCCTTCATCCTTTTGTACTTGCTAAAGCCATGATCCTGCAAATTAGTTAAGCTCATGCTTAACTTTAATTATGTGCTTAAATCCCAATTAAGTCAATGGGAGTTAAACATGTGCTTAACTTTCAGCATGTGGTTACATGCTTTGCTGAATCAGGGCCATTAGGAAATGGCTCGGCCAAACTCTTTGCTGGTATACATTAGCACAGTTCTATTGAAGTCCAGAGTTCTTGGACCTATATGCCGAATTTAACCGGTAAACTAACGGAAAACAATTTCTCAGCCCTTTCAACGTCGTTTTGGATAGCAAATGTTTATTTAATGTGCAAAATTCACCTCCGAAGTGCAGGATTCTGAATAGTGCGTGTGTGTGTGTGTGAGAGAGAGAGAGAGAGAGAGAGAGAGAGAGAGAGCGCACATGTGTGCGAATGCAGAGGGGGTTGTTTTAAAATGTTTCTTGGGAAATGATGGAAAATCAATTTTAATTAAAAAAAATTAGTCTCAGAAAGGGGCTTATTACTGGTGATGAGCAAATCTGTTCAAACAAAGGAAGAAAGAACTCATATCTGCCATGTGGAGACAAATCCAGTTCTTTTCGTTTTAAAGTGAGGAAAGATCTGATAGCGCTGGGCCAGATTTTGCTCTCCGTTTCACAGCATTAAATCCAGGATGGCTCTTGAGCTTCTCCAGCATTCTGTTGGTGTAAATGAGATCATGATCTGTCCCCTTGTCATAGATGGTAGCAGCAGAGGTTTTGAGTTAATCTGCATATCTTTCTAGTATGTTCACATGTGCTTAAGATAATAGAAGGGTTTCATTATTTTTATTGTCAGTGGTTATAGAGGTAAATGAAGTGAAAAGTGAATTCATGTCTAGTGATTTGATACTTAAAGGGTTACTCAGTCAAATTAAAAAGGTTTCTAACAAAACACCACTACCAGACTTTGTCTTCCTGTGTCTCCTCATGAATGATCACCAAGGTAAGAGAAATATCTAATTTATATCAGCCTGTTTTTCTTCGTGATGTTGCATTCCATGAAAGTTCAGTCACACTTATTTCAGTCAGATCATCTTATTATTGCTGTTTATTTATTAAATGCTCGTCACTGTACAAAAAGCAAAAACTTATTATCTAAGCTAGACAAAGAAAAATAGACAGGTGACAATAGGAAGCCCAAAAAAGAGGCGTGCGTGTGTGTATATAGACTCTCTTCTAGTGTGCAAAATTGTAAGATCTGTGGGTCAAGACTCCATAGCTGCTGGATCCCAGCTGGCTATTGTCCACACTGCCATTTCACAACTCCAACAAAGCAGACAATAGCAGCCTTGGAACCCTATGGGCTCATCCTTCACCAGATGTCCCACCCACAGAGGCCCTAATTGGTGATATCTACTGAGTCCCCTGATTGGCTCATATAGGCTATATAAGGCCTGGGGGAAAACACCAGGAGGCTCTCTGAGCTATTAGACTGACACTGGCTTGTTGCTGCAAGCAGACAGTGTGTTTCCATTTCTCTCATCCTGCTCCTGGTTCCTGTCTCCAGATTCTAGGTTCCCTATCTGGCTTCTGGACCCTGCCCATGCCCTTGTTCCACTTCCCCAACCCTGACAGGCCTATTGGGCTTGTGACTCAGCACAACTTATCGACTCTGACCTGAGCCTTCAGCATGACACCAGTGCAGACTGAGGCTTTCGGACTCAACCCATGCCCGATAGCCAGGAGACAAACAAACATGAGATGAGTTGTCCTTGGGGAGGGGTTTGAATCAAGAGAGGGAGGTTGCTTAGAAGTTTTGCAATAGGAGGGTACCTGGATCACAAGTATTGAAGAAGGCATGAGACATCAGGGCATGGCTTTGAGAGAAGTATATGAATAAACATTGTTGCTTCCATTGCTGGCAGATTAATGGAACGAGAAGAGCAGTGTGGATATAGGGAAGACTGAGAGGAGCAGTTTGCAGTAATCAAGACTGGTGATTATCAGAGTATGGATAGGAGTTTGAGTTGTAAGGACAGACAGCGAGGCTAGTACCTGAGATGTTGTTGAGCAAGATTTGGACACTACCTGTATGTTGGAGGAGAAGAAAAGGAAGGAGCTGAATATGATCATCAGGTGACAAGCTTTGGAGACTGGAGGATGGTATTGTTGTTAGCAGTACTGGAGGCTGGAGCAAGTGGAGAGGGCTTAGGACAGAAAAGAAGATTAACATGAATGTAACTGTGAACCCAATTTAGTAGCAATTTACCCAGAAAGAAATTCATAATTTACAAGGCAGTAAGGGACCAATATGGTCATCTAACCTGATCTCCTGCATAACACAAGCCACAGAATTTCACTAGGTAAATTCTCATTAAGCCTATGAGTTCCGGCTGAGCTACAGCATATCATTTAGAAATACATCCAATCTTGATGCAAAGAATTCAAATGATGAAGAATCCACCACATCC
Organism: Mauremys reevesii; assembly: GCF_016161935.1. NCBI lineage: Eukaryota > Metazoa > Chordata > Testudines > Geoemydidae > Mauremys > Mauremys reevesii. The sequence goes on from NC_052624.1 coordinate 24,775,803, forward strand.
CCAGGTAATCTATTCCAGGAATTAATTACCCTCACTGTTAGAAATGTGTGCCTTTTTCCAGTCTGAATTTAGCTAACTTCAAGTTCTAGCCATTGGATTTCATTATGCCTTTGTTTGTTAGACTAAAGAGCCCTCTACTATCAGAAATTTTCTTCCCAGGTAGGTATTTATAGGCCACAATCAAGTAATCTCTTAACCTTCTCTATTTTAAACTAAATAGATGGAGCTTCTTTAATCTCTAACTGTAAGGCAGGTTTTCCAGACATTGACTCAACCATGAATTCCTTTTCTGAAACCCTTCCCAATTTTCACCACTCTTTTCCAAGTGCTGACATCAGAACTGGACCTAATAATGGTCTCACTAATGCCTATGAAATGATGATAATCCTCCCACTTGACATTCCCCTGTTACACCAGAAATCCTGCTAAAGGGCTAGAACTGCCAGCCACTAGCAGGAGAGGAGTGCCTTGGGGAACAGGAAAGAAGAAAACCAAGAAAAAAGAAAGGATGTGCAGAGGGAGAGGAAGAGAAAGGGATGGGGACTTGGTGGCAGACAATTTTTATAGGAGTTACTGGAGAGAGAGAAACGGTATGGACAGAAGGTGACATGAAATGAAAAGCAAATCTAGGTGGCTGCGGGAGACCTAGTGCAGAGGGATTAGTGCAGAACAGAGGCATTGGGACAGTATCCTTGGAGAATAGATGAGGAAGGAGGGAATGAAGTAAGAATTAGAGAGGTAGGAGGCGAATCAGAAAGCACACCATCACAAAAAGCCAGAGGAGGACAGGAACTCAAGGTGAAAGTGTTCCGTGGTAAGTCAAGGACGATAAGAAAGGGATGTATGCTTTTTGAGGCAGGGACCATATTGCATTATGTTTGCACAGTACCTCTGTGCTACTGCAATACAAATAATAAAATACTAATGAGTATAGGCCTCAAAAATTGGCCAGGTTGAGGTCATTAGAGATTGTGGTGAGATCAGTTTCAATAGAATGGCTAAAACAGGATAAATTGGAGCCAGTCCAGGAAAGAATAAGGTAAAAGCTACACTAGAGAGGTTAGCTACGTCACTGTAAGCTGACAGGAGAAAGCTTTCCTGTCAGCTTAACTATTCCAGCCCCCATGAGCAGCAGTAGCTATGTCAGCAGGAGAAGATCTCCTGAAGATATAGCTCTGTCCACACCTGCGCTTATGTTGGTGTAACTTATGTCACTCAAGGGGGTGGTCTATTCACACCCCTGAGCAACATAAGTTAGAATCATAGAATATCAGGGTTGGAAGGGACCTCAGGAGGTCATCTAGTCCAACCCCCTGCTCAAAGCAGGACCAATTCCCAACTAAATCATCCCAGACAGGGCTTTGTCAAGCCTGACCTTAAAAAGCACTAAGTAAGAAGATTCCACCACCTCCCTAGGTAACCCATTCCAGTGCTTCACCACACTCCTAGTGAAAAAGTTTTCCCTAATATCCAACCTAAACCTCCCCGACTGCAACGTGAGACCATTACTGCTTGTTCTGTCACCTGGTACCACTGAGAACAGTCTAGATCCATCCTCTTTGGAACCCCCTTTCAAGTAGTTGAAAGAAGCTATCAAATCCCTCCTCATTCTTCTCTTCTGCAGACTAAACAATCCCAGTTCCCTCAGCCTCTCCTCATAAGTCATGTTCTCCAGCCCCCTAATCATTTTTGTTGCCCTCCGCTGGACTTTTTCCAATTTTTCCACATCCTTCTTGTAGTGTGGGGCCCAAAACTGGACACAGTACTCCAGATGAGGCCTCAGCCATGTTGAATAGAGGAGAATGATCACATCCCTCAATCTGCTGGCAATACCCCTACTTATACAGCCCAAAATGCCATTAGCCTTCTTGGCAATAAGGGCACACTGTTGACTTATATCCAGCTTCTGATCCACTGTAACCCCTGGGTCATTTTCTGCAGAACTGCTTCCTAGCCATTCGGTCCCTAGTCTGTAACAGTGAATGGGATTCTTCTGTCCTAAGTGCAGGACTCTGGACTTGTGCTTGTTGAACCTCATCAGATTTCTTTTGGCCCAATCCTCTAATTTGTCTAGGTCCCGCTGTATCCTATCCCTACCCTCCAGCATATCTACCACTCCTCCCAGTTTAGTGTCATCTGCAAACTTACTGAGAGTGCAGTCCACACCGTCCTCCAGATCCTTAATGAAGATATTGAACAAAACCAGCCCCAGGACTGACCCTTGGGGCACTCCGCTTGAAACCGGCTGCCAACTAGACATGGAGCCATTGATCACTACTTGTTGAGCCTGACGATCTAAGCAGCTTTCTATCCACCTTAGAGTCCATTCATCCAGCCCATACTTCTTTAACTTGCCAGCAAGAATACTGTGGGAGAGAGACCATATCAAAAGCTTTGCTAAAGTCAAGGAATAACACATCCACTGCTTTCCCCTTATCCACAGACCCAGTTATCTCCTCCCAGCCAACATAAGCTGTAGTGTAGAAATAGCCCTAGAGTAGAGGAATTCCAAGCAAACATTGCAGAATGCTTGTTCAGTGCATTAGGAGGTAAAACGCAAGTGGCAGGTTCTCACAAACAGTGGGTTAAATTTCTCCATCCTCAGCAAGGGTCAAATCCTGCTTGCCGTACTCAAGAGAGCCGTCCCACTGAAGTCAAGAGATAATTAAGTCTATTTTTGCATAGGAAAGACAGCATTTGGCCCACTATGGATTGTGTAGAAACAGTAAGTTTGGTTATAAAAGCAAAAGCTTTTCCACTCTCTCTATCTGCACATATATATAATGGAGAGAGCATACAGAAAAGCTGCATGATAATTTAATAAGGTTTCAGTAAAATGTTGTCACTTTTTAAACTTCTCTGCTAAAAGCAGCAACCTTTGAAATTGACAGCAACCTTATTGGGTTTAAACCTTCCACTGCCACTGAAAAGCTCCATTACTGGGCCAAATCTTCCTGTTGTGTAAGTGGATGTAGCTCCTTTGAAGTCAATGCTGGGAACAAAGCATCTTGATATGACTACAATGAAGCTATGTTGATTTACAACAAGTTGAGGATCTAGGCCACTAACTTCATTGAGCTTAGTACATGGCCCATTTTGAGGGTTTATGCTGTTTTATATGTGTAAACATTGCATAGTCATAGAATTGTAAGGGACGTCAGGAGGTCATCTAGTCCAACCCCCTGCTCAAAGCAGAACCAATCCCCAGACAGTTTTTTACCCCATTTCCCTAAATGGCCCCCTTAAGGATTGAACTTACAACCCTAGGTTTAGCAGGCCAAAGCGCAAACCACTGCACTATGCCTCCCCTCAAATAGTAGTTTTAAAAAATAATTTCCATGTGCTAGTTAGGGCAAAACCTATTCATGCATCATTATTTCTATATATTATTCAATATGAGATTTGTCACTAGCTTATTTAACAGGCTGGTATTTAAAAAATTGCTTTCTTGATATACTGCCTCCTCTTTGTCAGAGAACTCTGCTTATTAAGCTTTGTAAAGGTCAGTTCATGGGTGTCACCATTCTATAGAACGTTAGCAAATCTGTGAGATGAACACTGAAAAAGTTCAGCAAGTCTTTGAAAAATACATGGCCAATCATTTGGGTAAAGAAAATGCAACTGTTTAACTGATGTCACTAAGAATAATTTATCCAAGGCAAATCTCGATCTAATGTTCAAATGTAACCATTGGCAACTGAGCTACTTTTAGCACTAGAAGAGAATAAAATAATTTCTGCACAATTGGTCTTATTTTGTATTCTTTGTAACACTTAGGCATAGATTCTCATCTGCAATTAGAGCTGCTAAAACAAAATAATCCTAGAGCAACATTGCTGATCACAGGAGGATCATCCTAGCAAAAAACAACCAGACCACCAGCAGTACGGAGCAGAGTAAGGGCTTCTAGGCCATGCACCAATTCCAATGGCTGATGTTGGGGGTGTGGCTCAAGAAAAGGAGGTGTGATCAGGACATGCAGCACCCTGACAGTTCCCAACTCCATTTCAGCCCCTATAGTCCTGCTTTTTATTGCAGGAATGCAAAGGTAGGTTGCAGCTTACCATGCGCCTTTGAGTTGCGCTGTGTATTTCTCAGTTGCAGCTAAGGCTCTGGGTTTTAGCTTCTGCAATATACCCCCAGAGATACACAGTGAAATACCTAACCCAAAGCACAACATGGGCGATTGCTAGAGCTGTGCAAAAGCAAAAACATGTCTTGTAAAATTTCTCTTGGCAAATTTGCATCCCTGCATTTTGGCTATGAAAGTGGCAATTTTTCACAAGAAAAATGTCTGAACAAGCACATTTTTGCATGTTTTCAGTAGAAAGCCAAATTCACTCTTTCACTGCTTTATCCCTCCATTACCCCTTTCCCTCAACAACCCCCTTCAATATCTTTCCTTTTCCCACTCCTTCGCTCATTCTAACGTAGTTTAACCATAAACAACTGCAGCAACAAAACTTATAACTAATACAGGGTGCCAGTCATCACTATAATTGTTTATTTGTATGTTTCTCTAGACTGTAAACTCTTCAAGGCAAGCACAGTAGAATGTGGTCCTATAGTGCCCAGCCAAACGAGGCCCTGATTCTGACTGTGGCTTTTGAGTTTGTTGGTGTTCCTCCTTCTTTGGCTTGCAGTGTCCCATTTCTCACACCGGAGTCATCACTCTACCAAGCAGTAGCATATTTGGGACCTAGCCGCTTGCCTTCTAAAGTGAGGAGAAATTAGCAAATGCAGAGTGTGGGTATATTCTATGCATAACTTGCTTTATTTACACATACACAAGAGTCCTGGAAAAGAGGCAGTCACAAACTGCATACAGGCAATCCACTCATCTGGAAATATCAGCCCACACATCAATGCGAAGTTCCCAAGAAGCTACTCTAGCCCAAGAATTGCCTTCAGATACAGACCATAACGCAGGCAGCCAGCTCTGCTATCTGCTACAGCTTCTCTCTGACCCGAGACCCCTCCTAGTGACATGTAATAATATTTAACCATATTCAGGCAGACAGGCCCAGTACTTATCCCAGCTTCCAAGGGGAAAGTGGGGGTAACAGGAATCCCTTCCTCTAAAGGGGAATGATAAATAATGACAATATGATGACTGCAGTGATTGTGACTTATGAAGGATTCAAACATGTAGCCGATCCTGAACCTTTCCTCAGGCTTCTCCTGCTACCAAGAAAGCAGAAAGCGAATAACGTTCCAGCAAATGAAAAACAGAGGAAAAAGAGCCCCTGTTCTACATTATCATAGAGTAATAACCCCCCAGACTCACAGTTTACATTACCTTGTGTTTGGAGTCATTACTATCGAATAATGTAGCACTTTTCATGCAAGCGTCTTAAAGTGCTTTATTATCTTTAATGAATTAAGCCTCATAACACCCCTGTTAGGAGATATTATTGTCCCCATTTTACAGATTGATAAACTGAGGCACAGAGACATTAATCATTGCCACAATAATTGCTAAGCAATCCAATGACACAACTTGGAACAGTACACAGGGTTCCCTTTTCCATTCCTTGTTCTACATCCCACCCTTCTTGAGGAATCACCCAATGAGCTCACCCCACTTCCTCCCCCACCACCCAATTCAACTCCTGATCTCATCATCCTAGCACTTTTTTAGGCTTCTGAATGACAGCTCTTGGATGTACCCTTTTAACTTTTCAAAAAGAGTGGTAAAGCATATGCCTCACACTAGCATGACTTGGAATACTTTTTCTACAAGTACAGAATGCAATGGAATTAACAGAGCACACATATTCATTCATTTTTAGATTATTGGAAAGTCTTTATATGCTTCTTCTCCTCCCGCATATTTGCCCTGGGGATACATACTCCCGGTGAAAAGCCATAAATATTCCATTTACTTATGACACAGTTTAAAATTAATTTCCGGACTAAATCAGAAGATGGAAAAATCAGATTATTTAACTTTTAGCACTGATAACAAGATGTTCCCCATTAGAAGCACTTTTCTGGGCCAGGCATATGAATCTGTTAAAAAAATATTTTAACAGTGCATTATTTAATGCCCATTTACAATGGGATTCTGGTAGAATATGAAGAATAATAAATGAGTTCATTATTTTTCAAAGCTATTACACAAAGAATAACAAATGATTTCAGAGTGGTGGTAAAAATAGTGTTATCAGAAAATTAAACTTCATTGAACAGTTGGAGGTGTGAGCCCTAACTGCATTATGAATTAAATCTGACCTGCAAAATCTGGGTGCAGTAAAGGGAGGGTAATTGACTTCAGTGCTAGTGAAAAGTGCTGGACTGAGAACAATGGAAACTGAAAGGCTCCTTTTGTCCATGGAACAGGAACACTGCTGGAAGTAGCAGCTCAAGCTGCCCCACTTCCTTGCCGTGGAGGGATGATCTTTAGGAGTGAACAAGAGTTCATCCTTCATAGACCACACAGTCCATGCTCCACCTGCTAAGCTTGGCAATAAATGTGCCAATTAGTTCCAGGCGTGATTATTTTTTTATGATGTTGACACATGTGCACTAGGAAATGGCATTGCTAGTTTATTTCAGGCACTGAACAGTCATTAGATGATAATGATGTTTCGTCACTGCCAAGACAGGTGAAAAGCCAAGACGTGAAAATTTCAATATCTAGTTGCTAACTCCAACTCCACCTTCCTTATACACACAGTTATTTCTTTTCTCTCTTTCTAGTATCTAATCTATGTGCAATTGGTAATTCTTTTATTTCAATTTCTGACCCTTGCTATTGATTCTACATGAAAAAAACCTCAGACTACAGTGATGGGCTTCAGGGCCATCTTCATGACTTTGGAGGCCCCTGAGCACACTGTAAATTGGGGACCCTTACCACATTACAGTAGGAAATAAATAGCAATTGTTGTCTTTAAAATGTTATTGAAAACCAAAAGATGACCAAACCCAAAAATCTCTTTTGGTAGCTTTGCAAGCTTCTCCTGTTCTTCAGCTGCTTTTTTCTTTTTCTTTTTGCAGCTTCACTTGCATATGAATGTCTCGTTGCATGATTTGAAACTAGATTTTAAAAATGTATACATCATTGCTGGGGCCCCCTTTCAGCAGGGGGCCCTCGGCATGGGCCCAGTTTGCCCATGCCTCAGGACGCCTATGATGGGCAGAAGTATAAAACCATAGATGGACCTCGGTGAGATCTTTCATTATACTTTTCCCTCACAAAACACAAGTTGAAAAGTTAAATTTATCTTCCTACAACCGCAAGCATAAACAAGTGGCTAATTTTTTGCCAAATATATAATGCAGACTGAAGTGACTTTAGCTCTGTAACATCTAAACAAAAATGTTTTCCTTACGCTGTTGACAATTAGCCAACTCTTGCAGGAGGATTGAATCAGAAGAATTTAGAAATAATTTTTTTAAGTAATTTTCATGCTTATTTTTATTTATGTAGAATACAAACGTACTTTTTGTTGAAGCATCACCATTTACTTTACCAGTGCACACTGTATTCTAAACCAGTGAAAGTGTAAAGCCTTGGAAAACTCGAAAATGGTCTGTTGGCCGACGCCAACTCTAACTCTAGAGATCATAGACCAAGATTTTCAAGGGTGACTGGTGGGGAAGGGATTGCTCAGTGGTGTGAGCATTGGTCTGCTAAACCCAGGGTTGCGAGTTTAATCTTTCAGGGAACCAGTTTGAGATCTGAGGCAAAAATCAGTACTTGGTCCTGCTAGTGAAGGCAGGGGGCTGGACTTGATGACCTTCCAGATCTATGAGATAGGTATGTATTTTTTTTTACTGATTCTGGCTGCTTCAATTTTTGGGTGCTCAATTTGAGACAGCTCACAGAGAATACTGTAGATTCCCAGAGGCAGCATTTTCTGAAAATTAAGTTCCTCAAGCTGGACACGTAAAACTTTAGGAACCCAAAAATCACTAGTCACTTCTGAAAATCTTTTTTCAGGGAGTTTATTGCACAGGGCATAGATTCCTCTTTTTGTCTGCACACTTGAGTCCAATTCGTGATAATGAAAATTAATGTCAAGCACCCAGAACAAAATGTTGCCCTAAGTGTAAAGTTTAACTTCAGTAGGTATTTTGTTGCATTTACACTGAGTGCATGTAAACAATCTGAGATTAAGTTTAAAGGTCTCTTAGTACCACATATTTTAATAGAACTTGTACTTTTTATCCCAAATTATCTGTGTTCCAACATAATTTTAAATGATCAGCTGTTACTTTTAAGTGATTTTTGCATAGCCTTGTCCTCTAATGAAAACCCCATTACCCTCTTCTAACTTGACTGTGTTTAGTGGGCTTCTGAAAGATATTAATTTAAAAACAAAAAAGATAAGATTTAATGAACTGTGAAAATACTTTAAGTCTGTAAGGAATAGCATTGGAAAGCACTTAATAAAAGGGCCAAGTATGTGAATGGAACTTTTGAGTCTTTCACTTTTGTTACAAAGCTAAGAAAAACAAAGTTCTAGACAGATATTTTTATATTAACACAGCCATACATAGCTGGCAGTCATGAATGACAAGTAATATATTTCTCATGTCACCGCCTCATATTGAAAATTCCATTCTTATACAATTAGAGGTAAAATTGAGATAATTGGAGACATCAGACATGAAACCAAACATCATTGTATTCATACTGTGTTTAAGCAATTTTGAAATGTTTTACATATAGAGAAGAACCCACTAACATTGAGTTTATGTCAATACAATTGCTTTTCAGCAATGCAGTATCATTCAGATTTTATCTGAAATGAAGCAAAATCTGCAACCCACATCTAAAGAGAATAGAGAGGAAGCAGAAATGCAAATATTCTTATGAGCTTTGGCCTGCTAAAATCTTACACCTGTAATTAGTAAGGTCTCCCCTGCCTCATAGGAGACTTTTGTGAGAGAAAGGACTTGGACAGTGTCTTTGGAAGAAAAATCTTTCAGAATTTCTCTAGAGGCATCACTAAGAAATGGTGAAAGCCTCCTACTCTTTCATTTTCTGAGTCATAAAGGGGTTTTAGTGATGTTAATGGCAAGGGTTGCAAGAGAAGTCAACATTTTCACATTTATATCCTACTGTGACATATGGCTTTAAAACTGGCATTATAAATGGAATGTTCATTGTGTATCAGTGATTTCCAGATCAATTTTGCTCAGTTTAAGTAATTTTTGTTCTAAGTGGGTTCTTTCCTGGCTGTACATCATCTCCATCCATTGCCTTCAAATTATATTTTATGTTGCATCTCCTGAAACCCCAGTACTTTCAATGGAGGTTGCATTGATGCTGCAGAAGGTAGAGCCAAGACCTGCAACTGGAACAATTAACTACTTGTCTGATGATGAGTGAGAGAGCAGAACCCAGCTCACTATCCCAGTGCTAATATGGGTAAAAAATTTATTTTAGTCCCTAAAGACATGCCTACACTGCAATCGGGAGGCGACTGTGATTGCTGTGTGTATATGCACACCCAAGATAACTTTGATAGAGTGAGCTTGCTAAAAGAAACAGTGAGAAGCAGCACAGGCTAGCCACTCAAGTACGCTTCCCAACTGTAGTGTAGATATATCCTGAAATGAGCAGGTATGATTGTAAATACACACCAGGAGCTGATTGGTGCCAATTTTACATAATCACTTCTGGGTGAAGTGACAGAGGATCAGCAGAAAACCTTAAGTCCTTCTTGAGTCCTCAAAACAGGGCTTAAAAGGGACTTAAGTTATGCAAAGACTTACATTTCACCCTTTTCAGAGCAGAATCACACCTTAAACAGGAAATGTGTCTACTAAATTACCTCATAAAATGGAAAAACTTTCTGTTATTTTGCCAAGAATTTGTGATTAAACCTTTACAAAATAATGATGATATTCATAGTCGTATCTTTACCTAAAATACCACAAAAACAGGAAAGTTAATAATGGGTGAGGAGGTGGGTGCCTAACAGGAATGGTAGTGGCAATTCCAAAAGGTATTTCAATGGATTCAGACATTATAGAGATTACTGTGCCTTGTTCTGCTAAAAATGGGATTTTTTCCCCACCTACCATTCTGGAGCACATGAGCAGCCCTGGCCACACACACAAAAAAATTACAAGTAAAAGAGAAGAGCGCCAACTATAAACATGATTACAGTTTTCTACAGTAGACAAAAATGTCATTGCATATATAATATGCTGTAATTAATCCTTCCAAGCTTCCCTGTCTACACAGTACAACATAACTATAGGTTGTCTGTCACCTAGTGACTTTTGCAGGTGAGCAATTATTATGATAATTAATAGTTAGAGAAATGACTAGAACAGCCCTATAGTCTTTTATGTAAGGAAAACTTGCTATTTATTGTGTGAACTTTGCATTGTCACTCAAAATCCATATTTTTGTGGCTTCTTTCCCACATCAAAATTACTGACACAGCCTTGCATACTCCTGGAAGAGAAGATCATTGATTCCAGCCTTTGGCAAATAAACAAATATTTAAATACAAGTGCTGTTGGAAAGCTCATTTGAAGCTTGTGAAAGTCTGAAATGTAATACTGTACACAAAACAGGAATAGTAAGCTTGGCTTGGAGCTGTGAGGGTGTAGATGGGGCATGCGAAGTAATTGCACCTCTGGGGTGTTAGGAGACACCGTCTGTCTGTTAGTTTATTTGTTTATAATGTTGCATGCAGGTATAGTTCTTCCAGAAGGATGAATAGCAGTTTTAGCATCAGCTCTCTGAGGTATACAGACGTATTTGATCATTTTGGAATTTTGCTACTTGAATTTTGACACTGCCTCAGTCCACTTGTATTTTACAGTTAATAAATCAGACTATAAAGCAATGAATTCTTGCCCAAGATGTTTTTATAAAAAAACAGAAGCCAGACAACAGAAAAATTAAACTATCTGGTTATTGTCACTTATGTAGTAACCTTGCGACTACTGGCTATATGGTCCAGCGCATCAGTAAGTAGAATGGGACTCCAGAGGCCTGATTTCTATTCCTGGCTCTGCCCCTAAGTTGCTGTGTGATCTTGGGAAAGTCACTTCAACTTTTGATAGCTCTCTTTCCCCTATGACCCTTTGTCTTTCCTGCCTATGTAAAGTAGACTAGGTAGGATTGTCTGGTAGGTTTAAGTACAGTGTTTAGCACTGTTATTATTCAGAGGGGTAGCCGTGTTAGTCTGGATCTGTAAAAGCAGCAAAGAATCCTGTGGCACCTTATAGACTAACAGACGTTTTGCAGCATGGGATGCAAGTGGTGGAAATTTCCACCACTTGCATCCTATTCACCTCATGCTCTGTTAGTCTATGATTCTTTGCTACTGTTATTATTGGTAGTGTTATGGTAGGAACCCTAATTCAGGATCAAGGCTCCACTGTGCTAGGTGCTGTATATAAATGTAACAGAAAAGATAGTCTCTCCCCTGAAAGCTCACAATCCAAATCACAGCCAGGACGTAAGCAGACATAATTGACAAATATGGTGGGAGAATGAAGTAACAAAATGAACAGAGTGGAGAAGAGAATCATAAGTCACTGCTCAACCATTGCCTAGCCCAGGGATCAGCAACCTTTGGCACACAGCTCACCAGGGTAAGCACTCTGCGGGCCGGGCTGGTTTGTTTACCTGCCGTGTCTGCAGGTTTGGCTGATCGCAGCTCCCACTGGCCATGGTTCACTATCCCAGGCCAATGGGGGCCGAGGGAAGCCACAGCCAGCACATCCCTCGGCCCGCACCACTTCCCACAGCCCCCATTGGCCTGCGATCGGGAGCCACGGCCAGTGGCAGCTGCAATCGGCTGAACCTGTGGACATGGCAGGTAAACAAACTGGCCTGGCCCACCAGAGGGCTTACCCTGGCGGGCCACAGGCCAAAGGTTTCTGATCCCTGGTCTAGCCAGTGGCAGATCAGAGTGATTTGTGGGCATCGCAGCAGAGATAGTTTTAGGAAGGATTTAAAAGAGAAGAAAGAATATTACCGGGGAGTGTTTCCTGTGCATGGAGGGGAGACATGGGAGAAAGGGCAGAAGCAGTTGAAGGAGAAGTGGGTATACTGGCTATTAGAGTTGACAAAAGGACAGATCTGTTTCATGGCAACTCTTGAGGTTTCAAAATTGACTTTTATTCCACACTGGGAAAATGAAATTATATTAAAATGCCCATTTTCAGATCAAAACCTCAGTTTTCCACTTCAGGAACGGGGTGTATAGAATCCAGTAGTTAGGGAGCTGAGAGATCTAGATTCATATCCCTGTTGTGTTTGATTCAGAGCAGATTTTGTGATCCCAGATAACTCGGAATCACTAATCCTAGGCCAGTGCCCTCACCACCAGGCTACCACTTGTTAAATTCACACTTGCTTCTCTTTCCCACCCCCTTTGATGAAATGTCATTTAATCAAAAGTGTTCCAAGCAGCTCTACTGGGGATGGTTGCTGCCATCATCAGCAGAGTGAAGGTGCAGATCACAGCTTGATAAGCTAATAGATCTGAGAAACAGGAAATAGGGTGGAGTTAAATGAGGAGAGGCCTGGAAGGTACAGCTCTAGTGTTTGTGTGTGATGTGGTGGAGGAGGGGGCCAGCAGATGGATGAAAATGGGGAGTGGAGTGATGTGGTCAGAGTGACAGGATAGAAAAATAATCTTAGCAGCAGTGACTGGCATTAAGGCCAGAGAGTAGTAGCCAAGGCACAAGATGAGGGTTCACACAAAAATGTTAGCAGTCTGGACAGACAGAAATGGTCAAATATTAAGAATAAATATCTAAGTAGAAGCTGCAAGAATTGGCCGATGGGATCCTGATCTCAGTTGGAGCCTCACAAGGTCGCCCGGGGGGGCAAGAGGGGCAATTTGCCCCAGGCCCCGGGTCCCACCGGGGCCCCCACGAGAGTTTTTCGGGGTCCCTGGAGCGGGGTCCTTCACTCGCTCCGGGGGGCCTGGAAAGCTCTTGCGGGTCCGGGCCCAGGAGCTTCTTCCACTCCCGGTCTTCGCCGGCGGCGGGTCCTTCCGCTCCAGGGCAGAAGGACCCCCCGCCGCCGAATTACCGCCGAAGCGCAGCCCGGTCTTCAGCGGTAATTTGGCGGCGGGGGGCCCTTCCGTTCCAGGACCCGCCACCAAAGTGCCCCGAAGACCCACAGTGGGGGCCCCCCACCGCCGAATTACCGCCGAAGACCAGGCTGCACTTCGGCGGCGGGTCCCACTTCGGCGGTAATTCGGTGGCGGGGGGGGCCCCCGCCACGGGTCTTCGGGGCACTTCGGCGGCGGGTCCCGGAACGGAAGGGCCCCCCCGCTGCCGAAGACCCCAGGCCCCCGGAATCCTCTGGGCGGCCCTGGAGCCTCAGCATATTACAGTAATATAAGCACAGTAGTAGGTAGGTGAATCTCAAAAGGTTCAGAAGTTAGATTCAGATAAGCATCTAAAAGTTCAGATAGTTATTCAGCATTGCTAGCTACCAACATCTGAAAAATGTTTGGACTCTGTTGCTTCTTCAACTGGATCACTGTGCTACTATGCACAATCTGTGATCTATATAAATGCTTTTGTTTAGGAATCATGATGGCAGCATTTATCAACTAGCCCATGAGGTAATGATTTACAGTCCTGCATTCTTAGAAACTACCCATGCAGACATTTCCTACCACCACTTGTACCCTCAGGAGATAGATACTGCCACTCACCCAAGCAGACAATAGATTCTGTGCATGGAGAGTCTATAAATGGCCCATACAGGTGGCTGAATCTCTCTCCTTCCCACCCAGGTGGTAGTATGCAAAAGGTGTGTTTGCAAGACCCTGTGTGTGTGCTAAAACTAAGCGATGTGGTTAAAGGTACCTGAAAAAAATCAAGGTCTTTCAGACATACGTAAACTCAGGGGATCCAAAGGAGGTAAAGGGCACCTGTGTAGTTACCCTTGGTCCCCGCTCCGCAGTTAGGCACCATGGATTGGCAGAGCAAACCAGCACTCTGACCATATGAACTTCAGTTGGTTTCCCCAATGACTTTAAAGAGTGGTAATTTGAGAGAGCCCAGCAATCTCCCACGGCCCTGGACCACCCTTCCTGTGTTTCACTGAGCTGGAAGCATGAGGGAAGTGTTTCCACAGGGTTAGGGAATCAGGGGAAGAGCATGTTGGAATGGTGACACTTCCCCTTCCACTTTTCCTAAGGCCCAGATCCACATGGGCAGCCCCTTGAACGCAGGGTGATGGAGAAGAGCAAGGAGCTCTTATTTAACAGGTTTCGGTTTGCACCGGGGTGTCTCACTAAGGACAGTTAAATTATACAGAAGAAATCAAGCGTGTCTATAAAGGACAGATAATTTAAGAGCTGCACTGTGTATCCTCTATTCCCTTAAAAAGTGACCTGTTTATATCCTGGAAATGTCAGTTCTGAGCACCAGTCCTCTCTGACATAGCTGTACTGAAGTAGTAAATGCTACATTAGATTACAACAGGATTCCTTTTTCTTTGCATTTTAATCATATGACAAATTAGATTGAATTTGCATTTACACAGCATTTTATGATGTAAGCTTCTTAATATACTGCAGCTTGATACAGCAGTGAATTGCATTATCCCTAATGGATCATTAGTTCTGAGATTTAGTATTTGATCTTGTTTTATTATCTTCCCTAGCTATAGTCTATACCTAATTTTTCCCTGAAATGAACATTATTGATTTACTTATTAAATACTGTCTGCCTAGTGTGAATTTTTCACACCAGCAGTATGATGAATTCTTTTTAAAAATAATGATTATCTGCAGCACAATGCTTGAAATACTGGCTTCATAAGGAGTGTTTCAATGGATTTCAGCTAAATACATTGATTAAAAAATGTCTTGTACCTTCTTTGCAAAATGCCATGCACTGATTGTACCTCTTAGAGAAAAACAGTACGATCAATACATGATTATATTCTTTTAAAAAGTCTGCCCATTTCAGGTTTTGGGGTTGTTGGGTTTTTTTGTTTTGTTTTTGGCTTCTCGCCTACAGCAGTTTAAAAGGGCAACCCATTGCATGTTAGGTCTGGTGAAAAAGTAATTGGTCAGATTTTAAATTAAGATTTTCATGAAAGAATTTCGTTTAGATTTAAGACAATAGTCACTTTATAGTGTGTTAACAAACTTTTAATTCACTATTCAAACATACTGGTAGTTGCTATACACAACACTATATTCCAACAGCCAGGACTTTACACATATTTTATGCACTGGGGTGAAATTGTGGCCCCCACAGTATTAAAAGGTTCCAGGATTTCACCCAGACACACTCTGATGTAAGTAAGGAACAAGTAAAAGCCGAGAAAAGACTTGGACCACAATTTTGAAACGTAGGTGCCTAAAGTTAGGCTTCTTAGGGTACCATTTTAAAAAGCATTTAAGTGACTTCAGAGCCTAAGACTTCTGAAAGTCAGTGGATTTAGGCTTCTAAGTGAGGAAGAAGTTTTTTCAAATATTACTCCTAAGTCCACATTTAAGCATTAGAGCTGGTCAGAAAATATGTTTTTCCTTCTGTAGAAAATTTTGATTTTTCATCAAAAACCTCCGAATTGAAAACTTTTGGCTATGAAATCAGAAGTTTCCACTCAGATAATAAAAAATATTTCATTTTGGGTTGGGTTAACCGAAATCATAATGTTTTGGTTTGATGAATTGAATTGAAACTTTTTTTTTTAGGACACTTTGACTTTGAATGTATCCATCTGTGCTGCCACAGTATGGCATGGCAGCAATTGTTTGGTTTCCCTCACACCCTAATTGTCTCCAGCAGGTCGGGATCACTGGCTGGACTACAACTCCCATGAAACACTGGAATTTCCCCTATTGCTGACCCATTGGAGTGCATCCTGGGAGTGACATGGCTCTGATGCATCATGGAAGATGCAGGCTTGCTGGCGTGTCTGGCCCATGGAGAATAAGGGGAGCATTGGCTACCAAATCTAAAACTGCCATGTTTTTTTTGCAGAAGTTCAGAAGGACACAGTTTAAATGATGAACCAAACTAAAAAACACATTTACATTCAGGCATATCAAAACATTTTGTCTTGATCAAAAGTGTCTAAATGAAATGTTTGACATGTTTCAAGTGAGTTTCAGTTATTGGCCAGAAGTTTGTGCTTTTCAGCTGCAACCTTGTCAGTCTCCCCCCTCACACAAACATAGGGTGACAAGATGTCCTGTTTTTAAAGGGACAGTCCTGTTTTTTGGGACTTTTTCTTATATAGGCGCCTATTATCCCTTACCCTCTGTCCTGTTTTTTGACAGTTGCTGTCTGGTAACCCTACACATACATATACACAGAATCAACATTTTCTGGGAAATGTAGACACTTTTCACAAAAAACTCAATTGTCCCATCAGAAAAAAAAATAGTTTTGATGGAAGACTTTCTGATGAGCCCTATTAACTTATATTTAGGTGACTAAACAGAGACTTCAGAACCTAACTTTACACAACTACGTTTGATTTCTGTTTCCCCTTAGCATTTGAAATCATTTAAGTATGTCTTACTACATTGTATTTGCCAACAATTTTAGATGGTAGCTGAAGCGCGTGGTTTTGAAAGTTGTACTACCCCTACCATTATAATAATTTCTGTGACATTTATTTGCATACCTTTAGACCAGTTGCCCACTGGCTTTGGGTCAGATCCTATTCCATTTGATGTCAATGAGAGGTTTGATTTATATTATAAAGCAATTTATATTTCTTATATGAGGGAAAGTAGAGGACTAGAAATGCATATTATTTACTTTATAACTTGTCAAGTAGCAATAATGTACTCTGCTCTTACAGAATCAGATATTAAGACAAGGCCTGGAGAAAGACAGAAAAGACACACAGAAACCTACGTGAAAGAATCATTTTCAGTTTAGAAATGAACAGGTTTGTGTAGGTGTTTGGTTTTGCAATTTTTGTTGCTTTTGCAAGAAACCAGTCAGGTTTTAAATTAATATAGTAGCCAATATAAACAAGAAAGCTATACAAGCAACAAGATTTTTTTAAAAAGCCTGATAAGATTTTCAGAAAGCATATCAGGTTTGGTGTCAAGTTCTTTTGAAAATCTGGCCAGATAAAACTAGCTTGCTTGCTCTCTCTCTCTCTCTCTCGGTGTGATGGAATGTCCCCTCTGTATTCATACCCTACACGCTATTATAATAATCTTTGTGCAGAATATACCTTGTAAGGTATCATTTGAAAATTGATAATTTGCTGGTCAGCAACATCATGGTGAAATGTATGCAGCAACATTATACTCAAAGTTATGACCATAAGCTGAAATCATGTCTTAAGTATGTTTACCAGGGAAGTCTGGGAAGAGGGGAAAGATAAAGAACAAGTTGACAGCCCTAGCCAGATGTCATCAAAGCTGATGGGCCATCACTTATACAATGGCCATTCTTTGGCATGGAGGGGGGGGAGGAGACAAGAGACAAGACAAGTCTGCATTTCAGCATACATAGGTGGAAAACACACACACAGAGACACAGCATGGAACTTCCTCCACCCAGACTCCGTGTCTCTTTGCTCTCAACTGGAAAGAATTTTATACAGGGGTCACTCTCAGGAAAATGCATTTCAAAGGCTGACTGAACTATAAAATTGAGGGGCAAAAGCACCTCAAATTATCTCCCCCTGTCCATCTCTCTCTCTTTCACCTAAGAGGACAAATGAAAACAGCTGTTGGACCTTGGGGCCAGATCCTGGACTAAGAGTTTGGTCAGCAATGTCATTGGAGCATCTGGTAAGGGGACTCCATTTTGAACCAAATCTAATATGTTAAATTTAGAAAGTGTTTTATTTTTCTTGTAACCATTTCTGACTTCACACCTCATTACTTGTACTCACTTAAAACCTCTCTCTTTGTAGTTAAATAAATTCTTCGATCAAAACTAATCTAGTGATGTGAACTGCACGGGTAGCTCCACATGAGGTGGCAAACTATTGTATCTTGATCTTCTTAAAAGGGCAATGGACCTAATATGGCTGGACAGTTCAGAACACATGATTTGGAGGGGAAAATCCAGGATTGGGAGTATATTGGGGTCACCCCACATGTGGAAAACAAGGCTGGTGGAAACCAGAGTGTGACTGGAGTGTTCCTAGTAGGCTGAAGCTGTACACAGACACTCATGGGGTGACCTGCATGCTGGCAGGCTGGTTGTGAG
Organism: Mauremys reevesii; assembly: GCF_016161935.1. Lineage (NCBI taxonomy): Eukaryota > Metazoa > Chordata > Testudines > Geoemydidae > Mauremys > Mauremys reevesii. Next base: position 24,793,947 of record NC_052624.1, read on the forward strand.
CAGCTCAGGTTGGAGCTACAGCAGCAAAGCATTGTGAGGCCCCCAAGGTTGCATGGCAGGTGGTGACACAGAGCCTCACTGGTCTGGACTGCACCCTGGAATTACATACTCAGCCTTCCTGACAAGCAAAGCATTGTCATTAACATTTGCTTTAAGTTCAAAACCAGTTTAATAGTGTCTATACTCCCAAGCACAACACCGTTCATCACATTGAACACTCACTTGTTTCACTGGGCTTTGTGCTCCTGCTAAAGAGAACAAATCCTACTCAGTTTAGCAATGCACCATAACCATGTTGTTGAGGTTATTTTTAAAAACATGGTTTTGATTGCTACATATACAAAGGGATATTTCAATTTTCTCAAAGAAAGTGCCTCTGACATCAAGGCATTGTATGTAAAACTGGAACTATCCTGGTATAACCAGAGTCTATGATCACATTGATTTTTTGGTTGTTTTGGCTCAGCAGTGCTAAGAGGAATAAAAAGTATCATAGAATCATAGAATCTCAGGGTTGGAAGGGACCTCAGGAGGTCATCTAGTCCAACCCCCTGCTCAAAGCAGGACCAAACCCAACTAAATCATCCCAGCCAGGGCTTTGTCAAGCCTGACCTTAAAAACCTCTAAGGAAGGGGAAAAAAAGTAGTAAAACATTAAAGGCAAGATCACTGGATCTAACTCCCACTGTTAGAAGGTTGATATATAGGTATCAAGGTGACTCAGAAGAAATTTCCCTGTGTGCAGATTATTCCATAACTGACCATTATGGAGATCCTTGCAACTTATAGTGAAGCATATGGTTCTGGCCAATGTCAGAAACAGGATAATGGAATAGGTGGGCCCATAAGTAGCCACCAAGGTACATTGTTACCATAGCCAGGGTAGTTTTGAACAAAAGCTTTCATGTAAGTATTTCTCTGTATTTCCCATAATAAAGATCAATACAATTTTTAAGACTACATTCATTTCTACTAAGTCTGCCATCCTTGCTCAGCATTTCAGTAGTTTAGCTAATAAAAGGTAATCATTTCTTTTCCATAGCTGTTACTGCTGGGGGCATGGTGGGTAGAAACTGTTAAATTCAGCATAGCTCTGGTTTCCGGAAGGTTATTATACTTGAAGGAGAAAAAGCAATAGCTCTTCCCTCCCTCTCTTTTAGCACTAACTGGAAAGTCACTAGGAAATGTTATCTTTTCAGTAGTATTTAATGACAGTTTATGTGGCCAATCCAAACTAATAATCTTTAATTTAAAAAAAAATTATCATTATCCTGCCAAAATGCAATGGAGGTGTATGTGACTCACTTTGGGATACTGTAGTCTTCAAATAAAAAAAGGAAGCCAAAGCAGTAGTTAATGCCTGCAATCTAATCCCGCGATATTAATTACTGAAGATATGGGCATGACATGGTGTTCATTTGTTTCTCAGCCCTGGTCTACACTAGGCGTTTAAATCGGTTTTACGAGTGTAAAACCGATTTAACGCCACAACCGTCCACACTAGGAGGCACCTTATATCGATTTTAATGGCTCTTTAAATCGGTTTCTGTACTCCTGCCCGACGAGAGGAGTAGCGCTAATATCGGTATTAACATATCGGAATAGGGTTAGTGTGGCCGCAATCGACGGTATTGGCCTCCGGGAGCTATCCCACAGTGCACCACTGACCGCTCTGGACAGCATTCTCAACTCGGATGCACTGGCCAGGTAGACAGGAAAAGCCCCGCGAACTTTTGAAATTCATTTCCTGCTTCGACAGCGTGGAGAGCTCATCATCACAGGTGACCACGCACAGCTCATCAGCACAGGTGACCACGCACAGCTCATCAGCACAGTTAACAATGCAGTCTCCTGAGAATCGAAAAAGAGCCCCAGCATGGACCGCTCGGGAGGTAATGGATCTGATCGCTATATGGGGAGAGGATTCAGTGCTAACAGAACTGCGTTCCAAAAGACGAAATGAAAAAGTATTTGAAAGAATTTCTAAGGCTATGACTGCTAAAGGCCACAGCAGGGACTCCGTGCAGTGCAGAGTGAAAGTTAAGGAGCTCAGACAAGCCTACCAGAAAACCAAAGAAGCAAATGGAAGGTCCGGGGCAGGTCGAAAAACATGCCGCTTCTATGCTGAGCTGCATGCAATTTTAGGGGGCTGCGCCACAAGTACCCCACCCCTGACTGTGGATTCCGAGGTGGGGGTTGTAATCTCTGCCATGTCTGAGGATTATGCAGACGGGGAAGATGAAGAGGAAGAAGAAGAGGAAGACCTCGCAGAGAGCACACAGCACTCCGTGACCCCCAGCAGCCAGGAGCTTTTTATCACCCTGACGGAATTACCCTGCTCCCAGCCCTCACAAGCAACTATTGCAGAGAATGACGCCCTGGAAGGGAGCTCTGGTGAGTGTACCTTTGCAAATAGCAAACAGTGTTTTTTAAGCAAGCCTTTTTTAATGATTGATTTGCCCTGAGGACTTGGGATGCATTCGCAAACAGTATAGTTACTTAGAAAAGTTTGTTAACATGTCCGGGATTGAGAGGAAATCCTCCAGGGACATCTCGATGAAGCGCTCCTGTAGGTACTCCAGAAGCCTTTGCAGAAGGTTTCTGGGCAAGGCATCCTTGTTCTGCCCACCGTGGTAGGACACTTTACCATGCCATGCATGTAGCAAGTAATCAGGTATCATTGCGTGGCAAAGCATCGCAGCGTATGGGCCCGGGACTGCTGGCATTCAAGAAGCATCCGCTCTTTATCTTGTTCTGTTATCCTCAGCAAAGTGATATCGTTCAGGATAACCTGGTTAAAAATCAGGAATTTAAGTAAGGGGGCCATTTTTCTACTGGGTTCGTGGAATGCAGCAGCTTAAAAACACTTTCCTGCACGTAGCGGCGGGGAGGGGAGGGTGAAATGCCGATGATCTTTTCTGTTTGGTCACCGGCGGCGATCTTCCCCAAGCTACCGGACAAGCAGTGGGTGGGGGGGAGGGGGAAGGTTGTTGATTAGCAGGGAGCTAGCGTGGTATTAGCCATGCGTTGGGGGGGGAGGGGTAAATCACTGACACAGTGGCTTACCATGGCCGCATGCAAGCTGAATCCTGATGCCTGGACCTGTGTCTGTGAGATCTGTAACCCCAGAGATGCAAGCAGTCACTATTAAGATGAAAAATGCGACCTTGTAGGGAAATCACATGTGCTATGTAAGGTGAATAGTGCTTTTCACTGTGAAAGAGTATAACCATTGTTCTGTAAAATGTATCTTTCTAAATATTTATCTCCCTCATGCAGCTGCAAATTTTTCAAGCGTCCCTCCTCCATCCCAAAGGCTAGCACAGATAAGGCGGAGGAAAAAGAAGACGCGAGATGAGATGTTCTCAGATATTATGGAAGTTACACGCAATGAAAGAGCTCATCTGAATGAGTGGAAGGACGTGGTTTCAAATTACAGGAAAGAGGCCAGTGAACGTGAGGACAGGAGGGACAACCGAGATGAGAGGTGGCGGCAGGAAGACCGGCAGGAAAATCAGCGGTGGCGGCAGGAAGATCAGCGGTGGCGGGATGCAACTCTGGGGCTGCTGCGTGATCAAACTGACATGCTCCGGCGTCTTGTGGAGCTTCAGGAACGGCAGCAGGATCACAGAGTGCCGCTGCAGCCCTGTATAACCACCCTCCCCTCACCATGTTCCTTAGCCTCCTCACCCAGACGTAAGAACGCGTGGGGGGAGGCTCCGGGCACCCGCCCCCACCCCCCCCGTGGACAGCCCAACCCCAAGGAGGCCGTTCCACGGAATTTTATTTTCAGGGCCTTCTCCATCCCTCCTTTCCTCCTCCCAACGCACACCCTTACTTCTCTCCTCTTTTATAATGAAAAAATAAAGAATTAATGCTTTTTAAATGAGAGTGACTTTATTTGCATAAGTAAGCTGTACTCGAAGGGGGAGGGGGAGTTGCTTACAGGGACTGAGTCAATCAAGGGGGTTGGGTGTTCATCAACAAACACAGCAGTCACACTGTACCCTGGCCATTGATGAAGCTCGTTTTCAAAGCTTCTCTGATGCGCACCGCTTCCTGGTGTGCTCTTCTAATCTCCTGGTGTCTGGCTGCGCGTAATCAGCGGCCAGGTGATTTGCCTCAGCCTCCCACCCCGCCATAAAGGTCTCCCCTTACTCTCACAGAGATTGTGGAGAATACAGCAAGCAGCAATAACATAGGGGACATTGGTTTGGCTGAGGTCTGAGCGAGTCAGTAATGTGCGCCAGCGAGCCTTTAAACGGCCAAATGCACATTCCACCACCATTCTGCACTTGCTCAGCCTGTAATTGAACAGATCCTGACCACTGTCCAGGCTGCCTGTGTATGGCTTCATGAGCCATGGCATCAAGGGGTAGGCTGGGTCCCCAGGATAACGACAGGCATTTCAACATCCCCAACTGTTATTTTCTGGTCTGGGAAGTAAGTCCCTTGCTGCAGCCGTTTAAACAGAGTAGTGCTTCTGAATACGCGAGCATCATGAACCCTCCCTGGCCATCCCACGTGGATGTTTGTGAAACGTCCTTGTGATCCACCAGTGCTTGCAGCACCATTGAAAAGTACCCCTTCCGGTTTACGTACTGGGTGCCCTGGTGCTGCGGTGCCAAGATAGGGATATGGGTTCCATCTATCGCCCCACAGTTAGGGAATCCCATTGCAGCAAAGCCATCCACTATGGCCTGCACGTTTCCCAGAGTCACAACAGCAGCAGCTTAGTGATTGCTTTGGCTACTTGCATCACAGCAGCCCCCACAGTAGATTTTCCAACTCCAAATTGATTCCCGACTGACCGGTAGCTGTCTGGTGTTGCAAGCTTCCACAGGGCTATCGCCACTCGCTTCTCTACTGTGAGGGCTGCTCTCATCTTGGTATTATGGCGTTTCAGGGCAGGGGCAAGCAAGTCACAAAGTTCCATGAAAGTGCCCTTACGCATGCGAAAGTTTCGCAGCCACTGGGAATCGTCCCACACCTGCAACACAATGCGGTCCCACCAGTCAGTGCTTGTTTCCCGGGCCCAAAATCGGCGTTCAATGGATAGAATCTGCCCCATTACCATCAGGATCTCCAAAGCGCCGGGGCCCGCGGTTTGAGATAATTCTGTGTCCACGTCCTCATCACTGTCATCGCCGCGCTGCCGTATCCGCCTCTTACTCGCCTCGGTTCGAAGGTCCTGGTTCAGCATATACTGCACGAGAGTGCGCGAGGTGTTTAAAACATCCACGATTGCGGTATGGAGCTGAGCAGGGTCCATGCTTGCTGTGCTATGGCGTCTGCACGGTTCACCAAGCAAAAAGGGCGCGAAACGGTTGTCTGCCGCTGTCAGGGAGGGAGGGAGGGGTGAGGCTGTACCCAGAACCACCCGCGAAAATGATTTTTGCCCCATCAGGCACTGGGATCTCAACCTGGAAGTTCCAAGGGGCGGGGGAGGCTGCGGGAACTATGGGATAGCTAGGGAATAGCTACCCACAGTGCAACGCTCCAGAAATCGACGCTAGCCACGGACCATGGACGCACACCACCGATTTAATGTGTTTAGTGTGGCTGCGCGCACTCGATTTTATAAAATCTGTTTTACAAAACCGGTTTATGCAAATTCGGAATAGTCCCGTAGTGTAGACGTACCCTCAGTGTGAGCTATCTTATCAGCTGTTACCAAATCACTGATTAGTGGAGACAGCCTCCAGATATTTTTCAATCCTGTATTGTTTGTATTGCTGACAGTAAATAGAACAGACCACTCTACCCTTGCACAGTCTGAATTTTTAAACACATTTGTACTTTTCTGTCCTTGTTTGTTTCCTTCGTGTTACTTCACAGATCCTCATCAGTGCAGGCAGCTGAACAGAATCTCTCTTAGCAAGGCAAAAAGTGAATTGCCTACTGTGAGGGGTTGGATCACAGAAACCCACTTGGGGCTGCCAACTGATGTGCCAAAACTACTTCTGCCCCTGCTTTCCCTGCCAGCTTGGGATTCCAGCACCCTGTCTTGCTGAGCCAGACACACCTGTCTACTCCAACACAGACCCAAAGACTGAACCAGGTGCCCCAAAGCTGCAGACTTGACTGAAAGCAACTTAAGAAGTGTTTCTGTCTTTAACACTCAGATGCCCAACTCCCAATGGGGTCCAAACCCCAAATAAATCCGTTTTATTCTGTATAAAGCTTATACAGGGTAAACTCATATATTGTTTGCCCTCTATAACACTGAGAGAGAGAGATGCACAGCTGTTTCCCCCCCACCCCCGCCAGGTATTAATACATATTCTGGTTTAATTACTAAGTAAAAAGTGATTTTATTCAATACAGAAAGTAGGATTTAAGTGGTTCCAAGTAGTAACAGACAGAACAAAGTGAATTACCAAGCAAAATAAAATAAAACACACAAGTCTAAGCCTAGTACAGTAATATAACTGAATACAGATAAAATCTCACCCTCCGAGATATTTCAGTGAGTTTCTTTCACAGACTGGATGCCTTCCTAGTCTGGGCACAGTCCTTTCATCTGGTACAGCCCTTGTTCCAGCTCAGGTGGTAGCTAAAGGATTTCTCATGATGGCCGCCCTCTGTGTTCTGTTCCACCCACTTATATATCTTTTGCATAAGGTGGGAATCCTTTGTCCCTCTGGTTTCCCACCCCTCCTTCTCAACTGAAAAACACCAGGTTAAAGATGGATTCCAGTTCAGGTGACATGATCACATGTCACTGTAGGACTTCATTACCCACTTGCCAGCACACAGGTATACAGGAAGACTTACAAGTAAAACAGAGCCATTTACAGTCAATTGTCCTGATTAATGGGAACCATCAAGATTCCAAACCACCATTAATGGCCTACACTTTGCATAATTACAATAGGCCCTCAGAGTTATAGTTCATATTTTTATGTTCAGATACAAGAGTGATACATTTATACAAATAGGCTGACCACACTCAGTAGATTATAAGCTTTGTAATGATACCTTACAAGAGACCTTTTGCACGGAGCATATTTTAGTTACATTATATTCACACTCATCAACATATTATCATAAAATCATATAGAGTACAACATCACATCTACTATACATTGTAATCTGCTCCTCACTTATGCAGTGCCAGTATTGCAAGCAGACACTCAAGCCATGAATCAGGCCCAAAAACCCTCATGAGATTTAAAACAAAACAATATTTGTGGGAGGGTGTTATTTGCCTTCTGGTTTTTGAATCTCTAGGGTGCACTCAGGTCACATTTTCAAACTTTTCTTTTCAAGCAGGAGGACTAGAAACTCAATTTTTTTAAAAATGAAACCTGAAATTATCACCTAATCAAATGCCTCCTGGAAATGAGACTTTAAGAACAACCATCAAATATTGTGAGACTTGCAATAAAATCGAGAATGTTGGCAACACTGCGTGCATTTCGCTATTTAACTCATCAAGAGTTCTCACTACCTAACTCAAAAAATCTCCAAAAACCACATTTACTCAACTGAAAGCAAAGATATAATAAATATTTACGGAGAGACTTAAAGGGTGCAGAATGATGATTCAGTTCATGAAAAATTGTGAAGCCTCTACTGTACATGTCAGCAGCAGTGCTGTGAAAGCTGGCAATGCCCCCAGAGCCCTGGTTGTCTAGACAGCTGGCAAGCCCACTCCTACTTCCTGCTGCCAGCTCTCTTCCCATTGGAGAAGGGGGATACTATTTGTGAAGATACTGAGGGTATGTTGACACTACAATAAAATAGCCCACATCACCGAGTCTTAAAGTCCAGGTCAGTTGACTTGGGCTCACAGGGTTCAGGCTGTAGGGCTAAATATTGCAGAGTAAATGTTGGGGTTTGGGTGGAAGCCTGGGCTCTGAGACCCCATGAGGGTGGGGAGTTGTAGAGACTGGGCTCCAGCCTGAGCCCAAATAGCTACACTGCAATTTTTAGCCCTGTGCACCCATGTTGGCTGACCCAGGCCAGCCATGGCTATGCGGCGGGTCTTTTATTACAGTGTAGATACACCCCATGTGGGCTGCAGGAGAGGGCTGTGGGGACACAGCAGGTCCAAAAAAAACCATGAACTTGGGGCTACTAGATAAGCCTTGGGAGCAGATTGAACATGTGGTCCCTAAAACTACAGGGTTTTTTCAAGAATTGGCCACTGCTCAAAGGAAAGAAGGTGCCTTAATTCAGAACTAAAGGGCTGAGGCTGGAGAGGCAGCTGAGTCTGTTTACTGATGGGGTCGAGTTCCTATAAGGCCCCACTTAGCACTGCCAACTCTTGTGATTTTATTCTGAGTCTTTTTCTATTTGGTGTTTTTCTTAAATCCCCAGCTCCTGGAATCATAGAAATGTAGGGCTAGAGGGGACCATGAGAAGTCATTAAGTCCAGCCCTGTGTGCTGAGGCAGGACCAAGTGTACCTAGACCATCCCTGACAGGTGTTTGTCCAACTTGTTCTTTAAATCCTCCAGTAATGGGGATTCCACAGCTTTCTTTGGAAATCTATTCCAGAGCTTAACTACTCTTAGAGTTGGAAAGTTTTTCCTAATAGCTGACCTAAATCTTCCTTGCTGCATATAAGGCCATTACTTCTACCTTCAGTGGACATGGAGAACAATTGATTATTATAACAGCACTTAACATTTTGGAAGATTGTTATCAGGTCTCCATTCTGTCTTTTTTTCCTCAAGACACAACATACCCCCTTCGTCATAGGTCAGATTATCTAACCTTTGTATCACTTTTTGTTGTTCTCCTCTGGACTTTCCAATTTGTCCACATCTTTCTTAAAGTGTGGCACTCAGAACTGGACACACTTCTCCAGCTGAGGCCTCACCACTGTCAAGTAGAGTGGAACAATTACCTTCCATGTCTTATATATGACATTCCCGTTAATACACCCGAGAACATATCAGTCCTTTTTGCAACTGCCCCACCTTGTTGATTCATACTCAGTTTGTGATCCACTATAAACCCCAGATCCTGCTCATCAGCACAACCAGCTAGCCAATTGTTCCCCATTTTGTAGTTGTGCATTTGTTTTTTCCTTCCCAGATATAGTACTTTGCATTTGTCTGAAGGACAACTCTGAAGGAAGTCACATGTGAAATTGCAGAACTACTAACTGTAATCTGTAACCTATCATTAAATCAAATTCTGTACCAAATGACTGGAGGATGGCTAATGTGACATCAATTTTTAAAAAGGGCTCCAGAGATGACCCCAGCAATTACAGGATGGTAAGCCTGACTTCAGTACTGGGCAAACTGGTTGAAACTATCAGAGGGGTAGCCGTGTTAGTCTAGATCTGTAAAAGCAGAAAAGAGTCCTGTGGCACCTTATAGACTAACAGACGTATTGGAGCATGAGCTTTCGTGGGTGAATACCCACTTCGTCGGATGCATCCATGAAAGCTCATGCTCCAATACGTCTGTTAGTCTATAAGGTGCCACAGGACTCTTTGCTGGTTGAAACTAGTAAGAAAAATATTGTCAGACACATAGATAAACATAAATTGTTGGGGAAGAGTCAACATGGTTTTTGTAAAGGAAAATCATGCCTCACCAATCTACTAGAATGCTTAGAGGGCGTTAACAAGCATGTGGATGGGGGGATCCAGTGGATATAGTGTACATAGAGTTTCAGAAAGCCTTTGACAAGGTCCCTCACCAAAGGCTATTAAGCAAAGTAAGCTGTCATGGGATAAGAGGGAAGGTCCTCTCATGGATTGGTAATTGGTTAAAAGATAAAAAACAGAGGTTAGAAATAAATGGTCAGTTTTCAGAATGGAGAGAAGTAAATAGTGGTGTCCCCCAGGAGTCAGTACTGGGCCCAGTCCTATTCAACATATTCATCTGGAAAAGGGCGTAAACAGTGAGGTGGTAAAATTTGCAGATCATACAAAATTACTCAAGATAGTTAAGTCCCAGGCAGACTGCAAAGAGCTACAAAAGGATCTCTCAAACTGGGTGACTGAGCAACAAAATGCCAGATGAAATTCAGTGTTGATAAATGCAATGTAATGCACATTGGAAAACATAATCCCAACTATACATAAAAAATAATGGGGTCTAAATTAGCAGTTACCACTCAAGAAAGAGATCTTGGAGTCATTTTGGATACTTCTCTGAAAACATCCACTCAATGTGCTGCAGCAGTCAAAAAAGCTAACAGAATGTTGGGAATCACGGGGACAGGAATGGGATAGATAATAAGACAGAAAATATCATATTGCCTCTATATAAATCCAAATGACATTAATAGGCAGCAGGTTTAAAACAAACTAACAGAAGTATTTTTTTCCACACAACACACAGTCAGTCTGTGGATCTCCTTTCCAGAAGATGTTGTAAAGGCCAAGACTATAACAGGATTCAAAAAAGAACTAGATAAGTTCATGGAGGATAGGTCCACCAATGGCTATTAGCCAGGTTGGACAGGGATGGTGTCCCTAGCCTCTGTTTGCCAGAAGCTGGGAATGGGCAACAGAGAATGGATCACTTGATGATTACCTGTTCTGTTCATTCCCTCTTGGGGACCTGGCATTGGCCACTGTCAGAAGATAGTGGGCTAGATGGACCTTTGGTCTGACCCAGTATGGCTGCTCTTATGTTCTTATTTTGTCTTTATTGAATTTAATCGTATTGATTTCAGATCAATTCTTATCAAGGTTGTTTTGAATGTCTGTCCTCCAAAATGCTCGCACCCCCTCCCAACTTGGTGCCATATACGAACTTCATAAGCATACTCTTCGCTCCATTATCTAAGTCATCAATGAAAAAATTGAATATTACTGGACCCAGATGACCCTTGTGGCATGCCACTAGATACATCCTCCAAGTTTGACTATAAGCCATTGGAAACTATTCTTTGAGTATGGTCTTTTTCAACCAGTTTTGCACCCACTTTATAGTAATTTCATCTAGACCACATTTCCCTAGTTTGGCTATGAGAATGTCAGGTAGGAGTGTGTCAAAACCTTACTAAAATCAAGATGATGTATCATGCCTAAGTCTTCCCCCCATCACTAGACAAGGGGTTCCCAAACATGGGTCTTGGCTTGTTCATGGTAAGCCCCTGGCAGGCCGGGCCACCGCTTCCTGCAGCTCCCATTGGCTGGGAATGGCAAACTGCAACCACTGGGAGCTGGAAGCAGCCGTACCTGCAGACGCTCAGGTAAACAAAGTCTGCAGCCTGCCAGGGGCTTACCCTGAACAAGCTTGGGAACCCCTGAACTAGACCATTAACCTTGTCAAAGAAAGTGTTTACAAACTGATTGTTTAATAATTTGTTCCATTATTGTTCCAGGTATCAAAGTATGGCTGAATGATCTATAATTTCTGGGGTCCTCTTTGGTCCCCTTTTTAAAAAACCAAGTACTGTACTATATTTTCCCCTCTGCAGTCTTCTGGGACCTCACCCATCCTCTATGAGTTCTCAAAGATAATTGCTAATGTCTCCAAGATTTCTTCAACTAGGTCCTTAAGTACCCTAGAATGAATTTCATCAGGCCCTGCCAACTTGAATACATCTAACTTATCTAAATATTCTTTATTATGTTCATTCCTTATTTTGGCTTGTGTTACTTCCCCTTCTATTATTATTTGTTATTAATTGTATTGAGAATCTTTTTAGTGAAGACTGAAGTAAAATAGGTATAAAACATCTTAGCTTTCTTGATGTCAGTTATTAGCTCTCCTTCCACAACTAAGTAGAGGACCTACACTTCCCTTTATCTTTCTCTTGTTCCTAATTTATTTAAAGAACCTCTTGCTATCTTTTATGTCCCTTGCTAGGTATAACAGATTTTGTGTCTTAGCCTTTCCAATTTTCTCCCTACATGTTTGTACTACTCTTTTGTACTCCTCTTTAGCAATGTGTCTGTGTTTCCTGTACTTCAGCAAGAATCTCAGCTCTCATTAAAAAATAAAAGTTTCCAGCCAGCTTTGTTATACAGTAAAGCTTGAAAGTATAACCTGAGTTCAGGCAAAAGGCTTAAAAGCAGAAAGTAAATAAAGAGATTTGCAAACTTGTTATTTAAAAAAAAACGGATGTGGAGAGGCTGACTCATAATATTTGAGTGTTTGGATTTGGCAATATTGGACATCCTGGATTGTAACTGATCTTTTCAATGAGAGCGTTATTCTATCTGTGCTAGTAAATGCATTGGGATATATCTCTGTGTTGGAGAGGTTCCTGGGTGAATTCCTGCTTCTTCAGAGAGGGAAGTCCCTTGCCATAAAAGTAACCTTATCTTTCTTTCTCCTGGCAAATTTCCCCCTTCCTCATCACCCACATTTCCTTTCCTCATTATAACTGCCAAGAAGTGCCCCTCCTCTGTTTCACTTCCTCCTGATGACTAACTGTCTTCTCCTTGTCTTCTCCTCAGAGTCTGTTTTTTCTTTCATGTTTGGACCCAGATATCAGTTGGATCCTACAGGTGTGACTAAAACACAAACAAAAAGTATTTCACCACAGTGAAGCCTTTTTGTGAGTGTGAACCCTTTCATGCAAGGTGAGAAACCAGATGACCACAGAGAGTTGAATGACCAAGCACTGATGGGACGTGAAAATATATCACCACCCCACATGAATAACAGTTCAGAGTAGATCTGGGTGACAATGTGACAGGGGAGCACCCTGTAACTCCCAAATTCATCATTTGTATATAATTGTGATATTTCATATAAGGCATACATGTAACGTATCATGGGAAAGGTTGCAATCTGCTGAAAGCTTTGTTCTAGCTAAATATGTGTATCACTAGTGCATATGAAGTTATGAGTTTGCTTTGTATGGTTGTCACTAAAATATGCTGAGAGTTGTGAAATCGCCTAGATATTAGCTCACCAGAGACAACAACAAAGGATGTAACCAATGCCCGAGCGGGTGTCAAACAACCATCAACAGACATTGTCCAGCAAGGGAGTTACAATTCAATGATTCACTTGCACAAATCCACAACAGGGGGATTGTTCAACCTTGGCTGGTGACTCAGCAATACCCACCAGAGATGCCTGGACTTGTGTTCTCCAAGGACATGGAATGAGAATATAAAATAGAGGACAGAAGCTGCATGGTTTGTCTTGTCTCTTCGCCCACCAATGCTGAAGGGAACTAGAATGCTGGCGCTAAGGACATTGGTCTCCAAGCTAACAGGGAGAGCCTGCATATGAAATACTGTACCCAACCTGCAGTATTCAGCGGGGTGAGAAAAACTGCTTAGTCTAGATATTGCCTAGTCTAATAATATTGGCTGAGAATTTAAACTGCATGCTTATCTTTTATTTTCTTTTGGTGACTACTCTGACTTTTGCCTATCACTTATAATCACTTAAAATCCATCTTTTATAATCAATAAACTTATTTGAATGTTTATCTTTACCAATTAGTTTGACTGAAATGCTTTGTAAATCTGCTCAGGTTACAAAGGCTGGTGTATGTCCACTTTCCATTGATGAAGTGGTGACCCAATGAATAAACTTGCATTGCTCAATAAGGGTCTTGAGCAGTGCAGGATGGTATATTTCTCAAGTACAAGGCTGGGAGTTGGAGGGTGATTTGGCTGATGCCTTACTCTGTGTGATTTGTGAGTGGGTCTGGGAGCATTCATGCAAATCGAGCTGGGCATGGGGCTTCACATGCAGTTATACTAAGTGGTATCGGCAGCTGGAGGGTTTTGCCACTAAGGCATTCTGAGAAACAACCCAGATTAGTGAGTTACGGGGGCACAGCAATCCCACCATCCCAGTTTGCACTCCAGGGATCCTGTCACAGACCGTGGAGCCCATTTTTCTGGAATTGTTGAGATTTTCAAAAAAATTCCTAGTTCCAAATTGGGACAAAGTGTCAAAATCTTGAAATTTTTCATGAGCTGAAAATCCCTGCTTCGCTCTCCTCCCAAAAAACAATCAGATCAGCTCAACCAAAATGTTTTGTTTTGCTTTCAGGATTATTTATTTAACTTTAACACCATAAGTTACAAATTTCAAAACAAAAAGTTGTTTTGCAGGTTTTCTGTTTAGAAAGTGTCAAAGTGGCAAACAGCTTCAACAATTTCTGTCTGAGGATTGGTCCTGCTTTGAGCAGGGGGTTGGACTAGATGACCATCTGAGGTCCCTTCCAACCTTAATCTTCTATGAATTGGATCTATCCCACAAAACATAAAATTAATCAAAACCGACGCTGTCCCACAAACAGTTTTAATTTCAATGAATTGGCATTTTCCAAACAAAACCAGGGTTAGAGAAAAAAACTTCTGACCAGCTATAATTAAGAAACTGCTCTCCCCCACAACTCTACTTCCAAACTGGTCCCCAAAGCTTCTCCAAATCAGTGAGAACTATAGCAGTCTTCCCCTCAGAGGCTGAGCTCACTCCTGCACATTAGACTGGGTCCACATAACAGAGGAGGCAGCTTGATCATCTCGTTTAGCTAACTGCGTGGAATTTAGTCCCACTTTTTAACCTTAAGAATTCAAGTTGCTTAGTGGCTGACTGAGACCCTAAATTAAATCTACATTTAAGGCATTTCCATTATAGTATTAGCAGCAGCCCCAGCAATTTATTCTGTATCATACCTACAAGAGTCCACTCGTTTCTGAAAATTGTTATAGTAAATTAAAACAAAGATTTTTGTAACACATTTTTCCTCATTGCAGAAAATATTAAGCTGAGCAAATACCTTATTAGCCTGGTGTAAGTCTAAGTGGGTACTTAATAAAGCAGTGCAGGCTCCTCAAAGATCATGGCAGGCTTATAATTACAATTTAGTTAGAATTTAAAACCTCCTGTGATATTTTTGTATTATCCTTGTGATATAGTACAGTTGACATTGTAGGCCAGATTATTAAATAGTAGAGGCACACTTGCATGAGATAATATTGCTACACTGTAGTTTTTGTGTATGTATTTGCTGTACTTGCATATGCAAATCAGGTAATTATATGCACAAATGATCAGTTAGGTGCTTATTTAGCTAATTCGCAGTCACCCTGAACATAAATTTGCATGCAGCGTGTAATAGCACATACATTTTAGGGATGCAGTGGCCTCTTCTTTTTAAAGATCTGGCCCTACGGGGCCAGCTGTGCACTCCTTTCTCAGTCAAAGGCAACAGAAGGTTTGCCTGAAAAAGGTCTGCAGAATTTGGCTGATACTGTGATACATCATGGCATGTCATTGTAAGACTTCAGTCAAAAAGTACAGAATCGCAGGCCAAACACTGTTCTCATCTGCATCCAAGGAACCCAGCTGATTCTACTGCATGGTGTGGAGCACAATATAAAACAACATATAGACAGTCATAATGGGATTACAATTATGTAATTAAAGAACTGAATCTGTCCCCTTGACTGATCCATATTCTGAAGACCTACGTGAATTTTCAGTGTAAAAATGCACGTCTATCTTTATAATCACCTCATAACCTTTGCATCCATTTTTCCCAAATATGATTACATTGGTGCCTAATAATCTAGCCTTACAAAAGTGCCATGAAAATTAACCAGCCCTGGCAGAAAAAGTGCTTTTCTTCATTGTACCATAATGATAGCAATAGTGGTGAAAAAGCTAATGATATTTGACATGCCTACCAAAACCAAGTACTCAGCCTGGCTGAGTAGATATTCGGAAGACCTTATTCAGTACACATACTAGTATATATAATAGGTTTCCCAAGGCAAATTAACAGCAGGATCAGGACTTCTTTGAAAATGCTGGGAGGCAAATCTGCTCACAGATTTCATAAAAGCAATAACTTGAGATTATATTTATTTAAGAGCCAGATCATCTGGTGCAAACTGGCATAGTTCCATTGAAGACAATGAAGCTATGTTGACGTCAACCAGCTGAGGTTCTGGTCCATACAATTACCAACGTCAATTAGCAGTAGAGTACACATTTTAAATCTCTTAGAGTACCTGTTACAAGTACTTCATCTACATTCTAATTTCTTCTAGAATGAATGTGGTAATAACAAATGAAATCCCTTTGTGATAGGCTGTTCATTGCAATGTAGAAATCTGTCATTTAAAATTATGTGCTAATCCCTAGCTCTGTACTGGCACAGCCCAATGGTCTATCTAGTCTGGTCTCTCAAATTTGGTAGTTGCCTATAGCAGATGCTCAGATGAAGTGGGAAAGAAAAGCCCTCCAAAACATAATGGACCTCGTCATTTGTGCAAATCTATAGCATGTGTTGGAGAGGGGGAGGACATAAAATTCCTTCCTGATCCCATCTCTGTTGCTCATCTTCTGCTCTGAACTCTGCAAGGATTTACACTCTTTAGGCCAGATTCACTCCAGCTTTATTCAGGTTTTTCTCAGCACTTGGTTGTAGAAAGGGGGGAAGGTTGCAAGTCGGTTGGGATGACAATGTAGCCATTAAAGCACCTGGTGCTGGCTGGGGAGGGAACATAGCCCAGGCAAGAAGGCATTACCCTGACTGAGTACCCACCCTAAGCAACTTCTCTTGAGGGGCTCCTATAAGTCCCCAGAAATAAACTAGGCCTGTCTTTCCCTCAGATAATCCCATTGGATGATGGTGGAAATAATGCTTGCCCTCCTCTAGGGATTGTTTAAATCTTAGTGGTCCTATCTAGCAAAGGTTGGGGCCACTTGCACCTCGTTGTACCTGTGGGAGTGTTTCTAGACCCTTGCCATTAGGTTAATAACTAATGGAACTGAAGATGCTGTTCTCATTCATATAAGCATGTAATCCTTGAGTGAAATGTACTAAATTATTTGCTTACATAATATCCTGTAGCAGTGAATGTTACAAGATCATTTATGATAATTATCAAAAAATGCTATTTATTTGTATCAGTTTTATATTGTGTCACCATTTAATGTAAAGTGCGCCCTTGTTTTTCTGTCATGGGATAAACATGAACACCTCCTTGGCCTCCAGCTTACCATTCATTATCTTGTATTCATAGATGCACTGTCAAAAAAAATATAGAAGTATAAGCCAGAGGGACAACTCACCAGCCTGTGCACCAAGTAACATGCCCAACAGCAGCAGAATTTCAGGCTCTTTCCTTCAAAGTCAAGTTTTATTTCCCTCAAATCAAAATAAGTCAACAATTCCTAGTGCAATGGGGCCCTATTCTTGGTTGTCCCACGGCGTATGTCCACACAGCGAAGGAAAACCCGCGGCTAGCCCATGCCAGACAACTCGGGCTCATGAGGCTGTTTCACTGAGGAGTACATGTTTGGGCTTGGGCTGGAGGTTGGGCTCTCGAATGCCAGCCCAGCCTGGAAGTGTACACAGCAATGAAACAATCTCACAGCCCAAGCCCCACGAGCCCAAGTCAATAGGCACAGGCCAGCCACACATTTTTCTTTGCTGTGTAGACATACCGGGAGGCAATAAATATTAATAATCAAAGACATAAATCAGATTCATTCCCTTCACCTAGGGAAGTGGGCTATAGCTGATACAAATGGGGCTGGGCCCTAACTGGGGCCAGCTTGTGCTTTTACAAGAAGGGAGAAGCACTAATTTATCCTCATGACCCCTTGGGAGCTAGGTGATTACTCTTTCCATTTTACCAATGGAAAAGTTGAGGAAGAGAGGCTAAGTTGTACGGGGCAATGTCAGCAAACCAGTAAAGTTCCTGAAACCACTATGGCAGGGGTCGGCAACCTTTCAGAAGCGATGTGCCGAGTCTTCATTTATTCACTCTAATTTAAGGTTTCGCGTGCCAGTAATACATTTTAACGTTTTTAGAAGGTCTCTTTCTATATGTCTTTAATATATAACTAAACTATTGTTGTATGTAAAATAAATAAGGTTTTTAAAATATTTAAGAAGCTTCATTTAAAATTAAATTAAAATGCAGAGCCCCCTGGACTGGTGGCCAGGACCCAGGCAGTGTGAGTGCCACTGAAAATCAGCTTGCGTGCTGCCTTCGGCACACGTGCCATAGGTTGCCTACCCCTGCACTATGGCTTATTGCTAAAAGCAGCCAAGTCAGCAAGCTGTAAATTGGCCATGTCGCAGCCTCAGCTTGCCCAAGGCAGGAGGGGAGGGGATTTTGGGTGCCACAGAAAGGGCAGATTGACCCCCCCGTCCTTCCTGTTAAGAATTGTGTTGAAGTTGCTGATACATGCATCTTAGAAGAGCGGGATATGCCCTCAGGAATGTGTCTAACAGGGTCTCAAGGCTGCAAACTCTGGCTAATCAATAATCAGAAGGAAGCCTCTTGCTTGACCATTGGAACTGCTTGCTTAACAAGTTTTCTTTAAGGGACATGTCATTGTATTACTTTGTATAAATAAAAGGGGGAAATGTTTGAGGTAGCGGGGACTCTTCGGAACTGGTCTCTCCCTCTGGATATATCTTGTGTTCCCCACCGGCAGATGGGCTGTCGCTGTGTCACTCGAAAGCCACACTCAGCTTCAGTAATTATCGAGGGTTGGGGGAGTTTTACTAACCTGTTGCGGACGCGTGTAAGTGCTTGAGATAACGTAAAGTTTAGCTTTAAGTGAAAGCACTCTTGTGTTGTCCTGTTTGTGCCAGCCATCTATCGGTCGGATGGCCGTGTCTCCCCTGATTTATTTCCTGACACCACCTCGCACAGAGTAAAAGTTACCAAGAGCTTTGGGTTGAAAGAACCCCGGGTAACAAAGTGACTTGCACATGGTCACAGTGGGTGACACTGTCCCAGCCTAGATGAGAACTCAAGAGAGCTTGAACCTCTTGTGCTTATATCAGCTGAGCACCTCTGGCCAAAAAAGTTACAGGCACCATTTTTTAATTGCTCTTTCTGACAGTCAATTCCTTTGGCTGCTTTCTCTGTGTTCTGCTCTGTTAAAAAGATCCAGATTCTTACCTGGTTATGGGATACACAGAATGAAATCAAATGTATCCTGAATGTCTACAATTTGTACTTCAGTCTGTAGCCTGCAGTCAATATTTGTAATGTGAATTAATGTATAGATAAGGCCAGAAGGGACAGTTGTGATAATCTAGTCCAACCTCTTGTATAACACTGGCCATAGTATTTCCCTGAATTAATTCCTGTTTGAACTAGGGCATAGCTTTTAGAAAAACATCAAATCTTGATTTAAAAATTGCCAGGGTTAGAGAATCCACCACAACCCTTGGGTAAACTGCTCCATGGTTGATTACTCTCACTGTTAAAAATTTGCACCTTATTTTTAGTCTGAATGCCTGTAAGTTTAACTTGCCACCATTGGATATTATACTTTTGTCTACTAGATGAAGAGCCCTCTGTTATTAAATTTCTCTTCCTCACGTAGGTATTTATACACTGTCATCAAGTCATCCCTTAACCTTCTGTTTGTTAAACTAGACAGATTGAGCTTCTTGAGACTTTCACTATAAGGCAAAATTTCCAGTCCTTTAATCATTCTCATGGCACTTCTCTGAATTCTTAGGTTTTTCAATATCCTTCTTGAATTGTGGCCACCAGAACTAGAGACAATATTCCAGCAGCAGTTATACCACTGCCAAATACAGAGGTAATATATCCTCCTTATTTCTACTTGATATCCCCCAATTTATACATCCAAGATTTGCATTAGCCTTTTTGGCCACTGCATCACACTGAGAAGTCATATTCTGATGGCTATCCACCAGGATCCCCAAGTCCTTTTGAGAGTCACTTTTTCCCAGGATAGAGTCCCCATCCTGTAATATGGCTTGCATTCTTTGCTCCTAGATTTATGACTTTAAATTGGCCATATTAAAATGCATATTGCTTGGTAAGATGGGTGCAAGCAAACAATCCAGGTAATTCTATATTAGTGATAATAAAAAATCTTTTACTCCCCCAATCTTTGTGTCATCATTATTTATTACTAATGGTTTTGTGTGTTCTTCTGGGTCATTGATAAAAATGTTTAACAGCATAAGACCAAGAACCAATCCCTGCAGAACCCCACTAGAAACAAACCCTCTCAGTGATGATCCCCCGGGTTACATTATGAGACCTATCACTTAACTAGTTTTTAATCCAGCAAGATGTTGTGTGTTCATATGAGGTCTCCTATTTTTTCCTTCTATAAGAAGTTGGAGATGAACTTATTTCTGAGGACTGCTATTGCAGTATCCCAAATGAGGGAATGGCCTCTCATCATTAGCACTATCATTTTTAATATAAAATTCCAATTACCTTCAGTGGGACTTTCGCATGCAGGACAATGGCAGTACATATCATTTTTAATATAGGCAGTGACTATGGATTGTATGTCCTAACATACTAAAAGGACTTTTAGAATTGTAATGTTAATTCTCTATCATACCTTTGGCCCATTCTCCGTTTTCAGTGCTAATCTGATGGAAAATAGGGCATGATCAGAAAGGCTATTTCTCTCACTGTTACTGTATGCATTTATATATTTCTGATTTATGACTGTGTGCCTGTGTGTATTTATACATACACACAAATATATATACATACACATGCGCCTGTAAAGTCAAGGGTATTATTCCTGCAGAAACTGAAATCTGAAATCTTTTTCACAAAGAATGAAGTATCTCTTAAAAATCCATAAACTTTAATCCCATTGTCTAGACCTTTTATCTTCCTTTTTTGAGTACAGGATAATTCTTCAGGGAATGAAATACAGTTAAAGTCCCTTCAGTGCCAGAAGTGGTCCACCTATTCTGTGAAATTGCCAAAGCATAGCCACCCTGTAGAACTCATTACCAGGGGATGCGGTGGAGGCCAAAATATAACTGGGTTCAAAAAAGAATTGGATAAGTTCATGGAAGATAGGCCCATTGATGGCTATTAGCCAAGTTGGTCAGTCACTCCAGGCTCTGGGCTTTCCTAACCCTCCAATTTCCAGAAGCTGGGACTGGATATCAGGGGATGATTCACTTGATAATTGCTCTGTTCATTTCCTCTGAAGCATCTTTCACTGTCCACTGTCAAAAGACTGGATATTGGGCTAGACAGAATCCAATCCAGTATGACCATTCTTATGTTCTTAGGAAAGGAAAGATCGGAGAGGAGATAGGCCTGAGTCCCAGAAGAAAAAGAAGAAGGAGATGCACCAGGCCATAATGGGTCTTCTCAGGTAGCAAACCCAAATGTTGCAGATCCTGTTTGACTTACAGGTCCAAAAATAATAACAAATAAATAATAATAATAAAATAATTAAAAATAATTTTAAAAAACCCTCCTCACTCTTTGAAGTCCTTGGAGAACTCCATGGTAGCAGCTCCCTACACTTTCCAACATTCCACATGGCATCATGGACCCTGTACTTCCCCCTCCTTCAACCACATAGCTCCACATTGAGCTCTTGTAGTGACCCTTGTGTCTGGCTCTTCAAAGTCAGCAGACAACTGCTCCACCCTGGTGGCATCCTTTTCCCCTTTGCCTCGCAGATATTGTACAGGACACAAAAGACAGCTAGAACCCCTGGGATATTTTTCCTCACCAAGATCCAATCTAGTGAATAAACACAGCCAGCACCCCTTCAATCTACTAAAAGCACATTGAGTCATTCTGCATTGCTGAGCCAGTGGCTGAAGCTTTCCTTGTGGCTCTTGAGATTGCCAGAGTATGGATTCATGAGCCAGGGGAGCAAGGGGCAGACTGGGTCTCTCAGAATCAGTTTTGGCATTTCAGTATGACCAATGGCAATCTGCTGGCAATACAAAGAATATCCCTGTTTGCAGGCTTTCTGAATTGTCCTGTGTTCTGAAAGATACAAGAATCATGCCTCTTCCCTGACTAGCCTCAGTGATCCACCAATGCTTCCATAATGACAGAAAAGTAGCCCTTCCTGTACTCAGTGGGCAAGGTGGATTGATGCCAAAATTGGCACGTGTGTGCCATCCATCACCCTACTTCAGTTTGGGAATCCCACGGCCACAAATTCATCCTCTTTGTCATACACATTGCTGAGAATAACAATCCTGCATGGCAGGACATGATTAATGGCCCTTCATAATTGTATGAGAACAGCCCCTACTGTAGATTTTCCAACTCCAAAATAATTTCCCACTAACCAGCAGTAATCCAGCATTGAGAGCTTCCAGAGTGTGATTACCCGTTGCTTCTCCACTGTCAGTGCAGTTCTCATTCTGGTGTCCCTGCGCTAGAGGGCTAGGGCGAGTTTGGCACTCAGATCCAGGAATATGGCCTTTCACATCCAAAAGTTCTGCAGCCACTGCTTGTCATCCAACACCTACATTATGATGAAATCCCACCATTCAGTGCTAGTTTCTCAGGTCCAGAAGTGGCATGCCACCATCTGCAGCTGCTCTGTGAATGCCACCAACAACCTTGAATAGTTTTTCATTATGTCCCTCAGCAAACTGTCCTCCAAGAAGTCATCATGTCCCTGTTTGTTGGAGTACTTTCTGTAGCTCTGCAAATACAGGAGAACTGTGCATCCTGTATTTTGAACATTCCTGAGAATAATGCAGAGATCTGCAGGGTCCATGCTTCTGTCAATGACAATTTTGTGCAGGTTTCTGAGATTTTTTTTAAGAAAGAAGGTACATGGGATATAGATGACAGTGTGGGATAGAGAAAATTGCATGCTGGGAAGTTGAGTCCTAGCTCCCAGAGACCTCTGGGTGAATTATTTCTACCCCATAATACTGTGAAAAAGTTTCCAAAAGGCATTGTGTCAGATGGCAGCATGTGGCAGACTTGGATACCTACCCATGATGTACTGCACTTTGCATCGAGACAAGCACTCCTGGCAAGCAAACACAGTGCTGATGCAAGCAGCCACGTTCACACATTCATGAGCAATATACAGACTTTGGCAGCTATATGCCAGTGTAACTTGTGTCAATTAAATCTGTTGTTTAGACATAGCCTAAGTGACTTAAACTTCCCTGAAAATCTCACTCATTTAGAGAACTGACTTTTGGGAACCCCAGACAATTTCAGCGATATTATTCTATGCTTAAAATATCACAGCTGTACTTTAAAAACGGATGAGTTACAGAGGATTATAAAAAAAATCTGGCACCCAGTTTGTGACTTTTCACAGTGGTTCTGTATGGGCCTAAAGGTTGCTTCATGTGGAAGGTGGTCTCATACATTATTAGTCACTGTTCTAATAGTCTTTCTAGACAATGTAAAACCAGGCATTACTGAAAATCTCAGGGAAAGGCCTGATCTCACAAAATGTCAAACAAAAGGTCTGGTTAGACAACATTTAGGTAGGGCTGGTTGGAAAACCATTCCATTTCATGAAAAAAAAACCAAAAAAACACACCCTAAAGTTTCAGATACTGGTTTTGTTCTGATGTACAATGAGGTGGATGTGGGAGATACAGGCTCAGGTACTGGCTCTGCCTGTTTAAGATCAGGGACTTGGATCAGCATATCCCACGAGTGCCCTAACTGCTGGGATAGAGACTATTCTAGACTCTCCCACCCTTTCTACTTTGACCAGAAATTACAACTTAGACCTGAGCAATCTTCTTAGCAGAAACATTTCAGTTACAACGGAAAAAAAGTTAATCATTTTTTGTCTCCTTTGTTCTACTTTTAGGTCCTTATTCAAAGGAAACTGAACCTCCAAATGCTTAGGGCTCCATTATCCACTTAGCCCATTTTATGGCTTGTCCTGCAGTCCACCAGAGTAGATGAGAATCTTTCCACTGACTTCCATGGGCTTTGCTTCGTAAGGAGTAAGGGGCTTCAATGATGTTCCATTCAGGCATTGGAGGAGTTTCACTCATCCTTACTTTTGTGACTGGGAGATTCAAATTCATACAGAACATTGAAATGTTTCAGTTTAGTGATATACTGATCTGTTTGATTGTCCTTAGCAGGATGTCACAGACCCTACCCGCAATGGAGAAATTAATCCTAGATTGTTACATATGAAGAATGTATGCTTGATACAGACTTTTTTGCATCTGATGGTCTGGGTTTGTTATCAGCATCTCATGCTTTCTCTTTTCATTACTGAATGCAAAAAACCAATCCTTTACCATAGAATCTCTTTTTCTGCTGCAGTTATTGGTGCCAAAAGGAAAGTGCTCTCAAGTGTGGAACTGTAATATTGGCTAAAACACTGTTTGTCACCGGGGACCTCCTCCATGATGACACAGTATAATAGGCATGAATGGCATTGTACTTTTTGTCCCATCCAATTCATATAGGGATTCTATCAGTTTTCTCCTCACAGCTCTGTGTCCACTTTATCTTCATTTTCTATTTTGCTTCTAAGAACTACAGAAGGTGGGAGATTTCTTTTTCATGTTATGACAATCGTGCTAAAAGATGCTGTGGCATGCTGTACCTGAAAGCAGCACCCTGGGACCCCCATATTCACCACTGTCATATAATTATGATACATTTTGTACAAAGTATGCCTTGTGAGGTATCATTTTAAAAGTCTTGATCTGTTGAACATTAATATCCTGTTGGATTGTATGTGCTCTTACTGTAGGTGAAGTTATGTATGTGTTACTGAAATATGATGTAAGATTGGAAACATCCACAACCAGCCTTTGGGGTACAACAATGGAAAAGCCAGACAGCGTGGATGGCCCATTAAGGGTAATCACCACTACTAAGGACTATCACTGTGTCTGTATACAATGAAGTCTTCTCAGAGGGAGCACATAGACAATAAACATGGCTTGACTCATGTCATAGCAAAAAGATCTTTCCATCAAGCTGGAAGAACCTATAAAGGAGGGGAATTGACATCATCATTTGTCCTCACTCCCTTCACAACTCAACATCTGGACACAAATCTGGAGAATAAAGTCTTTGAATGGGGAAGGTGGTCCCAAGGTGGAAAGGAGAATCCCAGCTTGTGTATTAAGGAACTGGACCATCAGGGTGAGACACTGCTTGATTCAAATCCTGTCTGGATTCTAGAACTCAGATTGCAATATTACATTTATTTCTTAGGTGACCAACTTTGGTCTTTACACTTATTACCTGTAATTGCTTAAAATCTATCTTTCTGTAGTTAATAAATCTATTTTATGTTTTACCTAAAACAATGGGTTTTGCTTAGAATCATAGAATCTCAGGGTTGGAAGGGACCTCAGGAGGTCATCTAGTCCAACCCCCTGCTCAAAGCAGGACCAAACCCAACTAAATCATCCCAGCCAGGGCTTTGTCAAGCCTGACCTTAAAAACCTCTAAGGAAGGAGATTCCACCACCTCCCTAGGTAACCCATTCCAGTTCTTCACCACCCTACTAGTGAAAAAGTTTTTCCTAATATCCAACCTAAACCTCCCCCTCTGCAACTTGAGACCATTACTCCTTGTTCTGTCATCTTCTACCACTGAGAACAGTCTAGATCCATCCTCTTTGGAACCCCCTTTCAGGTAGTTGAAAGCAGCTATCAAATCCCCCCTCATTCTTCTCTTCTGCAGACTAAACAATCCCAGTTCCCTCAGCCTATCCTCATAAGTCATGTGCTCCAGCCCCCTAATCATTTTTGTGCTTGAAGTGCCTGGGATATCTGCTTAGTGTACAAAAGCTGGTGCATGTCCTCTCCACCTTGAAGAAGAGGTGGACTGGATAATAAACGTATACCGGTCAGGCTTATGACCACGGCAAGATGATACAGCTGTGGAGTCTTAGACTGGGGAGATGTGGGGAATTGGCCGGAGCCTCTCTATGGCTGGTTCATGAGTGGCTGATGAAAGCATTCATGTAACTCAGTTGGTGTGTCCCTGCCTGTGAATGTTTGTGGAGTGCAGGATCCAGAGGGTTTTGCAGCTTTTCAGAGCATCACAGTGTGAGAGGGAGCCCTGGTTGGTGAGACACAGGGTTCAGCTGTACCCCAATTCCAGGTTGCACTGTGGGGAACCCATCACAGATGCAAATAAAATATTTTCCTAGGTTTAAAGCAATTCTTGCTGGTATTTATATAAAGAACTGAAGGCCAAGACACTACACAACCAGTGAGCAGTGTATCAGATTGTGTTATCTCACCCACGGGATGGTCAGGCTGCCCTTGCCTCTCTCTGTCCAGATTAATGTGTGTGAACAAGTGCATTTGCGATGACTGTCAATCAGTTGCAACTCCTATTCTGAACAAATATTCTGCTCAAGAGATATTGTGCTTAAATGCCCTGTCTCACAATGCCAGCTTTAGCTATTAATTCTACAGTAGGTGACGTTGAGAGATAAATTTGGTTATAGAAGATTTAACAGAGGTTATATTTATTAACCCTTATTTAATCATCTCAGCCAGGCAAACAAACAGCATACAGCTACAGTTCAATATTTACACCTTGCATGAAAATATGGTGTTTAATCTAATCAAATTGGCCAATGCTGAACATGCCACATTAAATGTTTGCTCTTCAGATCTGCAGTTCATTCATTCTGTCACTCTAATTCCTGAGCCCAATTTGAAAATAGTTTGCATTACATGCTATCTTGCAGCTTTACGTGTTTGCCTGCCAAACATAGGTTAAATGACCTTGTCTTCTGAATGTGACATTGTTAATATCAAAGAATAAATGCAACAGTAATGTCTACCAGCAGGAAAAAAAACATCACAATGCATTGCTCAAAGTAAGAAGGGAGACACCAGAAAAATCCCTTTATTTTTAGTGATTCTTCCTTTGCTACCAAATAGAGGTTGTTTTTTCTTATCTACCAGAATTTTTGCAGTGTGCACGCTGCTTGCCATACGGTTTCTTCCCACCCAAGTCAAGTCTCTTAGGCAGTGCATTGAAAGACAAATAAATGGGAACACAGCAAAAAATACACAATGGACTATTCCAGCCTCTTAGAAAGATGATAGAGACTAAAGTGTGAAATTGGTACTTTAGGTCCCTAAGTCCAACACGTAGGCACCACTGGCATTCACAAAACCACTGCTCAGCTGTTGCCTAACACTGTACATGCCTAAATTCCCTAGAAGCCTAAGTTTCCACCATTAATTTCAGCAGCTCAGCACCTAACATATACCTAAACTCCAGCTGGATTCCCAAACTAGGCATTCCCTGCCCCTCTTACCATCAGGGCTCAATGTGGTAAATGTCCTCAGAGCACACAAAACAGAACAGGGGAACTGGAACCCGGCCCCAATAACTCCCAGATGAGTGCCCTAACTAAAGTGAGTCCTTCTAATGCACTCTGTGGCCCAACGAATAATTCAATGTTTATATACGGTGGAATAGCTTCAACAGGAGAGACTGAGTAACCCCTGCCCCAAGAGACCCATAAGCCAGTAATTAGGTATATAGGACCTCCAAGTTCAAATCCCTGCTCCACTCATGCAGAGGTGGGAATGGAACCTGGGTCTTCCACGTCCCAGGTGAGTGCTCTAGCCACTACTGAGCTAAAAGTTATAACGGAGGCATTTCCTCCTCAGTTTTTCTTGAAAAATGACTGAACTCGATTAGGCATCTAGCTCCAGGTTCACAGCTGTGAATCACAAGTAGAGATGGGTCCTCCCTCCAAACCAGAGTTAGGCACCTAAATCCCTTTGAGGGACCGGGCTTAGGAAATGCTGAGGAGAGTGGTGTGGCCTATTGGCTAGTTTAGGCAGCTATCATGCTGGTTCTTGTGGGTCCCTTTCATAGGTGCCTAACTCTGCCCAAGTATTGCTTAAACTAAACTTTAAAAACCTGATTCTTATCTGACTCCAACCAGTGTACCAGAGGTAACTCTATTGAAGTTGATGGAGTTACATTTGTGTAAATGAGATCAGAATCAGGCCCAACATTTTTACCACCTGACTTCCTTATTATGGGCAGATACACCCTATCAGTTTCTCTTCTGCAATCCCTGTCACTCTCCAGGAACCACAGAGTCCTCTTTGTGACTCAGCCCCTCCCACCATAGCAGAATCAAAGTTCCTGCTCTCCAGCAGTCTCCTGCTTCACTGCCTCACAGTACCACTCCCATGGTGGCTGATGGGGAACCTGGGCCCACCCTCTACTCCGGCATTCTACCCAGCAGCCAAGGTTCATTACCTGCACCTTGCTGTCTTTCCCTAAGTTACTTCCATATTTCCTGGCCCTCCCTACTCCTCTGGGTTTGCCAGTCTCATCTATCCTTCCTCCAAGGGAGTAACTTTAGGCAACTCATCTCTGCAGCCCTCCTGCCCAAATACTTCTCCATTCTCTCAGGGCATGACTGCAGACTTCTCCTTACTGCCCCCTCTGCTTCCAATTTCCTGGTTTTTGTAGAAGCTGCACCTGTCCCTCACAGGTGAGCTTCTCTCTAATTAGCAGCCTCCAGCCTAATTGCAGCCTAATTAACAAATAGGGACCACCTGGCCCAGCTCAGCTCTTGCAGGGTCAGTGTGCAGAGCACACCCCATCACAGTAAATCATTAACCTCTCTGTATGTTAGTTTCTCTCAGGGGAAGCATTCCAAGGAACAACTGGGAATCCTTTTGAAAAACAAAAATCTCTCCTTCAACTGTAAAAGACTGATATTCTGAGTCATAGAAATCTGAATAATAGAATATTAGGGTTGGAAGGGACCTTGGGAAGTCATCTAGTCCAACCCCCTGCTCAAAGCAGGACCAATCCCCAGACAGATTTTTACCCCAGTTGCTAAATGGCCCCCTCAAGGATTGAACCCTGGGTTTAGCAGACCAATGCTCAAACCACTGAGCTATCTCTCCCCCCGATTACTTCTGTACTTCACAGAAGTGTTGCAAGTCGTCATTCATTAGTGTTGGCAGAGTGTTTTAAGGTTTACATGGAACATGTGACAGAAGTAGAAAGGGCAGAATTTGGTCCAAAATAATGATCAGAGACCCTGTACCAGAATCTGCATTTTCTCTCACTTTAATTCCATAGGCAATATACATTATATACTACAGCAGAGCTATCCATATTAATTTGGACACCTATATTTGTATTAAACATCTCCTTACAACATAAAATTTCCCTAATACACATATCTCACTAATATAAAAAAAGCATGTATTTTATAAATGGAGATGAGAAAAAGAATCAAGTGCCAATGGATGTGATGGAAAAATACAAAGAAAATAAACTTGTACCAAAATCTCTCTATATTGGAAGTATATATACATACATACACACATTTTATATATATAGTACAAGTTTATTTTCTTTGTATTTTTTCATCTCATCCATTGGTGCTTCATTCTTCTTCTCCATCTATAAAATATCTCACTGTTAAACACAATGAAATATTTTATTGTCAAGCATTTAAGATGAGATAAATGATGTTTCGAATGTTGATGCGCAAAGGTAGATCAGAATCTTAGCACAGTTAAATGGTTTCTGAACCACTAGAGCATAGCATCAGTGCTATAAAGAAACACTCCCTGATGGATTGTTAGCCATCCCCTAACTCTTTTCAGGATAATAATATTGACTTCACATTAGATAAACATGAATCTTCTAAACAAGAGGTGAATACATAGGAATCAGCCTCTTCTTCGTGTCTAGCAGTTAAAAGGCAGCGGGACACACTCTATAGAGTTTAATTTTAACTGTAATTACCTTTCCCAGTGAAGTGCAGTAAGGTAACAAATGAAGCACAGGGCTGCAACACAGGACTCTAACCAGAGAATAGAAGAGGTCATACCCTTTACCTTGACAATTTTTGTTTTTAACAAAATCCATTATTAACAAAGCACAGACATTAAAGGACCCTCAGGCTTTCAAAGAGGCAGCTATTTGGGAGAAAATAAAAGTGAAATTCAGCAAGGTATTGAATCAGTGGTGGTAGCTGCTCTAATTCAGGGTTAAGTGCTGTGATAGTACAGGCAAAAAGAAGATCTTTCCACTTTATCTTTAGGCCACAAAGTTCAGAGGAAATAACACAATGACTCGGAGGAAAGGTGTAGCTGTACAAGAGTATTTACCAAGTGAAAATATACTTATCTTTTTCTCTAGTTGAAGTCATAAGACTTCAGTAGATGGTTCCCTTTATGAAATCAATTTTCCGTCCACTACAGATAAAGGGCCAGATTCTTCCCTCAGTGACATGATGTAAAATAAGTGACATTCCATCGGATGATAATTTCACCCCGAGTCATAGCATTTTCCACATCATTTCTTCCAAAGGTATCTGAAGATGAGCATTATAGAACGTAAGTTTACACCACCAGTGTCTGATCCATAAACTAGGATTTGAAGTGACTCACTCACTGCACTTGTCTAGCCCAGTTTCTAATTCCTCATTGGCTTATAGTTAGGGCAGTGAGGGTTTGGGAGAAGTTTAAGTGCCTGGCAAGAGTTTAAGAAATAGAGGTCTAATTCTGCTCTCGGCCACACTAATGTAAATCCACAATGCAACGGGCACAGCTTAAACAAGTCTACGTTCTTTTATAGTTTAACTATCCAGGTGCTATTCCCACTTTTGGAGAACTTCTATAGAATTTATTGGAAAATGAGACTCTTTCTATAGCTTATTTCAATTTCAGACTTACACAAATGGTATAAGCCTGTCAGGAGACAGGTCGTAGGTGTCAGGCCTAGTGGTCAGAATCCAAAAGCCAAAGCCCAAGGTCAAAGCAGAGTCAGAGCCAGACATCAGAGCCAAGGGTCAGCATGGGATTACCTGAAGTCAGGAGCATGGCTGATTCCAAGGCAGGAGCAAGATTAGTTGCAGGACACAGTCTAGGCTGGAGCAGGGCTTGGAGCTAAGTGAGCACAAGGAGGCAGATAGATCATGGCCATGTGCATTGAGCAGCCACTGATCCTTTGCAGCTGCTGGGCTTAAGAGCAAGCCCTCTGACTGCCTTAGCCAGCCAGGTGCTTCTGAGGTGGCTCCACTGTGTTCATTGATTGCCTGATGTCTAGATGGCCACAGATGAAGGCCCTCATTCTCAGCACATCCAAAGCTCTGGGAACCCTTGATACAGATTGAACAATACAAGAATACAGGAGATACAAAGTAAAAATTGATCAAAGCGGCAGCACTCTTCTTCCCACCCTGTCACACATTACCACCAGCCATGTGACCAATACAGCTTAAGTCCCATTAATGCACTTTCCCACAGAACAGAAATCTGCCTCAGCTACCAGATTCTTCCACCAATCTGATTCTTTAATATAGAATGATAGCCTTGCTATAGATTTCTACAAGAGCATTCAAAAATCATTTTCTGAAAGAAGCAACACTTCCTGAGGCCATACTTCGGGGAATAATGCTATTAAAGATGGAGGACATTCATGCAGACGAAATATCAACTGGCTGAATATTGTTGACATACCCTATTCTAGAATCCCAATTCATCCTCTTCAGCCCAGATGTAGTTAAAATGGTTCTTGTGGATAAACCCAGATTTCTTTTTCCTCCTCTCATCTAATCTGCCACATAAATCTCACCCCCATATGCACCAGAAACAGAGGTAGATATTTATAACACAATCAAAAAATACCTAAAACGTGAGCATATTGCATTTTGTGGAGAATTTGAAGATGGTCCTGTTTTCATGAAATGTCCATGCTAAAGCTACACCATTTTAAATGAAATTGTTCTACAACAAAACAGACTTTTTTGTTAAATTGTTTTAATTGTGGAGACAAGGATTCATAATTTCAGATGTTTTAATCAGGAAAAATGCAATGTTCCCAAACTGTCACAATTTCAGGTGGTGATGGGCAAAAATGAGTGAAACAAAATTTCTGAACATTTTATGAAAAAATTCTCCTCGGTTTCAGATCTCTTTGGTAACTGGTAACATTTCCATTCTTTTTATGAATGCCACTGAACTCTGCACACTATCCCACCTATGTGTTGCAACTGACCATATATCCTCACCATTATTTGCAATTTGATAAGGCAGAAAAATCAAATTGGGATTTTAAAACTCCAAATGGAAACATTTTCAATACCAAAAAAATGGAATAAAGTAGAAAAGATGCTGTGCACTTATACAGCACCAATCACTGAAGCATCTCAAAGTGCTTTACAGATATTAATTAATTAAGCTTGAGAGCAACCTTAGGAAGTATAGACTATTAAAACATATCAAAACATAGTAAAGCACATACAATAGAATTATATCATGAAATATTGATTTATATACTAAACTCTGCTTTTTTATTAAAAATTCTTGGGGTAGCTCTGTCTCATTCATATTCTTTGCTTGTCAGGTACCCCTAGATGTTCTAAATATATGTGGCCAGATCCTCAGCCAGTGTAAGTCAGCT
This sequence comes from Mauremys reevesii, assembly GCF_016161935.1. NCBI lineage: Eukaryota > Metazoa > Chordata > Testudines > Geoemydidae > Mauremys > Mauremys reevesii. The sequence continues at coordinate 24,826,019 of NC_052624.1, forward strand.
TAGTTCCATTGACTTCAATTGAGCTACACAGATTTATCCAAGCTGAGGGACTAGCCTGTTTTCTTTATCATTTACAAAAGACATCTGCAGCCTCAGAGAACTGATATTTACACACGAGGAGAGAGGAGATTTTCACTGCATGCACAGCAAGGAAAATTACCAGCTTTTGGATATTACAGATTTAAGGAGTAAATGAGAAGCTTATGAGAACTGTAGACCTTGCTATATACTGCTTTGAAAGCTGAACCAGTGCTGACATGATGAAAAGATTTCACAGTATGTGTATTAGAAATTGGAGCAAGCTGTAATCATGCAATAAAAATTACAGCACAAGGCACAATACAATGATTTTATTAAGCAGTGGAAGTATCCAAAATAATTCATCACAACTTTTACTTAGACGTAAATTCACATGATTTCTAATTGTAGGTTATTTTGTTTTTTTGTTATATTTTCCTGTGTCTCATTTTTAGTCCATGGTATGACATACAGTGATATACCTGAAACTGTTTCATGATACATTGTTATGTTTGAACCTTACTGAGTAATGGTTTTAAAACTTTTAAAACAGGTTTTGAATTTAATCCACTTCAGAGTGCCAAGATTAGTTAACAAGATCCTTTGGCTAACACAGGGTGGTGCTAATGGGTTGATCTCTAGCATAAGGGGAGAGAGAGACGGCTCTTGAAAACGAGTCATCTACTGCCTTAAAAGTTGATTTGTGAATGATTCCAAGCATGGAGGTCACCTGATAATGTGGCTACTTCCCCCTTTATGGCCTGCTACACAGATTTTATAGAGAGGTCCAATGGAGAGATACACACAGCGAGTCAAAAAAAACAATTATTAAAGGTTTTATTCAACACAATGTTGAATGTGGTTACATTGATCTCTCATTTTTTCAAAAAGAACTTCTTCAATGTAATCTATTTATTGATGAGGTAAAATTCATATGAAAAAATTCTTGCTTTTAAGCTTTGGCTCTATTCAAAAGTGATTTTCTCTCTCTACTTATATTTAACAAAAATTTTAGTGATTAAAAAGAAATACAGCTGTTGTTCTCTGTGGAAAAGAAGTTGCATTCTGCCCTTAGCAAGAGGAGCCATAGCTTTGGCTGGGCAGGTTAACAAAGAGTAGCAGGCTACAATATATGTCTGGGGACAAACTTTTGCAGCTTTTCTCCCTTTGTTATTTTGTACATTAGTGCCACAGTGCAAAATAAAAAACACTTAACTGAATTTCTTTGCTCTTGTGGGTTAAATACAAATTAAAGTATCTTTTTGTAGCTGAATTTTTAAAATCCTCATTTTTCGCTAGCAATAATATGTAACTGCTCATATTTCACCTACTATTTAAACACTAGTGTACAGTGGCTAGTCAATATTATACATTATACTAGTAATAGTGGGAGCAATGTAAGTACCAAGATGTAAGCTGTTGTGGCCTCCCAGATGGAGTGAATCTATTGATAAGATCCTTAAAGGGTTACAGCATGGATTCCCTTTTTCAGCTGGTTAGCTCTGCTGAGCAGGATTGATGGAGGGCTGGGGCCATTGTCAAGTCCCTTGGGGTGATTAGTGCCAGGAGCAAGGGAGAACAAGCACTGCAATGCAAGCCAGTTATTAGGAAGAAGGGACATGGGAGCAGGCTCCTTGGGCTAGATTCAAAAAATGAATTAGACACTTAAATCCAAAATGTAAGTGCCGACGAGATCCTCAGAACCCCTGCTTAGCTGCCACCTAACCCTGTAAGTGCCTAAATTACTTAAGTGCCTAAGTTTCTGCTGGTGGGCATGCGTAAAACTGCCTACGTCCTAATGCCACTAAGTTGCTTGATACCCAAGACCTGGCAGGGTTCACAAACAGGAGTTCCCCCACCTATCTGGCCTGGGGCGTGCTTAGGGCATGCCTAACCCACACAAAAGACAGTTAGGGGCAACAAGATCTGGAGGGGTGGATGCATGTTTCCCCCAGAATACCCAATAGCCCAGGGGCTACAGTACTCTCCCAGGGACACTAAGGTTTATATCCCCACTGCCTAATTTAGAGCAGGGACTTGAACTTGTGTGTCCTACATCTCAGGGAAGTGGGACCACATCCCTTGGCTATTGGATGTGCTGTGGTGGGCTTCTCGCAGTCTCTCCAGTGAAAACTGTTTCACTCGGTATTAAATATTCATTGGGCCACAGAGAGGAAGCAAGAGATTGACTCTATAGCCTGGTGGTTTGGGCCCTCCCCTAGGATATAGAACCCCTAAATTCCAATCCCTGCCCCAAAGTATCCAGGGCAGGAATTTTAAAACAGGCTCCCCTGCCCGCCCCCCGCCCCAGGTGAGTGCCTAGACCACTGAGCTACTGGGGAGTGGGGAGTCTCTCTCTAGGCTTTTGTGTGTGTGTGTGAGAGAGAGAAAGGTCTGATCTGACTAAGGCATCTAACTCCAGGAGAGAGTGCATGGCTGTGAATCCCCAAGTAGAGATTAGGCGCCTCACTCCAGAGCAGAATTAGGCACCGAACTAACTTCAAGAGGCTGGGCTTAGGTCCTACCCCTTTCCTTAGCAATTTTTACTTGCTATTTTAGGACTCTCTCCACTCAGCATATTGGACGCCTTAAATCCCATTCTTAGGCACCCAGCTCTCCCCAGATATACTATAAGAAGCCTGGACACTTCAGGGCTGTGAATGCCACTTGAGTAGCAGGGCACCTAAGTCCCTTTGTGGATTTGGCCTCTTGTGCTTTCCTCCACCACTACTTGTTCACGCAGGCAGAGCCTGGTCCAAAGCTGACAATGCCATCATTGTACAGCAAGGTAGCCATCCTGGCAAACATCATGCCAAAGTAATTTACTGTGTCTCAGCAGAAATGACAAGATTAGGTGAAAGCCAGCAGGAAGCCAAGACTCTGAGATGTTCTTTACTAACGGCAAAACAAACTATCAACGTAGGTTTTTGGAACATTAGAATAATGTCCGTAATAACATAAGTCATTCAGGTGATGAAAGAAATGAATGAATACAATCACCAACTCTTTGACGTAAGCAAATGTTGATAAACAGGAGCTTATCAAAAATAATTAAAAAATTAAAGTATACGCAGGGAGGCAAGACGGTTGCCACTCAATGGGAGTAGCATTAATTATGACTTCCAAAGCAGAAAAATCACTAATAGACTGGGAGCCAATTGCCAGCTAACAGCTCCAAGTTTCATTTCAAACACAATACACAAAAATGTCAAATATACAATGTTATGTACCAACAGACAACTACAATGATGAGATCAAAGATTAATTGCCTACAGACTCTGACGATATTCCTAAACATGACGTCTTCTTAATAATGGGGACTTAAGTGCCATGGTTTAGGATCACAAGAATAAAATGAAGAGAGCAATGAGGGAGCATGGCCGTGGTTCCAAAAATCAGAACTGGTTGAACTGTGCATGGTGTCAAGGATCATAATCGATGTAACACTATTCCCACACAGAGTTTTCCATAAAGTAACTTGGAATTTCCCATATGGAATCACCAGGAACCAGACTGACCATATACATATGGAAAGGAAATTTAGATCAACTCTCTAGGGTGTCAGAGCATTCAGAGGAGCTGACATTAGATGAGACTTCAATTTATGGGTGGCAAGACTGAAGAAGATCAAACTTATGAAAAACAAAATTCCCCAAAGCACCAAAAAAATTTACAGGTTGGCTATCAGACAAGACAGTAGTGGTAATTTCAGATTGAAATGAAGAACAGATCTCAGATGCTACAAGACTTAGATCCACCACAAGAAGTCAACATTGACACATCATGGTCCTTTCTGCATGACAGTACCATAGATGCCATAATAACTGTAGTTAGTTTTTAAACAAGCAAACCTAAAATCTGAATAAGTGAGGATATATGGAATGATGTGAAAAAAGGAAATAAGCCAAAGCAAATATTAATCTCCAGAACACCTCCAGAAAAAGAAGCAGCAAAATATCTGTATAAAGCAAAGGACAAAGCAGTAAAAAGCAGCATGAGAAGAGGAAATACATGGATAACATCAGCAGTTGAGGCAAAGCTGGCTGGATGAGCAGGCTGAATTTTGGTCCAGAAGATCACGTGTCCACCAGATTTTCAACCTAAGAATAACACTGAAAACAACATCATCAAAAAATACTCATCATAAAGCTCAGAGATTTTAACAAAGCATCTAACAGCTTCCATTGTGATTCTCTCTGTAACACCTTGCAGTGTTGTGGCATGCCAACAAAAATACCTATCAAGGCTTTATATCAAGGCACAGCTTTCACACCTAATTAGATGTAGAGTTGAGCAAATGGTTTAACCCAGACACTGGCGTCAAACAAGGATGCATTCTCTCACATCTCCTGTCTGGAATTGCCATTAACTTCATTATGAGAAAAAATACAGATGGCTGCAACACAGGTATTGCATGGTTTAACCACCAGTACACTAGCAGATTTAGGTTTTGCAGACAGCATAGCTCTGCTAAATGACAGTTGCAGTCAACATGCATGCAAAGACCAAAAGACTGTCCAGCACTGCAAAAAAGGATGGGGTTGATGATGACAAATCTAACGATGAATCCAGCAAAGAAGGCATAGGAATTCAAGAGGTGAATCAATTCACATACCTTATCGGTAATGTGTAAGCCACTGGGGATATCCAGAAGGAAATAATGTCATGATTGGCAAGTCAGGATCTTAAACAAGATTTGGCCATTGAAAAATTGCATCTTAAAGATGAAACTACGACTCTTCAACTTAAATGTTATTTCCACTTTAACATTTGGATGTAAAAGCTGGAAATCCACCAAAATCTATAGACTGATGTCTATAAATGCCTTTAAAAGCAAGTGCTTCAGGAAAATACTACGTATTAAATGGAAGGAATTTAACAACTGCTGAGATTAATCAGAGTTCAATAATTCCTTATCTTCAAAATTTTCCAGAAAAGATGGACACATCTGAGACATGTGTTGAAAGTGAAACCAGAGCATTTGCTATGACAGGCACATGTGGGGTGGGGGGTACAGGTGAAAAGGATTGACCGAAAGAATCCCTCTGTCGAACAACATTTAGAGAGCAATTTAACAAGATAGAGGACGTGCAAAGAGCAATCAAGGATAGGCAGGGATGGCAGAGTTTTGTTCATGCCCTAAGCAACGTTTGACAGCACAGGAAGGATTCAAATTCAGAATGCCATGATAGATGGTGTGACAGCTCTACTGTGTCAGTATTTACAGTAAAGGTCTTTGTGAAATGATCAGGGACCAGAAACCCACATCGATGGAAATTTTAGTTTCAAAATAGAATAAGCATTTACTCCACACCAAGGACCTGGGGTCTGTTCCAACGTCCTTTGAAGTCAATGGGACTCTTTCCATCAGGCCCCAAACAGCCAGCCACATCAAAATTTGTTTGCGAAAAAAGAGCCTCCCTTTTTTAAACTGTGCTTGTAGAAGTGCCTCTTTCTTCATTGCTCTTTCTTTTGCTTTGCCCGCTCCTGACTTCATACCTTCTTCCACTCTACCCATAAGGCCTTTTGGTTGATGTTTGCCAAACTCCCTCACTCTCATCTTTCAAAAATACTTCAGAAAAGTAGAAGCCTATCAGCTATAAAGAACACAGTTCACTGTGTGAAGAGCACCAGACAGGCAGTAATATGAAGTCAACATTAATAGGATATGCATATGATAAATGGCTAAATATCAGAGCCAGCTTTCTGTCTACTTGAACCCTTCACTAGAAAAAAACCCTCCTCCCCACCTGCTTTGAAACTGTCCATCTTGACACCCTGAGGAAGTTATACTATCTGCAGACCAACAAGATTTTAATTGCTTCTTTTTTTTCATTTTTATTGCAGGGGCATATTGACTCAATACACCCTTCCTGAATTTGTAATTCAATGTATGCAGTGCAGTTGTAGCCATGTCAGTCCCAGGATATTAGAGAGACAAGGTGGGTGAGGTGACATCTTTCATTGGACCAACGTCTGTTGGTGAGAGAGATAAGTTTTCAAAACCACACAGAAAAGAGCTCTGTGTGGCTTGAAATCTTGTCTCACTCACCAACAGAAGCTGGTCCAGTAAAAGATATTATCTAACCCACCTCGGCTTTGTCATTCAACTGCAGTTTTTAAAGACCTATGCTACTCACAGAAGGGGTGGGGGTGTATGTGTCCATATGTGTATAAGCATATAGGACCAAAATTGGGTCCTGCAGTCAGGCAACGAAAGCCATATTTTAGGAGTCTAAACATAGCTTTACGTGCCTAACTGTAGGAATACGTGTTTGAAAAATCTTCTTGGAAGTCCACAATATTGCTTCTGGACTTTATTAGGCCCTGATCCTGCAAACCCTTCTGCACAATCTTAACTTTGCTACCACCAAACAGGGCTACTCACAGTGCCTAAATGTTTGCAGGATCAGAGCCTTAACAAGCACATGTGCAGCCATTCATACATGAATACAGACCTCTGTGCTTTGTTATAATTTCAAAGACGATACAACTCTAATCCCAGCACCAGGCAGAGTAGCCAGTGAGGCCATCAAATATTACCTAGTTCACAAATTCTTTGTTTAAGTTTGTTTTTACTTAAAATATCCAAATGGAATTTGTATTGTTTTCCTTGCCATGGGTCCAATTCCATCCTTAGCAAAACTCAAGGAAATCGGCCCAGGAACAGAGTCAGGGATGCAGGATTGGGCCCTTCATTAGTAACTGGTTATTATTTCTATTATACTGACAGGAGCAAGATAGGGTCTCCTTTGCACTAGGCACTACACGCACATATTGTAAAAGACAGCCCCTGTCCTGAAGAGCTTACAATCTAAATAAACAAGACACACAAAGAGTAGGAGAATAGAAGTATTCTTATCCCTGCTTTACAGATTGGGACGGGAGGCACAGAGAAATTGAATGACTTTCCCAAGGTCACACAAGAAGTCTGTCACAGAGCCAGGAACTAAATCTAGACCTCCTGAGTACCGTTCCTTGGCCACAAACCATCCTTTCTATTGTAATGCTTATAGAAATCACAGGGCTGTATTGTAACACTTCAAGTAACAACTCCAGCACCACAGAGGGGACTTAAGTTGCTCTTACCAAGCCCCATCCCTGCCCCAGTATAAGATCATAGAATCATAGAATATCAGGGCTGGAAGGGACCTCAGGAGGTCATCTAGTCCTACCCTCTGCTCAAAGCAGGACCAAATCTCAACTAAATTATCCCAGCCAGGGCTTTGTCAAGCCTGACCTTAAAAACCTCTAAGGAAGGAGATTCCACCGCCTCCCTAGGTAACCCATTCCAGTGCTTCACCATCCTCCTAGTGAAAAAGTTTTTCCTAATATCCAACCTAAACCTCCCCCACTGCAACTTGAGACCATTACTCCTTGTTCTGACATCTGGTACCACTGAGAACAGTCTAGATCCATCCTCTTTGGAACCCCCTTTAGGTAGTTGAAAACAGCTATCAAATCCCTCCTCATTCTTCTCTTCTGCAGACTAAACAATCCCAGTTCCCTCAGCCTCTCCTCATAAGTCATGTGCTCAATCTGCTGGCAATGCCCCTACTTATACAGTCCAAAATGCCATTAACCTGCTTGGCAACAAGGGCACACTGTTGACTCATATCCACTGTATATTCTGATCCACTGTAACCCCTAGGTCTTTTTCTGCAGAACTGCTTCCTAGCCATTCAGTCCCTAGTTTGTAACAGTGAATGGGATTCTTCCGTCTTAAGTGCAGGACTCTGCACTTGTCCTTGTTGAACCTCATCAGATTTCTTTTGGCCCAGTCCTCTCATTTGTCTAGGTCCCGCTGTATCCTATCCCTACCCTCCAGCATTTCTTCTACTCCTCCCAGTTTAGTGTCATCTGCAAACTTGCTGAGAGTGCAGTCCATGCCATCCTCCAGATCATTAATGAAGATACAACAACATAACATACAAGACAGAAACTTACCACGGAGATAAAGATACAGGTCCATCTATTGATGGCGGTGCTGTCTACAATGATCATTATGCTGACTTCAGAATTGGGGAACCTCAAAACTGTTACTTGTCTTAGTCTGGCATAATTTGTCTGAATGTCTTGGGTAAGCACAATTAGACTTAAATTCTTGTGAGAATAGCCTCTCATGGTATTTTTGCATAATCATTTCTGGTCCTGGTAAAACCAGGAAGAGCAGAGGCACATGTGAAAATAAAAACACTTTAAAGAAGTCATGTGAAACTTTACTGAACCTCAGAAATCATTTTGGAAGGGTTCAGTTTGAGTTCCAGGCTAAGGCTGAGGTTGGTTCTCACTGCATTATTATACTGCATGTGGATTTCACATAGTGTAAACTTTTTCTTTCAATAGTTTGTGTGTTCTGGAAGCTAAATCGTAGGTGATATACACTCTAGTGAGTGTTGTTAGTGCAGCATATTACACACTTGGCTAGCCCCAGTTCTTATTCATGTTTATTTTTATTTTTATTTTTAAGGATTAGACTAAACCACACAGAGGGGTAAGTAATAATTCTTACTCTGTTTTATATTGCTGTGCTTGGAGATATGTAGTAAAGAAATACATTTCATAAACAGAGGTCAAATTGCTGAAGCCGCTTATCTTACATTGATGTTTGATCCAAAGAGGAATATTGAGGGGGACTGATACCCTGAGCTTTCTGGAGTTTACATCTGTGTCGTGCTTTATAAATTGGAGAGAATTTTGCTAGGGTGAAGGTAAGGGCTGACGCTATGAAATTCAATTTCCAAGATTTGCAAAATCTGGAAATCTGCAATGACTTTCTAACAATACAAAATATATAGTGTCCGTCTCATTTTCCTCTCTGCAAAAGGCACCTGAATTTTTTATTCCTCAAATAATTCTTTTCTATTATTAAAAAATAAATAAATAAAACTCCTCAAACTTTTGCATCCTTCCTCTGAAAAAGAAATCTTTCTCCACACCATATAAGAGATGCATGAGAATATTTTTTTTTAATTTGGAAATCTTAAACCTGCTCTTTCATTGTCACAGATAAAAATCCATTATTTCATGATAACTTATTGGCTGGTGTGAGGTAAAACAGGACGTGATTGGAACTGAAAGCCATCCAGTTTTATTTATCCCCGCTTCTCTGATTTAAAATGAAGCCTGGCTGTGTGCAGATGATAACTGTGAGCAAAGGTTGACATCAATTGGAGCTGTAGGACGAGCTGTCTCTGTGTGGGGGAAAATATCACCTTTTTTAAAAAGATGCCTAGCGACACTGACAAAATAGACAAGGCAGTCTAGATCAATGACATAAAAAATAGTTGTCACATAATGATTAGTGAACTATCGCTCATAATAATCTCCTTCAATAGATTCCTCTGAGGATAATGTTTGATTATTTGAACACATCATAGTGTTAATTATGGCTGGGCTGCATTTCCAGTCTAATCTGTATTTTTAAAGTATGTGACATTTGAAAGCTTGAGGTAATTTTCAGTATCTTATTAGGTGTTTGAAATTCAGTTTGTAGCTTTTGCTTCAAACAGCAGCCTTTTAATTTAGCACCTCTTTAGCAGAGTGGGCTTGATATGGAATAATCATTAGGGAAGTAACCACATCTATAGTAAGTCTCATGGGAAAGTGTCTATCAATTTCCTCTTAAAAGAAAAAAGGTATTAACAGTCATAAGTCTAGATATTCTGTTCCTTTCTCAGCTGCAAATCCCAAGAGAAGATTTACCTGAAGGAAAGCTGGACTATCTGTAAAATCCTCCAGACGATGGATGAGTAAATCAGTTTGGGTAAAATACTAAAAGAATAATATATTTCATTTATATGGCACCGTACATCCAAGGAATTCAGAGCATTTAGCAAACATTAATCTCTCTCTCGCTCTCTCTCAATCCATATGTTCTATCCCTCCATCTATCCATCTTAGATATCTGTCTACTTCTAGTGCATCATGGGGTCTAGATATTGCATAATTAAGCCTCACTTCACTCTGGTGTGGGAGGGAACCATTATCCTCCATTTCACAGATAAGGCAAGTGAAGTACAGAGAGGCCAAGAGACTTGTTCAGATTCACAAAGGAAATCCACGGAGGAGCTAGGAATGGAAATCAGATCTTCTGAGTCCCAGTGCTGCACTTTAAGCACAAAACTAACTCCACTTACTGCCCCTGGAACCTTTGCCCATTTGCAGAACAGAACTTGTTTTTAAGGCTCTGCAGTTTTCCAAGAGTTGTTTTCTCAAATGCAGATTCCATCTGGGGTCAGAACTGTCACAGTATCATGAGCAAAGATTTGCTCTCTAGAGATTTACAGACTCGAGAGATTTGGATATTTTGCTTTCTCTCAACTATTCAGTGCTTGTGAAGCCAACTGAAACTCAACATCATCACTCCTAAACACTAGTTTGAAAGATCTGAACGGAAAATGTGATGAAATAAAATGAAATGACCCCTTCTTCCCTCTGCCACCTCTCAGACCTTTCAGCTACATTGCCTGATGCAGTTTCTTGCTTGTACAGGATAATCGTAAAGGTGGTTTAGCAATAACTAGAGGTGGTTGAGAATTTTTCACGGACTCACTTTTTTGTGGGAAAATGCTGATTCATCAAAACAAACTTTTCACAAAAGACGGTTGGGTTAAATGAATTTTCCAACTTGGAAACATATTAGTTCTAAATAACTTTTTGTTTCAATAGTCAAGCTAATCTGACTGAAAAAAATGTTTGAAGACAGAAAAAAAAGGTCAAAGTCAAAATAAAATGTTTTGATATGATCAAAACAAGATGTTTCAGCTGACTTAAAAAGAAAAAAATATTCTTGGTTTGCAAATATCTTTGAGATTTGACTTTTTGATCTGATTTGAGACAGGGAAAATGTCAAACTTTCAGAATAGTCACAGAATGGGAAAACTGTTTCTCACTCAGCTCTAGTGGTAACTGGATACGAATCTAGCTGTGGATGGTAGTGACTAAAAGTCATAACCATATTATTTTGCATCTACCTAGATACTGACATGTGCCCAATCATGAGATTATTGAAATTTTCCAAAACAAAGCAATTTATGAACCACACTACAGAACAAGTATAAATAGTTAGAAAGTGGTAAACATTTATTTTGTTTTCTTTTTTAATTAATAATATTTATATGGCCAAACTATAATCAATTATGTTAGCCTTCATACTTGATAATGAATAGTTAGAATTAGAGAGGCAGTGTGAACCAGTAGACCATGGACTGAAAATAAGTGTTTATCCTGGGGAGTTTATCTTCCAGACTGATATCCTATAAATACAAGTAATGCTACAGAGCAATAGACGGCATCTATTTTGTTGAAATGAAGAGTGAAATCATCAAAATTCTTTCCCTTCTTTTGATTATCAACATGTTTCCCTTGTCTGGAAATGAGTTCTTCTTGTAGGCCATGCTTCCCTCACTGAAAAACAGATTAGCTCCTTTTTAATTGGATTGGCTCCAATGGGCTCAGATTGATTTGCTTCAGTTCCACTTTGAGGAAATACAATCATTCCAGTTACCACTGAAATAATTTCTCATAGTTCTATTAATTACAGGTGGGGCTGTTAGGACCGCCTATTATCAAGGTTGCCCAACACAATATGACACTGTTTTCAGTTGCTTATAACTTTGCTAAACTTTAACCACTTGGGCTGAATTTTTCCATACCAGATGTCTACCTAAAACTGATTTTTATTTCTTTGTTAGAAATGTCAGCCAAAATGGTCCAGCTGATTCTGAGAATGAGGCTAGGGAAAATATATTGGTTTGCTCATATTAAAAAATTCTGGCAAACTTCACTTTGAGACTGGGACAAAAGCTGAGGTGGAGAACTGAGACTGGATGTGGAGCCCAGAGAGAGAGATTGGGCCAGTACGGCAGGAAATGTGGGAATGGGGGAGTCTGGAAACTGGCGACGGGGAGAGTGAGAGATCAGATGAGGTGCCAGAAATGGGACTGGATGGGCAAAGGGACCAGGATAAGAATCCTGAGAAGTGCAAACCGGGACTGGTTAGCCAAGGAGAATGGAACCAGGACAAGGAGCAAGGGGTGGGGAAGAGACAGGACAGGGATGAGTGGGAGTGAACAGAACAAAGGTGTGGGGGGATCAAGCTTGGCAGTGGTGAGGAAAGGGGGTGGGCAGAAGAGTCTGTGTCTATTAGAACACTTTCCTCCAGAGCTTGGGATGGAACCCAAGATCCTTGAGCCTCATCATTCCATTGCTGTTTGCAAATATCTGTAAAAACTCACTAGCAAAGTGCCTCATCCCCATCTAGCCGATGAAAACCCACCTACTGCTACCAATTATTCCGTTAGCTCAAGTGACAGAGCTGTGTGTGGTGGATCTAAAGGTTCCAGCCCTGCTGATGAACGATATGAGTGTCAAATGCCACATGATGGAACTTATTTTTTTCAGTTTGCTTTTTCAAAAACCTAGAACATCTCTCTCTCTCTCTCTCTCTCTCTCTCTCACACACACACACACACACACACACACACAAAACACCTCTGTGTTGAAAGGACATTATTAAGATTGCAAAGTCGAGCTCTCAAGAGTTAGGAAATGCCAGAAGTAATGTTGCATGTGTAACCTTAATTCTATTCTCTTGACACGTATTATAATACTGTCTTTAACTATATGATGACACACTGTTTTTCCCCCATAGGACCCCTGTGTCATTTGTTACAGAAGTTGGAAGGTGTGTAGTGAATGAAGTAGGGAACGTCAGGAAGAAAAAGATAGTATCATGGTCAAGGCAGTTGAATACTGCCTTAGAATATTGTATTCTAATTCTGTCTCTGCCACAGATGCTGGACAAGTCACCTAAAAAACCTTTTCACGTGTGGCCACCAATTGTGGTTCTCTCATTTTCTGCATGCTCGACTTGAGACTCTGGGGTCTGATTTGCAGAAGTGCTGAGCAGTCACAACTGCAACCAAAGTCAATGGGACTTGTGCTTTGAATATGTTAAGTGCTATATAATGCTACATGCTCTGAAAAATCAGGTCCTAGATTTCTCAAATTGGGCATTCAAAATTAGTAGATACTTTTGACCTTACTCTTTGTGTGTCTCAGTTCCCCATCTGTAAAATGAGGATAAAAATGCCCCCTCATTTCATGGGGATGTGTTGAAATTAAATTCATTAATATTTCTGAAGTCCTCAGCTACTAACCTAAATAATGTTCTTTTGATTTTTTTTGTTTGTTTGTTTTTTTGTTGTTGTATGTGTACGCATTTATAGAGAGAGCAGCAGTGGTATGATAGGTGCTGTACAGAACCTAGTGAGACATAACCTGTGCCCTTAGGAAACTGGGAATTAGATTGTCAGCCTCTTAAAGTGCTGTTAGAATTAGTACAGATCATACATCTAACTCCTTGTTAGATAAGAAATCAGGATTCAAATGGGTGTCAAGGCAGTTCACAATATTTTCACATCCTTTACAACATTTTGGCCTGATACTGCAATCCATATTCAGGCAGAACTCTGGCTGCCGTTAGTTTGTTCTCAGATACCACTTACATTGAAATTCAGCAATATATTTCTCAGTCTATGCAACAATACATATATCCATATCTGAGGCTGTAGCTTATATTCTGTGCCCCTTTTAGTTTCTGCTTCCCTCAAATAATTTAGCTAACAAATTTATGGGCAGGAATGTAGATGGGAAAAAAATCTAAGAGCATATTATAGAATATTGACAGAAAGTTAAATTCTAAATACACATTTTTTCCACCAGAAAACAGATTCAAAAGTTACATGACTTTTCCAATCAGGAAAAAAAAAGCCTACCATGTGACCTTTATTGCCAATCAAAACAGCTTCAGTTTTGAATATTGAATATTCACAACAAACTACTTATGCTCATATCAACAAATATTTGCAGCAGTGATCCAGCAAATACTTTAACAGATATATTCAAGACAAACATAAGCTTTTCAAGGACAATTTGCAATCAGTAAAAGAGGCAAATATATGATTCTACATCTGAATCCTAACTGTGTTCTTCTATAGCTTTTCTGAAGAACCTATTTTAAAGCCTAAAACCTAACTGGTCATGGGAGAACCTTGTTCTTTTATGACAAACATAATTAGTAATGAATTAGTCCCCGCCCCCTTCCCCAGAGGACAAGCTTCCCTAATGAAGAGATGAGATACCACTGAGCGAGAAAAAAACAGGTTTAAATTTTGCTCATTGTTGATCTCTTCATTCCATACAAACAGACTGGAGGCTAGGACTGCTTTGCTGGCCAAAGAAAGGAGTTGGATATCTTGCTATTGATCAACAATGATTTTAACCACAGGTGTTTCTATGGTGATAGGAATAAGATGAGGATTTAAGGATTATGAGGATAGATTCTGGACAGTGAAAAGGGGAAAGAACAAAATATTAAAAGGGAAGCTTTCCTGTTAAAAACATTGCTTAGTATGTTGTGTTAAGCTTCCTGCTGTGTGCAAAGGTTCTTTTAGAAAGAGCTATTTATAAAAATTAAACTGGACTTATTAACCTTTGTAATTTACCATTTAAAATCATATGGCAGCATTTACTAGTGTGCAACACTAAAATATGGAGATTGGTAACAAACTACATTAGCATTTGTATTTATTCCCCCAGGTAATTGTTATTATTAAATTGCAAAGTCTTTTACTCTGTGCTTCTCTTTGAGGTCTGTTCTTCCCTCGATTACAATTAACATATTCTGAAAAATGACTTTTGAAAAGGCATTTTGCTATTCTCATGTATATTGCATTTCAATTGCTTTGTGAGAAGTGGTACACTCATTTTGCACATACACGCCAACATATCTCATTGACCCCTATTTCAGTTTACTTAACAATAGGCTGGACTCTGATATTTTTACCCACAATGCATAGTTATGTATTCCACAGATAGTCCCATTGAAGACAATACTGGATCAACTGAATAAGGATATTAGGATCTGGCACAAAGTGAGTGGCAACAGACTAGTTACCAAGGGAAAGGAGATATGATGGGATAGCTAAGATGTAGGAGTGTTCTTTATGTAGTTCAGAGAATCTAAGAGTAAACACTTAGGAAACAATTTGTGCCTATGCCAGAACAAAGTTTGGCACAGAGACTGAGGGATTAGGGAGCACAGGTTTGGGCAGTCTCGAGGAATGGAAGGGGATCTGGAGGGGTCTGCAGCTTGTCACAGCATCACAATAAGAGAGGGAGCCCAGGCTGGTGAGACAGAGGGCTCAGTGATACTCCAGTTCCAGGTTGCACCTCATATCACACAGGGGAAGAGGAATGCTTCCACAGCCATATCCCCTTTTATTAATATACTTCCTGCACTGGGGACTTCTACAGAAAAAGGGTAGTCTAGATGGCAGTGCCTGTTGGCACTACATCAGGGGAATTCCTTGGGAAATGGGGGGGGGGGACTACATCTACTTTGTGTCCTTTATGCCCGTGGAAGTGCCAAAAAGAAATTTTGCTGCAATGGTAAAGCAGGCCTCTGTACCATTTGGGTGTCTGATTCAATATACGTTATTCCCAGAGTTCCTGGCCCAGTGCATTTATATCTTTTTGATCAGATCTTGTTTCTCAACACCATCTATTTTTGTTTGTTGTAGATGTAGATAAAAATTAGGCTTCAGCTTTGTTATCCTTTACAATGTTGTTAATTTGGGGTACTTGTCATACTTGTCATACCCATCGAAGCAGTGGGTCAGGCAGTGCCAGCTACCCACTCCATCAGAGCATGCATGAGTTCAACTATTAAAACATTTAAAGGACAATCGGTAAGATTTCCCTCTGGTTTAAACTGCCATAGCTACATATGCATCAAGCTGAGGATCTGGCCCAATGAAAATGTCATCTGAATTTAGAAAATCATGGCTTAGATTAAAATAGTGCCCAGCTCAGATAGCTATATCATTAAGAACTGTACAAATATATAGCCAAAGTCTTTGTTCCAAAGAGCTTATATTAATGCAGAACACAACAGGTGGGTAAAACAAATACGTAGATGGTGAAAAGAGGACCGGGTGACAGTAGTGAAAGCATGTTGCATAGGTAGTAAAGTGCAGTTTGTAGGTATAGTGGGGGATTTTGTGTTTGGTTTGATTTTGTTCAATAGCAATTGTCTCAACTTACCTCCTGCATACTGTTATCAGCTGCCTGTGTTTCATATGTGTCATGCAGTATCTCTTCTGTCAAATATACCCAATACGATTCCTTCTGGTTCTCCACTGGTTTCAATTGCATGACCCTTTACAAATTAGAGCACAAGTCATTACAAGGGTGATTGTATCACATGGCTCAAGAGACTGCAGCAATAGCCGAGGACTGAGCAGAAGTGCATGTTCCAAGGTGGATTCTTGTTCATTTGTGGTCACTATCATCTATTAACCATCGGACCGAACAAGCAGTTCTGAGCCATATGTAAAACTGATTTCAATTGGACCTTCACACATGGGAGAATGGTTGGACTGAGTCAGAGCCATTGTGGGCCCATTGTTCAAAAATACATTCCTAACTTGTGCATATTTTACAGGGTCATTTTCAGACTGGATTACTTAGGCCCTCAGTAATGGAAAGTCTGTACAGAAGGGGTTTTGCAGTGGTTCAAGGTGCACACAGAGCTGCAACTAGCCACTGCATCCCCTAAACTGACTGAGGCTTGCATGATCACAGGTTAAAGCCCTGTCACCTAGTGAAACCTTCAAGAAAGTGCTTTGGGGAAAATACCATCTGCACTTCCACACAGCTCTTGACCCTGGCACATATGCCTCACTGGAGAGTGCACATTACATGCACCTGTGTCAGTGAGTGTGAATCAAGCTCCTATACACACACACACACACACACACACACACACACACACACACACACACACACACACACACACACACACACACACAGTATAATCTCAAAAGGGCATCATCATGGGTATTAGTTAAAAGATCTCATAAACTACAAGGCCAAACACTCCAGACCTTGCAGAGGTGAACAGAAATGTTCAGATGTGTGATGCTTATTGATTAAGCTGGCAATGATGCTTTTTATGATCTGACTTAGGAAACAATTGCCTCCATCAGAAAACCTTGATAGCAACACACTAATGTGGGGGTTGCAAGTACAACTTCTACAAAATGGTAATTTTTGGGACCCTACCTGTCAGCTATTAGAATATCAAATACAGTGCCTGCTTCATTTTAAAGGAAGTCTGGAATGGCTGCTAGGATTTTACAGAGAATCAGAAAGAAAAACAAATTAGCTTGTGGAAAAAAGAAGCTATCATTTGCAGATAGCATCTACAGTTTTCACACCAGATCACAGTCTCTGTGCAGTCCTTACAGTCTAAGGGCCAGATTGTGCCTGGGCCTGACATGGTACAGGGAGATGGGTGTACAGGGACATGGGTGTAAGGAGCTTGTCCGGTACCTTCCTTATTCCTCAAGGAGCATTCAGCACCCAAAGATGCCAGAAAGGAGTGAGACCAAGGCAGGTATAGGTCCTTTTCCCTGCACTAATCCACCAGGCACTGTGATGACAAGAAGAATACAATCAAAATGCAGCTTTTAATTTATATTACACATATTTAAACAGAAATCTCATCTATATCCTCTCTCACCTCAACCTTTCCAGTATTAGTTGGCTAGTTTCTTGTAGGCATTACACAAGTAGTGGGTTTTGAGGAAGAGAAAAAAATGGCCTTGTGGGACAGTTTAAAGAGGATGCTCCTTGCATAGGCAGTGGTACAAAAGACAACATGAGGATGGTTGTGGAAGAAGCAGATGAACAGAATAGAAATTATTACCTGTCTCTTGTACAGTGCTTTACAAAGGAGGTCAGTATCTTTATCCCCACTTTACAGATGAGGAAATGGAGGCAGAGAAGTGAAGTGATTTGTTCAAGGTCACCCAGCAGGGAAGGGCAGAGCCTGGAAAAGAATTTGGGTCTGAGTTGCAGTCCAGTGCTCTATCCACTAGGCAACACTGCCTCCATGACATCCACAATTATTAGCCCTTCCAGACTCATAGTTCAAACTACTTTTTCATGGCATATAGGAAGAAAGAAGTACCCACTGGTTTTTAGACTTGTTTGATCCAGTTCCAGACCCATTCAGATTAATCCTTGGGTATCCTTTGTTTTTGTTGCTAATGAAAATGTGTACATACACCTTCACTTTTGGAGGGGAAGGCTTGTGAAAGTTCCTCTTGTGATGCCCATAGGCTGTATCCTGGGCACAGTTAGCCACAGTGTTAAGGGATTCATGTGGCATAATGCTGGGTGCTTCCTACAGAAACCTGAATTGCCTGACCTCTAAATCTGCCTATGCATTCTGCTAGTTTGTTCATGAAACTGCCAGTGTCCAACTGAATGCTAAAACCCAGTTAGTTTCTGCTACATGCACTCCACCAGAGCCAACTTACTGTACCCTAATTCAGGGCTGATGCTTTTTGATCAGAGGAATAATTATAAGTTTTTACATATGCTGCAGGTTTTCCCCAAAAAGAAAAGTATTGACCTTTTTTTCCTGAAAGTGAGTTACTGTCTCTAAGTCACAGAATTTGAGGGGATGGTAGGGAAACAGTGCAGACGTGTAGATATTAAACTGCTGTTAACCACACGGCACTCTTTCTACCCTCTTTATTTTCATATCTGTATTATCGGGTCAAAGTGAACTTCTCTGAAGAATCACCACCTTCTAGAACATTCCTTTTCAAAAGGGGAGTTCAGTGGCTGAGGCGTGACTAAAAGGTGTAATGGGATGCACTAATAAGTAGGTGGCACAGCAACATTTTGAGAATTTAGCCAAAGGAGATGCTTTAGCTTTAGAAATATTGTCTTTTCCTGAAGTATTGTCTTAAAAATAGGCCTCTTCTCTCCACCCCCCATTGTTCAATAGAAAGCTGTATTAGATTAGCAATACAGCCAAGATTAACTGAAATAGTAACAAGGGTGAGAAACATGAATATTGTTTTTGAAAAATGTCATGAAATAAGTCCAAACATTACTGTCCGAAACACTGACCAATCAGATTTTACCACCAAGCATACAGCAGAGTTTTAACCCATAAGGGAATTTGTGTAACTAGTGACAAGCTAGTATCATAGTTTGCAGCAAAATTCTGCTCTTGCTCTTTCATACCAAATGGCTCGCATTGGGAAATTGGTAGCAGCCAAACTGAGGGTTCTGTGACTATCTAGGTCTGCTAGATAGACCTGGCCAAAATTAGCCATTTGGGGGAGGGGAGGAAATGATGAAAAAAGGCCTTTTCAATATGAAAATTTTCATTTCTTCCAAAATGTTCAGGGTTTTTTTTATGAAATATGGAAAACTGAACACTGAGAATTTTTTTTACCTCTTTCATCAAAATTGCATAAAATTTCCCATGACAAGTGCCAAAAGTCAACTGAATTTCTTTTGAAAATTTTGGCTGAAACTACTTACCATTTTCTGACCAATTCATGGTGTCACAGGCAGGACCACCCCATTGCACCCTGTTCTGATCAAGCATGGCCCTGCTAGCACTCCTTACCTCCGTTTAAAAGGTGTGGCAGCCTGTCCGGAGTTGGGTGGCCCATGCCATAAGCTCAGTGTCAGTCTTTAAACAGACAATAATAAACTCAGAGCTGGTTGTCTGCATCTTTCCACTAACAAACAAACATCATAGGCCACTGTTTGGTCACAGCATTTTCAGCCAAATCCTTGATGTAGCCCAGGGCTCTGGGTTAATACGAAGGAGGTCCTCTCCTATCACACCTCCACCAACCACTCCCTCTGAGAGGAATTAGGCAAGCCTTCTTAATTGGCCTGCAGGCTCCCAATTGATCAGTGTCTCCTCCTGGTCCTTTTATTGGTCGCCCAGCCTGCGACCAATAAGAGTTTTCCTTAAGAAGGGGGTGTTTCGGCACCGATGCTGCAGAGAAGGCCTGACTGGTCCCATCACACATGGACTCTCCTAAAATGTTTGTATTGGTTTTAGAATTTTCGTCTGCTCTATTGGTATTGCCCATTGTGCACACTGGAAGTCTTGCTAAGAGTACTACATTGTTTCAAAACATGAAAAAGCTTTTAAGTGCCAGTTAAGTTTAACTGTGCCATAGGCTAATTAAGGGGCAATGCTATTGGGCCTGGTTTAAAGACCACCATAGTCAGCTGAAAGACTCATTGATCAAGCCCATGACTAGCCATTTTTCAGAAAGAAAAAAATCCTGTATGCTAATGTAGTAGAGGGAAAGTGGTAGGAGCTGGACCCTTCTAGTTACAATCATGATGAAACAGAGTTGGGACTGATACAGTTTTGACCCAATAGGGGCCAGGGTCTAAGAGTTACTATAACACGTGTGGTTTCATTCATCAGTTGCACCAAGAAATAAGAACCTAAACCAAGGCTCATTTAAATCATTGGGAGTCTTTCAGTTGATTTAAATGGGCTTTGGATCAGGCCCTTACAGACCATGTGGCATGCAAGATTACCTTCAGTTTTGAGCAGAATTCCTGATGTACAATAGTACAAGAAGGTAAGAGAAGAATGAAACAGGGGTCACTAATTAAATTAATAGGCAGCAGGTTTCATACAAAGAAAAGGAAGTACTTTTTCACACAATACACAGTCAACCCCGTGGAATTCATTGCCATGGGATGTTGTGATGGTCAAAAGTATAACTGGATTTAACAAAGAGCTAGATACTTTCATGGAGTATAGGTCCATCCATGGCTATTAGTCAAGGTGGTCAGGGATGCAACCCATGCTCAGGGTGACGTCAAACCTCTGACTGCCAGAAGCCAGGAGGAGAAGAAAGGGCTGACCTCTCCAAAATTGTCCTGTTCTGTACACTCCCCTCAAGGCTCTGGGACTGGCCACTATTGCAGCAAGGATCCTGAGCTAGCTGGACCATTGGTCTGACCTAGTATGGCAGTTTTCATGTTCTTAAATGAAATTCAGCAGCTTTGCTGCTGAATTGCCTGACTTCTGTCAGTTTGAGGCTAACTTTCCCTATCATGTTTTTATTGTTTTTTTCTTGTTTGTTGTTGTTCTGTTCCTTCCACCCCCAAATTAAATATGTAAAGCATCACTCAGGTTAAGCTGTCCATACAAAGTTAATTATCATAGGCAAAAAGCCTATTTAATCTTGCCTGTACCATTCCTCATACTTACAGATGACACTTGTAATCAGGTCCTCCGCTCTTCAGAGATCAAGGGAATACACAAGACTGTGGAAAGAAAAAATACACCCTGAGACATTTCCCTGTACTTTACTTGCAAATAATACATTTAAGAGAATAAAATATGTTCCCATGATGTTTCTCATTGTTTTTTTACTACATATGCTTATGCAATTTACAGAGTAATTTTATGGTTGTTAGCAGGGATGAGTTTAACCTAATGGAAAAAAAAAACAAGAACCTGCCCAAACCTCAATCCAAGCACATTGAATAAAATCTAATCATTTTAAAGGTTCAGATTGTATATATATCATGCTTCCCACCTCTGCCTACCATTCCCATTTCAGCCTGTTCAGATTTCCTTCCAGGTCAGCTGTAGAACAGTAGGTTTGGTTTTTGTTTTCAGGTCTCACACACACTAGGGCTTCCCCAGGGCCAGAGATGTGTAGAAAAGTAACCCCTCTACTAGAACAAACAGATGAGAGAACAGTGACTGGAGCTGGGGTGTGGGATTTGGGAGGCCAGGAAGTCTGTGCCACTTTTCTCTCCTTTTACTACCTTACTGGATTGGGAGGAAGATATTTGATCCTGATAAAACTGTCCTCCCCTTTCTGTTAGCTCCATTTTGTAGCTAGGAGCTTTGCAGGCTGTGGGCTGCATGGATGATCCAGTCTTTCTGACTGTCACTCAGATGAGGTGAGTCTGAGATATCAGAGAGGCCTTGCCTCCTGTAAAATCACTCTCTGGTGCCCTTGTCTACAAGTATGGTACTGAGGGATGGAATCACAGTCTCCAGGTTTTGAGGAGGGGGTGGTGGCAAGCCATCTGCCCTCCACCCTGAGGATTTCATTTTTCTTCTTACCATCATGGATCAGCATTTCCCACAAATCAGTATCCACACAGGGTATTTAAGGCTTAGAATAAAATAACAAACTCTGAATAATATTTAAAATACGTGGCTGAGATTTTCAAAGTCACCCATGGGATCTGGATGCCCAGTGCCTATTCACTTTAACTGCAAGTGAATGTCCAAATGCACTAAGTGGGTTTGATATCTGTGTGTCTTTGTGTGTCCATCTTTCCCACTCTTGCCTGGTGTGAAATCTGTGCTATCTCACACTTCATGCAGACTATAGATTGGATCCACATGTTTTACTTTACAGGTAATCATTTCCCAAAGAGGGAAATTGCCGTGTTTTGCAAGCACCCCACTAGAATTATGAATTAGATATAGGATTTTCCCCCTGAATTTCCCAGTGGCTCTTATGACGGGATCGGAAGAGGAAACTATTAATTCAGGCAGAGAGATTAGCAATAGTGACTGTACTACTTGATGTGGCATCAAGGATTCTCTTCTTCCGTAGCAGCCTGGTAGAGACAGCCATGTGGAACTTGAAAGCCTCTACTACATCTTTAAACAGGCTTTCATTTTTTTCTTTTGTGCAATGTGTCCTCAGGTTTTATATTATAAATGAGCAGTCTACGGCCACTCCTTCAATCTGCAGAGCTCTAATGTAGCACTGCGGAGCTCCTGTATCACTGGTGTCCGCAGCGCTCCTCTTTCACTGACCTGTAGCCCACAGAGATTATAGAAGCACATTATTTCCCTGTGCAGCTCTTTCACCTCTTGCTGCAACCATTTCCTACACAGACACAGAATTTATATAAAAGGCTTTCCTCAGCTTTCATCAAATCTAGGTTGCAGGCCTATTTCGTAACATTAATTCTCTCCCTCACCAACCGCCACATCAATTCAGTACTTTATAAACTATTTCAGGGATCCGATTTATCAGGCCTGACAGAGCTTCACACTGAAATAAACAGCACTGCCTCAGCCTAGCTCGCTCAGTGGCTCCTATTTATCATTATTTAATTCAAGGGCCTAAAATTCTCTGACATTATTAATAGTAAGATGAATCACTGGAAAACTACAGAATCTGTGACCAACGAGGCTGAAATAATCCATTTTGGTGAAAATGTCTACGTGGAATTGCATTCCCTGATGGGTAACCTCTGTCATTAGCAACTCAATATGCACGGGTGGGAAAGTACTGAAGCATGAGGTCCCCAAAGAGCAGGATACTTCAGCAGCAATTCTTTTCCCACCGGCTCACACCAAAGCAAAAAGGAGGGAGTGTGGCACCGTTCTAATGCCTCTGTCCGTTGAATTTAAATGTACTAATTTAATCCTTTTTGTACTTGATTAACTTTAACTTGTCTGAGGCTGAACTTTTGTGTTAACTGGACCTGCAAATCCATTAGTTCATTATGAGGACTGTATTACTTAGACACCTTGATGAGAGATAATCAGCTGCCCGGGATGTACATGAGCACTTGCTGCTTTAATTTGGCACCTCATTAGCAATATTTTTCTATGTTATTTAAATGAAAATGGCTAGATTGAGAGAGTTTGGCATAGGTTTGAGATTTTATTTATAAATACCTGGTCTCCTTCATCTATTGCAAGCCCCAGCAGAGAGTTGCCAGTTTTGTTCAGTTCTAAGACTGGGTATTGAGAGCTTTTTTTTTTTAACCAATTAGGAATGAGGGTCTGACCTAGTCACATACCAAATCCCTCCTGGGAGATTCTGAATACTCTCAACTCCCAGGGACTTGAAATAATGAAAAATTATATAAATCCCTCTAGAAAACAAACATTACTGAGGGTATTTTAAAGCTTATTAAAAATAATCTATTCTATCATCCTTTTCCCCTTTGCAGACATAGAGAGATCCTTTCCCCAAACAAGACGTTATCCAGAAGAGTTCTCCAACTTCTTTAAAACACTTGAAACAACAGATAGTGGGACAGGGTTTGAATTACCAATTATACCAATGGAAACCAATGAAGTTAATTCAGATTTAGATCAGTGTAACTTAAATCTGAATCTGGCCCCATATTCTTAAATCATTGAATATAATGGCTATAACAATTTAATTAATCTGTTGCAGCATTTGTCTTGCACATTCAGGATCATTTATTACCGTTTTATCAGCCAGCTAGACTTGCCGCCATTGTGAAACTTTTATTTTCTTATCAGTGTCTGGCCCATATTAACAAATAGGTATAAGGGGGTCTAGTATGTAGTAATATTGGGAGAATGCTGCCAGGGACTCAGGAGCAGGAAATCTCCACAAAGATTCCCTTGAGGTGGTTCTATCAAACTGCTCTTCTCTCCAAATTGGTCCAGGTGCGCATCTACTTCCTGGCAGCAGCGTGGTACCAATGAACTGTGCTAACAAAGACTCCCCCCAGTCACGGTTGTTCCTGCACACCTCTTAAAAAGAGGTTCCCAGTCACAGAGGCTTTATTACTTTTCCTCTTCAGTGTTGACGTGCATCTCCACTGGGTTTGGAATTTTAACCATTGTTTACATCGTCTCTCTTCCTCTAAAGAATACAAAGTTAACTCCCTGAAAGAAAAGCAATAAATAAATAAATAAATAAATAAATAAAAATAAAGCCAGACATGCTAACTGCAGCAGGAATTTACAAGCAGGAATAACCACAGGGCATGAAAGTGCTCCGAGCAGCTTTCCTGTACTGCTGTCTTGTCATTGTTTAGATACCATTGTAAAATTAGGTAGCGAGCATTTCATGTCAGAATTATTGCTTAAGATGTCTCATGAACCCTAAAGGTATGGGCAGCGACAATGTCTATTTGGTTATAGGGCAGTTTATTTTAGTTTCTGAAAAAAAATAATTAAATACAGATTATACAGAGAAAAGAATAATCATCTTGGGCCTGATTCTGATCTCACTGTGTTTCTGCATCACGGTATTTCTGTTGACTCTCACTGTAAATCACTTTAAGCGGGAGAAAATATACTTATTTGTTTGGATTTCTACTGCTCTATGTTAAAATGCACTCATCCAAAACTCAGGCACCCTTGACAATCTTTTTAAGTGACTCCCAAAGGTCATAGGCCCCAGTGCAGAGCACCCTGAAAGCCCATTGTCTTATACTAAGTGAGTTTCTGCTCAGGCACCTCTGCTGACTTCCATTGCAGCAATATGTCACACAGAGAGAGGCGGGCTCTTTCATTGGAAGTTCACAAGTCATTTAAGGCTTCACAGGTCAAAACCAAAATTTCACAAACAATCTGGAGGCAACAGGTAGCCAGTGCAAGTTACTTGGGTGAAATCCCACTGAAGTCAATGGCAAGCCTTCCATTCTTTCAATGGGGCTACGATTTCACACCTTTCCTCCATCTACCTCCTCTTCCCGCATCTCTTTGTAGGCTTGATCCTGTACTGCTGAACTTAACTGGAGTTTTGCTATTGATTTCAGTAGAAGCAAGACTTCTATTTGTATCATTGTGTTAAGGTCTACCATTGTAAGGCCCCATTCTCCTACCAATACTTACATTGGCTACTATTTTAGCCTGAATAAGGGTAATGCAATCAGGGCCCATTGTTAAGCATTGGTGTTTAGTATCAAGGAGATCACCTCAGTGCACCCTGTGTCATCAGGGTGGTGCCGCAGGTGAGTTCTTGCCTCAGTTTCCTCTCAGCCAAAGTATAAACAAGTCTAAGCAGACCTTTCTAATATTAAAGGGCAGCTTTTTCAGAGGCTCTCATTTATTTAACAGAAAACAGACAGCACAAAAACATAAGTGAAAGCTCATGGGAAACTCTGCCTCTGGGTTAATCAGTTTTACATCTTGCCCCACTAGCCACAGTTTTACATCTTGCCCCACTGGAGCACTCTCAGGCTGTATTCTTGGGCCTGTGCTGAGCATTGGGCCTGTGCTGAGCATTTGTCTGGGTGCCACTCTTTGCTAAGCAAGTCTCACCCAGAACCACACCCAGTTCATTCTCCTGGGATGTTCCTCTCCCTTCTCTGGGAGCATTTGCTCCCTGGGGTTACTCCTCTGTCCTGGAGTCTCTGCTCTACAGGGAGGCACCCCTGAGAGTAGCTTCCTAACTAGCCCACCCCTGGAGTCTGTCTCCTCATCAGCTTTATCTCCTTGGGAGAACCTGCCCTCACTGAGCTTGGGTAACCTTTATTAGGTCCAGGTGCACATTGACTAGTTAACCATTTATCTCCCACCTGGGCCTTCAGAAGACAGTGAGGGGCAGCCTGGGCCCTGACACCCCATAAAAGTGACAGGTGTCCCATGCCATGTGTGTTTTATTGGTCCATACTGATATGTTACTCTCATATCACACATCATGTTCTGCTTTCACCTACACCAATCTCATTCTGGGAGGTAGATTCCCTAACTGCAGCAGAGGAAAACGTGTGTTATTCGTAGACAATCTGATGTACACAGTAGTCACTATTAAAGAGACAACAGTGACAGTATTTCTCTTATTTAGAACAGGAAATTACTGCGATATTGTGCAGTAACTCTTGACTTTTTAAATAGCAGTCACTCTGACTCACTAGCTGTAATTTACTATTTCTAGAAAAAAAAACCCAAAATCTTTCTGTAATGCATCTTTGCACCTTCTGCAAAAAAGAAACATTTTCGGTCCTTTGTCCTTCTTCCCTCAGGCCTTAATCTGTAGGTCATGAAAATAAATATCCTTAGCTTCATTGCTGAACATTTCTCTCTCCTGGCTCATACTTGCAAATGACTGTGGTCTAGTTTTTATTTACAGTGACACCCACCAGCCGTTTTCTATACAAGACAGTGTCAGCATATTTGTTCCATCACTCACCCATAAGAAGGTGCTCTGAGCTGAAGGCTGGACTATATAGTCTTTATGAAGTAGCAGCATAGCTTCTTCAGCGCATTGGCGATACTCTTTTTCATAAGAGAAGGTTTCCAGACCCAGAATTATTTCATACAAACTTTCCAAAATATTTGTCCAGCTGCTTATAAGTTATACAGGCAACATTCAGCACTTAAGTACTATAATGATGGGTGCTGTAGAAAAGAGAGAGAGAGAGAGAGAGAGAGAGAGAGAGAGAGAGAGAGAGAGAGATTGTATTCTCAGTTGACCCAGAATAAATCTAAAACAACGCTTGAAGCCAATTCAAATTAACACCAGTATAAATAAGAGCAGACTGTGAAACTATAAAGCCAAATGGGTCCCCTGACCTGATTACTTAATGCTCCAGTAAAGGATCTACATTTTAAACAGAATGACAAACTAATTTCTTTTTTACTGTTAGCAGCAAGACTGTATTGCACATTATTGGAAAATGTGACTTCTGCTCCTATGGAATTGTGATATAGTAAAAAGCTTTTCACACCAAGTACGTACACAAGAGAAGCGCCAAAAAAAAATAGGTATTTAGAAACGTGATCAACTTTTTATAGCGTACTCAGGGAAGCAGGTCTCTCCAACCAGCAAGCTAGTCTCTTTAGCCAGATTCTTTAAATATTGACCTGATCCTATACCATAGTAAATATCTTATGATGTAATATGTTAATGTTGTATTGTGATTTCCTCTTAATAAAAAAGGTGTTTTTAAAGTGTATAGGATTCACGGTGATGTTTACCTCTTTAACATGGTTAACATTTTTAAACCCAGTTTTCTTAATCTCTTTAATCTCTACAAGGAAGCCATACTTACAAACTAGGAAAGAGAAAAATGCAGCAACAGCAAATTCCAAAATAGCCCCTTTAGGACTGTAGTTGTTTGGCTCTGCCAAATTTAAAGGGGAAGATCCAGAAAGTATGCTGGGGGATGGAAGGCGGGAGGGGGCGGTAAACTGTTAAAATACAGTGAAATGCAAAGCAGAGTGAACACAGAGAGGAATATGTCCAGATTAATAGTATAGCTGGTCAGGAAATGCTTTTCCCATCCCAAAAGAATTTTAGATATTTCAAAAAATGTCCAGTCCTTTGAATCAGGATGAAAACTCAATTTAAAAATCTTTTTTAAAAAAGAGGTCAATCAAAATTATGTGTTTTGATCATTTTAAGATGTTTTTGATTTCAAATATTTTAATTTTTTTTAACATTTTTTTCACTAAAGTTTAAATTAAATTTCAAAACAAAAAGTTGTTTCAAACAAAAGAAGTTTTTGTTTTGAAAATGTCAACCAGAACTGGACACAGTATTCTGCTCATCAGGAATTTATGTAGTGGTGTTATGATATTTTATTATCTATCCCTTTACTAATGGCTCCTCACATTCTGTTAGCCTTTTTGACTGCTGCTGTGCATTGAGCTGAAGTTTTCAGAGAACTAACCAGATGACTCTACAATTTCTTACCTGAGTCGTAACAGCTAATTTAGAACCCATCGTTATATGTGTGTAGTTGGGATTACTTTTTCCAATGTGCATTACTTTGCACTTATCAATGTTGAATTTCATCTGCCATTTTGTTGCCCAATCACCTGATTTATGAACTCCCCCTGTAACTGTTCACAGTCAGCTTTGGATGTAACTTTATAAAATAATTTTATACCTTCTGCAGACTTTGCCACTTCACAGTTTACTCCCTTTTCCAGATCATTTATGAATATATTGAACAGCACTGATCCCAGGACAGATCCTTGGGGGACCCCACTGTTTACCTCTTTCCATTGTGAAAACTGACAATTTATTCCTACTCTTGTTTCCCTATCTTTTAACCAATTGCTGATCCATGAGAGGAAGGAAGAATAAAATCATAGGGTTGGAAGGGACCTCAAGAGGTCATCTAGTCCAACCCCCTGCTCAAAGCAGGATCTAATGCCCAACTAAATCATCCCAGCCACAGCTTTGTCAAGCCTGACCTTAAAAACCTCTAAGGAAGGAGATTCCACCATCTCCCTAGGTAACCCATTCCAGTGCTTCACCACCCTCCTAGTGAAATTTTTTTTCCTAATATCCAACCTAAACCTCCCCCACAGCACCTTGAGACCTCTACTCCTTGTTCTATCATCTGGTACCACTGAGAACAGTCTAGATCCATCCTCTTTGGAACCCCCTTTCAGGTAGTTTCATTCTTCTCTTCTGCAGACTGTGTTCTTCACACAACACACAGTCAACCTGTGAAACTCCTTCCCAGAGGATGGTGCAGGGCTGATGAGAGGGAGGGAAAGCTGGTACAAATTACCAGGGGCTGGCGGTCTGGAAGGGGCCTGGGGACCCGCTTCCCTGGCTTTGTCGGCCCTGTTTAGCCAGTCCGCCCTTGCTGGGGGGCCCGAAAAAATTTTTTCCCCGGGGCCCAAACCCACTCTCGGTGGCCCTGGGATGGTGTGAAGGCCAAGACTATAACAGGGTTCAAAAAAGAACTAGATAAGTTCATGGATGATAGGTCCACCAATGGCTATTAGCCAGGTTGGACAGGGATGGTGTCCCTAGCCTCTGTTTGCCAGAAGCTGGGAATGAGTCACAGCGGATGGATCACTTGATGATTACCTGCTCTGTTCATTCCCTCCGGGGCACCTGGCACTGGCCACTGTCAGAAGTCAGGACACTGGGCTAGATGGATCTTTAGGGTGACCCAGTAGGGCCATTCTTATGCTCTCATGTATTCTCCCATGGTTGCTTACTTTGCTTAAAAGCCTTTGATGACGGCTTTCTAAAAATCCAAGTGCACTATGTCCACTGGATCACCCTTGTCCATGTGCCTACTGAAACTCTCAAAGAATTCTAATAGATTGGTGAGGCATGATTTCCCTTTGCAAAAGCCATGTTGACTCTTCACAACATATCATGTTTATCTATGTGTCTAGTTATTTTTTTCTTTGCTATACTTTCTACCAGTTTGCCTGGAACTGAAGTTAGGCTTACTGGCCTGTAATTACCAGGGTTGCCTCTGGAGCCCTTTTTAAAAATCAGCATTACATTAGCCACCTTTCCAGTCATCTTGTACAGAGGCCTGTTTCAGCAGTAGGTTACATTCTATAGTTAGTAGTTCTGCAGTTTCATATTTTAGTTCCTTCCAAACTATTGAGTGAATACCATCTGGTCCTGGAGACTTATCACTGTTTAATTTATCAATTTGTTCTAAAACCCCTTCTACTGTCAGCTCAGTGTGGGACAGTTCAGATTTGTCTTCCAAAATGGATAGCTTTGATGTGGGGATCTCCAACACATCCTCTGCAGTGAAGACCAATGCAAACAATTCATTTAGTTTCCCTGCAATGGTCTTGTCTTCCTTGAGTGCTGTTTTAACATCTTGGTCATCTAGTGGCTCCACTGCCTGTCTGGCAGGTTTCCTGCTTCTGATATACTTTAAAAAAATCTTGCTGTTACAGCTTGAACATTTATACATTGCTTCTCAAATTCTTTCTGCCTGCCTTATTATACTTTTATACTTTATCTGCCAGGGTTTGTGCACCTTCCTGTTCTCCTCGCTAGGATCTGAATTCCTAAGTTTTGCCTCTAATGGTCTCCAGTTCTCTGCTGTTTAGTCATGGTGGCATTCTTTTGGTCCTCTTACTGTCTTCTCTGATTAAGGGTATACTTCTAGTCTGAACCTCTGTTATTGTGTTTACAAAGAGTCCCCATCCTGCTTGCAGGCATTTAACCCTTGTGATAGCTCCTTTTGATTTCTGTCTAACATCCTCAGAGAAATACCATGTCTTTGTAATTTTTTCCTTAAACCAACCCTTCAAAAAAGATGACCCGGGTACTGTTCAATTGCTGTTATGGCAAACAAGTTAAATGGTCTTTATTGATTTTACCGTATTTTTCCAATTATTTTTGAGGAAATAGGAATCTTTTCAGCTTAAATTTTTTTACCAAGCACCATGAACACATAAGAATTGAAAACCAATACTGAAGCAGCATGAACAGAAGTGTTTGAAATTTAAGATACATTTTTTAGAATGTGTTGGACATATGTCAAATGGAAGCCAGGAGGAAGTGGATTAGAGTATAAAGGAAAAACATGTAGAAAGTCATAATTACTGGAAGACAAATTGTCTGCATGGATAACATCAATGAGTTTCTAGGATGCTGATCCCTAGGTAAGCAATGTGTGAATATTGGCAGATGATTGTATAAAGGGCTGCTCAGTATCATGACTGAGGACAAGAAAAATTACTCTACCGTCTTTGATTTCTAGGATCTCCATACAAATGGTTTATTTGTTTTGTTTCCTGAAATCAGACAAGCAGTACTAATGTTGCCCATGAACTAGTAATGCAAATAAAAATATTAATAAACTGAGATATATTAAAGAAGAAATATGACAGGCCTTTATTGGTGTTTGCTTCACTTCAAAGTGATCATGTTGCAACTCAGTTTATCTAGTTCCAATTCCCGGTCATAATAGTAATAAAAAAATAAGTTAAAAGTCCATTGTGTAAATATTCCTCCTTTAATCCTGAATGAACACAGAAAACAAGAAGCATGGGGATAAACAGTCATGGCAGAGAGTTGACGTGGGATCATGTTACATATGAAGACTTGTGTTAAATACATTATTGATCTGAGGAACATTAATGATCTGGGGAAAGAGTTAAAGAGAGTTAGCACAATGTATAAATGACACAAAATTATTTCGCTTAGTGAAGACTAGAGAAGACTGTGAGGTACTTCAGAGGAATCTGACAAAAACAGGTGAATGGGCAGCACAATGGCAGATGTAATTCAGTGCTGACAAATGCAAATGTCATGCATATTGGATAAAATAAATTGAAGCACTCATGCCCATTGCAGGATCTTAAATTAACTATAATCAAGCTCCGAAAAGTAAACAAAATGCCAGGGTATGTAAAAAATGGGATAGAAGGTAATTTGGAAAATATCTTGCCAACATCTAAATGGATGATCTACCCTCAAGTGGAATTTTGTGTTCGGTTCTGGTCATCCTATCTGAAAAAAGGCTTCAGACAAATGTAGGATGTCCAGAGCTGGACAACAAAAATGATTAAGTGCCTGGAGAAACTTCTGTATGTGGATAGATTGAAAAGACTGAGGCTGTTTAGTTTAGAGAGGCAACATGATAGAGTTACAAAGAAGGTAAATTTATTTATTTACCTCTTCTTGTAATACCAGAACAACAAGGCGATGAACTGGGAAGGCAAGACTTTAAACTGAGCAAAAGAAATATTTTTTCCAACTTATTAATTACACAATTAACCTGTGGAACTCATTGCTGCAAGAAATCTTTGAGGTCAAGAGCTTAATAGGATTTGCAGATGTATTAGAAATGAGCAAATTCTCTATTGAACTGCTGTTATGAAACAGCTAAGCAGCCCTGCTAAGCTCTTTCTGGAATATCACAGTAGTTATATTAGATAAAAACATTTCTTAGGGCTTTTTTATTATTATTATTTTTAAATGTGAAAAATAAATCCGACAAACACAAAAGTCCAGGAGGCAGCAGACTTGTTGAGGCACCAGTCCAGGTGCCAGGCCTCAGGCTGCTTCTAAGGATTCTGTACCTTGAGTACCTTAGACATGATGCCAACATTCATCCACTCAAAGCTGGAACTTACAGCCCTTTCTGTTACATTCAATTCCAGCCCCCACCTTTTCCTACTAGTTTTATTATTATGAATAACTTTAAAGATAACATCATAAAAAATCAGCTTGAATAAAGAGTCCAAATATCAATTCACATGTTTGCAGACAGCTGATCTTAAAAGGATTAAAACAAAAAAGAGAAAATTATGTAAAGGTTAGATTGTGCCCCCCAAGGTCTGCTCTCAGAGGGCACCCTTGACACGTAGTACTATCTGTTCCATCCAAGGCTCTGTGGGCCGCACTCTTTGTGGCTGGGTTATGCACAAGGGAAAGGTTTGGCGACTGGATGGGCTGGGGGTGTCATGGGTGAATGACCCTGCTCTGGATGGCAGCCATAGAGAAAGATGGAAAGATGCACATCACCACCCCCAGACTTCATGGAGATTCTCTAGGAAAGCTGATGGCTGTATTATCTTACCCGTTGAGCACCCCTCTGCAGCCATGGCCAATGGTAATCTTCCCTAGTCTGACTCCATCAGAGCAATGCTGCCAGGGAGTATGTGTGTGCATGTGGAGGGGAGGACAGCACCGGGGGCACAGGACCTGTGTGAAGAAGGCCATAGCCCCACAATGATCCACATGGATCCGTGGGGCAAGGTTTGGGGCATCTTGTTATCAATGGGAGTTAGGTCCTTAGATACCTTTGAGGATCTGGCCCTCTGTCTTCTTCCTTCCTCTTCTGTGAATCACCATTACAGTGCTGGCAGTCAATTAATTAATCAGTCATTGATAACTGGCCTACTAACTAAAATGACTTTCAGTTCTGTACACTTCCTGCTAGGTGACGCAAACACATTTTACAATGCAGAAGCGATTTTCTGCTTAGGTTTTTCTGACCAAGACCTGAAACAGAAATTGCTCTGTTCTGAGCATCTGGTTCTGCATATAGTAGGATTATGGCCAAAGCAATTCATCCTGCTCTACCTTTAATCCATATGAACTGGAGGGCCAGTTTAGTTTGTCTGGAACTGGTACTTAAAAAAGCATCATTGCTGTATCCTGTGAGAGGGAGGCAAAACAAGCTTAAAGAAAATTTTAAAAAATCTTATTTTACTCTCAATGGGTACTTTTGGCTGGAGGGTGAGGGGGCAGGCTGGGGACAATCTTTTCGAGATGGATGCTGATGTAGTGCTTTGTCTCTGGACTCCAGCAAACCTGAATGCCTTCCAGGAGCTGAACAACTGCCCTATGGCTGCTTCTGCCTGTAAGCATAACAAGTTCAATGGCATCAGTGTCATTACTTTAAATATTTCTCTTATCTGTCTATGGAATACACACTTGCATTTTGTCAACTTCTTGAGTAACCGACTGAGCCGCTAGGGAGTCCTACCCAAGGGACTACAACTGTAATGGCTACCAGAGCCCTCTGAGACCATTTCCCAGCATGCTTGGAGTCAGGGGTGGGGACAGAATGGACTAGAAAGTCCTGCTGAAGCCAATAAAGAAAGAGGTGTCTGCACGGGGCGATATGGCCAAGCAGTTTTCTGGGTTAATGAGGAGCCAGGGCTGCTTGGACCCCTCAACAGGAAGGGACAGCCTGACTCAGGGACTAAGAATCTAGTTTTAGTTTTCAGTCTGGGAGCTGAGAAAGAAGCAAGGAGCTTTCTGATTAACTTCCTCTCTCCACAGGGGGGTCTGTGAACTGCTGTGGGACCTTGGGCGTAAGTCAGGCAGCTCCAGTCCTGCAGAGACCAGTGTCCAGAATGGCAGAGAACTGATCCAGTGCCAGCTACTGTAAGCCAGCTGAAACCTCCACAGGACTCCGGGCCAGAGAGTGAAGAGGGGACCTTGCCCCATCCAGGGGCAAAGAGCCAATAAGAAAAACCTTTATATTTAAGCAGGCCAAAGTTCACAGCACTGCAGAATTAATCTCTGGACTCATCCTGAGTGTGCCATCTGCCTGGGAAGGTGCAAGGGTTGAAGTTGGGAAATTGGTTGACTTATTAATGTTCCATACTTTTAGTTAAGCTTACCCTTCTCCTTCCCCAGATCCTATTTTCCTAACCCCAGTAAAGTCGCCCTTTGTTCTACAGATGTTTTTTGGGTATGACTTTCTGTTCCTGGCACTGGGGTTAATGTACTTTGTTGTCTCTTGTGTATTGGATTGTATACTCCCTGTCCTTTAATAGCATTATTCATTTTCCCAAGGGACAGTATCCCTTGTTGCTCAGGCACAGTGAGGGAGTCACCTTGTGTGGGGGCACCAGGCATCAAAAAAGAACCCATGCAAGGAGAGAGGAGAAGCTGCTCTGAGTAGCAGTTACCAAGGAGGAGGCTTGAGCCTACCTACCCCATAGGAGAACAACTTTTCACACAAATCAGCATCACAGACTGTGGCTTCTCACCACAAAGTGAATTTCATCATACACCTGTATTTATTTATTAGTTAGTGCTTCTCGCTGTGTTTGGAATTCTGTAACATACAATTAAGAGATGTTGGTTTCTTATGGTTTATTGTAAGTGGGTCATCCTACACACTCCTTTGTGTCCATGTGTGGCATTGCACTCAGATTCCAGGTAAGCCCCTCTCATTTTCCCCCTACCTTTCCTCTTCTTATTTTATACTCGAAAAGTAGATGAGAAAGGAAAAACTAGTTAATAGTATGATCCCATATATATATTCTTTACACTTTTTTTTTAATGTTTTGCAATCAGAAAAAACTGGAAAATAATAAAGAAGTGAATGAAAGTGTGGGGAAGTACATTTTTCATAATTTCTACTGTTTTTTGGAAAACAATAAAATGTGTGAAAATGTTTTGTTTTCATACTTTTGTACACTTTCTCAGTGTTCCCCTGCTCTTTCCAGTGGGGGAAAAAAGGTGAGGAAATAAAAAAGGAAAAGAAAGATGGGAAAAAAACAAATCCAAAGAGAAAAACTGAACATTTTAGTCTCCAAAATCTAAAATGAAAAAAACACTTCAAGTCAAAACAAAATGAAAGATGTCATTTCATTTTAAAATGTCACTTCAAAACTTTCAATTTTCATATTGGAAAATCAAAAAATGTTGTTGAAATCTACATCTTTCCACAGAAAATATAAATTTTGCCAAAATCACATTTTCTAACAGGACTTTTTTCTTGCAAAAAAAATCAGTGAGCTCTAACCGCATAACATACTTGACATGAAAAAACAAAAGCTAGGAAATTAAATACTGGCATACACCTTACCTATGCCACAGACACCATACTTCATCTCCTAGCACTAATCTGTATCAGAGACGAGACCCTAGACTAGATGTAACATGAGAATGAACCATCATGGCGGTTCCTATGTTCCACAGATCAGCTACCACAACTTTAACTCGCTATGCCTTTAGGAAGGCCAGTCTTCCAGCATCCCCTTTACCAAACACAAATTGGCCATTCAGAAATTGAGGTATCCCATGTTAAAGGACCCTTCTGAAAATGACTTTTGACACTGTTTATTGTGTGGATTTGATAAGTTATGAGCACAGAACAGTTTACCAGTGCTGTATATTTCTGCAGATTTTGTCTCCTCCTACACTTGTCCATGAAAAGGCTACCTGACCACCAGGGGCAGCTCTAGGGAATTTGCCACCCCAAGCACGGCAGGCAGGCTGCCTCCGGCGGTTTGCCTGCGCCGGGTCCGCTGGTCCCGCGCCTTCGGCGGACCTCACACAGGCATGCCTGAGGGAGGTGCTCCGAAGCTGCGGGACCAGCGGACCCTCCGCAGGCAAGCTGCCGGAGGCAGCCTGCATGCTGCCCTTGCGGTGCCGGCAGGCGCCCGCCCCCTCCCTCCCCCCGCGGCTTGCTGCCCCAACCACGCGCTTGGTGTGCTGGGGCCTGGAGCCGCCCCTGCTGACACTATGTAGTTAATGCTATAGAAGAAAAGAAACTGACATGTGCCTCCACAATTCCCCCACAAGCCCAATACAATCTACTCACTCCTTTTTCATGCAAAACTTGTGTTGATTTAAATGGAAGTTTTCTGTGCATCCTGACTGCAGGGTTGGGCCCATAGAGCGCCAAGCTCTGTTCTGGATGCTATACAAGTATTTTAATTGTCTGTCCAGGTGCACAGAAATTTGAAACTGAATATTTTGTCAGATCGTTTTTCCAGTTCCTGGATAACGTGGGTTTGCTCAGCCCATATTGCCATGCAATGCTCTGCCTTTTTAGCAGCTTCATAAGGGAGCTTTAATCTGTGACAGGCAATTGAATTAATTTGCTGAAGTATGTGACCACACTTAACAACATTTGCAACTCATGTGCTTTCTGGTTTGGATCCAAGATTTACATAATTATTTCTATTTTTGAGCTGTCAAGTCTGACACATTCCCCAAGAGCCTGATTTTAGCCATTCTGTGCTCACACTTGCCCTGATTGAAACATAGACCTTCATCTCTAGCTTCTTAAGTACCTGATGGACTTGTGTTCTTCCACGACTGAAAACTATAATGCTATCCAGATAAGCTGGTAGTCCACTGAGATCTTCAAACAACTCTGCTATGATTTTATCAAGTACATCTAAAAATCTTTAATACTAGTTCTAATAAAGGCAATTTCAAGAACTTCACCAAATACTAGGTCTGTGATTTTGAACTATTTTTCCCTAACCAAATTTGTCAGAAACCATTACAGATATCCAGTTGGTTGAACTTCATTGGATTGATGATGCGGTAGAATCCATTTTCCTTTGCTTTCTAGCTATTACTCTGATTATCATATAGAGGACACTGCACATGGCTATGTCTCTATCCCCTAAACCCCATTCCTTTAATTTAGCAGCGGAAAAAGCTATTGTCAACTCACAGAATGGCTTTAAGCTTAAATAATGCCAAGGATTAATACAATGGCAAATGGGACTCCTTTGCAATGTTATGGACAACTTATAGAACACACAGCAAACGCAAAATAGCCCATCCAGTCAGCTTATTATGATGCCCTATGAGGGGATGTTGACAAAGCTGTGGCTGGGTCAGCATTTTGTAACAGCTGCAGGCCGTGAAGTCATATTGAACAATACCATATCGAGTGTTCGTACAGGATGGCAGATTAGCGTATGCTTGTGTGGCTCAAATACGATTCGAGTGCACACCAGGTTATATATTTTCCTAATATAGAAATATTTTTGCTACTGTAGGCAGTTGTCTTCTATTGCTGTGCAAGATGAAAAAAACCCCAGCAAATCTTGACATTTTTATTACTCTTTTCTTGGGGACAATTTTCACCTAGAGTATCACATCGGTATGAAGTTGAAAAACTGCCTTTCGCTAGCTGTGTGTGTGTGTGGATATGTCTACACTGCAAAAAAAGACTTGTGGCAGCAAGTCTTAGAGCCTGGGTCAACTGACTTGGGCTCACGGTGCTCGTGCTACAGGCTAAAAATAGCAGCATAGATGTTCAGGCTAAAGCTGTAGCCTAGGCTCTGAGACCTCTCCACCTTGCTAGGCTTTAGCTTGAGCCCAAATGTCAACACCACTATTTTTAGCTCCATAGCGTGAGCCCTGTGAGCCTGAGTCAGTTGACCTGGGCTCTGAGACTTGCTGCTGCGGGTCTTTTTTTATATTTGCAGTGTAGACATATCCCTGTGTGTGAATCTCAGAAAGTGAGAGAGAGAATAATATTCATCTCCCATATAGTGCTGTCATCCATAGATCCCAGAGCACTTCTGTGACAAGGTGTGAATATCCCACACCGGGCAAGAGAGGGTTAACCCATGCTTTGGGCAGTGGAAGTCCCACGCCTATAGAAGGGAGCAGCCCAAATCATTATAGGCTGACCACTGAGGAGAGAGGATGCTTGGTGGAGGCTCCAGGCCAGGAGATGCTACAGCCATGGACTGCAGGAGCCCAAGAACCCGGAGACCAGAGTGATGACCTGCTACTCTCAGTGAACGGCTGGGAACCAAACTTCCAGGGAGTTACCCCAGCCAGGGAACCCGGAGGTCCTAACGGTATATCAGCTGCTACCTCAGGAACCGCAGTAGGAAGTGGCCCAGGGAGGCGGAGGTAGTGGTATCTACCACCGGAGCAAGGTCAGCATGTTCCAGTAGGATTCTCTGCTGTCTGGGTGATGACCACACCCTTCGCCAACAGGGCTCTGGGCTGGGACCTGGTGGAGAGGGCGGGCCCGGGTCGCCTACCATGCTCACCACCCACCCCCCAATGGTGGCCCACTCCCCTGGCACTGGCCACTGGGCCATGCTGCCCTGACCCTTGGGGCAGTTGTATTGACTCCAGCTGCCAGGCCACACTGTCCTGACCCCGGGGGAAATTGTATTGACTCCAGATGCCGGGCCATACTGCCCTGACCCCGGGGGAAATTGTATTGACTCCAGTCACCGGGCCACACTGCCCTGACCCTAAGGATAGTTGTATTGACTCTGGCCACTAGGCAGTGCTGCTTTCAGCTGAAGGACAGTGTGGTAGACTGCAACCTCGGTGGTATCCTGCCCCACCCCAAAGGAGGATGGGATGTGCATACCCCTCAACAACTTCACAAAGAAGGTGATCAGTATTCCCATTTTAGAAGAGTAGTTATGTTCCTGGTTCTGACCCTAACTTTCTGTGTAATGTTGGGCAAGACTGTATCATAGTTCATACAGATAAGGAGGCTGAATTAAGGCAGCATGGACAATTTGTATTCTGGTATTTCCAAACTTTTGAGTGCTTGACTTTGCAACTATAATGCTCTTAACATATCTGTCCTATATATAATACACACACACACACACATATATTGTAGTGGTCAGATATTTGATACGATACTCTTTGAGAATTTTTTTTCATATTTTGCGGAAAAAAATTAATGAGACAAATCTTGTAAAATTACTTTGCATGGGAAAATATAGCCAGATGCCACAAAGTACTGGGTGGAAATTAACATCATGATTCTACAGGAGCACTTTAAACTTCAACACCCTCTCATGGTAGGGATGAGTATTTAATATTTACCCCTTCCATTCATTTCATTTGTGAATGCTTATGCTCCTTCAGTAGATGGCACTGCATATACAGAAAGTCTTTGCAAATTCAGGGTTCAGTACATTCCGCAGCCTCTGCGTGGCTCTCCTACTGCCATAAATGGATAGCACCTGGACAATGGCAAAATGGGGTGCTAGAGTGGTCTATAATTAGGGTTGGCAGAATTCAGTGTCTATTGTTTTATAATTTTGAAGGATAATATTGATGTTTGGTTTTAATCTTTTTACATTTTTGTCATATTTAAATGTTCACAGTTTCATGGAATTATGGGTTTTAACTATTTTGTTTTCTACTTTCATCAATTTATATTTCCAAGGCTGTGGAAAATTGGGGGTGGGGGGTGTCAGGCCATTATTTAATGATGGTAGACATTGAGATTCAAAAATTTATACATCATTAAAACACAAATGTTGACATATGCAAAGTAAATATCCTTAAATCAACAGATCATAGTTGTTTTTACTATTCATTGGCTAGCCCATTTGTAACAAGCCTAATTCAAAAGTCTAAATAATCAGATTTTGATGCTAATACATTCTTACGCAGAATTTCTCATTTTGTCTATCTCTATGTTTCCATTATTATTGATGGAAATATATTTTCGTCTGTTTGTATATTTATGGTGAAATCAATGTTTACCAACATTCTCCTATAAAAAATCTCATCTTTCTAAACCTATGTATAACACTGAGCAAAACCATGCCGTTAAATAGGATATGTACAATACATGATTACATGAAACTTTGGCAGCATATTAGAGTGGTTGGAGTAGGGAATCAACACGCCTGGACTGTACACCTAACTTGATATGTGGCTTTTAGCAAATTTCTTCTCTGCAACTGTGACATTCTGGGGACCACTCAGAGCAATAAGGGGTTCTCTCTCCAGCTGCTCTGTAACTTCAGGGTGCCTTGGTGTCATGTGGCTATGGGTCAGATTCTTGACACCAGTAGCCAGCCTACAAGCATATGGTCTCACCCAGGCTCTCAACAGCCTAGTTATTCCTTTCACGGTGACACCAAGAGCCCATCCAGTCCCAAGTTTTCCCAAATCTGTCCTCCCCAAGCTCTTAAGTACTAGATGCTCAGATTGTTCCCTTAGGGCAGAGGTCCCCAATCTGTGGGGCATGCCCCCCTAGGGGGGGTGTGGAGGAACATTCGGGGTGGTGTGGCTGGGGCCTGGGCAGGGTGGAGGCACCGCCTAGTTCTGTTCCTGGCCCTGGCCCCCAGCCCCGTGCCTGGGGTCCCAGCTGCCGGCCCCACACCCAGGGCTCTGCCCCCAGCCGTGGCCCCAGCCTCAGCCCTCTTACCCCTGTCCGCGTCTCCCCCTCCCAGAACCATGGCCCTGTTCCTGTCACCGGCTCCAGAAGGCAGGGCGGGGGGCGCAGACAGGGGCAAGGAGGGGGGTGAGATAAAAAGTTTGGGGACCACTGCCCTAGGGTTTGTCATCCCTGAAAATGTCACCCCTGAAGCTCCCTAGTTATCAGTTCTCTTTGGCACACATACTCCACACAGTTTGCACCTGCATGGAATACAAATAACAAAAAGTTTATTTAAAAGAAAAAGCACCGATTCAAAGGTGAAATAATAAAGGAAGGCAGACAGACAAGTTACTCAGTAAATAAACATGAAGACACAACCTCAGACTTTACATTTCTATATTCGATACAATCCCTTTTTTCATACAATACATATTGCCTTAAAACAGCTTCTCAGCATACAGCCTCGCTATAGGAAGGAACCAGAATTCACGAACAGCTTCCCCCCTGGAGACTGGCTCTCAAGTTCTGGATAAAAATACCTCAGTCTCAAGCCTGTTTTTAAAAGGCTT
The DNA here is from genome assembly GCF_016161935.1 of Mauremys reevesii. Taxonomy (NCBI): domain Eukaryota; kingdom Metazoa; phylum Chordata; order Testudines; family Geoemydidae; genus Mauremys; species Mauremys reevesii. The sequence continues at coordinate 24,867,313 of NC_052624.1, forward strand.
TTTTTTTTTCCTCTCAGTATATTGTGACTTGTGTTTATTCAGAGCAGGGGAAATTCCCTCTTGATTTGATAGCCTGGGGGTGTCTTAGTGTCTTTCCATTAACTCTAATGGTCCATCATTGTCTTTTCCTGCCTTGGAAAATTAATATTTACTTGGATTCAGTTTCATGTAAACACCTGGCTTGGGAGGTGCCTCTTCCCATTTGACTGCTCACTGTCATATTGTGAGATGTAGCTGAAATTAGGGAACAGGGTATGAACACAGTTTTCTATATACACAAATACATAGATTCATAACTACAGCTTGTATACATATCTCATAATGACCATCAAGTTCAGAACAATACAAGCTTTCATCGAAGACCTTACATGATATACTTTTCTAGTACAATGACACAGTATGCAATCAGCTGGGCGAACTGCTCATTTTGGGGAGGTTTGAACCTTCTGTTCTCCCCTTGAGGGAGATTGTCACTCACCCCTTGTGAGTCTGATGCTGGAGTTTTGGCCACTAGACGTGATGTAAGCGTCACCTCTGCCCCTCTTTTCTGGATAGGGAGTGAGCTACCATGTTCTCCAGGCCCTCAATATGTTTCATCTCCATTAACTTCAAAAAGAGCAACTACCCAAAAATGAGGAAGCTGGTTACATGGAAATTAAAAGGTACAGTCACAAGGGTGAAGTGCCTGCAAATTGCATGGAAACTATTTTAAAACCATCATCATACAGGCTCCTACTAAATGTATAAATCCAAATGAAAAAAAAAAAGAGGACCAAAACAATGGCCCCATGGCTAAACAGCAGGGTAAAAGAGGCAGGTAGAGGCAAAAAAGCATCTTTTAAACATTGGAAGTCAAATCCTAGTAAGGAAAATAGAAAGGAAGATAAATTCTGGCAAGTCAAGTTTAAAAAGCACAATAAGGCAGATCAAGAAAGAATCTGAGGGGCAAGTACTTAAAGACACAAAAACTAACAGCAAACAAAAATGTCAGTACCTCAGAAGCAGGAAAACTCCCAAACAACCAGTGGAGTGACTGACTGATCGGGGGGCTAGAAGTGCACTCAAGGAAGACAAGGCTGTTGCAGAGAAGCAAAATGAATTATTTCCATTGGTTTTCGCCTCCACAAGCAGCCTACTCCACTCCAGCCTCCATAGCTCTGGACCTCTCACCTTCACTGGTCCCTCTGCTAGATTGTCTGGGGAACCATTTGCTTGGTCTCCTGCCTGCCCTGTAGGAGAAAAGGGGACCCTGCTGGCCCCCACCCCACTTTGGAGCAGAATCCCCATACTGCCTCATGGCCACCAGCTCTGATATCTTCTGATCAGCAGCTGACGGACCTTGCTGTGCTCACAGCTCTTCTAACTGCTTCTTGGGGAGCTTAGCACACGTTTTGTTGCTCAGCCTGCCTTTTCTGCTGCTTTATTCATCTTAAACTATCTTTTGTTCTGTTTCCTTCACCCAAAATAAACAAACAGAAAAAAATAACACACTGTTAGCTTGTACTTGGCTCCCTCACTTTTGAATCCATTAGGGTCGGTTTAGCAAGTGTTTGGAGTATGAACCTCAGTTTGCTGATATTGGGGTGCAATTTCTGTAACAACTATGGCACTGTGACATTTTGGGGACCACCCAGACTGGTGAGAGATTCTGTCATCACTTGCCCTGTAACTTTGGGGTACCTCACGTTTGTGGCAACTGGTGGCAAGAATTTGAATCATAGTTGCATGGCACCAAGGCACTTCAAAGTTACAGAAGTGGTCCCTTACTGGTCCCAAAACATCACAGCCTTGATTTAAGTCATCTGTGATATTAACCTACCAGAAAGGGGTGTTTTGAAGCTTAGGTAATTCATGTTTGTACAGTACTTTGAGATACTTATACATTCAAAGGCCTGGAAACTTTTACTGGTGAATAATCAGGGTGCAAAGAACAAACATTTGACCAATATATATAATAACATGTAGAATTAGAGTGCTGAATTTGTGTTGGTGCTTCACGTTGTTGACCTTAGAAGGAAAATCTGCAATCACATTCTGAAAAATTAAAGATCCCAAAGTAATAGAAGGCTTATGAACCTATCAGAGCTCACTGTGTCCAGCTTGTTGCCAATTTAAAATCTGGCTCTGTACAAAGAGTAAATCCTTAAAATTGATGGATAATTCAGCTTCTTTGCTATATGAAAAAATATACATACATATACATATACACCATGGTGTTAGGGTTAATATTTATTTTAAATATTTTTCCATTAAATATCATTTTCTATCCCAGAATGCTCCACTAAATCTGTTGCAAAAAGTTTTCTTTTGTCTCAAATACGTAATCAAAAGAGAAAATAATAATTTTCCCACCATCACACACATCTGGAGTATTACATCCAGTTTTGGGCTCCTCACTACAGAAAGGATGTGGACAAACTGGAGAAAGTCTAGTGGAGGGCAACGAAAATGATTAGGTGGCCAGGACAAATGGCTTACAAGGAGAGGCTGAGGGAACTGTGCATATTTAGTCTGCAGAAAAGAAGAGTGAGGGGGGATTTGATAGCAGCCTTCAACTACCTGAAGGGGAGTTCCAAAGAGGATGGATCTAGGCTGTTCTCAGTGACGATAGATGACAGAACAAGAAGCAATGGTCTCAAGTTGCAGTGGGGAAGGTCTAGGTTGGATATTAGAAAACACTATTTCACTAGCAGGGTGGTGAAGCACTGGAATGGGTTACCTAGGGAGGTGGTGGAATCTCCATCCTTAGAGGTTTTTAAGGCCTGGCTTGACAAAGTCCTTGCTGGGATGATTTAGTTGGTGTTAGTCCTGCTTTAAGCAGGTGGCTGTACTAGATGATCTCCTGAGGTCTCTTCCAACTCTAATCTACTGTGATTCTATGAGTCTATGACCAGGCTTCCTTTGAAATCCCATGCTCCCCACAAAACCAACCCCCCAAAATCCCATCTCAAACACACACAGAAGGGATGGGCAACCTTTGGCACGTGGCCGGAAATCCGCTGGCCAGCACATCCCTCAGCCTGCACCGCTTCCCGCAGCCCCCATTGGGCTGGAATGGCGAATCGCGGCCAGGGGGAGCGTCAATCGGCCGAACCTGTGGATGCTGCAGGTAAACAAACCATCCAAGCCCACCAGCAGATTTCCCTGATGGGCCACGTGTCAAAGGTTGCTGACCCCTGACATACAGCATGGGGAGATACGACAATAATGATAGCCTAGCTGGCTAAAAGACTGAAAAAAACCCTCTCATCAAAACTTCAGCATTACCAGCTCTGGACTCAGTCTAGCATTCCTGGCTTCTTGTGGATCCTCTGGTATCTTCAAGGTTTCTGGGTGATCCTTAAGCCTCATTCAGTAAAAGTGGAGAGGACTGCCATAGTTTTCCATTGAGATATATGATTAACTGCCCAAGAGCTGCATTCCATAGCCTTTTCCACAAGGGGGGTTGATTCAGAGCAATGAATGCAAATGATGTGCATAGCAGCCAATCAGAGAATTTTCAGATATGACGGCTACCTGGCTTATTAGAATATACTTGTGAACTACCTTAGAAGAACAGCACTGGGGCAACAACTGGGACCAAACACAACCACCGAAATGTCTAAGAAAACAATGGGCCTGATTCCCCACTGCCTTACACTTGTGCAGTCATTTACACCTGGGCAAAAGTGGCCATTAAATGCTAGTAAATCACCCACTGCTCAATTTTTCATGACATTGTGTTGGGTGATAGCACAGTGTTATTGCCAGTCCAAATGTCTACAGGGCATGCTCCCCTCAGCTTACTTCACCTTATCATTAGAAGTCACAAAACATCATGTTCCGCAATCCCATCGTGACTCTGCCATGGTCTCTCACAATCCTACTTTTCCACTTCCCCTTTTTCTTGGCCTTCCTTTAAAAAAATCACTGTGGAGCAGGTCATTCTGTCATGTATCTGTGTTACACTTGAGTCTATAAATTCTGTTTGCCTTCTTTAACCACTTAAGACAAGCAATGATGCAACAGGATTATTTTCTAATGAGAGGTCAAACCACTTCACTTCTTTGCAATTCTTCTACTGAAATGCCAGGGCGTGCCTTCTCTAACCACGGGAGACAAGCAATGATGCAAAGGGATTGTTTCCTAATGAGAGCTTAAACCATTTCAGTCCTGTTGCATCTCTTCTGCTCAAATGCCAGGGCGTGCTACCTCTACATATTCATAAAGATAGATTAAGAAATTTCTTAATTTTCAATGCAGCCAGGGATTTAACTAGAACCAGCCTCTCTCTCTCTCTTTCTCTTTTGTGCAGAGCAAATGGGAAGGATCTCACAGACCATTAAGCAGGCAGTTCAAGTCATAAAGTGCAGCACTGAAGCACTCTCACTCTGGAGGAGCGGTGGGTTTAATTTGCCACTGATGTGCTTACAAAACTAAAGGCTTGGCAAAGCTTTTACTTAGGCATCTCTCAGTTCATACAGACTGGTAAAATTACTTCAGGGAACAGAGCACTGAATGTTGTTGGGTTTTTTTAAGTAATGTTGTCGTTGCCAATCTTTAGCCTTTTTGGAAATTAGCTTAGCAGCAAACTCCTCAATCAATATAAAAGCCATAAACCACTCAACAGCAGGCATGTTGTAACCTGTAAGCTTTAGTCTTACGTCCAAGTTAAGTCTCCATAGCCACGAATAGTGGACTAGATCCTCAGCTACTGTAAATTGGCATAACTCCATCAAAGTCAATTTAGCACTGTCAGTTTATACTGGCTAAGGATTTGGCACAATATTTTTCACGAAGATATTTTCAATTAGTTAAAAAAGGATTTGATAATACACTGAAAGTCTTTTATGAATCAGTGACTTTTGAGGGTTTTTTTTAATTCAGTAATATCCAAGGAAATTTATATACATGTTAGTTTGAGTATAAATTGTCCAGCTTTCATTTTTCATGATTTTTTCCATTGAAATTTCACTTTTTGAAGAAAAAATGTGAATTTAAGTTTTGTAGGGGGTGGAGGTGAGGGGTTTGATACTCTTACAATTCTGGTCAGAATTTTTCAAAAAACATTTTGATCAACTTTTACATTTAAAAAATCTTTTACATTTTTAAAAAATCAGTGTCAAATTTTGGGGGGAAAATCAGGTTTTTTTAAAACAGGTTTACAGCCAACTCTAATACACACTTTGAAATTGATTTGAGATACAAAATGTAAAGTGGTGATGGTACATATTATCCTCTGATGTTCCTTAATCCTGGAATCGAGCTGTGTGAGACAACCCTGACCCTTATGCAGAATCTCAATGAAGTTAACAGGGCTCCATTGAATTATAGGTGTGAGGACCTCAATCTTGGCTAACACCAAGTAGTGAACCAGCTAAAAAGTACTTCCACAGCTAAAAAGTGCCAGTCCCTGTAGTTTGAGCCAAACAGGCAAGTTCTCTAGCTGTGGAACCGCTGTAGATCAGGCACAGAGGTGAATACTCATTGACCAGTGGGTTATTTGGGGACCAAATGGGAAGATCAGGGCCTAAACTAAGGACAATAACACTGGAGTGGTTGGGTTGCATTGGTGCAGCTGTAAGAAGAAATTGGCAAAATGAATCTATGGCATATAAAGAAATCTGGCCATCTCAGCAATAATAATCTAGTTATCATTACTTTGTGAGGCACATATCTCATTTTGGGGAATACAGAATAATTATATTATACAGGAATTACTGTTATGTATAGATTAGCCAGCAATATTGTAGGTGCTTTACAGAAGATAGATAAAGAATTGCTATGATTCCTGTCCCAAAGCGTTAGAAATCTCATTTTAGGCATGGTACAATGAGTGAATGTAATACACAATAGAGAGGCGATGGAATAAGGAAAGACAAAGGTTACAGTGATATATTGTACATTTGCCTACTATTGCTGAGTTTAAAATATTACACTCATACTATACGGGTTTACCACAGGAGATGTCAAAGTGCCACAGAATCCTACTAATAATGTTAGGTTACTGTTGTGTCTTTGCTTTTAGAGTATGAGGAAACTACACGGACATAGCTATGTTTGAAATACCTGTGACTACTAACTATATACAAACATATAAGGCCTAGGAATATAATTGTATACACTATTGCTCTTCTAAGATCTAGTGGCTTCTGCAACAGAAGACAGAGTGGCCAGGTAGAGAGCTCCTAAACTATTCAAATGGATAAAACCCAACATCTATACAAATACAAAATCTAGTTTAACATACTAAGAAGACCCAGACTCCAGTTATGCACTGAGTACTGTACTAGTGGTCCCCATGCCTGTGCAGAGACCCACTGAGGCCAGACAGATTCTACATGGAGCTCCACTGACTAACACCAGCTGCAGATTCGCATTGCTGTGAATGAAACTACAGCTTTCCTTCATTTTATGCATGCATGGAGAAAGCGGTTTGCTGCTAACATAAAAAAAAATCAAACCTTATAAGGATGGCCTGAAAAAAGTTGGTTTGAAAAAAATATTTTTATACAGGTTTATAGATGATGAATGAGAATGACAGAAATAATAAATGAGGACATTAGATCTTTTGAAGATATTTAATTTTTTTTGCATACAGCGGCTCACTGCTGTGATGCTGTCTGTATGCAGTATAATTTTAGCTTGGCTATGTGACAACTTGGGAATGCAATATGCTCATGCTTTGCACAAATGACTATATAATGTTTCATTAAGGACTGCAAATACCCATCAACCTAATCACAAAAATGCTGTTTCAGTGGGTTTAGGCCTTTTAAATCTGGGCTATGATGACAGGGATGAATGTGGCTTTATTGTGTTAACAGTTGCCATTGCTATAACACTGAGAAAAAGAATGCATTTCTTCACACATCTTCTTTCACCATCAGCTTTCCGGTCTACTTTGGAAATCGTGTTTGCCAGAGATCACAGGGCACTAAGGGAAGCAGAGGATAAGTTAGACATTTGACATGCTCTAAGGACTGAGGAGGCCCCTGAGCAGCTCTAGACTATGGGGAGCACAAAGGTGGATTACACACGTTTTTGCTTCTGGCTCAAGTACGGGAGTGAGGGTAACAGAGTCAGACCCAGACTCTACGAACCAGTGGAAAGACCTGGCCTATTAATGGAGTTGCCTGTCTAGAGGCTGTTCTGCAAACCACAGCATCTGAGACTTGTATTAGAACCTTCAAATGCCACCCGCACTAGCTCTGACAGGGGAATCTTTCCTTCTGGCTGAACTAACCAGCTTTACTCAGCAGAAAGTCCTCTTGCATCAATACCTTCCCTTTCAAAGTCTGCCTTCCAGAGTCAGTACAACCCTCCCTGCCAGTTTCTGTGTTTGCCAGCTTATACAGTAGACAGTTAATGGGAGTCTTCCATCTTGCTATGCAATAAATTCCTCATTAAACACATTTGCACACAACATTAAGTTATTTCTCCCTTCCAGCAATCTCTTCTGCACTCTTTAGTTATGATTTGCTGTTGTTTGGTGTGGAAGATTCTAGCTTTTCAGCTTTGTTTCTTCACTTTTCTTGGTGTAGACAATGAATATAAAATGGGGGCGGGGAGGGGGTCTCATATGTTTCCTGTTTTAATTTCCCTTCTCACCAAGTAGCCTTTAACTAAAAGCTGTACTTTCAATATTTTCTTCATCACGTTCCTTCTTTTTTATAGACAATGGAATACATTGAACTTTAGTTTCACTTTGGCTCAAGATCAATATTTCGAGTACATTCATATCTTTGATATATAGCATTTAGCTGGCAGAGAGTATAAGAAGCAATATATTATTTTCCTCTAAAGAAGAATGGGAATCTGATCTGGAGATTACCCACTAAGCGGTTGTGAGGATTTATTTGAATTCCCCTAAGAACCTGTTAGTATATAATTTGTTGCTTAGGATTTATTACCTCCCCGAGAGATTTCATTCAATGTGTAAGAACATTTCCCTGACATACCCAAGATGTGTGGTTCTGGATGGGTTTTCTTGTCTATATGATGTTGAGCTGACCAAGCTGCTATTTGGGAGCTTTGTTTGCGGGGGGAGTTGCTTTTTGTTTCATTGGACTTTGCATTACTTGTCTCCATCAGCTCTTTCAAAGTAAGAGCAATACGCCATATCCCTTGGCTTTGATTGAAATACCATTACAGATTTATCTTCGTTAAAAATGCAGCTGAACACACTGATAATGTTATTTGCTGTCACAAATCTCTGAACTTGGTTCTCATTGAATGATAAAATTCCACAGTGAGTTCACAGGTCACTTTGTACTTGTAGAAATCATCTTGATTCTATTTTCTTATCTATTGCATTGTTTCTCTTTGCCACATTTACCTTTATACATTGGGATGGTCCCTTTAAAACTGGATGTTTGGGGGATTATGGATATTCTGTTGAGTTACTGTTTGTGAATGTACTTTGAAGCTGTAAAGATCTATATATCCAGTACTGCCTGTTACCTTAGGGTAACCAGCACGTCGGAGCCATATTTTGGTTCATCGATGCCCGCTGACTTCTCATTTACTTCAGTGGATGTTGAATCAAAACCTTATTGGGCACTAGATTACTTAAAATACTGTAGTGGAGAAACTTCTGGCAGAGGAATAGAGAGCCAGGAAATACCATGGCGGCCAAGTAACTGCCTCTGAGCTAAGATGGACTTGGAAGATGACAAACAGGCAAGGGGTACTGCCTCTGAACCGTGTAGATTCTCGGGATTCCTGGGAAAGACAAGGCCCATGCCGCAAACTCAAAGCTCTCTCCATGCTGCTCTGCTGCGTCTCCCTCCGCCACTAAAACAGCTTTTTCAGGAAACTACTGGTGAGCTGGAATTTGGGACATGGAGGATGAATTCTTTGCAAAAATTTACTAAAATTGAGTTGTAAGATGGCTAGTTAAAGAAACGTTTCAAAAGAACATACAGGAACAACAATTAAGAGAGTGCGAGACTACAAAATGGCTGCTTCTGCAAAAGGAAGACAAAGTACAATATGATTTAGCATCAGCAGCCCTCACAACGTGGGATTTAGGACGGGAAAGAGTTTTAGATTACGGCTCAGATCATAATGGCGAAGGAAATTTACCTCATATCCATGATCTGGGTACAGCACTTGGAGAGTGAGAGTTTCAGTTTTAATGGGCAATGTCCAGCTAATAAGATTCACATCCAGAAGCCAGTTGGAAAGGTGCATGGAAGGTGGGTGAGTCGCATCATTTTTTATTTTGCAAATTGGGGAATCCTCTGCTACCACTCACCACTTTGATCCCACAGGTTCTGAACCAAGCACAGGAAGAGAAACAGAATAAGAGATTGGGAGAGTAAGAGCTGGCTTTCTACGTTGGTAGACACATTATTATTCAATTTAGTGACTCCTAGGAATCCAGTCAAAGGTGATTTAAGCCTATCCACCTGGCTTCCACAATTCCACATTTGCGATGGTAGGGATAAGTGGCTAAAGGATATAAGTCTTTCTCCGCAATCACAATTTTACTGGGATTTGGGAGAGCTAACATTAAAATAATTTTTAAAAATAGCTTCCATTTGGATGATGTGGTTGAGGCTCTGGATAGATTGAAAGCTGTAATTTCTGTAATGTATTCATTTCCTAGTGTTTTGCATTTTAAAAAGTTTATCCACATCATCCTTCAAACTAGCCGGAGGTTCAGTTATAGCAGGGTTATCTAAATTGAGAGAATTAAAATGATTCCTTTGTGAGTCTTAACTCTAAAGACCTACAGTTCCCAAATATGAACACATTTAAAGGATCAACATTTTGCTAAATTATTTAAACTCCTTAGAGGATCATAATATACAAATATGAATATTAAAACTATTTTTTTCTATTCATTCAGATTAGTTGTAAGAGCTGGAAACACTGTGTTATAATTGATCCCTGGTCATGGACACTGTTTACACCCATTTTGGGGTTGCATGTTACATATGAAAGTGCTATGGAACTAAATCTAAGATCTTGCGAAAAACACAGGCCTCAACCTCTTGAGCCAAGGGGCATCTCCCTTAGCTAGCAGTAATTGTATGCCTCTTTTTGTTTCTGGTCACGAGTGGGCACATATAGACACATGTTAATAATGGAATCATAGTGTAGCTCACTATTCTAAGTTGTTGCTATTATGAAGGTTATAACAGCTCTCCTTCCCCAGCCTCTTTAATTTCTATTCCCTGCATTTACTACTGAACAATTAATCACAGTTTTAGCTCCTACATTCCTTCACCCCAAAAAAAGAAGAGATAAATGACAATTAACCTGACTGCATGTTAACCCTTACCAAGGAGCCCCTGGTGCAATGGAGTTCAGTTGCTATTTTAGGAACTGAATTCAGCATCCTTTCTAACAAATGGGGTTCCACTGGGATTTACACAAGTGCTGCTAAAGCAAATCCTGGAGATGCAGTATCTATGTTTGGAATAAGATGAGGGTAGCAAAGAGCTGCTACAAAATACTGCATCACCAGTCTTTGGACTGCTGCTGTGACTTGTTTACTTCAAGGTAGGGTAGAAAATCTCTCTCTCAAGACTTCCAGTGTACTATAATAGCACTGCTCAGACTAAGCACATTACTATTCAGCAATATGATAGACTGCCCTCTAATGGTTAAAGGCCTGAAAGCTGATAACAGCAAGTAATTCCACTACTACAAGCTATTCGAGCTGAAGTGGCAGGACTACAACTTTGGGCTCCCCATTCAAGTCCCAGGTGCGACAGCTATTTAAGGAATAACAGGACATGCATGAGATAAAAAGTAGCGATCTGCTGTAAGGTGACTCACACAATGAGGTGTTACTGCGAGGCTTCTAAGGCCTGGTCCACACTAGGACTTTAATTCGAATTTAGCAGCGTTAATTCGAATTAGCCGTGCACCCGTCCACACCAGGAAGCTAATTAATTCGACCTAGAGGGCTCTTTAGTTCGAATTCTGTACTCCTCCCCGACGAGGGGAGTAGCGCTAAACTCGACATGGCCATGTCGAATTAGGCTAGGTGTGGATGCAAATCGACCTTAGTAGCTCCAGGAGCTATCTCACAGTGCACCACGCTGTTGACGCTCTGGACAGCAGTCCGAGCTTGGATGCTCTGACCAGCCACACAGGAAAAGCCCCGTGGAAATTTGAATTCCTTTTCCTGTCTGGCCAGTTTGAATCTCATTTCCTGTGTGGACGTCGTGGCGAGCTCAGCAGCACTGGCAGTGATGCAGAGCTCTCCAGCAGAGGGGTCCATGCAATCTCAGACTAGAAAGAGGCCCCAGCATGGACTGACCAGGAAGTCTTGGATCTGATCGCTGTGTGGGGCGAGCAGTCTGTGCTTTCAGAGCTGTGCTCCAACAAACGGAATGCAAAGACCTACGAGAAGGTCTCCAAAGCCATGGCACTCAGAAGATACAGCCGGGATACAACACAGTGCCGCGTGAAAGTCAAGGAGCTGAGACAATGCTACCAAAAACTCAGAGCGGCAAACGGACGCTCCGGAGCCCAGCCCCAGACATGCCGGTTCTACGAGGCACTGCATGCCATTCTCGGTGGGTCTGCCACCACTGCCCCACCAGTGTGCGTGGACTCTGAGGATGGGATACTGTCAACGGACTGTTCCTCGGAGATGTTCGCGGACGGGGAAGATGAGGAGGACGAGGCAGTCGACAGCGCTTACAACGCTGATTTCCCTGACAGCCAGGATCTCTTCATCACCCTCACTGAGATCCCCTACCAACCCTCCCCAGCCATTACCCCGAACCCTGAATCAGGGGAAGGCTCAGTCGGTAAGTGCTTTAAACATGCAAACTTTTTTTCTAACAGAACAGGAATATTAACTATGCGAAAAGAAGGTCAATATATATGGGGATGGAACAGAAATCCTCTTGGGAGATTTCCGAGAAGCTCTCCTGCAGGTAATCGAAAAGCCTCCGCATGAGGTTCCGGGGGAGAGCTGCCTTATTGGGTGCTCCGTGGTAGCACACTTTGCCGCGCCAGGCTATCATCAGGTACTCCAGGAGCATTGCCTCCACGAGCATGGCCGCATAGGCCCCTGGTTTGTGCTGGCTTTCACGCAGCATGCGCTCTCTATCTGCCTCAGTGACCCTCCTCAGGATGATCTCGCTCGGAGACTCCTGCATTTAATTACAGTAATTTGTGTACTATTAGTATTGGGAGTGCTTCACTGTTCCTTTGCATAACAATGAGCATCACTTTACAGCCACGTGGTGGAGGCTGCAGAGTGGCATCATACAGCGATCTTTCCCAGGGAACAGACACGAGGGGGTGCAACAGGGGCAGAGTTTATGCTTTCAGGATTGCCTGTAGCAAGAGGACAGTGGTATACATTGACTTTTAAGCAGCCAAAAGTTTTTGGCTTACCATGCCTGGCTGCTCCACGGATTCTGCTGTCCCGCCCCGCTTGTCTGGTCTGCAGTGCAATCCCCCAGGCAATGAAAGCGAATTCCGAAAATTCGAACTTTCCCTGAGTGAGTGCTGTGCATGGTCTTGTTCACAGAGACTGACTAGACTATGTTTCCTCTTTGCAGAAATGTATCTTTATAAGGAAGTCAATCCCTTTTTCCCATCACACAGCTGCACCTGTATCCCGACCTGCTCCAGCATGCCCCTCAGAGAGGCTGGCGCAGATTAGGCGGCGCAAGAAAAAGACACGGGACGAGATGTTCGCAGAACTTATGGGCTGCTCCCGAGCCGAGGCAGAACCTTTCTCAGCAGCAGTGCTCACACAGTGAACGGGAGGACAGATGGCGTCTGGAGGACCAGCAGGCGACTCAAACGCTGCTTGGACTAATGAGGGAGCAAACGGACACGCTCTGGCGCCTTGTGGATGTTCTCCAGGACCGCAGGCAGGAGGACAGAGCCCCCCTGCAGTGTATCTGCAACCGCTCTCCCCCGCCACAAAGTCCCATGCCCCCCTCACCCAAAATAACAAGAAGGAGGTGCGCCAGGGGCCGTGAAAACTGTCACTCCACCCCAGCAGAGTGCTCAAGTACCAAAAAGCTCTCATTCGCTAAATTTTAAGAAGTCCTTCCCTTCCTGGATCACCCAAGCCCAAATCCCAGTTTCGTTCCCTCACTGTGTAGTTGATTATTAAAAATAGTTTGCTGTTCATTACTGTTTCCGTCATGTTTCTTTACAGAAGACTTTGTGTGAAGGGGGGGAGGGGTTTGGTAATTGCATAGGACGGTCACCATTACCTGGATACATACACGGGGGCAGGATCTACAGCAGGTCACACACACATAGTGCAGTCACTAGGCACCCTGCTCAGTCTGGGAGGTGTTTTTCATGTTCTGTGCATAGGCGGAAGGTGCCCTGCTCCAGCTATATTTGGAGCTGGGTCTCTCCCCCGCTCCTGCCTGGATCGGGCCCTGGCCCCCACGGGTCTCCCCCCCGCCGTGCTCCGTACCTGCCTGACAGTAGAGCGGCTCCCCGCAGAAATGCTGTCTGGTGCCCCAGGGTCCTAGCGCCTGCCATACACAAATGGCAAGGCAGGCTGCCCTTACCCTGCCCTTCCACCATAGCCCTGAGACTCTCCAATGCCCCAAACCCTCAGCCCCAGCCAGAGCCCTCATCCCCCTACACCTCCTCCCCCTTCCCACACACCCCTCACCCCTTCCTACGCCCCCACCCCCAGCCCAGAGCCTGAACCCCTCACCCCTTCCTTCACACCCACCTGTAAACGTCCTGCCCACAGTCCTCCCCCGCCACAAGGCCACATAGCCCCCGCACACAGAGTGTGCGAAAAGGAGGGATGGCAATCTCTGTTGAAACAACCAGTCCGGCAGTGCAGACCGCTCTAGGGGCAGGAGCCTGTCATTCCTCGAGTGTAGAAGCGGTCTGTACATCACTGCACATCCTACCCACCAAAGTCTGCGTCCCTGTTTCAACCCTTTAACGCGAATTCATTAGTAAAGAAAATGTTGCTAATTAAAAATATTCCATTAACTTTATTTTTAAACATGTGTTGGAAGGGGGGAAACATGGTGAACGGGATATGTCACCGCAGAAGAAAGTCAACAGTAACTGAAGCAGGGGCAGGGGCAGGTTCAGCTTCTCTGTAAAGAAACTGAACAGTCACAGGTTACCCCGCTCGCTGAGGAACCTAGCTTTCAAAGCCTCCCGGATGCACAGCGCTTCCCGCTGGGATATTCTTTCGGCACGGGTGTCTGGCTGAGCGTAATCAGCAGCCAGGCGATTTGCCTCAACCTCCCATCCCACCATAAAGGTCTCCCCCTTGCTCTCACAGAGATTGTGGAGCACACAGCAAGCAGCAATAACAATGGGGATATTGCTTTCGCTGAGATCCGAGCGAGTCAATAAGCTTCGCCATCTCCCCTTGAGATGTCCGAAAGCACACTCCACCACCATTCTGCACTTGCTCAGCCGGTAGTTGAAGAGCTCCTTGTCACTGTCCAAGGCTCCTGTATAGGGCTTCATGAGCCAGGGCATTAGCGGGTAGGCTGGGTCCCCAAGGATCACTATAGGCATCTCCACATCCCCAACACTTATTTTGTGGTCCGGGAAGAAACTACCTTCCTGCAGGCATCTAAACAGACCAGAGTTCCCGAAAACACACGCGTCATGAACCTTGCCTGGCCACCCGACGTTGATGTTAGTAAAACGTCCCCTATGGTCCACCACTGCTTGCAGCACCATTGAAAAGTAGCCCTTTCGGTTAATATACTGGCTGGCCTGGTGGTCCGGTCCCAGGATAGGGATGTGAGTCCCATCTATAGCCCCACCGCAGTTTGGGAATCCCATCGCGGCGAAGCCATCTATGATGACCTGAACGTTTCCCAGGGTCACTACCTTTGAGAGCAGTAGCTCAACGATTGCGTTGGCTACTTGCATCACAGCAATCCCCACGGTAGATTTGCCCACGCCAAAGTGGTTCGCTACTGACCGGTAGCTGTCTGGCGTTGAAAGTTTCCAGAGGGCTATGGCCACTCGCTTCTGCACAGTCAGGGCTGCTCGCATCCGGGTGTCCTTGCGCTTCAGGGCAGGGGACAGCAAGTCACAGAGTTCAAGGAAAGTGCCCTTACGCATCCTGAAGTTTCGCAGCCACTGTGATTCATCCCAGACCTGCAGCACTATGCGGTCCCACCAGTCCGTGCTTGTTTCCCGGGCCCAGAATCGCCGTCCCATAGCATGAACATGACCCATTGCCACCATGATCTCCACGGCATGGCGTACCGTGCTTTGTGAGAGGTCTGTGCCACTCTGACACTTCATGTCCTCACTGCGCTGCCGGAGCCTCCTCGCCCGATTTCTCAGCATCTGACTGTTGAAGAGGTGGACGATAAGGTGCGAGGAGTTGACAACGGCCATAAGTGCAGCGATGATCGCAGCGGGCTCCATGATCGCAGTGGAGTGCTGTGGCATCCACACTGTCACTAACAGGAAAAGTGCGCAAACTGATTTCCCGCCGGCGGGAGTGACGGTTGAATGCTGACAGTTACCCAAGACCACCCTCGACACAGTTTTCCCACCAGCATGCATTGGGGGGAAATCCCAGAATTCCAATGGGCAGCGGGGAGTGCGGGAACTGTGGGATAGCTTCCCACAGTGCACCACTTCCAATTTCGACGCTTGCCCCGTTAGTGTGGAGTCACAAAGTCGAATTAGTGTCCTTACTGTGGACACACAAATTCGACTTTGTAAGGTCGATTCTACAAATTCGACTTAAGTTGATTCGAACTACTCTTGTAGTGTAGACATACCCTAACATGCTGCAACTTTGTAAAAGAACTGCAGATCATGGACAGCTGCATGATTGGCTCCTCTGTAATTAAAGTCAGGACATACAGCTAATGCTGCTCAGCCTGTTTTAAAAAGACCAGCCAGATTTTTAAATATTCTATATCTAACTGATACCTGCAAAATATGTGCATACACCTTGTGACGGGTCCCCGTGGGGTGCAAACTGGAACTGGGGTACTGCTGAGACCTCTGTCTCACTAGCCTGGACTCCCTCTCACACTGTGCTGCTGTGACAAGCTGCAGACCACTCCCAACCCTACACTTACACAGACCTTTACACAGGCAGGGACACACCCAGCTGCAGTTACATGAATGCTTATGCTAAGTCACTCAAGAACTTCACCCCTTCTTGTCAACTATTGGGAATGGGCCACATCCACCCTAATTGAATCGGCCTCGTTAGCACTGACCCCCCACACACACTTGGTAAGGCAACTCCCGTCTTTTCATGGCTGTATACTTATACCTGCTTTCTGTATTTTTCACTCCATGCATCTGATGAAGTGGGTTTTAGCCTACGAAAACTTATGCCCAAATAAATTTGTTAATCTCTAAGGTGCCACAAGGACTCCTCGTTTTTGCTGATACAAACTAATACAGCTACCACTCTGAAACCTGACAATAGACTGAGGCTTCAGCCAAAATACCCTGAGCTCCCCAGCCTAGGACCTCAGAGCTGTACTGATCTGCCCTGGTCAAAAGCCTGACCAGTATATGAGTTATTACCTAGTCCACCACTTCTACAAAGGAAAGTGGACATGCATTAACTCTTGTTCCTGAGCTGAGATTTTCCCCCAAGCACTTCACTCAAACCACACTGTTTTAAGTAAAATATAAAACAGATTTATTAACTACAGAAAGATGGGTTTTAAGTGATTATAAGTGATAGCAAACAGATCAAAGTCATTACTTAGCAAATAAACAAAAACACAATCTAAGCCTAATATACAAGATAGGATTTGAATTAACCAGTGTTTCACCCTGTTAGATAGCATAAACAGTCCACCAAGGTTTCATAACCAGTCAGGCTTCCTTTTTTCCTGCCTGGAACCAGCAGTTCCCCCAGTTCAGTCTTCGTTCCTCAGGTGTTTCCATGTGTTGGCTTGTGTGGGGAGTGAGGCCACTTGGTAATGTCACTTCCCCTTTTAATAGCTTACTTCATATAATGGGAACCCCTTTGTTTCAAGCCAAGTTCCCAGCCCAGTTTGTAGAAAAATACAGGTACCAAAATGGAGTTCAGTATCATGTGATCTAGTCATATGCCCTTGCATACTTCGATGAGTGATGGCAACCATTATCCATAGGCTGACCGAAGCGTCCCCAGGACAGTTCATCAGGTGAAGATAAGCTTTCCCCATGGTCCATTGTCATTGTTGATAGGCCATTCAATTTCAATAGAATCATAGAATCACAGAATATTAGGGTTGGAAGAGACCTCAGGAGGTCATCTAGTCCAATCCCCTGCTCAAAGTAGGACCAACACCAACTAAATCATCCCAGCCAAAGCTTTGTCAAACTAGGCCTTAAAACCCTCTAAGGATGGAGATTCTACCACCTCCCTAGGTAACCCATTCCAGTGCTTCACCACCCTCCTAGTGAAATAGTGTTTCCTAATATCCAACCTAGGCCTTCCCCACTGCAACTTGAGACCATTGCTTCTTGTTCTGTCATCTGCCACCACTGAGAACAGCCTAGCTCCATCCTCTTTGGAACCCCCCTACAGGTAACTGAAGGCTGCTATCAAATCCCCCCTCATTCTTCTCTTCTGCAGACTAAATAAGCCCAGTTCCCTCAGCCTCTCCTCGTAAATCATGTGCCCCAGCCCCCTAATCATTTTTTTGCCCTCCACTGGACTCTTTCCAATTTGTCCACATCCCTTCTGTAGTGGAGGGACCAAAACTGGGTGCAATACTCCAGGTGTAGCCTCACCAGTGCCGAATAGAGGGGAATAATCACTTCCCTGGATCTGCTGGCAATGCTCCTACTAATACAGCCCAAATTGCCATTGGCCTTCCTGGCAATGAGGGCACACTGCTGACTCATATCCAGCTTCTCGTCCACTGTAATCCCCAGGGCCTTTTCTGCAGAACTGCTGCTTAACCAGTCAGTCCCCAGCCTGTAGTGGTGCATGGGATTCTTCCTTCCTAAGTGCAGAGCTCTGCACTTGTCCTTTTTGAACCTCATCAGATTTCTTTTGGCCCAATCCTCCAATTTGTCTAGGTCACTCTGGACCCTATCCCTACCCTCCAGCTTATCTACCTCTCCCCCAAGTTTAGTGTCATCTGTGAACTTGCTGAGAGTGCAATTAATCCCATCATCTAGATCATTAATAAAGATGTTGAACAAAACCGGCCTCAGGACCGACCCGTGGGGAACTCTGCTTGATACCAGCTGCCAACTAGACATCAAGCCATTGATCGCTACCAGGAGAGCCTAACAATCTAGCCAGCTACCTATCCACCTTATAGTCCATTCATCCAATCCATACTTTTTTAACTTGCTGGCAAGAATACTGTGGGAGACGGTATCAAAAGCTTTGCTAAAGTCAAGATCTATCACATCCACCACTTTCCCTATATCCACAGAGCCAGTTATCTCATCATACAAGGCAATCAGGTTGGTCAGGCACGACTTGCCCTTGGTAAATCCATGTTGACTGTTCCTGATCACCTTCCTCTCCTCCAAGTGCTTCAAAATAGATTCCTTGACGACCTACTCCATGATTTTGCCAGGGACTGAAGTGAGGCTGAAGTGAATAGGCCATTCACAGTCTTACTACTTACTAGCTTTTGTTTACAAACATTTATTGAAGAGTATTTTAAATGCTGTTTAAAATGCTTCCTTGTTTGTAATAAATGTAAATATTCGTATGCTATGCAATTCTGTGGTATTCTGTCCTTGACTGTGACTATGAGCTAGTGATAAGATTTTAATGCTGGTTTTAAAACTAGTGGCCCTAGGCCGGTGTAATACTTTTTGAAAAGACCAAACACTGGCCTGTGTTTCACCAAAGAATTAAGTGGAAGTGCAGAAAGAGAAGTATAATAATAATATACATAATTTGCCATGATATCCCAGTTGCATGTACATATGGAAACAGGATTTTGCACTGAAATCAGCTTTAACAGCAAGGGTCACAGACAGTGACAACTACCATGACTGTATAATCAAAAAATCTGTCACAAAAATATAATTTGGGTCTGTTGCACTCAAGGGAACTCAATCTCATCAAAGATCATGAAATTTTACAGTGGTCTCCTATCCTGTGAAACCTTTTTGGTCTGCTTCAGAATTTTAGGGAAGCATCTTGGGGAAAGGAAATTAAACATGAATCATCTCACACCATACATACTGGCACAGGTTACTGAAGAAATCTGAATTCAGAATAAGTCAGTTTAAGGCAAGTAGTATTTTCCATCTTACCATCTTTTTTCAAAGCCAGTGCAGTAGTAAATTATAAGCACCGAAGAGTTCTAAGATCAGAAAAACTTTAAGATAACTATAATGGAATGACTGACAGGGGGAAACATGATACGTTCGCTATTGAAAAAAAAATTCAAGCTACACTTTTTACATTACCCTGCCTTAAATACAGCTGAAACTTTGAATCTCATTGTTAAGGTTGAAAATAAAGTGGGTTTTGAATATATTTAATAAATAGTTGACAGTTTGAAAATTTCAAGAGCCCTCTATTATTGCATTTCTGTTCCCCTTGTAGTTACTTATCAACTGTGATCAAATCACCCCTTAACCTTCTCTTTGATAAGCTAAACAGATTGAGCTCCTTGAGTCTATCACTATAAGGCATGTTTTCCAATTCTTTAATCAGTCTCGTGGCTCTTCTCTGAAGCCACTCCAATTTTTCAAAGCAGCAAAGAGTCCTGTGGCACCTTATAGACTAACAGACGTATTGGAGCATGAGCTTTCGTGGGTGAATACGTCTGTTAGTCTATAAGGCGCCACAGGACTCTTTGCTGTTTTTACAAATCCAGACTAACACGGCTACCCCTCTGATACTTGACTCCAATTTTTCAGCATCCTTCTTGATGTGTGGATACTGATTTTTTTTAAAATCCTGAGCACCAAGCAGCTCCAACTCACCTCAGTCAGAGTTCCCAGGTACTCAGCATTTGTGAACAATCAAACCATTTGTTCAGGACCGCACATGGTGACTTAGGAGACTAACGTTAAGCTCCATTTTTGATCAAACTTGGTCTAATACATTCAATTCAATGTATTATTTAAATAATTATAATAAACAGGGGATAACATTTTCAAAAGTGCCTACATGACTTAGGTCCTAAATCCCATTGGAAAAATCCCATTTTCTATGCTCCTAAATCCCACTGACTTTCAATGACAGTTAAATGTCTAATGTGTTTAGGAGCTTTTAAAAATCTCACTAAGCACATATTTGCATCTGTAGGTGCTTTAACACCTGTGAAAATCTGAAGTCAAATAAAAAAACCAGAATTTAAAATCTTTGGCTGTAGGTGATGGTTGGTAACTCAAGGCGTTGTATTTAAGCAGGGTTCTTCATATGTATTCTCTGGAATATATGTGGAGCAAAATCACTTTATGACCTCTGTTTCTTTCAAAAGACTTTTCCTGGACTGGCAATTTAGAAGATATCACAGTCGCAAAATGAGAGAGACCATGGAGTATGACTTTGTGGCCAGTAGTTACTATGCCTGCTAAAGTCTACTTCTGCTAATTGCTGTCGCTTCCAGTGCTTTGTACCAGATTATAGAGAAAAAGCATTCTCTCTAGAGAGCTTCAAATGCTCTTAAACTGTTTGTTTTATAGTCAATGTCAAAATAATTAGTTTCTTAAAGTCTTTGGTGACATCACGTATAGCGAGGGGAAAAAGTGATCACAGTCAAGAAACAGTCCCTTGGAAAAATATCACGCAACATTTCTTCAGTATAATGCATTGTCTATTATGTCAGCTACTCAAATTTCATTAAAGCTAATTCTGTCTCCTGTAAAGGTTTATACAGCACTATGGCATAGCCAATGGTTACAAGAAAAGCAGCTGACAAAACTATTTAACTAGAACATACTGTGCAGCTACCAGAACTGCCATTAAATGTTCACAATATTTCTTTGTCAACATCACTGCTCTTACCCACAATGATTGCTACTTTTTTGCCTGATAATCTTTACTGAACTGGTAAACTTCCAGCTTTTTTGGGGCACCAAGATCTGATTTCCTCTCTGACAATCTCTCAGCAATGCAATTATTGGATAGGCAATAAGCCAATGGGCGCTAAAATATCTGTGTATGTATGTGTGGCTATCTGGGGTGAAATTTTGGCCCACTGAAGTCAATCCAGTGGCAAAGCTGCCACTAATTTCAAGAAGGTCAGGATTTAACCTCTGATCTATGTATGACTATATGTAGAAACCCTATTCAAAGGCTCCAGAGGAGACAGAGCTCTGTACTTCCTTTGTTGGTAAAAAGGGAAAAATGTTGCCATAGAAAGGTTCATTTGTTAGGCTAACTACCCACAGTTCCTCTAGTGACACTTGGGAAGTCACCATAGCTATATTTGTATTAAGTATTTTGAGGGATAGTGGGCTCCCAGAGAGGCTCAAAGAGGGAAAGTGTTCTTATCTTATAGCAAAGAGTTCATTCAAGTAGTCACGATTCTGCTTGAGAATCCTGTGTGTTCTTAGCCCCCCTTCCATGAGGGATTTGTTGTGAGAATGTGCACAGGATAGTAACACAGCTGATTGGACACCAGTGGGCACCTGCACCTTATTAAAGATGAGTCACTAATCGGGGTTAGATGGTCACCTGGCAAGGCAAGGAGTTCACTTGGAACAGTAGACAGACCTGCACAGGCCATTCAGACTACTGCTACTTGCTGATCCAAGCTGAGTGGGATTTAGTGGATGGTGAGATAGTGCATTAGTATCGAATGCAGTTTCTAGCCCTACCAGTTCACAAGGTGTTTGATCATAAACCTCTCATGAATCCCAGACTGATTATTATGTGCATGGGCCTCAACCTTGGGTAGCTTTGGGGAAAATTCCACATTCTAGGGAAAGAAGGAAAAGTCTGGGTTGTTTACATTTTGCATCTTCAAGTATTTGAGTCCACAGTTTAGGCATCATAGTTGTCTGATTTGTGTGTGCGATAAGATTCTTAAATGTCACAGCACATAAGTGATACCTAGAAGTAGTTTCATCCACAACTGAAAGGAGGGCTCCTATCCATTCATTTAAGTTACAACACAGACATAATGCAATATTCCTGTATAGACTTAAATATATTTTTTTAAATAAAAAAATGCCTTGAAGTGTAAGGTGGGATAATTCTCTTATTCATCTACCAAGGACAATTGACAGTGGGATTAATCTTTCAAGAGAAAAAAACATTAAAAAAACAAGTGTGTGGAAAATGTATTGTATGATACTCACAAGGTTCAGATATGGGCATTTTCCAAACAATGAACAATAGTAGGGTTATCTTCAATTCTGTTTGGACCATTATGTCTTCTGAATATTTTGGGTCACATTCAAATATTGTGTAAGTAAATGCAGCTCCACTGGCTTCACTGGAGTTACCTCTCCTTCACCTAGGTCTGAATTTTGCTCTTTGAGATTTTTCCTCTAGGCTTCATTAGCTACAGCAGGAGTTCTCAAACTTTTGTACTGCAAGCCACTGAGTGCGACCCCCCCCCTTATAAATTAAAAATACTTTTTTATATATTTAACACCATTATAAATGCTGGAAGCAAAGTGGGGTTTGGGATGGAGGCTGACAGCTCATGACCCCCCACATAATAACCTTGTGAAACCCTCAGGGGTCCCGACTCCCAGTTTGAGAACCCCTGAGCTACAGCATGGTTCTGATTGCAAGGAATTCTACTGCCAGTAATCCTATCACTCTCCTTTTCAATGTCTGGGTGCCACTCCTTAAACTGGATGTATTGCTGCCAAGAGATAGGTGTGTAAGAGAATTTGTGTCTGTGCTGCTGAAAAAGAGGATGAACCTGAATATATCCAGGCTGTTTGAATTTTCCAGCGGGATTATGTGGAGCTAGATTTGGTTATTTAGTAGATTGAGCTCCTTCTTTAGAATATTCCTGTGGCCTATTGGAAGGTTCCTCCTCCCCACACATTTTTTTAAATGTACTGCATTGAATATAAGCCTTAAACTTGATCTCCATGGGACATCTCTGCACACTACCAATATCAGGAATACTTTTTTTTTAACTGTCCGTCACAATGACAAATCATATCTCTCCCCAGTGCATTTTTAAGTCACTCCTTTTTTCTTGTTATTCATAAATCCTTACTTGCTGGTAAGTCTTCTTGTGACACTTTATTAAGTGTCATTTTACAAGTCTGTTCTGATAATATAACCAGTATCTCTGAGTTCCTTCTATCTGCTATTTCTGTGATAGTAGAACAACCTTTCTAAAAGTAAATTAAACAGATTGGTAAAACACGTTTTTAAAGATTTCAGACAGACTCCAGTACTGTAAAAAATGACTGTGGGTGGAAGGTGGGGGCAGCAAAGAGGAATAACGCAGTCAAAGCACATTCCTCATATTCAGATACTATGTGTTGCAAATAAACTCTTTGTAAAGGTCAAGCATTCATTTTGGGTGTTGTGTAGATGGGGCTGAGGAAGCAGTGATGTGGATTTAGATAAGGTTTAAAGGGGGCATGGAATTTGGGTTTGAAGTAAAACAAGGGCTGGGATTTGTGTTTTTGTTGATAGAGCTGAAACTTTGAAAATGCCTATTCAGAGATGTTAACTGCAAGTGAACATGGACTGCAAAATAGGCTTCTTCAGCATTTGGATCCATAAACCGAAACTGTGGGGACAGGTTTAGATCTGGGGATTTAAATCCACTCCACATAGAACTAGGTTTGGAGTCAAGTTTTTTCTTTCAGACAGTTTCTGCCATCAAATTGTTACTTTCTATTTTAATCAGTGCTCTAAGATAACAGAGTTTAGCTGTAGCACTCAGAACAGTTAATGTAGCATGCTGAGACCACCAGGAAGAAACCACTGCTTCTCTTCTGGAAGATATAAATTGCCTGAAAAGTCAGTATCAGCAGGAAGTGTGGAATTGAAAAGATGAACATCTAAGAAGCATGTGCAGGAAAAGAGAGACAACTGGGAGAAGCTGGAGAGAGGAAAATGACCCAGAGGGAGGATCTTTTAGAAAACACCCTAAGGGAAACTGACAGCCTTCAAAGCAGAGGCCTTTGTGCCTATTCTAAAACAAAGTTTCACTGCTCAGTCTGGCACACTTCCTCAGTGGAAGTGTTCACAAAATATCAGCCATGGATTAGGATCATTCGTCTTGGTCAAAGTAAAGAGTTATTGGGAGGGGGGGAACAGGATGATTGAACAAACGCACTCCGGCCTATATGCATCTAACTCTTTTCCGCTTCCAAATAATCTTAGTTAAATCAGCCACATAGGCTCACTACTACATGTTGGCCTCTTGAAAAACTGAAGAAAGTTTGTATGAATTTTTGGCTTCCTAAAATTAATATATCTAACAAGCAAATCGTTGGCTGGACCCAAGTGTTGTATGAATTCCCTCACGTAGTTCCACCAGGAAGGTATATGATTTATAATAATATGCCAGTATTTCAGGCTGTGACCTCCAAGGACTGCCAGTCATGCAGTATCATGTGCCCACGGGACTCCTCAATTTTACAAAACTTCCCTGATACAAAATACATTCTGTAATGCCTTGCATGACTTGTAAAAAAAACCATGGAGCTAAGGATGCTATGAGTGCAGACTGTAGTAGTCAAAGTAGTAGCTGGAAGCAGGTCTTTGATACGAGTCTATATACCTACACCGAAGAGAGAAGAAGAAAGGTCAGCTGTGTGGGCGGGGAATGAAAACTGTTGATATCTGAAAGTGAATAGTTGCAGTTGATACTAATGGCCTTACTCTATTAATAGGAAGTAACTTACACACAGCAGCAAGTAAAGAACATACTGTCACAGACACAAAACCTCCACTACCACTCTCAGAAGCCTCCATTGGAAAAGAGGACAGTAAGGTTGGATCAGAAAGCAGCAGCCCACATAGGCAGCAATGTAAGTTGCTGAGACCACCTCACCCTGGGACATCACTCTTTGCATTACCTCCTCCTTTTGATACAAAGTCAAACCATGGTTTTGTTCCTAACATTCAAAGCCTTCCATGTGTCTGGACCAAGACAGCTGAACAAAACACTCTCGCTGTCTTTGTGACCAGGACCTCGCATGGCAGCTACATTGATCTGGAACAATGGAATTGTCAGTCATAATGGAGAGACACTTGAGTACAGAAGACAGGACTTTCTTGCCCTTCCTCACCTATGGCTATGGAACTCATTGCTGGATAAGATTAGAATGGCCAGGGTCCCCTTCTTACCACCTGCAGAACAAAATACAAAATAATAAATAGTCAGACTTTATATTAAGGTAATCATTTATGAACCTTTTATAAATGTTAATCCAAGTTATAAGCATGTTACGGGTACTAGAAATATGTGTTATACAGAAGGGTACAAGAACATCATAAGGAGGTGTTACAGATCACTATAAGTCAGCTATTGACTGTTGTACTCTAGGAATCTATAACAAGAGATTAACCATGTATTTAACCATCTGTTAATTATTTATTAACCCTTTGTAAGCATATTTATATATGGAACCTTAATATAAAGTGTGATCAAAATATCATACCACTAGGGGGTAAGAAGAGAGGAAGTCATTTGTAATATTGAATTTGAAAGATGCTCCCATACTATGGTGTGAAGCATGGTACAAGTACCTTGATAGATCATATAAATTCAGGGGGATAGGATCACAGGAATGGGTAAGCTACTTTGTGAGTGGCGAGGAAAGGCACAAGTGCACTCGTATTTCCAGTTTTATTTCAAGTTTTGCCCATCCCTAGCTCACATGCATCTGATAATTTTAATAGAAACTTTCCTTCTACAACAACACCAAAAGTAACTAGTTAATGCTAACAGCCAACACATAGTAAAATTTGCCTTAAAAAAAAACTAACCCCAGCTTGGAGTGACTCAAAAAAATGGGAAATTTCAAATTTCTACATTGTCAGTAGTGTTCAAGTTAAGGGCCCATTTTTACCTCCCTTACTCATATGCACTGTCCCATTGATTTCAACAGGATCACTTGTGTAGTAAGATACTATTCAGCATGATCATAGGTGGAACAACTGGGCCCTGGGCCCTGAGGCATTTACAGAGCGGGAGACCGTGACAACTGTAGATGAAGCGGCTGCGGACATCCTTCATCACAAAAGTGTTTTGAAAACACCTGCTACCTGGTGCGATCTGGTTCATACCAAAGAAAAAAAGACATATTATTCTTCAGAATTTTTTAGGGGGTAGGAATAAAAGCCATTGCCAGGGGTAGTTTTGCAGCATCCAGAGAGGGAAATGAACTGGTCTGTGATGTCAGCCAATCTCCCCCATCACTTTGAACACTGAATTTTGAGGAGAAGAGACCTCCTTTAAAAAAGACAGCAGAAATGAATAGACTGAAAATGATGTAAAAATAAAGAAGTGAATGTGCTGCCAGGCTTGTATACCAAGCCTCATCTCAGAGTGATTATGAAGCCCCTGACAATAGGGTTTAATAATGAAAATGCATGCACAACCCTAACCATGGCAGTTTGAATGGCATCTCTGTAATACGGTATCTAACTGAGAGCATTCCAATCAGCCAGAACAGTGTGATCCACTGAGGAATCATGATCAAGTAGCTATTAGGCCAAACTGTATTGTCAGAATTCCTCAATTTATGCAGCTTCTTTCAGAGAACCGAGTCATGAAGCTTCCAAATATCAAAACGGTTCAATATCTAACGGAACATGTATTTAAGGAAAATTGGCCCCCAAATTACTGCTCTATAGTCATTTGTTCTTTTCCAGTTCATAGAAAGGCTAAAGTGGAAGTTATTTTTTAAAATTCAATATTGCGGGGGAGGGGGAGGGAGTCTGAAGTTTCCTTAGAAAAAAGTTCAAGTTTAACCAGCTGTATTGCTTTTTGTATACAACTTGAATGTTAACTTGGATTATAAACTCAATGTTTTTTGTCTTCTTTTGTAGTTTTTTTCATTTGCATTTTGGACAATTTAGCAGCTGGCACAAGTTTAGGTATAAATTGTTCTTTCTTCCTTTGTGCCTAACTTTAAGCACGTGAGTAGTCCCATAAAGTTAGGATCATGCATAAGTACCACACTGTGTCAGGCCTTAAATGAGAAGAGGATTATGAGGAATGCCTGGGTGAACTAGAATAAGGAGAGCATTCTACTTATTGGTCATGGTTTAAAAAGAAATGTGAAGGGCAGCTTCTCAGCTGGTGTACGTTCTCACAACTCCATTGACCTCAATGGAACTCTGATAGTTACACCAGCTGAGGAGCTGCCCAGAGACAATCTGTGCTCTCTCTGCCTTCATCTATACAGTGTTTCTTCACTTCTCCTTTCAGGCTGGAATAACCTCTGCAAAAATGGCACTAATAATGTTAGATAGAAGTTAGTACAAGGCATAAACAATGGGTGGAAAACCACTGTAACTACATAGTCATTGTGAACTGCCATATGTCGCCCATTTGTTTCTGCCAACTACTATATAGGCCCAATTTTCCTATCCTTATTCATGTAACTAGCCATACTGATTTCAGTGAAGGTATGCATGAAGTATGTATAACAATGGTAAAATATGGCTCATAGGCCCTCATAGGCCCTCATAGATCCTCAAATGTGCCATTTAGGTGCCTAACTTTCTTTGAGGATCTTAATCTTAGTGATCTGAACCAAATTTTTCTCAATCTCCAATTAGCCGGATCCAGTATTTCAGCATATTCTGAATCTGAATTAGATTGTATTTGGCAATGTATTCCTCTAACAGAGATTCTTGAAATGACACTCAAGGAGTTCCTGGAACAGAGCCAGAGAGAGATGATAAAAATCTTCCACAAAATTATTTATCTGTACTGCACAGATTGAAGAAAGCTTTGTCCTTTTTTTTTTAATGGGACAGTTTAATCAGATATCTTTGAATATTATGGCTAGAATAAAGTAAGCTTAATAAACATTCACTGGCTGAAAACTTCTTTGTAATAGCTCAATATTTGTTTCCTTTTCTCTTCTTAATGCCTTTGAAAGAAACCATTTGAAGCTCTGTGGTGTCTGAACTTCTCCTGCACTGAAGTGCATATAGAGATGAGAAGAAAAGCCAAGCTGACTATTGTGATCGTGCTTTTCTTTTTGGTCCTAGAGATAAGACTCTGCAGAAATCTGCTATGTGGTACTGAATTTAAGGAGATGAGCGAGGCAATGGCAGCAGGATCCAGGCTTTCAGTAATACTGCTATATTTGTGTGGAGACACAATAATGGGGTGGATAAAAAAACCTGCCTCAGTAGAAAATAAAGGGGCTAATCCTGCACCACTGAGCTCAATGGGAGTTTTGCCATTTACTTCAGTGGGAGCAGGATCTGTTCCAGAGAGATTTTGTACCATCACATAGTACACAATAGTGTGAAAGTTAATAGATACTAAGGGCCTGAGCCTCTCCTGCCTGCACCATTGAGTTAGTAGTATTTTACACACACTTTGTACAGGTATAAATGGAAACCCAAGGGACAATACAATGGAGACTCAGGCCTTAGATTCTGTTCTTGGTATAAAGGAGTAAATCAACACCACTGAAGTCAATGAAATCCTGCCACCCTGTAAGAAGTGTAACAGATATCAGAGCCAAGCACACTGTCTCCTCTCTTTTATATTTTTGCAGCTCAAAATATAGTCAAATATTTTATTTTTTAAGGAAAACAAAACCCCTTTAATAGACACATGTTTGCATCGAGATCTTCATCGACATTTTAAGATTAACACTCAGGTCATTCATGAAATAAGTACACAGCCTATGAGTCAGCAGCATTTTCTTTCTGGTGCCATATCCATGGTCTTTTGCAAGTCCACACAAAAGGGGCTAAATTCATCAGATAATTTATTCACAGCCAGTAATTTGACCTCTGCCACAAGCACTTTTCAATCCGAATATCATATGTCTCCTGAACTAGGAAAAAGGAATATAAGACTATTAAACCACACAAGGGAAGCTTAACCTGCACACTGAAAAGTGCTGCACCAGCTTTCAGCAATCACTTCAGGACCAACTGGAGTTTTCAGGTTTCCTTACAAACATGAAATTCAGCCCAGCTTTGATGAACTGTTCAACAAGGTTTGCAAACTGGATTCTGTTTCAAAGTGATTCTGGGATAGTTCAGAGTTTTGAAAGACACCAAGCAGTTCTACATGTTTTGACAGGAAACCAAGTGACACCCAGAGTTTTTTAAAGAGTTTTGCTTTGAAATTGAAGGACTGTTCAAGCCTCAAACTCAAAGCAAAACTCAGAAGGTGTGAACCAATGTGAATTGAACCCAAAAGAAACAGTTGAATTCTACCCAGTTCTAAAATAATATAAGCAAATATAAAAATGGGTCAGAAAAAAAGAAACTTTTCATTTTGAATCAGACCCATGATCTTGACAATTATAGCAAAAACATAATTTCACTGCTTTTGTAAAATGCATTTATACATTAGTCTACTTTCTAACTCAAGCTGACCACACTGTTTGCCGTGAATACATTACCTAAGAAATGTATTTTTTTTTGTTTGTGAATTATTTACTAACTGACTTTCTATGGGCCAGATTCTGAAATGCTTACACTGAACAGCACCTTGTTTCATAACCAGTCCCATGTATTTCACTGGGACCATCTGTGGAGTACAGTGCTATTCAGTGTGATTACGTTGATCAGAGTCTAGCCCTATGAATGTATTTGACGTGTAATTGTTGGACAAAGGGCAGACACAAACACATTTTTGCCTATGAGTGTTCATGAATTGCTCATTTCTACTATGTCTTGTTGGCTACTTGTGACCACCTAAATCACATGATAGCATTTCTCCTCCATGACTGGATGACTAAAACTTATAAAACCAGAATAAGCCTTATTGGGTCAGACCAATGATCCATGTAGCCCAGTATCCTGCCTTCTGACAGTGGCCAATGCCAGATGCTTCAGAGGGAATGAACAGAACGTGGCAATTATTGAGTGATCCAACCCCTTTTGTCCTGTCCCAGCATCTGGCAGTCAGAGGTTTAGAGACACCCAGAGCATGGGGTTGCATCCCTGGCCATGCTGGCTAATAGCCACTGATAGACCTATCTTCCATGAACTTATCTAATTCCCTTTTGAACCCAGTTATACTTTTGGCCATCACAACATCCCCTGGAACCAAGTTTCACAGGTTGACTGGATACAGTATGAAGACGTACTTCCTTTTGTTTGTTTTAAACCTGCTGCCTGTTAATATCATCAGGTGACCCCTGGCTTTTGTGTTATGTGAAGGGTAAATAACACTTCCTTATTCACTTTTTCCATGTCATTCATGATTTTATAGACCTCTATCATATCCACCCCTTAGTCATCTCTTTTCTAAGTGGAACAGGCCCATAATCTCTCCTCATATGGAAGTTGTTCCATATCTCTAATCATTTTCATTGTCCTTCTCTGTCCCTTTTCCAATTCTAATGTATCTTTTTTGAGATGGGGCAACCAGAATTGCATGCAGTATTCAAGATGTGGGGATATCATAGATTTTATAGCAACATTATATTTTCTGTTTATTATCTATCCCTTTTCCAATGGCTTCCAACACTGTTTGCTTTTTTTGATTGCCGCTGCACATTGAGCAGATGTTTTCAGAGAACTAGCCACAATGATGCCAACATCTATACCTTGAGTGGTAACAGCTAATTTAGACACCCATCATTTTGTATGTATGGTTCGGACTATATTTTCCAGTGTGCATTACTTTGCACTTATCGATGTTGATTTTCATCTGCCATTTTGTTGCCCAGTCACACAGTTTCGTGAGGTCCCTGTGTAACTCTTTACAGTCGGCTTTGGCCTTGAGTAATTTTGTATCATCTGCAAACTTGCCACTTCACTGTTCACTTTGCTTTCCAGATTATTTAAGAATATGTTGAACAGCGCTGGTCCCAGTACAGATCCTAGGGGACCTTTCTATTTGCCTCTCTCCTTTGTGAAAACTGACCATTTATTCCTACCTGTTGTGTTCTATTTTCAATCAGTTACTGATCTATGGAAGCACTTTCCCTCTTAACCTATGACTGCTTTGTTTACTTAAGAGCTTTTGGTGAGGGACCTTGTCAAAGGCTTTTGGAAAGTCCACTACATCCAGTGTATCACCTTTGTCCACATGCTTATTTACACCGTCAAAGAATTCTAAAAGACTGACAAGGCATGATTTCCTTTTGCAAAAGACTCTCTCAACATATTGTGTTCATCTATGGGTCTGTCATTCTGTTCTTTACTGTAGTTTCAACCAGTTTGCCTGGTACTGAAATTAGGCTTCCTGGCAATTACAGGCCAGTATAGCCCCTGGAGCATCTTTTAAATGGTGTTTCATTCACTATCCTCCAGTCATCTGATCCAGAGGCTGATTTAAGTAACAGATTACATACCTTAGTTAGTAGTTCTGCAATTTTATTATCTGTGCTTCTTCAGAACTCTTGGGTGAATATCATCTGGTTCTAGTGACTTATTTAACAATTTGTTTCAAAACCACCTCTACTGATACCTTGGTCTGAGACAGTTCCGTAGATTTGTCACCTAAAACAAATCTTCCCCACATCTTCTGCAACTTCTCTGAAATGGCTTTTACTTCCTTGAATACTTCTTTAGTGCTTCGATCATCCAATGGCCCACTAATCATTTGGCAGGTTTCCTGTTTCTGATATACATAAAAAAATTGTTAAATTTTGTGTCTTTTTATTTGTTGTTCTTCAAATTATTTTTTGGCCTAATTATACTTTTACACATGCCAGAGTTTACAATCTTTTCTATTTTCCTTGGTAGTATTTGACTCCCAATTTTTAAAAGATGTCTTTTTTACTCTAATCGCCTCTTTTACTCTGTTTAGCCATGGTGGCTTTTTATATATATTTGGTGGTCCTTTTACTTTTCTGTTTTGGTTTTTTAATTGAGGTATACATCTATTTTGAGCCTCTATTGTGGTGTTTTTAAAAAGTTTCTTTGCGGCTTGCAGGCATTTCACTCTTGTGACTGTTCCTTTTAATTTCCATTTACCTAATCACCTCATTTTTGTGTAGTCCCCTCCCCTTTGAAGTTAAATGGCACTGTGGTGGGTTTCTTTGGTATTTTCCCCCCTACAAGGATGTTAAATTTTATTACTGTCACTATTACCAAGCAATTCAGCAATATTCACCTCTTGGACAAGATTTTGTGCTAACTGTGCAAGAGGATTAAGTCATGAACTGCCTCTCCCCATGTGCCTTTATGGACTTGCTGCTCCAAGAAGCAATCTTTAATGGTATCTAGAAATTTTATCTCTCCATGCTGTCCTGAGGTGATATGTATCCAGTCAATGTGGGGATAGTTGAAATCTCCGTTATTATTGGCTTTTCTGGTTTTGTTTTGTTTTGGCTTTTCTGTTTCTATTCTCCTTGAGTATTTCACAATCACTGTCATGATTGTCACTGCCTTGCGCGGGAAACTGGAAGCATTTCAAAGAATGCTACTATTGAGTTTCTGGACTTTAATCTCTTACCCAGTAGTCTAAATTTGGCCTCCAGGACTTCCTCCTATCTTTCCATATGTCATGGTACCTATGTGTACCACAACTATTGGCTCCTGCCGAGCACTCAACATAAGTCTATCTAGATGTCTGCAACCTTCACACCTGCCAGGCAATTCACCATGAGGTTCTCCCAGTCATCACAAACCAACCATATATATTTTCAATAATCAAATCCTCCATTACTATTTCCTGTCTCTTCCTAATAACTGGGGTCCCCTCCTCCAGAGAAGTATCCTCAGTGTGAGAGGATACCATCATCTGGAAAGAGTATCAGAGGGGTAGCCGTGTTAGTCTGGATCTGTAAAAGCAACAAAGAATCCTGTGGCACCTTATAGACTAACAGACGTTCTGCAGCATGAGCTTTCGTGGGTGAATACCCACTTCTTCAGATGCAAGCCATCTGGAAAGAGGATCCCAGCTATGGGATTGTTTCCCACTGGTCCAGCTTGATGTTCTTCTCCAAGACTTTCATCCTCCTCAACAGCACAGAGGCTGTCAGACTGTGGGTGGAACTGTTCTGCTGTGTCCCTGAAAGTTTAGTCTATGTACCTCTCTGTCTCCCTTAGCTCCTGCAGTTCAGCCACTCTGATCTCAAGAGCCCGTACTCAGTATGAGGGCCATGAGTTGCTTGTACTGAATGCACACATATGTCACCTATTCACGAGTAGGTAATTGTACATGCTGCATTCAGTGCAATAAACTGGGCAGTCCCCACTCTGCTGCTAGGCTTTTGCCTGTTCTTTTCTTTGGGGGAGGGCGGTGGTTATTGGCCTAAGTTTAGAGTATGTTTGTTAGGTGCATCTGGCTCTCACGTTCCCTTTCTAAACTCCCTTGCAAAACTCCCCTGTGTTCCGCTTCTGTTTGCTAGCTCCTCCGGTTGCTTAGGAGCTTGCTTTTTAAAACCCTGTTCTTCCTGTTTAACCCCACCCCCTTCTCAAGGAATCCTACAGTGATTAGGGATCAAAGGATAGCAGGCTAGAGCCTCCTTAGCCTTGCCTAGTACAGTGGCTCGCAACCTTTCCAGACTACATAGGCGGCAGGTTATATACATTTGCGGTGCTTGAGCACCAGGAATATTCAGGGCCGGGTGCCCTGCTCCAGCAATATTTGGAGCTGGGTCTCTCCCCCGGCCCTGCCTGGATTGGGCCCCGGCCCACGCGGGTCTCCCCCACACTGCCCGCCCCGCCACGTCCCTGCCTGACAGAAAGCAGCGCGGCGCCTCTCCCCTGCCTGCTTCTGCTGCCGGAGTAGAGCGTCTCCCGGCAGAACTGCTGTCTGGTGCCCAAGGGTCCTAGTGCCCACCATTCACTGATGGCAAGGCAGGCTGCCCTTACCCTGTCCTTCCGCCCTAGCCCTGAGCCTCTCCAACTCCCCAAACCCCTCATCCCCAGCCAGAGCCCTCATCCCCCTGCACTCTAATCCTCAGCCCCAACCCTCATCCCCCTGCACCCTGATCCTCTGCCCCAGCTCTGAGCACCCCCGCAGCATGAATCCCTCATCCTCAGCCCCACAGCCCTCACCCCACACCCCAACCCTCTGCCCTAGCCCTGAGCCCCATCCTGCATCATGAATCCCTCATCCTCAGCCCCACAGCCCTCACCCCTGCACTCCCTCCTATCCCCAAACTCCCTTCCAGAGCGTGCACCCCCTCCCCCTTCCCACACACCCCGTCCCACCCCTAAACTCCATCCCAGAGCCTGCACCCCCAACCCCTTCCTACACCCCCATCCCCAGCCCAGAGCCTGCACCCAAACTCCGTCGCAAAGCCTGCACCCCTCACCCCCTCCTGCACACCCACCCCCTGCCCCAACCCAGAGCCTGCACCCAGCACCCAAACTCCATCCCAAAGCCTGCACCCTGCACCCCTCCTGCACCCTAATCCCCAGCCCAGGACCTGCACCCCAGACCTCCCCCTGCAACCCCCTCCCAGAGCCTTAGGCAGGTCGGGGCGGAGTTTGGGGGGGTGGAGTTGGGGGGGGGTTCTGGGCACCACCAAAATTTCTACAAACTTGCCACCCATGTCAGGAGTCTGATTTGTCTTGCGTACCCCCAAGTTACACCTCACTTTAAAACTACTTGCTTACAAAATCAGCCCTAAAAATACGAAGTGTCACAGTACACCATTACTGAAAAATTGCTTAGTTTCTCATTTTTACCCTATAATTATAAAATAAACCAATTGGAATATAAATATTGTACTTACATTTCAGGGTATAGTGTATATAGAGCAGTAAAGACAGGTCATTGTCTGTATGACATTTCAGTTAGTGCTGACTTCGCTAGTGCTTTTTATGGAGCCTGTTGTAAAACTAGGCAAATATCTAGATGAGTTGATGTACTCCCTGGAAGACCTTGGCATACCTCCAGGGGTACGCGTACCCCTGGTTGAAAGCCATTGGCCTAGCAGACTGCTAGACTCAGCACACAGCCCCAAGACAGACCACACTATGAACGTTAGGAGGCACACGGCAAGCAAGAAAGCATGCATGAAACAAACAGACAACAAATAAATATCAAAAATCAAAACTAGTAATAGATACTCTTGTTAGCCCATGAATAATAATATTGGCCTGCAAATGTGCGTGAAGAATTGCCTGACCCCAAGCACTCATGAATAACAAAAATCTGTGAAAATGTCTGTGAATAGTGAAAAAAAGGCAATGCATGTGGTTGAATTCTAAATGACTGTTCAGTTCAAAACACTGTTTATGAAACCTGATCTTGCATTCTTCAACCGGGTCAACTTGTCATGCATTTTGCTAAAATACGCTGTACTAGCAAAGTGGCTGGAGTTTAAATGGCTTGCTAATATTACAGCACCTATCCCAAGACAAAACTGTTGCTAGCAGGTTATACTGGTATTCTTGAGGTAGACAGGTTGTATAAAAGACTTCCGTTCACCACTTCAGTATTTGCAGTTTTTCTTACGCCACTAACGATATCTAAAAGGAAGAAATTTTTAATTTTACTGACAATATCTTTAAGATGCACAATAGATAAGTACATTTTTTTTAGCTCCAAATGTATTGCCATTTTGCACAAAGAAGTTTCTAAGCATGTGAGCTCTTCACTATGGAAAACCCAGTGGGAAATACCAAAAAAAGGAATAATTTGCTAAGGATGTTTTCAAATGTTGAAATGCAGCCACATAATATAGTGATGTTTTCAGCAAGATAGTCATCCCTGATTAGTATACAAAATTTACTATAATAGGAAATAACCAAGAAATTTCAAAGTGAAATTAGCATCTATTTCTTTGCTGCTAGCCTCACATAGTAGTTTTAAGCTTGTTGTGAGCACACTCTAGTGGAAATAGGAGGTATTACAGCTACAGTACTTTTAATATTTTAAAACCACAAAGTCCTAGTCAAAATACCCTAGTGAAACACTATCAGTTCCTGCAACCCTATCCACAGTTGAGATAAATGCTAGATTAGAATAGCAGAGAAGTTTTGTCTAACAGAAATAGTTCAACAGCATAGTATGGTGTTTCAGTAACATTCTGTTTTATTGTATACTCAGGACAAAGGGGTCCATGACTTGGACTCCTGGCACTATGGTAACACAAATAATAAATAACTGAGAAAATAAGCAAATAAAATATGATTTTATTTACTTACATGGAAGCCAGTGAGAGACTTTTCAGAAGATTTAAATTATTTTTCTTTTTGTATTATAACACACCTATTGATTTTATTCAAATGGGAAGAACAGTATTTTCAACATCCTTATAATATTATTTATCAGTATGTATCCCACTTGTTTATTCAGAGAGAAAGTATGAATCATTAATACCCATCAGCAGTACAGATCAAAATTACAGAATGTCAAGAGATTTTGTGAATATGAAAGTTAGTCAGATGATTAGATTTAATGATCACTGCTCTTAGGATTTAAAGATATAAGAGCATATTGGCCTTCACTGCTTTTTTTTCTTTTTCCTGACTTATGTAGCACTTTGGAATTAACTTTCATTGCTAATTGGTAGATCATTTTGAAAGTATTTTACATACTGAGAATTAGCAGGGTGAGAACTCCGATTAAAACACAGACATTTTTGATACTTAGCAAGGTTTCCCTTTAAAGAAATTGGCAATACAGGTATTTTTATTTAACAGTTCACAAACCCTGATTCAATGAAGTATTTAAGCAAGTGCATAAATCCATCCCTATTCAGCAAAACTCTTAAATAAGCACTTAAGTGTCACTGAAACCAGTGGGATTTACACATGATCTTAAAGTTCAGCACATACTTAAATGCTTTGCTGAATCAGGGACACAGAACACAATTCTGTATTCATGTCAGAGCTACAAAATGCTTAGAAATACATCCTGAATTCTTAAAATGTAGCCTAAGACAGGTAGGAATAAAATAACTTTTTACATCTTAAATGGACATTTGGGGTATGACCATGATGTGATTGCAGTATGTGTCGGCATACCCAAGCTAGCTGTGATTGTGCTAGCTCAGTAAAAATAGCAGTGGAGCCATTGCCTCATGGGCAGTAGCCCATGGTAGCTACCTGAGTATGTGTCCATTGTCCCAGGCTGGCTTGTACTTGGGCAGTTAACCCAGGCCACCACCCATGTTATCAGAGCTTCACTCCAAAGCTAGGTTGAATATGTCTACATGTGGTGTTGTCACACCTGCTGATTGCAATGTAGACATACTTATCCTTAGTACTTGTGAAAGTTGCTACATTGACTGCATTGGAAAGTGAAATCTATTCACCCATGGGACAGGTTAAAACAAAAGCAGCAGTAATAAAGTAATAAATGTTTACCTACAATATCTTGTCAATGTACTTCAGCCTCATGATGGGCCTCTTGAGGTGAAAGTGTAACTCTTATTCCATTAGCTGTGAGCCCTTAGGGTGATGCTTCAAATAAAGCATGAATATGAGTGACACTGATGATTTTGGTGCTGCAGATGCACCTATCTACTGTGGGCCAGGTCATCTCTTGCCCTCTACCTGAAAAAGTTTGAGATGTGATTTTCTTCCATGGAACACTCAGCCAGGATTCTCTCAGGGAGATTACCCCATCACATGCCAACAAGGGTTTGCTCCCATGTGGTAAAGGCAGTAAGGCCTGACAGAATCCTTGAGATCTGTGAGAGGCAGTGAATCAGTGTGTAGGCCGTACACCCCCATTCTACCCCAGAAGACGTGGAAATGTTTAATTATACTAAGGGGTATATTTTGAGTTATTATCATTCATTTGTATCACAGCAATATCTAGATGCTCCAATCAGGACAACAGCCTCATTGTGCTAGGCACTGTACCAACATACAAGACAGATCATCCCCTGAAGAGCTTACAGTCCAAAGAGACAAGACAGACAAAAGGTGGGAGAATGGAAATATTATTTTCTCCATTTTACAGATGTGGAACTAAGCACAGAGAGATTGAATGATTTGCCCAATGATTTGTCAACTTTCCAACTCTTCCGCAGACTATCATAAAACTTTCATTGGAATCTTTCAAATGAATTTTGTATAAAACTTTATTTCAAGCATATAATACTGGTACAGTAAATTCCATTTATGACCCAATTCTCCTGTCATTAAAATCAATGGAAAAGCTCCTATTGACTTCAAGAGGATTTGGATAAGACCCTTAAATAGTACCCTGGTTAAAAAAAAAATCCCTTCTTAATAACACTGATCGCCAGGGAACAGTTTTGTTGCCATGTATTTAAATTACTATCTACATAACAGATTAATGGCACACATAGTTCTAACATGGCTTTTTAAAAGAATGCTATTTATAGACATTTGCAGCTATGAATTGGGGGTTGCTAGAATCAGTTTCCTGCTTGATACTCAATAAGTGAAACTTACTTTAATGGTTTAATGTTTTAATGGCATGTACATTG
This sequence comes from Mauremys reevesii, assembly GCF_016161935.1. Lineage (NCBI taxonomy): Eukaryota > Metazoa > Chordata > Testudines > Geoemydidae > Mauremys > Mauremys reevesii. The sequence goes on from NC_052624.1 coordinate 24,905,638, forward strand.
CATGAAACAAAAACTAATCTATCCACACATAATATATTCCAATGGATCTCTGAACTGGTATGTTCTCTTAATAGGCATATTTCAGTTTCTACCATTGGTGCCAATTAAGAATATCCTACTGTATTAGGTTTCCCATAACATTTCAACTTTTACAACTCAAATGTCAGGAGCCAGTTACTTATTTTATTTATTTACAGAGCTTGTTAGTTGCTCAGAGGAATATTTTATCACCTGAGATTCCCGCTGGAAGAAAAGTCTTTTTTCAAGAAACTAGGAGGATGACCAAGTATCAACAGGAAGACTGACCTCCAGAAAGAATTCAGTGTAGAGATTTATTTCAGCAATGACACAGGAGAAAAAATAATTGGCATGTATGCACATACAATTCTTTAGAAAGCCCAAAATTTTTAAACTTGGCTGTGTCAAGTTAGGGATACAGGTGCTTAAACCAATGCTTATATGCGTAAAACAAGTATTGAGATGCCAGATACAAATATAGGTGCCAAAACTTTAGTTATCCAAGTCTGAAAATTGTGTCCAAAACGTGGGTTCAGATTGCTATGTCAGTAAACCAAAAGAAGACATGTAGTCAAACGCTGGAATATTATGATCCAATGAAACTGGCAAGGAAGAAGAGAAAGTAATTATTTTGAGTTAATAGAACGATACATTTATGAGTGTAGAAGAGTTGACTCACTGCTAGGTTGCCTCTTCATAGGTGGGAGTGGCATAGCAGCTCTGTCTCTGTCTAGCATTCCCTCCCAGTCGTCACTCTAGTCCCACAGTGATCCACCACTTTTTGTGACTCAGCCCTCCAGCCAAGTTATGCTTTAATCCTACCCCTTCTGGAGGGAACAGGAAGCCCAACTAATAACAGTCCAATGTCCTCACAAAAGGTTTTTTTGACCCAGTTCTGGTCCCTGTGGTCCTCCAACCTTCTCTTGAGGTTTGGTCATCCTTATCCCCTTCTCTGTATTCAGACCCACCCCCTGCTACATCCATGGGCTTCTTCCTACCTGAGTCTGTCACAAGGCCTTTTCCCCACAACCTCTCTAGGTTCACCTTTCCCTCAGTTAGGACTGACAGTGCTGTCCCCAGGAATCCCCCATAGGTGTTGGAACAAGGGGTGCTGGGAGTGCTGCTACTCCCCATTATATACAGAGTTTACAGTTTAGTTCAATGGCTCTCAGCACCCACACTATACAAATTGTTCCAGCACCCCTGGAATCCCCAAATAAATCTCAAACCAGAAATACAACTTAACCCAACTTCTACTCTCCTCAGTATTGACCTGTCATCCCTCTTAAGTTTTTCTTAAACAATTCCTCAGTTAAATGTCTCTCAGGGCTCTCTCCCTGGAGATAAAGTTCCTGCCCTTTTGTCAGGGCTTCTCAGCAGAGCCTGCTCCACTCTAGTGGCTGCTCTGCGTCTCCACTGGCCTCCTGCCAGATGTCTCTATTCAGGATAGGATCCCAGGGCCAACTCTCCTCCTTGAACTTCCTCTTTGATCTTCCTGGTCTCTCCTCTCTATAGTCCCAAGGAGTAATAGCAGAGTTCCTCACACCAGTCCTCTTCTATTCTGGGCTTCCTCACTTTATAGCCACTACCCAACTCCTCCCCCAGCTAAGATTCATCTTCAGTTATATCTGGGTTACCCTCCAGGTGAAGCCACATAGCACAACTAAACAGTCAGGCCCACATTAAGCCAGTGCTTGCCTGTGTGGGGTGCACACCCCATCACAAGGAGTGACATGGCCATAACTGGATCATGGAAAGTTCTAGGCCTAATTTTCACTTACCTTAAGTGAAAGCAAGGATTGTACGGGGGACTTGAGAATCAGGGCCTTCATGTTTTACAATTCACTGCTAGATAAGATAGTATACTGAGGATAGGAACCAAAGAAACTCTAGAATAGGGGGAGAGAGAGAATGTGTTCCCATAGTAAAAATAGGCTATCAAGCAAATAAAAATACTGAATGGGCACTGATTTAAAATTAGAATGATTGTATTCCCTTGTTTTACACTCTAAATGTGATGTATCTGAAAAACTGAGTGGGCACATAACTTATTAACACAATAGCTGGGACAGAGCGAGGAAAGGATTGGAAAAATAAAGGGGGAAATGCATTCTGTCAAGCATGAAGAAAGGTATGGGAATTTAAACAGAGGAAATCATTCTAACACTCTAGACTACATGTAAAATGTGGTGCAAATTTCTGGTTACCTTATTGTGTAAAATGGTATTACAGAAATAAAGAAAATAAAATCTGGGTGATATAAGCGCTTGAGGAACTTCTGTTATTTAAAATAGTTAAGAACATAAGAATGGCCATACTGGGTCAGACCAATGGTCCATCTAGCCCTGTATTCTCTTTTCTGACAATGATCAGTGCAGGCTGCTTCAGCGAGAATGAACAGAACAGGGCAATTTTCAGTGATCCATCCTCTTTGGGCCAGTCCTAGATGTAGTAGGAAGAGAGCCTAAGACATAAGCCCTTGTATCAGAGGCCTGGTATGAGGCCTGAGGCCTGAGCTAAAGTAGTCAAAACTTTGCTGATATAAAGCAAAATTAAGTTGTGAGCAAGAGGCAGGCCCTACTCACAGAATTTGAAACAAAAACATATATTCCTAAGAGTTGCTAGGCACAAAGCACTCACTCAAGCACATTCCAGAATGGTGGTACCAGAACATCCCAATACCAAATACATTCCCCAAAGATAACAGGAACATGCTGACCCATCTTAAGAATAAGGTCAGGATGACAGCATAATGAATAGAGATGTTTTGATCTAACCTACAGGTACAAGGCAATGGGTGGCACCCTAATACGTCAGAGGGTGGCACCCTGATACATCAAGGGTGATATGTAACTTGTTTGTATTATGTATAAAGGTGTATCTCAGAGGCGGTGTCTTTGTCCAGCCAAGGGGTCAGTGGAAAGTCCCGCCACTAACTGAGCTGCGTCCATTGTCATGGCCATACATGTGCTAGTGTAACTGTAGACATTGATCCGGGGAGCTAGGACCGTGCTTTCCTGAAAATAAACCTGACCAAGCGCCTTCGCATCTTAACGGATTTTCTGGTCATTGGGTGGTTCACTCGAGATCTGCTATGCCAGCTATCTGTGCAGAGCTGGACAACACACAGGGAGAATACACACACATGCAGCCGAACATCTGACGACATCAGCTTCTAGCAGTTGGAGGTTTAGGGCTGCGAGGAGCAGGAGTTGTGTTCCTGACCATCTAGGCTAACAGTCACTGATGGACCTATCCTCTGAGAACTTAGAATCATAGGACTGGAAGGGACCTTGAGAGGTCATCTAGTCCAGTCCCCTCATAGCAGGACTAAGTATTATCTAGACCATCCATGATAGGTGTTTGTCTAACCTGCTCTTCCATATCTCCAATGATGGAGATTCCACATCCTCCCTAAGCAATTTATTCCAGTTGTTAACCACCTTGACAGTTAGAGATTTTTCCTAATGTCCAACCTAAACCTCCTTGCTGCCCATTGCTTCTTGTCCTATCCTCAGAAGTTAAGAACAATTTTTCTGCCTCCTCCTTGTAACAACCTTTTATGTACTTGAAAACTTGAAAACTTGAAAACTGTTATCATATCCCCTCAGTCTTCTCTTTTCCAGACTAAACAAACACAATTTTTTCAATCTTCCCTAATCAGCACGGAGTAGAGAGGAAGAATTACTTCTCATCTCCTATTTACAACACTCCTGCTAATATATCCCAGACTGATGTTTACTTTTTTTGCAATAGCATTACACTGTTGACTCATATTTAGCTTATGGTCCACTATGACCCCCAGATCCCTTTTCAAACTACTCCTTCCTAGGTAGTCATTTCCCATTTTGTATGTCTGCAACTGATTGTCCGTTCCTAAGTGGAGTACTTTGCATTTGTCCTTATTGAATTTCATCCTATTTACTTCAGACCATTTCTTCAGTTTGTCTAGATCATTTTGAATTATAATCCTATCCTCCAAAGTACTTGCAACCCCTCCCAGATTCGTATCATCCGCAAACTTTATAAGTGTACTCTCTATGCCATTATTTAAATCATCGATGAAGATATTGAACAGAACCAGCTCCAGAACTGGTTCCTGCAGAACCCCACTCGTTATGCCCTTCCAGCATGACTGTGAATCACTTATAACTACTCTCTGGGAATGGTTTTCCAACCAGTTCTGCACCCATCTTATAGCAGCTCCATCTAGGTTGTATTTCCCTAGTTTGTTTATGAGAATGTCATGTGAGACAGTATCAAAATCCTTACTAAACTCAAGATATATAACATCTACCACTTCCCCCCATCCACAAGGCTTTTTATCCTATCAAAGGTTGGTTTGACACAATTTGTTCTTGACAAATCCATGCTGATTGTTACTGGCATTCACTATGTTTGATGTCCAATCACCACCAACCTTCTTGGTGAAAACTGAAACAAAGAAGTCATTAAGCACTTCTACCATTTCCACTTCTGTGTTATTTTCCCAACAGATGTCTGAGTAGTTGAAGTCTTACTGAATTCTTTTTTGAACCCAGTTATATTTTTGGTGTTCACAGCATATCATGGAAATGAATTCCACAGATTGATTTAGCATTGTGAGAAGAAATACTTCCTTTTGTGTGTTTTAAAGAAACCTGATGCTTGTTAATTTGGTTGTGTGACCTCTGGTTCTTGTGTTATGTGAAGGGGTAAATAACACTTCCTTATTCACTTTCTCCATATCATTCATGATTTTATAAATCTCTGTCATATCCCCCCCTTAGTCATCGCTTTTCTAAGATGAGCAGTCTCAATCTTTTCAATCTCTCTTCATATGGAAGCTATTCCATACCCCTAATCATTTTTGTTGCCTTTCTCTGCACCTTTTCCAATTCCAATATAACTTTTTTTAAGATGAGGCAACAAGAACTGAATACAGTAGTCAAGGTGTGGGCATACCATCCGTTTATATAGTGACATTATGATATGTCCTGTTTTATTATTTATCTCTTCCCTAATGGTTCCTACCACTTTTTTTTAACTGCTATTGCACATGGAGTGTTTTCAGGGAAATGCCCATGATGATCCCAAGATCTTTATCTTGAGTGGTAACTGCTAAATATGATCCCATCATTTTGTATGTTGTGCTGGGATTATTTTTTTCCAGTGTGCATTACTTTGCATTTATCAATGTTGAATTTCATCTGCCCTTTTTTTGCCCAGTCACCAGTTTTGTGAGATCCCTTTGTAACTCTTCACTGTCAGCTTTGGACTTAATTATCTTGAGTCATTTTGTATTGTCTGAAATTTTTTCCACCACACTGTTCACCGTTTGTTCCAGATTATTTATAAATATGTTGAATAGGACTAGTCCCAGTACAGACCCCTGGCCACCCCCACTATTTACCACTCTCCATTGTGAATTCTGACCATTTATTCCTACCCTATGTTTCATATCTTTTAACTAGTTATTGATCCATGAGATGACCTTCCCTCTTATCCCATGATGCTTAGTTTCCTTAACAGCCTTGGTGTGGGACCTTGTCATAGGCTTTCTGAAGGCCCAGGTATATTGTATTGACTGGATCATCCTTATCCACATGCTGGTTGATTCCCTCAAAGTTAAACAAACTATGTGCTATACTGCCAGACTAAAGAAACTCAATCCATTTACTTTATCCAAGAGAAAGTTAAGAAGCGACTTGATCACAGCCAACATATACCTACATTGGGAAGAGATTTCGCATAGCAAGGCATAATGGGATTCAGTGGTTGGAAGCTGAAGCTAGACACATTTGGACTAGAAATAAGGCACAATTTTTTAAAGTAAGAGTAATTAACCATTGGAAAAATGTATCTAGGTGTAATGGGCGCAGGAGAGGGAATGCTCGGGCAATATTCTTTATAACTACACACTTCCCTTTTCTTGCACCTCAGCTTAACGTTATCCTGAAACCCAGGCCAAAGTTCTGTCTTTTCAGAACTTTTTAAAAAACATGACACAGAGTTAAACCTCAGGCTAATCTATGTAAAACCCTGATAAATGGATGTTAATAATTCCCAATCAATTTTGAAAGAGAGAGCACCATTAACTTCAAATAGTAAATAGAATTTGGAATGCTCTGCGTAACTTTTAAACAAAGCCATTAGATAGTAAATCTATGGGTATTCCTTATTCAGACCTTCCCCCTTTTGTCTCTTTTTCAAACATTCAAATATACAGTTTCAGTGTAATATTTTATATACTCTAAAACACACACTTGAAAACACATTCCCCTCTGATCGTCTCCAGAGACAATTTCTCAATCTTTATATTATGACTGTAGTAAGTTGTGTGGACTCTTCAGAACTTGAGAAATGGCAGCATCTGACTTTTGAACACTTTACAACCTTGTCAGCAAACAGTCAAGGGATCTCCATAGCTAGCCATAGTCCAGCCACTTGGGTTAATAACTGACTGCTCCTTTCTGTTCCTATGGCCCTGTATCCAAAGAGGCAAAGGGATTGGGATCACCCGTATCTATTTCTTGGATCTCAATAGAGCTCTCACTCTATAGGGCATCATCTTCTGTCTATAAGCCCGGCTGCATCAGGCAAGAGCTCACAATCCCTCATCTCACCAACTGCTGTCCAATTCTCTCTCCATAACTGAGACAGAATCCCAGTTTAGAGGAGTTTGCTGATAGTTCCATGTCAATTCCACAGGCTCTGTCACCTATAGGGGTAACAAATACTCCCCCAGCTCTCCCTCTAGGTCCATAACACACCACAGCAAACCACAAATTATTCTAATGGAGGGCTTCCCTAGTAAATACATAGTAGTACAGAGAGTGGGACCCAGCCCTTCCAGCAGAGGCCTGCATTACTCAGATGCTGAGTCCACAGGACTGTCTTTCATTCCTGTATTTATAACTTTTCCCCCCTTGCACTCTGATTGGCTCAGCTCTCAGAGGGAGACTCTGGCGTGTCCTGCCAGTTGGGTTGCCAACAATGAAGACTTCCTACACAGCCTCAGAAACTGCTACAGAGCACGTCAAGTAACTGCCACACCCTGTTCTACAAGTTTCTACTCTTTCTAACTGAGTTGCCCTGCTCTGATCTCTACAAAGACACAGCATATCCAACTAAGATCCATGTCCACTCCACACTGCTTCTCTCTCCCTCCCCAGGAGAAACAAAGTCAAACGCTGAACTATAAAGCATATGGATGACGTATGGGGATGTGGTTGATTCTTCATCACTTTAAATCTTTAAATCAAGACAAGATTTTTTCCTACAAGACATGCTGTAGCTCAAACAGAAGTTAAGGGCTTGATGAAAAAAATACTAGATTAGATTCTTTGGCCTGCGTTATGTGTGCGGTCAGATGAGATGACCTCTTCTGGCCTTAAAATCTATGAATCATATGAATCTAAAACTAGCTCAGTGGTCTTTAAAATAAAGAGGAGATTGAAATAATATTGCAAACGGAGATAGTAAGGTTTGAAGGAACAGATGCACTAGGGTAAGAAAGGGAACCAAAGGAATTTAGGTAAGATTTCTATAGTAGGACTGCGTTTAATCAACAGAACACATCTTGAAGGAAAATAATAGGAGTGACTACTTCGAGCAGGACTTTTTCTTTTTCTAATGAATTCAGCAATTATTTAGGAAGAAAAAGGTATGGATTGGGAAGCACTATAATTCTAATTACTTAGTTAATTAATTAGTTAGTTAGTATTAATTAATTCAGGATACTGAACTAGATGGACCTTTGGTTTGGTCCAGTACGACAATTCCTGCTTTACTCTCTCTCTCTCTCTCTCTCGGCTTTGGATATATGGCACCAAACTCCTTGGGACTGGAGTGCCCCCAAATAAAGATATGCTTCCTTGTCTAGTAATGATAGTGTAGAAGTTACAGTCAAATATCCCAGTTCAGTAAGGTACTTAATCATGTGCCCAACTGAAAGCACACGAGTAGCCCCTTTTTGTAGACTTCAGTGGGACTATTCAGATGTCAAGTTAGGCACATTCCTAAGTATCTTGCTGAATCAGGGATGAGGATCCTGCAAACACTGGCTTCAATGGGGCTAAGCACAGGACTAAGTAGAGGCTTGCGGAGGGGAGTGTCATGACTTGATGAAAGAGATAAACACTAGGGTTAAGAGGAGAGGACAAGACTCACAATAATAAGGACACGTTATGGTTAGCAATGTACACATCATGAAGCTTCTTCAAGATTTTATATATACTGGCATTTCTTAACACTATCTAATCCCCCAAAACAGGTATTTTTTGTGCATGTGTTTATTAAAGGGAAAGGGTCCACAGCCAGGGCAAACAGTGCCAGCAGCTGCTTAAAGCCCTCTGCTTCCAGGATGACACAACGTATGAGGCTGTTCTTTGAAACGCTTGTATTAACCTAACCCACACTCCAGCAGCAGGCACAGATGCAGAGGTAACTCACATCTGGATTTTGCCACCCCAGCAGCACCACAGACTGAAAGGTTCAGCTCACTGGTAGCTTCTGGTTTATTCCAGGAAGATCCTGTTGTTTCTCCTTTCTCTTGCCAATCTCACTCCCATTAAATTAAAGCAGGATCAAGTGTTGCTTACAATCAGTTTTCTGTAATTACTGTTCATGAAATTTATATCCATCCACCTGGCTTCCTGGTATATGACACTCAGATGGCATGTTTCTAGGGAGCAGGCAGGGGATTAGGTTCAAGCTCTCATATACCGTAGTGATGTGCATGATACCTGAACCTATGGTAAATAGGGCAGAACAGAGAACCATAAAGGGAGCTCCTAATGAGAATCAACAGGTGATCCCAGCACAAATCAGCTAAGAAATACTTTTTGTTTCACACATTTAGCACCTCTGATGTTCTGTAAAAAGTTGGGTCTGCACGTTAGATTAGCCCCTGGGGTAGGTCTGCCTTGTGTGACTGACACAAAAGAGACAGCTAATCCAAGTCAAATTGTTTTTCCCCCTCTAAAGAATGCTGATAAACTCGCCATTAGAACTGCAAACCCCTCTGGGCTCTGTCAATTTCCCTGCTATTTAATCCTAAATGAGGTATACCTTATCAATTCATTCCATGCCATGACCCTGCTCAAGGTCAGACTAGGGTCTCCTTACAAAGCAGGGGGCCATTATTGCCTATGACACACTGAGGAAGCAACAGCAGGTATTGTGAGCAGTACACCCATAGACTGGTAGCAGTTTTTCGTGGCAATACATACCCTTCAAAGAGGTTAATTTACTCAGTAAGAGGATATTCTCATTCTTAAATAATATTTTAAAAGCTGGGACTTCATAGTGAGCGTTTTCTTTTTTGTTATTTTTTTTTTAATGAGATTAAATCAAGGTGGGTTTTTTTTTCATTAAATCCTGTTTATAGGAAATCTTATTTAAATTAATGCCACTCTTTTTGCACATCTTTCAGAGTCAAAGAAGAAAGCAAATCACATGGTAAAGTTATTCTGTATGTTATCATCAGTGGAGATGAGCCAGCCCTCCTACTGTTTGTTGTTGCATCTGTCTACTGAACAGAAGAAAAAGAGAGAGAGGGGAAAAAAATGTCCCACTCTGGGGAGCTGTTCAGATCATGACAGTTTGCAAAAGTAATTTTCATACAACAGTTGCTGCTTGAGAGATGGGCACAGCAGTGATTCAACCCTCTGTAGCCTTTCACCTCTGGCAACCCAAGTCAACACAGGGCTTTCCTAGTGCTCTATGATGTGTTGGCTATATGGGACCAAAACCATCCAGTGTACTCGGGGTAGCTGGTAGATCACCTGTGAAGCATTACAGTTCCGGTAGAATGGCAGCATCTCTGGAATGTTGGAACTTCAAAGAACAATGCAGCTTGTAGCAACAAGCCACAACCAAGCTTGCAACGGCTGGACGAGCAGTGGGTGTTTGCAGGGCCAGGAAGGAGCTGCATCAGCAGAGCTGAGTGGTGAAGCTTGGCCTCATTGTGCCTGACTAGCATTACCAGTCCCCTACTTTCATGAGCATGAAAAAAAAAATCATTCAAATAAAGGCAGAAAATGTAAAAGAGCTCATGAAAAGCCACTATTCAATCAAAAAGTGGTTTTGATGTTGCACTGTGTCATATCATGATGAACATATCAAAGCTGGGGGGGGGGGGGGGTTTAAAATGAAAAATGTAAATTGTCCTATCTAAACTCGTCAAACAGACTAAAGCAACGAGAAACAAGTATAGCAGCTGTCCGCCCAGTGCATAAGATAGCAGTCATAGCAAATCTGCCACCATCAACATTGTTTTAATCATTTCATACATTTCTTATTAAAATGGGAAATGAAGACAAGGTAGGTGGGTTTTTTTGGCCAAGGTTGGGGGTGTATTGGCAGAGCAGGGAAGTGCAGTGGAGTTGGGAGGCACTAGCAGAACTGGGGGGTCCAGGGAGATTAGGGTCAAATTGGCAGAGCAGAAGGTGCAGAGGGTTGCGGTGCACTGGCAGAGCTTGGTGGGGCCATGCCTCTGTAGACCCCACCCTGAACTAGGGCAAGAAATAGAGCAATACTAGGCTAGGGAGGCCCCACCATGCAACACTGGTAGCCCAGAAAAGGTGGGGAAGGTGCTGCAGGCTGCACCAGGAAGCAAGGCTGATGCTGGGAGCGGTGATGGGAGTTAAAGCTGCTCTAGCAGCCAGGATCTGTATACCCACTCCTCCCTTTGGGAGCTGAAAGCCCAAAAGAGACTGCTATGAACAGGACATTAGCAAATCAAGTGTAGCTGTCTAAGCCAGCAGCCAAGCCCCAAGCAGAAGAGTTCAGGTCTGGCAGGAAGTGACCCAGGGGAAAGTGTAACTTGGGGGAGATCAACAACTGTGCTGGATACTTTGACAAACCACTAAGGCTCTGAGTCAGGATCCAGTGGGGTGCGTGGACCCAGGTCTCCCTACCTGGCCCCGCCTACTCCTTTGTATCAGCAGAACCCCAAAGGGACTGATAGGAGTGCTCAGGAGGGATTGATGATAGAACTTCTCCAGGACCCTCCGGAATGACTAAGCTGGCAGAAATTGTAAGGTCAGGGCCTGATCACTAGGCCAGCGGATCATTGGACTGTCCTGCTGTAAAACTGGTGGAGAATGTGGGCACTTAGGCGCTTGAGCCTAAAAGATACTTGAGACAGAGGAAAAAAGGGGGGGGTGAGGTTGTAGAGATAGATCTAGATAAGTTGTTAAAATGGGTTGCACAGAATCAACAGCAGCAACAACAGACCCAGTTGTTGTAGCAGCTGGCAATGGGACAACAACGACAAGATCCGCAACAACAACAGCAGGCTCAGAGATCCGGTTCCAGGAGGCAGTGGGACCAAAGGTCTAACCCCAGAGAGTGAATCATAGAATTATAGAATCTCAGGGTTGGAAGGGACCTCAGGAGGTCATCTAGTCCAACCCCCTGCTCAAAGCAGGACCAAACCCAACTAAATCATCCCAGCCAGGGCTTTGTCAAGCCTGACCTTAAAAACCTCTAAGGAAGGAGATTCCACTACCTCCCTAGGTAACCCATTCCAGTTCTTCACCACCCTACTAGTGAAAAAGTTTTTCCTAATGTCCAACCTAAACCTCCCCCTCTGCAACTTGAGACCATTACTCCTTGTTCTGAGTGCAACTCTCAGTGAGGGCTGTCACACTGAAGGGGGTTACTCCCACGGACCGCACAGAGTTGAGAGTGCACGGGTTTCCTTACACATAATCCCCCCTCCCTTCAATGCAGTCCCGAGCTCCACCCCTTCCATACTACGCTGCTGCTACTAGCCCTCCCCTACCCTCCCTTCACATGTCTTAGTCTCCCCCAGAATTAAATTGCCACCCATGACTCACAAATTTTAGAAACCTCCAGTCATTCAGTCCAAAACACCTTTTGTCTTAGATGGGGTCTTCTAATTAACTTATTCTTCGTTATCTTATTTGAAGGCTGAGTTTACAGCCATTAATCTCAGAGAGGTATGTGAGTCATCCAGGCATCAGTACCTCTCATCTTAACAGTACAAGGCAGCAGAAGGCTACTTTCTTTTGGGGGATCTGTAACTCAGGAACTAATATGTCAAATGACCCCAAATTTGGATCACTAATGCTAACCCACACTACATTGAGACACACCAAATTTCAAAGCTGCCCAGGTAACCATTCAGATTTTACAGTATTTATAGGAGTCAAGCATTAAAGGATAGAAAATGGTGGGAATGAAAACCCTCTAGCCATTTTTCTGTATTTGTGTACGTGCACAGTAAAAAAAAATTACATTTTCTTAAATGTTATTCTCAATTTGGGTGTCTCAAAGATTTAGTCGGTGTCATGCACTATCTTGAGAAAAACAGACTGAAACAATTTTGACCTGCATCACATCAATAGTTTGATCCCTAGTTCTTGTGCAAAAAACCCCCAAAGAGCACCTAGAAACCTTTTGGAAAATGGTTATTTGGGGGAAGGGGGTTTATAACTCTACAACCTGTAGCTTAAATTACCTCAAATTTGAGTCACTAACTCTACCCTGCATCCTCCTGAGGCACACCAAGTTTCAAAGGAATCCAACTAAGCAACCAGTTTTAGAGGACTTTGAGTGATCAACCTTTAAACTGAAGTCATGATGCAACTGTAACTATGGTGGTGCTGCCATGCCACTATAACCAATGCAGAGAGATATTTCTTGACATGTATGTAACTACAAATCACTATAGCAGGAAATATTATGCAAATATAAATAATGAAGAGTTGTTCACTAAATATATATATATATATATATATATATATATATATATATATATAGTGAACAACTCTTCATTACCCATATATGACCCCATATTTTTAACCTGGATTTCTAATTTATGCACAAATTTTGAGTATGCATGTGTATGCAACTGTCATATAAACAAAAGAGCCATTTGCACACTGAAATGGGCATCTACGTGTGTAAAATGGGAAAGTATGACCATAAACAGCTTTCTATACCAATGAAATACCCAGGATAAAAGATAAAGAAATGCCTTTCTGCACATGCAACTACTTGCTTTGCACATGCAGATGTATCTCTGAGCACTGACATGTAGGTTTAATGCAAGCAGCAAGTGCACGCTCATATTCTGTGTCCTTTTACATTTGTAAAAGGACAAATGCATATTTGATATTAAATTTACTCCTCAGTTAAGTGTTAAATCATGTCCCTAGTTTACACATTAACTTTTAATACACAAATTATACTGAGAATAGCACTGTTAGATAAAGAGCATCTATAGCTGTCTCTCAGGATTTGACCCAGAGTATTTATCTGAAGAATAAGATGTGTGACACCATTATTTCCAGCATCCAAAGGATCAAATGCATAAATCCCTCATGAAAGAGATGGTACATACCATCAAACAAAGGCTCGTATAGCAACCTCCAGAGGAATTTAGGTGGATCTTCTTTGCAAATTGAGACAAGGAAAAACAAAACATATCAGATTCAAAAGTAGAGCAAATGTAAATGAGATCTAGCTGGACAGGCAGAATTCTATTGTAACTACCTTTTCTGTTTTGCACAGTTACCACGAATTTGAACAAGCACTCTTCAGGATCATTATTAGCTTCACATGCTAGAATGGCTCAGCTCTCACAATTCTGGAAGAAGATAGAGAAAAAAAACATGCAAACACCACCAAATGCAAGGTTGTTTAGGTGCATAGAAGAACAAGGCCCTGATTTCGATGTTGGTGTGCACTAATGTGGAATATGGTGATATTCGTATCCTAGAAGCATGTTCATGTTAAAGAAAGGGAATGACTACACTGCAGCTGGAAGCTTGTTTCCCAATGTGGGTAGACAGATATGCTAGCTCTGCTTGAGCTAGTGTGCTAAAAATAGCAGTGTAGCTGGGGGTCGCATAGGCAGCAGCTCGGGATAGTTGCCTGAGTACAAACCCACTCGTGCTACCCCCAGTTACACTGCTATGTGCAGCTCTAGCTTGAGCAGAACTAGCACTTGTTCAATGGACAGAAAAAGAGCCTCCATCATAGTGTCATACCTTCCACCAGTGCTAAGTTCAAGAAAATACATATATCGTTAAGTACAGAAAGTGGTATTTACATTGTCATCAGCCAAAATGTATTGAACTCCCGCGGTGTAATTTGCAGGCAAATACTGTTGACTCCCTTGGGGGAGGGAGAGGGCCGGGAGTGTTGCAGTCTAAGATGATGCTCTGTGAGGTATTGTCAAGTGGAGTAGAAAACAAAATGGGCAAACCCTTCCCCTTATGAAATAATCCTTTAAAGATACAGGCAGAGTCTGGAGAAAATATCTCATCAGCTATTGGCAGAATACCTAAGAGTTTTCTTTTGCTCCTGATCCTTCAATGATGTAAAATATTGTCCTCTGAAGTTCTAAGTCCTTCTTGAAGTGCTCTGACTGCACCCAGAATGCTTATTTGCTGGCAGTGAAATATATCCAGAGGTATCTCATTGCAGAAAAAGGACTGCTAAAATGATGGCACAACAGTGTGGTGTCAACAGAGCCATAGGAGAAGGGGCATGCCCATGGGTGGGTACAGATGGGTAAGTAATAATTAACAATATCCCTGCACACCTGAAACACACGTGTCTAATTTCATTTTCTACTGGTAGATTTGTTTTGATTAAGGAATAAATTGCAAGTGCATAAAAAGCCTGGTCAGTGTTAGGTATAATTGGATATATCTATTGCTGGGCGAGTAGAAGAGCAAACTCAACATCTGCACTCCTAGCTGGAAACAGCATGGGCATAGTCAGGGTACCAGTGTTCAGTGCTTAACAACACAGGAGCTTTGGCATGTGGCCTTCTGTGCTGTGACCACCAACATATGTTTCTACCCTAATGAATGTCAAGCTCATTTAGAAAAAAAAATTACATCTATCAAAGTCGAACAGCCAGCCTTGTAACCAGCCTTTGGGATATAGTTCAGCCATGTAACCAGACAATGGAATAGCTCCATGTAGTTAAAATATACAAGGGTGTCTGTTAAAGTCAGTATAGGTCAGCAGTTATCACAGTTCCTCCCTGTACTTTGAATAATAGACTGCAGTATCTCAGATACTACTAAGGGCAAATGCTGATTCTGAATGGTGACTACTCTAGATATTCAGCTTCCACTCTTTGGAATTTTCTCTTTTTTAGTTGAATATTCTGACCAACCTTTGCAAACACTTCTTTGGGGCCCTGATCCAGGAAAGCAAACGTCAGTGCTTGCTTAAATGTAAGCACCTGAATCATCCCATAGACTTCAATGGCACTACTCAAGTGCTTTAAAGTAAGCATGTGCTTAAATGCTGCACTGGATCAGGACCTAAGACGCTCCACATTGCAGCACATTGGGTGCATTCAGCCACCTTACAAACCCAGATCCTGCTGCCATTAATAGAACTCCCCATAAAATCAGTGAGTTCAGGATCAGGCCCAAAGTCTGTATTAATAGATCACCAGAATATGTACTTTTAAAATAGCTTCTGAGTGCTACATCTGATTTTTGTTTCAAGGATACAAGGGAAAATATTGATCATATTGTGTGAAATAGAGTTAATAGTGGAAAAAATAGGGCCTATTATACGATTTATAATAGCAATTTTGGTGCATTTGTTTGGGTTTTTAAAAATTCTTTCCTTTAGCTTTCTTACTTCTAAACTGCCCCTCCCCAGGCCTTGGGGACAATGTGGGTCTGGAATGCCCCAGGAAGTGTACTTTACATGCTATTCTTCAAGCTAATGCAGAGGGGAACCAGCACTGGGATCCCATCTCCTCTCCCAGCCTCCTTGGGGTGATCTTTGACCCTTTCACCCCTCAGGGTTTTAGACGGAAGCAGTTCCCACCAGCAGGATTATAATTGGGGCTGGGCAGGTAGCAAGTCTTCTTGCATTCTTCCGAACCCTCCCATGTCCCAGTACAAAAGTAAGACACATTCTGGCCCTTTTTTGAGTAAGCGTCTCTCTCTCTCTCTCTCTCTCTCTCTTCTATCTAGGGTGACCAGACATCCTGATAAAATCGGGACCGTCTCGATATTTGGGTGGTTGTCCCACGTCCTGACCAATCTTTGGTCGGGACGCAATTTGTCCTGATATTTCGTTCCGCTGGCAGCATTGGTTTGGGGGTTTTTTTTTGTATTTTTTGCTCTGCTGGTAGATCACCTCCTCCCCCCTTCATGTGTCCCAATATTTTCTTCATCTCATCTGGTCACCCTATTTCTGTCAGAAAAGTTTTGAGTTTGAGCCTTGTATGGCAGAGGGACAGAAGGAATCGGAAGATGCAATTTGGCATTTAATGTTGAAGAACTCAGTTATTAGTCATTTATCAACAGTGTTTCAGAGATTTCTAAACACCTTGTGGCTTTTTTCTTTCTGTGTTAACAAAAATCAAACTGTGGGTGAAAAGCATTATCCAATTAAACAGTTTTTAAGAGACCTGAACAAACTAAAATTCCATTTTTGGAGAGGCTAACATCTTGAAAACAATAGAACAAATAAATAAACTGTAGAAATGAGCTATTTATACAAAGCTGAAGTGAGTCGTTTATATACTGGCTCAGATCCTTAGCTGGTGTAAATCAGCATAGCTCTATTGAAGTCAGCAGCGCTACACCATTCACCATTTGTCATTTTTAGCAGAGATTTGTAGCTGGGGTGTTGTGATTTGTAGATGTTACTCATAAAAGCTTTATTGTCTTTCTCGGACTGGCTTTTCAACATCTGACAAAGACGATTAATTGTAGGAAACTTTATAGAAACCTACTCTGAGACTTTATATAAGTGCCCACACTTATTGTTTAGGTTTACCGCTCCAATTTTCAGTCTTGTTGAAAGTTTGCTTTGGTATTGCTCATTTTTTAAGACTAAAGGAACTGTGCCCAAATTTACTGTATTGGAGATAAAGGCTCTTACCACTGGAAGCCACTACAAGGTCTTGAAGAAAATCATGGGTCCTTGTAGCAAATATTCCCACATGTGATTAGTGACTGACCCTTATCACGCCTTTCCATCCTAGCCAATATTAGTTGAGATATTTCCTGTTTTCTGTGAATAGTAGGAAAGATATGGGTCTTTTTATAGAAAACACCAGTGGGTTTGCAATCCTTCTGGTAAAGAGGCTAGAGTTTGAAAGAATAAAATCACCGGGTAAATATTTCAGAATTTCAAGAAGGACAGTTTTTCAGGAAAAGTGATTGACTAGGGACTCAGAACACCTAGACCTCTTGCAAAGTTTCAGGCAAGTCACTTGATCTGTTTCTGATAATTAAAATGTGATAATACTACCACCCTATATCATAGGGATGCTGTGAGATAAGTCCATAAATACTCAAGAGGGATTCAGCTATTGCAAAGATTGGTGCCTTGTAAGTACCTAGACAGATTCATCAACATGGGACTTCCTCCTACCAATGACTAGAACTATGGGACAAAATGTGAAAAAAGAGGGGACACATGTTAAAGGTAAAGGTCATGATTCAACAGATTTTTTTTCTTACCTTGGGTTGGGTGATTTGGCCCTGCCAATCACTCTTGTCAACTTCTGGTACATGAACTGACTTTCATGGATGTAGCATCTCTGGTTATGACATCAACAGAAGATGCCAAAGTGCATGAGAAGAGCTGTGACATGATTTACCAGTGCTACACAGATTGAAAATGAATCAAGAGGACATGAAATAGGTTGAATTCTACAGCAAGTGTGAGTCTTCATCTGGAACAACATATCTAATCCATACTGATAAACCAGTGGCGGGAGAATTTTTTATCAAGATGTATCTAGCTATCATAGCTTTACACTGCTGCCCATCACTCTAGTATTATTTTGAGCACCTTTCATGTGCAACCAATAGCCATAATGAAGTCCTTAGTGGACTTCATGGAGTCTCTGGCACGTCTCCCTTTGTGGGGTCAGAACTGTGCTTGGGATAGGTGGGTTTTGTAGATGGATAAGAGGTACAGGATATGTATAGAACACAGAAAATCAGAGCTATGTGTCAATGTGAACTACAAACTAGCATCTTGAGATTTCTGGGCCTGAGCCAAAGCAGTCCATGGACTTCAGTGGATTTTTGCTCCAGGACCTCCTCTATACCAGAAATAATTACCTAAACTGAAAGATCTCAGAGCTCAAAGAGGTCCAGAGTATTCCTAGAAGAAGAAGACAGTGTGAGGCTCTTCCTTAATCATCTGCATTTCCTGCTCATGAGATAGAATTCAGGCTGTATCCCAAGAAAGCTAAAGACTAATTTATTTCAGCACTTGAGATGGCTGCTTTCAATTACTGACCAAAGATGTCATGATTTACATCCCTCTGATTTTTATGTTGGCATCCATGTCTCAGAGGATTGTTTGATGTGGAGTAAGTTATTCACAGATGTGAAATGAATGAATCTCAATGCACCATTTTCACATTTTTGAATCAGTTTAGTTTTACACATCTATATATTCCTTGTCATGTACAAGCATTAAAGACAAGCTGAGTTTAAGACTTCGTACTAGAATTCTTTGAATCTGTCCCTTTTTATAGTGAGCTACAACAGCCTCACGGTTGCTGCACACTACTCCAGATACCACCACTCAGACTCACACACTTGCCCCACCCCCAGCTCCTCAGACACACACATAGCTCACCAGACAGGAAAATAGACTGGGACTGGGAGGAGAGGGCCACCTAAAGAGTATTGTTTTTCTTGTTTCCAGACCAGGGTAAGGGATCACTGCCAGAATAGTGAGCAGTGGGAGATTCTTCTCTTCTAAGCCTCCAGCCCAGGAGAGGGATCTCAAATGTGGGGCTAGGAAATTCTGCTTTGGCTGCCAAAAGACTCTTCTCTCCCTTCCACAGAAGACCCCTCTGCCCTCAAGATTCCTAATGGTGAGTGACAAAGTCTGAGGATCTCTGTGAGCCAAGAGGAATCTGATCCAATCTGTGTCACCGCCGTCGTGTCCAACCACAGGGGAAGGCAGGTGCTGGGGCTGGAGTCAGAACCATTATCAGGATTTGGAAAGAGATCTACACTCTGAATGTTAATTTTGGTAAGATACAAACATCACAACCTCCATCCATTTCTACCTGGAAGGTCACATGCATACAGAACACTAACCGTGCAATCAGGACACCGAGTTATTTACAGAGCCCAGCAAAAAAAAAAAAAAAAAAAAGCTGCATTGTTAGACAGCATGTAATGACATCATGGAAAGGCATCAGCCTAAGAATGATTACAACTGAGCTTTGCTGAACCCCTGTAGGAACGGGATTCAGCATGCATGGAGATTAAAGCCTTGTGCAATCACTGCCTCGCGATCACATGAAATTTCACATCAGTTGGGGTGATGAATCGTTTACATAATGTGAATCACAGTCTAATTGTGAGTTTGATTGCATCTACTGTTGTTCTGATCACACCACCACCGCCCCCGGAGTGGAGCCTCGCACTAAGCCATTCGACAGTGGTAAAAGGAGAAGGGAAAGTTGTGCAGCATAAAAGGAAAGTGACATCTCGCAGGCTGTATGTTGCCGAGCAATTAAACTGCTACAGGTAGTGTATGTGTTGACATCATCAAGGAGGGCAATTAGAGCAACATCTCATCCATCACTGGAAATACATTATTTCTGAAATCGGCAGCCTGCCAGGAGACCCAGATGAGAGGCCTTGTTGCTCATAAAGAAGCAGCGATCCAGACAGCAGGAAGAAGCTATCCCACAATTCCAGAATGAATTGGCAGAAAGGCCCAATACTCTGAGTCCCCAAAACATCTAAGAGTAGGGCTCAGTCATGGCTTTGCCATAAGCCCTGTGCACAGAGTAATGTATTGTTGCATTGCCCCAGGAGTAAACTATGTGCTGCTCCATGCACAAGCTCCTTCTGCCAATACTTGTTGGTGTAACTCCATTGTCTTCAATGGAGCTACTCCTGATTTGCACCTATGTAACTGTGGAAAATCAGTCCCCTGGAATTTAAAAGTAAGTGCCTATGATGTTCTGGACACACTTACTTGTGGATGCTGTACAATACATGGCAGGTGCAGCAATGCCTGCTTTGTGTGCTAACTGTACCGCTACTTTTAGTAATAGTGACCAATTTCAGAGGTTCTAGACACCAAGGAATAGAGTGAGGTGAAGAAAGTTCTGTTAAGGGAAAAGTCTGTCTAGTTGCAAACAAATTGTTGCCAATAAAAAAGCAAATGGTGCTCTATGCAAGATAGCGTGCACTGCTATCTTCTAGGGTTAGGGGGGCAGAGTGTTGAGCAGCTCCACTTCTGTTAGGCAGCTGAAACCTGTAGACTGTAATAGTCATGGTGTGGCCATTCCCTGCTCTACTACACCCCCAAACCAACCTCCGTGCTGCCTCCAATGTAGGGCATATAAAGGTCCTGCTGTCCTTCCTCTCAGGCTGCGGGGTAGGAAGCATTCTAGTTTTAAATCTATGCAAAACTTCTGTGGTTTCACATGAGTTTGTCCCTCTTTCCCCCACCCTTGCCTGCCTCACATATTTAAGAGTGAGTATGAGGTGAGGTGAACCCTGAAATTCAGTCTGGTTTTCACCTAGTTTTGTATCTGAAACGTAAGGCAGGCCAGGGTTCTTTTGAAAGGTTTATAAACCTTAGCAAATACTCTGACAAACCCAGCCTGAGGTTCAAGTTTACAACAAAACTAGGTTTAATGCAGTGGTCCCCAAACTTTTCAGGGTCACACCCCTCCTTACCCCTGTCCTCCTCCTTCCTCTCCCCCTCCCCCCCCGATCTGGGAGTGGGATCACAGCTCCTGGGGTGGGGAACATGGATGGGGTAAGGAGGCCAAGGCTGGGGCTGCAGCTGGGGGCGGGTCTGAGGCCAGGAGCAGGGCCGGGAACAGAGCTGCGGCCAGGGGCCAAGGCTGGGGGCGGGGCTGGGACAGGGGCCGGGAGCCAGGGCTGTCATTGGGGGCGGGGCCGGAGCAGAGCTGGGAGTGGAGCGAGGCTAGGTGCCACTCCCTCCTCTCCCCATAGGGGCTGGCCCAGGCCCCATTGTACCCCCCCCCCCGAATGTTTCACTGCATCCCTGGGGGGCACGCCCTACAGTTTGGGGACCTCTGGTTTAATGTGACTCTATTGGTTTTTGCCAACATTTTGCACAGCTCTTAACCATGCCCCCCAAGTGAATGAATCTCAGCTCCTTTGTTTGGAAAGACAATCTCTCAAGAATCTTCTTGCAAACATGTAAGTGTTCAGCTGGATTTCTTTTGTTTTATTTTTTAAGTGACAAACTTCAGAAATCAGTTGGCAGGAACATTTACCTGGAGAATGCTTTAAGTTCAGTTAACCTGGAAAGAACACATGACTGCCTTCTTGCTCAGTTAAAATCTCTCCTCTGAAGAGTCTTGAGTTAGGAGTCAGCCTTCGTGATGTGGCCAGTGCTCCACTATAACAACGAAGATTGTTTTCTGTTTTTCTGGAGAGCTAGAAGGAAAGATAATAAGCCCAAACAGTCCAAAACAAATGCCCCATCCCATAAATGCACATAAAACTATGCACATTTGACAAAACATGACAAAATTCAAGTCCTCTCTATGGCAATTATCTGGCTCCACTACTACAGTATCACAATCTTGAAAGCCTGTATCCTCCCATCACACATATGAGATAGAGGCATACTGTTGTCCCCACGTCATAGATAAAAACTGAAGCACAGAGAGATGAAGGACTTCCCCACGGTCACACAGGAAGTCTGTGGTAGAGCACAGAATTGAAATCAGATCTCTGGAGTCCCAGGCTAGAACCTGAACTACTGGACTCCAGCCCTTCACTTGCACAGCTGGCCAGGTATAAAGGGTGGAGGGAAAAATAGGTCACATTATTTCAAGAACAGCAGTAACTTATTTCCCCATCCTGGAACAAAAGAGGGACTATGTCTTGGTGGGAAGGGTGACTCTCAGTGATAATGCCCTCCAGGACCAGGGGCGGCTCTAGCCATTCCGCCACCCCAAGCACAGCGGCATGCCGCAGGGGGCGCTCTGCCGGTCGCCGGTCCCACGGCTCCGGTGGACCTCCCGCAGATGTGCCTGTGGAGGGTCAGCTGGTCCCGCGGTTCCAGTGGACCTCCCGCAGGCGTGCCGCCCCAAGCACGCACTTGGCGTGCTGGTGCCTGGAGCCGCCCCTGTCCAGGACTACTCCTGGGGCAGCTGAGTTTAGTGTGCCTAGCAACACAATCTATCCCTTTGTTAGCCATGAAAAATCAATCTGATCATAACCAAAGCAGCACCACTCATTCTCAGAGTACAGTGTTAGGGTCACTCTGGCTGATATCATGAGTAAAGGTGGCAGAATCTGACCCTTTATTTTGTAGACAGTTACAAGCAAATCTGTTCAGTAGTTTAGGAGTGCCAAGGGGTAGGGTTAAAATTACTTTTACAAGTGTTAGGGCTTGTGTCTAACCTTTCCAATTTACAAAGGCCTTTATTTTAGCACCTGAGATTTTAGGCAGACACAGTATAGTAAGCTCCATGGGTGTTATGATACTTAATTGGTTAGTGTTTGAGAAGTGCTTTGTGATCCTTGCATGAAAGGATGTACATAGTAGATGCAAAGTATCAGTAATTATGAATTTTATTAATGAGCTCTCATCTGCAGCCTTACACAAGTAAAACTCCCACAGAAGTCACTGAGAGTTTTACCCAGGAAAGGACTGTATGATCTGGTCCATTATTATTATTCCTTAAGGCCCATATCCTGTGCCTCAATATCAATGGATACATAGAGCCCAAAAAGCTGTGGAAGCCAGATTTGGAGAGCTTGCAAAGAAGACCTGCACTAGCTCATGGTGGACAAGGGATTTCTGTGTGTAAGATGAGCCAGGAAAATTGAAGGGTCATGGTACATGGATCCCTGACTACACAACCCTACTATTTATCACAGCACCCAGTGGAGAAGGAAGGACTGCATCTATAAAACAACAGCTCCGCTTACACTGCATGAGAGATATTTGTTCCTCCCAAACCACACTGACTGCACAAGACCTGAGTTTCACACAAGGAGAGAGAACTTGGCCTTAAGTAACAGAGGACTTTTTTGCTAAAGCTTTGCTCAGTAACTGATCATTACCTGCTCTAAACTTGCCTTACCTCCAGGGGCGTCTTCCATTTCTTGTAAGACATGGTTCAGCAGGACGGCAACAAATTCAACTGCTATAGAAAAGTTTTCCTGATTTTTTTTCTATTGTCGCTGGTGTCAAAAGAGGAATCCTAAGCCCCACAACTGCCTTCCTAGCACAGACAGATTTATTATAAACTTTCCATTTCTCTAACACCAATCTGGCTGGTGCTATGAAGAACTTTAACCACTTTAAACATTTAAGACAAGAGGATTTTTTTTCTCTATAGTGCAATTCATTTTTTCCCCTTCAAATTCATCAGGTGGAGAAGCCACTTAGTACTCCAGACGATGTACAGGCAATTGGTTATGATAGGCTTACTTTAGTTCAGTCTAGTTTCTAGTGAGACGTGCAAGCGCCTACTTTTAGTGTGGTATTAAGTGGCAGCAAATGCATGCCATGGGTCAGATGCTCAGCAGGTGTAAATTGCCATAGCTTCATTGATGGACCAATGACAATTTATGCCAGCTGAGAATCTGGTTCTAAGGAGCCTGAAAATAAGTCAGCAGACACTGTTTAAGAGGATTGTGTATTCTAGAGTGTCTTAGGCTACGTTTACACTAGAGAGATTACATTGGCACAGCTATACTGACACAGCTGCACTGCTGTAAGATCTCTCGTGTAGCCGCTCTATACTGATGGGAGAGAACTCTCTCTTCAACATAATTATCCACCCCCAACAAGCGGCAGTAGCTATGTCAGTGGGAGAAGTTCTCCTGCCAACATAGTACTGTTTATATTAGCACTTATGCTGGTGTAACTTATGTCACTTGAGGGGTGGACTATTCACACCCCCGAGTGACATAAATTTTGCTGACATGAGTGGTACTACAGACATAGCCTTACTCAACACTTTGCAAGCGTATAATGCTTATTAGGTATAAAAAGCCAATAAAAAAGTGTGTGCAGAATTAATTTTACAAAAATAAACACTTAAAGACTGGTTTACTGGTTTAATAAAGAACTGTGAGCTTAAGTGTCTAGGTCAGGGGTTCTCAAACTGGAGGTCATGAGGTTATTAAATGTGGGGTTGCGAGCTGTCAACCTCCACCCCAAACCCCACTTGCCTCCAGCACTGATAACGGTGTTTATATATATAAACAAGTGTGTTTAATTTATTCAGGGGGTCGCACTCAGAGGCTTGCTGTGTGAAAGGGGTCGCCAGTAAAAAAGTTAGTGACCCATTGGTCTAGGTCCCTTTTTCTAGATGCTTTTCCTGCCTGGATCTGAATATGTGCTTTTGATGTGCTGACAGTCAACCAGAATGCTTTGCACTCAGCATTTTCAGATCCACTACAGGGTATAATTTAGTACAAGTTGTATAAATCTGAGTGTGGAATTAGCTTTGCTCTTTTGGGACATGGGGTTTATTTGTTAACAGGAAATTAAAACCAGCAGATCCCTAGTAGCCACTGAAATATGCATTGATGCAACTGCTTTGAAGGAAAAAATTGTGCTGAACTATTTTTCACTGTTGAGAATCTAATTATTCAACAGATGAAACATACTAAATGTAGCAGATTTGCAACTTTCTGAACTCATCTTTCAGAGGTAGCTTAACAGAAGAAGTTAGAAATAGATATTGAACACACTGAGGTCTGCTTTCTTGACTGTGATTATTATTCTAGCAAGAAGTCTAGTGAGAATTTTTTTCTTTGTGCCTCGTATATACAATGGGTAATGACACTTCTCATGTGAGTAAGGAGAGCAGGATTTGGCTTGATGAGCAGAGCGGGTGAAAAATTGTGGATCTGGATGGTAAGAATGCCACCTCAATCACCCTTCTGAGGCAGATACCCCACTTTGGGTGTTCTGTGGGTATTGTAGCCTATAGGGAAGGAGTCATCCTGGATATGGCCAGGATGACTCCCACTCTTCGCAGCATTGACCCCCAACAACCCAACCAGTTTTTTCCTAAGTAAGGTAATTCTGACTCAATCAGTGCTGCCAAGGATTCCTCTTCTTGATGCAACCTAGAAGAACACCCCCTAGATCAGGAATAGGAGGGAGCTGGTGCAAGTTGGGACAAAGCATGAGGGTACGGGATGTCTGAAGGGATTGGCCTGACTTTTAGTGGACTTCAGGTGATCCACAGGCTCCTGGAGCCCTCCCACATTCTGCAGGCGCAGAAGTGATTAGATAACTTCTCAAATGCAAACTCATGGAGTTCCTGCCTCCTTACGTGGCCATAAACTTCATAGGGACTGATTTGAACAACGATGTTTAATACTCACTCACAGATGTTGTTTGATTTCTCATAAGACATTGGTACACAACTCATACCCCGAGCCATAAACAAAGCACAATTCACTTGCTTAGTATCCTGATGGAAAAAATCTAGTGAGACGCAAACTCAACTCGACACCTCATGCCAGTTGTGCTCTTGACATAAATCACAGAGCCCTCATCCTGGACCATCTTGAGTTCATGAAAACCAAAGAGCTTCTGAGAGGTAGCCAGTCAACCCAGCCTGACTCATTAGTGAAAGCTGCATTAAATTAAACAGCAATATAAAAAGTTACATGATATCTGAAACTCTAACACACGGTTACCAAAGTAACTGTCCATCATACAGGGGTGTGTGTGTGTGTGTGTGTGTGTGTGTGTGTGTGTGTGTGTGTGTGTGTGTGTGTGTGTGTGTGTGTGTGTGTGTGAAAAACCACAACACATGTCATTCTGATACTGCATTATAGTCAATCAGTTAAACATGAATCATTGACCATGTTAAATGAATTGCAAATCATAATCATCTAACTAGCAACAAGGCATTCATTTCAGATTACCTAGATGGATTGCGTAAAGAGTTATTAAATAAAACAAGGATACAAATTACTAGTTAAAATCACTGGAACTCTTTTCTGGTTGAGGGCATTCTTCATAGATGTCATAAGAAGTCAGCAGCTGAAATCATGAAGAGTTCTACCAGGTGTGGGAGCCTCCCTCTCAGAAATTGGATAAACAGAGGATATTCCGTGTGCAGACAATCCGTAACACATTATAGATATTGCAACATTATGGCAACTGGCTGTGAAAATCCTAGTGATGGCCTTGGATTGATGGTGGAGCATGAGGAGTAATAGGATAAGTTATGTCTCATTGGAAGGACTAACTTTAAATATTGACACAGATTGTTTTTTGTAAATTAATGGAAACTACCCAGGAAATCATCAGTGTTTCACTGCAGAGAGCTCAGTGAAGATCTCTGTTCAACATTCAAGAAAGTAAACAAAGTGTTAGGATGTAAAAGCATGGGATACAAAATATTATATCATCATTCTGTTAATAGGTGGCCCACCTTCACCTGGAATTCGGAGTGAAATCCTGGCCCTATTGAAGTCAATGGGAGTTTTGCCATTAACTTAATAGGGCCAGGACTTCACCCATTGTGTTCATTCTGTGTCCCTGGTGTCAATGCCAATGTAATTGATGCTCTTTGAGCCAGCCACCTTAAGACTCTGAAATCTCAGGAATAATCTGTGAGAGATGGCCATGGTTGTGTAAATATAAACTGTTTTGCACTGTTAGGGCCCAATCCAAATCTCATCTAAATCAATGGTAAAACTCATTGACTTCAGTATCTTTTGGAGGCTTAATGTACAATCATCTGACCTCGAAAGTCAAGAAAGGCCTGAATTTGGCTCCATATGTTTAAGAACTCCAAATACTCTTGAGACTAAAATCTCCCTACATGGTATTCCTTCATGGTTCCAGCTCCTCAGGGAATTACTCTTTTCACATCACTAAGAAAAAAAACTTGAATTGGCAATTTACATTTGGCATTTGATAAAGTAAATTACTACAGTAAACAGTCTGAAATTGATTAATTTAGGCAGAGAACAAAGAATGGTTAAGGTTGAAAATCAAATTCAATTTAAAAATAGAGTAATTGACTTAGAAGTTGATTATGTTAAATTTCATCCGAACCTAATCAAAGATTTAAATGTGACTTTAAATTACTTTGAATTTAGATATGCTGCTTTTCTGCTAAGCAGATAAAAGACATTTGAAGACATGGATCCAAGTTCAAATTCTAGACTACAGGGTCAGAGATCACATAGTCATTGGTCCATGGGCTAAGAGAGGGTGTCTGTTGTGGTTTAACTCTATCCCGAGTTGAAATTTTCAATTATTCAAAGTGGCAGAAACTTAGTTTTAACCTACATATGTTCAATTGTTCTTAAAGACAGCACGGAAGGGAGGAATGGTGTGAACTGAGTCTGGCCTAAAAGAATTGATTACTGGAGGTTCTCAAGGGTCCTGGTGAGTTTACAGTATTGTTACAGTAACAAACCAAAACATTCTTAACACAAGAGGTAGTTTGCACATATGGGACACTTGATGCTTCTTTTGAGTATTCAATTTTGGTGAGTCAAAGTTGACACCTTTCTGGACCTGGATTTTCTAAGATAATATACTTGCACATGGCAGGGTGCCTTAGACAGCATCATGGCCATCACTGCCACCGACACATGCTGAGATGCAGGGATTTATCAATACTCCATCTTTTTTCTGACCACGCATGATGTTCTGACCACACCAGACAAAGAAAAGGGAGCTAGATGACGTCATCATCTCCTTGGCTGCACCTTGACCAAAACCTGAGATGTGGATTTAACTTTCCTACTATATTTCCTTCATTAGTGGGTTGGTTTCCAGTTTCCAGGACCACCTTATTATCTCTCTTTTTCCCTTTTGACTAATAAGAAGCCTGCTTAGCCAGCTAAGCCAGATATAACCTTGCAATCCTTTGCTGTGACCACTTTAAAAGCTATTCCAAAGCAGCCCAATCTGTGATGAAAGAGAGTCTATGGTAGCCTCAGAAAATAAGAATCTCTTATATTAGTTCTAAGAATCTTATCACTTTTCCTACTTGAAAAATGATGCCCTTTCATTTGTCAATGAACTAACGCATGTATTGCCTAGCACGGTAAATTCCTCAAGACTAGATCTGTAGTAGCAGTTTTAGTACAGCATAAAGGGTTAATTAGTATACATACATTTATGCATACTCCAGACATACAAAGAAGTTGCTTAACATATTAACTACTTCTATTACATTGATTATCCATAGTAGACAAACCCTAATGTAACTGTAAATCACTGGATCTCTTATTTTTAATAATGGAACATGTCAGGTAAAACTTCTATTGAAAAACCAGTGGCATAGAACTGAACAGGAGCTGATCAGCAGATTCTACTCTCATTTATACCAATATAGGTCAGAAGTAACTCCTTTGATATCAGTGGCATTGCACCACTATGAAAGCAGGACCAAAGAGAACATACACAAGCCCTGAGTAAGGACTTCAGGATCTGGTCCAATAATAAAATAGTTATTGTACAATAACATATAACTACAAGTAATGTCCAAAGAGCATTTTATGTAACTGCAATTCCAGTACTCAGATTACATTGTCTATTTAAAGGAAGCAGCTTTCTTTTAACAGGTGACCACATACCACTTACCATATACATGGAAGTCACCTCCCAGCAAGATAAAGAACCAAACTGACTATGTAAAGATATAGGGACACTGGAAATCAAGCGCCCAATTGACAAAAGACTTTCCCAAATGCAGACTGAAGGTCACATCATCAACTCTTAGCTTCAATCATAAAATTGAAATGCAAAAAGATAAGACATTTGGCAGGTCCACTGTGTCTGGATTTGTCCTGAATCATCAAAAACGACATGACTTCTGTCCAGAATGGGTCTGAGGCATTGTCACAGGTGAAAAAGAAGCACAACTCAACCAGTTTTGGAATAAAATGAAAACTATCATGCTTGAAGCTACTAAAGTACACAATCTGAAAAGTCAGCATTGACCCACACCATGGTTAATGGAGAAGGTGTATGAGCTGGCAAAAAAACTATGCAGAGTGAAAGAGAGTGACTCGGAGATTGACAAATGTAGCAGAGAATACGAGGAACTGAGCAGACAGATTTAAAGACAGACTAGATGAAAGAAGAGTGAGGAAATGTGCAAAATGTGAGGAATTTGAGAATAGTAATAATACAAAGGGAATGTTTCAAAGTGGTCAGGCTTCTGACTAAAAACTTTTCCTTTGTGATCAAGCGTAATAAGAGATCATAATGGCAGAGTTCTTCCTGAAGGTGATGATGTTAAATGCAGATGGAGAGATTACTGTGCCAATCTGTATGCCTCATCAGAGCCATTTACAATACAGGACAACAGAAAAGAGTACAGAGCCGGAGCCATCAATCCTGCAAGAAGAAGTGGCACATGCTATTATGAAAATGAAGCCTCAGAAAGCACCAGCACTGGATAACTTACCAGCAGAACTGCTAAAAGCAATTGGTGACTGGGATATTGATCTAATGTGGAAAATTTGCAATGGAGTCTGGGTGACTAAACCTTGGTTGGATGACCTGATGAAGGGAATCTTTCTGCCCTTACCAAAGAAAGTGGATATAACAGAGTGCAGTAACTATAGTACCATCTCCCTGATACCATATGTGAGCAAAGTGGCGCTGTACATAATTCAGGATTGCATGAAGTGAATTATAGAAGCAGTACCACATCAACAAGCTGGTTTTAGAGACAGTCAAAGCACACATGATCAAATCATGAATATCTCTCATATTATTGAAAAATGCACGCAGTATAATCACCCCTGAATTATGTGTTTTAGTGAGTACTCCAAAGCACTTGATGCCGTCTGATGTGACCATCTCTGGAGGATACTGGCAGACATGGGGATTCCAAAGCATCTCATTGAACTCATTGCAAGTCTCTACTGTCAACAACAGACCACGGTGTAAAGAGCAGCATTGATAGTGAGTGGTTTTCCAATGAGACAAGGATGCATTCTGTCCCCAAGTATTTTCAACATGTACACAGAATTAATTATGAGACAATTCCTGGAAAGTTTGATAACATGGAAGGAGCTGGGATTTCCATTGGTGGACACCACTTAATCGACCTCAGATATGTTGATGATACAATGCTCTTTGCCGCAACCATCAATACAATGCAATGAATGTTGGAGTCTGTAAAAAGAGTTAGTAAGGAATATGGACTATCCTGGCATGCAGTGAATATGAAATTTACGTACACTGGCACAGTCAATAATAGGATGGAACCAGGCATCACAATTAACAGTTAAGCTATAAAGTCAGTACATTAATTTAATTATCTGGGATCATATATATCAAACCGAGGAGGCTGCTCCAAAGAACTCAGAAGAAGACTGGAGATGGCTCACTCAGCCAGGAGCCTCCCTTAAAAAGTGTGGAAAAACTGTGGAATATCAAAATATACGAAGGCTTGACTGGTGAAAAGCTTAATTATTTTCCATAGTGACTTATGGCTGGGATTCCTGGGAAACTAATTCTGCTGACAAGAGGAAAATTGAAGCCTTTGAGATGTGGTACTGGTGAAGACTGTTGCGTATCCCCTGCATGGAAAAGACGACAAATGCTTATTAGGTATAGAACTGGAGAGAAGCGGATTCTGCCCTCAGAAATCAACAGGTGCAAATTTATGTACTTTGGTCATATCAGCCATAGAGATAGAAATAACCTTGAGAAAGTTATCGTGGAAGCAATGGTGGCAGATCGTCGCACTAGGGGTTGACCAGCAAGGAGATGGATAGATTGTGTATGCCAGATCACTGGGAAATCAGCTCCTGAATGTGTGATGTTAGTGGTGGATTGAGAAGGCTTCTGAAAATTCTGCTATGATGTCACTAGTATTCAGACATGAGTAAATGGACTTTACTTACTTATTTACATACAGCTTATTTACACAGAGAGAGAAGAAAATGTTTTACCAGCTTATCTCTTAAATAAATAACAGCTATATGTATTTATTTCCAGTAAAAAAATGCCCAGATTTCCAAAGAGATGGATCTCACATAAGTAACAGTGAGACATCTGAGCTATAAATATGACCGTGTGTCTTTAATCAGAGCACCCATCAGATGATGACATGAACTACACACTTAACAGGAAAAGGGTGAAATCTTGCACATAGAATTCAGCACTCTCTCTCTCTCTCTCTTTGATTTACTGATGATTCGCATTACAGCTGCAATTTCCAAAAGGGAAGGAGCCTGGTTTTCTTGTCACATTTCTGTAAAGAAAAATTGTCCAAGGTATCCAATCCGTATGAACTCTGAATTGGAAGGTATGTCTTAGGTCCATTTAATAGGACACTTGTAGCATAACCATGGTGACAGTTTAGTGCTTGGTCTTCCTTACTGTGAAGCTAATGGCTCTGGGCTGCTATCATCTTCAAAGAGAGGCTTTTAGGGCCTGAGCCCATGCCCATTGAAGCCAATGGAAAGATTTCTGTTGACTTCATTGGACACTGGACCAGGTCCTTGGCTTGCTTGAATTTCTTTCCACATATGAATTGGAAGATAACTAAAGAAATGGCAACTTTTCTGGCAATTGCAAAATCAGAGCAGCCTGTCCACTTGTTCTCTCAGCCAGCTGGGTCACTTTTCTTCTGCCTTATCTGAAGCAATACATTCTGTGTATGATTGTTTTGCCAGTGATTTCAGTAGGAGCAGGATTAAGCCCTAAGTTTTCACAGGGTTGCAATGATCTCATGCAATAATTCATCCATGTGCCTCAGCATTCACTAGAAACAGATCTCCCAGTAACAAGAGGAGATTATTTATCCAGCTATTAACAAAGCATTTGCACCATTTCTGAAGCAATGGATAGCTAGCTATCCCTACTTCATTTCCAGTTTTCTCCTTGCTAGCCATCACTGCAGCATTTTAGCTCTATCAGGGAGAGCAGGTGAGCAGCTTGAGCCATGCTAGGCACCTGCATTAATGCTAAATCAGCCCTCATAAATTGTACATGAAGTCCAGTATGTTACAGTCATTAATTTTGGCCTTAAGTAAAAAAGCTTCTTCAGACAAGACTTTTCTTACCATATTCTGGGTATTACCATATAATACCCAGAAATAACATCTACAGCAGGTGGTGAATCAGAGCCTTAAGATTTTTTTTTTACTTGTACTAAAGGAAGAAAAGGTTTAAATTAGGAAACATCAATTGCAGGGGAAGAAGAAGAAAAGGCAAAACCGTGACATATAAGCATTACCTGCGATTAGTTGAATATATAATTTGCTTGGCTGTCCGTGATCCATAACAGTAACCGAAGTTTTAGAGTACATTTATATCCATTACAGCAAGAACAAGCCTCATAACCTGCATTCATTTCCTTAGTCCACTAATTGTGTTTTCCCTCTGAAAAATTTTAATGTTGCCATTAAAGGCAAAGGAGTCCATCACTACAGAGCTGCTCTAGCTTTCTCTTAAGCTCTGCAAGCAGCTGTAATTCAGTGAGGTGCTGCCCTCTAGTGTCTAAAGACAAAACTCCAATTAGATCTCTGCAATTGGAAAATACTTGCTTCTGTAAGTACAATTATACGTTATCATTAATGGAAGTCAGGGTCGTAGCTTGGGGCCCAATTCTATAAGCTTTACTTTCCTCGAGTAGCTCCTATTCATATGTGTAGTTCCATTGATGGGACAATGCACATGAGTATATTCAATGTAAGAGTTGCAAAATCTGGCTCTTGGTGTAAACATTAGCAAATTTGTGTGCCTTTGCATTTTGTTTAGTGTATTTCTGAACTGTCCATCTTCTTTAAGCCTAAATATCACTTCACTTAAGTATGTTTTTCTTTGTTAATTTATCGGCCAGCTATATTCTCCACTTTTCAACCATTTCTCCTGTCTTTTCTTTGCTCCATGTTCTGTGATGGCCACCAATTGTGGAACTACTTCTCCCATTGCTCTCCTATATGGATTATAGTTCAACCATGGTAGAAGATTGGTATGGATCTTTCCCTGGAAGATGGTACAACCTATCTTCTCATCAGAGATTGCTTTTAGTACCTCACTGATGCAGCCAGGTTGTCAAACAGCCACATCTACTATAGCTGTGGAGGTTTTCATCCATATTTGTTTCTAGGATGTCCCAGTGCAATCCACTCCGATAATGGTCATTCATCCTCAGTAAAGACATTTTTCAGCTCCAGCCTTCTTTTCCCAAAATAATGGCAGACCTTCTCAAAAAATCCAGATTTAGCAGGTATTCTTACTAACTACTCTTGCAAATGGATTCACTCATTGATTGGAAGAAAGGTATGATCCACCATCTTGTGCTACTCCACTAAAAAGCAGAAATGACCTACCTTCTCCAGAAATGACCTTAATCTTCTCCCGTTGGTCACTCAGAACATTCCATGTCAGTATAGCTTTATCTCTCCATTGATAGCACCATTTGCATGAGACAGCTTGTTCTCTTTTGTGTTCTGTACAAAGACACACTTTTGGTGCTTAACAAGTAATCATATTCCCAAACATTAAATCACAACTGGCCTGACCCATTTATTTTCCGCAAGAAGAAACATCAATACAAAAATCGACATAAGAGACTACGCTGGGAAAACAAGACTCAAGCCCTCTGAGCAAGTACCTTTTCCTACCTTCCCTCTAGTGCCTAAAGACAAAACTCCAGTTAGATCTCTGCATTTGGAAAATATTTGCTTCTGTAAGTACAATTATATGTTATCATTAATGGAAGTCAGGGTCGTTTGGCTTGAATTTGACACTAACAAAATGCCTCGGGCTTTGCTGCTCTGAGGGTTCCCACCTCAGGGCTATTCAGCCCACCCTCTGGATTTTCTCCCTGTAAAGAACCACTCCCACCATCCTTATATCTGAGCTAGGTAACAACACACCCGACTCAGTACAGCTCATGTCACCATTCCCCTGCATGATAAATGCATGCTAAAAGGGTTAAAATCCCTTAGAAGGGTTACATCTGGAAAATAATATGAGTGAAAGTCATTGAAGAAAGAGACACTACAGGCCTATATAGCATCTTGTCTTCTCAGGTCAATCAGGTGACTCACCAAGGCTATTTAGATTCGATCTGCAGACAGATGCTACAGAGAATACACTATTTGCAAACCTAGATCAACCAAGTTCATTCTTCTAATGTTTTTTCATGATATCTTCCTTTCTATTGTTCTCTTCCATTCTCTTGCCATGTTAAAACACCATATTAGTATATAACACAATAAATGCAAATAACTATCAAATATTAGGCATAATGTAGGTTCATACTTTATTTTGCTGTCATATATACAAGAAATTAATCTAATTTTTTATTTGTCATTTGTATCGAGGGTATGAATTCTTATATGAATTTAGTTCCAATGTTCTTTTCTTTGTGCCTGTTTAAGGAGGGATGGGGGAAGGAGAAACCTCTGGAGATAAGATCCTCAACTGGCATACGTTAGCGTAGTTCCAGTAGAGTCCATTTACACAAAATGAGGATCCGGTATGGAAAAGATTGTGGTAAGGTGCCTTACAGAGTTATTCATAACTAAATGGTGGGGGTTCCAGAGGGCTCTATCCTTAGTTCCCTTCTCTCCTCTCTCTACACCTTGTTTCTGGGTCACGTTGTCTGCAAACACAAATTCAGTTACCACCTCTATGCTGATAACTCACAGATCTACTTCTCTACTCCAGATTTGTCTCCTTCTGTATCACTTAAAATTTTGGTGTATCTCTCTGACATCCTCATGGATGTCTACCCATCAGCTCAAACTCAACAGGGCTAAAGCAGAGCTCTTAATCTCTCTCCAAGCCCCAACCCTTCCCCTCACCTCCTTTCTCCATCACTGTGGACAACACCTTCATCCTGCCTGCTGCTCAGGTCCATAACCTGAGCGTCACCTTCAACTTAGACCTCTGCTGGGTCCTCACCTCCAGGCTATGTCCAAATCTTGTAGTTTCTTTCTGCATAACATCTGAAACATGGCCTTTCTTCTCTATCCAAACAGCTAAAACTCTCATCCAAGCACCACTCATCTTTCATCTTCATTACTGCAACATCTTTCTTTCTGGCCTTGACAAATGAAATCTTGCCCCACATATACCCATTCAGAATGCTGCTGCAAAGATCATTCTCCTTGCCTGCTGTTATGACCACACCGCCCCACTCTTTACATCCCTCCAGTGGCTTCCCCTTCTCTTTTGTATCAAACATAAGCTGCTTTTCTTTACTTTGAAGGCCCTTTATGGCCTATCCCCATTCTACCTACCACTTCTCATTCACTATCAAGATGTTGACTCTTGCCTCTAATCATCTCATGATGCCAGCCTCCATTGCCTAATTGTTACATTTTCAAACAAGCAGTGTCGTGCTTTCTCCCATGCTGTTCTTCATGCTTGGCAGAAGCTCCTCATTACAACTTACAACACTCCTTACTGTGATGCATACAAAAAGCTTAACAATGACAGGGCACCGTGCCCTGAGACCATGCCTAGCCTACTAATCAATATTATCTTATTGTTTTCTAACTGTCTGTATCCATCTGTTGTCTCTTGTCTTATACTTTGAATGGAAACTCTTTGGGGCAGGGGCCATCTTTTTGCCTATGTTTGTACAGCACCTAGCACAATGGGATCCTGTAATACAAACAATAAGCCCATTTATCTATTATGCATTTTAAGCTGAACAATGCTAATAAAAGATGCTGGATTGAAACTCTGTTGATTTATTTCTTGCTGTGGGGCATAATAGGGTGCTATGGGCTGATAGCTGCTGTGGATTTATGAATCAGTCCTTCAAGGTGCTGAATTTCTCCCCCTTGTGTTGCTGAGCACCCTTAACTCCCAAGTCAATGGGAAAAGACAACAGGAAAACTCAAGCTAGCTCAGTAAACATAAAAATAAAACATGTCAAAGGAGTGAATTAGAAACATGTGACTGCAGAGGAAGACTCAAGAGATCTTTCCTCTTTAGATAAGGATGTAATGAGTCAGATTCCTAGAAAGTTTGTTATTACTCTGACTAGCCCTTGGGGCATCTTTCCATTAAAAAGTTAGCATTTGTGAACAATTACCATCTGAAATACCTCAGTATGCAGAATATTCTATATGTAGAATAGATTAATACAGTGTTTATTTCCTGTTGCAAGCACAGAGAATACTGTGGCATTTGAGATGCTACTGTGTGGCAATTGTGAGTAAATACCAGTTTTTTAGTAGTAACGACAGCAAGTTCTGGTCAAAAAAGCAAGAAAACTCCCTACCAGACTAACTCATTGTATCTTTCTTCTCCCTGTTGACCAAAGAGCCATTGAAACATTCTGGTCAGTTATGTGTTTCACCTGGACTGCTCTGAGTATCATTTTCACCTAAGTGTGATAAAATTGTGTGGTAGTTGTTGGCCAATGCTGACTTTTTAAAATGGGATTTTAAATAGCATTTCATGTGAAAGAACATATACCCTTCCCCTTGTCAAGTGTATTTAGCCTTTTCATGTATTATTTCACTCCACCACTAGTTCCCACCTTCTGTAATTGAGATCTATAACATGAATTGGGAATACAGAAGAGAGGTTGCACCATAGGGTCTTCTTCCGACAGTGCTCAAAGGAGTGGGTCACTTTGTAATTTATTTGCCAGTGTGTTTTGGAGCAACATGAATTGGTGAAGACTTGTTTTCTTTTCTAGTCACTGTGTAGTTCTAACCTTGTGTGTAAACCACATGCGGTGTTTTTTGCTTCGGGGATTCTGTGCAGAAGGAAGAGAACTATCTTATCCCACCCTATGCTCATGTGTCACTCATTCTTGAATAAACCCGCCAGACTAATCAGAAGGCTGCAGATTTTCAGAACAGACATAATAAAGGAAGGCTATGGATGATGTTTTATCTTTTTCTAGTATCAGAGGGGTAGACATGTTAGTCTGGATCTGCAAAAGCAGCAAAGAGTCCTGTGGCACCTTGTAGACAAACAGACGTATTGGAGCATGAGCTTTCGTGGGTGAATACCCACTTCGTCAGATGCATGTCTTTTTCTAGTCACTGTTCACACCCAAAGAAAAAAAATGGTAACAGTGAGGACCAATGCCCTATGCATTACAATATCTTAATCTCGGTGCAGTCGCTGCGGCCAACATTTACAGGAGTGGACAAATGAATTGGGTGTCTAAGGTGTCAAGTTGGGCTCCCAATGAAACCACTGATCACTTTTGAAAATCTTGACCTACCTGCCATCACTGCATCTTGGCCAAGATTTTTAAAAGAGACACTTTCTGGAAAGTCAGGCTCCTTTAAGATGTATCAAGTTGAATACCAAAAGAGTGAGGCATGGTCACTTTTGAAAACCTTGACCCTCATTCCTGGCCTGTAACAACCTTGCTATTATTCCATCCTTGCTACTTTGAGCTGACCTGTCCAGAGATGCAAATCAAACAAATGAGGTGCTTGTGTGATGTACACAAAAGGGGCTTAGGATGAGGGCAGTAATTTTTTTTCAGTCAAAACTCACATTAGGATTTTAACCACCCTGACAGATCTGTTCATCTGGGACACTGCAAATCACAAAACCCAGGACAAAGCATGTGAGAGCTGAGGACAAAGCATTCTTGATTGATTGGATCCAGCCAGGGAACAATCTTCTGGAGGAGATCAGTCACATGTATAGTCTGACCTTTTTTTTAGGAAATATTCCAAAATCTTCCTCTCTGAGAAAGCATTTGCACTGTCTGAGACGATTGGTTTATTCTGTGGCGTGGGATTCAAGAGAACATTCTTATCCACAAAGTTTCAACAATCCTGAAATAGAAATGTTTATTTTGGTTCATTGAACTGACCCCAAATGCTTTGTTTTGACTCAGTTCAATATTAAATAGCATTTTTCCCACAGTGGTGCATTTGCTAATGGGAATTGTAGTCCATTCTCCCATATGGGTCAGTCTCCCTGGCAGGACTACAGCTACCATGATGAACCCAGAGTTATGCAACTTCCATGATGTACCATGCAGGTTTGTCAGAGGAAAATCTTCATTGCATTATGGAAGATGTAGTCTTCTGGGGAGCCTGGCTTATAGGCGAGAATGTGGGCCTGAAGAGACAACTCCCAAAAGGCACTGATGGGGAAAACAGTTTGATGCTTTGTTGAACTGATTCTAAATGAAATGTTCTGGATCAGTTCAACAAAATGAACGATTCCAATTCAAGTCAAACCAACCCAAAATAAAATATTTCCTTTTAATTTTCCTGGCCAAAAATTGGAAATTTTCATCAAAATCTAAATTTTCAGGTTGAAAATTTTGATTTTGTAGAAATGTTCATTTTCTCTTGGAAGGTTCCCAACCAGCTCTACTGGTAAGTGATACAAATGAGCTGCTGCTCCCTCCCCCACTGTTATCCCCAAAATCTGTGTATCCCACTGTAAAAAATAGATTTTTACAGTTTTTCTGCTTATGTTTGAGGCTCTTCATGATCCCTTAACTCCTTTCCTTTCCTTTGGTCCCTTATCCTATACTAGTGCTTATTTATCCCTCCTGGAGTTGCTAGCAAGTCAGCTGAGACTGTCTGAGCTGTTACATCCCTTGATGTTTAGAATTATTGGCCTGTAGATAGCAAGTTTGTTGGTTTTACATGTATGTTTTTCTGAACATTGACTCACCTTTAGGAAGCACAGCTGCTGTTATAGTGCTCTCTGTGTGTGTGTGTGTGTATTGCTCTGGGATTTTTATGAAGTCTGTGATTTCTTGTTCTTGCTGAAATACCTAAGCCTCAGAGTTTCATAAAACACAGACTGAGACTTTAAAAAAAAAAAAGGTTAAATATAGGAGTGCTGATGTTAGAGAACCAGTTCAAGTACCTAGGATTTAGCTGCTCAGGGACATGATGCTTTCAAAAGGAGAGAGAGAGAGTGTGTGTGTGTGAGTGTGTGTGTGTGTGTGTGTGTGTGTGTGTGTGTGTGTGTGTGTGTGTGTGTGTGTGTGTGTGTGTGTGTGAGAGAGAGAGAGAGAGAGAGTGTGTGTGTGTGTGTGTGTGTGAGAGAGAGAGAGAGAGAGAGTGTGTGTGTGTGTGTTCAGGAAAGATTTTGCTCTTATTAGCTAAACCTGATTTCTAGATTACTATGGCAGGATTCAAAGCAGGACTTTTGCAGTAGGACATTGAAATAATCTTGACAAGTAGAAGGTGTTAAGAAGACAAAAAAGGCCCAGTTGCCCTTTCTGTTCACAGAACGGGTGAAGGGAGATCACAAAGGGCATCCCATATAAGAATAGCTGCTGCTTTTAAAACATGCTCTGTTGGTTGGCTATTTTGTCTTCTGGATCTGTCCTTAACTTTTCCTTTGTGCACTTAACCAATTCTCTAGCAGGGTCCGCTTTGGATGACCTATGGATTATAGCTCCTGTCTGATATATATGGGTAGCCACATCGCTAGTGAAGTGAGGCTCTCATGCCCCCAAACTCCAAGCATAGAGGGGACCCTCATCTCACAAGAAGTGGGGCTCAGCTCTCTCTGTGGCACACCTCCATCCCAGACCCTGTGAAGATTGCTATCCATGTTCTGACATTCCTCCTAGGGAAAGGATGAGGAAGGCACATCACCCCACCCCTCTCCAAGCAGAAATTAGACAAAAATTGATTGAACAGCCTTGGCGATATAATCTTTTGCACACCCTGGGCAGAAGCCCTTCTCCAAGAGTCTAGGAGCAGTCACGAGCAAGTGGAAGCCCCTCCGGTTGTACCGCTCCAGCTGGGGGCAAGGAAATCAGAGACAGGGAAGAGAAAGGCCAGAGTCTTTGGGTGGGGAGATATTGAACAGTTTGGTGGTTAGGGTGCTACCTTGAGAGTCAGGTTCAATTCCTTGCTTCATTATAGACTTCCTGTGTGCCGCTGGGCCAGTCATTTTGCCTCTTTGTTCCTCACTTCCCCATCTGCAAAATGGGTCTAACAGCACTTCCCTACCCTCACAGGCGTGTTGTGAGGATAAATACATTAGAGACTGTGAGGTGCTCAAATGCTACAGGAGTGGGGGTCATATAAGTACCATAAACAGATTTGGGATGGGCCATGCAGCCTTTCTATGGAAGGTAAATCACAGTGGGATGATGTAAGGGGAGCCTTATGGTGGTTTCCCCCCTCAAAGCCCCTGATGGATTTTGTGAGGAGGGTGATGGTCTGAGCCATGGTTTCGCTGAATACCTGAAGTGTTCAGAGCTGTGTAGCTGCTGTATGTGAATTTGTGGCTAAGTCCATAAATGGCTATTAGCCAGGTTGGGTAAGAATGGTGTCCCTAGCCTCTGTTCGTCAGAGGATGGAGATGGATGGCAGGAGAGAGATCACTTGATCATTGCCTGTTAGGTTCACTCCCTCTGGGGCACCTGGCATTGGCCACTGTCGGTAGACAGATACTGGGCTGGATGGACCTTTGGTCTGACATGGTATGGCCGTTCTTATGTTCTTATGTGCCTTCACACATCTTCTATAGGGTATAGGTGTAACTGTATGTTATACTTCTTCTCTTCAATGCAATGCTCATGCTTGAAGAATAATTAGAGAGCCATCTGCATCAGCTGTGTTGGGAGAGTCAATTCTCTCCCATCTTGTGTTTTGCTCCTGACACCGGTCCCCCCTGCACCCCTGAAAATATGTTAGAAGAGCTTCCCCTCACCACATTTGTTAATATTGACATTCTTCCACTA
The DNA here is from genome assembly GCF_016161935.1 of Mauremys reevesii. Taxonomy (NCBI): domain Eukaryota; kingdom Metazoa; phylum Chordata; order Testudines; family Geoemydidae; genus Mauremys; species Mauremys reevesii. The sequence goes on from NC_052624.1 coordinate 24,946,262, forward strand.
ATAATCCATATGGCTGAGCTCTCTCCCAACACTCACACAATATCACAGAGTGGAACAGGTTATTGTTTCACATATACTACATATACTACATTAACACTTCCTGGCTACTTCTCTTGCCATTCCAGGCTTTGCCTTTGTCATTGCATTGCACAGTGGGCACACTGGCTGAGAGAATCGGTTTATTTATTTCTAGGCATGGGATGCAAGAGAGCATTCACAACCATAGCAGCAGACATGGAAGCTATCTTGCTGAGCAAAGAACGGCAACTATCCCATGCTGTGAGTGGCTGAATCAAACAACTGATCCCTGATGCATAATTTCTCCATTTCATTTAGAAGGACTCGATGGAGTGTGGCCTTCTTATGATTTCCTAGAGACTCAGAACATCCCCTGTCTGCACTGATGACAAAGAAAAGGATGAATTCGGTATGCTGCTGTTGCACTGCATTGCTTTCCTTACTGGAATGTGCTGTTTGCCATAGAAAGGGAAGAGTTCTCCCCTTAAACACTCCAAAGATTACTACATCCTTTCCTCTTGCTGCACATTCCCTTCCTGTCCTCAGAGCTGAGGAGGGGGTGGAAAGTTGACCTTTGTGCTCCCCCAATACTGGGGGCTGCCCCCCCTGTGGAGGTTGCAACAATCTGACTACCCTAAAATGTTCCAGCCGCCAACAGTCCAAAAGGGCGGTTAAAGCTGTTGGGGATTGTAAGAGGAAGGGGAGACCTGGCCACGTCACCTTTCCTCCAGCAAAGTAGCCAGGAGGTACTGCGACACACTAGGGTATAAATAAGCTCCACCAGGGGCTGGTTTAGGGCTGTTTTGCATTGGTGAAATAGCAGAACATAGTTGCAGTGCAGCCCAGCATCTCCACATCTGCATCCACCTGCCATAAGGTATGCTGAGATTTGCACTGTGAACAAAGACAACTTTGTGTGCATTTTACACAAAGGACTCTGCAGAGAGGCACCACAGGTTTAAAAAAAACACCCCACAAATCAATGGAAGGGCTTTATATGCTACAGGTTGATGAGGGCAATATTGTCACGACCACAGTGGAATCTGGTGCAATCTAGTTAATAAGGAACTGAAACCACACAAAAATGAGATCAGAAATCCATTCAGCGAAGCTACGGACACTTTCCATTATTTAGCTAACATGACTGATTTCCAGGAAGAAGAGACACAAATGGGACTGATATAACTTAATCTTCAGTTCTTCCTTCCTTAGTGTTTAACATTTAGGTTCCTGGTTTCTACCCCAAAAATATGCTTCTGTAAGAGGTTGGGCACAGTTTGTTACTTCAAAGTGATGTGAAATTGTAGAAGACAGGATAGTCAAATTCAGAAATACATAATTTAGGAGACGTGAACCCTTATTCAAACATTTCAGCACCAATGGAGCATGCTTTTAGCATGTGAAGTTTTGATCAAACCAATCCAGACAACAGGCTGGGTGCTGAACAAGCAAATCCACTGGTAAAAGGTGTCTAACAGCACATACAAAGCAGTGGTAGGCCTAACTAGATAGCACAGAGGTGGGAAAATTACAGCCCATGGACCATATCCGGCCCATGGAACCCTCCTGCCTGACCCCTGAGCTCCTGGCCCGGGAGGCTAGCCCCCGGCCCCTCCCCTGCTGTTACCCCTCCCTTGCAGTCTCAGCTCACTCCGCTGCCAGCGCAATGCTCTGGGCGGCGGGGCTGCAAGATCCTGAGGCATCGCAGCTGCAGAGCCCGGCCTGACCCGGTGCTCTGTGCTGCACGGTGGCGACAGCGTGGCTGGCTCCAGCCAGGTGGCATGGCTGTAGTGCCGCCAGCCACCAGTGCTTCAGACAGCGTGGTAAGGGGGCAGGGAGAAGTGGGGGTTGGATAGAGGGCAGGGGAGTTTGGGGTTGTGGTCAGGGATGGGGGTGTGAATAGGGGTCAGGGTGGTCAGAGTGCGGCAAACAGGGGGGTTGAATGGGGCAGAGGTCCCCAGGGGGCAGTCAGGAATGAGAGGAGGGGTTGGATGGAGCAGTGGCGGGCAGTCAGGGACAGGGGTTCTGGAGGCAGCCAGGGGACAGGGAGAAGGGGTGGTTGGATGGGGCAGAGGTCCCTGGGGGCAGTCAGGAAGGAGGGGGTTGGATGGGGTGGCAGAGGGCATTCAGGGGACAGGAAGAAGGGATGGTTGGATGAGGCAGGGGTCCAGGGGGCACTGTCAAGAATGAGAGGGAAGGTTGGATGGGCCAGCAGGGGGCAGTCAGGGGCAGGGAGCGGGGTGTGGGGATGGGGCAGGAGTCACGAGGAGGCCGTCAGGGAACGGGGAGGGGAGGGGGGTGGATTCAGCAGGAGTCCTGGGGGGGGAGGTGGATAGGGGGTGGGGGCCAGGCCACGACCCCCTTCCCTAACCGGCCCTCCATACAATTTCGGAAACCGGATGTGGCCCTCAGGCCAAAAAGTTTGCTCGCCCCTGAGATAGCAGGTATGAACTTGATTGTTTTGTTTTTGTGTTATACTTACAGAATCATGAGCTTTTTTATTTAGGGAAAATAACCCAAACCTGTTAATCACCTTTCATCAGTACAAACACAACAACATTTGTATTCCTGTATTTTCCATTTGTCGCAAGACAAACAATAAACCCCAGAATTTTAGCATCTCTTTCGCAAGCCATTCAGAGTGCTAACTCTCAGCATTTCACACTGTACACAGATTGAGAAGCAAGAGGTTTAAATGAGAACAAACTACTCTACTAAGGACAACTGGGACTAATACATTCAAGCACAGATGGTGCACAGTAAGGTATTATGACTCCCTCTGCTGGTGTTTTCATTTTATGCAAAGCTGTCTGAAATGAGGCATGAAATATTAAGACACAATTAAATATAATATTTAGCCCATGCTATTTATGAAATTCCCTACAAGAAAAAAATCATTAATTAGAGTCAAAGAAATCTGTTAGTTTGGTTATTATCCCCCAGGGATTGTTTAGAGATGCACTGATCTAGCAGGACCAAAATACACGCTATCACTTTTTATAGTTAGTCAAGTATATTGGTTCAGGTTCACTTGCATTCGAAATATAGGTCCCAGCAAGTGTACATTAGCTCCAATAAAAATGTACTAGTTATAGTACATTATGGACTATTTCAATGCGACCATTATTGTTCACGAATGAAATTACTGGAGTTGAAGTAACCAGAAAAAAAAATCCTATACACAAATTAGGCTCATTTGCTAGGATATCTTTCAAAGGATTCTGGGATTTGCAATTCCCAGTGGCACTTGACCATGATGCTCTCAGCTGTGTTACAAGTGGGATGGGCTAGGCTACCTATCACCCCTCCAAAGACTAGAGAGGGGCAGCAGCCATTCCTGGTAGACTCAAAAAATACAGTGGGGAGGTTAGTGGCCAGCTGATGCCCCTATGAAGGAAGGCCATCTATTGTTTTCCCTCTTCGAAGCCAGTAATTAGCCATATGGGAGCTAGGGGGGCTGGGAAACAAGGAACAGAGGGTATTTCTATGGAAGTGGAAATCTTATGAGTACTACTGTTAACATGATATTTCCACCATTTTGGTTTGGTCACAGGATCTGAATTTAGATCTGGATAAATATGCCAAATTCTAACTATGGTGACATCTGAAGCTACATGCTATGTCAACCAATCTCTGCTTTAAACCTGTTGTAAAAGAAGCCAAATCAATGATACTTCTTCATTTTCTGTGGCAATGACTTTCATAGATATCACGGAGTCCCTGGGGGATGCTCTGGAACTGTTCCCCACAAAGCCAGTCAGGACTTTGGGGAGCCTCCTCTCCCTTGGAGCAGACTATCTTCAGGGCAAGAAGCTCACACGTCTTCACCTCCTGGGTCTTTCCTTGGAACATTCAGCATCCTCTGCCCCTCCGTGCGCTTCCCACAGCGAGTCTGCCCCAGTGGGGTCCTGGGGAAACCAGAGGGTCCTGCACCCTCCTTTGCAGTCAGACGTGACTCTTAGCAAGCCAGTAAAACAGAGGTTTATTCAATGACAGGAACACGGAGCTTGTAGGTACAGCAAATGGGACCCCCTCGGCCCAGCAAGGCAGACCCCCACGTCTGCTCTTCACTCCTCGTCCCCAGCCAGCCCCAAACTCAAAACCCCCTCCAGCCCCTCCTTCTCTGCTCAGTTCCTTTCCCAGGCCAGGAGGTCACCTGACCTCTTTGTTCTCCCACACCTTTAGCTTCCCCTTGCAGGGGGGGGGAAGGGCCTGGCCATTAGTTGCTAGGTGACAGAGGGTCGGCCAGGAACTGAGGCACCCCCCACAGTATTCAGAGGAAACATTAAGAACATTCCCAGTTGGTCACAATAGATTTTACTGTTTGCCCATGAAAAATTATTTTCTTTGATCCAGTTTAATCAAATCCCACTGGCTGTGGATTGCTGCTCTGGGCCAATGGGAGCTGCTGGAAGTGGTGTGGGCTGAGGGATGTGCTGGCTGCTGCTTCCAGGAGCTCCCATTGGCCCAGAGCAGCAATCTGCAGCCAGTGGGAGCTGTGATCAGCTGGACCTGTGGACAGGGCAGGTAATAATTGGAGATTACCACTCTCCTAGAACTGGAAGGAACCTTGAAAGGTCATTGAGTCCAGCCCCCTGCCTTCACTAGCAGGACCAATTTTTGCCCCAGATCCCTAAGTGGTCCCCTCAAGGATTGAACTCACAACCCTGGGTTTAGCAGGCCAATGCTCAAACCACTGAGCTATCCCTCCCCCCAGGTAAACACACTGGCCCGGCCCACCAGGGGCTTTCCCTACACAAGCGGTGACCCCTGTTTGAGAAACCCTGCTTTTATCTGTCTTATAATATTTGCAGTTTGTCTTCCTGTTACTGGAGGGTCACTGGAGGCATGAGCCTGAAGATTAGAAAACAATGAGCCAGATCTCCAGCTAGTGAACATTGGTTTAGTTACATTGGAGTCCATGAAGCTATATAGATTTACACCAGCAGACTATCTTTTTAGTGATATTCACTACATACTAGTGACTACTGGAACTATTTTTGCCCTGCATCTATCGGGACAAAGGGAGGGGGCTCAGATACACTCAATGAAGCCACACGAGGTGTATAAGTATAATCGGTTTTATTGCCAAAGTATAATAAGCTTCCCAGCATTCACGCGTTACTAAATACGTGCTTTCCAGCAACCAAGCAAGAATCAATGCTTAAGCCACTTCTGCTATGGACAGTCCCAGACCCTCCATCCTTGTTCCTGAGGGCCCGTAGCAGGCGCTGCTCCAGGGTGGGGAGTTCCTCGGTACCCACAAGGCCACGGTCTGCAGGTGAGACTGTTCATCTAAAGCAATTCTCATAGCCGTTTTTATCATCATCTCTTTCTAAGGGGGGCATATTCATCCACAAGCAGGCTCTGGCAGGAAACATTATCGCTTTCTATTCCCACACTTAACACTCTGAGGCCCTCCTTATCTCTTTACTTGTTTATCCAGTGGGAGTGGCTGAAAGTCAGCCCGGCCAGTCAAAGCCAGTTCACCACTAGCTCCACCCTGACCATTCTGTAACAACAGGCCAAGGTAACTTGCGGTCAGCCCCGAGAGCACCCCACAATTAGATCTATATGGATTCAAGAGTCTACCTCCATAGACAATGGCAGGACCAAGGCCTATGTTTTTAAGGCTAGACTGTTTAGCTTTTTTAATAGCTCATCTTCTCCCATGTTTTTTCTTTGCATAAATATCCTGATGACTTACTGCAGCTGACCCTCTCTTTATCTATCAGCTCTTCCATTCTCTCTCTGTATCTCACACGCATTACCTATGAAGAGGTAACCTTTAGATATGGATAGGAATTCTTCCATCATCCTGAGCTGCTGAGACTCAGGCAAAATAACTGGCTAATAGCTTCTTTGCAGCCTCTTCACCCTCTTTAACTGCCCCTTCACTCAATATCCACCCAGCAGAGGCTCCATAATCCCTCCAGCACGGGAAAGGGAAGATGGGTCACAGGGGAACCAGGGCTCAGGAGTGAGCCAGAAGCTGCATGGGAGCAGCCTTGGAGTTGGCTGTGGAAAGCCAGCAGGGAAGGGCTGAGAGCCATTCTCGAAGGTGCTTGTTGCTAGGAGAGTGGTAGCGACAGCTGGTGAAGGGGATTGTGTGAACAGAGCTGACTGAGACCACAGTTACAGACAAAAGGATTGGACTCTGGCTAGTACATCTGCAGGCAATTGACTCCTGGAGGGACTAGCCTACACAGAGTCTCCCTGGGACTCAGGCCTGAGGAGCCCCAACTTTATATCCCTGGACTGCCCCTAGTAGCTGGACTGGGACCTGTTCTGTTTGTGCTCATCACCCTTATAATCCACTTGGCTGAGTTATTATAGGAACCTACCAAAGGGTGGAGTTTGAAGGGTGAAGACTTGGAACATCTACAGCACTTGCCTCCAATGGTGGGGTACATCAAGCACACTACTAACCCTCCTGGGAACAGGTGCACCACAGCACACGCAGTGACTCCTTACAGAGGGTTTGGTTATAATACTATACGTGTTAGCTGCCTCCAAGACTCACAGAAGCTAGGCACAGTTTATCTGAGACTGCTGCCCACCCCAGGAATCAACATTGTTTTGACACTGGTTTGAGAGTACTGATCATGCACAGGATATTGTTGGGGGGGATTGTAATGCATAAACAACATTTATACATCTGCCTAGGAAAATTATCATGTACTAGCCCAGGCAGAAAATCTACATGGCCTCTTGGCATGCTGACAGATATTAGTTCATGGGTGGGGGGGAGGGGGAGGAAGGAAGGAAGGAATGAGTGGAATTCTGCCAGTTTTTTATACTTGTCTGTGAGTTTTTCCTTTAAGTGTCACTCAGCCAACACCATAAATTAACATAGACCATTCATTCTTTGCTATTTGTCATCATAATGGGGATGCCAGGCTTCTACATGTTGCAACCTGCAATGCTGCGATTTTCCCTTTGACTCAATATTTCAGCTCCATGCACACACTGGTTGAGTTTCCTTTTCCTGACTTTATTCTCTCATTTCAGGTCTGATCTGGATTCCTTCAATTGCAATTAGTGATTTTCCTACAGTTGTAGAATGCATAGTGCAACGGCTTTCCTGTCTTTGTCTTTCTTCTGGCCAAAGGATATTTCACACCCACTGATTTACACATAGTCATTCCAAAAAAGGACAAAATCTTCCACTCTCCTCAGCACTTAGGCTTCAAATGGTGTACTGTGTCCAGTTCTAGGCACCACACTTTGGGAAAGATGTAGACAAACTGGAGAAAGTCCAGAAGAGAGCAACAAAAATGATTAAAGGGTCTAGAAAACATGACTTACAAGGAAAGATTGAAAAATATGTGTTCATTTAGTCTGGAAAAGACTAAGTGGGAGCATGATAACTGTCTTCAAATACTTAAGATTGTTATAAAAGAGGAGGGTGTTAAATTGTTCTCATCCACTGGGAACGGGACAAGAAGCAATGGGCTCCAGGCTTCAGCCACAGGGGAGGGGGGCTTCTGACCTGGAGGCCTGGAGGGGGGGCAGGAGCCCTGCAAGATAGCGGGGTTGGGGCTTCTGCCCCATGGTGTAGCTTCTATGAGGGCTCAGGGCTTCAGCTCCAAGGGCGCCTTCTGTTGGGTCTTGGAGCACCAGGGCTCTGGGCTTCAGGCCTGCAGAGCTGGGGGACTCTGGGTTTCAGCTCCATGGGGTTCCTGGGCTCAGGGCTTCTGTCCCAGGGGTGTCGGGGTTTGGGACTCTGAGCTTCAGCTGCCTGGTGCCAGGACTTGAGGCGCTGAGCAGTGCTGCTTGTTGGACCCCCTGAAATGGTTCATGGGCCCCCAATTGAGAACTGCTGGTGTAGATAACACTTGATCCTGCCTCTTTAGAGGGGACTGGACTAGATGGCCTAACAAGTTCCCTACCAGTCCTACTTTTCTATTGCTAGGGTTCTATGACGGCAAAAGACAGCAAGCTTGAGGATAGGCTTGGGGTCTGTGTTTGTTAAGGCCACATCCCACTGGTGGCAAAGCACATTAGCAGGACACACCTTCTAGAGCAGTCTGGTGTATCAAGTAGGTGTTCTGCCTGGCTCCTTGTCCTGAGAGGAGAGGCTCTGCACAACTTCTCTCCCTTCCTCCTTCTCAACCCAGTGCAGCAAATGGCAGGATTGAGCCCTAAATCCTTTATCTAAATACAAATTCTCACTGGCAAGATGGTTCTTAGAAATCATCTGAACACCATAATACTGTACTCACAATCTATACTGCAGGCTCTACTTTAGACAACAAGTAAGCTGGGGAAATAATCTACCTTGAAAAATGCTACAAACCCAGTGGGCTTCCCACCAGGATTCTCTGCTGCACATTTGCAGCTGTTTTCCAGCCTTTTTACACGAGCCAAATGGTGAAAGGCGCCATGACGCAGTTACAAAATCTGTTCTATTATCTCTAAAACCACCCTTCAAGCGCCAACACTGGGCCTCTCCCGTATGTCAGCGTTCATCTGAGACCTGCTCGTTCCTTTGTTTAGTGGTCATTTCTCCAGCCAGACTTTCACAATGCCCTTAAGTACTCCCAGCATAATAACCAGCCATTGTTAGGCAAACTCTATAAAAGCTATTCAGCAACAGTAACCAATTTATTACAACCCAGTGTTAAAGCCTTGCGACAAACAAGAACAAGAATGAGCTAGAAGAACTAGAGCTGGTTGGAACATGGAATTGCCATTCTATGGAAAATTCCAAATTTTCAACATTTGTTTTCATTACGAATCTAATCTGGAAACATCAGACCATTTCACTAAGGTAATGCTGAAATGTAAATTCTAAAGACACATGCAATACAGTACTATAAAATAAATTATTTTATATGTCTAAACAAAATGAATCAAGATGATAAAATTGAAACTACGTATTTTACCCTACCAAAATGTTTTGACATTATCAAAATGAAACATTGTCTTTCTCCTGTTGAACATTTAATAAAAACTGACACATTCCTACAAAACATTTTGATCCCAGTGAAACTGCATTTTCTCAGAGAAAACTATTCTATCAAAAATATTTCAACTAGTTCTAATGAGGACTATAATAGACAATACCACAGCCTACACCTCATTGCTAATGCATTATTCACTTGGAGAACTGTGTTCCCATACTCTGTCCAGATACTAATACTGATCTTAAACAGCAACTACTATTATAGATGGGTGAAATATTTGTAACAGAAATGTTGTTGAGAATGACATATAGTCAAACCCATAAAATGTTCACAAAATGGAAATAATTTTAATACAATGTCTAGATTTTTCTGAAAAATTTACCCTTGCTGATGCTGGGACAACGTGAGAATAGGGCACTGTAATTAGCTTTCTGAGAACACTTGCTTTATTCCATATAGAGAGTATTTTGATACGGAAGAGAATATGGCTCTCAGAGGTCTGATGATGAACCGCAAGCAATAAAATATACAAGAGAAAAACTAATATTACTGAGAGTCACAAGAAGCAACCATTATAAACAATGTTACGAGTTTTGTTTAACTTTACATATAGGTAGGGCCACAGCAAATTCACAGTCCATTTTGGTCAATTTCATGGTCATAGGATTTTTTAAACCATGAATTTCATTATTTTAGCTATTTAAATCTGAAATTTCATGGTTTTGTAATTGTAGGGGTCCTAACCCAAAAAGGAGTTGTGGGGGTTGCAAGATTATTGTAGGGGTGGTTGTGGTACTGCTACTCTTGCTTATGCGCTGCTGCTGCCAGGGGCGGCTCTAGCAATTTCGCTGCCCCAAGCACGGCGGCACGCCGCGGGGGGCACTCTGGTGGTCGCCGGTCCCGCGGCTCCGGTGGACCTCCTGCAGACGTGCCTGCGGAGGGTCCGCTGGTCCCGCGGCTCCGGTGGAGCATCCGCAGGCACGCCTGTGGGAGGTCCACCGGAGCCACCTGCCACCCTCCCGGCAACCAGCGGAGCGCCTCCCACGGCATGCCACCCCAAGCACGCGCTTGGCGTGCTGGGGCCTGGAGCCGGCCCTGGCTGCTGCTCAGGTACACATTCTGCCAATCCAAATTCCTCCTATGCGTGCAACTGATTACAGTTTCCTCTCAATACAATATTAAATAACTGCACATTCTACCCAAGCGGCTGAAGCACTTAATTGGCTAGACTGGAGACAAACTAAGATTCATAGTCTTAATGTTTTGTAGCTAGGAAATAGCCTTTTGATTCTGGATACCCTGTTGATTAGTTAATTAATGGCCCAGATCAATTTGTGAACCAAGTAATTTAAAAATATTCTGGAAAGGAAAGCATTTAGACCATCTAAATCCAGCCACAGACCCAGCTGATTAAGGAAGTGTAGTAGTGACAACTTCATCAGTGTGCAGATTTGTTATAAACTAACCCCTGGATTTAATGTAGAAATCAGAGACTACATCTCACAGGCTGTGGGTCAGAGGCAACAACTGTGATACAGCACCTCTGAGTACTGTTGCTTTCTTTGGAAGATTCAGCCTTTGTGAGTAGGTTCAAGGGAGACAGAGCTGAAGAGGCTTGCCTGAACAGTGTCATGCCCTTGTCAGCCTGCACTGATCAAACAGGATGGTGTGTTGACCAAAACAATCCATACCATCAGCCTCAAGACCAGAGCTGAAGAGGCTTCATTTCACAGCAGGCTAAGAATGGACAGCATGCTATGCTCTTGTGTTTATCTAGTATCCCCCTTGCCACAAAGACGCACAACCAATCCTATCATCTCCCTGATCTCCTCCTGACTGAGGAAAGCGGGCCTTTTTATATCCAACATGTTTTTGTTAGTAACCTATCGTTCCTATGGTTGCTGTACTACACGTCCCAGAATCCCTCTGTTTTGGCAGAAACTCCTTCACAGGAGCAAGCTAACCTGGACTCTCTTAAAGGTCCTAACCTACTCTGTGTCATGCACATTACTGGATGCACAATGAAGCATTTACAGCACCGAGGGATTTCACCCATCCAAGTGTTGTGGTAACATCCTCTTGTTGTGTCTATGAAATTAAATTATGAAATTAAAACCATTTGTTGTAACAATACTTTGCTCTTCGACAGCCCCTAACATCTATTTGGGGATCTCAAAGAGATTTCCAAACATTAATCCTTGTGTGTCAGGTAAGTATAACTATCCTCATTTCAAAGACCGGGAACGGTACAGAACATAATACTGAAAATATTATAATGCTATTATACAAACCTGTGGAACATGCTGGCTTGGAACATTGTGTTCGAATCTGATCACCTTATCTCAAACAAATAAAATAACAGTAATAGAATGTGCTCCAGAGACAGGCCACAAAAAAATGATGATAGGGATAAAGAGATTGAAATTATTGGGATTGTTTAGTTTAGAAAGGAGATAACAAAAAGAGGGGAACATGAACAGGGTTACACAATATAATGAACAGTATACAGAAGGTTTACTCCTCATATAATAGAAGAGCAAGGGGACATTCAATTAAACTGAAAAAAATTAACTTTAAAACTGATAAAAGGATTTTGAAGATATCCAGCACATAATTAATATGTAAAATGGTTTGCCATAACATAGCATTGAGGTCAAAAGCTTAGTTGGATTCAAACAATATTAGACATTTCTATGGATAATGAGAACTTTCACAGTTACATTGGTTGGGATTTTTAAAAGTTGTAAGGAACACAAATCTGCATACTTTGGGGAACAAGCCAACCACTGATTGGGAAAGAGGTGTGACTTTGTGGCAAAGGTCTTGTTTTCAAGCAGCCAGCACTCTGCTCAAAATGGCTTCCCTCCTGTGAGGACATCTCTGTAAGAAACAATGCAGAGTGAAGATTTTGCTGTGCAAGCAGGTACAGAGGGTTCTGCAGTGAGAAACAATACAGATGACAGCAGCAGAGCTGCAGGTCCTGCCTACCCAGCACCTTAATAAAGCTGAACCGCTACACTGGGCTAGGTGGTGGTGCCTTCAGGTGGGACCAGCAAGCAGCTCCCTGGCCACTGGAGATAGCCCTGCAAAGAGACACTTGGACTACTGCTACTCACTGATCCAAACAATAAGTGGAATTTGATGGATGGGTGAGATGGTGCAGTCAAACAGTCTCACCAGCAAGTGGAAAGGGAGTGAGACAGATGACTGTCAAAGTAACAGGAGGCAAAGGGTGACAGTTATTTTACCATTTATTTGTGTATTATTCTGTTGCTGTGTTCCCCTTTTCCTAATAAAGACTTACCTGTTTGTACATCGTCTCGGTGTGCCTGAAAGTGAGGAAGTTCTGCTTGTTAAGGGAGTTTTCCCAGTTTCTGGATTGGGGCTCGAGCCATTTTAGTTATTTGTCAAGAGGGACTCCAGATATATTGAACCCAATCCTTATTGTTGCCATTAATCACCTGGCAGAAGGCTTACCTGGGATTCTTATATCTGATATTCACCGTGGTTAAAGACAGGATACCAAATTAGATGGACCAGGCGTAAAATTCTATGCTCCAATGAAAAACTGAAGCAAATTGAGGTTAAATGATTTGCCCAAAGTCACATGGGAAGTCTATTGCGGAGACAGCAATAGAACCCAGATTTCTGTTTCATGAAGCAATGGCTTGACAATGCTCTTGAAAGGGTGTGTATACTTGGGTATGAGGAGGAGATGATTGACATGGCATCACTGACAGTCAGACATTTGCATCCATACACTTGACCCCAAAGAATGGAGAGGTGAGAACTTAAAGGAAAACTATCCTTTTTCACATTTTTGCTAGATAACAGGAGAAAATTATGCAATAACAAATTATGATTATTTATTATTATTTGTATTGTGGTAGCACATATGAGCCCTCGTCATGGACTCACTGTGCTAGGCACTGTACAAAGACAGAACAAAAAGACCAGCCCTGCCCCCAAAAAGCTTGCAATCTGTGTAAATGATTGTAAATGTCCAAATGATGTCCGTTAATTTCATAGACACAAGTGGGTGAGGTAATATCTTTTATTTTAATAATTTTAATAAAAGATATTACCTCACCCACCGTGTCTCTCTAATATCCTGGGATCGGCATGGCTACAACACTGCATACAGTTAATTTCATGACTGTTTTGCAAAATACAATCAAATTTGCTCCAACTAGAATACATGTCAATGCCCTTCAATGCATACAGTAGAAATCTGTGAAATGTTTTGATTGTGGCACCCGCTTTTGAGATGGTTATATCCAAATGGTCATCATATGCATGACCATGAAATAGTGAACTTTCCAAGACATGGGCATGAAATCCAAATCTCCACCTTGTAAGGAAAGAATGAGTTCTAGTAGGCACTGCAGCATCACATATGACATTCTCTACCTTTAACCAAGGCATGAAATGATTGCTTGCCATTGAAAGCAATACAGAATTTTGTTGTGCCTGGGGTTAAACCTTGCTGTAATGCATTGGGTATAATCGCTATACATTCGGGATGAATGTAAAGAAATGATTGAAGTAATAGCAATCTCCAAATCCAAAACACAGGCACATGTCTCTGCCCAAAACCAAAGCAAATGAATGGTTGTACGGAAATTTAACTACCTGGGTGGACGGTTTTGCTGGGGTGTGTGTGTGTGTGAGAGAGACAGAGAGAGGGAGAGAGAGAGAGGGAGCCCGGACAAACATGATGTTTGATCCTGAGAGGAGCTTAAAGTGTGCTGCTGGCTAAAGAGTCTTGGGGCTGTAAACAAAGAAGCTTGGTTGTTTGGTTCCTCTGGTGTCAGGGAAGCAGGACTTGGTATATTCTTTGTAAATAAACAAGACTGCACCAAAGAAAAAACATGAATTTATTATCAGTTTCTCCTCCTAACAAACAACCCACACACGCTGAATTTGGCTAGCCGTTTAGGTCAAAAGGGGGTAACAATATCAAAGAAGTTGCTTCCACTTTGATCCTTTCAACTGATACCCCTCAAAATCAGTTTAAACAAGTGGCAAACATATCAGCACACCTGGGAAATGGTTTTTGGAATATAAACTTTGATCCATAGAACTGAGTTATCATTACAAGCAGTAATCAGCAAAATCAAGTTCTTCTTACAATACTACAGCTTGCCACTGCAACCCAAATTTTTACAGAAGCTCCATTTCCTGTTGGTAAATCTAGCAGAATTTACAGGAATACATACAGATCTGGAATTGCTAGTGTACATACCCACTGACTGTATCACGGAGTGAAACCACAAAATATAAAAAAAAATGGCTGAGAATCATAAAAGCATTTGATAGTTATTGGAAAATGAGTTGGGTAATCTGTAGGAGTAACTTCCACCCACTTTCTAGTAAAAGCGGACTCTCCAGCCAGAGGGGGAAATCATTTTGGGCTACCCTAGCCAGGAAAACGAAAGTGAAGGAAATAAACATCACTGCACACGTTCCCAAGCCATGCAATGAGGCAAACTGTCCAAGTGCTGTTTTAACAACTTAAAGTAGTAAGAAGTTAACACATTCCACTTATGTAACAGAACATAATTTAGCTGTATGTAAATTAGGAGATATTTATGTATAATTTATAGCAGACGGTGGCCAAAATTAACAACTCAATTTTAGAGTAGGTTGATCATTTTTGAAATTGTCAACATTTTTCACCAACATTTTTATTTTTTATTTTTAAAAAGAGTCACAATTAATATGATTTTTAACTGTTTTTGGCCAGCTCTAGGCAACATTTCCCATCAAGTGACCACACAGCAGTATCTGAGACACAAGTTGTCCCCTGTGCTTAGAAAAAGATGTGTATGTGATGGTGCCTGGGGCAAATGTTGATTTTTAAAGTGGTGGTTGCTGTAAATGTCATACTTAGTCTTCTTATGAAAAAACATTATTGTATGATACATCAATAATGCAACTGTAACCCACACACTTCCTGGGTGTGATGTTCTGTTCCCTCCAATTGCACTGAGTCCACTTAGAGATTAATGAGTCTGATACAGCTTTAGCTAACAGCTAAATGGCTTTTAGTTTATGCAGTAGAGGCTCATGCATTTAGCTCCTGAAGTTCCCAGGTTAAATCCCACACACCGCCAATTGGGATTTGTCAGTATTACACAACTACTGTGTGGTAAAAGTATACGGTAATATTCATTTGCATAACTCCTATTAATATTAGCATCTATAAATATAAAGTGCCATGTACTATGAGCACAATTTATATAGTTATTTCAGGCTTCAGAGGTATTACGGATTCCAGCATTGTTCCCTATACTTAAACTGGGGAATTCCACTAGAACTGCTAATATCTCTAGACCTGGAATAAATGCTTGCGTTGGGATGACAGTATAGATATCAAAGTATATATTTTAATTTAAGTATCAGAAGCAGCAAAGAATCCTGTGGCACCTTATAGACTAACAGATGTTTTGCAGCATGAGCTTTCGTGGGTGAATACCCACTTCTTCAGATGCAAGCAGTGGAAATTTCCAGGGGCAGGTGTGTATATATAAGCAAGCAAGAAGCAGCTTATATATATTAATTTATACTTTTGGAGAGTGTTTTATCAAAGACTGTTGATTGCATCTCATGTTTTGGAGTGACGATATCTAGTCAGAATGAAAACAATCCAATGCACAGATACCAAATTCATCATCCTGGTGCACAGCCCAGATAAATGGAATATGTGCTGGAAAGAGAATCTTCTACTCCTACCCCCTCTTCAGATGGCTGTAACCAGTAGCTCAGCATGGATCTTCTTTTCTTGCCCCTAGTTCCTGAAATCTCTCTGCATGCTGCACCATACGTGTGCTGCTTGGTGTCCACAGCTCCCCGCCTGCTGCTGGCCACACAGGAGCAGAACTTTTGCACTGTGTTCAGCGCTTTCTGAAGCCATGGAGAATGGGGAGAAGTATTTGCAATGTATTTGCCTTTAAGTGAGACATTGTGATTAGTATCTTCTAAAACTGTGCAGAGAAAGATGGAGGATTTCGAAATTTCAAAATCCGGTGTCATTTTGATTAGAAACAAAAAATTCAAAATTCTCCACACAAAAAAAAGAATGGAGTGCTGGCTCCAAGCCATTACCCTGGTGGACTGCACTGGAAGCCTTGTGGTCATTGGTCCCAGGGCAATCTGTGTAGCTGACTCTTCTAGAGCCACAGATCATGTGGTTGCCGAGGAGCCAGGTGGACAAGGTGTCAGGAAACTGGGTAACCAAAGGAATCCTGCCTGACAGACAAGATTCTGTCAGGACTTTGGTGAAATCTGTCCATTGGCCCCAAAAATATTCCAATTTTGATGAATCTGCAAATTCAAATGAAAATGTTTTTGACCAGTTTTGTAATTTCCCCCCATTTTATCTCCATCAGTTTAGGTCATGCTGAACTTGCTCATAATCAAAACAGTGTACTGCAGGGTAGCAGAGATATCTCCACCATTGTCTGCTTCTTGTACTTTTGCCAGTAAACAATATGTAATATTTTCTTTTCCCTGTGTGCTTTTTCAGTAGGGTTATTACATAATGGGGTTGGATGAAACAATTTAAATACTAGTAAGAATGAAACTATATTTTCATCCCAAACTCAAAATTAACTAAAAAATCAGCAATTACTGCATATATTGTGAGATTCACAAATTTTCTGGTCACCCAATATTTTAGTACATTCAGGAATTTCAAATAACAGTTAAATAAACATTTTGGTTGATTATTGAACCTGAACTGAACCTCCAAACTTTTTCAGACTTTCTCATCACAAATGCAAGAGAAAGATTATTTGTGGCCTTA
Organism: Mauremys reevesii; assembly: GCF_016161935.1. Taxonomy (NCBI): domain Eukaryota; kingdom Metazoa; phylum Chordata; order Testudines; family Geoemydidae; genus Mauremys; species Mauremys reevesii. The sequence continues at coordinate 24,962,996 of NC_052624.1, forward strand.
CTCATTTAAGAGACAAGGACAGTGTTAGTAGCTTTAGCTATACATCCAGGAACAAAGAATGTAAGGCCATATTTACAAAATGGGGGACTCTATCCTGGAAACCAGTGACTCTGGGGGGGTCATGGTGGATAATCAGCTATAATCATGTGATCCTTGGATGTATCAAAGGGAATATTGAGTAGGAGTAGGGAAGTTATATACTACCTCTGTGTCTGGCACTGGTCAAACTGCCCCTGGAATAGGGTATCCAGTTCTAGTGTCCACAGTTCAAGAAGGATGTTGATAAATTGGAGGCTGTTCACAGAAGAACCACAAGAATGATTAAAGGATTGGAAAATGCACTTCATGGTGTAACAATAAAGAGCGTAATCTATTTATCTTAACAAGGAGAAAGTTAAGGGGTGACTTGATCGCAGTCTATAAATACCTACCTGGGGAACAAAAATTTAATAACGGGCTCTTCAACCTCGCAGACAAAGGTATAACAAGAGTCAATAGCTGGAAGCTGAAGCTAGACAAATTCAGACAGGAAATGAGGTGCATTTTTTAACTAATGGGAGTAGTTAACCCTTGGAACAATTTACCGAGGGTCATCGTGGATTCTCCATCAATGGCAATTTTCGGATCAGCACTGGATGTTTTTCTAAAAGATCTGCTCTAGTTCTAATAGGAACTAAAAGAAGTTTATGGTCTCTGTAATACAAGGTGTCAGATTAGATTATCACATTTTAGCCTTGTAATCTGTGATACCTTGTAATGAGTTCATTGATTTTATTTAAAAAAAAGTATTGAACTCTGAAAACAGAGTAGAAATAAAAAATGAATTAAGTCTTCCTTGAGGTAATGTTACATGTATGTTAATCTATTTTGTTTTATGACTTTTTCTGGAATGTTTTCAAGTTTATTTGAGAAAAAAATATTTTTAATAAAATATCAGAAAAACATCAGAGTATTATAATAATTATATTAGCAATTAGAGATGTTTCAGATCTTTTGCTTTCAAGGTTCTTTATAAAAAAGTTATGAATTACCACCTACTTCAATTAGTGTTGCATTATTATTTTCTCATGCTATTCAGAATTTTAAGTTTCTAATTCTAAAGTTTCGTGTTCATGTAAATGTTTGGCATAGGTTTTCGAAATCAGGTTTTGCAAAATCCCTTTGTAACTGTGGAATATTGATTAGGTTTCATTTTAACTATGATTAGGTTTCATTTTATCTTAAATAAAAAAAAATCAACCTGCTGATTGCTATTGCATGTCTAGACAGATCTCATTAGCTCAGGGATTTTTCTGCAAGATTGGGTAAAGAATGTGTCTTTCATAAACAGCTATCAAGTTCTAGGAATCCAGAAATATGCTTGTCCTTTTCCCTCACATCTGCCATCTCCTGCTTTCCATTCCTTTTGGATCTAACAGCAATGCCTAAGATAAACCTCACTATGCAATACCAAATGCAAGAGTGTACCATGTATAAAAACTGGAAAGTGTTGTTCAAATCAGTGTTCCAAACTGAATATAATCTTCTACAATTTCCAGGGTCTAGGGACCAAATTCTGCACTCAACGTACATTATCATTCACTCAACTTTCATTGAAATTAGCCAGAGTTTTATTAAGTAATCAATAGCTGAATTTAGCCCTAAACCTTAATGTATATCTTCAATCTTCCTATTCTGTTGAAATGCTACACTATCTATCTTTGGAGTTTGTTCTTTTATTTTTCATAATTCCATGGAGAATTTGATCTTACGGTTGTATACAGAACCTAGCTTTAATGTCAGAATCTTGAGATATGACCCTTTCCAAGTTCTTATAGAGTGAGCCTCTTGAAAACTGTCCAACCTCTGGTTAAAATTTTACTAATTATTTGTGTGTCCTAAAGTAAAGGGGGAACCTATCCAAAGCTGTCAGCGTCCCTGCCACTATGCACATAAGTAAATAAAATTTAAAAGACAGCAGAGCAGAAAACTCCCCCACCCCACAGATCTGACTGCCATCAAAACCCATCCTCCGCAGCAGCCCATGCAAATAGATGCTCCTTTCAGAGTGCCCTGACAATCAAAAGACTATGGAGAGAGAAGCTTGCTCCAAAGCTGAGGCCCACTCACAGAGAATGTGGGACTATCAATCCCTTCCCTTTTAAATCAAGAAAGATATGTTGGTTACGCTGAATAATAAGATCATACCTTTTCTTACCACTTTCATCCAGTCGAGACCCAGAGGGCGGATTCTGTGTAGTGGTTATGACTGATGTCTTAGGGCTAGATTCACAAAAGAATTTAGGCACTTAAAGTGTCAGTTAGGCAACTAAAATCCAACATCAGGCCACAATGGGATCCATAAAAGCCCTACTGAGCTGCTACCAAAACTGTAGGCACCTACATTTGCTCAGCACTTAATTTTTTGCAGTAAAATTTCCCTGTGCACCTATGGTTTTGCCTGTGCAACACATGTATTGCAGCCCTACTCCAAATGTCCTGATGCCTAAGCCCCATAGCAGGGCACGAAGCATGATGATAGCTGTACCTCTGCCTAATTCACTTATGAGGTCCATCCCTATGCATTCTCAGACCATCACCATACCTAAATTTCTTTGGGAATCCGGCTTTGGTGCTTAGAAACCAAATGTTGCTTTTATAGGGATATTATAAAAAGCCAACAGTGTATCACGTATTTTCACCACATACAAAATGATGACTCTCCTAAGGCACAAAAGACAGCTGGAACCAAAATATACTGTCCTTGAAACAGAACATTCGCCAGATGCATCTGCTTTGCTAACCCTCCCAGTGAAGTATATTTTTTATAGAATCTGAAGACCTAGTTCTGTAGTATGGACTCCAGGATTTGGAGCATTAAATTTTAATATGGAAAAGACTTATTTTATGTTATCTTGTCTACCACCTGCCAACACAGGATTTTTCTTGAAAGTAGTTAATAGCTACTCATATAGAGTGACCAGACAGCAAATGTGAAAAATCGGGACAGTGGGTGCAGGATAATAGGAGTCTATATAAGAAAAAGACCCCAAAATCGGGACTGTCCTATAAAATCAGGATATCTGGTCACCCTATACTCATATGCTAAATTGTATTAGTCATTTGCCTTGAACTTGTATGTTACCAATCCATGTATAAACATATTACTAGCATAATGCATAAAGTGAGCCAAATTCTGCTCTTGGCTGCACTAGTGTAACTGAGATCAGAATTAGACTCAGTTTTGTTTTGGACTTGATATTTGCTAAGATCGTTGTATCAGAATGGTGGCTAAGACTATTATCTCATGCTGGGAAGCTGTGTGGTTAGAACATTTATAGACAGATACCTGTTTGTTTCAAGTAAGGATAACCCAGCTAATTGCCAATTTCTGGTGTGACACCATGCTGAATTTTCTACATAAAGGAACAGACTGGATTAACTAAACTGAGATAATGACTCTGGCCCAGATCAGGGCCAAATTTTCTGCAGTAGCATATGGGGAGTAAGGCTTTCACCCCAACTTTTGCATGGACTCTCCAGAAAGCTGCTCTGGGTACTGGGGACAGAGCAGGCTCCATGGTCCATTTCTTGGGGATGGATCAAGATTCTGCCCTGTGACCGCATGAGCAAGTTGACAAGGATGGGCAGAATCTTGACCACACGCACACAGACCAAATGCACTGCACAATGAAGCTGAGTCAGTGTGGGAGACGTAATCTAAAACTGATAAGGGGCAACGGGATATTTATTTCCTTCTGGAGAAAGTGGGGAACAGGAAGGATTTAGAACTACACCAGGCTTTGCCTAAACACACAATCTGATTCTCAATGACCATAACAAGACACCACAGCAGGGAAAGAGTACCACAACTGGGTACACATCTGGCTCTGTTGATTTGTTTCCTTACTTCCTTGGGAGGTATTGTAGTTTTGAGAATGCTTGGGAATGCTTGAGAATCTTCACCAAGCATTCTCAAAACTACGATACCCACACGAGGAAATAAGGAAACAAATCATCACCTACAGTTCTCAGCTAAAACCTCTCCAACGCATCATCAGTGATCTACAACCCACCCTGGACAACAATCCCTCATTTTCACAGGCCTTGGGAGGCAGGCCAGTGTTTGCCCACAGACAACCCAGCAACCATAAGCATATTCTCGCCAGCACCCACACACCGCACCATAGTAACTCTAACTCAGGAACCAACCCATGCAACAAACCTCGATGCCAACTCTGCCCACATATTTACACCAGCGACACCATCACAGGACCTAACCAGATCAGCCACAACATCACCGGTTCATTCACCTGCACGTCCACCAATGTAATATAAGCCATCATGTGCCAGCAATGCCCCTCTGCACATCGGCCAAACTGGACAATCCCTACGTAAAAGGATAAATGGACAAAAGTCAGATATTAGGAACGGCAATATACAAAAACCTGTAGGAGAACACTTCAGTCTCCCTGGCCACACAATAGCAGATCTTAAGGTGGCCATCCTCCAGCAAAAAAACTTTAGGACCAGACTTCAAAGAGAAACTGCTGAGCTTCAGTTCATTTGCAAATTTGACACCATCAGCTCAGGATTAAACAAAGACTGTGGATGGCTTGCCAACTACAGAACCAGTTTCTCCTCCTTTGGTGTCCACACCTTAACTGCTAGAAGAGGGCCTCATCCTCCCTGATTGAACTAACCTCATCATCTCTAGACTCATTCTTGCCTGCATAGTTATACCCGCCTCTGGAAATTTCCACTACATGCGTCTGACGAAGTAGGTATTCACCCACAAAAGCTTATGCTCCAATACGTCTGTTAGTCTATAAGGTGCCACAGGATTCTTTGTTGCTTTTTACAGATCCAGACTAACATGGCTACCCCTGTGATACTTGAAAACAAATGAATGCTAATAGGGTTTACATTCATAAGTGTTGAAGATAAGTGTTAAGAAAAATTGTGAATAAATTTAATATAGTGGCCAAAACATTCAAAAGTGACTAGTAATTTTGGATGTCTCAATCTTTTGGTTGTATAAATTGAAACACCTCAAAAGGGCCTAATTTTTGGAGGCTGGATGCTCAGCATTTTCAAAAAATGTGTCTCTGCTTGGGCACCTAAAATCACTAGTCACTTTTGAAACTTTAGGCCAACATAAATAATTTGGTTTATATTTTCTGAACAGAGTGTGAAATTTCCACTTGAATCTGTAGGTGAAAATGTATTGCACAGGCTTCTGCTCTTGGCCAATTTCAGGTGTCCTTTTTGAGATTTCATTATCATTAAATTTACACATCAAGATCCCTTTGCTGCAAAGATTTCTGCTTATCTTTAAGCAAGTGAGTAGTCTGAATGTCCTCGGTAGGACTGCTCCTGTTTCTAAAGTTAAGTCTGTGCGTAGTTTTTGCAAGATTGAGGTCTAACCAAGAATATGACAATTCTTATAACCTGACACATTTTTTAATGTATTTAGGTTTGTAGTTTATGAATTCTTTCACAGTTGTTTTTGTAAGTAGAAAAAATTAGCAGCTTTAAAGATTTATGTGTGGGACTATTAAAATAATTAAAATAATTTAAAAATACCCTTAGAGCACTAGATTGTTAAAAAGGTGATGTAATCTAGAAAGTTTTTTAAACTAAATATGTGAAGTTGGATGTTTGCCTTACTGAGAGAGGTGTGCAGCTATGTAGGTGGGTAGAGGTATCCTGGGAAAGAGGCTCCAGTTTGAAGAACAGAAAGTAGTGAGTACAGAAAGACAATTTAAGGAAATGATACCAAAAGAAATAAGGGTTAAACATCTTCATACCTGCTTCAAATCCAGATTCAGGCATCTAGAGGCCCTGATTTTCAGAAGAATTGAGCACTCACAAATCTTATTTCAGTCAATGGGAGCTACATGTGCTCAACACCTTTGAAAAACAGACAACTTTTATTCAAGTGCCTACATGAGCACTTTATTCAAGTGTATTTATGAGCCTGACTTTAGGTTACCAGGTTTAAATATTTTGTCCTGGCCTAGTCCCATTTTCACTTAAGTCAAGAGAGAGATTTCCATTGATTTCACCAAGAGTTGGTGAAAATTTATGCTGTAGGAATTATTTTGGGGAAGTTCTGTCTGTGTTGTACAGAAGGTCAGACTAGATGATCACAATGATCCCTTTAGGCCTTGGAATCTATGAATCTATGAGTGGATTAGACCCTAAAATGGAATTTTAGGCCTAATTTTCAAATTAGTTGTGCCCACAACAGCCTAAATTTGTGCATGCAAATGGAATTATGACAAGGCTCCTGTTGAAATCAATGGCAAAACTCCCACTGACCCCTGGTGGACTAGGAATAGGCCCTTTGTACTTAAATGTCCATTTCCATGTACAAATGCTCAGGGGCGGCTCTACCTATTTGGCCGCCCCAAGCAGTCATGCGCGGGAGGTGCCCCAGAGCCCCGGGAGCAGCGGACCTCCCGCGGGCATGACTGCGGAGGGTCCGCTGGTCGCGCGGCTCAGCTGGACCTCCCGCAGCTGCGGATGGTTCACAGGTCCGGCGGCTCCGCTTGAGCTGCCACAGGCGTGCCTGCGGGAGGTCCAGCCGAGCCGTGCGACCAGCGAACCGTCCGCAGTCATGCCTGTGTGAGGTCCATTGGAGCCGCAGGACGAGCGCCCCCTCCGCAGTCATGCCCACGGCAGGTCCGGTCGTCCCGGGGCTCCGGTGGACCTCCCTCAGGCATGACTGCGGCAGGTCCGCCGGCCCAGCCTGCCACCCCCCCGGGAAAGGGCCGCCCCACGCGCGTGCTTGCCGCGCTGGGGTCTGGAGCCAGCCCTGCAAATGCTCGATTGCACATGCAAATGTGGATTTTGTAGATGACTAGTTACAACCTCTTCTGAAAATGCCAGACAGCCCTTTGAGCATTTTAATCAACTTCTAGTCTGTTTTTTTTTAAATGATTACTCACAAATATTATTAATCAAATATTTAATGCAAAGAAAAGCATCTGCACTTTATACAGTGAATGGTCTGATCTTGGTCTATGTAAAAATCTGATCTTGGTCTATGTAAAAATACACAGTGCTATTTGCTGCCAATTCATGTAATTTGGTATCCTATCTATTCCTTAAAAATTAAAAATCTGTTCAGTATACATAAGATTGAATCTTCTACTAACTTTCTACCTATCTCCAGTGTTCCTGAAGGAAGATAGGAGAACTAAAGCCCAGTTGTATGCAATGGGAAATCATTTGCAACAGTAACAGCTACAATATAACGCTTGTAAATATCAGCCCTATTTTTTATTCACTCAAATTGTGATGAACTACTAACAACATTCTCCTAATGAATCACCAGTATCACTTCCTGGATCATCTAAATGGTCCTTGAAAATCTTCCATCCAAGTATTCGACCATCCTGCCATGACCCTGAATACCTTATGAGTAAGGCTATGAGTTGGTCACAGAGGTCACGGATTCTGTGATTTTACATGACCCTGTGACTTCAGCTCCAGAAGGCAGGCCTCAAGCTGTCAGCCAGGTTCAGACTGTCAGCTCCAGCCCCACACTGCAGGGTTTGGGCTTCCCTGATTTATTGTTTATTGCCACAACCTGTCTGTGACTTTTATTAAAAATGGCCGTGACAAAATCTTAGCCTTAGCGATGAGATCTGATGAGGTAAGGCTGCAGGCCACATTACCACTGCATGAGTCACTGGCAAGGAACTAGTTATGCTGATGCTGCCAATTGGTGAGGCACCATATTCAAGACTTTGATGCATTCCCTAATGCTCTCTCTATTCCTTGGAACACAACCCAAAATTAACTGAGTCTGCTTGTTCATCTACAGTGAAATGTACCATATTTGATCAAGATAACCTCACTTACAACTGTGTCTGCAGGCAAAATAAGACATATGGAGCTAAAAATTCATCTTAATGACAGATCATTATTCATCATTAGCATCTTTTCCATTCACCTACTGTCTCCTTATATGCTTAACTTCTTGACTGAAGTAAAAATGTTAAACGAAGGATTATAACACAGATTTGAATCAAATGTCGCCAATTTAATAGCTATGTCTAAACAAACTATCTGAATTTCTCTCCCTAGCAGCATCAGTTGCTTACAGCTGTTCCAGACTAAAACATAAATATTCTTCTCATTCCCTAATAAATGTCACCAGGAGCTATGACTTATTGACAGGCCAAGCTAACCAGTGGAGACAGCAGGTATCAAGACAGCAATTTTTTTTATCATGCTGAGACTGTCTCTCTAGGGATGATTCAATTGGCCCAGCTAGGATAGGGATTGCTCCATTCTGAACCATCTCCAAGCTCTTGACTCAAACTATCTTGGAGTTTCTAAATCATTTGGTGAAGAAACCACTTGCCATACATGAGGGATGTTACAACAAGCTGCCTGTGACTTCCCACCATTTCCCTTGCCACCTTTCTTTGTGGCAGGTTTTATTGCAGGACAAGCGGGGGAAGCAGTCGTCATAAGATTACAGAAGTAGAATGCCCCTCTGCTGTAGCCCTTTATGCCTGGTATTCGTATTGGCTGCACTATTCACACATTCAGCAGCCCTGTCATGCATTTCACAGCCCTGAAAGAATGGAGGCAGGGAAACTGTCTTTTTTCCCCAGGTCTCATGCCCCCTGCTGGTTCGGAGTCAGGTGGCGCTGTTGGCAGTAAGGAGGAGAAAGCAGCAGCAGCAAGTCACTCGTGGGAGATCTCAGGGACTCGGACTCTAAGGGAGAGAGAGGGATGGGGCAGAGAAGTGCAGGCCACCCCAGGTTCCCTCACTCCATAGCTATACCTCAATAATTTTCCAAGTCTTCAGGCATCCACTGGCCCTCAGTAACCTCTCAGAGTGCCCAAAGATCTTCCCCCAGGTTCTCCTGCCTCTCTCTATAACATACCCTTAGGCCTCACACTCCTTCCTTCCATAAAAAAAACCCCTCTGTCAGGCTCCTTCAGGCTGCCCCAACTCTTTCCAATACCCTGGATCCCACTGGCTTTCCCTTCAGTCACCACTGGCTTACCTAGTCCACAACCCTATTATAGCTTTTCTTGACTCCTCCTTCTGAGGGGCAGAAGATGGGTAGAAACCTTCCCCACACACATTGCAAAGGGGCAGCTTGTTTCACATCAAGAAATATCACACATATTGCTGCACAAAATTTGGCAGCAGTGGGTAATTCCTTCTTAAAGTGTCATCGGGTACACTGGTGCTCTGAGGACTTTAAATGGATGTGGATGTACAGTTATGGGAAACACACACTCTCCAGTCCAGCCCTGAAGTTTTCCTGCTGAGCCTCATGGGAGAATACCATTAATATAAACCCAACCAGTCCCAGGACATCTCTAATCTTATTATTCTTTATTTGCAATATTGTAGTGCCTAGAGGCCTGAAAAGAGATCAGAAGTCCAATGTGTTAGGCACTCTACAGACACATAGAATAGATAGTCCTTTCCCCCAAAGATATTTAGATATTCCTATCTAAATAGACAAGTCAGACAAAGAGAGGAGAAAGGAAACATTTTTAACTCCCTCCCCTTTTACAGATGGGGAACTGAGGCACAGAGATATTAAGTGATCTATCCAAGACCGCACAAAAAGATTTGTGTTTGTTGATACCATTTTTTCCAAGATTCCCTTAAATATTTCTAGGACCTAATATATGACCTTGTGAGAATCCTCGGTACATCCAAAGTAGGAGTATCACATAAATATTTAGGATTTATAGCAATAGCAGCAGGTAATAGCTTTGTGACAATAAATCTTTTTTGGAGAAGTGAAAGTACTTTTTGGCAGCTGCAATGGCTAAGTCATTTACGTGAACAGGACTCCACCCATCAGCTGTTCTCAGCAGTGAGGTTTATACCTATGAATTCCAAAATCACCTATATGATGCTATATCCTGAGTAGCGAGGAGATTAGTTTCTTTCAGGTGTGGTTTGGGTTGGGTGAGTCAAGTACTACTCCCACCTTGTGGAAATGCTCCTGGTAAAAATACAATGCTTAGTATTTTGGGGAGGTATATTACAAAAAGAGAAAGGGAAACATTCTAGAATGAGAATAAAAATGACTTGAAGAAGTATGAAGTAATAAGCAAGAGCAACACAGCTACTTTGTGGGGTTGTTTTGAGGCATAAGTCATTAATATTCATATAGAATTTGAGAGCCTCAGTGTTGTGGATCTGTAGTTATTATTCAATAAGGCTGTGATTTCTTTCAAATTTGTTGGGAGTTGGACATATAACTCCTTTAAAACACCTTTGAAAATCCCAAAAGACAACCAAAAACCTGAAGTAATATTTTTTTGTAAATCTCTCTCTATATATACCCACATGTGAATATTTATATATGTTTGTGGTTGTATATAAAACACATACATATATACCAGTACCTATAAGAGGGTGTGTGTTTGTATATATATATCTATATGCGTGTGTGTGTATATTGTACATTATATGTGTCTATGTGCATTCATCTAACTGATAATTATATAGATATATATGTGTGTGTGTGTGTGTACGCAATGGACATATATAAAAAAAATTCCCTTTTTATTGGTAGAGACACTATTACCAGAGCAAATAGTGTTCCCCATTACAAATATAGAGAATACAGTGTCTGTTCAAACTGGTAAAAAACATATGTTTTAAGCTATGTCCTTTGTATATGGATATTTAAAAATCATTAATAGTTTACTTATTCAATTCCTGATGTAAAACCCAGTAGAAATGCACACTAATATATTTCAGTCCTATTGACTTTAGTAGTATACTTCTTTATATCTGTATTTAAATTAAAACTTACAACTCTAGCCTCTATCCCACCCACATATAAAATTTTTCTAGTACCTGGAAATAAGTGTACCTGAAAGAATGGGATATTGAAAGAAGGAACTGTTTCACTTTGCATCAGCAGATGAAAGAGGGCATGTCAGTGGTTTCCTAAGGTGAGCAAAGAACAGTTAAAAGGGACTCGGGATAGCTGGCAGAATGGTACTGCAGAAGCTGTCCAGAAGTGTCCTATCAGGAGCTGAATCTTATCCCCAAGGTAGGATGCTTTGATTATAATACTGGAGGATTTTTTGTTAAGGAGAAGAATTTATGTATACTTTTTCCTTTACTATAGTGATGCCTATTGATTACTATGGAAAATAATTCATATAAAATATATTCTTATATTGAAAGGGTCACCATCAACTTAAAATTCAATACTTTCTGACTTTTTTAAACACACTGATGTTACAAGTAGCAACTAGGATTACTGTAAAACAGATTAGGGAATAATATTCTCCATTTTCAGTTTGTTTACTTTGTTCAACTGTTGTTTCACTGTTTTCTCTGTCTAATCAGTTTCCTATATTATTTGTATGGGTCTTACACAGAAGGGCAGGGAGAGAGGTATGAACATTACTTTTAACTTTTTTTTTAACTGATAGTGTGTCTTTATACATATTTTTTCCAGTTTATATTTAGGGTAATGTAATTCAATATAACATTGGCTCTTATTACAAGTTTTCCCTTGTTCATTGCTGTAAATGTTTGTAATGAAACCTTGCAAATGCACCAGAATGACTATGAACATATTATAGCCTCATAACATTAAAAACATATACCAATATAACCTCAACAATCAACACCTCGCCATCCTGTTTTCATTTTACCTCGGGTAGCACAGATTCTATCTGGTATAACATACTAGGCCAGATCTTTAGCTTGTTTAAGCGAGTGCAGATACACTGACTTCATTGAAGCTGTGCTTATTTATACCCGAGGACATTGCTCACTGTCTTTACAGAGAGTAATACAGAATATGTAAGAGCAGGTGAGTTGAACAATAACTGTACACATTTTACAGAATTTTAAAACCATCTGAATTAGTTTTGCTCAGGAACATCCCATAAAAGTTGCGCCGAGTCTGAGGATTGAATCTTTGCTTTCCCCCATCCCCTCAGAACATGTACTACTTCAGGATCCTCCTATTCCTGATAACTGGCTGCCTGATTGCCAAGTCCCTTGGTGTTCATAGAAGTAGCAGTCAACGCTGCATGGAAAGCATCCAGTGGAATGAGATTTTGAAGGAGATTGAGAAACTGGTATGTGGCTTCAATTTTACCATTCAGATGTGTCTTTATATTTTGTTTCACAAGTTTATGGAATAAAGAACCTCTCAAAAGTGTGTCATGGTTGGGTAGTCAGTAGTTTTAGTGACACCCAAAAAAATGGATCATATTGCCCTTCTCACAAGAAAATGCCTTGGGAGGAGGGGCTAAAAAGTGGGGAAACAGCAGAAGGTTCACTTCCAGAACCCTTCTGCTGGACAGCTGGAGTTTGTGTGTCTCCCCCACCCCACAACCCATATGAGCAGTAGTCCAGCTTCAAGCTCTCCTCATAGCGATTGCATGGGGATTGGACAAGATGACCTTCTGAGGTCTCTTCCAACCCTAATCTTCTATGATTCTATGCCTTGGGGACCAACCATGGTGCTCAGTGGCCAATGCCAGGTGCTTCAGAAGGAATGAACAGAACAGGGCAATTATCGAGTGGTCCATCCCCTGTTGTTTAGTCCCAGGTTCAAGCAGTCAGAGACTAGGGACACTGTGAGAAGACAGGATACTGGACTAGATGGGCGATTAGTCTGACCCATTATGGCCTGCCCACTGCCCATCCTCACACCCACAGGGATTTACAAGCCTGATGGAGCATTCAGGGAGACAAGCAGAGGAGGCTGGGAAAATGTTGCTGTAGAAGCAGCTCTCTCCCCAATTCTGTGTAGGCATGGGGAAGTTTGTGCAGAATAGGTCCTGTACACATGCAATCAGGGGACATGTTCAAGCTCTACATTAACACAGTTGTTAGTATGCTCCAATGCACTCACATGGTCAATGGCATCACTAATAACTGATTTTCTAATGGATTGTTTTTGTGATAAACCTTTTTTAAAATGTGCATAATGTATTTACGCTTCATTTTCATTAAAGAACATGAGAAGCTTTCCTCTGGACTGCAAGGATATGGATAACAACGATTTGTGTGACCCAGAAAAGATGTTAAAAGCAGTAAGTTGCAAAAATATTTGCTAAGTTGTTATCATTGTTGCATTGTAACTCAGCTGCTTTGCATATTCTGTACATTTTGCAATAAGCATTTTATATCATAAGCGATAATATACTAAGCTACATATTTAATCAGAAAAATCAATTAAATATTGAATAATTAACCTTGTTACTGGAACTTTTAAAATTTTGGGCCTGCTTCCACTGAAGTCAATGGCAAAAGTTCAATTGATTTCAAAAGGAGTAGGATTTGGGGCAAAATTCACCCCTGTGCATAGGAGCTGCACAAGGCCTAAAAATTTTACTCCTGCTTTACATCACATTCAGTGTGATCTGACTGTGTAGCCCTAAAATTGCCTTAGGACAATTTTTTGCATGTAATATGCTTCTTTAAAAAAAAAAAGAGAGAGAGAGAGAGAGAAAGAGAATAAAGTTGCTAGTCCTTAATATTAGACTCCAACTGGTCTGTGCAATTCCTACCTCGCAAGGCAAGAGGGGCTGTGGAGGTAGAAAGGTGGAGAGAAAGGAAAGAGTTGACATCTGGCCTTTGCTTTTGTCATTGTTTGACTACAGATAATTTTGCTTCTGCCATTGTTTGATGGGAGATAGTTTGACTGGAGACCCTTATCAGTTTAAGTAAGGTGTTATGCCTGCACTTTCAGAATCGAAAATTTAAGTGCTTCTTTTTTAAAATGGAAGTTTAAAATTTCTTAAAAGTTGGTGAATTAGGCAATGACTTTGGAAAGAGCCTCCCTGCCTCAAAAAAAATAAAAAAATAGTAAAAATCACAACAAAGGCTATGTTTTCTCACAGCTGTGACTGTCTTTTTTTTCCTGATGTTGGGAGGCTATTTTTTAAGAGTTTTTGTGACATTTTGGGTTAATTTTTTTTTTTTAAATAAGGGTCTAGATTATGCAAGTAAAAACGTGTAATGGCAAATTGTGCATGTAATTCCTGAGGTGTGCACACAAATGCACATCCTGGTGCATAACTTCTGTATTTAATTTTAGTGGTTAGAAAAACAGAGGGCAATCATGAAGATGAGACAAAACTTTTATGTTGAATCTGGCAGCTTCAAAGTGCCCTGCTAATTCAGAAATCTAAAATCCAACATTTGAAAAAAATACCTAGGATTTCTTTTTTTCTGCTCCTTATAGGTTAAGCATGATAAAGCAGCCATTGTCCAAATAGTCCGTGAAATTATTGAGCTTTTTAAAACAGCCAAAGTTCCTGTTCCCCGTACAAACATTTTTCTAAAGGAAATGTATGCAACTCAGGAGCAGCTCAAGACTTGTGTAAGTATGGAAATTCATGCTCCAAGGTGTTCTTCAAGCTAAAGGCATGGACATTAGAGGAAAATGAAACTCATAATGTATAATAATGAAAATACACTAGAAAGCTTTAAAGATATAGAACTAAAATTTTAAACAATGGCACATATGATGCATCCATAACATGTGAATATGTAGAATGGGTAATGGTACAAACATATTAACATTAAAATACCCATTTTTGCACATGTATTTCCAAGTTTTAAACATACATTTTTAAGGCTTGATTCAGATGCAATGCCTTAAAATTCAGCCCAAACAGTTTTTAATTTTTGTTTGTTTACTAAGATACTGCTGAGTACACAATCAATTCTTTACTGCTCTTTCTCGCTCTCTGAACAGTGAAGTCTTTCTTTTTATTTTGATTCATTACACATTCTTCTTAAGCCTAAACAGTACTAACCACAGTAACTGCCAAATCCCAAACCCTGCACTAAGCAATATAGAATTTAAGCAAGTGATTAAATCTATCCCTAATCAGCAAAGCGCTTAAACACATGCTTAATTGTTTTGTTTAAATGGGATTGAAAGCTCAGGTCATCAGTAGCCTCTCTGGCAACTGCACCCTCCACCCCATGGGTGGGGTGGGCTGAAGTACCTTTGAAATTGCAGGCAGCCCAATGCACACATCTGTCCCAGCAATTCCCTCTTCATGCTGCGGTAGAGGGAAACCACAGAGCACAGCTCTTTACCGTCAAGAGATTGGGAATTCAATGGACCCTCATAACCTGTTCCAGCCCTATGCAGCAGAAACCCGGGGCATCTGATGGTTATCAGGTTTTCTGTACCGGCAAAGGCCGGGACAAGATTTGCCTCTAAGTGAACAATAATATCCAGTGCTCATCCAAGCATACTAAGTATTTCCATGGTTTTACTACGGTAACAATGTACCGCCATGATAGGTAGAATAATATACCTACTGAACCAAATGGTCTAAAAATGAAATAAAAAACCAAGCATTGTAAAACCATGTCACCTTGCTTGGATTCAAATTCTAGTGCACTTAATTTCCAAATCTCCATAGTTAACTAGAGACTCTTTGTATGTCTTATAAAAGCTATCAGTATAGTTTTGATTATTTAATATAGAAATTGTGATTTCATAGTGTACACATTTTCCAAAACTAACTCCCTCAGTGCAGTACTGCAATGTCCAGACCTGCATATGAGAAAGATGTTGCTATTAGTAGCCAGTTATGCTCTATAGTAGACTATCATAGAGCTAGAGGAGGGTATCATTTTCGTAGCATATATTCCAAGCCAAATGTATTTTTATTTCCAGGTGCTCAAGCTCATAATGATCATTTGCTTTTCCTTTTATTTTTAATTCAACAGCTACAGTCCAGTCTTTCTAATGTTATCCATGAATCCATAGTAAAAGACTGCTTCAAAAAGATGAGTGATTATTTGATCAACGTAAGTACTGTCTTTTCTTCATGCTCATGTTAGCAAATATTTAAGTCAAGGGAGTGCTTCTTTCTTACTCAAGTAGTCCCGGGTGTAATAAAAAAAAATTTAAATTATCTTTAAGAATCTGTGGATTGTGCTATATTACCAAATCCTATGTAAAAGCCCCAAAAAAGCATGTTTGTGTCCAAGGGCATTTTAAGCACAATGCACCATTTTATTCCAACTTCTGGAAATGGTATAACTTTTTTGCTTTAGAGTTGACAGTTGTTTATGGGATTAGTCACTCTCTGCTCAGGAGCACTCAACAGGAATCTGCCAATACCTATGTTTTAGTGAGAGCACTAATGACCACTATAGTTAAGGTTGAAATGCAGCTACTGCAGTTACTCAGGGCTTGTCTACACTTAAGATACTACAGCAGCACAGCTGCATCTGCACCACTGTAGTGCTTCAGTGTACAACTGCCTATGCTGACTGGAGGGGTTCTCCCATCGGTGTGGGTAATCTGCCTCCCCCCCCCAAGAGCCTGTAGCTCGGTTGACAGAAGAATTCTTCCATTGACCTAGCACCGTCTACCCTGGGATTTAGGTCAGCTAACAAGGCCACTCAGGGGCATGGATTTTTGACCCCCCGGGCTGATGTAGTTAAACTGACCTGATTTTCCAGTGTAGACCACGTCTCATACCTTTCTTAAACAAATTCCATTTTGATGGAAATTTTCCAAGCTTGCTGTCAGTTTGAGGACAGTTTCAGCAAAATCTCTTCAGCTATTTTTGAATTTCACATGCCTAAAAATTAAATTAAAAACATACAAGCCCAGGTCCTCAGCTGATGTAAACCGAAGTAGCTGATTTAATTTATTGAAATGGAGGTCTGGTAATTTACAGCAGCTGATGATATGGTCTGTACTACCTTCAGTCCTGACTTGTCATAATCTTGAATCTCGTTCTTTCAGTGCCAAGTACAATATCTAATAAACATTTCTTCGGTATTGCTTTCTTAAACAGTCAAACAGTCACTGCGCTTGGCAAGAGGTCCATGCACAATCAAGAGAGATTCTTCAACGAATTGAAAATTACACATTCAGGAGAAAAGGAGCACATTAGAGAACTCACATTTTACCTTAACTACTTTAAATAATTAGTGCCACATTGAGCTAAAGTAAAGAATTGTATTTGTACATAAATTAATAGCATAGCCTTTGAATAGATTTTTTAAAATGTTTTTACTACTTAATTTATTCATGTCATGATCTTTGTTTCTAAAACTAGTTGTAATAACGTTATTCTTAATAAAAAATATAAAGAGGCAAGTAACAGTGTTCCTACATATTTATTTCTTGTGTAAAGAAACAGAAATAGTCTTTAGAAAATAATTTACTGTGGCCCTGGTCCTGCAAACCCTTAAGCTCATGCTAAACATTAAGCATGTCAGCTGTCCCATTGTCGTCATAGAAAATTGTTGCTTTACACCAGGGGTTGGCAACCTTTCAGCAGTGCTGTGTCGAGTCTTCATTTATTCATTCTAATTTAAGGTTTCGCATGCCAGTAATACATTTTAATGTTTTTAGAAGGTCTCTTTCTATAAGTCTATAATATATAACTAAACTATTGTTGTATGTAAAGTAAATAAGGTTTTTAAAATGTTTAAGAAGCTTAATTTAAAACTAAATTAAAATGCAGAGCCCCCCGGACCAGTGGCCAGGACCCGGGCAGTGTGAGTGCCACTGAAAATCAGCTCGCGTGCTGCCTTCGGCACCCATGCTATAGGTTGCCTACCCCTGCTTTACACTGTGGTAATCTTCACCTGTACAAGTCAGGGTTTTCCTCCCATACACAGTGTCTATACTAGGGGGTTTGCACTGATGCATCTACATCAGTATAGTTACAGCAGTGGCTAAAAACCCTAGAGTAAAAAAGCCCGGTTTCCATAACACCTTCCAACCAGGTTTCTGGAAACACTTCCTACAACCTGCACAGATCATCTTCAGATTTCTTTGGGGTTTGATCATCCACATTCAATACTTACAGTCTGTACGCCACTGTTCTATTTATTACCTATAGACCTGATTCTATGAAGGGCTGAGTACCCTCAATCTCCCCCATCTTCCCCCAGACAAACATTGACTTCATTGGTGGCTGAGGGCACCCAGCATCTGGCAGGATCAGCCCTATATCTTTAAGCAGAATTTGAAGGCAAGTAAAATTGATAGGGTCTATGAAATGACTAAATAGCCCTGGGGGTGCTGTAAATGAATGATATTCCATAACATCATCTGAGTAACAATTTTTCTAAAACAAAATGTTCTTGAGCAATCCTTTAAGCTAGAGAGACAGTCAATGATGCTGATTTACATTCACTGACAGTCTGGCTCTGAAATCGGAGTTTGGCTCTGGATCCAAACCACTGCAATTCAACCTCAGGGTCCAGGGTGTTTGAAGTCATTTCCTAGGCTACATCTACACTGGCATCCACACTCAATACTTACCCATGTTTATGTGCTGGACCTGGGTTCAAGCTGTATACACATGTCCATTCTGCTGCTTTTTGGTATGCGCTTTTGGCAATAGGATTTCAAGGGTAGTATCCCAGGATTCTGTGTGTCACAGCAGACACTCCAGGAACTGCCTTGCAGTGTTTGTTGGTACTGTCTGCTGTCTTTGCACATTTGTTGATGGCAGTTCCTGGTTACCCCCTTTTCCTGCTCAATGTGGTGAAAGACATGGAGCAAATGACCAATGATATACTTCTGCTCCTGCTCCTACTTGCAAGACTAGTGTGTGTGTGTGTGTGTGTGTTACTATATGTGACTGGTGAGAATATTGGGTGAATGGACTCACACCTTTCTCATAAGTGAGAAACAGATGTCTAGGGTGGTGACTGATGCACTGTCACTCCATAACACAGAGATGCAGGAGACTGCCAGAGTTCTGACTAAATGTCCATGAGTGTACTGCTGCTTCTGGACCAGGAGAACCAGCATGGTGTGGGGTGATCAGATCATCCTGAAATCTTGAGATGACTAGTGGCTGCAGAAGTTCAGAATGAGGAAGTAGATATTCCTGGAACTCTGTGAAGAGCTGACCTCAACCCTACGGGATAGAACACTTCATTCCATAGACCCATACCAGTGCAGAAGTGGGTGGCTATTGTCCTCTGGAAGTTGGCAATGCTAGCTAAAGTTGGCTATCATCAATCAATTGCAAGCTACTTTGGGGGTGGAGAAGTCTATTGTTGGGTTTGTCGTGGCGCAAGTTTGCGAAGCTATCAATACTTTCATCTACCCATGGGTGTTTGCCCTCACCAAAGTTCTGGAAATGATAGCGGGGTTTCAGAGCATGGGGTTTCTGAAGTGCCTGTGGGACCTAAAGAACCAGCTGAATTTTCTGCTGGGCCAGAAACTTGTGGACATGCATTTATGAGACTAGAAGGCAGGTCGAAAGGCAATAGACAATATTCTGAAATAGCAAATGGTGCCTGCATGGAGGGGAAAAGTGAACCACTGCAAATGACCAGCTGTCCCCCAAGCCCACACCACCAGCATCAGGAAATCCAGCCTCTTCATCCATCAAAGAGCAGAAAAAGGAATGAGGAAAGAAAGAGTCAAACAGCAACTGTGCTTTGTTCCATGAACTTTCTGATCAAGACCACAAGCCACTCGCATTCCCCTCCCTCCCCTGCCCCCCCCAAAGGGATGCCACACTGTGTTTTTTGCAGCTGCTGGATTAGATATCTCACCCACCCACCCCCTTTTTCCTGACTTGTGCGGCATGGCTCTGAGAGGGGAAATCCTGGACACCAGCGACAGGAAATGCTTGAAAATCTTTATACTGTGACAGGTTTCAGAGTGGCAGCCATGTTAGTCTGTATCAGCAAAAAGAACGAGGAGCCCACAAAAGCTTATGCTCAAATAAATTTGTTAGTCTCTAAGGTTCCACAAGTACTCCTCATTCTTTATACTGTGACAGAAGACTGCTGCCACATTCCTTGGAGCAGCACAGGTTTCCCTCCTTCTTCCTGTACTAACTGGCCCTAAATCCACCCACCCCATCTGTGTATCTCCTGTTTGTCAGTGGGGGAAGAGAACTTACTGTAATGAAAGCTTGTAATCTTGAAAGGAACAGAAAACAACTGTTCAGAACCATTAATCTTCTACAAATGTCCTGTCCCCCAGCTGGACCTCCCCCACCACCCCGACCTCGCTGTCAGTCGGTTGGGCAACAAACTCACAGACCCAGAGGCAGTATGATAGTTCACTGAAAATCTGTTCTATGGCCTCTGCCAAAAGCTTTACAGTGGTCTGAGGTAATTGCATGTACAGTTGTGTCTTGGTCAGAGAAGATTTTTGGGGGGAGGGAAGCTTCCAGTCCTGAATGCAGCCCCAGAGAAAGAAGGAGGGGATGTTTGCAAGAAAGGTGGGGGGTTAATTTATCCAACTCAGGCTCCATTTCCAGCTGTGTCTCGGGGTCCTCCTCTGGCTCATCAGGAGGGGCTTGCAGAGCCAACTCCTCTGGGAAGAGGTGCAGAATAACTTGGTCCTCTTCCTTCAGGTCTTCTGGGGCTTCCTCCACCATGGTCCTGTCTCCTCATGCCCTCTTTCCACTGGCCCTCATCGGCACCCTGTTGGATGATGAGACCAGTGGGATTCAGGAGGGGGTCAAGAGCTACCTCAGGCTTGGTACTGGAGCCTGGGCAAGCACGGGGTCCCGCTGCTTGAATAAGGCATATGATGCAGTCTTGAAGTGACTGTTGGAGTCTCTACCCTTCCAGTACCAGAGCCTGAGATGTTTTATCCATTGCCAGCATTGAGCCGGATGAAACTCTGAAACTTCTTGGTAAAGGTCTTGGAGGGAATTCCAACATGCGCTTTGAGGTTCTGATCCACATCCCACTGCTGGCATTGGGAGACATTGACTGCAACGGCCTTTGGCTCAGGCAAAGGGACAGCTTCTTGAGGTAGATAAAGGTCCCCTGGAAATCATCTATTATTTCAAGGTGCATTAGCTTGTATGAGGCCTGGGTGCAGCTCTTTTCATTGTTAAAGGGGAGGAATTGTGTGGGTAAATAAAAATGGCAAACTGATAGCACAATACTATTAAAGACAGACAATAAGGTAAACAGGTGCTGCACTTCCCCCACACATCTCTGCAAATCCACCTCAGTCCTAACCAGCAACTTACATACAAGTGCCATCCTGAGTAGAACTGATTGAGAATTTTCTGACAAAATGTTTTTTTCCCCCCATAGGAAAAAGGCAATTTATCTAAACCAAAACTGTGCACAGGAAAGGGTCAGTTCTGCCTCTCTCTCTCTCGGATATTTTCACAATGAAAAATTCTGTTTTTCTGGTTCAAAAACAATTTTTTCCAAAGTTTGAACTACTTATAGTACAAAAAAGTTAAAAAAAACTAAAAAAACCCTGTTGAAATTAAAATAGAATCCTTCAATTGACCTCAATTGAGTTTTTTTTCCTTCAGATTCTCAGTTCACAAAAATATTTGAGATTTTGACATTTCATCCCAATTTAGGATGGGAATTTTTTTAGAAAATATTTTGGATGTTATTGTGGGACTGGAAAAAAAAAGTTTTCTGCCTAGCTGTAGTCCTGAGGCCACTTGAGCAAAAGCTATAAATAGTGCCTACATGGATAGTCACTGGGAAACAGATTGAGATTCCCTTCATTTCAACTGTGATCTAAACACTGAAAGGCTAGAATAGTCCAACAATAATACATTGCTGAGGGTAGCCCTCTAGGAATACAAAGTGATGTTTTCATTCGGTACCCCTGGAAACACAAATGTGAAGTCAGAAATCCCTTTTGTTTTCCCTGTTACAATCTCTTCCAGTGAAACTAGCCATGCATCTTCTACACAGCTGCCACAACCACTTTGATGTGCTGGCCTTAGACTTTAATAGAGCTAAAAGATGCAATTGTGGGCCCTAAACGTGTTTCTGATAAGAAGCTACGAGAGGCTAGCATATCAACTGATTCCTTGCTATGTTCAATCCTAAAAACCCCTTTCTACAAAAGAAATGCGTATACAAGCAGGCTACATGATTGTTCAGCTTACACTGAACTTTACAGTTCTACAATTACTGTAGAGTGTACTTCCATAGCACCTTCCATCTGAGAATCCCAATACACTATACAGATAAGTTAACGAGTTCAGCTGCACAATTGAGGTGAAGGGTTAATATCCCCTTTCTACACATGGGGGAACTGATGCACACAGAACGAGTGATTTGTCCAAAGTCATAAGGGAAAGATGTGTCAAAACTGGAAATAGAATGGTGGTATCCAGGCTCCCCATCCTGTGCTTTAACCACAACATCAGCTGCTTCCCCAGTGAGTGGAGAGTATGAGCGTCAATCCCACTGACCAATGTATATGGTCCATTTGAAAAATAATCCCAACAAAATACAAGCACACAATACGTAAATGCACTAGTAGGTATATTTGAATCTGCAAGTGGAAAGTGTGATTAGAATGTCCAGGTCTCTTCTTTTTTAGCAGGACATTGCGCATCTGCAGGTCTTATGAAGGAGGGCAGGAGAGGAAAGGAACTAATAGGAGGAGAGGGGAATCAGTGTTATAGGGTGAGAAGCTATATTAAAAAATAGGCTGTGCAATAACAAAATTATTAAAATAAAACTTCATGTATCATTTAGAATATGTGACAAAGTTCCTCCTCTACCTTGGTGGGTCCTGTGCTTATTGGCAGATTTGCTCACCTCAGTGATCTTCCCCTCTGGTGGAACGCACAGTCTGGGTCAACTCCTCCTGTGTCTGATCAGGAGTTGGGAGGTTTGGGGGGGACCCGGGCCCACCCTCTACTCCGGGTTCCAGCCCAGGGCCCTGTGGATTGCAGCTGTCTATAGTGCCTCCTGCAACAGTTGTATGTCAGCTACAACTCCCTGGGCTACACAGACTGTGCCTCCTCCAAACACCTTCTTTATTCTCACCAAGGACCTTCCTCCTGGTGTCTGATAATGCTTGTAGTCCTCAGTCCTCCAGCAGCACTCCTGCTCCTTGCACCTCTTCCTCCCAGCTCCTCACACACACACACACCTCACTGACTAACTGAGAGGCTTTTAACTAGTTCCAGCCAGCCCTTGATTGGCTTCAGGTATCCCAATCAATGTCGCTATCTCCATTGCCTTCTAGAAGGATCTTAATTGGCCCCAGGTATCTTGATTAACCTGGAGCAACTGCCATTTGATTACCATGGTACCAGGGATTTGTTTAGCCTGGGGCTAACATACCCGTTCCTCACTACTTTACTGTCGCCATCTGGCCTTGCCCCATCACAAATACTATCTTCCCTACAAACTGTATCTTGAAATGCTTTTGAGTATGAAATGAAATTATACAGAATGTCAGACAGTGTGTATTATAAAGCAGTATTTGTATTATATTAAATATTTATGGTATAAAACATGGCATTTTTAAACAAATACATATACTAGTGGCATTGAGTGAAGGAGAAAGTCTGGCATATTCCACTGTAATAGCTAACAGGAACTGACATGACAATAGGATTGCTTTTAGATTAATTATTTAGGATTCATTTGGGAGGATTACATAATACATACGAAGTGGTTTCACCTAAAACATTTTGTACAAAACCTTGTTCCTGCTTGGTGGCCTTGCACAATGAGACTGGAGGACAGCATGGATGTCTCCAGATCCAGTAAATGCTATATTTTAAGTGATTGATATTTTTCAAGTTACAAATACTGAGCCAGACGCTACAAGCTTCACTTACATTACATAGTATTTCCTTGTGGGAGAAGTCCTGCTAATGGGT
This sequence comes from Mauremys reevesii, assembly GCF_016161935.1. Classification (NCBI taxonomy): domain Eukaryota; kingdom Metazoa; phylum Chordata; order Testudines; family Geoemydidae; genus Mauremys; species Mauremys reevesii. The sequence continues at coordinate 24,986,585 of NC_052624.1, forward strand.
CCTCCATTCCTACTGGAGTCTGGGGCACTAATAATAAGAGGCTCTGGAGGATAAATAGTGAAAGGTGAGCTATACTCTCTGTAGGTTGGGTCTATGATCATGGGTACTTTATAGTCATATCACTCAGCTCTGTTTTTTTGTTTTTTTGTTCCATGCTGACATTTCATTTGAATATGTGCAACATGATTTTAAGTTCTTGTTCATTCTGCATCATATAGAGTGTGGCCCCATTCTTCCATCCTTCTCTCTGAGCTGAATAATATAGCACATCACATCAGAGGGTTTTGTCACCCAGTTTCACAGAGTACTGAAGATCCACTTTATATGCAAAGAGATCTTATGGTGTCCTTGAACTAGTTATTTCCTAGGAGGAAGAGTACCTGGAGGCATATGAGACATATAAAAATAGAAGATTTCTGTGTAAAGGGAAAGGAGACTGAGGTCAACAGCACATGCAAAATAAAAAAAAATCCACTTATGCTCTACTTTTGGGACTCTCAAACATTTCTATTGTGTGGGCCATGTCTTAATAGAGATACTGTCTCATATCTCCCCTCCCAGTCATGTTTTCACAGGCTGCCTGTCCCCCATTTACTATTGTGGCAAGCTACAGTAATTGGTTAAATGGCTTCAGGAAAATATTAATGTATTGTCAACTTCTTTTAAGGGGATATTGCACCTGCCAACAAGGAGGAGGAGCCAGTGACAGCCAGTTCTCTGTAGAACACTAGAGATCTAATGATGATAGTTTTGGCACCATACTGGTAATAGCAGGTGCCTGGACTCGATAGCCCAGGAGCTCCCTTCCAGTCCTATGTTCCTATGTCCAAGAAGTATGGTCTGCACACAGGACTGGGTGACCGGAACTCCTGAGTGCTAGTCCTGACAGACCCTGACTTTTTAAGAGACCTCGGAAAATCACTTAGCCTACCTGTAAACTGGGGATAGAAATACCTGCCTAAGTTGCAGGGGTGTTGTGAGGCCAGGTTGTTTGCAAAGCCCTCTGGTGGGTTGAACAGATAGGGGGAGGGCCTATCAAGCCTAACAGTGGTGTTGGTTATATTTTCTCTTAACAGGTTCACTCAGTCTTATATATTACATGATCTTGTTGCTTCTGTTCAAACCTGGAGAACAGTGATAGTCTCGGTTTTCATCCCTGTTGTATATGCAAGCATAAAGAGAGAGAACCATGACAGTGTTACATTCAGGCTTTATTCCTCCCTCATGTACTCTGTGCTCTCATCAAGCACTTCCTGAAACAAAAGTTCTCTAAGTGCCCATACACAATATACCATAGCTTCCCTGTAGCCAGAACTATTTATCGTAGCCTCCCATATGTCACATTTGAAATAGCGAAATTAAACATGAATACTATATTCTTATATACTTACTCTATTATACTCTATATATGATAATATAGAGTTTATCATCAACTTTTTGTTTTAATTAACTAACTCAATTTGTTTCATGTCTAAGGCACTGGTTCTCAACCTTTTTTCATTTGCAGACCCCTAAAAAATTTCATATGGAGGTGCGGACCCCTTTGAAAAACTTTTGTCTGTTGATATAGTTGAATTCTGTTCATCCTGTTTTGTCTAAGTCTTTCATGGACCTCTTAGACATAGTTTGCAGACCCCCGGGGGTCCATGAACCACAGGTTGAGAACCACTGGTCTATTATCCTTTGTGTTTGGAAGAGTTGTTCTTTCATACCCTAGAATTGTATAAAGTCTTGTATATGCCTTGAGGGTGGTTTGATGTTGGAGCGTGAGTCTCTCTTGTGATGACAGAAGACTGCTATGAACTTGGTGGTGTGGTATTTTGACAGTCTGTTCCAATATCTATCAGTCAGTGCTCCTGTGAACCTTCTGTGTCCTGCTGAGCAAGTCTCAGTGGAGTGCATATTTCACTGTCTTCCCCATCTGCATTTTTGTCTTTTGTTTGTACTGTGTGAATGTATTTGTGGTTTCAGTGAAATATGTGCCCATCCACTGCCACATTATCTGAAAGAAAGTTTATCTGTTTGACACATGTACCTTCAAGAGTATGATTTGTCTTAAGGAAATAATTTGATCCTGACGGGATCTCCTGTTTGTAGTTCTGGGTGGTCTTTTGCTTATTGATTGTAGTAGGCTTTGGGTTTTGTGTATCCGCTTCCTTTTTGTCTGTTACTCCTTCCACTGCTCCTGGTTGTAGTAATGCTGAGGCTGTAACACCAAGATGTGTGGGTGATGGTTCCTGGGGTACCCAGGACTGTGAATCACCTTGTTAACCCCAGCCTCCCGCATGCAGGATACTTGTTTGTGCTTAACTGGATGTCAGCTCCCTGGCACCACCAGCCTGTTTCCCACACACAGGGCTTTGCCAGCCCTTACTTTGCCTTGCAGGATAACTGTAAGTGCACCCCAGTCTCCAAGCCCCTTTGAAGTGTTCCCGTTAGTGTCCAGCCCCCTATCCACTGAACACTCACATAAATACCAGCTCTGCTGTTCCCAAGGGAACAGTGCACATACCAGTTGGTATGATTCAACTCAGGATCATCCTCTTGCTTAATATAACAGCACTGAGCTGTATTTATAGTGAAAACAAGGATAAGTATATTACTGAAGATTTAAGATTAAGAGATGGTGAGTAAGGGTAATGAAAACAAAAGGTTACATCATGTAAAACAAAATCATAACACACTTTGTAGTAATTAAACTTAACTATTAGGTTAAACTTCATTAGGAGGTTATCTCACCCAACGCTTTACAATGTTTTCAACCACAGCTGGTTGTGATCCCATTTTTCATGAATGTAAACACACTTCCCATTTACTTCCTTGGTGCACGATAAGGGGATACCATCTTTTCCTTCTGCTTATTTCCTCAAAGTTCACTGTCTGTACTCAGACACACTACAACCACGTTATTTGTTTTTCCTGTTTGCTCATACCTGTTGACTTCATATGTCTCTGTTGACTTTGTACATAATTGTGCATCCATTGTCTTAGCTTATAATGTTTCATTTACCTGCTGACAGAGAGATGGGTGAATAAACATCTTGTGTCTGACAGGAAACTTGTTTCTGCCCGTGCTGTGATACAGAAGCTACAAACATATTTTCAGTCTACATACATAACTCTTCGTATAGTATTTCTCAACAATAACAGCAACCTGTATGACCCTGGCTTTCATTTGAGACCTCACATGACATTCTTTGGTGAATCAGAATGTACATACCATAATCAGGATACTCTTGCAATGCCCTTGCCAGTTGGCATTGAAGAGTTCTTGGGTCAAAAAATGTTCATCTTGACATCAAATATTGTACTGGACTGCTATTAATGCCTTCTGTGGGAGTGTTTCTCCATTCAAGAATGTCTTGCCATATAATCCCTTTGCTTTTTGCCACTTTCTTTAACAGAATCTTAGCAACTTTAACTTTCTATTCAGCTTTGTCAGTGACTAGCTGTGGTATGGCAACGATGTGATAGGACTGAATTCCCATTTCTGGATAAACTGCACAAACTTACTGTCAGAAGCCCAACAAGCCAGGGCCTAGGGCCAGAGCAGGAGCAAACCTGAGGCTAGGAGTAGCAGAGGAGTTCATAGTCAGGTCCAGGCTAGAGTCCATACCAAGGGTCAGAGTCCAAGTCAGGTTTCAGAGTCCAAGTCAGGAGGTGAAGTCCAAATCAAACCAAAGTCAAGCCAGGAATTCAAGAGCAAGGAGCAGAAATAGCCATGGCAGCTACGCTCTTACCTGAACACTTCCTAGAATGCCCCTTGAGTTTATATAGGGCAGGGAGCCAATCAGGAGCCATGGGATGCTGTCTGTCAAACTCTTGAGGCAGAACTTCCAGGGGTCTGTATCTAGAGTGTGTCAGGGGGAGTGATGTGCAAGCCAGTTACAGCCGCTGCTGGGGAGCAGCCTGGAGGGGCCAGCTGCCTGGTAGCTCTACTAGGCCTGGGTTCATCTAGACCCATGGGGCCTTACATTTGCTGCAAATCAGCTGGGGTCTATTGTCTGAAACTATACAGTATGGGATGCCATGCCTGCTGAAATGCTTCATTACTTTGTCTATAAGGATAACGGTCACTTCAATAGTGCTCGACAGTTCAGCTAGTTCCTAAGAGTCTAGCTAGTAATCTACAGTAATAAGGTAGTTTGTGATCAAAGAGTCCATTATCACTTTGCTCTGTTGGGAATGCTGTGCATTTCCATTGTCCTTTTTTTTTTTTTTTTTTTGCTGCTTGGCCTGCTTTTCCCCCACTTGCTTCATAATTGCTCACAGGTCTCAGTTGTCCTTGATCATGTTTGGCCAGTATATGGCATCTCTGTCTTTCTGGGTACATCATTCCACAATGGCAATAATGTATTCTTGAGAGAGTTTCAGTTCTCAATGATCTGAGTATTAGGATTCATCTGCTTTTCTATATCATGCTATTTTGTACATTCAGCTTGTCTTGATAACTCCTGTATTTATGAGCGGTATTGTCTTCCTTCCTGTCTTTTAAATGCTTCTTGGATGAAGCTGTTAAAAATAAAAGCATTTCATAATCACTAAACGAGACTAAAAATACATGGCTTTGCGCATATCTCCCAGTATTTTAACCACTTGCCAGCAGACTTTCTTTTGGGGTCTAGGCTCCATTTTGAGTAACTCTATGGATTTTCCAGTTGAGAGTGTTCAATGAATGCGAATGCTATGGCTACATTTTTCAGCTCCATTGATGAAAATGAGAACTTGCTCCAGATTTCTAGTAGATTTAAATTAAAATGGCTCAATTCTCACTGCTCCATTTACATTATTGGCAAAGTGCATAGGAACTTGTTTTAACCATCACTTCTTATTCTCAAGATTCCTTTTAAAATTTTAAAGACAGGCATTAATGGGGCTTAATGTGTTTCTTCCTGTTGAATCAGTATTCTGATCTCCAATGCACTGACATTGGGATTAATAATGAGGATACAGTTAGCACCACTTGGGCAGTATAATAAGAATTATATGGCTTCTGGCTCATATTTTTGGAGTTCTTGATTTCTGAAAGAGATCCCCCCAAATTCCAAGATTCCTCAGAAAATTTTGTCTCAAGCAATCCAAAGCCAATCTATATTTTTTGTTGTTTCCTGTTATTATTTATAGAAATCCACCTATTAAGTCTATTAAGTCCATTTACAGATGACTCCTCCAGTCTGTTCAAATTTAAAATATTCTTGCATAATTCATTTTATAGTACACAAACACATTGTAGAATAATAAATTATTACAGTAAACTTTGAGAGACATCACAAACCAAAAGCTTCCAAATAAAATAAGGGCAACTCTGGCAATACAGCATATTTAACATACTTTCTTTTCCCATTTCCATAGTTGCATACATGCTTCTAACAGAATAAGTATGCATTTATATTTTGGTAGCCTAATATTTCAATGCATTAAGTCCTTTAGTTGATGAGGAACTGGAGAAGGATAGGTTTCAGGAGGGAACTAGTTTGATGAGAGAGCAAAGGCTCAAGAATACAAGCTGGAGCCAGGCTGCCAATACATACGCATCAGCATGTAACACTGGCCTCTCATCATGCTCAATAAAGATCTCTTTCCTAAAACTCTGCTGGCCAGCTGCATCACGTGTTGCTAATGAAGCAAATCACACACGGGCTATTTGGAATAATCTTTAAACATGCATGTAAACAACTTATTTTCCAAGAATATTAAGATTGAACAGATAGCTGAATCATTTAAAAAATGTTTCTACGTTACACTTTATTTTTACTGAATTTTGGATGCAAAAGCAAACTTAAAATAAGTATGTTTTATTTAAAAAAAACCCCACCTACTCATCAGTTATAAAAAAAAATCCATACTCTAGTTACTGACCACTTTTTTTTAAAAAAGCATTTTATCCAGAACTCCATGACAGCAACAGTTCTGTAAAACCAAGCAGTCTTAGTTTTTTTCTGCCTGCAGAGGGAGCACTGGCCCCTGAAAACAGACTAGGATTTTGTAAAAAAGAAAACATATTTCTATTCATGAGACAAGGTGAGTGAAGTACTATCTTTTATTGCAGTGATTTTCAACCAGGGATCTGGAGCCCCCTGGGGGGCCGTTAACAGGTTTCAGGGGGTCCACCAAGCAGGGCCAGAACTATACTCACTGAGGCCCAAGGCAGAAAGCTGAAGCCTCACCACATGGGACTGAAGTCCAGGGCCCTGAGCCCTGTCACCTGGGGGTAAATCCGAAGCCTGAGCAATGTAGCTTTGCGGGGGGCCCTGGGGCATGGAGCCCAAAGCAACTGCCCTGCTTCACGGTGCTGCTGGTTTTTATATGCAGAAAACCAGTTATTGTGGCACAGGTGGGCTGTGGAGTTTTTATAGCATGTTGCGGGGAGGCCTCAGAAAGAAAAAGGTTGAGAACCCCTGTTTTATTGGACCAGATTCTGTTGGTGAAAGAGACAAGCTTTCAAGCTTACACAGAGCTCTTCCTCAGGTCTGGGAAAGGTACTCTGTGTGTCACAGCTAAATACAAGGTGGAACAGATCTTTCAGCATAAGGAGTTAACAGGTTGTAAGAGAGTATTCAAGGTGAAGTGGGCAGTTCACACCTCTGCAGTCATAGGACAGAGGAGGATGAGTGGGTTATACATTGTTATATTTCTAATACAATATGTAGTAAATGTTCCTTAATATGTATTCCAAATGAATTATGTTGAGTAGGTTTTGTTTTTGTTTTTTTGCATGGCTAATATACCATCTTTTACTGCAAAGGGCATTTTACGTTTACAAACATAGATACATTTGTGTGTGTGTCAGGCAGCGAACCAGTATAAGTTGTACTCCTTTTTAGCACCCACTAACGCATAATTTGAAAGCTGCACTGTCTGTAGGATACAAGACAGTGGTTGCAACTGTGGTTTGCAGAATGAGACTATGTGGGGAAGTTGACCAAAGAAAGATGATTGTGGTGACCAGTGAAATGTGGGACAACAGTGGGAGGACTACTTGTGCTAGCTTTGTTAAATCAGGAGAATGGAGAACCTATCTAACAAGAACCTACTAGACAAGGTTCGCTCGTTTAGCCTAGCAAAACAAAGGCTGAGAGGAGATATGATTGTTACCATGGAAGAAGAACAGCTTGAGAACTCAAATCATTAATAGAATATCTGCACCACTTATAGTGTGGGTAATAACATATACGAAAAAGCATACATACCATCAAATGTGATAATCAAGGAAAATCCATCACTGTAACTTCATTTCAACTCAGTACATTAGCACACTGTGGCGCTGCCTGCTTCACTCAAGTGCAGAACACAACATCAGGGTAAGTTTCCAGTCACACACAGTAGCAAGTTCTTGTCCCTATGACAGAAAACAGTTAGAGAGCTATTATTGTGAGCATTGAAAATTCTGCATCATTTCAGTTCATATATAAAGAACCTGTTTGTGATACATAACTGGAATACTCAAACTGGGGTAAAACCCTCTGTGACAGCAGAAGAACTGGTTTCCTCAGTGGGCTACTTGAGTGTAAATGACAGATGAATTTAGCCCTGCAATCGAAATTTAACTTATAATTCTGTTGATGGTATATCAGTCAGAGTGAAAACATATTTTTGCCACTAAAATAAGCAGATACTACTTTAAATAGCTACAGCAAGCAGATCTGTTCAGGTAGAAGTTGCCATTTTTGGATGCACACTTTCCAAACTAGAATTACTCTTTTATTCTGTTATTATGAAATATGAATGAATATATAAAACTTCCTTTCTCCCCCAGACTTTCAGCTATGCAGCTATGTTCTGAACAACAGAGAGAAGAGGGAATTGTTAAATGCAGCTTGGTTTGCAGTGAACTTTTCATCCATGGAATGCTGCAAATTACAAATTACAGGAGCATACATGCTTTCTCTGACTCATTATGTTTTTATTAGACATCTGGCTAGAGATTTTATCCCTCCTCAAACTAATTCAACATGGATTCTTGTTTCTACTGTTATTAATGTTAATTCTGTTTATGACTCAGTGAGGAAAATCACAGAAAAGGCTGGGTCTCCAGAGCTCCCACAGATGGCACTTCAAACTTAGTAAAGCAAAGCAACAATACATGCATATGATTCTGCAGACCTCAATGCTGCTTTTGTTTGAGCAAAGACTGCAGAAACACACTTCAGATTTCAATGTATGAGAGAGCAGGTAACACAAAGTTAAGATAAACACAATATAAATTGTTAAAATAAGCATGCATTAATATGTATATATATTTAAGGGTTAAATTTGACAGCAAAGTGTTAGAAAATACACTGTAGAAAGTGATCCTGTACTGTCAAGGGATAGACTGGATGGCCTAACAGATTTCATCTCTAACTTTTATGGCTTTAAGAATTTGACCTTTTTTTCTTTTTTTTTCAATACACCTTATCCTACATCAGCAACAAAAGTGTCTGCTTTCTTCAGCATTCAAATGAGGACTGAGTACTTAGCTTAGGTCAGTATAATTTATGTTACTCAGGAGTGTGAATAAGCCACCCCCACCCCCCAAGCAACATAAGTTATAACGACCTAGCACCAGTGTGGACAAAAATGTGTTGGTGGGAGAGCTTCTGCTGATATAGCTACTGCCGCTTGCGGAGGCTGGAGTAATTAAGTCAACAGCAGAGCTCTCTCCTACCAGCTTACAGCCTCTGCAGTGGCAGCACAGTCTGCATCAACCTGGAGTTTGTGCTTTGAATTATTAATACCCTGGCAGCTCTGACTGAAAGCTAATGTCCTCCATTCACACGACAGACTGTGCCATCCTATGATAAAATCCACAGGAGGCAGCCCAGAGAGAGAAACTCTTCAAGGTTCCTTCTTATAAAGTTTGCCCTGAATCCTTCTGTGAAGGGGATGGTTTTGCTGCCTTCAGACACTGCAGATCCTACAATTAGGGTTGCCAAGTATCTGGTTTTCGACTGGACTGCCCAATCAAAAAGGCACTTGGTGCTGACTGGTCTGTTAAAAGTCTGGTCAGCAGCACAGCTGGTCTAAGGCAGGCTCCCTGCCTGCCCTGCCTGCACGCAGCTCCTGGAACAGCTGGCATGTCCAGCTCCTAGATGCAGGGGTGGCCAAGGAGGCTCCGCGTGCTGCCCCCGCCCCAAGCACCAGCTGCGCAGCTCCCATTGGCCAAGAACCGCAGCCAATGAATGGGAGCTGTGGGGGTAGCACCTGTGGGCGAGGGCAGCGTGTGGAGCCCCATGGCCGCCCCTTCCCCTAGTGGCTGCGGGGACATACCAGACACCTCTGGGAGGTGACTGAGGTAAGTGCCGCCTGCAGTCTGCACCCCGAATGCCCTCCCACACCCCAACTCCCTGCCCCAGCCCTGAGCCCCGTCCTGCACCAAAACTCCCTCTCAGAGGCTGGAGCCTGCACCCCTCATCCCCTCCCATACCCCAAACCCCCTCCCCCATCCCTGAGCCCCCTCCCACACCCCAACTCCCTCCTGGAGCCTGCACCCCATACCCCTTCCTGCACCCCTACTCCTCCCAGAGCCTGCACCCCACACCCTCACCCTCTGCCACAGCCCTGACCCCCCTCCCACACCCAAACTCCCTTCCAGAGCCCACACCCCCTCCCACACTCTGAACCCCTCAGCTCCAGCTTGGAGCCCCCTCCTGCACCCTAAACCCTCAGCCCCACCCGAGCCTGCACTCCCAGCTGAAGCCTTCACTCCCCCCACACCACAACCTCCTGCCCCAGTCCTGAGCTCCTTCCCACACCCAAAACCTCTCATCCCCGGCCCCACCCCACAGCCCCCACCCGAAGTCAGACCCTCACCTCCTCCCGCACTGCAAAACCCTGCCCCAGCCTGGTGAAAATGAGCGACTGAGTGATGGTGGGGGAGTGTGATGGAGAGAGGGTGGATGTAGTGAGCGAGGGGTAAGGCTTCATAGAAGGGGCAGGGGTGGGGTCTCAGGAAAGGGGCCGGGCAGGGGTTTTCTGCAGTCAGAAAGTTGGCAGCCAAACCTACAATATCCAGGTCTCTGTACAGAGACTCCATGATTGCACAAGCTGTCACCCCATGCATGGTTTTCCCTGACTCCCCAGCAGTGCCATTGGGGCAGCACTGCACGATTCTTCCACCACATGGTACCTTCTCTCTGGATCGCCCCAAAATGGAACCCACTGTGCAGAGAGTGGGCTAGTACTTCTCCTGAGTTCTGGGTGGGGGGAGGGTTGAAACCTCTCTGCATGTGGAGCTAAAGGGGATAATGCAGCCATAGTGATGGAGAGAGCGGAAGAATGGCAGGTATTTCTATACATTGATTCTAAAGTTAATTTCCAATTACATTTTATATACATGGGCTCTGTTTCATGTACTGCACACCAAGTAATAACATAAAAGGGTTCTTTGCTTGTAAAACTAAACTGGTTCTTTATTAAGAGAACTATTTACAGAGCCATTGCTACTGCAGCTACTATGCTAGGCGTGTGCACACAGACTGATTTCCTGATGCCTCCTCCAAACACTTCCCTCCTGAAAGCTGTGCTCTTTCCTCCAAGTTTAATTCAGATTGTTATAGGTTTGATTACATCCCAAAGATCACTGCATGTGAGTCTCCCTGTTTACATGGAAAGAAGTAGGCCAATTGCCTTCCCAGCAGCATCCTGTCCTTCCCCTGGAACTCTGCGGGGACACACACACACACTCACACACACACTTCCTCCACTGGTCTACAGGAGATTTCCAAGGAAAGATAATACAACCGTAGGGCCATAACCCCCTCCATGGTGGAGGCTTCCAGGAAAAGAAGGTTGGCACAGAGGAACAGGCCATTCCACTGGATGGTTTCGGGTTATGGCCAGTGGGGAAAATCTTCCTCTCTATGGCAAAGAAAAAAAAATTGAGCCAATTTCCAAAGGTGCTGAGTATCCACAGTACTCATTGAAGTTAATGGGAGCCAAGGGTACTGAGTAGCTCTGAAAATCAAGCCCTGGGTAAATAATTCAGATATGATAAATAATCATTGCAATTTTTATTTAGACTTGTAAATTACTTTCTGGGACATCATTCTATAAAGCTGCTTTCTGTGCTAGCACTCAGCTACATCAGGGTTTTGTTCTTGTTCCAAAAAAGCAATTTCTGGGTGCTTTTAGTTACCAAAACAATCAATGGGAAAAAAATAATGCAAAAGGAAAGTTGCTCAGAAGCTTTAATCAACTGTATTTTTTTCAAAGACTATTAATAAAAGATTTGAGAAAACCTTCAACTTATAATGTGTGCTGGAGAAGCAATTATAGGACATTGCTACATCTTAAATGTTTAACAGAAACTTTGAGTGTAGCTCTTTAATTTCTGGAATCGTGATGGAATGCAAACTACAACCAGGATGAATTCTGTTTTCTTTTGGGAACATGTACAAGTTATCATATCACAGTCAATACATTTTACCTAGCAAGTATGTCTCTGTTCAGACATCCATACCTCTGTTTATCTTCTTTCCTACTCAGTCTTCCTCTTTCTGCTTTTTTTTACTCTTTCTTCCTACTGCTCTCTTACTTAACTCTCTGTAACACCCAAAGCAGGTCAGAATAGAGTCAATAATGTATCGTGTTAATTAAATAAAATATAATATAGGCACCAGATTCTTATGCAGCAGTTGTGCAGCAGCAGCTTTACTTCACTGAAGAAGAAGAAAGAGAGAAGAAGGGAAGAATCCAAAGCAAAGCTCATGCTGCAGAACGTCTGTTAGTCTATAAGGTGCCACAGGATTCTTTATTGCTTTTACAGATCCAGACTAACACGGCTACCCCTCTGATACTATTGTGTTAATGTCAGTTATTTTTTGAAAATATGTATAATATTCTTTATCCTACTTGTTACGAGAGGGATTTTTTTATGCTTACAATCAGCTATTATTAGTGCACCTGTTGTGTTAACTGGTTAGAATTAGGTTTTAAAAATAATGAAGAGCAAATTGCCACAGATCCACAGGATCAGTGCTACACCCCCCGCTTTGGCACAGTCTCTAGGAGAAACTCCTTTAGTGTGCCAGACCCCCAAGGGGTCTCACTCTTCCTATTCAGGGTAGGCCACACAGCCTCACCGCTTCCTTAGGCCTTGGCTACACTGGCACTATACAGCGCTGCAAGTTTCTCGCTCAGGGGTGTGAAAAAACACCCCCCTGAGCACAGCAAGTTACAGCGCTGTAAAGCATCAGTGTAAACAGTGTCCCAGCGCTGGAAGCGCGGCTCCCAGCGCTGTAAGCTAATCCCCACGGGGAGGTGGAGTACCTGCAGTGCTGGGAGAGCTCTCTCCCAGCGCTGGCGCGGCGACCACACTCGCACTTCAAAGCGCTGCTGCGGGAGCGCTCCCGCGGCAGCGCTGTACAGCTGCAAGTGTAGCCGTACCCTTAGATTAAACCTCTCGGGCTCCAGCAGTCCTGCTTCACATTATGAGCTCTGTTCAGCAAGTCCAACTGAGACAGACCCCTAGGAGAGACTTGTACACGCTTCAGGGATTAATGCACCTTCCCAAGCATTTGCAGTGACACTCAATCAGCATTGTGAAAACAGTAGTGTTTATTAGTCAACTGGAACACAGGATAGTAAGTCCATAGGTTAACATAGAGAATGAAAGGTTAAAGCATAGCCCAAGTCCATTCCGGTTAGCCACAGCCCAGCTAAGTTGTAGTGAATGCCGTTTTTCAAACTCTGTCTCCTTCATCAGATTCCAGGTCACAGCCCTAACTCCTTCCCAGCAGCCAATTCTTATTCCCCGCACCACACACCACCCCCAGTCTGTTTTTCTCGAGTTGGAAAATGTTGCTCAGTTTCCCTGCTGAGAGTTGGGGAAATGCATCTCCCTCTGGATCACTGGTTGCTAGGTATCAATGTCCCGGTGATTGGCTTTGTCATTGTCTTCACAGATCCTCCATTGATATGGGGTCAGCCTTAGCCGGTCTGTGACACTCCTACTGGCCGTCTTGGGGTTTAGCTCTGCCAGTGGGTGCACCCTCTTCTGATGGTGCCTCTCCTGCTGTTGTGTCCACTTGCAGACTCGTATCACTCCAAGAACTGTAGCATCCTCTTCATGACTCAGCCCTCTGGCTGGGTCACCATTTGTGTTTCCCCCTTCTGGAGGGTGGTCATCACTGTTCAATAATTAGGCCATTTCCCCGGTGCCGAATGCGGGGGAACCTGGGCCTGCCTGCTATGCCAGGCCCCAACCCAGGGACCCTGTAGATAGCAGACTCTTGCTGTGCCTCTTTAACTTCTGGCAATGCTGCTACAATTCCCTGGGCCACTTATTCATGACCCCAGCACCTTTTTCACCCTCATCTCACTCCCAGCAACTATCCATGAGCACCCCTTGCTCCTCCAGTCCCTGCCAGCAGCTAGCCTGTCCAAGGTACTCCAGCTCTCTCAGTCTGCCAGGGACATGATCCTCACTCCCTGAGCTCCCAGCCACCCAGTGACTGACTGGCCCTGCAGCTCCTTTTATGTGAGCCCGCTGGGCCCTGATTGGCTGCTCCTTGCAGCCTCTCTCCCATTGACTGTTTCCCTTGTAGCCTCCCTAGGCCTCGTGGAGGACTCACCTCCACTGCTCCACTCTAGGACAGGACATGGCCAATCCCCTGTACCACCTCTACTCAGTCCTTTTTTCAATAACCAATCCCAGCTCAGACAGTGAGGCAACAGTCATATCAATGTCTCTTAGCCTGCCCTGAAAGCAAATGTCCTCCCCCCAAGCCCGACTGAGTAACCATGCAAAACATAGGGGAAACGGAGGAACACCTAAGGGTCATAAAAATATTACAGAAAATTCCCACTTCATCACAGAAGTGTCTAGTATTTGCTTTCCTTTTCCAAAGACAGGAAAGAGTTTTGAATTTTTGTGTGATATGAGGCTGCAGTAGATCTTGGCATTAAATTAAAGAACTCATGCTGACCTTCAAAGGAGGAATTGTTGATTTCCTAGCACAATGAAGCCCTCCTGTGGTCCAGGCCTCTAGCTGCTACAACAATGTAAATGTTTATTGCAAATGTCTCATTAGGCATTGTCATAACTATAAAGGGAAGGGTAACAACCCTCCTGTATACAATACTATAAAATCCCTCCTGGCCAGAGGCACCAAAATCCTTTTACCTGTAAAGGATCAAGAAGCTCAGGTAACCTGGCTGACACCTGACCCAAAGGACCAATAAGGGGACAAGATACTTTCAAATCTGGGGGTGGGGTGGGGAGGGAGAAAGGCTTTTGTTTGTGCTCTTTGTTTTGGTGGTGTTCGCTCTTGGGACTAAGAGGGACCAGACATCAATCCATGTTCTCCAAATCTTTCTGAACAAGTCTCTCATATTTCAAACTTGTAAGTAACAGCCAGGCAAAGCGTATTAGTTTATCTTTGTTTTCTCAACTTGTGAATTTTACCTTTGCTAGAGGGAGGTTATCCCTGTTTTGTTGTAACTTTGAACTAAGGCAAGAGGGGGTTCCTCTGGGCTCTTTGAATCTGATTACCCTGTAAAGTTAGCTTCCATCCTGATTTTACAGAGATGATTTTTACATTTTCTTTTTAATAAAATCCTTCTTTTAAGAACCTGACTGATTTTTCCATAGTCCAAAGACCCAGGGGTTTGGGTCTTTGATCACTTTGTAACCAATTGGTTAGGAGATTATTTTCAAGCCTCCCCAGGAAAGGGGGTGTAAGGGCTTGGAGGGATATTTTGGGGGAAGAGGAACTCCAAGTGGTCCTTTCCCTGTTTCTTGTTAAATCACTTGGTGGTGGCAGCATACCAGGTTTTAACCTAAGCTGGCAGAAATAAGCTTACGGGGCTTTCATGCAGGTCCCCACATCTGTACCCTAGAGTTCAGAGTGAGGAAAGAACACTGACAGGGTTTGAAGTTCCACATATATTGGTCATTTGGATAGAATGATCAAAACGGGATTCCTCAAAGCTATCCTTTTAATAGGATTCCACTTGTCAGTATAAACACAGACTCTAGATTAAGTAAACATATTTGCACTGTAATTTTTGCACTTATGTCTATAAGGGTATGTCTACACTACTAGAGTAGTTCAATTTTACTTAACTCGAATTTGTGGAACCGACCTTACAAAGTCGAACGTGTGTATCCACACTAAGGACAGTAATTCGACTTTGAGAGTCCACACTAACGGGGCAAGCGTCGACATTGGAAGCGGTGCACTGTGGGCAGCTATCCCACAGTTCCCGCAGTCCCCACTGCCCATTGGAATTCTGGGTTGAGCCCCCAATGCCTGCTGGGGGAAAATATGTGTTGACTGTCATCATTCAACCGTCACTCCCACCCTCCCTCCATGAAAGCGCCGGCGGGAAATCTGTTCACGCACTTTTCTGGTCAGTGACAGCGCGGACGCCACAGCACTGCGAGCATGGAGCCCGCTGCAATCATCACTGCAGTTATGGCCGTTGTCAACTCCTCACACATTATCGTCCACCTTTTTCACAGTCAGATGCTGAGAAATCGGGCGAGGAGGCTCCGGCAGCACGGTGAGGACATGAAGTGTGAGAGTAGCACAGCCCTCTCACAAAGCATCGGACCCCGCGCCGTGGACATCATGGTGGCAATGGGTCATGTTCATGCTGTGGAACGGCGATTCTGGGCCCGGCAAACAAGCACGGACTGGTGGGACCGCATAGTGCTGCAGGTCTGGGATGAATCACAGTGGCTGCGAAACTTTAGGATGCGTAAGGGAACTTTCCTTGAACTGTGTGAGTTGCTGTCCCCTGCCCTGAAGCGCAAGGACACCTGGATGCGAGCAGCCCTGAGTGTGCAGAAGCGAGTGGCCATAGCCCTCTGGAAACTTGCAACGCCAGACAGCTACCGGTCAGTAGCGAACCACTTTGGCATGGGCAAATCTACCGTAGGGGTTGCTGTGATGCAAGTAGCCAACGCAATCGTTGAGCTACCGCTCTCAAAGGTAGTGACCCTGGGAAACGTTCAGGTCATCATAGATGGCTTCGCCGCGATGGGATTCCCAAACTGCGGTGGGGCTATAGATGGAACTCACATCCCTATCCTGGGACCGGACCACCAGGCCAGCCAGTATATTAACTGAAAGGGCTACTTTTCAATGGTGCTGCAAGCACTGGTGGACCATAGGGGACGTTTTACTAACATCAACGTCGGATGGCCGGGCAAGGTTCATGACGCACGTGTTTTCAGGAACTCTGGTCTGTTTAGACGCCTGCAGGAAGGTATTTTCTTCCCGGACCACAAAATAACTGTTGGGGATGTGGAGATGCCTACAGTGATCCTTGGGGACCCAGCCTACCCGCTAATGCCCTGGCTCATGAAGCCCTATACAGGCGCCCTGGATAGTGACAAAGAACTCTTCAACTACCGGCTGAGCAAGTGCAGAATGGTGGTGGAGTGTGCTTTCGGACGTCTCAAGGGGAGATGGAGAAGCTTACTGACTCGCTCTGATCTCAGCGAAACCAATATCCCCATTTTTATTGCAGCTTGCTGTGTGCTCCACAATCTCTGTGAGAGCAAGGGGGAGACCTTTATGGCGGGATGAGAGGTTGAGGCACATAGCCTGGCTGCTGATTACCCCCAGCCAGACAGCCATGCGATTAGAAGAGCCCAGAGGGAAGCGCTGTGCATCCGGGAGGCTTTGAAAGCTAGGTTCCTCAGGGAGCACGGTAACCTGTGACTATTAAGTTTGTTTACAGAGAAGCTGAACCTGCCCCCATTTCTTTACCCAGCTAATGTTGACTATCCTCTGCAGTTACATACCCCGTTCCCCCCGTTCCCCCCTTCCAACGCACGCTTAAAAATAAAATACATGGAACTTTGTTAATGAACACCGTTTTCTTTACTACTGATTTCGCGGTACAGGGTTGAAACTGGGACGCAGACTGTGCTGGGTAGGGTGTGGAGTGATGTAAAGACCGCTTCTAAACTCGAGGAATGACAGGCTCCTGCTCCTAGAGCGGTCCACAGTGGCGGACTGGTTGTTTCAACGGAGCCTGCCACCCCTCCTTTTCGGGACTCTGTGTGCGGGGGATATGTGACTTTGTGGTGGGGGAGGACGGTTACAGATCCCCTGCTGCATGGCTCTGTGATCCACGATAAGGACCGCTGCATAAGATCTCTAACCGCCCTCCCCCGCCACAAAGTCACATACCACCCCCCACCACAGAACATGAAAACTACCTCCCAGACTGACCAGGGTGCCTAGTGACTGCACTGTGTGTGTGACCTGCTGCCGAACCTGCCCCCGTGTCTGTACCCTGGTAAAGGTGACTGACCTGTCCAATTACCAACTCCCTTCCCCCCTTGAAACACAGTCTCCTCTAAAAGAACATGACAGAAACAGTAATTAACAGAAAAGTCTTTTTTATTATCACCTAGACAGTTAGGGCATGAAACTGGGATGGGGGCTTGGGTGAGGCAGGAAGGAAAGGACTTCTCAAAATTTAGGGAATGACAGCTTTTTGTTAATTGAGCACTCTGCAGGGGTGGAGTGACAGTTTTCACGGCCCCTGGCGCCCCTCCTTCTTGTTATTTTGGGTGAGTGGGGTATGGGACTTTGTGGCGGGGGAGGGCGGTTGCAGATACACTGCAGGGGGGCTCTGTTCTCCTGCCTGCGGTCCTGCAGAACATCCACAAGGCGCCGGAGCGTGTCCGTTTGCTCCCTCATTAGTCCAAGCAGCGTTTGAGTCGCCTGCTGGTCTTCCTGCCGCCACCTGTCCTCCCGTTCGCTGTGTGAACGCTGGTACTGAGACATGTTCTCCCTCCACTGGCTCTGCTGGGCCGCCTCAGCTCGGGAGCAGCCCATAAGTTCAGAGAACATCTCGTCCCGTGTCCTTTTCTTTCGCCGCCTAATCTGCGCCAGCCTCTGTGAGGGGGATGCCGGGGCAGGTTGGGAAACAGTCGCAGCTGTGTGATGGGAAAAAGGGAATGAATTCCTTACAAAGATACATTTTTGCGAACAATGAACATAGTCTAGTCTGTCTCTGTGAACAAGACCATGCACAGCACCTATCTCATGCGCACTCAGGACAAGTTCGAATTTTCGGCCTTCGCATTCATTGCCTGGGGTCTTGCACTGGAGATCAGACAAGCGGGGCAGGACAGCAGAATTCGTGGAGCAGGCACACATGGTAAGCCGTAGACTTTTGGCTGCTTAAAACTTAATGTATAGCAGTGCCCTCCTTTCACGCCCAAAGCAATGGTCATAGCGTTTGCAAGTTCCTGCTGCCGGCAATCCGGAAAGCATGAACTCTGCCCCTGTTCTACCCCCTCGCGGCTGTCCCCGGGAAAGATCCCTGTATGCTGCCCCCCTACCGCCTCCACCACGTGGCTGTAAACCGACGCTTATTGTTATGTAAAGGAACAGTCAAGCGTTCCCAAGACTAACATTCCCCTAATTCAAAGCAGGACGCCCTGAGCGAGATCACCCTGAGGAGGATCACTGACAGAGATAGAGACCGCATGCTGCGTGAAAGCCAGCACAAACCAGGGGCCTATGCCGCCATGCTCGTCTAGGCAATGCTCCCAGAGTACCTGCTGATAGCCTGGCGCGGAAAAGTGTCCTACCACAGAGGACCCAATAAGGCCGCTCTCCCCAGGAACCTCCTGCGGAGGCTTTTCAATTACCTCCAGGAGAGCTTCGTGGAGATCTCCCAAGAGGATTTCTGTTCTATCCCCATATACCTTCTTTTCACATAGTTAATATTCCTGCTCTGTTAAAAATAAATGTTTACATGTTTAAATCACGTACCGACTGATCCTTCCCCTGATTCAGGGTCCAGGTTAACGGCTGGGGAGGGTTGGTAGGGGATCTCAGTGAGGGTGATGAAGAGATCCTGGCTGTCAGGGAAATCAGCGTTGTAAGCACTGTTGACTGCCTCGTCCTCCTCATCTGCTTCCTCATCTGCCCCGTCCGCGAACATCTCCGAGGAACTGGCCGTTGACACTATCCCATCGTCAGAGTCCACGGTCAGTGGTGGGGTAGTGGTGGCGGCCGCACCGAGAATGGCATGCAGTACCTCGTAGAAGCGGCATGTCTGGGGCTGGGATCCGGAGCATCCGTTTGCCGCTTTGATCTTTTGGTAGCCTTGTCTCAGGTCCTTGATTTTCACGCGGCACTGCGTTGTATCCCGACTGTATCCTCTGTCTCTCATGGCTTTGGAGACCTTCTCGTAGGTCTTTGCATTCCGTTTTTTGGAGCGCAGCTCCGAAAGCACAGACTCATTGCCCCACACAGCGATCAGATCCAAGACTTCCCAGTCAGTCCATGCTGGGGCCCTCTTTCTATTCTGAGATTGCATGGACACCTCTGCTGGAGAGCTCTGCATCGCTGCCAGTGCTGCTGAGCTCACCACGATGTCCAAACAGGAAATGAGATTCAAACTGGCCAGACAGGAAAAGGAATTCAAATTTTCCCGGGGCATTTCCTGTGTGGCTGGTCAGAGCATCTGAGCTTGGACTGCTGTCCAGAGCGTCAACAGAGTGGTGCACTGTGGGATAGCTCCCGGAGCTATTAGCGTCAAATTCCATCCACACCTACCCTAATTCGACATGGCCATGTCGAATTTAGCGCTACTCCCCTCGTCGGGGAGGAGTACAGAAATCGAACTAAAGAGACCTGTATGTCGAACTAAATAGCTTCGTTGTGTGGATGGGTGCAGGGTTAATTCGATTTAATGCTGCTAAATTCGACATAACCTCCTAGTGTAGACCAGGCCTAAGATAAGAAAACATCAATTAAAATTAGGGCTGTCGATTAATCACAGTTAACTCACGTGATTAACTCAAAAAAATAATTCCAATTAAAAAAATCACAATTAATCACAGATTTAATTGCACTGCTAAACAATAGAATACCAATTTAAATTTATAAAATATTTTGGATGTTTTTCTACATTTTCAAATATATTGATTTCAGTTACAACACAGAATACAAAGTGTACAATGCTCACTTTATATTATTATTTTTTATTCCAAATATTTGCACTTTAAAAGTAATAAACTAAGGAAATGGTATTTTTCAATTTACCTCATACAAGTACTGTAGTGTGATCTCTTTATCGTGAAAGTGCAATTTACAAATATAGAATTTTTTTTTATTACATAACTGCACTCAAAAACAAAACCGTGCAAAACTTTAAAACCTACAATTACACTCAGTCCTACTTCTTGTTCAGCCAATCACTCAGACAAACAAATTTGTTTACATTTACGGGAGATAATGCTGCCCTCCTCTTGTTTAGTAGCAAGCATTGCAAGGTATTTACGTGCCAGATGTGCTAAACATTCATATGCCCCTTCATGCTTCAAACACCATTCCAGAGGACATGCTTCCATGCTGATGATGCTCGTTAACAAAATCATGCATTAATTAAATTTGTGATTGAACTCCTTGGGGGAGAATTGTATGTCTCCTGCTCTGTGTTTCCTGCATTTTGCCGTATATTACATGTTATAGCAGTCTCAGATGATGACTCGGCACATGTTGTTCATTTCAAGAACACTGTCACTGGTATCTTCTTTGCGTTTTGTCAAATCTGCAATGTGAGATTTCTAAAGATAGCTACAGCACTTGACCCAAGGTTTAAGAATCTGAAATGCCTTCCAAAATCTGAGGGACAAAATGTGGAGCATGCTTTCAGAAGCCTTAAAAGAGCAAAACTCTGATGCGGAAGCTACAAACCACCCAAAAAAAAAAAAAGTCAACCTTCTGTTGGTGGCATCTGACTCAGATGATGAAAATGAACATGTGCTGGTCCATCCTATCTTGGATCGTTGTTGAGCAGAACCCGTCACCAGTGTGGATGCATGTCCTCTGGAATGCAGTTGAAGCATGAAGGGGCATACGAATGTTTAGTGTAACTGGCACATAAATACTCTGCAATGCCTGCTAGAAAAGTGCCATGTGAACACCTGTTCTCACTTTCAGGTGACATTGTAAACAAGAAGAGGGCAGCATTATCTCCCGTAAATGTAAACAAATTTGTTTTTCTGAGTGACTGGCTGAACAAGAAGTAGGAGTGAGTGGACTTGTAGGCTCTAAAGTTTTGCATTGTTTTATTTTTGAGTGCAGTTATTTTTTGTACATAATTCTACATTTGTAAGTTCAACTTTTGTGACAAAGAGATTGTACTACAGTACTTGTATTGGGTGAATTGAAAAATACTATTTCTTTTGTTTTTTACAAAGCAAATATTTGTAATAAAAATAAATATAAAGTAAGCATTGTACACTTTGTATTCTGTGTTGTAATTGAAATCAATATATTTGAAAATGTAGAAAACATCCAAAAATATTTAAATAAATGGTATTCTATTATTATTTAACAGCACGATTAATTGCACGATTAATCACAATTAATTTTTTAATCATGTGATTAATCGCAATTAATGTTTTTAATCGCTTGACAGCCCTAATTAAAATTAAACATTCAAAACAAAAATGTGAGGAAACCAATCCTGAATGAATCTACTCTCACACACTGCATCCCATTAAGATGTATTTGCCAAATATCTTGACAAATCTGCCATTACCCTCACACACATAAGTACAATTTTTATTTACAGACAGTTGATAATTCTTTTTTGACATGATTCCTCTGTCAGGAAGTTACTTTTACTTCACTTTTCAATTGTGTCTGCCAAAATATTTTCTTAATGTAGGCCTTTTGGCATTTGGCCATCTTATTTTATTTATACTTCTCAGAGTTAGCTTAACGTGGGAGTCTGGACTATTTTTATGGGAAGACCTTGGATAAGACAGATGCAAAATATGATCAACTGTATGTGAGTACAAGCATCACCATCAGAAACCACTTTTTTAAAAAATGATTTAGCTTAGGTTTGAATTTCTTTACTTGAACATAGACCCACTGTGGAGTTTTCTTTGTTTTTCACAATCATGTGTCAAAATACATTTTGTGCTGCTTCCCTCAACAAGAGTGAAACCGACAATGTCATCCATGTTGGTATTCAACCTGGTTTCCTGCAAATGATGAACTGTATTGGCCATTAAACTCCAGTGCTCATTGCCAGAACTGAAAGCCCTCCTTGACTTTCTGTCACCAGTTACACTCTGATGCTTATGGTTCTATAGCACTGACCCTTGGAGCGGCCAAATAAGCAAGGGAAGCAGGCTGATGCCCATTTACAAAACATCTCTGGCTTCCACTTTCAACTTTCCTGCTCACAGTGATTTCACTAAAGTGAAAGACGGTGAACTTCTCCCTGACATTCAGGAAGGAGAGGCTAAGGAATGTTACCTCAGTGCTAGGCAGCTGAGGAAGAGGAAGAAGGTGGAGAAGAGAGACAGAAGTTGGACGGAAGTGGCAGACATGAAGGAGCTAGGGAAGAAAGGAGGGGGAAAGAAAAATAGCTGGGATAGCCCAGGGAGAAGAACAAGATTTGTTAAAAAGGACATAAAACAAATACTAACTTGCTCTGGGACAACAATAAAAGATGTGCGCTTTTCTTGGGGGAAGAGTCCTTGTTTCTATAGATTACCCATGACATACTACAATCTTGGGACCTATTTTTTGAGGAATCTCTTACTATTATTGCCCGTTATCACTGTTTTGAATAATACATAACATGAATATTATATATACTAATCCATTATATATACTAATAATCAATTGATTTTTTAAAAATAGTCTTGTAGTCTCTCTCTTCCCCTCTCTCTCTCTGTGTTCTTACCCTAGTTGCTAAAACACAAACACCAACCCTGTTTAACACCCACTCAGTTATTTTACTGCCAAACAGTCCTTTCCTAGACTCATGCATCATGTAAAAGGACAACTCTCTTTTGCTCTTAGTGCTCCTCCATAAATTATTTGCAGACTACAAAGACTTCCCATTTGTTAATTCTGAACATCATGCTCGGTAATTATTTTTTCCAACATTGGGTTATTTGTTTCCCTTCTGTTCAGAGCCGTGGGAAACTGAATCCTGCTACAATCCAGCAAATTGAGGTGTTTTCTATTTAACATATAGCATTAACATAGCCATCAAACATGTTCTGTATACTTTTTAAAACATTTAAATCATTTCTCTAAAGACGTGAGTATAGAAGGAGTATCAGAAACTCATGCCATATATTGCAGGTCTTCCATTTTACAAGCAGAGAGACAGATCCTGCAATTATTTATGTATTTGCTTAACTGCATTCAATATTTTCATGAATAAAATGGGGTGATCCATATGAGTAAAAATAAATACATGCTTAAATGTTTGCAGTGTGCTACCACAATATAAATGTTAAATAATATTTAAGGGTAGATAATGGTACACTCTTATGCCCCCACGTGTATAAGGATAATGATAAAATCCTTCAATGGATTAGGGCCATGGGGATTACAAGTAAAGGAATAATGTATTTTACACCATTGAATCTAGCCAAGGATTCCATGTTTTTAAGGTCTTACTGTTTCCTCAGTCTACAAACAGTTCTTCACTGATGGCACACTTTGAAACTTCTAAAATCCCTTAGTTGACCATTGAAACATCTTTGAGTTTCTATTGCCATATGATACTTAAAATTACCAAAGAAAAAAAGAATGCGCAGAATTGTTCGTGAAAAGATGTAAGATCCATATTCGGGGGATCCAGTGGTGAATTTTTATAATGTGTCAACCGTTCATTCACAGATTTTCCCACAACTTCATAACATGTATTAAGTCAGCATTTTCTTCATTACACTTTAAGATTTGTTTAACTCTGTTTCATCTTTTTAAAATCCATTACATCTATAATTGTATTCTAAGTCTAAGTAATAACTTCACCTGCATCAGGTACTTTTAGCTTAAGGAATATGATCCCATTAGTTAAGGGTGCATTGTTCAGATCTCTATGAGAAATGACCAATGCCAGATTTGTAGGTAATGATAAAAGCTTGTATGAGTAAGAGAAAATTGAGTCTACAGTTACTAAAAGGCTTTTAATCAGGGCCGGATTTAGGGGGCAGGCGACCCAGGAGAATGCCTGGGGTGCTGGGCTCAGGGAATGCCGAGATCAGGGTGCTGTTTTTCTTGTTAGCAACAAAAGGGAAAATAAAATGTTTGAAGTAAAATGTTTCAGGAATTCCATATATGGATTCATTTTTCACTAACCTCCTAGAATGTTCTGGACCTCTGTAGAATCTCTTGGACTCTTCCAGACTTTCTGAGAAATACATTTTCCTGGAACCTCCTAGAATATTTTCAGCCAGGCCCTCATGAGAATATAAGGGGCAGGGTGTTGCCCGTCAGCCAGTGAGATATAAGAACAAAGTGAAGTGAGAGCCCAGCTGCGATATTGTGAACCTTGTTTTATTGTGTAATTGTGAAAGTTGACTTGTGTTTTAAGACTTGAAGAGTGTAAGTAGTGACTAATAAAGGACATATTTAATGGTGTCATGCGTGAGGACCTATGTCAAGTAGTTCGTAAAGAAGCTATGGACAATTACTGCAGTAAAACAATTCAAAACAAATTGATTGACCTTATGGCAAGGAAAGTGCTTGATAACTTATTGAGGTAGGTCAGCAAACCGAAGTACTACACCATAATAATGAACTGTACTCCTGATGTTAGTCACAGTGAAAAGATGTAATTTACAGTAAGATTTGTTAACAATGAGGATGGCTGTATCCAAGTAAAGGAACACTTTATCCGTTTCTGGTCTATGGACAACTCTACTGGAAAAGGCCTAACAGAACTGTTTATGAATGTTTTGAATGAGAATAAAATAAAGCTTCAGGACTGCTATGACCAAGGCTATGACAACAGTGTGAACATGAAGGAAAGAAACAGTGGCATCCAGGCAAGATTTCTTGGTGCCTTGTGGTTGCCATTTCCTCAGCCTGGTTGTGCCAGATGCAGCAGAATCTTCTTTAGATTCATTATCTCTCTCCCAAGTACTGCAGCCTCAACTATCAGGTGGATGATTCTCATAGACAACTTTACAAATCTGACTGTGAAGTTGTTAAGTGACACTTTCTGGGAAAGCCACATTGACAGTGTAAGGCCAGTGAGGTACCAAGTGACTGAAATTTACGACGCCCTGATGGAACTGGCGCAGTCGAGTAAAGCCAAGGCCAGAATCCGATACGAGACACAAAGCCTGACAAACCAGATCACTGACTTGAAATTTCTGGTCTCATTTGTGGTTTGGCATGATATCTTTTTCCAAGGAAATGTTGTAAGGAAGGCATTACAAACTCAGTCAATGGACATTGCGACTGCTACTACTTTGATGAGAAGCTGCCTTGATTTCATTGTGGCCTACAGAGACAACTGATTTGAAGATGGCATCACTGCTACCAAAGAAATGGCAGAAAACTTAGGAGTTGAGCCTGTCTTCAAGGAAACTCATATTCATCAGAAGAAGAGACAGTTTGGTTATGAGGGCAGAGATGAGGTGTTAGGAAGCTTGGAAGAAAAATTCAAGAGGGAGCTTTTTTGCTCACTCGTTGACACTGCTTGAGTGTCCCCAAAGAAAGATTTGGACAAATGAAGCACCACAAAAAGTCCTGGAGGGGAGATTGTATGACCTTAGTAAGCTGCTGTTGGACAGGAAAACACTCTTGAACAATTGTATGGACCTTCACTGGATGCTGATACATGAAGAATGTTCAGATGTCAATGATAAATTGGACAACATAAGTCACATTTTGCAACACGGGATGCACTCTCCATGCCAAGTTCTCCAATTCATTCATGATGCAGAGCTGAAGGACACTTTTCCTAATGTGTGGATAGCTTTGAGGATTCTGCTCATGCTGCCAGTCACAGTCATGAGTGGTAAGTGCAGCTTTTCAAACCTCAGGCTCATTAAAACATATTTTTGATCAACGATGGCTGACGAGAGACTGACATCACTTGCTATTTTATCGCTAGAGAATGCCATTGGCCAGTCTTTGGATCTCTCTGACACTGTCCTTCAGTTTGTGATGGTAAAGGCCAGAAAAGCAACCTTTTGAACTAAAGAACTAGGGTTAACAATCTAAGGCTGTCACCTACTGTAACACTATTTAATACTGGTCCACTCAATGTTGGTGCACAGTTCAATTTTTGGTGTTAGTATATTTCAGTTATTCTTAAAATTAAAGTTTCTATAAGCTTGGAGGAGGAAACAATTTTTTTATTTGTTTATATAGTCATTTTGTATGACAGGGATAAATCATGCATGCAAATCGTGCATCAAAGTTGTGAAATGGGCTACAAATGCAATAAAAAATAAGATATTCAAGTTTAACAAATGGAGAGGGGGGCACCGAAGACACTTCTTGCCTGGGGCGCCATTTGGTCTAGGGTCAGCCCTGGATTTAATTATATTTGACCAGATTATTTTATCTCCAATACCTTCCATTTATTCAAATCTGAATTACAGGGCACATATTTTTAAGGTGAAGAATTTTTCTATAACTACAAGGCTCATAAATGTGGAAAGGGAGCTGCTTTCCTTTTAAGATGAGACTCAGAATACCAAAAATTAGCTCAAAGGAAGACTAAGATTTTGTAACTCTAAGAAAACAAAACAACTTTTTCTTTTAAATTAAATATCTCTCAAGAAACAAAAATTAAAGGGCCCTTTCTTTTAAAAAGCTCACCCCTCCACTCCTAGCTAATGCTGCTATACTGCCTTTTTATAGGAAAATTTTTTGAGCATGCCCTCTGAGTGGATGAGCTGAGCTCTTAAATTTGGCAAAGATCGTCAACTACAGACTAAGAACATCTATTTTATGACTACTGAATCTTCCTCTTTTCTAGTAGGTAAGTTTTTCTAACTTCTGTTATATTTTTCTTTAGGCTGCTTTGTTCTCTCTTCTTGCTTGGCTCTAAGGAAATGGGGCATAACTCCTAACTTGGTAGAAGAATGAGCTTGATATATGGGCATGATATGGAGAGGGGCAACAATGTATTTTCTTTCCATCCCTCATCCCATGCTTTTGACTGGCTAAGGTGGTAAGGAGCAGGCTAAGGCTGCTGCTTTGAGCAGCTGAGCTCAGTCAACTATCCTTCTCCCAAAGCTGGCCTCACAAGTTGTCTCACTTCAACCTCCTACTAATAGGGCATAGGAGGTGTGTGAGTCCTCTGCCTGGGGAGGCTCACACGCAAGCATCGGAAGGAACCTAGAGTGTGTGTAGTGGGGTACAGGTATGTGCATCTAGGGCATTTTCCCCCTGCATGGCCAGACTTTTCTGGGGAGGCTTAGCCTCCGCTCTGCTTATATGTGCTGCCATGCAATAGGGGCTACTCTACCCCTATGCTAGACAAGCAGGATGCTACTGTTCGACTCCCCTCACCACCACTTTGGATGGGAGAACTGAGCCACCTGACTAGAAGTTCCAGCTACCTGCCTCCCACCCAACCCCACTCCCTTCAGAGAAAGGTAGGGGGAATAAGAACCTTAGGGGAGGCATTTTTTGGTGTGAATGGACAGTAAAGGGAGACTTGAGTAAAACTGCGGCGGCGATGTGTGTGTGAGAGAGAAAGGGGCTAGGCAGGGAAGAAGAACAGGAGGAAGGACCCTTGGGGGGCATTGAGGGCTAGAGGGAAGGAATCTGATAGGAGAGAGGGGAATCTTGGAGAGGCAGGCACAGTGGCCAGCTTGGATTTTGAGGAGAATAGGGATGGGAAAGTTGCAGGGGGAGATGAGAGAGGGCTCATAAATGCAGGCAGAGACACAGGTAAAGAGGGGCCTTTGGGGAAGGAAGATCACACACAGGAAGAAATATTGTGTTGAGAGGCATCTCTGAGAGCTGGCGTAAATGCAAAAGGAGACCTTAGGGATGGGGACCCAGGATACGGATACAGAATCCAGAGGAGGGGGAATTAGGTACTCTGGGGAGATGATGTAGAGGGAGATGCTGAGACTTAGGCAATTTGGAGAGGGGGAGGCAGAGATGATGGAGATCTATAAGAAAGAGGCAGACAAGAGGGTTGAAGAAACGGGGATGGAGAATGGGAGCTGGATCTAAAAGAAGCAGAGAGAAGAGGGGTGAAGATGGGGGAATATTGGGGCTTGTGGAGAAGGAACATATATTGCTGGGAACGGCATGGAGATGAGGACCTATGATATTGCAGGGGAGGAGATTTGTCTTCTCTCCCTAATTCTGTAGGCAAAATTACTCCACCGGTTCACAACATGTTTATTTCAATGAGCACAAGATACATTCATTATCTGTTCCATGAGCATGAATCAGATATACTTGCAGTCTATACTGCTCTCACAGGCATTGGTCACCCAAACTCTATGGTATCCCAAGGTAAAAGCCTCCTAATATGGCCACATATTAGCAGGTCACATGAGGGGTCAAAGTTCTCTTGGAGATCTAAGACTCACTTATGTCTCTTGAGAGACCAAGTTGTGTGGGGAAGTGGAAGGAAATGCAGCACTCCAGCAGGACACTGAAAGGCATAATGTATATGAGGAAGTATACCTTGCACACCCTGTGTAATAGGTGTGGCCTGCCCGGCACTCCCTTTAGGGCAGGCTGTGGATGTAAAGCCCTGCTCATGTCCCACCCAGACATACATGTCTTGGGGCTGCTACTGATTCCAGCAGTGGAAGTTGACCTGTTAACACCCACTAATGGCTCACTATGGAAGTTCACTGGAAGAGGAAATAAAGGCTCCTTGTGTACTCCACCCCTAGTGCACTCAAACTAATTAGTGTCATTCATTAACTATATGATAAATGCAACATTTCCTCTTGTAAACTAGCTTGGGCAGCCTTATCTGTTCTAAAGCCTCTATGTAACTTGGTGCAATTGATGATAAATGTATGACTGTGATGGCTCTTTAATTCTAAGCCCTGTGTATCCAGCGGCTTATCTCTTTCTGCAAAAAAAAATACTCCTTGGTCTGGGATTTCTCTTGGCGGTTCTCAGCATAGTTATGAATTTGGGGGGAGGGGGGACATTTAGCCACTACTGGGCTATATAAGCTCGACAAGACTGTACTTTTCTATTTAAAAAAAAGTTTATTCCCTCCTGTGTTTTGTTTGTTTTGTGAGTGGTTGTCCCCAAAACAGTCAAATGACTCAGGTATGTTTTCCTTAATGTGATGTGTGCCCTGTGCTTAGAAATGTCATTTGTTAAGGTTAACAAAAGCTGACAAATAAACACATGAAATTAACATATTGTGTGCGTGCTGCATGTTTTTCTCACTGATTTGACAGTATTGAATACAGGTATCCAAATATACACATGAAAGTGTGCATATGAGTATGTCCAAATTAAAAGAAGTATAAGCCATAGATTCTCAAACGCTTTCATAATGTAAACAATTCTCTCAATGCAGAGATTGTCTCAGGGATCCCTGGTCTTCCCATTTAAGTTTGCATGGACCATCTATCCTCCCATTCATGCTTATATAACATCCCTGTAACAATTATAGTAGTTGTTCACATGAAAAACAAAGCTAGGAAAACATGTCTTGTATTTGTAAATGTCTCAGTGCAATTTAGCCCCTCAAAACAGCGGAAAGGAGACAGCACCATATAATAAGCCAGATGACCACAGTTAAGAAAACACTGGTAAGTCTTTTAAGATAAGACAGATACTCCTCTGCAATAGTAAGTTGACATACCTCTCAATCATACAAGCAGCATTAGGAGTTTTTTGCATTTAACTATTTATAGATTTCTTTATGCTAGATAAGTACTGTGTCAGGGTGTGAACCAGGCAAGAGCTGAAACAATCTTCCTGCTTATAAAATTACACAGTTTTCCTGCTAAGCCTACAGTGGCTGGGAATTCATTTACCAATTCCTTATTTTGGCTCAAGTTCAAACTTTTTTTAGAGGAAAAAAAAGCTTTTGGGGGGGGGGGGAAATAATGCATAGAACAAATATTGACCCATCCAGTGTTTTCTTCTTTTTATGTAAAATAATAGAAGTCAAGTAAACTTAAAGATTAAGTTCATTAAACAAATTATTTTTGGTTTTGGTGTCATATAAAACCTGATTCAACTCACATTGAAGTCTTTCCATTGACCTTAATGGGAATTGGGTTAAGTCCATAGAGAAGAGTTGGATAAATCCCCAAATAATGAACATGAACAAACAAATAGTAACTTAATGGGAATAAATTCATTATTGCTACAATCAGGATTCAAGAAGGAGTAATGACTGATGTTCAGTATCTGATTTTCCTTTTGTGGGGAATGAGCCTTCAGGGTGACCTTTTTACATCATCTTCTCTAGCTGAAAATAATATACTTTCTCATCTCTTTATAGTAGGCATTTATCCACCCTGACCACCATGCTGCTGACTGGGCAAGTATTTTAACCTTCTTATGCTATTAAGTACTATTGTCATCCATCTTTAAAATGAGGATATACTGGCCCAATGACATACTGGATACACTGAGTGATGATGCAAGTTCTGCTTCTATTTGTTAAAGACAGAAATGTCATTGCCATTGGAAATTAATTAAATCTTAATAGGGAAAAAATGACTTCTCTATGTCTGATATGAATATGGGGGAAGAATGTAGACTAATAGTTTGATTATTTAAAATAAAACTCTCTCTTCTTTTGCCTGTTTGGTTATGTATGCCTCTGTTGGGGGGTGGCAGGAAAATTTCTGTTCAAGGCTGTATTCATTGCTGGTCTCCTCTTAATAATGAGAACAAATACATTAGGAAATATTGTTTGGGTAATTAGTAAAAAGCTCTTCACTATTCTGAGCACAGGTCTGCCTTACTTCAGTCTCAGTATCAACTTCCTATCTTTTTCCACATAAAAATCAAGACTCTACTCCTCATTTTCACAGCATGCCATTCTTCTGGCTTTGCCTGCATCTCATCTCCTACAGCAAATTCCTCACCCTTATCTTATACACCCAGCAACACTCCTGGGCCCTGCACAAGCTTCTATCCATATTACATACTTGTATTAAGGTAATGCCTAGGAAGCCCAAGAAAATAGAGGTGCCATTGTGTTAGGTGACCTGCATGCCTGAGCAATATTTTTATACTCCTCCCTGGTCATTTGTCCAAGCTTCCAATTCTTGTAAGCTTCTTTTTTGTGTTTAAGATCAGCAAGGATTTCACTGTTAAGCCAAGGTGGTCACCTACCATATTTACTATTCTTTCTACACATTGGGATGGTTTGTTTCTGCAACCTCAATAAGGATTCTTTAAAATACAGCCAGATCTCCTGGACTCCTCTCCCTTCCTATTCTCCCAGGGATCCTGCACATCAGTTCCCTGAGGGAGTCAAAGTCTGCTTTTCTGACGTCCAGGATCCATATTCTGCTGCTCTACTTTCTTCCTTGTGTCAGGATCCTGAACTCAACCATCTCATGGTCACGGCCTCCCAGGTTCCCATTCACTTTTGCTTCCCCTACTAATTCTTCCCTGTTTGTGAGCGGCAGGTTAAGAAGAACTCTGCCCCTAGTTGGTTCCTCCAGCACTTGCACCAAGAAATTGTCCCCTACACTTTCCAAAAACTTCCTGAATTTTCTGTGAACTGCAATATTGCTCTCCCAGCAGATATCGGGGTGATTGTCATCCCTCATGAGAACCAGGGCCTGTGCTCTAGTAACTTCTGTTAGTTGCCTGAAGGAAGCCTCATCCACCTCATCCCCCTGGTCTGGTGGTCGATAGCAGACTCCCACCATGACATCACCCTTGTTGTCACACTTCTAAATTTAATCCACAGACTCTCAGGTTTTTCTGCAGTTTCATACTGGAGCTCTGAGCAGTCATACTGCACTCTTACATACAATGCAACTCCCCCACCTTTTCTTCCCTGCCTGTCCTTCCTGAACAGTTTATACCCATCCATGACAGTACTCCAGTCATATGAGTTATCCCACCAAGTCTCTGTTATTCCAATCACATCATAATGCCTTGACTGTGCCAGGACTTCCAGTTCTCCCTGCTTGTTTCCCAGGCTTCTTGCATTTGTGTATAGGCACTTAAGATAACTCGCTGCAACTCATTAGTTTGACAAACAGATTTATTTCAGTAACAGCACTGAACGGGTTTATAGAAAAAGTAGAACAAGTTTATTAAACAAAAAGTCATAGGTTTAAGTGATACCAAGTATAAGGAATAAGGATAGAAAGGGTTACAAGTAAACAAAAGTGAAAATATGCTTCTAAGACTAAAACTTAATTTCAACAAATTACATTCTTTGCCTAAGAAAGTTTCTTGCCTAAATTATTCTCAGAGACTTCAGTCCCTTGGTTGGAGGACCCAACATTCTGTAATTTCAAGAGTTACAGTCCCTTGAATCTCCCAAGTGATGGACCACTGTGGGGTCCTCTCCTCTTTCTTTTTTATAGTCCAATAAACCTTTAAAATATGTTCTTTGAAAGGTAAGCCCAGACACAGAGCTTCTCTCTCCTGCGGGGATATAGATGCCATGCTGTATTTCCCAAGTTCATCAACCCTGCTTCAAGATGCAGGTAGTCTTCCTGGGGGTGCAGTCTTCATCCTCATGCTGATTTGTATGTAAATGGCGTTTCCATTGTTTTGATTCTACACTGGTTAATTTACATTGGAGACTGGTAGATAGCTGCCTTCCCTCCTATCTGGGAGAAAACCTGTTTCTCCCTTTGCTTGGTCACAGACATTAAAGCATAGTATCTGTGAGTATCCACAATTCATCATGGTGTTAACGCATACAATTCACAATGATATTAGTCACCAGGGTGTCCCAGACTTTCCTAAAAGACCTTACTCAATACACTTTTGTAATACAGTAATATTGCATACAATCCATTGATTCAATTGCATATCATTTGAGGTTCAGGCCCTCTGTCTTTTTAGTTAAGAGGCTATCTCCCCCACTTCCTAGTTTGATGTTGTTATTTACCTTTTATGTAAATGTCCCTTCATTGTCGCTGCTTGCTGACTAGGCTGGTCAGACAAGCAAACACACATTCCTCTGTGCAAGGCAGACTGTACTGATGCAGCACTTGCCAAACACATTTTAATAACATAATTCTAGCACATTTATAACTCTTGATACACACCCTGTACATACATCACACAAGCATATTAATGGTCAGTGAGTTACTAGTTTTCCATTTATATATTACATGCCATCTTTTGGGTATATATCCTTACAACAGTATTTTAGGTGTAGTGAGTATGTCAGGCCTGACAAGAGTTGCTGACACAGCGGAGTGAATCACCAATAGTCTCCAAACCGTAGTGGTTTTTGTTTGTTAATGGAAATAGATAAGGAGATCTCCAAGGGTAGTCTTGTTTCACCAGCTGCCTTGCAATTATATCCAGATTGCTCCTTTTCTTGCCTGTGCTCATGCCCTCTTTCATGCTGATCCATACACCTGAACAGCCTCATAACTACCCTCTCATCATTTTTTTAAACCCCTCTCTTCTGTGATTCAGTCCATCTCATACACCATTCTCTGCTTGTCCTGGTTTCTTATTGCACTGTACTTCAGTGGCTTTTTCTTTCCATAGCAGAAACTTTGTTTTGGTAGAGAACTTCATATTGTAAAGTACTGTGGATATCTATGGCACAATACACATAATAATGAACTACTGTTCCTGTAGTTGGAGGAGAGCGTGTTTAAGTGTGAGTTGTACAGTAAACTGAGGATTGGCCAGGATACAAAACATTTTCTATTACAGTAAGGATCAGTTTAGAATCCTTAAGTACTGCAAGTACTTTGATGAGGAACAATTGTAAGACCTAGTGAATTAGCTGATTTAAGAGCCATGTGAGAGAGTTCCTTTTTTGCTTCACGGAATCCCTTTACAGTTATGAGCTTACAGATCACAAAAAGGGTATCTTTTCTCAGTGTGAACGTATGAATATTACGTATTATGCATGTGTATCCCGATCCACTGAGATAATATCCCTTAAAGTTAAACAAGATAGCCATCTTCAATATTATGTCAGGAATAAAGAGAGATTACTGGTGACTGAGTTTCTTGAAAGTCTGAAAGTGTGTCAAGGCAGCCTCGGGCACAAACAGTACCACATCCTTAATTTACTTATTATCACTAGTCAACTTTGTTTTAATGTCCTGATACTAACAACCAAGTAAAATGCTTCCCTAATGAGAAGTTAAAGACAAAGAATAACAATAACAAATAATGAAACCAATGAGA
The DNA here is from genome assembly GCF_016161935.1 of Mauremys reevesii. Classification (NCBI taxonomy): domain Eukaryota; kingdom Metazoa; phylum Chordata; order Testudines; family Geoemydidae; genus Mauremys; species Mauremys reevesii. The sequence continues at coordinate 25,020,631 of NC_052624.1, forward strand.
TGAGCAGCTGTTTCTGAATTTAAGAGAAGACAAAAAAATCCTACCACCTGTTAGGAGATAAATTCTATTATGTACCTTACAGGACAATCTGAAAAACCACTGCTTTCTGGGAAACAACCACCTCTGATTACTAAGTGTATACAGGATTTATGATGAAGGTAGACAGAAATCTATTTTCAGCCTCATAGTTTGCAAGACTTACCTAAAAATGCCCTAAATAAAACAGGAAACACAAACAAACATTAGGCACCTAATCCAAAGGCACTGGAGTCAGTGGAAAGATTCATAGGGGAAGCTCCCCAGCTGGTGTAAACTGTCATAATGCCACTAATTTCAATGGAACTATGACGGTTTATACCAGCTGAGGATACTGGGTGTTGGATCAGGCCCATTAGGACAATATACACAAAATATCTGGATTGCAAGCCTTTGAATTACTTAACTCCAAGGCCCTCAATCCAATTATTTGTAAACAGAATTAATTATTGTGTAACTACTTACATAGGTAAGGGTTTGTGGAACTGGGCCTGTTAGCTCTTTGGTGCAGAGAAGTGTATTCACTTTCACACATGATTAATTTTGCACAAGTTTCCTAGTTAAAGTGCATCAGTATTTCTAGGATTAGAATACTTACAAACACTAGTAATTCTACTCATGTGAATAGTTTCATTGAATTTATTGGGACTACCTACTTGAGTATAGCTACTCATATATGTAAAAGTCTGTAGGATCAGGGCCTGTGTTTATAAAGCACCAAATTTAGGATGTGTCTAAATGTTGAATAAAAACAATAATTCTAATAGTGATTAAAGCATAGGATTGAGAGTTAGCATTTGAATTCTGTTTCTGACATGCTGCATAATTTTGTTGAGTCACTCAGGCCCTCATCCTGCAAACACTCTCACAGAGAGAGCTTGAACAAAAAAACCAACCAACCAACAAAAAAAAAAAAAAAAAAAGATACAAAACTGAAGCCTCTAAAGAGGGAGATTGCCCCTCATTACCCATCTCTAATGGAATGACAGGCAATGATTGCTTGCTTATAGAGATCAGCAGCTTTTAGGATTGCAGGGAATGGCTTGGGTGTAACCAGAGCAGGACAGAGCTAGGTCGAAGAGGGACAATGGTATTATGTGCCACCTAGCTGCTAGCCTGCTTTCAGGGGTACTGCCCCTGGGTGCTGGAACTAGGGGTGCTGGGGTGCTGCCACATCCTCTGGCTTGAAGTGGTTTCCATCGTACACAGGGTTTGGTTCAATGGCTCTCACCACCCCCACTATACAAATTGTTCCTGTATTGCCCACCCTTTTATTGCCAGACCATGCAGGGCGACGACAGGGAGCAGCTACCCCAGTCTACTTTCCTCCAGCACCTGCAGGCAGAGATCTGAGTGCCGCTCAGGGCTGGTCTCCAGCAGGGAGAGCTGGGAGGGAGGAACCTCACTGCGCGGGGGGGAGGAACCTCCTCCTGCGGCTCTGCCAGGAAAAACAGCCGCTTCCTCTAGGAAAGGAGGGGGCCGCCTTTGCACCCCTTCCCCCTTTTCCCACCCATTCGAGCCTCTCCCACCCTCCCCACCTGCCGCCGTCCTCGCCCCTTACCCAGGCTGCAGCATCCCAGCGCGCTCCCCCGCCCGCGGCCGGCAGCCGAGCGCCCTGGGCGGCGCACTTGCTCTCATTGGCTTCTCGCCCTGCCCCTCAGAGGGTGGAGCCGCCGCAGCCGCGCCGCGGAGAGAGGGGCCGCTGGGTTGCTGTGGGCAGAGCCGCGCCGGGTGGGGAAGGCCGGAGCGGAGGAAGCTGGAGCTGCAGTAGTAGCAGCAGCAGCGGCGGCGGGTGGGGTGGGGTGTGCGGGCTGCGCGTCTCGTGCTTCCCCCCCGGGTTTTATGCCGTAGCGTTTCTGTTCCGGGTTCCGTCCCCAGCGCTGCCAGGGACTCCCTCCGGCGCCGCCCAGGGACCTCGCTCGCTGCCTCCACCCCGCAGCCGGGCAGGGGAGCCGCGCAGCCGGCCGGCAGCTCGCTCCCTCCCCTCCCAGCACCATGGCGGAGCAGCCGGCGGATAAGAAGTTCTTCGAGAATCTCTCGGGCGCCGGGAAAGCCATCGGGGTGCTGACCAGCGGCGGGGATGCGCAAGGTGATGCAGCTGTGGGGGAGGAAGGGGGCTGTGGGATGTATTGGGCACCATGGCTATGTGGGAGGGCGTGCACATTGGGGGGGTGGAAGGGGGGAATACGGATGAGGGGTGCAGCGGGCAGGGGTAGTTTGGAGACGGGCAGGAGGCTCGTGTGGCGGTGCAGTGGGCATGGGCGGGAGGTGCATGGACACTGGGGGCAGTGGGTGGCTGGTGGCTGGGCAGGCAGCATGCACACTAGGGCAGGGGCAGGGACACGCTGGGTCGGGGCACAGCGGGCATTGAGGTAGGGGCAGATGGGGCACTGGACGTGGGCTAAAGGGGGCTGGCTTGCGATCAGGGTGGGCCGGCAGAACTGTTTCCCTGCAGTTCCACGGATCTCGGACTGCTTTGACATCAGCGTAAAAAAAATCTTCCTTTTGCCTCATCTCCGTGTCTGGGCTGCAAACGTGCCTAGACAGGCAGGGCGGCAACAAGCAGCCTCCATTCATCCTCCCTCCCTTCTTCATCACATTTTCAAACGTGTGACGACTTCTGAGCCTGCCTTCTGGAGGGCAGGAAACCGAAAGCTCCAGTAACTTTATCCCCGAGACGTCTTTCCCTTTCAGGGGATGGCAGGGAGAAGGGGGGATGGAGAAAGGGCTAGTTAGTGCCCAGAATGTGAGGCGTGGTGGTGGGCTTGCTGCATTGCACATGGGAGCAGGGGAACTGTCTGCCGCTGGGGCAGTGGCAGCCCTCACCCCATCCGCCTTTCACTTCGTTCTTTGGCACGACTCACGAGGAGTAGTTTCGCATTCGTGACAACGGTTTAGGTAGCTCACACCGGCGCAAGATTAATAAATTGCAGACCTCCTTAGCCCCCTTCGATCGCTAGACCTACACGGAATCCTTCCAAAGGAAGAGTAGCAGGGGTTTAATGTTGGGGCTTAGAGACCAAGGACCTACAGAAATGGAATCAAAGGGCGACCAGGGAACAGGAGAATTGATTGAAATTTACTAACCTGGTCATGAGATCCCTTCTCAGGCCCCCTCCCCCTTGTCTCCCCGAATTAATTTGAGCCTGTTATGAACAGTTCTATCTTGGGCTGCTCAAGGCGCAGATTCTAGATGGGTAATGCGGGGCAGTATTTAACAACAAAGGCTCTCGATCCCCTTAGCCAGAGGGAGAAGTATCTTGTTAATATATGCAGCGCTGCCATCATTCCCCGTAGCCTTCTCCTCGGCGGTGACATTAGTTTTCCCGCAGCTCCGGGAGTGCGTTGGGAAGAAGGGTAATGCAGTAGCTGCCAGTTTCGCTGCAGATTGGGAGTATTTCAGCAGCGTGGGGCGCGGGGCAGGGATGATCTGTGTTGTTTTTTGCATTGGGGATGGGGACCGGGCCTCCCCGCCAGTCTTTCACGTGCGTGGGGGTGAAGAGAGAAGTATGGCTCCTGCAAATGTGCTTGTGGGTGGAGGGAGTTGTGAGAAGAGAGACCCCTCTGAGTGCGTCAGGGTTTGGAGGAGCGAGGACTAGTTCCCCCCCCCCCACTTCCCTCAATGAATGTGTCAGGAGAAAGCCTCACTCCCCTTCCCCTTGATAGGTGTGTGTTTGGGATGCGGGGGACCTGTCTCCCCCTCCACCCGTCTCTGCCCCCTCCTTTCCCTAGTGCGCATGAGAATGCTACTTTGCATGGACCACTTTCTCCTCGCTCGGTGCCCGCCTCCAGTGTGTACGTGATCCGCGGCCAGTCGTTGCGAATTTCTCTGTGCGTCATATCTCTGCTGAAGAAGCATCCTTCCTCCCTCCCCCAGGAGTAGTGGGGTGCCCTGGGGTTTTACCTGGGATTAGCTAAACCCCTCCCCATGGGGACAGAAGGGATCTGCCACTGCAGAGAACGAGGCAAGCAAGCTGCTTCCCTTGACAATCAGCGGCTGGCTTGGCTCCTCTTGCAGTCGTCCGCCCCATGACGGTGTTACCAGTTGTGCTGAAATCGTTCCAGGAGAGCTCGGGATCCGGGCACCTGAGCCCTTACATCGCCATTTTCCTTTGAAACAGTGACAGCGTATTGCCCGGAGCAGCAGAGCAGCAAACCCAGGCTGAGCGCTGCCGCTCGCTTCCGCATGGCTGCGGATTACATAACGCTGGAGCAGCGGTTCTAGCTCCTTTTCTTAAAAAAAAAAAAAAAGTATTACATCGACGTCGCCACCGGGCGCTATAGTGCAACATTTAAACATCGTCCCAAAGTCAATCGATCGGCCCTAGATTTGATTATCTGCAAAGTGTAGCAAAAAAAAAAAAAAAGGGAGGAGCGTTTGGGGAGCGCTGCCCAAGCGCCGTGACTGTTTTGCGGACTATGAGCGGAGGACACGATGTTGTCCAGGATGTTTTGTAGGCAACATCGTTTCATTTCTTTCATGAGAAAACAGACTAAACCCAACCTTAGGGCTCGAGTGTCTCCACGGAGTCATTTACATAACTGGGTTGGGATTTGGGAACAGTAAGAAGACTGAAGTATGCAACCTCCATTCTGCATCACATCCTGGGAGGGGAACAGAATACGGAGGACTCTGAGTCATGACCTTTCAAGGTCATTTGTACTGCATGGGGCGAGAGTAATTTAAAGAGGATATTGAGGTCTGTAGTTGAGAGTTTATATAAAAACAAGCCGATTAGCAGTTTTGGAAGAACTATGTTGTGCAAAGTAATCCTGTTCTAAATTGGGAGGGTTTTCTATTCTTTAACTGATTTTCCATCCCCCATTTGCTTTAACTTCTTGAATATTTACAACAGAAATCTGTTTCTACAGGAATAGATATCATTACAGTGGCACCTGTTAGTGCTGCACTATATGATGGCTTCTAAGCTTTTCCCCACTCTTAACCTGTATGTTCACTGACGCAGCAGGCACATGCCTGCACTGTTCCAGGCAGATGCTTGACATATAAAATCTCAGCCCAAGAGTTTACTATGTGGGGTGTTTTTCTTACTTTTTAATCATTTACAAGTGGCCTTTTTTAAAATAAAAATTACATGTCTTTTCTACTTAAAGTGGCTGTTACTGTTCAAAATGTGGCATCTTCAGATTTACAGTTGTTAATCTCCTTAAAGGTTTTTTAGTGTGTATATAGTATTATGGATCCAAGATGTTTAAATCTGTATTAATATGCATTCACAGCACATACTATAGCAGCTCCCTTGAAACAATCAGGAGTTAATCACTGTATTTACAGTGTAGACGTACTTTCCACCATTTTGTGTGGTGGATTTAAGCAGTGTATTGGGGATTTAGTGAAGTGAAAATGTTACAAATAATATGTGCTTGTAAAGTGTAGTCTATACTTGCTGTGTCAGCACTACAATTTTGGCCACCCAGCTGTTAAATTGGGAAACAAATCCAGTATCTGGTATTCAGTTTCTTGATGTATATTCTGATTGAACATTGACAGCTGATTCTCAAGAATCTATCAGCATGATGTGCCAGAGTCTGGACTGCATCCAAGTGCTGTTGGAGCAGTTTTGGAGGGAGCGGCATGAGAAGGGGGGTCTTTAAGCAGCTCTTATGCCCTCAGATCCTGGGGTTTGTCCTGTCATGGGTTGGTCCTTGGCACAATGTAGAACAGCCTCAGGGCTACTTTATGTCGGCTGTCAATGACCTCCAAGGCCATTCTGGCAGGAACAGATCACTGAGGGATGAAGAGTGTCCCCTAGGAAAATTGCCGATGCTGGAACCATGATGAGGGTGGTAGAGGAGCAGCAATTACAGTGGTCCAGGATCCCTTATATAGAGGGAATTCTGTACCATCTAGGGCTGACAGATTGGTGGGCCAATGTAAAGTGGCCAGGGAATGGCTGAGACTCTGGACTGGTGTTCTTTAAAACTCCAGTGTAACCTTAACCACAAAACAGAATGTTCAGGTAACTTCAAGGCTTGAATGCTGTGGAAGATAATCTGAGTGAGGGGCCTGAGATTGTGAATTGCATGTGCAGGTGCATTGGGCTGTTGGTCCTGCTGTGTTGGGCCTGGACGTGTTAATGTTGACACTGGTGGGTGAATTTATACACCAGCCACTGGCTCCTGAGATGTGGATCCTCTTTCAATAGAATGTCATCCTCCCCTTATTCTCTGTAACACACAGGAAGCGAGTTGTTCTATGTATTTTAGAACATAAATTTATGGAACCCTCACAATGAGCAAAAATCTAAATGACAGTCATGTAAACTTATTTACTTGCCTCAGCTCTTCCTCACCCCATCCCTTCATTTGCTTGTTACTCTTACTCTTTGGTTTTGAGCTCTTCAAATTAAGAGTTATGTCATGTTTTTTTATTTGCATGGCAAAACACTTTTGGGCATTAATGAAATAGTCATAGCCTTCTGGGTTACACAGCCCAGAGCGCAGATCATGGCTCTGTAATAGGCAGACCTGTGCAACAGTTTCATCACCTACTGGTTAAGAGTCTTATATTGTCCCAGTCCATTACATGTCCCCCCCGCCCCAAAAAAACAAACCCCTTTCTGTCTCCAAAAGTGTAGAATTTATATGTATATTGCATAATGGTTGCTATGTGTGTTATGTATATACATAATTTGAAGACAGCTCCATGGATTTGTTTTAAATTTTGTAAATAAAATTTGAAGAATAATTTATTTGCTAAAAAAGTTAACATGTCATGTTTCAACATACATTTTACAGATAGGAAATGAACATTCTATAGTTAATGGTAATTTGTACAGACTTTTTCAGCATTCATTGTATCTGGTGTTTTGGAGACGTTACTTCTAAAATTAAAAAAGTGACTTGTGTCACAAATTAATTCCTAAGTGACTGGTGCTAATTTTCTTTTTTTTCTTTTTTTTTTTTTTTGGAAGAGGCAAAGAAGGCATTTTGAATGGAAACAAGCCTAAAATGCCCAAGATATATGTGTGTGTGTGTGTGTGTGTGTGTGTATTGTTCTTGTTTTGCAAATATAATTGAACAGACAGTATCCAGATATAGGATACTAGCTTCTCCTTGATGCATCTGTTTCAGCCATCATCTCAGGGCTTCCCAGAGGATTCAGGGGGCCTGGGGCAAAGCAATTTCAGGGGCCCCTTCCATAAAAAAAAGTTACAACAGTATAAAATACTATATTCTTCCCACTTGCCGCTCCCTCCCCCCACTCCCCCCAACCTACCCCCCCCCCACAACCTACCCCCGGCAGCCCTGGGAAAAATAAACATTTTAAAACCTTCCTCATCTCGGCACAAACCCAGTTTTTAGACAACTTCTTTTCAAGTCACCTTTACAAGGTATCACTGGTTCTCAGCATCAGCTAGTGCTAAAAGGCACTAAAGCTCATTAAAAGGGTTGGACAAATATTTTCTGTCAAAACTTTTTTTGGATTGAAAACTAGGGGGTTTTAAAAAGCAGAAAAAATCACGGACAGTGTCTGCTTTCCTTCAAAATTTGTTGGTTTTTGTAATTGAAAAGCTGAAATTAGTCTGCCAAAACCTGAACATGGTTTGGGGTTTCAGAAGTGTGTGGCCAAATATTTGCTGCTTGCTGTGTTTGATTGTTTAAAGAAACAATAAAAAATTCTGCTTAAAAAAAATTCAAAACTTTGAACCACCTCAGCTTGTGACCAAACGCCTGAGCCCATCCAGTCAGAGATTTTTCCAGGTTTCTGATACTCTGCTGGCTTCCTTGACTTATATCTGTCTCCATAACTTTAGGTTCATTTAGGTTAGAACATAAGAACATAAGAATGGCCATACTGGGTCAGACCAAAGGTCCATCCAGCCCAGTATCCTGTCTACCGACAGTGGCCAATGCCAAGTGCCCCAGAGGGAGTGAACCTAACAGGTAATGATCAAGTGATCTCTGTCCTGCCATCCATCTCCACCCTCTGACAAACAGAGGCTAGGGACACCATTCTTACCCATCCTGGCTAATAGCCATTAATGGACTTAACCTCCATGAATTTATCTAGTATCAGAGGGGTAGCCGTGCTAGTCTGGATCTATAAAAAGCAACAAAGAGTCCTGCAGCACCTTATAGACTAACGGACGTATTGGAGCATGAGCTTTCGTGGGTGAATACCCACTTCGTCACCCACGAAAGCTTATGCTCCAATACGTCTGTTAGTCTATAAGGTGCCACAGGACTCTTTGTTGCTTTTTACATGAATTTATCTGTTTCCTAGAGACTGACTCCAATGGTGTCCCTCACAAACTGGAGACGGTTACTGTGGGTTTGTCTTTAGTATAGCTTATGTACATACTCCACGAACTGAGCATTTGAGCTTATTCCAGAATGTGGAATGAACCTATGTTGTGAAAACTGAAATGCTCAAAATAGCACATGCCTGTGAATGGACACAGGGTGCTAAAATTAAACTAACTCAGGGGATCTCAGACTGGGGGTCAGGACCTCTCAGGAGGTCACGAGGTTACTGGGGGTCGCGAGCTGTCAGCCTCCACCTCAAACCCTGCTTTGCCTCCAGCATTTATAATAGTGTTAAATATATAAACAAGTGTTTTTAATTTGTGGGGCGGGGGTCACACTCAGAGGTTTGCTATGTGAAAGGGGTCACCAGTACAAAAGTTTGTGAACCACTGAATTAACCCCTCTGAAGCCTCGGGGAATGCAGGGGAGAGGGGTCTCCCTTGGTAGGGTTGGGAAGGATGTAGGTGATGTAGGATATTGCTCTTCTCATGTGATCCCTCCCCCCTGGCTCTCTTGGCTCTATCACTGTTAATCTAAAGTGGCTAATTTTAAATGAAGCTACCCTCCCCTGACATGAATCTCCCTATGGCACTGAAATTAAATATAGACTATAATTTGGCATTTGAGAAGTGAAAGGGATGGTAGCCCTAAGGGAAAAGATAACAGCTTGGCTCTTTGTGTTAAATAACTGTCTGCAAGCCTCAAACTGCTGAATGAGCTTTAGGGTAGGGAAGGCTGTGCCTCCCCAAACAGCCTGGCCCTGCCCCCTATCTGACCCCCACCCAATTCCTGCCCCCCGACTGCTCCCTCAGAATCCCTGACCCATCCTGCTACTTGTCCCTTGCCTGCCCCCCTAAGACCTTTCCAACCACCACCCCGGGACCCCACCCCCAACAAACTCCCCCTGTTCCCTGTCCCCTGACTTCCCCCATCCCTATACACACACCCCCGAGTCCTGACAGACCCCCAGAACGCCCACAATCCAACTCCCTGTTCCCTGACTGCCCCCCTCCGAACCTCTGCCCCCTTCCTGTCCCCTGACTGTCCCTGGGACTCCCTGCCCCTTATCCAACGCCCCTGCCCCCCTTACCATACCGCTTACCCCTGTCTCTCCACTCTCCCAGAGCCTCAGCACACCACGTCCAGGAGCAGCCCTGAAGAGCGCTGCAGTGGCATGGCTCCGTCAGGGCCTGAGCTCCCGCTGGTCAGCCTGGAACTTGCAGCCCCGCCCCCTTACCACGCAGCTCTGAACGGGAGGAGCTCAGGCCCCGCCCAAGCCACACCGCTGCAGCGCTGTCCAGGGCCGCTGCTGGACGTGGTGCGCTGAGGCGCCGGGGGATAGGGGAGGCGGGGTGGAGAGCCTCCAACATTCTCGTGGGGGCCCCTGCAGGGCCCGGGACCTGGGACAAATTGCCCCACTTGCTCCCTCCTCTGGGCGGCCCTGCATCATCTAATGCCATCCAGCTAGGTTATTCAATCTTCAGTTGGGCCAAAAAGTGCCAGATAAATCTTAGCACCTATCAAAGGTCTGATGAAAAAGAAAATGGTAATTCAGAAGAATTTTAGATTATGTTGCCATATTTTAAATGGCTATTTTAGCCACAGTTTAGTCTCTAAGCCACTGTTCAAATCCTCTGTGTGTATCAACGCTGTACTGAGTATCGAGGACCAAGTCTCATGACTACTGAGTACATCCATTTTCCAGTAGTAATTATATAATTACATTTCATAGATACTCTCATGGAAATGCTGGTTGTAAGAAGCCAAAGATAATTAAATAAGACATTGTTTGCCAGTGTTTTATTAGTCAAGTTCATGCTCTCCTCTGTAGATACCTTTATATATTTGAATATACTCTGGTCAAAATATTCAGATGTAAGTACCCAATGGTAGGTATTTAAAGTCAAATTTAGGTTTATTGGGACATTGCTAGATTATTCAGTACTGAACAGCAACAGATTCTTCAGTGTGAGCTCTTAAGTATTCAGCACTTCTGAAAATTGGCTAGGTGCTTGCCTTTAAGCGCCCAAGTCTGAAAATATTGCTGTCTCTGCACAGAGGCAAACAGATTCCAAGGCGTGAAGGGACCATTGTGATCATCTTGTCTAACCTGCATAACACGGGCCACAGAAGTTGTCCAAAAAAATTCCTACAGCAGATCTGTTAGAAAAAAATAAACATTCAGTCTTGATTTTAAAATTGAGAGTGATGGAGTACAAAATAGTCACACAGTGTCAAGCAGTGATAACACGTGTATATTAAATAGCCAAGTTATAAACTTTCAGTGAGGGTATACAGAATGGCCTGAGGCAAGGGTTCTCTTCTTTTCCAGACTGACAACCCATGTTGCAATAGACACAAGTTTTGGGATCCATCCACCTCCTATTTAGGCTACATATACAGTATGAGCTAAGGGTGTGACTCACATGAGCTGTCATCAAGCTATTGGGTGTATAAATAGCAGCGTAACTGCTGTAGCACGAGTAGCAGTAGCAGAGGCATGGTTTAGCTGTGCCACATACAGCTTGCCTGAAGCTCATGGGTATGTACTCGGCATGGCTCAACCATGCCTCCACTGCTGCTACCCATGCTACTGTGGCTACATACTATTTATACTCACTCTACTCAATGCGAGCTAGCCTGAGTATGTGTACAAGAATAGGAGAATCACAGTCCTACCTCATAGTGTAGACGTAGCTTTAGACAGAAGGGAGTGAGTAATTGTAGCCTCTTGAAATCTGGTTACAACCTCCATGTGGGGAATCTCTAGCCTAAGTGTTACTCACATATCAGCCTTTTGAGCCATTTCCTCCGACATGGCTTTCATACGTTGAGACTTACATAATTGTATCAATAGGAAAACACACATGAGTTTGGGGTCATCTTCCTAAAATGTTGTGTAGAAGTAATTTAAGTGATTAGATGGATACACAGGTTGTTTATTCAAGAAAACTGTATGCATAGAGTACTCTGTGGGACAATTGCACTGTAAATCTTCTGAGGAACTGAACTGGAACTGTTGCTTTATGAATAATAATGATCAATCTCTGAACTGGAACTGTTGCTTTACAAATAATAATGATCAGTCTAAGTGCTTGGTAAAAGTTGTGAAATTCTCACTGGTGACTGGAGGTTGTGTGAATGCCTTATTATTTATATTAACCCAAGCTGATATTCCTGGACTAGAAACCTTCCCATCTTTATCAAATAGACATGGAAAATGTAAATGTGTGGAAACAACCCTGGATTTTCATGTACGTTTTTAGCTTTGCATAGGCATCCTGTTTCAAAAGTAAAATTCTCAATATACTAAAAGCACCAGTAAGTTCTTAAAATAGAAACAGAAAAGAGAAGTTGGTTTAAAATTAATAAGTATGGAACCAGCGGAATAATGCTGCTTAAACTGAGAAGGAAATGAATAATTTAACATTAGGAAAAGTTTAGTACTAAAGCAAATGACATTTTCTGAGCCTTTTAGTCATGTAACTTTTTTAGTGAATTTGTTACTCGTCTTCTGAAATGGTACATCTATTGTAACTCTGATTTTTTTGGTGGAGTTGAGTTCCTCAACATTAGTGAAACCGCTCAAAATGAATATATGTAAAATCATATAAAGAGACAAGAAAAAAATATGTTTGAACTGAAAAAAAAAGTCTTACATACAAATAGGGTTAAAACACACATGTAAGAAACCAAACAGTAACTAAAGTGTACTGCATCAGTAAAGACCCTCTACCTTATTAAAAAGATGAGCAAAATATTGTGTTCAAAAACATTTTCCTTTCCCTCACACTTTTAATGAAGAAACAGTTATAAAGGTTAATAGTCCAAGGGAAAAAAAATCCTATGTAATATGAGGATACCTGAATCAATGGGATTTAGGAGCCTCTTAGCAAATCATTGGGTATGAGATGGCTATAGCTGTCAACTCTAAAGGGTCAGAGAAATCAGTATTTTATGCTTAATTTATTTTTTATTGATTTATAAGTTGTCTTTCACCAAAGCAATTAGGTGCTTACTTGCATCGAGCAGCCAGCAATGGGTACTAATAATGAATCACCGCTGCCATCTCCTGAAATGTTAACATATACACTGGCACCAAGTCAGAAAGTTGGGAAAAAAACAACAATTCAGACAAAGGTTAAACAAGTTTCTAATAACATGTTCTAATAGTGACCACATTTGGATTTTGTTCAATCATCAACAATGAGGGAAAGAAGATGAGAAGTCACCTTACCATTATTATTTGTATTCCCAATCATGCCACTATTGAGCTAGGTGTTGTACAAAGACAAAACAAAAAGATGGCCCCTCCTCCAAAGAGTTGACAATCAAAGTCACTGTCAGGTTCAGCCCCAGATAGCTGACAAGAAAGTGCTTCCCTCCCCGGCCTTAAATGATGTGATGCAGTTAATGTGTCCTTGACATTTCAGGGTTTTAAAGATTATCACCAGCACCTTGAATTGATCCCAGGAGTTGGACAGAGAAACAATACAAAGACTTGAACATGAGTGTTGTGTTCACAGGTCTGTTCTGGTTGGGCAGAAGACAGTTATATTTTGCTCTAGCTGAAGCTTCAAGGTGGGCTTAGAGGTTAGGCCTAAGTACGGGTTATTACCATAGTGTGGTCTGGAGGCAAAGGTGTTACTGGCGGGGAAGAATTCTGCATTAGAAGGGGGTGATCAGACTCCTCACAAGTCACAGATGATTAAAATAAATATGTGCTGCAGCTGTAACCTGAAAAACCAGGATCAGTGACTGATCCATTAGGATCTTAATTTAGAAAACATTGACAAAAAGCAGGCATGCATCATTGACAAAAGGCAGACATGCGTCATCAGCAGATGATGCAGGTGATGCCTTTGCCCAGTCCATTAAATGCTTCTTCATGCTCACAAGAATCTCTTCTGTTTTAGCTGGTCCAAGTCACATCCATTCTGAATCTTAGCCTGTCCATTTTCCTTCCAGTCAATCGCACATTTGGGCTAATGAGACCGTTAGTCGGTGAAAGACAGACACAGAACTTTGTTTTGGTCAGTATTTATTATATCCGCAAAACATCTTGCAGTCACCTCATACATGTTGAACAGGAAAGGTGATAAGGTGGAACCCTGAAGGATGCAGCAGGTGAGAGCTTTCCGGAAGGATGAAAGTGGGGAAGGAGAAAACCCAATGAATGGCCATTCTGAACATTGTCTGTAAGACCCTATAGACAAAACAATGGTACCAGCCGATCTATAGGGATGTAATTAACCATCAGTATCTATAGAGACTTGGTTTAGAGAAACAGTATTCTGCATAAAAATATTAGTATGCTAAGCAACACTTGCATCTCTTCTTGCTTTTGGGTTGGCAGAGACTGCAAATGCCATAGAGAACACGGACAGATTTTGGAGGTGAAAAGTGCCTTGTGCCACACTCTACAGCAATTACTGCACCCTCCCTGGCCCTAGTCGATACTTGAAAGGCCAGATCTTCAGCCAGTGGAAATTGATGTAGCTGCATTGACTTAAAAAACCTGACTCAAAGTGTGTGTGGTTTCTGGAAGGAGAATTGAATGGATATTTGCTACTACCTTGCTCTCCCTAGCTGACAGAATTGTTTTCCTGACTGGGTATGTCTACACTTGGAGCTGGGGGTGTGATTCCCAGCCCATGTAGTCATACTTGCACTGGCTTTCATCAAACTGGCATGCTAAAAATAGTAGTATAGCTTCTCCCGTTGACATAGCTACTGCCGTTCGCTGGGGGTGGTTTAATATCAACAGGGGAGCGCTCTCTCATCAGCATAGAGTGGCTACACGAGAGATCTTACAGCAGCACAGCTGCATTGGTACAGGTCTCTGGTGTAGAATAGCCTTAATGTTCAGTTCTTGCACAATGAAAGACTTCTGTTTAATAACAGTGACTTGTCTTGTGTTCCTAAGTAATAGGCACTTGAGGTAACCTCAGGGTCACTGAGACCTTCACACTAATCAATTTCAACATTCACAGAGAGGTTAGTTCAGTGGGTCTTTAAATACTTCCCTGGAAGTGATAGTATCTAGGCTCCCTGCATACAGGCCATATGCATGACTTTGTTTGTGGATATGGAGATTCAGGTCGACTCCATTGTGTGGTTTAATCACCTTATGTGTTTCAAATCAGGGATTATTTTGCACCTATATCATCAGCAGAGCTGATCTATTTCTTTGCTATTTCCAGTAACTAATGAATCCTATTGATCTGGGTGACTGTAGATACTATACTATATTTTGTGCTGTGGCATATCTATAAGTCCAACGAGAGTGCTGATCCGCTATTAGAGAAGTCTCTCAGCTTCCTTGCCCCTCTCTTGTAGCTCTGTTTTTGCTTCTTGTGCCTGGAGTCTGTTGGTAATTCTCCATGTCTTTTGTCATTAGTAATATTTCCCATGGTAGATGGAGAGCGCCATTACAATAGACACCACTTTCTTTTTGACTCTTTGGATTTACACCCATTGCGTTTGCTATAAAATGGTTCTGTGAAACATATTTGCTGCTTAATAAATTGAAGTATTAATACTGATATATACAAGTGTGACATCCTTCAGCCAAGTGTTTCAATTTGTCAAGCTTCTATGAAAAGAGTACTAAGGGCTCCATTGTGAGCTGCAGGACATGCCTGCACAGGGTAGTAAGATACCATAAGGCACTCCCTTACCCATGCTATCCACATCACAAGTGTGTACTCAAGGGGAGAGTAGCTGGCACTGGCTTGCTTCCCCCCCCCCTTCCCCTTCAAGTGGCTCTGCTCTTCCACAGCACACCATCTGTGCAGCTGAGCTGGTTTGGAAGAAAGTAAGCTGGACCAGGAAAAAATGCTGGCACAGCTTACTTTCCCCTCTAGCGTAAGGGGAGGCAGGCACTGAATTGTGCCTGCAAGTCTTGCAAATTGCAAGGTGCCAAATTACTAGCCTTATGTCAGTTAGCAGTCACCACTTTCTAATTACTGTTTATTCTAATAATATTTTGATAATTTCATCAAGTTCCCCTGTTTAATGTCCATATAATTATGGTGCTAAAACAAATAACTCCGCCTCCTTCAACTTCTAGAGTTGGCTGCGTTGTCAGTATGTACATTTCTGTTATAGTAAAAGCTTTTTTTCCTGTTTAGAAACAAATTATAGCTTCCAATTAATTCCTTCATTATTGTTGTTGTTGGATTTTGTTTTTGACAAAGGTATTTCAAGTTAATATTAGAAAATTGAGATAACCTTGCATAATTTTGTAATAAATGAATTCACTTTCTCTTCTCAGGTATGAATGCTGCAGTACGTGCAGTAGTGCGTATGGGAATCTACGTAGAAGCTAAAGTGTATTTTATCTATGAGGTTAGTTTTCCTGTTGTATTCATTCTGTATTTGATTTTTGAATGCGTTTGGACCTTATTCTTGTGGAAATTTCACATGGACTTTAATGGTGTAAGACTCAAAATATTACATATGGTGTTCCTTGTGATCACACCAAAAGCCTTTTTTACCCATGAAAGGTAATTTACCTGGTAATGACCAAGAGATGATATTCTAATTAAAACAGAAGTTTGATTTCTGGTTCCAGACCTTTTCTCCATACAACAGCAAGGGGTTGGGAATATTGAGAAGACTTAGCTGTGGTAGTTGATGGAATCAGGCCTTGCATTACGCAGCAGTGACCTGTCTGTCTATACCTGAATACCTTCTGCAAGGTATTCATCTAGCGCTCCCCTACTCTCGCTTACTATAGTATGAGCACTTACAACTTTTGAGGTATTTATTCTGACAGCACCCCTGTGAGGCAGGAAAGTAGTATTATTCCCAGTTTACAGATGGGGAACTGAGGCACAGAAAGATTACATGACAAGAGTAGTCTGCAGCTGGTTCTATAGCCACTGGACAATTTTTCCCTTTCTACAAACTAAGGGGAGCAGTTGACAGGCTGGCTACAAGATGAAGTCCTATCCACTTCTTTCCAAACATCAGAAATATTGTGTCTGGGATTGATGTATATGTATGTGAAGTTATATTCAAACTGCATGGGATATGGAAATTTGAAAGACATATACATGTACATCAGAAGGAGAAAACTATTTATGTAAATGTTACAGGGAAAATGTCAATATTGTACTTCAATTTAATAAAGAGATATATTTTACCTTTAAAATATGTGAATATTGGAATACAGTAAACATTTTAAACAAACAAATGGCCCATTTGTATTGAATGTTGGAATTATATCAGTTCTCCTTTAGAAGCCTTTAGTTTTTAAAAGTAAAGCAATCATGGCATAACATGGAAGGTCCTTTCATGGATCAGTAACTGGTTAAAAGACAGAAAACAAAGGGTAGAAAGAAATGGTCAGTTTTCAGAATGGAGGCAGGTAAACAGTTGTGTGTCTCAGGGATCTATACTGGGATCAGTGTTGTTTAACTTATTCATAAGTGATCTGGAAAAAAGAGTAAACAGTGAGGTAGCAAAATTTGCAGATGTACAAAATTATTTAAGATAGTTAAGTCCAAAGCAGACTACGAAGAGTCACAGACTCACAGAACTGGGTGACTGGGCAACAAAATAGCAGATGAAATTCAGTGTTGATAAATGCAAAGTAATGAACACTGGAAAGCATAATCCTAACTATATATACAACATGATGGGGTTTAAATTAGTTGTTACCACTCAGGAAAGGGATCTAGGAGTCATTGTGGATAGTTATCTGAAAACATCTACTGAATGTGCTGCAAGAGTTAAAAAAGCGAACAGAATGTTAAAAACTGTTAGGAAAAGGATAGATCAGTGGTTTTCAACCTTTTTCATTTGTGGACCCCTAAAAAATTTCAAATGCAGGTGTGGAAATCTAGTGTCTGTATATATAGTTGAATTCTGTTCAGTCTAAGTCTTCCACGGACCCCTTAGACATAGTCCATGAACCCCCTAGGGAGGTCCATGAACCACAGGTTGAAAACCACTGGGGTAGATAAAAAGACAGACAATATCATAACACTTCCATATAAATCCATGGTTTGCCCATACCTTGAATACTGCGTGCAGTTCTGGTCACTCTGTCTCAAAAACACATATATTAGAATTGGAAAAGGTACAGAGAAGGACAACAAAATGAATAAGGGTATGGAACAGCTGCCATATGATGAGAGGTTAAAAAAGACTGGGACTTTTCAGCTGGGAAAAGAGACGACTAAGAGGGGATATGATAGAGGTCTATAAAATGGTGACTGGTGTGGAGAAAGTAAATAAGCATCTGTTATTTACTCCTTCACATAAAACAAGAACCAGGGGTCACCCAATGAAATGAATAGATAGCAGATTTAAAACAAACAAAAGAAAGTACTTACTCACACAACAAACAACCCGTGGAACTCATTGGTAAGGGGAGTTGTGAAGGCCCAAACTATAACAGGGTTAAAAAACAAACTAGATAAATTCATGGAGATTAGGTCCATCAATGGCTATTAGCTAAGATGGTCAGGTATGCAGTCCTATGCACTGGCTGTTCCAAGCCTCTGAGTGCCAGAAACTGGGAGTGGATGATAGGGAATAGATCACTCAATGATTGCCTGTTATGGTCATTCTCTCCGGAGCACCTGGCACTGGCCACTGTCAGAAGACAAGATACTGGGCTAGATGGATCATTGGTCTGACCTAGAATGGCCGTTCTTATGTTTTAGAAGTTTATATGCCAAAATAAACATTTTATCTAGGCTAAAATGTGGGATGCAATTTTGCTAATTAAAGGTGATTTTAATATGTCATATAAACCAAATTTAATTATAGAAGTGCTAGAAAATACAGCATTTGCTAGTTTGTATTTACTTAACACACTGTTTATATTTTTAAACTTGATTATTTATTCATTTTTGTCCATATCTGTTTATACTCAGAGTGCAGCCACTAGAGCTATAAAACACATTTGTAAAGGAGGCTTTTTGTTTGTTTTTTAATTAAGCTATTCCTAATGCTGGGCACGTTAAGCTGTAAAAGTTACTTGGCATAACAAGTATCAGAGGGGTAGCCGTGTTAGTCTGGTTCTGTAGAAGCAGCAAAGAATCCTGTGGCACTGTGGCAAAATACCTGCCCCTCTGCTTGTTAGCTCAGTCCGTCCTAGCTTCAGAGGCACAGGCTAGGCACAAGGGAAAAAAAACCCTTCTCAATCTCCCAAGGCCGGGCTGATTCCTTCTCAGCCAGCCTCCTAGTTCTAGTTTCTTTTCCTCCCCTGGGGAGAATGCCCTCCGTCCTGCAGCGAGTCTCAGAGTTCAGCTGTCCCTCCTTGCTGGCAGCTGCCCTGCTTCTCTCGTCCTCCTTCCCCCCCTGGCTTCCTTGTCAGGGAGGGTTTAAAAAGGTCTCTAGCAACTGGGGCCAGCTGAACCTGATTAGTTTCTTTCCAACCCCTGCCCCAGCTGAACCTTATTTTGCTGGCTAAGCCTTCCTGGCTAATTGTTACCCCTCTCCAGGTAGTTAATTGGCCTGAATTTGCCACATATCCCCTGCTCAACACTTGGGTCGGAAAACAATGTACTGTCCTTGTTCTGGTGCATCCATTGCAACGGGCATGGTCCGTGACTAGGCAAATCTCCGCCCCAGTAAATAATGCCCACTTTACCGCCAGACATTCCTTCTCCACGATGGCAGGCAGGAGCTACTGAGGTAGAGGACGGGGTGTTCGTCATCTCTCCCATTTGGGAAAGCACTGCCCCAGGCCTACTTCTGAGGCGTCCGTCTGTAGGATGAACTCCTGCCCCAGTCTGGGGCTAGACAGGGTCCGTGCAGAGGCATGCCCTGGTGGCAAAGTGGGACCCCGCAACGACGGACTCTGCTTTTCGCCGCAGTCCGTGGCACTTTCGCTTCAATATAGCGCTTTGGGAGAGGGGGGGCCTCGCCACGCCCCGCCCCCTACCCCCCCAGGTATTTGGCTTCAGCTAACCCGATCGAATGGAGGAGGTTCGCGGGTCGCGCCAGCCCTTCTCAGGGTATCTAACTGCCCTCTACCCTACCGAGATGTCCTCCCAGTCGGGCTATATATGAATGACATCATCAAGATAGGCAGCATCCATCAGCCGCTGGAAGGCGGGGGGGCCCATGTAATCCAAAGGAAGAACGGTGTATTGATATAGTCCTTCCGCCAGGGGGATCTGCCAAGCCCCTTGGTAAGGTCAGGGTAGACATGAACGGGCCTTTCCTAATCTGTCGATCAGTCGAAAATCATACTGCCCTGCTGGGGCTTTGGCACCAGAACCGGACTGGACCACTGGCTATGAGACTCTTCAATAAACCCTAGGGCCAGCATCTTCCTGACCTCTCTCTGTGAAGATGTGATGGTGAACTACCAGGCTGACCGCCTCGGATCGTTGTTCTGGGATCCTGCCAGGGTTTCAGCAGATTTATGTGATAGATCTGCTCCAGCCCATCTGGCCAGGAGCTTGCTCTCGCGTGGGTAGGAGCACCATCACCCGGTCCCCACCTGGAACTTCGGGCCTTTGCTTGACGGTTGTAGTAGGTCGGGGTGACCTGGCGATCCGGTCTCTCATTTGTAGCACATGTTCCACAATGTTTCTCCCGGGTTTGGCTGCTCTTCCCAGTCTTCTTTAGCCAGGTCCAGTATGCAGGCCTGAGGTACTTCGGGACGGCAAACAGCACGTATGGTAGCAGGGTGTCCCAGTCTTTTCCATCGCAGCTGATCACCTTCGCAACATGTTTTTTTTCGCCTTGTTAAAAAAGCAAACGAGCCCATCGGTCTGGGGGTGGTAGACCCGACAAGTCCTTCATCAGCTTGGAAACAAAGGGGGTCCCTTGGTCTGTCAGGATCTCCTAGGTATCCCTACTCTGGAGAATATCGGCTATGGACTTGGACAAGGTATCATAATCCAATACTACTAGGATGTACCGATGGCCCCGGCTGACTTTTCTAGTGGCCCCACTATGTCCACAGCTATATCTCAATGATTGGTAGAGCATGGTCGGGGCATGTTGTTGGCACGGACAGGAGGGAACAATACTGCCGAACCAACGGCTGCATAAATGCCAGGCCAAAATCTTATCCATCGATGCTTCGGGGACCAGAGTGTTTCGATGACTCGCCCTTGGACCCGGACTACTCTATACAGCAAATCCTTTTAATCATGTAATACGGTCCTGGTCTAGCTCTTCCTCTCCTCACGGACCCCGTTCACCTCTACTACTTCTTTAAAAGGCCCCCATTTCGGAGGGTCCTCTTTCCCTCTCCCTCAGAAACAAATGGGCTGGGCGGCGGGCCTGGCCAGCCTGTCAGCTGCGCCCCTCTCCCCCCTCCCCCCCAGGCCAGTAGGGGTCCAGGGATCTCCTCCCCCCCTCCTCCGGCCCTCCCTCTCCTCTCTCCTCTCCGAGGTTTCTTGGGGGGTGGGAGCACACCTCCTGGCCCTCATGGAAAGGAGGGGAGCCCCCCATCTGGGCCGCCCCTGCCCCCCAGGGTTCTCCACCCCCCTCCTCCTTTCCCGGGAGAGGCCCATCAATCCGGGAAGTCCGTCCGATAAGGATGGGATTGGCCCGGCTTGACCAGCTTCCCAGAGACCAGCGCGCACGCTGCCTGAGAGTAATGCGGTGGTCCCTATCCCGCTCAGCTTAACGGGGGCCGAATGTATCTATGAGGGGACCACCATCGTCCAGACACTGATTAGCCCACCACGGTCCCCCCCCCCCCCCCTTTCGCACTGCATAGGGCCCCCAAGGTTAGGGCATTGGGCAGCAATGTGCCTAGTTCACCACAGGCATAACACATATCCCCCCCCTTGGGCCCCCCCCATTTTTCGGGCTGCCGGACGCATTCCCGAGCCCTCTTCCCCAGTCCTCCAGTCTTTCCGGGCCTGCGGTGGTTCCTTCACCTCCTGCCTCAGGCTGGCCTCTGATATTGGCGCCTCCTCCCGGGGTCTGAGATAGTTCTAATACCAGTAGTTCTAATACCTTCTCCGACATGCCCGGGGGGAGAGCCACCCGAGCAAGGTGTATCAGATCGAATAACTGGGACCTCGGGTTTTGTCTCCCGGTACTTCCACTCGATCTCCGCTCAGCCGAGAGTATCCCATGCTGCTGCCGCGGGCATGTCAAAGCAGGCTTTCTGGGCCTCCCGCATAGAAATGGATCATCTTCTGCAAGTAGTTGCTTGGCGGTCGCGCGGTCCCCCCCCCCCCCGTCGTCGTGTGGTCAGGGGCCTTCAACTGATCACTACCTCGGTCAGGTTTGCTCGATCTTGGGCTGCCTGGCTCATCAACAGCTGGTTGGTCTCGCTGGGCAGCCACCTGCACTCGGGTGGCCTCTTGTTGGGCCGCAGTGGCCTGCATCAGTGCCTTCAGCACATCCTCCATTTTAGAAGAAGAAAATTTTTTTTTTTTTTGCCCAGTTACGGCTTGCCATGAGCCTCACTCACTGGGGGCGATCACCTCCACACCACACCACAAAAAAAAACCTGCCCCTCTGCTGCTAGCTCAGTCAGTCCTAGCTTCAGAGGCACAGGCTAGGCACAAGGGAAAAAAACCCTTCTCAATCTCCCAAGGCCGGGCTGATTCCTTCTCAGCCAGCCTCCTAGTTCTTTCTTTTTTTCCCCTGGGGGAGAATGCCCTCCGTCCTGCAGCGAGTCTCAGAGTTCAGCTGTCCCTCCTGCTGGCAGCTGCCCCTGCTTCTCTCCTCTCCTTCCCCTGGCTTCCCTGTCAGGGAGGTTTAAAAAGGTCTCTATGCCCCAGCTGAACCTTATTTTGCTGGCTAAGCCTTCCTGGCTAATTGTTACCCCTCTCCAGGTAGTTAATTGGCCTGAATTTGCCACAGGCACCTTATAGACTAACAGACGTTTTGCAGCATGAGCTTTCGTGGGTGAATACCCACTTCTTCGGATGGCATAACAAGGCATTCACTGAAGTTTGTATGGTAAAATAAGCAACATATACATTTATATGTGCTTCAGAATAATGTGTACATATGGTTAATCCAATAGTCTGTGGCAGTTTGAAAATGGACATGAGTTTGGACTCAAAAGAAAAATAGTAACAGCTATTTGAAAAATAACCATCAAGCAAATTTTGTTATATTGGACACTTTAAAGTTTTGTTTCAAAATGCTGAAATTAATTCAACTATGTTATGAAATATGATGAAGGTTATTCTGAGGCTAAATATGGTAAAAGCTTTCCACAATTTTAGCTTGCAAGAAAGACAGCCAAATAACTTCTTACCCTGCACCCTTCTCCTTCCCCCTGCCCCTCCATCTCATCCCTTGTAAGAAGGGATACAAATTGGCTGTGAGTTGAAAGGAAATTCTAGGAATTGGCAAGCTAACGAGCACACCAAATATTCAGAAGCTGGTTGTTGTGGCAGCACAGCACAAAAGATTTCTGGAGCACAGTGCTCTGCTTATTTGCATACCAATTCTGTTTTTGTAGTAGGAAAATATTAATTCTACCCTTCATTCCCTGTCCCTCCCATGGTTCGAAATTAATATGTCTGCAATCTGCATGGTTTGCTACCCCTATTGTATGACTTAATGGACGATTGGCAGTGAAGTACTGGACTGGGTCCTGCATCATGATGATGGGGGAGCCGAGAGTGGACAGATCCCTGGGTGCAGCCAAAATACACAGAGTGCAAGTCAAGAAGCAGTATGCAAAGATAGCTTAACGCTCCCGTGTTACTGTCCTGCCCTGGTGCGTCTGTGTACATGGACTATATGGCTGTTCTCTTTACCCTGTGGTAGAGCAGTGTGAAGGGTTCTCTTATTCAAGCTAGGCTACAGTGGTCATAAGAGGTCCAAAATACATCTGAGGATCAGTGTGAAGTATGGATGTTGAGCTGCACACTCTTTTCCTTGCTGCAGGGAGTATAACAGTAAGGGCCTGTCACGTAAGACCCCCCCATAATGTGTCTGTGCTGCTGGAGGATCATCCTCACGCTGGGAAGTAAAAAATTTACCCTATTCCTGACTTTATGTACCTCAAAATTAATAAGATAAGTGCTCAGTTCAAGCCTTCTCAGTCTTGGCTCTTCTGGGGTTATTAGGAGACTGCTCACATTCATTCCCTTTCCATGCCTTTCCAAGGCTGACCTGTTCTCAGGGCCGGTGCAAGGAAGTTTCGCACCCTAGGTGAAACTTCCACCTTGTGCCCCCACCCTGCTAACCCCGCCCCCCGTGGCAGCTAACCAAGCCCCCCACTGGGGAGCCCGCCACTCCCCTGCCCAGGGAGCCCCCCCCACATCAGTTACCCCCCTCTGCAGCTAACCCTGCCCGGGGAGACCCCCCCGCCATGACAGCTAACCTCATCTGGGGAGCCCCACACCGCGGTAGCTAACCCCGCCTAGAGACCCCGCCCCCGCGGCAGCTAACCCCGCCTGGGGAGACTCCCCCCTAGCTCCCCACGGAAGCTAACCCCGCCCGAGGAGCCCCCCCGCAGCAGCTAACCCCGCCTGGGGAGACTCCCCCCGCCCCCACCGCGGCAGCTAACCCTGCCTGGGAGCCCGTCGCAGCTCTCCTCCGCTGAGCACGCCGGCGCCGCTCTAATTCTCCTCCCGCCGCCTAGTTTGCCTAAATGGTTGCACCGGCCCTGCCTGTTCTTAAATTTACCAAAAATGTAGAAATATTTCTTTATATGACATTCTGGGGTGCAATCCAGACCAGTGAGGGGTTATGTCACCCTTGCCCTGCAGCTTGGGGTGCCTCACAGTGCTTTGCTGCTGTAGCTCCCAACCTGGACATCTCACAAACAGTATGCAGGTTACACAGCCCTGGTCCAGCAACCCTGGCCCCAGCAGCTTGTCAGCAAACACCAGCTACTCTCGGTCTTCCAGCAGCCTGGGGTTCCACTTGCAGGTGACCCCAACACATGCCCAGTCCCAAATTTCCCCCAAAAAACATGTATTCTGAACTGTCCAGCCCTCTTCCGGACAGTCCAGGTATATTAGGTCCATTGCCCATCTAAAGGGAATAGTAAACAACAGTTTGCTACCCTAAATGGCGTTACCCACACAATTCAGTTTATACCCAACACTGGATTAGTTTGGATTAATGAATAAAACAAGCTTATTTAACTTCAAGGAGATATGTTTTAAGCGAGTACAAGTATAATGCATTAAAGTTAGAAATGTTTACAGGAGAAATTAAGATCAAACGCTTCCTAAACTTAACAAACAAGACTTGGTTCAAGGTGAAGTTCTTACCATATGCTTCCAGCAACAGGGCTGACCAAACTTCAGGCCAGAATCTCACCCCAAAGTCAAATGGGCGGGTTTCTTGTGCCTTCTTCCATGAAAGAGTGAGAGATGGATAGGAAGAGATAACTTGGAGCGGTTTTGCCCCTTACTTTTATAGTTTAGTCACCCTTTGAAATGCATTTTTCTGATGGCAACCCCTAATTAAAATTCATTCAAACAGTAAAGGAGGGCGGTGAAAGATTTCCCTCTGTTTGCTGAAATGCAGATTTTTCTTGTCTCCTGTCTTCCCCTCTTGCTGTCTGAGGACACTGTTTACAACGTATATGTAAATTGAGGTAACCGCTCATTTCTTTGTTTAAGACCTGTTTGACCAGTTCTGCCTAATCACCTGGGTTTGAACATGTGCTACTAACATTAGTTAGGGGGAATTCATAACTTTACGTATAATGTTGCTACCCACATTTCATTATGGTATTATTGACGAGCGAGTTAATAGTTTTCCAATTTTACCTCACAAGGCGTATTTTATACAAAAATTATTACAGTGGCATGTAGGGTGTGAATGCCGGAATGCATTCTGTCATACTTTAGTAGACCACTTAATACACTCAAATGTGTAACTGCTGATATTCTGCAATTTTTAGCTTTCTTAATGCCTTCCAGGATAAGGCAAATTGGGGATAATCGCAGATTAATTACTGTAGTTTGAAGACATGAATCTGTAGAAGTTATGTGAGGTGAATATTGATGTACAGTGTAGTTACTGTAGCAGAGCAGGGATTCCAACAGAGAGTAACATTCCATCTTGTTTACACTTGTGTAGGTCTGGAATACAGGAGCATATGATTTGTTGTGAGTAGGGGACATGCCTATGAGAGAGGACTCTGCTTGTAGTTCAACTCTTTCAACATTACACTGTAGGGGTGGGCAAACTTTTTGGCCCGAGGGCCACAGTGGGGTTGCAAAACTGTATGAGGCTGTGCCTCTCCACACAGCCTGGCCCTCACCCCGTATCCGCCCCCTCCCACTTCCCACCCTCCTCAGAACCCCCAACCCATTCAACCCCCCTTCTCCTTGTCCCCTGACCACTGCCTCCTGGGAACCCCGCCCCTAACTGCCCCCCTGGGATTCCACCCCCTATCCAACCCCCCCTGCTCCCTGTCCCCTGACTGCCTTGACCCCTATCCACACATCCGCCCCCTGACGGGCCCCCCAGGACTCCCACGCTTATCCAAGCCCCCCTGGCCCCTGACTGCCCCCCCGGATCCTCCACCCCATCCAACCACCCCCTGCTCCCTGGCCCCTGACTGATCCCCCGGGACCTCCCGCCCCTTATCCAGGCCCCTGGTCCTGGCCCTTTACCATGCCACTCAAAGCAGCATGTCTGGCAGCCGCGCCTCCTGGCCAGAGCTAGACACGCTGCCGCTCTGCTCGGCAGGAGCGCACCTCCTAGAGCGCTCCCCGCATGATGTCGTGGCTGCGGGGGAGCAGGGACAGCAGGAGAGGAGCCGGGGGCTAGCCTCCCTGGCCAGGAGTTCAAGGGCCGGACTGGATGGTCCCGTGGGCCGTAGTTTGCCCACCTCTGCTGTAGGCAGTCACCAGGATGTTGATTCTTATTCTTCTTTGATTGTGTGTTGATTAATCATGCAGTCATTTTTCTTTCATGGGTGAATACAAATGCCTTAGAAGTATGCTGTTTGGAAAAGATTTCTTTCAGGGTATGATCCATATCAAGTAAGGGTTATAATTGCTTGATGATACCCTGTGTGGATTCCAGTTTGAGGAGTGTGATCAGTGGTTTTTTGTTTGTTTGTTTTTGTATTGAACAGGGTGGATAAAAATGATTTAAAAAATGATTATTTTATTTAAATCAGTTTTTTTTATAAAATGCTTTTTGAGGAAAAAACCTATCTAAAGATAGTTTTAATTAAGATACATTATAGCTCAAAGATATCTCATCATGTGCATGCCATTCATCTTAGTGGAGGGTTAACTCAGCAATCCAGTGATGAACATTTAATTGTCAGTATTATTAACTTTTTCATCCTTTATGTACAAAAATGAGAGGGAGGATCACAGATCTGCACAGTTTATTGAGAGCAGTGACTCATGTCAGTGCCACAAATAGTGGCTTGTGGGAGATGCCGTCGTTTACCTTCAAATCAAGAAGAAGCCAAGCCTCATGAGCCAACAGGTCCCATAGGTGCATTCAAGTACCTTAAGAAGCCCATTAGAGCCAAGTGGCACATATCATCATATTGTGAACATCAACACAATTTACTGTGAATAATAGTGTATAATTTTTGTTGTTCATGTAAATGGGGCTAAAGTTGTGGGTGGAGTTTGGAAGAGTACTACTGTCTAAAATATATGCATATATAGACAGATATAGATATAAATGTACAACATGACCATCACCCAGTAGTAATATTATGTAGAATGACATGTCAGGTTTCTAAAATATGTTTCTCTTGTCTCAGGGTTACCAAGGTATGGTTGATGGAGGTGACAACATTGTTGAAGTGTCATGGGAAAGTGTTTCAAGCATCTTGCAAGTGGTAAGTACTGTAAACAACAGAAAACAAAGCAAAGCCCAGAATTTTTAACCTTGAAGATCAAGGCCAAGAATTTCAAAAGTAGTCAGTGATGTTGACTGGCTCCATTTTTGGGCATCCAAGTTCAAACACCTGTTGATAGGGCCTGATTTCCAGATAACTGATGCACAGCACCTTCCAAAAATCAGACCTCTATGTGGTACTGTATATCATGCCGGGCACCTAGAAATAGTAACCCCTTTTGAAAATGTAGGTCTTAGATTTTCAAAATTGGGTGCCCAAAGTTAGGCTCCTAAATGCATGTTTAGGCATACACATTAATCAGGAGTGGCAGAATTGTGCCCCAGAAGTTTAAAACAATGTCATATTAGTACTGTATTAGGGAAATGCTGTGTTTTATGTGATGCCAGGAAGCTGTTCATCAATAAAAGTAAACATTTACATTTTTTAAATTTATATGCAAAACAATTGCTAAAAAATGAAACCATTATATGTGGAGGCTAGTGCACATACCTGGTGGGCTTCTTTAACCAGATCATTGTGCAAAACAAAATTGTGCTGTAGTGACCTCTCTGCAGTATTTCTTCTTCATAAAATAGCTCTCATTTTCACTAACACATAAAAGAAAGAAAGATGTTGCTTGCTGGCCTTTCTGTTCTTTTCTATCCTATTCTAATTTTATTTTGCAAAAATAAGTATTTTGAGGGAGTGGATAATTTTTTTTCTACTTGGTTCATAATTTTGTTTCTGAATAGAGGCACCCACTGTTAGCAGCAAATGGGTCACATACTTCTTTCACTTAGCACAGACTCTTGTCTATTATCATTTCTGATGTTTCTGATGTGAGTCATTTTACTCATTGTTTCCATCATGACTGGTTACTTTTAGAACCACTTCAAGTCTGTGTTTGTGCTGCACTCTCATTCATGGAGACAGGTTTCCCAGCTATCTTCTTCCTCACTTTCATCTTACCATTATCAGCTTGTTATGACTTTCAACACGTATGGGCAATGCCAAGAAATGGTTTGGAACAGGAAGTACTCGGTGGTGAGGCAGTCTGTTTCAGATGACAATACAAACTGTACAAATTCCAAGCTCAAATTTGGGTTGGGCCTGGCTCAGATTTCTTGTTTTTACTCCACGTAGGAAATGATTATGAAACACTGAGGTAATAATCTTCACATCTTCTGCTAGGAAAAAAGAAAATCTTCTGCATTATGTTAATGTTACTTTCTAGAATGCATTAGAAATGCAGCAAAACTATAATCAAGGACAATAAGCTTGTATAAATGACAAAAAAGATATACTGATGATTATATATTTTCTGTAAAGCTTGCTGACAGATTCTAAACAGATTTTAGACAGCTAACAAAATCATCCAAAAGACAGGACTTGATGTTCAACTACCCAGACATCTGTTGGGAAAATAATACAGCAGGGCACAGATTATCCAATAAGTTCTTGGAATGCATTGGAGACACATTTTATTACAGAAGGTGGAGAAAATGACTAGGGGAGAGTCTATTCTAGATTTGATTCAGACGAACAGGGAGGAACTGATTTAGAATTTGAAGGTGGAAGGCAGCTTGAGTAAAAGTGTCCATGAAATGATAGCATTCGTGATTCTAAAGAATAGTAAGAGGGAAAATAGCACAATAAAGATAATGGAATTTCAAGAAGGCAGATGTTAGCAAACTTAGAGAATTGGTAGGTAATATCCCATGGGAATGAAGTCTAAGGGAAAAAAGAATTCTGGAGAGTTGGCAGTTTTTTAAAGAGACATTATTAAGGCTACAAGAGCAAATTATCCCAATGCATACGAAAGAGGAAGTATGGTAAGAGACCACCCTGGCTTAACCAGTAGATCTTTAATGACCTGATCCTCCAAAAAGAGTCATATAAAAAGTAGAAGTGTGGAGGATGAGAGAGATTCCAGAGGACTAGGAAAGGGCAAGTATAGTACCTATTTATTAAAACGGGAATAAGGACAACCCAGGGAATTATAGATCAGTTATCTTAATAAAATAAAGTGATAAGTAACAGACAATACAGATTTGTCAAGAATAAATCATGTCAGACCAACCTAATAGTCTTTTTTGACAGGGTAACAAGCCTTGTGGATTGAGGGGAAGCAATAGATATGATATAACTCGACTTTAGTAAGGCTTTTGATACAGATGCATATGCCTTCTCATAAACACAGTAGAGAAATATAGCCTAGATGAACCTACTGTAAGGTGGGCACACAGTAGGTTGGAAAAGTGTACTCAGAGAGTAGTTATTAATGCTTCACAATCAGACTGGAAGGGCATATCAAGTGGGTCCCTCAGGGATCTGTCCTGGGTCCAGTTCTATTCAAAATGATATGGCTAATACACTTATGAAGTTTGTGGATGATACCATGCTGAGAGGGATTGCAAGCACTGTAAAGGACAAATCTTGACAAACTGGATAAATTGTCTGAAATACATAGGATGTTATTCAATAAGGACACATTCACTTTGGAAGTCACAATCACTTGCACCAATACAAAATGGGAAAGGACTGCCTAGTAGGGAGTACTGCAGAAAAGGATCTGGGGGTCATAATGGCTTACAAACTAAATATGAGTCAACAATGTAACACTGTTGTAAAACAAAGCAAACATTCTGGAATGTATTAGCAGGAGTGTTGTAAGCAAGACATGAGAAGTAATTCTTTCACTGCTCTCAGCACTGATTAGACGGAGTATTGTGTCTAGTTCTGGGCACCGCATTTCAGGAAAGATGTGGACGAATTGGAGAAAGTCCAGAGGAGAGCAACAAAAAATGATTAAGGGTCTAGAAAACATGACCTGCAAGGAAAGATTGAAAAAAAAGGGTTTGTTTAGTCTGGAGAAGAGAAGACTGAAGGGAGACAGGATAACAGTCTTCAAGTATATAAAAGGTTTTCTTATCTACCATGCTTGTTTCCTGCCTCATTGCCTGATATGCATGTACCATAGTTTTTAGAATGTAATTTTCCTAGAGATTTGGATAACTCTGTTATTTTCTAGTGTACTCCCATACTCTTTTTTGTTAATATTTTCTTAATTAACAAATCAACATAAAAATTATTAGCAATTTACATAACATATGACAAAGATAAATTTGAAATGATTTATTTCCTTTTTCCAGGGAGGGACAGTTATTGGTAGTGCACGCTGCAAAGAATTTCGTACCCGGGAAGGCCGTTTGAAGGCAGCTTGCAACTTGATTCAGCGTGGAATCACTAACCTTTGTGTGATTGGTGGTGATGGTAGTTTAACAGGTGCTAATCTCTTTCGTGAAGAATGGAGTGGACTTCTAGAGGAACTGGCACAAAGTGGTAAGTTTGCATCTCTGTGAACATGTAAAGCTCTTAATCCTTCTTCAACTGTTGAAAGAAAATTATATGTTGTTATTATACACAGAAAAGTTACATTCAAAGAATGTTATTTAGGTTGCAAAGTCAACCACGTGAAAATTAGGAAATGCTAGATTTATGATTGTGTGCACATAACTTTCCAGTCCCCTTGTGCATCCATCCTGTGCTCTGAATAAGCCAGAGTTCCTGTGGAGGAAAAATAGCACAGGATCATGTAATTAAAGATTATCATAATGCATACACAAAGGGGACCAAATTAAAGTTGCATAGTGTCACAGTGTGGCTTGCCCCGTGGGCTGGAGAACCTGGGTCTAAGCCATCTCTGCTTGCAGATTGAGCCACACCTTACTCCTGAGGGCGTTCTGTGCCAAAAAATTAAAAACGCTGCACCAAAAAATAAAAAATTCTGTGCAGGGTATTTTAAACTTCTGCAAAATTCTTGAAAATTTTATTTTTCAAATAAATATGGAGGCTCCAGCATGGCACTGGGGAGTATGGGCCACTGGCTGCATGGAGGTGGGAGATCACTGTGCAGCTCCCTTCCCGGACACGGACTCAGCAGTGAGGCTGCACCCAACTCCTGACACAGCGCAAGTCCCAGAAACACCCCAGGGCCCTGCCCCTTCGCGCCAGGTGCACCAGGTCTGGGCAGGCAGGCTCAGCAAGGCAGGATCTAAGTGTGGAGGGGCTTAGTGTGGGGGGATCCATGTCTGGGTTGAGAGGGTTCTGTGTGGAGTCTGGGTGCGGGTGGCTCAGTGGGGAATCTGGATGCACAGGAGCTTGTTGTGGGGTTCTGGGTGCAATAGTAATGGGACTCTTCAGGGGCAGTCCAGGTGAAGGTTGGGGCTCAGTGAGTGGGGTTTGGGTGTGGAGGGGATAGGGCTTTGCAGGGATGTCTGGCTGTGTGGAACTCAGTGGGGGGCTCCAGATGCTGGGGGAGTGGGGCTCAGTGGGGTGGGGAACTAAGTTCAGCTGGTTGGGGCTCGTTAGGGTGGGGATCTGGGTGCGGGTAGCTCGTTGGGGTGGTCCAGGTGCAGGGAGAGTGGCGCTTATCAGGAGAGGTTCTGGGTGCGGAAGGAATGAGGCTCGGCAGGAGGGTCTGTGTATGAGGGGGTCTGGATGCACAGGCGTTGTGTGTATGGAGGAGCAGCTCCCTGTACAGTGATTCCTCCCCCTGCAGCTGAGGAGCAATGGGTGCAGGAAGCACAAAGGGGGCAGTTTGCAGAGCTTCCTACAGCTGGGGGAGAAATCTGGGGGTGGATCTGACAGAGCCCCAGATGCTGTGCAGCTGAGCCTAGTGCAGGGTAGGAGCCACCAGCTGGGTCTTCCCCAGTCCTGTCCCCTGCCCCACAGTGATTTACATCTCTGCCGGCTTCCCTGAGCGACCGAAATATACTGCTGGGGAGGGTCGTATGACCACTCTTGTGGCTTCCTTTTGCTTCCCTGTCAGAAAGTCATTTTTCTGCACAGAAGCAAAGAAATCTGCGAGGGACATACATTCTGCACATGTGTAGTGGCGCAGTATTCCCCCAGGAGAAACACCTGAGGGAATCAGACAATTCACTACAAATAGCAGAAGATGGCTTCAATATGTTGGGAAGCCCAGGGAGTTGCAGCTATGCTCATGGACATTGCAGGGAGAAAAAGGGCTTCTGCTGGACCATGACAGCCGGGAGCTTGGAGGGTAGAGTCCAGTGAGAAGGAGGTTCCTTAGGGTCAAGAGACTCTAACTGCGTTTGGGACTGGACGTCAGAGCCCCAGCAAAGGAGAGATGGGAGGACTGCCTGGGAGAGGTCAGATTGGTATGGAAGAAAAGTTCTTGGAATGAGAGAAAACATCAGATTGAATGAATGGATGCTTTCTTTGTGTTGTTGTAATGGATTTTAGTTTGGGGCTCTGAGTTGCTGTTAACTGATCCTTGTATTAAACTAGCCCCAGCCAGGGATACTGTTAACCAGAGAATGCCTCTGTGAGTTCTTAAAGGGCCCAGTAGAGAGCAAAAAAAGAGGTGGGGAGCTGCAGAGACATCGCTGGCCACAAGGGGTGCTCAATAACACAGCAATCCTGTTACACACAAATAAATGGACACAAATCATAACATTCAAAAACCAGTAGGAGAACACTTTAACCTGTCTGGTCACTCAATAACAGACCTGAGGGTGGCAATTTTGCAACAGAAAAGATTCAAAAACAGACTCCAATGAGATACTGCTGAACTTGAATTGATATGCAAACTAGATACAATCATCTTAGGCTTGATTAGAGACTGGGAATGGCTGAGCCATTACAAACATTCAATCTATCTCCCCATGTAAGTATTCTCACACTTCTTATCAAACTGTCTGTACTGGGCTATCTTGATTATCACTTCAAAAGTTTTTTCTCTTACTTAATTGGCCTCTCAGAATTGGTAAGACAACTCCCACCATTTCATGCTCTCTGTATGTGTATATATATCTCCTCACTATATGTTCCATTCTATGAATCCGAAGAAGTGGGCTGTAGCCCATGGAAGCTTATGCTCAAATACATTTGTTAGTCTCTAAGGTTCCACAAGTCCTCCTGTTCTGTTACACACAGGAAACCATAAATCTGGCATTTCCTAAGTTTTAAGTGCTTGATTTTGCAGCCTAACTTTCTTTAATGTAGTCTTTATGTGTGTAATATTCTAGAGTTTTAATTAAATGAAAAAAAGGTAAAACCAAGTTTTATTATGTACAGCTCTCCATCATGAATCAACAGCAGGGTCTGAACCCTGAACCTCCAGCACTGCTACTTCTTGAAATACCAGATTAACAACAGTGGCTGGCACCCAGAGAAGGCTGTTTTCTCTGAGAAGGTGGTGGGTTTTTGGATCGATGGGCTGGTTGGGGGGAAGCCCAGTCTGGCCTGGAGTTCTCTCCCACTCCCCCGCAGAAGTCAGGGGTGCCCCTGTCCCATGTGTTACCCCAGAGGGATGATTGGCTTCTGGTACCATGTGGTCAATCTGTAGGTGGTTGGCCTCTCTCTCTCTCTCTTCCCCTTGCCCCCAGCCTGGGAATTGGAAGAGCTCCTGCCTCATGTGATTCCCCAGTTGAGGTGGGGAGTGATAAATAGGCAAATGGTTTATAAACAGAGAAGCCTGGTTCAGCTCAGCTCTTTCCTCCCCACCTCCGCTTACACATCTGTCAGCTTATTGGTGCAATGTGTGATGGTGCTGCTGGTTTGGTGCTAGCATGACCTTGGGCCGGGGAATGGTCAGTGAGTTTTTTGGCAGGCTGCCAAAATTTCCTGCAGTTATATCTTTACTGCATGAGTTTGGGTGAGAGGTTTTCATGTGTGGATAGGGTAGGGGGTAGGTGCAACAACCAATAAGAGCCAGAGTTATCTCTGCAGTGAAGACATATCCTGAGGAACATGTAAGAGAGGGCAATGGTGATTTTTAACACTTAATATCTCAGCCAAATCTGAATGGAATTTCATGGGACAAAAAAGGCATGCTGTATCCCAAGGAGAAACCCCTACCCAATATCCAGGCTTGCTACAAACGGTAGAGGTGTGAGAACTTTTCAAAGAAAAGTTTTATAAGAAACCTTTTTAATGGATAGTAGTAAGCAACCTTTATATAGACATTGCTACCACCTTCCTCTGTAATAATAAAAAATGTCCCAACTATTGTATGTTGCTCAGTTGCACCAAAATGGTGCAGTGGACATGGTTGCAGTGAGGTTGTCTCCTTGATGCTATAAATTGCAACTTATGCTTGTGTTGGCTCCAGTTCCCATTGCTTTAATTCACTTCCTCTACTTTATCCTTCTATTTTTCTAAAAATAATTAATCTGAGATTGGAATTTAGTCTTAAACACATATACTAATAATATACTGATGTAAGTCTTCCAACTGAAGTCACCAGGAATACTCATGTGAGTGAAGCTACGTATTTGTTTTCAGACTCAGCCCCCAGTGTATTGGGCTGTCACATCTTTTAATCGCTGAGCAACGTCTCAAAAAGATTCCCAGGAACTGAATGAAATATGCATTGTATAATATATTAGCAATGTCACATTTGTGCCCCCTTTGGGAGCTGTATTTTGGCCCTAAAATATTAGACTCTAAAAAAAACCAAGTTTGGCTCTGGTAAAATTCTGTAGCTTTCCTGCAAGTAGAAATCTAAATGACTGACCCAGTATTTTTTCACTGTAGTTTGAGAGAGACATGCTTAGATTTAGAATGCAGCTTCTCCATTCCCATTCATTCATCAGTCATGAAACATTGTACTGGAGTCTTTCAGTCACACAGAAAGGGTTTCACCCAGCATTTCATGCTGATGACCATATATTTTCCCTTGTTTTAGAATTTTCTGTCCACTGGAACATGCTCCATCACATCCATAATTCAGTTTGCACCCCTCTACTTCTTCACTTCGTCCCATACATTGAGCGTGTAATCTGAATGATGTTTTTTGGTTTTAGAGAGTGACAACCTCAAGACTAGTTCTAAACTCCCTGAACAAATGGCCTAGCAAATCACTCGGTGGGATGAAGTGCTTTTGGTTTGTTCCAAAAGACCCTTGATATTAAAGAAAAGCTGTCCTCTTGCTGCAAGAAGTTTTATTCAGCTTTTTAGCTTTGGCTATCCTTTTCCCCATGGAAATATGTTTTTTTATTTTAGAAATTTTAACTCTTACCAAAAAAAACAAACAAACCCTAAATTGATACATTGCAGCTACAATCTGATTTTGCTTCATCTCATGTGGCTGGCTATTGTTAATAGACAATTTTACGGCTATTTCTCTGCAGGCAAGATTGAAGAAGAAGCTGTGAAGAAATATGTTTACCTCAACATTGTGGGGATGGTTGGATCCATAGATAATGACTTCTGTGGCACGGATATGACCATTGGTACTGACTCAGCCTTGCACAGAATCATTGAAGTTGTGGATGCCATCATGACCACTGCTCAAAGGTAACAGGATGCATGTGGGAATACACAAGAGTTTAAAATATTAAGTTTTTCCCAGTGGTAAAATCAGGCATGTTTATCATTTAGTTGTCATAGAATACTTCATATATATGAACTAATGTGATGTAAGGTTCTTAGACTGCATAGACCCAGAATTACATTGCGAGCAAAAGTTAACCTCTTACCTCTTGAATTGGTTTGTGTGTTGTGGGAGGGAATTGAGGTGAGGATGGTCTGAGAAATGGATCAAACGTGGACGGGGAGCATTTTTATGTGTGTTTTGTGTTTGTAAATTTAATCCATTTATTTTGCTAACCAGATTGAATTGTGCAAATATACTTTCTGTTTTCATTTGTAACTTTCTAATTAAAATATGAATGATGATGAAAAAAGAGGCTTATAACTTTGGGGAGAATACAATGTAATCTGGGCAATGATTGTGCAGTGGGAACCTCCATCCTAAAATGCAGCAATACCTTATTTCAGTCCTGGGTCTTTCATGATCACAGGATACAGTCAGGCTGCACTCTGTTCCAAAATCTGGGGTGCCTTTGAGATATGAACTAACGTCCATAAGGGAAAACAATGAGAGTGCACATCGGAGCAAGAGTTAAACTCAGATCTCCAGAGGCAAAAAGTTGATCTGTTAATCCAATTTCCATTTGTCCATCACCTTACTATATTCAGCATCACAAAACTTTTTAAGAGTGAAATTCACTCCTGTACAGAGCAGCACAAGGCCCTGTGCACTAATTAAATCCCTCTTCGGCACAGAGTCCTGGTGGTGGTTCTCTGCACAGGGATCACCCTAAGGAAACTGGAGCTCTGGAAAAGACTTTTCTGAACTGGTGAGAAAAGATACATAGTTACAGCTCAGCTATGTTGTCACTTTGACTGATATTTCTCACTTTGTCAGACAAGTAGGCAAGAATATACAGAAGGCAAAAGTATACTAACTTTAGCCAAAGGGGCAGGTGCACTAAAGCTTGGCTTTCTTTTTTAGTATCTCCTACTTATGCATTGGTATTCCGTGCTACAGAAATACATTTGAAAAAACATAGATACTTGATTCAGTTTCACTCTTGACAAATAAAGCAATGACCATGCTGGTTTTACAGTTAGCCTGGTAATCAATGGAATTATTAAAAGCCAAATGGTTACAATCCCTGAAGTGACACTACTGTGATCGATGGATTAAATATTCTTTCACCCTTTATTTATTTTTATTTTTTATGCAAAGTTTTGGTCTCTTACAAAAATAAATCAATATATTTTAGAGCAACACTACAATAAAAAAACTGGTTTGCGTGTACAGTGGCTGAAAAATAATTAAAGAAATATTTATTGCATTGCGCTGAAACCTTAGCCCCCTCCCCCTCTCCTGTTGCTCCTTGTAGTCACTAGTCATTCTGTATATTCCTTACTGAGCACAGCTTGTATCTGGATAATATCTGGGTGTGAAAAGTTTTAAAAAGGGTACAGTATTGAGCACTCAAGGACTAATTCCTCCCTCCCCCCATCAGGCAAGTGATTATACTTTTATACTTATACTGTGTTATTCTTGGTGTAAGGGACTGATCCCAGCTCCCATTGACTTCAGTGGGATTTGGATTGGGTCTTTCAATTGCAATGATGTTGTTGATCTCTCTTGTCATTTTATAGCCATCAGAGGACCTTTGTCCTAGAAGTTATGGGAAGACACTGTGGGTATGTACTGTTCTCACAAGTTTGTGTCTAGTAAAATTTAGTTATAAATAAAACCTAAGTTTTGAAGGTTAATTGTCTTTTTAATTGTGTTTTTCTTAATGTGTGCTTACTAGGTATCTAGCTCTTGTTAGTGCATTAGCTTGTGGTGCGGATTGGGTATTTATTCCGGAATACCCCCCAGAAGAAGGATGGGAGGATCAGATGTGTGTTAAACTTTCTGAGGTAATCTGTAACTGCATCATGAACATTGTGTATGCCATGTGACACTCACATCTGAAAAGTGGTGCCTAGCAACACAAATGATATGGACCAAATCCTGTCCAGTAGGATTCAATCAAATTTTTGCTATTGATTTCAGTGGTAGAACTATTTAGTCCTAAATGCCTCTATTCCTGCATTCTCCAGCTGTTTGAAGCACAGTTAGATTCCCTCTAGGGCTGCCATACGTCCCACAAACATAGCCAGGGGCGGCTCTAGACACCAGCGCGCCAAGCAGGCGCTTGGGGCGGCCGTTTCCCGGGGGGCGGCATTTGGCTCCGGTGGAGCTCCCGCCGGCATGCCTGCGGCAGGTCCACCGGAGCCCGGGACGAGCGGACCTGCCGCAGGCATGACTGCGGCGGGTCCCGTCTTCCCGCGGCTCCGGTTGAGCTCCCGCAGGCATGACTGCGGCAGGTCCGCCGCCCCGGGCTCCGTGGACCTGCCGCAGGCATGCCGGCAGGAGCTCAACCGGAGCCGCGGGAAGAGGGGACCCGCCGCGGGACCGGGGAAGGGCGGCGCAGCGCTCCGCGCTGCTTGGGGCAGCCCGATTTCTAGAGCCGCCCCTGAACATAGCCATAGTGGATCTGTTTTCTGGTTTGTCATTTTGCCCCGGAAACTTTTCTACATGTGTATTATTTCAAAGAGCATTGACATAATCTAGTATAAAAGCGGAATTATGTGAGCGCTTTCAGACATATAGTAGAGCATTAGCATATGGACAGCATACACTACAAAACTTAACAAAACTAGGATAGTATTCCTCTCTCTTTGAAATCACCAGTTTAGCCAGTAGAGCATTTTTAAAGGGAAGAAATTTCCAGCAATTAACTGTTTTCTTTGCTGGTATTAGAAGCATATAAAGCAGATTAACTCTGAAATCTTGAAAGGAAAATAAAACCACTTCTTCTACAAGGCTTGTAAAAGTAAGAATGAAAAATACCAGATTAAGTATATTTGTAGTAGTAAGAATCTAAACTGATGCATTCCTCTTGGTCTCCCAGTGTGTTTTCTTTTTGTGTGAGTCTCCGGGAGTGAAAGATCTCCAGGATATGGAGCAGTGTTGAAATGTATGTCCTGTACAGCACAGCACATTTTGACAACACTAAGTTAATAACCAGGCAAATAAAGTAGAACCTCAGAGTTACAAACTGACCAGTCAACCACACACCTCATTTGGAACTGAAGTACACACTCAGGCAGCAGCAGAACAAAAAAACAAAAAGCAAATACAGTACAGTACTGTGTAAAATGTAAACTACTAAAAAATAAAGGGAAAGTTTAACAAAGTTTGACAAGGTAAAGAAACTGTTTCTGTGCTTGTTTCATTTAGATGGTTTAAAAGCAGTATTTTTCTTCTGCATAGTAAAGTTTCAAAGCGGTATTAAGTCAATGTTCAGTTGTAAACTTTTG
Source organism: Mauremys reevesii (assembly GCF_016161935.1). Classification (NCBI taxonomy): domain Eukaryota; kingdom Metazoa; phylum Chordata; order Testudines; family Geoemydidae; genus Mauremys; species Mauremys reevesii. Next base: position 25,059,365 of record NC_052624.1, read on the forward strand.
AAAGAACAATCATAATGTTTTGTTCAGAATTATGAACTTCCATTCCTGAGGTGTTTGTAACTCTGAGGTTCTACTGTATACAAATGTCTCTCTCTCCTTTTCGATTGGTTTAGTTGAGCTACAAATATCTTTGGTAAATTATCCAAAGGAAAAGATTCTAGTCACTGGAGTTTAATATACAGTAGTTTGCTTTCAAAACTCTTTTTTAATGGCATATCTTGTTTCAGGCCTTTTTTCAATATCCAACGTTTTTCTTCTCATAGAACCGTGCACGAAAGAAAAGGCTGAATATCATAATTGTGGCAGAAGGTGCCATTGATTCTCACAACAAACCTATAACTTCGGAAAAGGTTAAGGATGTAAGTATCGAACCTCTTTGTAATGCAGTTTCTGCTGTGGCTATAATTTAGTGTAGTTCCCTTTCCACTGCTAAAACTAGAATTTCCACAGGTGTTCTGGTAAAACAGCCTTTTACAGTACTTGCCAGTTGCATTTTTATGCTTCTGCTTTGTGGACTTAATCCAGAGCTCATTGAGGTAAAGGGGAATCTTTCAATTAGTTTCAATGAATTTTGGATTGGGACCTATTTTTTTGTTAAATTAGAGGGCAGTCAGTGAAGTGATATTTTTAGAGACTTGATCTCTAGGAGATCTGCTTAAATTTGTCTCAGATCATTAATTATTATATGATGGTATCTGGTGGTCCTTGGGGAAATTAAGTGATGGTCTGTCAAGTTCCTGCTGGACTAATGATGTCCTTATCGTCACAATTTACCAGTAAAGGAAACATTTGGGGAAAATCTCACCAAGGCCAAGGATTAAATAGGCACTGAGAGTGGAATTACCCTCTCATGCTTGGAAATGGTCCTTTTTGGAAACGAGTTTTGAAACACATTCATTGACAGAATGGTGCCGGGGAAACTTGAGCTGACACTGCTCGTGCTTCACCTGTTCTGTGATTACAGCACTTTGTTCTCCATAGCTATCAGTCTGGCACTTTTCAGGAGCACTAAAATAATGAAGTAGTCGTTGACTTATCAATATAGAATTGTACTCCATTTAAAAAACTACAAATTAGTTGCACCGATTAAAGTTTTTAAGTAAAAGTGTGCAAAATAGTTGTTACTCATCTTGTCATTTACAGAGGAAAACACTACTTGCTTGTTACACAGACTCCAGTCTGTTAAAATGCCTAGGAAGCTGTAAATAACAGGAATGTAACTCTTTGGGAGAGAGAGTAAGGTGTTTAGACATCTCCTTGCTGGCCTTGTAGGAGAGGGGAAAGTATGCAGTACTTATTTCTGTTTGCTTACATCCTAACCTTGTTCTGTAACAGAGGAGATTTTGATGAATGTTCCTATTTTAGTGATCCTGGACTTGTACTTTACTTATGAATAAATAGACTGAAAAGAAAATGTAGCTGGAGACAGTAAATAACTGCATATGTTTTTCTTTTGTGCCTCTTTGTGCACTTTTTTCAGTATAAAATTATTTCATTCGCTATGATTTTTCCTAATAAAAACATCAGGCTATTAAACTGGACAAATTTTACTGTTACTGAAAGGGATAAAACCAACATTTTTAATTTGGGGGAGCCCAAAATTTCTGGAACAAATCATTACACCTCCTTTTGTTCATGGACATCAGCCAAAGGCAGTGAATCAGAAAATCTGTATAAGGCTAAATGCCTTCACTGGGGCTTTAATTGCACAATTACTCCAAGATATTTAGTATTGTATATTTATAAGATGGTTATAAAGAAACCCTATTGCAGTAGATTATTTTTTCCAGACTCCTAATTGTGATGTTTAAACCTTTTTTATAAGGTTAAGGACTGTTTTCCTAAGTGCTCATTTATTATTAAATAAATGACATCAGTATGTCTCTCTCTACTTAAAGCATTGTAGCCAAAACAACTTCTTTACCATTATAAAACTGAACATTCCTTCCTTCACAGTAGGAGTCTGGAGATTAGTTTTCCTAACCTAGACGCAAAGAGACTTACGTAAATTCCTTAGTTGTGTCACCATTGTTGACGTGTGAACTTTTATATTATATACAGTATAATATTACAGTATTCCCAATATGTGCACACTATATAACTGCCCTAGTAACGCTGGTATTTTATATTTCTCATTTACGCTTTGAAATTCTTTGTAGCTTGTGGTTCAGCAGCTGGGATTTGACACTCGTGTGACTATCCTGGGTCATGTTCAAAGAGGTGGTACTCCTTCAGCTTTTGATAGAATTTTGGTGAGTGAACCTCTGGTGATAACGTGTGTCTGTCTGCAAACCTGGAAGAGTGCACGTTGCAACAGTATTAGCAATGTGCTTCCACTTAGGCATATATTTTCATTCTAGAATTTTGAATCATTTATAAAAATCAATTAATACCCTCAATACTTTCGTGAAGTAGCCAAATATAATTATTGTCCCCAACTCAAGCAACAGAATAGTAATGCGGTTTGCCCCAGGCAACATACAGAGACTGTGGCAGAGCCAGGTTTAGCACTCAGTAACTACTGGCTCCTAACTCCTTGTTGATTCCATTGCTGCCTCTCTATAGGAGGGCAATTTAATCTACAATTGGAGAATCACATCAAATCCAAATCAGTCCACTGAAATCGATACTTATGCGCGTAATTTTTTTCTGGTTAGGGGCCACCTTCTATTCTGCTATTTTAGGCATCGCCCTAAATGGACAAAAGAACTGGGAGTTACACAAAAATATGGATTATGTACAGTAAAACCCTATACACATGCATATTAATCGCCTAGAATTGGGGTGACAAAGTGTAAGACCTTGTCTCCACTAGGGACTGTTTGCTGGTATAGCTATAGCAGTATAGCCATATGGACAAACTCTCCTAGCATAGACACAGCTTATATGGTAAAAAAAAGTGCCCTTGCAAGTATAGTTTATACTAGTTCCCCCAAATGAAATAAGCATTGCTGGTTAAAGAGTATTTTTGCCAGTACAACTACAACTACACTAGGGGTAGTGCTGGTATATAAATGTTATAAAAATAATCACACTACACAGAAGCATTACTATACTGGCAAAAGTTTCTAGTGTACACCTGGCTTTAGACTGCCTTGCACATCCTTGCAGTGCTGCATATCAAATCACCAACTTAAAGTAATGAAAGATATAGTTTGTGGATTTGCGGAGAGCATGTTATACATGCTCAGTTACTACTGATAGGTGCTGTATGTGCTGTATATGGGGGCCATATAAGTAGGTGGGGAGATTTAAAAAAGAATGACCTTGACTATAATGTATTTATTAATAATCATATTTACTAGTAATCCTATTTCCTTTAGAAGAGCTCTGATCAAAACCTGACTGTGCAGTGGGCTTGACAAGCCAGCCATGAGAGCAGTCTTACTTGTCTTGTGGGTCACAGTACACTAAACATAACCAGCTGTGATCACAGTTATCAAAGAGTGATTGTTTTAACGATGTAAAGAGAAATCTCGGGTACTTCCCTGTTTCTGTGGTGGGAGCCAACTAATTTACTCCTTTTAATACTGAGTGCATCCCCAAATACAGAGACATCTCTCTATATATTTTATTTTCAGGCAAGCCGTATGGGCGTGGAAGCTGTCCTGGCCCTTCTAGAGGCTACACCAGATACCCCTGCTTGTGTTGTGTCCCTGTCTGGGAACCAAGCTGTCCGTCTGCCTTTAATGGAGTGTGTGCAGATGGTGAGTTCCGGGAGAAGAGCCAGTTTAAACTTATTCATTAACTATAACAAAGTGCTCTAACAATCAATGGTCTGTTATTAGTTATAACACATGAATGGAACACTTAACTTGGTAATAATGATCTATTCTTCTGTCTTTGCTGTGTGTAATTACTATGCAGTTGTTTTAGGATAATCACTGATAAATGCTGTCCAACAAAGAAACATTGCTGCTTTTTTTCAGATTTGGAAACCGGTATTGTTTTTCAGTTTCATCTGAATCTTTCATTTTGCACCTTGTCTCTTTGATTACAAAATCTCCATCCATTATAGCTCATTTGCATTAATCTGGTTTCCTCCTCCAAAATTATTCAGTGTTCATCCCAATTTAAATTAAAAAATTCTCCTTCTGTGGCTCTTTTAGGTGCCAATCTTCTCTCTCCCACCCTCAAACCTGGTTGTCCTCTATAGAAATGGTAAGAAAAATATAAAAATGCCAGTGTGATGCAGGTCACAACAGACAACAAATCAAACAACAGATTGTCCTTCCAGGATTCCAAATAGCAGTGCTGTTTCAGAACAGATCCATTTACAGTACAGTCCTTAGTTTACTAACCTTTTATTCTATTCTTTTCATTAATTTTTAAGACTCAAGAAGTACAGAAAGCAATGGATGAAAGAAAGTTTTGTGAGGCTGTGAGACTTCGTGGAAGGTACAACACATCAAATCACACCCATCTATCTGCTTTAGTAGATACTGAACTGTTTTGCCTTCCCGTTAATGTTCCGGGGCCTGGGGATGCTCATGCATTATTCTGCATAACTATCCACTCCCCTTCCTCCTGCACCTCAGCTTAATGCTTTGCTGAAATATAGGCAAGAGTTCAGTCTTTACAGGATTTTTCAGAAAGCATTACACAGAGTTAAACCTCAGGACTATTGTATGCAAGACTCTGCTAAATAGATGGTAATATTCCCCAATCAATTTCAAAGAGAGCACCACACTTTCTTAGTTAAGCAAACATTTAATGCGCACAAAACACACTTGAAATAGGATAAAATGTGATAAATAGTATTTGGAATACTATGAATAACTTTTAAGCAAAATCTCTAGGACAGTAAATTTGCTGGCGTTCCTTATACAGACCTTCCCCCTTTTGTTTCTGTTACAAACATTCAAATATAAGGTTTCAGCATAACATTTTCTGTTCGTTCGCACACACATCAAAACACATTCTGCTCTGATCTTCTCTCAGAGATGATTTTCCAGTCTTTATGGTGTGACTATGGTATGTTGTGTGTGTCACCTGGACTCTGCAGAGCATGAGAAATAGCAGCATCTCAGTCCTTTAAAACACTTCTGAACCCTGTCAGCAAACAAACGGTCCGTGGATCTCCACAGCTAGCAGGAGTGCAGCCCTCAGGTTAGCAGCTGACCAGTCCTCTCAGTCGTTGGTGAAACAGTATCTTGTATCCAAAGTGGCACAGGGATTGGGACTCAGTCCACATGGCAGATGCATCACTTGGTCCTGTGTCAATCAGCCACTGAGTCCACAGCGCGTCTTTAACTCCTAAGTCCAGAGGGTGACTAGAGTATGACCTGCCCAGTTGGTTGCCCACAATGAGAACTTCCTACAGAGCCTCAGAACCAGCTACTGAGCATGTTAGTTTAACTCCCACACCCTGGTCTACAGTTTCTATGCCCTTCTAGCTGAATTGCCCTGTCCTGCTCTCTGCATGTGTGCAGAGACAGAATATCCAGCTAAGATCTAGGTCTCTTCTCCACTGCTTTTCTTCCCCTCCTAAGAGAAACAAAGTCAAATGCTGCAGTACCAGGCATGTGGGTTACAATAACACTGGCTATTTTATTTTAAACAATGTAGTTAATTATATTTCCAGTAACAGTGGTAGAGGAGGTTTCAGAGGTTTCCTAGAAAGGACAGTAATAAAAGTTGATATTCCTATAATTTTCAAAGACAGGAAACAATAATTAACTGCAGGTTGCTTTAAGACTTTAACATAGACTTTGATCCTGATGTAAGTCTACAGTTCAAGCAGGAATGAGTCAACAGGATTGTTTGTCTGAGGTGACTGATAATGCTAATGACTGAATGCATAAAATTTGGAACCAAGTACATAGTGTATTAGTGTGGGCAGGCCTACTAAAGGTGGCCGTTTTATAAGCACTGCATTAGATCACTGTGAAAACAGTGAAACTCTATTAAGTATTTGTGAAAGTTAGTATGAGAGAAACAAATCAATTATTGCTTCAAGTTGTTTAATGACAAAACACATTCTTCCCTATCTGTAATACTACTTTGCCTGTTAAATTTTAGAGGGATTTTAGTGAGATTCTCACTGTTATTTTAAATACTTTACATTATTTTCAGAGTTCTAGATTTTTCATCTTTCCAGTTTTTAAAATGTTTTGCATCTGTGATTTAACGTTACAAACAAACAAACAAACAAACAAACAATGTGATTCCTGTTAAGTGTCTGAATTTAGAAACTCACTGTGATTTTGGTTAAAGTGGGTGAATGCTACCTGATCAAAATGTGTTTCCTTATGTAACTCAGTATATTCTCTTGTAAATTTATATATAATGAAGATAAGCACTTTAGAGAGTAAGATATAGTCATTATCATCTTTAATACTTGTTGATAGTTTTTGTAAATAAATAGTATTACCACAGTATACTCCCTAGGCGTTCCCCATATTAAGTCATATTAACTTCTGGTAGTTGCAAAGATAATGTTGTAAAGTTTTTAAGGTCAGCAACTGTAACTTGAGTTGCTGTCTTTGGTATTATTTACTCTTTAGTTTTAATAATGTTGCCCTTTTGATCTGAGCAGCTAGTCAGTTTGGGGCCTGTGGATGTTCCAGCTGGGAATAGAATTCATGGTAGAAAGGTATTACTTTGATGTAGTTTTGGTTATTTACAAAGAACCTACAAGATCCTGTGTCTTTGAATGCAAAAGGAATCAGATAGCCAAAAACAGCTTCTTTTGCTCACAGCACGAAGAGCATGTTAGTCAGCCTGCATCCCTGACCCCAAACCTTCTCCTCAGATTTCTTCCAGGGTTGGGGACAGTGCTTTCAGCTGCTCCGTTAGGCTGTATCTCTCTGAAAGCAATACTCAGAAAAAGCTCTTGGGCAGGTTCAGACACTCCTTTTGTCTTAGTTGGGGCTTATGTTTACAGTTATGTTTACTGAAGGGTGAGTTCATACCTATCAGTCTCAATCCCATAACAAAATTTCACCCAGCTCAGAAGAATAACTTCTGCTGAAGAATGTGCATCTCCTAAACTAAAATCCTTAGTTTCCTTTTCTCTTCCGCAGACTAGAAATGGTCATTGCCTAGTCAATGGCACTTCCTGAACCAGCTTAATTGCTGTAAGTTTGAATCTTGCCATTCAGTTTTTGTGAGGCAACCTTGCACCCTCATTCATGTCAGTTAGGGGTAAAAGTGAAGCTTCCTGTTGCCACTTTCTTGTAGAAAATGTAATAGTGTTTGGGGTTAAATTTTCTCCTCTCTGGTATGACAGTTAAGTCTGGCTATCCTGCTGCTTTCCATACTTGCATATTCAGGGCTAAAAGTGAATAGCAATAGGAGAATGATCCTCCTTCCATCACTAAAAGGATCACTTCTGATTGTAAAAAAATTATGACCCTGTATGTGCTTTTAGCAGGGACCTTGTCCGATACCAGCAGGTAATGAGAACAATATTAACAGCCCCTTTCATCTTTCTAAATCATCTCTGTAAAATCAGAACTCTGGTTTTTGGGGTCTATAATGTGTGTGGCTTCTATTTGGGATGCAAAGTGCCAAATTTAGCAACTTGTCAAACCACATAGGTAAAGAGATCCTTATTAGTTACAAAAACACATATTTTCTTTCAAAACATTTAAAAACTACATAATGAAAACATTATTTTTCCTTCTTTAGGAGCTTTGAAAACAACCTTAACACCTACAAATTATTGTCTCACAGAAAACCAGATACAGAACTTCCAAAGGTAAGTTATACGGAATGAATAATTAAATGAGCCATTCTGTTTTTCTGTCTAGTGCACAGAATAATTTTTGTCTGGAATATTTTAACAAAGAAATCTTAAAACAATATTTTCAGTTTGGAATTTAACAACTGTTTCTCTAAAAATAATCTTGTACTGTATTTGATATAATTAAAATAAAAACTTTAGTGAAAGATAGAGGCTTGGTAGGAGACACTTTGATTCTCATCATAAAATTGGTATAGAGTAATAGTCTTCTAAAGCCAAGTAATATTCTTCCTAGGAAATTCCTTTCTAAGGGTATGTCTACACTATGGGATTATTCCGATTTTACAGAAGCCAGTTTTTTAAAACAGATTGTATAAAGTCGAGTGCACGTGGCCACACTAAGAACATTAATTCGGCGGTGTACGTCCATGTACCGAGGCTAGCGTCGATTTCCGGAGCGTTGCACTGTGGGTAGCTATCCCATAGCTATCCCATAGTTCCCGCAGTCTCCCCCACCCATTGGAATTCTGGGTTGAGATCCCAATGCATGATGGGGCAAAAACAGTGTCGCGGGTGATTCTGGGTAAATGTCGTCACTCAATCCTTCCTCCGTGAAAGCAACGGCAGACAATCATTTTGCGCCCTTTTTCACCTGGATTGCCCTGGCAGACGCCATAGCATGGCAACCATGGAGCTTGTTTTGCCTTTTGTCACTGTCACCGTATGTGTACTGGATGCTGCTGACAGAGGCGGTACTGCAGTGCTACACAGCAGCATTCATTTGCCTTTGCAAGGTAGCAGAGACGATTACCATCCCTATTGCACCGTCTGCCATTGTAAATTGGCGATGAGATGATGGTTATCAGTCATTTTGCACCGTTTGCATTTGGAAATTGGCGATGACGGTTATCAATCCTTTTGTACGTCTGCTGCTGTCATGGGTGCTCCTGGCTGGCCTCGCTGAGGTCGGCCGGGGGCGCATGGACAAAAATGGGAATGACTCCCTGGGTCATTCCCTTCTTTATGTTTTGTCTAAAAATAGAGTCAGTCCTGCCTAGAATATGAGGCAAGTGTACTAGAGAACCAGAGAGCACAGCCGCTCCGTGTCGCAGCCCCAGAGATCCCGCAGAAATGATGAGCTGCATGCCATTCTAGGGGGTGCCCCTGCAACAACCCCACCCGTTGCTTCCCTCCTTCCCCAACCCTCCTGGGCTACCGTGGCAGTGTCCCCCCATTTGTGTGATGAAGTAATAAAGAATGCAGGAATAAGAAACACTGACTTTTAGTGAGATAAAATGTGGGGAAGGCAGCCTCCAGCTGCTATGATAGTCCAGGCAGGACATTAAAGGGTGGGGGGGAGAGGAGCGCAGCCTCCCGCTGCTATGATAGTCCAGGCAGTACAGAATCTTTTCTTTAGACATGAAAGGGAGGGAGCTGATGGAGCTCAGCCTCCAGCTGCTATGATGAGGACAGTTACCAAGCCTTTTGTACCATCTGCCAGGAATGACCGGGAGTCATTCCCATTTTTACCCAGGCGCCCCCGGCCAACCTCACTGAGGCCAGCCAGGAGCACTCACAGGCTGATGATGACAATGGATACCAGTCATTTTGCACCGTCTGCCACCAGGAAGGGGATGCTGGTGTTCAGCGCTGCAGCACCTCATCTACCAGCGGCATGCAGTAGACATAGGGTGACATTGAAAAAAGGCGAGAAACGATTTTTTCCCCTTTTCTTTCGGGGTGGGGGAAGGGTGTAAATTGACGACATACACCCTGAAACACCTGGGAAAATGTTTTTGACCCTTCAGGCATTTGGCGCTCAGCCAAGAATGCAAATGCTTTTTGGAGACTGCGGGGACTGTGGGATAGCTGGAGTCCTCAGTACCCCCTCCCTCCCTCCATGAGCGTCCATTTGATTCTTTGGCTTTCCGTTACGCTTCTCACGCAGCACTGTGCTGAATCCCTGCTGTGGCCTCTGTCTATCATAGCCTGGAGATTTTTCCAAATGCTTTGTCATTTCGTCTTCTGTAATGGAGCTCTGATAGAACAGATTTGTCTCCCCATACAGCGATCAGATCCAGTATCTCCCGTACGGTCCATGCTGGAGCTCTTTTTGGCTTTGGGACTGCATTGCCACCCGTGCTGATCAGAGCTCCATGCTGGGCAAACAGGAAATGAAATTCAGAAGTTCGCGGGGCTTTTCCTGTCTACCTGGCCAGTGCATCCGAGTTCAGATGGCTTTCCAGAGCGGTCACAATGATGCACTGTGGGATACCGCCCGAAAGCCAATACCGTCGATTTGCGGCCACACTAACCCTAATCCGACATGGCAATACCGATTTCAGCGCTACTCCTCTCGTCGGGGAGGAGTACAGAAATCGGTTTAAAGAGCCCTTTATATTGATATAAAGGGCCTCGTGTGGACGGGTGCAGGGTTAAATCGGTTTAACGGTGCTAAATTCGGTTTAAAACGCGTAGTGTAGACCAGGCCTAAGGAACTTATCTATCATGGGTTTATCTATGGTGCCTGTTGCTGTATATCTATGTGATAGTGCTTCGCATTATGCTACCCTATGCGGCATGGCATGGAAGGATGCAAAAGCAAAGTACTCAGACTTGAAAGAGCCTGAAAGTCTTGGTGGAAGGGGAGAGGACACTGGGTAGGAGGATTCCTCACCTCAGCATCCAACGGGCAAAACACTTGGTGAGACCTCAGTGTGGTTAGAAGGTAGAGTTGGGTCAGCAGCTGTGTATGCCACATGGGACTGATCTAACCATTCATTGTGCATAGATTAGTGGCAAAATAACCCTGATTCTCCTCTAGTTTGTGAATTGTTCATAAACCACTGTTGATTCCTACCAGTATATTCATTATTAGGAGGCTTTCACCAAACAGTTTATGTAAACAAATTTCAGCCTGTGGGCTAGTCACAGTTTGTTCATTTTGACTATTCCGTTTTCATTATTCGTGATCTGTGGTGTAGGATAAATCACCTAAATTGCCTGTTGTTTTTCCTTCTTCCTGATTGGATGAGTTATATTTTTTATGGAAGAACAATGTGAATATGACATTTTGAAAAAAAAAATCAGGTTAAACTTAGGGAACGTTCACATGCATACCAGGTGGCCACCCAGAAATGTTGTGAACAGCTAATATCATGACCTCCACATGTAGTGCAAACCAAACATGCCATTTTAGTTTGCAAAAATATTCCCATACCACATTATTGAGTGTGGTGCTCTGTTCCCCTGTAGTGGTAGCAGGGCCAAAGAGGTTGTGTCTTATACAGCCGAAGGTAACAGAAGTGAGACTTTTTGCTCAGGCAGTAGAGGCTCTATGCATTTAGAGCCAGAGGTCCCAGGTTCAAACCCCATTGCTGAGGACCCACCCCCGAGGTGTGGTGTTACAAATGCAGTTGCAGACTGCCAAACAGTGGCATCGCGTCCACAGACCAAGAAAAGTATTCTGCGTAGATGCCTTGAGATCCCCAGAATGTGAGCCAGGATTCTCCATGAATTCTTGAGCTCTGTATCATTAGCTGGCCATGCCTTCTCTGTAATGTTTACTAACCCTTCCTCCACTTAGTTTTTCTGTCATATATGTTCTGCAGTCTCAGAGCTTTGGAAACATTACATCTAGTTTTCTCTCTGCATGAAATGTGTGATTAGGCTCTTGAACCCTTAATGCTGCTAGATTTGTAGTTGTGCTTCCTTTCTTTCCCTCTTCCACTGAATTGGGTTTAGTTAGCCTGTTAGGTTTTTCTTCTGAGAAAGCTATGGATTTTATATTTTTAAGTTTGATCACAGGTCTCTTTATTTTACAAAAGGAAAATTCCAAACTTTCCATAGTCTTTGGAAAAATGGAATTGCTAGAGTATAAACTTTCTGTCTTAGATTTATTGCCATGTTCAACTACTGGCTAAGAGTTTAAACATGAATACAGAAAATATTGATTTTATATACATATATAGCAACTGAGAAAGTATGGCAACATGCAGATAGATAAAACCAGGAAGAAGTTATGCTTTAAAGGAAATCAGGCAATGAAGGAAACAAGAAATATCAAGTAGAGACCATTTTAAAACTAGAAATAAAATTGCAGGGGAAAAAAACAGGGCAGAGGAATCTTTAGGCATAAAGGCCAAGATTGTCAAAAATAGGAGCCTAAATCAGGTTCCAAAATGCATATTTAGATGCCTAAATCAGTGGTCTGATTTTCAGGAGTGCCAAGCACTTAGTAGAATCTGTTGATTATAATGAAAGCTGATGGATGATCAGCACAGCAGCTTTGAAAAAATAGGCCATTTATTTAGTACCTAAACATAGGAGTTTAGCTTTAGGCTAATATATATATATATATATATATATATATAAAATTTGGCTATAGTCTTGCTCTATATGGCATTAGTGGGCATTGTAGGTTGGCCTGTAATTGTTAGTAACTGTTAGGATTTGATCAAACAAATGTTTTTGGTTTTGTTTTGTAAGTGTTAAGAGGTTTTAGATTTAAACTGTTCAGGTGCTTGGCAGTTTAAAAATATCCAGAAAACTGCTTTTCACTAAAGAGAAAACGTGTAAATGAACTGTTGATATACTGTGTCACAGGAGTTTATATAATTATCGTTGTCTAAAAGCAAACACACATAGAAAACTAGTCAAACTTACTGAGGGAAAAAGACAAGAACAGGGTGGAATGGAAGAAGCAAGAGTAGAAAAGCCAAGAATATAATAATGTAGTGACCTATTACAGAAAGAAAAATAACTTAAAAAATCTATGGTAAGATAAAAATCCTCAGCTGGTATAAATCAGCATTGCTCCGTATACTAGGTAAGGGAATCACCCATAGTATTCTAGTGCAAAATAAATAAACAAACATTTTTCAGTGTCTAAGTTTCTTGATGAAGATTTTGTTTCTTGAGTAATTTATCAAGTTTTGAGTATTAATCCATTTGTACGGCGAACTCTTGCACTGTAGGATTGTCATTACTATCTCGTTACAATCGGTAGGTTGTTAATTAGCAGAAAATGTCTGTAGGAGTAGCCTGTTACTTTAAAATCTTTCTGTTCTCTTTTACAGGACGATCTCTCATGTAGTGTACGTAATTACTTGCATAGTGATTAACCTTAGACAGCTCAGTAACCTTTGTAGGTTTTGAGAGTATGTTTTAGTTTTGCATGGTAATGAGATTTTATTTGGCTTTTTTTTTTTTTTTTAATTATTTTACACTTGTGCTCAACAGCTGGATGGTAGAATTTTCAGGACCTGTGCTTCAGTTTTGCCACAGATTTATTTATATCAAGCCTTTTTCACCCAAAACTCCCTGAATTTTAGAATTTGTGTAATAACTCTAAAATGAAACTTAAATTGATTTCTGTAAAATGAAGATTTCATAATGTACTGATAACCATTTTCTCAGTAGAAATTTTTAATGCTTATCCTATTGTGGCATGTTTATCCCAAGCCATACCATGTGTATTGACAGAGGGTTATAAAAGGCAGGGGGCCCAATCCTGCAAACTCAAGTAGACTACTTGCATGAGTTAAGGGCCCAATGCTGAAAATTGTAATATTGGTATAAAATACTAATGAAGAACAAAGAGGTCAATGGAGAATAAAAGCAAAGAGCATGAGATCTGTAGATGTCTGAATTACCATAGTGTTATCATAGTTTAATAACTTAATGACAGTGGACTCTGAGCCCTGGGAGCAAATAAGTGTCCACCATCTAGTTCCATAGTCTAGGGTTGAGTAATGGTAAGATGATTTCTCCAGTCTATTCATTATTAGATGAATATTGAGGTGATGTCCAAGAAAAATGATCTTTTCTTTGCTATCCAAGAAGGTCAGATAATAAATTCCTCTACTAGCTATTCCAGTCTTTATCTATTAGGATGCAAAATTCTGGCAATGGGGCAACAGAAGTATCCAAATGTTACTCACCATCAGCCATATGTAAGCAAAAAGATTTAATGACCACAGCCATTCCATTTTTAGTAGCCACAATATTATGTAAGATTTACCAATACCATGTGTGAAGGCTTAGTCATCAGGCAAATTAAACGTCTCCTTGAAGGCAGAAGAAGAAAATTAATATCAATTTGCAGTACAAAACTTTTCATAAATTACTTAGCATAAAATCCTTTAGGACAGACAGTTGATACTATGTTCTTTTAAATTTGACTTGCATATAAATTAACAGCCCAAACTTAATATTTTGTTATAGATTCTTAATAAATAAAAGCATACACATGCATTCTACATACTGTATATAATAAGGCCCTGATCCAGCAAAGTCATGCCTATTTCTTGCAGAGTAAAAGTCATAGAAAGTCAGCTGTAGTACTTCAGTGCTTTGCTGGCTATGATCCCAAGTGTGCAGCAGCATAGTGTTCCTTCAGATACTGGAAAATTAGGCTCTTCACTACAGGCCAACACAGGCTGACATGCACTGTCACACTCTATGGCACAATGGCCAGGAAATAACACTGCCCAGGCAGTATTTGCATGAATACCATGATTTTTGTTCTCAACTGTTTGATTTTTAAACTCTGTAATCTTTAGAGGAAAAAACAAAAATGTTTGTTCTCTTTTGGGATTGAAAATGGAAGAATTTCCTCCTAAGTTAGGCCATTGCTATGCCAAAATCCGTGCAGAGCATTTTAATGCATGTCATTTTAATGTGGAGATGCTGCTGAATGTGATTAACAAATCGCTTAAAGCTCAATGAGTGCTGCCACACAAGCTCAGACTATTTTGCATTTTGCTTCTGCTGTTCACTAGCACTTGAATGCTTCACTCTTTCTAAATGTAAAATAACATAGTTTAACTTCTCCAGAAGGTAAGCCATGCAAAGTTTTAGTTCTATCATTATTAAGATTTTTTTGGCAGTATTAATTTCAACTGTGGAAATATGAAATCAAATTCTGTGTATTATGAATATAGACTTACTTCTTTCATTTAAAAGTAATGGGTCATATTCTTAACTGATGTAAATCAGCATGGCTTCATAGAAGTCAATGGAGCTGCACTGATTTACACTGTCTGAGGATCTGGCCCAATGTCTAATACACCTCTACCTCAATATAACGCCACCCGATATAACACAAATTTGGATATAACGCGGTAAAGCAGTGCTCCGGGGAGGTGGGGCTGTGCACGCCAGTGGATCAAAGCAAGTTCAATATAACATGGTTTCACCTATAACGCGGTAAGATTTTTTGGTTCCAAGGACAGCGTTATATCGAGGTAGAGGTGTAGTTATAGTTTAAAGATTTATTTTTTTTAGTACAACTTTCAAGGAAAATAACCAGTGATTAATTTGTAAAGAACACTTCTCCATTTCAGGTGTTGCTTGTTGTAGAGAAGGCGTGAGTTTAGTAGAGTTCTATGAACCATGGTTAAAATTAGTCTGAAAGATGTTTTGCTAATTTTTTACTCAATAACTTGACTTTTTTTACCCTCACAAACTCATTTAGACTTGTCATTACCTTTAGCACTTACAATAGAAATCAAAGCATAGAGCTGTTTCTTTAGGAAAGAATCCGTGGTCTCAGTTACACCAGGGTGAAGTAGGAGTAACTCCTTTGCAGAAAAGAATATTTGCTGTTCTAAAACTGATGTGAGGTCAGAATCGGACCCTGTCTATCTGACCTATAAATAAAAGGAACATCTTATGACAAGATTGTGTGTATTTGGTTACCTGAGGAGTACTGAATGTGCTCTCCTGTAAATCCACCTACAAACAATTGTTTTGACATATCCAAGGTAAATTCATAATTAAGCAAAGAGAGACTTTGACACTGATAAAAGCATGTGTACAAAACACAAATTACCTGATAATATTCTGTTTCCCTTCATTATTGCAGATCTTGTTTTATTAAGCACTTTTCTCTTTACAGCCCAGCTTGTTCTCTGCTCTGATCTTTAGTAAAGTCACAAACCTCTATCTGATGTTGTAGCCTTATCTGCAAAATCACTGCAATACACATGTTCATTATCCTGACTTCACTGTAGAATTAAATAGAGAGACATTCTGAATTCTGAAAGAACTCAAAACCTTTACCTAAATACTTTTAATTCCAGTCAATAGCAAACATTACTTACCCCAAAGTAGTTTGTGTTGTCTAAATCTGATCTCTGAACCATAATCCCACAGTGAAAGTCTCTTTAAGTGACTGTTGTTATGGTATCTTGCCCGCATAAGGATTTGGCAGGCATTTTAATTTGAAGCTGATGTCTTTTCTGCTCCATGAGTCAGCTGATGACACATGTTTAGTGGTTATGCCACTGGACCAAAACATGTCCCTTCCCACTCTTTGCCTTGCCTACTTTGGGTGTTTTTTGTTGCAAATTTCTGCACTGATATTCTGACACCAAGTGGATAACTGAGGTTTTTTCTGTCATTTTTTTTTACCCTGTTAGAACGAAAATACAAGATCCTGAGTGATTTGATCTTCAAGTCAAATAGCTCTTGGTCAAAACTGTTTTAAAAAAAATTAGAAAAGCTAGATTTTTTTGTTCCTTTACTGATTGTTTCTATATGGCTTTTTAAAATTTGAAGATAATGTGCTGAAACCTTTTCACCCACTTAAATCTAGAACAGTTTTTTTAAACTTTTGAAAACTGCTGTAGATCTTTTTACTGTACAGTTGCTATGTAAAATTAGAATATCTATCAGTCACTTCACTGTTGTACATTCTGTGTAACAATTGTTTTCTCTTTCTTTTGCAGACTAATTTTAATGTGGCAGTTTTAAATGTAGGTGCCCCTGCTGCTGGTATGAATGCTGCTGTCCGATCTGCAATAAGAGTTGGCATAACTGAAGGTCACAACATGTTCGCTGTCATCGATGGATTTGAAGGATTTGCTAATGGCCAGGTTAGTACAAAATGACTTCATTTAAAGTATTGTCAATTGTTTTTTTATTTTTTTTACCTTTTTGTCATATTTCTAATGGAAATACAGAAATGATTGTGATATCATTCAGTGAACTGACTCCACAAGAGGTTTTAAATTTACCTGCTTATCTATAGAAACACCTAGTTAATTCAGATTGGAGCTGTATACTTTATTACCAACAAAAATTTATAAATACATAGATCATGTCACCTTTCCTATTGCTAAGCACTTGCTATAGAGACTAAGGATGTCTTGATGCAATATAGAGGTGCTAAATACCAGCAGCGGGATTCCCTTACAGCCCAGAACCAGTTAAGCTATGCATTAATACTCAGTTTGAGATTATTTGTTAAATTGTTAAACACCAATAATGTGTGTAGTGCTATACTGAACAGAAAAATAGTCTCTTTCCTGAGCTGGTGCTATTTCAGAAGAGTGGCTCTCTTGTTTGAGGGGGCAAGATTTATGCCAGCCATTGAAATGTGGCACAAATCTGAATAGTTGTACCTCTGTCTCACTGCAGGCACAGTCCAAGTAGGCAGAGGCTCAGCCTACTTAATTTTGTGCCTGCAGTTATTTTTTCACTCAGACACTTTTGCAGATGTAGTACGTGTCTGCAAACAAGCAGCCCTGTATAAAATGTACCTCTAAGAGCATCCTGTCTTAGGTTAACCCGGTCTGAATTCTTTCTCCTCCTGGATATCTTGGATGAGAAATTCTCTGTATAAGAGGTTCATTGCTTCTGCACAGAGGACAGCTTTAATGTGACCTTGGCAGGATGTTGAGTGTTTGGCAGACTGCCTACATTGTAGTGGCCATTGGAGTGTGAAGCATCTGGAGATAAGTGCATAGGCTAGATAACAGTGAGATAACAGACAAATCACTGAATCTGTTGTCATGTTTGTGCCTTATTGTCAGATATACCCCTTCAGTGGAATATGCTACACTATGCAGCAACCAAGTCCTGAGATTTGTGACATGCTGTATTTTTGAAACGCTGAAGGATTTCTCTTTAGGGCAGACACAGGTTGGTTGCTTTTTCAGAAAGTGGGGCTAGGTCTATCATGATACTTCCCTTCCTCCATGTCAAAGGCAACCCATCAGCTAACCTGGTCTCCCAAAAAGAAGATGGATACATAGTTTGTCATATTCCACTTCTTAGATCGGCCAGAGGATTGGGGGTGTGGGTTAGGTCACCGCAGAGTTATTGTTCCTTCTCTTGAATGAGTGAAGGACCAAGCTTGGGACCTGGTTTTGGATTCTTACTTTATACTGTCACTAAAGGTAAGGGGAGGAGATGAGATGGAGAAGGGACAAAAGAGAAGAGTAGAGGAAAAAGTTGGAGGCAGGATTCATAGAGGAAGAAAAAAC
Organism: Mauremys reevesii; assembly: GCF_016161935.1. Lineage (NCBI taxonomy): Eukaryota > Metazoa > Chordata > Testudines > Geoemydidae > Mauremys > Mauremys reevesii. Next base: position 25,077,323 of record NC_052624.1, read on the forward strand.
AAATAGAGGGGAGCTAAGGATGGGGATAGAGAGAAGGGTAAAATTTAAAGGGAGATTAAATTAACCTCTTGAAACTGAGCTGTGGGATTTTTTGCCGGTCTCATTTGTGGCAGCTCCCACAGTGCTAAACATCTGTGCCAAAAGCTTTACATTAAACTGCATCTGTTGCATGACCAAAGAAGTAGCATTTGGAAAATTACTTAAAGGAACTTCCTCTTTTTAACTTTCTTTGTAGATAAAGGAAATCAGCTGGGGAGATGTTGGAGGTTGGACTGGCCAAGGAGGGTCGCTTCTTGGCACAAAACGGTAATATCATAATTTTGGCTGCGGTCACTTTACCCGAGTAGAAGGAACAGTGGCCAAAACATACCTTTTAGTGAGCTCAGAGGTGGATTAGGGGTTTGTGAGGCCCTGGCCCAGAGCAAGTGAAGAGCCCCTCCCCACCCCTTCCGCCTCCAGTCCCCCCACCCTTGGTGCTCCTGCTGAGGAAATGAAATTGGGGCACAGGTTAGGGTTAGGGGTTGCCCTGGCCCCTGCCTGGCACTCCTGCCGGGGAGTGGGGTTGGGGACACAGGGGTTCCCTTGCTCCCCGACAGCAGCGCCGGGCAGATAGATGGAGCAAGCCCTATGCTGCAACCCCACTCCCCGGCAGAAGCATCAGGTAGGTGGGAGGAGCAGGGCAAGCCCCCATGCCCTGAGCCTGCTCCCTGGCAGATGCGCCAGGTAGGCGGAATGGGGAAAGCCCCCATGCCCCGACCCTTCTGCCTGGAAGGAGTGCCCCCATTTTTCTGGGTGCCCCCCAATTGGCTGGGGCCGCTGAGCACATGCCCCATTGTCCCAGTGGCTAATCCACCACTGAGTGAGCTGCATGTGCAGTCTTTACTGTACATTTATGTATTGAAGTATTGATTTTTGAGAATTTACCTGACATCTGTTCTCTTTTACGTTCAGGATGTAAATATTCAGCATTTTGTGGTATTAATGTGTTTCCTTCAATAGAGACAGAATTAAAATAGTCCCTTGTTGTGTATCATTCCTTTAAGACAGTTAAGGCTATTGCTGCAGAGTATTATTGTAGGTAGTTACAAGAAGCATGGTTACTTGGTACACTACAGTCTTGCGATATACAACTTGTGAATGGAATGCTGTGTCCATGCAGAACCATGTTATGTCTATCTGCATGGAGCAACCTGCAGAATCATGGCTTTCTCTTGTGACTAACACATTCTTTCAACCCATTTACCAAAGAACTTAATGTTAGATTTCACAGATCTGATTACCCTATTTAAATTAATCCCCTCAGTAAAGTTTAGGACTGTTGGCAATAGGGAAACCTTAAGTAAAAACTATTTGTTCCTCATGGTTTAAAAGAACAGAGGGAGAAGACCTACTAAAGATATAATAGACTGAGTTTATCTAATTTTTGGAGTGGATTTCCACAAAAGTCCTTTCCTGGCTTCCTTTGTCACTGGCTGCAATTGTATTGTGTAATCATCTCAATATAGGTGATAGCCAGAAAATAAAATCTTTCTATGGATAAGGCTACGTCTATACTACAAGTGAGGGGTGTGATTCCCCTGGTCAAATACACATACTGGGCTAGCTCTCATCGAGCTAGAGTATAAATAGCAGTAATACCAGGGAGGGAGTAGGGCAGGAGAGGCATGGCTTAGGTGTGCCAAATACAAACCTATCTGAAACTGGTGGGTACGTACTTGGCATGGCGAACCTGTGCCTCTACTGCCACTGCTCATACTACCAAGGCTACACTGCTATTTATACTCACACTAGGTTGATGAAAGCAAGTGTGAGTGTGGGTACACGAGCAGGGGAATCACCCTGCCCTGCCAGCTCAGAGTGCAGACATAGCCTAAGTGTGTAAAATATAGAACTTTTCACTGTACTGATAATTTAACAACCCATCCTACCAAAACAAACGGGTATTGTCAGCAATATCCTTAGATATTTGACCTCTGTTCTCCTTTTGATTTAACTATTTTTAGTACCCTCCCTGCAAAGTATTTGGAGAAGATTGCTGACCAGATGCGCATTAATAACATCAACGCCCTTATGGTTATTGGTGGATTTGAGGTACATTACCTAGTTGTTCTGTTAACTTGTTAGCTGGAATGGAATTGAAACATGCTACACTCATTTTTAAGCATCAGAATATTTTCTTTTGTCCATAACTAAAATTTTGCTTATGATGAATTTTGACATATGGAACAAGCAAGAGCTTTTGAGATAAGAAATTTTGGAGATGATCCATGTCTCTTGAGCTTTGGAATCCAGAATAGTTAATAATAAGTTGAAAACAAAATACATTTTTTTCCTCAATCAAAGGTAAGACAGCAGGGTAGAACAGATTTTCAAAAGAGCCAAAGTGACTTAGGAACACAAGTTCCAAGGGGACTTGTGTTCCTGAGAAATGAGAGCATCTTTGAAAATCCCCATAGTAATCTTTAAATTATAATAAAAACTGCACCCTGGCTTCTTGTTTAAGCCACTCCAGTTCACATGTTCATTTCATTCTGATATATTTTAATTTCCGGGTCAATAATCTAGAAATATATTTTTATTTTTGGAGACAAGTTTTTAAGTCTTTTAACCAAAATAACTTTTACTTAATGTAGGCCCTGATTCAGGAAAGCATTCCTTTTCAGGAAAGTGCGTAAGAATATGTTTAAAATTAAGCACTTCCCTAAGTGCCTTCCTGAATGTGGATGGATTTATGTGCCTGCATAAGTATTTTGCTGAATCAGGTCCATAGCAATGAGATTAAGGGAATTTAAATGAAAATAACTATGATATTAAAATGTATGGGAATCAGTAACATTTTTCTATTATATAGAGTAGGGATCAGCAACCTTTGGCATTTGGCCCGTCAGGGAAATCTGCTGGTGAGCTGGGACGGTTTGTTTACCTGCAGAGTCCACAGGTTCGGCCAATCGCAGCTCTCATGGGCAACGGTTCACCGTTCCAGGCCAATGGGGGCTGCGGGAAGTGGTGCGGGTCGAGGGATGTGCTGGCCGCTGCTTCCCACAGCCCCCATTGGCCCGGAATAGCAAACCACAGCCAGTGGGAGCCGCGATCGGCCGAACCTGCGGATGCTGCAGGTAAACAAACCGTCCTGGCCTGCCAGCGGATTTCCCTGACAGGCCGCGTGCCAAAGGTTGCCAATTTCTGATGTAGAGCATTGGGTATGTATAAAGTATATAGCTCATTGAGAGTGAAAGGTGTACTTATTGTTTGTCTTAGATTTTAAATGTATATATATATATATTTAATTTTTATGTATTTTTTATTAGATTTTAGTGGTTCCTTATTAACCCAATGTGTGATGTGTGCTGTGGTAAAAATGGCTCTCCCTGTGGCCTCATCCATGTTATATTTCCACCCTTGTCCTCTTTTTATCCCTTCTGATTGTTCACATCATGCCTGTGCCCAACAGGCCTACCTGGGACTTTTGGAATTATCAGCTGCCCGTGAGAAATATGACGAGTTCTGTGTTCCAATGGTTATGGTTCCTGCAACTGTATCCAACAATGTACCGGGTTCAGATTTCAGCATTGGTGCAGATACTGCTCTGAACACTATAACTGATGTAAGTCTGTTCAAGTGTGCGTGCTTACTAACAGAGCTTTCAAGTTAATGCTGATTGAATTGGCTAGAAGTGGATATTTTATAGACCAGAACATTGGAAACATAATCTGAAAAATGGCTTGGTGACTGCATGCAAGTGATACTTACTGAACTGAAAAATCCTGGTACACTTGGCTTTCTCCTTCTTCCAGAAGTTCCAACCATTTTTCGCATGCACTGTATCGAAATACTCCATTTTTATTTTATATATTTTTTTAACTTTTGGATTTTGGAAAGTAATAGAATGAGGCTGCCACACACACACAAGTGAGAGAGACAAAGCAGGTGAGGTAATATATTTTATTGAACTAGGACTTGAAGAAGAGCTGGTCGCTCACACCAACAGAAGTTGGTGCAATACAAGGTATAGCCTCACCTACCCTTGTCTCTCTAATATCCTGGGCACGACATGGCTACAACAACACTGTATACACACAAATGGTCTTTCCTGCATACATATACAGGGGAGGGGGGAGAAAAAAAGGAAAAAGCACCACCACCAAGCCCAAAGTCAAAAACTAGTGACAATTTATAGCAGTGTAGGAGAGGAAATCCCTTCTCTACATCAAACACTAGAGTACCCAGTTAAAATAAACAGTTACAGGGTGTCCTTATATATTACAAAGATTAGGTTTTATTTCTCAGATGTTTCTTCAATAAGTAGGTATTCTACTAATGCTCTACTTTGCATCGGTTTTCACTGCAAAAGACGAGAGGGAGATTCCCACACCTGAGCAGCTCTTTTTAAGTGACAAATCTGAGGAACTCTAATAAAGAATAGAATTATCAGACACATAGATGAACACAATATTTCAGGTAAGAACCACCAGTCTTTTGGAATTATTTGAGGGGGTCAACAACCATATGGCGAAGAGTGATGCAGGATATAGTGTACTTGGGCTTTCAGAAAGCTTTTGACAAGGTCCATCACCAAAGGCCCTTAGGCAAAGTAAGCAATCATGGGATAAGAGGGAAGGTCTTCTTAATGGATCAGTAACTTGTTGAAAGATAGGAAACACAGGGTAGGAATAAATAGTAAGTTTTCACAGTGGGGAGCGGTAAATAGCAGAAAAAGATCTTGGCGTCATTGTGGATAGTTCTCTGGAAACATCTGCTCAGTGTGCAGCGGCAGTCAAAAAAGCTAACAGGATGTTAGGAACCATTAGGGAAGGGATAGATAATAAGACAGAAAGTATCATAATGCCATTCTATAAATCTATGCTACTCCCATACCTTGAATACTGTGTGCAGTTCTGGTTGCCCCATCTCAAAAAAGATATACACCTCTACCCCAATATAACGCGAATTCGGATATAACGCGGTAAAGCAGTGCACTGGGTGGGTGTGGCTGCACACTCTGGCGGATCAAAGCAAGTTTGATATAACACGGTTAGATTTTTTGGCTCCCCAGGACAGCGTTATAGCGAGGTAGAGGTGTATTAGAATATAGAAAAAGTACAGAGAAGGGCAACACAAATTATTAGGGGTATGGAACAGCTTCTAGAGGAGGAGAGATTAAAAAGAGTAGGACTGTTCAGCTTAGAAAAGAGACAACTAAAGTGGGATATGATAGAGGTCTATAAAATGGTGACTGGTGTGGAGAAAATGAATAAGGAAGTGTTATTTACCCCTTCACATAACACAAGAACAAGGGGTCACCCAATGAAATTAATAGGGAGCAGGTTTAAAACAAAGAAGTACTTCTTCACACAGCGCCAAGTCAACCTGTGGAACTCATGGGTCAGGGGATGTTGTGAAGGCCAAAAGTATAATTGTGTTGAAAACAAGAACTAGATAAGTTTATGGAGGATAGGTCTATGAATGGCTGTTAGCCAAGATGGTCAGGGATGCAACCCCATGCTCTGGGTGTCCCTAAACCTCTGACTGCCAGAAGCTGGGACTGGATGACAGGGATGGATCACTCAATAAATTGCCCTGTTTTGTTCATTCCCCCTGAAGCATCTCATACCGGCCACTTTCAGAAGACAGGATATTGGGCTGGATGGATCATTGGTCTGGCCCAGTATGGCCGTTCTTATGTTCTTAATAAAAAAAAAAGCAACATTTTCACTAAATAATCATTCAGAAATGCATTGCAATAGCTCTTCTTGATCCTGATGGAAGGGGTAGCTACTCAGAATTTAGGAACTTTATTGTATTATCATAAACTAAAAAGATGTACCTGTTACTATCCAAAATAACTAATCTTGACTGGACAGAAAATAGAGACACTTATTAAAACAAAGACTTATTTTGTTGTCAAAAACGTAAATTTACATCTCATCGGAGCCATTTTGGAAATGTCAGGAAAAACAAATCTATCGTTTTTACTCCAAATATAGCTATTTTCTTTTTATACATTCTGAACCAGGATTCTGTTTCTCATTGGATAAAAACTAACAGCGAATTGAAAACTGTTTTGAAAAGAGAAAATCATATTTGGGAAAAAAGCATGTTTAATCTGTACAGACAGTCCACGTTTAAAATCTAAGATTTGCATAAACTGCAGACTACGAAGGAGGATCTTTCTTAAGGCCAAAGTGCCACACCTTTTTTATTCTGGATTTATTTTGAAGGAATTCTAGCTCTCCTTCATAGCATACTTACTTAATTAGTGTACCTTGAAGTGTCACTTTCCAGCTTTTGTTCCCTGTTTTATAAGATTGTGGCCTTAACCTCATCCAAGGCTACAGCTATAGGGAGAAATGTTCAACAGCTCTTTAGGCTCAGTTCCAAAAGTGTAAGTGTAAAGTCACATAAGTCCCACTGACTTTCAGTGACAGATGGTGACTTTCAAATCACTTTTGAAAATGGGACTTCAGCTCCTAAGTCACTTAGGATAGGTCTGTATTATAATAAAACACCTGCGTCTGGCCCACATCACTGACTTGGGCTCAGGGGGCTCTGCCTGAGAGGCTGTAAAATACACATTCAGGCTGGAGCCTGAGCCCGAACATCAAGACGGCAATTTTAGAGCCCCACAGCCTGAGCCCCACAAGCCCAAGTCAGCTGATATAGGCCAGCTGTGGGTGTGTCATTGCAGCATACACATACCCTTAGGTACTGTTGAATATTTTAGTCCTTATCTGACATTTTTGAGAGGTTTGAAGGATTTCTCAAGTTCCTTATTCCAAGAGCATTAACATCATTTTTTTTACATCTATATATTTATTAACTTACCTGTATATAAAAGTCAACTTTTCATTTTATTTACTTTTAGCAAAATTAGACCCTCGTACATTATTAGATGTTTATTTTCCCTTATAATATTGCCCTTGTCCAGACTGTAAACAACTGATCAAAATTTAGTTCTCAATTATTCTTTACACATGGTTCATGTTACATCTAAGTTGGCCTTGTTTCCAGTTCTGGTAAATAAAATTCTCCATTCCAAAAAGATTGACAGCAAATCAAGGTAAGTAAAATAATGCTATAATGCATGATGCCTGCTTTTCTTTTCTTCATAGGCTTTCTGTATTTACCTAACTATCATCTTTATAGAGCTTGTAGACAGTTTCACACAGAGCAGGACACACCACAATATTTTGCAATACACTGGGAAAGATTTTAGATTTCAGGTAACATCACTAGATATCAGACAGAGCGTATTCCCATGATGTTAATATAATCATTTTATCTATCTGGAAGCTGATACATTTTACTAATAAAAGGCTAGAATTTTGTCCAGTTCTTGTGTTTTATTTCTTCCTAGATTGTGTTTTGAGATGTATATAAAATGTAATGGTTCAGGAAGCCATAGATTCAATTCAGCTGTGAAGAAAACTAACCTTTTATTTTAAAAAAAGTCTTTTGTTAAAAAAAAAAAAGGACTTTTTTTCTTTTACAAAAGTTCATAAGCTGTGTAAGCCTTTTGCCCTCTGAGCATCTGAACTGAAGCTATGGTGGGCCACTCAGAGAACTGGTAATGGAACATAGATTGGCCCATCAGGGTAATCCGCTGGCGGGCCGCGAGACAGGGTTTACATTGACCGTCCACAGGTCTGGCTGCCCGCAGCACCCAGTGGCCGGGAACGGTGAATGGTGGCCACTGGGAACTGCGGGTAGCCATGCTTGTGGACAGTCAGTGTAAACACAGCCTTGTGACCTGCCAGCGGATTACCCTGACAGGCTGCATGCAGCCTGCAGGCCACGGGTTGCCCACCACTGACATAGAACCTTTCACTTTAAGGTCATCCAAATCATACTGAGTAGTGACATTACCCTCTGTAATGGCCAATTGGCTTGTTAAATATGAATAGGCAGTCTCCTTCCAGTTTGTGCGAGTGAGAATAGTGAGCAGAGATATTGCACGGGCATGAAGAATGAACTCCTCCTATAGATGATTGCTCTAGCACAGTATTAAAGCACATTAGTAATGAAGTTAATGGTCCTTCTACTCCTGATGTCCCTGTTCTGTGGATAAGTGTATGACATAGTTTCCAATGCTATCAGTCTGGCATCTTTCACGAGCACTAAAGTGACCTGAAACTTAGTTGTAGGGATTCAAAGCAACTGTTTTATTGCTCCTCTTCTCACTTAAATGTCAATCTTTGTCAATTTTCTCAGTTTGCAATGAGGTAAGTATGTGGTCTGCTAGTGGGTAATGAGGCCTCTAGTATCGAAAGCTCATGCTAAAATAAATTTGTTAGTCTTTAAGGTGCCACAAGTACTCCTGTTTTTTTTGCGGATACAGACTAACACGGCTGCTACTCTGAAACCTGAAAAAGTTTAGTGTGGCTGGTTACTTTAGCTGTCTGTGTTAGAATGTCTGAAAAGTACTCAGGCATGTAAGCAATATCTTAAATGCCATTATAGGATACTGACTTCCTATTTTTCATAATCAGATAAATTGTCCTCTGTACATACAAGAAGTGTAATTTTTGGTTAGTTGTTGCATTGTATGCCTTGTGTTGCCCAAGATGTGTTTGTATATAAAATCTGTTCAAGGATGATACTTATTGTTATGAAGCCTGTAAGGAAAAAGTAAAATATCTCTCCTAACCACAACTAAATCCCAAAGTAATCAAACTCCAAAATTAAATTATGGGTACTTCAGGGTATTTCTCGCCATACAACTGATAATCATCCAGTGGTGCTTTGGCATATTTTAAAGTACATAGTTATTTCCCATTCATTGGAATCAGGAAAAGTATTATAGAGTTAATAGGTAGCAACTAATGTACATACAGGAATTCTGAATTAGAGAGGGTTCATGAGAGCACTGAATAGAACAGGGATCGATAACCTTTGGCACACGTCCCATCAGGGAAATCCGCTGGCGTGCCGGGATGGTTTGTTTATTGGCAGCATCCGCAGGTTCGACCGATTGCAGCTCCCACTGGCTGCAGTTCGCCATTCCAGGCCAATGGGGGCTGCAGGAAGTGGCACGGGCTCAGGGATGTGCTGGCCTCCACTACCCACAGCTTCCCATTGGCCTGGAATGGTGAACCACGGCCAGTGTGAGCTGCGATCGGCCGAACCTGCGGATGCTGCAGGTAAACACACTGTCCCGGCCCGCCAGCGGATTTCCCTGATGGGCTGCATGCCAAAGGTTGCCGATCTCCGGAATAGAAGATGAACTATGAAAAAATAGGACTTCTCGCTCTGAAGAATTTACAACCTAAAGAAAAGAGTGGTTAGGTTCCAGTAAAGGCCTGTGCACTCCTTAGCAATGGGACCTAAATTGTGTAGCAAGATTCTTGGATTCTGAGGCTCTTTAGCACAGCACCCTGGAAATTTTGTGACAGTTTCACTTGCATTTTAGAATGCAGGGTTTTTATCAATCACATATTTAAAAAGTGAATCTTATGCTCGGTACAATTTGTCCTGTGTTGTTCATTTTGATACTACATTGAATTAATTTTCTGCTGTCCCTATATTTCATTTTTGATATGCCAAAGATTTTTGTAGTGACATTGTGTAACTGCGTTGCCGAGATAATCTGGGGCAAACTTGTGGAGGTTTGTTTGCTGACTAGGTCGCATTTGGCACTTTTGCACCTAGCTGGGCATAGGAGACATTTGAGGATTGTGAGATAAGCATGTTAGCTGGTAGTTTCTGCAAAAAAAAAAAATCATCAGTTAGATCGTTAACATAGTGATGATATTTAAATTAAAATGTTTAGTGTTAACGATCTATGAAAGTGAATGAGACAGCCCTTTCAAGGCTATTGTTTCAGGCTGTCTGCAAACTTAGGAGGACAGAACTCAGGAAGTGTACACTGGTCAATGTTTTCGAATTGTTTTCTTTATAACACCAAAGGCTAGATTTTTAAATGAAAGCTTAGATTCTGCAGCACAAATCTCTCTAGCCAGGGGAGGATTTCAGAGAAAATTCTGCACCATGATTTTACAGAAGGCAGGGAGCTCTGCATTTGATTGAACAAAGTGAAACTAATTTACAGCCCCCTTCACAGCTAACAGAGCTTGGTAAGAGGATGGGGAAACATAATTGGAAACGACATAAACCACGATGGGCTTTGGAGGGGTTAAGAGAAAGAAATAAAGAGCTGATCAGGAGACAGGAAGACGTCTTGAGTTCACGATACGTCTGCACAGCAAAAGCTGTGCACAGGTTAGCCTACCTGAGCTAGTGTGAGTCCAGCTAGTGCAGGTAACAGTAGCAGTGAAGATAGCACAGTGCAGGCTTCAGAGCGGGCTGGTGAGCCAAGTTCGGACCCAAAAGCTGTACTGTTCTTGAACTGCCCGTGCTGCACTTCCTTTGCTGCTGTGGTTATCCACACTGTCCACAGTTTTGCTGCACAGGCATAGCCCTAGGGAGTCAGAGTAAAAGGGGGAAGGAAAGATGCCAACCACATGGAGAATGGAAAAGCTGGAGAGGAGCAGCCTAGCACCAGCCATGTGTGAGGGAGGAGAAACAGCCTGTCAGGAAAGCAGCACAGGTAAGGGGTGAACCATCTAACCGAGTTGGGGAAGGAACCAGAAACAGCAGCAAACGGGGGCTGGGTAGAGGAGGAATGATGCTGAGTTATTGTATGTTCTTATACAGTATCTTTGGTCACATTTTATGTTAAGGGTATATTTATAAAGGGTTGGAACTGATTCATAGATGTTATAAGCATGTTACAGACATGAGCAATCAGTGTTCTAGGCTAGATGGTTATACAATCTATAACACTTTTAACCATTTATTAAACCATCTGTTAATTATTTAACCCTTTATAGACTGTGTAAAATATACCCTTCGTATAAAGTGACTGTTTGGGGTTTTTTTGCAACAGTGATGCTGGGTTGTTGCATGTCTTCAGACAGTAGCGGTCCTGGGTTACTGCACAGTGTTCGCGCATGTGTTTGCTAAAAACGCATCAAATGAAACGACGCAGTATTTAATGCAAGTAAAATGTATCTTTCATTGCAGACTAACTAAATGGTTGTGCCAGTAATTGTTCCAGTTCTCCCTCTAACTGAACCACTTTCCCAAAGCCTCTGGCTAAAACTGCAGCTGTGCTCGTAAGTGCTTTGCAGATGTCCAAGCTGCTTTGAGGCTTCACTAAACAAAACCAGTTCCCAAATCAGTATATCTTTTTCTGGTGTAAGGAAAAACTCAAAGAAGCCTGGCTGGGCTGGGGTAGTGACTGTTCTGTGAAGTTCCCCCACCAAGGCTTCCCAATGGCTGACCTTGAAAGACAAATGCCATTCCCCTCTTTCCTGCCTGTGGCACTTCTCAGCACTGCAACGATAACTGGGCAACATTTTAGTCCAGAAGTAACACTGGGATCAGTCAAATCCCAGTTTTAGCTGTAAGTGAAAGTAAAATTTCCAAAATACAGAGGGATGGAGCGTTGGAGGTGAGATTTTCACTGCGGTCTCCTGCCACCACGTCATACCTCCAAGTCATGTGGACCCTCCACATGGACTCCAATCCCCCGTCTTCCGTCCTGGAAATGTCCCAGGTAGATCACCTCTTCCCTTCCCATTTCCTACCTACAATCCACCACTACACAGACATCTGATGGATTTTAGTGGGGCAGGCTGATTGGCCTGCAGAGCTCTCCTCTCATGTAGCAATAGGGTGTTTTATACCCATTCCCACCCCACGGTGCACCCCTCTCCCCACTGGGAAAGTGAGACTGGTGAAAAGAAAAAGTACTACAGGATTTGGATTTCCTTTGGAGATTCATTAAATAGGTGGGGATTTTTCACATTCTCTCTACACAATGGGTGTTCAGGATTATTGCACATTGAGGAAGAATGGGACTAGTGCATTCACTAAGTCAGAACAGCTGCACATTCCATAGTCCTTCGCTACAGAGAAGAGTACTAGGAACTCCGGAGCCTGTGAGAACACACAGACTACCTGACACACTATACATTTACCTCCTGACCATATAGGACATGAAATCCCCAAAAGATCGCTCAAAAAGCCTCTAAAATGTTCCTGCAAAATATATGGTCTTGTGCAATATCCCTGTATTTTTATGCACAATTATCCAAGTTGCATGCATAAAAACAGGTATCTCCTGATGTACATGCTTCTTGCAGACACTTGGAAAACACAGGCCATATTTTCATGATTTTTTCTTTCAGTGACAGAGGTGTGTCTTCACCTTCTAGGACAAAGCAGTAGTTAAAAAAAGCAGCATCTATAATAGCAGTGTATCCACAAGCATTTTCTTCTGAGTGTAGGTGTTTTTCTAGTTACCTTTCCTTAAAAGATTTAGTATATAGAATAGTGTTTGTTCATTTCACTTATTTTGAGGTGACATTTCTAGTACACTCATGCTGCCTACGTTTCTGCTTAGCTGCTTCAGATCTCTGCACTATCCACATTTCATTTTCACTCTGTACTAACTCACATTAACCTCCTTCTGCGCTTTCTTCAGAAGAGCATTGTGCCAATGCGACCCCAGTGCACTGTTGTGGTATTCAGAGGAAACTTTTTTTGTCCCTCCTTAATATCACCAATTTTATTTTGTTGTGCCAATGGAAAGCCAAACCGCCCATCACACGCAAGGAGCCACTAGCTGAATGCATAATAATTTGCTATCCATTTGCAAGGGTGTATTGCTAATAATACTTGTACCGCTGCTTCAGGCCTATGAAAGTTGTCTGCAATTAGCTGAGGCACGTGCTCGCTTTGAGGAGTTTTGCATTCCTATCTGTGTGTTGCCAGCTACTATTAGCAACAATGTGCCAGGCACCGACCTTAGCATTGGTGCTGACACTGCCCTGAATGCTATTGTGGAGGTAAGACTGCATATCCTTTGAAAATTAAACTGTACAATGTCTGTCTTTGTTGTGATACAAGCAAGACCTTGAAACATTTAGTTTTCTAAAATATTCTAGTTTAAAATATTAAGCTCCTGTGATCAGAAGGTAATCAATATTTTCCAGATTGATTGAAGATTAATCTAATTAAAATTAAATCAATTATGTTGGCTATTATTTAGATTGTGTTTTGGTGTTTTAGGTAGTGGCATTTGGGTAACTATTTCAATGCATTTTTAGAACCTTTGTATGTTTGCAATAAGAATAAATCAAATTATTTTGTTGTTTAAAATAACTTGCTTAGGACTACTTTGCTGTACTTAAATGAAAGAATAAAAACCCATGCACCTTAAAAAAAAGTGAATGACCCAAGGAATGGATCAATGATGGAATAAGATCCCAGTTCAGCAAACCACATAAGCCCAGGCTTAAAGCATGAAGCACTTCACTGGGACTGGTCGTATGCTAAATGTTAAGCACATGCTTAAGTGCTGTGCTGAATTGAGGCCTAATGACTGCAAGACTTACTTTCTCATTATACAGAACTTTAAATTTTACAAGTTGGATACATCAAAGCTTGGCTTACAGTGATGTCACTTCCTTTTGTAGTCAAACAGCATTGAGATACCACTGCTGATTGCTATTGTGCATGTTTCCATTTAAATTGCCAACAATTTGATTTCAAATGGGCTGTATGACCAAAATAATGCACTTTGCACATTATGGGCCTGCTCCAGCTCCCCTTGAAGTCAGTGGTTCACAGGGATGACTTTGGGTCCTTAGTTGCCTGTAATCCTTGTTCTTATTAGATAAAACACATGTGTGCTCTGCCATTAGACAATGTGCAGAATCCTTTTATTCTCCAATTCTGGCTCCTCAGCATCACTTTAAAAATAGAACATTTTTAGTGTGTCATTTGGTGTCTGAAGATTTTGTCACAAATTTCAATTAGACCAGGATTTGTCCCTTAGTTCTTGCTTACCATGGCATTTGTTGTATTGGCACCAGCGGTGGCAGCACTAACAGAATCTAAATGCATACAGCAGGTAACATGGCTGATATCAGTGGGGTCAAAGTCTTCACTAGTGATTCACCTGGCAAAGACTGAAAACGTGAGAAGTACCAACAATAAAAGTTATAAATGGTAGATGGCCACAGACAAGGTAGAAAATACCGACAGTTGTTGCTTCTATCCCACTGCCTTTTATTGTAGGCCGCACAGCTTTCAGTAATGCTTCATCCGTGTTATTGCTCTCAGTAAAAACTAAATGAGGAATTTTGCGCAGGCTTGCAAAAGTTATTTACTTGTTCCCATAATATAAGAACTAGGGGCCACCAAATGAAATTAATGGGCAGCAGGTTTAAACAAATAAAAGGAAGTTCTTCTTCACACAGCACACAGTCAACTTGGGGAACTCCTTGCCTGAGGAGGTTGTGAAGGCTAGGACTATAACAGCATTTAAAAGAGAACTGGATAAATTCATGGAGGTTAAGTCCATTAATGGCTATTAACCAGGATGGGTAAGGAATGGTGTCCCTAGCCTCTGTTTGTCAGAGGGTGGAGATGGATAGCAGGAGAGAGATCACTTGATCATTACCTGTTAGGTTCACTCCCTCTGGGGCACGTAGCATTGGCCACTGTTGGAAGACAGGATACTAGGCTGGATGGACCTTTGGTCTGACCCAGTACGTCCATTCTTATGCTCACATGTAATCCTCTTGAGTTCCGTGGGTTTGCACCATTGTCTTGGAGCCAGTGTCTTTGGTTGAGATTGACAGTAGCGTACTGTTGCTCTTTGCGTCTTCTTTGAATACCAGAATTCTTAGGAGAGGCAGTGTGCTTCACGCTGTGGTAAAAGATTATCAGAATTTGGTCCCTGAGTTATAACTCTGTTCTAACTCTGCTTCAGACACTGACATTGTATTTGCCTTTGGGCAAGTCACTTACCCTGTCTGATATGTCCCCCTCAGCAATAAACGAGGAATAGTAATATTCTCGTAAAACACTTTGCCAGAGTCTCAGCTGACAATTTATGCCAGCTGAGGATCTGCCTCTCTGAAAATATCATATAAGCATTATTAACTAGTATACTACGATAGAAGTGCTTCTTCCCTAAATAATGTCCTATATACCAAGGGAGAACTCAGTCCTGAAAATACTTATGCTTATCAGTAACTACTTTTACTCACAAGTACAGTTATTAATGTGTGTAAGTGCTTGCAAACTCAGGACTTTTATATGTTGGAAGAAGTCCTGTAATAGGAAAGTAGGAGGAATAAAACCTTTCCCCAGCTTCCCAGATGCATGTGCAATCATGCAGTTAAAAGAGCAGCTTAAGCAAACAGACATTGTTATTCTTTACTTCACATTCTTCAAAAGCTTCATGCGGGAATTTTAACTCCTTAGTGCTGATGGTTCATCACAGCCAGCAGAAATTGTTCTGTGAAACACTGACTCTGGTGTGAAAGGATTAAAAATAGGGTTGTTGAATAGTCGCAGTTAACTCATGCAATTAACTCAAAAAAAATAACCGGGATTTAAAGCATTTATCACGATTAATCGCAGTTTTAATCGTACTGTTAAACAATAGAATACCAATTGAAATTTATTAAACATTTTGGATGTTTTTCTACATTTTCATATATATTATATTCTGTGTTGTAATTAAAATCAAAGTATATATTATTTTTACTACAAATATTTGCATTGTAAAAATGATAAAAGAAATAGTATTTTTCAATTCACCTCATACAAGTACTGTAGTACAATCTCTTTGTCATAAAAGTGCAACTTACAAATGTAGACTTTTTTTGTTACATGACTGCACTCAAAACAACGTAAAACTTCAGAGCCTACAAGTCCACTCAGTCCTACTTCTTGTTCAGCCAATCGCTCAGACAAACCAGTTTGTTTACATTTGCAGGAGATAATGCTGCCCACTTCTTGTTTACAATCTCACCTGAAAGTGAGAACAGGCATTTTCATGGCACTCATGTAGCTGGCATTGCAAGGTTTTTACGTGCCAGATATGCTAAACATTTGAATGCCTCTTCATGCTTTGGCCACCATTCCAGAGGACATGCTTCCATGCTGATGACGCTCATTAAAAAAATAATGCATTATTAAAATTTGTTACTGAACTCCTTGCAGAACTCCTCGAGCAGAACCCGTCATCAGCATGGACACATATCCCCTGGGATGGTGGGACATATGAATCTTTAGCGCATCTGGCATGTAAATATCTTGCAACGCCAGCTACAACAGTGCCATGAGAATGCCTATTCTCACTTTCAGGTGACATTGTAAATAGGATGTGGGTAGCATTATCTCCTACAAATGTAAACAAACTTGTTTGTCTGAGCAATTGGCTGAACAAGACATAGAGCTGAGTGGACTTGCAATTTTACATTGTTTTATTTTTTAATGCAGTTTTTTTGTACATAATTCTACATTTGTATGTTCAACTTTCATGATAAAGAGATTGCAGTACACTACTTGTATTAGGTGAATTGAAAAATACTATTTCTTTTGTTTTTACAGTGCAAATATTTGTAATAAAAATAAATATAAAGTGAGCACTGTACACTTTATGTCCTGTATTGTAATTGAAATCAATATATTTGAAAATGTAGAAAACATCCAAACATATTTAAATAAATGGTATTCTATTACTATTTAACTGCAATTAACTGCAATTAATTTTTTTAATTGCTTGACAGCCCTAATTAAAAACTGACCGATCCAGCCAGTTAATGGGACAAGATAACTTAGTATAAGTACAAGAGACTTAGCGGATGGAAATCCAGACATCAGCACAGTAAAAACATTCAAAATGCTTTGCTACAAGATTTGACCTATTTTTCCATGTTTAGTGCCTCATACTGCAGTTTGCTGTAAAGTTCAGATTAATTATTTTTAGTATTTAGACAGGTAGATACTAGATAACATAGCACCTAAATACTTCTCAGGATGGTATTCTACAACACTCGATAGATCCAAAGTCTATCCCTGCTAGAACCTTGGGAAACTTAATAATTATTTGTGGGGAAAAAAACTATTTGTGGATTGTAAAGCCAGAAAGGACCATCATGACCATCTAATAAGACCTCCTGCATAACACAAGCCATAGAACCTCACCCTTTTGTTTCTTTGTCAAGCTTCTGATTGAATAGTAAGAGTCCCTGTGTTGCAACCACCATCCGACTGGACGAGCCTCCCTTTAGAGTCTGGCAATGGTATTTTGCAGGTGGGCAGTCACCGTTCAGTGACAGATCCAGGATGAAGCAGTTTATCATGCCCTAGTTATCTCAAGAGTGAAAGAATGGGAAATGAGCCCAGAGCATGATCACCAGATCATAGAATCATAGAATATCAGGGTTGGAAGGGACCTCAGGAGGTCATCTAGTCCAACCCCCTGCTCAAAGCAGATCAATCCCCAACTAAATCATCCCAGCCAGGGCTTTGTCAAGCCAGGCCTTAAAAACCTCTAAGGAAGGAGATTCCACCACCTCCCTAGATAACCCATTCCAGTGCTTCACCACCCTCCTAGTGAAAATGTTTTTCCTAATATCCAACCTAAATCTCCCCCACTGCAACTTGAGACCATTACTCCTTGTTCTGTCATCTGGTACCCTATGATAAAAATAAAATAACCAGTGTTTATAAAAATAAGGCCATGATTATCAAACCCAATTAGTGATTTGTGGTCCCTGCAGTATTAGATGTTCAATTTGAGATGCCGAGAGGGGAGGTGGGGGGCAGGGCAGATTTTCAGAAAATGTTCAGCTCCCACCTTCTGAATACCCCTTTTGAGATATCTCAAGTTTGGCGGCCAAGTCATTTTTGGACAGCCTGGCCTATTGTTTACTTCCCCAGCGCCTAAAAGCCAGGATTTCCTTAGTGATGTCATAATGTATACACTTACTCCCTATGAACTCCCAAGCATTGTGTCCAGGGAGTTAGAACTGGTGTGATCATAAGCCTGCCATTGGTGAAAGCAGCAAGGGTTGCTACAAGTATGCTGTTGTTTATTGTACATTGAGAGCTTACACTGAGCTGTACACAGTGAGGAAAGACTGGAGACCACAGTAAGGGCACAGTATGGGAACCAAGATAGATAGAAAGGGGTTGCCAGTGTAACAAACTGATGAAGTGCATGATCTGAACTAATATGTGCTATATTTTGTTCTGGAGCTGCTGCTTGTTTTTTTAAAAGAATATGGGATAGCATGTTTAGATCTATCTGTTAGATCATTTGTGGATATATATATGTTATAGCTCTGGTAGTTGAACTAAGGTTACATAAATATATAATATCGTTATTCGTGCGCTAAATGCTGTAATTTATGATAATGTTAAATGCTTATGACTTTTTAATTTTTTAGGCTTTCCCATTTACCAGTTTATACTTTATTTGTTTTGTGCTCTGGTAAGTAGGTATTTAATGCAAATATCAGGCTCAGAACCTATCTTTAGATATCAAAAAATAAATGATACTAAGGCTGTATTTGGAAAAATTAATCCACAAGCAGAATGGAAGAACATCAGATGTAGAACTGCATCCATAATTACTCACCAGAGGTCTGAGGGCTGTTTTTATGTTTCCTTCTAAATAAGTTGTTAATAAAGGGCAAGAACTTCATGCTCTTGAATTTGCCAGATCCTTGTGCTCATCTGCTTCCTCTTAATTCAGCTGGGCCCACAAACCACATTTGCAAAATTCTGTTTGCACTGAAGGAAAGGTTTTTTGAGTTTAGGGCAATTATTTTTCAAATACTCTTCGACTTGATCTGCTGCTATTTTGGGCTTTTCTCTTTAGTCCTCTGATCAGAGCTGTCAGCTTTTTGAAATTTATTTTTGTGGAGGCTTGTTTAAGCTACTCACAGGCAGCTCTGATAGAATTTGCTGTAAATCATCATCCCCTATGCTTCATGTAAGCCAGCAGATTTCCTCATAGTGAGCAGCTTTTCTTATCTACGAATGGGTAAGATGTGATTTGAGGTCAGTCTCCCATAATCAGCATGTGTTTATGGACATGAAGTAGGAGAAATTGGCTCTGTTGCTGCCAAGTCATGGAAATTTGCATGACTAGCCCTCTGGATAAGCAAATTGTGGATCAGTAGAAACCTAGGACTTCAGCCTCGTAAATTCAAATTGTAAAGAAGGACGTGTACTTAAAACCCCTCAGTATCACAGGTGATTTCTTCAGTCATGTGCACAGTAAAAGTAGAGACTGGCTAAATTTGGATATACGCCCAGATCAGAAAGCAAACTCCATTTTTATATCTCTATAAAAGTCCAATATAACTACTCCAAAGCTTTAAGAATAAGAATGTGCCATGAGATTAATTTATCCTTTAACATTTTCAGAAAGCAGCCAGATGGAAGGATAACACAAGCAAACATGACATTACCAAAACACCTGATTTTGAATATAGGGTCCAAGATGTGACCTGGAAGAAATATTTTCTTCCAGAATTAACAATTGACATGAGAGTGTGTATGTGCATATAATATGTATTACTATTAATATATAGAGAGTAATACAGTTCAGTAATTGTGATAAAGAATCACATAACATATGGTAAATATCACAGTTGAGAGCCTGTTCATGTTTGCGTAAGTCACTAATGTTCTGTGCTTTGGTTAGACATGCGATCGCATCAAACAGTCAGCCAGTGGGACCAAGCGTCGTGTGTTCATCATTGAGACAATGGGTGGCTACTGTGGTTACCTGGCCAATATGGGGGGCCTTGCTGCAGGGGCGGATGCTGCTTATATCTTTGAAGAGAAGTTTGATATTCGAGAACTCCAGGTATGCAGCTCAATCTTACTGAAATAACGTCTATCTCGTTTTTATATAGACTTTCAAAGTGTTGTATGTGTATATAGCGTTTAATATGTACATTGTGTTGGTGTAGTTGGTTGGATACTGTTCCAAAAGAGTATCTTAGCCTGCAGCAATAAGTGGCTACTTTTAAATGCGTACGTGACACCTTCACCCCAGAGAATTGGAATATTATGTCAGTGTTAATATATTTTGTAGTAGAACTTGTAGCCAGACACTCCTCATTCATGGCATCAAGCACTGACTGCTGATGGCCAAAAACTGAAACATCAAGTCACCACAGCACCATTAGGTGTAACAATTACATATTTATTCTTTTACAATCTGATTATTAGTACATAGTAATTGGATGGAACTGGAGCAAAATGAAAAGGCAAATAAAAAAAGGATAAAAGGAAATACTTTTTCACATAATGTGTACTTAAACTGTGGAACTCCTGGCCACGGGGAGTTGTTGACGCCAAGAATTTAATAAGATTTAAAAAAAAATTGGGTATCAAGACTATCCAGCATTGTTAGTATTAATGATGACAGATTTTGGAAGGGATATAAGCCTTCATGCTCCAGTTCCAATCTCTTAACTATCAGAGACCAGGATGAGCCCCAGTGGGAGGGGCAGAGTATCCCACATCTGCCTATTGCTGAGTTCTTACGCATTCTTCTGATGCATCTGGTGCTGGCCTTTGTTACAGGTGGGACACTAGATGGGATGGATCTGGGGCCTGATCCAGTCTGGCAATTCCTGTGTTGCTGTGTAAATAAAGTTCAGTAGGTGCTGTATCAGTGACATGCAAGTGAACTAAACAGCCTGTTGAAATAACACTGTTGTCTAGAGACATGAAGAAGCTAAAAGTTGTTGGTGGGTGTGGGGAAAAGAGGTTAATTTTAAACCAGGACCAGTAACTTTTAACTCACCCATTAGAATTTGTCCTGGAAGCCAAAGAAATTATTGGTCAGTTGGATTTTCACATTACAGAAGGGATTTCTTAAGTATTGCTGTGAACCTGGAATCCTTTATAGAAATTCTCTTGGTGGAGGAGGCAATGATCATCACATTTGTTTTAGGATGCTTTGTGTGACTCTGTTTCTAGGCTAATGTGGAGCATTTGACCGAAAAGATGAAAACCAGCATCCAGCGTGGTCTAGTGCTGAGGTGAGCAAAGGTCATTTAATTAAACTGCACCATCAAAATGAGTAACGTTTTGCAACTCTCACTGCTATTTAAAACCCATGAACAGGCTCTATTTAGTTAGTTATAGAAGAAGGGATTCTCAGTGGAAGAAAAAGCAGCTCTTAGAAGCAGATATAAAATCTGTTAAAATCAGAGGTCCCACATCCATTCCCATTTTAACTCTTCACATCCTGTTAATGATTTGGGTTCTTCCAAGTGCTGCACAAAGTGCTATAAGGAGGCTGCACAAAAGTCTCATCATTTATTTTACTAAGGGTGAAATTCCCCTCTGTGCACAGGGCCAGCACAAGACCTATGCAGCTCTGAAGTGCTATTTAGCCCTCAGAATACATATAAAGTGGAACACAGGTCCCATGATGGGTGAATTCCATCCTCGTTCCTTAGACTACATGTTGTATTGGAGACCATAGCAAGCTAAGCCACGCAACTGAATAAAAGTTTCCTGTGTCAATTACAAGTTGACTAGCATTCGCCCTGCTTTAATCTTAGTGCCCTGTGACAATGTTTTTGAACCGTTTGTTTGCCCCTTAGGGAGGATTCTGGTCTGTCTTTTGCAAAAGTGGCCAACGGGATGTTAGCAGCAGCTCTGTCTGCCTTGTGCTGCCGACAAGCTGGATACTTTAATTTTTTTATGATGCTGCGGCTTGATTTATAGAAAGGTTTCAACATATCTTTACTGGTCCAGACATCATCTCCCTCTGTACCCTCCTATGTGACACCAAAACTTAGTCTCCATTCATTTTATCAATCCATTTTTCAAAACCCTCAACCTCCTCAATCTCAGGCAGAGGCCATGCTCTGTAAGTAGAAGTTCAAGAAGGTTCAGTTACTGTCTTGCAGGTTAACCCTTTGGAACTCTTCCACAAGTGAACACAACCGATCATAGTTCTAAAGTTGCAAGGAAAGCCTGTCTCATGAGACATGTAGTTATCAAGTACTGGACATTTTCCAACAAAAGGGTTCTAGAGTTTCTCAGGCAATTGCTGATCAGCATGGCAGATGATGGGAACAAGTGAGAATTTATAAAATCTACTAATCTGAAATCCAGAGTGTCCATCATTTCTTCTGTAACTATTATTGGTTAAGGTCTGATACTGGAGCAAATGCCCTCTTTAGCCCAGCAGTTTGGCCTTATCTTGCCTAGGAAAAACAGGGTGTTTTAAAACATGTTCACTAATATCACATGTCAAAATCCTAGTGTAGATAAGACTAACAAGCGTTAACATTCAAAATTGCCTTGTCTACACAAGGGATCTCACGTTACTTAACGTGTTTAAAAATCACATCTTTCTTCCTAGTGTGCCCAGCCTTTGTCAGTCTGTGACCTCCACCTCTTTCATGGGCATCGCTTCTCAGCCTCTGTGGTGATAATCAGTTATAAGAGGAAATCACCAAATGCATTCACCTACCCCCTTCACTTAGTTCAGATATGCTCAGACGTTAAAAAGAACAGGTGAAGGGGTGGGGACCTCAAGTTTGCATAGCCTAGGGCATCGGCTGTGTTGGAGAACAGGTTACAGTTCAGAAGCTGCTCAGATCCCTGTAGTAATGCAGGAAGCTCAGACATTCAAAGTATTGGTTTGTGGCAGAGCAAAGACACAACCGTGTGTAAAACAAACCTGTGGGAGAGTTGGAGAGGGAGGAGGAACGTGAAAATACACACGACTTGCCACTCATTGAGGGCAAGAGGATAACAGAGTGTCAGGGGTGCGACATGTCCCCTCCATCAGTGACTGTGCCTCTGTAAAGAGGTCTGGTAGTTAATAATGTGGTTTTTAACTGGCCTGACAGTGTTGTTGTGGGGTTATTTTTGTCTTGTTATAGGAATGAGAACAGCAATGAGAATTACACAACTGACTTTATCTACCAGCTATATTCTGAGGAAGGAAAAGGCGTTTTCGATTGCAGGAAGAACGTATTGGGCCACATGCAGCAGGTAAATAAAGTTACGAACTTCCCTCTGTCTACAGCAGCAGGATTAATCTAGTGTGTGTGAACTGCCGTCACCATTCCAGGATTACACACAAGTTGTCCTTCTTGCATCCACTCTTTCCCCTTTAGACCAGCGGTGAGCAGTCTGCAGCCCATGCGCTGCATGTGGCCCATCAGGGTAAGCTGCTGGCAGATCGCAAGGCTGTTTGTTTCCGTTTGCATGGCCGCCTGCAGCTCCCAGTGGCCGTGGTTCACCGTTCCTGGCCAATTGGAGCCGCATGTTGCCCACCACTGCTTTAGACAAAATGAATGGTACTGAGGGTTTCCTCCATTGTCACTACCAACTCCCAACCCATTTTGGGCGGTTGGAAGGGGGGTAATTTAGTTTTGCAGAAGGAAATTGCAGCAGATTCCCTCTTTTATTGTCACCTTTTTTGTTCCCCCCCCATCCCTATTTTAAAAACAGGTGCTGCTGTTTTCTAGTAGCCCACTCATGGCCTCTTACAAGACCTCCCTGCAGCTGCCAGTTCAGGAGCATCTCACCCCGGAAGAGAAATTTGGTTCCTAGAGAACATTTGTGCTCACTGTTCACTTTTTCCTTTTGGAGGAAAGGGGAAATAGTGAAGATTAATAGGGTGGCTATGATTGGCTCTGCCCTATACAGCACTCCTAGCTAGTGCATCCCATGCACCCAGATAGGGCACCAGTCAGCCAACAGCAGTATGAGAGTGCATAATGGCACAAGGATAAGCGACTAGGGAATTTACAGTGGGAAGCAGGGCAGGTCTAGGGGAAAGGGTGTTTAATGAGAGACCTTGGCTCCCTCTCTAGCAGTGACTGAATATCTACTGGTTCACATGAACCATCAAGTTTTAATTCCAGCTTTAAAGCTTCGTATTTTGTTTGAAGTCCTAACCCAGTGCCAAAATTATACAACAGCTTCCCTGCCTTGTATCTAAGTACGTTATATATCTGATATGCTAACACTGTTCCCACTTGCCTTTAGTGTATTTAGAACTAAATGCTAAGAATTTCAGTAAATGCACCCAAAACAGGTTATACATAGAAATAACAGTAGAATCTGCTTTCACATGAGGAGCATACAGTTAGAGCCAGTTAAGAGCCCTGTTTTGACAGCTGGAATAAAGGCAAATATCTGTACCTTTTGTATTTTGTCAAGTTCTATGTTCCCATAGACCAGGGATCAGCAACCTTTGGCATGTGGCCCGTCAGGGCAATCTGCTGGCCGGCCGGGATGGTTTGTTTACCTGCAGCGTCCGCAGGTTCAGCCAATCACAGCTCCCACTGGCTGCAATTCGCCATTCCAGGCCAATGGGGGCTGCAGAAAGCGGCACAGGCCAAGGGATGTGCTGGCCGACGCTTCTTGCAGCCCCCATTGGCCTGGAACGGCAAACCGTGGCCAGTGGGAGCCGCGATCGGCCGAACCTGCGGATGCAGCAGGTAAACAAACCGTCCCAGCCCACCAGTGGATTTCCCTGACAGGCCGTGGGCCAAAGGCTGCCGATCCCTGCCATAGACGATCTAAAGCCCCTAGTGTCTGCTTGGTAACAGCGTTATAAATGCACCCACGTGGTAGCGGCTGGATGATACAGGCTAGAGGTCTCTTGATTACAGCCTCCGCCCTGTGATGCAACAGTGCCAGCGCCCCTGAAGCAGTGGCCTGACCTGGCCTGTTTGCTCACTCCCTCGCCCGTTCTTTATTCTGCCCTTTATTTGCTTCTCTCCTTGTGTGTATATATTGCTTTTCCAGCTCTCTCTCTACTGGTGGAAGTTGTATTGTGCCATGTTACTCCAATAGTGAACATCCTTCAGGCAGTGCTCTACAGCAGCACCTCACAACAGTGAGGTAGAAAGTACATGCACATAAGTACGCTGCTGAAGGGGAGAAGTGGGGGGTTAACTAAGTCCCATTGACTTTAATGGGAATTAAGCATGTCTTTATGCACGGATTGTGGAATTGGGGCCAGTATCTCAAACTGTCCAGGCAAAGTCCCCTCAAGACTCCCACGTTGGGAATTCAGGGGCTAAGGTAAAGCACTGGTGTGTGTTTAAAAAAATGAGGGGAAGGGAGGAAGGAAAGAGGCACAGTAGCCATAGAACAGAGATGATTGGTGGAATGGAAAAACAAGAATAATGCTTCTGGTTGGTGCAAAATTGCAACTAATCTCTAATTACATTTTAAACTTTGACAGGGTGGAGCACCTTCCCCATTTGACAGGAACTTTGGGACAAAAATCTCTGCAAAAGCTGTACAGTGGATCTCAAAGAAACTGAGAGAAACATACCGAAGAGGTGCAGAAATATTTATGGCTATTTACCATCTTTCTCTTCCTTTTGTGTTAACTCCAGAAAAGCCAGCCTCTCTAGCCCATCAACACGTTTGTGGAGTCTTTAAATACAGTAATGGAATAATGTAGTTCTTCCGGTCTTACCAACTTAGCCAGGCTTTGTCATCAAATATTGTTAATGTTTCTAGGTAGCAGTGACAAGAAAATGGTCCTGAAGAGAGTTTGATACCTTAAGCAAGGGTTGGCCTGTATTTGTCTTTCTATAATTTGCTACCCTAACTAGTTTTTTTTATGCATATAGAAATTGATAGTTTTATAGTTACACATATTCTTCCTTTGTTTTATTTCTTGGTGGCTGCATGGGACACAGATGAAGGTAATATGACTTCTTTAGGATTTATTTCATCAGCTTCATGAAGTAATATTGACTATAATAAATCTAATTGGAAATTAAGGCTGCATCACTTATTTGATTATTAGTTAAGTACATTGCATCTTTACTGCTTAATCATTAAAACTAATAAACCACACCACGTGGAGGTTTCCCTAACACTGTTAAACTAATGCAGATGCTGCTATCATTTATTTTAAGACTTCAATAACTCAACAAAATTAAGACTCTTACCAGAACCTCACTCCTACACCCATTTGTTTATTACAAGAAAAGGGATAATTCTCCCCCAAAGAAAATAACAGTGCATTTTTATTGTTTATAGGAAAAGTGTTTGCCAACACCGAGGACTCCGTTTGCTTGCTAGGTATGCGCAGACGCAATCTTCTTTTCCAACCTGTGGTTGAGCTTAAGGATCAAGCAGATTTTGTGTAAGTGAAGGCGGCTCTGTGGGACCAGATGAGTACAACTTCCAATCCTCCTTTTTCATCCCTCCTGCCCTGCTCCATGTCAGGCACTAACTTCACCAGATAGCCCCAACCTACCTTTCAACATTGCCTCCTGCTGGTGCTAGGTCTATGATCACCCCTCATCTACTTTTCCCACAAGCGACTGCATGCTTTCTCCAGGCTGCCCCTTTTGCTTGAGAAGAGCTCCCCGTGAGAATTCAAAGCTACTTAAATCCCTCCTCACAACCTGTTTTTGCTTCAATGTCTGCAAATCACTGTCTGGTATTGTTTAGGGTGGCAACCCCTTGTGACTAGTGCAACCAGTGTTACAACTAATTTATGCATACTCAGCCACCTGTTGGATTTTGTTTAATTGTTAGCCTGAGTTCTCTGGGACAGGGATTATCTTCGCACAGGGCCTAGTGTAATGAGGTCCTTATGTCTTGCTGCAATAGAAATAATAAGTTGCTTAGAGCTTGCTGAGATAGGAGGGTTAGGTAGCAAAATAGCAAGATGGGGAGGAGATGGAATTCATGCATGTTCTAAGGCTAGCTGGAGATGTACATGGAGGTGAAGATAATCACTTACTATCTGCCACAACCTCTCTCCAAAAAATGGTTAAACTAAAAAGCAAATGCATCCAACTAGTAAATTTTCTACGTTCCCGTCAATGAGCATAGATGGCAGCATTACACACACAAAAATGAACCTAAGAATCATTGAATGCAGCAGAGTTGGTCATTAATATATGCTGATAAGAACTGCCCTTATAAAACTGCTTAGAATTTGAATGAAGCCAGTTTTAATAGTGAATTTGGTTCTTAAGGATAACATTAATGGGATCATTTACACAGACTAGCTTTGACTTTTTTTTTCCCCTCCCCATCTTCTGCACAGGCACAGAATTCCTAAGGAACAGTGGTGGCTGAAACTTCGACCTCTGATGAAAATTCTGGCCAAATACAAGACTAGCTATGATGTTTCCGATTCAGGTCAACTAGAGCATGTAGCTAGGCACAGCCCAAAAGAAGCAGAAACTGTAGCCATCTAAGAAGAGACGATTGTTTTAGATAAAGTTGTAATAGACCTACGTTGTGCGTAACAATGCTTTAGAATACTGATTACAGCTTTGTAACATTTAAATTATTGTACCAGCACTTTATGTGAATTCAGAAATACAAACGTCACACAGGTTCCTTGCCCAGTATTATCCTAGGTTTAAAGCAAACCCTGGCATCTAACTTACAAAATACCAATTACCAGCCTGATCCTTAAGTTTAACACAATTCTATGCACTCAGTGTGATAAGTCATTCATCTAGCGCACTTTATCTCAGAGATAGAGTCTATATTCAGAATATATGTAGAAGGCTAGTTTTGTGTCAAGTTACAGAGTGAATTTATGTATCCAAAGTGGAATAAAAGTATTGTTGCAAACCACCTGTGTGACTTCAAGTTGTCTAAAAACTAACAAATTACAACTGACAGGAGAACACCACTGTAAAAAGTAGGAGCAACTTTTATTTGCATTCTAAAAGGAGGCAAATAACTGCTTTCTCCACTTGTAAAACAGGGGGAGGGATTAAGAGCAGGGCATCTGCAGATTTTTCTGTACCACATCTGCACAATGAAGCTGCATTAATTTGAACTACCCCACACACCTCCCCCAAGAGAGGAAGTAACACTAAAACACTATTAAAGGCAATACTAAAGCTGTTAACCCTGTGAAGATGGCTGTTAACCTAAAGGACACACAGAGGAGGTTATGTCTACATGGCAGATGGGAGATGCAATTCCCAGCTCCTGCTAGCTTGGCTCCAGCTAGTGTGCTAAAAATAGCAGTGTGGCCATTGTGAAATGGCTGGTGGCTCTACCTACCCACCCAAGTAGGATTCTGCCTGACTCTGGGTATGTACTCAGGCAGCTAGCCTGAACCACCATGGCCACACTGCCTTTATTAGGTGCTAGAGCCAACCTAGTGCATGTAAGTTTAACTGAGCTGGGAATTACACCTTTCAAGCTGCTGCATAGATACACCCTTAGGGTAAGACGATACTGCAGCAGGAAGCATGTCTCCCAGCATGGAGAGAGACAGACTCACATTAACTTCACAAGATCTAGCACACTAAAAATAGTGTGGATGTAGCTGTTCTGGCAGAGGCTCAGGCTAGCCACCTGAGTCCAAAACTGGCTGGCTAGGCTGAGCTGCAATGTCCGCGCTCTTATGTTTAGCATGCTAGCTCAAGTGAAACACGCTGAGAGGCTCACTCCAAGCTGCAGTGTAGACATACCCAGAGAGGTCGTGCTAACTAACCTCAGCTTCTCTCAGACAACAGGAAAACCCTCAATCACACCCAGGACCAAGGACTGTTTTCTGTCATCAGCTGAAACATTTGAGACCAGGTTATAACCATGATGGTTGACACAGCAGTTTTTTCTCCACAACACAATCGTGGTTGTCTCACAACATTGAGCTGTGGAACCTTAGCGGAAAGGTAAACAAAGGACAAAAACAGCACCCTGAGAATTCCATTCACTACTGGGAGGAAGAACAACTGGCCCAAGGTCACACAGGTAGGAGCTCCATTAAAATAGCCCTGTTATGAATAAAACCACCTTTTCCCCTTCCTGTAGCTATCAGTTATTAGCCATGAGTTGTAGAGAGGACATGTTTTGATCCAGGGTATAGACAGAATACAACGTAACAAGAATAGTTATGGAGAAGCTGAGCTTTGCACAACTTAATTATGGAAAACTCAACACACTTGGAAAGACTTACGAAGTACCCATCTAGGTGTAACAAATCTGTTTATGCCCAACAGTGGAGGTTTAAAAATACAGATATTTTAAGAAAACATGATTTAAGCTAAACACATTTTAAAATTCAAGTCTTAGCTTGGTTTTTTAAAAATTATTTGTATATTTAGAAGTTATTAAAATCCATATTTTTGTGCCACCGCAGTTAATACTTATGGAGGAACTGAAGAGTTGTGCTTTAGCCATAGATGAACAAATAGTTTTCATTCTTAAATACAATGCAGTTGTAGAGATGAACCTTCTTTGGCAGAGTTAATTTCTTTGAGGAAAGACATCTGAGTGGCTTGCTGCATGTAGAATGCAGAAGTTGTAATGACCTTTCACTAGGACCTTAGCAGGAAAATTAAAAATTCTAATGTGCCTTAGTCACTTATGAATTGGCTTGTTTTATTTCTTTTAAGCCATTTTCAGTAACAAACGTTATCAATGATGATAAATATTATCGTTTGACCCAGGATGGATCTTTGGCAATGTGCGGATTCTCTGGGCCTAGTACAGCCAGTCCTCGGGTGCTCTTCCCACCTGCAAGGTATCTGCAAGAGAGAGACAAATTATGAAAAGCCACCACATAACTGTTGACGTGTAAGTCACATTATACTCAGTCTGAAAGCAGCCTGACACGTTCAGATGAAACCTTTCACCTATACAGACAGTACCTTCACACAACCAATGTCAAATACTCTTATTAGGGCTACCCTGTACCAATATGCTAGTTTTAAAGCTGATCGGTTTGAGCCAGTCAACGTTTGTTTTGAAGTATCTGAAAAAAAAAAATTAGGTGTTTGTTTCTCCTTTCCCCCACAGTTAGTGCAGGTCCTCATACTTTTCAGCTCTGTGCTGAACCTAAGCAACAGAAAAAAGGGCACAAAGATGGGCAAAGTAGGTTTTACTTAACATACTCCACCACCTCTTTTGCCCATGTGAGTGGATCTCGCCATTTCTCCCACACTGAACTCTAGCTCACTTTTCCCAAGACAAAGAATAATCGGTTACTTACTGTAACTGTGGTTCTTCGAGACCCTATGCCCTTTCATCTGTATGTTTCTCCCCAACCTCACTTGGGCAACTAACTTAATATGATGGGACTGGTGAGAACAATACCAAAAAAAAAAAAAAGAGGTGCGCACTTGGTAGCAGAGCAAAGGGCTACTCCAAAGAGCACACAAGGGCAGGATGTCACTTTCTTAAAAGGAAATAACATTCTAGCCCATTAACAGCATGAACACTAGTGAAACTGGTGAAGATGATTTACGCTTCCCTGCGTAAGAGGCACTGGGCACAGCAGTCCCTTGAAATTCAACATCCCTCAGTTGTAAACAAAGAACATTTAACCTTTTAAAGGGACTGTGTTTCTATGAATAAGAATGAGACTGGCAGTTAAACTGCATGGGATAAAAGTTGCAGAGAGGGAGTGAGTAAGACACTAATTACACAATAGTAGGAAGAAAATTCCCTGTGATACACACTTCCCCAGCAGGTATTCAGAGAAAGGTGCAAACATCTGATACCTATTGGAGACAAGATCCCAGTCCAGGTGGCCCATTCACCTGATGTAATATATAGTTCAGTATGGTTTAGTATACAATTTTATACCAGTGATTCTCAACCAGAGGTACATGTAGCCCTTGAGGTACGCAGAGCCCTTCCAGGGGGTACATCAACTCATCTAGATATTTGCCTAGTTTTACAACAGGCTACATAGAAAGCACTAACAAAGTCAGTACAAACTAAAATTTCATACAACTTGTCTAGCTGCTCTATAGGCTATACACTGATATCTAAGTAAAATATTTATATTCCAAATAATTTTATAATTTATATAGTAAAAATTAGAAAGCAATTTTTCAGTAATAGTGCGCTGTGACACACTTGTATTTTTATGTCTGATTTTATAAGCAAGTAGTTGTTAAGTGAGGCATAACTTGGGGGTATGCAAGACAAAGACTCCTGAAAGGGGTGTAGGAGTCTGGAAAGGTTTTGAACCACTGATTTAGACACTTATAAGCAGGCAAAAAATGGTAGAACTGAGTCTAGAAAAGCAAATTCATCTTCATAGAAAAAGGACTAAATCTGGAACTATCTTGTTTGAGCTCAAAAAATAAACGAACCGTTTCTGATCCAGTCAGAAGCAGAACAGCAATCTCAGCAAATTAAGAACTTCAACAGAGTACACAAACAATTCAAATGTTAACTAAAACGCTAACTGGAAAATGGCAATATTCCTTTCATAGGCACAGTGATGATATGAATGCAGGTACAGAAAAAAAATTACTTTACATTGGTCAGAGGCCACGAGAAATGTAATAATTCACACCTTTACCAGCTATTTTACATCACACAGATTTTAATCTGACAAACTCTTACAAGGGATCGGGGTTTACTTGCATTTCTAAAATGAGCACAGACTCACTTGTTTGCCACATCAATAAGGTGATCACTGCTGACAGCAAAAAGCTGCTCCCTGTGTCTCTGCTTCATCTCATCGGAGATGCCATTCAAGAAATGATTCATCCCTTAAAGTAAAAATGTGACTTGGTAAGTCTCAGGCATCGAATGATAAAAATCAGATACATGCACAGAGTACCCCAAAGCAGGATCGGCTGGGAGAGGAATGAATACAGTCTGCAGCCAGTTAATAGCACCACAATTCTAGGCTCATCATAAAAAGTACAGTACAAACTTTCAATTGTTAACCAGTGTCAAGGCTAGAGCTGGGCAGAGAATGGACGTTCCATTTTGTGGAGAATTTAAAAAAAAAAAGTTTTGACAAATTCAAAACGTTTTGTTTTGAACTTATACAATACAAAATGCAAAAAAATTAACCAAAAAGCCATTTGGAAGGAGAAAAAAATCTAAATTTATTCCAAAAGTGTCAAAATGGGACATTTTGACATTGTCAGAACTTTTTCCCTTTTTTCTCCGAATAGACTTTTGGTGAACTCAGAATGATTTCATGAAGGTTTTGATTTTAGCAACCGCGTTATCCAATGGAAAGCTATTCTGTCTAAATTTTGCAGCCATCTTTAGTCAATGCTGCTAAGACAAAGATCTGACCACCTTATTTTCTATATACGATCTACATAATTCTGCAAACAAATGCTTCTATATACTTACAAGAAATATTGTAACAAGAATCACTTCAGTGATCAAAGAGGTTAAAAATAATCACAGATGGACTACTTGACACTGCAACTTATGACCCAATAAGGGGAACATTAAGCAATCACCATACATTTACGGCTCTACAGCTCAATTCAACTGTCTCTTCTCTCCCCTTCTAGCTACTGGGGGGGATTTTAAGGGTGTTCTCTTTCCTCTCCTCTAAACTCCATCTCACTGGAAGAGCTAGGAGGCAGCCTCGTTCATTTCCTCACTCCTTCTGAACACTGCTATTTTCAGTACTTCACTAACTCTGGCTGATACCAGTTAAGAGTGTGAGCAGCTCCAGACTAACCTGTGCATTGCATAGACGTGCCAGGCAGATCAAGCACCAAAGGATGAGAATCATTACCCTTTGACAAGCCACCAGCATGTGACATTAAAGCATTTTGCTCACATATGAGCACCTGAAAATTGACGGTGCCTAGCCTGTTTCATTGTTCACGCTAACAGGAAGCAAAAGCCCACAAATGGTGGAAAAGTAAAAAATGTTTTAAGTTTTTTTTTTAATTCAATAACTTAAGTACACTTGTTTGTGTTAACACTTTATGAATATATATTGATTTTGAATCTTAGTGTTCCTTTATTTATAGTTAAGGGGTGGAGTAGGTGCCTTAACTAAGTTTGGGTTGGATTTAGCAGCAGGGGAGGAGCTGTTCTCTCAAACTACAAACTATTTTGAGCTGTGTTTAAAAAGAGTTCTAAAAAGAAAAGAAGCTATCATCCAAACATGCAGCTAATTTTACTACTTACACGTAGTACTTTTCATTAAATATCTCCAAAGCATCAAACAACTTTATGCTTTCCCCATCTCTAAAAATAGGTAAACTGAAGCAGAGAGGTTAAGCAAATTCAGGATCAGTGTACACATCTGGCTAAAAAGGTATATAATCCATACACTTTTCCAAATATTCCATTTAACCAATAGACCTATATGGTTTTCCTATGTGCTAGAACAGGTGCAATTTGTTTAGGCTGAGAAAGACAGGTTAAAGAGTGAGTTATTTCTTTAAGTTCCCCCTATTCTCCCATGACAATATTATGATCACAAGCTGCAATAAGAACATTTCAGCGGAAAGATATCACACGTGTGATCTTTAAGGTGAGCAGTAGCATCTTGCTGTTTTATAGAAACAAATCTTTATGTTAAATCCACTGAGGCCAAACATGAGTTTATGAAAGGGATCAGATGAGCAGAATAGGAATCATTCACTTCCTTCTAAGCCTAGCTAGAACACTGGATTCCCATGCCAGGGAACGAAGAACATAGAACATACCTTTGTCTGAAGGAGCTATAGGAGCATCTACAGCTGCAAACACCGCAAGCTTGGCTTCGTCAATGTCTTGCTGTGCAAATTCCCCAGACTGAGCCCATTCAGCTGCTTTTTCAAAAGTTGAAAAGGTGGATATAGAATTTGGATCCCTAACAAATTGGAAGGCATTACTTTTGTATTACAGACCACAACCTAAGTCTGTACAACTTGTAATTCGTTTGTTTTTAAACTCACTGCCTTTCATTCAAAGATTGCTAATCACTCACCAAAAATTCTAAAAACTGGACCACACACATGCACACAAATCATACCAAATGAAGGCAGCTGCGGTCATACAGCACGTAGAAACACTATACAATAGTTCGAGATAAGGAGTATTTTATTCAACAGAAGTTATAGCAGAATGTAGGTAGAGACAGTGGGCCAAATTCAGTAGTGATGTAAATAGTTTCTATGCTGATCATGAAAAAGGTACAATTAAATGCAAGTGCTAAATCAGCGTAACTTGCACAGATTTGGCATTCAGCAGGTGTGCAAAACAAAGTCTACAGCGATATATTATTTGGGGACCAAATTTAGTGCCTGGCATAAGCAGGTGCAACTCTCATTAGTATCAACATCAGTTATGCTTGCTTATTCCAAGGATGAATTTGGTCCATGAGTTCTGGAGATGGTGTAGCATAAGGTGGGGTGGGCAGAGGTTACACCTGCCCGTAAAATTGCTTTTCCTGCTATTCCCACTTTCTGTCCCTCAGCCTGTTACACCCATTTTGCAAACCTACTGAGGTACAAATTGGTGAAAATTACTCTATGTCGTAACTCACACCTGCTGTGTGGCTGACACACATGCTTACAACACCACTCAATTTAGCCCAGGGCCTTCTGTGGGAGCTGTGCTTGGCTGCATGCAACCCCTTATAATTATTTAAGTAGGCTAGGACAGTGGGCATATACCCCATCTCTGGTGAAGAGTCATGAAGTTAGTTACCACCTGGTTAGGATCTCGGTTTCAAGTCTAAGATGAACAGCAGAAGCTTCAGTAATAATGTGT
The DNA here is from genome assembly GCF_016161935.1 of Mauremys reevesii. Taxonomy (NCBI): domain Eukaryota; kingdom Metazoa; phylum Chordata; order Testudines; family Geoemydidae; genus Mauremys; species Mauremys reevesii. The sequence goes on from NC_052624.1 coordinate 25,111,613, forward strand.
CTCTGAAGACCAGACAGGAACAATTGTTCAGGGCTGATTAAATAGATTACACATTTTCCTCATGTCACCAGCACCTCTTTCTGCTGTAATCAAGTCTTCCTTGGAGGTGTACAGCCCAATCACCCCACATGGTGTCATGTCTGGTTCTGCTAGGTAGGGGAGAGGCCAGGGCTTTGGGGAGAAGCCAGTTTAGATCTACATGCCAGGAACCTCACTACCTCCCCCAGCTACTGTTCTTAAAATGCCTAAGTTCCCTCTCTTCTGCCAGGACCCACCCCTACTCCCAGGACAGGAAGAAACATGCTGAAGCTGGCATATAGTTGAGGCTGGTGGTAAAATTGGCACACTAGTCACCATACACTGAGTAAGGAGGCAACAGGGTATAACAGCTACCACCAAGCTTGGATGAAGTGAAGCCTAGGATGTGAGAGGGGTTTTACTGAATCCTGGGAGGAGCAGGGAGAAGGGGAGGAAGCCAGAAGCCTAGTGACATATCTCAGTGGTAAGCCATTCTTTCCTCATCTCTAGCTCAGGCTTCATTTTATTGTCCTATTCAATTCACTTACAGTCCTGGCAGGTAAAGTTAAATTGAGCCTGAAATGATGGCTGCATATACAGAGACAATGGCTACATTTTATAGACAGACTCTACAGAGGACACACAGTGTTACCTGTAAGAATAGAAAGTGAATATGCCACTATGACTGAGTGTAGCACCCCCTCCATAAGCACCTCCTTTCTCTCTGATTTCCCTATGCAAGAATTTAGCTGTCATCAACCGTGCAAGGATCCGAAGGCTGAAACAAAAGATTAAAGTATAGGTGTTAAATCTGCCCTCTGGCGTTTGATATCAAATCTATCACCTCTCCTCTTGACCAGAGTTTTTCAAAGATCTAAGTTATACAAATGAAGTATTCCTAATTGCACCCTACAACAACAATGATGATGGCACCATTTAAAATTCTTCAATTTTGTGCTTACATCTTCAATACAAAGTCTCTTGACTTCTGCATACTAGAATAGCACTACCATGATACTCCCTAACTTTCCTAAATTCTTTAAATTTCATCCCCTTCCATGAAATGTAAAGTTCTCTAAGCCTCTTATTTTGTCACATACCATGTCATCATATACACAAAGAAACAGGATCAGAGTGTTTAGGATCCTCCTTCAATTTGGGAGTTATAATTAAGTTGCCTTTGGTACCCAAATTCTAACAACGGGGCAAATTCTGTCCTTGGAAAAAGACTTCAGCAGGAGTCATGAGCAGAACCAGGGTAGATTTTGACCCAATGACTCCACCCTCCCTTACAGAACTTGTTAGAACACAAGCAAGTGATATTTTTAGGCAATTATTTAAACACAATTAGATCAACAGCTGTGCAAAGACTGCCCTCTAGAGGATTTCTCATGAGTGTGCTTCAAAAATATATAAAGATTACTGACCTATAACTGCAAGTTCTTTGAGATAGGTGATCCCTATGTGTATTCCACAAGTTGGTGTGCATGCAAGCCATGCACCCAACTCTGGAAATTCTAACAAGCAGCGTCCACTGGCCCGCACATGCGCAGTAGCTCATCTCATGCTCCAGACCGAGGACATAATAGGCGGTGCAGGCCAATGGCTCTCCAGTTCTTCTTCTTACGAATCCAAAAAGATCCGAAGGGACATTGAGGGTGGCTACTGGAATATAGATTGGGTCCACATACCTCAAAGAACTTCCAGTTGCAGGTAAGTATCTCCATTTCATCTTCAAGTGCTGGTCCCTGTGTGGTTGACTGACAAGCAGCATTCAGACTGGAGGGGGCGTGCAAGGATGCTGGCAAGAAAGATACTTGAACTACTGCAGTCCCCACTGCTGTGCCTGTGCAGGCTTGAACTAGTGTGCAATGTTTAACTCTGGACATATGCAGGGTAGCTAGCTAGAGATGGTACTCTGTGCAGTGATGCTGCAGAGGCAGCTTGTGCTCTGGTGGAAAGTGCCCTTACCCTGTCAGGTGGAGGGATGTGCGCCAATTGGTAGCACACAATGATGCACACACAAACCCATTTAGAGATCCTTTTAGAAGATATAGTTTGTCCTTGTGAACTCTTTGTAAGAAAGAGCCTGGGAGACTTCCTGATAGATTTGATCCTCTGCAGATAGAATGCTAAGGTGTGTCTGATGTCAAGGGACTGAAGCTTCTTTAACAGAGGTATGGTGTTTTGGGATAGCTTAGTTGCCATGAAATTCCAAAATAACCTTGGGGAGAAATTAAGGATTCAATCAAAGAAAGACCTTTCCCTTGTGAAAAAAAAGTAGTCAGTTGGTCTGCCATGAGGGCTCCCATCTTGCCCACCATCTGAGGTGATAGCCACTAATAAATAATATGACAGGAGGAACATGGTTCCAAAGGTTCAAATGGCAGCCCAGTGAGTGCTGACAGTACAAGATTGAGGGCCCACTGAGTGTAGGTTTGATGATTAGCAGAAAGGTTCTAATTAGACCTTTCATAAGCCTCACTGTTGTAGGATGAATAAAGATAGAATGTCCATCTACTGCAGAAAGACAGACACTGGGTTGTTCAGGTTAACACCCCAACCCATAAGGGAGGAGTCTGTTACAATGGTGACTCTGGTAGAGGTGGGAGTGACAAAGGGGAAGCCCACTCTCACTCAGAGACGACCCGTACCTGCTGATAGTGCAGGGGTTACAATTTAAATGTATGGCCACCCCAGAACCCCGTCCCAGGCAAGTCTCCCGCCTTAACCTGTCTCCCTACCTGGAAAGCAGCAGGCCCCTCCCTGCAGCTCCCAGCTGTTGCTCCTACCTCTCCCGATGGGGCGCGGCTCACAGCTTGCTGGCTCTGGCAGATGCCACACAGAGACCAGGCCTGGCCACATCATGTGACCAAGTGGGACTGAAAGCTTGGGAGAAATCTTGGGGGGCACGTGATCTGCGTACCGTCCCATACGTCGCCTCTGCTCTCACTTGATCTGGGTTCGACCACCAAGTAAGAGAAACGATGACTCCGGTGGGAATAGTTACCCTGGTGTTAATGTGATCCTTTTCTGATGAGTACACTGAACAGAGCCAGGCTTGTAAGCAGCATTATGAAACCTGGGGAATGAGTCACATAACTGCATGAGGCCATGTGGCCTAGGAGAAAAAGGCACATCCTGAGTGTAATTCTTGGTCTGTGAGTAATCTGTGCTATCAAATGACTCATTAGCTGAAATATTTCCATGGGGAGAAAAGCTCTTGCTGTAGTGGAGTCCAGTGTCGCTCTGATAAAGCTTATCGTCTGTGTGGGTGTTAAAATGGACTTTTCTTTGTTTACACAGACTCCTACTGCTGCTAACAGCTGCAGCGGGAACAAAGTTGCCAAACAGACCTCTGGGCCAGATCCACCTACCAGGACCCAGGCACTGAGATACGGGAAAACCCGTATGTAACCCTGTCTCAATTGGGCTGCCACCATAGAGAAGACCTCTATGAATACTTTGGGCACTGTCATCAGTCCAAAGGGGGAGGACTCTGAACTGGAAATGCTCTTGCGCCACTAGAAATGAAGGAACTTTTTGTGGGACAGTTGAATATCTACATGGAAATAAGGATTCTTCATGTCAAGAGCCACGAACAACATTCTCTCCTGTCCTGAACTTTGACTTTTGAATAAAACTGTTCAGCTGTTGAAGGTCCAGAATGGGTCTCCACTTTTTGCCTTTTCTGGGGACTTAGAAGTACCCACTTTCCTTGACAATGAGGTGGTACTGCTCTATATTGTCCCTCATAGGAGGGAGGGATGCCTGGCAAAGAATCACCTTGTAAAAGTGATCCTTGAAGGGAGACTGGGAAGGAGGGTTGCGTGGAGGGAGGAAGGGCAAAACTCTATGGAGTATCCTTGATGTATAATTTCTAGGCCACAACTGTCTGTCATGATGGAATCCTAATTGTGGGAGAAAAGTGTGAAGTGGCCCACAAAGATCATGGGGGTTGAAGTGACTGGCATCAATAATGGTAGATGGATCTCAGCTGTGCATCAAAAGTAGCCCATGGCAAGTGGCTGAGAATGGGCAGGGGTCATGGTAGTAGAGGTGGCTGAAAATCAAAGTCTCTGAATCCTGTCATTTACAGGAAGGCTAAGCATTGACTGTTGAGGGGGTGGCCTTGGTCTTTATCCCTCCCTTTGTTGCATTCTCCACGGGGCTGAGGTGTAAAGCTCCAGGGAGTGTAGAGTCATCCCTGAGTCTTTCAACAAGTGCAGGGACTTGTCCATTTTCTCAATGAACAAACTCAGCTCATCAAAAGGCAGGTCCTGTTTGGTGTTCTGGACCCCCCTGGGAAACTGTGAGTAGTGAAGCTAAGACTCATGCCTTATGACTATGCCAGTGGATAAGTCTCTGGATGCAGTGTCAGCTGCATCTACCGCAGCTTGAAAGGAAGCCTTAGCTACTAATTTGCCCTCCTCTAGAGAGACTGAAACTGGGCTCTGCCATCAGAGGGAAAGTTGTCCTTAAAATCCTATTTCACTAATGAGGCCTGATAGTTAGCGATACAGAATTCTAAGCTCATAGAAGAGAAGCCCGTTTTCCCCCTAAGGTCCAATGTCTTTGAGCCCTTGTCAGCCAGGGTGGTCTTGAGATGCTGTGGCCTTGCTCTCTCCATGGCTGCATTGGAGTTGTGCGCTGGGTGGGAGAAGAAAAATTTAGCCCCTCTGGGAGGGACATAATAGCATCTCTCAGCCCTCTTAGATGCGGTGGTGTATGAGTCTGGAGTGTGCCAGACTATTCTGGCTGGCTCCATGATTGCTTTGTTAATCAGGAGCGCCACCTTGCTTTGACCAGATGCGGAATCCTGGACCTCCTCCAGTGGTGTCTGGAGGTCACCAGCAATTGTATGAAATAGCTCCTGGTATTGCCTATAGTCATTCGGTGAAGATAGTGAGAATTGAGTGACGGCTTCATCTGAAGACAAAAATGAGTTTCCTGTCAATACCAGCAGATCCAGGACAGGGATGCCAGGGCCCTCAATAAGGCCAAAAAGGCAGGATCGACTGAATGTGATGTGCAGCCCATGACACTGTGCACTAGGGATCCCTAGGGAAGTCAGATCTGGGAGGATGATGCTCAAATCTCCTTGACAGCCTATCATGGCTCAGCTCTCTACAAGGAGATGACGGAACAGCAAGAGCATCCTATCCAAGTCTGACAATTGCTCTCACACTTCACTGGTGGGACCAACAATACCGGAGGGTTGGACAAGGGATGGCTCCAGTGACAACAAAACACAGCTTTGTCCTCTACTGTGGCAACGTCCCTCACAAGCACCAGGCCAGAGAAGAAAAAAGACTGAGCATAAGGGAGGAATATATCCTCCAGTGTAGTATAAAAGCATCCATAAGACTCAGTGCTTGAGGCATTCCAACAGTCAGGACTGATGATTCCGACTCATCCCAGGGATCTGTAACCAGGTGGTCCTTAGGAGGATGGGACAGTACTGAGGAAGAATCAGGCCCAGCACTTCTGGATTGAGCCAGTGGGTGTCAGTCCTTGTGTTTTGGAGCCGGAGCTACCAATGGCTCCTTTTTGCATACGTTACCCTCCAACTTGGGGTTCTTTGGTGGTCCAGGACCCATCAGATTTGCACACAAATGCTCACCCAGCTTGGATGGGCTCGGGGAAGGTTCCTTTCCTTCACAGACAGATCCAGAAGGCCATCTTGCCTTACGAGCATCAGAGAGTGTTCCTTAGTCTCATGGGAAACTCAGGAAGAGGAGTTTTTGTACATTCCGCTCCTAAGCTCGTGGTCAGAGGGGTGCTACTCATCTGATGGGGCAAATGTACAGGGGGCGGAGGGAGAGGGTCTCCCTAGCCTTCTCCATAAGATGTTTTCTTAATCGAAGTTCACAAGCTTTGCAAGTTCGCAGCAGAAAAGTGTGACAGATGCTGCACTTTACAGCAATGTGTCTCACCCAAACAATAGAGACAGGGTTGGTGATTGTCCTTCATGGAAAAGGAGCAAGGGCAGGGGAGATGGTTCTTGAAACCTAGGACTTTAAAACACAGTCCCAGACCACAGGAAGGGAGTCCCCAGTATGGGGGGAAATACCTTACCTATGCTAATATAAACTATACCCTATTTAGAAATGTATTTACAAAGTATAAGGATAAAAGCTGGAGAAATATATGGACACAGGGATTCCAACTCAGGCCATGCGGCAGTAAGAAGGAACTGGAGAGGTGTTGACCCACACTACTCTTATGTCCTGGATCTGGTGCACAAGGTGAACTATTGCGCATGTGTGGGCCAACGGACTCGGCCTGTTAGAATTTCTGGACTCGGGAGCTTGGCACACATACACGGAGACCAGCACCTACAGAAGAATTTCTGCATAAATCCTGGTTAATGGTTTTCATTATAAAACTAGGTCCATTTTATTTTTATGTGCTGTGTTACACTGCTGATCCTTTCTATTCCCTACCTTGCATAGTCCGGAGCTGTGTAGGGAACAGTTCGAATGCATTCTCCAACATAATTCACTGGGAAGGGAAGTAGAAAATGGGTCTTCATCTGACATGGTTTGAAGGTAGGCTCCTGAGAGAAAATTGCATCTGGGTTGATTAACTGGGCAGTTAGACATTTTAAGTAGGTACAGCAGTCCATTCATTTGAGAATATTAGTACCATTGCATACTTCTTAATAAGAGCCTGACACACTCAAACACCAGCACCCAAGCATTCAACCTAGCACTGGTTATTTTGTTAAAAAATGATGAAACTCTGCACATGCCCCCTTGTAATACTATCAGACATGCTGAAATTGTCTTGGTCTACTACAGCACAGGGATGTTGTACAAATACTGCCTCATCATCACACTACACATTCTCAGTTATGCAATCCCTGTACCTTACTGGACTAGGAGTTCTGATCTGCATAACCCTCTCCTCTCTGCAATGCCTTCAGAACTAACCATTCATCCCACCTAATATCAGATATTCAAATACCACAAAAACAAAATGAATTATTCTCAGTAAACGGGGGTGGGGTGGGATGTCTGTGTGAAACAAAGCCATCGGGGCCAAGTAGAGCCAAAAGGAGAACTAGTAAGAAGCCTAAGCTGAGGCAGCATGTCAGGGTGAGGCGAGGGTCAGATTTCATGGCCACAGGCCTTGGAAGTTCCAAGGACAGTATCCAATGACAGTGCAGGATGAGAAGGCACCCCATATTTCAGGCAAGCATGAATAACTGGAGAGTACTGTTCACTGCAATAACCATAAAAAGGGCCAATTAGATCAGTAATATGATTAACTAAAGTAAAAAACTGTACTTACAGTAATTAGTTTCCTTGTGATTTGTGAACAATTAAGCCCTTCCCTTCCAACAGGCACAGGCTCTGGAGACTTCTATAAATATAGGACTTTGTATTAGAGTTTTCAAAAGTCAGGATAAGGAATATTACAAAAACTCCCCTGTTTTTCCCTCTAGGGTCATGCATCACCTTTTGCCCTCCTTCCCCTACAAACATCAAGGTACTCCGATTACTTGTTTTTCCTTGCATTTATGAGGAAACATCAAAAAGGACTTCATCTCATGGGTAACCTGGCAAAAAGCTGTGTCATATAACCACCTGAAATTCTTAAGGGCTGTATTGCCAGGCTTTAGACAATGACTGTGGGCTTCTCAATCCCTTCTATCTTGCAGTAGACCAAGAGATTTACACAAGTTACTCCTGTCTTGGACGCAGTCCTTAAAGCTTATTTCAGTTGTCTTATATGGTCCATGATCATAGATTAGAATTTGCTCCACCTGAGTGTGAACACCACTGAGCACGTATAATACTTTGCTAGATGTCCTAGCCCAGGAAGGAGTTATTCTACAGCTGAATGACTGTTTGGAGGAGCTGCATGGCACGAGATATTTCTCTCTGGAATACATCTTAAATGGAGCTCAGCTAGAGAGACGTGACAGGACCCACGTGATGGGAGGGAAAAAAAATCCCTCCTCCCCAACACCTGAAACAGCAATCAGGGTGTGGAGTACAAGTCCCAATAGTTGAAATCAGTTCAATGAAGTTCAACCCCCACCTAATCAATCAAGAGGAGTCCTTCCACTGAAACCACAAAGAGGTTTATACATTCTCCTAGAGATGTGCCCAAAAGAGAAAGCTGTGATGTTCAGGGGCAGAAGGAAGCACATTTTTCATTAGCTGTGTGAGAAGCTACTGTTTTAGATTTTTCCTAAAATGTCCATCCACCCCTTAAATAGATAAATAGTTTGTGGCCCAGCAGATTGATATTCTACCCAGAAAATATTTACACTAGATGGCATTATAAACTGTTTTCATCATCACGGAGTTGAATAACTAAACAGTAAAAAGTGCACATTAGCTAGGCAGTTTGAAGGTCACATTGCATCCCAAAGGAACTGATTTCTTTTTGAGAAGTCACAAGCCTCTTTGTATGGACAGGATGTGTATAAGTTCACCACACCTTTTGCCTTCCATTCGTATGCTACACAGCATTAGTCTGTCTACTATTAATCTTATTCAGTATATTAACTCAAAAATAGTGGCTAACGACAAATTTTACTCACAAATCAGATCTTTCTGCATACCTCAATCACATGGGGGCGGACAGGTTTTCTCTCTTTTTTGCTTCTAGTGATGCCTTTTAAAAAGTTTTCTACTTCTTTAGATGCTTGTGACATCTGTTGAGGTGTAGCATTCACTGAACATCTGTTTAAAAAACAAAACCCTTACACATAGTAACATGTTTCTTGTAGTTTTACAACCTTTTAGATTTCATCTATTTCCTGTCCTTGTACACTTTTTTTTTAAAGCATCATCCAAATCTCAGAAAATCTCTGTGCCAGTGACTCTGATAAAGACAAATTACAGCTGTAAATAAGGAAAGCATTGACAATTCTGACTGCAATATACCACCAGTGCACTGTCATGAGAAACTCCCATTGGATTCTCATTGCTTTTCCCAAGACAGTGAATCAAAACTTTTCCAACAGCATCAGATTTATCACTCTGTTGACAACCTGGCATTCCTGCCCTGAAGAGACAGCTAAACTATGTTTAAGCTTTAAAAGGCAATCTCTCCACACCACTATTACCAATTCTTTCTTTACAACTAAATCTTTACCACAGATTCTTGCATTTAATAAAGAAAAACTACACCTAGGTCATTTCCCTGCCCCCAAATTAAGGTACAATATCCTGCAAATTAACAAATTCAGAACAAGTTTAGTACTTCAATAGTAACTTTTGAAATTACTGTGCCTGAGTGTAAGCATTTTGACTTTAGCATTTCACTCATCTTTCTCAATATTTAAATATGAAGTGGATTCCAAGACCTCAGTATTTCTCCTTAGAAGCAGATATGCCAAAGCCACTAAAAAAACCCCCAAAACACAGAACTTGGGCTTGGTTTTGGCTTAATTGGCTTGTGAGTTGCTTGTTGGCTAGTTTTTGGCTTGTAGCTAGTTTGGCTCATAGCAGCTTGCTTCTTTTTTTTGATCAGCTCCCAGCAAGCAGGGGCTAGAATCAGGGGTGCACAGCAGGTCCACCACAGTCCCAGACTCTCCGCCAGGGGATCTAGTCACAGAGTGTTGGGGTTCTTAGGGATTGGTTTATTTTAGCCTTGTTTTGAAATGGGTTTAGCTTGACTTTCGGCTTATCGTGAAAGTCAGGGTGCTTATTTACGGCATGAAAGTTGGCAATTGTGCTTAGAAGCAGGAACTTCTCCAACCTAATTACATGAGTTTAGGAACATTAAGATTTTTCGTTGACTATTAACAGAAAAGGAACATTAACAGGTTCTCACCTCATGTTATCACTGTTTAATAAATATTTCTTAATGCGTGGTAGTTTGCGTAGTACTGGTTTAATATCAGACATTTCTGCAATTCGCTTAATCAGTTTCACCTGAAAAGGAGGGAAGAAATAATCAGCAAATGTGTAGGTAGTGTATACATCAGCATTAATAAGCACAGCATTATATAAGAGTTTGACATCAGTTAAATGAACCACCTCCCCTTTACCTGATCCATGCCATTAAACATTTCTTGTAACTCTCCGGCAGGTGTAAGGGTTTTGCTAGCTCGAACAGATGCATATAAATGCCCAGAATCAGGAATTCCATTTGACAGTTCTTGCGCAGTCATCTTAACCAGTACTCTAAAATGCTCCTCTTCTTCAAAGTGTGGGCTGTATCGGAAAGGGAGAAAACAACAGTCACTTGCTACAATAGTACAATTTCATTAAAAGAAAAAAAGAAAAACCCAGACAAAGGAACAATGGAGAAAAAACACAAGAATTCTCCAGATCTCATGCAGAAATGTTCTAGTCTGCTTTAAAATATTAAATGGTTCCTTGTGATAAGTTCTAAAACTAGCATTTACCCATTCAGCTGATTAATGCATAATATGGTTTGTATAGAGAGCAGAATATTTTGATTTAGAGCATGTTAAAATTAAGCTATGCAAAAATCAGAATTGCCCCAGAAAAAGAAAGTAGGAATTTTTTTTTGGAGAGAGAGAGGGGAAGGTAGAAGAGGGCCCAAAAACACACAAAAAGCCAATACACTACTTGTTAAAGATTTCACTCCATAAGTGCATCATGTCTGGCAGATTTCTATCCAGGCACAGAGAAGAAAAGAGCACACCCTATAGGAAAAATGAAGATACTTCACACACAGGATAAACCAACAGAAGACAACTGAAATAAAGGCTGGAGAAACATGTGGTAGCATTTTATGAAAGTGATTCCACAGTGTCTACAGTCCTAATGGCCTACATCACAAAACAACCACCAGATTTACACTTAATTCAAGAGAGTCCCGCTGCTAAAACTGCAGAGCAGACAAGAGGTGTAGTTACATAGCTCTACATGAACGGTACCTTCCCTACTATAGGGTAAACCCTCCCCCATGTGACAGTAAGAGCCAGCTTCTGTGCCTCTATGTCAGCCCATCACATCCAGATGGTAGTTAAATGTGGTGTAGAAGAAAGGCAGTGGGACTCTGGATCAAAAAAAAGCTATTCAGGCGATAGAAAGCTCCTACAAATGAGTCCCTAATCTAATCCCCTAAAGAACCTTTCAGGTATACTGGTTCCCCTCTCTCCATACACTGTGGGCAGTAACTACTGCAAAGCAGTTACAGCAGGAGAAGAGGATCACAACAGGTCAACATTAAGAAAAAATAAGAGTCTTAATTGAGTTAAGTGGGGAAGTCCTAAGAAGTCAGACACCATATGAATTTGAATATGAATACTCAATGTTGAATATTTCTTAACTATACATTCCTAGTGCACTACATATGTAGGTTTGGCAGCATTCTATTTTTTTTATTATTTTATAATATCTGTCAATATCAATGTCTATCTTTAAAGCATTTTCAAAATTATATTCATTTAAACTGGGGGAGATCAGACTATTGAGAAGGTCAGACAATTTTTTAATGACAGTAAATGTTGAGAATCAAATTGTTAAAACTTTAACCATCATAACACAAATTATCAACATCACATGTCAAAATATAAAGTAAATAGCCTTACATCAAACTAATAAATTTTCAAGCAACTTTTTTCTTACTTTGCCTATCTGTAAATTTCCATTATCATTGATGGAAATATATTTTGGTCTGTGTGTGTACAGTGAAATCAATGCTTTCTGACAAAAATCTAAACCTTCCAAGTTTATATATATATTAAAAAGTCCTACACTTATTATGCCATGCCCCTTTGTCATGGAAGAATTGAAACAGGAAAACATCTTTTGTTGCTTAGCTTCTTTTATGCTACTTGGATACTGTGGTAAGAAAGGTTATAAAAAAAACCAATGTGAAGATAAATAGTCATGTTAAACGTTACCTTTGGGATAAAGGTAAGTTACTGTGATGGTGAAATGTATATGTTCCCTAAGTCAACAAAAGCCCACTTCTACACCAATTTTCAGCCCAACATGTTTTGAAATCACTGAAGTGTTCAACATTAAGTGCCTACTTTATGGAGAAATTTTGCTCCACCCTTAACTACAGTGCAGTCCGTGTAACACAACCGCATATGTTTTGTTATGATTTACCTGTTCATACGCATCCAGATGTGAATCATCTGGAATGATGTGTGGGCTGACAGACATGCCACCTGTTTTTAGCTCCATTTGCTGGGCTTGCTCTCTGTAACCAAGGGCTCCACAGCCCATTCTGTAAAAAAAAGTAGTGTTTTATTTCCACCAAGTTCAATCATATAGTAAAACCAGCAACAATCCAAGTTGTCCAATACAAATACACAATGTAACTCAGAAGGGTAAGTTTAAGTAATCTGAGGCATTATCAAATACATGGGGGGTTTTCATTAATAAAGACACTAGTTTTTGTTTTCTTTTTAAATGTCAGCAGATACTCAATATATGCTATTAAACAAAGAAAATAATTAAAAAACAAAAGAGTGTATTAAAAATGTATTTGATAAATCAAGTGGTTTACAAACTTACTGGCTAACTGTCTCAGACCCTCCCCCATAATCAAAATTATTTGCACTATTGAAGCATCACTGAAATTACAGACAACAGAGGTAAGATTGTGAACAATTCCTAGAACGATTGCTTTCTATCAATATCATTTCCATGTATTGTAACACATCATAGCATCCTCACAGCTTCAAATATGCTAAATCATCTTACTTAGTAATGACACTGCAGAAGAGTGGCACATATGGTTTGAGTTCCTCTGGAAGTGTGTTCAAGCTGGAAACAGCTCTGAAATAAACCATCCCATTGGTAGGCTGAGCACAGTACTGGACAGGGATTTCATCAGCTATAAACAAGAGAAAAACATTGCAGTCTGCATCCCTCACTTTGAGCACATCATAACTATGACATTTGCCAAAAGGACTTTATACTAGAGTTATTTTTGACACTGCAAAGGTAATAGGAAGCCACTTCTTGTTTTAATTGAAGGTATTGTTATGAGTCCTGGACTGAATCACGAGTTTTCTAGGCCAGTATATAGTTATACTCAGTAGGAATTACCTTCCAAATTATCAGATTGAGAAAGATCATTAAATATTTAAACTTTAGAGTCAGAGAAGGACAAAGTAGGTATGGTAATATATATAATTTTGGACCAATAAACTACTGTTGGTGAGAGACAGCCTTTTGAGTTACACAGAGCTCTTCTTCAGGTCTGTGTAACTTGAAAGCTTGTCTCTCTCACCGAACAGAAGTTGGTCCTATAAAATATATTACCTCACCCACCTTGTCTCTCTAATATCCTGGGACTGACACAGCTAGAACACCACTGCATACAAGAATAAGAGAAAGCAGTCAAACAACTGAAAGACAAACTGTTTTTGAAAACTGCACTAAGGAAACCTTTGCCCCTTTTCCCCTGGACCCCATCATCTCCAAAGAATAGCTGTGATGTTTTCATTGTAAATAAGTGGAAAACCCAAATATATTGTAGTTATTGATGTGGAGACAACAGTCTTGCTGACCTGTGGGAAAGAAAGGAGGGTATTGTTTGGAGTAGTACAGGAGAAGAGGGGGGAGGAGAAAAAGAAGGAAACAATCATTTAAAAAAACCCTAGATAAAGCAATTTTCAGCCCCATTTTCTTTGCTTTATTTTCCTCCTCCCCCATTTTAAGTAAATTGGAGGGAGGGGTTGCTTGTGCTGAAATGAGAGAGAAACTGAGGTGGCACAGAGTTGACAATAGAGAGATTCATAGATTCTAGGACTGGAAGTGACCTCGAGAGGTCACTGAGTCCAGTCCCCTGCTCTCATGGCAGGACCAAATACTGTCTAGACCATCCCTGATAAACATTTATCTAACCTACTCTTAAATATCTCCAGAGATGGAGATTCCACAACCTCCCTAGGCAATTTATTCCAGGTGGTTAACCACCTGGACAGTAGGGAACTTTTTCCTAATGTCTAACCTAAACCTCCCTTGCTGCAGTTTAAGCCCATTGCTTCTTGTTCTATCCTTAGAGGCTAAGGTGAACAAGTTTTCTCCCTCCTCCTTATGACACCCTTTTAGATACCTGAAAACCGCTATCATGTCCCCTCTCACTCTTCTCTTTTCCAAACTAAACAAATCCAATTCTTTCAGCCTTCCTTCATAGGTCATGTTCTCTAGGCCTTTAATCATTCTTGTGGAGAAATTGAAGAGGGTCCAGAGAAGAGCAACATCTTTCTTGAAATTTAGTGCCCAGAACTGGACACAATACTCCAGTTGAGGCCTAACCAGGGCAGAGTAGAGCGGAAGAATGACTTCTCGTGTCTTGCTCACAACACACCTGTTAATGCATCCCAGAATCACGTTTGCTTTTTTTGCAACATGAGTCAACAGTGTGATGCTATTTAGCTTGTGGTCCACTATAACCCCTAGATCCCTTTCTGCCGTACTCCTTCCTAGACAGTCTCTTCCCATTCTGTATGTGTGAAACTGATTTTTCCTTCCTAAGTGGAGCACTTTGCATTTGTCTTTGTTAAACTTCATCCGGTTTACCTCAGACCATATCTCCAATTTGTCCAGATCATTTTGAATTATGACTCTGTCCTCCAAAGCAGTTGCAATCCCTCTGTCATAAACAGTTAGTTAAGGGTTAAGGTTTTTTTCTACCTGTAAAGGGTTAACAAGCAGTACCTGTGGACACCTGACCAGAGGACCAATCAGGGACAAGATATTTTCAAATCCCAGAAGTTTTTTTCTGTTCTTTGTTATACCTCTCTCTCTCTTGGGAGAGCAGAGACATCTTACATCTTAATCAAGTCCTCCCAGGTTCTTCCAATTCTTATTCTTCTTTTCTATCTAGTAGTATTACTAATATACTAGTATTCTTATTTTTTTATTTCTGTATTTGCAATTCTGTGTTTTGCTATTAATTTTTTTTAGTTCTTTACTGTTTTACTTTTACTGAGAAAGAAAGAGAGAGAAAGGAGATTTAGACCCAGTGAGATGTGTCATCTTGGTGTGTATTGTTTAGTTAGTTTCTTTCTTTTCTTTCTTTTTTCTTTCTTTTCTCTTTTAACTTTGATCTTGATCTTTCCTTCTTTCCAGGGAAAGGGGGAGGGAAGGGGAGGAGAGGGAGCTCTGCATGTATCTCTCCTCTCTCTCAGGAGAGGGGGGGGAGGGGGGGGGGGTTTATTTCTTCTAGGTGTACTAACTTACTCCCTGGGATTTGGGGCTTTGGGATCCCCCAGGGATTTGGGGGACTGTGTCCCAATACATATACCATTATTGGGTGGTGGCAGCTTTACAGGATCTAAACTGGATTTTTTTTTTTTTTTAGAAATGCAGGTCCCCATTTGGGAACCAAACCAACTAAAGTGGGGGGGTGGACTGACACACCCTCCAGTCCAGTATCATATCATCTCGTAATAAAGCGTTTTTTCTATGCCAAGATCTAAGTCGTTGATGAAGATATTGAACAGAGCCGGTCCCAAAACAGACCCCTGCAGAACCCCATTTGTTATACCTTTCCAGCAGGATTGGGAACCATTAATAACTACTCTGTGAGTATGGTTATCCAGCCAGTTATGCACCCACCTTATAGTGAATTATATTTGCCTAGTTTATTGATAAGAATATCATGCGAGACCATATCAAATGCCTTACTAAAGTCTAGGTATACCGCTTCTCCCTTATCCACAAGATTCGTGTGCTTACTAAGTATGCTTACTAAGGAACACTGTATAGCATGATTGCATAAGTCAATATCTATCAAAACTCAGGGAACAACATGACTGAGACAAACCCAAACATTTCTGAACTCTGATTGCCTGAAGTAACTCAATTTTTGTATCAAATGACCCTACTGCCTTTAATAGTCAGCAGCTCTCACATGATCCTCTGGGACCAGAATTTGATCCTTCAACATTTCCTTAGAGGCAGAGGTGTTTTAGTTCATTACAATTAATTATGCTGCTCCTGCTATAAAAGTGTTTTCTAATTAGTATAATGTGTTACCACAACAATGTAGGTTGACTAAATTATGCATTGGTCTCAATTATGACATTTAAATTTTGAAAGAAATACCTTTCTATTTCTCACCAGAGAAACAGGTACATTTTGGAATTCTGCCCAGTGGTGATATTTAGTGGATGGCCAATGTAATTTTTCATTCTGTACAGGTTCCTGTAATAACTGGGAGATTATATTCACTTGCTAGCAATTGGCAACAAAAGAACAACTATTCAGTATGCACCTGTTTAAATTGAATAGAGGAAAAAACAATGATTTCAGTCTGATGGATAATGTTTCTTACCACTTTTAGTTGCCAAAGCAGCAGATTCTGTTCTATAGCCTCCGCTAACAGATGACAAAACCAGACAATTTGGGAATCTGAGACACGTACTTCTAGTCCATTTCGACTGCTGCTGTCAAAAGCTGCTGTTTTGCAGAAAGGCTCCCACTGAAAATTTTGTGCAACCCAATATCACTTTCAGGATTTTGCTACAATTAATCTATTTATAATTAATAAAAGTAATCTACAATTACTCATTCTCGTCAATTAACAGAACAGCTCCTGGACCAGATAGGAAGAGTTACGCTATTTATTGTATTTCAAGTGTTGCAACCACCTTAGAGCAACCTGGATTTGGGGATATGCAATAAAAGCCTAAGTCTGAACCAATATATTGCCAAATATATGAAGCCTTTTGATTTCCCATTCATTCTACTTCTCAAAGTAAAATGCAAATTAAACTGTTCCTTCATTTTATAAAAAGATTTAAGTATACTAACCTGCAAATGCCATCTCCAGCTCAGTGAATGGCATTGTAGGCGCAATGTCAGATACTTTTAGAGCCGGGAGACAGGAGGTATCCTGAGGTTTGCTTTGAAGAGCCATTAATTCCAAACCTAATAAAGCAGAATATTAAGATTAATGCTTAAAGGTTGCCAATAAAAGCTATCAAAACCCAGTGAAATTAGGTAGCTAAGGGGGGGAAAAAACATTTCTGTGGCAGATAAGAGTGATATTTCCCATTCCCAACAGCTCTTATAAACTATTATAGTCATTGTATTTTACTGAAATGCAAATCAGAGGGCATCATACAAAATCCATCACCATCCTAACAGAATAAAGTGTTTCTAGCTCCACCCTTTTTTATGATAGCTCATGATCCAGAGCTCGAAATATTTACCAGACACCTACCAGCCAGATGTCAAAGACCTCAAGCTAATAGCAACACAGCTTTCAGGTGAAAAGCTCAGTATCCACCTGGAATTCTCACCAGAATTCTCTCTCTGGACCTTGCTACATGTTGTGTGGCTAAATCTGTTAGTCTGTTTGAAAAACCTCAACCTCTATCTTTTATATCCACCTCTGGCTAGTGGTTGCTTAAAAAACCCTCAAGTTCACCTTATAATGTCGGCAACCTCACGTAGTTGCTAGCAAGCTGCTCTCCCTTTCCCAAGCCCAGAACCTCCAGACTACTCTGAAGCAGCTTCTCTACTCCTCTAGACTTTGTTTCCCTTTTCCTTGGTGAATACTTTATAGCCTGCCCTACTTCTGATGTTTATAGCTTTCCCAAGTACCAAGAGTGTAACTAACATGATGTTTGTATGTTTCACAGTTGCACACAGATTCCAAGTCCTGCTAATTTCACTTGGGAGCTGCTTGAGTAAACTACAATGTTAGAGAGACTACAATCTGGAGCCTGAAAAAGACATCATTGTATCAGTTCACATTCTGAAAGTTATCTTTGTAAGCAAAAGAAGCTGGAAACAATAAAGAAAGCTCAAACTCTTCAGAAGTGTTATACAGGTCTTCTCACTTGCTCATACAAACAACAGTGATGGAACTGATGATATATCTGCTGTCCTGAGAGCAAGTTCATTATATGTTTCTAGTATTAGCAGATTAATATTAAAAAGAACATTGCCTTCCCCCTCTCCAAGGCTCTGATCAATTTCTTCCTTTAAGTGAAGAGTACTCTAGATAGTGGAATATATTGGTGATGTCTTTAACCATACATTTGTCTTTTGCATGCACATTTGAGCACACAGAGATTATTAAAAAAAAATCAATAGTAAAGTCTTCCCCCTCTCCAAGGCTCTGATCAATTTCTTCCTTTAAGTGAAGAGTACTCTAGATAGTGGAATATATTGGTGATGTCTTTAACCATACATTTGTCTTTTGCATGCACATTCGAGCACACAGAGATTATTAAAAAAAAAATCAATAGTAAAGTCTTCCACTTTCAAAACAAATACTGATTGACTTCTGGTATATATCAAAGAATTGTAAATACTCTACAAGTGACAAAATAACTGGTTGTCGTTTTTTTAAACCGTTATCAGAACTAAAAAAGAGTTACAAGATGCTAACCTTTTTCATACGTTTGTTTCTTCTCTTCTTCAGAAAGAGCATTAACCTTTTGTTTCAGTTTTTCTGCTTCCAATTTTGCTTGTTTTTCATAGTAGCTTTCATCTGGACTCATCGACAGAGTCAATCTATGTGGATTATCCTGTACAAATACATTCCCATAACAAAATATTAAGTTTAAGGACTGTTTCTTCCTCCCTTTCATCTTCAGATCCCTAGATTATTGCCATCACCAAGCAGATATTCACTGCATGCATATTATTTTGCTTGCATATCATCTGCAGCCACTTAAGGTCTCATCATTTCTTTCAGGCAAAATCCTGCCCTTTGATGCATTAATAAATAAGGGGTAGAAAAGGATGCACACAGCCACAAAAATGAGCACAAGCAACCTTCTGCAACATTTGAGCAGCCATCATCCCTCAATGACATATTGGTCACTGGTCTAATTAAATCAATATAAAATACACCAGTGTAACTTTCTCATAGACAAGGCCACAGACACGAATGTCCTAGAAAATACACCTAACTAATGTGC
The DNA here is from genome assembly GCF_016161935.1 of Mauremys reevesii. Taxonomy (NCBI): domain Eukaryota; kingdom Metazoa; phylum Chordata; order Testudines; family Geoemydidae; genus Mauremys; species Mauremys reevesii. The sequence goes on from NC_052624.1 coordinate 25,130,472, forward strand.
TAGGATAGGTAGAACAGACTAATTAGATCCTTTCCCAAGGCACGTCCCACTGTTTACCTAAGAGCAAGAGCTCAGATTCCACATGAAATGGAGCTCCAAGCCACAAAGAGGGTAGACATATCCTATACAGCCACCTGAAATCCAGCTTCAGAGGTGCAATGAATAACGACAGTTCTCCTGCTAGGGAGCCCACCTGTATTGTGCAAATTTCACAATTGCTATTAAATACTTTGTTTTCTACTCTGAAGCAGAGAGCTGATATATTTACTGTGAATTTTAATCATACAACTCAAATAGTTTCCATTTTATATAATATTGGGGAGGCTATTAAAAGGACATAGTGAACATGAAAACTGTCCATTTAAAATATTAGTTTAAAAAAGATCAAGATACACTTGCTTCTGAGACCCACTATCAATACTTGGGGCACTTTCCTATTTTAGGAGTTTCTCTCCCCTCTTGAGTGAAAGGTCCACATGAACAAGGAAACGTGACTGATTATACAGGGCAACAGTGAAACTTACTATTAGGAAAGTGTTTCAGAGAGGTAGCCATGTGAGTCTGTATCAGCAAAAAGAACAAGGAGTACTTGTGGCACCTTAGAGACTAACAAATTTATTTGAGCATAATAAATTTGTTAGTCTTTAAGGTGCCACAAGTACTCGTTCTTTTTATTAAGGAAGCGTTGTCAAATGTATAGAGTGAAAAGACTTCCCTCACCTCTAATTGTTCAGCTATAGTTATATTAGGGTATTTCTTGTAACAACAAATAAAAATCTTCAGATATAAGAACACCTCTGAGTATTACCATCACTTTCTATTTTGAGGGATGGGGCGGGTGGGTTCTCTTTTAAACTTCTCGTCAGAATTTATAGTATAAAGGACATTCTCAGAAACCCCGTACTGCATTCCTTTGCTATGTATGTCAAAACATTAAATCACTAAAACGACTCAAGTATTTTCGAACTGCCCTTCAGAAAGCAGCTTTCAGCTCACACTTTTCTTTCATGCTGTCCAAGACTATAACAGGAACTACTCTCTCCCTCATGAAATTTAGTTGGCAGTGACCTACTATAATTCTACCCTTCAAAAACGGAAGTCATTTGAAAAGAAAGGGAGGAAGACTAAGTTATCATTAATCAACCCACCACTGGATACTATTTGTGGTTAGAGCTGGGTGAACTTATTCAGACAATTCCCCCCCCCCACTGAAAAATGCATTCAAGGCTACCAAAACATTTCATTTCATGAACTGGCTTCAAATTGCCAATTGTGTCAACGGAAAAATATTCTAAAAAGTTGACGCCTTTCTTCTCAACAATGCTGAAACAAAACGTTTTGATTATGATTCAAATTTTACTTCAATTAATTTTTTTTAACAATAGAAAACCTGAAAACAAGATGAAAAACATTTAATCCAACCCAAAATAAGGTCCCCTTCCCCATTTCTATCTTTTGGTACAGCCACCCAACCAAAAAAAAATCAGTTATTCACACAATTCTATTTGTGGTTTACTGGCATCAGAATTTATACAGTGGTTCAAAGTAGCTCAGTGGATTAAAAGGAAAAAGAAAGGCTCAGATGTTTAAGGCTGTTCTTCCCCATCACAGTACTTAATTTAAAAAAATAAAAAATAGAAAAGATTAAACTAAAAGGACAGGAAAATAAAAAGGAAGACATAGAACTAAGTTATAGTGTTTAACCGCCATAGCAAATTCAAACAGAAACTCTGTAAGAACAGCAAGACTCTAAAGGGATCTCATTATCAACCTTATTAGAACATTCAAAAGGGAAGAAAGTCCTTTGATAATTACAAAAAAATTGCTAGCAACAGGAACTGAAAATGCTGATGTGACAGACTGGACCCCTATGTTCACCACTTTTATAAGACTAGGATAAATTTTGTACAAAGTATGCCTCATGAGGTATCATTTCAAAATTCATAATTCACTAATCAGTATTGTCCTAGTAAAATATTATTCATATTCAACTTATTCATAAATGATCTGGAGAAAGGGGTAAACAGTGAGGTGGCAAAGTTTGCAAACGATACTAAACTGCTCAAGATAGTTAAGACCAAAGCAGACCAAAGAACTTCAAAAAGATCTCACAAAACTAAGGGTATGTCTACACTACCCGCCGGATCGGCGGGCAGTGATCGATCCAGCGGGGATCAATTTATCGCATCTAGTTTACACGCGATAAATCGACCCCGGAGTCCTCACCTGTCGATTCCTGTACTCCAGCGCAAGAGCGGCAGGCAGAGTCGACAGGGGAGAGGCAGTAGTCGACTCACCGCAGTGAAGACACCATGGTAAGTCGATCTAAGTACGTTGACTTCAGCTATGTTATTCATGTAGCTGAAGTTACGTAACTTAGATCGATACCCCCCCTCCAGTGTAGACCAGGGCTAAGTGATTGGACAACAAAATGGCAAATGAAATTTCATGTGGATAAATGTAAAGTAATGCACATGGGAAAAAATAACCCCAACTATACATATAATAGGATGGGTGCTAATTTAGCTACAACTAATCAGGAAAGAGATCTTGGAGTCATCATGGATAGTTCTCTGAAGACGTCCATGCAGTGTGCAGTGACAGTCAAAAAAGCAAACAGGATGTTAGGAATCATTAAAAAAGGGACAGAGAATAAGACAGAGAATATCTTATTGCCCTTGTATAAATCCATGGTACACCCACATCTTGAACACTATGTACAGATGTGGTCTCCTCATCTCAAAAAAGATGTACTGGCATTAGAAAAGGTTCAGAGAAGAGCAACTAAAACAATTAGGGGTTTGGAATGGGTCCCATATGAGGAGAGATTAAAAAGGCTAGGACTTTTCAGCTTGGAAAAGAGGAGACTAAGGGGGGATATGATAGAGGTGCATAAAATCATGAGTGGTGTGGAGAAAGTGAATAAGGAAAGGTTATTTACTTGTTCCTATAATATAAGAACTAGGAACCACCAAATGAAATTAATGGGCAGCAGGTTTAAAACAAATAAAAGGAAGTTCTTCTTCACACAGCGCACAGTCTACCTGTGGAACTCCTTGCCTGGGGAGGTTGTGAAGGCTAGGACTAGAATAGGGTTTAAAAAGAGAACTAGATAAATTCATGGAGGTTAAGTCCATTAATGTCTATTAGCCAGGATAGGTAAGGAATGGTGTCCCTAGCCTCTGTTTGTCAGAGGATGGCGATGGATGGCAGGAGAGAGATCACTTGATCATTACCTGTTAGGTTCACTCCCTCTGGGGCACGTAGCATTGGCCACTGTCAGCAGACAGGATACTGGGCTGGATGGACCTTTGGTCTGATCAGTATGGCCATTCTTATGTTCTTAATATGTGTGGCACCATTATATATAACGTTAGATGATTCTACTGTAGGATGTTACTAAGGCATATTCCAAATCTAGGGAAGCAGCCCAAACCATTTCCTCAGAGATAAAAGTCAAACTGACATCTCAGCTAGACATCAACAAAATCAAATGGACTATCACCTTAAGCCTCATCTCTACTCATGGCATCATCAATGTTTGAAAGACAAAAGAACCATCACTGAACTGGGGGAAAATCCAGCCAGACTGCTGTAAACATATGGTGAGAGCCTGATTTTTACCTTTTATTTCTTTGTAACTAATTCTGACTTTTATGCATCATTACTTGTAATCATTTAAAATCTATCTTTCTGTAGTTAATAAACTTGTTTCTTTTATCTAAACCACTGTGTGTTTGGATTGAAGTGTTTGAGAAACTTCATTTGAGACAACAAGATTTGTGCATATCATTTTCTACTAATGAAATGACAGATTTTCTGTGAGCTTGCACTACACAGAAGGAAAGAGCTGGGCAGTACAAGATGCACATTTCTGGGGAGAAGTATGGGTCTGGGAATTTGCTAGTGTCATTCTGCAATACCATTAAGGAGAGGCTGGCTAGGAGCACTCATATAACTCAGCTGGGAATAATTCACATGCTAGAGGCTTTGTGTGAGCAAGGCCAGGAGTGACTGCTCTCACAGTGAAGCAGTGTAAAAGGCACCCCAGGACACAGCTGTTCAGCAGGCTGATTGTACCCTGGGTAATTTCATATTTGCATTTTGCCCAGAATTCATGTACACACTTTAGTTGGACATTTCAAAACGAAGCTAACGCCTATTTTTGCCAAAGGTTTACAGTGTATATGATGAATAGACTCCATCTGTAAATGCTGACATTTAAGCTACTTATAATAATGGGTTCTATAATTATGAAAAAAATCAAGAGGCCTGAAGCTACTACTACTGTCACAGGCTCAAACAGTGTGATACAGAAATTAGTATTAAAAGAGCTTTTCCTTTCTTACCTTAAAATACTGTTTTACTTTTTCTTGAAGAAATGTTGGGTTTTCCTTCAGGTGCTGCCTGAACTGAGTCACTTTGTCTGCAATCTTCAAAAGTTCCACAGGGTCTCCTTCATGAATCCAGCAGGAGGCTATGTACTTGATTGACAAGAAATTAGATAAACATGACATTTAACTGCACACAGAGGCATTTCATGGATTGGCTTGCTTATTCCAGAACACACACATTACTAGTCTTGTTTATATATTTATAGCAGACAAGCAACTTGCAACACTTCAGTTATACTGCCATTTGATATGTACATCAAGACACTATTGTTTATTAAAGGGACATCGGGGTTATTTCCCTCCCTCACACTCCTCAAAAAAAAAAAAAAAAAAGTTACCTTGGCAGGCTCCCAATTTCCCAAGTTTTCACCTTAAGGAGTCTTTTGTCACAGTCTTCCCCCATAGCCTAGATCTCACCCATCCCCTTACTTTTTAGAATAAGCAAATATTCAATCCAACTGAGAGGAAGGGCATGGAAAAAGTAAAATTGAACCAAAACTGCCAAGAGATCAGATTCTACAGTCAACTACACATTTGTAGGAGTTTTTCAGCCTAAAGAGAAGACTGTGTTTTTTACATAACTCAGTTATGCATTTAAATGGGACCACTGTTAAAGTAGATAAGATATTATAAGCAGAAATCTGCTAAGTCTTTTTGTTTTGGAGGTTTTGTTTTCGTTGTTAGGACTTATGTGGGAGGAGTTATTAATTTTAAAATTTGTGAAACTACTATTGAGAGTTGACCACACTATTGAAGAATCAGAACTGAAGAGATTGATAGTTTCTGTTCAGCAGAAGAAACACATGGGGGAGGAGGGGACTTGAAATAAAGTACACTACAAAGAAAATGTTAAATAAATGAAGAAAAATTGTGCTTGAACTTCATTTATCAAAATTACGTTTCCTACAGTTCTCCATTCTCATTTTCTTAAAAAAGAAAAATACTAGTAGGTGTCCTAAGCGTATAAATGACTGCTTCTTGGAGCAGCTGGTACAGGAACCCACAAGGGTACAAGCAATTCTCGATTTAGTCCTGAGTGGAGTGCAGGATCTGGACCAAGAGATAACTATAATAGGACTGCTTGGAAATAGTGACCATAGTATAACAACATTTTAACATTCCTCTGGTGGGAAGAACATCTCAACAGCCCAACACTGTGGCATTTAATTTCAGAAAGGGGAACTATGCAAAAATGAGGAGGTTAGTTAAACAGAAATTAAAAAAAGTACAGTGACTAGAGTGAAATCCCTGCAAGCTGCATGGACACTTTTCAAAGCCACCATAAGAGAGGTCCAACTTAAATGTATACCCCAAATTAAAAGAACACAGTAAAAGAACTAAAAAAGAGCCACCATGGCTTAATGACCATGTAAAAGAAGCAGTGAGAGACAAAAAGGCATCTTTTAAATAGTGGAAGTCAAATCCTAGTGAGGTAAATAGAAAGGAGCATAAACACTGCCAAATTTAGTGTAAACATGTAATAAGAAAAACCTAAAAGGAGTTTGAAGAACAGCTAGCCAAAAACTCAAAAGGTAATAACAAAATGTTTTTTAAATACATCAGAAGCAGGAAGCCTGCTAAATAACCAGTGGGGCCCCTGGACGATCGAGATACAAAAGCAGCACTTAAAGACGATAAAGTCATTGCGGAGAAACTAAATTAATTCTTTGCTTCAGACTTCAGAGATGAGGATGTTAGGGAGATTCCCAAACCTGAGCCGTCCTTTGTAGGTGACAAATCTGAGGAATTATCACAGACTGAAGTGTCATTAGAGGAGGTTTTGGAATTGGTTACTGTTAAATTTATCAACACGTCACCAGGGACTAGATGGCATTCACCCAAGAGTTCTGAAAGAACTCAAATGTGAAATTGCAAAACTATTAACTATGGTTTGTAACCTTTAAATCGGCTTCTGTACCCAATGACTGGAAGATAGCTAATGTAACAACAATATTTAAAAAAGGCTCCAGAGGTGATCCCGGCAATTACAGACCGGTAAGTCTAGCGTCAGTACCGGGCAAATTAGTTGAAACAACAGTAAAGAATAAAATTGTCAGACACATAGAAGAACATAAATTGTTGAGCAAAAGTCAACATGGTTTCTGTAAAGGGAAATCATGTCATACTAATCTATTAGAGTTCTTTGAAGGGGTCAACAATCACGTGGACAAGGGGAACCCAGTGGACATAGTGTACTTAGATTCCCAGAAAGCCTTTGACAAGGTTCCTCACCAAAGGCTCTTACGTAAATTAAGCTGTCATGGGATAAGAGGGAAGATCCTTTCATGGATTGAGAACTGGTTAAAAGACAGGGAACAAAAGGGTAGGAATAAATAGTAAATTCTCAGAATGGAGAGGGGTAACTAGTGGTGTTCCCCAATGGTCAGTCCTAGGACCAATCCTATTCAACTTATTCATAAATGATCTGGAGAAAGGGGTAAACAGTGAAGTGACAAAGTCTGCAGACGATACTAAACTGTTCAAGGTAGCTAAGACTAAAGCAGACTGTGAAGAACTTCAAAAAGATCTCGCAAAACTAAGTGGCAAACAAAATTTAATGTGGATAAATGTAAAGTAATGCACATTGGAAAAAATAACCCCAACTATACATACAATATGGTGGGGGCTAATTTAGCTACAACTAATCAGGAAAGAGATCTTGGAGTCATCATGGATAGTTCTCTGAAGACATCCATGCAGTGTGCAGCGCCAGTCAAAAAAGCAAACAGGATGTTAGGAATCATTAAAAAAAAGGATAGAGAATAAGACAGAGAATATCTTATTGCCCTTATATAAATCCATGGTACGCTCACATCTTGAATGCTGTATACCGATGCGGTCTCCCCATCTCAAAAAAGATATAATGGCCTTAGAAAAGGTTCAGAGAAGGGGTTTTGAATGGGTCCCATATGAGGAGAGATTGAAGAAGCTAAGACTTTTCAGCTTGGAAAAGAGGAGACTAAGGCGGGGATATGATAGAGGTATATAAAATCATGAGTGGGGTGGAGAAAGTGAATAAGGAAAAGTTATTTATTTGTTCCCATAATATGAGAACTAGGGGGCACCAAATGAAATTAATAGGCAGCAGGTTTAAAACAAATAAAAGGAAGTTCTTCTTCACATAGCGCACAGTCAACCTGTGGAGGTTGTGAAGGTTAGGACTATAACAGGGTTTAAAAAGAGAACTAGATAAATTCATGGAGGTTAAGTCCATTAATGGCTATTAGCCAGAATGGGTAAGGAATGGTGTCCCTAGCCTCTGTTTGTCAGAGGGTGGAGATGGATGGCAGGAGAGAGATCACTTGATCGTTGCCTGTTAGTTTCACTCCCTCTGGGGCACCTGGCATTGGCCACTGTCGGCAGACAGGATACTGGGCTGGATGGACCCTTAGTCTGACCCACTATGGCCATTCTTTATCTGTCAAAATTCTAAAAAATATTTAAGAATACCATGGGAACTTTCTGTTTCAAAGAACATTATTCTTTCCCATATACTCACAGTAATTATTGTGGAGTGATGATAAGCACTCCATAGTTAAGGTTGCAACTGGGCTTCCATTATAAGACCAATGCGAGTTCCTCACCAAAATCTTCAAGCAAAAGAAATATCTTTTGAAAAATGGGTAGGTTAGGTCTTCGGCAGAGGTAAATTTTTCTACAAAATTTTACTACAAACTGTTATTGTTCCAAAGAATACTTCAAGATTTGGAAGAATTTAACATTACTCACTCATTAACTTTGATCATTCTAGCAATAATTCATTTGACAGTTTCAATGTGTCTCTACAAATGCTGTAAAAAAAAAAATAGACAAATTCCTGTATGATTTCACTCTAAAATTAAGGTGTTCCAAGTTCAACAAATCTAACTTTTGCTTTTTTGTCACTGTTGAAATTAACAAAAGAAAAGAGAGAACTCAGTTACTGTACTGAACTTCCACAAAGATCTAGTGTTTTTAAACAATCATCCCTAGAAAACTTGAAGTTATTTCCATTTTTATTATTAATAGAAATATGGAGAGATTAAAATGGGATGTTACTGCTGGAGACTTAAGCAGATTCTTTTTCTTTTAAATAAAGTACGTTTCTAGAGTATTTTCTTGCAGAGATAGTCCTCAAACTTCACATTAATTGCTTGCAAGTCTTACCAATTAAAAAGAGGGGGTTTTGCAGCAGAATTTAATCAGACAAGCTGAAGACATTTTAAAAAATGGTGATCACCGTAGTGAGAAATTTATAAAGCTCTTTTTGCCAGATCCTAACTTGAAAAGAACAGGGAGATATTTTCAATTAAGTTTGATTTGATTATTCTATGTAATGCATTCCCTTGCTGCTGTCCCCTCCCCAACTCTCCTAGTAACCCCACTATGCCACTCTAGAAGGCCTCCTAAAATGTTCACTTCCTTTGGATCTTAGTTAGGGAGGTCCACAGGTGGAATTTGCAGGCTGGAGAAAGCATGGAACTTGGATTACATAGTGGACAACAGGATATAGAGAGTCCTAGCAAAGTGGGAGAGGGCACAGTGGTGAAGACAAGAAGGGTGGCAGCAGAGTGAGGGATAGTGGACAAGTGGAACACAGGGTGTAGCAGAATAGGAGACAGCAGAGGAGTTGATCACTGGGAAAGGCAGAATGTGAAATATTCCACCTCTCCTGCAGATCCTCACAGAGCCCCCCACTTTACAAAGCTTAGAAGGCTTCTCAGGGTTCTTCAGAGCCACCCACATTTTCTAGGGGGCTCATCTCTACAATTGCTTCTATGGGGAAATTTTAGGTAAACATTCAAGCCAAGGCATATTTTCATGTTTAGACTATGAATTTTAATTACAGCAGCAAAACTAAGTACAGGGGACCAAGTATTCAGTTATTATTTATATAGCACTATGGGGTGCACGAGGCCTTAGAGTCTCCATGCCCTGAGTTTACAAACCCAGGAGAAATCGCTATCCAAGCAAGCAATTCCAGTGGACCTAATCGTGTAAACATTAGGGGACTGAGCCCTAAATTAGACAATTAATATAGTAACGCCTCGTTAAAGTTGTAGTTATGTTCCTGAAAAATGTGACAAACAATTTAATACTGTACACAGCGATGATGATTGTGAAGCTTGGTTGAGGTGGTGAAGTCAGAGGGTGAGATATTTCCCAGGGTATGCCTTACTGCTAAATAATGAACTAGCTTTTGGCTGAGCCCTCAAGGGTTAACTCATTTTTGTTAATGTAGCCTCACACTCTACAAGGAGGCACGAGTGGAGGGAGGGGAGACTATGGCAGACAGAGACACATACCCTGTGTGAGAGAGAAATGTGCATTGCCCCTTTAAGTAGGCTGACCCCACCCTAATTGATCAGCAACGTAACAACAAAACAATGTTAACCAAAACGACTCTAAGTGAGGAGTTCCTGTACAAAGTTTAATGATGACAGACCTTTGTTAATATTGAGGGGAAGGAAGGAAGGAAGGGAGACAAAAGATATTTCAGTAGAAGGTCTGCATGAGAAAGAATTCTGCGTCAGATTTTGCAAGGCCTAAGACACGTTGAAAACTGACATTTTTCCTACTCAGAAAAAGGAGCACTTACTGATGTCAGGGCAAGTCCAAAACTTGTAGACTGATGCTTCATCTGGATTTCAATTTTGTGAAGTAGAGCTTCAATTCTCTCTTCCTCAAATCCTTTGCTTTGGGGAAAGATGTTTTTTTTATATATAGATGTTTTGTGTGCACGTGCACACGCGCCCCCCCCCAAAAGAAGCACACATGCACCAATATGCTACTAATCATAAATAAAGACATGAAAATGAATTACAGTTTTGACACATTGGTACTTAATATGTACCATACAGAATAAAACTGATATGAAGTAAGATCATAGTGTGTCATTTAACGAAACAGCACTATTAACTCCTAAATATTATGGTGAGGGGCACACTATAGGACAAGTATTTAAGGAAGCAGGGGGGAGAGGCAAGAAATAAGATTAGTTCTTAAAAGTACTGAACCATTGAAAATTGCTACTTTAGTGTAGTTTTCATACATTTTTAAATAATAGATATTTTAAAAATATACTTCTAGAAATAGATTTTGCTAAAAGAATACTTCAAGAATTTTAACATTACTCACTCAATAACTTCATCTATTGTTCTAGCAATAATTTGTTTGACAGTTTCAATGTCTTTCTCAGCAATTCCTTGTAGGCCTACACTGAAGTAAGCCTCTCTCGTGCAGCCATTAAACCTACAATAAAAAACATTTATTCCAGCGGTAGGTACTGAAACTTTTACACAGAACCACAGAAAGGTAATAACTAGTTAATGAATGCAAAAAATAATAATAAAGTTAGAATTTACAAGATCTGGATTAAGGTGGAAAAGAAAAAAAATCTAACAAAAAGGCAAGGACCCAAAATCTTCAGCTATTTATTTTTCAATTACAGAAGGAATGTTACACTGTTTTAAAAATTTTCAGCCATAGTTCAAACTAAAGAATGAAATACAGCTAGAGAACCAAAACTAAATTAGGAAGGACAGCAAAATCTTGGAATTAATTTGTATTAGTGTTTTCAAATATAGAAGATTTTTCTGTATTTATATAATTTTATTTAGATGGCAGACATCAAGAGGAAAGGTCTTTTTAAAGCAACATGTACATTTTACTTATGACAGTAAGTAGACCGCGTCTACAATTTAGTCTTCATATAGCAGTCTTTGAAAATTGAGTACAGAGATGATATTTTGGGGGTTCCATGTTTATGTCTCAGTGACTCAATACATTTAGGGAAACTGAGATAAAGAAATTGTAGTCCAAGTTTTCACAAGTGACTAACTTTAGGGCTCAACTCTAGAAACCTAAGGTCCCATTTTCAGAAGTCCTGAACTTCCTACAATTCCAACAGAAGCCAATGTAATAGGAGCTGTAGGAGATCGGCACTGCTGAAAATCAACTCCCCTGCACTTAATATTCAGCATGCCCTTCCCAGCAGTATGTTTCGGGGCCCAGGGCAGCCAGCAGAGAGGTAAATCACTGTGGTGCAGGAAGCTGGACAGGGAAGACCCAGCTGGTGGCTCCTACCCTACACCGGGCTCAGCTGCTAGTCCCAGCTGGGCTGGGGAGCAGAGCCGGGTCCAGGGGTTTTGCCGCCCCAAGCAGGAAAAAAAAAAAAAAAGCCGCGATCGCAATCTCCGGCAATTCAGCAGGAGGTCTTCGTTCCGAGTGGGAGTGAGGGACCCTCCGCCGAATTGCCACCAAATACTTTAAAGTGCCGCCCCGCTCCGGAGTTGCTGCCCCAAGCACCTGCTTGATAAGCTGGTGCCTGGAGCCGGCCCTGCTGGGGAGGACAGGACTTCCTCTTCCCCTGCACGGCATGCAGGGGCGGGTCAGACACACCTCCAGATTTCTCGCCCGGCTGTGGAAATCTCTGCAAAATCCATCTTCCCACTCCCATCCCACTTCCTGTGCCCATCACTCCTCAGCTGCAGGGGGAGGGATTCCTGTACAGGGAGCTGCTTCCCCCATCTGCCCAACCCCCAAGCATCCAGACCCCCTTATACCCAGACCCTTCCGCTCCGCCTCACTCCCCACACTCAGAATCCCCCCCTGCAGAGCCTCACTCCCCCTGCACCTGGACCAAGCTGACGAGCCATCCGCACCCGGATCCCCACCCCACCGAGCCCCAACCAGCTGCACTTGGATCCTGACCCCACTGAGCCCCACTCCCCTAGCATCTGGACGGACACACACACACACCCCATGAGCTCGCACACACCCAGAACCCCTCCTGCTGAGCCCCCACCTCCTTCATCAGACCCCCACTACAAACCGCTGCGCATCCAGATCCCCCACTGAGCCGCCTGCATCCAGATTGTCGCACACAGAACCCTCTCAACCCACATCTGGTAAGCCCCTCCACATTTGGATCCTGCCTTGCTGAGCCTGCCTGTCCACACCTGGTGCACCTGGCACAGATGGGCAAGGCCCTGTAGTGTTTCTGGGGAAGGCCTGGTCGTTACGCTGTGTCAGGGTTGGGTGCAGCCTCATTGCTGAGTCCGTGTCCCAGGGGGAACTGCACAGTGGCCTGCCGTCTCTGTACAGCCAGTGGCCTCTCTACCCAATGCCATGCTGGAGCCTCCTCATTTATTTGCAGAAGTTTAAAATACTGTGCGCAGAATTTTTAGGCGCAGAATGCTGTCAGGAGTAGACTATGCTGCTTCTTAATGTTGCACTGATAAATACATACAAGATAAACTGAAAGTTACCAATAAATTTCTTGCCAAGAGGTTGCACATTAACCTAGTAGGTACTAAATACTGTCATTTTAATTGGAATGAAGTGTAATTATTTAAAACATTAAGTACTTAGGAAATGATCCTACCAACAGTTATACACATGGGTATCTTTACTCAGAGAGAGTCCCATTCTTCTGTTCAACATATACCTCTACCCTGATAGAACGAGACCCCATGTAACACAAATTCGGATATAACGAGGTAAAGCAGCGGGGGGGCCCCAGTCCTTTAAAGTGCCACCCAAGCTCCGCTCCTTTACCGTGTTATATCCGAATTCGTGTGGAGCCCCAGACCCTTTAAATCACCTCCCGAACCTGGCTGCCAGATTTAAAGGGCCTGGGGCTACCCACAGCAGCTGGAGCACCGGTAAAGAAATTTATTGGTAACTTTCAATTTATCTTGTATGTATTTATTTTAAACAATCGTTTAAACATTGTATGCAAGTAATCGGTAACAGCAAAATAGCAACATGGATTGTGAATTATGGGCCTTATTCTGATCTCCATTACATCAATGTAAGTCAGGAATAGAACTATTTATCTATCTTGCAAGGTCATAATTTACACTTGAAGATACTTCACTGTTCCACTATGGAAAAGAGTAAAATACACCAGAAGATTCTTGTATAAAAATGGCATGAAAATTATAATAAGAGTTAGCTTTCTCCCAACCTATCCTTCGATGTATTTTTCAAAAAAAGAAGTAATTTTATAACAAGAGCAGTATTAATGTTACAGAAGTTATAGTCATTAAAAGGTGATGTAAAGTAAATTGTGACACTTACCCAACATCAGGAGAAAAGTCTGTACCAAGATTGGCCTCAAGTAAGGCTTTGTAGAAGGGGGAATTAGGTCCACCAACCAACAGGGAAGACAACAGGTTAAGCGTGAAAGTTTCAAAAGTATCTGTAATGCTAAGGAAAAAAAGGAAGTTACAGCATGGTGCTCTTTAAAATGGCATTGTGGGGTACTATGTATTATATTTAAGTTATTGTTGGTATCAAACTACAAGGGGTGGGCTGGGAAGTGGGGGGGGAAGGAAAAGGTTTTTGTTTTGTTTTGTTTTGTTTTTTAAAGTCACTGACAGTTGTGCATGTGCAGCTTGGGCTCCTAGAGCCAAACTGGGTTCTTTCCACTTGCTGCATTATTGCCAGTCAAAGGTTTTACTGGTTTAATTAGGCCCTGAGGTACATCTGGGCAACCCCATTACATTTAATACGTTTGCATAGATGTAACCAATTCGAATACAGTGAACCACTGGTCGACAGAATACATGGTATTGGCTCTTTATTTCCACACAGGGCCACGCAGTCATGATGGGATGCGAGGTGACCCATACTTTGAAACAAATTTGAGAGTCCTTGTAGTAAACAATTCTGCTGATTATGCTCATGGTGAAATAAACTCTTAGTAAGATCCTGATTTAAAGGAATAAGCATGATTCTTCTGTTGTAATTTCATTTTCAATACACTTACTCTGTCAACAGGAAGCTGACACTAATAGTTGTCTGCTTTGTAGGGTCTGCAGCAAATGAATCTGAGCCACATTTCACATGATGCTCTCTCTGTCAAGTATAATAAATAAGTAACTAGAGGCAGTAAAATAATTTAAAACATTAAAGTCGAAAAGTTAATAAAGGATAATTTGTGTTTCTATAGCATCTTCCTTCCACGGATTTTAATGCACTTTACACATGTTAATGAGTTAACTTGTAAATTCATGAATACATCATCCTTGCTTGTTATCATCCACCAGAGGTAGGTAGTATCTCCATTACAAGTGGGAAATTGACAAATCCTACCCTAACTTCCATCCCATTTAACTCTGGGTGCAAATTAAAGCAGGAACTAATCCAGAGAACAGAGCAAGCCTCTGGCAGAGCTAGGAATGAAGCCCACATCTCCTATCTCATAGAACTGGAAGGGACCCTGAAAGGTCATTGAGTCCAGCCCCCTGCCTTCACTAGCAGGACCAAGTATTGACTTTTTTTTTTTTTGCCCCAGATTCCTAAGTGGTCCCCTCAAGGATTGAACTCACAACCCTGGGTTCACCAGGCCAATGCTCAAACCACTGAGCTATCCCTCCCTGGTATCCCTGCATTTTCTCCTAACTCCCAACACTCTGTGTCAGTTGCTAGATGGATAATTCTCTAATAAGTGAATACAATGTGGCAATATTCAAACACTGAGAGATCGTTTAGACCCTAACATAACAGTATACAGAACCTAGAAGTCAATCATTTAAAATTTATGATAAGGCCCAAAGACAGTTAACGCTTTTATAACCAAACAAAATGTCTGAGTGTTCTATAAAAACAAACAACAATAAGTTGAATAGCATTGCGGACCAGAATCAATATTTAACGTACTGCAATACAAAGGCAGTTTGTATATTTATCTTTACTTACAGGCTTATCCCAGAGTTGCTGTACTGGGATGGCAGTATTTGGTTCAATTCTATGAAACTTAGTCAGCGCTTCTTCATGAATTTGTTTCAAATGCTGCTCCAATGGAAAGTTACCATAAGTGAAGAACCTGCATTTTAAAATGTAAGATTAGGATTTAATTTTTTTTTAGTCTGCATGCATAATACAGTAGCAATGAAGTCTGAATTTCATGCATCTTTTAGTGAGTTAGTTTTACGCAGAAATGAATGTGTCTTCATGGCCCACAATACTGTCAAAAATGCCACCAAAAATTCTGCTGCAGAAATAAAACTAACACCCACTAATCAGAAAGTTATTCAGAGCTGAAGAGCCCATGCCATTTTCCAGTCAGTTTCATGCACTGAAGTCAAGAGCACTAAAAGCCAGCAGCTAGTTTGTAGGACAATCATATAGTACTCTTGGGGGAAAAAAAGTTGTATGTCCAAAACAACCTAATCCCAACAGCCAAATTCCCAAAACCCTATTTTTCTAGAAGAGAAGCAAGGTTATTTAGCTGCTAGCAATATGGATAAGATCTCACAATCCTTGCCTCAATGAGGTTACAAATTTTGACCTAATCCTGCAATTGGCTCCACTGAAGCGGATCCTTGCTATTGATTTACAGGGGCTCCACACAAGCTCTAGGAGCTGCCCATGAAGAACATATTGGATTATCAAGATCAATATTCAGACATGTTAGAAATAGCAGATTGAAGAGAAAAACAAAAAACAGTGGGCTGGGAGGTCAGCATCGCAATAGCTGAATTAATATCCCAGGAAAGATGCTGGATTGACAGCCCTCTAAACTGAATTTCTATTTATGCACAGAAATGGTTCAGAAAAGGCAGAAGCAATACAAGCTTCCCCACTAATACCCCTCAATTCTATCTGAAGGAATCACCTTTAAGTCTCCATGTCAAGTCAATTATTAGCTTCTATGCAGGCCTTGTCAAATATACCAACAGTTAATGGCTGAGCAATGTCAACACCTACCAGTAGGAATCTGATACCATTACCTCATGTCACACAAGCCACTGAAGAGCCATCAGATTATAACATCTTTCTGTGACTTCCAATATGGGCTTGATTTGAATGAGTGACAAAAATTTAACAAAAACCATACCCATTTATCCATTCTTGGGGCCATAAAATTTTGCCCCACGCCTTACATACTAATATAAAGTAAATACCTGCATTATTGTGAGAGAGACAAGTAAACACACACATGGCTAAACCAGTATATCACCTAAGAAGTCAGCAACAACAATTTAAAGTACCTAGCATTGCTTGGATGATAATGAGTGGCATGGAAATGTTTAAGCTGTTCCCATGTAAGGTCAGGAATACTTAATGGGTCTCCACCAGATATTACAGCATAAGTGTGATCAGGAAGGAGTTTATTCTGTAGGTGTTGTGAGAATAACCTCTCATTGTCTGTCTTAAAAGGGAAAAAAAATAAAATTTTAGCAAGCCATCAGAGGAAATTTTAAGATTAAAAATATTTAAACAGTAAGACCTGATCTTATATGCCTTACTCATAAAAGTAATTCTTACACAAGTATGTAGTCCACCAGTTCCATTGACTTTAATACAACAATTAAAAAGTTGTTGTCACTGTTTAATCAGATGACTAATGACCTATTGCTGCAACATTGTAATTCCAACCTTTGCTCAAAAGATAGGAGAACAGCAAAATTCACTACTTAAATACTACATTTATATAAATAATAAGCTTTTCAACAGACTATCCTTCAAAACAAATCCTATTCAATCTATCTTCAGTATTACTATTGAGTGCAGGAGGTTAATACTGGGGAGAATGGAGCTATTCAAACTCAATGAAACTATGGAATTGTTAATCTGCAATTTAAACTATTTTAAATATTCACAATGTACCTTTATAAATAGTGTTTATAATAAAAGCCAGAACTTACAAATGCCCCTTTCATTTCATTAAAAACAATTCCTTTAAAGACTAGTGGTGTCTGAGGATCAGTCGGATTCTCGTGTTCTAACCTCCAACCTTCTTGCCTGTAAAAGTTTTAAAATTATAAGCAAGTCTTTGATTTTTAATGTTTATACACCCAATTGTACAAGTCTTACCAGAAATCTAGTTGTCGCAAACATGGGAAAAAAGCAGCATCCAAATACACGGACAGGAGATTCTGAAAATCCTTTGGATTTTGTGTTGAAAATGGGTAGAGTGTGTAATCACTGGCTGTTTACAAACAAAGTCAAGTATTAATGACCAAAGTATTTTAGGAAGTTTGCAGTGCATTTCACTCCCTATTTTTATTTTAAGTTCTATTGTCCACGTAATTAACTGGAACAGAGTAGAACCTCACTAATTTGCGCACCCAATAACGTCTATAGATGTGATGGTTTCTCTCCACTCCTCAGCAAAGATCTAATATTGTAGTAAGGATCTCATCGCTAAGATGGCTGTTTTGTAAAAGTGATGCTAACAGAACATTTACTTATATTACTATGATGTATCACCTAACCTATACTTGTCAAATGAACAAAATACATTTTGTAAATCAGCACTGTCTTGCTTGTTTGCTTGCTAGTTTATAAAATTCAATATTTTGCAATGGATCTCCCAGTCAATGTAATTAGAAAGGCTCAACAATACTTACAAATAATTATAGCAAAACAAATACAAATAAACACTGAATTTAGGAAGTAAGTCATAATCATAAAGTAAAGGATAATTAACAATATTATATATACCAGGAGTTCTCAAACTTCATTGCACCGCGACCCCCTTCTGACAACAAAGATTACTACACAACTCCAGGAGGAGGGAGCGAAGCCTGAGCCTGCCAGAGCCCCGCCACCCCAAGTGGGACGGGAAAGGGGGAAGAAAGCCAAACACTGAGCCCCATTGCCCTGGGCAGAGGGGGTGAGGTGCGGGCAAAGCCGAAGCCCTTGGGCTTTGGCCCCAGGTGATGGGACTCAGGCTTCAGCCCCAGCAAGTCTAAACTAGCCCTGGCGACCCCATTAAAATAGAGTCGCGACCCATTTTTGGGGTCCCAACCCACAGATTGAGAACCGCTGAATTATATGCTCTTAGTTATCTTGAACTCACCTGTAAATGCATTCATGAAAGTGGACAGTGATCTGTTTAACATTTTAAAAAAAGGATCTCTGCAAGGGTACTTCTGAGAACCACAAAGCACAGTGTGTTCAAGGATATGTGGAACACCAGTACTGTCCAACGGGGTGGTACGAAATTGTACACTATAAAAGAATGCAACACAATGGTTTGAGAACAAAAGACAGCACATCCATTACTTGTTTTGTAGTTTAGCCTTATGTGAAAGGCAGCATGGTTTAGTAACTAAACTAGTCTTCCAATATTGGTGCAGCTGGGATGCAGGAATATCATTTATTTCAACCACCAAGCTCACAATTAGAGGACTTTTGGGGGTTTGCCAGGAGAATGTATACCTTTTGGATGAGATACAGTGTTTTTCCAGTGCATGATATGCAGTTCAGCAGACAAACTAAGTACAGTAACTAAGGTTGTCGATAAAATAGCTACAGTAGCTAACACCAATATTGTAAATGTACGTCCTCTTTTGACAGTGACTATAGCAATATTTGTTACTAACCTTACAGGTAAATTGTGTGAATTAAGCCCCGACTACATATGAAAGTTGCACCACTTTAAGTTAAAAACAGCACAACCCCCTTGTGTAGAAGCTCTTAAATCCATTTAAGAGGGTATTACACCAACTTAGTTTACAAAGATAAGCAATCAACATAAGAGAAATTTATAACGCATTCTGAAATGGATTTGATAGTATGAATTTTTCCTTACCAAAAAATAAACTCATTTCACTAACTGAAAGGCAGAAGAGAAATTAAGTTTTACAACAGTTTTGGTAAAGTAGGATTTTTTTAAGTCTTGCAACTATGAGCTCCTTAAATGGAAAGTATTAGTAATGTTCGAGTATTATGAAGCTGTATTAGTGTTTGCAGGTCTCAGGTTGAATACCTAAATAGATTATTGGAGTCCTCACGTGCCACATGTAAATATTTGGCTCCTGTGTTCTCATGACTAAGCTTCACTGCAGTTAGGAATAGCTCAGGAACAGCTGTTACCTAAATTGGAAGAAAACCTCCATGTTAGTATTTAGATAAATTCTAGGTAAAATAATTTGTGAACACTATGAAAAGAACCAGCTAGCCTCTGCTGCACATCAAACACAATTAGAACTAAACTAGAAGAAATTAAGGTTATGATGGAAAGCAAAAACAAAGAATTTCATAGGGAAGATTATACCACCATATAATTCATTATATTAAAGTCAGGCACATTCAAAGGATTTACAGTCATCCCACTATATTTTACATGCAAGTATGCTTTACCTTCCTTGTCTTCGTTGTTTTATGTTGCAACTCTTTGATATATTTTTTGCAACTCTTTGCAAAAAAAAGTCACCATTATTTTTAAGAAACAAAGTATTAAGGAGTAATTTTTAAATATTTTTGGTCTATGTAGAACAGCCTAGGATTTTATTGTGTTCCCATTTTCTCAAAGGTGCACTGTTACGTACACTGTCACTGACAGATACTTCCACGTGATATAAATGATTTTGCAAGACCATTTGGTACTTATGTACCATGTTTCGGAGAGCCAGATCAAATACTTATACCCCCATCCTGTGGCTGGACTTATGCATTGATCCTGACCCTCACACCCAAATGGAGTCTGATTAATTTCAGTGGAACCCAAAAGAAGCCACTAAATTGCACCAATTTCAGGATCAGAGCCTTAGGTTGTAAATAAAACTTAGCTGGTGAATAAAACATAAGTGGTGCAAGTCTATTTTTAGCAGATACTGTAGTTTTCATAGCATGTTGAATTAGAGGTGAATAAATACAAGAAAAATAAATTAAATAACACAATTACCTGAAGGGCAGAAATTATAGTTGTATCTGCACTAGAACCAACAATACTTATCTGGTATAGGAAACAATCTTTGAACAATTTGGCCACTTGTATAAATTGTAAGGAGCATGAGATTCAGAAGATAGGGCACTGCACTAAAGATCTGGTTTCTATTACTCGCTTTAGCAGAGCTCACTGATTTTGGCCAACTTACTTCCAAGTCTGTGTGCTAAAGTTTTCCCCTCTATAATATGGAGATAATGATACTGACTTCCTTTAAAAGAATATCAGATGAAAAGAGCTCTATAAATATTGCTAGTTCCACTACAATAAATAGTAGACCTAAGAAGAGCTCATATTTTTGTAATAACTTACAGAAACAAATAAAGAACACGCAGTGAAATACAAGTACTCACAGATGACTGAATGTTTAATATAGTTTTCAATGGCTTGAGTTTCTTCTCCAAAGTTTGCAGACAAGTCACTGTGTTTTGCTCGTCAGAAATTCTAGCAGAATTAGTGTCTTATTTTAAAGCAGGCATTTTGTGTTAGCATTGCCTAAAGATTTTTGTCCACAAGAATATTTTATCTGCTTCTAAGCATGTATGTAAAAATTTACCCTGCAACCCTAACTCTTGGTTTCAACTTCTGCAGGGAAACATCTTACACTAAGTTCTTTGTCCAGTTATAAAGTGCTTTCACAGTGAGAGATGGAGAAAAAGACAATACTGTACCTGGTTTACAGTGAACCCATGGATTCGTTCTCCTATCTTGTATTGTAGTGCTCTTTCATTTACAGACCCACTCTTGAACCTCCATGACTTTTGATTCAAAGTCCTGAAATAAATTTTCTTTTTGAAAAAAGATGCAACCACGCGAGCAAGTTTCTCTTTACCCCATCCCCTTCCCGTGCTTAATTTTGGGGGTGGAGAAAAGGGTGTATTATTATGAATATTGCATCGTATAGACCAGTGATTCTCAACCTATTTGCCGTTGTGGGCCGCATGTGTGTTATGTGGGCTGCATCCAATGCTACCTGCATGGCCCTGAGAATGTCACCTGGGCCACAGCTGAGTGCTGACTGCTTTGCAAGCAGCCCATGGGCCACAGGTTAAGAACCACTGCTATAGACAAATGCCAAGTTCCTACCTAGAAGAGTTTACAAGATAAAGTTGAGCTTATTGCAAGATTGGAGCCTCATATGAACAACACCACCTTCCCCCGCTCACACAAAATTTCACTGACTTCAATGGGCATCTGCCTATATTGAGCTCATTTCAGGATTGGGGCCTAAAACAAAAGAGGCAAACATTGGTTAGGGTAGGTGTCAACTTTGGGGTCTTGTCTGTATTGGGAAAATTACAAAACAAAAACAACATTCCCACTAGTTCAGCAAAGCCCTAGTGCAATCAATACTCCAGAGGCCAGACCTATTTTACCTCTGTGTTAATTATGTCTGTTTTTCTTGCTGAACTGGTAGGAATTTTTGTGGATGTTTTTCCAGTGTAGACATGGCCCAGAATTATGCAATATTTTAAGGGAGCAAGGTGAGGATTGGGGAGAGCAATCAGCATCATTGATCAGAGTTCTAGGAGGTAGAAGACTTCAAGTGAAGTAACAGTTTTGCTGGGATAATATCAGGGAACTGAACAAGTTCTGGATAATAGGATGGGGGAGGTTGTGTGTCAGGGCAATATTAGAAATGTAGCTGGGAAGGACAGTTAGAAGGAGGGACCCTAGAAGGATTAAGATCTATGGAGTGTGAAGGAGGGATTTCTATGAGGCAGCGTCAGATGGATTATGACCTGACATGGGGAGGTGTTTCTGTAGCAGATTAACAGCAGGGGTGAAATTGTGCATGTTGGTATAAGGACCGTGTAACGGCAGGCAGGAGGGAGTGTTATCAGAAGTAGGGACTGTGAGGGGGTCATATTACAGAAGGTCAGGATGATATGTTAGGGTGTGTATGGACAAGGGGGATGTAGAATTTATAGGGGATAACAGGAACTTTGGTACTGTAAGCACACAAACTGAGTGGAGGGGCAATTTCCAGAAGGATTACAGGGAGACAAATACTGTGGGGTGGGGGGGAGGATACTGGGGTGGGAGTGTCTGGGGGAAGGAGAAAAGTCTAGGGAGACGAATGTTGTGGGGTAGGATACAAGGGTGGGAGGGGCTGGGGAAGTCTAGGGAGATGAATGGTGTGGGGGAGGATACAGGGGTGGGAAGGTCTGGGGCGGGGAAGTCTAGGGAGACGAATGCTGTGAGGTGTGGGGGAGGATACAGGGGGATGTCTAGGGACACGAAAGCTGTAGGGTGTAGGGGAGGATACAGGGGATGTCTAGGGAGACGAACAATGGGGTGT
The DNA here is from genome assembly GCF_016161935.1 of Mauremys reevesii. Taxonomy (NCBI): domain Eukaryota; kingdom Metazoa; phylum Chordata; order Testudines; family Geoemydidae; genus Mauremys; species Mauremys reevesii. The sequence continues at coordinate 25,152,835 of NC_052624.1, forward strand.
GGAGGAGAATACAGGAGGAAGCCTGGAGGAAGGGGGATGTCTAGGGACACGAAAGCTGTGAGGACTGGGGAGGACACATGGGGTGGGGGCTGGGGGATGTCTAGGGACACAAATGCTGTGAGGACTGGGGAGGACACATGGGTGGGGGCTGGGGGAAGGGAGATGTCTAGGGAGACGAATGATGGGGTGCAGGGGAGGATACAGGGGTGGGGATGTGTAGGGACATGAATGCTGTGGGGTGGGGGAGGATATGGGGGCTGGGGGAAGAGGGATGTCTAGGGACATGAATGAAGGGGGTGTGGGGGAGGATGAAGGGGATGTCTAGGGACACAAATGCTGTGGGGTAGGACACAGGGTATGGGGGGCTGGGGGTGTCTAGGCAGACGAATGAAGGGGGTGCGGGGGAGGATGAAGGGGCTGTCTAGGGACACGAATGCTGTGGGGTAGGACACAGGGGGCTGGGGGTGTCTAGGCAGACGAATGAAGGGGTGCGGGGGAGGATACAGGGGGTGGGGGCTGGGGGAAGGGGGATGTCTAGGGACACGAATGCTGTGGGGTAGGACACAGGGGGCTGGGGGGTGTCTAGGCAGACGAATGAAGGGGGTGCGGGGGAGGATACAGGGGGTGGGGGCTGGGGGAAGGGGGCTGTCTAGGGACACGAATGCTGTGGGGTAGGACACAGGGGTCTGGGGGGTGTCTAGGCAGACGAATGAAGGGGTGCGGGGGAGGATACGGGGGGAGCCCGGGGGGTTCTGCGAGGAAGATGCTGGGGGCGGGCGAGGCGGGTGAGCCGGTGGATGGGGTGATCGGGCCCAGGACCGCCGCCGCCCCCGCCGCACAGCGCCCGCCGCTCGGCCCCTCCTCACCGGCTGAGGCTCAGCAGCCGCCGCGCCGCCAGGTAGCGGCCCCACATGGCTCGGCTCGGCCCGTCCCCCGGCGCAGGATCCCGACCGAAGCGCCAGGCCGGGCCGCGTCGGAGCCTGTCGCTGCCTGCGGCCTGCGGCCTGCGCCGGGGGCGGGCCCGAGACTGCCTGCGCCGGGCCCTCATTGGCGCGGCTGCCCCGGGCCGCCCATGGCCCCGCCTCCCGCCGGCGGAGAGCGACGCCTCCGGCCTGGCCTGGCCTGGCGGGCGGGTCCTGGGCCAGCGCTCCACGGCTGATCGTGGCCCGCCCTGCAGCGCCGGCCGCCCCGGGGCGCGGGCTCGGCCTGCTCGGGCTCACCCTTGTGTCAGGCTCGGATCGGGGGACTCCTAACATGGTCGCGTCGCACCCCCTCTGGGGGCCTCCCGGGCATTTCCCCCGCGAGCCTGGGCTCGGGGGAGCCGGGCTGGGCTGGGCTCCTTGTATCATCCAGTTTGAACCGGCCACCCTTTGGGGGCGGTTTGTTCCCCACCTGATACTGGCAGATCTGAACATGGCTTTGCCCAATATCTGATGGGGAGGGAGGAACGCACATTGTAAGAGTAGGGTGACCTGACAGCAAGTGTGAAACATTGGGACAGAGGGTGAGAGGTAATAGGAGCCTGTATTATAAAAAGACCCAAGAATTGGGACTGTCCCTATAAAATCAGGACATCTGGTTACCCTATTTTAAGAGTGCACCACTCAGGCACAGCATAACATGCACTGTGCACATGAGGGTCATGGCAGTCAGTGCAGGTGTGCTCTTAAAAATGGTGTCCTTCCTGCTCCCCTTCTGCAGCATGACTTCAAACGTGTTTTCTACAAAGCTGAAAAATGTAATACCTAACTTGAAAGTATTGGTACCATGGGAAAGTAGGCCAGTTAGTTTTGATCTCTAAATGCAAGTTGGCAAATTTCTGTTTCCAAGGTGGAAAAGTTCAGAAATTTACAAGTGACTCAGAATAGTGGTCCAGAACAAAAAGGGTTATGCTGCCTTAAAGGGAGGAGGGATAGCTTAGTGGTATGAGCATTGGCCTGCTAAACCCAGTGTTGTGAGTTCAAGCTTTGAGGAGGCAATTTGGGGATTGGTCCTGCTTTGAGCAGGGGGTTAGACTAGATGATCACCTGAGGTCCCTTTCAACCCTATGATTCTATGACAAGCAAGCCCAAAAACCTGCTCAGTTTTTAAAAAAAAATAAGTTAAAGTTATTTTCACATCCCACACCTGTTACTGATGGCTCTCAGATCCTCCTAACTTGTGGTTTTACAATCACATCTCCTTAGTTTTTAAATGTTTTTATTTATTTATTTATTTATTTATTTCCTGTTGCGTGAAGGACAGACACAAACAACGGGGGAAACTAATCAAGCCCTGCAATTGGATTCATGTGTGCAAATACTTGTACCAAAGCACAGCCCTATAGATACAGGAGTAACATATTTTGAACAGAGACCTGATAGAAGTGTATGTAGACTGGGCAAGTGCATCTCTGATGTCATTTGGTTGACCTCAGTGGAGATTCACTAGAGATCAGTTTCACTCTGTGTGCCCACTGAAGAATCTATTGCACTTCAATCTTAGATTCTTGTTCCGGTCTTTACTGGCAGATGGCTTGATATTTGATTTAGTTTATAAATTGAAATAATACATTTTTTGGTACTAATACAGGCATTGATGTCTCATCTTCATTGTATGGGCTCTAATACATATACCAAAAGAGACCAAGAATCTGGGGAATTAGGTATGTCCCCAAAATGTTCAAACCCGTGTTTCTAAATGTAGGTTCCTAAATTCATATTTAGACACCTAGATATAAGCGGCTGGATTTTCGGAAGTGCTGAGAAACTTGTGAATCCATTTTAAGTCAACAGGAGAAGCAGGTGCTCAGGTCCTTTGAAAATCTGACCATTTTTATCTATGTACCAACATTTTAGACACCAAAATTTCAAAATTTCGGCTATGGCATTTTCTGAAAGCTTTGAAATCTTATGTGGTCTAGCAATTTCCATTAAAATATTTTACTAAATCAACATATTCTACATCTTTCTGACTCCAAACACAAAGACAGATTTTAAAAAAAGACACACTGCCAACAGTTCAGCCACTTTAATTCCCGCCTCTACACAGCACAGCATCCTCTGATCTTTACTTCCCTTTTCATCACTGTATGGCACAACTCTCCTCTCTCCCCCACTACATTGTGTACCCCCTTTATTCCTTTCTTCTTCGTTACATGATTCAGCTCCCTCATCTCTCTCCTCTCTCTTTTCCTCTACTACAGGGTGCAGCTCCACCAAAACACACTGGAGATATTACTCCCTTATCTCTGTTCACCAGCTACAATATTGCAGCTTATCCTTAGCTTCTTTCGACCTCTCCCACTTTCCCTCTCAGTTTAAGTGTTTTTCACTTGAGTTTTCTGTTATCTTTTGTTTTACTTTTAAATTTAACATCAGGAGCCAAATTCATTCCTGGTGTGACTCTGATGTAGTTAAAGAAGGTTTTGGAAGATGTGCATTAACTAGGGTGACCAGATGTCCCGATTTTATAGGGCGACATTCCTGATATTTGGGGCTTTATCTTATATAGGGTATTACCTCCCACCCCCACCCCAATTTTCACACTTCCTATCTGGTCACCCTAGCATTAACTCACCTACCTGCCTTTCCTCCCCTCTCCCCTACCTTTCCCACATTTCACTTCTTTTGTTTCTTATTTCATTTGTTGAATCCTGGTTCAACTGAGATTGTAAGTTCTTGGGGGCGAGGGCTGTTTTTACTGTGTGTGTACAGGACCTAGCTTTGGGGTGCTACCACAGTGATAGTAGTGGTAGTAGTAATAACAATAAGTAATATAATACCATAATTACACCAGGAATTAATTAGATTGCCTCATAATTTTTAAAATATAATACATTATGTTCTTGAAACAATAGATATATAAAAAGGGGTCGTTTCTGGAACTCCAAAGAAATGAGTTTACTCTTCATAGTGTTATTAAAATTACATTTTGAAATATTTGCTACTTATTTTCTCACACTAACACCGCAATGTTAGCGCTTGACACCAGGGAGCAATTTTTACTTTAAGAACATTACGTTGACCTTCTTCTTTCCTATTTAGTTATGTTACTTATTTTCTAAGGTTTAGTATGAAGCATTTCCCTAATTTGACCATGAACTACCATATCTTATTACATATTTCTTTCTCATTGTTCCTTTGTTTGCCTGCTGTAAGTTGTGACTGTAATTATGGCAGAGTTTTCTATTGCCATCTTTTATTTTTCATTTGGGGTGCTTTTATTGGTATGAAGGCTCATTGTCTGTCTGTATTCATACCAGTGCATTTGGCAAGCAGCATGTATTTTCAAACTCAGACAGTCTGCAGCAGTTTTTTATTCCTAAATGTAGGGATTAATTAAAAAAATAGTTTTTTTCTTATAACACCCTTTTAGATAGCTTTAAATCATTTTTCTCTATTGATCTTACCCTTGACTATATCTCATACATTAATATTTTTTCTCTTTCTGAAAGGGAACTGAAATTCATGTGACTATTTTGCTTCATTTCCTAATTGTGCTAGTTTACCCCTGCAAAAGTAACATAAGAGTGAAAATATAGTTTGTGGATACATATTGTTTAAAATTTCTTTGAAATGGAGTGATGAATTTAAGACAAAAAGGAGAATTCAAAGGAATCTCTACACCAAATTAAAAGAATGTATAATAGGTCTAAAATGAGCATAATCTTAGTTCTGCACAACATCATATAAAGAATTTTGAGTTGTCATGGCCAAAGTCTACTCTCAGTTATTTTAATGTAAATTCAGATTAACTGCACTGACTTCAGTGGACTTTTTCATTGATGAAGAGTAAGAGTGGAATTTGGTCCTTCGTGTTTTACTGAGCCTTTATTTAATAGAAATTATAGATTCATAGATTCCAGGGCCAGAAGGGACTATTGTGGTAATGTAGTTTGACCTCCTGTATAACACTAAAATAATTCCTAAAGCATACTGGTGACACTAAGCACTCCTGTATTCATACCAAACATGCTATTGTAATAATCTTTGTACAAAATATGCTTTGTGAGATACCATTTGAAAGCTAATAACTCATTGATCATTTATATTGTTGCATGATGTATGTATGTTATGTGTATTAAGAGTTATGAATATATTCTGAAATTATGACTGAAGTATATATAAACCAGGTATGTTGGATAGTTGCTAAACAGATTTATCTGAGAAAAAGGACTATTTATTTGATTATCTGACCAGCCCTGTCATAAACATACAGCTAAGGGTAGCATAAAATCCCTCCTTTACCTGTAAAGGGTTAAGAAGCTCAGATAACCTGATTGGCACCTGACCAAAAGGACCAATAAGGGGATAAGATACTTTCAAATCTGTGGGGGAAGGTTTTTGTTTTCTGTTCCTTTGTTCTCTCCGGTCAGTGAGGAATCAGGGCAGGGAAAATACATCTCCTAAAGCCATACCTGAACTAAGCATCTAAGATTACAAATTGTAAGTAATAAGAAGGAAATGTGTTAGATTATCTTTTGTTTTAGCTTGTGAATTTTCCCTGTGCTAAGAGGGAGGGTTATCCCTGTTTTTGTAACTTTAAAGTTTTGCCTAGAGGGGAGAAAGCCTCTGTGTTTTGAATCTGATTACCCTGTAAATTACCTTCCGTCCTGATTTTACAGAGGTGCTTCTTTTACTTTTTCTTTATAATAAAGTTCTGTTTTTAAGAATCTGATTGGGGTTTTTACTGTTCTAGTGGTCTGTGCTCACCTTGGTTACTCTCAAGGCTCCCCAGGAAAGGGGGTGATGGGGCTTGGGGGGTGGGATATTTTGGGGAAACAGGAACTCCAAGTGGTCCTTTTCCTAAATCTTTGTCTAACTCACTTGGTGGTGGCAGCATACCTTCCAAGGGCAAGGAAGAATTTGTGCCTTGGGGAAGTTTTTAACCTAAGCTGGTAGAAATAAGATTAGGGGGTCTTTCATGCGGGTCCCCACATCTGTACCCCAGAGTTCAGAGTTCATTGAACTTTGGAAAATATAAACAAGACAGAAGCTATCTTTGGCATTCATCTGTACCCCAGAGTTCAGAGTGGGGAGGGAACTCAGACAAGCCCCATATTTGGGCAAAGACAATGAAGATCCATATTTACATATCAGCAGAAACAGGACCATCAAGACATCAGGGTGAGGAGATGGCAAGAAACAGAACAATTTCATTTCAGAAGAAAAAGCATGGGGCTTTCTTCACAACCAGACTCCATGTTGTCTTCTTCACAGCTTGAATAAACTTTGAGGGTTAACCCTCAGAAGAATCCATTTCAAAAAAGTTTGCTTGTCTATAAAGAACCTCAGGTGATAAGCATTGAATCAATTCATTGCATGCAATACTACTGTATTATACAAATGTATAGAGTAAGGCCTTTTCTGAAAGCTAATGAGACACTGGTGATTAACATCACTGTAAAATGTATGTATTAAAATTATGTAAGGAATTATGGATTCTCATTGATATTAGGCTGTACAATCTTCCCATACAGCTATCTACCAGTCTCCTGTGTAAATTAAACATCGTGGAATTAGAACCAATGGAGGCCCCATTTTCATAGAAATAATACAGGGGGGTAGGAAGCCCACAGGAGGAGAAGGACAGCATGAGGTTATCCTGTCATTCACTGAACTTTGGAAGATATAAACAAGGACAGAAGCTATCTTTGGCATTCATCACTAGACAGACACAAGAGGCCAGAGCTCTTGCAAGCTGAGAACAATGGGTCTTTCAACCAAGGGGACAGAGAGACTTGAAAGATCTGGAATTGAATATGAGAAGCCTGTGTAAGCAAAGATCTTTCACTTAGGAAGACAAGGGAAACCAGCCGCTTGTGCTTTCTTTGAAGGTCCTGACTGAAAGTCAGCCATGGCTGGGAAGAAGAATGATTGTGAGAGAAACCATCTTGAACAAAGCTGGTATCTTGTTAGATTGAGTTTTAGATTTTTAGATGTGTGTTTTTACTTGTATTTGCTTGTAACCCTTTCTAACTTCATTCCTTTTTATCTAGCATCACATAACCTATGTTTTGTTGTTAATACATTTGTTTTATTTTACTATAAACCAACTTAGTGAGGTGTTTAAAGAAAAGGGTATATTCAGCCCAGTAAACTTAACAAGCTGTGTTGTGTCTTTGTGTCTTTAGAGGAACAAACAACTCATTATTTCTCTGAACTGTTCAGGAGAGGGCTAGACTTACAGAGCACATGGTTTTGTGGAAATTCAGGAGTGGGAGCATGTTTGTTCACCCTGCAAGTAGTAATCAAGGCTGTTGGAAGCTGCTGTGGGGCTGTAGACAGGCTGCTGGGGTCAGAGCTGCTGAACCAGGGCTGTTTAGCACACAGATGCTCAGGGTGTGACCTGCATGCTGGTAGGCTGGTTGGGAGCAGCCCAGGTTGGGAGCTACAGCAGCAAAGCTTTGTGAGGTGCCCAAGGTTACAGGGCAGGTAGCATTACCAGAGGTTTTCACTTGTTTGAATCCTGTATAGATTACAGCACCCCGGATAGGGATACTGACAGCCGAGGATGGGGAGGGGAGTGAGAAACATCATGAACAATTCACCTCTCCCAATTAACATTACAAAGGTAGTGATAGCATTAGAAGGCTTTAATTTGTAGGGGACAATAGTTTTAGACCTTGTCTACACTGCTACTTACAGCACTGAAAAAACACACCCCTGCATGATGCAAGTTTCAGTGCTGTAAAGGTCAACCAATCAGAGGAGACCAGAAACTGAATATAAGAAGTCAGCTGGCAAGCTGTGTGTGGTGGATGAGAGAAGGAGAGAGAATGGAGAAGATCGGGAGGAGAGCAAAAGATCAGGAGAAGGCAACCGGACAGCAGCCCGGAGTTGAGAGCGGAGATTGAAGGGAAAGAACAGAGCAGAGACTGACAGAGCAGAAAGAACCCTGGCGATCAGAGCGATTGGCAAAGGAGTGTAAACCTGATTTTTTATTTATTTTAAAGAGATTGCTTGTGTGTGTCTGTCAGTAAAGCTGGATGTCTGTTTCTGAATGTGATCTGCCCCATCCCATCTTCTGAGTGGTCGGCCACTGCTCACAGAATGGTAAATGTTAATTGTTCAGTGTTTCTTTAATGCTATGTTGTAGCACTGTTTTATGCAGCGGGTACTTGTTGTTACATTGTAATAAGTTCAAAGCTATTATATTTGGGGCCTTATGCATAGGTATGAAAAGTTCAGTGTGTACCAACTCACAACATTGTATTGGGCTCCTAGTCTGTTTAGTCTTCTGAGTCAATTGAATGTATAATCTTTAAAAGTAATCCAAGTGTGCCTTATTAGCTATGACACATTGTGATTTTTTTCCTTTTCTTGCTTATTTTACCAAATAGTATACATTGCAACCTTTTTCATTTCCATTCTTTCTTTACTAAATATATTGTCATCACCTAATTTTCTCTAAATAAATAAGACTTTTGAAGTATTACTGATTGTGTGCCTATTCTTGATCAGAAGGCTGTATCCGTGTCCTTTCAAGGGTTAGCGGGACTAGCCTGCCCTGGGGAGTCCTCTGCAGATCAGAGACAAACCCCCTGACAATACCCTGGCAATTCCTTAGGGAGGATCATCACTTTTCTCCCCAGTTGGATAGGCAGGCCAGTATTGGGATACCTTAATTCCAAATAGTGAGGTAACAGTAGTGACATCACCCCTTACTTTCTGGATTTGCACGTCTGAAGGCACGTCTACATTACCTGCTGGATCGATGGGCAGCGATCGATCCAGTGGGGGTCGATTTATCGTGTTTAGTCTAGATGTGATAATTTGACCACCGAGGGCTCTTCTGTCAACTCCAGTATTCCACCGGAGCAAGAGGCGCAAGCGGAGTCGATGGGGGAGCATCTGCTGTCGACTCACCACAGTGAAGACACCACGGTAAGTAGATCTAAGTACGTCGACTTAGCTGAAGTTGCATAACTTAGATCGATACTCCCCAGCCCTCAGTGTAGACCAGGCCTGAGTGTCACAATGCCTTTCCATTAATTCTATCATTCCCCAACTAATAAGTGCTTGACTTTGGAACTTGAACATTCTTTCAATATAGGATTTTGTGTGAGAGATGGTTTGTTTTATATATATATCCCTCTGAGTACTCTGGATTTTTTACAGTGGTGGTTTATGGTCAAAACTTTATCTATGGTATCACATTTGCAGGAGGGGAAAGTTGCTTAGTATTTCAGTTTCTCAGAGGTTCACCAGAACTCCATATAGAACTTACTCTGTGCTGCATCCAGGTTGCAGTTTAAAAATGTATTCAAATATTGCACAAAGTAGTATTCACAGCAAAAGTTGAAGAACTGCAAATCTCCCAGATAATACAGAGCAGAAATGATTTAGAAAACTGACAGCATTTTTTTTGCAAAGGCTACAGTTATCCTGCTCATGAAACGAACTACTGGGAGACAGGGTATGCATTTGATTTACCCAGTGTTGGTTTCTTGTAACACTACTTGGCATTTTGCCTGGAGGAATTACCTTCCTTTGTTGTTCGCTTAAGTCACTCAGAAATATTTCTGACATACCTCTTCATTCATCCTGTTTTATTTTGGTTATCTTCCACCTTAGCTCTGCATTAGTATTTATTTGCTGTGGGAAGATAGTATTACTATTATCCAGTTCTTGCCAAAAGAACAGAAAACTGCTTTAGCCTCAACTAATAAACTACTTTCTTACCACTCTAACCTTTTTGTCAGCTGATGTCTGCAGCAACAAGGACCAGGTTCTATATCTAGGGTTCCACTTAACAATATAGAACAGAACCAGCTCGAGCCCCCACCCAGAAATCTAGAAAAACTAAATACCACCCCTGGCACATCTAAGAGGCAATACTTCCTCATTGGCAAGCACCAAATCTGGGTCTAACAAAAGAATTTTTTTTATTAAAAGAGAAAGGGAGCTCAGCATTAATTTGGGAAAACCCCTCAACAATGATTCAAAAGGATGCAAACCATAAGTAAACACCCACCCCACGGTATCTTGGGCTGTGTCCTTTGCTTCAGTTTCCCACCTTCTGGTGTGAAAGTCCAACAAATGAATGTTCCTTTATCACACCACTCTCCTTTCCCTCTGCTGTACTCCACTCACTGTTGGTTGCCCAAAGTCAATGAAGTTCCATAATTTAGGGGTGCATTCCCATGGGTTCCTGTCCTACCCCTGAAGGGTGTGTGTGTGTGTTGAAGAATGCTTCTGCCTCTTGCTACGATGCTGTGTTCTGAGGTTCCACCACTTAGCCCAGTTATTAGTGATTTCAGCTCTTAGTGAGTTCACTGGGTAGCGGGGAACCTCACTGCTGCTGCATCCTCTGTGTTGTCTATCACTGCAACACTGTCCCCACATCAGGTATAAAGTTCAACTCTAGACCTGCTCATCAGTAAGATTTTGTCACAGATATTTTTAGTAAAAGTCAGGGACATGTCACAGGTAATAAAGAAAAATTCATGGAAGCCGTGATTTGTCCATCACTTTTACTAAAAATATCTGTGACAATATGGGGATCTGCAGGTCCCCACACTGCCTTCAGTGGGGCAGCTGCATGGAGGCTGAGAGCTCCAGGCAGGGCCAACGAGAGGCGGGGGGGAAACCAGTACAAATTACCGGGGCCTAGTGGTCCGGAAGGGGGCCCGGCTTTCTTGGCCCTGTTTAGCCGCTTCGCCCTTGCTGGGGGGCCTGAAAATTTTTTTCACCAGGGCCTGAACCCGCTCTCGGTGGCCCTGGGCCTCCAGGGACTCCAACCACAGGTTGGGTGTCAGAGCTCCAGGGTTCCCCGCTGCCCATGGCTGGGACCTTCAGGGCTCTCACTGCCTGCAGCAGCTGGGAGCTGAGGGATACCACTGCCACCTACAGCTCTGGGGGCCCGCAGTGGCTGGGAGAATGGGGGTGCCCCCATTGCCCATGGTAGCCAAGAGCTGCAGGGTGCCCCCACCGCCCGCATTGGCCAGAAGCTGCGAGGTGCCTCTACTGCCCATGGCATCTGGGAGCTGCAGGGTTCCCTGCAGCCCGTGGTGGCAGGGAGCTGGGGGATTCTGGCATCTCCCGGCCACCACAGGTTGAAGTCGTGGAGGTCTCTGGAAGTCACAGATTCTGTGACTTCTGCAACTTCCAGACTAAATTGTAGCCTTACTCATCAGCAATGGCAGCTCTAGTAATTACTTAGAACCATAGACTCTAAACTGAGTCTGATCAGGAGAAGGAGGGTGAACTGGTATCTAGAAATCTTTAAACAGAGCCCACACCAGGTCAGAATACCTGTCCCTACTCCCTCTGACTTCAGCTTAGATTTGGCATCACTAGCGTCCCCTGCTTAGTGAGTGAGGTTAAGTTAGGGTGACACTCTCTGTTAAGTCACGTTAAGTACAGTTCTACTGTCCTTTAGTCATGCAATAAAAATAACATTTTATTGCCCTGAGTTAAAGATTAAAGTTCATTTCAACCCAAAACAGACAAAATTGATCACTGGAAAAGTAGGTCTGCTGATCACGTTGGCAAAGTAGTTATGGCTATGCAAATACCATCTGCCCTTGAGGTCTTTTCCGCAGTTCATTAATAGATAGCCGGGAAAGCTAATTCAGACCCTGGTTTATACCACCATTTCAAAAACTGTACAATCTTCAGGACTGGAAAAGGGATTAAAAAGTGGAGAATGCTATCATGTGCTGTGTTCTTGATATTGCTCAGTGATTCCCATCTTATTAAACATATTTTTGCCTTTTTTATATTTCATTTTGTTTTCTTTCCAAACTTTCTAAGTCCGTTTAATGGGACTAATTGTGCTGGGATGAGACAAGCATCATGTAGATAAATTCTGTGCAAACAGTTCTTGCGCTACTCTGACAAAGTACCTCAATCCTTGTATTCCAGAGCTGTTAAAAAGAATGTCTACTCAGCCTTCAGGAGTGTACGTCATCTACACAGCTGCACATTGGGCAGGTCTGCTCTGAGAAGTGGACAGAATGCTGCACAAAGTGGAGGTGGGGAAAAATGTCTGCATCCAGGGGTTGTGGAGCTTATATGGAGTTGAAGAGTTCATGTAAATGAGCTCACTGCCTCTCCAGAACAGAGGGCTGGATCCTGTAGGGCTACAGTACCAATCTAAGGGAAGAGGATGGAACATATCGGTGAATGTGGGGTTTTTTTAGTACAAGAGAGAAACAACATACAGTAAAAGCTTTGGTATCCGGCACACTGGGGAAACAGGGGATGCTGGTAAGTAAAAAAAAATTCTGGTTAACTAAGAGGGAGGGAGTTTGGGTGTGGGAGGGGACTCAGGGCTAGGTCTTGGGGCAGGGGAGTGGGTGCAGGGTGCCAGATTCGGGCAGCGCTCACCTCGGGCGGCTCCCCGCGAGCGGCGACATGTCCCTGCTGCTCCTAGGCAGAGGTGCGTTTAGGCCAATGGGAGCTGTGGAGTCAGTGCTCATGGCAGGGGCAGCACACAGAGCTGCCTAGCCACGCCTCTGCCTAGGAGCAGCAGGGACATGTCATCACTTGTGGGGTGCCACCTGAGATGAGCGCCACCTGGATCTGGCACCCCGCACCATTTCCCATGCCCCAACTCCCTACCCCAAGCCCCCTCCCACACCCAAACTCCCTCCCAGAGCCCATGTCCCAAACCCTCTCTCACACCCCAACCCCCAGCCCCGCACCTTCTCCCACACTCTGAACCCCTTGTGGCCATTCCTCTGCCTAGGAGCAGCAGGGACATGTCACTGCTTGCAGGGAGCCGCCCAAGGTGAGCGCTGCCCGAAGCCAGCACCCCGCATCCCTGCCCATGCCCCGAACCCCCTCCCACACCCAAACTCCCTCCCAGAGCCAGTGTCCTGCACCCCCTCCCGCACCCCAACCCAGAGCCCTGCACTCCGAACCCCTCCATTCCTCCTTCTCTCTGGCCATTCCTCCACCTAGGAGCAGCAGGGACATGTCGCTGCTTCCAGGGAGCCACACAGAGCCAGGTAAGGAGCCTGCCGACCCCACGCCAACCAGACTATAAACTGAACTTTCAATGAAGATCAAAATGCTGGTTTAAAGAGCTCTTTGGTTGGTAAAGTGTCGGATAATACAGCTTTTACTGTATTTCGAATAGAGGCAAGACTTTGCAAGCCCCTGCAGTTGTCCTGATTAGACTTGAGGTCCTCATCCACACATACTGATGTTGAAGGGGGCTTCTGGTCCCCAGATGCCAGATGGAGTAGGGCTTTCACATATACTCAAAGTTCTGGCTCTCTCTCCCTTTTGGGGGAAGAAATCTTCAGTTCAGTGGATTTCTTGCATCTCTCTGTCTGAGCTACCTTATGCTGTCAGCAAAGGAAATTTCTTTTTGAGTCCTTTGATCCCTTTTAAATGGTTTGTCCTGGTTGACTGATACAAATTAGCCAGGGAAAACTCCTTTTCTTCTGGGCAGTAGAGACATAGTGATCATGCCTGGCTTCTCTCCTGATACTTTGGCTGGCACAGGTAAGCATGTAAAGTCAAAGTTGGCTTATGTGTCTATACCCCACGGGATATGTCCTGTAGTAGCTAGAAAGTCAAATTTCCACTAGTCCTGGACCTTCTTTTTGTGGACACAACACATGCTTTCTGATATGCACAAATGGAGTTATTTTGATAAATTCAAGTAGCAATTAGAGTGAACATACCTTGTTTTCATTTATAACCTAATTTGGGATTCAAACTCCAGTTTTCAGATATGAAGAGCTAAATGTCTAGAAAAAATGTACAATTTAGACAAAGTTATATCATCCAGAAAAGTCACCTATTTACACATTGCTTAAAAAAAGCAAAACAATTATATATATTTTAGTGACTCATAGAAATTGTTTAAAAAGCAGCACTAAACACACTTAGATTTATGCTTCATTACTACAAAACAATTGTGAAGCAGAAACTCTGTTCATTCCACTGTTAACATCCGTATGCCACTGCACAATTGTCCAGCTCATAATCATATTCTAGACAGAGTATGATTGCAAGACTTGTTAAATATTTGCATTTTGTGCCATCATCTCATTTCATCAAAGTAAAACGAAATGCAGGTCATCTGTCTTGATGATACAAGTAAAAACATCAGTGATGCTGAAGACAGTGCGTGAATTTTCATTGCTGGATAACCTGTTCTCAGTTAATCATTAAATACTATAGGCCAAAAACTTTTGCACTATTTTACATCTTGCGCAGTCCCATCAAAGTAAATGGGGTTGCATGACATGCATTTCAGAGCAGATTTGCCTCATAGCCTTGCTACTTCCAGATCTTACCAATCATTAGCCTGAATGATCACTGGCTTGAAGGGAAGGGTCACAAGCACTTTTAATATCACTGTGCACTGACAGAAATGAAAGGATCAAATATGCAATATTTCATGCAAAGATCAGACCTTGTTAAAGACAATGACGTCTTATGTGATCCTTGCACTTTTGCAAGGACATGCCACAGCTGTACCAATGACTTTTAGCTATTTGTTAATGGCACATTTATCTGAGAGAGGATTTCATAACTGAGCCAAAAATTTTAGCCTACAGATGTTTAGCCCAGTTTTCAAGATGTGTAGGTCTTAAGCCCTTGAATAATCCATTTGAGTCTTCAAATAGGTAATGTGACCTGATCTTCATAATGATCATAGGCTGTGTCAGATGTAAAATATTATCCAAAGTGAATGAAATGAGATGGATTGAAGCTTTGAAAGAATGTCTCCAGAATGTCTGGACATATTTGTTTCATCTTCAACATGTAATGCAAATGAAGAGCACATTATGATATACTCCACATAGAATATAGTTCATTATGATCAGCAACATGTCTTTTCCATCTTATATTAAAGCAAAATATTCTTTTTCATCTTTGTTCCTAATGAAGACCTGCCACTTCTCTGCTTAATAATTTAAGGCAAACTACCATAGAAATTTCCTGTCGGACGGTTGCCTGCACATGAAAAAGAATCGAGTTATTATTTCTGATAGTTCTTGTAGTTATTAAAACGGGATTGGACATCATGATTCCAGGAATCTGTTTGTAGGTTTGCTACCGACTTCTAGAGTGAAATCATGGTCCTATTGAAGTCAATGGCAAAACTTCATTTCCATGGAGCCAGATTTTATCCATAATTTCTATAATTCCAAAAGGTGCTAAAACCATTAAGCCTCACAAAACTCTCATAGAGTAAGATTGATAGTATTACTTCCATTTTAGGAAAACTGAAGCACAGTGACTTGGCCAATGTCACACGGTGAGTCAATGACAGAGCTAGAAATAGAACCTAGAAGTCTGGACTTAGTGGCTCCTGGTCTAACTACTAAACAAGATTATTTTTCTTAGTGGAATCTCTTAGCCACTCTGGGCCAGATCCTGCCCTGATATGTGGCTGCAACTCCCACTGAAGTCACTATAGAGTTCGGCCATGTGAGCCTCCATCTGTAAAAAAATACTTAATATTTTTAACAAAACACAAAACTACTCGAAATTCAGAGATGTTCTTTTCTGAAACCTCCATTATGAACTTGGAAACTTGAAATCCTTGCATAAATGGATTTTTTTTTTAGAGCGAATTGCATCTGATGTTGAGCAAAGATTGCTTTTTGGCAAAAATGTGCTCAGCTGTGTGGTTCGGCAAGCTTTACCTTTTTACTGAAAATTTGTGTAAAACAAGGTTTGGTGGTTTTGCAAGCTCACCCAGTAGTGAAAACTGCTACCAAAGTCAAAGTCTTTGGATTTCTCATGTGACCCAGGGTTCTTTCAGCCCAAAGCTCTTGGTAACTTTACTCTCTGCGAGGTGGTGTCAGGAAATAAATCAATGGAGACACGGCCATCCAACTGATAGATGGCTGGCACAAACAGGACAACACAAGTGCTTTCACTTAAACCTATACTTAGTCTCAAGCACATACACATGTCCCCAACGGGTTAGTAAAACACCCCAACCCTCAATTACCAAAGTTGGGTGTGGCTCTCGAATGGCACAGCAGCAGTCAATGTCCAATCTTCGGTCTGCCAATGGGGACCCCGCCATGTGTCCTGAAGGAGAGTCCCTGAAGAGTCCAACTACTCCACAGTTTTCTTCCCTTATTTATTCATTAGTATTACAATAACACGTCAGTCAAAGAAAACTTGTTAAGCAGGCAGTTTCAAAGGTTAAGCAAGAGGTTTCCCTCTGATCATCAATTAGCCAGATGTGGCTTTTTCAGAGTTCACATGCCTTGAGGCCCTGACAAACACATTCCTGAGGGCACATATAGATAAGCTTCCAGTTTTTTTTAAAATGCATACCTCAGCAATTTCAACAGAGATCTCATCAAGAAGGACGTGGGGTCAAGCTGCCCTTTTTGTGGTCGCCCAAACCTCCTCCCCTCCTGACACGGTCATGCTAAGGCTGCTGCATAGGCCCACTTAAACCTGCTGGCAAGGCTATTTTTAGCAATAAGCAGCAGTGGTTTGGGCACTTTACTGGTCTGCCAAGATCTCCCCGTACACTCACACTACCTAGCATTACCATTTCTAAAGAGACAAGACCTACATTAAATACTAGGAAGAAAGGTTCCTTGATAATTGTCACCAAAACTGTAGAGAAAAAATGTAAAGACAATTTTTCTGACAGACTTTATATCTTCAGTTTCTGGCAATATGTAAAAAACACCCCCCACCCCCCGTTTTTTTGCAGTTAAGTTTATATCTAAGTTTATGGGAAATCTGTATCTGTCTGACACTTACTTTTTATGGCTGTTCAAGGGATGTGTCTTTCAAATTTTAAGGAGTCCAAAAACCTAAAATATGGATATGAAATTGACTGATTTAACATAATGTAAAAAAGTATGGGCCCAGTTGTGCAAGATTCTGAGTGTCTTTATCTCCCTTTGATTTAGATGGGAGTAGGGGCATTCAGCAACACATTGTATCAAGGACTAAGCTGCATAAATATACAAACATAAAATCAGAAAAGCTTCTAAAATCACGAGTCCCATTGTATGTACATTCAGTGGTTGTATGACAGGGGTCGCCACATATACCTATCTTTAGGAATTTAAGAGCTGGGGTGTGTCTGCCAGGGCTTAGGGCTTCTGCCCTGTAGGATGCACCTGCTGGGGCTTGGGGCATCCGCCCCGCAGGAGGCACTTACTGGGACATGGGGCTTCCACCCCACGGGAGATGTCTTCCGGGGCTCGGGGCTTCCACCTCACTTCTGCTAAGCCCCGAGCCCCAGCAGGTCTGCCCCGCCAGGCAGAAGCTCCAAGACCCCATGATCTGCTGGCAGAAGGCCCCACCCCACTGTAAGAGGTCCTGAGCTCTCCCCAGCCCAGTCTGGTAGGTGGAGAATGTGGAGTGGTGTGGGGTAACAGTAAAAAAGCTGCATGTGGCTTGTGAGCCACAGTTTGGCCACCCCTGTTCTATGAAGAATGAGGATGGAAGAGAAATTGAATGACTCTTTCATAGGAAGCTTGTCTCTATAGATGTTGGAAACTTGAAGGTTCAGGCTGGATCCATGGCTTAGGGTCAAGAATATATACATATTGTTCACCCATTCCCCTTTCAGTGCATTTTATTCTCCTTGTGCAGCTAACAAGGTTGCAAAGATGCACACTAATTCCTGTGTGGCAGATGTTAGTATGTAGGTCTGTTTGTTAGCCTGGGATAGTATTTTGGGTTTAACTTTTTGATACTCTTATACTAAAAGGTGTAAACAAGGGAAAAAGACACTGTGATGTTGCTTCTGCCTAGTCAGCTGGATTTGCTAGTAGAATGGGAACAGATAAGAGCAGTTAAAGTGTTACTGGGAGCACACGTTAAGATCTTAAGATCGCCTCAACCCTTATCTCAAGGCAAAGTCAAGCAACCAGTTGGAGGGGCAAAGGGGCTTTGGGGTGGGGGAGGTATAAAACACTAAAAGACCAAGCAGCGCAACTTCACTCCTTGCCCATCCCATGGGGTACAAAAGGGGCGGGATGAAGACCCCAGACCCAAAATGGAACATGACCCTAAATTGCGAGGGGTTGGACTGTGGGCCTGCATTGCAGGAGTATTTGGGCTTGCTAAGAAGGAGGCGGTGGGAATAGGGTAAATGGAAAATGGGGAATGGGAAATGAGAATGGGGAATAGAGACACAGTCAAGGCTCTGTGGCATCAGAGCTGGGAAGGGGGAAATGGGGTAAATGCTCTGTGGTGTCAGAGCTGGGAACGGACCGCTGGGAAACAGACTCTGCTGGTGTGTAGAGCTATGGATATGCTCAGGGCCGTCCCTACCCATACGCAAAGTATGCAGCTGCGTAGGGCACCAGGAAATCTGGGGCACCAAATTTCCTGGTGCCCTGCGCAGCTGCGTGCTGCTCCAGCCCCTGCCCTGCCTCTTCCCCGTGCCCTCCACCCCTCCTTTGCCCCAGCCCCACCTCTTCCGACCCCTGCTCTGCCCCAGCCCTGCCTCGCCCCCACTCTACCCTTTCCCCAAAGCCCCTGCCCTGTTCTGTGGCCCCCAGCCCTGCCTCTTCCCACCTCTGCTCTGCCCCAGCCCCGCCCCAACTCCCCTGAGCTCTGCAGCAGGGCCAGGCCTGCACTCACTGGCAGCGGGAAGTGCAGTGACCCGGCCCCAGCCATGCCGCTGTCGAGTGTGTGTGTGGGGGGGAGGGGGCTGTGTAGGGCCCCAGAATAGCTAGGGATGGCCCTGGAGATGCTTGTTTGGAACTAACCCCAATAAACATCGAATTGTCTGCACTTCAGACTTCTGCTCTTTTGCTGCTTGCAGTCTGCATGACAAGAACCAGGGAAGCGAGAGGGTGAAGGGAAAGCCTTCTAATAGCAGAATACCGTTTTCCATCTCTCCCATAACATGGATACATTACACAAAATCAGAGCTATGTAACATGCAAGGGACAGAAGAATGTCCCTGCAGCAACAGCTGAGCATAAAAATGAACATGATAATAACTTTGGCTTATTTAGCTGTTAAACATAGCATTAGCTGGAGGGTGCAACTGCATTGAGACTAAACAATCACTAACCTTGGCAAAAGGTCCCAAAGTGCAGCTATTGGCTAAAACCATTGTCTTCTTTCAGTCCTGCTTCTACTATTGCTATAAGTCAGGGGTCGGCAACCTTTTAGAAGTGGTGTGCCGAGTCTTCATTTATTCACTCTGATTTAAGGTTTTGCGTGCCAGTAATACATTTTAACCTTTTTAGAAGGTCGCTTTCTATAAGTCTATAATATATAACTAAACTATTGTTGTTTGTAAAGTAAATAAGGTTTTTAAAATGCTTAAAAAGCTTCATTTAAAATTAAATTAAAATGCAGAGCCCCCCAAGACCGGTGGCCAGGACCTGGGCAGTGTGAGTGCCACTGAAAATCAGCTCACGTGCCGCCTTCGGCACCCGTGCCATAGGTTGCCTACCCCTGCTATAAGTTGTGGTAATTCAAGCATATGTGGTGGTAATTCAAGCAAAATTCTAAATGAATTAGAAAAGCTTTACAACAAACTGAGTAATGTATATTGTAAATGATAAAATAACTTACAAATACTAGAAATCTGTGCAATATTCACTATATTAATGTTAAGAACCTATTCAGATATCACTTGTGGATTCCCATGTGTATCCGTGCAATGTGGTGGACACACACCGTCCATCCCTTGCACTGAGGCAGGACAAAATATATTTAGACCATCCCTAAGTGATGTTTGTCTAAGTTCTTAAAAACTTCCAATGATACAACCTCTCTTGGTCACCTGTTCCTTTGATGAATGTGGGTTTTCCAAATGTACCTAAAGCATCATTCAAAATTGAAGAGGTTAACTCCGGCTGGGAATTCAAATGAATACATAATTTAATTTTGTTTTAAGTTTTATCTAAACTACCAATTTTGCACAAAAAAGCTGTGAATAATCTCTCATGGGAGAGCTGGTTTAGAGAAGATTAATAGGAGAATTGGATAATGAGTTTAGTAAGAGATTAAAATTCAATTGATCTTAAAAATTTGGGCCTTAGGGAGCCTCAGCCAAATTTAGGCATATTTTAAACATAAAAAATGGGGAGGGAATTACCAAACCCCCATTTGCAGCGATGCACTATTAAAAATATTTTCTTTCTATTGTTTCTGATAGCCAGACGCTTTTTCTTTCATTGTTCCCATTGTAATGTCCTGGGGATACTTCTCTAGATTCCTGACTGAAACTTTGAAACTATCAAAGAAGAGTCTGCTCCTAGACAGCCAATCCTAGGTTTTACTGAGCCCAGTGCATGCTGGGACAGGACTGTGGGAGACAAGTTGCTTCCGTGTGAGTACTCATACAGGTCAAATTCTACCCTCTCCTCCACAGGGGTGGACTGTCCTCTTGTACAGAAACCAATACTACTAGGGCAGAGTTTCAAGAGGCTGCACAAATGGTAGAGTCTGGATTGATAGAGGTGGCACAGGGTGTATACATTCTGCATGTCCCAGAGCCCAGCTCCCTAGTGGCTTCCTGGGTAGTTGTGAATGGGATGTGTGGCTCCTCCACACTGCAAAGCCACTGTTCTTTTTACCTGTGGAGGGGACCTTTACGTTGAAGTGCTGCAGCAGAGAAGCTCTGCGCTAGGTCTGTGTGAAGAGCATTTCTTCTCTGTCCTTCCCTCTGTGGAGTTCCAAACTGCCATCTGAGATACTCAGCTGGGCAATGGGGAAAGGATATATGCTTAGTACAGACTAGATCAGTAAGGCTCCCAGTCATGTATCACTCTCAAATCTCCATGCATTGATTCAAGGAGGTACATTGCCATAGAGCACATGCCTCTTTTGTTAAAGTCCATACATTCTGCGCTTGTCGCACTGATAATGTATTTAGTTATAAATCATATTTTCGGCTCTTGAGACATAATTTTGTTTCTGGCAGCTTTGGGAGAGCTAAAACTATTTAGCCATATATTGCTCTGATTTCTACATAGTTCCAGTGCTACTTTCACTTATGCTCCATTAAATTCAGCGGCGTCACAGAGGGTGTAAGTCAGGAAAAATGAGGTCAGCTGATAGTATTTCAACACAGTGAACAATTCACCCACATTTACAAGATACAACAAACCATCAGTTTTAATTTATAAATGCAACACTGGTTTGTTATTCCACTAACCCTGTAGAGGGCACGTGTTCCATATTGTGGCATAAAGAATTATCACAGAAACAGCTTTCCTTGCAATATAGCTATATTGCTTCCATGTATACTGTATCTTCCCCATCTCATTTAAAATTGCTGTTATCACCCTCTCTCGTGACAAACCCTCTTCCTTCAGCATGCTGTGCCTGTTGTACCAAACGCTGACTTCTATCCAGAAAATCTTCATTTTCCTTGATGCAACGCAGGGTTGAGACTTGGGTCTCTAGTTCTTTAACTTTCTCTTCTAGTATGGAGACCAGTTTGCACTTTGTACAGATGAAGTCGCTTCTAATCCTCTGGGAGAAAGACAAACATGATCCATCCTGTGCTAGTCACAACAGCTGATTGTTCACTATCCATAATGTCTTCCTTCTAAGAGCCTCTTCAGATGTTATATTTACTGCTCACAGAAGCCTGGAAGGCAAAAACAAAAAAACAAAAAACACCCTCTGTGGGACACCCCCGCCCCCCCGCCGAACTCCCAGGCTAACTCCCTCTGTTCGCCTGTCCTCTGTTCGCCGCTTGCGGGGGAGTATATAACCCCTGCTTGATCAGAGTGATGCTCCGTCACCCACTAGTGGTGGCTAGGCCCGCTAGAGAATGATGAGCCTGCTACAACATTGGCTAACACACAGGTGTCTTTTAGCTCAGGCAGCAGAGGCTCATGTAGTAAGCTCAAGAGGGCTTGATCCCTGCTGCTGATGCCTTTGTGTGGGTTGATGTTACCCATTAAAAAGCCACATGCTGTGGTCAGTACAGATATGGGGAGAGCCACAAACCAGGAAGAATTTGAAAGCTTTGGTGTCAGCTTCACATGGAGGAAAACCTTGATTATACCCACAAAACCCATTCCCATGTGGAAAGGCATCAGTGTGGTAGGGATGCCAATTTATTTCAATGAATGGACTATACTCTACTGTTTACAAATTCATTCTGGGAGAAGCGGAATAGTGTGGTTGAATGGAAAGAACTTTTGCCGTAAGGGCTTTCCAGGCATTTTAAAAAAGGCAGAAATCCAGCTTTGTCCTGTGGGGAAATGTCCAGCACCATTTTTTCCTTATCCAATAAAGCATACCTATAGCTGCATAATTAGATGTGCATGGAATAAAAAAATAGAGAGGGACAGCAGAAGGTACAGAATTAGACAATATTATTTATGAGAAGAAATTTTATTTAGTTATTTGTATTGCAGTAGTGCCCAGAGTACATAATCAAGGATCAGAGTCCCATTGTGCCAGGTGCTGCACACACACATAATGAAAAAGATAGTCCTTGTCCCCAAAGAGTTTGCAGTCTAAGAAAAATTCCATTAAAATGATTACACATCTTTAATTGTAAATAGGAATAAACAGCACTGGTATATTTATCCATCATTGCCATTTGTGAATTTATAATAAAATCAGATTGCAATCTTCCAGAAAATATCTATTTGACAAAATATCTTGTAATTGTGCCTGGTAGATGTGGGAAGTCAATATTAATTTGCATTTCATGTGATGAAAAACATTAACATTTTTTACACTGAGACACATACTGGTATCTGAAACCAGATTCCGTCAGTGCAGTCATATGTACGTTCAGTTCATTGGAATGGATGTCAGGTGGAAAACAACCATTATTACATGTGCATTTTCCCATACCAATGACCCTTGTTAATGGGGCAGTGAATTAACTCATCCTGAACAGTCACAGAAAATATGCCATTTGTAAAGAGTTGAAATTACCAGGCCTTCAGATAGCTGAATGACACAGGGTGGCAGCAGAGATCAACAAGACTGGCTGCTGTCCAGGAAAGGGGTAATAAAACTTCAGTGAAACTCATTGCATAGAATTGCCCTGCAATTTTTACAGTGGTCTCCGTAGTCCAACTATTATTGTCAAAGTCTTAGCCTGAAGTGGTTTGCCTTAAATGGACTGAAGTCAAATGCTTATCTCCTATGGTGTGATTTTGTCCCTATTGAAATCATTAGTGGGAGCAAGAGAAACCCCCTTACACAGACAATTTTCAGACCCAAATGCCTAAAGTTAGACATCTAGCATAAAATCCTGGTGTTATCAAAATCAAATGGAGGTTTTGCCATTGATTTCTGTGGGGCCAGGATTTCACGGTCATGAATTTTCAAAGGGATCCAAAAAATTAAGAGGGAGGGCCAATGGGATTAAGTCACTTAGATGTGTCTGGAAATATTACTAGGGTGCCTACCTCCTTTAGGCATACTTGAAAATCCCAGCCCTAAATCTATATTTAGTTAGCTGAACAAGTGGCCTGATTTTCAGGCATGCTGAGTAGCTGACAGTGGGAGCAGTGTGTGCATATCTGAAAGGCTACCTCTTAACTTTTGACTTTTTAACCTAAATGTCCTTTAGGTTAAAATCTAATGTGTTTTTTTTGTGTGTGTGTAATAATATATTAGGTACAAAAACAAAGTTAAGGCTTCTATAGAAAAAACCTACATAAATAATATTTTTAAGATCCATAGTAAAGTTCTCTATCTTGAGTCACCTATTATGCCTATTTCCCATCCTGTAAAAGCTTATGCACATTCTTAACTTTAAGTATGTAAGTAGTTCCATCATAGTCAGTGGGACCTCTTCCATGCTTTAAAGTGCATGTTTGCAGGATCTAAAGTATTAAGCACTTAACAGTACAAAGATCATGTGTGTTTCTTAAACTTCTATGACATGTTGAGATACACCAAATGAATAGGAATTCCCTAACTTGGAATTGCATGTCACAGTCTCAATATTACTTGAACATTCATTATGTTTAATCTTTCATGGATTCTTAATAGGCATCAACAGAAATGCACTTCAGAAATAGCCTTGGAAAGGAAAAGAGAGAAAAGATGAACTTGTTCCTTTTTTTTTAACATCTGAAATTTACCTCTAGTCCCCCTTGGAAGCCTTTACAGTGAGTGGACAAATAATGACATTATGCCATTGCAAGAGAAAAGAGACTGAAATCTAAGCAAATGAAAAGAGAATTGATTTTTAGCCACTATTTTCAATTGTTTTTTGCCTGTTTTTGTTGACATCTATTTAACTCCAGAGCCTACTGAACACTTAGTAGAAATGATTTATCAAAGATTCAGTCCCCTCTGCCTGCCCTTTGGTTAAGTGTGAAAACCTTCTAGCAAATTCAGGGAAAAACAGATAGATTTGACCTTTCTGATATTTTTAAAGCAGAAAACAAATAGATTTCCCCCCCTTTTATTTCTTAAACCTTTCAGCCTTTCGTCTCATATCCTAGTGAAGAAAAAAAAGACACAAAAATCGTATGCAGCTCACATTTATAAAGTTTCTTTTTAATGCACCCAATAATATTATTAAAGTCTTTTCTGCTTTGCTTCTAGGCACCTCTGTTCACTCCCTGATGCCATTCACTGAGGCCGTCATGAGAATGCATATAGATGCACATTTTGGTGCAAGATGCATGCATGTTGCACCTTCACATAGTTGGATGCAGCAAAGATAAATAGACTGAAAAGTAGTCGGCTATAAGCATGAAGAATTCTGTGCAGGGTTGAGACTAATTGTGTCAATATCATAACAGGGTATGCAGTGATTGGGTCAGAAGAAAGAAGGACATTTGCAGTGTTCATTATGCAGCTCTAAACAGTTTTTGAATATTAATTCTGAATACGTATTTCTTATAGGTTGAGACTGGATTTTTAGCTTTGATTTTTAAGGACTCAATCCTGCACGGTGCTGCATTGCCTTAATTCCTATGGATGCCAATATGGGGCAGGGTGAGGGGAGATATCCTTAGCTGATGTAATTTGTCATAATAGCGCCATTGAATTCAATCCATTCCCATCACTGGAGCTATGACAATTTACACCAGCTCAGGTCAACCCCTGGGAGATGAAGGTACTCAGCACCTCCAAGAGTTGCTCAGCACCTTACAGGATCAGGCCCTAAAGGTGTCAACAACACCATAGTATATTCACTCAGTGAATATATGCGTTCTGTGTTAGGTAAGAATTATGGTGGTAATAAGTAAAGTCCCACCATTCTAAAAGCAGGGGGAAAGGGACTTGCAGTAACTGCTTTACTAATAGTCACAATATGTCATTTTAATATTTAAAGGGCTGATTCTGCCATATGCTGAGAGCTCTCAGATTCTAGTACTCAAAGAGAATGGGGACACCCAGCACTCTGCAAGATTGGACTGTAAACGAATGTTAAAAATAAACAATGGGGCTAAGGATAATTATGACCAAATTGCCTTCAGTTTTGTTTTTTTTAAAAAAAGAATAGTTAGCATTAACAAAACAAAACAAAAAAACCCAAACAGGCTCAAGAGTTTTATCTCACCTCCTCCTAAAAATACCAAAATGATTGTAACGGTATATCTGAGTGCTGAGCATTCTTATGGAGATGTGATCTATAATGGATATCCCGACAATTGCAACTATTATGGTTTGATCAGCACCACTAAAATATCTCATTGCCTTCTGGAAAGTAACAGTATGTTTTAGAATAGCCCAGACTCAATTCATATTGATCCACATAAAGAACAATGACCAACCACAGTGTTTCAGTGGAATTAATCCAGTCTCTCTCTTTCTTTCCCCACCCCTGTGTTGAACCCTCAAGAGAGCATTATAGATTTCTTTTACTGTTATGCTCATTCATTTGCTACGTGACAATGATCTGCTTTCTGTCTAACATTGTGAATGAGACTTTGAATGTAAGCATGTACTGCATTAGGCTTATAAATATTTTTTCAGAAGGTTTGAGATAGAATCTGACATCCAGTGACACTTTGATCTTGAAAGGCGTGTAAAGAAATGGTACTTGTGTGCATCCAAACACTTTCAGGCAATTGCAGGTAATCCAAATGTGGAATCAAAGATTCAGGGGTCTGTAGAATTGAGTCACATTCCAAACGTTATAGATAAACTGCAGCCCTAGTTTCCATTCTTGGAGAAGTGCTGGCACTGAACTTACAGGAATCTACAAAAACAGCTCTCACACCTTTTTCCCTAGATTTCCCTGACCCTCCTCACCTTAGCCACTGCAGGAGAAATGGTAACTTATAAGGGATTGGGATACTTATTCCTCCCTTAAGAAGCAACCTTTACTTCGGATCAGGAGGGAGATGTTGGCAAAGGTTACCATAAAAGCAAATGTTTCATTTCAAATAATAAAATCTTGCATTTGTACTATGAAAAATATGTCAGAGAATCAGACAAGCGTGAAAACTAGAATTTTGAGGCAAAATGCATGTATCTGCATGTGATTTTGCTTGCACACCAGAAATACATATTGGGTTTCATTCATCACTATATTAGCATGAGATTGGAGTAATGCTGCTACGAATCAGTCCCATTGTGTGCCACCCTCAGGTCTGAGTTACTACAGAGGATGCAATCTGCATGTCAAAGCCTCAGTGATAGTATATTTGCATTTATCCTAGAACAAATTCTATAGTCTAGATGTTCACCTGCTAGTATCTCCATCATTCACTTGAACTCAGTGGGAGTTGGGAACATGGATCAGGCCCACCGCAAGAGAGTTTTCCATTTCAGCTGGTTGAAAATATGTTTTATTCCCTCCCCATCACCCCCAAAAATGTCAGTGAAAACGAAGAATATTCAGTGAATTTATTTTTTTGTCAGAACATTTGTCAAACTATGGGGGGTTCACAAAAATGTCAAATTATTGGTTTTCTCTGTGACAAAAACTGTCAACAATTGACAAAAATGGAAGTTATCTTATGAAAAATAGGAAATTTCATCAAAACGCGGATACATTTAGCTATTTTTTGACATGTGGGAAAAAAGGCTTATGAAATTATTTTTTACAATTTAGAAAATGTTTTCTCTCCTTAAAATTTGAAAATGATTAAACAATGTTTGCTCACACCGCAAAAGTTAATTAGCACTTTCTATAATATTCCTTTTATTTACTGGGAGACAATGTGTATATATGAGTATGTTGTAAATCCCTTTGCATCTTCCCAATCTCTGTGTTGTAAATGAGAATTGTTATATCTGTATTGCCAATGTTCAAAGTCACAGAGAAATGTATTTCACATAAAGACGTTTAATCCTGCAATAATTAGGTTTTTCTTTCATCTTTGCTCACAAGATGACCCCACTCCCCCCATAAAAATATACAATCAGGGAATAACTATTTCCATGATGGCTGTAAGTGAAGAAATAGACCACAAACTTCTGGAACAGTCACAAAAATCCTTTCATGTGGTCCGGCTCTCAGAAATCATGGCTGAAAATATGTCATTTCTGAAATAAAGGAATAAAGTCAAAACTAAGACTACTACACTCCAGTAGCTTGCTTGACAGTGCTTTTTAAGATGATTGAATATAATCAGTAGGAAAGACCAGTGTGTTCAGGGAGATGATACAAGTTGGCCTCACCAAGGTATGTAATTTTCCTTTTATTATACTGATTAAAGAAAATTGCATTCAGTAATCCAAAATGAGAATTTATATAGGTTCAATTTAACTAATGTTCCATGGATGCATAAAGCAATCCATGGAGGAAAAGAAAAGCTATTCTGGCTAGTGTTTATGGAGACTAATTTAAGAAAGTCTCCAAAAAGAAGGGCAGTTTTCTGCAGTTTCTGCTTCATGCTGCATAGTGGATTTTCTACTCTCTTCCTAATTTTACAAGACAACAAATACTGTCTCCTTTGAGAAATCTGGCTTGAAGGAGCCAATCCTGCCAGGTACTGAGTGTTACATTTTTCTATATACAACGTGCAACCCTATATTTTCAGTCAGAATTATTTTATTTCATATCAAGAGAACAACAAGCGAGAATAAAACTAAGGTCTCTCATGAGCTTGATCCATAGCCCTGGAAGTCAATGGAAATTTTTCTACTGACTTCAATAGTCTGTGGATCAGGACACACATGACTTGATTTTCATTTACACTCGGTTACCTTTACACTGCCTTAAGATGGGTGCAAATATAATATGTGCCCACTTTAAGGCCCATATACACTGGTAGGGTCATATAAAGGGGCCGTAGTGCAAATGACAGACTCACTATGTCTCTTCTGTAGCAGACCATTGAAATCTGACTCTTATTACAATTGCTGCCAGTAACCTGGCAAATTCTATTGATACCTTGGCAACTGTGGATTTATTAACAATGGCAACCATGATATTACTGCTATGTCTTAATTGCAAA
Source organism: Mauremys reevesii (assembly GCF_016161935.1). NCBI lineage: Eukaryota > Metazoa > Chordata > Testudines > Geoemydidae > Mauremys > Mauremys reevesii. Next base: position 25,181,084 of record NC_052624.1, read on the forward strand.
CTCTTCAGGGACTGGCCATCTCTTTGTTATAGTCTTGTACATTGCATAGCACCATGAGTAGAGTTGACAGATGCCCAGTTTTTGACGGGTAGTCCTTTCGAAAAGGGGACCTGGCAGTGTCCGGTCAGATATACTGACTGGACACGAAAAGTCCAGTTACTGTGGGTGAGGTGCGGGGGTGGAGGAGGCACTGGGTCATCAATCTGTGCCAGCCCCTGCTCAGCCAGGGCTGCTTCCTACCTGCATCTTGTGAGCAGGCAGGCAGGCAGGCTGCAGCTCCGGAGGAAGGGTGGGGAATGGAGGGAAGGAGGTGGCGAGGATCAAACTCAGAGGAAGGGTGCGGGGGAAGATCAGTGAGCGATGGGGGGATGGGATGAGAAGGGAGAGTGGGGGGCAGGCCTGGAAGAAGAGGCAGAGCAGGGGGAGGGGCTTTGGGGGAAGAGGTGGGGCAAGGGTGGGGCAGGGGCGTCCAGTTGTCAGCAATTAGAAACTTGGCAACCCTAACCATGAGGCTGGGGCTTTTAGCCACTACTGTAAATCAGCTACTAAATTTAATAATAAATAATGTTGCTATAGTTGTGAAAAATGCTAGGTTGACTGCTTAGGAAAGTTAAAGGCCTCCTTCTGGGTGGGAACCAAAGCTCATTGGAGCCAGTGGAAAGACTCCCTCTGACTTCAACCACCTTTGGATTGGGTCCATTATCCACAGACGAGGCAGTATTAGTAAAAGCTCTCCCACCCTTCTCTGTCAGTTTCCTCTACCTCAACCTGGAGTGATTGTCTGCTAGGGTGAGAAAGCAGTTCAGCTTCCACACCTGTTCAGTCCTGAATCTCTCTGTTGTGAGACTGCCAACAAGTCTGCCAATGAGTGCCAGTTATAACAGTGGATTTCCTGTCCACCATGAAGTGGCCAAGGCCATTCATTAATTTCACAATCAGGTGGCAACAATTTGATTGGGTTTGAACCTATAATCTAGATGGAAAGGTTCTGTGTCCTACTACTAGTCTCCTAAATCACAGAAGCTCCCACCCCTCAGAAGTGTATTCGGTGTAAAATAATCAACTTATATTTAAGGTGAGTGCACACTTAGAAACCTTATTTTAAAATAATGTGGAAGTAGGAGGAATTAATTAATTTATTCTATAGTCTTAGCAGAGAGATGAGACTGCACAAAGTACAATATTTCAGTTTCCCTGGCTGGACATCCCTTGGTGAAGGCTATGTTTTTACATAGTGTAGCCTTTAAATAATGGTTCTAAACTCCAGTCAGCTGTTACCCTCAGCTCTGGTTCATTCATCTGATCTGAGAGGTGCCCAGTTTTCAGCTAAATATTTTGCTTCTTGGAAGTATGTTGGTCTCACCCTTTGAGAGCTGATCAGTTTCCTGGACTGTGGTTCAAACTCTGCCTGTCTGGTTTTTAAGCACTAGCTCTCTGTTTATATGACCATAATATCTAATCACCTCAACCATTAATTAATTTTACACTCACAACAGAGCTGTGAGGGAAGTAGTGTCCCCATTTTGCAGCTGAGGAATTGAGCCACAAGGAAGGTTATACAGGAATCTGTGGCTGACCCAGGAACTGAACCAAGATCTCTTGAGTTTCAGTTATTATATGCCAGAGCCATTAGATTCAGGGCCATATAATACTGCAAAGAGGGCAGGAAAGAAGTGAGACCATAGCTCTGTCCACCTTTATGCATCAGCCACTAGCAATTAGGAGAGCGTAAGCTGAACCCTATAAAGGGATGTAATAGCAAGAACACAACTTCTGCATGCCTGTGAATGCCAGGAGGCAGGCCCTAAGGCATAATGACAACAGCTTGCTCTCTCTCGGGCTATGCATGCTCCACAAGCCCAATGGTTTTCACTGGGACTATAACCGTGTCAACATTCCCTTACTATGAGTTAAAGGAACCCTGGGAGAAAGACCTGGCCAAAAATTACAACCTGAGCTTTTCAGCTAATAGCACTGTAGTGTAAGTACTGCCTGGGATTGATCCTGTTCCTTATGTAGGATGTTGTGCATATTGAAAATGTGCCTTGGAAAATCAGCTCTTCTGTGTGGGGGTGGAAAAAGCTGATGTGGAAAATTGAAGGCAAGGAAGTAAAGCCCTCTTTGAGGTCATCTTGTAATGAGAAGAGAAAAATGATCTCATATTGACTTTTTCAAGTGTAACTTTACCAGTATAACAATGATTCTCTCAGAAGGTTTCCATCTAGTCTTTTGAAAAATGCCAAAATCTATTTCCTAGATTTCTCATGAGATTACCTGTTCTTCCCCTTCTCTTCACTAAAAAGTGGTTCTGGTGGATACAAAAAAGACCTAAAGGATACCAAAAAGAGGGAAAACCCCTGTAATCTTTAGTGAGATGGTTGAAATTAATTATTCAGCAGCTCTGTACGTACATGATTTTGAGTTCTAACAGCCAGCAATTAGTTTAAATAGTAGTACTACAAAGGGAAGCATAACTGAGTTAACATTTATATTTAAATGAGATCATTTAGAAAAATCTAATGCAGAGTAATCTGTTATTTTTATATAACAGTTCATAGATTTTTTCCCTAATAGGTATTTGTGATGCTCTGTACCTTGGGGGAACACCCTGCACTCCTATGTTTATCCTTATAATAGCAGCAAAGAATCCTGTGGCACCTTATAGACTAACAGACGTTTTGCAGCATGAGCTTTCGTGGGTGAATACCCACTTCTTCGGTGCATTCTTCACTTGCATCCGATGAAGTGGGTATTCACCCACGAAAGCTCATGCTGCAAAACGTCTGTTAGTCTATAAGGTGCCACAGGATTCTTTGCTGCTTTTACAGAACCATCTATACCATCCTGATACCATCCTTATAATATGATTGTGTGGTATCCAATACAAAGTTTGTTATTGGATGCCTTCGGAAGGCTCATGATGCACTGAGCATTGTTTTTATAGTAATGTTATAGCTTGTAATTTCATGTATATAGTTATGAGGCTGAAAATGTGTCCTCGTGGCTTAAAACAAGCCCAGGCAAAAGCTCTCCAGTAGCAGAGGCTCAGGCAAAACTCTCCAGGAGCAGAGGGGCAGTTCACACCTTATCAGGGCATGTATAGGACAAACCCAGCCCAGCCTCACAGGAACAAAGGACACTGGCCTAGGCACCAACAAAAGATCTGTTGGACTCTCAGGTGAGTCACCCCCTTCTCTTGGTCAGTTTGGGACTACAATGAGGTAATGCTCACCTGACTCAGGGGGGAGGGGCAAGGCCAAGAGGGAAGAAAGAACATGATAAAAGGGAGAGACGTTTGCCATGCTGCTCTCTCTTCCACCTCCATCTACAGACACCACCACCAAGCGACTGAAGCCCTGACCAAAGGGGAGAGCCTGGCTGAAGGGCAACCAGCCAGCCTGAGAAGCATGTAAGTTTGTAAGGGCACTGAAAGTGTTATGATCAGCTTAGAATGCGTTTTGCTTTTATTTCATTTGACCAAATCTGACTTGTTGTGCTTTGATTTATAATCACTTAAAATCTATCTTTTGTAGTTAATAAATTTTTTTTTTATTCTACTTGAAGCAGTGTGTTTGGTTTGAAGCATGTCAGAGACTCCCCTTGGGATAACAATCCTGGTACATATAAATTTCTTTGTTAATTTGACGAACTCATATAAGCTTGCAGTGTCCAGCAGGCATAACTGGACACTGCAAGATGGAGGTTCCTAGGGTTGTGTCTGGGCCCAGAGATATTGGCTACTGTCATTCAGTTGTGCAATCCAAGCAGAGGCTGGCCAAAAGTGCCCACTCCTGTAGCAGGGAACAGCTTATATGCTAGATGCTGTGCATGAACAGCTCAGGAATGGGGGTTCTCACAGTGCAGGGTAAGGCTGGCTCCCAGAGTCAAGGATTGGAGTGACCTAACAGATCACCAGTCCAGATAACACCAGGGGGATGTCAGAGTATTCCTCACAATATAGTTTTATTACTCACTGGTCTCAAATTGTCCACACACATTTGATGTGTTGTACTTTTAACTAGTACGAAAAAAATGGATTATTTTCCATTTATTCATAAACACTCTAATATGGGAAAAACATTCCTGTTCAAGGATGAACATAGGCGTGCATAGTGTTCCCTCCAGGGCCACATAATTCCCTAAAAGGAGCAGGGAGGAGGTGAGGGCATAGCTCTGGTCACATCTATACACAAGTTAAGTATGTGCTTCAGTGCCATCTTGAAGAGGAATGAACTTAACAGTGTGCTTAAGTACTTTCCTGAATTGAGGATCTATTTGAATTTGTGTGTCAGAGGTTTTATTCTATGGTAATGAGTAAAACAACAACAACAAAACCAATCTGCATGACTCCATATTATGCCTTTGCAATAACACTGTTGCCAGCTCTTGGAGATTTTATCATGAGTTTTGTAATTAGAGCTGATTGAAAATTGGAATTTCCACCCCGTGGCATGCTCCAATATTTCAAAGTTTGTTTTGTCCTCAGTTGGGACAAAAAGTTGAAATACTGAAATTTATCATGGAATGAGAAGTTTCAAAAAATGTTGACTTAAAAATGTTGACATTCCTGAATCAAAACATTTCACTTCTCTTTGTTGAACAAAATCAAAACATTTTGTTGTGTGTTAGTTTGGCACAAAACTACATTTGCCTGTGGTGTGGGTGCCTCATGGGAGCAGTAGTTTGGGTGCCTTTTGCCACCATTATTTCTTTATGATTGGGCTTCTTGGCAGGACTTCATCTCCCATGATGCACGCACAGAAATGTGACTCCCATGAGACAGCATGTGGCACAATCAGAGGCGAAACTATGGTGCATCATGAGAGATGTAGTCCAGGGAAGAGTGAGGGTATGAGACATTTGAACTACAACTCCCATGAAGCACCAGAGAGTCTTGAACATAATTATTTCAGGCCAACAACTAAAATGTTTCAGTTTGAGTGGAACTGACCCAAAATGAAATATTTCATCACAATTTTCTATCAGGAAAATTGAAAAAAATGAGCAAAATCAAAATTTTCCATTTTCCTTTGAAAAAAATCATTGGAGACTATGATAAGTGAAGGGGGATGGGGGTGGCGGCTCCCTTTTATGGACACCAACTGGCCAGTTAGCTATAAAACACCTGTTAGGAGCTGTTCTCTACTTGCTTTACCTGTAAAGGGTTAAAAAAGCCCATAGGTAAAAGGAAGGGAGTAGACACCTGACCAAAAGAGCCAATGGGAGGGCTAGAGCTTTTTAAAATTGGGAAAAAACTTCCCTTTGTCTGTGTGTTCTGGTTCTCTGGGAAAGAGGGGAACAGGGAGCAGTTATACTGTGAGAAGCTGAAAGCCAGGTATGAAAAACCATCAGATCATACCTAAAGATTGCTTATCTGAAACCCCAAATATGTAAGTAAATTAGGGAATGTCTAGAAAGACACAATTAGACTTATTTCTTTTATTTTGTAAGGCTTGTGGACAACTCTGTGCTAACCCCAAATGCTTTTTTTCTTCTTGTAACCTTTAAGCTGGACCTCAAGATGATTATTCTTGATGTTTAAATTTTGTAAGTGGGTTTTTTAAATCTAGCAAAAGCCTAAGTTCCAGATTTTCTTTCTTTTTGTTTTTAATAAAATTTACCTCTTTTAAGAACAGGACTGGATTTCTGATTTCTTAAGAAGTTTGTGCATATGTTGTTTAATTAGCTGGTGGCAACAGCTGATTTCCTTTGTTTTTCTTTCTCAGCTGTTCCCCTGGGGGCGTGAAAGGGCTTAAGGGTACCCTACAGGAAGGAATTCCTAAGTGAGCCTTTCTGGCTTCAAAGGGTTGGGGTTTTATTTTTTTGTTTGTGGTTTTTTTTTGCATTTGGGTGGTGGCAGCATCTACCCATCCAAGGTCATAGAAAAACTGTAACCTGGGGAGTTTAATACAAGCCTAGAATGGCCAATACTAATTTTTAGAATCCTTGCAGGCCCCCACCATCTGCACTCAAAGTGCCAGAGTGGAGAATCAGCCTTGACATGCTTCTAGACAGAATAAACCAGTAGAAAGAACAAACAATCCATCACCAGGTCGATTGCTGCAGGGACAGTCTTTTTCGTTCTGTTTTTGTACAGTGCCGAGCGCACTGGGGTTGGGGTCCATGATTAGGTTCAGAGATGCTATGGTAATACAAATAATAACAATAAGAATTATTTCCTAGGTCTTTCTACCAAGGTCTTACAATCAGCGAGGTAGGGGGAAGAAAGACCAGGTTATGGAATGTCTTTCAATTATTACTACCCTGCACTAAATTCAAATCAGTAACCTAGAGGTGAAAAGCTCTATATCCCATTAATTACTTTGAATCGTCCATTTTCCAGTAACAATTCCCCTCTGGTTTTAGTTCCTATTATTTTAAAACATTTTCTGGCAACTTTATTTTTCTTGTTATTGTTGATTTTTTTATTTTTCTTCCTTCTAGTTTTACTGGCTCACTACAACTTTTTTTTGGACATAGAGAAATTGCATCCTCTGGCTAAGAGCTAAATTTTTGCTCTCCTCCACTAGACAATGCTACTAAAACCTCTCTTGAAAACAATGAGCTAAACCTATTGTGAGATGGTCAGCTGGAAAGAAACCAAGCAGAGCTGTGCCAGAGAAAAGTTGAAAAAATAACCGTGAATGGCTGAGGGCAAAAAGTGATGTAAATTAATGAAAGGTTGGTCACCCTGAAACTGAAGCCCAGACTCATCATTCATTCCAGATCAGTGCTGCAAGCTCCAATGTAATAAAACATGGTTTTAAACAGTCTAGTTTTGACATGTTTATGCATTTGTGATGCCTTGTTGTCTCTGTGTTTGAAAGTGACCCTCTGGCAACATCAGCAGACAGTGAGACCAGGAATGAAATAGGCATGGAGGCCACGGCTCTGGTGATCAGAAGTGAGGAACATAGGTGGGTCAGTCTAGAAAGCATGAACTGCTGCTGCCAATACTATGCTGTTACTTTAGTCTCCAGGGCTGTGAAGCTTGCAACTTACAAAAATATTCACTGTTAAAAACATCCCTCTGGGGCATTTAAAACCAGACACTGATGTTCATGGTGACATCACCCGTTGAATTCAGTGTCTTCTTTTAATTACCAAGTCAGTCTGTGTTGCAACCTGTTAAACATGTGCTTGCAATGTTATTTTTCTTAGTCCTTAGATCCATAAAATCATAACTTTTCTCTCTCTTTAGCACAGTCAGGGTGACATCTTGTCAGTTTTTACTGTAACACCATTACCAATATTTTTAGCTCTGAGTGTGAGAGGTTTAGAGGAAACCTGCATTTGAGTAATGTCCCACGCTGAAGCATTTTCTTTAGACAGGACAGGCATATTATTAAACCAGGCAGCCAGCCTGAGTGGAATGATGCATGATAAATATTTGGCTACACATCTTGATTAGCTGATGACAACTGAGCAAATTCCTGAACATGAATGTGAGGCTGGATAGATGGTTCATGCTGATTTGGGGACTGAAGGCCTGATCCACTGACTTCAGTGGGCTGTGGATCAGATCCTGTGCTTCCGGAAGAGATTCATATAGCCCTTTGTCTGAGCATCTGTGGAAGGGAAGAGGAAAATGGAACTTGAGTTTATTCCCTTGTGTACTGGGGACCAGGTTGTAATGCCTCTTGAAATCTGTCCTCCTAAGAAAAACGCAAAATCACCTGAAATTATTGTGGACAAACTCCCTCCTTTGGGAGTACAGCAGTTCTTGTGTCATTTGTACAGTATGGCCAAATTGGCATCCTGCTTCCCAAATTGGCAGGGGACTGGCCCGGGGGTCTGCACACAGTTTGAGTCCATTGGCCCCAAATCTGCATGGGAGGATGCAGTGGGCCACACCTGCAACTGGTCTCATGACTAGAAGCGTTGGCCTCAGACTGGCTATATGGGAGCATCAGGTCCTATTGCAGCAATGGGGGAAGATTCTCTTCCCTTGAACAGAATTCTTGTACTTGGATTTTCATACAGGAGCCAATATTTAGCCCCATAACAGTAATGGAAGAGTGGCATTCCATTGCTGGCTAGACTTAAACAAACCACCATGAATCCACTTCAGTCAAAACTGACTAATGTTTCAAGATCCTTTTGAAAATCAACCACATCACACTGTGATTCAAATGTTTCCCCATAGTTAACTTACAAGCAATAAGAGGAAGCAGCTCATTTCATAGATCTTCTTGTGTAGTGATGGACAATTCAATGCAGTGCATGACACCAGGCATCAGTGAGAGAATGGTGTGTTGTGGAGATGATCTGCAGTAATCTGGGGGCAGAGAGGTGCCAGTTCTGCATTTTCCTTTGCCAGTAGAGCTAAGAAACTGGCATTAGCCCTAAATAAATCACATTTGTGTTTTCCTGACCAAAGATATTGTGCCATGATATTGCCAATGTATCTCTATGAGTGTGTTCAATGGATACTATGTGGCCAAATTGTTCCTGGCCTTACCACAATGTGTGGAATGGGGGATAAAAAAACCTTCCCTCCTCCTTGGGCAAGGGACAATTGCAGTGTCTGAGCTCAGCAGAATGGAGGGATTATTTCCCCATGTACATCCTGGGGGCTCAAATTGTCTCCAAAAGGGCTGGGAGGAGCCTGGGGCCGGGGCTTACCTTGTCTGCATTAACTGGTGGAACCAGTCTGCGGCAGAGCGGGAACAGGTAGCACCATTTTGAATGCAGCCTGTGCTCTCATTCTGTGTATTAGGACACTCTGGAAAGAGATGGTACAGCCTGAGATCTCTGTGGGGGCAGTGCCTCCCAAACCCTCCTCAGAGAGGTGGCTAAATGCCACCCTCTAACCCATGTTCTGTACTTGTTTTACATCCTTCTTAAAGACTTTAGTCCCTGAGTAAATTTCCGCTTCAGCAAACAAGATTTTGGTAGAATTCAGTAGATTTTCTGACGCTGCCAAATGGTAATTGAAGTTGAGATTAACTCACGTAGGAGTATGGCTTTTATGCCTTCTGGCTCTGCTTCCATCGGTTCCCAGTGTAAAATATAAAGGACATGTTATTAAAAAGCAGCAGCAAATACAACTACCTCTTAGAGTCTGGCTATCGCTTACTGTTTACATTGATAAAGTATATAGAGACTGGGATCTGCTTGTGATTAGATTGAAGCTGTAATTTGGTCAAGGATTTTGCTTTCAGTGTGAGACATATTATAACCCACACTTTTGTATGGAGGCTGAGAGTCAAGATTGAATTACAGCTTTACTATCCAATTACGTTGCATGTATTGTCATTTATAATGAAAAAGGACAGCTCTGAAGTAAAATAAAATAAGATAAAATGGCATCACTTGCGGAGAACCAGAATATTTATCTGTCATCTCAGAAATGCTTTTTTCGTTAGCCTCTGGCTTCAGAGGAAAACTACTTCAATGTGAAAGCTGAAGCAAGAATTGATGAAAGAATTGAGAAGACAAGAGACCAAATCCTGCAAAGTTACTCACACGTATAAGTATGTGCAAGACTGGGCCCAAGGTTTGTTATAAGGGCTTCCCTGGATTTCATTGGGAACTGGACTGGTTTATGGCACCATACTGACAGTCTTTTAATATTACAAAAATATTACATAATTAAAACACCTACACCTATAAGTTCTTGGAATGTATTGGTGGAAATGTTTTGTTTCGGAAGGTGGAGGAAGTAACCAGGGGCAGCCATTGTGGTATTGCTTCTGCTTAACAGGGAGGAATTGGTAGCAAATCTGAAGGTTAAAGGCAATTTAGCTGAAATGACAGACTTCATGAGTCTAAGGAAAGGAAGGAGTGAGAGGAGATCAATAAGGACAATTCTCCAGAAAAGCAGACTGGTAAATAAGGTCCCATAGGAAGAAAATCTAATGGAAAAAAGGAGTTCTGGAAAATTGGCAGTTTCTCAAAGGGGCAATAGAAAAGGTGCAACAGCAAACAATCCAGATGCAAAGGAAAGACAGGCCAATATAGCTCCATCCGAAGCTATTTAATTACCTGAAAATCAAAGAGGAGTCCTACGAAAAGTGGAAATGGGCAAATTGCTGAGGCTGATTTCAAAAGAACAGCACAAGTAGGGACTAAATCAGAAAGGCTAAGGCCCAAAACAAGTTACACCTAGCAAGGGACATAAAAGACAATAAAAGAAGTTTATAAATACATTAGGAGCAAGAGGAAGAGGAAGAAAAATATAAATCCTCTATTTACCAGGGCAGGAGAACAAAAGGCTGAGGTGTTTAATACCTATTTTGTTTCAGTCTTCACTAAAAAAGGTAAACTGTGGCAAGACACTTAACACAATTAATATTAATATCAAGGGGGAAGGAATGCAGAAAGAACAGGTTAAACAATATTTAGGTAATTTAGATGTATTTAAGTCGGCAGGGCCTGATAAAATTCATTCTAGGATACTCAAGGAACTAGCTGATGCAATCTTGGAAATGTTCATGATTATCTTTGGGAACTCCCAGAGGACGGGTGAGGTCCCAGAGGACTGGAGAAGGGCAAACAGAAAGGACCTGGAATATTAGACCAGTCCGCCTAACTTCAATACCTGGAAAGATACTGGAACAAATTATTAAACAATCAATTTGTAGTGGATTATAGGGATATAAGTAATAGCCAACATGGATTTGTCAAGAACAAATCATGCCAAACCAACTTAATTTCCTTATTTTACCTAATGGATAGGAGGGAAGTGGTATATTTTCATTTTAGCAAGGCTTTTGACACAGTCCCACATGACAATCTCATAAGCAAACTAAGGAAATGTGATCCAGAAGAAACTACTATAGGGCAGGTGCAAAACTGGCTGAAAGACCATATTCAAAGAGTAGTTATCAAGGGTTCACTCAAACTAGGGGAATGTATTTAGTGGGGTCCTACAGGTTTTGGTCCTAGTTCTGGTATTATTCAGTATTTTCAATGATGACTTGAAGAATGGAATGGAGAGTAAGCTTATAACATTTGCAGATGACAAACTTGCAAGAATTGCAAGCACTTTGGAGGACAGGATCAGAATCCAAAATGACTTTGAAAAATTGGAGAATTTGTCTGAAATCAACAAGATGAAATTCAATAAAGGCAAGTACAAAGTACAAGGAAGAAAAAAAATCAAATGCCACAATTACAAAATGGGGACTAACTGGCTAGAGAGTGCTACCGCGAAACAGGATTTGGGAGATACAGTGGCTGACAAACTGAATGAGAGTCAACAATATGATACGGTTGTAAACAACGCTAATATCATTCTGGGATGTATTAACAAGAATGCTGTATGTCAGACTCTGGAGATAATTGTACTTGGCACTGGTAAGGCTTCTGCTGGAGTACTGCGTCCAGTTCTGGGCACCATACTTTAAGAACTATGTGGACAGATTAGAGAGAGTCCAGAGGAGAGAAACAAAAATGGCTAAAGGTTTGTAAAATCTGACCTATGAGGAAGGTTAAAAAAAAACTGTTTAGTCTTGAGCAAAGAAGACTGAGGGGGGACCCAATGACAGTCTTCAAATATATTATGGACTGTTATAAAGAGGACAGTGATCAATTGTTCTCCACATACATTGAAGGTATGGCAAGAAGGAATGGGCTTCATCTGTAGGAAGGGAGATTAGGTTAGATATTAGGAAAAACTTTCAAATTATAAGGATAGTTAATCACTGGAATAGGCTTCCAAGGGAGATTGTTGAATCCGCGTAATCAGAGGTTTTTAAGAACATGTTAGACAAACACATGTCTGGGATGATTGGCCCTGCCTCTGCGCAGGGGGCTGGACTAGATGAACTATCAAGGTCTCTTCCAGCCCTATGTTTCTATGATTCCAGGAATAATGTAGTTTTCTATCACATTAATATACATTCCATTAAAATAGTGTGACAAATTAATTTTAGATTCCAGGACAGCTGAGATACCAGCATGAATTATCAAATCTGTGTATCTAAAATACTTCCAGTAATTGATGTAACTTGATGTTTCATTCAGGTAACTTGCTGTTTCATTGACCTATGGACACAGAACACAGTATACACCTGAAGAAGTCTAATCTAACACACACACACACATTTGTGTATGTGTGTGTAGGTGTACTTTATATGTTAAAGTGGTTGCAACTATAATATTTTTAAGTTTTAGTTGCAATTCTCATTCTATTTAGTTATTCCAGTTACTCATAGCTTTCTCAAACAAACTACTTTTCTAATAAAATATTTCATGCTTAGTCTCAGTGCAGAGGTAATATTTGTATAAGCTCCAGATATTTTATCTGATTCAACCATTTTAAAAATTACTTCATTTTTCATGAGAGAGACAAGGTGGGTGAGGTAATATTTTTATTGGACCTACTTCTAAGTTTCATCTTCATTTTCATAAAATGATTAGAGAATGGAGAAAAACTTTCATATGAAGAGAGATTGAAAAGATTGAGATTGTTTACCTTAGAAAGAAGATGAATAAAAGAAGACATGATAATATATATATAAAATAATGAATGGTATAGATAAAGTAGATTGGGTGCTTCTCCCAGTATCATAATACAAGAACAAGGGGACATTCAATGAAATTAAAAGGTTATAAATTCAAAACTGATAAAAGGAAATACTTTTTAACATGATGGGTAATTGGACTGTGAAACTCATTGCCGCAGGAAGCTGTTGAGACCAAAAAATTAGTGAGATTAATAAAAGAACTGGGCATTTATATTAACCTGGGGTCAGTGCTAACTGGCATAGCTCCAATGACTTCAGTGGAGTCATGCCAATGTATACCAGCTGAAGATCTAGCTCAGAGACATAAAAGTAGCCCCAGTTCAGCACGTGTCCTAAAAAAACCTAAAACCCAACAGCATGACTCCTACAATCAAGCCAAACCATTGACTATGTAGAAAATCCTTGAAGCTTTAAAGTGCGTGTGAAGCTGTGGCATGATTTCTTTTCCCACAGCATCAGCAACCTGAATGATCAAGGAAGTATTAAAGGAAGTATTAAAACTGGAATTCAATGCTAAATCAAAGGCCTGGCCACCCTGGAAAAATGTACCATATTAGAAACTGTGTTAACAGGTTTAAACTAAAATGACATTAACCATGATTTCACCCTTATTGTGTGGACGTGTTTTGGAGTGGTAGCCGTGTTAGTCTGTATCAGCAAAAACAATGAGGAGTACTTGTGGCACCTTAGAGACTAACAAATTTATTTGGGCATAAGCTTTCATGGGCTAAAACCCACTTCATCAGATACATGGAGTGGAAAATACAGTAGGAAGATAGATAGATAGATATATATACACACATAGTACATGAAAAGATGGGGGTTGCCTTACCAATTCTAATGAGACAATTCAATTAAAGTGGGCTATTATCAGCAGGAGGAAAAATCACTTTAGCAGTGGACATGGACAGTCATAGCTGGTCATGGTTAACCCTAGATAGAGCCCTACAGTCAACCAAAACCAGCTAACATGTTTTAAAACACAAATTGTCCCTGTCTTCACTAGGTGGTAAGTCATGTTTAACAGCATGTTAGTTAAAAGGTGTTAGTTAGCACGTTTTCTATCATGAAACATTTTCTCACACAGTGTAAATATAGCCAAAATTGTGGGATTGCTGCTCACAGGGCTTCTCAGTGGATGGATTCACCATTTTTCCAGATCCAGAAATTACATGGATGGTGGTGACTTTAACAGTACATGAATCTATAGGAAGTTAACATTTTAATACAATAGGACCTATCCTTCCTATTCATGCCATTCAGCTCAGAAAGTCATCAATGAAATGTTCAAGTTCAAACGCTATATCTACACTCTGCGGTAGTGAGGTTGATTTTGGTCATTAACATGCAACACTGGTGTTGTAAATGATAACAGATGTGCTAAAATGATAACTCTGTGCTATAATAAATACTGGAATTGCCCTAATGAATATTTAAAAATAATCAGGGGATGAACTAACATTTTGGATGACATTCAGACCAAATCAAAGGACCTTAAGAATAGGGCCAAACAGTGTACACAGCGAAGGATTAAAGAGAGCCTTTGCCATTGATCTAAAGGCTCATTAACCTGTTAGAGGCAATACTCCTTCCCTTTAGTAGCAATGTAAAAAATGTGCTTGATTTGATTTTAAATACACACACATGTTTATGTGTTTAAAATAAAATCCAACCTGTTTTAAACATTGCTACTAAAGGGAAGAGTTATGGAATTACATGTATATACATACGTAAAGCCAACCACCCTACTCGACAACAGCAGGAATAAAACCTGTGACCTATAGAGTTTAAAGTATGAACTTTTACCACTTGAGCTAAAAAGCACCTTTCTCTCAGGCAAGGCTGTAGCTGGCTCATCAATTTCTAGCTCACCTAGCCACCACTAGAGGGGGGGAGAGTGCCACACGGAACAGGCAGGGGTTACATACATACATATGAATACTGATTCTGTCATATTTCTATCTAAGGTGATGTTTTCCTACCAAAAGGAAAGGTGTTTCAGTGCTTAGTCAGCTGTTAAGAGTTTTGTTGAAGCTGTGGTAGTTTCAGACATTGACTGCTGGAATAATACATAGCTGAAAAGCTTCAAGTCTGAGAAAACCAGTACCAGAAGGCAGGCAGAGCTCATGTCTGACCAAATATGACAAATCTTCAAAGAGATATTTGAAAACTGATACTTGTAAAGCCCAGTCATACTACGTCTTTTCCCCCATATGATGACTTGTAATGATGACAGTGTATCACTAGATAAATCCCTCCTAAACTAAGATTCTAAAGTCTGGAAGGTTGAGCAAAAACTGTGTGTACTTTGGCAAGACACATCAATTTTATGGCTCAGTTTTCCCATCTGTAAAATGGGGACAATAATGATAGCAAAAATTCTACCCTGCAAAGATCTTGCGAGGATTGTTTGACTAATGTTTTCACAATGCTTTGAACACGTAAAGTACTTTATAAACATTATTTATTAATTGAAATCTATGATTGCTTGAAGTAGTGTGTCATTCCTGCCTTCTGTGTCATTAGTATGAGTCTCAATTTTTGTTTGTTTGTAAATGTAAACTTGATAAAAGAGAGCAATCTTGTACATTCTTACATCATTTTCTTGTTATAGTCAACTGTGTTTCTGTATCCATCCACCATGAAATCCCATGCTCGTTGGATATAGAAAATGCAAAAATATTTGCTTAATGATTTATAATAAATCAATCATTCATGTTACTTCATATTTTAGGGGTTTTTTTCTGTATTTCCAAGGGTTTTACGAGATTTCTGGGCCAGCTCCTCAGCTGGTTTAAACTGGCATACCTCCACTGACATCAGAGACAAGGTTAATTGAATTAGACAGCAGGACCTAAACCTGGCCCACTGAAGCTCAAATTAAGTTCTCATAGTTTATATCATTCTCTGTGAAAGCTAAATGTGAGGTAGGTCATATTCGTGACATGGTGCATGGAAGCCAATGGAGCTGCACCAATTTACACCAGCAGAGGATCTGGCTTTCTTTTGGTCCAAACCCCTCAATAACAAGTTTGTAAAATATGTTTGATATTGTCAGGTAAGGAAATGTAGAAACCCAAGTATTCTGGATTTGGTCTAGCAGTCACACAGGGGAGTGGAAGTAAAGAAAGACTCCAGGGTTTTAGTTCTGATGCTGCCACTGATTTATTGTGTGATCTTGTGCTGTCTGAGTCTTGCACATCTGTAATACTACTCAGTTACCTCACAAGACTGTCTTAATTATTATATCTAACATGTTTTAAGACCACTGGATGAAACACAATCTCTGAGTTCAAAGTATTATTATTTTCTAGGCCCAGAAACGTGTAGGACGCTACTCTTCTGATCTCAGTGAAATTGCACAAACCCACATTTTCCATTACAATGATTCGCTATAAGAATTCAATGGCAATGGTGTGTGAGATTAATCAATTGTTATTCTCACTCCAACTCCATGCTATTAATCATCCCTTCCGTCTACATCACCTATAGATTTAGCTGGAGTACCTACAGGCTTACAACCTACCTGCTTCCTTATTGCATAAGTTAAGGTTCTGATCCAACTCCCATTGAAGTCCAAAGAAAGACTCCCATTGACTGCAGTGGGAGTTGGATCAGACCTTCAAAGAGTATCTTAGGGATAGCAGCTGTCAGAGGAAATGCTTATAGCCAAGGAGCATGTTCCACCACAGAACAGAGATACATACATACAAATCATCATAATTAATGATGTTCCATTTTTAATGACCATTTAAAGGTGTCCTGTGTGGAAAGGCTAAAGGCAGAACGAAGTAAAATACAATGATCTAAACTATGTCATGACTAAGAGCTACTCTCACATTTAGTTTTCACATCGACTGATGTATAATATGAGTGCACGACTCAACGGGCTACAGTTGGCCCCCTTCAGGTGCTGATGTCTAACTGGATTTGTTGCAGTGAGCCACTCTGAGGTGGTGAATGCCCAGTTCATTTTCTTAGATGAAGTACAGCATTCTACAAACTGCCACGGTCAGATTTTAACTGCAGACAGCGATTACATACTTAGCAACATAGTCTTGATTAGTTTGGAGGAAATCATCTGTAGTGAACAAATTATTTAACTAATTTAACTTCTTTTTCTATTTGCAGAATATTTGCAAGCGGATGGGTGATTTCCTCAAATGTATGTGATTTAGTTCATCTGGTGAATCTCTTTTCCATTTTTTGTATGGTCCTAGAATATGGGGAGCAAAAATGTGGCTTAAAGCCCCCACCCCAGCCAGTACCTGCCATAAGTAACCGAGAATAAGACCTAAGATACATGGAGTCAGATCTTCAACTAGTGTATAACAGACTAGTTCCACGGACTTCAGTGGAGTTATGCTAATTCTGAAGGATTGGTCCATAATACGATAGTCTGATTCTTGCTAAGGATTTATTAAAGCAGAGGTTATTTCAGGCAAATCCATCTTGTAATCCTAGATCTGTCAGAAGGCTACTATCGGTAAGAAGCAGAGGCTAAAAGTAAGTCTAGAGAAAACTACTGGTAGGAGTATCATCCCTTTTAATATCAGATTATAAAACAGGTACACACTATATTTAACTAATGTAAAAGCTAATGGAATCAAATGAAATATAGGATGAAAGCAAAAGATATTACATTGCTGCTGTCCTATATACAATTGAAAAATGTATGAAAAGTAGAAATAGTCAGTATTTTATCAAGTTAAACTTTATACAGTGTCCACCAGCAGTGGATCTTTGTTTCAAGATCTAGTGATATTCTCTTATCTGTGCATGCACAAAACTCTCATTATTAGTGCTGGGAGTTCACATGACCATCTGAATATGCCCCCTACTGAACGGTATACACAGATGGTGCTTTCAGGGTTTTAAAGATAATCACAGGAACCAGATAGTCTTGAAAATTTAGATGCATTTATTCTGTGTTTTGCTGGGTATACAAAAATGATCAAAGCATTCTACTAGTACAAGCAATGGGCAGACTGTACAATTCATAGCATTTCATACAGTAAATCTTTATACAATTGTATTCCACCAGGTGTCAGTGTGCTCCTCAGAAACGATGCTATATCCTGTAAAATCATGGTTTGTATTGAACCTTGTTAGAAGTATAATCATTGTTGGAAGAAATATGTCCTTTAGAAGAATAACCAGGAAACCTGCATACACATTGTCTTTTCAGGAGAACCCCCCCCCCCCCATGATTCTAAAATACACTGAAAATAGAACTTTTACTCATATAGGAAATGTGCCTGTTTTTGTTAACTAAGGCTAGGAACTGAATTTAGATTAGAAAATACTATTTAAAGAAAGTATGACTCCTCTTGATTTTTTAAAGTGGTAATATGATCAATTCTGTACATACCCCCAGTGGACAAAACAGAGGAGAAAGAAAACCAAAGCCAAGTGAAAATAAAAATACATCGCTGAGTAGAGGAGGGCTCCATGGGGAACTGCCTTCAGCTCTTGTCCTAAAAAAATGGGTCAACCAGATATGTGGCCTGGTAAAGGATAATGGACCATTTCAGGATTTCAGAGGTTTTCCACAAACAAGTATGTGGTTCTGGGACTAACATTCCACTCACTGAAAAAAGCATAATTATCTAATAATGTTCACATTTGTTGCAAATCCAAAAGGGAACACAGATTCAAAATGAATAAGCTGAAAGTGCAACCCATTTGGAGGGAACAGCATGATGTGTTTGAAGGACAATGCAGAGCAAAATGAAGTGGTCAGACTCCAAATCAGCAAGATACTTATGCACGCTCATTTTAAACACACAAGTCGTCCCTTTGATTTCAGTGGGACTGCACCTATACTTAAAAGTTACATGCATACATAAATACCTTGCTGAATCAGGTCTAGCAACAAATGTCAGGGCTCCGGACTGAGAGGATTGGAAGGAGTATTCTGTTTGAGATCACTTGGAATATGTACATTATTGAGCTAAAAGAGCATCTGGAAACTGTACATCATGTGAGCTCAAAAGCCCAGTGAGATGAAAATAGCCTTTTCTTTGCTTTTTGCCTCCAGAATCATTTCTCATTAAGCCGGTTATAGCCATTTTGTACCATACTGTGGATTCACCAGAATCCGTGGTTTACCATTGATACATTTAATCATTTAATCACAATAGATTTTTTTCCCTGCAAAGATTATGATTCGGAGTATGGGTAAGATATTTTGGAAGTTGTGTGTGTGCAGTGTAATTGCTGATATTGAGTATGATTCCCAAAAGCACCAGATGTGGTTCTGAGTCAAGTCTGAGCCGCCATGCTCTGGGAAGTGGCTCATATCACAAAGCCCCAGATAGGTTTTATAGAAGGGGACTGCCAAATGGCACACATTCAATTCGCTTCTCTAAGTGGCATATTTAGGACAATTATGGGAGACTTGTGGAGTCATTTGTTCATGTTGGTAGGTGTACAGAGAGCTAAATGTGCCCCCACCCATTTCTTCAGAAATTTCATATGGTTGACTCTAGCTAACAGTGGCACCACATTCTTAAGAATCAAAGCCATAGCATAATTAGGAGAGGTGTTATTTTGCGTTTAGTAGAGCACTAAATTGATGATATATAGTTATGATTCTGCTGGTGCACATCCCTGTTACTATGGCAACAATATTATGTCATGTTAGCCTGTCCTTGGTGTTACTTAGAGCAGCAAGGTCTCAGCAAGCTTCTAATTTACTTTAGAGACCTAAGTAGACTATTTGCTATGTGTGTGGAATGAAATCAGATTTATTATGGCTACAAATGCTATATATGCCATGAATTTCTTCTTTTATATTAGGATGTCAATTACTCTACTTAAATGAAGCATTAGCATTAAAATAAAACAGATAATTAGTGAACTGCAAATGACTAATGTGCTCATATTGTACAAATTCCCCTTTTCATATTCAAAGCACTAGCATGTGCTCCAAGTTCTCCAACCTCAGCCATTAACCTTAAGGGTTTGCAGACCAAAAAAGGAGATGGAGTCAGTCCAAGAGGAAACATGTCCACTTCCAGAAGCACTATCTGCTGATTCCCAAAGAAAGAATTTCATAAATTCAACCTCTCTCCTCTCCCCCCACTCTATTCCCTCTTCCCCTAGACTCTAAATAAAAGGCAGAAAATTAGGTTTGCAAAACTCTCCTGCTAGGAGCACCCAGCATCAGATTCATGGTGCTTTTCAGCATATAAACCCAAGTTTATATGATCAGGATCATTAAGACTAGAATAAGCCTGACAACAAATCAGATTGTGAATAGATGATGTCCAGATCAGGTTTTGGTCATTTTGATTTTTTTGTTTTTCCCATATGTCCTTTGATTTGCAATACTAACTACTGAAGTGTCTGATACAGTGTAATACAGAGCACACTTCTCTCAGGTTAATGCAATTTCCTTGGCTAATGTAATTATTCTGCAGAGCATCAACCAGCAGATGGCAGCCCGGCTGTTACTGTTTCAGCCAAAGTATTTTTTATAAAATATTTGAAAGTAAACCAAAGGTACATACTGCGTGTGTGTGTGTGTGAGAGAGAGAGAGAGAGATTCACAAATAACAGATTAAACAGAGAAAGCAAAGCTTTTTATTTTTTGTGCACAGTAGAAGAATTAACCACATTTGATAAGGTATCTTTTCCATTTTCACACAAAGTGATGATAAGTACTGGTTAAAACAAGGTGAAAACTCACAGCTTTGGCTACTTTGCAGAAATACTGTGTCCTCAGAGTAACAGCTGGTCAGTCAATTTATCTTGATCCTTACAGCTTGGAAGTGCATCTATTAATAGGATATGCATAATGTACAAAAAGATAATTAATGATAACCATATATCAGTGAACATACTGTAAGTAACACCATTACCTTCCCCCTAAGAAAACAGAATAGAGCTACAACATAAGAACGACAATGCAGAATTTAGTTTGATCCACAGTTTGTTAATTCCTGGAAATATAAGGCAATATTCTTAACTGGTAGAAGTTAGGGTTGCTCCAATGAAAACAATAGAAGGCATTGCCTTCAGTGGAGCTAGGGTGATTTACACTAGCACAAGATTTGACCCACAGTATTATCTCCAGTCTTCCTTTACAGTTAAACCAGTCCCATTGGGTTGCCCTGCTCTCCAATCTCTGGTCTCTAGTAGTTGTAGCAGGACCCTTTGGTGGACTGGATCCTAAAAGATAAAAAGAAGAGCTGGAGAGAAAGAGAAAGAGAGCTCTCAAAACATATCCAAGTGTAATCTATGCTGTCTTTGAGAGAATCACATGATCCACTCTCCTTTTCCCAGTCTGGCTGGTTGCATAAAGTCAATGTCTTCCACAAACAGAGAGCTCTTTTTATACACCAAAGCTGTCCTTGCTCACGAGGAAACAGAGAAAATCAATAGAAACAAAAAAATGTTTATAGATTTTCATCAACATAAAGGCAATTTTCATTTTATCACTGCTTTTTCATTATATTGGACCCAGATACAATAAGGATGGGCACTATAAACATGCATATATAATAACAAGTAATCAAATACTTCTGATACCTTTTAACATCACTGCTCCCCATCTTATGCTCATTGAAGTCAGTGGTAAACCTTCCATTGACTTAATCGTGGAAGATCAGGACCTGAAAGCATGATTTCCTGCCAGCACCCTTCCTTTCACCCTGCTGCAACTGTGGCAGCATGAGGTAATAGCCCACAAGAGTTCTTCTTTGGTGTTGCTCCACACCAGGCATCCCTGCCTATGTAAACACTATACAGGGCACCTGAGAGTTTATACCGAGGTAGGCCATTTCTTCAGTGACTGCAAAAAAACATTCTGCGCAATGTGACATCAAGAGGTTGCATGGTGCAGAATATTGCCCCACTGCCTCTGAATGTGCC
Organism: Mauremys reevesii; assembly: GCF_016161935.1. Taxonomy (NCBI): domain Eukaryota; kingdom Metazoa; phylum Chordata; order Testudines; family Geoemydidae; genus Mauremys; species Mauremys reevesii. The sequence goes on from NC_052624.1 coordinate 25,202,434, forward strand.
ATTATTTCACATAGTTCTCCTCCCTGGCTTGTTGCCCCCTACCCCTTGCTAACCATGCCATGGTCTAGTCTACACACAGTTTTTATATCAATACAGCTATTTGAGTTACTGATATGATTTTTTTATTGACATTGTTATATCAGTTCAGTTCCTAGTGTGGACACAGTTATACTCGCATAAAGGAGCCTTATACTGGTATAGTTTATCTCCCTTCCTGTATAGTAATAGCTATACGGATATAAAGTGCTTTTATACAGGGATACCTGTGTCCACACTGGGCCAGGTCTACATGATAAACTTTTGCTGGTATAGCTATGGTGGTTGGAGGTGTGAAGAGGTGTGATTTGTGTATAACATAGCATGCCAGGAAAAATCCCCTAGCATAGATGCAGTTATCCCAGCAAAACTGCACTTTTGCTGGCATAGCTTGTTCAGTGGTGCCTGGAAGAAGCTTAAGTGCAGTTTTGTCAATATAAATTGCATCCATACTAGGACTGCTTTGCTGGTAGGTATAGTATGCTTGCACAACAATACTGGCAAAGCCTTCCATGTGTAGAGCTGGCCTGTGGAGTTGTACTGCTTCGTTAGTGTTAAATCAGCACAGCTTCTGTATGTAGGACAAGCCTTTCTCCTTTTACTATGAGGACCCTCCTGCCCTTATTGTGGAAACACTTTCTTTCCATCAGATAAAAATCTCCTCTTATGTTATTTGGCGGTGGCTATCTCTCCATACGTGGATGATGTCTGCCGGGGGGAAAGGTCATTGATAAGACTTAAGATGGCTGAGCAGTACAATCTGTGCTCTACAGGGTTTTCTACATATGTGACAGGTGGTTGCTTGGAGAGAACACAACTGCTGGCTGGGATGCTGTACACTTTCCTTTCTCCTCTGCCGTTTCTTAGCCTCTTCAGCAAGGTGTTTCTCTTCAAAATGGGCTGAAGCTTGATGTATGATGTGACACCATCACAATCTGTTGCCAGCCAGCTCTTCCCAATTCATGAGGTCAATGCCTGTCCCTTCCTATGATATACTTTCAGGGTGTCCCTGTAGCATTTTCTCTGTCCCCGGTGACTCCTCTTACCACAACTAAGTTGAAAAAAGAGAACTTGCTTCAGAAGATGAGTATTAGCCATCCACATACGATGGCCAGCCCAGCGACACTGATGTTTCATAATCTTCACCTCAGCACTGGTGGTGTTAGCTGCAGAGAGAATGCTGGCATTGGTGATTTTCCCATCTGGAGAAACTTCCTAAGGCAGTGCAGTTGGTACCACTCCAGATGCTTAAGATGGCTTTGTTATGTCACACATTTCTCACAGTCATAAAGAATACATTATTATTATACTGCTTGCTATCATTGTATAACAGTATGCAACCTGGATCCTGTAACCTATACTCAGACAAGTAGGCCCACTGACTTCAACTGGGCTGCTCAAGAAAGTAAGCTTTGGCAGGATCCAGCTTTCCAATACGACAGTGATAAGGACTGTGACCACAAGCTAATATATCTATGCGTCCCCACATCATTTGACAAAAGACTTTTTTTAACAGCTAATAATCAGTCATTAACAACTGTGCCTCACTTGCTTTTTACTGAATGAGCACTTTGAGATATGCACATATTTTCCCTTTCTCTGCTTCACTACACCCATTAAGCAAAGGTATACATTACAGTATCGAGTTAGGTCGTTACCTGCCAGCAACCGTAGGTTAGATGATTATTACTTTCCTTATGTAGGTTTGTTATTGCTGCTTAGTTGTTACTGACAGTTTCATCATTACCACAGGGCACACGTTCATTGGAAGGTTGCTTATTCAGTAGATTTTATTAATGGTCTTAACCTGCTGTAATGTCAGTTGATGCATTCTCCAATTGGTGTAATACATGACGACCGGATCTCACAGTGAATATAAAGAGTGAGTTAGAGAGTATATGTGTGAGAGAAAAAAAAAAAGATTGTGTGGGTGAGTGCATGCACTGAAATATTAGGACAACCCTGTAAAGTGTTCATCACAGTGAGGAGTCTATCTGTCTAGACTGCCGTGGCTCTTATCACATAGTATTTCAGCACCCCACAAACATTCAGTGATTTAAAATTCTCATCACCTTGTGAGGTCAGGAAACATTATTAGCTTCACTTTACACAGAAACTAGGACACAAAAAAGCCTGATCCAGCAAAGCATGTAAGCACTTGCCGAATCAGGGCTGGAGAGAAAGAGATTAGGTGACTTAGAAACCACCACTGAGGAAGTCTATGGAAGTTGCAGGATTTGAACCTGCATCTCTTGGATGCAATTTAGCAGCAGGGATGCAAGACCATCTCTTTTTGTACTTTACTTTTAAATACATCATACATTGTAGCTTGTTAAAAGGAAAAATATCCAACCAGTTATGTTGCTATCTTTGGACCAAATCCTGCTTGCTATACCCAAGTGATTAGTCCTACTGACTTCAAGATCTCCAAGCCTGATGCTAGAAGAACTACTTGTTTGCATAGAGCTGGCAGGAATTGGCCTCTTGGTAATTTTAGAAAACTTTCCTCTGTCACACAAAGGTTGTTGGCTACAGATCAGTGAACTTATTTTCCTGTACTAGAGAACCTTATTTTTATTCAAGAGAATGTGCCAATTTCTTTTATTTAAGAAAAGACGTTGGCACCATACATAATAATATGTAATAAAATAATACCATGGGTGGTTGCCATTTTGTGGTGAGGATGCAAACATGGTGCTAATATTGTAAATGATTATGGTTTGTTAGTACATGTTACATCAATTGCTGTTGACAAAGATGGGAAGTAATAATAGACAAACCAAGATGTGACTGTGGTCATGTGTTCCTCTCCACTGTCCAGTGCAGAGGGAAGCAAAATAGTGGATATTACATGCAAATGAAGTAATAAGGGCCACACAGAGGGAAAAAGTTGCTGAGTGGTAGCACTCCTCCCTGCCCCCTCTGGCTTAGCCAGCTGCAGTCCCCTTACACCAATAATGCATAGCAAGCGGGGGAGTGTTTGGCAGTGGGGGCAGGGCTGGCTCATGAAAACTCAGAAATATGTTGCTTTTTCTGGCATGTTCCCTTGAGAAAGTAAAACAATGTGTTCTGGATAAACTGTTGTAAGTACATGGGCATTGCTGAGGGCATCACTGCCAGGGAATGGCGAAAGCATGTTAGCTTGGCTACTGTACTGCTTCTTCTTGGGGTCTGGAGAAGCTTGAGGCCAACAGGGAACCCGATGTATTACATGATATTGAGAGACTTCATTGCTCTTTCCCATAGCTCACTCCCCTATGTGAGATATCCCCACTGACAGGCCAGTCTCAAGGAATGTTGCAGGAAACTGATGAGTCATCCAGTCATAGGCAGCACTGACCATTATGAGAAGGAAACACCAGTTTTCCAAACAGCCTCCATGGATTTCCCTCAGCTGTTCCTGTGTTTGAGGGAACAGCTACCTTTGGTGCAGTCCATCATTTAGGACTTGGGTCTGACAAACAGGAAATTATGTTTGAAATTTTATAATCACAGAAAACAGTGTGTTTTGTTTTAAAATGGTTCATTGTTGGTATTTTTTTATGGTGAATTTAGAACTGGTATAAGGGCTGACAGGAGAGCCCAGGAGACTGAAGGCCTCTGTTTATCCACAGAACAAATAAATTTGGAGTGGCTAATGCACGTCACCTCCGACTAGAGACCATCTTTAGTAACAACTATAGATGGGTCTGGACTGCAAAATTTGGAACTGGGTTGCGGTTTAGTTCAGCCCATTGCTGAAATGGAGGCTATCCACAAAAATCAGAGCCATATTCTGATCTCCTTGAAAGTCTGAGTGTTTTGAATTGAGTTTTGGTTTAGTTATCTCGAGTAAGGGGGATGGCAGTTCATTCTTCATACCTATTCAGTCCTTGGCCTCTACTGAGACTTCAAACCAAGGATGCTATACAGCAGCAATTATGGTGCAGAAATATGGAGATCTGTTCTGTAGGAACTGAAACGGGGCCACCAAATTTATTTCAGGCAGGCCACTGAACAAACATCCCCCCAGAACCAAACAAACACACTAGACTTATTACCCAGAGCCATCCAAACCTGTGATATTTTGCTGTTATTCACAAGTAATTAAATGCCATTGGTTTTGAGTCCTTATTGTTTCTTTGTCAGAAACTATCTCTGGCACTTCTGCCAAAGACTCCAGAGGATTCTGGACTGCTGTACAGTAGGCATGACAAAAGGTTAATAATTAAAAAACACCCCCACCACCATCACCTTGACAAAATGACAGACTGAATGAACGTTTCTGCCTGGATCTACAGATTTGCCAAGTAACCTGGCAAGGAACCAAAGTGAATGGTTACAATTGGTGTTAGTGTTTCTCGAAGAAGATAGCACAGATGAAGATTCTGAGCCTGATGAAGAGGCACTCAGGATTTACATCTTATTTCAAAATGGAAACAGATTTCATGGAGATAAATAAAATTAGCAAAGTGATTCTGGAACAGCATTGGGGTTATCAAGTCCTGTCTCCTTAACACCATAGGCTTTGCACATTTTTCATTGCTAAATTAGATTGGCCTCTACCAGCTTGTGAAAAGGTCTGATTGTTTTCTCATTTACACTGGTGCTAGTTAGGAGGTACTCCACTTAGTTACCTCAGTGTAAATCTAGTGTAAGTGATGTCAGAAATAGGCCCTGAGTCCCTCAGCTCTCTAAAGTTTACCACTACTCATGCTTTACATTGAGCCTTTCTTTTAATTAAAAGCCCGACAGTGACTACTCACAACAAACAATTAGTCAGAAAAAAAAATGCTGAAATGACAGCTCCCTTGAAGATCAATTTTGTCTGGTGGAATCAGAGTATATCTGACACCAAGAGAGAGGCTTCTGAGAACTCAAAAGTAAATGAGCATTTTTACAGCAAATGCTGTGTTTGCTGGATATTTCTCTGCTAATTTTCATTAAGCTCACCTACACTTTTGTGCCTTTTTCAAAGTTATCATTTAAAAAAATTTCTCACCAATACTTCCCTATTATCTTTTATCCTCTACTTGGTATTGTGTACCACTCTGGCTTCTGCCTGCTTTCTGCTATCAGTGACATGAATATGAAAAAATAAAGTAGCTGACCTCTGGTCCCAGACAACTACAAACCCAGAAATCATACACAAAGGGTGAGATTCTGACACAGCACATAGAGAGAGCTTCGGTGGTTTTAAGCAGAATTGGTTGGAAATTTCCTGATGGAAAAATGTTCAGTTGGAAAATGCTGATTTGTCAAAATCAACACATTTCCCAATAATATGTCAATTTAGTTTAATCTTCTGATGGAAACAAAGCAGGTTTTTAACGGAAATCTGCCTGATTTCCTCCAGCTTGCCCATTTGGCCACTTGCTGCAGTACTGGGACCCTAGAAGCCCTGAGAGCCCTGCCTAAAGTCAGAATCCTGGATTCTTAGCAGCCCACCAGGTGGGCAGTGGAAGCAATGGGCAACTCGGGGACCCTCATCAATTTCCTTTTAAAAGAGTCAAAACAGAAAGTTGTTTTGGTTTTTCAAAACAAAAATGTCCCCCCTCCCACTTCCAGGGGAAATTTCATAACTGCAAGTTTTTGTTCCAACATTGAATAATTTTTTTTAATGTTTTGGAATTTCCATGGAATTTCAGGTTCTGACTAGCACTAATTTTAAGCCACCTTTGCACCTTCTTGATCCAGGAACTAGAGAGGCCCTGAGCATAATTTAAGCCGCCCTATGTGCAAGTTTAAGTTACAACAGACCTGCAGCATTATTTATGGACTACAGTGCTGTCCAGAATCTCAACATCCCTGACACACACCCTGCGCCAGGGACTTTTTAGAGGGTAGCCTTACAGAGAGTCTCCGTGGGGGCGGGGGAATCCTCTCCTGGTTGCCTATGTGTCTTTCAGAGCCCCTTTACAATGTTCCAGCTCTTTTACATGGTGCAAAGAGGCTGGGGCAATGGTAAGGTCCAATTCTATATCAACTTTCATCCCAATTTATTCATCCCATAAATAAAACCAATGAGTCTGTTTCTCCACCAGTTTTACACTGATGTGATTCCATTGATTTTGACCAGAGATTTAGTCAGATAAAGAAACAGAATTTGGCACAGAGGCATCACATGGATGTAAGTCAGCAAAGAACTTAACCCCATGGACTCAGCGTTATTGTGACAATGATCAGCTTTATTAAACAAATCCACTCTGTCAATGCACACAAGGGTTGGTGAGCTTAATGCACAGTTCTAAGTAATACACTCAAAGTGCTCTCACAGCTTGCATTGGGTTTTCTATACTTCTGTGATAGATTACTCAGAACCTGTCTCTACCTTAGGTGTCCAAAGTTATGCTCAGGAACATAGGGGTGGGTGGGATGGTTCTTTCTAGGGCAGGTCAGTTTCCACTTTCTCCCATGTAGACAATGTTATATGGATTCAGAGAATAACATAAGAGGTGGTGTGGAAAAGTTATAGTTCACTCCCCTCCCAGAGTTACTAATCGAAAATGATGATCATATGCTTATGTTGTTTTTTTAATTCACTTTTATGGCATGATGTGAATGCCTCCTAAATGAGGCTGTTCTTTATTATAAAAATAATGCTATTTTAAACTCACAAAATTGTTTACTTTCTTTCTTTCAAATTTGACCTGTTCCATTAGGCAATGTGCTCTATTTTTATATCAATGACACTATTCACTAAGCTTGTTTCATGGTTTAACACATGCCCCATGCTTATGAGTCTAAATTCCTTTTAAGGAAAACTTACTTCTTGTCTGAACATCTGTCTTTCTCTTATTAGTATTATTTGGATTACAGCAGCACCTTGAGTGCCCAAACAAGATCAGTGCCCTATTGTTCTTGGCACTGTGTGAACATGTAATAAGAGACAACCCCTGCCTCAAGCACAGTCTAAACAGTCACAACAAGCAAAGATGGGGAGGGGGACGGGGAGATGACAGTATTACTGTCCTTGTACATGTGGGGAATAGAGGAACAGAAAGATTAGTAACTCGTCCAACATCACAGAGACAGAGCTGGGAAATAAACCCACACTTCCTGAGTCCCAGGCCAGTACATTAAGCACAAAACCAGCCTTCCTTTCGTATGGTGGTTGTCATCTAGCACAAGCAGAAACTGCTATTTCAGCATTAATGATTGGTAGGTTGGGCCTCTTGGCCCTTAATAACATGCTGAAGGCCTGAGATGTAGCTGAGGATATGTCTGCATTGCGATACAACATCTGTGGCTGGCCCATGTCCACTGACATGGATTTTGGGGCTTGGGCTGCAGAGCTATAAAATTGCTGCATAGATATTCAGATTCAGGCTGGAGCCTGGGCTCTGGGACCCTCCCCCATGTGGGGTCCCAGACCCCAGGCTTCAGCCCGAGCCTGAATGTCTACACTACAGTTTTATAGCCCCACAGCCTGAGCCCCGCAAGCCCAAATCAGCTGACATGGGCCGGACAAGGGTGTTTTACTGCAGAAAAGAAAAACCCGCAGCTGGTGCATGTCTGGGGCCCAGGCTGCAGGGCTGTTTCATTGCTGTGTAGACTTCCAGGCTTGGGCTGGAGCCCAAGATCTGGGACCCTTCCACCTCGCCGGGTCTTAGAGACGGGACTCCAGCCAGAGCCCAGACGTCTACACTGCATTGAAACAGCCCCACAGTCCAAGCCCCATGAGCCTGAGTCAGCTGGCACGGGGAAGCCGCTGGTGTCTAGTTGCTCTGTAGACATACCCTGCTGGTCCTTACTCCAGAAAGTCATTAATTGCGGGAAGATGATCAACTTGGAGGTCATGATTGCTATTATGAATTGTGAAACCATTGAAAGAAAACGATAAAATAATTGGCCTGAATTCCATTCTCTGGTCCATAATGGCAACAGGGTTGCATGGATAGGACTAAGAGCAGAATTTGGTGCCGTATCTTTTCTTTTAATTTGGTGAATAGCTGATAGTTGAATTGCTCATTGCTATGGCTGCAGGAGTGGTTTTGTGATTCAGGAGTGTAAGGGCCAAATTCCTCCCTGCTGAAACTCCATTGAATGCGGCCTTTAGCAGCTAAAGACTAGTACAGCAACCAGCAGGAAGGCAAGATTCCATCCTCAAGGTCCCCAGCAGCCTTTATTTTGACTCAAGCAACCCTCTGCAAGTCTTTTCTCTCTTTATATACATAAACATCATAGTTATTTCATGATGTATTTGCTTGATTTGAGCCTGTAATTAGTGCAGTTCATAGAGACTTGTTCTCTTTGCTCTTTACTTTTGGTAGGGAAAGCAGTAATCTGGTGTGTGGCTAAGGCAGGCTGTGATTCATATTGTCTTTTGCTGTGGCTTGAACAACGTGCTCTGTTTGTTTTCAGAGTAGCCAAGGAGAGGATTGGAAGAAGTGAGTAGGACTGTAGGTGCGGTCCTTGCATGCAAACCACAGTGACACTGGTCTGCTTTAAGGGCTACATGGAGAGTAGATTGAACTGAAAACATTATACAGACATTTCACAGATTTATTTTTAAGTATAATACTGTTGGCTTAGATTTTTTTATAGCACTGTACGAATGCTAACTAAGACAAAAACATACATTAAAACATAGGCACACAACAGTTTATCTGATAACTACTCAGATTACAAGGTATTTTCTTAATGCAATTTATTTGTATTAGAGGTAGAAATTGGGCCTGATTCTCTGCTGTATTGTGTTAGTTTTAGGCTGGTGCATTAATTACAGTGGAATTGCACCTGCCTAAAAGTACTCTACCAGTGGAGTACTTGGCACGGTGCTCTCAATACAAAGTGCTTTGGAGTGAGGGGTGATTTAGGCTACATCTACACTAGAAGCTAGGGGTATGATTCCCCAGCTCATGTACACATACTTTTGCTAGCTCTCATTGAGTCAACACAAGTATAGATAGCAGCGTAGTCATAGTAGCACAGGTAGCGGGAACACGGGTGAGCCATGCCAAATACTAACCTGCCTGATGCCAGTGGTATGGACTTGGCATGGCTAAGCCATGCCTCCACTGCCACTACCCACGCTACCATGGCTGCACTGCTATGAGCTAGTGCAAGTGGGGAATCACACCCCTACCTGGTAGTGTAGATATAGTCACAGATGGAGGGCCAGACTCTCAGTCCTACTGTAGTCTCTCTGTATTATACTGGCCTGGAAAAGGGCTTGTAAACTGGATTCTCCCAGTGCAGGTGTTCCCAGGGAAGGGAGTATGGCCAAAGTACCACTGGGTAAGTATGATGGGTTAGATCACAGAACCCCCCTTGGAAGCTGCCACCTGATTTGCCAAGACTACTACTGCCCTTGCTTTCCTGCCCTATCAGCTTAGGACTTCAGTGCCCTGCCTGGTTTGAGCCAGACTCGCTAGCCTGCTGCAAACCCAGACCCAGGTTTGAATCACGTCTCCTAACAGCTGTAGGCTTACCTGAAAGCAGCTAACAGAGGTGTTCTTGTCTTTAACACTCAGCTGCCCAACTCCCAATGGGGTCTAAACCCAAATAAATCTGTTTTACCCTGTATAAAGCTTTTGCAGGGTAAACTCATAAATAGTTCGCCCTCTATAACACTGCTGGAGAGAGATGCACAGCTGTTTGCCCACCTAGGTATTAACACATACTCTGAGTTAATTAACAAGTAAAAAGTGATTTTATTAAATACAGAAAGTAGGATTTAAGTGGTTCTAAGTAGTAACAGACAGAACAAAGTAAGTTACCAAGCAAAATAAAATAAAACAAGCAAATCTATGTCTAATCGAACTGCATACAGATAATCTCACCCTTAGAGATGCTTCAGTAAGTTTTTTTCCTCAGACTGGACACCTTCCAGGCCTGGGCACAATTCTTTCCCCTGGTACAGCTCTTGTTCCAGCTCAGGTGGTAGCTAGAGGATTCCTCACGAGGGCTCCTCTCCTTCCTTTGTTCTGTTCCACCCCTTTATATCTCTTTTGCACAAGGCGTGAATCCTTTGTTCCCACCCCCTCCTTCTCAATGGAAAGACACCAGGTTAAAGATGGATTCCAGCTCAGGTGACATGATCACATGTCACTGCAAGACTTCAAGCCTTCATTCCTCCCAGCCTGACTCACAGGAAGGCTGCCTGCAAACAGAGCCATCCACAGTCAGTTGTCTTGGTTGATGGGAGCCATCAAGATTCCAAACCACCTTTAATTGCCCACACTTGGCATAATTACAATAGGCCCTCAGAGTTATATTTCATATTTCTAGTTTCAGATACAAGAGTGATACATTTATACAAATAGGATGACCTCACTCAGTAGATTATAAGCTTTGTAATGATACCTTACAGGAGACCTTTTGCATGAAGCATATTCCAGTTACATTATATTCACATCCTGCAAAAAAAACTTTTCCAGAAAAAAAGAGAAACTCTGCTGAAGAGTTCATCTGCTGCTTTGACCACATCATGCTCAGGATTAAACAAAGACTGTGAATGTGGCTTGCCAATTACAGAACAGCCAATTACAGAACCAGTTTCTCCTCCTTTTTTCACACCTCAACTGCTAGAATAACCTCTTTATCTCTAGCTTGCTTGCTGCTTGCATATATGCCCTGCCCTTTGAAATTTCCACCCTTGCGAAGAAGAAGTTGGTCACCCACCACAGCTCATGCAAAAAAACGTTTAGTCTATAAGGTGTGCCACAGTTCTTTTTTTTTTTTTTAGATCCAGACTAACACGGCTACCCCTCTGATACATTATATTCACTCATTAGCATATATTTATAAAATCATATAGAGTGCAACATCACAGAAAGGTCTCTCCTTGGGACCAAAGGATCCAGGCATGTATTAGAGCTGTCTTTACTGGCCTGTGGCCACCCCATGGATCTAGAAGCTACAAAGGTGATGCAAAGCCATTGTTGCTATTCCCTTCTGGTCCTGTGTGGAGTGCATTTTGGCTGGACCAGAGATTTCCAGCCATAGAGTTGAATTCATCACTAGTGTAAGAAGGTCCAACTCAGTGGCATGCCATGACATTTTTAGTATGACATGCACTTGCTGCAAGGAGTGACCTCACACATACGATGCATGTGAGGTCATGCTGTGTGGAGGAAGCCATTTTGTTCTACATGTGCCTTTGGGGGCTGGATAGAATTGCCCCACAGGCACAGGCAGTTTTGGGGCATGCAATGCATGCATTGCATACCTAGAGGGCATGCCACTGGTCCAGCTCCACTGAAGGCACCAGAGAGGTGATGAGAGTGTGTGCTGAGAGATGAGGAGCCCCCTCAACTCCCACAGTCTTCACCCTCTTGTAGCACCTCAGCACTGGATCAAATCTCATAACACTTGAAGAAGTTGGACACAGTGTCTTGCATACAAAAGGGAAGTTTACTTATTTACAGTGCATTACTGAGCTACTGTGTCAGTACACCTGAGACAACCAAAATGAAAGAAAACATCATTACACACTAGGCTGACCATATAGCAAGTGTGAAAAATCGGGACACAGGGTGGGGGGTAATAGGAGCCTATATAAGAAAAAGCCCCAAGTATCGGGACGGTCCTTATAAAATCGGGACATCTGGTCACCCTATTACACATTGATGTTAGTTGCACACTGACGAGTTCGTGGTGACACCGCCAGGAATAAAGAATCTAAATCTGGTTTCCTTGAAGGATGGTTGAACATGTTTGTGTGTAAAAGAGCCAACTCTTTTTCTCAGTGGGTATGCTGGTGTAGAAGTCCTACAGTCCAAGGAAAAGGGTACAAAGGGAGCCTAAACTGTTGATGGATGAAGTGTATGAAATATTTTATGAAGGATGTAAGGCCCCAATCTTGCAGTGATCTCTGTATGGATACAAGGCCCTGAGTGAGAATTTAGCCATTTTCTCAGGTATTTGGACTAGAATCTTTTGGCGTTTAGAATGTTTCCATCTTAATATTCCAAAGCAGCAAAGATTTTCCCCCAGGTCAGATTGGCAGTGACCTTGGGTTTTTTTCACCTTCCTCAGTAGCACGTAATTGTGGGTCACTTGCTGGGATCATCTCCCATTTCAGAGGCCTCGAGCTCTGGCGCATGTGAGTTCCTCTTATTCTCTGCCTGTGGCATAGTATAGACTAATCTTCCATGGGTCTCATGTACTTTGGTCTTATTTCACGTTTAGTGTGCAAGTGCTGGGTGGTGTCGGTGGCCTGTGATATGCAGGAGGTCAGATTAGATGATCTAATGGTCCCTTCTGGCCTCTCTTACTCTATGAACGTTCCTTATATAATTTTTTTCAGATGTCACAATCCCTCTTAGCACTCCACAGGACAGTCCCCATATTCTCTCTCTCTTCTGCTCCACTGTGCAATGTTTCCTGACTTCATTGGCATGAAGGGCTCTTGACTTAGGAATTTGCTTCCATGCCCTTGACTCAAAATAGCCTAGATGTATTGACTTCCAGGATAGGTTTATTTGTTTTCACTGGTTTAGAGGGCAATTGAGAAGCATGGGGTAGCTGGGGCTTTTAGGGAGGTTAGGATTTTCATTTCATAGCTGATTGCCTGATGGGTTGATTTGTTGTGTTATATGGCTCAGATGTTCTCAGGCTAGACTTGTTACTTTCATTTAAGGGTTGTGTAAATTAAAAGAATTAAAGTGACATACAAGAAAGCTGAAACAGCATGGGAAAAGTACATATCCAGCAAAACCGGTGAAAGGCAAATTAGATATTTAAAATTATCTCCAGTTTAATAGTTTTTTATATTAGTAGTAATATGGGTAACGTAATCTGTTCTTAACAATGTATAAATTGTAACTTGAAAGCTTCTATGTAGTGGAATTTGAAGATCCTTAGTTTTAACACTATACCTTGTCTCAAATGTAGTTTTGATATTATACAACCACTCAAATTCCTAAGCCATCACAATCTGTAACTCAATTCCCATTTATACCTAAGAAGCTGCTGACAACTGATTAAACACCAATATCTCCACAAATACATAGACATTTCACTCCTGCTGGGTATCAAGTGAAAGAATCTAAAGTTTAAAATGACTCTAAGTTTGACATGCATAGTCTTGATATGCATGCCTGCTCCCTGCTGGTGTTTGAATGGAATTTTTCTTCAATATTTCCTGTGATGTTTCCTGTTTTGGCCTTAGATTCTTATTTCCTGTTTCCTTAGATTTTTATTTTCTGTTTTGTCAGTGGTCTTAGATTCTGAATGCGATTTTTCAAATTTACATAAAATGTGTGATTGAATATTAAGGTAATTTGATGAAACTTTTCATCCTGGTTCCATGTAGTTTGTCACCTCCGGCACTTGAACTTCTGTTTTGAGCAATTCATTAGTTCATAACGCGTTTGACCAGACAGCATAGCAGCAAGGTGGAAGACCAGAACCCTGAGACTAATAACTGGATTTATTCTATTAAATTTTACAAATACAGCACCTCTGTATGCAGGGTTGGCTCCAGGGGTTTTGCCGCCCCAAGCAGCCAAAAAAAAAAAAAAAAGCCGCGATCACAATCGCGATCTGCAGCAATTCAGCAGGAGGTCCTTCACTCCGACCTGAAGTGAGGGACCCTCCGCCGAATTGCCGCCGAATAGCTGGACCTGCCGCCCTTCTCCGGAGTGGCCGCCCCAAGCAACTGCTTGCTAAGCTGGTGCCTGGAGCCGGCCCTGTTTGTATGCTCATGAGGACAGGCACCCTGTCTCTGTATTTCTTTGTACAATATCTAGCACAAATAGGGCCTCTGAGCAAGACCACAATAGAAATAAATAAAAAAATAAATAAATAGGTAAATAACGTATGTACAAAATCTAAATATATAATAATTGCACAATTGCTTATGTGGCATTGTCTGTGCGTGTATTATTAACTACTGGCTGGATGATGTACCTGGATTATTATTAACCCAGGATATCTGCTTTAGTATGAGTCAAGAAATGGTTAGAGTGGTGTTTTTGCGTCAGAACATAAAGATAGGAAGTCTCCCATTCTAAAGTAAGATTTGTATTAGGGTAAACACTTCATATATGAGTTCTGGGCTAGAATAAAATTGGAGTTCTGGAGGTATACAAGCCACCCCAGGCTTGCCACCCCGGGATGCATTTGTTACATTCTGGCCTGAGGTTGGAGTCACTAAAGAATATTGTCCTTCAGCATTTATGCAGACAATGACTCTGGTACAGTAGGTTGAGTCAAGAATTTACATCTTATATTTACTTCAGATGGTGCCTGAACATATATTCAAAACATATTGATGGCTCTTATTTTTGGCATGGAGTTGGCAGTTTGGTGGTAAGGAGTATGTCAGAATTATTATACCCTTGTCATGGTCTGACCATTACTTCATTCAAGCTGATCTTAAGGCACATCTTTGGGATTAATGAACCCAGCTGGGTTTTAGTGCTCTCTGACAACTAGTGAGCAGCAATTTGTGTTCCGTGGGACGTTATCATCATCATTACTCCACAAATATTGCTATGGTGCCTCTGAAATGCCCCCTCTATTTATACCATGTTCACTAATCACCTTGATATCCAGAGATGACATCATGCCCTAATTCTGTTTGAACACCACACAGATTGTCTGAAATATTATGCTGTGACGGAGGCAAAGAAAATGTCTCCACTTCCACCAAAATATTTGCCAAGTCCTGTCAGCCTGCTGAACTCAGTTTTCCTTTGTCAGAAACAGAGTAAAATGTTTCTCACTGTGAGGAGTTTTTCATCTACTTCACAAATGTGACACACTGAATTTAGTCAAGGTTGCTTGCCTCTGGGCAGATCTACACTTAAAAGCCTGCATTCACGCAGCTGCACAGCTTCAGCTGTGCTGCTTTAGCACTTTATTGAAGACATTCTACGTTGACCAGCGAGAGCTCTCCCATCTATGTAGTCAATGCACCTCCATGAGAGGCAGTAGCTGTGTTGGGGGGAGAAGCTTGTTTCTTCTATGTCAGGGGTGGGCAAACTTTTTGGCCTGAGGGCCGCATCTGGGTATGGAAATTGTATAGTGGGTCATGAATGCTCAGTGGGGGAGTGGGACTGTATGGTGTGTAGCATGGGGGGCTTTATAAGGAATGTTACCGAGGTGGGAGGAGGGGGCCTCTACAGGGGCGGTACCGGGGACTCCTAGGGGCCCTCCCAGCAGTGACACCAAGGCAGCCATATCAGGCACTGCCATGGGCGGAGGCACCCCAGTTGGGATGGGTGTGGTCCCTGGGTTGTTTCGAGGCTCTCGAGGGTAGGGCTGTAGAGACTGGGAGGGGATTGGGCGTGCTGCTGCATGGGGGGGCCCCTGCTGCATAGGGGCGGGATTCCAATCCCGGAAACAGTGCAGTGAAGTCTCACCTGTGCAGTGTGGCTCTGCATGCCAGAAGATGGTGCTCATCAAGGGAACTGTGAGTCGGAGGCTGGGGAGCACCAGGCGGGTGGAGCATGGCAAGCCCTGACCTCACTCCTTGGCTGGAGCGCCAGAGTGAGGCAAGCCCCCAACCCTGCTCCCTGGCAGGAGCTAGAGGGCAGGATAAAAACGTCTGATGGGCCGGAAGTGGCCCGTGGGCCGTAGATTGACCACCTGTGTTCTATGTGATCATTGGAATATCCCTGACAATGAGGTGTACCTTTAAAAAAACATGGCTGAATTCTTCCTGTACTTGGGATATGACATCCCAGTTGTGAGGTTTTAGAGGCACCTACCTCACACGACCTTATAATAAATTCAAACTGTTCCTAAAGCAAACTAACTGCATGAGTCAGAAAAATTTAGGTTATTGTTCATTATTTTTCTGTAACCTGAACTAGCAAAGTGTATATCATTGTTTCTCTCTAGTGGCTAGTCCACATAAGAGGATAAGAAGCTACTTTGGCCAACAGCTAGAGGTAAAATTGTTCCTTTCACTTAGGTAGTAGTGGTTTATACTTGTAGCTGTGAAGATCCTGTGTTCAAAACACAGCCCCTTATCACCCTCTCTCCTCTCGTTACATTTCATTTTTGTGAGCCTCAGCCACAATGGAGATGTCAAAGTACCTTAATACAGCCTCTCTTCATCACAGTATTCTGAATCCAACCAGAATCAGGAAAGCCTGTTCTCTGAGATTTTCAGTGCAAGTTGGAAGAGCCAGAATTGTGGGCTACTTTGAAAGCCATTGGAATCTTTGCTAATCCGGACCAAACTAAGGCTCAAAACTGTTTCAGGATCATACATTAACTATTCTAAGATCTGCTGTTGGCAAAACTCTATGCTCATAATCAGGCACATTCTATGAATAAAATCAAATGGAAATATGGGGAAGTGAAGAACCAAGACATTACCTGAAAATTAGTTAAACATTATCTCTCCTGTCTTTAAGTCAATCTGGGACTTCGAGAATTCCATTTCAGTTTATGCTTCACTAACTTCTCTGAACTATTCCCATCAAACCCCTGCTTAATCAAGATTCTTATTTTTGCTGATTCTTTTTCAGTGTTCTCAGAGTTGAATCCTATAATCAGTATTCTATAGCTTCAATTATAGCTGTCTCTCTAAAAACCTGAAATACAACCTTTCATTTCCCTGTGGGATCCTTCATGTTCTTGATGGAGTCATGAGGATCTCATAATTTTGTGATAATAAAAAGGTTTTTATCTGAAGGTGGAATGAATAGATTTGGACCATCCTGGGTACCCTGGGAGACCCCCTGCACATTAGAATTTGCTCTTTTTTCGGGGTCAATAATAAATAAATGCAGGGCAACATGAAAGCTACTGTGTATTGCCTACTCAATGTGTCTTCAGACTGGTGGGTATAAGAATCACATCCTATCCTTTTAAAATTGATTTTTAAACACTTTTTAAAAGTACATTTAGTGCTTGTGAAAAGTGCTGGCATGGTTGAAGCAGAGATTGAAATCTGTATCTATCTACCTACCAAGCACAAGCATGGGCAGCGGGACTGCAAACCTATTCACACTGCACTGTCAGTACACTTCAACACTGACCTAAAGGGGCCACTATGACAATCATGGAGCTGCTATGTATCATTCTATGAATAATAATGTGCAATAATGGTATGAATTTGTACTGCTCAGTGAGGTAAAGCTACTCTGTAACTATGGAAGATTATTAGAATTTCCTGTATGGATCACAGACCATTTTGCTGGTTTCAAAACCATCTTCGATGTACTCAGTTAGATTTACAACTTGGCTACAGCATGGATGTCATGGTCAGACACTATCTTGGTCATCAGTCATCTGCCCTTCCAATATTGGTGCTATTTTACCTGCTCATATAGCTTGTAAATTGAGGAGTTTAAGAATACTGGGTGTAGTAGAGCAAAAGAGCCTGGAGCACTGGGGCTGGTGCAAGACCTGAGGCCTAAACCAAAGGCTGTGAACCAGAGTAGGCCCAGCCTTGCCAAAATAATAACACACTAAATTCTTAAGTAAATACATTTTAAAAGCTAATAGAAATACACCCCAATCTAGTACAAGAGAAGATGGTTTGACAAAATAATGAATAGGGATGTTTTGTCCACAATATCAGGAATAAGAGGCGGTAACAAACAGATGTCATAAAACACGTAAAATGGTATGCAAGTTGTTTGTCCCAGTTGTTTGTTTCAGTCTATAAATGTCAGGGTACCTCACCTTATCCGTTTGTGTGGTCTCTGGGACAGCAGAGACACCATGGAGCCAGGGTGCTAGGACTGTGCTTTGAGGGCAATAAACCTGGTTGAGGGCCTTTGTCACTGAACTGTGCCAGTAGTCTTTCTTTATGAGTAACATCGACGTCTGCTGAATTAGCAGGCTGCACCATCTGCTAGTGCTGATAACACTGAAGCTCCAAGAACAGAATCACTGAGCAGCCTGACCAGTGTTACCAAGCAAACAGCATCACAGCCTTGTAGGTCTTTATCTCTGTCTGAGGGATTGGAGCAAATGCGGTTGTATCTTAGAGCTTGGCTGTAATCTGACATCAGGAATCATAACATTAAAAAACCAGTGGGAGAACACTTCAACCTCCCTAACCACTCAGTGACAGACTTGAAGGTGGCAATTTTGCAACAAAAAAACTTCAAAAACAGACTCCAAAGAGAGATCGCTGAACTTGAATTAATATGCAAATTAGATACAATTAACGTAGGTTTAAACAGAGACTGGGAATGGTTGGGTCATTACACTAATTGAATCTATTTCCCCATGTTAAGTTCTCCTCACACCTTCTATGGGTCATCTCGATTATCATGTCAAAGGTTTTTTTTCTCCTGCTGATGATAGCTCATCTCAGTTGATTGGCCTCTTACAGTTGGCATGGCTACTTCCACCTTTTCATGTTCTCTGTATGTATAAATATCTTCTTTCTCTGTGTTCCATTCTATGCATCCGAAGAAGTGAGCTGTAACCCACGAAAGCTTATGCTCAAATAAATTTGTAGTCTCTTTAAGGTGTCACAAGTACTCCTGTTTTTCTTGAAACCAAATAGGCATTAAACACCTCGGCCTTCTTGACATCATCAGCTATTAGTTCTCCTTCCCTGCTAAGTAGAATACCTATACTTCATCCTTCATCTTTATATTGCTCCTACTGTATTTATAGATCCTCTTTTTATTGCCTTTTATGTCCTTTACTATTGTAACTTAATTTGTGCCTTAGCCTTTCTGATTTTCTCCTTGCATGCTTGCGCTATTCTTTTGTTCTGATCCTTAGCAATTTATCTTTTTTTTTTTACTTTTTGTAGGATTCTTTTTAGAATTTTGAGGTAATTAAAGAGATCCTGACGCAGTCATATTGTCCTCTGCCTACTCATACTATCTTTCCTTTGCATTAGGATAGTTTGCTGTTGTGCCTTTAAAACCGTCTCTTTGAGAAACTGCCAGTTCTCCTGAACTCCTTTTTCCCTTAGATTTTCCTTCCCGTGGGACTTTACCTACCAGCTCTGAGTTTGTTAAAGTCTCCTTATTCTGCTTGTCTGACTCCTTCTTTCCTTATAATTATGAAATCTATCATTTCATGATCATTTTCACCCAAATTACCTTCAACCGTCAGATTTGCAATGAATTCCTCACTGTTAACCAGAAGCAATACCACAATGGCTGCCCCAGGTTACTTCCTCCACCTTCCGAAACAAAAAATTTCCACCAATACATTCCAAGAACTTATCGGTGTATGTGTTTTAATTATGTAATATTTTTATAATATTAAAAGATTGTCAGTATGGTGCCATAAACCAGTCCAGTTCCCAGAGAAATCCAGGGAATCCCTTATAACAAACCTTGGGCCCAGTCTTGCACATACTTATACATGTGAGTAACTTTGCAGGATTTGGTCTCTTGTCTTCTTGTCAAGGCTGAAAAGGCTGCCCCATTGCTACTTCTTCTACCTTCTGAAACTAAAAGTTTTCTGCAATACATTCCAGGAACTTATTTTACATTTTGTGTTTTACTTCAGCAGATGTCTGTATGGCTAAAGTTTACCCTTTCCAGGACTTGTGCTTTTGATATTTCTGTTATTTGTTTTAGAAATGCCTCATACACCGCCGCCTCCTGATGTGGAGGTCTACGGTAGACCCCTAACATGACACTGCTCCTGTTTTTCCCCTTTTATCTTCACCCAAAGACTTTCAGCTGCTCACCTCAGAACACCTGCATGTATTCTTGATGTATAATGCAACACTTCCTCCCTTTTCCCCTTTCTGTTTTTCCTGAACAAGCTGAACCTACATACCAATATTCCAGTCATGAGATTTATCCCACCAAGTCACTCTGATGCCTATTAAGTCATAATTTAGCAGATTCCTCCACTGTAATCCTTTTTGTTGCTCCTATTCTCCCTTCCCCATATGCTTCCTCTAACATTTAGCCTTCTGATAAAATTACCTTTTTTTATATCAACCTGTCTTCTGCCTCCTTTGAACCTAATTTGAAGACCTCCTCAGTAGGTTGGTGAGTAGGTGAATGTATCTAAGTAAATAGAAGGCTGTGGGAGGAGCTAATAGGGCAGTCAGGCAACAGATCTAGATAAGGACACCTCAATACACACCTGAAAGACAATGAGTTATGCTGTTAGCCTTAAGATTCTGTCTCTGATCTTTAATAGGGTGCAATCCTTATGTTTTTCAAAGCTGGGAGGCTAGAGAGCAACAGAACACGAAAGAGTTAAAAACTTTTCTCAAGGGGGCATAGGAAATTCAATTGTCAGGCTCTGTCTATAGAGACAGGCTGTCTCAGATAGCGAATCTGCAGAGGGAGTGTAAGGAGTCGGGCCTTCTCTGATTCATGGAATGGTCAGCCTTGGAAAAATCTAGATACTTGTACAGTCTGTTTTATTGTTTTTGAGATATGTTTTCTCTGAAATGCTTTTGTTCTAAATAAATAATACTTTGCTTTGTGGAAGATGTTTGGTCACTGATTACCACTGCCATTGCCCTGGAGGGAACATAATTGCAGGGTTTGGACATAAGTCAGATCTGCTTAAGTAAATCATACTTGATGCACAGGGAGCTGCAACTATGGCCTGGACTGAACAGAGAAAATCATGTGATTTCATCACAAGAGACAGGTCACAGGTCAAGACCTGAGACTTAAAGGCGGTGCACTCAGGAAGACTGGGAGAAGTCAGAGGTGCAGTTTGCCTCTTAAATGTGACAACCACCTTTATGGGTAAGAAGGTAGTTCAGTCCCAGGCCTATTTAGTACTTTGATTCTCTGCTAAGATTTCTTACTAGGGTACTAATCAGTGCCATACATGGTGGTACTGTAGTATTTATGATGTGTCTACTAGCACCATACACTTTTTACATTGGCTACCCAACAACTATCAGATAATGACATGGGCCATATTAAGGATATTCCTTCGGCTATCCCTTGATGTGAGGATGATGTCTGCCAAGGGAGCTCATTGGTGGATTTTTAGGTGGCTAAGGAGCCCAATTCGTGCCCTGCAGATTTTCCCACAGAAGTGACAGGTGTAATCTTGGAGGCAACATAGTTGTTGACTGGAGTGTTGTGCCCTTTCTTTCTTCCTTTGTCACCTCTCTGTCTTATGATCACGTCTGTTCTCAAAGTAATCTGTGGCTTAGTGTATGGTGTGGCGTCACTGTGTTCTATTCCGTGCCAAGTCCTCCCAGCTGGTCGGGTTGATGCCTCCCTTTTTAAGGTGAACTTTCTATATGTCTTTGAAGCGCTTCTGCTGCCCTCCGCAAGCCCTTCTTCCATTACTTAACTGAGGAGCCTGCCCTGAAAAAAAAAAAATGTGTGTGTTTTGTTTTTAGGTGTTTGTCATTCGTCAACGTCTCCCCCCTCCCCTCCCTCCCTGCCCTGCGGAATCTGTTCGCTGTTTTTTGGTTTGGTCACAGCGCGACGACGCAGCACCAGCAGAGCATGGGAGCCGCTGTGATCATCGCTGCACTTATGGCCATTGTCAACTCCTTGAGGACATGAAGTGTCAGAGTGGCACAGACCTCTCACAAAGCGGGAGCAGGTCTGGGATGAATCACAGTATCCTGGGACCAGCCCACCAGGCCAGTCAGTATATTAACAACTCTTGTCTGTTTAGACACCTGCAGGGAAGGTAGTTCTTCCCGGACCACAAAATAACTGTTGGGGATGTGGAGATGCCTACAGTGATCCACAGTGACAAAGAACTCTCAACTACCGGCTGAGCAAGTGCAGAATGATGGTGAGTCACTGCTGGTCTTCCCTGCCGCCACCTGTCTTCCGTTCAGCATCCGTGTAGCAGCCAGGCATGGTAATGAAAGAAAAGCAGCATTCCCAAATAGTAAACATTACTAATTCCCTAATTATATGCAGCAGAGATCACCCTCACTAAGACAGAGAGAGAGCGCGCTGCGCGTGAAACCCTGCACACAACCAGGGCCCTATGCTGCCCCATGCTCGGAGGCAATGCTCCCACAGTACCTGAGAACTCTCAAGAAAGGATTTTTCTTCTATCCCCATATGCATTGACCTTCTTTTCATATAGTTTTTATTCTGTTTTTAAAAATAAATGTTTACACATTTTATAGCACTTATCGACTGATCTCCCCTGATTCTATCCCTCAGTCCACGGTCGGTCACTGGTGGGTGGTGGCAGGCAGACCCAAAAAAATGGCATGCAGTGCTCGTAGAAGCGGCATGTCTGGGGGCCCTCTTTCTCTCTCTGCATGCTGAGACCCTCTGCCTCGCTCTGCATCGTTGCGGTGCTGCTGCTGCTGAGATGTCCATGTCCAATTGAGATTGATTCAAACTGGCCAGACAAGGAAATTCAAATTTTTTTCGGGCTTTTTTCCTGTGGCTGGTCAGAACATCTGAGCTCGGACTGCTGTCAGAGGCGTCAACACAGTGGTGCACTATAAACTCCTAGTGTAGACCAGGCCTGAGAGAAGAGAACTTGCTTCGGGAGGCAAGTGTCAGGCACATGTACGCAGTGCCAGCGCAGCGGAGTTGGTGTTTCATGACCTGCGCTTCTACACTGCTGATGTTGGCTGCAGAGAGAGTGCTGATGTAAGTGCATCGATCTTCCCAGCTGATCCTGAGAATCCTTCTGAGGCAGCACTGCTCCAGCTGCTTGAGATGTCATTTGTAGGTTACCAAGGTCTCACACCCATAGAGAAGGGTGGGAATGACAACTGCCTTGTAAACCAAGATCTTGGTGCCTGTTTGCAGATCCCTATCATTGAAGACTCGTTTGAGTACTCTTCCAAAGGATGTGCTGGCACAGCAGATCTCATATTCAATTTCTGGCTGTTTGGGAGAGATGGCTGCCAAGGTATGGCTGCCAAGGTTCACATTTCCAGGGGTTCTCCACCAATGGTGATTTGTGGAGTATGAAGAGTAGTTTGTCCAGATGAGGGCTGATAGAGAACCTCAGTTTTCCTGATGTTGAAAGAGAAACCCAAACAGTGATAGGCATTTGCAAAAAGATGTAGGGTGCTTTGCAGGTTGGCCTCTATGTGTGCGAGGATGACACAGTCATCTGCATACTGAAGGTCAATGATGCCAGTTCTCATGATCTTAGATTTTGTTTGGAGACATCGGAGACTGAGGAGCAGGCCATCCTTATGATGCTTAATCCCGATTCCATCAGGAAGGTGATCACAGATGAGAATCAGGATCACAACAAGGTAAATGGAAAAGAGTGTTGGAGCAATGACACAGCTCTGCTTGACACCAGTGCGAATGATGAATGGTTCGGTCTCTGAGCCATTGCACAGAATGGTGGCAGACATCCCATTATGGAGTAGTCTGATGATGGAAATGAATTTCTGTGGACAACCAAATCTACACAGCACCTTCCATAGGGCATCATGATTGATAGAACACCAATATTGTTACAATATTCAAGGAAGGGGACAAATCTTTGTGCAGGAACTACAGAGACATTGCCCTCCTCTCCATTGCAAGGAAGATCCTTGCCTGGATCCTATTAAATCATCTCCTCCCCCTTGCCGAGAACTCCTCCCTGAATCATAGTGTGGCTTCAGGCCACCCTGAGGCACAACCAACATGATCTTCATGGCATAACAAGTTCAGGAGAAGTGCAGAGAGCAACACTAGGAGCTGTTCATGGCATTCATTAAGGATATACAACATAAATGAATGTGTGATCTAGAAGTGAAAAGCTCCATGGGTAAAGTTTTGAAAATATCTATGTCCCATTGAAAATCCCTTTACTAATCCCCTGCTATTCATTACACTCCTCCCAATTCCTTTCTTAATGCAGATATTTTTGGAATTACAAATATCAAAATGATACTTCCTGAAATAGTATATTGCCTAAAAATGTGGTGACTAAGTGACAGATGCTATGGCATCATTCCTTCAGAGATTTATCAACCACCTCTTCTTTTTCTTGATATGATGTAAAACCATGTTGATCCTAGCTTGTGATAGAGTGTCATTCTAGTTTTATACTTTTCTGAGGCCTTTTTAGAATTGCTTTTAAATTATAAATGCTTATTTTCCAACCAGATTTCCTCTAGACCTCTGTTTTTATCTAGCTTAGAGCAGGCCCAGCTATCCAGTTTCCACATTTTCTGATGTAGAAAAGTAGCAGAACATTCTTGCAAATAATTGTATGAACAAAAATAGCAGGTGCAACTATTTAGAGATACATTTTTAAGAAAAATCTGGGCTTCTTTGTTAATTTTGCTTTTAAAAATGTATAGTATGTATTTGACCATCATTACTGAAGGTGTTTACTGTCCTGAAAGAGACGAAAGAAATTTTCCTGCATTTTAAGGAAAAGTTCAGTTTCTTTTCTGTTTTAATAATATAGCACTTTTAGTTTATTGCTTCCCTTCCAGTTTCACAGCCTTTGTCTAAAGTTAACGCTACAGGGAACAAAGCACCAAATTTTAAATGGTACTTAGGCACCTAAAAATGCAGATAAGGGCCTAGTGGAAGTTTCATAAGAGCCAGGTGTCTAACTCGCATTGAACTCATCCCATCTGCATCTTTAGGCATAGGTGCTGGAACTAAGGTTTCTAGGGGTGCTGCCACACCCTCTGGCTTGAAGTAGTAATAACAAACACCATCTAGATGGTGTGATGTTGCACTCTATATGATTTTATAAATATGTGCTAATGAGTGAATATAATGTAACTGGAATATGCTTCATGCAAAAGGTCTCTTGAAAGGTATCATTACAAAGTTTATAATCTACTGAGTCTGTTCAAACTATTTGTATGAATGTATCATTCTTGTATCTGAAGCTAGAAGTATGAAGTATTACTCTGAAGTCCTATTGTAATTATGCCAAGTGTGGGCCATTAATGTTGTCTTGGAAACTTGATGGCTCTCATTAACCAGGACAATTGACTGTAGATGGCTCTGTTTTACTTGTAAGTCTTCCTGTATACCTCCCATTGACTAGGACAATTGGTTGTGAATGGGTCTATTTACCTGCAAGCCTTCCTGTGTATGTGAGGTGGGTAATGAAGAGGTTTTACAGTCACATGTGACCATGTCAGATGATGCTGGAATCCATCTTAAACCTGGTGCTTTTCCATTTAGAAGGAGGGGTGGGGACCAAGAGAGACAAAAGATTCCCGCCTTGGGCCAAAGCTATAAAAAGGGGTGGAACAGAACAAAGGAGGCTGCCAGTCATGAGAAATCCCCTGGTTACCACCTGAGCTGGAACTAACAAGAACTGTACCAGGGCAAAGGATTGGGCCCAGACTAGGAAGGAGTCTAGTCTGTGAAAGAAGCTTATTGGAACATCTCTGAGGGTGAGGTATTACCTGTATCAGTTTCTTAATGTATTAGGCTTAGACTTATGTGTTTTTGCTTTATTTTACTTGATGACTTACTTTGTTCTGTCTGTTATTACTTGAAACCACTTAAACACTACTTTTTATACTTAATAAAATCACTTTTATTTATTAATTAACCCAAAGTAAGTGATTAATACCTGGGGGAGAAACAGCTGTGCATATATCGCTATCAGTGTTATAGAGGGTGGACAATTTATGAGTTTACCCTACATAAGCTTTATACGGAGTAAAACAGATTTTTGGGGGGTTTGGATTCCATTGGGAGCTGGGTGTCTGAGATAGGTGACTTGCTGAGCAGTTTTTGGCTAAAGTCTGCAGCTCTGGGGGCATGGCCCAGACCCTGAGTCTGTGTTGCAGCAGGCTAGCATGTCTGGCTCAACAAGGTAGGGTTCTGGAGTCCAAGCTGGCAGTGGAAAATGGGCTCAGAGGTTATTCCAGCATGTGACAGCCTCAAATTGGTCTCTGTGACCGAACCCGTCTCAGATGGTTTACACCATCAGCACTCCCACTATAAAAATTGTTCCAGCACCACCGTCTTTAGGTGCCTAAATACTTTTAAAAATCTGTCCCTACATTCTTCTGTTGCAAGATAGAGGAATATTTAAAGTATCTGTTCCCCATACCTTTATCAGACATGCATTGTGGGACAGATTATGTAGAATAGTTTTTGATTCTATGACTACAGGATACAGGAAAAAGTTCAGATCAAAGATAGCCCTATAATACAGAGATAACAATTACCAAGAAATAAAACTGTTTCACAATCCCATGAGCTGCTCATTTGCCTCAGGACCCAGGTTTAAACTGCCCTTTTTTGTAATGTTTAACAAGCATTTGGGAGTCCAGGGAGAAGGCAGAGCACTTTTTATTAAATGTATGAGTACTTACCTGAGGCCATGTCTACACTACAGCAACACAGCGACAGAGCTGCAGCTATGCTGCTGTAGCATAGACACTTCCTATATCAATGGGGAAGGAGATTTTCCTCAATGTAAGTATCTACCTCTCCGAGAGGCAGTAGCTAGATTGACAGAAGAATTCTTCCGTTGACCTAGCTTCATCTACAGTTGGAGTTAAGTCAACCTAACTATATCTTATAGGGCGTGACAATTTTCTCAGCTCTGAGTGATGTCATTAGGTTAGATCTAATTTTTAGGTGTAGACCAGGATTGAGTCCAAGTGTGCTTGGGTTTCTGGAAATATCTAGCTTGCACTGGGCATGCTTGGATGCTCAACACAAGCCTTAGGATAGTCACGCACATACTAATGATTTGTATAGCCTTCCTTCAACTTATCACATGGGCCTGATCCTTCTACTTTCCTCTTCTTCCTCCACTCATCAAGTTCTGGTCTCCACTCTGTCCTCCATATAACCTTATCACACTTGATGCAAGTTTCTGCTCTGTCCCTAATACTATCTGGAATAGACTTTCTGTATATTTCCACCTCATTTACTTCAAATCTTCTCTGAAAATACCTTTTTTTCTCCAAGTATATGATTACTGATTGGACTACTGACAATCAGTGATCCTCCTCCCACTCACATGAGTTATATACCAGTGTAGTTTCGTTAATGTTAGTGGAATTATTCCTGATTTACACCAGTATAATTGAGATAAGGAGAAGGTGAGTGCTCTGAACTCTCTGAAATCAAGCCCCTCAGCCCTCTCCTCAGCGCTGCAAGCGCGCGTGTGAAGCTCAAGTCAGTCAAAGCCCCAGCGCTGGGGCGCAGCGCTCCCGCAGTGTCCACAGGGAGGTGGAGGAGGGGACAGCGCTGGGAGGGGGCTCTCTCTCTCAGCGCTGGCGCTTACACTTGGCGCTCAGCGCCTGCGGCCGCGCTACGCATGACGCGCAGCGCTTTGAAGTGCAAAGTGTAGCCACAGCCTAAGATGGGTACCCAAAGTCACTAGTCACTTAAAAATCTTGACCCTTTGTGTCTAATCTTGTTGTAAAATCATGGTTGAATAATGAATGTTTTTTAAAAAACAATCACAGATAATTTATTTGACAAACATTTAGAACATTTGTTCACTAAATTATTCCTAATGAATTATTTAGCCAGCTCCAATTGTGATGAAAAGTTGATTCCCTGCAACTGAAAGGTATGTAGAATTAGGAGAGAACTGGAAGGTAAGGCTGTTGCTTAGCAACCTATCACAATTCAGGTAGAGAATTTTATTGGGTAGAGAACTGAAAAAGAAAGGTGAAACAAATGGTTCTAAAAAGCTCCTCACAACAAAAATCTGACCAGGGAGTTCAGTTGAAAGCTGCACATAACTTATTTTAGTAAAAGACACTGGATAAATATAATACCATAATCCAAAGCAATGAAGTAAACAAAGTTTATAACAGTGTCACTTAACAAGCCATTGTTCATTATACACTCCAGTAATGTTCCCATTGATTTATCACCTAGTCACCCCAAAAGTGTGTTATTCTATTAAATACTTAAACAAAAGTAACCATCTGATCTTAGTACAGCAACCCTTGTCCTATCTGTTATTTTCTATAGCATTTTCTATAGCCATTTATAGTCCTTTTTTTGTATCCCTTCCTATTGTATGTTACTCTTATTTGATGAATCATGTGAAAGTAACAAATAATAGGAAGGCATGGGATAAGGACTATGTGACTGCCTCTTTATTTGCTCTGTGAAGTATATAACTTATTTTACAGCACTCTGCAAATATGAGGGGGTCACCCCTCAATCACATCTAACACAAAGGAATCATAACTTCACAAGAATTTCATAATGCTTCTGCAAAGAAACAAATGAGAAATGGAAAGGTTTCACTGAGCCAAAAAGTCACATGAAGCTTATTTATCTATGTGAGTCAGAGAAGCACAAAACCTATTATGTTTCCAACATTCACAGCCTTTCTGAGATTTGGCTTTTAAAAACATATCCGCCTCTATATGTAAATAATAATCTTTCCAAGAATAATATTGAATTCTTACTTTAAATATTTCACCTTTGAAAGAGACTTGACTTAATCATTTAAAGAAATATTGAACTGAGAATCCATGAACCTCAGTCTTTACATGGTCTTCACAATTTTTCTTACTCTAACTGCTTCTCCAATTGTAGTGTACATTGTTTTCATTGTAACTTATTTTACTTTGCTTAGAAATTAGGAGCCAGATAATATTTTCTAAATGGACCTATAAAAGGTAATTAGTGGATCTTAAATGTAATGAAACACTTGAAAAAAATCAAACAAATGAATGTGAATACTCTGTGAACCTGGAAGCATGAACATTGTTCGAATAGCCATAATTTGGTACTTGAGGTGTTTTGCTTGAACTTATATATCTGTGTTTATCTGTTACCTGACTGGATGGCTGTGTTTCTTAAAACCAGGTCTACAGTATGCATCTCTTATGAATATGAATTTACTATTTACTTTCCACGAATATTCTGCAATATTTACTTAAAATTCACTGTCTCATGCCTGCTACTAAACTTGATTGCTAAAATAGACATAGAAATTGAACTGAAGATGCACAGATGCAGTAAAAATTAATTTGTTTAAAAATTAGATTAGATATTTCCATATAATTTTTTACACTCTCCTCCCAGCTCTAACACCAAAAGGCACTCAGAATCCTATCACAGCAATTGTTATAAATGCCCATCAATTAAATATTCAACCTTTGGTGAAAAAATTGGCACTGAAGAGCCAGCATAGAGGTATAGGGAATCAAGTTTTACCGAAAGACCACGCTAAATGGGATAAACAAATCCCCATTGGGAATCAAATCAGTATTTAGGGCCGCAATACTGCAACAAGCTTTGCATGGAGCTGATTGCAGGACTGGGGTCTAGGTGCACCAAATGGGTATTTATGTGCATCAGTGTTAATTGGCGCATCCAAATGCATGACTTGGAGCTCTTATGAGATGCTCAATTTAAAAAAATAAAATGGTCTTTGCACCTTATGTACAATATAAGAACCTAGAAGTCATAGTAAAATAGGTCTTATGCTTTATAGGGGTTTGGAAGCTGTATCTTCAAAAGGCCTCTGCTTATGTGACAATTTTGTGACAGGTAGAAATTAAACCCATGCTACTGAAGAGCCAGCTGAGAGTACAGGCATTTAAAGGACCTCTAGTATATTGGTGAGAGAGCTAAATGTTCTCATGCAATCGTTTATGCTTCCTTAGAAGTAGACCATAATATTCTAGGTACTCAATGTACATAATAGCTGATCAACTTGATATCAGAGGGAATAAAGGACTGAAGTGCTATAAAATGAAAAGGGCTTATAAAACACGCAAGAAATTGGAGAAAAATAGGATGTACAGCCAGCTACAGCACAAATTCCTGTGCATGACACTGAGAAAATCAGCTGTTTTTTTCCAGTGGCAGTGGCAGTAAATAAAGAACGGCAGCTAACAAAAACAATGTGAGGGAGCCTGGGTTGCGTAAGTTGCCCTTTGGTTCAGGAAACCTATGGAACAGCATATATATGCATTCGTCATGTTATTGTTAACTTAGTTTTGTGTATTGTTCCCTGTCCACCCAAGTGACAGCACAGTATGTGCTATATATTTCCTGTTGCTGAGCACAGGCAATGATCAAAGCTAAACTATCTCTGGTGTGGGCCAAAATGGAAAATAAAAGCAGCAGCCTGTTCTTAGAAGGAAAAAAAAAAAAGAATGAGAGGGACATGTTTTAAAGTAAAGAGACGTTCATTTCACATCATGGGAAAGATTAAGAGTATGTACCACATCAGTAAAGAAAAGGAATATGGGATGTAGCCTATCACAAGCATTTAATGTAGTCTCTAGTGATTTGCCGTGCTTACATTATGCATTATGTTCCTTGGCTGAGTTACTGTAAATGACTGAACATCAGAATACATTCTTATTCCTTGTGCTATAGTACTCCTCTATAGTGTATTCCTGTTAAAGAGCACTAAGATGTACTGCCAATTACCAGTGGTGAAATGGCTAATATCAATAGCAAGGTTAGAAGTGCTGAGACATACAGTAGGCAGCCAATTTAGTCTGTCATATCTGTGTGGGATAGATGGACTATTAGTACATTATCAACACTTTTCACTCAAGGAGCAAGATGGTAGCTGGCAGACAAGACTGGAACACCTTTCGATCCTTTTAGTCTCTTAAGATGTCAATACCATAAGGGCTTTAAGAGTGCCAGAGCATCATGCAGCCCAGTGTTTTCACATCAGTTCCAGCACAAACAGTCCATCCAGCCTGTATCTACTGCTAATAAATCCTAGATCATTTACTATATGCCCTAATTCTCCAACTTGCCCAATTGTTTCAGATCAAATCCTCCTTTCCCAAACTGCAGCTATGAGGTCTCAGTTGCCACAAATTCCTGTGCCACTTGGTCACCAACATTTACCTTCTCAGTCAGTTTTGTTCCAACAGTTGGATATTGCCACACATATTTGGAAATGCTTTGAGGGAGGAAGATTTGCCAAAGTGTCCTTGGAACTCTGGGTCCACGAGTTGTTTTCTTCAGGACAGTGTGGGAACCATGTTTTTCACGTGAGCAGAGATTTTCAAAGGAGCCTAATGAACAGAGCTGCCCACACACCCCTGAAATTCAATAGCAGTTGAATATCTAACAGCCTGGATGATCCTTTGGAAAACTGCAGCTCAGTTAGTAACTAAGGGAAGAGACAAGGTTACATATAAGAGGCCCAATTCTAATATCACATTGAATAGTACCTTACTCCAATAGGGCCTGCCCAATGGGTCTGATTCTGGCCTCACAGAAAACACCACTTTGATTTTTAAAGAGCAGGTGATTCTGTTTGTTTGATAGGAATAATGATACATCGTTGATCTATATGTGGATTATCACCAGTCATCAAGTCAGAGCTAACACAAGCCCTTTGCACCAAGCAGTCATGATTCCTGTCCTTTAGAAATAGGCCTGACATAATAGTCTCAACTGATTTTGGACTAGGCATAAGAACTAAAATAAAAGCAAGGCAGTTTTGAAAACCCAATAGGTTTTGTTAGGAT
Organism: Mauremys reevesii; assembly: GCF_016161935.1. Lineage (NCBI taxonomy): Eukaryota > Metazoa > Chordata > Testudines > Geoemydidae > Mauremys > Mauremys reevesii. The sequence goes on from NC_052624.1 coordinate 25,233,668, forward strand.
GATGTATAGGACTTGGGCTGGCCCCCTGCACAGAGGGGGTTTCACCCTAAATGAATTTGTGTTCCCCGGACAGCTAAAATTTGCATCCATTCAGATTTTTCTTTAATGAGGGTTCACTGGTATTTTTAAGAAGAGCCAATTATAGAGGCATCATTTATATAGCCAGAAGGACCATTCTAATAATCTAGCCTTACTTTCTGCATAACACAGTTTGAACCAAAAGATTCATAGATTCCAAGGCCAGAAGGGGCCATTGTGATCATCTAGTCTGGCCTCCTGTATAGCACAGGCCATAAAATAATTCCTAGAGCAGATCTTTTGGAAAAACATCCTTGATTGAAAAATGATCAGTGATGGAGAATCCACCACTACCCTTGGTAAATTATTCCAATGATTAATTACTCTCACCATCAAAAATTGATGCTTTATTTCCAATCTGAATTTGTCTAGCTTCAACTTCCAGCCATTGGATTGTGTTATATCTTTCTCTGCTAGACTGAAGAGTCCATTGTTAAATATTTGTTCCCCATATAGGTACTTATGGACTGTAATCAAGTCACCACTTAACCCTTTTGTTACACTAAATAGACTGAGCTTCTTGAGTGCATCACTATAAGGCATGTTTTCCAACTCTTTAATCATTCTTATGGCTCTTCTCTGAATCCTCTCCAATTTATAAACATCCTTGTTGAATTGTGGGCACCACAACTGGACACAGTATTCCAGCAGTGGCTGCAGTAAATTACAGTATTTTGCAGTGTTTTTGTAGCTGTGTTGGCTCCAGGATATTAGAATGACAAGGTGGGTGAAGTATCTTTTTTTGGACTAACTTCTGTGGGTGAGAGACAGAAGCTTTTGAGCTACATATGGCTTGTCATCAAGTCTGGGAGATGTATTTTGCAAAATATTATATTCTAAAAGTCATATTTTGGCCTCAGAGGTTTGTCCAGTGAGACAGCTCTGACTAGCATGTGAAATTCCCTGGTTCTGTTGACTCCAGGGAACAGAGAAGCCAGTGCTGAGGGACGGGATTTGATAGAGACATACACTTTCCATCAGCCACTTTATTGGTCAAATGAGAGTCAAGGATTAGAGGCTAAGTCCCTGAAGTAAATTTTATTTCCTAACTTTGATTTTGGCCACAAAACAAAGTCCCTATAAACTCTGTTGTAGGATTTATTGGTTGCATTTTTTCTCAACTTGAAAGCATTTGAACACTTTATCTGAAATCCTGCATTTTGCATGTCTAGATGAGATTATCAGAAAGTCCTTCACTGCAGAGTCATGCCTCTGCTTCTCTTGCATTTAGATCACTGTCCCCAGCTGTCCCAGTACAGGCAATTCTATCAGGATTGGACTGTGAGGGGAAAGGCTGGATGGAAAATGAAGTAGAATAGGATCTGGCCAATTTCTTTTTATTTATGGCCAAATTGTTCATCAGTTCTGACCTGATTCCCCTAGTTTGATGTCATAAGACACTCTGTGACTGTTCATGACTCCCGTGCCCATTATACATTTGTAGTGTGCACTGCTGAGATCTTTCCAGATTGAGTAGCTCTCATTTGTGGATGCTACTAGGGCCTCTGACCAATCCCTTGAACCTCTGGGAATAAGAGAAGAAGGCACTTCATTCTATCTTTGAGGCATCTGTCTCCTGCATTCGGAGGAGTTGCCCAACGAGGGCTACCAAGTATCCAGTAGAGGCTGAGAGGGTATCTTAGCTTTGTTGGAGGGACACTCAGGTAAGATTGTCTGATCTGTTGGAGTGGACTGATCTGCAGGAGTAGTGGCCTGACAGGGTGAATCAAAAGAAGTACTCAAAATGAAGCCAATCTCTCAAGCCTAAAACAATGAGGCAGCACAAGGAAACCTCTGGATGTGTAATGCCCTCACCATCTTTCTGGGGTTGGACTCCTGCTTCAGAATATGGAGTTAGGAAGAGAGCAAATAAGGAGATGGTGAAAGGCAGCATCAAGAAAGAAAATAGTGTTAAAGAGGAAAGGAAGGATGGAAGAAGGATGAGACATTTGAGGAAAATATAAAGTGAAGCATTTTGAAAAGGATTGAACTCTAGAAGAAGTAGAAAGTGTGGAGTGAAGGAAGAGCAAAAACAAGGCAGGCAGAGGAAGGGGATGCTTTTTGTTTTACTGTATAGAAATATTTATCTTTTATTGTTTTATCTTAAATTGGATGCAAAATTGATATATAATAAAGGTTTACTCCAGAGTCCAGTGTGTGCCCAACAGATACAGGCACAGGAAGCACAATCTCACCTGGAACCTTGTTCTCAGGTCAGCCTCGTTGGCTGGTTTGGGGAATATTAGGTCCAAGATCCTATCTGTCATGGTAGTAAGCACTCCAGGGGAGCTAGGCGGGAGCATGCGGGCTTTCTTCTACGTGCAGAGACTGCATTTGTGCCTGTCCTTGTGCAGGGGGATGCAAGGAGATCATGGGCAGGCTCATTGCATCCTCTCAGAACTTGTGCATCTATGCAAAGTCTATTATATAAATGCCTGATTGATTCTCTGTTGTCCACACTTGCTGTAGTCATTTATACTAGTGCAAAGCAAGTGTAAAAATGGGGTTCATGACTACCTAAGCCATAGGCAATGCAGAATTAGGGCCCACGATATTTGAATTATACACATACACAAATACTCGTATATATTTGGTTCTGGGCAGCAAAGTAAGGAAACTTGAGGGATTCTTGTGAAGTGCAAGAAAGTATAATTTTGAAGATCAGAAATCTAGAGAAATTTTACTTTGTTACTTTGTTGCTTGCGTCCAGAATGTAGATGAGCATCAGCTATCCCTTACTCCCAGCTCTGCTGGAACTCTATACACGCACTTTTGAATTTTCACTTTTATTTGTAAAACATGTAGCATTTCTAACATGAAGGATCCACTAGTGACCGCTACTTTGTGTGGGCTGGTTAATTGACAGCCTTGCTTAGAAAAAACAAAAGGGACGTAATAGTATCTCAGTATAGGCAATATAACCTCTGCACTGGCTCCCACCAACATATGGAAAGAAGCATTTAAAACATCACAAGGAATTTATTCAAATAGAGGAGTGGAGTGCAGTTGAATCAATGAATAGAAGAAAGGGCTAGAAACCCTACACTACTCTTAGGGAAAATCCCAAGTGCTCTTCATGACTGCCCAGAAAAAATATATTATTGTGCACCAGAGGAGAACATGCTTGCATAGTTAGTGAAGTTTTTAATGTAGCACTGACTCCAGAGGAATGCCAGAGGCCCTCTGGCATGTCCCATAGCATCCAGTACAGACTGTACTACTAACTAGAAATGTCAGGATTGCAGTTTTAACCACTTTACAGCAAAGCTTGGGAATGGCAGTGAAACCCACAGTTGCCTTGACCTAAAGAAATGCTGAATAGTTTGGCTGAACATATTGTAGATACTTCCATATTTGGAAGTATTTTCTGATCCCCGAGTTACATATTTAAACAGCGCTATTCTTTTTTAGAGAAATTTCATGATTTTCAGGATTTTTTTAAAAATAGGAAATCAGAAATTATCAAGCGCAATGGATTAGAGTCCATTGGTTTGGTTTGGTTTGGTTTTAAATTGGTCACTCAGGATATCACATAATATTGATGTGTGTGGAAGTAAAAGAAAGAGAAAGATGACAATCACATTTCTCATCTGGCTAGAAAGGCTAATTTTTGGTGCGGTTTATTTTGTATGTTCCCCTACACCAAAAGAGAAGTAATCAGATTTGACAACCCAAATATTTCTGAGGTGTTAGCAGAATGGTACAGAATTGAAAGGAAACTCGACTCCACATATTACTCACTAATTATCCCACAAATCCATGGACACTTATATGTGTGCCAGCCCAGTCTCCATAGCAAGGACTTTATTTCAACATCTACAGGACTTCTAGAAATAACCCAACAGAACTATAATTACAATACATTGCACCTTGCTGTACATTCAAGGATCTCAAATCACACAGCAGTCCTGTAAGGTAGGTGAGAGTTGTATAGGGATTACTTTATCCAGCAATACTACACAATACCAGTTAGATATCTCTAGCACAGGAATTCCAGGACATCCACTGGTAAGTGTCCAATCCTGTGAGGGGCTCAACACTTGCAGAAACCGGCATTATCTTGGCAATGAAAAACATAATTTGGATGCAAGGAAAAAAAGCACTTGTTTAGCAGTACCTTTTGGAGCCCAGTAGTTACAGCTTAGCATTGGCACCAGGTAAGAGAGATTGGATGTTTATTTAAATTGTGCTCATTATCCCGAGATGAAGACTAAGAACAACATCATGTTAACAGGTGAGATAATGTGGGTCACTAGATGGAGCACAGGATGGGGACCAGGGAGTCCTGGGTTTTATTCCCAGTTCTTGGTGTTTGTTGTCCTGGGAAAGTTACTTTGCCTGTCTGTGCTTCTCTTTAGATTGTAAGTTCATCAGGGCAAGGGCTGTGTTTATATATTAGGGCCACTAGGTGTTACTGTAACACAAATAATTATAAGAGACTGAAGTGACAGAAGCAGATCTAGGGCCACATTTACAAAGATATTTAAGTGCCTGAAGATGCAGGAAGGTGCCAAGTGGGATCTATAAAAGTGCATAAGCAGGATAGGTGCCTGACTTCAACAGAGAGTCTTAGAGGCACAGCACAGAATCTCACCTCTTGAATGTTGGTGATCTCCTACAGAATGGTCCATGGGCCAGTGATTGAAAATGATCCGCGATGCCACATCCACATTTAAACAGCACTGTTATCTCCCAGACCCAAACACTACTCTGACTTGACAGGTCTGTAAGAGATAGACAGGAGCTGGCAAATAGAAATTATGTGAAATTTGATGGTTCACAAAGGGAAATCTTCCTGCAAATATAAAAGAGGTGAAAAAAATGCACATGGAAAGGAGAGTCATCAACATTTGATTAATAAAAAGGGTGAAATGAACTTTGGAATTAATGAAATCCTAAGAATTCTTGGAAAGAAAAATTATTGCTCTTCCCTGACATACTCTGTATTTCATTCATAGACAATGTTCTTCGATCCTCCAGCTGAAGTTTTGTTGAACAGTGAATTGGAATGTCTGTTGATTTAAAACTTTTCAGATTGCCACTGTTCTGTGATACAGGAGGGTCACACGTGAATTGCATCCACATGAGTGCTTTTTCTTACCAGTGTTTTTGGGTTTCCTTAGATGCTGTTATTAAATAGCAGATTGTGGGAAAGGAGACAATTGCATTGATTTACAACGCAAGGGGAAGCCGCATTTTCAAAGATGTGCACACACATTTGCATGCTCCTAATTTATGAGCACAAATATCCAACCTGTGTGAATACATTGGGTATTTTGCAAGTGCATCTAGCCAATAAGGCACCTAAGTGGCCATACATGCACATAAATTAGCTGCGTGCAATTATATGCAAATGCATACCTTTGACACTATGACCCAGTGGGTGCAATTGGTCTGACCTTATCAATAATTCATTTCTCTATTTGATACACTCAGGTGGGGTTTTTTGCATCAAGGGCATTCATTTTTCTTTACATAACATACAGGTGCAAGTAGACTTGGATGAACTATTCTTAACAAGCAATTTATTCACAAATGATTTGCCAAAAGTAAAAAGGGCTACATTTGTTGAACAAACTTCAATTTTTATCAATCTGGGAGTCAATTTGTACTCACTGTTGAATGAGGGTGGCCAGATTAGGCATTTGTATCCCATGGATTTCTTGCAATCTGTGCGCTGTCACAACTGTGTTTGTTGTTTCCATTAGTGGTAATTCACTTTCATGCAATGCGACTGATCACCTAAATTATGTAGTTTTGTTCCGGCTTCCTGACTGGATGACTCCAGAACTTACAAACTTATTTCAAGATTATCATGTGAAAATGGCCACTCGGAAACACGTGTGCAAAAACATATTTGCATGAATATTTGGGACATATTTTCTTTCCACAATAATTTCTTACCAACAAGATTTCTCTTTCATGAAAGTTTATGGAAACTGTAACAAATGGGTCATTGAGCTCAATGCAGGGTTAACGGGATGAAATTCTATGACCTGTCAAGTACAGTCTTTGAGTATGTCTATATTGCATCTGGGAGCAAGCCTGACAGTCCAGGTGTCATAAGTAGTTAGTTAAGGGTTAAGGTCTACCTGTAAAGGGTTAACACAGACCTGGTGAAACACCTGACCAAAGGACCAATCAGGGAAGAGAATTTGAAAATCCCAGAGAGCGGGAACTTGGGTCTCTGTGTTCTTTGTTCTGAGTTCTACCTACACCAGACCAGACGCTTAACCAAGTCTGCTCATCTTTCTGAACTAATTTCTCCTATTCAAGCTAGTGAGTATTAGAAGAACTGGGTAATTGCATATAAGAATCCTGTGTCTGCAATTCTGTGTGTTTGCATTGATTATTCGTAATTTTGCCTGTATTGTTTGTACTGAGGAAAAGGGAGAAATTTCTCCAGGGATTAATAAGATTAGACCCTATGAATGTCTATCTTGGATTCATAGAGATTGTGTATTTTTTCTCTTCTTCCTTTTATTCTTTTAATAAACTCTTTTAAGTTCAGGACTTGGTTAAGTTCCTTACCTGTGGATTCAGGGAAGGAAGCTAGGCGCCACTCTGTGGAGACAAGGCTTGTCTCCAAGCAGAGAGAGCAGGAGAGGAGGGGGAAGTGGGCTGCTTCCTGTGTGTAGAGATTCAAGGGATTTGAATCTGAAGCTTGGGGACAGGCCAGACACGTTAACCTGACTGGTGGCAGCGAGAAGGAATCCTACCCTAAGGGTTAGGGTGGGTCCCCATCTTTGAACCCACAAGCTCAAAGTGGGGGTGAGATCCCATGACATGGTGGCAGCGGAGTTAACCCATTGTTAGAAGGAGTTTTTTTCAGCTGGGCTACACTGAAGGAAGCTATTCTCTTCTTCTAGAGCAGGAAAGCAACCTGAGAGAAGAGTTGAGTTTACTAGTCTTCTGTTTCTAAGTGGTATTGTTAGAAGCAGGTTCAGCAGTTTGGCTGGAGGGAATTGAGTTTCCAGCAGGCTTTGTTGGAAGCAGTTTTTCTTTGGGTTGCTTGGACAGGCAGCTTGAGGAAAGCAGTTTTTGGCATAGAAAAGCACCTTGGAGGAAAAGAAAGTGTGTGCATTCCTTAGGTGGGGGAAGTGCCCTCACAGGTTTGCTGGGCAGATAAGGATTCTCAAGCCAGAGGTTTGGAGGTGTGTCCTCCTTTGTGTGATCAGGATTCCTTGGGCTCATCCCATCCAACAGGGAAAACAGGTTTGGCGAGGAGAGAAAGCTCCTGAAGCCAGTTTTTTTTCCTGTGACTTTTGAAATGCAGAAGCCAGGAAGCCACTGAGATTTTCACTAGTCTTTTCTCGCAGAGAGACAGAGAGTTTTTTAGATTTTCCCTATTGCTCAGTACAGAACAATAGAGAGTTGCAACACACAATTTGCTATACATAGGATTAATTACCCTTTCTCTACTCAAGTTATCATAAACAGGAGGGTGTCCAGCACCCCAAGGCACAGATATGACGGAAACAAGTGACCAACTAGAGCTTGCTCGATTGCAAATAAAAATCCTGGAAGCCAAAGAGAGAGAACACAAGATGGCCATGGCAGCCATGGAGGCAGAGCAGAAAGCCAGAGAGGCAGACCACATCAGACAAATGGAATTAAGAGAGAAAGATCTGGAAATCCAGAGGCAGGCTCTGGAAGTAGAACAGGCTAAGCAGCATAATCCACCACCCCATCCACCTACTGATCAAACTTTTTGGAGAAAATTTCACAGGGCAGGTGATGATGTTGAGGCCTTTTTAGAAAACTTTGAGAGGGCCTGTATTGGATACCATCTTCCTAAAGACCAATACATGATGGAGCTGAGGTCACAGCTCAGCGGACAATTATCCCTTGTGGCAGCTGAAATGCCTAGAGACCAGATGGACGACTTTCCACTGTTCCTAACCAAGGCCAGACTCAGAATGGGCATCACCCTGATCACGCCAGAGCCCAGAAATGGAAACCAGAGATGTCATTTCCAGAGCACGCTGCTTACCTGGAAAAACACTATTTCTCATGGATATCAGGATCCAAGGTTAAGGAGCTAGACGACCTACACCTCCTGATGATGATGGAGCAGTTCCTAGATGGTGTTCCTGAGAACATTAGACGCTACATCCAAGATGGTAAACCAAAAACTCTCACTGAGGCAGGAGAGATTGGAGCCAGATGGATGGCATCGGTAGACAACACGAAAGCTACTGCCAAAGGGAGCGAATCACACAAGGTACCCACCGAGACTAAACCTTACCATCGAGGGCCAATCAAGCCCACACCTACAACCCAAGCACAGTCACACCCTACCTCTTCTTCTACCTCACCAGTTTCCAGTAAACCAACACAACCCCATGACCCATCAAGTGGGCGATGTTTTGGATGCAATGAACTGGGGCATATCAAAGCCAAATGCCCAAAGAACCTGAACCGGGTCCAACTCCTTGCACCTGCACACCAAGGAAACCAGATATCTCTCAAATACCCATATGCTTTAGGGAAACTTTGAGAGTGGACGGAAAGGAAGTTATCGCATGGAGAGACACTGCAGCACATGTGTCAGCTATCCACCGAACCTTCGTGGACCCCAAATTCATCAACCCGAAAACCAAAGTGACAGTTCGCCCCTTCATGTCAAAACCTGTAACATTACCTACAGTGCGTTTACCTGTCCAGTACAAGGGCTGGTCAGGGACGTGGACTTTTGCTGTCTATGACAATTATTCTGTCCCCATGATACTGGGCAACCACTTGGCCCATCACGTTGAGCCGCCAGAAACAGAGGGAGTGGTTACACGCAGCCAAGCCAGACGAGCTGCTGCACCCATCCCTGTTCCTGAGCCATCTACCAAGACCCCGTCTGTGTTACCAGAGACCCAGACAGAGGTGGTGGAACCGGATCCCATGCCAACACCTACAGCAGCCATACTACATCCAGTCCCAGAACCAGAACTGGAAGAGCAACCAGCGGCAGTACCAGCGCCAGCACCGACGCCAGCGCCACAACTCCACCCAAAACTGGCAGAAGCAGCAGACAACCCTACCCTAGAGGCTCAGCCGGAGCCTGAAATAACACCTCGTGGACCAGCGGAGAGCGGTTCACAGTCAACAGAAACAATCTCATCACCTACATCACTTGCAGAGGAACTGGTGTCTCCCGCCTCAAGGGAACAGTTCCAAGCAGAGCAGGAAGCCGATGACAGCCTCAAGAAAGCATGGGCGGCTCAGCTCCACTAACCGATCCGGAGCAAGGACTGTTATACAAGGAAAGTCTTTATGGTGGACACCAAGAGGGCTGGCATCCTCAAAAAGGTTGCTAGTTCAAAAGCTCTAGCCCATGATCATCCCAGTGGCCATGCTGGGGTGAACGAAGCAAAGACAGGTTGGGAAGGTCCTTCGACTGGGAGGATGGGCAAGGTTGCCAAGTATGTCCGGTCTTGTGAGGTATGCCAAAAGGTAGGAAAACCTCAAGACCAGGTCAAGGCCCCTCTCCAGCCACTTCCCATAATTGAGGTCCCATTTCAACGAGTAGCTGTGGATATTATGGGTCCTTTCCCAAAAAAGACCCCCAGAGGAAAGCAGTACATACTGACTTTTGTAGACTTTGCTACCAGATGGCCGGAAGCAGTAGCTCTAGGCAACACCAGGGCTCAAACGGTGTGCCAGGCCTTAACTGACATTTTTACCAGGGTGGGTTGGCCCTCTGAAATTCTTACAGATTCGGGAACAAATTTCCTATCAGGGACCATGAAAGACCTGTGGGAAACTCATGGGGTGCATCATTTGGTTGCCACCGCCACCAAACTAATGGCCTAGTGGAAAGGTTTAATGGAACATTGGGGCCATGATCCAATGAACACTCCAATAATTGGGATCTAGTGTTACAACAGTTGCTGTTTGCCTACAGGGCTGTTCCACATCCCAGTTTAGGATTCTCACCATTCGAGCTGGTATATGGCCATGAGGTTAAGGGGCCATTACAACTGGTAAAGCAGCAATGGGAGGGGTTTACACCTCCTCCAGGGACTAACATTCTGGACTTTGTAAGCAACCTTCAAAACACCCTCCGAGACTCTTGGGCCCTTGCTCGAGAGAACTTAAAAGATGCTCAAGCGGAGCAAAAGGTCTGGTATGATCGACATGCCAAGGAGCGGTCCTTCAAGGTAGGAGACCAGGTCATGGTCTTGAAGGCGCAACAGGCCCATAAGATGGAAGCGTCCTGGGAAGGACCATGGTCCAGGAGCGCCTGGGAGCTGTTAACTACCTCATAACATTCCCTGATTCCTCTTTAAAGCCTAAAGTGTTTCATGTTAACTCTCTAAAGCCCTTTTATCCCAGAGAATTACAGGTCTGTCACTTTACAGTTCAGGAAGGAGATGACACCGAGTGGCCTGAAGGTGTCTACTACGAAGGTAAAAGAAATGGTGGTGTGGAAGAGGTGACCCTCTCCACAACCCTGCAACGTCTGCAGCGGCAACAGATCAAGGAGCTGTGCACTCACTTGTTCTCAGCCAACCCAGGACGGACTGAGCAAACCTGCCACTCCATTGACACAGGTAATGCTCACCCAATTAGGACCCCACCCTACAGGGTGTCACCTCATGCCAAAGTTGCTATTAAACAGGAGATTGACAACATGTTGGAGATGGGTATCATCCGCCCTTCTACCAGTGCATGGGCATCTCCAGTGGTTCTGGTTCCCAAACCAGATGGGAAATTCGCTTTTGTGTGGACTACCGTAAGCTCAATGCTGTAACTCGTCCAGACAACTATCCAATGCCACGCACTGATGAGCTATTGGAAAAGTTGGGACGTGCCCAGTTCATCTCTACCATTGATTTAACCAAGGGATACTGGCAGGTACCACTAGATGAACCCGCCAGGGAAAAATCTGCCTTCATCACCCATGCAGGGGTGTATGAGTTTACTGTGCTTCCATTCGAATGCACCTGCCACCTTCCAAAGGCTGGTGGATGGTCTACTAGCAGGATTGGAAGACTGTGCAGTTGCATACCTCGATGATGTGGCCATTTTCTCTGATTCATGGCCTGAACACCTAGAACATTTGAAAATGGTTTTTGAGCGCATCAGGCAGGCAGGACTAACTGTTAAGGCCAAAAAGTGTCAAATAGGCCAAAACAGAGTGACTTACCTAGGACACCAGGTGGGTCAAGGAACCATCAACCCCCTACAGGCCAAGGTGGAGGCTATCCAACAGTGGCCTGTCCCAAGGTCAAAGAAACAGGTCCAATCCTTCTTAGGTTTGGCCGGATATTACAGGCGATTTGTACCACACTACAGCCAAATCGCTGCTCCACTAACTAGTGGACTGATGAGTGTCAGGAAGCCTTTATCCAGCTTAAGGCGATGCTCATGTCTGACCCTGTATTAAGGGCCCCGGACTTTGACAAACCCTTCCTAGTTACCACTGATGCATCTGAACGTGGGGTAGGAGCGGTACTAATGCAGGAAGGACCGGATCACAACTTCCATCCTGTCGTGTTTCTCAGCAAGAAGCTGTCTGAGGGAAAGCCACTGGTCCGTCAGTGAAAAGAGTGTTACGCCATTGTGTATGCCTTGGAAAAGCTACGCCCATACCTTTGGGGACGGCAGTTCCAGCTACAAACCGATCATGCTGCACTAAAGTGGCTTCATACTAACAAGGGAAACAACAAAAACTTATCAGATGGAGTTTAGCTCTCCAAGACTTTGATTTTGAAATTCAACACATTTCAGGAGCTTCCAACCAAGTTGCTGATGCACTCTCTCGTGACAGTTTCCCAGAATCTAGTGGCTAAAAAGTGTTCTTTACATGTTATATGCTTAGTAGTATATGTAATAGTGCATGTGTTTATTACTCTGTTGGTTTTGCAGTTTAGGAGGAAATCACCGCCAGTGCTCCCACTGTTGGTGATTTGGGGTCATCAGTAGTTAGTTAAGGGTTAAGGTCTACCTGTAAAGGGTTAACACAGACCTGGTGAAACACCTGACCAAAGGACCAATCAGGGAAGAGAATTTGAAAATCCCAGAGAGGGAACTTGGGTCTCTGTGTTCTTTGTTCTGAGTTCTTAGCCGTCTGGACCTACACCAGACCACACGCAAAACAAAGTCTGCTCATCTTTCTGAACTAATTTCTCCTATTCAAGCTAGTGAGTATTAGAAGAACTGGGTAATTGCATATAAGAATCCTGTGTCTGCAATTCTGTGTGTTTGCATTGATTATTCGTAATTTTGCCTGTATTGTTTGTACTGAGGAAAAGGGAGAAATTTCTCCAGGGATTAATAAGATTAGACCCTATGAATGTCTATCTTGGATTCATAGAGATTGTGTATTTTTCTCTTCTTTCTTTTATTCTTTTAATAAACTCTTTTAAGTTCAGGACTTGGTTAAGTTCCTTACCTGTGGATTCAGGGGAAGGAAGCTAGGCGCCACTCTGTGGAGACAAGGCTTGTCTCCAAGCAGAGAGAGAGCAGGAGAGGGAGGGGGGAAGTGGGCTGCTTCCCTGTGTGTAGAGATTCAAGGGATTTGAATCTGGGTTCCCCAGGGGAAGCTTGGGGGACAGGCCGTGCGTCAGACACGTTAACCTGACTGGTGGCAGCGAGAAGGAATCCTACCCTAAGGGTTAGGGTGGGGGGAGAATACCTGCGGGTCCCCATCTTTGAACCCACAAGCTCAAAGTGGGGGTGAGATCCCATGACACCAGGCTCACAAACTTGTGCTCACATGAGCATGGTAAAAAAATAGCTGTGTAGCTGTTGCGACTTATAGACTCATAGACTCATAGACTTTAAGGTCAGAAGGGACCATTATGATCATCTACTCTGACCTCCTACACAATGCAGGCCACACAATCTCACTCATCCACTTCTATAACAAACCCCTAACCTATGTCTGAGTTATTGAAGTCCTCAAATTATGGTTTGAAGACCTCAAGCTGCAGAGAATCCTCCAGCAAGTGACCCATGCCTCATGCTGCAGAGGAAGGTGAAAAACCTCCAGGGCCTCTGCCAATCTTCCCTGGAGGAAAATTCCTTCCCCACCCCAAATATGGTGATCAGTTAAACCCTGAGCATGTGGGCAAACTCACTAGCCAGCACCCAGGAAAGAATTCTCTGTAGTAACTCAGATCCCACCCCATCTAACACCCCATCACAGACCACTGGGCATACTTACCTGCTGATAATCTAAGATCAATTGCCAAATTAATTGCCAAAATTAGGCTATCCCATCATACCATCCCTTCCATAAACTTATCAAGCTTAGTCTTAAAGCCAGATATGTCTTTTGCCCCCACTACTCCCCTTGGAAGGCTGTTCCAGAACTTCACTCCTCTAATGGTTAGAAACCTTCATCTAATTTCAAGTCTAAACTTCCTAGTGTCCAGTTTATATCCATTTGTTCTTGTACCCACATGGGTACTAAGCTTAAATAATTCCTCTCCCTCCCTAATATTAATCCCTCTGAGATATTTGGGCTGGAGCTTGGGCTTTCAAGCCCTGTGAGGGTGGGATGGGATGGGCTTGAGAGCTGTCATGGGGTGTAGCCCTCATCACCAGAATGGCGCTTCCTCCTGGTCATGTGGGGGATTAGCTTGAGGCGAACACTCATGTTTGCAGTGTGCACCTCAGCCTCTGTCTCTGCTCCTGTCTATGGCTCTGCTCTCAGCTCCCAGGAATGCAGCGTCCTCGTCTCGACTCAGCCCTCCCTCTAGGTTGTCATCTGTGTTTTCCCTTTGTGTGTGGGGTGGAGAGGTGGTATCTCTGTCCAACAGTCTGACCACATCCCCAGTGGTAATTGGAGGGGACCCAGGCCCACCCACTACTCCGGGTCCCAACCCAGCTACTCTGTAAATAGTGCCTCCTACTGCTCCTCTGTAACCTCTGTCAATGCTGCCCTATTTCCCAGGGCCACTTCCCCACAACCCAGCAGCTTCTTTGCCCTTATCTCAGGGCCTCAACTGCTCAGTCCCATGAGCCAGCCCCTGCTCTGTCCAAGGTGCTTACCATTCCCTCAGCATTCCAGGGATGTGGTCCTTACTGCCTGGGCTCCCAGCAGCAACTCCCCTACTCTAACTCTGCCCTGCAGCTCCTTTTTATATGGACCTGCTAAGTCCTGATTGGCTGTTCCTCGCAGCCCCTCTCCTATTGGCTGCTTCCTGCACAGCCTCCCCAGGGCACTGTTAACCTTCTCTGCCAGTGTGGAGTGTTTGCTCGATCACAAGCAACATCAAAGCAATGTTTACACAGCTATTTTTAGCTCACTAGCATGAGCCCGGTGAAAACAAGTGTGTGGACCCGAGCTGGAAGGCTTGCTCCCAGATGCAATGTAGACATACCCTAAATGATCTAAAGGTCCCGTCTGGCCTTCAAATATATGACTCCTGTTAGGATGTCCCTAGCCTCTGTTTGCCAGAAGCTGAGAATGGGTGACAGGGGATGGATCAGTTGATGATTACCTGTTCTGCTCATTCCCTCTGGGGCACCTGTCATTGGCCACTGTCGGAAGACAGGATACTGGGCTAGATGGACCTTTGGTCTGACCCAATATGGTCGTTCTTATATTCTTATGAATTTACAGGTATTATTGAAATGAATGTGTGTGAACAGCTTTTTGTAGCATTTACCCGGCTATAGATGTAATGTAATGACTCTGGATTAGTGAACTACACATTCCACTTCAGACAGAGTTGTTGTACCTTCAGTAGAGCAGATTACATATCCACTTTCAGATTGGTTGGGTTGTGAAACTGCAGATAGATATAGAGTGCACATTGTATGAAAGAATAATGTTTCTTGGCTTAACAACCTTATTATTGTCGTCTTTTGGTTATGACAAATGAACATGACAAGAGGTTTCACTTATAACAAGCACTTTTCATGATACAATGGAGTGCAAAATGAATTTTTACAGGCCCGTATTCATAAAAAAATGTACTGCCAACTGGATGCAATATCAACTGAATGACTTATGCATTATATGATTGCATGAGCCAAAACATTTTTGTTGACATTGTACTGAAGGCATTGCACTATCAATTGATTTATTTTTCTATTGCAGACACTCTTATCTTTTCAGTAGAAGATTTTTTCTATTTTTTTTTTCCTTTTTCTGAAGGAGCTCTTATGTTGTCAGTGGAAGTTCTGCTGTTATGGAGACTTTAAAATATAATTTAATGTACTGCCACTGTCAATACCTTGCATGTAGACATCATACACACTGATACTGATATAGGGAGGGACCCATTCTGCCCTCAGTTCCACAGGTGTAGCTCTCATTGGTTTCAGAAATGGGCTTACTTTTGTACATCGGAATTATTTCACCGGTACCCTACTTCTGGAGTAAAACATGACAGTTATTTCATAGCACAGAACAGTACACACACACAAAAAAAATAGGCTACCACAACATTTTTTGGTTGAAAATTAAATTTAATTTTCTGTTGTCATATTTACAATAAAATAGCGATCATCTGATCCTTGCTGTGAAAGATGTGGTCTGATCCTTGTGGGGCTTGTTTAATTTTATACTAGCTAGATCTTCAATCTAGCAGACAAAGGTATAACAAGGTCCAGTGGTTGGAAGTTAATGGTAGACAAATTGAGATTAGAAATAAGCTGCAATTTTTTAACAGTGAGGGTAACTGACCATTGGAATAATTTACCAAGGGTTGTGGTGTATTTTCCATCACTGGATATTTTAAAATCAAGATTGGATATTTTTCTAAAAGATATGCTCTGGTTCAAACAGGATTTATTTCAGGGAAGTTCTGTGGCATGTGTTATACAGGAAATCAGACTAAAGGATCACGGTGATTCCTTCTGGCTTTATAATCTATTAATCTATTAATTGCCGCTGTGAGCTCTGACGAAGAGGATGGGAAACACTGTTTCCCTGCTGTGTTAGGCTCTTATTAAGTACCCAAGGTTCCTTCATTTATAGAATATACAAAGTGCATTGCATTTACTGGCCTGTAACTTTCTGCCATCCGACATTGTCATTTACCCACAGTCATTGGCTCAAAGTACATATGCGGGTGTGGGTGCATGACTCTATCTGCTAACAATATGATCCTTGGCCTGAAGGCTAGTCTGATTAATGCCTGACTGCTCATAGACCCAAAGAGCCAGTCTGGCATGCAGGGATATCTGGGGCACAAGGATGCCCTCTTTTATCCTGGGGGACATGAGAAAGTGAACCCCACCTAATGATTCTCCTACACTCTAGGACATATTCCAAATATATTTACAGTGGGAGCCACAGATCAGATGCTACCACATGACTAATAATACACATTTACTGACTGCTTAACTACCCATCCTGCTGCATGTGATCTATTTGTTTGTTTCATTCATTGCTGGTGGGGCATAATATTTGGTCCAAAGACACTATTTATTGGTGTCTCCTGCTCAGGAATAAGGGATGGACTAATTTGATAGCTTCCTAGGTTTTGATGTTATAATTCTTTAACCAATTTCAGTGTGTTGAAACTGTAACTTTTATGGACTTAATACATTCTAAAAATTGCTCACATAATGACGCTTTCATTTTGTACTAGCACAGAAATAATGGTCTGTGTTCATTCCAGCAAACTTAAACATCAGCTTTGCTCAAAAGAAAAAAGATCACACTTCAAAGTTTGAGACTGGGACCTGTACACTGTTTGACAGGAAGAATGTATGCCTGACCCTGTTTTTTTTTTAAGGCGATGTATTTGTGGCTCATCTACACCTTCTCCATCAATCTCTGCTTTGGCATCAGGTTTGTAAACAAACATGGCTGCCTTCTGAACCAGGATTAAATTGAATTATTTCTCAGTGGAAGCTGGTGAATAGAAACACTTTTTCACTTTGTTGCATGTCAACACCTCTTTTTATTTTTATTTTTTTTAAATGAATAGAGCCATTTGTCTAGGGGAAAAAAGGCTATCGACATTTTAATGGGGCTGTTTTTGGAAAGACCTAACATTTAATATTAAATTCAACATATGGTTGTGGTCAAATTGCAAACTACTACTGTGTAAAATATATGAATAACAACCCACTGCATTCTCCTGGCCAATATAGAGAGAAAAGGTTGATTAATTTAACGAGTATCCCTTAATCTCCTGCCTTGGCTTCCATCCCATTCTGCAAGGGTTGATAAATCTTACATCCCCTGAAGAGTATTACAGTTCCTAATAGTCTTATGCTATTAGAAAGAAGCAAGACTCAACTGTACCAAAACCATATAACAAATGAAATCGTATAAATAATTTAGTTTTCACAATTTAATTCTTTTAAGTTTTTCTTTGCAAGACATGATAAGAGATGTAAATTTAGCCTGTTGCAAGGGAAAAAATGGTACTGGTAAATGGAAAAATACATAGAAATATGCTGCTGCACCTTGCCATTAGCACTGCTGTGCTGGGCTATTGAAATCCAAGGTCATTCATACATTGTAAAGCATTTTAAAAGAAAAATATATATAGCTAGCTGTAAACATTTTCTGTCTCATTTATTACTTATACCAAGGGAATAAGGATATTCCAGTGTTCTGGGCACTAGCCTGAGGCTTAGGATTTCCTGTCCTGCCACAATCTTCTGGTTTGGTCAAGTTATTTAGCCTCTCTGAGCCTCAGTTCCCCATCTATTAAATGGGGAGAACAGCAGTTTCCTACCTTACAGGGGTGTTGTCACGATAAACACATCAAAAAAGATTGGGAGGTGCTCCGATATGATGGTAATGGGAGCCATATAAGTACCTAAGATAGATCAAAGGTATTTTCATATATTTATTTGAGTATATGATACTAACCATCTGTGACCTGGGACACATTCTACCCAAAGTAAAGGAAAAACTGACAAATTAGCTTTTGCTTTTCTGCTATTAAATCGTAGAGAAATGTTGAGCAAATTTCAACATCACTTCCAGCAGGCCAAATTGTGCAGTTCATAGTTCTTATCTAGGCAAGATGCCCACTGAAATCGATGGGAGTTTTTTAAGAACTTAGGGCCTGATCCTGCTCCCACAGAAATCATCCCATTGACTTCAATGAGAGTTGAGTTGGACCCTCTGAAAGGAGTTCAGGATCGGCCCATGATTTGCATGTATTAATATGTTGCTCTTCCATAGCACCTCTCTTTTGATAATCTCTCTTTACAAACCACAAATTAAGCCTCACAACACCCCTCCGAGGCACAAAAATCATATTACACCTATTTTACAGATTGGTCAACTGAGGACCAAAGAGGCTGAGCCCCAAATTTTCAAAAGTGACCTCTAATCTTTCTTGTTTGAGCTTTTGAGTGCCTGACTTCAGAGGCCCAGGGCTTGATGTTTAGGACTGCTGAGCACCAACAATTCTACAAGGAAAGAAAGGAGCTCTCAGGTGTCCAAGATCCAAACCTTTTATTCTATACCGAGCCCATCACTGTGGTATCTGAACAAACTTGGCTAGCATCTATCACTCACAAGTGCTCCCTCCTCTATTCTTCTGCCCTGGGGTAAAATGATGGTGGGGGTATCTTTTTGGTTTTTTGGAGAAAGTTGTTTGGTTTTATTGCTTAGTTTAAAATGGCACCTTAAATCATAACTGGGAGACAGCCAGATATGTATTTTTCATCTTGTGAGAAACACTGTTGACATTCTTCACCAGCTAGATTTTGTGAGTTGTCTGAAGGTGTAGCCTCATCCAGAGCATACTGCAATGATATGGTCTTCAGATGACAAAGCCATGAATCACCATGGCATGACTATGCACATCCAAAAGAAATCTAGTGGCTGAAACCTAGTGGCCCCACTTTGTTTGCAAGTTTTGCAATATCCAGGAACCACAAATGGTGCCTGGACACTACGAAGGTGTGTACGTGAGAAATACTTTAGAAAGATGTGTCAGAGAGATTAGAAAAGTACTGGGCGGCAACTTTAATTCAGCATTTCTATGCTTCATTTGGTTTCGCTGAGACTCGTAGGGCTTGATTCTGATCTGAGATCTACATTTGTTCAGCCCAAATGGATGGGGCAACCTCAGCATTGTCAGGGCAGGGCACAACCTCCATTCGAAATGGTAATTGATCTGGGATACCCCAGAGCTTCCACAGATGTGTTGGGACAACTGGACTTGTCCCACATGCTTGTGCTTTAATAGCCATAAAAAGTGGCATAGTATCCCCCAAAAGAGTGAGGGTTTAGTCATCCATTCCCTTAGAAAAGCACAGGCATCCCTGTTCCACATTTCATGAGCACTAGGTCACCTCGGACCATCTTCAGATGATTTAGTCCCCAGGGAATGTTCTGCCTTGTTATTTTACACATCTTTTAGCTAAGCCAGAAAATCTAAATGTAAAATCCAGCATTCAGAGCCACCATGTGGGGTTTTGTGGCACTCTCTGGAGGACCGTGGACCCATGAAACAGTGAACAGATTACAGTCATCCACAGAGGTAGGGTTTTTTTTCATGTGACAGACATACACTGTAATATTGCTAACGTTCTTAAATTAGCCTCCAATTATAATTCCTTGCCAGTTATTACAATAACTTGGAAATAGTCTTCATTTTAGGTAACTGTCATGACTAAGAACACAACGGAGCGGGAATTGTTTGTAAAGATGTGCTAGGGACTACAGCATTTTGACCTGTGATATTCTCAGTGAAGCGAAAGGCTTGTCACACTGGAGTTGTCCACTGAGGCATGCTGCATAACTTGGTGTCCTGTCACTACTAAAAAGCCAATTTGAGAGGGATGCAATGAAATGCTGCAGAACTACCTGCAGAACGTTCCAATATATATTAACAAAGCCTGCAGCCTAATTCTCCACTCTGCTGCACCCGTGGTGTTCCACCAAAATAAATGAAATTATACCAGCATAGCACTGAAGTTATGCAGACACAAAACTGGTGTAACAGAGTTGCATCAGATACAAGTAACTTGCTCTAATCCTGATTTGTGACATTAGACAAATCACTTAAGGACTGATCCAAGCCCCACTGAAGACGATGAGAGCCTTTCCATTAGCTTTGATGGGAGTTGGATGAATCACTTAATTTCAGCCTCCGTTGCTCTGTCTGTAAAACTGGGATAATGATACAGATCCTAGAGGGGAGTTGTGAATAATTAATGTTCATAAGGAACTTTAGGATGAAATGTTTTATGGAAGTGCTAGACATCAATGTTATCACACCTGGGTCTGGTGGTTTAAAATGAATATTTCACAGTAAATTTTGTAAACAACAGTGCGTTATTATGATTCAGCCTATATGGAAGGAGAATGAAAATCTCAAATTGTTTCAGCGCATAACAGTGTGCTCACTGCAAATCCCAGTTGCAGTGAACCCCTGTGTATAGTGACACAACTTCACTGTTTACAGCTTTTCAACATTTGTTGTAATAGGAACCTGCCCGTGGCCATAATTTTAACGATATGAATTTTGTCTCTTCTTTGCTCAGTCGCTGGGAATGTACATCGCCTAAAACCAGCTCATTGATACTGAACAAATAGTGGATTAAGTGTGCCTCTTTTGTCTTTTTTCCTAAGCTGTGTGGGATCAAAGCTTTGTGCTTTGGTGCCATAGTTTAACACTATTTTCATTTCAAGTACCAACATTTTACAAAATGAAATGAAGCAAAAAAATGGGTGTAAATTGTTTCAAATGTGTCATCCCAATAAGCTTTAAGGAGGTCTCGGAAAGATATCAGAAAACAATTGAATTAGGTTTGTTAATTTGGTTGGTTTCAACCCATTGCAAACCCAAACCACAAACCCACTATTTCAGAGATGGTAAATTACAGACAGTTGTGACTGCTGATTGAATAGCAGACCAGCAATTCCTAGAGATGCCCACCCACAAGTAGTTGTTACACTAGCCATGACAGACAAGCAGCATAAGAAATAGGAAGTTACATTGCTGCATATGAATAAAATTTACACAGGCATCTGCAGTGAATGATGATGGTCTGTTTCTATGCAATTAACTGTAAACAGTGAGCAAGCTGTGAACAATGGCAACACAAATTACAGTTATTGCTTTTGTATTCTGTAAACTTGTGCAAAAAGACATCTCTCAACACCTCTTTGTCACACACATCAGCCTACATACTTAGAAGGTGCAGATTAGATTTAATCCTAAAAGGATTTGCATATCTATAATAGGGTGGTGCTATAAAATAACTGACCTGAAATGACACAATTGATATAGCTTCTAGGAATTTGCTTATTGGAACAATAGCCCTTAGCAAAATGTGATGATTTTACCTAATGCAGAGTATTTTTGATCTCCTCGGGCTGCTGCCTTTTCTAATGCATCTGAGCACCCACACAGTAGATAGTCCAGTGGGTCTAGAAGCTTAAATACCTATTCACTGACTAAGGGAGAATAAGAAGGAAATGAATAAAAAAGCAATGTGGAACTGGGTGACTTCTGCTGCTCTCTATCTTTCTCTAATTTGAAATGCTAGCAGGAAGCACTGTAATGATTATTTCTTCTAAACAGCTGGCACTTCAAGCTTTTTTTCACACTGGGGAAAGCAAGTACATAACAGTTGGAAACCTAGGTGAATTCTCGCAGGGGTTTTCATTGCTGAGGGTAGCGTAATTATGTAATGGTAGGGAAAGAACAAGATTAGAACACAAACTGCTTCCTGTTTGTGTCTGTTTTAGGGATTTTTTATTCTGAAGAGAACATGATGGGGAGATTATATTTGTGTGTTATTATTTGCCAGCTTTCTAAAGCAATGCAATGGAATCTAGGGATATTAAGTTATTTAAAATTTAGGAGTCAGGTCCTTAGCTGGTGTAAATTAACAAATTCAATGGAGTTGTGATAATCTACAGCAGCAACACCTATCTCCAAACATGTAATCCGTTTCTTGATTGGGTTTTGTTTGTTGATTTAAGAAAGGAAGGAGAAGGTTAGTTAATTGAAATAAATGGGGGAAAGAGGGGAAAAGAGGAATGGATGGATAGATGAGAGGAGATAGATACCCCAAAGAGTAAAAAAACCACAAACCTACTTGGATAGATATAGACAAAAATATGCTGAAATAAGTAGATTCAGGTCAACCGAAACATTCCATAAATGTGTCAATTTAAGCAAATTGTTTCAACTGAAACAGAAGAAAAGAGGAAAAAATGCAGAAATGTCTAAATGATATTTTTACTACTTTTCCATTTGCCAAAAATTCTGAAAAAAATTGGTTTCGATTTGACCTCAGTCAATTCCCCCCTTCCTTCCCCTCCATATTTTGGAACTGGCAGGGAGCAAAAAAACACCAAAAACAATTATTCACACAGCTCTAATTATAAGACCATATTTAGGGTTGCAATTCAGGTGTTTTTTTGTACTCAAGCATATCTTGCTCAATTTTCTGCAGATGTTCTTTGGAGCTTGCAAAGTGCATATTCTGCATGATGTGCAGCCCTTGAAATCTCAGAAATGTATGAGCACCTAAAGAGAACCAGATGAGATTTGATCACATAGCATACCAGGAATTTCAGAGAAGATTTTTGGAATCCTCTTGGAAAAGACAATATTAGGAAGGCAAGTAAATGTCCCACAGGTGGCTGATTGCTCTTCATTCTGCAGCGGGGGGGGGGGGGGAATATAATGGGTAGGGGGAAATTTCATTGTACTTTGTTCACCAGGTTTCTTTTTCCACCTACAAATTGCAGTGCAAGAGACTCAAAAGAGTGAAGTGGTGTATTCTGAGAGTTTGGTTTTGTTCCTGACTCTGAAACTTTCCCGAACACTGTCAGTCCTGTGTTCTGAATGAGGCAGGGCTACAGCTGAAAAAACAGTATGTGTTCAAAACCAGCTGAGACCTTTTCGTGTCTGTGATATGCAGAACTTCACTGCAGTGATAATGCAACAAAGCTGTAATGTCAGCTGCTCGTGCCTAGCTGCTGCCTGGTAGCCCCCTAACATTCTGAGCTCAGAGAGAAGCAGAGGCAAGTTAGTATCATTGGTATCTTCAGGACCAGATATAGTGTGTTAGAAAAGAGGGACAATGGAGATAGATGCAACAAGAGAGATGAATAAAGGTAGGTGCCACAAAGTGCTGCACATGGGGGACCACAAGGGATTGTTCAGCGAAGGAAGATGATGGACTATGAGAGATCACGTGGAGGAGGAGGTACCATGATGCACTGGGTGTAGGAGGATGAGGAGGAGTTATGAGGGGTTGCATGGAGAGGAACTAATAAGTGGGACCATGAGGGATCACATGGAAGAGGAAGAAGAGGGACAATGAGGGATTGTGCAGAGGAGGAGGCAGAACCACAAATAATCGCATGGAAGAGAAGGATCACGATGGACCATACTGACGAGAAAGCAGAGTGTTCATGTGGGATCACTCAGGGGAGTAAGAGGAGGGATCATGATGCGTAGGAGGATAGATGAGAACAAAAGTAGGTGTCATCAGGTCTGAGTGACAAGGGAAGGATGTTGAGATTTAGGAGAGAAAAGGTTGCAGGGATGAGAAGTGTCACTGAGAGAGCTTCCCAGTGGATGTCTAAAGCTTCATTTCCTTATATCTAAATAACCCTGATACTGTCAGGTGAAGTGAGGCAGGACAGACCCTGGTGATTATTCCCTATCATGACTGCCATGGGCTGGAGAAGGGGTTAATAGAGTTTCCTTATGTTGGTTGAGGGCCATCTCCTGTGGTTTGCTCCCCAGACCTGGGAGTTGACTGGCATGGTGACTGGCATGGTGACTGAACCAAACAGCACTAAAGAGTCCCTCTGCTCCCCAATCACAGCTCTGAAGGCAACAATCTGGCTGTGTTTTATTGGAGTGTTGGGTTCTTCATGGTGGAATTCATTTCACACACACAAAGCCAGGGGTTCGATGCAGGTGATGAGCACGGGATCCGGGGAACAATCTCCACCCCAAACCGAGATGCAGGCAGCAGTGCAGTCACTAGCTGCAGTGCAGCCACCAGCAGCTACTACAGCAGCTCATGGGCTGGAATAGTGTTCCCAGCACCTCTACTGTGTAACCACCTAATTACGGATTTCTTGGCCCATTGCATCACTGCCCTCTACAGCACACAGAGAAGCAGGTGACTCCCTGTGTAGCCTCCAGGGCCCCACTTCACTGTAGCATGGAAGGTCTTTGTACAAACCTGAGCACCAGGTGAATTTCAAACAATATCCTCAATATATCCTATATTTACTATGCTGGATACAAAATACTACATTAAAAGAACCTTATTAAGGTTACAAAGTCAAACACTCAAAAGTTGGAAGATGCCAGGATTAAAGTTGCCCATGCAACCGTCAGGTGGCCCCTTTGTATGCAAGCATTATGATACAGTATAATCCATGGAAGGTTTTGATTTTGCCAAATTGCTATTTTCATCAGAAAAATGTGCAGTCAGAAATGTTCTGACCAGCGCCATTGTTATCCTGGATGTGGATCAGCACTAGAGGGGAAGGAGACATGCACTTTGCCAGTGGATTTCATAGACATTTGTTGACAGTAGACAAATTACACATATAGTAATCAGAATGCCCTGTTTCAAGTAAATTCAATCCTAAACTCCATCTGCCATGGTACATAACAGGAGTTCTAGTAAAGTGCTTCATTCCCCCATTCTCCCCTATGGGCCTGGCTCCTTGGACTTCCTACACCTCCCATGATGAACTGCAGTCGTCCTTCTGATGGAGCCATGTGGCATATCATGGGCATCATGTGTTTTTTTATCAATGCTTAAGACAGACATATGGAAAGAGTCTACATAATTTAAAGAATCCCTCAGTCATATTGGGCCAAATCAGTGCTGCTTTGCTGGGATAGCAAATCCTCTCCTGATTGGAAGACCCCAACTTTCTGTCTTAAACTGAACTATCATTTATTTCTGATGTTATTGTAATATATTAATAACAACACTAGGAGTTAGCTAGTGGGAATATAATTAATCTTCTCAGATTTTTATACAAAAAGTAGGTCGACTTTTAGACATATTAATTTTGATACATTCCAACTACTTAATTACCTGACTAATCTATTAAATAAACTATTAATTTACAGGGTGATTAAACAGTTCAGTATACACAGTAGAATTAAATGCCATAGAGCACACTTAGTCATGTGTCTATATTATTAGGAGAGTGTATTTCTTGTACACAGCAAAGAAGCAGTATATTCCCATGGATAGTGCACTGGACTGGGACTAAAGAGAACTGTGTTCTTTTCCCAGCTCTGTACTGATTTTATGTGTGACCTTGAGTGAGTCCTTGTACCTCTCAGTGATTGTGATGAATCTGCTAAGCAGGGAACTACCATTCTCATCAATCCCCACTCCTAGAGGTGACACATGAGTGAGGGCATGCTGGGTCACCCCTCTCCCCTGATTTGTTGCTTGGCCTGCTCACCTGGACTGAGCATGCTCAGTAACACTGCTGAAGCTGGACTGCCCTCACTTTGCCAACCCACTATTGACAGGCATGGGTCATCACTCCCTTCTCCCCACTGGAGGTGGACATGCAGGCACATCCCCTTCCTCTGGCCTGGCCAGAAGAGGGAGGGAGCAGAAACCCTATAGAAAGACCCTGACCCCGGAAGTGACTTGACTCTGGGAAGAGGTGATGGACTCATGGCAAGCCAGGAGCAGCAAGGAAGCTGCATGCAGGGGAAACTGCCATGGAAGTATGTTGCACAGAAGATTGCAACAGGAGCCACAGGACTGTGTGTGGGACAGAGTTTAACTGGCATACATTGCAGCTGGGTTCAGGTCTCTACAGGATTCATGGAAAAGAAGCAGAGATTGGGTAGGGGCTCCAATGAGAGACACCGCTGATCCTGGTCTCAAAACCTGCAAGCTCCTATTTGCCTTTAATGGAGGACTAGACTGGAGAGGGCACCCAGGTGTTAGGCTTGAGAAGCCGTAACCCTCAATTGCACTGCCCTTCCCCATGCCAGGTGCTCAAATAGAAACCGTTATGGTTTTACGAGTTTCTTGCAGTTGTAATAAACTACCGCTTAATTTAGGCATGTGCCTGAGTGGTTATTGGGACCCACCAAGGCTAGCACCTGTAGGGCCGAGTAGTTGAAGCACCTTCAATGCTTTTCTCTGAGTTGTGGTATATCTGGTGCACTACTAGTACCTGAGTGGTTTGCTGTACCCCAGCACTGAACAGCTGTAATAAACACAAAGTGCTGATATTCGGAGATCGACTACAACCCCATTTTCACATGCTTGTGACTTTTGCATAGATTCAGGTTTTGTGCTGAGCTTTGCCAGCGGTCAGATTCTGACACCTTACTCGTAGTTAGCAGCACCTTACTTGGAGAGCAAGTCATAGAGAATTACAACAAATATTTTTCAGCCTAAAAAGATAATGCAGATTTATTTTGCTCACTTTATTTTGCACAGTAAATCTAGTGACTAGAGTTAATTGGAAATTTTTTTACTGAAATGTTTATTTTACAAAAATATGCCGTTTTTGTCAAAATTGAAACATTTTGGAAAAGTATCAATTTTGATGAAATTTCTTTTAGAAAGAAACAATGAAGTGTTTCGATAATGTTGAAATGCTCTGTTTCAACATTTTTGGAATGGAACATTTCACATTTTCTTTTTGAAATGAAATTCATTATTTTTATATAATTTTTTTAAAAAACTTGTAAAGGATTGAAATTGGAACAAAATATTTTGATTCGTGTTAAAAGAAATGTTTTGATTGACCAAAACCTAATTTTTTAACAAATTTTGTTTCACAAGAAGTTTCATTTTTTTGTTTGTTTTTGTTCCCTTTCTGAATGGAAAATATTTTTAAATGCCCAGCTCCCATCCTGAGTATGTGGCCTGTCCTCACAGAGGAAGAATCTCTGTGCTAACAGCCCCATGCTACCAACCTTACGTTGCTTAGTATCCTAAAATGTAAGTCATCCCATTTAGAAGTAAGGGTAAGATATTACTCAGAGTGAGCATAGCAGAATCTGACCCAAAGTGATGAAAAAATTACATTGGAGCAATAGTGGGGGGAAAATGAATTTGGATCTAGCTGGCGTGATTCTTTTGTGTTCAGGGGTCATGAATTCCAAGTGATTGAGCTTTACCACGGCTTTTGTGTGTTTTTTAAGGAAGAGTGGAATGCTAACTTCTAAAATTCCTTCACTGGAAATGAGCTCTAGTGGCAAAGGGCTAGGTAAGACATCTAGCATGCAGCCCATATTCAGGGATAGGTGTTGGCACAATGGCTGAAGTGGAGCACCAGGAGGCATAGTGCCGCAAAGGGTACGTCTACATGGCACATTCCTTACGGCAGCATGTAGAGTACATACAGTCCACATCCCGCTCCCAGCACAGGTATAAATAGCAGTGTAGATGGTGAGGTACTGCTTAGGTGAACAGAGTAAAGACACTTCTGAACCCTGTGAGTATGTACCTACACACCCCAAGCAGGGCCTCTGCCGACCACACTGCTATTTTTATTGTCACACTGCCTCCCTGCTGTTGGAGCCTTTCCTAGCCGCTGCCAGAGCCTTTCCCCACCACAATGAAAAACTCTGCAGAGGAAAAAGTTCTGGCAGGGGAAAGGTAGCAGAGATGTTGGAGCCTTTCCTCACTGCCTCCCCTGTGACAGGGGCTTTCACTGCCACATGTAGCAACACACCACAGTGTGGACGCAACCTGTTTTTCAATGCAGCCTGTAGCTACACATGCCCTACCTGCCGCCACCACCTGGGGGGTGCAGTGTAGATGTAGCCAGAGAGGCACATTCTCCTGGAAGCTTCCCAGTTGTACAGGGAAGTGGAGGTTGATTTGTGATACCTCTCTGTGGTGTCACATAATGTCTCTACATGGCCAGACAACCCTGGTGGCTGGTACTTGGAGGCCAGAGCCATAACTCTTCCTAATCCCTCACCCATCTTATCCACTCCTTGCCTATTTGCTTAAGGGGGAACCATCTGGGATGCAACCCCTGCTGCCCTCCAAGTGCCAGCGCTGCAATTTGCAAGGGCAAATGTGAACCACTCAAGGGAGAGGGAGTGCCCCTGTGCAGCTGTATAAGCCAGGAGTTCAATCTAACCCTAATTCTGCATGGTTTGTGTGGGAAGATAGCAATTTTACTAAGACTGTGCAAACAGAAATCTACTGAACTTGTAAGCATGTGGGGATAATGTCTATCTCTTTGTTATACAGCACCTAGCACAGTGAGGCTGGTTGGTGCCTTTAGGTGCTACCACAATACAAATAATGCATAACAATGATGATGATGATGATGATGTAGCTTCATAAAATGAGCCATAGTTAAATGAATCCAATTTTGCACTACATTTCCTGGAAGAGTTGTTGCCACAGGTCCCCTCTTTTCAACCACTCAAACAACAGAATCCAATTACTGGTTCCAGGTGAAAGTAAATGTTTACTCTTAGCTCTCCTGAGGTGAACAACACTGACAATATGGGGCACTAGGAAAAAGAGTAACACATTAGTTGCCTCAAGCTGAAATGATTGAATGGGCTCAGGAGGAACATATTTTAGTCACAGCAGTGGCTGAAACAGCAAGTTTACACTTCCAGCATGTCATCTTGGAAGGAAAAAAACATTTTCATTGTTGGATGAGAGCTATTGTGCACTGCTCAGTAGCTGGCCCCTCCCTAGCACTCCCATTTGTGCTATGTAATGATTCTTCAGTGTGGTTTGCACTGGGGAATGGAAGGAGAAGAGTCTACAGATGTGTTCTTTCCTCCCCACACCCAGCCACACAGCTGCATAGGGTAGGACCTAGCCCATAACATCACTAAAGATTTCAATGTCACATTAAAAGGTTAATATCCAATTTTCCAGGGCTACGTGTGGCTGAAAATCAGTGGGGCCCAATAATATTTTTTAATTTAGTTCTTCTACAGCACTTTCCCTTTGTAGGTCTCAAAGTGCTTTACAAAGAGGTCAGTATCATTGTAGCCATATTGCAGATGGGAAAACTGAAATACAGAAAAGGAAAGTGATTTGCCCAAGGTCACTGAGCAAGTCAATGGCTGAGCCAGTAATAGAGTCCAGGTCTCTCAATGTCCAGCATTCTATCTACTAGGCATCTCTGCCTCCCCAGTTCTTTAGACAAATATTATAAATATTATCTTGTTATAGCCTGTAAATTTCAAGGGACCCTTAGTAAGGTACCAGAGTCAGGAAGGATATGATTCCACTGCACAAATAGCTAGAAAAAAGGATAGTCCTCCTCCTACCCTCCGAAGCATCAGTCATTGGCCACTGCTGGAAGCTGAATATTTGGCTTGGAGGACCAATGGTCTGAGACAATGTGTGAAGTCAATGAGAACTTTGCCATTACTACAACTAGGCCAGGATTTCTCCCAGTGAGCCAAATTCTATGTTCCTCTGTACCTAAGGATACATTTTAATTTGTGGTGCAGATAAACAGCAGTCAATGAGTATTGAAGGAATGCCAAACAAGTGTGAGATGCATAGTGCTGGACATTAAGTAATTGCTATTTCTAGTCAAATGTAGACATTTGGGAATATATTGTTTCTTGTTCATAGCTAATCAATGAAGATTAGACACAAAAAGAAAGAGACACTGCTTGTGATAACTTTGTTGAAAATGTAATGCCTGGAAACATTTTGAAGTTCTACAGTGGTTGCCATTTGCTTTTTGAATTAAAGTTTGTTATCTACCCAATGCCCTCCTCCCCACCCAAAAAAGACACTATTTTTATCTCACAGTAATTAGGAGAGATGGGGCCGAGATACAATGCTGAGATCTGGATCAGGATGTTTCCAAAGTTCAGCCACATTTAGATCCACCTCTCCCCGAGCCCCCATTTTAGGGGGCTAGCTAACAAGTGCAGTTCTGGAGCCAAAGTCTCCCATAATTTCAAGGTGTTTATGATTTGAAACCCTGTCTAATAACTAGATATTCCTCAAGGCACTGAAACATTATACAGTCTTATCCCTATGGGGTTATTTCATGTCTTCCAATTATATGTCACAAAATGTGGTAAAAAAATATCTATGGCCAAAATCTTCAGTTTAGGTGCCTAAGTAAGGCACCTAAATCTATCCCGAGCACCTAATAAAAATATTTTGCTTCCACTGACTTAACTGAAAGTTGAGGTGCTCAGCAGTTCACTTTTATTAGAAGATGAGAGAACAAGGAGTAATGGTCTCAAGTTGCAGAGGGGGAGATTTAGGTTGGATATTAGGAAAAACTTTTTCACTAGTAGGGTGGTGAAGAACTGGAATGGGTTACCTAGAGAGGTGGTGGAATCTCCTTCCTTAGAGGTTTTTAAGGTCAGGCTTGACAAAGCCCTGGCTGGGATGATTTAGTTGGGTTTGGTCCTGCTTTGAGCAGGGGGTTGGACTAGATGACCTCCTGAGGTTCCTTCCAACCCTGAGATGCTATGATTCTATGATTCTATTTAGGTGCCTAAATATGAATTTAAGTGCCTTACTTCAGGCACCTAAGTTGGAGAATGGCAGTTTATACCTATGACTAACAGGAGCAAACAGAGTAGTGTGCAAATGAAGCGTAAAGAATCCATAAATAAATCACCCAATTTTAGGTTTATTTCTTCAATGGTGCTGTCTTTATGGAAATGAAGCTGATGTTGAAAGTCAAATTTATTCCTACATATTTTGCTGTAGGTTTATTTTTAGCAATTGTTGTATCTTCCCAGGGCTCATGCAATAATTACGAAAAATTAAACCCTGCATTTAAAATATGTAAGAATGTATTCTGTCTGTGTAATTTTTTTCCCTTGGAGTAATTTTTTTCTAAATATAGTATTTATGTAGTCTGTTAAATATCTTAAACTTTCTTTCCTTTAAGATGTTTGGGGTACTTAAACTCGTGTATAACTTTAAACACTTGAGGAAACTCCATTAACTTAATTGGGACTAAGCGTGTGCTTAAAATATCTGTGTGCTTAAGTACTGTTATGGCTATTGCACTTTACACAACAATAACAATATGAAGAAACCATATAGACACAGCTGGGTCCCAAATAACTGTGTATTAAATACACACAAGACCTACTTGCATACACACTGCTGCTCTGACTAGTTTCTGGCAGCTTCTAAAATAGTGGTTTTCAACCCTTTTCATTTGTGAATCTCTAAAAAATTTCAAATGGAGGTGAGGATCCCATTGAAAATTCAACACATGGTCTGCAGACTCCTCCCATATAAGTCTTAGACTGAAAACTGAATAAAATTCAACTATAAATGTTGCATGTGCTCGGCATGACATTTTACGCAGCGTGAGAAAGGGCAAAAAATGGTCGGTGTGACACTCTGCACCCCATATTCACCATAGTGGTATAATTCTGATATGATTATGACATAATTATGATGCACCTTGTACAAAATGTGTCATGTAACGTGTCAATGGAAATGTTATGAATTGCCAAATATGATTATCCTATTTGTATGAATGTTTCATTTTTGTATCTGGAGTTATGAATATTGACTATGCATCTGTATTTCAAATGTGCTTGCTCTGGGTAACACTCACAAAGCTTTATGTATAGTCTAGCCAGCACAGTATGAATGGCCTATTCAAGATGAATGGTCTGTCAATAAAGACAATGGGCCATGAAAAGGCTTAGCCTCACCTGGGGATGCTTCAGTCAGCACATGGATAATGGTTGCCATGACTCATCAAAGCATGCAAAGGGGGAAGTGACATCACAAATGGGCCTCACTCCCCACACAAGAGAACACCTAGAAACACCTGAGGAACAAGGACTGACCTGGAGGAAGGAAGCCTGCCCCTTTGTGAAACCTTGGTGGACTGTTAATACTACCTACCAGGGTGAGACACTGCTTAATTCAAATCCTGTCTATTATATTAGGCTTAGATTGCATTTTTGTTTATTTGCTAGGTAATCTACTTTGATCTGTTGGCTATCACTTATAATCACTTAAAATATATCTTTCTGTAGTTACTAAATCTATTTTATATTTTTTTACCTAAAACAGTGTGGTTTGAGTGAAGTGCTTTGGGGAAATTTTCAGCTCAGGAATAAGAGTTGGTGCACGGTCACTTTCCTTTGTACAAGTGGCAGACTGCGTAATAACTCATATACTGGTCAGGTTTTTGACCAGGGCAGCTCCGGGGTCCTAGGCTGGGGAGCTGGGGATATTTTGGCAGGATCCTCTCTCTATTGTTAGTTCATGAGTGGCTCTGGGAGCATTCATGCAATCTAGCTGGGTGCCTGGAGGGGTTTGCTGCTTGTCACTAGCAGGGCATTGTGAGAGACAGCCCAGGCTGGACAGTTCAGAGGGCTCAACCATACTCCAGTTCCAGGTTGTATCCCGGAGAAAACCCATCACAGTGGGCTTCTATGGTAACAACAACACTTCCAGGTTTTGACTTGTAGGTGGGGGTATTCACATACTTTTGACTGATCAGAAAAACAGAATGCCTTTTCTGGGATCTGAAACTATTTTCATAGTCACCTTTCATCAATCCCTTGACATAGTCTGCGGACCACAGAGGCTCATGGACCACAGGTTGAAAAACACTGTTCTAAAACATAGAACACAGTGAGTGCCCCTAGAGGGCTCATAAATTATTTAAAGGGATATTATTCAGTTCCATACACTACAGGTACCTTTCTGAATCCTGGCCTGAGTGAAGAGGGAAGGGCTGGCTTCTAAAATGATATTACTCACAACATTTTCATTTCGGAACTCTGAACAGTAGTATTGTATAGGAAAACCACAAATGCATCTCCTTTGGAAAAAAGCTCATATACTATGTGCTTCATGGCATTATAAGTATTTTAGAGCCAATCAGCAAAATAAAATATATTTTAGACACAAGACGTTCAACTAACATACAATTGTAAAGGTCCAGAAACCTCTATTCAAGGTCAATGATACTGTGTTCATGAATGACCAGGCCAGAGTATTTTTATGACAGGAAGGTAAAACTGTATATCATTTAGACAGCAGTATCATGAACTCAGAGAAACATAGGGTGAAGGGAGACAAGGAAACTTGTAACATGTAAGTCCATCCCCTCTTTTGAATTGGGATTTGTATTTCTCTCTCTCTGACATATATACATACATCACCACCCCGCACCCCTCAGTTAATACTGTACTCCATTCCTCCAGGGTATTTTAAGTCATTTTAACTATTCTCTTTGGTGTATAAATTATACCTTGATTGCTTTAGTGCCCTATCCTCATTACTTTAAATTGATGGCTTTTTCTTGTATTTGGCATTCACTCAAATACCCCTTTTAGAAACTGTCCTCCAGTCACTTCAGAATCTCCCTTCCTGGAGGAAATCCTCTTCCTTGAGGTCCCCTTTTCATTTCCTGTTTTCCAAATAATACAGGACTAGTTTCTGTGTATTGTTTATTGTCAGAGCTGTGGGACTTGAGGGCATTCAGCACCTCACGGGACTGGGCTGTCAGTTACTCTGGTATAACTCCAGATGAATTCCATTATCTTCAGTATTATTAATTCAGGAGATCAGAATATGGCCAAAATTCCTCAGATCCTTGGGTTGTTCCTATTGTCCTTTGCTTTGTCCTTTTCCCTGTCTCTTTGTGTACTCAGAGAACTCCTGGACATCGAGGGCTAGACTGTGACTTGGACTACTTGCCTACAAGTGGAAGTGAGAACCCCCATTAAGCCACTCCATTGGCTACTCAAATGCTGGGCTGGACGAGGGATCCTGGGTCTCAAATACAGGTCCGCAGGTCCCAGGAACTACTCCAACTGCAGCCACCACCTGGCAGCTTGCTGGTACTAGTAGGAAGTGTCGCTGGTGGACGCTAGCTCACCATAGACACTGCCTGTGCAGCTCCCAATTGGAGGAGATGTCCAACCTCTCTGATTGGCTCAGACTCATTATTTAACTCAAAAGTATTCACGGGAAGTTTTCTGAGCAACTAGGCAAAGACTTGGATGGTTGCCGTATTAGACCCTGCCTTCTTGCCTGAAAACTGAGCCTGCCTTGTTTTTGATTCCTGCCTTCCTGCCTTGTTCCAGATCCCTTCTTCTATGCCCCACCCCTGGATACTGACTCCACCTCTGACCTTTGGCTTACCTCCCAATTCTGTCCCTATTTCTGATCTCTGGCTCCTGCTTTCAACACTAGACCTGATCACCATTGCTCTGACCACTAGCTCTGACCGGCTATGTCCTAGTCTATGACAGTTTGACACCAAATCTTCTGAGTGAAGCCTGCCAGGTATGGACCAATGGAGTTGCCCATGCCCCAAGGAGCTCTAGTGCTCCATGAGCAGGTGACCCACATCCAGATGGACAACCATGATGTGCAATGCAAATTGCCCCTGCTGGTTGTCAAGAATCAGGTATTGCAGGGGCAAATCCATCATCTCTGTGCCAAAAACAATGTGCTCTGGGTCCAACCAGCGGCATCAATCCCTGAGCAAGGACTTGTTGCCCCCTTCCCGGAGCACTTCAGTGGGGGGATCATTCCAAGTTTCGAGGCATCATGAACCATTGCTGCCTTTTGTTCTTGCTTTGCCCTCAAACATACGCATCCAACCAAGCCATGGTAGGTCGGGTAGTCAGTCTGCTGACTGAGGAGGTGTTGACTGGGTTTCCCTACTACTGGAGACCAGCAGTCTGGTGCTGTCTAGCTGCGATGTTTTCCAGGGGGCAATGTGAACCATCTTTGCTCTGCTGAGGTCACCTTCAGGAAACTCCAACAGGGGTCAGGCATAGCCACATCCCATGCAGTACACATCTGCTGTCTCACACCAGACCTGGACTGGAATAGGGCAGTCCAGCTGTTCAAATTCTGATGGGACCTGCAGGATGAGTTGGCTGGAGTTGAGACCCAGATGGATCTGGGTGCCTTTATCAATCTTGTCATCTGGATCATCAATAAGCTATGTGAACAGCAGGAAAAATGAAGATGGGTGGCATTGAAGCCATGCCCCCTCCTATTGGGCCATGCTCCATAAACCAAGCTGATGCAGGTAGATCTGGCCAGTCAGCCACGTGCCTCTGAGGAAAAGGAGCAGCCTACCCCTTTTAACCTGTGCTTCTACTGTGACAAACTGATCATGCTATTTCTGATTGCTCCATGAGGAATCCAGACCAAAGAGACCTGGGAAAACAAGCTAGCCCAGGCCCAGTAAAGCGAGCTGGCCTGAGCAGCTGGACAAAATGTTCCCCAGAGTCTCAAGCCATGGTCCTATCCAGAATGTGTTCTGAATGATGTTGAACATTTGCAAGTACTGGTTCTGTACGTATGCAAGTACTGGTGAGGTATGTGTTCCAGAGATCTCCCTTCCAATCCCTCCATAGCAGGCCCTTGTTAATTCAGGTGCAGAGGACAATTTTCTCAACCTAGATGCAGCCTCAACCCAGCAGATTCCCCTAAGGCCCAAACCTACTAGTGACAATTGATAGGTCCCTCCTATCTTCTGGGCCAGCCATGGATGGAGACTGTGCCCCTGGAGGTCACCATCCGAGGGCACCAAGAGACGATGCAGTTTAATGCCATTCACTTTCCACATTTCCCCCTGATCCTGGGTATTTTGTGGCTGAACCTCTGTAACCCTCATGTTCACTAGGATGAACTAAAGGTCAATGTCTTCTCAGACTACTTCTGGCAGCACTGCTTGGCCTCAGGAAGTAGAGAGTGAACAGCAGGGCCCTGGTGATAGCAAGCCACGGTAGTTGGTCGGACAGACTTGCCAGCTGCTCCTGAGCATCAACTTCCACTCAAGTACAGTGACTTTGCCAATGTATTTGAAAAACAAATGCAGACATCTTCCTTCAACATAAAGATTATGGCTGCCCAACTGAACTGAACTGGCAGTAAAAATTCCATTTGATCACATTTATGCCAGGTCTGAACCCAAATTGACCACTCTGCACACCTACCTGCAAGAGAATCTGGCAAAGGGCTTTATTCACAAGTCCACCTCGCCTGGTGGGGTACTGGTTCTCTTCATTAACAATAAAGATGGTAGCCTCCAACTGTGTGTGGACAATGGAACACTGAATAAGGTCACCATTAGAAGCTGGTACCCCTTACCTGTAATACCTGAACTATTGGACTGCATGGGAGACACCTGGATATACTTAAAATTGGACCTCTGATGGTCATGTAACCCCTTACGTATTAGAGTTGAGGATGGATGGAAGACTGCTTTTGATCCCACTATGGACATTTAGAATGCCTCATGATGCCTTTTGGTTTAACCAATGCCCCATCCATGTTTTAACACTTTATCAATGACATGTTTCATGATATTCTGGACCAATATATGGTGGTATACCTTGATGACCCACTTATTTTTTTCAGATAGTGCTGAGCAACACACTGGGCATGTTCATTCCATCCTTGGAAGGCTATGCCAAAACGGTCTCTACACAAAGCTGAAGAAGTTATTTTTTGGTCATTCCACCATAGAATTGCTAGGTTCATTCTATCCCTCAAGGGTATCGAGATGGACCCTCAGAAGATGAAGTCAGCTCCTGATTGGGCAGTTCCACAGGACATCCAAGAACTGTAAAACATCCCAATTTCTATTGATGATTTATCGCAAAGTTCTCAGAGTGCATTGCCACCCTCAACAAGTTCCTCTAGTCTCTCAGGGCCCAATAGACCTTTGAGCGCTGCAATTTGCATTTACCTCTGCTCCCACACTGGCTCACCCAGACACCATGCAAATCTTCATCATCAAAGCTGATGCTTCTAATGTGGTGTTTGGAGCAGTTCTTTCCCAAAAACATGCCCCCCGCCCCGAGACTGTTACACTCATGTGCTTTTTATTCCAGGAAACTCACATCTGCAGAAGAAAACTATGAGATCCTGGATTAAGAATGCCTGGTCATAAAAACTGCCTTTGAGGAATGGCACCACTATCTGGAAGGGGCCCTGTATCCTGTCCAAGTATGCACAGCCATAAGAATTGAGAATATTTGCATAAGGCCAAAGCCTTCAGCCAATGGCAACTCTGATGGGCCCTGTTTTTTTCATGTTACAACTTTGTAATCTCGAGAAACCTTAAACATCAAAGCTGGTTGTCTGTCCCAGAAGGGAGAATGCTACACTGACATGATGGGCTTGAACTCCACAAACTCCAACATTCTTAAACCTCATAAAGTCCTGGGCACAGGTCCCCACCAAGACCTGCTTGCCACAATATGATCAACCTCAGCTCAGGGGATCCCTTCCGACAGGCAGGAAGCCATAAACAAGGAACCACATGGCATCTGAAATGGGATAACCTATATGAAAGGGTGCATACATGTTCCTCCTGAACCTCCAAGAATTATACAGGTATGCCACAACTCTCCCTTGGCGGGACATTTTGGCAGCATCAAGACCTAACATCTAATTTCTTTTCTCTTTTGGTGGCCTTGCATGCAAGCCACAGTACAGACCTATGTTGCTTCTTGTAATCTGTGTGTCCACTCCAAGGCATTACACAACAAACCATCCAGCCTCCTGCAACCTCTTGAGACTCCATCTGACCCCTAGGCAGTCATTGACCTAGATATCATAGTACAATTATCTGAGTCCATTAAGTTCATAACCATCCTAACTGTGGTGAACCATCTTATCAAAATGGAAAACTTTATGCCCTGCAGTGACTTGCCCTCCTCGCAGGAAACCTTCCAGCTCTGAGTTGATCAAGTCATATGCTTCCATTGCCTCCTGGATCAAATAATCTCTGATCACAGTGTACAATTTATCTCCTCCTTCTGGTATGAAGTCCTCCATACCAAAAAGTCAGGCAGAGAGTACAAATCTGGGAAAGTACATACGGTGCTATATAAACTATCCTCAGGATAACTGGTCCTTGCTACTACCCCAGTCAGAATTTGCGTACAATAAGACAGAACATGACTCTACAAGACAGAGACCCTTTTTTTCAAAGTATGGGCTCCACCCTTGATTTTACCTGGAACTACCCATAACCTCACCCAACCCAACAGCCTTCGACTGGGTGCAACAGACCCATTGGATCTAAACTGACTTGAAAACCAAGCTAGAAGATGCCAAGAGAAAATACAAACAATATGCGGTCTGCCGATGACATGAAGGTCCCACATAGGCTAGATTGTGTGGCTTTTCACAAAATATCTGCACACAGATAGGCCATCCCATAACTGGATTACCAGTTCATGGATCCCTATTTAATTTGCTGCTCAATCAGTCCAGTTATCTTTGAACTCCTCCTGCCTGGAGCCCTCAAAATTGATCTGGAGTTTCACATATCACCTCTAAAGACCCATACACAGGATGTGTTTCCTCACTGCCCCCATCGCCCCTCCCCAATCTACCAATACATGGTCAGGGTAACAACAAATATGTTGTCCATGCTATACTTGATGCCAAAATGAGATGGGGGTAAACTCCAGTCTTTGATTGGGAGGGTTACAATCCCGAACGAGTCTCTTGGGAGCCCACAGAAAAGGTCTATGCTCCCAACCTGGTAAAGACCTTCCACAAGAACTAGTCTGGAAAACCAGCTCATTGATGTACAGAGGATGCCCTAAGGGGTGAGGAAGTGATGTGAAGGATCTCAGGTCTCAAACCCAGGTCCCCAGGCACTACTCAGATCATACCCACCATATGGCAGCTTACTGAGATGAGCAGAGAGTGTGGGCTGTTGGACCCTAGTTCACCACAGGCACTGCCAATGAAGCTGCCAATTGGAGGAGACTTCAGCATCTCTGATTGGCTCAAAAACTCACTATTTAAGCCAGAAGGAGACACAGGAAGTTGTCTGAGCAACTAGGTGAATCTCTGGCTAGTTCCTACATTGGACCCTGCCTTCTTGCTTGACCACAAACCCTGCCTTGCTCATAATTCCTGCCTTCATGTCCTTGCCTTTTTCCAGATCCAGGCCCAATCCCTGACATTGACTCTGGTGCTGACCCTTGGCTTGACTCTCGACTCTGTCTCTGACCTCTGGTTTCTGGCTCCTGACTCCTCTTCTGACTGCTAGGTTTGACTGTCTATGTCCCCATCTACAACAGGTCCAGGCGTGTGGAAATAAATGAAGCTACTCCTCCATTACTCCTTCTCCACAGCAGGGTGGCAGGGAGTGTATGGAGGCTTGGTTTCAGCTCCCCCTCCTAGCTGGCCAGAGTAGTTTAGCCACCATGGGGGGGGAGACAGTAATTTAATGCTGGTATATACTGGCAGTTATCCTACAGAAACAAGCAGTAAGTAGAAAGGGCATTGTGCCTGTGTCATGCTGCCTCCTGGTGTTACTCCTGGAGAGATGCTGCTTATGCACCACTCCTTGCTTGGAGCCATATGTAAAGACACAATCTTGTCTTCTGTAAGTGCTGGCTGAAGTACATGTGGCCTGGTTTTCAGATGGAAACTGATGGAACTCAGCATTTTTGAAAATCAGGCCAAACATATTTAAAAGCCTGTCTTTAGGCTCCTGTTTTTGAGAATCTTGGCCTTGATTTTTAATTCAAATAGTAGCAAGCCTCAAACTGCTGCTCACACTGTATTGTGAAGTTGAGTCTGGTTTGCTGAGACAGGTCACGTAGGGCAGGGCCACACATTGTATGGTGGAAGGCATTCATCCCTAATTGACTCAAACTATCTCATAGAGGTGTCAGCTCAGCTCAGCAGTAATTACTTTCATTGTTTCTTTCGAAGAGGTTGGATTCTTATTGCATCTTCTTCTCTAGCTGGATATTTATGAAAAAAAGCAAACCACCAACAACATTTTGTCCTTGTTTCTGTTTTGACTCTGGCAGTGGCTTCTAGTAAATTCTCACCATCTGTAATTTCCCCATGTATTGTTACTTAACTCATTATTCTTTTATAATTGTTTGTTTTGCACAAAATTGTATCCCAGTTTTGGAGGAGAACATTTTGCCTGAGATCAGAATTCTCTTATTACCACAGAAGAAAGGCCTGGTCTTTGCATTCAAGGCAGAAACCTTTTCTCCCAGTTATCAGAAACTGCCTCAGTATTTGTTTTTATTTTGGGCTCACATAGGACAGGATTGTGGCTTTAAACCATTGCCCTGAGCACACACTCTGAAATCTGTGAAGCCAGCTCCCCTAGTTATCCAAAGGTTTCATTTGTCCTGTGAGACTTTTGTATAACTGAAGCTGTCACCCAGTCATAGATATGCTCTTCACTAGACCATTTTGGTAATGGTAGGTGGGGTACTTTGCATGAAATATGATGACAGAGAAATTAAAAAACTGAAATTAGCCTGTTTAAAATTTCTCTCTCTCTTTTTCTTTCTCCCCCTGGTGGTATTAAACCCAGATTTATAACCCTCCTGCCAACTACTTAAGTCTTCGAACCCTGATATCTTTTAGATGCATTTGTCCTCAGGAGAAGTTTTATCTTTTCTAAATCATGGTGAATAGTCCTGCACTCAGCCTGTTAGGTGAAGACTAATAAGGAGTACTATTCTTAGGAGCAATATCATATCCTTTCGTTTCTATTGTGTGCTTTTTTTATTGTTGTTGCTGTAATAATTTTTGTTTGTCTTGTGCTCTGCAGCTGCGTATCAGGCTGAATGCTTTGGGGATTTGTCTATTCTCTGCAACAAAAGGCTAAAACTCCTTCCTGGTCAATATGTTACTGCACCTGGATCATCTGCTACAACTCTAATGTGTGTAGCAGACATTTCCTGTTTTGGGGTTTTCTCCATTGTTCTCCATTTATCTGCTTTGAACTGCACTTGCCTTCTTTAGCCAAGATAAGTCATTGAAATAAGTATCGCTGAACACAGACACATTATTTTCTTCTCTTCTGTTTTTTATAATTTGCAAAATTGGAAACTCACAGCAACATTGTCAAACTGAAGTCTTGGCTATACATACAATTTGCATTAAAATCAGTGTAGTTAAGCTGGTGGAAAGCCCAGTGTGGGCACAGTTGAAGTGTTTTGCAACTGGTTTATATTGATTTTGTTTAATTTACTAATTGGTAAAGATACATAAATGCATAGGCGCCAACTTCCTCTCTACCCGGGGGGTGCTCAACCCCTGCTCACTCTAAGCCCCAGCCCCACTCCAATCCTCCCCCCAAGACCCATCTCTTTCCACCCCCTCCTCCGAGTGTGCCCCATCCTCACTCCTTTCCCTCCCTCCCAGCGCCTCCTGCATGTCACAGAACAGCTGATTTGTGGTGGGTGAGAGGCACTAGGAGGGAAGGGGAGAAGTTGATCAGAGGCAGGAGGGAGGTGTTGGAGGGAGGAGAGCTTGGCTGCCAGTGGGTGCTAAACACCCGCTAATTTTTTTCTGTGGAGCACCCACAGAGTCAGCACCTATGCATAAATGTGTGTGTTTATAAGCTCTTTGGAGCAAGAAATATATGTATATACAGCATCAAGCACAATAGGACCCAAAACTGATTGGGGCCTCTAGACACTACCATAATGACTGAAGTGGTAATCAATTTATCTTAAGAAAAAACATGTCTTAGGAATGATATCTGGTTAATACAAGCAGGTAATCTGCATATACAGCATTATACCTGTTGCTTTGATTATGGCTTCAGGTATTGGAACAACTACAATATTAACAAAACAAAAAAAAAATAAACCCAATGTCACCCCTTTCTTTGTTCCAGTAACAAAAGAGCATGAGAGATCTGAAGATTCAGGGTCCCTAGAAATTCACTCTCTCATTTATTTTTATGTTGACTCTGTAGATAATATTGCTCCTGATATTATAGAAGACTCTGGAAAAAGGAGTAATATGCTGAAATTCTATTAAGAACTAGTTTTTGTAACGGAGATTAATGAAACAGTAAAAAAAAAAAAGGAGAAAGAAGATTATGGTCTCGTGTGGTGAGAAACATACTGGTAGTACTAATCAAGCAGAGAGCATTTGAAGATGATGGAAAAAATGCAGAACAAAAAATGAAGAATTCAGCCATTTCAAGGTGTGGTAAATAGAAACGACAGAGGGAATTTAACGTGGGCTGAATATTATTACCCACACTGGAATTTGGCCAGGATATGAAAGTTTACTGTGAACATGGCATGATTACAAGTGGCCTGGACTATAGCTTTACATCTCATCCAAAAAAATACCTATTGCCCTTAACACAGAGATGAGAGGCCTCTTGGGATCAGGCCCTGAACTGCAAACGCCTCTTCCTATTGCATTGCACTGGAGTCCATATTCATACACTGCTCATAGAAGCAGCATGGTCTAGTGGAAAGAGCACTGGAGCAAAAGACCTTAGTTCTATTCCCTGCTCTGCTGCTAGGTGACTTTGGACAAGTTACTTCACTTCTTCTTGCCTCAGTTTTCTCATCCATAAAATGGGGATAATGATACTAACTTATTAGTAAAGTACTTTGGGATCTATAGATGAAAAGCACTATAAAAGAGCTAGATATTATTAAATTATGGATGTCAGTGGGATTTACTTCTGTGAGTAAGGAATACATGTGGCAGCATCTCACCATTGGTTTTCCTTAAAAAATGCTCCAGCCAACTCCTGGCTCAGCCACAAGCTATTTAATTTATGAGTCGGCACACTATTTTGGATGAATATAAGAAATAAATTATTGTGTTCGTTCATGCTAAACATACCTATAAAAGCACTCTAGATGGTAGATATTGCATTCCTTGATTAGCTAGTTTTATAGTTCAGTAAAATGAAATGAAAATATACAGATAAATGATTCCACAAAAGATTTTCAAGACATTTCTGGAATCTGTTAGGAGTCTTTTAAAAATAAAAACAAGTATTCAAGACTGAACAGCTGTACATGTACAATTACCAATAGTTCTTTTAATTTCCTTTGATCTAGACACAAAAAGAAACTGGCAGAAGTGAGGGAAGGAAACTACAGAGGAAATTTGTTCCAAGCCTTGATGCATTGTTCAAAAGCCAAAGAGAACCAATGAGCAATGAGATTTTTTCCAGGCTTCTTGATGAACCAAATTCAGTTGCTTACTGTTAAACAGATACCGTCAGTGCATTTTAGCTCACCGAATGTCCCTGTTTTAATGAAAGGTAAATCTCATGCAACTTCCCTGGAAATCCAGGATTTATAATGCAAAATGAAATAGGCAAATCCTTAACTATGGTAGCATGCTAGTATTAATGTGAATAAATGATCTGTTTTAAATTGCACAAAGCATAAAGTATACATCAGATTACACATAAATGACAGTTATATCAGGTTTCATTGTGGTTAATGAACTTGCCTTGGGTAGATATAAAATGCACCTAGCTTTGTCCATTTTTTGTAGGGGTAATAACACCATTTTATTAGATCGCATTAATCAAGATTAAACACCCTGTGCTTTAGGACTTCAAACTTTTCCATGCCCTCTATATGCACAAAATAAGGAATGTACTCTTTGCTAAAGACAGTGTCCTGCGTTTCAGATGTCCTGCATATCACCTTTCCAATGAATAACCTAAACATAGCCTGAAACACAGCATGCGTGCAGCTGCCTGCCACAGCCATTTAGGTCAGAAATAAAAAGAATAAAAATCTGGGGAAAGTGTTCAGGGAGCTTCTCCATTAATGATGTGCACTTGCAGTTATGTTGTTCATCCAAAAGATATCTCCAGGCCATATGGAGGGTTCTGGAAAAGGGTGTGGGGACAGCCAAACGATGCAAGCCATCTTGTTGGTTTTGTTGTTGTTGGTAGTTTGTTTCTGTTCTCCCTGACAAATGCTTGCTTAAGAAGGACTATGGTTCCACTTAGGATGAGACCTTACTAGGGTCAGTAGAATGTAAGCAAAATTCTCAAAACCAGTGTCTCAGCTTCCAGCATTTCTATGGGTGCATCCACTCTGGACTTCAGATCAAAGTAGCCAGAGTTCTACTTAAAAATGCTTCTTGCTAGAAAAGTACTGACACCATTTCAAATCACAGCATAGACAGTGCCTACTCACCTTTCAAAATGGTTAATGAAACTGTTATATCCTGAGTCTCCTGTTCTAGAACACAGTTAGATGCTGTCTATACCGTGAGATTTGAAACAACATAAGATGTTTCTAGAAAGAAATTTCTTATAAACATGGCTGTGCTGCTGTGGCATAAGTGGAAAATTTAGATCCACTTCAGAGAGTACCTGTGTAACCCACACACCTCCTGGGTGTGGTGTTCTGTCCCATCTAGTGGCACCAAGACCACTTAGAGAGCGAGAGAGATAAATGAGTCTGCTCTACAGCCTTAGCTAACAGACAGGTGGCCTTCAGTTCATGTGGTAGAGGCTCGTGCACTAAGC
Organism: Mauremys reevesii; assembly: GCF_016161935.1. NCBI lineage: Eukaryota > Metazoa > Chordata > Testudines > Geoemydidae > Mauremys > Mauremys reevesii. The sequence continues at coordinate 25,277,883 of NC_052624.1, forward strand.
TCCAGAGGTCCACAGTTTCATCCTGCCTGCTGACAACCAGGATCTGTTGGCGTTACACCTGTGCAGAGAAATCAGTGTTATTCTGTTGAGTAATAGAGGATGGCCAATGTGAATGGGGATGTGCACCCCTGTGGTGTATAGAGCTCTGATCTGATACTCCAGCCCCTTGTGCAGCTGTGCACAAAGAATAAGAGAGGGTGGAGTATGGGTGGGCCAGGGAGAGGTGCACAGACCCTCCCTTCTAGCCCCTGTGGGTATGTCTACACTGCAGTTAAACACCCATGGCTGTCCTGTGTCAGGTGACTTGGACTTGCAGGGCTTGGGCTATGGGACTCTAAAATTTTGGTGTAGATGTTCAGGCTCGGGCTGAGGGGACATGTAGATGTTTCACGTCAGTTATTCTAGGCCCCACACCAGCCTGTGTGTCTCCCTTTTACCTGCCCTGTCTCCTTGGGCCTGGCATTAGTGTCTGGATTTACCCTAAGTACAGCTGCTTCAGGTAGCTTTACTGGGAAGTATGGAATAATTGCCTTGGGAGTCCAAATGCACACTGGTCCAGGAACAGTTGAAGGGAGTATGAATGCAGATGATTCACAATCATTTAACAGCAACCAGGTATGTAAAGCAGATGCTCTGAACCATTGCAGAGACAAATGCTTTAGGCAATACTTGGCTTCACCATTTTACCATGAACTGGTGTAGACCAGCAGTTCCGAAAGCCCAGCAGTTCCATGCCAAAATAGGGTCAGCTAATGCACTGGTGAAGGGAATTTTGCTAAGCATATCTTGAAAATATAGACCTCTGCAACATAACTAACAGCACCAATAATGTTTACAGGCACTGAACTGTAAACAAGTTTCAACACTGTAAAGTGTGAAATATATGTGTCAAGTTTATTATGCTTTCCTTGCCTCAAGCTGATTAGTGCAAATTAATATTTCACACTAATCAGCCTGAGCAGTTAGCACACAATTTGGATTTAGGGATTTTGGCTGATTGCATTAAAAATGTATTCAGGCTATTTTTGCAACGTGCAAATAGAGCAAAAATATTTTAACTGCAGGTTTTGCTAGTTTTGCAGTGTTAATATGACCCTGCTAATAACTTTGTACAAATGGGACAGCCATGACCTGATGTACATGCACTATAGTTGTAAACATGTGGATTCAGATCAAGATAAAAATTCACATCAGGTCTGTAACCTTGCCATAATTTAAGTCTCTATATATTTATATCATTCTGATATGCAACCCTAGAATCTGATTCTAGATATTGTTTTCCTGGAGATTTCCTAAGGAAAGCAGCAGGCAGTAGTTGAAAGCCCATAGTGCTAATCTTTGTAATGCACTTTAGTGTTAGGGTTGCTACAAATGTAAAAGAATATTAGTGTTTAGATGGAACAAGTATGAACCTTATATCAACTTCGTGCTGAGAAGGAGAAACAAGAATGACCACTTGCTGCTTTCAGAGCTAAGTGTGGAACCCACCTATTAGTCATGCTTTCCCTCAATAATACCTTCGTTCTCACAGATTCATTCATAAAACAAGCAAATCCTCATCCTGATGGAGCCTATCGATTTTGGAAGAGCACAGCTGTGCTCCTGCTGAAGTTAACAGAGAAATTCCCATTGATCTGTTTGGAAGCAGTATCAAGTGCTACTCTTTCTTAACTTAATCCAGTTTGTGCCCCATAAAGTTATGGAGAAAAACATTTTGACATTGACATGAGCACCAGTCAAAAGATGCACACCACCCTTGGAACAGGCCTTTGGATACAATGTGTTTGGTCCTACATCAGCAAGACATCTGGGCATCATACGTGAATAAAGTAGGGGCCAAACCCTTGGGCAACCTCCCGTTGTGTTCAATATAAGTTTTGCCTGAGCAAGCACTGCAGTTTGGGCTTTATTCAACAGAAGGCCCCGCATGTTGATATCATGGCACTGTGGCTGCCTTAACTCATTACATTCTCTGCGGCATTGTAAACATTTTGTCCCATGCTGGCTTCTGCGCTCTCTGGGGCTGCATTTAAAATGAAGTGCCAGATTCTGCTCCTGTTTACACTGCTGTGATTACCAAAGTCAATGGAATTACTCTAGATATATATTGGTGTAACTGAGATCCGAATCTGTGCCTAAGGGTCTAAGTCTAAACTTCTGCACACATGGATCTCCATTAATTTCAGTGGGACCTCAGAACTTGGTGGTGCTGGAGAGTCAAGCCCAAAGGGAATGCCACCTGGAGGAATACAGCTAATAGGCTTCTGAGCTCTGTGTTTCACACAGTTTCTGGAATTTTTCGCTGGGACATAGAGAATGCACAGTATGTGCGTGTTTTCAAATCTGGGCATTAAACCTTTTTCTTCGATTTGGCTTTTGCCTATTAGTTAGGCCCATTAAGATTTTCTGGTTGCCAGTGTGAAAGCTGATCTAGACAGCAAATGACAGATTGTAAATAATAGGACTATTGTAGCTGTATTTCTTTAGATAAAAGAAGATGACTGTAGTGGGCTGTTTGGATGCCAACCCTCAGCACTGAAATGCCCCTCCCCTAATTTGGATGGCTATTGTAAGTTGAGCGATGGCTCAGAGCCATTTGCATCCCAGTATGAAGTCTGCTTTGTACATCAAGAATCAAATTTCTACATTTCACCACTGAATAGTTATTCATAATGTACATTATACCATTATTTAAAGAAGGCCTCTTCCACTTTCTTATTCGCTGAGATGAATGAATGAATGAATGAACATAGCTCTTTCACTGCTTTTTTAGTAATATAGATACATTTATATAACTGTGGATATCAGCACAACATATGTGTAGTATTCTTGCAAATTCCAGTTACAACCCATTTGTCAGCAGACGACAACTTTAATGACAGACATATTCACATAATGTGAAGTGTCCACACTCTTTAAATAAATGTTGACTGAAAAATTTACTGCTGCAGCAAGATGTTTAAGAACTTGGATTTTAGCTTGAGGAGTATAGACATTTACCCATAAATGAAAACATATGCCACACGAAAGTGTGCAGGCCTTTCACTTTACCCAATATTTGCACATTATTGTTGATTTAGGTCTACTTAGCCGAAGCGAGTGAAGTTCATTAATCCTAGGAACCTGACCTCAAAGCTGACATTACAAGACTAATTAGAATTCCTCTAGGCAAAACTGCAAGAACATGCAGAGCCAGTCAGTGCACTCACACTCAGGGTAAGCCCTTTACACTCTGCTGTGTTACAGAGGGTGCAAGACAGTGTGAAATTAGGCCCATGGTATTGTCATACTTTGAGGTTCAACCCAAACCAGCAAGAGGTTGTGCCCTGGCTTGCCCTGCAGCTCTGGGTGCCTGAAATGCTTTGCTGCTGTGGCTCATAGCCTGACACCAACTGACAGCCTACAAGCATGCAGGTCACACCAGCTACTTTTTTGAAGAGTGACCTTAATACCCCCAGTCCTGCATTTTCCCCAAATTGTTTGCCAATGCAACAATCTGCTGAGGGTCCCAGAATTGCATTGCCCCCTTTAGCCTCAGCAAGTGTGAGTTTTGCTACTATGTGACAACTCTCCGACATACCAGCTTGTCTGCCTTGCCAGCAAATTCTTCAGGACTCTGCCAGTACAAACCTTGCTTTGCAGGTAACAAACTGTGAACCCCAACTCCCAAGCTCTCAAGACGTATTTCCCTGCAGTGTAAAACCCCATCCTGGAACACTCACAGAGGTTCTTAAATTTGTTTCTCCTTTACAGACATATTGTCTCTTTAATTGCAGCTCATTAATTTAACTAGGGTTTGACAAACACTCTTATTTCAATCCCAGCACTGAACTGGTTTATAGTAAATGTGAAGCAAGTTTATTATACAAAAAGCCACAGGTTTAAGTGATACCAGGTATAAGGAATAAAGACAGAAAGAATTCCAAACAAACAAAAGTGAAAATATGCTTTTAAGACTAAAATTTACTTTTTGCAAGCTACAGTCTTCTCCTAAACAGGTTTCTTCTCTATACACTAGTTCCCAGAGACTTCAGCCCCTTTGGTTAAAGGATGCCCCGTTCAGTGATTTCAAGAGCTCTGGTCCCCTTAATTTTCCAAGTGATGGGTACCAAAAATGGCTTTCTGATTCTACTTATCTCTTCCAAAGTTCATTGACTCTGTTACAAGAGGCAGGAAGAATTCCTACAGTTCTTTCCTTCCTATTGACTTCCCATCCCCCTGTTGAGTAGTAAGTAAATGGAGCTTCCATTGTTTTGATTCCAAAATGCCTAATTTACAGTGGAAACAGGCAGATAGCTACCTACCATCCTATCTGGGAGAAAACTTGTTTCTCTCTGTCTTTGGTCACAGATTTTAAAGCCTAATATCAGTGATTATCCATAATTGCTCATAAAGTGTTAATACGTACATTCCACAATGATATTTATCACCAGTGTGCTCCAGGCTTACATAAAAAGACCTGACTCAATATACTTTATAATACAGTAACACTGTATACAAGTAATTGACTCAATTATTTATCATGTGAGGTTGCGACATGGTGTCTTTAAAGAGCAGTCCTTTGAAATATATTTTCAGATAAAGTTGCTCTCTGCTGCTGGGATGTAGTTGCCATGCTGTTTTCTCCCCAGCTTGATCACTTATTTTACCTTTTATGTAAATGTACCTTCATTGTTTCTGCTTGCTGACTAGGCTAGTCAGACAAGCAAATACACATTCCTTTGTCTAATGCAGACTGTGCTTATCCAGCACTTGCCAAACACATTTTCAGAACATAATTCTAGCACACATTTATAACTCTTAGTACACACTCCGTATATGTATCGTGAAAGACCATTAAAGGTCAGTGAGTTATTTGTATTCCAATGATATGTTATATACTAAAAGGTGGCATTACCATGACAACAGTGCATTAGATGTAGTGAGTATGTCAGGCCTCATAAGAGCTGACCTAGAATAGTGAACTACCCCTGGGTCTCTATGTCACAGGTATATATTTCAAAGGCCACATGCACACACACACACACATGCACACACACATTGCAGCTGCTTCTTTAGCCCCTATATGCCACACTGGTAGCAGATGGAGTTTGTAAACAGGTTGCAATGAGCTAGAGGAAAACTGCCCTGCCACAGAAATGCAGAACTGGCACAAGCATCTCTGTCCTGCCCCCACTCTTAGGACCCAGGCTTGTCTTGGGGCAGTAAGGAGTTGTATTACCCCAGGGGGCAGCAGGAGGCATTCTGACTGCCTGGTGCATACTCGGAGTGTGCCTGCTACTATACACTCTCTCTATGTGGTACAGTCTGCCCCGCCTGCTGTGCCAATCCTCCTTCAAAAGTCCTTGCAGAGGGGGAGCAAAGCATTGGCATTGCCTCTTCTCCATGCCTCTCTCAGAGAAGTCTCTGTCTGATCATTACCCAGCCCACACAAGGGATAGAAAGCTCCTTGCACCCTATAATCCCAGTGCTCCTTGCACCCTATAACTCCATCTGCATAAGAGCCAGGATGACTCTGGTCCTCAGTGATTAGAGGGGTTTATTGTGCCAGTAAGGCACAGCCCCATCTCGGGGATAGTGCAGAGGGCATGCAAAGAAGCTCCTTGAGTTCCAGGAAGGGTAGGCAGAGTGCTTGGCAAAAGTGCAGTAGCTGCTCCCCGCTGTGCCCATCTAACATCCTCACTCTGCTCTTTTCTGACCACTTTGGCAGGGGGGTGCTGACAGTGTGGGTAACTATTCAGAAGCTCTTTAGCTCCAGGAACATAAGGAATGTCCCTGTGCTGGAGCCTTTCCATGAGGGTGCAAGAGAAGGAAGCCTTATGTAACCCATTTGTGTGTGTGTGTTACAGGTCCCTCTCCGTATCCAATCCACAGAAGCTAAAGTCTAGGAGTACCCCAAATAGAGAGTTTTAGTTCCAGCTGCCGCAGCTCCTGGGTCTAGCTATGGAGTCCCTGGTGTAACAGCCAAGATGGTAGCCATCATTCTAACATATCCACACAGGGCCAGATAAAATATTAGATTTGCAGCACATCCTCTTTATCAGGAATGCTTCCTATTTATACAATTAGGCAGGGATTTTTCAAAGGTGCCTAAGGAAGTTAGGCACCCAACTCCTATTGAATTTCAATGGGACTGAAGGTACAGCTACACTTACGTTGGCATGTGGAGTACAGACACTGGTCACTCAGCTGGCATGGGTATAAATAGCAGTGTTGACGGTGAGGCATAGCTTAGGTGAGGAGAATGTTCTACATGCTTGAACCCTTGGGTATGTACCCTACACACCGAAGCAGTGCCACCCACATCTATGCTGCTATATTTAGCAGTGTAGTGTCCCTTTGCGTCCCCACTGCCAGAGCATTTGCCCCACTCATTGAAAGGCTCTAGCCCAGGGGTGGCCAACCTGTGGCTCCGGAGCCGCATGCTGTTCTTCAGAAGATAATATGCGGCTCCTGCTAGAAGCCGACTCTGGGGGGAAATGGCAGCCCTATCATCCCTCCCCCAGTGCTTCCTGCTCGCCAGCAACCCCCCCCACCAAATCAGCACCTCCTTCTCTCTCCCCCGTGCCTCCCACCCACCGCAATCAGCTGTTTTGCAGCATTGAGGAGGCTCGGGGGGGGGGAGAGAGGAGGAGAGAGGCTGCAGTTTGCAGCCTCGCCCCCCCTCTCCCAGCACCTCCTCCTCCCTCCCCGTGCCTCATGCCCACCACGATCAGCTATTTTGTGACTCGCAGGAGGCTCGGGGGGTGGGGGAGGAGCGAGGACACGGCTCACTCAGGGGAGGGGCAGGAAGAGGCAGGGCAGAGGTGGGGACTTGGGGATAGGGGTGGAGTGGAGGGCAGGGCCTAGGACAGAGCCAGGGGTCTAGCACCCCGTGGCTGGCACCAGTGTCTCCTTGAATAAAGCACACAGTGACTAGCTGGTGTGGAAATTCTTAATCAAAATGTTTCTTACACCATCTAACAATGGAAGGCAAGTGCAAGCTGAAAAGAAAAGACACAGATGAAAATCAAGGCTTCCAACAGGAGTGGGAGAATAAGTACTTTTTCGCTGAACATAATGGTCTAGGCCACATGCCTTCTTTGCTAGATGTGCATCTCTCAGTTCAAAGCTTCAAACTTGCAGCATCATTTCACTTCAAGCCATGCACCTATGGATCAAGAATTCCCACAAGGATCTGAACTCCGCACTTTAAAACTGAAAACTCTGAAAAAGCAAACAGATGTAGAAGCCCAGTTCTTCACCAGATTTGCCAGCCAATCGCAGACTGTAACATTAGCCTCCTATTATGTGGCCTAGCACATACCCCATGTGAAAAAGCCCTACTCTGAAGGCAAGTTTATAAAAACGTGCCTCACTGATGTGATTTCAATCCTGTCTCCAGAGAACGAGAATCTACAGTAGACCTGAACAGTGACATCGCATCGCATCTGCACTTGCAACTTCAGCCGTGTGAATATTTGAGAATCGCTTTGCTTGAGTCGTGTCTTGCGCAGGATAAACCTCAGTTATCGGTATTTGTCCACCCTGTGTCTGAAAACTGTGTTGTAAGGGAAGAACTCCTTGATATCGTGTCACTAAAGGACAGAACTTGTGGACAAGATCTGAAGGAGGTGTTGATGTTGGTAGTTGCAAAAAGCCACTTGCCTTTACAGAAAATCACTGCCATTGCAATAGACGGGGCTCCGTCCATGTGGGGATCTGTGAATGGATTAGTAGGGCTTTATAAGTCTGATGAGATCTTTCCTGAATTTTGGACATTTCACTATATTATTCATCAGGAGCAACTGGTATCTAAAAATCTCAAATTTGATCATGTCATGAAACCTGTCTTGCACATTGTGAATTTCATTCTCTCAAATGCACTCAATCACAGACAATTTCAAAATATAATTGAAGAACTGGATGAAGATGACTCCCCTGCTGAATTGCCATTTCACTGCGCAGTTCGATGGCTCTCAAGAGGTAAAGATATTCCTGTTTTTTTCCTGCTCCTGGAACCAGTACAATTGTTTATGGAGGAGAAGCACAGCATACACCCCAAGCTTACAGATCCTGGGTGGGTTCTAGACTTGGCATTTCTTGCTGCTGCATTTGGATAATGTGGACTTACAAGGAAAATTCTGGTTGCTGTCTGATCAGTACAAGGCATATTTGCGTTCATGAACAAACTGCAGTTGTTTCACAGACAAATGCTTGAGGGAGAACTGACACACTTCCCATCAGTGTCACAACTTCAAGCCAGATCAAAAAAGAACGCAGCAGAATCCCTAAAACGGAGCACAACTAGATATATGAGTAAGATCTTAAGGACAGTTTTGAGGAAAGATTCCAAGATTTGCAGCAGGAAAGACCTCAGATCAGCTTTCGGATTGACCCTTTTAGTGCTGAAGCCGATTGTCTGAAGCCCCCTTCAGTCACTGATGAAGCAACATCCCAGATGGAAATAATAGAACTTTTGGAAGATGATAGATTGAAATCTGTTCAGAAAACAGAGGGGACCCTTACTTTCTGGAAATCTGTACCAAAGGATAATACCCCAACATCAGAGGTGCAGCCTTAAAATTAATCTCAATGTTTGCCTTGACCTTTGCCTCTTTGTGAGTCTGTTTTCTTGAGAAACGTGAAATCCAAGCACCGATCCGTTTTGACAGACAGCCACTTAAGAGAACTGAGGCATGTGAGCACAACTGAACACAAACCAAACTTCAAGGGAATTGTTGAAAGCAGAGATTGCCAGAAGTCCCACTAAGTAAAAGATTAAGTTGTTATTATCATTAATTATGCATTATAAATGTATAATAAATATACATTATCAACTTATATAATGATTATGTGTGTGCGTATCTATCTTCTTATACATACATATACATATATGTATATAATCATTACATATTACTGTGTCTCTTTGGGAATATACATTGGTAAATTCTCGCTCCTTCTCAGGCTCAGGTTCTGTCAACTACCCAGTGCCGGAGCTTTTCACATGAAGTTCCCATAGTCTATATTTTGCTGTAAAGTGTAGACATAGCTTAAACACCTAACTCCCATAAGTGGAAATCCCAGCCTGATTTAGCTATCTTTAATTTGTTATTTGAATTATTTCTTACAGAAGGATCAAAGATAACCCGCAAAAGGAAAAGGCAAGCTACAAGAGTAATATATTTCCAAAGAGAAGGAAAAAAGATAATAGGACTGAAAGCTTTACAGGGAAGACTGTGAATGATTAATTAGTCTCCAGTAACTAGAAGTATCGCTGATGACCTGCTATGCTCAGAACAATAATGGAATAAAAGTGTGTGCATTGTACAAAGAGAAGTGTCCATCATATTTAACCTTAACACATTTAAGTGAAAAAAGTCAAAGTCTATTGATTAATCTTTTTTCTTTTTTTGCAAATGGTATAAAAGAACCACAAACTACATGTTCTCATCTTTCCCCTGATTGTGTAAGTAGCTCATTCTCAAGTGAAGAAGTCCTTGGATGTCCTTCAGCCAAGTACTTGAGAATATTCAGGTATCAAGCAAATAATAATGCATCTTTTTGGTCAATGGGGAAACTGCATTGAGCTGTAAAACTCACTTTGTATTATCCATTGTAATGTAATTGAATGGGAGAAAAAACAACATAGTTTGGAACCGTCTGGCCGTCTGTATTGTTGTGAATTCTGGAGAAGTGATCAGCAGAGGTGAGTGCATATTGCAAAAAAGGTTCACGTGAATCTTTAAATAAATGTGCTTTGGCTGTGCTCAAGTTCTGACTGCCATCTTGATCATAGCCCAGGAGTGAACTGGGAACTTCCAGTACTAAAAAGCATAAGTCACTATAGCTTGAGGTAAAGGATGAAGGCCTGTAGTTGCTAGCTGTAAGACTTACACCAGGAGTAGGTCCAGAAGAAGCTATGTGGAATACACTGAACAGGGGCTATTGTGTTAACTTTCTGCAAATATGTGAGTTTACTATCAGTTTGTATTTACACATCTCATTAATACAGAAGAAAAGGAAAAGTCACATATATGAAATCCAATTTTTAAATTAATCCAAGTGACTATATTCATCCTGGAATATCTTTGGGGCTGATGCAAATACTTCCATTGACTTCAATTGCAAAGTTCTCATTGATTTCATTGGGAGGAGGAGCAGCTCTCTATAATCAGGGGGAAAGGAAAATTCTGTGATTTATCTGATTAAGCAAAAGAGCTCAGATTTAAAATCCAGACTTTCAAGTGTTCATAACAAATCATGTGTGATCAGTATGTGGAATAATCCCAGATTTTCAGACGTGACTAGTGATTTTTTGGTTCCAATTTGAAACATTTTAAAGGGCTATGATTTTCAGAGGGTGAGTACTCCACACTTTCTGAAAACCAGACCCCTTTAAGGTGTCTCAAGTTGGGCACTTATATAATGAGGCATCCAGAATCACTAGTCACTTTTGAACATTTTAGCCCAATGTAATAAGTTATTCATTAAGTAATACTTTCAAGAAATCAACAGTCTGCTCAGGAATAGTCTGTGAGTAGAAAAAGTCAGATACATTATTAATTGTATTTACTTTGTTTTAGTCATCAGAATTTGTTCCCATCCAAAAAGGCTAGGGAAATGTAAGTCTGAATTATGTATCAACTCTTGTAATATTTGGTGGTTTTCTCAAAGCCCCAGCTCCTATTATGTGAGCATTTGAGCATTCATTACGATGCTCATTCATTCAAAAAGTAGGTTTTTAGCTCTCATGGTTGCAGAGAAAAAGCTTGGCCCAAGTGCACCTGAAAGACTCAGAAACTAGAAGGGGAAAAAGTATTATTTTTTTTAAATTGCATGATTTTTAAGCCAATCACTTGATTTTGGGGAGCTGAATTCCTGATTTTTGAAGTGCTCAAGTGCAATAGCGTTTGCCAAATCAGGGCCTACGTATGGAAAACATAAGAATTTTACCTCTGAGAAGTAAAATGGACCCTGTGGAACTCATATAAACAGTTATTAGTTATGATAAATTTTGTTTAAATTTATTTATGTGAGTTAGCCCATTGGCTTCGTTGATACTAACTGCTAGCCTGAAATGAACAAGACTTGGGCCAAAGTCTAATATAGGCTTCCGGATGTTTGCTGCTTACCAACACACATGGTGACAAGTTTAACAATTTTATATATAGCAAAACTATATAAGATTATATAATTATATAGAATACATGTATATTTTCCTATATATATATATATATATATATATATATATATATATTCCTCTAAAGAATTTATAATATATGATTGTACAATCAACCCTACTTCCAAGAAGCAAATTGAATTACTATTTTCTTCTTTCACTCTCGCTCTCTCTCTTTACTTCTATTATATGGCTGTCTATCCAGATTTTAATACCACTAGTTATGACTGGAAAGACAGATGAGGGAAAAAGCCCCAGCTCATTTCTAGTTTTGAATATACAATAGTCAACAGAAATTCTATATATTAAGAATTAAGCAATGCAGAATTTGAACATACACTAACAAAAGAGCATGTTTCTACTAATATTGCATTTTGGGTGCACGTTATTATATTTGTCATGTAAATTGTGCTTTTGAAAAAATGCAATATGATACAAATATAGAGGTAGGATAAAAGGCTCACTTAAAATGTATTTATGCATTACTTGGATAATTTTGTAAGGTGTGGAGAAAGGACAGAGACTCCTGTAACAGCATCAGGAGAAAACTAACATTTAATATCTTTCACACAGTGAAAGTAAAGAAGACAAAAAAAGATTTGGAAAACACCAAAACCCCTCTGCTTTGTGGAAATTGTTTCTCAATTGTGATTATGATTATAATCCTCTGGCCATATTATTAGATGTGCTGTGGGCCTGCTGCTCTCACTGATTTTAATGAGCGCAATAGGTGCTCAGCAGTCATGAAAATATGGCTATTGCAGTCCTGATCCAAAGCCCAATGAGGTCAATGAAGAGAATACAGGCACAGAACTTCATTAGCCTAAGATATCTAGGGCCTAATTTCAAGGTGCTGAGCACCTGCAGTTCTCACTGACTTCTGAAAATCAGGCCCATAGTCCCCCCATGAAAAGATATAGACCAAGCTCTGAGAGCTTCCAGTTAGGAGTACCTAGCTGCCTAAGTGCCTATCTGCATCTTTAGGCATCTAACTACCTTTAAAAATCTGGCCCTATGTGCACCAAATGAGTCAACACTGCTCCTACTGAAGTCAATAGATAAAACTGCCATTGATTTCAGTGGGAGGTAGAATCTGACCCAGGAGTATAATAAAATTGTAATTTATGGAGGGAAGGGAAAAAAGCCATAATGATTTCTGCATGCCATAATACTGTGGAAGCAAAGTAATGGTGTACAGAAATGTGCATGGAGAAAATCCATTATGACTCTGGAGATTCTTTTTATTAAATATGTCTAAATAAGGGTCTGCAGGACACATGTTGTGCCTTGTTCATTCTTAGTAACCAGGCCATTTTCCCAAGGACATGGAACAAAAAAATAAATTGATCTCCAAACAAGCTCTTACAGCAATTACTAAATGCCTAGCCTTGAAAATCCCTTCTAAAAGCCGAGGACATATTGTGTTATTGTACAGTGTATTTTTATTCCTCATTACGAGACCGAGTATTCCTACCACCATCAGGCAAAGCAATACACTTAATCAAGATGCATACATTTGGCTGGATAAAAGATTTGTAGGTATTACTAGGAGTTCTACTGTCTCTTTTTGGAATCTGTCTAGAAAACGAAAAAGAAAAAATACGGTCAGTGGTTTCCATTCAGTTAATTCAGGAGAGACTGTGATTTGAATGTGCTTTCAATACATTTAGGGAGAGATTCTGCTCTCAGTTACACCAGTGCAAATCAGGAGTGAAAGTGCAACAGAAGGGGCTCTAAGGGTGGGGAGCTACATCACTGATTGAATGGATGCTGGAGTGGGGGACAAGCTGGCTGAGTGACTTTGAAAGAATGAATGGGCCAAGCGGAGAAATGATGAGACACAAGAGCAGAGAGGTTTGCAGGGAATTAAATGTGTAGGACCTTGAAGGTCTGGTTTAAGGCCCAGATCCTCAAAAGAGATTTAGGAACTTAACTCCTATTGAAACCAATGGGAGTTAGGTGCCTAAATACCTTTGAGGATCTGGTCCAAGCAGTTTAAGTCTGAGGGAGAGGGGCAGCAAGTAAATGAAATTGAATTGGGTCTGGCCATCGTTGGTGAAGTGGCAGATTAGCATTGTGTTTGTGGAGGGATTTCAAGGCAGTATAAACATTTTACTGTCCTAATTGCTATTTTCTGTTCACTGGCAGAGGAATGACAATGGTCCTGGAGAAAAAGTACATTTCCCCCTTTTTCATTAGTTATAACATTCCCGTTTAGAAAGGCTATTTCTTTTGGTTTGGATACAAGTCTAGTGAATTCTGAAACCAACCAACCAACCAACCACTAGCCTTTTCCTTTCTGTCACATTGGCACAACTGGATATTGTCAGAGCAATGTGCTCGGCTTAGTAGACAAACATCATCCTTTCCTTCCAATCCCTGTGTTCCCTCCTCGGCAAAGGAAGTTATGAGCAAGAGGAAGTGGTGAGGTAAAAAAGTAACATTTGGCAAAAGGGTCACAGCTGGCAATGAGCATCCAAGGACACCAGAAAGCGTGAAACAGAAATGTGTCCATGCTGGATAGTAGTGTGCCAGACTCCGTTTCCCTTTTTTAAACAAAGTAACTTCCTAGGCCCAATGGCTATGAAGAAAAGTTAGAAATCGTGAACTCTAAATGTTCAAGAATCAGAAACTAATGATTTTTCTGAGTTCCTGGGGGGTGGCCGACCCCTGCTGTGCCCCAGGCCCCGCCCCCATTCCAACCCTACCCTTAAGCGCCCACCCCGTCCCACCTCTTCCCACTCTGCTCCACCTCCTCCCCCCGTTTCTTCCTGCCCTGGCTACACCCCCTTCCCCCAGTGCCTCCTGCACACCGCTGAACAGCTGATCATCAGCAGGTGGGAGGTGCTGCGGGGGGAGGGGAGCAGCTGATCGCCAGGGCTGCTGGTGGGTGCTGAGTACTCACTATTTTTTTTCCATGGGTGCTCCAGCTACGGAGCACCCACGGAGTCAGCACCTATGATTTTAAGCCAATTTCATGATTTTTGAGGTTCTGAGGTGATTTTTGAATGCTTGGGATTAGTAACACTGATGATGATTTTCTACTTGCTGGTATAATTATTCCCTCCTTGTTTAACTTTACTATCTGCAGAATATTAAACTGTTCTCACAACTCAGTTCTCACCACTGTGTCGTACATATTACTTGGAGTGAAATAAAACAGTAAGTGCAGTTTATTTCACTGGAGATCAAGATCCACTTTTGTCACTTGGCTCTTCCCCACCACAGTTGCACATTTCCATGACTTCTGCAGTTGCAAATCATACAGTGTATGAGGCAAATCCTGCCTGGTGCTGAGCTTCTGCTGCCTGGCATGAGGGCGCTCCACTCCCACAGCAGCCAGTGGAAGGTGAGAGAGCATTCAACATCTCAGGCTCAACTTCTGGCTCATTAGAAGCTAGATAATATGGTGATGAAGAAATAATGCTATGAACAGCAAACTGCATTCACTCCCTAGGAGCTCACACTACTCACTCTGATTTTCAATCATGAGGATTTTACACATTACCTAATACAGTACCACAGTATTTTCCTTTATACACACATGATTGGTCTGTCTGTTAATTAATCTGAGGACTTTGGAAAATATGATTAAAATTTAAAAGTTAATCAGAACCTGATCTCATTATATGCCAAAGTGTTCTCTCTCTGCCTGCTGGGAAACCTCCAGAATAACAATGAGTCAAATATATTTTAAGCACCCCCTTATGGACATATAACACTACCTATTGAAAGGTGAATGGGAATTGTACAAGTCAGTACATTACACAGCCAGCTACAACATGACAACAGGTTTCCGGTGAGTTTTGAGAAGCATTTATTCTGAAAGTGAGGTTCGGTTTGAAAGGGGATCCGATAAATGCTGCTGGAGTTTTTGTCTTTCATTCCAACTCCAGTCTGTTTAGCCCACAAGTAAACAGAAGTCTACTGTTCAACCCCATTGTCTTTAAATTCAAACTGCGCTTTACATTCCATTTTATAAAGATATGTGAGTGGGAGAAGCTCTATTAATTGAATTTCCAGTTGCTGAGGTGCCTAACTCACTTGGGAGATGCTACTACAGGTAATAAGATGCAGATAGATGCCTAGCAGTTTAGGCACCTAAAACAATGGGATTTAGGCAACTATCTGCTCAGGCATTTTTGAAAAATGCACATTGAGCATTCAGAGTGGTAGCTGTGTTAGTCTGTGTCAGCAGGAGTACTTGTGGAACCTTAGAGACTAACAAATTTATTTGAACATAAGCTTTTGCGGGCTAAAACCCACTTCGTCAGATGCATGCAGTGGAAAATACAGTGGGAAGATATATATATATATATATATATATAAAACCATCCTGATTATCACTACAAAAGTTTTTTTTCTCCTGCTGATAACCTACCTTAATTGATTAGTCTCATTAGAGTTGGTATGGCAACCCCCATTTTTTCATATTCTCCATGTATATATATCTTCCTACTGTATTTTCCACTCCATGCATCTGATGAAGTGGGCTTTAGCCCACGAAAGCTTATGCTCAAATAAATTTGTTAGTCTCTAAGGTGCCACAAGTACTCCATACTGAGCATTGTTTTCCAATGTCCAACAGACACCTCCCAGGTCTTTGGCCTGAGAGAATGTATAGTTTAAATTCACCATGAACTGGTGAAATGGGAATCATATACTGACATAAAACAGGGCAGTGGAGAAGGATAAGGAAGGACAATAATAATTTCACATGGTTAATTTTTTTGAGATCTTTGGATGGAAGATGCTATATAAAGTACTTGCAAAGCACACAATGATCTTGTTAGTGTAAACGTGTGCTATGCCCTACCCTCTACTGGATGCAGCCAGAACTGCTCAGGTACATACCAAACCCTAAACTTGTAAGAGCCAGTGAAGGTTCATCTTTAGATCAAGTCATAGGGAGCTTTGCTTTTAGAGTGGGAGATTCTTGCTTTGTCCTGTACTGCTCCCATGAAGCTCCAAATGACAATGGTGTGCAATATAGTGATAACCATAAAGTCTGAGGCAGCAACAGATTGATTTCATTATGATTATTAAATATTTATTAACTAACCAGTGGCTATTATTACTATTTCAGTAGCACCTTCAGGCAAACCTATTGCATTGTACAAATATATAACCAAGACAGTCCCTGTGCTGAAGAATTTACAATCTAACTAAGAGAACATAGTTGTTCAGAAAAGGAAAACAAGTGTTGGGTATTTCACTGTTGCATCCTGTACAGTGAAGTGGTTGACATCAGTGTAGTTTCATATAGATGAGCACATTTCTGGTTTATGGCAGATGGCAGAAGATAAAATGTAAATAAGTTAAATCACCAGAAGTTTTCCCCAACCATCAGGATATTATATTTCCAGTCATTCAACAACAATTTACCTTTCATCAGTGCACGTTAGCTAACAACCTACATCACATGGTCTTGTAATATGAGAAGAGAAGACAGCTGTTTGTGTCACAAAAGATAAATATCTCCTGAAACACATATTGTTTAGAGTTCCTGAATCTACTAAATAGACATTTTCAATGCAAACAGATGATTCAACCCAACGTGACTTCAACAATACAGTGGCAACATAAATTGTATGGTTTCCACAGGAGAATACTAAATCTCTGCAAACACACTGTCATCTGTAAATAACAAGATAAATGAGAACTGTGCATATAATGTGTCCTGATGATATGATCCAATGGTGTGGGGTGCTGAGTGATCTCATCAGCATTGGTTGGGAATGCAAGGTACTTAGGGTAAGATTTTCAAAAGCATCTAAGTGACTTAGGAGCCTAAGACCCCTTTTCAAAAGAGAGTTAGGCACTTATGTGCCTAAAAAGCTTTAAAAATCTGGCCCTTAGGCGGAAGATAGGCTTCTAGTTTGCTTTTCAAAAGCATGTAGGTTCCTAATTCCTAGGGGAGTACACTAGGTGCCTATCTGCATCATTAGGTGCCTAAAAACCATTAAAAATCTGGCTCCTAGCCCTTCGTGGGAGCAGGCCAACAATGAAAAGCAAAATAGCCCATATTTAGAGTTAGAAATCATTTTGCTTCCTTTTTTGGGCTATGTATTTAATTTTTTTTTAAGTCCAAACCAACTGTTATTACTTTAAACATCCAAGACATAAAAAGCACTTGTAAAAATTCTTTTGGTGCACAAGGAGCTTGCATTACACAGAACCGATAAAACACAGATTAAAAATTAAATATTTATGATCCAAGGAACTGCTGAGCAGACTTTCTCTGAAGAACATCTGTAACAATAAAATCCAGACTCCTGAAATTTGAATTTGCCTGTTGTGCTTGCTTAATTACTGTGCATGCTAACTTTTTAGTCTCTGATAGGGTAATGGTGTGGTTGCAGAAAATATTATTCCCATAGGGCTTTTCCTGTGTAAATTCTAGAGGGCAACATTCCCTCTTGATACACACATATGACTCTGATTACCATTAATGGAAGTTATGTGCTCCATTCAAAGGGAGAGTATACCCCTGAGTATGTAACTAAATCAACAAAAAACTATATTATGCTATAGGATTGCTAGGGATAGGACTCTAATCTACCAAAGGAAAAATATTCAGACCTAAGGCTGAAACTCCATTCTTACCTTGCCTGATGCATTCAGCGTGACACAATTTTCCATCAAGAGACCTCAGAATATACATTATGAGCTATAGTACTGAGGCACAGTGGGGTGAATTAGTGGTGCTTTGTGTTTACTGCTCAGTTTCTTTGCTTATGTTACATTGTAGAGCAATTTATCGGAATCTTAACACTATTACATTACGGAAGCTTTAGGAACAGATTCTTATTTGCACTGCTCTGGCAAGTTGTTTTGTGTCCACTTTCACATTGCTAGAGAGAGTGCTGTAAAGTGGCCTCAATGCAAATGAGAATCACACTCTCTTAGGGCTTGGCTACACTTACAAGTTGCAGCGCTGGTGGAGGCTTTCCAGCGCTGCAATTAACACCCCGTCCACACTTGCAGCGCTGGCTGAAAACCCATCCCGGCAGGGGAGTGCAGCGCTGGTGACACCAGCGCTGCTCAGCAGGTGTGGACACTCACCAGCGCTTTACCTGTCCTCCAGGGAATAAGGAGCTATCCCAGAATTCCTGTTCAGCCACTCTGCACATCAGTTTGCACTCTACTGCTCTTGCCTCAGGTGACCCGCCCTTTAAATGCCCCGGGGAAATTTAAAAATCTCCTTCCTGTTTGCTGCAGCCAGGTGTGGAGTGCAATCAGTTAATCAGTTACAGGTTACAGGTAACCATGCCTCCACGCGGCAAACGAGCCCCAGCATGGAGCACAGGTGAATTGCAGGACCTCATCAGTGTTTGGGGTGAGGCATCTGTTCAGGCACAGCTGCGCTCTGGCCGTAGGAATTACGATATCTTTGAGCAGATAGCAAGGGACATGCTGGATAGGGGCCATCAACGGGACGCACTACAATGCAGGGTGAAAGTTAAAGAGCTGCGGAGTGCCTATTACAAAGCCGATCCGAGCTGCTCCACGACCTGCCGTTTTACAGGGAGATGGACAAGATCTGGGGTGCCCCCCCTGCCAATCCCCGGGTAACGCTGGACACTTCGGCGCCGGCTGGGGGCCCGGAGGCGGAGGCGGCTGCGGGGGGGGGAGAGGAAACCGCGAGTGAAGCTCCTGGGATGGGGGAAGAAACCGCAGATTCCCTGGAGGCATGCAGCCAGGAGCTCTTCTCAAGCCAGGAGGAAAGTACCCAATCGCAGCAGCCAGCAGTTGCAGAAGGACAAGCAGAGGAGCGGGTAAGCGGCTTTTATTTTCTGGGTGGCAATGTTTCTGGAGAGGAAGGGGGGTTATGGATGCATGCATGGCAGCGTCTAGATGTGGAATAGCCCGTTGATGTGGTCTATCACTAATCTGCTTCAGTTATCTCAGCAAAGCTTCATCCAGAGCGTGGGCAATATGCCTGCGCAGGTTTATAGGCAGAGCCACTGTGTCCCTTGTCCCAGTGAGGGTGGCGTCCGCGCCACTCTTCGGCCAGTGGGGACCATTTCTGAACACAGGCACACCGCATAGGGTCCCGGGCGGAATCCACATTGCTCTAAAAGAGCCCCCGCTGTTCCCTAGTGACTGCAGTAGGAAACATCTTCCAGGATTAAGTCCTGTGAAAAATGTTGGGAGACTCTTTAGTGAAGAGATAGGAGATAAGATCACCCCTGCATCTGCATCTTCACTCAACCCCTCTAGCACTCCAGATTACCGAAGCAACCAGCTCCTCTCACTCAAGCCCCTCTTCTCCCTATATAAGTAAACACTCCTCACTCACCATTTCGTGGCTTCTGTTGTGTTTTCCTTTTGGGATAAAGAATGCAAGTGAGAACTTGCAAGTGAGAACTCCTCAGTGTAACAATTCATGTCTGGAGATAGTGGATACAATGCTGCCCGTGTTAAATGTTGTCATTTCTGTGTCTACAGTGACCTTGACTGGACTGCCCAGATGTTCAACATCACAGAGGCTTCAAAATTTGAGAAAAATCCCGAAAGAGCAAAGAGGACATGCTGAAAACTGTTCTTCAGCACTCTGCTACAGAGAGAAAAGAATTGAAGGAGTGGCGAGAGAAAGAAAGCAGGACCGCAAGAGAAATGCAGTGGCCAAGAGGAAAGCACGGAGCGGCTGCTAAGCATCCTGGAGCGCGGAGTCTATAGAGTCACTCGTTGCCATGCAAGCAGAGCACTACCGTGCTACTCCCCCACCCGCCCCGTCCTTTGTGCCTTGTGCCCCAATGTCAGCTCAAACCACCTTTCCCCAGCATCCAGGCTCTTACCACCACCAGCTGCCTCCAACACCTGAACCAGCCCTGATACCTACCACCACCCTTACCCTCTGCATTCAACCCCATCACCATGCAGTATATGAACCCTGAAGTGCAGGATTCATTAAACAGCAATCCAGACATGGCATATGCAAACTTGTGACTGTACAGTTCACCAACCCACACCATTGCCCTCTTGTGTTAATGAAATGTTGTGTGTCTGTCTGTCTGTCAAGGAAGTTTTTTTCTTTTCAATAAAACAATTCTTGGCTTTGAAAACAGTCTTTATTATAGCAGATAGTGAAAGATACCTTAGCCCAGTAAAGAAAGAGGCACTGCAAATCATATTATTATTATGGATAATAGAATAACAGTGTAAGCAGTGCAATTCACTCCCATGCAAGGCAGCAAACATTACTGTTGGCTTTCAGCCTCAAATTCTTCCTCAAGGCATCCCTAATCCTTGAAGCCCTGTGCTGGGCCTCTCTATTAGCCCTGCTCTCTGGCTGTGCATATTCAGCCTCCAGGACTTGAACCTCGGTGGTCCATGCCTCACTGAATGTTTCACCCTTCCCTTCACAAATATTATGGAGGGTACAGCAAGCGCTGGATGCTGCTTTCCCCAAGTCTAGCTTCCCATACAAACATCTCCAGCGAGCCTTTAACGCCCAAAAGCACACTCCACAGTCATTCTGCACCGGCTCAGCCTGTAGTTGAACCGGTCCTTGCTCCTGTCAAGCTTCCCTGTATAGGGTTTCATGAGCCAAGGCAGTGGATCACAGTGGGCATTTCGACATCCCCTACTGTGATCTTCCTGTCTGGGAAAAAGTCCCTGCCTGCATCTTCCTGAACAGGCCACTGTTCGAAGATGCGTGCATCATGCACCTTTCCAGGCCAGCCTGTGTAAATGTCAATTGATCCACAAGCGCCTGGAGAACCATAGAGAAATACCCCTTAAGATTAACGTACTCTGATGCCAGGTGGGGCCAGAATAGGAATATCGTCCCATCTATCGCCCTCCACAGTTAGAAACCCATTTGTGCAAAGCCATCCACAATGTCCTGCACGCTCCCGGAGTCACGGTCTTTCTTAGCAGGATTTTAATTGCCTTGCAAACTTGCATCAAAACGATTCCACGGTCGACTTTCCCACACCAAACTGGTTCCCGACCGACCGGTAGCTGTCTGGATTTGCCATCTTCCAGATTGCAATAGCCACCCGCTTTTCCACCGTCAGGGCAGCTCTCAATCTTGTGTCCTTGCGCCGCAGAGTGGGGCGAGCTCAGCACACAGTCCCATGAAAGTGGCTTTTCTCATACGAAAGTTCTGCAGCCACTGCTCATCATCCCAGACTTCCATGACGATGTGATCCCACCACTCAGTGCTTGTTTCCGAGCCCAAAAGTGGCGTTCAACGGTGCTGAGCATTTCCGTGAATGCCGCAAGCACTGTAGTGTCCAGACAAATCCATATTGATATCATCGTCGGACTCCTCACTGTCACTTTGGAGCTGAAGGAATAGCTCGACTGCCAAACGTGTTGTGCTGGTGACACTCATCAGCAGAGTCCTCAGCAGATCGGGCTCCATTTGCCACAGAAATCGCGATTCACAGAGAGTAACAGAAAGACACTCACAATGGCGCCAAACGCTGCCGGAAAGAGTGAATGCTGGGATGAAACATGAAGCGGAATGACCCGCACACTTCCTTCCCCTTCCCACAATACTCAGCGCCAAAATGGGACGAGGTGCTCTGTGGGATAGCTGCCCACAATGCACCTCTCAATACAGCGCTGGAAAGTGCTGCAAGTGTGGCCACACTGCAGCGCTGGTAGCTGTCAGTGTGGCCACACTCCAGCGCTGGCCCTTACACAGCTGCATGAGCAGCGCTGTAACTCCCAGCGCTACAACTTGTAAGTGTAGCCAAGCCCTTAGAGTGTACTTCTACCCTCAGATACACCGAATTCAATGAGAGCCACCTGTGTATTTGAAGCTGCACTGGGACCACACTGCTGTGATATTTTTGTTTTGTTTTTGTTTTTTCCAATAGTAATTGAAAAAGTGAATTCTAAGACATACTCCTTTGCCCTACTATTTCATTTTGAATGTTTCTTTTTTTAGCATGCTGGTTATTTATCGACTCCACAATATAAATACTTATTTAGGGAATTTCTGCTACAGTGACTTCTCTTGCCATTATTTGTGGGTATTAAACAGCTTTTCTGAAGTTATTACATTCATTCCTCTGAGATCCATGCAGTTTAGTGTACATGGTTGTTTTGCATGGGACTTTAAAAATCAAAGTCTGGGGTAGTATTCAGGGGCATTAAAGATTTCATGTTGTTTTCCTTGAAGTAGGGATAAGCATTCATGTTCTAACCTAAACTTCTTCCTTTCCCTTTAAGCAGCATATTATATACCAGCCTGCTGTCCTTCTCACCATGGGCTGCATTTCAGAGAAATGCAGATGCTCTTGTACTGCCAAAATCCTGCTCACCTTAATCATGTGCAATTCCACTGTAGTGATTCCTCATCCTTGCCTTCCCCAATCCTGCACATCTCCCTGGCACCCAGCTGAATGATGGGGACTGGAAGCTAAATTTGCCTTTATATAATGAGTGAAATCATTAAAGTCAAGGGAAGTTTTGCCATTGATTTCTTGGGTTCAAGATTTCAACTCATGAGTTTAGGTATTATACATATATATTTATATTATGTAAATATTCATTAACATAGGGGTAGGTGCTGCATGTAAATAAGTGCCCATCAGACTTCAATATCCTTGGTTCTACTTTTCAATCCTCAGTGATTTAGGGGGATGCATTATGGAAAGATTGCTTACAAAGTGACATTGGCCAAAAAGGAAGCTGGTTTTAGTTTCTGGGGTATATAATGAAAAGAAACATCCAAATGTTGTTTAAAAAATATACCCACCCCCAATCTAACAGCTTTTAAAATCATCCTTTTTAAAAAAAAGTATATTCCAAGTTTTCTGTGTGTTTCACCTTTTTATGGCTAAGTTATAAATCAGGGTTTTCTGATGGAAACACTGACAGACATCTAATTATACACTAGATTTAGTGGCTGCTGCTATAAGTGATTATATCAATTATCCCAACAGAGGAGGAGAGAGGAGTCTTACTTCATGTACAATAGAAACAGGACACAGAAAATTTGTTTGGGATCAAATACATTGCTAGCATATTAGGTATATAGTTTATAAATGACTCTTGGCAAATGTAGTAGATCCCACTAAAGCACTGAACCAAGTTCAAATGAAAAGTCATAAAACCAATAAGTCCATATAGTAGCATTTCTCCATTATTCCATACTTGATAAGGTTACAACGATAGCAGTTCCTTTATTAAGTATGGATTTCCTAATTACAAAACACCTTATGATTTATTACAAAGACTATGATGAGATTAGGCCCAGCCAATCAATATTGCATTAATTATAAACTGCTGCTTCACATTGCCCGATCTTACCTGAATTCAAGGAGTTGTTTGAAAATCTCAAGGCTCAGATAATAAAATGGACATTAGTCATAAATACTGAAGCCTCCTTTCATGTAAAAAGGAAGCCACCATGCCAAGAAAAATGTAACAGAGTTTATATGGAAATTCATGGACTACTGTGTATGTTAAAAATAAAAGCAATCAATTGTTTTTTTCTTCTCCTGTCCAATGGTTGTTAACAAGCAACTGTACTCGAGTGAAGTATTAGCTACTAACACTCCACATTGGATAATAATTCATATTAAGTATCAGAGGGGTAGCCGTGTTAGTCTGGTTCTGTAGAAGCAGCAAAGAATCCTGTGGCACCTTATAGACTAACAGAAGTTTTGCAGCATGAGCTTTCGTGGGTGAATACCCACTTCTTCGGATGCAAGCAGTGGAAATTTCCAGGGACAGGTGTGTATATATAAGCAAGCAAGAAGCAAGCTAGAGATAACGAGGTTAGATCAATCAGGGAGGATGGGGCCCTGTTCCAGCAGCTGAGGTGTGAAAGCCAAGGGAGGAGAAACTGGTTCTGTAATTGGCAAGCCATTCACAGTCTTTGTTTAGTCCTAAGCTGATGGTGTTAAATTTGCAGATGAACTGGAGCTCAGCAGTTTCTCTTTGAAGTCTGGTCCTAAAGTTTTTTTGTTGTAGGATGGCCACCTTAACATCTGCTATTGTGTGGCCAGGGAGGTTGAAGTGTTCTCCTACAGGTTTTTGTATATTGCCATTCCTAATGTCTGATTTGTGTCCATTTATCCTTTTCCTTAGAGATTGTCCAGTTTGGCCGATGTACATAGCAGAGGGGCATTGCTGGCATATGATGGCATATATTACATTGGTGGACGTGCAGGTGAATGAACCGGTGTGCCACACCATCACCGGTTCATTCATCACGAAAGCTCATGCTGCAAAACTTCTGTTAGTCTATAAGGTGCCAGAGGATTCTTTGCCAATTCATATTAATTAGTGTTGCAGACTTCTGGCCTTTTCCTGAGAATGTCACTACATGTTTGGATACCCCTAAGTCATCTAATCAATATAACAAAAATTACTAACGCAGTACAATCAATGGTGACTAATCAGTCATGTTAAATTAGAAAAATAAGAATGTATTTAATTTGAAATGCTCTCAGATATTTAAGAACTAAGAGTATATATCTACACATCACTTGGCACTAGTATAGCAAGCTAATTAGATAGATGCACACATAAACACAATGGTCACCATTTAACAACTTTATAATTGCCATTGCAACTAGGTAATATTACTGTGGCATTGAGGTATACCATTATCTAAACACAAAACCAAGATCTTAATTACTATTACTGTGCATTGAGTTTAGAGTATTTTGGCTACTTAAGGGCTGATCATGCCTTGAGCACTGGGATCCACAGCTGCTTCATTTAAGATGGTATAAGTATAAAAATGGGTCAAAACTACAACTATGAAAAACACTGAGAATGTTTCAGAATCACTGAAAGTTTTCCGAAGTTGAGAAAAAGTTGCTGTTTACTTATTCTTTGGCTTGTAGCTGATTCTTTCCCTGGTGGCCCATAAGTGGTACCATACAGAATTATGAATCTCCTGCAGGTCTGGCCCTATTCCCACCCCCACCCCCACATTTCTATCTTCATTCTCTATTGTAGCCTGATTGATAAGGGGGTATTTATTTTTCTACTATCCATTAGTTCAAAAGGAATTATGCTTCCAAATCAAGTACAGTAATAAAATTATCACTAGAATGAGGACCTTGAGGAGCACATGAGAAACAATCCACTCTCTGACTCGTAATGTTACAAACTTTATTAGCAAAAAAGAATCCCAAACACTGGAGAGTGGAAAGCAATAGGCATGATAAACCTTAATTTTAATAAGGCTTTTGAGACAGTTCTGCATGAAATTCTTATAAGCAAACTCATAAACAAACTAGAGAAATGTAATTTAGGAGCACAACTGGGTGAAAGACCATACTCAAAGAGTTTGCTGTCAAACTTGGAGGGCATACGTACCAGGGTCCTGCAGGGTTAAGTCCTGGTTCTGGTATATTCAATATTTTCATTAATGACTTGGATAATGGAGTGGAGAGTGTGCAGATGACACCAAGCTGGGAGGGACTGCAAGCACTTTGGAGGTCAGGTTTAAAATTCAAAATGACCTTGACAAACTGGAAAATTGGTCTCAATTAAATAAGATGAAATTAAATAAAGACAAGTGCAAAGCATGGAAAGGAAAAATCAAATGCACAGTTACAAAAGAGGAATAACTGTCTAGGTGGTAGTGCTGCTGAAAAGGATATGCAGGTTATAATGGACCACAAATTGAACGAGTTGTCAATGTGATGCTGCTGCAAAAAAGGGTAATATGATTCTGGGGTGTATTAACAGGAGTGTTGTAAGTAGGACACAGGAGATAATTGTCCTGCTCAGCATTGGTAAAGCACCAGCTGTGGCACTGTGTCCAATTCTGGGCACCACAATTTAGGAAAGATGTGGAGAAATTGGAAAGAGTCCAGAGGAGAGCAACAAAGATGATAAAAGATTTAGAAATCCTGATCTATGAGAAAAGGTTAAAAAATATGGGCATGTTAAGGGTGACCATATGTCCTGTTTTGGCCGGGACAGTTCCCTTTTTAAGCCCTATCCTGGATGTTCCCACTTTTTTGGCAAAACTGGACATTTGTCCCATTTGCTCTTGCCAATTGATCAGTTGCCAAAACTAAATGGGACAAATGCCCAGTTTTGCCAAAAAAGTGGGGTGTGCCCCCCCAGTGGGTTGTGGAGGAACATTTGGGATGCGAGCGGCAATGCCAAACCCACATGGGGGGGCTCAGGTAAGCAGTAATGCAAAGCAGGTCAGGCCAGCGCCATGCGGGCTGAAAGGGGGGGACTGGGGCGAGTGGCTCAGGTCAGCCCCAGGTGGGCTCAGGCAAGCAGTTCAGGCCAGCCCTGCCCAGAAGTGGCGACAGTGATGCTTGGCAATGCTAGCGCTGCACAGGGGAGGAAGTGGGGCTCGGGAGAGCAGCGACGCCAGCCCCGCACAGGGAGAGAAGGGCTCAGGTGAGACCTGCATGGGGGAGGGGGCTAACTCTGGGCAGTGTCTCGTTTTCCCTTTGAGAAATATGGTCACCCTAAACATATTAATCTTGAGAAAAGAAGACTGAGGAGTGACCTGGTAACAGTCTTCTGGTATGTTAAGGGCTGTTATAAAGGGGTCAGTGACCAACTGTTCTCCATGTCCACTGTTAGTAGGACAAGAAATAATGGGTTCAAACTGCTGCCAGGGAAATTTAGGTTTGATATTAGGAAAACCTTTTTAACTATAAAGGAAGTTAGCTATGGAATAGGCTTCCAAGGGAGGCCGTGGAATCTCCATCATAGGAAGCTTCTAAAAACAAGCTAGACAAACACCCATCAGGGAAAGTCTAAGTTTACTTGGTCCTCCCACAGCGCTGGGGACTGGACTCAATGACTTCTTGAGATCTGTTCCAGCCCTATATTTCTATGATTCACTGTAATTTAGCAAAGGAGGCAGAGTCAAGACGGACAGTCCAGCACTTGCATACTCACATCATGCCTTGCAGGGAACTCTGGAATAAATGAGGCGATTTGTGTGTGGTCATCAGGCCAGCATGATCCAACATATTCCACTGCCCTCAGGCTGAGTCTTAACTTTTGTAGGTTACGCTAATTGCCACCATGTCTTATACATAATCAAAAATGGGTTTAACCTTCTTTCTTTATATGTACTTCCACCCCCTTCAATAGGTTAGTCAGTTACATTATAGTCATTGTGTCAAGTATCAGGGGGTAGCCGTGTTAGTCTGTAGCCACAAAAACAACAAAGAGTCCGGTGGCACCTTAAAGACTAACAGATTTATTTGGGCATAAGCTTTCATGGGTTAAAAAACCTCACTTCTTCAGATGCATGGAGTGAAAGTTACAGATGCAGGCATTATATAATGACATGATGATAATGATTGAACTGGCCCTGTCAACACTGGTTCTCCACTTGTGAGTAGGGTGACCAGATCACCCAGGTCAAATATCGGGACGCAGGGGGGCGGGGCGGGGGCAGAGCAAAAAAAAAAAATCCCCCACCCCCAATTCCTCCTCCCTCTGCAAGCGCTGGAGGGAGTCCAGCCTGGCCCCGACCAGGCAGGACTCAGGCGCGGTATCTGGAGGAGAGTGCGGGGTGGCCTGCGGGGCCAGGCAGCGGCTGTTCTCCCCACCTGGGCAGCAGGACTCGGGAGCAGCCGCTGCTGCAGCTCACTGCGGGGGGAGAGCGGCCACTGGCCAAGCTCGGCAGCTGCGGCTCTGGCAGCCCCTGGCCACTCGCGTCTGGGCTGGCTGCCCAGCTGGTGCAATCCTGCGGGCGGCCTCGGAGTGGGGGCAGCAGGCCCCAGCCCTCCGCATCCCGCTCAGGTCCTGTAGGGGAATGAATGGGGCTGGGCTGCCGCTGCCTCCGCCACGGGAGTGCACCAGCTGGGCAGCCAGCCCAGACGCGACTGGCCAGGGCTCCCCTGCAGCAGTGGGAGCTGCAGCAGCGGCTGCTCGAGTCCCCTGCCCAGGTGGGGAAAGAAGCGCCCACCAGCCCCCACGGGCGCCCCCACCTCCCTTCAGGTACAGTCCTGCCTGCTCGGGGCCAGGCCAGACTCACACTCACCCTGGCCCTGCACTCCCCTGAGTCTCCTGGGCATGGCATGCTTGGAAAGAGGCGGGGATTTGGGGAGGGAGACAATGGGGCAGTGAGGGGGCGGGGATGGGAGTGAGGATTTGGGGAAGGATCCAATGAGGAAGGAGTTTGCTTGTTTGTCCAGGGTCCCGACCTAACATTGGTCGGGACGCGGGACAAACAAGCAAATATCGGGACAGTCCCGATAAAATCGGGACGTCTGGTCACCCTACTTGTGAGGTATTCCCTTCTCTTCATGTGTCATTATATAATGCCTGTATACTCATTAGCATTTTTGTCAATTAGTAGCCATGGCACACCTGTGGTTAGTACATGTAATTTTTGGTTAAGTCCAACATCCTCTTTGACTTTCCCTAAAATTCCAAAAGTATGTTCTTGTAGCACTTCACTTTGTCTTTTCCCATTGTCTACCATTCTTTACTGTAATACTTACCTTGTGACTTAAGGGCACACTATCAGTTAAATACAACTTACCTAGTAACTACCTACATCATTCCTACCATACCATTTTATATCTAGGTCTAGGTCCTCCTGTTACAGCCTTGTAATACCTATATATTCCTTATAAATGACTCTTACAGATATGGCTGGCTACACTATTATCTTTCTTCTTTAGCCACAAGGGACTAATTCTTCAAAGTTCCTTGTAAAGTCTAAACAGTAGCCACACCAGTATTAGCATTCATGAGGCAACTACCATTTATCTATCCAGCTGTCTTTGTGTTTGTTTATCATCAGTCTGTGTAAGTTTCTGTACCATGCCCATCAAATGTGGTATTGCTCAAAGCACAAAAAATCTCACTTGGTTTCAAGCTGCATTAAGAAATCCAAAACAAAACTCATCCCCAGGTTCATCAAAGAGTTCACCTTCTTATCTAACACCTCAATTCCGCAAAGCATTTAAGCATGTTTTCAATGTTAGGTGAATGCGTTCATCCATTCCCTATTCAGCAAAGCACTTAGACATGTGCTTAACCTTAGGGAAGGCTGAAATTTATTCACTGAAAATGTTTTGTGTGTGTTTTTATTTATAAAAATGGCTTTCCAATGAAATGGAAGTGTCACGTTTTCATATCAATTTATTTGTTTTTTAAGAAAATTTCTAAGTGAAACATTTTGAAAATTTGTTTAATTTTGGTGGGGAGCAAATAATAATTTCTTTCACTCCCCCACCCTTTTTCTTTTGGGGGAAAAATGAGAGGGTGGAGAGCTTGGAATTAACTTTTTCACTTGTTTGCTTTTCTCCCCTCTCCTTTTTCTTTTGGACAAAAGGGAAAGACTATGAGGAGAAAGAGATTGTCTCCCATTTTATCTTTGTCCCCCTCTATTTTTTAGAGGAAAAAGCTGAAACAGTATTTTTGTAAAAAAAAAAATTTTCAGAAATTTTTCCTTGAAAAGCAGAAAGTGTGAAAATTTTCAAAGTGAACAAAAAACATCTTCTCTGTAATTTAATGCAAAATGTACTGACCTTATTTTTGGACCAGCATTACTTAACTTTCAGTGCATGCTTAAGTTCCATTGAAGTCAATGGAGTTATACCGATGTAAAAGCAAAGTCAATGAGAGCAGAATTAGGCCTCCTCTGGGTAAGTCTACACAGCAAAAGCTGTGCACAGGCTGGCCTACCCAAGCTAGCTTGACTCTACTGCAGGTAACAACAGCAGTGAAGAGAAGACAGCACAATACTGGCTTCAGTGTACCAAATACAAGCCCAGCAAAAGACCTTCTTTATATGTACTCTGCTTGCTAGCCTGCTCTGCAGCCTGTATTGTGCTGTCTTCCTGCTATTGTTATCTGTGCTAGCTGGATTCAAGATAGCCTGTGCACAGCTTTTGCTGTGTAGATATATCCTTTGCCCCAAATAAACATGCTGTCTTTCTTCTATATCTTATTTCCTTCTAGTCTGTGGTTGGAGGAAGTGAGGACTTGCAGTGGCACAAACAGAAGTCCTCTGGTTAACCAGTGTTCAATTAATATTGTATGTGGCCTCACACAGCACCCCAGAGTCAACACCCTGCTCCTGTTCCTGGAGGGTAGGAGGGGTATTTTCTTTGCTCTTACTTCAGCTTGGGTGATGAATTGTGCTGGCCAAAGTACAGAATTGCAATGTGGTATTGCAGCCTCTCTTCAGCTATGTGCTTAAATAATATTAAAAACAAAAAAGAAAACTGCAAAGCTGTAAGACAGCCAGTTCTCAATCAGTTTTAGCACCAAGTTACATCCTGCATAATTGAAGTTATTTCCTATGAGAGAACACTCCAAGCCATTTATCGTGGTTTCCAGACCACAGCCTGCTGCACTAACAGTGGAGATAAACACTGGGTATGACTTTTATTTACTCAGTATATACATACATCTGATTATCATCTATGAAATCAGAAGTATTTTTTTTCTAGGTGTGGTGCTATTGCCATAGGACATTTTGTTTCTGAACTGGCTCACAATAACACACTTCCATTTTATAAACCTATAACAAGCATTCCTGCAGGATTCCAGGAGTTCTAAGGTTCTGACAGCAGAATGGAATTTGGAATCCAGCAGGAGCCTGGATTCATCTACAAGCAAAGATACTAGTGTTGAAGGTTAAAGCTGAACCCTATGTACTGCTGAAGACATGCTACCTGGTTTTCTATATCTCCTCTCAATGCCCAGACCTTAGCCTCTTGAAATGAGATTTCCCCAGACACTAGTGTCTAGTACTTGCAAACAAAACACACAGCATGAGGTTTTAAGGAAAGATAAGATTTCTCATTGTTTCCCAGTCATTGGGCTGGCCCACTAGTTCCCAAACTTTGGTCCATGGAGCACTTAGTGGTGGTTCAAGGAGAACTGTCTGGTGATAAGTATCAGAGGGGTAGCCGTGTTAGTCTGGTTCTGTAGAAGCAGCAAAGAATCCTGTGGCACCTTATAGACTAACAGATGTTTTGCAGCATGAGCTTTCGTGGGTGAATACCCACTTCTTCGGATGTCTGGTGATATTAGAAGTAGAGCTGATCAAAATGTTTTTATTTTTCTAATTTTCAACCCCAACCCCCCTAATTGTCCCCCCCAAACAAATTTGCATAAACTTCCTTCTATTTTTCAGCCAACAATGGTAATGGTCAAAAAAAAGTTGAGTTTCAAAAAGTTTGGGGGAATAAAAATAATTTTTGTTAAACAAAAATAACCAGTTCTTTAGCCAGCTTTCATTAAAAGATTAATTCAATATTTCCCTAATGTTACTGCTCCATGAAATTATTTTCTGTAGTTGCCATGGCAATGTGATGGAATTGCACGTGGAAGGGGTGGTCCATAAGACAGTCCTTTTACTAAAATGTATTGCAGACTCTCTTCAGCTATGCGCTTAAAAATATTAAAAAGAAAAAAGAAAACTAAAAAGCTGTAAGTTGGGGGGAAAGTTAGAGAAACACTTTCCCCTCCGCCAGGCAGGATAAACCTAGGGTAACACTCTTTAATTGTCAGATAGTTTTCAATATTAGATCCACGTCACTGCATATGCATTAAGAACTACTGTTTGGTGACATGCCACTCAATGTTCATAGCCTACGTCAGATAAACACTGAGAATTAATTATTTTAATCAAAAACAACATAAACTGTGATACGTAATAGTATTCATCTGATTGTTCAGTGCTGGGTCTGTTCTTACTATACTGTAGCAATAAGCTTCATTATTACAGCAAGTAAGCAGGGAGTATTCCAGTACTGTTCCCAGTACACTACCCACACACAGTGGATCTGGTCCAAACTTACTACATTCTTAGGCTGTGCAGTTATTAACAATAGCAACACATAAACCTCAGCCTAAAGTTTGAGAGGAACTTAACTGTTCCTAAGGTTTTTCCCTGAAGACCCACTCTGTCCCTGACCCTAGTTTTCTCTGCTTCAGAGACATACCCATACACCTGAGTAGGAGATAATAGGGCTCATTTGGTCTGACACCAGAGTGAGTCCAAAGAAATAGCCCTGCATATTGTACAGGATTCTAGCACCTGATATAACGGAGAATCAACAAAAGAGCTGTGTATATAAATGCAGACACTTAGAACTCACACCAGTGGATTTCAGATATGGGCCCTGATTAGAACTGGTGACATTTTTTCCCAATTCAACATTTTTCCATCAGAAAATACTATTTTGTCAAAAAGGAAATTTTTTACTGGAATGTGTCAATTTTGAGAATATTTTGTTTTGATTTTTTAAAAACAACATTTTGACAAGGTTGAAAAACAGTCACTTTTGACATTTTCAGAACACAGCATTTCCAGTTTTTGTTTCAGCATTACTGTTCAATGTGAATTTTTTTCTCTTTTATATTATAACCAATAATTTAAAAAAAAATGTAATGTTTCAATTGACCACGAATGAATTTTTTCAATTATTTAATTTCACAGGAAAATTTGTTTTTTTTTTTAATTTTTATTTTTGTTCCAGTTCAGAAGGAAAATAAATCGCAGAATTGCAGAATTTCCTAAGGAAACTACAGTTCCTGAACAGCTCTAGCCCTGATGCCATTCTGCCACTTGTAGAGGGAACACCACATACAATCTGGTCCACTGATTCACCTTAGAATCCATCAGTCACCATGATAGTCTTAACAGGATACAAACTCAGCGTATTAATATTGACATTTAAATAATCCCATCCCTAAAGTACTGGATGTGTGGTGCATATGGAATACACTTTCGTGTGGACAAGCCATTTTAATGCAAAGCAACTGTTAGCATGGCAGAGTGCAGCGTAGGCAGCAACACATTGCCAAGGTGTCAGGAGAGCAAAGAAGCAGTTGCATTACACTGGCAGCTGTAAAGAAATTAGATACACCTCTACCCCGATATAACATGACCCGATATAACAAGAATTCAGATATAAAGCAGTAAAGCAGTGCTCCGGGGGGGCGGGGCTGCGCACTCCGGTGGATCAAAGCAAGTTCGATATAATGCGGTTTCACCTATAACACAGTAAGATTTTTTGTCTCCGAGAACAGCGTTATATCGAGGTAGAGGTGTATATTAATAAAAAAATCACACAACGCCTATGTCTTCACTGATTGATACTCAGATATGAGCTCCCAGGTTAGTCTAGTCTGGTTGTGAGAGGCCATCCTGCAAAGCTTTACTTGAGATATGAATTCCACACTGGTGCTGTACTCACCTGTATGAGTTGCTAGGACTTCTTGGAACACATTGAACAGTTCTTAGCACTGTACTAAACCGATCTGCTCTATAATTCTCTCTCAGTGAATTGTGGGAGAACTTGTCTGTCCTTCTGTGTGCATGAGGGGAATTGTGGGAAGACACTGGAAGATGCACTTGAGAGATTTAGCCTGCGTCTTCACTGCGAAGTAGGTGGGTTTCCAATCTAAGGCTTTAGCCTCTGCCCCAGGACAGGACAGCTAGATGTTATGCACAGCCACAACTGGACCAGAAGGATTTGTGTGGGAAGGGAAGCTGGGTTAGGGGCAACACCCAAGAGCCCAAGTTCACTTCATAGTGAAGATAAGCTCAAGGAAGAAGCGTGTGTGACTGGGAAAATCCATCCCTTTTGAATTTTATACTGTGCACAATGTGTTCCTGAGATTCTCAAATATGAAGGAACAGCTGCAGAAAAGAGAATTATGACTATCCAAATTGTAGAACCCTGGGTCTGACTTTAGAGTCTTTGTAAATTAAATATGTAAAAAAACCTAGGACTACAGGATTTGATGTGGAAAAGGCAGGGGCGGCTCTAGGAATTTGGCCACTCCAAGCACGGCGGCATGCCGCAGGGGGCGTGCTGCCGGTCGCCGGTCCCGCGGCTCCGGGGGACCTCTGGCAGACGTGCCTGCGGAGGGTGCGCTGGTCCCGCGGCTCCGGTGGAGCATCCGCAGTCATGCCTGCGGGAGGTCCACCCGAGCCGCGGGACCAGCGAACCCTCCACAGGCATGACTGTGGAAAGTCCGCCGGAGCCGCCTGCCGCCCTGCTGGCAAAATGCCGCCCCAAGCGCGTGCTTGGCGCGCTGGGGTCTGGAGCTGGCCCTGGGAAAAGGGAATAGTACAAAACAGGATATTTTAATTAATGAACGGTTGGGATAATAGATCAGCTGGGCACTTATTTGCCTTTTAATGAGAGATTAAAAAGGCACTCTACAGAATTACAAAGTATCAGATTAAAAGAAAAATTATACCACATTCCATATAACTAACCCATGGAACTCACTGCCTCATGATATTACTTAGGCAAAAAATTCAATAAGGTTCAAAGGGGATTTCTATGAATAAGTATAGCATGTGCAATGATATATTCCACTGGTGGTATATAAATTATAATTCTACACCTGAGAGACTATTTAAAAAATTCTAGAAGGAAGAATAATGCAACCCATTCAAATATAGATTTAAAAAACCCACTCTGCTGATCAGATTGGGCCAAATTCAGATATGTTGAGCAGCACCGAGAGTTAGCCCATAGGTTTTAGTCGGACTTCATATGAAACTGAGATTCTCGTCATATGAAAAAGAGACTCTAATGCATGTTGAATAGAGTCAGAGTCTGCCCTCCTGTGAATTACCTGGCATTAGCTAGTTTGTGTCACTCAGCATTGTGTCAGTCAGCCTTCAAAATACAACCATTGTATCTGCTTTGGTAAGAAGAGAAACTTGAATAAACAATTTGGCCAGCCTAGGAATATTATTATGGGCTTTTTTTTTAATTAAATCTTTATCTGCCTCACCAGCTGGCTCCTAAAGCCAAAACAGTTTCTTTCTATTAATATGTTGCAGACACAGTTCTGGCAGAAGTTTGGGCTTCCCTATAAAATCTTCACTGCTACTTTTGTTGTGGCAGCGCAAATCTGCTGCTGATCTTGAGGCTTGTAGTTGGGTCATCACCACTGGCCAAATGAATGGTTTGAGGTTTGAATTCTAGCTTGCTTGTTTAGTTTACCAAAGGAGGGGAGAAATGCCAGCGGGGTCTTCTGTTTAATAATTCTTAGAACTTGATTCTGCAAATTCTTATGCATAACTTTGCACACGAGTAAATCCATGGAAATCAATAGGCTTGCTTGTGTGAGTAAAGTTACTTACATGTTTAAGGGATTGCCTGATTGCTAATGATTAATTTGTACAGCATTCTGAGATACACTAAGCCTGATTCTACTCCGATTAGATCAATTTTATGTGTGTATTCTATTGATTTCAGTAGAGTTATTCTTGATTTACACTGGTGAAAGTCAGAAGAGAATCAGTGTGAAAGTTGCTATATACATCAAAATTCTTCTCTTAGAAATCCAGAAAAAATGAAAACTTTGATCATTACAGTTATAATTATTATATAGCCCGTTGAGAAAGTTTAAAGGTTATATTCTGGCAAAATGAATCAATTACCCATAGTTCTGGAATGGGTTAAAAAAATGTGCTACAGCACTGCAACGAGATTATTCAAATGCATTTCATTACATCAGCTGTGAAGTATTTCTGCCTTGCAAGCAAAGCAGTAGGGACATGAGCTATTTTGTTTTCTAACACAAAGCTATTTCCTGTTACCACCATTCACAACTGTACAGGGAACCACATGACTCTGCAAGACACTCTGTACCTTGTTATTCCATATAAGGCAATAAAAGTCTGTTGTTGTGATGTTTGTTTACAATGCTGAGATGGCTGGAGAGATACAGAGCAAAGTCCTGGCAGGCTTTTTACAGACACTTTACATTTCTACCGCTAGTGTAACTAAATTCCATTTAGTCATAAATATTGACTCAGCAGTGGTTACTGTTTTTGGTTTCACTGTAGACAATGGCATTGGAGATTATTAGACTTAGTAGCTGTTTTTTGTTTGTTTTGTAGTATGGATCAATGATTTCTGATAACAGAGCCACTTTATAAGTTTACCTTAGTCAACAAGCTGTTTTACCATAGTAACTATAATTATTCTTGTGTGATGTAAAAGAACCTTTTCTTCCCCATAAAAATACAAGATCATTTTCCTTCCTTTTCCACTCTGCGGGTTATATTGTTCCAGTTTGTGGCTTTACATTTAGTACCACTATGAATTAACAGGAAGAAAAGTAATTTTTCCATGAAATGGATCTGTTGTTCTTCCTTGTATTATTCTTATTATTTAACATTTATATTCAGTAGTGCCCAGAGGACCTAGCCAGCAATGGGGTCCTATTGTGCTTAGCACTGTAGTGCCACAGGGAGTTTCCAGTCTAAGGTTAGGCAAATATTTCAAAACAATTTCTGCCAGTATTTGTCCAAATAAAATAATTAATTTGCTTGGGCTTTGTTTGTGGTCCTTTGATTATTAAGGAACAAATTTGCTGGCTGGAGAGCTCCTGGAAACATTTGTTAAGGTTTCATTTTAAACGACTGTTCAAACAGAATGCAGAAAGAAATGTAAACTTATTAATGGAAACCTGATTCCAAAAATGCTCTTCTAGTCAGGGGATAGAAAAATTTCAGGTGGCCAATCAAAACGACCCAACTGACCTGAACTGTAAATACTCACAACAAATGAGTCATGATTAGAGCTGGTCAGAAAATGAGATTTTCCTCCTGTGGAAAATCTCTACGAAAGTAAAAAAGTTGTAGTGGAAAAACTGAAAACTGAAAGATTTGGGTTTCGGCCAAAAATTTGTGGTTTTTCAGTTGTTGGATGAAAAGTCAATATTCCAAACTAAACAAATACTTTCCACAAACAAAATCATTTTGTTGTAAATTCAATTTTTCATTTGATAAACTGTTTCTATGAAACATATCCAGCCAGCCCTACTCATGATCAACCTGAAAACCAAGAAGTGTTTAAAGAAATCATTTGATGGATAATTTCCAATAATGAATACATCTGAGAAAGTGTCATAGACAATTCATAAATAATCAGAAGCAAAATGCATTGAATAAATGATTAGCTATTTTGACTTATGCACTCAGCTTTAGTTCATTATAGTTTAACTTTACGTAACCATTAGAAATGAGATTAAGGCTAGCATGAAAAAAGCATAGTATTTATCACACCAACATAAGAGAAAGTTAAATGCAGGGATGTAATGGCACAAATGGAATTATTATTAAAGCCAGTGAGGAATTTTCCACTGGAAAATGCCCTTTTCATATCAGAATTTTCCCTGGGATAGCTCCAATTTTGCAGAAAAAATTCTATCTTTCTTGGGAAAAATTGGAATTACAGCTCCCTAAGTGCCTGCCTCTAATCAGTTCTCGTGAAATGGAATTTTTCTGGAAATGCTTTCCCATGAAATAAAAAGATGCCTTTTTTTACTTTTCATCCTGATTTTGGAATTTTATTATTATTTTTTTTAATGGGAAGGGATTTCCATTTTTCTGGCCAGCTCTAAGTATTATAACTGGTTTTTAATAGCACCCAAACTGTGGTAGGCACTGTATACAGAAAGTCACAGTCTCTGCCCTGAGAAGTTTACCATCTAAAAAGATAAAGAGACAGACAAATGGAAGAGAATAAGGCTCTAACATACAAATAAAGTGGATAAGGTCAGACCTAAACAGATGTCTGAAAATAATCTATAACTGTATAGGCTTTTTGGAGTCAGCCAATTAAGCCATTAACTTGCTGACTTAAGGGAACTGAGGCAAAAATCAGCTCTCTGTGAAAATGAGGTAACAGTTGTTGCCTTTGTAAAGTAGAGGGACAGCCCATGTACTATGAACTACTTTTCGCTCACTTAAACCCCTTTGAGAGAAAGCTATAAAGTCAGCTATAGTAGAGCTATAGCTTAATGCAGGCCTGCACAACTCATAAAGCGGTGAGGGCCATATTACTCCAAAGAAAACAGCTGAGGGCTGACCCCCGCCGACCCCCCCGCCCCAGCGCCGCCAAGCCCCCCCAAAACACCCCCCCCAGCACCGGCTAGCTCCCCTGAAATACTCCCCCCCCCCCCAGCACCGCCCGCCCCACGAAAACAAACCCTCCTTCCCCAGTGCTGTCCCACCAAAACCGCGGTATTGAACCTTGGTAATATGTTATAGCGGGCCCCTAAGGTAGTATAATTAAGGGAAAAGAAAAATGTCTTTTTGCTAGAAGTAGAATAAGATCTTCCCCTAAATTTGTAATCAATTGCCCTGTTGAATGAATGAGGTGTGACTGAGGAAGGTGTGGAAGGCAGCACCTCCAGACAGCTGCACCCCTTGGAGAGGGGATGGGAGCCAGACCAGATGAACAGGTCAGCCACTGATTCCTCACTCGCCTCCTCAGCCCCCCACCCACCCGGCTCACCTCCTCACCCCCCTGCCACTGCCCGCCTACTTGCCTCCTCAGCCCCCGCCGCTCTCCACCCACCTCTTCAGCCCCCCCTCTCTCACCTGCTGCTTGCCTACTCACCCCCCACGGGCTGGTGAGCTTAATGGTTTATGCATTGGCCTACTAAACCCTGGGCTGTGAGTTCAATCCTTGAAAGGGCTATGTAGGAATCTAGGGCAAAATCAGTACTTGGACCTGCTAGTGAAGGTAGGGGACTGGGCTTGATGACCTTTCAGGGTCCTTTCCAGCTCTATGAGATAGGTATAGCTATGTTTATTTATACATTTTTTTATATTCTGCTCCTGCAAGTATCACTATTATAGCTCTGTACGCTGCACCTGTGAATGTGGCATCAGTGGAGCTATTCTGTGTTTAACTGGTGTAAGTGAGATGAGGATCTAGCCAAGTACATGTAAGAATGACTGATAGAGAAATAATGTTTAGGGCAGCTCTGAATACTGTGGGCAGCTGCTAGAAGGAGGTTCCTCTTTAGCTTACCTAGTAATGATGCTGCCCATGGATCATGAACAGCTGCCTGGTATTTCATTACCTTGATGTCAGTAAAGAAAAATTCTCCATATAATGAAATACACATATTTTAATACACATAAATACCAAATAGAGCTGGAAAAAATGTTTTAAAATATACTGGATTTGTCTGGCATCTTTTTTCCGTGAAAGGTGGCCAGAACTGCACTAGTACTGAATGCAGATCACACCTGCGCCACAAGCTGGCCAAATACTGCTCTTATTTACACCCAAGCATTCCCAATGAAGTGAGCACCCAGCAGGACCAGGGCTAGTGTGGCGCTCAGCTGCCTGGTTGTCAGTAACAGGATAAGCAGGAAGAGCCCCGGGAGCCAGGCAGCGAGGCAAGTCCACAGGCCCCAGGCACAGCTGTCCAAAGTGTGGCAATCTCCCATCAAGCCAGCCCCATCCTTGGTGCCACAGTAGCAAATCCGCCCCTCCTCCTTGGTCACTGTGAGTGGAGCTAAGGCTGATACCATTGAGGGAGGAAGAGAGAGTGTGAGTGAGACAGAGGGAGGAGAGGAGACGGGGAAGGGGCAGCAGAGAAGTGAGCCAGCCATAGCCCACTGTGGTCACTGGCATTACCACATAGCTCCCTGTGCTTTCAGCTCCCCCTGCAGCCCCCCACCATAACCCCTCTCCCAACAGCACCCACCAACCTCCTCCCAATTCCTCTCAGCCCTCAAATAACCGTGAGCCCCCCATCCAGACTCTTGTTACTCCCACACCCAAATAAACCCACAGCTCCCCTCGCAAATAAACCCAAACCCCATGAAATCTCCCCCTGCTTCCCCACACCAACCCGCATCTTCCCAAATAAACCAGCTTTGTTGCACAAATTCCCAAATCAACAACTCCCTTACAAAACCCTTCCTTCACTCCACAAACTCTGACACCCCCAAGCCCTCCCCGCCACTGGTTACCATTCCCCAATATTGGGGAGGCCCTGATGAGCAGGGCTAAGCAGTGGCTTGGGCTTGTACCACCCACCTTTTAGGGTACTTGAACTGGCTGCACCAAAACCTCAACTTTAATAACTCATGCATCCAGGAAAAAAAAAAGTCACAGCTTTCTTAAAGCCTTGACCATAAATAATTGAATAAGAAAGAAAGAAAGAAAGAGCCTCCTGGGTTTTTGTTTTGTTTTGTTTTAAATAAGGGCTTACATGTGTACAAGACAGAACAGTCATTTGTGTGGTTAGAATATAGGTGGGGGGGGGTCAGGAGTAAAATTGGTTGAAAAGTTTTAGACAAAACTTTTACATTAAAAAAAATTCCCTTTCAGGAGGACTTGAACTGGAGACATGTCCTAACCAGTGAGATACTGTGCACTGGGCAGATAGAGCTCTGCCTCTTGTTATTGTTCTGCAGCTGACAGAAAATTTTCAAAACCTTCATGTTTTTCCACTGTTGGAATTTGTTGTTTTCCAGCCAATCCTCATCAGGAGATCAGGGTTGAAATCTTTGACTTCAGTGGGGCCAACATTTCACCCCTGGGCTCTTACAAAACCTTGCTGCATAACCTACAACAATTAACTAAGGATTAGATTCCACCACCTTCACTCAGTCTGAGTAGTACCTTACTAAAGTGGGGTTTTCAGGGAGTAAGGTTCTATTCAATGTAAGGTTATCAAGACCTGGCCTTTAACTACTGCATCTCTCAGCCCTGGTCTACAGTGGGGGTCAACCTAAGATATGCAGCTTCAGCTAGGCGAATAGCGTAGCTGAAGTTGGTGTATCTTAGGTCTATTTACCTGACCGTGAGGAAGCCAGTGAATTGACCGCTGCCGCTCCTCCGTCGACTCCGCTTCCGGAATCGACGGGGAGCATGTGCGGGGATCGATTTATCCGTGTCTACATGAGATGTGATAAATTGATCCCTGATAGAGCGATCACTACCCGCCGATTCGGCGGTAGTGGAGGCCTGTCCTCAGTGTCCCTATTTGTTAGACTGCACTTCAAGGGTGTTGCAAAGATTCATTTGTTAGTGTTTGCAATGCATGTTGAGATCCTGGGATAAAAGATGCTGGAAATGTGCAATGAATTAGTATTAATAAGATAGGATCATCACACTAATGTGTATCAAGTGGCAGCAGTACAAAAGTCCTCTCTTTGCAGGATCTCAAGCCCAGTACTGTGTGTGTACAGATAATTGGCCACCCTCCCATATCTTTTCATCTGTTGCAGTTAGGATCCTCTGATCTTTAGCAATTTCTCTTGAGGGTTATCCTGTCATTTCAGCCTACATGCCAAAATAAATTGAACAAAATTGTTGATGTAAATCCCCAAAGAACATGCAATGCATCTTCATTACAGTAATTATGGTTCCACTTTTCCCATATAAAAGTTAGTTGGGCTTTAATTTAAGTTCAAAAGACGGCAAACTACTAATGGCAAAAAATCTCAGGGAAAAGCAGTTGATGTAAAATGAGGATTGCATTTAGACAGGTTAAAACTAGAACAGCTCTGGATCAGATTACCCTAACCTAGCAAGTGGATAGCACTGTGTTCTAGCTCTGATGGCTCGTGAGATCTCAGACCTAACAACCCCACTGCATAAGCCAAAACAATATGTAGCTTTCCTCTAGTTCTACCAGCACAGGGGGGGCTTCAAGAGAAAAACCCACCTCTAATGTGTCTAATTAATTTTCATGTTGGATTCTTAGAAAATCATTTTCTGCAATTTGCATGTTTGAGATATTTCCTTAATTCTGGTGGCGCCTGCTGCTTGTTGCTGTCATTAATGGTCTGTCAGATTTTTGCTGATAAGAAACACCTCAAGGGATTTGTAATGTGCCCTAAAGTACACTCCATGTTGAAATTTGGCAAACAAAATCTCAGAGCAGTGGAGAGAGAAAGTGACAGGGACTGAAAATCTGGGGTGGAGGGAATGCGAAGGCATGGCAGTAATAAAATGAAAGAAAGTGGGACAGACAAAGATTGAGTATCTAAGAAAGATTTCAGATGCTTTTATCTCTTTCTTTGTAATTCAACTAGGTCTCTTTTATAGGATGATATTTTTGTACTTGCTGGTGTTTGAAAGTTATAACTGGGGCACATCTTTTAACTTTATTGAAACACATTGAGCAGGAGAGCGTTCAGGAGAGACAGAGGAAGGTCTGAGTTCAAGGACACACAGTAACAGACAAATTCTGCTGTAACTCACATTTGTGCAATCCAATTGTCTTGGAAATAGGTCTCATCTTTAATTTCTATGTGTCTATTGTCTAGAGTGCAGAAGGGGAGCAGAGTTCCCCATGTGGAGATTACAGCTTTATAAACCATAGAATCCAATTAGCTGTATATTCCCAGGCAAAAACTCATTATGTTGCAGTTAGATTTGTAAATAGACAAATAGTTATTTTAAGGGGAGGAATGTGAATTAGAGAGATGGTCAAGGTTCTTGTTTTTTCCCTAAGATCCTGAAAGATTTTGGCTTGCCTTGTTTTCTCAGTGAATTAATCTTCCATACCACCTGTAATGTCATCCATCCCTGATACATCATTTGCCTATTTTCCCCCACAGCCTCCTTACCAATTCCTTCTCTGCTGCTCCCCACATATGAGATGACCTCCCGCAGCTTGTCTGCAAGGCCATCACCCTCTCCTCATCCAGATTTCTTCTTAAAATCCATCTCTACCATGACACCTCCAAGAAGTGTGTTACCCGCGGTTCTTTCAACCCAAAGCTCTTGGTAACTTTTACTCTGTGCGAGGTGGTGTCAGGAAATAAATCAGGGGAGACACAGCTGTCCGACCGATAGATGGCTGGCACAAACAGGACAACACAAGAGTGCTTTTACTTAAAGCTAAACTTTACTTAGTCTCAAGCAGTTACACATGTCCACAACAGGTTAGTAACACACCCCCAACCCTTGATAATTACCAAAGCTGAGTGTGGCTTTCGAGTGACACAGTGGCAGGCTTCCGGGGGCCAAATCTTCCATCTGCCGGCAGGGACCAGAAGATGTATCCAGAGAGAGAGTCCAAAAAGAGTCTCCAAATGAGTCCAACTACCTCAAACTTTTCCCCCTTATTTATACATTATAATAGAATGACATGTCCCTTAAAGAAACCCTGTTAAGTAAGCAGTTTCAATGGTCAAGCAAGAGGTTCCTTCTGATTATTGATTAACCAGGTGTGGGTTTTTCCAGAGTTTACAGCCTTGAGACCCCAATAGACGTTCCTGGGGCACATCCTGCTCTTTTAAAATGCATGTATTAGCAACTTCAACACAATTCTTATCAGGAAGGATGCAGGGTCAAGCTGCCCTTTCTGTGGCACCCCAAAACTCCCTCCCCTCCTGCCTTGGTCAAGCTGAGACTGCTTAATAGGTTGCTTTTAACAATAAGCCATAGTGGTTTCAGGCACTTTACTGGTTTGCCAAAATTTCCCCATACAAGTGACCCAACTAGTAATTGAAGGATAGAATTTGGGGATAGATCATCTGTGTTCCCAGATAAAAAATTACATTAGAGTAGAGTTAAGTTTGGGAAGGCATATCAGTAACTTAAATATTAAAACCATCACTGCCACATTGTAATCATTCCCAAACCAAGTATTACAAACCCACAAACAAAGTAGCTGAATGAGGAAGGATGGCTGTGTGTGGTTAAGCTAGTAGCCTGGGACTCAGGAGCCCCAAATTCAGGTCCCTCTTTTCCAACAAGCTATGATTTTGGGCAAGAGGCTTATGTCTATGTTTATAGAGGCATGTTGACAAGGCAACACTGAGTTTGGTGCCTAAGTCTGAACTGCAGGAAGGTTCTTCAATGTGCTTGAGAGTCTCCGTTACCAGCCCTCTCTTGGAGTCAGGTGCCTATACAGTTTTTACAAAAGGTCGGGGGGAGGAGGAGCTCTTTTATAGCTTTTAACCGAGTGGTTTGGGTACTCACCTGGGATGTGGGAGAACCGCCCCCCCCGTTCAAGTCCCCCCTCCACCTGAAAAGAGAGAAAGGATTTGAACAGGGATCTGCCACCTTTCAGGGTGTGTGCCCTAATCACTGGGCTATACAGGATATTTTGATATAGGAACACTCTTTAGTTTCTCAAGAGTCATTGGGTCAGATACAGAGCAAGCAAACACACATGAGAATGATGCTGTAGCTTGGTGGTTAGAGCACATGCATGGGAGACTCTGGATCCAGTCCTCCTACTCTAATGACTTTTTAAATTTATCCATAGTAGAACAGATTTAATGGGAGAAGCTGAGAAAGCTCCACAGAAGAGTAATCTAGATCCCAGTTGCTAGGGCACCCACCTTGAGGTGGCAATAGTTGAAGTCCCTTCTCCCCCTTCAGGTGGAGAGGGAACTTGAAACAGGTCTCCTACATCCCAGGTAAGTAGCCTAAACCACTAGGCTAAAAGTTACAAGGGAGGTACTCTGCTGACTCCTTGGGTGAGCTTACCTATAGGGAGCCAGTCTGGTAGGTGAACTCTGAGCATGCTTAGCACAGCTCAGCCCCCACAGATGAGATAGGCAGAGGCAAACCTATCTTCCACTACTTTGTGTATAATGCTGGGGCTTAGGCATCTGGATGCCTAGCATGTTTTTAGTACATTTCCTGACCAGCTCTGCTTATAATGGAAAGTTAGCTTAAACTTTCACTATGGAATGACTAGCACATCTCCATAAAAAAGCACTTTAACCCCCAAAACAAAAAGAACCAGAGGACTAGGGACTGTGAGCGCTCAGCATGCACTGCTGTTTTCTAATGTAGCACAGTGGGACA
The DNA here is from genome assembly GCF_016161935.1 of Mauremys reevesii. Lineage (NCBI taxonomy): Eukaryota > Metazoa > Chordata > Testudines > Geoemydidae > Mauremys > Mauremys reevesii. The sequence goes on from NC_052624.1 coordinate 25,322,535, forward strand.
AAGACACGAAGGGGAAGCAAGCAGAAATAGTAACCAGAAGCTGTAGGAATTACAGTAGCATCAGCCATTAGTACACAGGTGGGGCTGTAATTTGGATAGCTTGATCTTCTTACCCAGCACTGCATGGAGGCCACTCACTTTTCTTTTTCTTAGAAGACACTTTTAGGACTTAAGGGCCTGATCTGAAGCCCATTACTGTCAATGACTTCCATTAACTTCAATGGGCTTTTGATCATGCTCTTAGTACAGCTACCTCTATTCCCAACTTCTTTTAACAAGTTTCTCGCACGTAGATCTCTAAGGGGAGGAAAGGAAGTAAAACCAAACCAATCAAAATCACTTCCTTCAGGCAAGAAAATTGGGGTTGATATTTATATGTATGTAAGTATACATGACATGTATGTGTGTGTTTATGACAAAACTTCACAGCTATCCTGTGAAGACATGTATGCATGTATGCATGTGTCCAACAGCAGCTGTCAACGTTTCCTTAGGCTTAAACAATATGGCACATTGGTCATAAGGTGGAGGGTAATATGAGCCATGATTTCTACTCACATCAGTATGACCTGAAGATACAATAGTAGTATAGGGCACTGAATTTCCTGGTTCTCTGCAGTTTAAGTCCAACCCCAAGGGTCACACACAAAAAACTACATAATATTACAGGTGTCTGTCTTAGTCAGTGCAGACAAGAAACCAGAACATGTACAATTAACAATGTCACTCATTAGATGGTGCAATACGTATTATCCTCAAATAAATGGACTCTCCATCCTGACATAACTACAAGAATCAGGATGTATTATGGACAAAAGCTATATTTTAAGAAGAAATCTGACAGAGAAGGACATGATTTGAGGGTTTCCCTCCATACGGCATTGTGGTTTTAGAAAAGTCATATATTCCTCAACTTGGAGAAGAACTTACTCATGGGAGCATTCCCATTGATGTAAAATAGGAATTTTTGAGAAAATAGCTGCTACTCAGGATGAGTAAGTTACAGAATCAGGTCCAAGGTCAATAAATCCTGAAAATACTGGCAACAACTAGCATAATTATTCTCCAAAACCTGTTCAAAATATAGACTACAAAACAAAGGAATAGATTGATAATTTATTGTGAAACTATTGTGTCAGCAGAAGACCTCTCAGGTAGTTTTTTCTTAGGGCTGGTCTACACTACGGGGGAAAATCGATATAAGATACGCAACTTCAGCTATGTGAATAACGTAGCTGAAGTCAAAGTGTCTTATATCGAATTACCTACCATCCTCACGGTGTGGGATCGATGTCCGCGGCTCCCCATGTCGACTCCGCTACCGCCATTCGGGTTGGGGGAGTTCCGGAGTCGACAGGAGCGTGTTCGGGGATCGATATATCGCGTCTAGATGAGACGCGATATATCGATCCCCGAGAAATCAATTGCTACCCGCCGATACGGCGGGTAGTGAAGACATACCCCCAGAAAGTAATTACCTCAATTCCCCATTTCAGTACTGGCTCTTTATGGGCTGTAAGTTTAGAAAAGAACTACAGGGCTCAGTAACGTATTTTTGTGGCAGCAAAGTGTTATCAAGTGTGCCTTGCACTGTTTCAAAGGTAATTTACATGAAATGGCAGCTGCAGCCCTGCTCCAATATTCAGTGCAGAACAATTTGATTCTGGAATCTGAACTTGTTATCTACACTCTTGGTCCAAACTGTACTTTACCTATTCTTTCTTTAAATAAAGTGTGAGTTCAGTGAGGCATAATGTAGTGTAGCTCAGTGTTATATGGCATCATTAAACTGTCGGAACTTTCTCCCAGCATGAAGCTCTTCATTAAAAACAATGAAAAACATTGAATGTTAAATAAGGGGGAGGAGGGAAGTAGAATTGCTGTAACAAGAATTTTCCCTTAGAGACATTTCCCCCCATAGTAACTACTGATGATCCAAGGAAGGCCAAGAAAATTCAGATAGCTTTTAATGTGTATCTACCTGACAACTAGAGGCAGAACTAATATTTCATCACCTGCTCTCTTTCTCTATATTCAATACATGTATATTCCAAGTGCACACAGTACAGATACTTCAGACTATATAATCTGTCTAGATTATCTAAGTAGTGTGAACTCAAAGCCAAATTCAGAGGCACAGCTAAGGGTTTGTCTAAATTAGGAAAAGAGGCATAGGTTGAGTCAGGGGTAAGAATCCTGACCTAATCTTGACCTCTTTTCCTAACTGGGACATATCATTTACTCAATTTAGCTAAAGGAAGTGAGGCCAGTATAATTCACACCTTCTTCTGCTCTCTTTTATGTGTAAATTACTCCCCTTTAGACTCAAACCCCATATACCACGTATAATTAAGGTTAAGATTTTGTCACAGGTATTTCTAGTAAAAGTCATGGACAGGTCACAGGCAATAAACAAAAATTCACAGAAGCCTGCAGCCTGTCTCTGACTTTTACTAAAAGGGGTCTGACCACTGGCTGCTGCTCTAGCCCCCGTGCCTGCTCCAGCTGCTGGCCGCCGGCTGCTGCTCCAGTCCTGCTGCTGCGGTGGGCTGAAGCCGAAGAAGTCATGGAATTCCGTTAAAGTAATAGGATCCATGACCTCTGTGACATAAGAACATAAGAACATAAGAATGGCCGTCCTGGGTCAGACCAAAGGTCCATCTAGCCCAGTATCTGTCTACCGACAGTGGCCAATGCCAGGTGCCCCAGAGGGAGTGAACCTAACAGGCAATGATCAAGTGATCTCTCTCCTGCCATCCATCTCCATCCTCTGACGAACAGAGGCTAGGGACACCATTCTTACCCATCCTAGCTAATAGCCATTTATGGACTTAGCCACCATGAATTTATCCAGTTCCCTTTTAAACATTGTTATAGTCCTAGCCTTCACAACCTCCTCAGGTAAGGAATTCCACAAGTTGACTGTGTGCTGCGTGAAGAAGAACTTCCTTTTATTTGTTTTAAGCCTGCTGCCTATTAATTTCATTTGGTGACCCCTAGTTCTTGTATTATGGGAATAAGTAAATAACTTTTCCTTATCCACTTTCTCAACATCACTCATGATTTTATATACCTCTATCATATCCCCCCTTAGTCTTCTCTTTTCCAAGCTGAAGAGTCCTAGCCTCTTTAATCGTTCCTCGTATTGGACCCTCTCTAAACCCCTAATCATTTTAGTTGCCCTTTTCTGAACCTTTTCTAGTGCTAGAATAACCTTTTCTAGTGCTAGAATACAGAATCATACCCTTACATCTAATTTACACCTCTCAACTTCTTGCACACAATTTATGAATAGAGCTGGATGAAGCATGGGAATTCTGTTTTGTGGAGTTTGAAACTTGTTTTTTATTCTCATTTGGAATGAAACCTGGACATTTCAGAATCCTCTGTGACAGAAAATTCCCCCCAACCCTCCAAATTTCTCTCAGCTCAATCAAAATATTTCATTTCAATTTTTAAAGAATTGTATTATGATGCAATAGAACAGTCTGAAAAAAGTTTCAGTGAAATGGACACAATTTCATGAAGTATTTTGATTTCAATAGAACTGTATTTTCCCAACAGAACACTGTTCTGGTCAAAGTTCTGGCCAACTATCCTTATCAATTTGTTCCACTGAGCCTAACGAGGACCAATGCTGACCTAAATTGGAAGCAACTTTACTGGAGTCAATAGAATTACAGTGGTATAAAACTTGTGTGAAAGCAGAATCAGGCCCAGGGAGTCTAAGGAGAAATACCTCATATGCTGAGGGACCAGGAGAGAGGAGTAGTAGGAAAAAGCATTCATTGGCAGCTGTAAATAGGTATAAATTAAAGTAGCCTAACTATTGTCTTTGTACTCTCAGATCTGATGTGCCTTGATTAGTCATGCAGTCCTATAATCCAGCAAGAATTCATTATTAAAGTATTTCAGGTAGAGTCTAGCTAATTATGTTATTTCTCCTTCTAGCTGTGGTATTGCTTCCTATCTGAACTCCCTCTCTTTCTGTTATATTCTGGTGTAAGTCAGTATAGCTCCACTGAAAGGACTTGGGAAAATATTTGATTCTGGGCTCTTCAGTCTAGTAGACACAGATCTACATGATCCACTCGCTGGAAGTTGAAGCTTGACAAATTCAGACTGGAAATAAAGCATAATTATTTTTAACAGTGAGTAATTAACCATTGGAACATCTTATCAAGGATTGCGGTGAATTCTCCATGATTGACAATTTTTTAATTGAGATTGGATGCTTTAGGAATTATTTGGGGGAAGTTCTATGGCCTTTATTATGCAGGAGGTCAGACTAGGTGATCACAATAGTCCTTTCTGGCCTATGAATCTATGAAAGTTGAACATGTCACTGACTGACACAATAACATTATAGCATCCCTTCACCAGAGTGATACATTGATATCTCCCTTTTCTCTACTCCCTCAACAAAAGAAAAGAGGAATATAAAGACATACAAAAATAAAGAAAAACTCTATCCCAAGCATAGTTTTTTACCCAGGAAAGGGTGTATTGCCAGAGATTCCATGAAGTTCACTAGGGACTTCCTACTGTTTTTTATTTTACATAAAAGATGCTCAGGAACTATGGACCATCATAAAACTCACCACCTTCCATTCCAAGTGCAAGGTACATTTCTTTAAACTTGGCCTTCTCTAACATAAATACATAACAACATGTGTATCTAAACAAAAAAAAAATCCCCCAAACTAATCCAAAAATTCCTAAAGCTGTACCAAAACAAGACACACCACAGCACATCCTTTTCCCTTTGGGGAGAGGATGAGAGAAGAAACACCACCTGAAAGATGTGAATCACGTTGCTTAATGCACTCACAGACTAATGGAAGGCACTTAGTTATTACTGTGTTAACACAGTATAAGAACCTATATAGAATAGAATCTGTGGGGGTGGGCAGCGCTATTGAAGCCTCAGATTGCTGGGTAGATTATAATAGTTTTATTTTCCATTTTATTCTTTATACATCCCAACATTTTGTTTGCTGTTTTGACCAATGCTGCAGATTGAGCAGAGACATTTCCATTGAGACATCCACAGTGCTGCCCAAGTTTCTTTCCTGAGGGGTCACAATTAAGTTAGACCCAGTTATTTGTATGAGTAGTTCAAATTATTCCTGCCAATGTGCATTACCTTATATTTGTCAACACTGAATTTCACCTACCATTGTGCTGTCCAGTCATCTAGCTAACATTAACAATATATTGCCAAATGAACCCGTAAAGTGAATGTCAAAGGCCGTTTCAAGTGTTTTATCTTTGCATCCTTGTTTTGCTTCACTCACTCTGCTGTTGAGCAGGTGCAGAATCAACAACAGTAATGATGGGATACAGGCATTCAGCTTCTAAGTCTTTGAAGATATTAACCTTTTGGTCTTCAGAACCGTGGATGGGAACAATAGGCATTAGATGGTAAAAGTTTCTTTTTTCCAAAGGTTTCAGTCACAGATTCATCATGGCTTATTTGGGTATTTTATGCTTGAGCATTTAAAATATGCTTACCAATTTAGCAGAAATTAAAGAGCAGTTACTGATAACCCAAACAGATGCCTAATTTCCTCTTGCCTAGCTTACTATTCATTAACATGAGCACCAAAGCAAGTGTTTGCTCATTCAGATTAGGGTTTAGGATTTTAGAGGCCAGCTATATGTACATCTGTATTGAACTATGCAGAGTGACTCAGACAGACCTGAATGCTTCAGAATAATTGGTTGATTTTTCTTTTCAAGGCCTCTCACTATGTCCAAAGAATCTGGGGCCCTTGGTTATTGTGAGCGCTCGAGGTAGCAGATATTCATTATCTTTCCCCATCCCTTTTCCTCTCCCGAAGCTGAAAGGCTAGCAATTTACTGCAGTGCTCAATTTCCTTACACACATTAAAAATAAAAACAGGCTAGATATATTGGAAAATGAAATACAAAAATATCTTTTAAAAAGAAAGCAAGCAAACAGAATTACATGCTATTTCCCTCCTCTCTCTCTTTCTACCTTTCATACTTCAGTACTTGACTAGCAACCCTTTCAGAATGTAACCATTTCATAGAAACAGGGTAAAGAGTAACTCATTGTAGCCCAGGGCTCAGAACTCATCAAGAGCAAAGAACTCCTGAGGTCTTGCTACCATTTTGTGTGTAACCTTATAAATCCCTTGGGCCTATATCCTATAACTGAACCCATATATAGATCACCAGACCCGGGGGATGAGGTGGACGAGGCTTTCTTTCAGTAACTAACAGAAGTTACTAGATCACAGTCCCTGGTTCTCATGGGAGACTTCAATCACCCTGGGATGCACAGCCCCCAACTAACACCTCTCCAGCACATCATTGAAGATCTACAACCTATCCTGAAAGATGATCCCTCACTCTCACAGATCTACTCAGAGACAGACTTGAATGTGGCAATTTTACAACAAAAAAACTTCAAAAACAGACTCCAAAGAGAGACTGCTGAACTTGAATTAATATGTAAATTAGATACAATTAACTTAAGTTTGAACAGAGACTGGGAATGGTTGGGCCATTACACTAGTTGAATCTATTTCCCCATGTTAAGAATCCTCACACCTTCTATGGGTCATCTTGATTATCACTTCAAAAGTTTTTTTTCTCCTGGTGATGATAGCTGATCTCAATTGATTGGCCTCTTACAGTTGGTATGGCTACTTCCACCTTTTCATGTTCTCTGTATGTATAAATATCTCCTTGTTGTCTGTTCCAGTCTATGCATCCGATGAAGTGGGCTGTAGCCCAAGAAAGCTTATGCTCAAATAAATTTGTTAGTCTCTAAGGTGCCACAAGTACTCCTGTTCTTTTTGTGGTTACAGCCAAACATGGCTGCTACTCTGAAACAGCTCATATTGTTACCTTACTTGTGGTTAAGGAGCTCTAATGTCTATGCAGAAGCACGCAGACTTATTGTGACAGAGCTACCTCTGTATAACTGTCAACTTGAGCTAAATCTGAATTATGGATCTACTAAACAGGATTATAAGTGAACAAGGTTGTGCAAATATAGATAAGATCTGCTCACACAACATTCATTGTTGTTTTCAAGTTTATAAGTTAGTTGAAACTAACTCTCACGATACACTGTTCATACTCTCATGATACACTGTTCATACTTGGAATGCGTTTTGCTTTTATTTCATTTGACTAAATCTGACTTGTTATGCTTTGAATTATAACACTTAAAATCTTTATAGTTAATAAATTTGTTTTTTTATTCTACCTGAAGCAGTGAGTTTGGTTTGAAGCATGTCAGAGACTCCCCTTGGGAGAACAAGCTTGGTACAGATCAATGTCTTTGTTAAATTGACAAACTCATATGAGCTTGCAGCATCCAGTGGGTATAACTGGACACTGCAAGATGGAGATTCTTAGGGTTTTGTCTGGGACTGGAGATATTGGCTAGTGTCATTTGGTTGCACAATCCAAGGAGCAGCTTCCATGTCACAGGCTGTGCATGAACAACCCAAGAGTGGGGGTTCTCACAGCAGAGCAGGGTAAGGCTGGTTCCCAGAGTCAAGGATTGGAGTGACCTAGCAGATCACCAGTCCAGATAACACCAGAGGGGAATGTCATAATATAACAGGCAAAGAAACTTGATGAAACAATGATAATCAATGGGACACAGTAATACCAAGGTAGAAATATATAGGAATGACAGAGCAGGTTCTGCTGGTTGTGCTGGTGGGGAAGTGGCACTATATGTGAAAGAAAGTGTAGAATCTAATATAGTTTGATTCATTTATGATGTTTAGTATCTCTGTGGATAGAAATTCCATATCTGAATAATAAGAGGCTAGCAGTAGAAATATACTATCAGCTACCTGACCAGGATGGTAATGGTAACTGTAAAATGTGCAGGGAGATTACAGGGGCTACAAAAAACAAAAACAAACAAACAACAACAAAAACCCTACAACCCCCCCCCCCAATAATAATGGGGGATTTCAACTATCCCTATATTGACTGGCTACATCACCTTAGGACACCATTAATGACTGCTTCATGGAGCATGGAGCAGCTAGTCCTGGAACACACAAGAGGAGAGGCAATTCTTGATTTAGTCCTAAGTGGATCACAGGATCTGGTCCAAGAGCTGAACACAGCTGTACTACTAGGTAATAGCAACCATAATGTAATCAAATTTAACATCCTTGTAGTGGGGGAAATAGCAGAGAAACCCTTTACAGAAGCATTTAACTTAAAAACAGGAAACTACACAAAAATGAAGAAGCTAGTTAAACCAAAATTAAAAGGAACAGTTCAAAGAGTGAAATGTCTGCAAACTGCATAGAGACTTTTTTAAAACACCACAATAAAAGCTCAAACTAAATGTATACCCCAAATAAAAAACAGTAGGAGGATCAATAAAATGCCTTCTTGGCTAAACAGTAAAATAAAAGAGGTGGTTAGAGGCAAAAAGACATCCTTTGAACATTGAAAGTCAGATCCTACTGTGCAAAATAGAAAGGAACATAAACTCTGGCAAGTCAAGTACAATTAAGCAGGACAAAAAGACTGAAGAACAACTAGTGTGATGCTGTATGATTGAAACATGACCATTTCTATAATTAATATTGCTACTGTTAGACAATTGCAACAAATTGTATACAAAGTATGTCATATAAGGTATCAATGGAAAAGTTACAATCAAATATGATTATTGTGTTTGTATGCAACTATTATCTTTGTATCTAAAGTTATGAATATTGACTATGTACCAGTATTTCAAATGTGTTTGCTCTTGGGGTAACACCCACAAGGTAACAAGAAGTCCGGTGGCACCTTAAAGGCTAACAAATTTATTTGGGCATAAGTTTTCATCGGTAAAAGACATCACTTCTTCAAAGCTTATGCCCAAATAAATCTGTTAGACTTTAAGGTGCCACCAGACTCCTTGTTGTTTTTGTGGATACAGACTAACAGGGCTACCCCCTGATATTTGACCCACAAGGTAGTTTACATCCAGTGTAGCCAGCCATTCTGAATGAACTATTTAAGTTGATGGCCCATCAAAGAATACTTAACTCTCACAGTGGGCCATAAAAGAAGTTGTCCCCACCCCATGAGCTTTTCTGTAGACACTTTGGCCAGAATATGGGTAATGGCTGCTCTTGTGAGTCATCAAAGCATCTAAGGGCATGTGACTTGTTCATATGACCCTGGACTCCATTTTGTGCCTGTACTTTCCCACAAACTGTGCTGGGGGCTTTGTTTGGGACAGTGAAGTTCCTTCCAGATGGGGGAAGGTATAAAAGATCCTGGTAGAGTCTACATTTTGTCTTCATTTCCTGTTTCAATTAACTGGACTGATTTTCTAACAAGGACGCTCTAAATAAAGAGTGATGGCCACCAAATTGTTTGGGTAATTTCCAGAGAGACTTTTGGAAACTTGCAGTTTATTCTATCACTGTTCCAAATCTGATACAAGAACTTTGCAAATAAACCTTTAGAGTTTAGATATGAAAGGATTGACAACAACATGATTATTGGTAAAATCTGAGTTATATATTGACCTAGCTATGTGGCTGATCTCTTGGGATTAGAGGACCCTATATATGATGAAGCTGGTTTTCAGTAACCACTAACCATAGAGTCTAGTGTCTGGGTGGTGAAACAAGAACTGGAATGCCTAAGGAGACTGCAGTTTGGACTTCTTGTTAACCAGTGTGTTGAGCAGACTGTTTCTGGCTTGTTATATCTAATAATAGAATAACCATCAGTTTAAGGTGAGCCTGCCCTATTTCTCTTCAATTTGTCCTAAATCTGGTATCCTCAGCTGTGACCCTCCAAGGCATGGTGACAACTAGCAAGAGAAAATCTAACAACAATTTTTTATGGTACATCAGAAGCAGGAAGTCTGCTAAACAATCAGTGGGGCCACTGAACAATCAAGGTGGTAATGGAACATTCAAGGAAGATAAGGCCATTGTGAAGAAGCTAAATGAATTCTTTGCATCAGTCTTCGCTGCAGAGGATGTGAGAGAGATTCATTCTTTTTAGGTGACAAATCTGAGGAACTGTCCCAGACTGAGGTATCACAATATTTGTGGAACAAATTGAAAAAATTAAACAGTAATAAATCACTGGGACCAGGTTGTATTCACCCAAGAGCTCTGAAGGACCTCAAATGTAAAATTGCAGAACTACTTACTGTGTAGTTCCTGTATGTAACTTATCACTTAAATCAGCCTCTGTATTAGATGACTGGAGGGTAGTTAATATAATGTTGATGATTAAAAAGATTCCAGAGGCAATCCTGGCAATTACAGGCCAGTAAGCCTAACTTCAGTATGAGATAAATGGAGGAGGGAATTATCAGACACATAGGTGAACACAATATGTTGGGAAAGAATCAACACAGCTTTTGTAAACGGAAATCATGCCACACCAACCTATGTTCTTATGAACTTGTGATTTCAGAGATTCTGTGTATTCCAGATTTTGTCCTAAAATCATAAGCCTTTGAATTCAATGGAAATATTCTCCCTATCCTCCACCACAATTACTTAAATGAAAGAAAAACACTGTCCATGTGGATATAAAGTTATGGACTGTGACAGAGAAAATTGTCTCATTTGCATGAGACTGTGACCATTAACTGGATCATCATTAAATTAAAAATTATTCTACTTCTAAAACACTGTGAGATGAATATCTTCAAGTCCTTTTTCATCAGTGAACGAAGAGCCTAAATTACGCTGTCAAATACATTACAAAATGCCATATTATCTCAAATTAGCCAATTTAATTAATCTAACTCAGCTCACAACTGCATTAATCAGAATTTTAAGCACTTTGCTAGGGAAAGGAAATGTCTCTTTTGGGCAGATCTATATTGATGAACATGATAGCACTGACATGTTCATTATTGTGCCAAAAAGTTTTGAATTCAAAGCCACGCTTCCTCTATTGCCAATGTTTACTATCGAGAATACATGGAAGAGCTCTTTCTCTCTTGCATTCTTGGATGTTATTCTTTGTCCCAAATTGCTCTTAGGCATCATGTCCAATGAGGGCGAATTTCACCCTGTGCATAGGATCAGCAGAAAGTCTATGAACCATGTAAGTTGCTCTTAAGTGATACATAAGTCTGGTGCAGGACCTCTTCATAAGGCTGAGTTTCACATGATATGATGTTTTTCCACCTGTATGGCTCTCTTAGGCCAGAAGCCTCCAGCCCAAGAGACAACCTCTTCTCTCCTTCTCTGCTTTCATATATTAAAAATTAACACTCTGGAGAGGGGGAGCGAGGAGGAGATATGTCTCATGATCTAGTTCAGAATCCTGAGGCCACTTTAACTTTCTAGAAAACGTGGAGATTTTAACCTTTCCTGGCCCACTCAGTAGTGCCATTGGATTGAGGCCTTTATTGCACTATTTTCTTGGCGGGTGGAGACAGAAGGAAGAGTTAAAATAAAGTGAAGGGGATTGTTTGTGTTTGGAGAATACTGATCAAGACAAAATCAGTTGTCTTCTCTCACCTTTGTACGTCTGTGTCCTTTCTTCACCCCAGTGCTGTACTACCTGGAACAGATTATTATATTACTATTATAATTATCAGCAGATATTGACTTCTGCTGAGGTGATCTCAAGACTTATTGAAAAAAAGAAGTAAATATTGACTAAGGTAAAGCTCGGTCAATAGGTACTAGCTGGGAACAATAAATCTTGGTATTCTGATACAAGGAAAGGTCAATATGTCTTGTGACATTTTGTGCATCCTGATCAGCAAAATTCTACTCTCAGCTCTGCCATTCACTCATTGTGTGACTTTGGGTCAGTAACCTTTCCATGCCTCAGTTTCCTAACATGTACAATGGAGATTGCAATGATTACTTTACAGCTGTGAAAAAAGTTCCCACTACTGTATCTAGAAATCTCTCCATATACATTATGGCCATTGATTTCTTAAGTACGTGTGTGCGTTTATAAACAAACTAAGGCCAAATGTTGCAAACTAGATTCCTAGAGACAGGATTTACACTGGGAAGCTTTCTTAGACATTGAAAGAAGTGGCCTAATAGACAAGAGTGCTGAGGACTCAAGAGCTCCCATTGATGTCTCATTGGGAGTACCCTTCTACTGGTTACTCTCCTGGGTGCTCTTTAAACATGGAACATATTCCCAACTGTGTTACCTTATAATATATGAATGCAAGGAAGTGACCCTGCCAGCAGGTAGGGGATCTTGGGGGACAACTATTGCACTGGTGGAGTGCAAAATAAACTTTATTAAGAAAATGCAAAAACAGGGAAAATTCAATAGTGAGGGGTATGGGGTTTGTTAAGGTAGACAAATTGGGGAGGGGTTTCTTTTAGTAAATAGTATAGGGGGTTTCAATAGTGGGGTACAATACAGTGGGGTACAATACAGTTGGTAACCAATTAACACTGAAGTATAAATGTAACAGGTAGCTAACAATTTCTATGTAAAGGGTGTGTCACAGCAGCATATAACCAACTAACAGTTAAAGGTAAAATGTGTTAAATAACCAACAACTCTAGGTAAAAATGCGTTACAGTGGTGTAAATGCAAAATGTGAGGTGTGTCAGAGAGAAAAAGGGTAACCAATGGGGTTTTATGCTAGAGCAGAGACCAAAGGCAGAGGCGCTGCGGAGGAAGATTTAAACTCAGGGAGACACAGAGAGCAGACAGGCTGCAAGTTTAAACAGCAGAGAGACTGCAACGAGTGACTAGGGAGCTCGGGGGGAGGCAAGCTCCAGCGGGGAGGTATTAGGGCAGCGGGAAGACAGACTTAACCACAATTATACAGAACACAGCAAAATCTTATCTATGATCTAACTTAACCAAGACTACACAAATTAGCAAGCAACAGAACACAATGCAACAATTTTTAAACTTAACTTACAGAGCACAATACAAACAATTCTCTAAACCTAACTTAACCATAGCTATGCAAAATGAAATTACAACTTATCTAGACTAAAGGCTAAACCTAACCTAATGGGTGCACCTTATACTAGGGGTAGTTCCAGAGGGCAGAGTGGTGTGTGCCCAGGATACAGCTCCAAGGGGGGGGGGTTTAAGGTGGTGGCTGCAGCAGTGGGACGACTGCAAGTAGGCTGCCCAGGATAGAGTCCAGGGAGGCACAGCTTAGCAGCGGCACAGGCTTATTTCTAGCAGCAAAGGCGCTGCGGAGCAAGAAACAGATTACAGATACAGACCAAGGAGTTAGCTTGGGTCTGTCTGCTGGGGAAACAAGGCCAGCAGCTAGGACATGGGGAGTTTGCAAGAGGGAGTTGTTACCAATCCTCAGGACAGCAGCAAGCACAGAGACAGGAACAGCAGTAGCATCAGAGGATGGAGAGAGGACTCGATTAGCTTACAATAATCAGGAGATCTCCAGGCAAAATTTGTTGTTCGTGGGAAGGGAGTTTAAAAATGGGGGTATGCTCAAAAACAAACAAGAGCGGGGAGAGGGCCCCCCAAAGACCCCTAGCTGATCAGACCAGGTGGCAAAGCAAGGACCTTCTCTGGGGTCTGATCAGAAAATGTCTGGTTTTAAAGGCAAACTCAGGCAGTTTCCCGCCAGTAACTCTGATTGGCTCCTCTTGATACAGGGGAGGAGAGGAGGCAGGGAAAAACTGCAGGTGAGCATAGGCATGCCTGGGCATGTTCTGAGCCACAGGTATGAGTCATATGCTTAATTATTTGTCCACTTTGGGTCTTGCATTCCTGGGCAGAGCACCCTACACCGAGCTGGGTCTGAACAAAGAAGCTAGACAAAGGAGCAAGAAGCCCCCTCCCTGAGCAGAGCAATGGCTCCAGTCAGTCTGCACAAGCCATTCCCATGAGCAGGGCCAGGCTGTGACTTTGGACAGTTCAATGGCCGGGGGGGGGGCGGCCACTTAGCACAAACAGAAAGGAAGGGGGGAAAAGGAATCCAGCAGGGGGACAGCTGTAACAGACAGGAAGGAGAGGACTGACCATCTCTTTTTGGCCTGGAGACTGTTAGTATCATATTTTGAGGAAAACAGCACTATCTCCACATAGTGATTAGAACATAGATCTGGCCAGAGATTGGTAATTGTGCTTCACAGAAGATTGAGAGTTTGAGATGTGGTTTCAGAGCAATTTGGAACAACCCCCCCCCCCCACACATACACCCCAAGTTTTGAAAGTCTCCAGAGTTACCAATATTCACCCTCTTCTATTGGGAGTCCAGACTCTGGGGCACTCCCCATGGCAGGAAACCTGGAATACTTAGGCGGATCCTGAGGACCTGTGAGTCTGGGAGATTGGGAGCTGGGACTCCTGGGGCATCCAGGCTCCTGGCTCTCCAGCAGCCCACCAGGTGGGCTGCTGGATAGCCTGGAGGGGAGGTGGCAGGAAGAGAAGCAGGGTCCTAACAGAAGCCTGCCCGAGAAACAGAACTTCATCTGAAAACTGCCTGGTTTCTGGAAGATGATCCCATGCAAGGTTTGGATTAGACAAATCAGCAAGTTCCAATGAAAAAATGTTTCACTGAAATTTTTCTAACCATTTCTAATAAAGAGCAATTGGTTTCAGTGGGAATTTCTGGATATTCAGAGCTTTTGAAAAATCAAGCCATTCATATAGTTGCAAAAAGATGGATGGACTTCTGAGCCTAACTCTAGGCATCCAACTTCGCAAATCTGGCCCAGTTTCCTAAAAGGGTAATAACCAAAACAGGACAGTCTACATCATCTAGGCTTCTCCTGAGGTCATAACTCCCATGATGAAACAGGTGGCTCAGTCAAAGGTGTCATGGGGGATGTAGTTTGACCAGAGTGAAAAATGAGGGTATGAGGCACTCAAACTACATCTCCCAACGGGGCTACAGTACCCTTAGGCAGATGCAGTTTAATGTTGAATTGACTAAAAAAACCAAAACTTTTGTTCAGTTCAAGAAACCAATCTGATTTTGGTCAAAACATGAAATGAAATATTTTGTTTTGATTTTCTGTTGGGAAAAATCAAAACATTTCAGCAAAATTAGAATTTTACAGTGAAAAAGAGCTCTTTTGCAGAAACTGACTTCCTTTGAAGAATCATTTGAACAGAAAGTTCCTGACCATCTCTAGAAAATACTCTTATCATATTCAGTACAACTACTTAAACTCTGAAGGACTTGGAAATTATCATAAAGGTTCCACTAGACACCTAAAATGTCATTATCTGTAGTGGAGAGTACATTTGGATAGCACATCAAAAGAAAAATAAAGAGTTGCTGTGAAAGAAATCTTAAGTAGTCCCTTCTTCTGTTATAATCACAGAAGGAGAGTGATTTGAAGCCCTTCCACATAGGGCCTGATTCTGATTTTGCTTATACCAGATTTACATTAGCGTAAATCAATGGTCTTTAATGGAGTTACTTCTGATTTAGACTGGAGTAGGTGAGAGAACCATTGTGATCACTGGCATAATTGGCGTTGGCTGATTGTTGGTCTAGTTTCCTTGATTTTCAAGTAGATGTGATGAGAGGTAGCATAAAGCAGTGATCTTTTCTATGACTACATAAGCTCCCTCCAATGGTACTGTACGTTTATAACTCTGGAAAATAAAGAAAGAACCCAAAAACAACATGAGGTAGAAGATGTAGATAACCTGGATACTCATGTTTGAATCCATGTTTGGTTGACTCATTATGGTTGATTAACACGCAGTTTACTGTCTGGTGATCTTCAGGCTGATCAGAAGTTTGTAGTGAAAATGGTGTTTCACTGAAGGGGGGTTTCCCCAGGGGAAGAGAGAAATTCACATCAGAATGAAATGTGTTTGTGTCTGGGTCATTAATCTGGCTGCCTGAGCTGCTGCAATGCCTCATGGGAGCTGTAGTTCTGGGTGCTTCAGGTACCCCTTCTTCACAATGGGCCCAAATCCCTAGCCAGATTATCTCCCATGATGCACTGTAGTCTCTCCTTGTTGCACATGCTCTCCCTACCTACATATATATGGCTCAATACTGCTCCCACTGAAGTCAGTATCAAAACTTCCACTGATGTCAAAGGATGGAGGATTGAACAAATAATGTGTTGAGTTCTTTGGGATCTTTGAAGATGAAAAACTATCTCATTACTTTAATTAAAATAACATTTTGTGACATAATTACTCAATTTATAATCCTCTTTCCAATATTTTTATTGTTTACTTCATACAGTAAGTCAACCTAAGAGGTTTACAGTTACAAGATATCCAGATGAAGATATAAAACCTGCACTCTTATTGTAACAGTTGGTCAGTGAAATTGGCTTTAACAAGATCAGATACAAATATGTATGAAATATGACAGTGGATCTCAAAAGATCTTTTGAAGGTAGCGAGAAATATTGAAGGTTTTTTAATTTAAATTCATATAATTGCAATGTTTGGCACTTGTGTAATAAGATCTGCACAAACCATGTTATGTTTGGGATTATGGAATCAGAAACCAAAGATACAAAAAAAGAAAACACTCATTTCCGTCTTCTCAGCAGCAACAATATCAGCGACATCTTGATCTTGAGAGCTGGAGTGAGATTTTTTTGTTCATGATTATATTCTGAGGAAATATCTACTTTCCTTTGGTTTCCTGCAATATTCATAGTTAAAACTAATGATGGGAAAACCTTAGAAGATTTAGAGTTTGGGTTTTCTTCAGATGAGTATCCAAACTATCCAGATTTCTTGAGTCTGTAACATTAGTCTGGAAATCTCATGAGAGGAGGCTTTCTTAGAGTTACCTGACACTCCGACTTCTGATCACAGATGGAAATATAGGGTATATTTTGATACCTCTAGTTCCAGGCCTGTCTAACTGATGATGGTGGTAGGAAGCCAAAACTTTGGCTCAATTTGAATTTGGTTCTAGAAGTGGGTGAAGGCCCGTGGGGATTGGTTCTGAAAGAATAACAGTTTGCCTATCCTTAATTAAAACCATCATCCATGTAGATTATACATTAACTGGATCTTGCAATGACCACATGCAAGCTTCCCATTGGCTTCAATAGAAATTTCCCACACAGAATGGCAACAGCTCCTAGGTGCACCTTGAGCACCATTAATGAGAAAAATTGTGTTTTCCCTCTAAAGAGATATACAAAAGTTTGGTCAGTGAACACTATTCAAGACCCCACTTGGATGATGGTCTATTACGTTGGAAGCAAAGAATAGATCATGGACATGTTAAGCCATATAAGCCCGGTCTTCAGTAACATTTTTAAGGAAGTTAATATGAGAGGCAGTATGGGCTGTAGGATAGGGTACTGGGAGTGTTGGGTTCTATTCCCAGCATTGTCACCTCCCTGCCATGTGAACTCAGGCGAGTCTCTGGGCCTTTGTTTTCTCCTCCTACCGTTTATCTGTCAGATCTGCTTGCCCCATCTCAAAAAAGATATATTGGAATTAGAAAAGGTACAGAAAAGGGCAACAAACATAATTGGGGGCATGGAACAGCTTCCATATGAAGAGAGATTAATAAGACTGGGACTTTTCAGATTGAAAAAGAGATGACTAAGGGGGGATATGATAGAGGTCTATAAAATCATGACTGGTGTAGAGAAAGTAAATAAGGAAGTGTTACTTACTTCTTGTCATAACACAGGAACTAGGGGGTCACCAAATGAAATTAATAGTCAGCAAGTTTAAAACAAACAAAAGGAAGTATTTCTTCACACACAGTCAACCTGTGGAACTCTTTGCCAGAGAATGTCGTGAAGGCCAAGACTATAACAGGGTTCAAAAAGAACAAGATAAGTTAATGGAGGATAAGTCCATCAATGGCTATTAGCCAGGATGGGCAGGGGTGCAAAACCATGCTCTGAAGTATCCCTAGCCTCTGTTTGCCAGAAGCTGTGAATGGGTGACAGGGGATGGATCATTTGATTATCTGTTCTGTACACTCCCTCTAAAGCACCTGGCATTGGCCACTGTCAGAAGACAGCATACTGGGCTGGATGGACCTTTGGTCTGACCCAGTATGGCTGTTCTTCTGTTCTTAAATTGTAAACCCTTCAGGGTAGACAGTGGCTCTTATTATGCGTTTGCACCCAGCATAGTGGACCTGTTCTTGGCTGAGGGCTACTGAAAAAAAAATTGTAAATGCAAGGTCTAAAAAATTTTTTTTGGCTGCATAATTAGAATAGAATTATTGTTCATTTGAACTGTATATGAAACCTATTGGGATGAGATAGATACTCAAGCAGCTTCTTTTGACTTTAATACAGTTTAGCACATTGCTCTGTTCACTGATCAGTCATTTAAATGTGATAATAAAATGATGTTGACAATGGCTTCACTAGCATATTTCCTTTATGTCTTCATTTCATCAAGGATAGAAAGCCGTCACCAAGAAAAGACCTGATCTGTCTTGTCACCTCTCACACCATCCGTGTGTTTCTTGTATTTCATATCCAAGTCAGTAGATTTCATTGTAGATACTGATAATTTAACTGCATGCCTTTCCGATTAGATTACATTAGATAGCTTGGAAAATGTTTTTGGATCCCTCAGAATGAAAGAAGTCATAACAGTTTATCATTTTTACCTACTGCATCCCAGGACATGACAGAATTAAGGACCTGGATAAGAAACAGCTATCTAAAATGCAGTCCAGGAAAGGATGGTGAAGTTAGTAGGCACAGAGAGCAGTATGGGAAGCTAGCAGTAGCCATAACCTAACAAGGATAACTTCCCTCCAGTCATTAAGGTGGTATGCAACCAAGTTTTCCTTCTGGATATCCCACTACTTGTGACAACCAAATATGAAAAATTCCACATTGGAAAGTTACAGAATAACCTAAAAATGGAAGTTTTTTTTTCCTTCCACCCATCCATTAATACTTTGAGTATAGCCTGAAGCATGTTAAGATTGAATAATACTTTGATTTGCCTCATCACCTGTGTTAACCACTAGTCACGAACTCCGAAAGGGAAATATAAAAATATAAACTCACCACTATGGCTCCTCCTCATGGCCAGGCATGACACAGTGGTTCTCTCCCCATCTGGCACCCCTTGAGGACTGCTGCTCTGGTCCTATGGTCGTCTCTTCTTGTGACACTGTGTTCCAGCCCAACTCTTCCCCGCAGGGGACCAGTGACCCACATAGACAGCATCCAACAAATAAACAGTACAAAGGTCTTCACCAAAAGGGTCTTCAGCCCCAACCCTGGAGCCTGTGATCCTCACACCCCCTTCTCCAGGACTCCATGCCACCTTCTCTGGTGGCTGATAGAGAGAGGCCCTGGGGTCCCCTACACCAGTTTCCTGCCCAGGAATCCTATAACTAGCAGTTCAGTCCCACTCCTTGCTGCTGTGTCCCTGATCTTCCTTCTCTAAGCTTTTTTTCTATCCAGCCTCTCTCAGGCCTTCTGCCTTGCAATCTTTCTAGATCAGTGGTTCCCAAACTGGGATTCGTGAACCCCTGGGGGTTCGCAAAATGTTACAGGGGGTTCTCAGGGAAAAATTCCCTAATGGCGGACAGAGCTGTCCCTAGGGACCCCAGGCAGCAAGGGGCCAGCAACCCGGAGACCCTGGACTTCCCAGAGCTAAGCAGATCAAAGCAAGCATATCTATCACACTGAGGAGATTTACACTTCAAGACTCCTTATATGAAATGGAAAGGGAGGTGGATATTTTTTGCTGTTTTTAAAATTAAATAGGCAGCCAGTATTGTTTTTTAAATTATTATGAAGAACAAGTTTAAGCTTTGTTGTAATGTGCGTTATTTGCCTGGACTGCTCAAGCCATGAATGCTTGTGTAGGAGAAACTCCTTGAGTTGGCTTCTTAAATATCTTCATGCTGTTTCACATCTGATGCTCCTTGATGAAACATAGGAACCTTGTTTTATAACAGGCTTATTCAACGTGATACAAGCTACAAAAGTGAGATCTTGGAAGAGTGTTGCCATTTTCATAATGTAATAAAAATACTGTAATGATAAATAATTAATAATAGTGTGTAATAAGCATGTCATAAAATCAAATTGTATATTTCCAAGATCACTGCTTTTATAATTTATACTCGGGTAAAGAAGAAAATACTTAGAAATATTCATTTTTAAGAGGGGGTTCGCAAGACTTGACATTTTGTTGAAAGGGGTTCACAGGTTGTTAAATTTTGGGAACTATTGCTCTAGATTCACCCTTATGAATCCCATCATAAAACTATGAACAAAAAACCAATTCTGCCCTCCTTGGGCTTGACCTTACATATTTCTCAGTTAAATGCCACTCAGAGCTCAGTCCCTGGAAGTCCAGTTCCTGCCCTTTTGTCAGGGCTTCCTACCAGAGCCTGCTCCATGTAATGGCTACTCTGTCACTCCTGGCTGCTTGCCCACCTCCTTTATTCAGGTGATGCTCCCGGGGCTTGCTCTCCCCCAGGATTTCTTCTCTCTAATCCCAGAGAGGGACTGCAAACTTTCTCCCTGCAGCCCTTCCTACTCTTGGCTTTCTCCCTTTATAGAATACACCCAGCTCCTCCCAGCTGGGACTCATCTTTGGGTCTGGCCAACTCTCCAAGTGCAACCAGGTATGTTAATAGGCCTCATTAATCAATTTGCCACCTTTGTAGGGTAAAACCTACCACAGGAAGACTTGCAGATGATGATCCCAGTTGAGCCTGCTGAATAATCACAGTTGATACACAGGCTACTGTAGCCTGGTCTAAAAGTGGGAGGAACCTCAGATTTCACCCCAGGACAGGTGAAAGCAAGAAGCATAACACTTGAGGGGATGCAGTCAGAGTGACCAGAACAGGGGACAGACATGCACCCTGAACCATGTTGCTGTGGCAGGTCACTTGGGGCTAGATTTTTTTTAAACGATTTAGTTGTGTAAAGATGAAGATAGGCATCTAGTCGGATTTTTAAAAGTGCCTATGTGATTTCAAATCAAACTTCCCACAAAAAAATTATTGGCCTTTTTCAGAGAGCTCTCTCCTAAATGCTATTCAATATTGATTCCTGAAGGAATTGTCTGTTTCTATGCTCCCCACGACTTTAACTGCAATCAGTGGGTATTCTAAGTCTGATGGAACCCAGATTGAAATTTATTGGAGCTAGGGGCAGAGCATTCTCATAGATGGTAATACATTCAAAGCACAGGAGCCTCAAAGATTAAGCTGAATCCAAATCTTACAGGAAGCCATGCAAAAGTGATCTTTTCTACCAAGGCTTCGTCTAGGAGAGTGGTTGATGGCATTAAGTCCAATAGCAGACTACTGGTATAGTAAGCAGGGTCTTAAACCTAGTGTGTTTTGCACCCAGATACCACAGATGACAAACATATCATCATCCGAATATGGCTTTGGAACACAATTTTATTTGCATGGATGGTTGAATGAACAGATCTGGAAGGACCCAATGGGATTGGAAAGATACTTGTTTTATTTCAATATACAAAAGATCTGAAGGGGCTTATCTACTTTAAACCACTGGATCTAAAAATGATATGAGAAGAATACCGGATAGATTCTGATTTGAAAGTATTGCCACATAAACCTTTCTTGAACAAAGCAGACCAGAGTCTTGCTGATTAATTATTTACCCAATGGGCAATTAGTAAATATTTACCATTTAAAGCCTAATTAAAGTAGAAGCAAGACTACCGTACAGTTAAATATCCTATCATAGAGGTCATTCCAAAGCTTTTTGGCAAGAGGCACACATTTATGGGAAAGCCATATTTATAAACACATAGCTGAACACTGGCTATAGCAGATTCTTTTTTATTACTACATGTAAATCATTTAACTCTAATCTTACTAATTGGCTCCAATCAGGCTTATGCTTTTCCGGGAACAAAATGGAATACTGTAATATCTCAGGCCTATGTAGAATTTGATTAGTCACAGACAAACGCTGGAAGCAGCTCCAGCCTTCTAAGTTTATGTGCTGGTTACACTACGCAGATTTCCAAACTATAACATGTATTTACTGTACTGTACATCCTGACATGATACAGAGCATAGAAACATTTTCTTGTCTTCAGATCAATAGAAATGGCAGACCCTGTTTCTCAGAAATGAAATGCACCAAATATAAACATATATTTCTTCTCTCATTTTCTAGAGTATGAACTAGAGCTGGGATCAAACCAAAAATCTTCCATTACAGCAGACCCAAATGAAGGTAAAATTCAAATAGAAATTTGAGCTTAAACGTTGAGGCTCATATTTATTTCTGTAACAGGCCCAGACAAAACCTTGATTTCAAATACTCCTTGAGCTTTAGAGAGTTTTTATTTAAACCATTAGAACTGGTCAGAAAATATTTTTTTGCGTTGCAAATTTTTTTTGAGATTTTAAAGTTTTTTCCCTATCCTGATTCAGGATGAAAAGTTGTAATCTTGAAAATTTTCATCTGCCAAAATTGCCCAAGAGTTTCTAATTGGGTCATGTTGTTTCAATAAATTCAAAATGGTATATTTTGATGTCTAAATTTTAAAGTTTTTATTTATATTTTTCTAGTATAAATTAAGTTTTAAAATGAAATGTCATTTTGACCTAGAAAACAGATTTTTTTTTTCATTTTGAAAATGTCCATACAGGATGTTTTAAAAATTTCTAATCTTTTTTCCATATTCTTTTAAAAAACCAGGAATTTTGTCAAAAACTACTCTTTTCCACAAACAGTTTCAGTTTCAATGAATGGGCATTTTCTGATGAAAAATGTTCAGGGTTGAGATAATTTGAATAAATTACTCTATTTTTGACCTCTTTCTAGTTATGTCTCTTCTAAGGCCAGGTCTACACTAGTAAGTTAGGTTGACCTAACTACGTTGCTTAAGGGTATGAAAAATCCATAAGCCTGAGAGACATAGTTAAGCTGCACTAAACCCTGGTGTAGACAGTGCTGGGTGGATGGGAAAATTCTTCCACCTTTTGGGGAGCTGGATTAACTACAATGAGGGGAGAACCCCTCCCTTTGCTGTAGTGAGTGTCTACACTGAAGCACTACAGCAGCACAACTTCAGTGCTGCAGCTGTGCCATTGCAGTGTTTCTAGTGAAGACATAGCCTAAGTAAGGACATGTACCATCTCTGGAAACCTTTTGGAGTCTTATTGGCACTACCTATATACATCCCAAACACAGTTTAACTATGTCTACCCATGTCATCTCAGCCCCCAATCAGTTGTCTTACATTAAGCCAAAAATGGTCTCAGATCTGTGTGTGCAACTATCCACTTGTGTGGGGAAACAAGGAAGTTAAGTGACTAGCTTAAAGTCGCACTTACTGAGGAAGGGATAGAAACCTTGAAATCCTGGCCGCATTGAAGTCGATGGGAGTTTTCTAAGTGAATTCAGTAGAGGCAGGATTTCATTCCAGGGTCTGGTTTCTAAACCTCTGCTCTCCCCAATAAATAGGTTTAAAAGGTTGTGTTTTTTTTAAGATAAAGCAGTTTACTTTATCTGACAAAATAATTTTAGGGTGAAAGGGGAAAGGTTGTTTCTTTCACAGAAGTGCCAGAAGCCATAGAACTAGCATACTGTTGTTCAATAACTGTCAATTCTGTTATGTCAACTGGCTTGCTGCATTGCACTGGTACATGGGAAGTGAAAAACAGGTTTCCATAGGAACAGAAGGCATCTGGAAGCATTAATCTCCCATCTTGATAATACATGAACACTGTTGTGTCAGCTCACGAGTCATTAATGCATAATGCATGGGTTGTCCCCATTACTGCAGGTACAATATAGCAGTTACTGAGGGGAAAAAAACAGGAAAGGATTATTTTTAATAGAAATAACTGAGCAAACAGGAATGTAAGGCATAGTTAAATTGTTAGGGCATAAGTTGTTGCTGAGCCCTTAAGGTATGTCTTATATTTAACAAAAATGAGATCTCATGGGTAATTGCTGAGAACAGTCTGCATTCTCCCGACCATCTCCATTACCTCATAAATATGCTCAGACCTGTGATGTCCGAAGGAGAGGACACATGGAATGATGAGTTACAGACATCAACTGTCCAAGTGAGAACAATGAAGAAGCTTAGCTTTACTGCATATATTTCCTCATTTTTAAATGCAGTCACAGATTTTGCAGGAAATAGCCCAAGAACGTGAACCTCCATGTAGCTTCATTTCTCGCTCGGAATGCAGTGTTGTCACTTGGCAGCAAGCACTGGTGCCATTTCCGTATACCATTACACTTAACATAATAGTCCATTTCCATACATTTCATGAGAAGGTGGATCTGTTGTTTATTAGCGGTATTCCAATTAATTGGCTGCTATCACCACCTCTCCAGTTGGCTAAGTGCTAATGTGTTATTAGCCGAGTCTCTGAACATTACATAACCATTGTAAATAGACGTAGTGTAAATGATTGTTGCTCATAATGGCTCATAAAGACTGAAAAAAATACTAAAATTGAAAAAAAATCCTTTAATGAAGGAGTCTAATAGACTTTGCATTTGATTGAAGTGTTTTTTGCAATGGCTTGAGTTCTGGACTACATAATTGGCAATTTCGGACAAGAACGGCAATGAGGGCAATAATGGGCTTAACACTCTGTGATTCAAATGTTAACATCTGGACCAAACCATCACTGGGATTTCCTAATGAGACAGAAGGAAGTCTCAGGATTACACTACATTTTTTTTTTGTTCTAAAAGATGAAAAAGGTCACTCTAATGGTCTTTGGCAGCAAAGTGATATTCAAATAGAACTTCAAAAAAAAAAAAAGGAGCCAAGCCCTTGGTGAAATCTTCATACTGCAAATCAGGCTGAATTCCACTTTCTGATAACACAGACAAGGCACTTCTGAAGGCTTTTTGGGTTTTTTTGGTAATCACTTAAGAAAATGACAAGCTATGATAACTGTTATTGTTATTTTTAATATGGTAGTACCTACTTGCTCTGAAAACCTAGCAGTCTGAGTAGACAACCTGTACAGAAAAGTATTCCTCATTTTACAGATAGGGAGCCAAAGGATTAAAAGTGTTTTTACTAGACTTTTTTTCATCAACTTAATCGATTGCCAACTAACTTAATGTGGTTAACATATTTGTAAAGGTTAATTTGGATGTTCCCCTAATGTTGGTTCCAGGATACCAAAGTTTGTGGTTTACCTAGGGTAAATCTAGTTCAGAATCCTAATTTTGCAACCAAGGCCTAACTCCAAAATAAAATTAAAACTAGAAACATTTATCTAAACAGCCAGAACTTTGGGTATTTAGTTAAATAAGACCCATCTCCAAACTACTCCATTTTTGGTTTATTTGTCCAATCTTGGGGGAAAAGAGTTTTGTGATAAGAAAACCATCCTCAGTTTTGCCAGCCACATTTGCACAGAGACAGCTCAAATCCCCAAACCATTTATCCAAATCTTCCCCTCCTTCCCTAACACCTGCAAACTTTGGGGACTCAGATTTACAGGGTGATTACCTGAACCACCCCAAGTAATATCCCTCTCTAATCAGAATGAGATTTTCATGTAAGACCTGCCACTAGCATCTCCAAAGTAGAAAACCAAGAAAATGACCTCTTAAACTCATGCTTTGGTGATTAGAACAACCACAACCAAAACCAAACAACCCCCACTAACACATATAAACTGAGCTTAATGTAAACTTCCTGGTTTGTTTTAGGCTGCCTCACAACTTAATTTCATGTAAATGCAGGGTTTTCTCTGACCACTTCCTTGAGTTTATCTCACTGGATTTAGGACAAATGAGACATATTTCCTATGGAGCCATTGCAAAAGGTGAATCACCACTTTCAGATAGGGAATGCCCCTTTGAAAAAAACAAAACAAAACAAAAAAACTTTCCCACACTGCCAAGTATACCAAGACATGCCCGTTTAAAGTATTTCCAGCCACTTAGGAGGATTCAGTAGTCTCAGCACTAAATGGGAGGTGAAGGACCTTAGGAGATATTTCAGCACAAGACAGGAACCACCTTTGCCTACTCTCCCTGACTCCTTAGAGAGCTTCTAAAATTTCCAAGAAGGAATCTCTCCTTAGAAAGTGTGCAGCATTGTCCAACACAGTGGTCACTACAATTATAAATGTTTCTATAAAGCATTTCATCTGATGGTCACAAAGGACTTTTAAAGGTTAATGATTTAAGTCACACAAAACACTGTATGAGGTAGGTGAATGGTAATAACCATCTTTACAGAAGAAGAAAGGCATACACAATCTGCTCCTGTGTTTGCAAGGCAGTTTAGAATCCTTTGGGAGGGAAGGTGCTATTGTAAATGAAAATTATTATTAACAGACTTTTCTTCCCAACTCCGCCAGATTCTGTTCCTGTTTATGCTACTGTAAATCCAGGGAAATGGCACTTTTTCAAGAGGTTTTTTAGTGTGTTTGCTTTTGTTTTGGATTTACACCAGCCTAAAGGTGAAGATTATCTGGCCCTTTAGTTGTTCCTTTATATTTTCTCCTTCTCCCTCTCAATAGACTCTCTTAGGGACCAGACCAGAGACAGGGACGGCTCTAGGTATTTTGCCGCCCCAAGCACGGCAGGCAGGCTGCCCTTGCCTGCAGAAGGTCCCTGGTCCCACGGATTTGGCGGCACGCCTGTGGGAGGTCTGCCGAATCCGCGGGACCAGCGGACCTCCACAGGCATGCCGCCGAAGGCAACCTGCCTGCCGCCCTCATGGCGACCGGCTGAGCGCCCCCCGTGGCTTGCCGCCCCAAGCACACGCTTGGCGTGTTGGTGCCTGGAGCCGCCCCTGACCAGAGAGATCCCGAGACTCCCACTGAAATCAGTGAAAATAGAGCACCTTGCAGTATCATAGTCTTAGTCAGGCTATTCAAGGAATTCCTCCCTCTTCTGTTGGAGAGAAGGGGTAGGGAGGGCAGAAACCCGCATCTCATTTTCAGTAATGTTAATGATATAATAAGTACAAAGTTAGTGCTGATCATTGCAGTTTATGATCATCCCTAGTAATCATAAATTGGTAATATAATTTATCCTTTAATACATGTGATTGATGGATGTGGCCTGAGTATAGCTGTTGGCACAGTTATCCATCCAACCCAGGGGAGAGCTTTGGGCACCTGTGACATCTGTCTGATTTTTGTAAGCTCCCCTGGAGCCCATTCAGAGGGTGAACTGATGAGATCACAATGCAGGGTGTTTGCTCCCCAAGGGTCTGAGGGTGCTGCATCTATAGTGTTCCCAGCACTAAACAGAACTCAAATCCCAACTTGGACTCCCCACCCCCACCTAGACACACCTGGTAGCACATTCTATAATGTGTTGACAGTGCATTGGTGAGCTGGCCTTAAGAAAGGAATTAGATAAATAGGTTTTATCTTGTGTACTTATTTTTTTCCACTCCCCATTTTGTGGTGATGAATCACACTGGAGAAGATTTTTAACACACAACAGCACTTCTGTTTAGTACAGGAAGCAAGAGAGGGATGACTATTCCTGAATGCTTATGTTATAGAATCTCAAATATCTGCTAGTTCCCTGTCTTGCAAGGCCTTAGTTGTAAGTGCTGATGCAGCTCTTGGCCCTTGTGAATCATCTTCACTCCTGGAGAATTAAATCCCCAGAACTGAGGGAATAACTCTGAATGTTATTGCATTGTCGATGGGCACTGGAGACAGAAGAGACACCACATATTGACCTGCTGTCCTATGGGAATGTTTAGAGAATGAAACCAGCATAGCAACATAAGATTTTACAGAATTGGGCAGAATGCCAGATGCATATGTGGTGTTACTCTTGCCCAAACAATTGTTTCTGGTCAAATGTAAAACCCATTGGGTCAAATCCTGGCCTCACTGAAGTCAATAGCAAAACTCCTATTGACTTCTATGGAGTCAGGACTTCACTCCAGTGAGCAACATGAACATTGCAAGAAATTGAGTGAAATACATTCTGCAAGATATGTCAGGGCAAAGGTGAACTAGCTTATGCGCCAATACGTCTGTTAGTCTATAAGGTGCCACAGGACTCTTTGTCGCTAGTTTCTAGAATGCAGATTTCTGAAAGTAATTAATGCCCATGAGAAGATCAAAATCGTAGTGAATGCTGTTCTCCACTCCCCTATGTGATACTAATCTGAACTGTGCTGCAGTTTGTCCAACAAGTTAGGCACATACATAATATTGATGCTTATAATGCATAGGTATGGTTTTCTATTAGAATACATTAGAATTAGTATACTATATACAGTTCCTCTTGTAGGTACTATACATGTACAGTACATGTACATGGAGAAATCAGAAGATAAATCAGTGTTTTTAGGGAACAGTTTTTGTTGGCAAACATAGAATTGGCAATTAGTACAATTTAGACTTTTGAGTTATCTGTGTGCAAAATTAAAATGGTTTAAGATTTTTTTGTAAGTGGTACTCTACTTTTCCCACCCTCGCATAACTCAAACTGGATTTTGCTCAATAGTTGGAAAAAAAAATACTTCTCAGCTGACACCAAGACTTGAAAATGTGAGTTTAAAAAATGTGAGTTTTCAGGAATTCAAGTTGATAATGAAAGCCCTCCGTTCAGGTTAATGACAGTATTCATTGTTAGGTGACTGTATTTTTAAAGTTCCCTCATATGTGAAAATAGGCTCATTTAGTTTACTTTTGAAATAAAGCAATGTGCACAGAAAAATTCTCTCTCTTCTTTCAACATTCATTATGTGCTGAAGCTGGCCCAGCAGAATTCTATTGAGCTCCACAAGGCATTACAATGCTGGCAGCATAGTTAGTTATGTTGAGCCTAGCCATCCGATGTTGTCTGCTATGGCGTTTTGTAGACTATTGCTTCAAAAGGAACAGGAAGTGGAGTCGGCCTTATTACAAGAGGAAAATAGAAAGGCAGGGTTGTGGAGAAGGAAGAGTCATGAAGCTGGGGAATTAGAAAAATGCTCTTCTGGGGCATTGATGATGTTCTGTGATGGCTTTGGAGAATAAAACACGACATGAGTTCTGTAAAATGAGTCATGAAGAGCATTTTGAGTTGAGAACATGTAGTCTAACTAGATCCAACACATCAAACCCACTAGAAGAACACAAAGATGTATGCAATCACAGTGTAAAGATGGCATAGGAGGAAGTAGCTGGGTGTCAAGGGAATCTGGCAGGAAGAATTATGCATTAGGAATCTTACAGTCTAGATCAGGCTGATGTTTGAATCACTGAGAATAGATAGCATTAGCTGACCTATATTTTAGTATTCTTTCATGGGCATTTTTCTGTTTTGTGTATAAATGACTGGACGCTTCTTCCAGTTTGATATAGAGTATGCTGGTATGAATTAGCTGAAAATTCAGGAACTGTTGAGTGGGGACCTGAGTGGGATTGCAAAAAAATGCAAAAAAGAACCAACACTAGTTTAATCAAAGCCATTTGGGAATCAGCTGAAAAGGATACAAAGCTACGATGCAATGTAAGTTTTAAGATCGTGATTCTTAATTGGACTGATTCCAGCAATGATTTTTATACTTAGTGAATCATGTCATGTCACCAAAGAGTTAAAAATGTGGTTTAAAAGTCTGAGAATAGCTGGTGGGTGTGGAAGGTTTACCTTTATTGGCAGCATGTATGTTTTGTCAGTGGAAAATAGCAAATCTTTAGATAAACATGACGGATACAATCCATTGCTTAGATGAATCATACTGTATATTTTGTGTCACTGACAAGGGAACACCCAGAGCCTTGGTTCGTTAGGCATTAACTAGAAGTTAAATGCATAATAAACTACAAATTCCATTTCTATTTAGTTCTAAATAGATCACACACCAACTTTTAATCTTTTATTTTTGTGCAGTGGCAGTAAACATATGAATTGCCATACTGGAGCAGAGCAGTGGGCCATCTAGTCCACTAGCTTGTTTGTGATAGTGGCCAGTTCCAGATGCTTCAGAGGAAGGTACAAAAAACGCCATGCAAAAAACCCTCAGAACATTCTCTCCTAACCCCCACATTTAGAAGCTGACTTATGCCCTGAAACCTGAGTTTACATCCCTTATGATTATGAAACTTTTGTTTAAAAATCTTTACCAGTATAATTCTAAATATTGCTATGCATATAAATCCAATACTTTTGAGGGATCAACATTCAGATATGGATTTTGAATATAGAGTTTCAGGCATATTGGACTCAAAATATTTATATGGCCCAGATTAAAGACACAGCTCCTTTGAGAAATTCAGATTCAGATTTTAACCCCTCTAAAGCTCAGGAGCTATCTGGACACATCTCTAAATTAAACACTTTATATTCTGTGCCTTTCTAATTTTTCTTCTCATCCATTTCTCAGCATCCTTTTTTCCAATGGTCAAAAAGTACTAGGGAGTTTTGCTCCTGCCATACAGGGGGACAATGGAAGATTTTTATTTTGGTGTTTGAGTATAAAGTTACCTCACTGATATGCAGTCTGTTTCTTTCTGCTCTCTAATGGTGATTGGAAATTTTTTCTCTCACATGACCAAGTTTTGTCTCTGCAGAATACTGCTGTAACATGCCAGCCCCCATTTACTGTAATAAGAGTAGTCATGTCACTGAGGGTGACAAAGTCAAAGGCCTTAAAAAAATCAAATACATTCAAGTTTTACTTCATCACCACAATCAGATTAGATGGAAGAGGCTGTGTAGTGTTCATTTTTACAAGTGTCTCCACAACATTTCTACCTCTTAAGACAAACTTTTGCTTAGTTTGATGGCCATGGGGGGAATCTGAAATAGTAATTTTTTTGACAAGCAGAAGTTGATAATGTGATTTTAAAAATAAAGTATATTTGAAATTTAGTCATTTAATTAAAGCCCAGGATGTATTTTACAGAGTGAAGATGCAGGAAGTATTCTCTGAATTAACTACAGTAGATTGGCTGAACTTAATACTATGCAAATTTCAGGACCAACAAGTAAACAAATACAGATGTAACCAGATAACTCTGATATCTAAGGTAAAAAACAGTTTTGGAACTCTAAAAGGTTCAAGAACTCTACCCCTCCCTCCTAAAATATTAATGTTTGATGGTTTACAGAACCTAATATTATGAATTATGATTTTTTTTCTGTAATTTCAATTTTAATCGTTTTTTTGGTTTGGATTTAAACATTCCCCATTAGTGCTTCCACCCCTTTGTAGCCCCTGCTAGTGCATACAAGTGAAAGTGAAACTGATTTGAAACAAAGTAAAACTGACTAATGTAGGTTTTCTTTAAATGGCATAAAATGCAAACAGTAAACAAACAGTGCAAATGCTGAATACAGTATTGCCAACACCAAGTACTCAAAAATCAGGAGTTTCCCAAAGGAAATAAACAATTGAAATTTCAATTTTGTAGAAACTAGATTTTCTATAAAAAAAAGTTGATGGAAAATTCCTGACCAGCTCTAATCATTGCAGGACTCTAGGAACTGGGTCTTTAAGAAAAACATTAAATGTCATAAGATCCATGATAAAATCATGAGTGTTGGCAACAGTTTGAATAGTAAATTGAATTTTATATAATCTTTTAATTTTAGCAATCTAAGAGAGTTACAATCAAGGTAAAGACAGGTACTTTTTTCTTCTCTGTTTTTTCTTTTTAAACCACTGCAGCACATGATTGTAACTGTATCTCACTTTCTCATACCTGAGTAACCAGGACAAATGGCATTCTCATTCCCCTAATATTTTACTTTCCAATTGACATTAACATTCATTTGAATACACTTCTTAAAATGGCCACTGTCTCCTGAGGACCCAGTCATGTGACTTGCCTTACAATCTCTTGCAAACCATTTGGAATTGTGGATCCTCATTATGCTGTACAAAGCACTCAGCACCTCATACAACTGGGACTTATGGCACCAGAAGAAGAAAAGAAGCCTGATTTGTCAAGAGCTCATGATAGTTACAGTGAAGCCCTCTCATAGGTCCAAATCCTGAGAGATGCTGAACAACAGCAGTTCCCATTGACTAGTCAATGTGAACCACACGATTTCAGCACCTTTTAGGATTTAACCCATAATGAGGTTAATTTTTCCTCAAAGAACAGCGTACATTTACCCTATGTGGATGTTACCTGGAATTGCAATCTGTACATTAAAATACGGTGGGGTTTTCTACCATCAACCTTACCCTCAACAGAGTTCCATTACATCTGAGTGCACCTGTATATAGGTTCCACAATAACTAGTTTGCATAACCCAGGATTCCTACGAAGTCAATTTACAAATCCTGTAATGTGAACATCCCACAGAGATGATGCTATTATTCATCTCTGAATCACTTAAAAATGAGAAAGGACAAATGGCACTATTATGTTTACTTTGCAGATTCATGAACTCCACATTGTATAGCTATCTTCAGTATCTTGGGCGTAACCCTACGACAAGTATTACTGAGGTATTGTTCAGTGGGTGGAAGCTATGTGTGTCTATATGTGTGAATCAGCACAATGGCTTATAGGAAGACCTTGCTCATAAGGTAAGGCTCTGTGAGGTTGGGAAATATATCTGCCTTTGTTCCCAAATTGCTAAATGAGATCAAGTCTGCAAAAAAATGCAACCCCCCCCCCAAACCAAAACAAAAGAGGATAAAAAATAGGTGTGCTAGAAATTCCACTTGAATGAAGTGCTTTGGAAAAGTACTGACAAATGATCCCTGCTAGGGGAAAGAGGACTTATTGTTTCAATCAAATGAGTAAGACAGCAAAGAAGTGTGTGTGTGTGTGGGGGGGGGTGTTTAAAAAAATATAATAATTATATGAACCTCACTAAACATGTTTGAGAGTCTCAGCTAAAGAACATTTAACTGGATTTACTAAAAAGCCCTGCATAAATCTGACTGGTTCTTCAGGGAAATGTTCTGCCAAACAGGGACGGAGAAGCTCACAGAACTGCTTAACTGTACAAAACCTACTGAACTTTACACATATTACGAATTTCCAAAGGATTATTAAAATTCATTTTCCTTATTTTTCCTCCCTTTTAACCTTAATTGGAAATGCACATACAGAAATTTGATGTTAGAATGTAAATGATGGAGGTTTGGATGTTCCCGTCTTGACAATAAATCAATATGAATCAGACCTACTGTGGTTAGCCTATTGAAACAGGGAAAGACTCTTTTAAAAAACTTGTTACAAGATCACACAAGTGTTTTGAAAGCATCAGAGAAAATAGACACCAAAAAGTGACGAAATCATTTACAGAAAAACAGCACGTACAAAATCTGGCTATGCTAAAAAATTGCTTGTCTTTTCCATGCTGAATTTTGAAAGTCCCAAACCTGCAGCTGTAAAGATGCTTATTTGTCTGTTCTTGCCAGCATGTAAGGAGGAATAGAACTGATCATTGCTACAAGCGAAACTCTTGTTTTGTGGTGAGACAGAGACAATCTACTAGCTGAGGTGGAGGAAAGTAGGAATAGCAATGCTGAATAATAAATAATTACTAACAAGTGAATGTATTGACAAGTGTAAGGTTCTTTTCTTCTTGTGGAATGTCTTCAATCAGATTGCAGATTCCTTGAACTTATTCATTATTTGAATGTATACAATACTTTTTTTGTAATTTTATTAAAAACTTTGTCATGAACACATCATTGGCAGTTTTAATGTTGAATATTTGAGCTCTGGGATAGAGGGTTTTAAGAAGCCATTGAATCACTCAGAGAAAAGTTGCATTGTAGGGAGAGGCAGCAGATAAACAGGAGTAAGGAATTTTAGAACATTTTAAATCTCTTCCTTTCTAGGCCACATAGGCCTTGCCTTAGGCATTGTTCCAAGAATAATTAGGCTATTGTAAGATTGCACAGATGAGTACACACAGGTTTATTTAATTTTCTATTGTCACTTTCACAATCATTATATGTGAACACGTGGTCCTAGTTTTAAAGATCACGGACAGATCCAGGGGTCTTACATTGAGTATTGGGAACCTGGTTACTCTGCTGGGTTAAGCAGTGTCCCTTTCCAAACATCCTGACCTCCTTCACTGGTCACCAGTACTCCAGGAAGAGAAATTTCCCTAGTAGAGAAAGGATAAATTTAGGGCACAATTGACTTTCAGTGAGTGTTAAGCATTTGATGACTATTTGTGCCTTTGAAAAATCTGCCCCCTAAATGCCAAACGACATTTTAAGGCTTCATGCATATGTAACCCATGTGTACTTGGTGTGGCGTTCTTTAGTGGCACCTGGCCTAGCTAGAGATTGATAAGTCTCTACGCAGGGATAGGCAATTATTTTTTGTTAAGGTCCAAATTTCTTGGTCAAGATATAGTCGAGGTTCACACTCCAGAGAAAATAAAAATAAACCCTACGACAACATCAATATTATTAATAATAATAAGTAAATAAAAAGATTTTGGGGTCCATTCAAAAGTGTCTGGCAGTCCAGATGTGGCCCGCAGTACACCTGTTGACTATCTCTGCCTTTGGCACAGGAGAAAAATTAGTGGGTGCTCTGCACCCACCAGCAGCCAAGCTCCCACCTCTCAACCCAACCCCAAGCGCCTCCCGCTCACCGTGAACAGCTGTTTCGCAGTGTGCAGGTCGGCTCCGGGAGGGGGGGAGGAGCAGGGACAGGGCTCACTCGGAGGAGGGGGCAGAAAGAGGCGGGGAAGAGGAGGGGTGGAGCATGGGCAGGAAGAGGCGGGGCAGTGACTTGGAGGAAGGATGGAGTGGGGGCAGGGCAGAGCAGGGTTGGAAGAGGAGGGGCGGGGGCTTTGGGAAACGGTGGAGTAGGGTTGGGGTCTGGGGTGTGAGGGGGTCAAGCACCCCCCCGGTAGAGGGGAAGTCGGCACCTATGGCCTTGGGTAATAGCAACATAGCTTTTAGCTCATGCAGTAGAGGCTCATACACTGAGCTTCGGGTGTCCCAGGTTCAGTCCTGATGGCTGGGATCTGTCAGCTTTACACATACAGGCCTCTAGTTCTAAAATTAGAGTGGAAGGAATTTTTTAAAATGTGCTAAATTTCAGCACTTTTAGCAAAAGAAGTTTAGTGCAAAATTTGTGTGAAAGCCTTCAGTATTTTCTAACCTGCTCTACCTAAAATCAGTGCCAGCACAGATTTGTCACAGCAGCGTGGGACTCCTTACTTCAAATCTGTGAATGAAGAAGTTTGAAGTTACTTGTGGTGAATATTTGTGTAAGTAAAATATCAAATGTTCACAGGAAATTCACATGAAAGAGATAGGAAGATGCTTGAATCAAATTCATTTTTCACTATCAAAGACTCACAGAACAGTTGTGGGTTTTGGTTTGGCTTGTTTTTTCACCTTGCTCTGGATTATAATTAGCAACCAAACTGTTTTCTGTGTGCACCACCTTTCAAATCCTAGCTCTAGTCCACATTCAGGAAAGTGGCACTACACAAATTACATAGAGTTTCATATTTGCAGCCCAGTTCTGCTTCAATTGAAACCGAAGCAGGATAGGATCCTTATTCATATCAAATGTGCTTTGCTTGCATCTAAAAGATTATTTTCTGGTTGCTATCCCCATGCTGAGTCTGCAATCTAAAAATCTAACTGTTTTTGATGTACATAGCCATTAGCTGTTAATAAGCTACAAGACTATCTTTTCATCTATGACGATTGGGTGTCCGGTGTCACTGACAGCCTGGTCAGTGGGTGGCTGAAGGACTGGCTAGAACAAGCATGTTGTGATCGGCGCTCTCTCTGTGAGGGCTGATGCACCGATTGATCTTTTCATTGAGGTTGACATGCTGCAAGGAACAGGGCTGATTTCACTAGCAGTATTCTGATGGGTCCTGGGTTTTGAATCAGCATCCTTGTCCTGATATTCATAGGAAAATCCTCCTCCCGCCTCCCAAAAAAGCCATTTAGGTTTGATCACATAAGAAAACACCTTTGCCTCTATATGAAACCAAAATTGTTTGTCAAGTGCAGAAGTAGTGATGAACTGGTGTAAGTGTCCCTCAGAGTAATACAAGTATTTCAATAGTTTCTGAAATCATCTCACAGAAACTGCAGCAGAAAATTGATTAAAATACGAGGATCAATGAGAACAACCTCTAATGGAAACTGTGGGCCTGATTTTTCTCACACTGATGATAGTGGCACCCCTGTGGTTTCAGGGGAGATCAGAATCCCATCTACTGTATGCATGATACTACTTCAGGTGGTTTTGCCCTCTTTGCCCACATTCAAGCACCTTTTGCAGCATTTTCTGAGAGCTGAGATTGCAGCATCTCTTTTTAAACACAACCTAACACTAGCCAGTCCTTCACATCACAGCTACCTGTCTCTGGCAATATGAGGAAGGATATTCTCCTTGAACGCTTCTGATGAAACCAGTGCCCAAAAGAAATGAATCAGTAGAGTGGTCACTTTAGGTTTTGTTAAACAATAAATCACTGCAGGACAGAGAGTGTTTGGTTTGTGTGTGTGAGTCGGGGCAGGGAGCATCAGGATACTTCCTGTCAGGTGTACGGCCCTGAAGCTGCACCTGCACCTGCTCAGTCTCCTGAAGGCCTAATGAGTCAGCTAGGCTGCTTGACTGACTGAGGAAGCTAGCAGGCAAATTCTTAAGCCTAGTAGCAGCAGTAGCAGCTTGCTGGCTGCTCAGTGCACATGCCCATAGATTCTCTGCCTCGCTCTGCACCCCTCATTCCAAGCGCTGCTCCTGCTTTGCTCCTCCACTGCCCCATCCTAGACCCTGCCCTGCATCCAGCCTTGTTTCAGTCCTGTGCCAGCCTTGCTCCTGCCTCAGAGCCAGCCCTACTTCTCTGCTTTCCCTGACTCCTGGTAATCCAGTTCTAGTCCTTGACTCTGATTCCTAGCTCCGGCTCTATCTTGATTCTTGGTTCTGGCATTCGGACTCTGACTTTGGTTTTGACCTTCAGCCCTGGTTTCTGGTTCTGACCCAGTCTTGCCCTTGGCTTTGGCATTTGGATTCCAACTACTAGGCATGATTGCCTATGCCCTGGTTCCCTGATACTTCCTCCTATTTTCATCCCAGTGCAGGGTCACAGTCTGTGTCTTCAGGGAATTCAAGGCACTCCCAACACTAGTGCTCAGAGCTGGGTTAAGGCAACCTGCAGGCTTAGACAGGATATACGATTGAGCCCATATAGCTACACGGCCATGCCAAGGTCCCACTTTCCACCTAGAGTTGCAATGGGAGGCAGATACCACCTCGCTCCCAGAGAGAGAGGCGCAAAAGGATGGAGCTCCCTAGAGAAATACGTTTTGGAGTCAACACACCATTGAGATGCCTGGGGAACTTTACATCTCTCAGAGCTATTGTTGCAGACTGCCTGCAGACTCAGGCAAATGTCACTGCATTGGTTCACATTTTCAATCTTGTTTTCATAACAGCTAGAAATGGACTTTTCTTGTTAACGGAGGCTGAGATTCTGACCTCAACATGTGACTCCAGGAGTTGGAGCCCTAGACACAGGCCTATAATGTCCATTCCATAATCCAGTCCTGCCAGTTCCTATAATGGAACTAGTCTTCTCAATAAGGGCAGTACAGGGCCATTGCCAAGTTCCCCTCCACACCAGCCAGCAGAGGACCCTGTGCACAGTCTGTACCATATCAAAGTGTGGAGCAGGTGGTGCTGTGACCCACACTTCTCCAGAGCAGTGCTACATGTTCTGCTGAGGGGGAGGCAGGAGCAAGGAGCACAGAGCAGTATGGCTGCACAGAATTCAATGATTTACTAGTGATAACTCAGAAGTGACACAGATTATCCTAACTACTTCCAGCCAGGTTAGAGTAGGACCTACAGTATTAATTCTCTGATGGCAAGATTCTAATAGCCTTACTTTTGTGGTGAGTACTCCCACCGAAACGAATGAGGGTACAAGCAGAGTAAGGGCTAGTCTACACTGGCAACGCTAAAGCACTGCCATGGCGGCACTTTAACGTGGCTTGTGTGGTCACGGCAGAGCGCTGGGAAAGTAGTGCTCTAAAAAAACCCACCTCCATGAGGGGCGTAGCTATCAGGTGCGTAGCTACCTGGTGCACTGCCTACACTGGCACTTTACAGTGCTGAAACTTGCTGCAGTTGGGGGGGGGGGGGTTCCACCTCCCAGAGCGAGAAAGTCACAGCACTGTAAATTGCCAGTGTAGACAAGCACTAAGATATTAGTCCACTCCACTTAAGGTGGTGTGGGAATTGAATTTGACCCGTTGCCCCTTGTTGTACAGTTTCCTTCTTTAGACCTCAGAAACACCCTTCCAGAATTGAAACCATTTGTCCTTGAATAAAATAATGTGTTCAACGGCTGTATGTTAATCTCATCATCATTAAGGTAGTTAATTATCAAGGTTACAAAACCTGTTCATGCCAGTCCTGAAACAAAAAGGAAGCGTTCAGTGAACATTTGCTAACATACCTTAATAGCCCCACATCACACTGTCAAATCACATTAACTGACTGCCTCCCACAAGAAACTTCCCTGACTTTCCAGCACATAATACACACAGTCACCAAATTCCTCTTGCATATTCAGACATAAACCTTAACTCTGACCTCAGCAAAATTACTATGTGCATTCCTGGGTAAGTGTGCAATGGGGTAGAAGTATGACATCAACGTTAAGGTTTTGTGTTGGAATGTGACTTACAGGAATTTGGTGTGTGCATTGTAGGAAGAATCAATTTCATATTTTTGCTGAGGAGGATAAATAATAATATCCTGTGAATCCCTCCTTCGTGTTCCAATATAAAATGGAAGCATTTGTTAAAGCTGTTAAAGAAAAATCACATCTTCAGAATCCAATGTATTCCCTATTCCAATGCATGCAAATCATTGCTAAACCAAACAAACTCAATCAAATTAATGTTATTAATGTTTCCATCACCTCTTCCTGCCCAAGCCCTAAGAAGTGATTCTGACATTCATTCACCATTTCACGCTCAGATGTAGAGTCCTTACCCAGTCTATATTTCTATTTTAAAAGATTCAATACACTCAGATTAAATATATTTAACAACACACCATGACAGCTGAAATCCTGAGTAGCAATTTTCCCTTTGGAGATGGGAAACTATATTTTCTAAACTAAGAAGATAGTGTATTTACTTTAGAGAGCTCGGTGGGGTGTAAGCAGTGGAAAGAGAGTTGCCAATAAGTGTAGGATTTGGCAAGCATGACAGAAAAATAACCATTGTATTAAAAATAGCATGTTTGACAGCAAGGATCTTCAGTTCTTTGTGAAATTCCACCCTGTTACCAGAAGCAGAAAACAATGGAAGTGTTATTAAACTTGTTTATACATGCGCGCGGGTGCCCACACACACCCACACACACCCACACTTTATTACTGGTACAAGAATAGCAGCTTTCATACACTATACTAGAATTGCACTATTGCCCTTAACACTTTGGATAAAATCCTTGCCCCACTGAAGTCAATGGGTATTTTCCATTGACTTCAATGGGGGTCAGGATTTCACCCTTAAACCATTCCACTCTGGCTCCAGTACATGATAGATACCTAGAAGCCATAATGTATTTCCAGGTACCGTAAAGCCATAAATCCATATTTAATTAGAAGTGGATGAAATGCTCCAGATGATAAGATCTCTGTTCTAAAAATGAAATAAAAACTGGTCCTTTGGCTTTGTTCTCTGACTCCAGGCCATAATTTAATTAAAACTGCATATCATATGCTAAAAAAAAAATCTCATTGACAAGTCTTAGTTGAGGAATGCAGATATCCTTGTGGTACCTGAATCTGTGCTTTCTATTTCACTGTTATATTGTTTCATATTCTCTTTCCCCTCCTCCTTACTCTCTTGTTTCTCATTAAGAAAGTGAATTCCTTGCAGATTTAATACTGTAATGCTGAAGTCTGAGTACCAGCATCCTTCTATCTTAATGGATATCTTACTTGACAGCTCTGTGAATTTTAGCTCTCTTCTTTAACAGCATATATTTGTGGGAAAAGGGTGGCACTGAATTTAAGTGCAGGGAGCTCAGGCAGGCTTGAAATGGAAACCGAGGTAAAATAACAATGATTTTTTTTCTGATTGCATTAGAGACAGAAGTAGGGTTTGAACCATTAAAAAGAAAATGGAATATCAATGATGTAACTGGAAAACATGTATCACACCCCTGATTTTGAATATTCATGTTTTGTTATACCGGTTTGTTAACCACTTTGTTATGTTCCTTTTCTAGTGAAGTAGTAGCTCTTCACAATTAGATCTTGCTTTTCCTCCCAAAGGATTTGAGTGTTTCACAAACTGTGGGCAAATGTCTTCTCTTGAATCCATTATACAAATCCCTCATAAAACCGAAGAGCTGTGAGTTTGAGAGGTAGACACACAGGCACAAACAAATGTGTTCTGAGGTCATCATTAGAAACCATCAGTATTTACTAAGAATGTCAGAGAAACAGCAGAATTTCCTTACACGAATAAAAAGTAATGATGGTATCTCTGAGAGCTCTTCTTCTCATCACAGGGCAAACTGGAGTATCTACAGATAACAGTGACTATTTGTAACTATAAGCTATTTATGGCCACCACTGTGTATGTGTGTACAGTAGCAGAGGTGTATAGAGAAGCTGGTACACAGCTGCCTGCACTATGTAAGCTAGTGTTCTTTTGTGAGCACTAAAATTCCATCTCAAATTTTAAGAGAACACTTTGTACATAATATAGAGGTCGTTAACTTGTGTTCTCACGGTGTTTTCCAGTTGTGTGGTATGGTTACACATGAAGTCAATTCACATGGGTGTACCAAATAGCTACATATTTCATTCCAAACCTGAACTGATTCACAAATATGGGGCCTAAGTTTTTACTTGCCTTTGTGCAGCTGAATGGAAGTAAACTACAAAACATCTTTTACACAGGTATCTTCAAAGCAGTGCCCACATGGTATATACCTAAATAAAGGTATTTACTTTCAGAGAGCTAATTTTTCCTTTCCAATCAGCACAATTAAACTTCTCAGGGTTACTGGACCAGACCCAAAGCTCACTGGAGTCAATGGGCGTATTTTCATTGACACAGTGGGCTTCAAATCAAGGGCACTGTGAGCTCCCTATATGTACAAAATCTCTACTGATGTTAGTAGGTGCATCATACATGTAAGGAGAGCCCTCAAAATTGAAGAGATCCATTGTCCAGGTTAGAGAGGAGCATTTAGCCTATAATTTGAGTTGTAAAGTTAGCCAGAGAACAACATGATGTGTAAGACAGAGAGGTAAATTGTGTGTGCCTATATCTGTATGCCGACCAGTTAGAGTTGCATGTAGTGAAAGCTCAACATTTGGGTGAGATGACATCAGGAAAGGAATGTAGCAACTAAGGACTAGATTTGTAAAGGTATTTAGGTGGTTAAAGTTGCAGATAGCTACGTAGTAGGATTTTTAAAAGCACAAAGGGAGTTCAGGTGCCCAGGCATAGCTCCATTACCTTCATGAAAAAGCCAATCAGACACAGATCTAGCCCTTTGTGTTTAAGAAGTTGCTGTTTTCATCAGCAAAAATGTCATTTTATCAATTAACTGTATGCTGGTAATTGTAGTTTTATTCTTTTCCAGCAATAAAACCCATCAGGAAGCAAATAAAACACATTTTTGATAAAAATAATTAAAACACAGTAACCATCTTACAAATCTTTCTGCCAGGATGATTTAAATAATTCTACTTTAAAAAAAAATCCCCAACTCTTCATTTTTCTATGGTATGTGATTCTAATGTTTTGCCACTGCTGTCAGTACATTCTAGCTCAG
The DNA here is from genome assembly GCF_016161935.1 of Mauremys reevesii. Taxonomy (NCBI): domain Eukaryota; kingdom Metazoa; phylum Chordata; order Testudines; family Geoemydidae; genus Mauremys; species Mauremys reevesii. The sequence goes on from NC_052624.1 coordinate 25,364,149, forward strand.
TGATATTTCCCCATGTTTTATTTTTAGTTTTATAGAATTGTCAGCAATTACCTACTCATGAGTCTCTCTATTTTCTGCTGCTGTTAGTTTCCTTTCATGTGATGCAGCCTCCTCACCTGTATTTGATGCATATTAGTCTTCTTTACAACTGAGGTTGAAATGTCTGTTATTGACTTGACATCCTTTTTTCTGGGCCAGTATTTTCTTCTTCAGAATTTGATTAAGAGATGATGTTAAAGTGCAGTTTCCACTTAACAGTCTCTGGGAGTGTGCCAGTGAGCACAAAATATGAGGCCCAATACTCACTGAGATGGTGAGTCTCTCCCCCCACCCCGCCACCCACTCTAAGCCTCCGATGGAGTCACTGGGAGATGAGGGCATCCCATTCTTCAGAGAAAGCACTTAGCTCTGCACAGGGCTGGAGCCATAGCTTGCATAGATACATTCTCAGGCAGCAACCACATAAATACATAACACTTCTGTAAAGGATTGGGACCCATTTTATAGCACCCTCCTTCTATCCGATCAGGTTTGTTCTTGCTGAGTCAGCTCACTCCCTGGGGTGATTCTGTCTGAAGCACTCGCCCAGCAGTTTCCAGCTGGGCTAGTTGTTTTTATTTTAAGCCTTCTTAACAAAACAAATGAAAACCTCTCCCTCAAAGCCTGTGCAGGCTGAGTAGTCTCTGCCCAAAGCCTGCCCCTCACACCAGTAACTTCAGCAGCCCCAAATTTCCTAGCTCTTACCTCAGAGCCTCACTAAGTCCATTCTGTCCATTTGGTTTCTGGAGCAATTCCTCTAGCTCTGGCAACAGTCCATTGGGAGCACAGCCCCCAGCCCCTCATCTTTTTGGAAGGTGTCACAGTCCCTCCCCCCTATTTCCTGCTGCCATGGGCGGTGGGTACCAAACAGCCTTGCGTGGCCAAGCACACGCTCCATCCCTAGGCCCCCTCCTGCTTCCCAGTTCTCTGCGGTTCTTCCCCTCATAGCCTGGGCCCTGGGCTGGGGCTAGTGGGGGCTGGCCTGCAGCCAGGAACTCTGGGTGGCTGGAGCCGGTCCACGCACCACCTGGCCAGTGCTCCAGGGCTGGGGGCCATGTTGCCCGCCTGCCTGGCACTCTGGGGCTGGGGGGTCTCTGGGCTCCGGCGGGGGAAGGAAGATGGGAGGGGCACAGCCTCAGGCACAAGGGGCAGGATGGGCTGGGGACTAGCCTCCCTGAGCCTGTGGTTCACCCTCTGCCCATGCCTGCTACCCTCTTTTATAATGATCAGCTAATTAAGTTCCAGATCTTTTCTCAGGTGCAGTGGGTGGGGGGAATTAGCCAGCCAGCCAGCTGCAGCCCCAGAGGAATGGTATCCCTTATACCTGCACAATTTCCAACATTGAGCTGGCTAGGGCATTAGCTAGGGACTTGGTAAACCAGGATTCAGTTCCCTGATTCACCACAGACTTCCTGTGTGACCTTGGGCAAGTCATTTAACTTCTCTGTGCCTCAGTTCTCCATCTGTAAGATGGGGAGAATAGCACTTCCCTAACTCTCAGGAGGAGGTAGTTGTGAGGCTAAATACATTAAAGGTTAGGGGTGCTGGGATACTTCAGTAACGGGACCATGTATGTGCCTCGGATAGATTTTGGATCGGATTTCTTTTAGCAATAGCACTGGCTATGCAAGCTTGCCTTGATTTCTGTGGTTCATGAATATAGCATTAGTTTTCACTTCCTGTTCTACCTCCAGATAAATGGATGCCACCTTGAATTAGGATGGTCCCAAAATTCAGCTGCCAAAAAACCTCCAAACTTAATTTTATTTACATTTTGTCTTCAAAGCTTTTTACAAACATTAGCTATTTCATCCTCACAATATCCCCAAGAGCTGGGGGATGCTGAACTAAATTATGCTCTTATATACCACCCCCTAGAAACATGTTGACTTCAGTAGGAACAGAATTTGGCCCCATATATTCATTTTACAAATTGGGAAACTTATGCCAGGATGGTATAGTGAGTGACAGGCTGAGGTTGCAGAAGGAATCACTGTCGGTAAGGAGAATCGAATTAAGGAGTTCTTGGACCTTTGTTCAGACCACATACCTCTATCTAGAGATTCTTCTATGCACAGGCACTGGCTTTCTCCGCGTCCCAGGGGTGCTCAACCCTGCTCTGCCCCAGGCCTCACCCTCACTCCACCCCTTCCCTCAAGCCCCAACTCTTGCTCTGCTTCTTTCCACCCAGTTCCACCCCCTACCCTGAGCATGCCCTGTCCCTGCTCCTCTCCAGTGCCTCCTGCATGCCACAGAACAGCTGATCATGGCAGGTGGGAGGCGCTGGGAGGGAGGTGGAGGAGTTGATCGGCAGGGCCGCTGGTGTGTGGGAGGAGCTCGGGGGGGGGCAAAGGGGAGGTGCAGGACCACCTACGGAGTCAGCGCCTCCGCTTCTATGCCTGACATTGATCAGCACTCATTGATAAATTATGTGACTCTGTAGCGATACATTTACTTGCAATGTATCAGCCACTTAATGTCTCTGTGTGACAGACTTCCACTTGAGGTGTGGTTAACTAGGGAGACAAAACTGGAACTCAGGTTCTGTGGAAGACTGTTTGCATCTATCATTTGTACTTGTTTTCTTTAATAAATGCCTCCTATTTAAGATGGATTGTGGGCCTATTTATCATGTCAGACATCACCTTTGAGATGGTATTTAATAGGAATGATGTAAAGACACGGCAGTTCCCCAGTATTAGATATATATATATTTGGGTATTCAGTGGCTAACACTTATCCTTATTCTGTCTTGACTCATTGATTTACATTTATTTTTCTTTATTTTAATTTCAAATTGGTGTAGTATTCTGAAAATAATCCTTTGTTGTGGACTCATTTGCAATGTTTAGTACTTTGTGTGTTTCAATTAATTGCCTTCTTAAACCATGCGGGTTTTTGGCCTGTCCTCACAGCTCTTTTACGGCTTTTACTATTTATCAAATCTCCTTCTCTCACCACATTTTTTAGAAACCCATTTTTTATGATCTTGTAAGCAGGACTGAACACAATATTATAAGTGAAGTCTGGCCAGAGATTTCATTACTACTTCCTTATATTTATATTCTACATTTATAACACTATATTGGCTTTTAAATTTATCTTTAAAATTGTCTAGGCATTAAGGGACAGAAGTCCACTACTATATCAAGTCCCTTTCAGTGTTCTCTTGCTCTGCTTCATTTCTATGCTCTCTACCATTTTTTTTTTAAATAATTTCTGATTGGTCTAGATTTTTCATTTTGTCTAAAATAAAATTACTTTTCCACTTACCTACCTACTTTACAAGGAATTCAACAGGTTCATTATGGGGTTTCCCCACCTTTTCCTCTCAAGCATTAATTACGAATGCTGGAATAGAAGGACTAGAGTCTGATCTGCTATGCATATGTTATGTTCCATATCGAGAACCTAATAACTCAAGTGCACACTTGGGTGAGCAGATGACTAATGGTCTTGGGGTTAAGTCACTGGACTGGAACACAAAAGATCTGCCTTCAGTTTATGGCTCTGTCACAGATCTCTTGTGTGACCTTGAGCAAGTCATTTAATCTCTCCATGCATCCATACCTCTTCTGTAAAATAGGGATAGCACTTCCTTTCTCCCAGCCTTTCCCCAGTTTGTATGCTGGTCAGAGTAGGAACTGCCACTTTTGAAGTGGTTATAGCATTTCTGGTCCTCCACAGTTGCCAGAGACAAGAATGTATTGTAGGGGGTGCTTAATAAAGAAGGGAACTTCACAGTCAGGGAGTTCTCTAGTTACTGCTTAAAGCATGGCTCTTTGTGTTTGTCCTCATGCTATGCGACTTTAGAACTGAGTGAATTCTTCTCTCTCTAAAGAAGGAATAATCAAAATAAGAGAGTCACCAGATTGCCAGGGTCATGAGCGGTGAGGAAAGTGGAAAATCAGGGAGCAGACATGTTGTCTTGGGAGCCCATAGTGCAAATGATCTTGTTAGAAAAGTCTGATTTTGACAATTCAGGCAGCTAGCTTTACTGGATCTGGAGATTTGCGTCATTCTGGATGGTTTAAACTTTCTGGTTTCATAGAGAAAGCACAAAAATACCGGGTAAATGCCCTAATGTTTACCATGAGTAATGCTGCTGATGTTAACCATTGTGCCCAACACCTTACTGATGAGGAAAGAAAGAATATATCAAAGTGAAAAAGGCTTTTGGTGCTCATTTCACAGGAAGACAAACTATTATATATGTAAGGGCCAAATTTAATAGGAGGTACCAGGAACAAGGGAAAGCAACTGAGGCTTTTATTACTGCAGTTCATAGTCTTGCTGCCCATTGCATATATGGAATGCTAAAAGAACTGACGAGACAGGATAGCTCAGGGCTCAGCAACCTTTGGCATGCGGCTCGCCAGGGTAAGCACCCTGGTGGGCCGGGCTGGTTTTTTTACCTGCCGCGTCTGCAGGTTTGGTCGATTGTGGTTCCCACTGGCTGCGGTTCGCCACTCCAGGCCCTGTGGGAAGTTGTGCGGGCCAAGGGATGTGCTAGCCACTGCTTCCCGCCACCCCCATTGGCCTGGAACGGCGAACCGCAGCCAGTGGGAGCCGCGATCAGCTGAACCTGCAGACATGGCTGGTAAACAAACCGGCCCAGCCCACCAGGGTGTTTACACTGGCGAGCCGCATGCCAAAGGTTGCCGATCCCTGGGATAGCTGTGGGTATAAGAGACACCAATTTATCAGCACAGTTTTAGTTAGACCCAGATCTCACACTAGCAAAAGATATAACAAAAGTGAGAATGCAAGCAACCATAAAGAAACAGCAATATAACTTATGTGCTAGTAGCATAAGGGTGACAATATTGACACAGTAAAGAAAAAAGACACAAATGTGAAAGGAGCAGGCAGACCAAGTTTACAATGTAAGAACAGTGGCAACTAGAAAGTGGGAGCCAAATAACCTTAATAAGAGGGAAGGCTGGAAAAGCTGTGACAGATATGGCAAGACACCAACCCACAGCTGGCAACAATGTCCAGCAAAAGAGGCAGAATGTAGGACATGTCACAAAATGGGCCATTTTGCAATAGCATGCAGATCACCGCGAACAGTGGAAACAATCCAGGAGGGAGTGTTATCATCTGATGACAATGAGTCCACACTTCAAGGGACTATATGCTCAATGGAACAGACAACACCTTGGTATACAAGCATGAATCTGAATGGTCAAAACCTTAAATTTAAAACTGATACTAAGGCTGTAGTAACTGCAATGCCAAAGGGTACAAAAATTAAAATCAAGCCCTGGATGGATATCTGCGGAGACTAAATAAGATTCTACAGGGACCTAGTAACACTATGTTGGATATTTGTGGCCAGTTACTCTGGAAATTAGAGAAAGGGTGGAAAGTTGTTCAACCGTTAACACATGTAATACAAGGACTGACAACTCCTCTACTAAGCTTGCCAACAATGCAATGTCTATACTTAGAGAAAATGGAATACATTAATGGGAAAACAAAACTATACAGGAGATTTATCCACATCTTCATGTCTTTGCTCTCACATGCTGCATTCCTATACATTTTGCTAAGAAAAGTCAAAGAAGAATTAAAGAGAATGGAAGATATGGGATTTATTTCCCAGATAGAAGAACCCACTTACTGGTATGCAGGGTTGGTTGCAGTATCAAAGCCCAGTGGCAAAATCTGGATTTGTGTGGACCTTATACAACTTAGGCCTGGTCTACACTATAAAGTTAGGTTGACGTAAGCCACCTTGCATCGACCTAGTTGTGCGCATGCCTAATTTAAATTTGTCTCCCACCAATGTAAGTGCCCTGTTACACTGCCATAGTAACGCCACCTCCCCAAGTGGCGTTGAGCTGTGGTCCATATGTGTATGTCAACGCAGCATGAGTATAGATACTGCATTGCTTAATTCAACCCTAATAGTCCTCCAGCGCTGTCCCAGAACGATTGACACTGACTGCTCTGGTTAGGTTTGTTAACTCCACTGCCTGGGCGTCATGTAGACCAGAAGCTTCCCGTCACAGGATCCACTCACTGCGAGTGGCACCTCCTGCTGGCCATTGTGGAAATTAGCTCTGCCAGCCTGTGTTCGCCCTCTGTTGTCGTCTTCTCCCATCTCGTCTCACTCTGCTGCCTCGGTCACTCCCGGGTCTGCAGCTTCCTCTCTGTGGCTTGGCCACTGGCCAGGTCACTGAAGTCCTCCCCTTCTGGGGAATTCACCGTCTTTCCAGACTTGTTGTCTGGCTGGTGCCTCCAACACTCTTGCCACTCCCCAGTGGCTGGTAGGGGAACCCAGGTCCACCTCTACACTGAGTTCCAGCCCAGGGAACCTATAACAAGAAAACACAGTCCCTGCACAATACTACCTCTTGCTGCAGTTTCACTGGGGTTCTTCCTACATATCTAGCTGGGTTTGCAGGCCTCTAATGCCCTCCACTCAGAGAGTGACTGCAGCCTACTTCCCTGCAGCCTTTCCCAGCAGCAGCAGCCTCTCTCTCTGCAGCCAGCTACCTGGCTTTATACAGGCCCCTCCAGTTCCTGCACAAGTGAGCCTGTTCCTCTAATTAGGCTTTCTTCTCAGCTTCCAGTCTATTAAGTTAATTGTCCCATGTGTGGGGTGGACACTCCCTCCCCCACTTAAGCCCTCAAGGATTTTTGAAATGCTTTTTCCTGATTATACTGCTGAGCAAGTACTCCTATCAATTTGGCATTCTTGTGTGTGACTGTCCAGGTGACCATGCCAGATACATGCTCCTGATGCGCTCCTGCCTGGAGTTGAGAGGAGATATCAGATCTCCTGGGCCTGTGGGGAGAAGAGACTGTCTGGGCACAACTCCAAACCAGCCATAGAAATTTTGACATCTACAAGCAGATTGACCAGGGATGCAGGAGAATGGCTATGACAGCGACCAGAAGCAATGCTGTGTGACAGCCAAGGAACTGAGGTAAGCATATCAGAAGGCCAGGGAGGCCAAGCTGCAGACCTGCTGCTTTTACAAAGAGCATGTGCTGTACTTGGCAGAGACACCATCATGACCTCTCCCACCACCCTGCATACATCCGAGGAGCCCAAGTCACAGGTCCCTGCCATGAACGGAAAAGAGGAGGAGGAGGAGAAGATGGAAAAGGAAGAGGAGGAGGTGCATGGGGAATGGGCAACCAGGGCGTTCAGTTGTGCTATGAGCCAGGACAAGTTTTTGACTCCACAACAATCCAGCCAGTCCCTGCAGTTGAGCACAGGCAAGATCAAAGCAGGAGAAGGAGCCTCGGGTAAGTATAAATAAAATTCCCATTATGGTTGTAACTCCTCCAACTTATCAGGACAAAGCTATAAAATTTTAATTAATTTACTTATACTAGAAGAGGTAGTGATACAACAAAGAGAGGCAGAGGTGCCTCTTCACAGGTCTCCTTAGCCACATGGCCTCAGGGCCTGCATGCCTACCCATACCCCTCGACATTGGGGGAAAGCATGGACAACCACAGCTTCACATACACTGACCTTGAGAGCCACGATTGATGTATGTGTAGCTAAAATGGACATCAAGTTCCTTTCCCTTGTTTATTTATTAAGGGTTTCCAAGTCTTCTGAACTTAAAAAAATATTGATTATTATGTTTTTCAAATTTTTTGTTAGGTCCTGTTTTCGTTACTGAAGAGAATTCTTATTTTGAAAATGATTCATCTTTATTACTTTACAACACATGGATTTAATTCCTGTGGGTAGTGAATGTAGTGGTCGTGTATACTCACAACCCTTAGGATCACTGACAAACACAGTGGAATAATCACAAATGTACAGCAAGCACCACAAAATTAATAGGTGCGTTGACAGTGTTATATTCATACATGTACACCAAGTACCACACAATTCCTAAAGGCCCCATGTAGCAGGGTGGACCCTGCTCCTGCCCAGAGGGGCTTGAAAAGCTGCCTGCCAGGGCTTGAGAGGCGTGGCTCTGGAAGCTGGGCTGAGTGAGGAAGTGGCCACAGCTGGGGCCATGCCCCAAACTGAAGCCCTGGGGCTTATAAGAAGGCAGGGAAGCCAGAGCCCAGACAGTCTCTCTCTGGCTACAGAGAGGGATGGACCTGGCTGCTTATGAGCAGAGGTAAAGTACCTGGGTGAAGCAGGGCTGGGAACAGGCTGGGGAGCTCCAGCCTGGAAAACCCCAGGCTGCAGCCTAGCGGTAGGCCACAGGTACTGGGGGTTGCAAGGGGCGACCCAGGGGTAGGAAGAGCACCAGGTCCAAACCCCCTTTGCCCGTGACGAGAAGGCGGATACTGCAGTCTGTCCCAGGAGCTGGGGCTAGAGCACGACTGGGCAGTAGCCATTCTGAGGCAAAGCGGGGAAAGCAGGGTGGGGGTTCCCCGGGGAGGGGGAAACCCACTTAAAGGGGCACCGGGGTCCTGGGAGGGACACGGGGCCGATAATGAAAACAGGCGGATCACCGGCCAGCAGAGGGCGCTCCGGGCTGAAAAAGAGCTAATTCCCCGGAAAAACCAGCAGGAGGCGCCCCGGCGGTGAGTAGCCCGTTTACACCCCAAAATAGCAGGGTCAAACAGAGCACAGTTCTGCATATTGGCAGATGAATAATGGCCCTTCAACTTGCATGACAACTGCCTCAACAGTGGATTTTCCCATTCAAAAATGATTTCCCACTGACCAGTAGTGATTCAGCTTTGCAAGTTTTCACAGAGTGATCACCACTTACTTCTCCACTGTCAGTGCAGCTCTCAGTTTGGTGTCCCTGTGTTGGAGTCTGGGGAAAGCTCAGCATACAGATCCAGGAATGTTGTCTTGCGCACCAACAAGTTCTTCACCCACTGCTCATTATCCCAAACCTGCATTATGATATGATCCCACCAGTCAGTGCTTGTTTCTGAGGGCCAGAAATGGTGCTCCACCATCTACCCCTGCTCTGTTAATGCCATCAACAATCATGAATTGGTGCAGACTATGTCCCACAGCAATCTGTCCTCCAATAAATTGTTACATTCCCCGTGGTTCTTCTATAAACTCTGCAAATAATGGAGGATTGTGCATCCTGTGCTTGTGTAAGCAGAGTCAGGATGAGCCCTACCCTGACATCTGGTGGTACATTATGAGGAGTGGGCAAAGGAATTTTAGGAATGTGCATTTGCATTGGTAAACCCACTCCACTTAGCATAACACACAGCAGCATGGGAAGGTTATTTTCACACTGTGGAATCCCCAATTTCTTTGTTATTGGGGCAGGAAGGAAAAAAAGGGGCTGTTACCTTAATTATGTGAATGAGGAACTATGAGACTGCTTTATGACAGAAATGACTCAACCTACATTAAATAGTACTTGCCAGACAAGGGACAGGGGTTCCAAAACCCAGTGAAGGGAGAGAGGCTGGGGACTGGTGTGTGTACCTGATGGTATGGGCCCCTTTTGAGGGCCTGGAACACCAATTGCACTTCCTCCTCTCTCCACTGTTAAAGAGCAGAGCTAATTTTGAATCCTTTAGGAGTCCATCTAGAGGCTGCTGACCTGAATTCACGTTGGGCCATGTGGCAGTGGGGCTCTCCTACTACAAGTTGAAATCACTAAAAGAGCTAAGCTTACTAAGCTAAGATCACTGAGTGCTGTGTTAAGTGGTAGGAGAGCCTGAAGATCTATCACCAAGCAGCTGGCAGAGCGGAGCAGTTTGCAGCACGTTGGAGCAGCCCATGGAACAGTGAGCAGTGTGGAGCGGTTTGTGGGGGACGGCTGACGTGGTTCACGGGTCTGCTGGAGGAGCGGCACAGCTGGTGGAGTGGAGCCAGTCGTGGTGAAGGCTGCAGCAGAACTCCACGGAGAAGCGGGGCAGTCGGCCCTGGCCCACGTAAGGTGTCCCTAGCACCCTGTGTGTGCCCCCCCCATTTCCACCCAGGCTGGGGGGGGTAAAACTCTGCAGATAAACTTTTGAACTCTGGGGTGGCACTGACCGGAGACTGAGACTTTTGGGTTGTTGGACTTTGGGGTGATTGGACTTAAGACCCTAAGGACAGTGCCAAATGTACTTGGAGGGGGGTTTTGCTTATGGTTTGTGTATAGTCCTGTTTGTGGTGTCTCTCCAACGTGATGCCACATTTAATAAAGGAGGGAAACAAAGGATTTTGCTACACTCAGACTTCGTGCTTGCGAGTGGGGAAGTATTGCCTCCTAGAGGCGCCCGGGGGGGTGGTAGGTAATTGTCCCAGGTCACTGGGTGGGGCTCGAGCCGGTTTTGCATTGTGTTATTGAAACGGAACCCCTGGATACTGAACCCGGCCCTTGTTGCTGCCAACTCAGAGGGGCAGAAGGGTTACATTTTTGGGGCTCGTCCGGGATCCCTGGGTCAGTACCCTACAAGCACCTGTTGAGTGTTCCACTGTATTGGGAAACAATTGTCTTTATATTTGGAGGGAATTACTGTTTGTAGAATGGCTAATATGTCGGATTTGTTGGGCCCCAGTCCTGCAGCCCCTAGCTCAGGGCGGCAGCCTCAGCCAATGATTGGGCACAAGCACTGGGGCATATATTGGAAAAGATTGTGTTGGCCTATGCTACGTCAAACTCTTGTCGTAAGTTAAGGTTATTTGCTGGGGAAGAGGAGTTTGAACCCTGGTTGGAGCATACCACTGAAATGCTGCGGGAGTGGGCCGTACCTGATGTAAAAAAGCGAAGGTGTCTAATAGAGAGCCTTAGTGGCCCAGCATTAGATGTGCTTCGCACCCTGAAGCTCATTGACCCTAAGGTCAGTGTGAAGGACTGCCTAGAGGCCCTTGATAATACCTTTGGGAGCGTAGAGAGCCCTGAAGACAGTTACTGTAAATTCCTTGATTCCCGACAGGAAAGGGGTGAGAAAATTTCAGCCTATATACAGAGGCTGGAGAGACTGCTTCAGAGAGCTGTTATGAGGAGCAGTGACTGCTGAGCAGATGGATCAGACCAGACTGGCTCAAGTTGTAAGAGGGACTCGGTATCAGAACCCGATCCTACTTCATCTCCGACTAAGAGAACGGCAGGATCATCCCCCAAGTTACTCCCAGCTGATAAAGGAGGTCAGGGAAGAGGAAGAAAGGCAGGCTGCCAGCGAGTGTTGGGAAGCCCAAACATTGGAACCAGCCAGCACAACGCCACTGCAAATGGCCAGTGTACTGATGGTGAGCACTACAGAGGAACTTGCCCAACAAATGCAGGTCCTGACAGAACGGATAGCTGAGCTGCAAAGCACCGTTGACCGAGCTAAGATTTCCAGGAATAAGGAGCCTCAGACTGTGACAATGGAGAAGTCAGTATCTAGAGCCACTGTCCCACCCGGCGAAGGGGAAAGGGCAATTCTTTTGCTATCGGTGTGGCCAGGATGGGCACAGTGCTACTAACTGCCATAAGGAAGAGAACCCCTCCTTAGTGTACGAAAAGCTGAGGAGCAGTTGGGAGAGACCCAGTAGCGGCCGGAAGGTCTGGGGACAGAGACCACCTAGACCTACAGGATTTGAAGATTCCCCCAAAAGAGACCGTCCAGCTGGGATCCCTGCAGGACTGATAGGGCCGCGAGCAGAGGTCATGGTGAGGATTGAAGGGGTGGAGTGTAAAGCCGTGCTTGACACTGGATCTCAAGTGACTATTATATTTCAGTCATTCTACCAACAGATGCTTAGGCACCTGCCTATACAGCCACTGACTGGCATTGGTCTGTGTGGCCTCAGCATGGATGAATACCCCTACCAAGGGTATGTCATAGTGCACCTGGAATTCCCAGAGGAGGTTGCTGGGGTAACGGAAGAGGTAGACACAGCTGCCTTAATATGCCCTGACCCTAAAGGGACCTCTGATGTGTCTGTGCTGATAGGGACCAACTCCAGTCTCTTCAAGGTGCTCGCAGATTACTGCAGACGACGGGCTGGGGACCAGTACCTGAGTACCCTGATGATCCATACGCTTTGTGCTGAAGCCTATAGGAAGATTGAGAGTGCTAAAACGGAGACATCTGAGCTACCGATTGGGGCACTGAAGTACATGGGCACAACCCCCTTAGTAGTGCCCGCAAGGACAGAGCAAGAGGTGCTTGTCATGAGTACCAGGCTGAAAGGCAGTAAAGGGACATTAGCAATGATAGAGCAGCCAGTTGAAGGAGAGCTCCCGGAAGGAGTGCTGGTCCCCAGTGGAGTCATAACCCTACCTGCTGAAGCCCAGGAAAAGGTGACTATACTGATTGCTAATGAAACAAGTCGAGATGTTGTTGTGAAGCAAGGACAAAAGATAGCAGACCTCTTCGAGCCTGAATCAATTGTGAAACCCCAGTGTGAGACTCAAGTTCCGACAATAGACCCAGCAAAGTTTGACTTTGGAGATTCACCATTGTCGGAGGAGTGGAAAGATCGTCTGAGGAGGAAACTTTGTGAAAGACCCAAGGTGTTCTCACTGCATGAGTGGGATGTGGGATGTGCAAAGGAGTAGAGCACAACATCAGACTACATGACTCCCGACCTTTCCGAGAGAGATCTAGGAGGCTTGCTCTCTCCGAGATGGAAGATGTGCGACAACATCTTCAAGAGCTGGCTGCAAATGGCATCATTACAGAGTCCCGCAGCTCATACGCCTCACCCATTGTGGTGGTCCGTAAAAGAATGGGAAAATCCGGATGTGTATTGACTACCGCACCCTGAACCGCCGTACAGTGGTTGATCAGTACACAATGCCTCGAGTCCAAGATGCTTTAGACTGTTTACTGGGAAGCCAGTGGTTCTCTGTGTTGGATCTTCGGAGTGGATACTACCAGATCCCTCTGGGTGAAGAAGATAAGGAGAAGACAGCCTTCATCTGCCCATTAGGGTTTTATCAGTTCGAACGCATGCCCCAAGGGATTTCTGGAGCACCTGCCACATTTCAACGTCTTATGGAGAAAGTTGTGGGAGACATGAATTTACTGCAAGTGTTAGTTTATTTGGATGACCTGATTGTGTTTGGAAGAACTTTGGAAGAGCATGAAGAAAGACTTCTTAAAGTGCTTGATAGGTTGGAGGATTATGGTTTGAAGCTTTCAATTGACAAATGCCAGTTCTTCAGGACCTCAGTGAAGTATGTGGGCCACATCGTGTCCCAAGAGGGTGTGAGTACTGATCCTGATAAAATAGAAGCACTCACTACATGGCCACGTCCAAGCAACTACAGAGAACTCAAGACTTTCCTTGGGTTTAGTGGCTACTACCAGATTTGTAAAAACTATGCTACAATTGTAAAACCCTCAATGATCTTACCAGGGATATCAGTCCAGCAAGAACAAATCTAAGACCAGGAATAAAAGGCCTTCCGTGCAGAGACACTATGGCCCCTTGAACCCTTTGGGCCACGGTGGAATGAGAGATGTGAAAAGGCTTTTCGAGAAATCATTACTTGCCTAACTCATGCCCTGTCCTAGTCTTTGCTGACCCAAGCAAACCATTTATCCTGCATACAGATGCCAGTTTGGAGGGTCTGGGAGCAGTACTGTACCAGGAGGCGGAAGGCACGCGTAAACCTGTAACCTTTGCCAGCCGAGGACTGTCTGATAGTGAAACACGCTATCCCACCCACAAGCTGGAGTTCTTGGCCTTGAAATGGGCCATCACTGAGAAATTTCGAGACTACTTGTATGGTGCTCAGTTCCAGGTGTGGACAGACAACAACCCACTGACTTATGTGTTAACAAGTGCTAAACTGGATGCTACAGGGCAAAGATGGGTGGCGCTTTGGCTAGCTATGACTTCAGCATTCAATACCGATCAGGGAGAAGCAATGTAGATGCAGATGCATTGTCCAGGCGTCCACAAGCACCAGGAGTTGCTGTGATACCCACGGATGGAGTGAGAGCTATTTGCAGTGTGAGTCGCCGAGAGCCAGAGGCCCATGAGAGCCTTCATGGATGCGTTGCTGAAGCTTTGGGACTGCCCCCTGAATGCGTGCCTTCTGCTTCAGTGAACTATATTGCTTTGGACCAATCTCCCTTGCCCGTGCTCAATGCGGCTGACTGGCAGGAAGCCCAGCTGCAAGATATTGACATTCGTGATACGCTACTTGCCAAAAGGGAGGGGCGAGGCCCAACTGCGGTTGTCCCACCTACCCCAGAGGGCAAACTACTATTGAGAGAATGGACCAAGCTAAAACTGATTCAGGGAGTGCTACACCGTGTGACCACAGACCCTCTACAAAGGCAACGGAACCAACTAGTGCTGCCAAAAGAGTACAGAGGCCTGGCCATGAGGGCCCTGCATGATGACTTTGGACATTTAGGGATGGAGAGGACCCTGGAACTTATCCGAAGTAGGTTCTATTGGCCCCGGATGGCTGAAGATGTTCGCAGGAAATGTGAGACCTGCGCTCGATGTGTTCAAAGGAAAACTCTGCCACGAGGGCTGCATATCTGAAGAACATTACCAGCAACAAACCTCTGGAGCTGGTTTGCATTGATTTCTTGTCTTTAGAAGTGGACAAGAGGAATATTGGGAACATTCTGGTCGTGACCGACCATTATACGCGATATGCGCAGGCATATCCCACACGTGATCAGAGGGCCACCACTGTCGCTCGGGTACTTTGGGAAAAATATTTCTCAGTTTATGGATTCCCAGCCCGGATACACTCGGATCAGGGACGAGACTTTGAGAGTCACCTTCTGAAGGAGGTGCTGAGGATAGCAGGAATTAAAAAGTCGAGGACAACGCCTTATCACCCGCAGGGTGACCTCAGCCAGAGAGGTTCAACCGAACCCTGTTGGATATGTTAGGGACTTTGCGGCCAGAGCAGAAGGCAACCTGGAGCCAACATGTTGCATTTCTGGTGCACGCCTACAACGCCACCAAGAATGATGCTACGGGAGTCACCCCATATCTCTTGATGTTTGGGCGAGAACCAAGATTACCCATAGACCTGTGCTTTGGTGTATCAGAGGATGGCGATAGCTATGAAACCCATCAGCAATATGTATCCCGACTACGAGAAAAGCTGCGGATGCTTACCACTTAGCTGCATCTGCAGCTCAGAAGAATGCAGATCGTAACAAACATCGATATGATGCTAGAGTACGTCCGCAAGAGCTCCAGCCAGGGACAGAGTCCTGCTGCGAAATTTGGGTATTGCTGGCAAACACAAGATAGCTGACAGATGGAAGGCAATACCTTGGGTGATGGAAAAGCTAGGAGACCTGCCGGTCTACAAGATCAAACCTGAAGAGGGTCCAGGGCAGACAAAGACCGTGCATAGAAACCTTTGCTCCCGGTGGGGGAATTGGTAGGCAGCCCTTATGAGATGGGCCACAACAGGGCAATTGGGCAGAACGAAGGTGCTGTACCAAAGCCACTTCCCAACGTGGACAGCCAGCCTCCTGCAGCTAACCTACCCCTACTCAGCACATCTGAGAGTGAATCTGAGGAGGAAGACACAACCATGGTGTATCCTAGGATGAAGACAAGATTGCAGTCTCGATCAGCTGAATCAAAAGAGACTACCTCCTCTTCCGCCCTAAACCCTATGGCAGAAGTATTTAGGCCCATTCCTGACACTCCTGAGCCACTGGTGGAACCCCCATGTAATGACTTACACAGATTATTGGACAGTGGCGACATACAGATGGAAGATGTCCCAAGCACCTTCGATCCTCCACGGTTAGAACTAGAAATGCAGGGGCCTATGCCAGTATCTGAGGGGAACTCACAGGAAACCTCCCCATCCGTCACTCAAGAGGATGTCCCCCCTACCACAGCAACAGAGTTTCTTCATAGGCGAGACAGAGTAATAAGACCAGTGAAACGGCTAACTTACGATGCACCTGGGGTGATTAGTGAGGAGCCAATACCTTTAGCACACAGGTTTGTGAAAGCTAAAGTGGGCTATCTGAGGCCCTTTGGAGGACCAGTAAGTTGGTATAGTAGGGAATGTGATTTGTCGGGACGACAAATTCTCGGCTGGGGGGAGGATGTAAGCAGAGTCAGGATGAGCCCTACCCTGACATCTGGTGGTACATTATGAGGAGTGGGCAAAGGAATTTTAGGAATGTGCATTTGCATTGGTAAACCCACTCCACTTAGCATAACACACAGCAGCATGGGAAGGTTATTTTCACACTGTGGAATCCCCAATTTCTTTGTTATTGGGGCAGGAAGGAAAAAAAGGGGCTGTTACCTTAATTATGTGAATGAGGAACTATGAGACTGCTTTATGACAGAAATGACTCAACCTACATTAAATAGTACTTGCCAGACAAGGGACAGGGGTTCCAAAACCCAGTGAAGGGAGAGAGGCTGGGGACTGGTGTGTGTACCTGATGGTATGGGCCCCTTTTGAGGGCCTGGAACACCAATTGCACTTCCTCCTCTCTCCACTGTTAAAGAGCAGAGCTAATTTTGAATCCTTTAGGAGTCCATCTAGAGGCTGCTGACCTGAATTCACGTTGGGCCATGTGGCAGTGGGGCTCTCCTACTACAAGTTGAAATCACTAAAAGAGCTAAGCTTACTAAGCTAAGATCACTGAGTGCTGTGTTAAGTGGTAGGAGAGCCTGAAGATCTATCACCAAGCAGCTGGCAGAGCGGAGCAGTTTGCAGCACGTTGGAGCAGCCCATGGAACAGTGAGCAGTGTGGAGCGGTTTGTGGGGGACGGCTGACGTGGTTCACGGGTCTGCTGGAGGAGCGGCACAGCTGGTGGAGTGGAGCCAGTCGTGGTGAAGGCTGCAGCAGAACTCCACGGAGAAGCGGGGCAGTCGGCCCTGGCCCACGTAAGGTGTCCCTAGCACCCTGTGTGTGCCCCCCCCCCATTTCCACCCAGGCTGGGGGGGGTAAAACTCTGCAGATAAACTTTTGAACTCTGGGGTGGCACTGACCGGAGACTGAGACTTTTGGGTTGTTGGACTTTGGGGTGATTGGACTTAAGACCCTAAGGACAGTGCCAAATGTACTTGGAGGGGGGTTTTGCTTATGGTTTGTGTATAGTCCTGTTTGTGGTGTCTCTCCAACGTGATGCCACATTTAATAAAGGAGGGAAACAAAGGATTTTGCTACACTCAGACTTCGTGCTTGCGAGTGGGGAAGTATTGCCTCCTAGAGGCGCCCGGGGGGGTGGTAGGTAATTGTCCCAGGTCACTGGGTGGGGGCTCGAGCCGGTTTTGCATTGTGTTATTGAAACGGAACCCCTGGATACTGAACCCGGCCCTTGTTGCTGCCAACTCAGAGGGGCAGAAGGGTTACACTTGCATAACACATGATAGTTGTCCAGAGCTGTGCAGGCTTCATGCTTCTGTCAGAGATGGTGGACAGTGACAAGTGCAGTGAGGGTTCATTGGAAACTGAAAGTAGGTGCAAAAATTATGGGATAGATATAATATTATGGGATGGAAAACACTGGATTATGGGAAGTTGACCCCTTTTTCCCAGTCACCCTGCAGAACTCGTTTCTGTCCCACCATGCATTGCCAAAACTACCCAAAAGACAGTGCAGAGAATGGTGGTGGATTGCTCACTGGGGTACCTACCAATGTTCCCTCAATTTTTTTCCATCCATGTGCAGAATAAATTTTGTTATGTGCACCAAGGTAATGTGCAGATGTGCGCCATCAGTAGAAACAAAAAAACCTAGATATAATATATATTTTTTAAAAGTTACCATAGGGATAATTACGCCAGCCAGGACAGGTTAGGCATTTTACAACTCACTACTCAAAGAATTACATTTACGTGTGAGAGAGAAATAAAAATTATGAAATGTATAGACCAGTCAAAAAACTAAAATAACACACTTTGAAAGAATAAAATTACAGAGAATATATGGGCATGGCAGGAACTACCAAGAAGTAACAACAAAAAACAATAACACTAGTATGTGTTGGGAGGTGAGTGTAAAAGACTGAGTGTGTGTATGACAGAGACAGTATGTGTGTGTGTAGACACCCAGATTTGTGTGTGTGTGTGTGTAGACACCCAGATTTGTGTGTGTGTGTGTGTGTGGACACACAGATTCTCTCTTTCTGTATAGAGACAGACTGTGTGTGTGTAGACACACAGACTCTCTCTCTCTCTCTCTGTGTAGAGATACACAGTGTGTGTGTGTGTATGTAGACACACAGATTGTGTGTGTGTGAGAGAGAGAGAGGAGACAGACAGACAGAGATTGTGCGTGTTAGGTGCTGGGGAAGTCTCTGAGAGACCGTGCACTGTCTCTTTAAGATAACGGCACTTACTGCCTGGAACAGAGTTCAGACCTCAGATCCTCTCCTGTTCAGAGTCCTCTCTCCCATCTCCCCTGCAGGGGTACAGGGGTGAGGGGAGGGGACACCCTGACATCACAACCTCCCTCCTTCCTGCCCCTCCCCAGCTCTGCACAGCCAGCAGGAAGGTCCCAGTAGCCGCAGGGGCTCCAAGGCAGAGGGCAGGAGCAACGTGAAGCAGCAGGACGAGAGGCACCTGAATACATGCTGCCAGCTGGATGTGAGCGGCTGTTAATCAACTGCATGGCACTTCAGTCACTCCCAGGCAGCCACCCCAGTGCACAGCTTAGAGGGAACACAGGTACCTACCCATGCTGCACCGCACTGTGCATCCACACAAGCACTCTGGGTGAGTGTGTGCAGTGCCGACAGAAGGAGCCAAGTATACACGCACACAAGCAATGTACTGCAGCGGCTGTATGCTGGCGTAATTTTTGTCAGCAAACTTTGTAGTGTAGACATACCCTTAATAAAATCATGTGCAGAGAAAGATAAATGATTCCTGCCATTGACCAGACATTAGCTCAGCTATCAAAGGTCAAATTGTTCTCAAAGTTAAATGCTACAGTAGGCTTCTGGTAAATCTTAACTACATTCATCACCTTGTTTGGAAGGTACTGTTTCAACTGGCTTCTGTTTAGCATATCTTCAGCACCAGAACATTTCCAAAAGCGAGTCTCTCAGATTGTGTCAGGTTTGTCTGGCGTCCTATGCCAGGCAAGATGGTGTGTTGGTATATGGCAGAAATAAAGTGAACATGATGAGGTGCTGCATGCAGTTTAGAGGCACTTCTAAGAAGCCAGACTCACTCTGAATGAGAAATGTGAATTTGGAAAAGAGCAGATAAAATGTCTAGGACACATAACTAGCTAACAGGGAATTCAGCCAGATTCAAACAAAGCAACAACATTACTTGCCTTACCTGAACTCCAAGACATGTCTTCTGTAAGAAGATTCCTGAGCATGACAAATCATTTTAGGAAGTTCTTACCAAATTTAGCTCATCTAGTAAAACCTTTAAAAGAACTGCTTAAGGGTCTCACGATGTGGATCTGGGGGAGCACACACCAATACTTATTTAATAAAATAAAATAAGTACTGACATCTCCACCTGATCTGGCACAATATTCAGTGAACTATCCAACAACCATAACAACAGACACATCTTCTGTGGTTTAGGAGCAGTGTTCACACTAAAGCAGCCAAAAGGAGACCAAAGAATTGTTGTGTTCTATCAAGAAGTCTCATAGAAACCATGTATCAGTACACTCAAGTAGAAAAGGAAGCTCTAGTAGGGGATGCTTACTTTGTTTATCAAGCTGCATTACTGTGCTCTCTAAATGGAAACTCACTGTATTTATAAAGAGGCAGACATATATTTTAGCTCTATAGAAATTAGAGCCAATGAATGAAAGATACTGACTGCCAATATGAGCTGGTGGAGGGGAAAACTGAGAATTTCAATACTGCAGAACAAAACATGAAGTGACAAGAAAACAGGT
Organism: Mauremys reevesii; assembly: GCF_016161935.1. Lineage (NCBI taxonomy): Eukaryota > Metazoa > Chordata > Testudines > Geoemydidae > Mauremys > Mauremys reevesii. The sequence goes on from NC_052624.1 coordinate 25,383,908, forward strand.
AGGGCAGGGGCCCATCAGGCTGGCAGGCCACAAGGCATTTTGTTTACGTTGACTGTCTGCAGGCACGGCCACCCGCAGCTCCCAGTGACTGTGGTTCGTTGTTCTCGGCCAATGGGAGCTGTGGGAAGTGGCGGCCAGCCTGAGCTGCTTCCCGCAGCTCCCATTGCCCAGGAACAGCGAACCGCGGCCACTGGGAGCTGCAGGCAGCCATGCAAATGTAAACAAACAAACTGTTGTATATGGATTGAGATAATTTGCATCTAGATTCATATCTGCTGAGGGTCTGGCCCCATGATTATTAACTATATTGTGATTTAGGTGCCGTGTTAGAAGCTGGTGAGGCTGGCAGAGTGTTTACATCAAGTTTAAATACTTTTCCAAAATACATTTTTGAGTGAAGAAGAATTCTCACAGGGATGCAGAGGTCCAAGGGTACTATTTTCTCCAGGCTTTCATATGTTCACTGTTGAGATGTGATGTGATCACCAATCCTTCTGGCCTAGGAGAAATGTGTGGAACTCCCTTTGAGACCTGTCATGTTTGTTGCTCTTACATGTTACAGTCTTTATATTATTTTAACTGTACTGATGCATGAAGATCCAAAAGATCTTGTTACATTCATCTCTCTGCTGTTGCGTGAGAGACTGCAAAAAAGCTCTTGGTCAAAAGACTTCAGATCTGATTTTAGAAAACTGATGCACAAGTTATTTCATTGATATATCACCCATATTCTTATTATTATGGAGTTAGGGAAATGTCCTGATTTACGGAAATTAAATAAAGATGGAGAACTCTTTGGAATTCCTGTGTCCGATGCCAAGTGAATTTAGTTACTGTGGCTGCAAAAACAAATATCCACTAAAAAAATGTGTGTGACAAGAGTAAAGGAATTAAGAGAAATGGAATGAGTTACTGCCTGTACTAGATTAACAGCTCATCTATTTGAGGAATGATGGGACAAGTGGTTAAAAATAAATCATTTATATAACTTTTATAAAAAGCAGTATATAAACTTACTGTAATCCATAACTTAGTGCCTTGACTCTGCTGTATTCCCTTATCTTGTATATCTGTCACTCTCTCAGTTACTGCTTATGTAAAGAAATAACTTGTGCTGCCAACAATTCTATTTATCTTTAGTAAAAAAAAAATAGTAAACAAAATCTCAGTTTGCAACAAGATACTTTAATTAGCAATAGTAAAACTGGAGATCATTCCAAAAAAATCAAATAAATGTGTTTCTCTGCTCAAAGAGCAAATACGTCATAAAGAAACATTTTCCAAAAATTCTAGCATGTTCAGCTTTATCAAATAGTGTCATATTTAAAACGCAAAAAAGTCAAATTTGTTTATTAAGAATTCATAGACCCTTACAACACAATGGACCAAAACCTCATTGTTGGCATTATTAAATCAACCGGAGTCAGTGGATTGAGGCCTGGGATGAATTTGGCCCATCAATATTTCACCTTCTCACTCCCCTAAATCATATTACACTTATTATTTCTGTTTAGATTCAGTAGAGCAGCGGTTCTCAAACTGGGGGTCGGGACCCCTCAGGGGGTCGGGAGCTGTCAGCCTCCATCCCAAACCCTGCTTTGCCTTCAACATTTATAATGGTGTTAAATATATTAAAAAGTGGTTTTAATTTATTGGGGGGCAGGAGGAGGGTCGCCCTCAGAGGCTTGCTGTGTGAAAGGAGTTACCAGTACTAAAGTTTGAGAACCCCTGCATTAGAGCCTAGTGCTAGGTGCTGTACAGGGTAAAAAGACACTTCTTGCCCCCATAAACTTACAATCTAAATAGAAAAGACAAAGGAAGGAAGGAAGGTTGTAGTATTATCCCAATTTACAAATGGGAACTGAGTCATAGGGTACATCTACACAGCAAAAACACCCCATGGAAGCAAGTCTTAGAGCCCAGGTCAATTGACTCAGGCTTGCGGGGCTTGTACTACAGGATTAAAAATAGTCATGTAGACATTCAGGCTCGGACTGGAGCCTGGACTACAAGACCAGGTGAGGAGAAAGTTTCAGAGCCCAGGCTCCTCACTCTTCCTCCTCACATAGTCTCAGAGCCCAGGCTCAGTCCAGTCCATGCCCCAAAGTCTACATGGCTAATCCTGTAGCCCTAGACCCATGAGCCTGAGTCCATAGACCCCGGCTCTGAGACTCACTGCCACTGTGGTGTTATTGTGGGGTTGTTGTGATTGGGTGGGGGGGGGTTGTAATTTTTTGTTTGTTTGGTTGATGATGTTGTTGTTGTTTTTTCCTGCGCAGATGTATCCAGAGAGGCCTCAATCATATAAAAACCCTATTCAGGATACGTAAGCAGATACTCTTAAAACCCATTGAAATTTAAGGGCCAGACAGATTAAGATCCCAATTTAGCAAGATTAGCACTTATGTCACTTTAACTATGTCAGCCACTCATTTATATACTTAAATACTTTGTAGAACTAGGGCCTACCTAACTTGCCCAAGGCCACAGAGGAAGTCTGTGGCAGATCCAGAAATTGGTCCCAGCTTTTCTGAATTCCACTTTTGTGTCTCAACCAGAAGATCATCCTTCCTCCTGGACCATCCTGCCTCACACATGGACTCACTCATTCTGCTAAGCCAAGTGAAATAGTTAGATCCTATTTTTATATCCCAGGCCTTGTCTACACTACAGGACTATTTCGAATCTACTTAAGTCGAATTTGTGGATTCGACCTTATGAAGTCGAATTTGTGTATCCATACTAAATACACAAATTCGAACTTCTGAGTCCACATTCACGGGGCCAGCGTCAACTTTGGAAGCGGTGCACTGTGGGAAGCTATCCCACAGTTCCCACAGTGCCCGCTGCCCATTGGAATGCTGGGTAGAGCTCGCAATGCCTGCTGGGGGAAAAAATGTGTCGAGGGTGGTTTTGGGTTAGTGTCGTCATTGAACCGTCAATCACGCCCTTCCTCTCTTCCTTGAAAGCGCCGGCGGGAAATCTGTTCGCGCCCTTGTCTGGTCGGTTACAGCGCGGACGCCACAGCACTGCGAGCATGGAGCCCGCTGCGATCATCGCTGCACTTATGGCCGTTGTCAACTCATCGCACCTTATCGTCCACCTCTTCCACAGTCAGCTGCTGAGAAACCGGGCGAGGAGGCTCCGGCAGCGCGGTGAGGAGAGTGGCACAGACCTCTCAGAAACCAGGGTACGCCGGGCAGTGGAGATCATGGTGGCAATGGGTCACGTTCATGGTGTGGACGGCGATTCTGGGCCCGGAAACAAGCACAGACTGGTGGGACCGCATAGTGCTGCAGGTCTGGGATGACACAGAGTGGCTGCGAAACTTCAGGATGCGTAAGGGCACTTTCCTTGAACTGTGTGACTTGCTGTCCCCTGCCCTGAAGCGCCAGGACACAAGGATGCGAGCAGCCCTGAGTGTGCAGAAGCGAGTGGCCATAGCCCTCTGGAAACTTGCCACGCCAGACAGCTACGGTCAGTAGCGAACCACTTTGGCGTGGGCAAATCTACCGTGGGGATTGCTGTCATTCAAGTAGCCCACGCAATCGTTGAGCAACTGCTCTCAAAGGTAGTGACTCTCGGAAATGTCCAGGTCATCATAGATGGCTTCACCGCGATGGGATTCCCAAACTGCAGTGGGGCTATAGATGGGACTCACATCCCTATCCTGGCACCAGCCCACCAGGCCAGCGAGTACATTAACCAAAAGGGCTACTTTTCAATGGTGCTGCAAGCTGTGGTGGACCATAGGGGACGTTTTACCAACATCAACGTCGGGTGGGCGGGCAAGGTTCATGACGCGCGTGTGTTCAGGAACTCTGGTCTGTTTAGACGCCTCCAGGCAGGTACTTTCTTCCCGGACCACAAAATAACGGTTGGGGATGTGCAGATGCCTACAGTGATCCTCGGGGACCCGGCCTACCCGCTAATGCCCTGGCTCATGAAGCCCTATACAGGCGCCTTGGACAGTGAGAAGGAACTCTTCAACTACCGGCTGAGCAAGTGCAGAATGGTGGTGGAGTGTGCTTTCGGACGTCTCAAGGGGAGATGGCGGAGCTTACTGACTCGCTCGGACATCAGCGAAAAGAATATCCCCGTAGTTATTGCTGCTTGCTGTGTGCTCCACAATCTCTGTGAGAGCAAGGGCGAGACCTTTTTGGCCGCTTGGGAGGTTGAGGCAAATCGCCTGGCTGCTGTTTACGATCAGCCAGACACCCGTGCCGAGAATATCCCAGCGGGAAGCGATGTGCATCAGGGAGGCTTTGAAAGCGAGTTTCCTAGCAGAGCAGGGTAACCTGTGACTGTCCACTTGATTTTAAGAGAGCCTGATCACAAACCAAGTTTCCCCCACTTCCAAAGGACGTTTTAAAACTAAGGACATGTTTCAGTAATTAATAATAAATCTTTCGTTGACTTTGCATTTCTGTTTCTTGGTTGAAACATGGAAGCATTCTGTGCTGGGTAAGGTGTGCACTGATGTACAGACCGCTTATCCAAAAGAGGACGGACAGCCTCCTGCTCCTACATAGGTCTGTGGGGTGGGGGACGGTTTACGGTGGTTGTGCATGTAGGGGGAGGGTTGCAGGAATGGGTGGGTTTGCAGGAAGGGGCAGGGGTGCCGTCTTTGGATAGGGGTTAACATGACGGCTGTGGGTTTGGGCGTTGGAAGGGGTGAGGGGTGTGGGGGAAGGGTGAGTATCTGCCCCTGGATGAGGGCTCTTTTTGGGGCTCAGGGCACCGGGGAGGATCGTGGCTACGGTCGAAGTGCATGTGAAGGGAAGCCTGCCTTTACATTCGGGGATGGCAGGCACCAGGACCCTGGACAAGCATACACATCAAGGAAAGACCCGGGGCAGCATACACCACACAGACTGTCCCTGGTGCCTAGTGACTGCAGTCTGTGTGTGCCCTGCAGTTGACCCTGCACCCAAGTCTGTACCATGGCACTGTGGGCTATGCACTGCAATTACAATTCCCCCCCACACACACACCCACAGAAAGTCTTCTGACACGAGAAACGTGACGGAAACAGTGAGTAACACCAAACCGCTTTTAATAATGTAGTACACAGTGGGGGGTTTAAACTTGGAGTTGGGACTGGTTGATGCTGTAAGGAAAGAGCTTGTACAAATTTACAGCGCGAGAGTTGTCTCGAACATTATCGGTCTGCTGCGGTGCAGGGACAGTTCTCACGGCCCCTACCGCCCCTCCTTCTTGTAACTTTGGGTGAGGGGGGGACAGGACTTCTTGGCGTTGGAGGGCGGTTGCAGATGCACTGCAGGGGGGCTCTCTCCTCCTGCCTGCGGTCTTGCAGAACGTCTACAAGGCGCCGGAGCGTGTCCATTTGCTCCCTCATTAGACCAAGCAGCGTTTGAGTCGCCTGCTGGTCTTCCTGCCACCACCTATCCTCCCGTTCCATGTGTGTGCGATGCTGCTGACACAGGGTCTCCCTCCACTGTCTCTGCTCTGCCGCCTCCGCTCTGGAGCAGGCCATCAGTTCCTGGAACATGTCGTCCCTAGTCTTTTTCTTTCGGCGTCTAATCTGAGCCAGCCTCTGCGAGGGGGATGCCGGGGCAGTCCGGGAAGGAGCCGAAGCTGTGTGATGCGAAAAAGTAGGTGATTTCCTTGAACACATACATGTTTGCCAACAGTAAAGACAGTCTAGTCAGTTTCAGTTAACAAGACCAAAGAGGGAACCAAGTCTCAGGAGATCTCAGAACTAGTCCGAGATTTCGGAATACGCTCTCATTGGCGGCGCCATTGCACTGGATAGCGCACAAGCGAGGAAAGACAGCTGCATCCCTCTTGCACAAAGTCCTGGTAAGCCTTACAGTACATACTGCTTATCAGTTAGTGGTTAGCTGTGCTCTCCTGCTAAAGGCAATGTGCAAAGCAGAAAGGATGAGCCTTTTGCAGCCCGTCCCGCCAGTGCACGGGAAAGATCACTGTATGCTTTTCCTCTGTGGCCTCCAACACGTGGCTGTTAAGCGAGGGTCATTCTTATGCAAAGTAAAAGTCTACCATTCACAATAGTAACAGTACACTAATTCCCCTAATTAAATGCAGCATTTCCAGAACGACATTACCCTGAGGCGTGTCACTCGGACTCAGAGAGAGCGGATGCTAAGAGAAGCCCTGCACAGACCAGGACCATATGCTGCCATGCTTGTCGAGGCGATGCTTCCCCTTTACATTAGGATGGCCTGGCGCGGAAGAGTGTGCTTCCACGGAGCACCCAATAAGGCACCTCTCCCCAGGAACCTCCTGCTGAGGCTTTTCCAGCTGCTCTCTGAGAGCTTTTTTGAACTGTCCCCAGAGGATTATTGCTCGATTCCTATATGTGTTGACCTACTTTTTGTATAGTTTGATATTTAAAAATTTTTATATAGTATTTCTATTTTTTATATACCTGTTTCTTAAAAAATAAATGTTTCCCTGTTTGTAGCACTTACCGCCTGATCCTTCCCCTGATTCCGAGTCCGGGTTAACGGGCGGGGACGGTTGGTAGGGGATCTCTGTGAGGGTGATGAAGAGATCCTGGCTGTCAGGGAAAGCGGGAGTGGGTTCGCTGTCGCCTGCGCCGTCCTCAAAAGACCCTTCCTCATCTTCCCCATCGAGGAGGAACTGTCCCGGTACACTATTCCGTCCTCGGAGTCCACCGTCACTGGTGGGGCAGTTGTGGCAGACCCACCTAGAATGGCATGCAGTGCCTCGTAGAAGCGGCATGTCTGGGGCTGGGCTCCGGAGCGTCCGTTTGCCGCTCTGAGTTTTTGATACCCTTGTCTTAGGTCCTTCACTTTCACGCGGCACTGCATCGCATCCTGGCTGTATCCTTTCTCTTTCATGGCTTTCGAGACCTTCTCGAAGGTCTTTGCGTTCCGCTTGCTGGAGCGCAGCTCCGAGAGCACAGACTCCTCGCCCCACACAGCGATCAGATCCATGACTTCCCTGTCAGTCCATGCTGGGGACCTCTTTCTATTCTGGGATTGCCCGGACTCCTCTGCTGGAGAGCTCTGCATCGTTGCAGGTGCTGCGGAGCTCGCCCCGATGTGCAACCAGAACATCAGATTCAAACCGCCCAGACAGGAAAATGAATTCAAATTTTCCCGGGTCATTTCCTGTGTGGCTGGCCAGAGAATCCAAGCTCGGACTGCTGTCCAGAGCGTCAACAGAGTGGTGCAGTGTGGGATAGCTCCCGGAGCTACTAAGTTCGATTAGCATCCACACCAAGCCTAATTCGAGCTAGCCATGTCGAATTTAGCGTTACTCCACCTGCCGGGGTGGAGTACCAAATTCGAACTAAAGAGCCCTCTAGTTCGAATTAAATGGCTTCCTGGTGTGGACGGTTGAGCGGTTAGTTCGAATTAACGCTGATAAATTCGAATTAAAGTCCTAGTGTAGACCAGGCCCCAGTCTCTTCGCACTTGTACAGTACAGATATAGAATTGTGCTACGTAATGTATGTTCAAGCGGATTGATGGGTGTGTGCTCTGCTCAGCCAGTACTAGAGAAGCACACTATTTTCTGGATGGCAGAATGCTAATTTTGTGTAACTTAATCAAGAGACTTGTGTTGCGACCAGTCTCATTAAAATTATATCAAAATCAGAGATGGAGCACATGACACGTAACTAATTGCAGAATGAAGCCATTAGTCTTTTACTTTGCACTTGCCTGGTAAGACAGTTATTGTTCTGTTGTGTGTGTGTGTCTGTGTTTAAATTAAATGTCATGCTTTGTTACATAACAACAATATTTATAATAACTTGTTTGACAGAGAGGGCTTTGGGGATTTTTTCAAAAGTTGTGTGAGAGCTTGGGCATAATTAGTAAGAGTAGCTGTACAATCCTTATTTCAGAATTAAAATAAAAAAAAGAGTTAAAGAATGAACTCTGCACAAAGTTAGGATTTGCACAATTGCCAGGTGGCAGAAGGGATGAAAAGTTCATTCTGAAAATAGGTTTGTCTTCAAAGATCCTCTGCACTTGGAAAAGTTTTAAGTAAATAGTTATAATAATCACAGCAAGGAAAGTAGTTTCTTTTACACTTTTGAGAAAGTTTTCTGCCTACAGGCACAGAGGCAAGAAACTCTGAGACAGAACTATTTGCTTTGGGTTCAGTGGTGCAGTCTTTACTCAGTCTAACTGTTGACTCAGGCAAAACTCCCACTGACTTGAGTGTGATACTAATAGAGCCACCTGCTTTGTGAAGAAGCATATCAATGGACTATGATTAAGAAATAGGCCAGATTTTTATGGTTCAGTTTTTCTGTTTTTGCAAAGTTCTGAATTAACCCACCCAAGGTTTTGCACTTTACTAAAAGCGATGAGAAAAACCATCAAATTGGTAGACTGGACAAGTTTCATTTATTTGGAGTAAGGTTCCAAGACTGAGCCTGTGCCAACTGAAGTCAACAGTAATTTTTCCATTGACTTCAATGTGCTTTGGACTGGACCTTATGCAAGGTGCTGAGTACTTCTTGGGAGATTTTGAGTGCCATCCACTGGGTTTAAGACCCTCTCCAAGGATTAGAACTGGCTGGTTTTTTTGTTTTGTTTTTATTTTGTGGTGAATAAACTATTTGCTGAAAAATGCAGTTTCAGGTCAACCTACACTCTTCATGAATTTATGTCAAGTCCACCAAATAGTTTTGACTGAACTGAAAAAAATGAAAACATTTCAGTAATGTCAAAATGAAATGTTTTGACCCAACTCAAAAGAAATGTTTTGGTTTCAGGCATTGGGAAAAAACAAAGGAAATGAGGGCTAGATTCACAAAATGGGCAGAGAAGGAAACTCCCATATAAGTTTTAGCCTAGAGGTTTGGGCACTCACCTGGTATGCAGGAGACCTTGTTCAATTCTTTTTTCTACCTGATGCGGAGAAGGAATTTGAACGGGGGTCTCTCACATTACAGGAGAGCACTCTAGCCACTGGGCTACATTCTCACTGTCTCTCCCTGGTCCAATGATTAGCCATTGTCATAATCAATGACTACTTTTAACTGATGCACTGGGGACTTAACACACACTGGACTATTTAGAGCTAAAAGCACAAGCTACTACAGCTTGAGCTAAAGTTCCATAGCTGGCGCTGTAACAGAATGATATTCTCTGCAGATCATCAGGGAGGGGGACCTATACCACACGTTCCCCTTATGGATCAGCAACAGGAAACAATGGGTAGGAATAAATGGTCAATTTTCACAGTGGAGAGGAGTAAATAGAGGGGTCCCCTAAGGATCAGTATTAGGACCAGTGCTGTTCAACATATTCATAAATGATCAGAGAAAAGGGGTAAACAGGGACGCAGCAAAGTTTGCAAATAATACAAAATTACTCAAGATAGTTAAGAGCAGATTGCTAAGAGTTGCAAAGGGATCTTACAAAACTGGGTAACTGGGCAATAAAAGGCAGATGAAATGATATGTCGATAAATGCAAAGTAATGCACATTGGAGAACGTAATCCCATCTATACATAAGAAATGATGGGGTCTAAATTAGCTATTACAAGCCAAGAAATAGATCTTGGAGTCATCGTGGAAAGTTCTCTGGAAAGATATGCTCAATGTGCAGTGGCAGTCAAAAAAGCTAACAGAATGCTGGTGCCATTGGGAAAGGGGTAGATAATAAACCGAAAATATCATAGTGCTGCCATATAAATCCATGGTATGCACACCTTGAATACTGTGTGCAGTTCTGGTTGCCCCATCTCAAAAAAGATATATTCGAATTGGAAAAAATACAGAGACAGGCAACAAAAATTATTAGGGGTATGGAACGGCTTCCATATGAGGAGAAATTAAAAAGACTGGGACTGTTCAGCTTGGAAAAGAGATGACTGAGGGGGGATATGATAGAGGTCTATAAAATCATTAATGAGGTGAAGAAAGTAAATAAGGTAATGTTATTTACTCCTCATAATACAAGAACTAGGGGTCACCCAATGAAATGAATAGGCAGCAGGTTTAAAACAAACATAAGGATATACTTCTTCCTTCATACAATGCACAGTCAACCTGTGGAACTCATTGTCAGAAGATGTTGCAAAGACCAAAAGTATACAACATCCGTTAGAAGCTGGAACTAGACAACAGGTGTGGATCACATAATAAATTGCCCTGTTCTGTTCACTCCCTGTGAAGCGTCTGGCACATGCCACTGTCAGAAGACAGGATACGAGACTAGATAGACCATTGGCCTGACCCAGTATGGCCATTCTGTGACAAAGTTCCTCCTCTTCCTTGGTGGGTCCTGCGCTGATTGGTGGATTTACTTGCCTCACAGATTCACCCTGTGGGTCAGGAAACAGCTCAGAGACCTTTTCCTCTGGTAGAAGCCACAGTCCAGATCAATTCCTTCTGTGTTTGATCAGGAGTTGGGAGGTTTGGTGGGAACCTGGGCCCGCCCCCTACTCCGGGTTCTAGCCCAGGGCCCTGTAGATTGAAGCTATCTATAGTGCCTCCTGTAACAGCTGCATGTCAGCTACAACTCCCTGGGCTACTTCCCCATGGCCTCTTCCAAAACACTTTCTTTATCCTCACTACATGACCTTCCTCTTGGTGTCTGATAATGCTTGTACTCCTCAGTTCTCCGGCAGCACACCCTCTCTCTCAGCTCCTTGCACTTCTTGCTCTCAGCTCCTCACATGCGCACCACAAACTGAAGTGAGCTTCTTTTTAAACCCAGGTGCCCTGATTAGCCTGCCTTAATTGATTCTAGCAGCTTCTTGATTGGCTGCAGGTGTTCTAATCAGCCTGTCTGCCTTAATTGTTTCCAGAAAGATCCTGATTGTTCTGGAACCTTCCCTGTTATCTTACCCAGGGAAAGGGCACCTACTTAACCTGAGGCTAATATATCTGTCTTCCAATCACTCTCCTGTAGCCATCTGGCCTGACCCTGTCACAGGTCTTATAGGATTGCCTTAGGAAAATTTTCTTTCATGAAAAGTTCTCTTTTAAATTTACTCCACTATATCTTTAAATAGCATTAATGCTCAGAAACTTTTCCTGTGACATACTGTTAAAGAAAACTAGGGATGAGAAGGTTCCACTTCACTGGGGTATTGCCTGTGTTCCTTACTACAGTATCATGGTCTAATTTCCTTCTCAGGGATTATTCTTATTTACAAATACCCAGGTTCTTCTGGTTTTTTTATTGTTTTCAAGTTGTTTTTATGGAGAAAAAAATCATACTGATTTAAGGTAACTAAAGGAAATGATTGTATTTCTGTTTAACACAGAATATGACTCCAAAAGAGACTCTGATTCAAAGCAGTGAATAGGAGTCCAATGACAAAGTTATTAATGTGCATAAGTGTTTGCAGGATCCGGGCCTGGAAAAGGATGCCATTAACCCGATAATCATATACAACTTTACATGCATCCGATACAGTGGGTTTTAGCCCACGAAAGCTTATGCTTAAATAAATTTGTTAGTCTCTAAGGTGCCACAAGTACTCCTCCTTCTTTTGGCTGATACAGACTAACCCGGCTACCACTCTGAAACTTTACAATAGCAACTCAGTGTGCTCCTGACGTAATAGAGCAAAGCAATTCCTGTAAGGAATTGATTCACTTTCAGATTGCAAGATAACTTTTCTGAACCACCAGAATAATATTTTTAAAAAGTTAAAAAACAGATAAAAATAAAAATGGTCACATTTGCCCTTTAAATAGTCTAGTGTCTAAAAGGATATTTACCAGACCAAATCCTATAAAATGAACTACATAGATTAGCTCAGATCATTGCCTTTAATTAAACAGATCCTGAACTATCCTCTCAATGAATTAACAAGGAATCGTTTTCACATCTCATTTACACTTTTGCTAAGCTGGAAGCTGTGGCAACTGTATGCTGGCTATGTTTCCAGAAGGAACAGTACCTAAAAAACCAGATGCCAGACTTCGCATAGCAAAAAAAAAAAAAAAAAAAATCTGAGTTTCAGTCTGAAACCACAGTCTCTTAATTGACATGTGATCTAGAATGTCCTCCTGAATCCCTCTGAAGGGCCAGCTTTCCTAGGAAAACATTATCCTGACCTTTCTCTTACTGTTGCTATGGAAAGACATGTTTCCTGGCTTCTGGAGGAGGGCCAGGAGTTGTATTTAAATGGAGTGTTGAACAATCATAATATGTGAAGTGTACTATTATTTCTTTGTGGGAGGTTTATTATAGGCTTCTTGTATATAATCTAAATTAGACGTCTGAGGAAAAATAATGCTTTTAAGTTTAGAAATTTTATTCTCTCTTTAAAATTCCCTGATTTGCCAGATAGACTTTGAAGTCCTTCAAAAGCTGTAAATGTTATCTATATTCCTTAATCAAACCATCCTTTCAAACAGCTGCAACAGAATGTCTCTCTTTTATGTTATGGGAACTTGGATGCAATTATTTTACAGAGATGGACATATTATAAACAACCCTATAATTTCTAGACTTTCAAATTTCATTATCTTAAGCACAAATCAACATTGACTCTGCTCCAGTCTGGCTCTGATATGGTATTTAGAATTAACATGGGTGGGTGATCTTTTATTCAATTGCATTTCATTAGTAAGTAAATTTAGCAAGTAAGTTAGCACAGGTTGGGGGACTACAATTTTTCAAGCCCTTACTAATGCTTATTGTCTTAGCAGAGCAGCCTTCTTTGAAAAATGGGATGTGCCATTTCATCCTACTCTGCAGTGTGTGGTTGGAGTATGATTGTGCTGGTCCTGTGAAGATAACTGAATGATCTGTTGCTGGGATTTTGTCTTATGTGTATAGTATTATAGAAACTGACACAGCATATCTGAGTCATCATTACCATTTGTAAACCATTCTTGGATGCTTTGAGATTAAAGGTACTGCATAAATGCAAGTTTTTATTTCTCGGTGTATTTGAATGCGTAGTGTGAAAAGACAATAACCTTCACCAGTAAAAATTGCAGGTCTCTCATTGCCTATTGTAGGGCTTGATCCTGCTGCCATTGAAATCAATGGGCATTCTGACATTGTTTTCCCTATGGGAACAGGGTAAACTCCAGACAGCACTTCTACGTTGTGATTCCTTTCTTATGCCCATAAATGAGAGTTGCTCACGCCATACAAATCAGTACAGCTATCTATGAGGCTCTATATGAGCCAAGATTCTCTCAGTTTGCATTGCCCATCCTTCTACCCTTGCTTGTTGCGCATCATACATAGTTCAACTTTCCTGAGCTCATCTGCAAAGCCTCCCCAACACTCTTCCTTGAAGTCGCTCTCAAAGACCCATTTCTGTTCTGCTTCCTGCAGTGAATCATCATCTTGACATGCATATCAGGGCTTGGCTACACTCGAAACTCCAAAGCGCTGCTGCAGGAGTGCTCCCGTGGCAGCGCTTTGAAGTGCGAGTGTGGTCGCAGCCAGGGGCGGCTCCAGGCCTCAGCACACCAAGCGCGTGCTTGGGGCGGCATGCCACAGGGGGCACTATGCTGGCCGCCGGGAGGGCGGCAGGCGGCTCCAGTGGAGCTCCCACAGGCGTGCCTGCGGAGGGTCCGCTGGTCCTTTGGCTCTGGCAGGAGGTCCACCAGAGCCACCTGCCGCCCTCCCGGCGGCCGGCATAGCACCCCTCGCGGCATGCCGCCGTGCTTGGGGCGGCGAAATGTCTAGAGCCACCCCTGCTTGCAGCGCCAGAGCTGGGAGAGAGTTCTCTCAGCGCTGCAGGTAGTCCACCTCCTCTTGGGGATTAGCTTGCAGCGCTGGGAGCCGCATTCCTAGTGCTGGGGCACTGTTTACACTGGCGCTTTGCAGCGCTGTAAGTTGCTGCGCTCAGGGGGGTGTTTTTTCACACCCCTGAGCGAGAAAGTTGCAGCGCTGTAAAGCGCCAGTGTAGCCAAAGCCTTAGGTAAAAAGAACACGATTTCCATGCCCCCTAACCTCTCGGGATGGTGAAGTTACACTCTGCTATGCCAGTCCTCCACTGACAGAGGGATTGTCAAGAACTCTGTACCAGTAGTGTAACTTAGAGCTGCTCAGAATCATCTCTAAGGGTATTGGGGATGGAGCTGGGCCTCAGAATCAGAGAACTATAATGTGGATTCCCCTGCCCCTATCTCCTGAAGGAGAGAGTTTGGTCCATTAGCTATAGATAGTTCAGACAGAAACTCAATGCCTATGGGCCAGAGTGTGATACCTGCCCTCACATCAACTACTTATGATGTATTAATAGTGTAAGTTACCAGTCAGCATGAGTATGGGTATCATATTTTCCCTTAAGTGATTTATACAAAACTGAATGGTAACTTTGATGCTCGCATATTGCTAATTATGAGAGCGTTATGCAAATGATTGGAAATGTAAGTAAGGTTTTGAGATGTATACATTGGTTTGATAGTTGATCCTTAAATTGCTTTCTTCAGTGTTTAACATGTAGTTCTGCTCTTTACATTGCTTCTTCTAAAATGGTATCACAATGGTTAATATTCTGCAATTACTTCCAAATCAAATTGGCTTAGTTTTAAAGTAAATAACTTATTAATTTTGATCTGCCAGCTTGCACATTTACCTGGGAATCAGGAAGAAAAGCTGGATTCTTTCTGGTTCATACCTAACCAACGATGAAGATTCTGCATCAGTGTTGTTAATAATTTTGTTGATATTGCATGAGACAGAATAAAATCTAGCTCACCCTCCCATCGCTGTTATTGGCTCAGGAGTAAAAAGCAGTGAACATTTAGTTTATCATTAAAGTAAACTGATCTGACTTTTACTGCATAGTGGGAATAGATCTGTTGAATAACAATATGCACTGTTACCTAGTCACAATAACTTGTAGGAGTATTTAATGTTCAAAAAGTTTTTTAAGTACAGTACCTCATATAAATCTATATGAATAATGAATTTTTTGGTTCGGTGGCGATTCTGAAAAAATACAGTTTAATTTTGGGTTGAACTGAAAATATATTTTTTCTAAATATTTAGCAAATTGAAAAGTAAAAAAAAATTCAGGCATTTTGACAAAAGCAAAGGAAAACTAGATTCACAAGAGAGCTGGGGGAGGGGGCGAGGAGAGAAAGGTGAAATCTGTAGCTCAGCTAAATCACCTCAGATGTGGGAGACACTACCTGATATGGAGAGGGATTTGAACAAATCTACCACACTGCAGGAATATGTCCTTGCAATTGGACTATGAAATATTCTGAGGGGGGGAGGAGGCGCTCTCCCAATCTCTTCTATTGAAGCTGTTCCACTTTTACAATTAATTAAATAGTCATTGGAGCAGCCAGGGATTTGAATTTGGGTCTCTTACATTCTAGGTAAGTGCCCTAATCACCAAGCCATTGAGTCATTCTCACTCTCTTCCCCCATGACTATTAATTGCCATTATGAATGACAATGAATAGTCTGGGCCAGGGAAAGAGTGTGAGAACCATTCTCTAGTCTGGTGACTGGGGCACTCGCCTATAATTAAGGCTCTGATTTTGTCATGGATATTTTTAGTAAAAATCACAGATAGGTCACAGGCAATAAACAAAAATTCATGGAAGCCTGTGAGCTGTCAGTGATTTTTACTAAATATATCCCTGAGAAAATGGGGAGAGAGAGGAGGGTCCAACACCCAGAGCAGCTGGGGTCCCCTTACCACCCCTAATGGCCGAGCAGCTGTGGAGGGGCCCCTCACCCCCCCCCCAGTGGCTGAGCAGCTGTAGGGGGCAGGCCCACCACCGCTAGGCAGATGTGGGGTCCCCCTGCTGCCCACTGCGACTGGGCAGCTGTGAGGTCTGCATGCAACCCTCAGCAGTTGGGAGCTCTGGGGTCCCCCTGTTGCCCAGGGGCTAGGAGCTGCTGGGGGCCTGCCCCCAGCAGCAGCTGACAGCTGCATAGGCTGCCTGCCGGCAGTTCCATCCCTGGGGTGGAAAATGTCAGGGAAGTCTCTGGCTGTCACTGATTCTATGACTTCCGGGACATAATTGTAGCCTTACCAATAATGTAGGATACTCAAGTTCACAACCCTGCTCCAAGGCTATATAGGAGTCTTCCCCACCAGGCCATTTCATGAATCTAGTCCTCCTTTACTTTTATCAAAATGCCCAAAATCAAAATGAAAAAATCCAATTTGGGTCAAAACAAAACATTTTGATTTTTTCAAGTTGGTCAAAACTATTTGCCAGTTTTTATACATATTGCAAATAGTTTGGGGTTCATCAAAACTTCAGTTTTTGGTGAATATACCAGTTTTACTTATAACTTATTGCTAGAAGTAGCTAAGTAGAGGCTGAAGCTATATGTATTTTTGTCTTTCACATGGTACGAATAGGGAATGGGGGAAAATGGAACAACATTGACAAGTTGTATTCAACTGGCTGTTACAAGGTTTCATGCAACAAGTATCCAATTGACATCACTCACTCCAATGTACGGTCTGAAGCAACCAGACTAAAAAAATCTACAGATAAAAGTAGGAAAGCAACTGGGGGACTGGAGTAAGTGAAGCAAAACATATCAATCTGTGGAAGGTGCCTGACTGCTTCCAATTGTACTGTCATGATCTTCTGATTTATCCTCCAGAGAGGAAGGATTGCAATTATACTCTATCAACAGGTACAAAAATATCAGGAAAAATACATCTGGAGTATAGTTAAAGATTTGTCAGTTTTATACAAAATCTCCTTTGGGACCCTTTTATGCCTGTGGTGGAATCAAAGAAAATTCAACAGCAGTTATTTTCTGTGGTTCAAGAATACTTTAAAGGACCTGTGTTTTAAAGGATTTATGGTCCCAAGTACATATAGATGAATTTGCACTGCTCTAGGCTGGAAAATTAGGAACATCCCAATCGCTAACAATAATTGTGAGGCATGGGAGTGAATTAAATAATTAAAAACAACAACTATTTTATGGGCCTGATTCTTACCTCAGTTACTCTGGATTTAAAGGTTTCAGAGTGGTAGCCGTGTTAGTCTGTATCAGCAAAAAGAACGAGGAGCACTTGTGGCACCTTAGAGACTAACAAATTTATTTGGGCATAAGCTTTCATGGGCTAAAACCCACTTCATCAGATGCATGCAGTGGAAAATACAGTAGGAAGATATAGATAACATGAACATGAAAAAATGGGGGTTGCCAGACCAATTCTAACGAGACTAATCAATTAAGGTGGGGTATTATCAGCAGGAGATAAACTTTGTTAGTGATAATAAGGATGGCCTATTTCAAACAGTTGACAAGAAGGTGTGAGTAACAGTAGGGGGAAAATGAGCATGGGGAAATTAGCCATCCACTCCCAGTCTTTATTCAAGCCTAATTTAAAGGTGTCCAGTTTGCAAATTAATTCCAGTTCTGCAGTTTCTCATTGAAGTCTGTTTTTGAAGTTTTAGGTCTGTAATTGAGTGTCCAAGGAGGTTGAAGTGTTCTCCGACTGGGTTTTTAATGTTATAATTCTTGATGTCTGATTTGTGTCCATTTATTCTTTTGCATAGAGACTGTCCATTTTGGCCAATGTACATGGCAGAGCGGCATTGCTGGCACATGATGGCATATATCACATTGGTAGATGTGCAGGTGAACGAGCCCCTGATGGTGTGGCTGATATGATTAGGTCCTATGATGGTGTCCTTTGAACAGATATGTGGACAGAGTTGGCAAAGGGCTTTGTTACAAGGATAGGTTCTTGGGTTAGTGTTTTTGTTGTGTGGTGTGTGGTTGCTGGTGAGATTTGCTTCAGGTTGAGGGCTGTCTATAAGCAAGGACTGGCCTGTCTCCCAAGATCTGTGAGAGTGAGGGATCGTCTTTCAGGATAGGTTGTAGGTCCTTGGTAATGCACTGGAGAGGTTTTAGTTGAGGGCTGTAGGTGATGGCTAATGGTGTTCTGTTACTTTCTTTGTTGGGCCTGTCCTGTAGTAGGTGACTTCTGGGTATTCTTTTGGCTCTGTCAATCTGTTTCTTCATTTCAGCAGGTGGGTATTGTAGTTTTAAGAACACTTGATAGAGTTCTTGTAGGTGTTTGCCTCTGTCTGAGGGATTGTAGCAAATGCGGTCATATCTTAGAGCTTGGCTGTAGACAATGGATGGTGTGATATGGTTTGGATGAAAGCTGGAGGCATGAAGGTAAGTATAGCGGTCAGTAGGTTTCCAGTATAGGGTGGTGTTTATGTGACCATCGCTTATTAGCACTGTAGTGTCCAGGAAGTGGATCTCTTGTGTGGACTGGTCCAGGCTGAGGTTGATGGTGGGATGGAAATTGTTGAAATCAAGGTGGATTTCCTCAAGGGCTTCTTTTCTATGGGTCCAGATGATGAAGATGTCATCAATGTAGCGCAAGTAGAGTAGGAGCATTAGGGGATAAGAACTGAAGAACTGTTGTCCTAAGTCAGCCATAAAAATGTTGGCATACTGTGGGACCATGTGGGTACCCATAGCAGTGCCGCTACTTGAAGGTATACATTGTCCCCAAATGTGAAATAGTTGTGGGTGAGGACAAAGTCACAAAGTTTCCTGTGACATTATCAGGGATACTGTTTCTGATGGCTTGTAGTCCATCTTTGTGTGGAATGTTGGTGTAGAGGGCTTCTACATCCATAGTGGCTAGGATGGTGTTTTCTGGAAGATAACCAATAGATTGTAGTTTCCTCAGGACGTCAGAGGTGTCTCGATAGCTGGTAGTGCTGGTAGCGTAGGGCCTGAGGAGAAAGTCTACATAGCCAGACAATCCTGCTGTTAGGGTGCCAATGCCTGAGATGATGGGGCATCCAGGATTTCCAGGTTTATGGATTTTGGGTAGCAGAATACCCCTGGTTGGGGTTCTATGGGTGTGTCTGTGCAGATTTGTTCCTGTGCTTTTTCATGGAGTTTCTTGATTCTTCCTGTGCTTTTTCAGATACTTTCTAGCACTTTCTAAGAGGATGTCAGCCCCATCTTCTCAAGAGACACAAGTGAAGTTGGTTGGTATCCTGGTAATGGATAAGGAGACAGTCCTAAGTTATCCCCTCAAAATAGGTACTATCAGATTCCCTGAGGAGAGGACCCCTGGGAGGAAAGTGAGCTGAAAGAATCAGTTATTACAATAATACTTTATTTGAAAGCTAGCACAGCCATGAATTGGACACACTATAAGAAATTGATTAAAATGACTTTGTTTATTGCTTGATTATTTTTTCTTAGTATAGAACATTCCAAATAAAACCATCCAAACAACCCTTTCAGCTTTCACTGTCATCACCTGAAAATGTGACTCCTTCAAGGAGTTTTTTGTTTTTGTAGCTGCTTGAGATGAAAGTAGTGTAGTCATATCAACAGATAAAAATCCCATGATGAATCTCTGTTGCCATTTGGACCAGAAGGAGTGCTTTTCTTCCCAAGCTCTTATTGATTGTTTGTGAACTCATTGATAAAACAGGCCTTGTGCCCTGCTTTGAAAGGCAGCCAGCTCTGCATGCCGTCTGGTTTAACAATGAATCCAATACTAAATGTCCTATTTGTGATAGGAGCCCTATGAAAAGCTGTGTTTTTAAAATAACTACTAGTAC
This sequence comes from Mauremys reevesii, assembly GCF_016161935.1. Lineage (NCBI taxonomy): Eukaryota > Metazoa > Chordata > Testudines > Geoemydidae > Mauremys > Mauremys reevesii. Next base: position 25,403,401 of record NC_052624.1, read on the forward strand.
TTGGTGCATCATTCTACTAAGCAGGTGTTATTCAAGTAGAGCAGGACTGCCATTGATTTTATTATTTTTAAGTATATCAAACATATTGCATATGTTCATTGGTGGGATGTCAAGTTAAAAAGCAAATGCTTTGTGCAGGAGGAATTAAATGTACAAGCATGAGTGTAACTAGCAATAAAAGTTTAATACAGCTGGCTTGCATAGGAATGATATAAATTTTATCTGATTTTGTACATTGAGGAATTAAAAGCCTCGATATCAGCGGGGCTGTAACACTACTGAAATAATAGGTTCCCCCATGCTTACAAGCACTGCTTGATCTTAACTATGCTTGGTGACTCAGTGGCCTTATTACAAGCTGTGTGGTCATCTGAAAGTCAATGAAGAACTCAGCCAAGTTCTGCTCCGAGTTACATCCAGATAGCCACAGTGAACTTGGAGGAGAATTTTCCAGCTGTTTTCAGTAAATGATGGAACCAGGTCAGCACTGGTGTACACACCATAATCAGTTATATGACAGGGCTATAGATGATGAAAGGACTAATTTTTCTGACTGCGAGAGCATCATTCTTCTCCTGGAAGGCGAGGGAGTGGAAGAAGAAGGTCTAGATTAAATAAGAAAGAGCGAAATCTACTAACAAAATGAAAAAGGCAAAGGGCTATGTCCTCCTCTGGTGTACATTAGCACAGCTCCATTGACTTCAATAGAATTTTAAACCAGTTTATACCAGCTGAGGATCATAAGAACATAAGAACATAAGAACGGCCGTACCGGGTCAGACCAAAGGTCCATCTAGCCCAGTATCTGTCTACCGACAGTGGCCAATGCCAGGTGACCCAGAGGGAGTGAACCTAACAGGCAATAATCAAGTGATCTCTCTCCTGCCATCCATCTTCATCCTCTGACGAACAGAGGCTAGGGACACTATTCCTTACCCATCCTGGCTAATAGCCATTTATGGACTTAGCCACCATGAATTTATCCAGTTCCCTTTTAAACATTATTATAGTCCTAGCCTTCACAACCTCCTCAGGTAAGGAGTTCCACAAGTTGACTGTGCGCTGCGTAAAGAAGAACTTCCTATTATTTGTTTTAAACCTGCTGCCTATTAATTTCATTTGGTGACCCCTAGTTCTTGTATTATGGGAATAAGTAAATAACTTTTCCTTATCCACTTTCTCAACATCACTCATGATTTTATATACCTCTATCATATCCCCCCTTAATCTTCTCTTTTCCAAGCTGAAGAGTCCTAGCCTCTTTAATCTTTCCTCGTATGGGACCCTCTCCAAACCCCTAATCATTTTAGTTGCCCTTTTCTGAACCTTTTCTAGTGCTAGAATATCTTTTTTGAGGTGAGGAGACCACATCTGTACACAGTATTTGAGATGTGGGCATACCATTGATTTATATAAGGACAATAATATATTCTCAGTCTTATTCTCTATCCCCTTTTTAATGATTCCTAACATCCTGTTTGCTTTTTTGACAGCCTCTGCACACTGCGTGGACATCTTCAGAGAACTATCCACGATGACTCCAACATCTTTTTCCTGACTCGTTTTAGCTAAATTAGCCCCCATCATGTTGTATGTATAGTTGGGGTTATTTTTTCCAATGTGCATTACTTTACATTTATCCACATTAAATTTCATTTGCCATTTTGTTGCCCAATCACTTAGTTCTGTGAGATCCAGACCTGTATGTTTAGAATATATGTTGAGGTGGGCATTGTGTCTTTAGCTCTTTGCACATGAACATGAAGAAATCATATGGGCAAAGAACCATGTTTACTAATTACACACAAATGTGCAAGGCCTAGCTACATTCACACTGCTGCTCTGACTGGTTTCTGGCAGCTTCCAAAAATAAAGCACTGTGTGCACCAGTAGACAACTCACAAACTATTTAAAGGGATACTACACTATTCCTAGGCACTATAGTGGCTCATTAAAGATTAGCTTTGAGGTGCTGTAGGTAGCCCAGTTATTACCTCTGAGACTGGTTGCATGGGTGGCCCACTGGTATGATGGGTACTTTTTACTCACCTCATCACTTATGTGGGAGGGGAAACTTGCATCTCATTACTGAAAGAAAGTGTATGGCATATTGATACATTCTCTAGTGTTATCACGGATTAGTTTTGTGGTTTGAATCACGCTTCTCTCAAAGATTCTGTTTAGTTACTTAAGCAGCTATAGAACCACACTGATTTTTTTTTTCAAATGCTGGAAGTAAATAAAGGTAATAATTGGAGATATGCCAATCTCCTAGAACTGGAAGGGACTTTGAAAGGTCATTGAGTCCAGCCCCCTGTCTTCACTAGCAGGACCAATTTTTGCCCCAGATCCCTAAGTGGCCCCCTCAAGGATTGAACTCACAACCCTGAGTTCACCACTTAAGAGATATTATCTACAAGAATAATGGGGGCTTCCACTATTATGTGAATGACACTCAAATGCATTTTATCACATCTTGGCATGGCACATTCCTTGGTCTCTTGCTGAAAGATTTGAATTAATTCTTGAGTGGACAGAAAGTCAACAGCCTTTGCCTAAATCTCCAACTGAATTGCTGTTGATTGGTACAAGGCACAAATACAGAGGGGTGATTTTCCTGTGCTTGCATTTTGATGGGATAGACCTTGAAACATTTGGGCATGTTACTGTTCCCTCAAGCTTGGTATTTTATCATTTGAAGAATGTAGCAAATGAGGTGTTCATTAGCTGCAAATGACTGGAGATCATTATTTGTACTTTCATTACAAGTAGGCTTGATTAGTGCTTTTTGTGTTGGCCTTTCTGTCACTAATGTATCCTCTCCACCACCTTGGAATTCTGTGGGCAGACTAAAATTGCTGCTCATATCAACTCCAGTCCTGTGTTACAGTCACTGCAGTGGCTCTCTGTTAGACAGTAACAAGTTGCCATGGAAATAATTGTGGTGTCACAAATTCAGCGTTACGCTTTCAATGGAGGATCATGCAGAGTGGAAAAGAGAGGGCAAAGAAAAGAGAGTGAAAAACACATCCAATAGGAAAACATTCTCTAGTAGCTCTTTAAGGGTTTTCTATATAGACCTTCAGTTAGTTTTTAAGGTCAGATTCTAGACTTTTCTCAATATCTCTGTCATCTGAAATGCCTCAGCCACTGCCACAGGCATTCACAAAAGATCTCTCTATTAATCTTCTAGCTGCTTAGTGCTGTTACCACTTTGGTATAGTGACAGCAGCATTCCATGGTATTCTATAAACATCATTCACAACTACCTAGGGCTCTACCAAGTATACCAGGCAGCATTAATAATGCATTTGGCCCACATACTGTACCTGATACACTGAATAGCATGACTTAGGTACATTTTTAAAGAGTGAACATATACGTCTGGGCCTGATCCACTGTTAATCCAGTTTTACACCAGTGTAAATTTACACTGGCAGAAAACTGGAGTAATCCAGTTATATGTCAGTCACATAACTTATAACCAAGCTGTTCTTATTTTCCTTTTGTTTTAATTCAAAGGCATCTTGATAAGATATTCTACAACTTGTATTTTATTTCATAAAATCAGGCTTGGCAAAATTGATTTTTTTTATAAGTTCAACAGATAATATCAATGGTCATTTTTAAACGTCTTTTTTATTTTTATCAATTTAAATCTTTACAGTTGCAGGAAATTAGGGGGGAATCAGACAATAATTATTTAATGACACAAGATCTTGAACTTCAAATAGCTAAAGCTTTAAGAACAGAAACTGTCAACATTACATATCAAAATATACAAAGTAAAAACCCTTAAATCAAACTGTTATTAGTTCTGAAGCACCATTTGTCTTACTTTGCCTATCTGTACATTTATATTATTACGGATAGAAATATTATTTTTTGTTTGTGTGTACAGTGAAATCAATGTTTACTGACATTTTCTGACAAAAATCTAATCCTTCCAAGCCTACATAACCTACCCTCTCAGACATGATCTTTTGTGGTGCCAGAAGTATTAGCTGAAAAATACTGAAACATTGTTTACATAAAGTATTGATACTTAGTGATAATTCTGCAATTAAACTTCAGCACAGCAGCCAGGTGGATATGAAATGGTGTGAGGAAACTGGAAATCGGTGAATGGGTGTTTTTTCTGCCAGCCATTGCACCTGAACTACTTGTTTCATCAGAGATATTTCCCTTTCTTTGGGAGTGTTTGTTGTAATGCTCTACACTCCAGATACAACCCCAAAGTAGTTCTGGATGATCACTGCTTCTTTACCTAGTTGTGTTCCACCATGAGCATCATCCTGCTGCGGGTCACTTAGTGTACCATGAAGAATGAGATATGAGCCATAGACATGAGGAAGACTCTCGATGCTTTAAATAAAAGATACTTTAAAATGTTTACACATCACATATGACAGTATTTTTGGGAGGCAAGATGGTCTTGTGGTAAAGGCACTGGGATGGGAGTCGGGGTTCAATTCCTGTTCTACCACAGCATTCCCAATGGTATGTCTACACTGCAAGTGAAGGTGTGATTTTAGCACAAGTAGGTGTACCATACTCATTTCAATCTAGCTAGCATGGGCAACAACAGCAGTGTAGATGTGGTGGAACAGGCTTCAACACAGGCTAGCAACCAAAGTACATGCCCAGGGTCAGGGCTGTACCTACCCATATGCAAAGTACACAGCTGTGTAGGGCACTAGGAAATTTAGGGCACCAAATTTCCTGGTGCCCTTCGCAGCTGCGTGCTGCTCCAGCCCCTGCCCCGCCTCCTCCACATGGCCCCACCTCTGCTCCAACTCAGCCCCACACTCCTCCACCCCTTCCCCAAAGCCCCTGCCCTTGCTCTGCCCCGCCTCTTCCCACCCCTGCTTCACCCCCACTCCAGCCAGCCCTTCTCCTGAGGACTGCAGCAGGGGCCGGATTCCCTGCACTCACCGGTGGCAGTAAGTAGAGCAACCCGACCCCAGCCTGCTCCACTCCATGTCCCAGCTGCTCCACCGGCGAGTGCTGGGGGGCAGTTCACACCTGACCCCCAAGCCTGGGAGCCAGAGGAGCAGAGCAAGTTGGGGCTGGGTCACTCCACTTCCTGCAGGAAGTGTCCTGCCCCCCCCCCCCGAGGCCCGGGGCCCCACACAGCCTCCTGATGGGGGGTGGAGGGCTGCATAGGGCATGGCTAGGGAGGGACCTGCCCATGTCCAGCCTACTCATACCCATACTATGGTGTTACCCATACTATGCTTACCTGCGCTGCACTCACATCTTCACCTGCAGTATAAACATGCCCTGTGCCTTAGTTTCTCATCTGTAAAATGGAGGTGATAATACTTCTCTACCTCATGAGGGTGTTGTGAGGATAAGTATATTAATGATTGTGATCTTCTATGGTTATGATGACAACATAAGTACATCACTTTTATTTGTTGTAACGGGCCTAATTCCTCCCTGGTGTAACTCCATAGATTTCATTAGAGTTGCACAGGTGTGAATTTTGTCCATTGTGTTTCAAGAGTTTCAAAGACACAGACTCCGAAGGCTCCTAATGGCTGACCCTGATATCTCAAAGCCAGGGTCAAGTGTCATAGAAATGAGCCCACAAGATGTCCAACACATACCAGCATGTGCTGCGTTTGGGACAGAGCCATTCTCTCCATAGTTCTGGATCTGTGTAGGATAATCAACTTCCTTTTTAGGAGTATTTGCATGCAAGAATCACTTCTCGCATCTCTGGAGACTACCTTTCATTTTTGAGGAAAATTCAAGGCAAGAATGAGAAATGTTTCACTTCGTTCCAAAACTGCTAAAATGTTTTTAGGTTTGTTAGCAGTGAGAATTTTTCCACATAGTTACTAGAGCTGTCAGAATCATACACACCCTCCATGAGCTAGATGAGCTTCTTTTAGGCCTTGTCTACAGAAGAAATTTCCACCAGTCGGACTAAAGTTACTAGTGAGCCTAACATTGATCTTGGGCAAAATTATGGAATGATTAATACGAGATGCAATCCATAAAGACTTAAAGCAGTGGTCCCCAACCTTTTTGTGGCCAGTAGCACATTCATGTTTTCTGAAGAGTGTGGCAGGCGCCAACAATTACTCACATACAGGGCCGGCTCCAGGCACCAGTGGAGCAAGCACGTGCCTAGGGCAGCACATGCTATGGGGCGGCATTCCGTCCATTCTGCAGAGTCAGAGCGGGTTTTTTGGTTTTGTTTTTTTTTGTTTTGGGGTTTTTTGGCACCAGTTCTGGGCAGTGCAGAGAGAAGCTGGAGAGAAGCCAGGAGGACAGAGAACACCGGTGCCCGCAGTCTGCAGCCCAGGAGTTCTCTGTCCCCGGCAGGCACGGGGCCGCGGCTTCTCTCCAGCTTAAGCCACAGCCCCGCGCCTGCCAGGGACCGAGAACACTGGCGCCCGCAGCCTGCAGCCCAGGAGTTCTTTGTCTCCAGCAGGCATGGGGCTGCGGCTTCTCTCCCCTGCTGGGCACTGGGCGGGCACACATAAATGCCCTGGCGGGGACCACTGACTTAAAGGATGGTACCATTATTGATACCAGTCAACATGGACCTTGTCAAACAAACTAGATATAACTTTTGATAATATTATAAATTTGGTTGACAAAGGTAACTGTGTTGATATGATACATTTAGACTTCTATAAGACATTTGACTTAGTCCCACATGACATTCTGATAAAAAAAATAGCACTATACAAAATCAGTGTAGCTTGTATCAAATGGCTTAAAAGCTAGTTAACAGATAGCTCTCAAAAGCAATTGTACATGGGGATTCATCATCCTATGGGGTTGTTTCAAGTAGGGTGCCTCCAGGGTCTCTTCTTGGCTGAATGCTAAGCAATATCTTTACCAGTGATCTGGAAGAACATATAAAATCATTGCTGGTAAAATTTTCTGATGATACAAAACTTAGTGGATTGGTAAATAATGATGAGGACATACCAGTTATACAGACTGACCTGGATTGCTTGGTAAGGTGGGTGTGAAAGGACGTGCCCTCACCCTGGTATGAAGGAGGCTAATGAGTTCCACGCTAACAAGAAACACCAGTGAGGCTTGATCATGCTGGAGGGGGAGGAGCTTAAAAGGAAAGTTTCCACAGGAAGGGGAAGTGACCAGGGACTGCCCAAGGACTGCTGGCAACAGAAGAATGTAGCAAATGAGGAGACAGCTGTGACACGTACAGCTCCTGAAGCCACCCTGAATGATGGTAAAGCAATGCACCCCAGGAAGAGGGGTAGAGGGTAAACCCCACAAAGGGGCAATAGCCTCTGAGAGACTGAGCCCTTAAAAGCTGAGTCTCTAGGGGCTGCTTGAGAGGCTGGCCCTTGTTCCTGCCAGACCTTCCCCTCTTGCACAGGGAAGGGAAGAACAGGAGCCTCTGGGTGGCAGCTTGCAGAGAGATTGCCCAAAGGCTGCCATCTGGGGGAGAAGAGGGGTAAATGATGGACAGTGGAACCCAGGGGTGTCCAGGGAGCCTGTCCCCTCCTCCACAGTGGGCTTATGTGAACATGAGTTTTAATATAGCCTAATCAAGGGTGTATATTTAGGAATGGAGTATGTAGATCACAATTCCAATATGGGAGCTCCTAGAATGCAGTGACATTGAAAAGGACTTAGGGATCATGGTAGATAACCAACTGAACATGAGCCATCAGTGTGGCACTGTAATTTAGAGAGTGAACATGATCCTTGGAAGCATTAAGTAGGAGCAGGGTTGTGATCCATGCACCTCTTAATGCCAGTTGGCAAGGGGTTACAGAAATCTCATGTGTCTGGTGTGTTCAGTCTGGTACACCAAAGAATGTCATGTGAGATCTTAATGAAAGCTGGGGTCACGCTGGTCATTAATATTGTTGTGATATGTGTGTACAACTATTGTGTGAGGAGTTATGCATACATACAGAAAATAATGTTTTTAAAGTTTGTGTCAAGGCATTAGTCATCAGCAGAGGTGAAAAATAGGTTTTCCCCCAGATATGAGGCAAAAAATGTCTCTCTCTCTGTTGGGATTTAAATGAAACATTGTATGCTAACACAATGGATGTCTATTTACATACAACTTCAAACGTTGTTAAAGAAATGTAAAGTCAATAGGAAAGCCGCAGACAGGAAAAATAAGCTATGGGTGGTTATCCTGTCTCTGAATACAGACAATAAACTTTGGGGGTATATGTTGGAGGAAAAGAAGACAACCCCTCATTTTGCACCTAGCAAGTAAACAGGAAGAGTGTTTATAGTCATGAAAATGGGATCTTAGCCAACCACGGTTGAAGATGCTGAAAAGGACTTTGGGGTGAGATAAACCTCTTTAGACAAGTATCAGAAGTGTTAGTCTGGATCTGTAAAAGCAGCGAAGAGTCCTGTGGCACCTTACAGACTAACAGATGTATTGGAGCATGAGCTTTTGTGGGTGAATATCCAAAGTGTGTATTCACCCACGAAAGCTCATGCTCCAATACATCTGTTAGTCTATAAGGTGCCACAGGGCTCTTTAGACAGGAGATTAACCTGTTATTTAAATTTAATGTCTGGAAAGTATGTTATGATTTTGTTTTATATGTAATCATTTATTTCCAATATCCTTACTCATTACCTCCTGAATCCCTAGACTGTGATGATACATTTATTCATGTTTTCACTATAACTGTATCTCAGTACTGTGGTGTTAAGCAAAGTCCTGGTCCTGAGCTGAATTTTACACGCTGGTGTGAATACTGACAACAGACTTGGTATTTCTGTAAGTAGTCAGTGTCAGGGGCTGAATATCACAGGGGAATGCTTCAAAGGACTCAGGGACTGAGGTGCACCTATTGTTAACCTGCAAGGCAAAGTAAGGCCTGGCATACCACAGAGGAGAATGCTTGAGTGGCTAACAGGCTGATGGTATTCTGGAGCTGACGCCAAACTGAGCACAAGCAAGACTCCCTTATATTGGTGGCAGGGATTAACAAGGTGACTCACAAGAACCATCACAATGGTGTAACCTCTGTATATAGCATTAGTGAAACCATCACTGGAATACTGTGTCCAGTTCTAGTGTTCCCCACTTCAAAAAATGTTGAAAAATTGGAAAGGGTTCAGAAAAGAGTTACAAGAATGCTTTCAGGTCGGGAGAACCTGCCTTATAGTGAGAGCCTTAAGAAATTCCATCTATTTAGTTTATCTGAGAGAAGATTGAGGTGACTTGATAACAGTTTACAAGATTTCTGAGAGCAGATGGTTCCTTAATCATCTAGCAAAAAAAGACATAACAAGGTCCAGTGTTGAAAGTTTCAAATTAGAAATAAGGGGCAAGTGTTTATCACTGAAGGTTTATCTAGGGATGTGGTGGATCCTCCATCACCTGAAGTATTTTAAAAATATGCTATTTTTTCAAACAGAAGTTGTGGCTTTGATGCAGGAATTGTTAGATGAGGGTCTATCACCTGTGTGATGCAGGAGGTCTGTTAAGATGATCATAATTATCCCTTCTGGCCTTAAATTCTATGAAAGATGTGATTTTAAATTGATGTAATTAAATGAACCCCTAGCCCAGTGTATACACACTGATTTCAGTTTGAGTGGCTTACTTTGATTTATCTTAGTCGATTTGCACTGGGTTAGCTAATCAGTTTTAAAACGGGTGTAAGTTAAACCAGTGCAACTTTCTATTGAGGACAAAGCCTGAGGCCTTGTTTATACTACTGTGGTAAGTCGACCTAAGTTTCGCTCCTCCAGTTACGTGAATAATCTAACTGAATTCAGTGTACTTTAGGTTGACTTACTGCCATGTTTACACCGCACTGTGTCAACAGGAGACATTTTCCCACCAACTTACCTTACTCATCTCAGGGAGCTGGAGTACTGGAGTCGAAGGGAGATTGCTCTCCATTGCTTAAGCAGGTCTTCATCAGACCTGCTAAATCGACCCCAATTGCATCGATCACAGCAGGGCCGATCTACTGGTAAGTGTAGATTTATACATTTGGATGGAAATAACGAAAAACTCTGTGGTTTTGCCGTTTTGATGCAAAAATCAGGTGAATCATGGAGATTTTGGTGAATGGTGCTTTGAGGTTATGGGTTCATTATAACATTTGGGTTCATTAGAACTAAAGGGGTGTTTTGTAGAAGGCAGCTAGAAAAAATAAGTAGTATTATATACTATATGATATACAATTTTATTATTGTAAATTCAATAAAATCCTATTCAGAACAAGTTGCAACTAAGAAATAATTAAACAAAAAAAGAACCCATTTTCTTTTGACATATGGGTTCAATTTCAGGATCCCATATCCACAGACTGTGCAGTCCATCTTCAACTGCCCTTACCCCACTGATCTGTTCAGACAATTTAGGTCTTATACTCACAGCAGTCATTCCATAAGGCCATACATTGTTAGAGCCACAGTATTGCACTCTCATTTTGTGGTTTTGACTCCCACATATAGGATGAAATTCTAGCCCTGTTTAAGCCAATGGCAAGACTTCCTTTGTGGCCAGGATCTCATCCACATTTGAGTAAAATTTCTTATCCCAGTGGTTCTAAACCATGAATATGTGCACCCCTGGAGATATGCAGAGGTCTTCCATGGGGTACATCAACTCATCTAGATATTTGCCTAGTTTTTAGCGGTCAGTACAAACTAGAATTTCATACAGACAATGATTTGTTTATACTGCTCTATACACTGAAATGTAAGTACAATATTTATATCCCAATTGCTTTATTTTATAATTATATGGTAAAATGAGAAAGTAAGCAATTTTTCAGTAATAGCATGCTGTGACACTTTTCTATTTTTATGTCTGATTTTGTAAGTAAGTAGTTTTAAATTGAGGCATAACTTGGGAATAATCACATTATTGACTTGAACTGGGACCGTATAGAACATGGTTGCAACCAAGGTCCTGAAGTGGTACCAAATCTTGTATAAAGGGTCAAATGAAGTGTCCAAGACAAGGTTATGGTTGGCTGGTTATGATTATGCTCTCTGTATGTGTGTATCATTTTTGTAGTTGAAGTTATGAATATTGACTCTATATTGTCTGTATTTCAAACTTATGCTGTGCTTCTGGGTGACATCCCAGACAAGTTGGTGTCAGCTCTGCTGAGCCTGCTTGATGGTCCATTAAGGACCATCAACTATAGGATTGACCCATTGAGAGAAGGCAGATATGCCTTGTAACTCAGCAAAGTATGAAGGGACTTGCCCATGTGACTGTAGACTCCATTTTGCTGTAATTTTCCACAGTCTGGAAAAGACTATAAAAGGCTGATGCCTCATCTCCATCTGGTCTTCAATCCTGCTTCTTACCTCTGGAGGGACTTTGCTATAAACGGAAGCTCTACACAAAGGACTGAATGACCCATCCCAGCTGTGGATGTACTCCAGAGACTTGATTTGAACCTGCAGTTTATTCTCTCTCTGCTACAAGCCTGAATCAAGACTTTGCCATTACTGTATGTAATTGATTCCATTTAACCAATTCTAGCTCTCATCTATATCTTTTTCCTTTTATGAATAAACCTTTAGATTTTAGATTCTAAAGGATTGGCAACAGTGTGGTTTGTGGGTAACATCTAACCTGTATATTGACCTGGGTCTGGGGCTTGGTCCTTTGGGATCGAGAGAACTTTTTTTTTTTAACTGGGTTATTGGTTTTCATAACCATTTGTCCCCATAACGAGAGGCACTGGTGGTGATACTGGGAAATTGGAGTGTCTAAGGGAATTGCTTGTGTGGTTAGCCAGTGGGGTGAGACCAAAGTCCTCTTTGTCTGGCTGGTTTGGTTTGCCTTAGAGGTGGAAAAACCCCAGCCTTGGGTTGTTACTGCCCTGTTTTAAGCAATTTGTCCTGAATTGGCACTCAGTTGGGTCCCGCCAGAACCAGCATCGTTACAGAGATACACAAGACAAATCAGATTCCTGAGAGGGGTACGTTGTCTAGAAAGGTTGAGAACCACTGTCCTAACCTCAGTACCTAACCTGAGTACCTGGTGTTTTCCCCATCCACCATAATACAAGAGCAATAGAAGGAAGAGATAGCAGCCAGAAGAACTTCCAGAGGAAATTAGATGAATTCAAGTCTAACCATCTTTAGGGACTATTAGAAAACATATTGACAAAGCTCATCCACCATACCCAGAATGAAATTCACGGCACCAACTGCTCCTCTCTCCCTCCTGACCCCACAAAGAGAGATGCTACCATAAGGAGAGAGTCCTTTAACCTAAGGAAGCAGTGTCACAATAACTGGAGTAACTGCACCTCTGACCCTCTTGTCTTTCCAAACACACCCCTCCCTATGTCTCAGTCCTCTAACCATCCCCTGTTTCTCAGGGTCGAACCATACATCATCATTCCACTCTCAGGCCAGGCCCTGGGTTGCAGTCCCCTGTGTATCAACCATGATTACTCCAAGAGATCTGACTTATGTCCAGATCCTGCAATTCTGTTCCCTCCAGAGCAATGACAGTTGTAACTGATGATCAAACAGCCTTCTTAAAGCAAAATATCATTTATTTAGAACAAACGAATTTCAGAGAAAACATCTCTTAAAGACAGACTGTACATGCATGTATCTACTTTTTCCCAAAGGCTGACCATTCTCTGGACTTCCTATGCAGAGTCTCTCTCTGAGTTTTTGTTGACAGCTGCGGACCAGTGACTCCCCCTTCTCCTACTTGGAAAGCATTTGTAATTCTTTAGTGTTCTTTGATCTCTAGTCTCATGGCTTTGGAAAAACAAAGCTTGTAACTTATTACAGACTGTGGACACAATTCTTGAAGCTAACAGCATGCCCTGTTGTCTTTTGTGTATATTGGGTTGTCCTTATCTAGATCTGTTGTGTGACTGTCCTGTTTGCTCTTCCCACTGCCAACTATTAAGCTAGGTCAATACAATTGTACAGGAAATTCTAATAACCCTACATAGTTACAGAGCAGCTTTTCCTCACTAACCAGTTCCCCTGCAACATTCATACCAATGATTACCAATAATTTCATTATTCATAGATTAATACATAGCAGCTCCATGACTGTCACAGGGAGAAGAGTCAAATACGCCATAAAAATCACTACAGACTTTGTTACTGACAATCCATTTACTGTGAAAGATGCCCAGATACTACAATGATGGGCAACAGTTCAAAACCCTGACATAGATCGGTAGATAGGCAGAGAAAAGAAAGGAAAAGAGACTAATTCACACAGGATGAATTGCTCAGCACGTCTGTTAACACTATAACAATATCAAACACAAGCCTTTTTCCATTGGGGCAGCTCTAGCCATCCCCATGAAGAACGTGGAGGAGAAGGAGCTCCCATCTTCCTGGAGCAACTGCCCTTTCCACGTGAAATAATAACTGAGTTGCCTCCACTCCTGCCTTGATTTCCATAAATCACTGTCAGCCTGATCCAAAACCCATGATCATCATCAGTAGGAGTCTTTCCATTGACTGCCACAGGCTTTCGATCAGGCTTAAGTCCCTGAAAGGTTGCTGATCCGTGTCATATCATCACTTTCTTACCTAGGGAAAGGGAGTCTAACTCTGCTGCAGGGTGAAGTGAAACTTTCACTTGAAGTGAAAGCAGAGTAAAGGTTTTAATTAACCAACACTAACCAAGTTTGTCTCTTGGTCTGCTATGGGCACACCATCCCGTTAGCACTCTTATCAATGTAAGTAAACTAGTGCATGTTAGCGTGTAGACAATCCCTCAGTTAAACTGGTACAATTTCTGTGTATAGACTAGCTCCAAGTCTATGTCCAGTATATCTTCCCCAAGTAAAGTGTAGATCTGCAACTAATTGTATGTATCAATAATATATGTCATCAACACACAAACCATCTGAAAACAACCCATACTATGATCTGGTGCGCTCAAATGTTCTCTGTGCTTGATGCTATAGCTTTTTGTACCAAATATATTCCTTACACTTTCAATGTGTCAGATATGGACCTTCTTGATGAATAATATCCTCCTACCTGACATCCTTACACATACCATATGAAACCAACATAAAGCATTCTTTTAATCCTCTGATTACAGTGCAGATATGCATACACAATATAATATTCTGTTCATTTCTCTGCTGTGTGAAGGAAGTTCTAAAAGAATCTTTTCCCACTGCTAAAAAAAGATAATGGCAATTACAATAGATTGGGGGAGGAAAGGGAATATAAATGAGCAGAAAGATGCCAACATATTAAGTCGAAACCATCTGGCGTAGTGATGGCTCTAAAGTGAATCTCTAATGTGATTTTTTTTTTCCTTTTTGGTCCTGATTTGAATAGAATCTGTTTTCATGTCCTGTGTAGTATGAACCTCATTCAGAAAGGTCAAGTCAGAGTAAATGAAACATTGTTAAGAGAGACTCTATATTTCGTTTCCTTGCCATTGCTTTGCTTATCACAAATTCTTGCAAAATCAGATAGCTTGTTAAGAGAGACAGAGAAAGGACACTACTTTCCTTGCACACTTGGGCCTTAGCTTTTGTTTTATAATGAATTCCTCTTCATTTCTGCAGTTGTACTCAGGAGAATGCTGGAAGGTTACTTGTCATATGGAACAAAATTTGATAAGTGAAGGGCACATCTGAAAATGTTACTATGAATCTTAAAAGGTGAAATCCAAGTAAGAACAGGGAGGGGAGCAGAGTGGGGAGGGAATGGAGAGAAGGGAATAAAGGGGAGGGGACGGGTTAGTAAGCATGGGGCACAGCTAAAGAAAAATTGGCAGGATAGTGGGTTATTCTGCCAAAGAAGAATTATGCTGTTTTAAAGAGAGGTTTTGTAGTGCATATTGATTGATTGTGTGGAGGTTCTACTTGTCAATACTGCTTGCTTTCCCAAGGAGCTACAGTCCTGCTTCTGCTGAGAATTTCTTGCAGCTCTGTATTCCAGTAAGACAGTGTTTAATATTGTTGAGGGTAACGTTTAACTGAGTGGTCGGGGTGTGTGTGGGAGGAGAATCACAGCAATAAGAGAATGTAGAGGTCTTTATGCAACAGGTAAAGTAGAGCTTTTTACATGGACTGTCTGGCAAAAGGAAATGAGGGAGCTTAGAGTACAGAATTACAGTCACTTTCCCCATCTCAGTAGTAGTATGCGACTCAAAAAAAATCTCTTCAGGGTTTGGTCAGCATAGCATCTTGGGTAAAGTTTATCAAATCCTTGGAAATTTTTCCATGATCGTTCTCTTGAATAAAACATTGAATTTTCTTTCCTTGTATTTCTGCTGAACTATTCAGTCTGTTGTATTGCCACCAACCATGAAGGCAAGGGTACCCGACTATCTCCACCTTAGCTGAGCACCCTCTTTGATTTTGTCATTCTCCAAATATTCTGCCACATGCTTTTCCTAGCAGGAAGATTCATAAAAACAGTGAAGGTTAATACCACATAATGTTCACCAAAATCAAATTCTAAACTCACACATCAGGATTTTCACCAGAAATGTGATTCTAAGTCTTACTCATCCAATTGAAGAAAAGAAATACCATGTGATTAAGTGGCCAATCAAAACTAAACAACACAGTTAAAATTTCCGATACTGAATACTTGTAGGTTGCTCATGAACAACTTTTACAAACTAAGAATTGTTTGCCAAAATTCCTCAGAGAATAATTATGATTAACAAACATATTTGAGAAAGTCAAACCACTCATGGAAAATTGATGAAAAATCTGCTAAATTGTCCTTTGACTATGAGCTATTTACTCAGCTCAAGTGCTGAGTCTACATGTGAGCTGCAAGTGAAGTAAATTCTGTATATTAGAGATGGCAGGTAGCCATTAGTCTGTCCTTCTCCTGTAACATCTGTAAATGCATCATTTGAAGAACTGCAGGTTTTCTCCTTGAAATGTTGTGTAAACCGTGATATTTTTTAAAAAAATAGCAAATTTCATAAACCAATGTCATATCAGCTCCTGAACTGAAGAGCAGCCACAGAATATTGGATCAGTAGCTACAGATACTTGAGAAATGAAGTCTTTCTGATGAAGCCTTTTTTCCAAATTGATGGTCATTTTGCAATTCATTGTTTTCCCTAAATAAAATCTAGAAAATCACACCTTAGAGCAGCAAAGGTGAACCTGTCCCCTGTAGTTCCTTCTGATGTAATATACCTGAAAACAACATAAGGGGAGACACCTACTGAAATATTACCTAACTTAAGGGGCATTCTCTAACCATGGGTGAAATCCTGTCCCCACTGAAGGCAATGGCAAAACATTAATTGACTTCAGTGGAGCCAGGATTTCATCGTATCGGTGAAAATTGCCACTGTGCAGAGGACCAGCCTAAGGCCTATGTACCACTGAAGTCACACTTAAGCTTTCAAAAGAGATTTAAGTGGTGCATAGGCCTTATATGTTGTGATGAATTGGAGCTATAGCTGTACAGCTTGTGAATTCTGATTGGGTATTGTTTAGTTGTATTATGAAAAACTGCTGTATTATGAATGCCTATGAGAACCACTATTGCTGACAGGGCCTGTAACGTGTACTCCCCAAACACAAGCTGGATAAGGGGCTCCATGAGGGAAAGGGACAAGCTGCAGGGGTGGCTCCAGGCACCAGCAAGCCAAGCGCGTGCTTGGGGCAGCAAGCCGTGGGGGGCGCTCTGCTGGTCGCCGCGAGGGCGGCAGGCAGGTTGCCTTCAGCGGCATGCCTGCGGAGGGTCCGCTGGTCCTGCGGCCTCGGTGGACCTCCCGCAGGCTGCCGCCGAATTCGTGGGACCGGGGACCTCCCGCAGGCAAGCCGCCGAAGGCAGCCTGCCTGCCATGCTTGGGGTGGCAAAATGTCTAGAGCCGTCCCTGACAAGCTGGCAAGCAACCACCTGCCTGAGGAGGGGACATCCTGCTTACCTGCCTTCCTGGACCCAGATTGTTCCACAAGGGAAACCTTCACACAGGAAGTATGAGCTAGAAAGTGAGGGACCTCTTTGATTTCAGATGTTTGTTGTTTGGTTTGATCTGTACTCTCCTGTGCTTAACACAATTAAGTATAAAAGAGCATAAAGGTGTTAGACTGTACAAAGTGTGTGTTTGTTGACGGCTTCACAACTACTGCATGCCATCAGAGAGTTGAACTGTAAACCAGAGGCTTCACACCTATGGGAGGAGTTCTGGGAGAGGTGTGTGCTTTGAGTAACGGGGTATCTTGGGGAGTCAGTGCCCGTCCTGGGGCCTAGGGCAGGTGGGCTAAGGAGCTTGATTTCTGAGAAGGGGTAACAACCTGAAATTCAGTGCCCAGGAAATGTGCCAGAGAGGCCAAGCAAGGAACCTATGTATAATATATGAGAAAAAAAGATGAATGATCATGGGGCACTTAAGTTTGAGTGACGTGCTAGAATTTCTAAATATTATAGATGACAATTTCCTATCTCAAAAAGTGTTGCAGCCAACATGGAGGAATTGTTTATTAGATCTTGTCCGACCAAATAAAGAGGAACTAATCACAGAACTAAAAATTAATGGTAACTTAGGTACAAGTGACTTGATCGCATTTATAATGTGCAAGCAGAATAAAATCCAGATCAGTGATATGTAACCTTGGTGCTTTAACCAAGCCAATTTCACAAAGCTGAAAACAATTCTGAGCCAAATAAGCTGGGAGGAAGAATTTAATCAGAAAACTGCAAATGATAATTGGGAATAATTTAAGAACACGTAGATGCCCAAAAAGCTACATTCCCAGCTGAAGAAAAAGGCGGTGCTGGTTAAAAAAATGACCTGGTTTAGAGGCAATTTGAAGGCAGCTATAATTTAAAAAAAAAAATGTATATAACAGATGGAAGAAAGGGGAAGTTGATAGTAATGAATGTAAATCAGAAGTTAGGAATTGTAGAAAATTAATAAGGAAAGCGAAGGGACACAAGGAAAAAATTATGGCCAGCAGTTAAGGACAACAAGAAGGAGTCTCTCTTAAAATGTATTAGGAATAAAAAGAATCCTGATTTTGGTATTGGTCTATTACTAGATGGAAGAACAGGCAGCAGTGTTCAATAAATATTTCTGTTCTGTATTTGGAGAAAAGAAACAGATGTTATAGTTTCATTATATGGTGGTGATAACACTCATTCCATTTCGCTAGTATCTCAAGAGAATGTTAAACACAGGTTACTAAAAATTAGACATTTTTAAAATCAGCAGGTCCAGATAACTTGCAGCCAAGAGTTTTAAAAGAACTGGTTGAGGAGCTTGCTGGATTTTCAATAAGGCTTGGAACACTGGGGAAGAAAGCTAATCTTGTGCCAGTTTAAAAAAAAGGGTAAATAGGGTGACTTGAGTAATTATAGGCCTGTGTAATGGAGTTGGGACTCACCACCTGGCACCTCCTGCTGGTTGTCTCTGGGAATTAGCTCTGTCCAGTGGAGCACCCCCTCCTGGTGGTGTCCCGTCCGTCGTCTCACCCTCAGTTGGCGTGTGGACCCACGTTGTTCCCAACTCACGGCATCCTCTTCTGGACCACTGCCCTCCGGCAGTGCTCCTTAGTCCATCCACATCCCCTTTCAGAGTGGGGTGGGGGGGGGGTGGCAGGTTGATCAGCAGTCTCTCTACAGCCCAGCCACCATTTCCAACCACACACCACAAAGTCTAATCCCTTTTGTCAGGGATCTGGCATAGTCTATGATGGCCGCTCCCTATGGCCGATGGCTGGGTGTACTGCAAGAGGGGAAGTGGGGGATCCAGGACCATCCTCTACTCTGGGTCCCGGCCCAGGGACCCTCTGGCGGCAGCCTCGCTGTCCTCCTTCTCTCCCCTCATCTGTCTGCTTCCCTGGGCCGCTTCCCCTATGGCCCCTTGCACCTGCTTGGCCCTTTGTAGCAAGGCCTGCAGCCTGGGGTTTTCCTTGACTGGAGGTCCTCAGTTTTTCTGGCCTTCCCCAGCACTGCTCTGCCTATGGTCTCCTGCTCCAGAGACAGACCTCCCCCATGAAGGTCTGGGACAGACTGACTGCACCCTTCCTGGGCAGCCTTCTTATAGGGCTGAGCCTGGCCCTGATTGGCTGTCTCCAAACTGGGCCCTGATTGGCTCCCTGTCTGTGCAGGCGCCCTGCCCTGCCACAGCCCACACTCTCAGGGAGTGGGGCAGTCCGCCCCACTACAGCCTGTCAGCCTGACATTGATTTTGGGCAAGATAATGCAGAGGCTGATACAGGACTTGATTAAAAAAGAATTAAAGGAGGGTAATGTATATAATGAAAATCAGCATGGGTTTATGGAAAATAGATCCTGTCAAACTAACTCAGTATCTTTTTTGATGAGATTATGAACGTGGTTGATAAACGTAATAATGTAGCCATCATATACTTAAACTTCTGTAAGCTATTTGACTTGTTACTGCATTTTGATTAAACAATTAGAATGATATAAAATTAACATTAATTAAATGGATTAAAACCTGGTTAATGGATAGGTTTCAATATGTAATTGCAAACAGGGAATTTTCATCAAGAGAGTGTGTTTACAGTAGCGTCCCACAGGGATGCATTCTTGGCCCTATGTGATCTAACATTTTTATCAATGACATGGAACAAAACAAAAAATCATCACTGATAAAGTTTGCAAATGAAACAAAGATTATAGGAGTGGTAAATAATGACGATGACAGATCACTGATTCAGAGTGATCTGGATCACTTTGTAAACTGGGCACAAGCAAACAGTATGCATTTTAATACAGCTAAATGTAAATGTATACATCCAGAAACAAACAATGTAGGCCATACATGATGGGGGACAGGGTTGGCTTTAGGAAGTGTGGGGCCCGATTTGAATAGTTTTGACGGGGCCCCGGCAGGGATGACTCACCCGGCGGCGCTCCGGGTCTTCGCTCTGGGTCTTCCACGCCGAAGACCTGGAGTGCCGACGGGTGAGTAAAAATTAATAAGATGCCTAAGTTAGACACTCTTCTTTAGGGCATGGGGCCCTCTTAGGCGTGGGGCCCAATTCAGGGGAATTGGCGGAATTGGGGGAATCGGCCTAAAGCCGGCCCTGGTGGGGACTCTAGCCTGTGAAGCAGTGATTCTGAAAAAGAATTGAGCATGGTGATGGATAATCAGCTGAACTTAGCACCCAATGTTGTGCTGTGGGCAAAAGAGCTAAATCAGCCGCTGCGGGGAGCCCCGGGCCTTTTAAAGTGCCGCCCGAGCCCTGCTGCCGGAGCACCAGGGTAGAGGCAGCAGGGCTCAGGTGGTGATTTATAGGCTGGGGCTCCCTGCAGCGGCGGGAGCCCCAGGCTTTTTAAATCACCGCTGGAGCCATAGGCACCGACTCCGTGGGTGCTCTGGGACTGGAGCACCCACAGGGAAAAATTGGTGGGTGCTTATCACCCACCGGCAGCTCCCCTCCCTGCCCCCCCAACCCAGCTCACCTCCGCCTCCTCTCCGCCTCTGCCTCCTCCCCTGGGCACATCATGTGCCTGCTTTTCCCCCTGGCTCCCAGTGCTTGTGCCGCAAAACAGCTGATTCGCGCAGCAAGCGCTGGGAGGGGGGGGAGGAGGAGGAACTCAGCGCGCTTGGGGAAGAGGTGGGGCCGAGGCGGGGATTTGCGGAAGGGATCCAATAGGGGCAGGGAGGGGGCGGAATTGGGGTGGGGACTTTCGGGAAGGGGTTGGAATGGGGGTGGGGCAGGGGTGGGGAAAGGATGGAGTTGGGGCGGGGCCAGGGTGGGGGGGCGTGCAAGCACCCACCAGCACCGGGGATTTTGGCGCCTATGGCTGGACCCCTGCCGCCACTACCCCAGGACTCCAGCAGTGGGGATCAGGAGGTGATTTAAAGGGCCCTGGACTCCGTCCGCTTCAGGGAGCCCAGAGCCCTTTAAATCGCCAGCCTGGGGAAGCCGGTGTGCCGTACCAGACCAGACCGGCTTACTTTCACCTCTGATTAAAGGATTAGAAAATATGCCTTATAGTGATAGACTCACTTAACAAAGAGAAACTTAAGGGGTGACTTGATTAATCTATATTCAAAAATTGTCCCTTCAGTCTAGCAGAGAAAGGTATCATATGATCCCAGAGGAAACTGAAGCTACACAAATTCAGACTGGAAATAATCTGTAAATTTTTGAAACTGAGAGTGATTAGTCTTGGAATTTACTAAGGATAAAAACACAAGAACAGCCATACTGGGTCAGACAAAGGCCCATCTAGCCCAGTATCCTGTTTTCCAACAGCGGCCAATGCCAGTGCTTCAGAGGCAAAGAACAGAACAGATAATCATCAAGTGATCCGTCCCCTGTCACCCATTCCCAGCTTCTGGCGCTATCCCTGCCCATCCTGGCTACTAGCCATTAAGGGACCTAACAGGCCTTGCTAGGTTCTCTATCACTGATGATTTTTATATCAATATTAGATTTTTTTTCTAAAAGATCTGCTCCAGAAGTTATTTGGAGGAAGTTATATGGCCTGTGTTGTACAGGAAGTCAGACTAGATGTTCACAAATGGCCCTGGAATCTAAGAATTAGTGCTGCAGCCTCCTGAGGCTCTAATGAACATCCCAGGGATCCAGAGCAGCAGAGCTTTGGATTCCCCTCAGAGCAATCCTAGTTGGGGGCCAAGGAGAGAGAGTCCCACTAGGAACTGTGACATACATCCTCTGTGTATAGGGGTTAACTTCATCCTGTGCCACTGACCCTCTCAGTAGCCTTGGAAAATGCACTTAACCTCTGCTTTAGACTCTTTAGCTGTAAAATACTTCCCCATCCCACTGGAGTGTCATGGGAATTGATAGGACGATATTAATAAAAAGCTTTGAGAATGAAAATCACTATATGATTGCTGGTGACACTTTCTATTACAGTTCAATTTACAAATGGTTTATAAAGGGTTAATAAATTATTAATACATGTTATAAGCCTGTTACATGTTGGAGTGGCTTTTGGGACCTTATCCACTCAGTAGCCTCTGAGCCCTTATCCACTTGGTTCCCTAAGAACTCAGCTCAACTCTGAACTCATGGCTGATGTTTCTTTATTGGCATACAAATGATACTTGAGCCGATCAGGCTCAAGAGTAGGATCTGGATGCAGGGCATACCACACATCCAAAGTTACACAGAAATCCCCTTCCAGTATATACATTTACATGTTACATTACATTAAATTTAGTATACAGTCCATCACATATTTTGGGATTGGCTTGGTTATTTTGCATGAATAATCATTGTACAGCATGCTCTGCACATGCACTGTCCATGTTCAACTTTACTCTTTACCTCATCTTTATGCTTCCGACTTCTCTTGTCCATCATTATCTTGTTCATAGTTCTCTGGGTGTTCCCCTTCTTATCTTACCTAGCTCAGACATTCTGTCTTTTAGCTCACTGACCCATTTACTTACTTTAGCACAAGCATTCCATTTTCAGCCTCCTGATTTAGTTACCTCCCTAATCCTCATAGGTGTGCGCAGCACATTTCATTAGGGTGTGCACCCAGGGAATTTTTTTTTTAAAGGCGAACATCATAAAGGTTGGGGTGCGGGAGGGAGTGCGAGGTGTGGGAGGGGATGCGGTGTGCAGGAAGGGGCTCAGGGGAAGGTATTGAGGCAGAGGAGTGGTGCAGGGTGTATGAGGGGGCTTAGGGCAGAGAGTTGGGGTGCAGAGTGCAGAAGTGAGCTCAGGGCAGGGGGTTGGAGTGCATGGGCATGCAGGGTACAGCAGGGGGCTCAGGGTAGGGGGTTGGGGTGCGGGGTGCAGGCAGGGGGCTCGGGAGGGGGTTGGGGGGCGGGGTGCAGGAAGGGTTTGGGCTCTGGCCCAGTGCCAGTTACCTGCAGTTGCGCGCTCCCTGCCTGCCTGCTCTGGCCCTACGCCGCGCCACTCACCACATCCCTGCACAGCCCCTGGGGGAGGAGGGGCAGAGGGCTCCGCGCGCTGCCCTTGCCACGCCTCCAGGTACCTCTCCCGAAGCTCCCATTGGCCATGGTTCCCGTTCCCAGCCAATGGGAGCTGGAGAGGGCAGTGCCTGGAGCAACGCACGGAGCCCTCTGCCCCCTGCCCCGGGGCCCCAGGGATGTGGTGCTGTGCCAGACGCTTCCGAGAGCGGCGTGGGGCCTGCAGCACCATGGGAGGCAAATCCTGTGGGCCGGATCCAAAGCTCTGAGGGGCTGGATCCGGCCCGCGGGCATTAGGGTGTGCCCGGGCACACCCAGCACACCCCGTGTGCATGCCTATGCTAATCCTATCTTACAAGAAATGAGGCTTCCCCATGTTTAATTACTCATGTCAAGCAAGACCTACATTCCTTTGTCTTTATTTTTTTTCTGCATAATCATTTGTTTTATTTGCATTACATTCCTGTTTTTCTGTGCCTTCTTTTTTAATTGTATTACCCAGCAGCACATTCTTGAGACCTCAGTATTGTATCTATTTGAACGACCATAAATACTAGGCTCAAAGTATAAACCAGGGAGTGCAAGCTTACCCCCTATGGTACAGCCTTCCAGGGTGTAATCCCACATTATAAACTTGCTCTGCCTTGAAAGCATTCTTTCTTGAATTCTAACTTCGCTTCTATTTTAATTATGTTATAAAAAAAAGTGGTATGAAAATCTCTCCATTGATTACCACATGAAACAGAACATAGGCCAATTTAAATAACATTCCCTAGGTCCATACCAGGAGTGGTCCATTTCAGCCACCACACAATACATCAGTCACTCCATATCTGACCTGTCAGTCCTCATCAAAGGACACTGCACAACAGTTTCAAAAGATGGGCCTGAGAGCTTAAGTTCATAACTTCGCTAGACACTCAAAATCTGAATAGAGACACTGCATTTATGACTATTACAACACTCTCTAACCTACCAACAACCCCCAGCTGTTCCTCCCTACCCTTCCTTTCCTTCCTATGACTGGAGGGGTGTTAACAGGCCACTTCACCTTGAATGGCTCCTTGAAATATGTATTAGCTATTTATGCTAAACAATCTGTTCACCTTGTATTTAGATGTGACACTCTGAGTAGCTTCCCAGATCTGAAGAAGAGCTCTGTGTAAGCTCAAATCTTGTCTCTTTTGCCAACAGAAGTTGGTCCAATAAAAGACACTATCTCACCCACCTTGTCTTTCTAATTACCAGCGTAGGCGTGTGACGTTCTGTACCTCGTGGGAACACCTTTCACCCTCATGTTCATCTTTATAAAATGATTGTGTGGTATCCAATGCAAAGTTTGTCATGGTGGTATCTTTGGAAGGCTCATGATGCACTGGGCATTGTTATAGTGATGTTATAGTAATTGTTGGTTTCAGAGCAGCAGCCGTGTTAGTCTGTATCCGGAAAAAAAAAACAGGTGTACTTGTGGCACCTTAAAGACTAACAAATTTATTTAAGCATGAGCTTTCGTGAGCTACAGCTCACTTCTTCGGATGCAACTAATTGTTGTTATAGTAATGTTATAGGTTATAATTTCATGTATATAGTTATGAGGCTGAAAATGTGGCTTCATGGCTTAAAATAAGCCCACGCAAAAACTCTCCAAGAGCAGAGAGGCAGTTCACACCTCATCAGGACATGTATGGGACAAACCCAGCCCAGCCTCACAGGAACAAAGGACGCTGGCCTAGGCAGCAACAAAAGGATCAGTTGGACTCTGGAGTGAGTCACCCCCACCTTCCTTTGGTCAGTTTGGGACTGCGATGAGGTAATGCTCACCTGACTCTGAAGGCAGGGAGGCAAAGCCAAGAGGGAAGAAAGAACATGATAAATGGGAGAGATATTTGGAAGGGCACTGAAAGTGTTAAGATCAGCTTAGAATGTGTTTTGCTTTTGTTTCATTTGACTAAATCTAAGTTGTTAGGCTGTGACTTATAATTACTTAAAATGTATCTTTGTAGTTAATAAACCTGTTTGTTTATTCTACCTGAAGCAATGCTTTTGATTTGAATGTGTCAGAGGCTCCGCTTGGGATAATAAGCCTGGTACATATCAATTTATTTGTTAAATTGACGAACTCATATGAGCTTGCAGCATCCAGCGGCCATAACTGGACACTGCAAGATGGAGGTTCCTAGGGTTGTGTCTGGGACTGGAGATATTGGCTAGTGTCATTTGGTTGCAAGTATCTGGGAGCAGCTTCCATGCAGAGGCATGTAACCAGTGGGGGTTCTCACAGCAGAGCAGGGTAAGGCTGGCTCCCAGAGTCAAAGATTGGAGTGACCTAGCAGATCATCGGCCTGGATAACACCAGAGGGGAACGTCACAGGCGGTTTTTACTTTACCAACATCCCAGCATCTCAAGCATACCATGCAACATGGAGACTGTTCTCCCAGAGAGAACCCATGTGCTGGCAACTCTGGTAACACATTACTCTTGCACATGTTAGTGCCTCCCAGACGTAAACAGGAGTACAAGTTTGGAACTTTCCAGACCTTGCAGTGTCTTGCAACAGTATTTGAGGAGGGAAAAAATATTTCTTCCTACCATATGGGCTGCAGTGGTTTCACATTTACCTTTAGTGTTGGACCCTTGTTAATTTTTTTTTAACCTTTCACCAACTTTTCACCTCTCTTGTATTAAATTTTTAACTTTTCTGTGGTGATAGAAGAGGAGCATATTTTCCTGCTTCATAATGCTCATGGCGGCTTTTACTTCATATAGCATATATTACCCACATACTGCACACGATATTATTATTGAAATACATTGACTTAATATCATACTTCTTTAAAAGCAATGACAATATCATGTACAGTGTAAGTTAACAAAGCTTTATTAATGAGTCCTTGGTTTAGCTCATTCAATGGATGCTGTACTTTTGCCGCTATCTTGTGTTGGAATGCTTGGTCATGTATCCACAACAGATCCATGTCAGCTTGGTTTCAGAATAACATTCCAATAACATTCCAATTTTAAACAGTTTAGTTTTTGTGCCAATCCTATTAAGTATCTTTCATTGTAGTTGTTCCCCACCTTGGCAGTCTTATACATTTTAAAGAAGACAACCTTTCAAACCACACAGAGCTTGCCAGGCTACAACTACACTGCATACATTTTAAAGTGCACATTTTTGCCTAGAAAGATTTTTCAACAATTAGAAACCATATTCTACCAAATTTTTGTGGGCACAATCCTGTAGGTAACTGAAGATTATTTGTGTCAATGTTACTGAATTTAACCAAACTGAACATTTTTGTACAATATTTTAATAGGTCTTAACTCTAAACTATTTCCAATTTAGAACATTTTAATGTTTTTTTTAATTTATCAAATGCCACCATATAGTTTTTGTTTTTACTCCTTTAGTAACATTTATTTTACACAACAGTTAAACAGAACTTTTCAATAGGATTTCAGTGGTTGGACTTTACTTCTTATATTTACAGATTTTCCTTGCTGCTGGCTTTGTTTCTTCTTTCAAAGCACAGAGCCATTTGAAAAAGAAAACAAAGCGTATTGTGGCTTCTCTCTGAAACTCTTACAGGGTTTTTAATTAAGTAGCAGGTTTTGTTTACATTTTAACCCCTTTTTACTGTATACCTTGCATGTTTCATAAGAATGCACATTCCTTTCATAATTTAACTTCCACTTTTTATTTGCTAGAATATTATATTAGCCATATCAATGTAATTATATATTGCATATTATACAGATAATATATATTGTTAGTAGTATTAATAAGTAGCATATGCTATAAATGGTTAGAAGCACATCAGTAAACAGGTGTCATAGATGGTTATAAGCAACCCATTGACCTATTGGATTGTAACAATCTATAATTATTGATTAATCATTTATTAAAATATCTGCTAATAATATATTAACCCAAATGATACCTTAACAGTTAGTACGACCTACTATCAGTACAGTAATTTCTGCATACCACTGCAAGGGTTCTGGCATGTGTTTTCTACTAATTCTTATTGCATAGGGAAAGATACATAAGGATTACTCATACACACAGATCCAGGAATATTCTTATTACTGGATCCCATCCCTCTCCTTCTCTCTCTTTCTTTCTGAATTAAATTAATCACTTTGGCCTTGTCCCTCTCTTCCATATGATTCCTCATCCAATAGTCTGATATGTCTATCAGAAATGCCTCTGAAACAGCCCCCTCCAGTTCACAGAGAGGAAACTTGAATTGTGATATACTCAATTGCAGCACAATGTTAGGGGAACTAATAGTGCTAAACAGACTCAAATCACTTCCTCCTCCACCTCATATAGAACATAGTTGGCTTTTTAGACCATGTGAATTTTATACGGATGAAAGTTCAATGTATGGCTGTTTTCACTTAACCTTGCTGCCATAAATTATTTATAGCTAGAATTGAACATCTGAGCTGCTCGCTCATAAAAGGTGACTGAGTTGCAGTTGAGTAAAGTCAGCATTTGTTCTAATCTTCTTCCAGTTTTAAAATAAATGATTTGTTAAGAATACATTTCTCTCAAGAGATTGTTTAAATATTGGAAGGATCTGGTTGTGCCTTCTGCTGTGCTTGGCTACCTTTTTAAATAGACTTTTTCTAGGAAAGAAAACCTCAGAGTCATTTCTATTATAGAGAAAAATAATACCCTCCACCCTTCCTCCCCCAAAATACCACCATCTGTTGTCTTTCTCTCAAAGATCTTCTTTGTCAGGTCCTGTGTCAGTCCATGAGCTGACATTACACCATGTCTTCCATTAACCTTGTGCCCTTGCATAAAACAATGTTGTAAATCTGAAAACAGACCCTTAAGTAGTAACTGTTGCCTGCTTTTACTCAGCTATTGATAGCAAAACTTCCCGTGAGACATGTTTCTATGTAGGGTTACCAGATAGCAACTGTGAAAAAACGGGACGGGGGTCGGGGGGTAATAGGCGCCTATATAAGAAAAAGTCCCAAAAAGCGGGATTGTCCCTTTACAAACAGGACATCTGGTCACCTACTTTTATGGGTTCCAGTGGGTTTGAGGTTTTATGGTAATGAGACATGTCCTGTACAAATGAAAAGCCAGTATTTCTGCATATGGGCCTTGCATCCTCCATGAAACAGGATATCACTAATACAAATAACTAGGCAGTTAATGCACGCAATTAACCAAAAAAAACAAATTAACTAGATTTTAGAAAAAGTCACACTTACTCACAGTTTTAATCTCATTATTAAACAATAATAGAATAGAATTTAAATTTATTATAAATATTTTAGATGTTTTTCTAAATTTTAAAATATATTTCAATTACAAGACAAAATACAAAGTGTACTGTGCTCACTTTATATTTTTATTACAAATATTTGCACTGTAAAAAAAGAAAAGAAATAGTATTTTTCAATTCACCTTACACAAGTACTGTAGTGCAATCTCTTTATTGTGAAAGTGCAACTTAAAAATGTAGAATTTTTTTTTACATAACTGCACTCAAAAATAAAACAATGTAAGACTTTAGACCCTACAAGTCTGCTCAGTCCTACATCTTGTTGAGCCAATCACTAAGACAAACTAGTTTGTTTATATTTACGGGAGATAATGCTGCTTGCTTCTTATTTACAATGTCATCTGAAAGTGAGAACAGGTATTTGCATGTCACTGTTGTAACCAGTGTTCCAAGGTATTTACGTGCCAGATATGCTAAACCAGGGGTAGGCAATCTATGGCATGTGTGCCAAAGATGGCACATGAGTTGATTTTCCGTGGCATTCACCCGGGTCCTGGCCACTGGTCTGGGGGTCTCTGCATTCCGTGCCCGGGTCCTGGCCACTGGTCTGGGGGTCTCTGCATTTTAATTTAAATTAAATGAAGCTTCTTAAACATTTTAAAAACCTTATTTACTTTATGTACAACAATAGTTTAGTTATATATTATAGACAATAGAAAGAGACCTTTAAAAACGTTAAAATTTATTACTGGCACGTGAAACCTTAAATTAGAGTGAATAAATGAAGACTTGGCACACCACTTCTGAAAGGTTGCCGACCCCTGTGCTAAACAATCATATGCCCCTTCATGCTTCGACTTGTAGGCTTTAGAGTTTTACAATGTTTTATTTAAGTGCAGTTATGTAAAAAAATATAATAATATTTTTACATTTGTAAGTTGCACTTACATGATAAACAGATTGCACTACAATACTTGTATGAGGTGACCTGAAAAATACTATTTCTTCTGTTGATTTTTTTTACAGTGCAAATACTTGTAATAAAAATAATATGAAGTGAGTACTGTATACTTTGTATTATGTAATTGAAATCAATATATTTGAAAATGTAGAAAAACATCCAAAATATTTCTAATAAATTTAAATTGGAATTCTATTATTTTTTTGTTTAACAGTGTGATTAAAACTGTGATTAATTGTGACTAGTTTTTTAAATATTGTGATTAATTGTGATTATTTTTTTAATAGTTTGACAGACCTAAAAAAAGTAATCAGCATCTATCATAGATCTGAAAAGACTTTTCAAAGGAAGTTAAGTGCCATTTTACATAGAGAAGAATAGAGGCACAGATGGATTAAGACCCAACTTGTGAAGTATGTAGTCAGGATGGGATTTTGATTGTCCCATTTAAGACATCTACAGCATGCATCCACAATTCACATTGATTTCAACTGGACTTGTTGGTCTGAAAATCAAGCCCTTAGTTTCTTAAATTAGTTACAAATATTGAGTCATGCCAAATTACTGCACTCTGAAAAACTTACTGAATCCCCCACAGCAATTCAGTGGCAGACCCAAGAATCCTAACCCCCTGGTCCTGTGCCTCTCCACTGTTCCATCCTGTCTCTTTTCTGGGTACCAGAAAGCCTCATCAGATCTGTGGATATTATACATTGCTCTCACTCACAGCTGATGGTGGTTCTACAAAGGGAGCGTTATCTAGTGGTTACAACACTGCACTATGATTCAAATTCTGGATTTCTCTGTTGGTTCTCAACTATAACCCTAAGTAAGTCATGTCACCTCCTGGCCCTGTCCTGATAGGCAAAAAGGGTAATTTTTTCAATCAAGTTAGTGTTATACAATTGCAAAGCCCTCTTAATTCTTGTTAAGACACAGGCTGACACATGTGAAGGCGCGTTAGCTCTCTGTGT
Source organism: Mauremys reevesii (assembly GCF_016161935.1). Classification (NCBI taxonomy): domain Eukaryota; kingdom Metazoa; phylum Chordata; order Testudines; family Geoemydidae; genus Mauremys; species Mauremys reevesii. The sequence continues at coordinate 25,433,411 of NC_052624.1, forward strand.
CATATAGCCTAGGCATAAGGGTTTTAGGAAAGGACTTTTGTGTCTCAGTTTCCACACTGATAAAATGAGGATTGTAATACCTACAGCAGCTATCTCAGAGTGGCCTTGTGAAACATGTTTGTAAAGTATTCCGAAATCCTCAGAAACATAAAAATGAATTTAAAGGAGAATGGGGTGAATTTCCTGCCTCATACACAGCTATTAGCAGGACAGCACTTCCAGTCCATCAGGAAAAGTTGCACCAGTGCCCCATAATTTGGACTCTGCAGAATGGAAGAAGCCACAGAAGTTCTGAGAGAACCCTCAGACTTCACTAAACGCTGTAACAACCACTCTCAAGGAGTGAGGTACATTTGCAAAAGTACCCTTCATAAATGTGTGCTCTAAAGGCCTAATCTAGAGCCCAGTGAACTCTATGGGAATATTCCCATTGACATCAGTGTGCTTTGGCAAAGATCTTTAGAGTACGGGAATGTTTCAGTGCCCTGTGACAGACCCGCCATATTCCTTAGCAAAACATATTTTACATTAGCTTCACTCTGATCCACAAGCTAGACTCAGTCACTGGTGTTGATTTTAAATACCATTAACACTGGTCATGTTTGATAACACTTTAAATATACTTTGTTAACTCTGAATTTAATTTAAAAGACTATGCAATTCAGCTAATGACAAATAAAACCAATTTGGAGAAAAAATATTATCTTTTTTTCCTTAGGCGGTTGTCTCCTAATCATGTAATCAATTTTATGTTTAAAGTGTGTGAGGAGGAAGGAGAGAGAGTGCGAATAGTCAAATAAATAAGCCTGCATTAACACTAAAATGTTTCCACCTACATCTGTTAGCTGTGAAAATGGCATCTAGCTGCTATGAAATAGCTTTCTCTCATCTGTGTATTGTCTTTGCTGGCATCAGATCCACCTCACCTCCCCTTCATCTTAGCTTAACATTACTTGCTTATGCATGCATAGCATGTGCAAGTGTGAAAAAAATAACAGCTTCTTTTGTAGGAGCTTAAGGTGGATAAATCTTTGATGTACCCTAGTAAGCTATTCTAATCTTTGCAGGCACTGTATGAGACATCAACTCTTTAATATTCATTCCTCTTGGAAAGCTGCACAATTGATCTTGTGAAGATCTAAGTAAATCTAGGATTTACTGCTAGAATAAATTGATATGCATCTCTTTAAAGATACTTATAATAAGTGGAATGCCACTATAATAGGGTTAACTGTATTATGCCATGTTAAAAAAAAGTAGCAGATTTTTCACCAAATGGCTTAAAATTAGCGTAGAAGACGGGGTTGTTTCCCCCCATTCCTTCTACTTAAAAACCCCCTGAAGCTAAAAACCATGGGTCAGATGTTCAGCTGGAGAAAACTGGCAGAGTTCCATTGACTTCAATGTAGTTATGCTGATTTACACCAGCTAAACTTCTGGCCATACATTAAAAATAAACAGTCACCCACACATTTCCCCTTCTTTGTTACTAATATATATATATATATATATTTTTAAGCTGAAGAATTTAAAATTTAAATGCAACACCCCCATTTCTTATTTAGTAAATGTTGCCTGTGCTTCTAGGCTGTTTAAGTTTGGATTTTCATGTATGTGCACAATGCTGTAATAGTTGCATTGTAAATGCTATAGGGGAACAGTTCAATTAAAACAATGCCATGAAAACATGCTTAATTTTTGTGATAGTTTTACTTGTCTTTTTTACAAAACTATTTTTACAAAGGTATTTAGGCACCTAATTCCCATTGGAGTAAGGTTCCTGAATTCCTGTGAGGATCTGGGCCTACACAACCTGACAAATCCCTTTCAGACAGACATCAAAACACTACAAAGTGTTGCAAACCAAATATTGCAAGGTTACTAAACTACTACTTATTGTGTTTTGCAACTACTGTATGTAGATGATTATCCATGTGATGGCACTACTACTAAAGGTGAAACCGACTTGTATTCCTTGTATCCCATGTTTGTTTTGTTCCCCTTTTGTGCCTGGTTTGACTTCTCGGGTATAAGCAGTCTGGGGCAGGGAGCGTTTCTTTGTTACATGTCTGTGCAGGGCCTAGCACAAAGAGGCCTTGACTCTTGATGGAAATTACTAGGTGCTACCATAATAAATAACCAACAACACTTCAATAAATAGTAACATTAATTATTATTAATTATTATTATTATTTTATTAATGCAGAATCTGGCCCAGAGACATTCCTCTAATTCATCTCCTCTCATTTCAGTTTCCTCTTTGCCATTCTTCCTTCATCAACCAGGCTAAAAATCACAGTGCATTATGAACTGTCCACATCATCTGACCGATTCCTCCCCTTTTCATTTAATGTTTTACACACTCTTGGTGTAGAGAATTGGAATCCAGGTGTCCGGCCCCACACCCCCATTGCAATATGAGTGTAAATATCATTTTTTCTCCTGTATTCCTCCTGACTTTGCTTTGCTCAGGCTGCTCTATTTACACCTGTACATTTCTGACACAATATGGCATTTGCAAGATGTTCTCCAGCAAGGCAGGACCAATAGGCATCCATTCCAGAACCGCACCCCTGCTGATGCTATTCAGGTTGAAACTTCTGGGCATTCTGATTTATTATCATTTACACTTTCTCCCCAGCATGTACCACACTCTTGGGGGTCGAGCCAGACTATACACTCTATGATTTTGTTTGCATTTCTGGCTTGCTCAGGAGAACATTCAAGAACACGTTTTCCTTATTTACAAGAGGATTTGCATTTCTCAGCTTCTTTGGCAGCCTCTCTTTTGGACACTACTTTTGAAGATTAGTCCTGCCATTCCTACCTGCAAGTGTACAAGAGCATTATGGGCTCCAAATGTGATTCTCAGTGGAGAGCATTATTGTGCGTCGGGTAATGAAAAGTTAACAGAGATATAATACAGAGAAGCATTAAGATCTCTCAGTGACAAGTCTGGGTTACTGTTGCAATAGACTAGCCACAGTGAATTACTGCTGTCAATTTAAAATGCAATAATGACAAAGTAAAACAAACAATCAGTTTGTTCATGTATTTGCACAACCCCGTGGTATACTTAGGCTCCATCCCTTCTGCTATAGGATTTTGCCCTTCATTCAGTATTCTTTCCATATAAGCCTTTTTAATATGAGCCTGATCCAAATGAAGTCAACATTAAGTACTGGCCCATCAAATAAGAGATAATTTACTAGTTTAAATAAAGCTTCAGATTTTGAGATGAAGAGAATGTATATACTCGACCATAAGCCGATTCGTTTATAAGCCGACCCCCCCCCAAGATGGATCAGTAAAAATGGAAAATTTTGATAACCCGTTCATAAGTCGACCCTATAATTCAGAGGTCAGCAAACTTTAGCTTCTGGGCCATCAGGATAAGCCGCTGGTGGTCCGAGATGGTTTATTTACCTCGAGCGTCAACAGGCACGGAGGTAAACCTAAGTAAACAAAGTGTCCCGGCGTGCCAGCTGCTTACCCTGACGGGCCAGGACAGCAACTGGTAGGGAAATTTTTTTGGGGGGGAGAAGCTGGGAGTCAGGGGAGTAACCCCCGTGACCACCCCCACATGACCCCACCCCCTAGCCTGGGACCCCCACACTCTCCCCATCCCATCCCTTCCCACCTTATCTGGGGAGGGCCAGGGGAGGATGGCTCTGGCCTCGCTGGAGCTGCTCCGGCACCTGGGCAGCGCAGCCACAGCCTGCTCTGGGGGGCAGGGCTGAGCGGCACGGAGCTGCAGCTGCCTTTGAGGCTGGGGGGAGAGCAGCATGGACAGAAGTGGAGAGACTCTTTCTTTTTGTCTCTACTAAAAAAATCCAGTTTATGAACGAGTATATACAGTAACTGTAAAGAGCCACATTCTTAGCTACTAAAATAGTGCTGCTTTCAATATAGCTACCCTGATTTATACCAGCAGAGATTCTATCAAAAAGAATCTAGGGTAATATTTTATACTGAGTAGCAGGGGTTGGCCTAAGCCACAGAAACTTGGCCACTTTTGTATCTGAGTGTTTGGAGCGCTGTGATTAATTCAGATTTTGACTAATTTCCTAATTGTCCTAACTATGAACCATTTCTGTATCTCATGTGCCAGGTGTGCTCTTATTCCTGCAAATACTGCTCTCCCCAAAGAGGTATATCTGAAAATTATGTCTAGCTATTAGACAATGCCAGTTGACTGACAGATTATTTTATTACTGATGCGTGAACCAATTTGGGGGAATAAGGGGATTGGAGGGAACCTAACCTCAAAAGAGAGATTCAAAATATTTAAATTAGTTCTCTACATTTTCAAATATCTTTGCACTTTCTAATTTCACCTCAGTCCAGAGACCACATACTGCAAAACTGGCACTGTTTCCAGTATTCCCAGTCTTGCTGAGTATGAGCCAATTTATTAGGAATTCTCCTGTCCAATTTCTAGACTTGTTTGGATCAGCTTCAGATGAACAACCAAAGATTTAGATACTTCACCAAAAGTTAACCTGAAAACAGATTGGGGGATCAACAGAAATATTGCACCACTTTTTAGATGGAGGTGTTGCTACTTTCACTGAAGATTCCTATAACAACCACATACCATTGGATAAGCTGCAAAATGAATATGCACAGTCACTGAGGCAAGATCCCAATCCTGAGTGGTCCTCAGTATCAGTAGGAGTTGAGGGAATTAACATCTCACAGAAGGTTTTATAGCTACTGAAGATCATTAATAGAGCTGGTTGGGAAATGTTTTTTCTTCGGGTGAAAAATAAAATTGACAACAAATGGAAAAGTCTGTTTTCATCACAATTTTACTTCAAAAGCATTTGGGCTTACATCAAAAAATGAGAACCTAAAAACTGTTTCATATTTTTAGTATAATGCTGGCAACTAAAAAATGAATTTTTTTGCCTAAAAACAATTAATTTTTTTCAGTATCCTCCACCCTAAAAATGCATTAAACCCAGACATTTCTCATAGCAATTTCTACCACCACAAAAATGCTATTTTTTGTCAAAAATGTTTTGAATAAAAAGTTTTGACCAGCTCCAATCATGAGATGCATAATAAATAACACGAAAACGCCTGTGACCTGCCTGGCTCAGGAACTAGCAACACCCTGTACAGTACAGAAATTTGCCAAGTACTTTACCAGCACATACACACACGAAACATTAAACAACAACTCTATCAATTTACCAATCTGAAGTCAGTGTCAGACTCATTGTACCTTCATTCCCATAAATAAAAGGGTCATGCACTTCCTTATTTAAAGAGGCACATGTAGTGTTCTTAATGAAAAGCTGCTGAGAATCTAAAGCAGTAGAAAGCAACTCTGACTAGAGGGAACCAATTTGTAACCATTGGTTTCACAGCAGGATATTATCCTACTGCCGCTATTCATTTGCTTGTTTTCTGGTTCAGTAAGAACTCCATTCTACTATTATGACTTAATGGCATTGTAATCTTTATAAACCTGTGAGATTTTTCTGGAATAGATTTAGGAAAATAACCTTTACTCGCTGCTGCTTTCTTGTTAATTAAGATTCACTGTGTGTATTTGTGTGAGTGTTGGAATCCAAACTGATTCACACTTCCTACTCAAAAATAAGATTTTGCTTAGATGTAAGAAGCTGATGATAAAATTTCCTAACACCCCACCACCTTGTATTTTAATACAGTCATTGACTAAGCTGGAGCTATTTCAAGACAAATTTTAAATCTCAAATGTGCTAAGGACTCTAGGTATCTTAACAAGCATTAAGATTGTTACAAGTTGTATGTTCATAATTCTGATCCACTGGTCTATTTTGAACCAAGCTTTCTTGAATCATACTGCTGGGGTAGTGCTGTGTAGTTACTGCATCAGGAATGTTTTTTCCCCCCATGTGCAGATTTGTGCCCACCTTCTCTGCAGAGTTTATGCTCAGGTGGTATGAAGGGGTGTAATCTGGCTACAAATGACCAGCACAACATTACCCTGGCATAAGAAAACTCCTTGAGTGGCGTAGGGCTTTGTCTGCAAGCTTACACCTCTATTACTACCCACCACCCAGTATAGGGGGCATGCCAGGGGCGGGGAGGGGAGAAAGCTAGGGATGGGGCATGGTGTAAGGGAGCCATAGCAATTATCTGTGGGAATAGAGTCAATTGATGTTAGGGGCAAATTTGAGAACTGCCTGTCAGGAGCTGTAAATTGTGTCAAGGCTGGGGTTAGCCCTGAGATTCAAGACTGTAATCTGCTCTCTAACACCCACCTTCCCCTTCTCCTGAGCCAAGCAGAGCAGGAATCTTGCCCATGAAGCTTCACCAACTCAAATCTGGGTTGTTAGTGACCAAAAGCCATTAACATCTGATGGCTTCCTGATATTAAAAACAACAAGGAGTCCTTATGGTGCCTTAGAGACTAACAAATTTATTTGGGCATAAGCTTTTGTGGGCTAAAACCCACTTCATCAGATGGGAATGGGCCATATCCACCCTAAATGAATTGGCCTCGTTAGCACTGACCACCCACATGGTAAGGCAGCTCCCATCTTTTCATGTGCTGTATATTTATACCTGCTTACTGTATTTTCCACTCAATGCATCTGATGAAGTGGGTTATAGCCCATGAAAGCTTATGCCCAAATACATTTGTTAGTCTCTAAGGGCTGGTCTAAAAAAAGGAAAAATATATAAAGATTCGCAACTCAGCCGTGAATAACGTGAAGCTGAAGTCAAAATATCTATATCGATATCCTCCCCGCCCCTCACCGCGGATCGGATCCGGGCTCTCCCATGTCGGCGCGCCACCGCCATTCGGCGGTGGTGGAGTCGATCGATCGATAGTTCAGTTTCGATATATATCGCGTCTAGATGAGACGCGATATATCGATCCCTGAAAAATCGATCGCTACCCGCCGATACGGTGGGTAGTGTAGACGTAGCTTCTGGTGCCACAAGGACTCTTCGTTGTTTTTATTGATACAGACTAACACGACTACCCCTCTGAAACCTTCCTGATACTGTAAGTTAACTGAGCCAATGGTCTCAATCCAATGACTAGTGACAAGGGTGCACATCATAAAAACTTCCCTGACAATTGACTTGGGCTGGCAGCCTTGTTGGCCATCTCAGCAGAGCAAGCTACCTTCATTGGTCCTCTCCAGGTCAGAATTCTAGGCACACTGATAGAGAAGTGTGGGGGAAGCTTGCACTGCTGCTACCCTAACTTTTCCGGTGCTGTTAGTCTGGCATTGATTGAGGGGGAAAGTATGAATACCACAAAATATTTCATGGGTGACCCTGCAATCTCACTAGCTTGTGAGATGCATTTTATTGAGCCTGTGTTTACAGCACAGCCAACTTTTCCAGAACTATTTGTGAAATCGCGAAGATCACTTTGGCTTCTTGCACAGTAAATCAGTGGCAAGGCATTGCTTACATACCATTCATTGCATACTTTAAAATGTCAGCCTAATTTTCTCCATGAGACAAATAACCCAACAGTCTCAGAAAATGTCAAGTTTGGCTTGTTTTTCATCCTTGTGCCTTTGCAGTGAATGGACAAGCAACTTGATGACACACAACCTCCTCCCCTCAGAATGGCCTGAAACTGTCAGTAATTTCCCCAGAAATTATGTTAAAAGCATCTTGATGCTATTGATCTACTTGGTGAATGCCAAAAGCCATAAACATCCATACAAGAGGAGGCGGGGGCTTAGTACACACACAGTCTAAAGGAATGGAAAGAAATCTACATATTGCTCTCTGTAAGCTTTATACTCAAACAAGCAGAAATTTTTTGAGGGGTGATATCAACCTGTGATCTACTGGTTCCTTCCTCATTTTGCCTGGCATTCACCCCAGAAAGCCAGCACGAAGCCTATTCACCCCCTAAGTCCCATTAAGCCCAGAGTTCACCGGGGTGAATTTTACCCATGTTATGAGTAACAAGTGAAAAAAAAAAATCGAACAACAAAATCCTTTTATTTACACTGTTATTACTCCTGAGGGCATTTGGTGCCAAAAAATTAAAAATTCTGCACATAATATTTTAAAATTCTGCAAATTTTATTTGCCAAATAAATATGGAGGCTCCAGCATGGCACTGGGGAGCACAGGCCACTGGCCGCACAGAGGTGGGAGATCACTGTGCAGCTCCCCCCCGGGACACAGACTCAGCGGTGAGGCTGCCCCCAACCCTGACATAGCGCAAGGACCAGGCCTGCCCTAGAAACACCCCAGGGCCCTGCCCCTCCGTGCCAGGTGCACTAGATGTGGACAGGCAGGCTCAGAAAGGCAGGAGCCAAGTGTGGAGAGGCTTAGTGTGGGGCGATCCAGGTGTGGGTTGAGAGGGTTCTGTGTGGGACAATCTGGATGCAGGCAGCTCACTGCAGGATTGAGGTGCAGGGCGGGGATCTGGATGCACAGGGGCTTGTTGAGGGGTTATGGGTGCAACGGTAATGGGATTCTGAAGAGGGGATCCAGGTGAAGGTGGTTAGGGCTCAGCGGGGGGAGGGTCTGGATATGGGGGGAGATAGAGCTCATTGGGGGGTCTGGGTGTGGGGAGCTCAGTGGGGGGTATCCAGATGCTGGGGGAGTGGAGCTCAGTGGAGTGGGGATCTAGGTGCAGCTGGTTGGGGCTTGGTAGGGTGGGGATCTGGGTGCGGGTGTCTCATTGTGTGGTCCAGGTGCAGGGGGAGTGGGGCTCGTTGGTGGGGTTCTGAGTGTGTGTGGGGGTGAGGCTCAGCAGGAGGGTCTGGGTATGATAGGGTCTGGATTCACGGGCATTGGGTGGATGGGGAAGGAGCTCCCTCTACAATGATCCCTCTCCCTGCAGCTGAGGAGCAATGGGGTACAGGAAGAGTGGGAGGGAGTTTGCAGAACTTCTTACAGCTAGAGGAGAAATATGGGGGTGGATCTGACATGGCCCCAGATGTCATGCAGGGGAAGAGGAAGTCCCATCCGCCTCAACCCAGCTGGGACTAGCAGCTGAGCCTGATGCAGAGTAGAAGCCACTAGCTGGGTCTTCCCCAGTCCAGCCCCCCGCCCCACAGTGATTTACCTCTCTCTCGGCTGCCCTGGGCACCCAAAACATACTGCTGGGGAGGGTCGCAGAAAGTCATTTTTCAGTGGGGGAGCAAAGAAATCTGCGGGGGACATAAATTTTGTGCATGTGCAGTGGCACAGAATTCTCCCAGGAGTATGTTATGCATTTCTTTCTTGTTACTAGAAAGCAAGTGTACAGGTCTAATAACAGTCTTAGAGAGCAACATCCCCCTAAAACATCCCATATGTACAACTTTACTGAAAGCAGTTTTAAAGATAGTTTCCGTTTACAATTGATTATAGTATTAGAAAATGGTAAAACATGGCAAGGAACACAGTGGGGAAGAGAAAAACATTGTTGGGAAGACTGTATTGATTCTTACTGGTAGTCAACAAAGCTTTATGGCCAGGGACAGCTCTGAAAGGACATCCCCTTCTAGGAGAAGCTGTCCAGCTAAAAGACCCTGCACACCAGGACAACATACCTGTGAAGGGATGGTGGGGATGGTGTCCCTAGCCTCTATTTGCTAGAAGCTGGGAATGGGCGACGGGATGGATCACTTGATGATTACCTGTTCTGTTCATTCCCTCTGGGGCACCTGGCATTGGCCATTGTCGGTAGACAGGATACTAGGCTAGATGGACCTTTGGTTTGGCCCAGTATGGCCGTTCTTATGTTCTTAAGGCAGGACGGCTAGCTACATTACAAGTTCCTTACCCCAACTGTTGACTCACCAGGCACAATGGTACCAATTCTAAACCCCCAAACTCATTATATGCATGCATGAGGAAAACATCTAGGCTGATTGTCTTCATACTACTCAGCCAAGGAAGGAAACTAACAAGGCAAAACATATGTGCACTAAAGATTCTCATGAGAAAAGTTAAGTCTCAGGGCATGTGGTTCCCAGTACATAGAGAAATAATACCATACTTTTTATTGGTTCATTAAAATACTGCATTCTGGAGTGGACTTTTTGATAATTCATAACAAAGTTCATCATCTATTGAAGAATTGCTAAAAATTCCTTCTAAGTGCAAGTTATTCACTGTTAATGAAGAGTTTTGTTTTGTTTTTTTAAATGGGAGACCTTGACTCACAATTCTCTGGTGATTTCATATAACCTCTGTCACTCTGCCTGCAACTTTCTACCAGCTATTCTGCTTTTGCTCCTTCCCTTCCCTCATTTACCTTTCAGTCAATAAATCTATTACTGGTAAAATAGGTTAGCCTAGACGAAGTCTGTTCCTGTTATCAACATTTCTTCTATTCTAAAAACTGTTTAAGTGGTGACTTATATCATTTGTCTTAATCATTTTTGCAATTAACTTTACAAACCTATCTATAGTAAAGATACAGAAATGATTAAAGTGGACATTTACGTTATTCTTCCCTTGCTTATTTTCTTCTTCTCTGTTATCTTGGGCGAGATGTTCCAGCACTAAGAATATTTTTTCCAAACTTTAAGGAAAAAATATTAAAGGAAATTAACACTGGCAAAATTGAATGTGCTCTGATTGTGATTCTCAGTTATACCAAGTCCCCTTTACCTTGCTCTGATGCCTTTACAATGCCAAAGCTTTCCTACAACTAAAAATCAGGCCTGAATTCTCCCATTTGGGAGATAAGTAAATCAGCTTTTCAAGACTGCTGATTTGCTTATCTTTGCCTGGTCCTACAGCCTGATAGCAGATCTTGAAGGCCCTGATTTTGAAAGCCTTATTTAAAGGACAATGAGTCTGCTTGTGAAAGTAGTTGCTGCTCAGTGTGTCTCTTATGTGAAAATGCTGTGGGGGCAGCCTCTCCAGTCTCTGTGGAGCCTGTATAAGGGCCTAGATGGGTTGGACTCCAGCATTCTCAGAAGCATGGGGACTGTTTGGTCCCCACTCTCCTAGGGGTACACAACGGCTCAGAGAGGGTTGGGAGTGGCAAAGATGGGGCAGGATCATGGCTCCAGTTCCCCTTCTGATCTGTCAGTGGAGTGAAAGGTGGAGTAAACTGTACTCCAGTAAAGTGTTGTAGGAGACGAACAGTGTGTGCGTGCCTGAGAGCTCCAGGAAACATCCTGTATCTTTGAGGCAGAACATCCGCCACTGGTCCCTCAGGGATGGTGCAGCTCGACGGTGCCCCCTAGTATGAGCTGTACCTGTAAGGTGCAATCTAGTCCAGTGTTAATAGGGGTGGCAGATTTCTTCCTATCCTTCTATTTGCGTTTAACCTTAATCACCTCAGCGTGAATCAGTTGTGGTTATGTGTAATATGTGAAACACCCTTTGATGGGAATTCATATCCTTACCTTGCAGAGGGATGGACTTGATGATCTACTTGCTGTTCTCCATCTCAACAACTGTGATCCTCACACAGCCCCCATCCCTCCCAGTGTGTTATGCCATTTGTAGTCCAGAGAGAGAAGAAGGGGAGACTCCGTTGAAGTCAGTTCCAGCCAGAGTGAATTAGATTTCAGAGAATGTTGTTAACAGCCTTCATACAAGAGATGTCTTCTGGAGGTTGTAATTCTGGGAACTAGAGCATAGACCTTCTGTGTAAGGTCGCTAAAAACCTTCTCTAGCCTCACATTTGGAGGCTGATCAGATTTTTGTAGGCTCAATGAGAACATTTCTACTGTTCATCCCACTGAGATTAATCTGTATAGATACATAAACAATTAAATAAAAAACAGATCTCCATTGCATCCTGTTTGAAAGGCTCATCTCCCCTTCTCAATCAATGTCAGCAGCAAATCCATGCAAAGTAATAATATATGAGAAGTGTCATAGAGTTGGCTCCAGCAGTTTAATTAATTTAGTCCATTTGAAGGTAGATGACAAAGCTTTTTCTTCAGAAATCTTCATTGATTCCTTTTAAATAGTGCTGACACAAGTGGAAGTAATTCAGATGAATGACAGATAAAGTTGTACTCTGGGTCAAGATTTCTTAATCAGTTCAGGCTATAATCAACATTAATCCACTCAGAGTTAACAACCCACACGTATATTAACAACAAACAGAACTAAAAAGCGCTTTTCATGGGGAATTCAAATAATGAAGAGAAACTGTTTTCCTTCCATACTTTTAATGTCTAATTATTTTGAGTTTATGTTCAGCCCCCTCCTAAAGATAGGGAGAAAGAGGACAATGCCAGTCCCAGGGCATCTGAAGTGATGATCAAGACATAGAAATAAAATTATAAAATCGAAAATATTTATGTGCCTGGAATAGAGATGGACGAACCAGTTCAGAGAAAATGAACACCCTTCTTTGTTATTCATATTATTTATTATTGGTACTGCAAGAGCCCCTAGGTGCCCCAGCCATGGGCCAGAACTACATTGTATTAGGCATTCTACAAACACAGAACAAAAAGGGGTTCCCTGCTCCGAATCAGTCTAAGTAAATCTCAGGCCTTGTCCAGTCTTGTGATCACACCCTAACTGGATGTATTTGGTAATTCTAAATGTTCCATTTATTTAGCTCAGGACATGGAGAACAAGAGCTCATCAGCTGCAGGAGTGGCCAGATGGTAAAACATGCTCAAGAAAAAGCTTTTTCTTCTTCTTTTTTGATCCAAGGATGGAGAAGCCTAATGGTGGCTCATTTCTCCCCTCCGCCCCCCGCTGGGAGGGAAACTCAGTTGAAGGGTAGGCCTAGTCACAGAAAGAAGGAAAGACAGGACAGCAATGCAGGGTTCAGTCACTTATAGCAGCACACTTCATTTAAACGTATAGGATTGGGGGAGAGGCCAACTCCACTACAGCCTACCTTATCCAGCCCCACTCCACCCCACTGACACACACACTGCATCCAACTACGAAGGATAAGCACATTATCTAAATAGTTAAGAGCTTTGACATATAAATGCAGCAAAGAGTCCTGTGGCGCCTTATAGACTAACAGACGTATTGGAGCATGAGCTTTCGTGGGTGAATACCCACTTCGTCGGATGCATGTAGACATATAAATGGTCACACAGGCTTCAGAGTGAGCACCCCATTGAGATGAACTGGACAGGTCACAATTCCCTTGGTGCTGTTTCTTCTGTCTGTATGTAGGGTTGGTAAGAGAGCACTGCAACTGATCACACTTTGAACGTTACCTTCACAGCCAGAAGAACTGGAGTTTTGCATATATCAAAGGAAAGTTTAAATTCTGCAGAAATTTACATGGGAGAAAGTGGATTTAAAGCGTTGCGGGGGGAAGCTTGAAATCCTCTCTGAGCTCCGGCACAGAATCACTATTGTTAAGTGAAAACTTATAAAGTAAAATACTGCCCTTGTCCATCAGAGAAATACCATTTATAGATAAGCGAAATTGTTCTCCAGATCAGAGCAAAGGTCACTTTCATGGTGAGTTAGACAAGTCTGAATGAAGATTAGACTTGCCTTTGGATTTTCAGTTTTTACTGTATCTACCTGTTTCTCCACTTTCATTACTGGAAAATTTCCTTACAAGACTATTGCATTAAGAAACATGCTTGGAAAAGTGCTGGCAGCCCCGTGACAGCACACAGCACAGTAGGAAGCATTCAGGTTTTAAATATCAGAGGGGTAGCCGTGTTAGTCTGGATCTGTAAAAGCAGCAAAGAATCCTGTGGCACCTTATAGACTAATAGACGTTTTGCAGCATGAGCTTTCGTGGGTGAATACCCACTTCGTCAGATTTCCACTCCATACTGCTAAATGCAGTGTCTTGCATGGTGTCAAGGCACTGCATTTAGCTGTATGGAGTGGAAATCCGACAAAGTGGGTATTCACCCACAAAAGCTCATGCTGCAAAACGTCTGTTAGTCTATAAGGTGCCACAGGACTCTTTGCTGCTTTTACAGATCCAGACTAACACGGCTACCCCTCTGATACTTGACACCATGCAAGGCACTGCATTTAGCCGTATGGAGTGGAAATCCGACGAAGTGGGTATTCACCCACGAAAGCTCATGCTGCAAAACGTCTGTTAGTCTATAAGGTGCCACAGGATTTTTTGCTGCTTTTTCAGGTTTTAAAGTGACTCAAGGAAATCTTGGCTGCATGCCAGCAAGAATACTGTAATATCACTGAGGTGAATTCCTTGGCTCTCTCCAGGAGGGACAGTCATTCTCCATTATGCACGTGGGCCCAAATTTCTAAAGCAGCAACTGACTTTGGTTGCCTCTATTTCTGAGTCACTTTGGGCAAGTGCTGAGCACCAGAACTCCAACTGAACTTAAAGGAAACTGCACTTCTGAAAATCACGCCCAAAGGTGTCTCAAGGCAAGCACCCCAAAACAGAGGCCCTCCCAATCAGTAGCCAGTTTTGGAAGCGTGCCTGTTAGAGCTCTAGCAGCCAAGTGAGTGTCACTGCCCATCCTTGTTGTCCAGTAACAGCAAAATTGTCTCATTCCAAAGCTTAAATCATGTCTCTGTTTTATACTTTGCCTTAATGGGATACTCAGTGCCACAAATTATGCTAAAGCCTGGGACTGCCCATGGTATGTCTTTAGCACAGTTCTGATATTGGTGCACCTGTCTCCCAGTTCCTGTAGGCCAGAGCTATTCTTGAGGGTCAGGGAGAATGAACTACAGCAATCCTCAGCTGGAAGAGAGCCCCCTCAGGGCCATAGTCAGCAGGGTGTACTTTACAGCACTCTTGAGTAGAGCTGGTTGGAAAATGTATTCTCCTCCCACCCCTAGAAAATGTCAATGGTTGGTCAAAAAACCAAAAACCTAAAGTTTTCAGATGAAAATTTTCACAAAAAATGTTATTGCATCAAAACCCAAATTTTCCATCTAAAAACAGTTTTGCCTGAAAATTTTTCACTAGCCCTAGTCCTGAAGCTGCTCAAAACTATTCCAAAGGAAACCTCCCAGGACAACCTTAGGGTTAAAAAAGCTGTTCAGATGCTGATTACCATAGTTTGTTTTTTAAAGATAAAAGTTAGTGATAGCATGTTCCCTAGCGAGCAGCTCTGTGCCTTCAAATTTCTTCAGGAAGAAAAGAATTTTCACTGTTCACCAAGCAAAGGTTTTCATATACAGCAGCAATTTAAAAATGTATATGTAAGCAGGATGTGAATGAGTTCTCCCCTGGCACCTAGTGATGAGCTGGGGTGGAGATGGGGGTAGGGCAGAAGAGAAGGACTTCAGGACCAGATTGTATTTATATAAACACACCTACTCTGCCTAGATATTCAGCAGACAAAGCTGTATTGCCAAAGTGATCATTTTTGGCTGGTGTTGGGTTACAAATCACTTTAGTATTGAATGCTAAAGTATTGACGTTGTTATCCTTGTAGTATGAGTAAAGGGCAGCAGAACTGTGTTTAGCATGCCCTGATCGAGGGGATCACCCTCAGCTGAACTGCACTTGCTAAGCAGGGGGTAGGGATGCCAAATTCCAGTGAAAGGGGAGAGAGAGTGAGGATGGGTTTCCTACCTGGTGGTGCGGGCGCTGCCTAAAAGTCCTAGGTGCCATTTGACTCTTCCCCTCTCCATCGTTTAAAAACAGAACCTATTAGACTCAATCGAGTCTTTTGTCTTGTTAGGTGATCACTAGAGCTGAAGTCACCGAAAACCAGGGCAGAGTGCTAAGCCTGGGACTTGTGGTGGAATAGTGCTTTCAGTGAAAGAGACTGACCGCCTGCATTAGCAGTGAGGTTTCCCCACTACCTGCTGATACCCCTGAGAGCAGTGGGAAGTGGTGGGACCTCAAGATGTGGCAGTCAAGAGGTTGGTGGAAGCAGAGACAGCCACAGCGCGTCCAAGTCAATGGCAGCAGAGTGAATGATGACAGAGTGAACAATGAGGTAGCGACAGAATGAACAATGATGCAGCAGCCAGTGATGCAGCAGTGAGTGAATGACAACGCAGCAGCCAATGGCACAGCGGTGGAGTGAATGATGGCACCCAGGGGCCACCTTAGGGAAAATGGCTCCCTGGGCAATCTTGTATTTTGGCGCCACTGGCCCCAATGGGCACGGTGCCCCACCCCATTGCTCCTGGCCCCTGTGGGTGTCCTTCCATTGCCCTGTGGGTTCCCCAGGTTCCCCACCCCTCTTCACCCCTAACCCCTGCACTGTGCCCCTTTTGCCTGCTAACACTGCATTCTCCTCCTGACCCCCTAACAACTGCCCTGTGTCCCTTTTGCCCCCTAATCCCTGCCCTCTTACCCCTCCTGCACACCCTAATCCCTATACCCCCTAATCCCTGCATTCCCTCCTTCACCCCAACCCCTGCACCCCCTCCTGCACCCACATGGGGAAACTGACCTGGATGCATGGAGCGGCTGGCATTGCTGCTCGCTTCCCTCCGTCCCCAGAACACTGCTCCTCCACACGCTCCTCAGGGACTCTGAGGGAGGGAGCAGGGAGCAACATCCGGAGTCCCTGCATCCAGGTCACTTTCCCCACCTGGGCTCTGTAAGGGGAGTACAGGAGAGCAGCAGCTCGTGATGCTCACCTCACAGCACAGTCCAGGTGGGGAAAGTGACTTGGAATGCAGGAGCCCTGGCATTGCTCTTCTCTCCCCTCTCATAGCCCCGAAGGGGGTGTGGAGAAACATTGTGGAGGGAACAGTATCTGTGCATCACTGCTTACCCCCCATTATCCTCTACTGGGAGGAAGTAGGAAGAAATCTGGGCATCCCCTCATGTAACACTGCCCTGCCAGCCAAGAGCCATTTCTGACACTACACTGGCGGCGCGCACCTCTGCACTGCCACATGGTGCTCCTCTGACTACGGTGCCCTGGGCAGTAGCTCGGGTGGCCTACTCCTAAGGCTGGCTCTGCCAGCACCACGGTGGCAGCAGGCAGCGACGCAGAGTGAACAGGGAGGCAGCAGTGGCTGAGGCATTGCTTGATGCCTTTCCCCCAAGCCCAGGGTTGACGGTGAACTCACGTGAACACACATCTGAACTCTGTGTCTTTGTTGACTCAGGACAGCAACTGTGAGTGGGTGTGGTGGAGGGAGAGGAGAGTGGGGTGTTAAAGGAACATTTGTTTGTCAGACTTTCACATCATGAGGTGAGAATCTGAAGCAAAGAAAACTGCCCGACATACTCTGCGGTGGGTGTTTTGCTCGTGGTCACATGCTTTTGAATCATGGTTGTGGTTTCTTCCCAAATTAATGCCGGGTTCCTTTCCCTTTTTTTATTAAAAGTTTTCTTTGCTATACACACTCTCAGTGCCTGCAAGAGGGGATGTATTGCCTCTTAAAGGTTCCCAGGGATGATGTTTAATTTTCCCAGATTACTGGATAGGGGCTTGAGCTGGTTCTGTGTTGTATTGTTAAGAGGAACTCCCTAGATATTGAACCCGGCCCTTGTTTCTGCCAAGTCTACCTGGCAGAAGGGTTACATATACGGTAGTTTTTAAAAATGATGAAAGCTACTTTGACAGGGGTCCTTTTAAAGCTGCAAGATTTATGGAAATATAAGTATTTAGCATTTCAGATTTATATGCTAGAAGAAATTGAGCACATGCCATTAACAAGATCCTCCATGCAGTGAAACTCATCTCATGGCTGTGAAATAGTTAACAATATGCATTTTGTGATTCCTTTGTGCTAGGAGATGGTGGTAAAGCTCACTATTAAAAAAAGAATTAAAAATTGGGATGTCCGTTGTGAGTACAGAGGAGTTCAGTTGGAATTGAAAGCCTATTCTCATTACCGAGTACATTGTGTAATAGGCAAGGTTTTCAAATATTAAATAACATTGGAGACCAGGGAACAAACAGTGTCCATGAATGGGTATGCAGTTAATTGAAGGCTACCCTATTGTTCTATCACTGTAATCCAAAACACACCTGCAAAAGGCTCCCTTTTTTCCCCCTCACTCACACTCACACTTTCCTTTGCAAAATAAATAAATAAATAAATAAATAAAAGTGGAGCAATACAGTGTAGGAGGGATAGAATAGGAAAACTACCTTTTTTTTTCTAAAAATATATATAAAAAGAACTAATTAAATAAAAGGGATGCTGGAAGGTT
This sequence comes from Mauremys reevesii, assembly GCF_016161935.1. Taxonomy (NCBI): domain Eukaryota; kingdom Metazoa; phylum Chordata; order Testudines; family Geoemydidae; genus Mauremys; species Mauremys reevesii. Next base: position 25,451,403 of record NC_052624.1, read on the forward strand.
GAAGAAAAGAAAAGCGTAACAGATTCAGTGTATAAATGGATTGGGATTTAACCACATGCCATTATAGTCAGTAGTATTAGAGCTTTTACTCTTCCCTCACCCCCCACCCCAAACAAATATCATAAATAGAGCTAAACAGTACAGGATAATTTTGGGTAGTAGTTCTGAAGTCCTCTATTCAATGTCAAGAGAATGCATGAACAGTGATGCATGCTATCTGGCTGAGAAAAGGGAATTCTAAAGTAGGCTCCGTTCTTCATGGCCAAACAATTTCTTTTTTGTGCTCTGCCAGAATTCTGATTGTAAAGCTCTTTTCAATCACACCAATCACCCATGTCTTTCAAGTTGGCTCCCCCCATTCTATTATTCAGCTGACAAGCAGTTATAAAAAGAGAGGGTTTTTTTTTTCACATAAGCAGAAGCTATAGGAAGATGAGTGACCCCAGCTACATCCATATTTTTAAAGCCAGATTCTTTAATAAAATAGTTACTGTTATTCACCTTTTTTTTTATCAACTGGCAATGGAACACTTTCTTCCCTGAAATGGTAATGAAAAGAGATAAGCTAGTGAAATACCTCTGTGTAGGAACTGAGACAAAACATAACACCATCGGGGAATGGATGAATTTCAGCCAGTATAAGAGGATCATGGAACACTTTATGCTACATTAAAAGAAGATTACTGTCCAGCTTTTGAGAAGAAAATACCACTTGTGCAAGTGCTCACAAGCCGCAGTATGAGATGATATTGTGGCTAAATCATGACACATAATTCAAACCTGGAAAAAGGAATCCAGTCTAGGTGTGAAATCAATCAATTCTGGGGGGACTGTGTGTATTTTGCTGGACTGGAATTGTATCTTTCCTGTTACAAAGATTTCAACTGTCAGTTCTCCACAATTCCGCACAAGGTTAAGTGGGTGGAAGTACTCCTGGTGAGGACAGGCACCACTGACAGAGTGGGAATAGTGTGGCCTTGAACCACTGTAGGCTGTATGTCAACCTAACTTAGGTCAGTAGTGTAGATTTGCCCTTACTCACCTGACTTCAATAGCCCTAGTCAAGAAATTAAGTACTACTAAAAATGAATAAAGGGAGGCAAAATTTGGCCTGATAAGCAAGTAGGGTATCTTAGTGGCATCCTTCCCATCAATGTTATTGTGGGCTCTGCTGGGTTCTGGGAAGCTTGGACAGTTCTGTGGGGTACCATCCATGTAAAACAGGACAAAAGGAAATAGTCTGCTGTCCCCAAATCTCCCATACAATATCAATTCCTTTAACCACACCTTTGGCCTCTTGAAGGTGGCTAGTTTTCGGATTGAGTTGGTATGTTAGAGAAATTGTATAAAGAGCTGGGTTTTCAACATGGATTTGATGGAGAAGGAAGGACAATTGTGTGGCAACTGAAATGAAGGGGGATACTCCATGTGATGGGAGCAGCATCAACAAAGGCTTGGAGGTTTTTGCAGGAGACAGAATTAAAGAGACATTAAGGAAAATGTCATTGGTGGGGCACAGAGCCCAAGAGGGAAATAGGTGGGAAACAAGATACTAAATGAATACAGAGAGAGGGTTGTATACAGCTTTGATGGAAGATGATATATTTGGATTTGATCTGAAAGAGAGAGTTTGGATAGACTGTAACTGGAGGATACAGCTGTCCATCAACAACACAGTCATTGCAGTTACACAATAGATTCACCTTGGACTAGCCCAGTAACTTGAACATTTTATTCCGATTACTTCATTGGGTGCTCAGCAATGGTCCATAATGGTCATGAGGGCTGCAGTCAGGGTATACAAAGCCTAGGGCTAAATGAAGTCCAGGAAGGCAAGAAAGTTACTGAAAGTGGGAATTTAAACTGGCACATACCAGTGACAGAGCGCACAGAGCCAAGCAACCACCAGTAAAGACCAGGGGGGGCTCTAGACATTTCGCCACCCCAAGCACGGCGGCATGCCGCGGGGGGACGCTCTGCCGGTCGCCAGGAGGGCGGCAGGCGGCGCCGGTGGACCACCCGCAGGCGTGCCTGTGGAGGGTCCACCGGAGCCGCGGGACCAGCGGACCCTCCACAGGCACACCTGTGGGAGGTCCACTTGAGCCACCTGCCGCCGTCCCAGTGACCAGCAGAGCGCCCCCTGCGGCATGCCGCCCCAAGCACGCGCTTGGCATGCTGGGGCCTGGAGCCGCCCCTGGTAAAGACCACACTATAAGTGGAAGAGTTCTTGAGACAAGTGCCCTCAATTTTTTTCTGACTCCTACTGAAAATCCTAATATAGTATGGGGGGGAAATCTAGAGATCCCAATAAATTTAGATTTGACACATAACTCCTCAAAACACCACAATACAACATGAATTTCCCTATAGAAACAGGTAATATATTGTTTAGGACAATGCCAAGCCATCAATATAGCTGAGAGGCAACATTAAAATCCTGCATTTCTGTAGATAGCAGACTGATAAAAAAAGGTTTGCAGAAGGGTAAACCGAGGCACAGATAAATTGAATGAATTGCCCAGGGCTGCCAAATGAGTGAATGGCAGACCCAGGAGAAGAATCCAAGAGTCTTGATTTCTAGTCCTCTGCTCTAACTAGTAGATGGCATTCCCTCTACAGAACCATCCCTATTGAATTGGCCAATTAAGCATTATTGGTTTACTGTTTATTAAAACTTGGCTTCAAATGTCAGCTTGAAGACTATCTTCTGTCATTATCTGATTAAGTGAAAAGCTTTGCTGGTCACAGAAGGTGGGTAACCCTAGTCTACACTTACGAGCCAGGTCGACACGGTGAGTTCGACTTCTCGGAGTTCGAACTATCGCGTCTAATCTGGACGCGATAGTTCGAACTCCGGAAGCGCCAAGGTCGACTCCGGTACTCCACCACTGCAAAAGGCGGTGGCGGAGTCGACCTTGGAGCTGCGGACTTCGATTCCGCGGCGTCTGGACGGGTGAGTAGTTCGAACTAGAGTACTTCGAATTCAGCTACGCTATTCACGTAGCTGAATTTGCGTACCCTAGTTCGACCCTGCTTCTTAGTGTGGACCAGCCCTCAGTAAGAGAATTAGAGGAATTGCATTAGAATTGTACTATAGAGGTAGAGAATTCAGGTAAAATATAAAGAAAGATTTAGAAATTCTGTAATGATAGATTGGCTGGTTGCTCATCTGATCCCACTGGAAAATACTGTCACCTCAGAGTTCTCTCTTCATTCACGAGAGACACTATTGTCTGATATTAGCCAACGTCCATGTTTCATATTCTCTTTGAAGCCAAGTTTTTCAGATTTTGAATCAAGCTTCTGGACTAGAATCTCATCTGGATGAACTAAACGTAATTCCATAGATTTCAGAGGAGGCCAATTTATACCCTCCATAGATTTTAAAGGAGGCCAATTTAGAGCTGGCCCTGTATTTTTTTACTTTTTTGCATTGCCAAGTGTTCACAACCTCTTTGACCAAAAGTTCAACAAAACACACTATTTGCTCACCTTGCCTCAGCTGGGTCAGTTCACATCACCTTGACCCTCTGGAGGCAATGTACTCCAGTTGAAGAGAATTCATTCCTGGGGGAAGGTAGGTGATGTGTGTTTCAACTCTGACCCTCTCTTGGGCTCTATGGAAAGAAGAGTCATTTTAAATTGTGGCAGGCTTTTCATAGGAGCCTGGTCAGTGGCAGCTGCCTTGGGGGATCTGCTGAATCACTCTGGCCATACTGGCCATCACCTGGGGCTGCTCTGGCTGCAGGCCTCCAACTGAACAAGGGTTGCCAGTGCCTTCTTCCCTCTGTTAAACTGCCCCCATCTATCTTAGGTACTCAGATGGTCCCTGTTACCATAGTATCTGAGCACCTCATAATCTATTGCATTTATCCTAAGACTTCTATGAAGTAGGGAAGTACTATCATCCCAGCTTTACAGATGGGAAATGGAGGTACAGAGAGATTAGGTGACTTGCCCAAGGTCATACAGGAAACCTGCAGCAGAGCAGGGAATTGAAACCACATCTCTTGAGTCTCAGGGTAACATCCTAACCATGGAACCATTGTTTCCCTAAAACCCGTGGTGGGTTTTCCCTGTGCCTTGGATTATGCCAGTTTCCACCAGCAAGCCCTATGTTCAAATGCACTTGAAATTCTTCCAAGAGCCGGGAGCCAGCTGGGATAATCTTACCTGACTGACACACATTGGTGAAAAATAAATAAAATCAGCTGCATTCTTTTTGTCAAGAAATCCTGTATGGTACGAGTTGTCTTTTTTTTGTTTTTAGTGGAGCTTCTCTCCAGTTGGTCACCTTGTTCAGCAGAGCAGCATCAACTTAATGCTTGACATATTACCCAGGGTTTTATGAGGTTATAAAAATGTATTCCTTTGCACATGTAGTTTCACGCACTAGTGCCGGTTTGGTATTCAGTGTGTGTGACATCATATATAACTTACCATACCTGCTGAAAAGCAAAGGGAACATAATGGTATTGGATCTTATAATTACTCTAGCTGGGATACACTTGGCATCTTACCCAAAATGGCAGACAGCTAATATTTAATTGAGTGATGTTCATGACAAAGTTATTTAGTAAAAAACCTCTCCCAATGTCAGCAAGACAGGCCAGAATCACAGAAGTAGCAACTTCCTACGAATCTATTTTATAATGTATCTCAAAATAAAACTTTAGTCTTTAATGACACTTGGCATTTCTAGTCCACTTGGTATTTCTAGACTACTTTTAGCAGCCGTCTTATTGAGAAAAGGAAGGAACACAGGAAACTCCATACTGGATCAAACCAGTTTTCTATCCAGTCCAATAAACTTTATCTGACAATGGCCAGTAGCAGATACTCAAGAAGACGGTACAAGAAACCCTGCATGAGGCAGGTATGGAATAAACTGTCCACAGGCAAGTTTCATCCTAACCCTCATTAGTTGAAGGTTGGTTTATTGCTTGAATTATAAGGATTTATCTCCTTTCCAAAATTTGGACCTTTCAAAATCAATCTGAGTATGACTTTGGATATTTTTGTTATCCACAGAAGTGTCCAATCCTTTTAAGAATCTGCTAATTTCTTGGTAGCTATGATAACTTGTGGCAATGAGTTCAACAGCCAAGTTGTGAGTTGCGTGAAAAAGTATTTCCTTTAACCTGTTTTAAATTTGCCAGCTTTCAATGTCATTGAAAGTCCCCTTCTTGAAGTCTGAAAAAATGGTGAGCAGAAGTTCCTGATCTACTCTAGACTGTTCATTGTTTTGTATGTCTTTATTTTGTCCCCTTTTACTCTTCTCCCCTCTTATATCTCTAAAGCTCTGTTTGGATGGGCAAAAGATTTCAGTCATATTAGCTCAATAAAGTTCGCATAATGAGACAGAAAAGCCCTCTTGATGCTCTTTAAGATGCAAACTAACACGTTTGAAGCTGTGTTGTAGCCTAGGGGCATCAAGACAAATCCATAGTAATATGATTGGTGATACTGGTGACCCAATTCCCTCCCAACAAGTTATAAGTAATTTCCATGTGAGGGGACAACCAGGCAATGGGGGAACCAAGTACAGGGTTTTTCAACACTGGGAAAATGAGTGATGTTTGAAAATATATTATACCTATAACTATCTCATAGAGCTGGAAGGGACCTTGAAAGGTCATCAAGTACCGCCCCCTGCCTTCAGTTATAAACTGGTTTAATTAGCATGCTTCTATGCCACTTAGCAACTCAGAGCTGGATGAAATTATTTAGGCAAAATATTTTTGCTTTTTAACCAACATATTTTTTTTAGTTAAATGTCTTGAGTTTTGATAAAAAATCAGTTAGGAAAACACTTTCCCCCTAAAACCAACATTTCTTTAAGAAATTAAAACACCTTTTTTTTTTTCTAAATTTGCCACAAAAATAATTGGCATTTTTCAATCAGCTCTAACAGTCCTGCTTACAGATGTATTTGCTGATCATGGTTTCCCCCAGGTTTAATATGACTATCTTTAACTCAGTAGGGTCCTAACTTGTGTTTATAAACATGAGAGCAGAGTCAATGGGAGCTTTACCCACTGACATGAATGGGAGCAGAATTAGGCCAATGCTGAGTGCTTTTAAAAAATCCCACCTGGCAGGGGTATGCACTTATTATGGCATGGGGGCATCACTGTTTTAATGTATAGCCACTGCATTACTGAATCTGACCTGTGCAAGCAAATGACAGTTGAATAAAACAATAACATTGTCCATAAGAAGCAGCAATTGCAGCAAATATTTTGTGGTTACTTGCACAATCATGAAGGGTTGAGAGGGACGTATCTGGAACAAACTGTTCTGTATGTTTCAATTATTTCTTCCTCTGTTTCTGCAGCCTCACTCAAACATTGTAAATATATAAAAAAACAATTTCACAACAGTACATATTTCATTTCTGTTTGCTGGACAAGGTTTACAAAGAGATGTTACTCTGTGCAGTATTAATATGGAAATACTGGTAATTCTGTTACAGACTGGTCACGTGACTAATTTATGAAAAGTGGGAAATTTAGTTACTAGTCATCTGTTTTATTTTATTAAAAATGCTACCACAAACATCTATACAAACTCCATAAACAGAGAAATTTCACAATATCGTGTATCTGATCCAAAGTCTGTCCCATTGAAGTCAGTGGAAAAGTCAGAGGGCTCTGGATCAGGCTTTAAATGCCATACTTAACAATGAAAAGAAAAATCTTTATGTGGAAACATTTAAAGATACAATTTGGTCCAAAATGTTGGTTATTTTTAAAGGAGAAAAAGAACAAAATCTCAATAGCCGTAGAGTGTTGCCACTTTGTAAAGTAGGTTAATGGTTTAATGTGGAGTTCCACAAGGATCAATTCTCACTCTAGTCTTTTTCAATGTCTGTGTGCAACCTCTAGGTGAACTGGTCAGTCAACATGGATGAACGTGCCAGCAATATGCAGATGTTATGTGCCTTTACCTATCCTTCACCACATATGACCACACTATTACCACCACGATGGACCAGTTCTTGGATAAGATCAGCTCTTGGATGAAGAGTTGTAGGCTGAAGCCAAACCCGAGCATGACAGACTTGTCACTGGTGAGCAGAGGGAAGTATTCTGAAGAGCTTGCAGCTACAGTGCAGTCTCTAGTGGTTGAAAATACACAACCGCAACTGATCTAATCAGTCTGTAGTCAGGAGTACTCTTGGATTCCTCCCTGATGCTGAGCTCTCACATTGCAGTATCCACAAGTTATGCTTACTACCACTTCCACTTGGCTAGGAAACTGTATCCCATTCTGGCGGACACAGAGGTGGCCTCAGTTAGTCATGACTTCATCCCCTCTTGGCTGGATTACAGCAATGCATGAAGGCTTCCATGCTTAGGAAACTCCAATTAATAAGAATACTTCCCTGCATCTCCTCAGCAACACAGGGAACTGTGAACATATCAGAACTGCCCTCCACTCTCTACATTAACTTCCCATAGAATTTCAAATCAAGTTCCGGGTCTCAGTCCTTATCCTCAAAGTGCTCCATGATCTGGGCCCAGCGTACTTAGAATAACATCTAAAGCTCTGGGACAAAGACCGTGGTCAATAACTGTTCCTCTGGCACAATGGAGCTCTCAATAATAAGAGCAAAGCGTATCTGCGTGGGAGGCAGAACTTTCTCCAAGGGTGCTCTGAGATTGTGGAAGGAATTTCCCCAGGAACAAAAGACCACTTTCCTCTTCACGTGCAGGATGCATTTCTTTGACCTTGCCTTCTGTAACACGAAGACATCATCACAAGTATATTTATATATATTTTTAAAAGACACACTGTCAAAACAAGACACTCCACTGCACATGCTTCTCCCTCTGGGGAGAGGATGAGAAAACAGATGTGTAGTCATGTCACTTAATGCACTGATGGAAAGTGCTCATATACTACAGTGATTAGCACAGTATAAAAATCTATATATAGAATATAAAATGTTAATTTATATCTTATGAATTTCTATGAAATGAAAACTAAAGAAGGCAAAGTAAATGGAATATACAGAGGAGGCTGAGACACAGAGAAGAAAGGAAGCCAAAAAACAAATCACTAGCACTGGTCAAGAATTTTCCTGTAAATGATTGGCAGAAAATGCAGTTTCCCCCAAAATGTTGCCAATATTTTATTTTCTATCTGGAAAATCAAAAGATAATACTTAACTTTGGGTCAACTTAACCCAAATCAACACATTACAGTTTGTTTTACAGTAAACTATCTCGGCAGAAAGTGCCAAAGTATCCCATGGGATCTTCAGTTCAGGTGCTTCAAGCCCACATTCTCTCCTACAGGCTCCTTGGCAAAACTACTTCTTTCATGATGCACCGTTGTCTCCCCTCTGACTGAGCTGTACGTTTTTTCATTCTTTTTTTACCATACCAAGAACCTTCTGTGGTGAATATGCAAGGAATCATAGAAACATTTTCTCCACCCTTGTTTGTAGTACTAGGTAATTTGCATGCCACATCCTTCCCTCTTTGGACAAGTAGCACCTTGCCTGACCAGCACAAAGGCCAACGGAAGTCTATTGTAGAATTAGGAAATCAGAAATGTGGTAATTTAATCAAGCAGCTTACTCAGGAAGCAGGTTTCAACTAAGAAATCAATCCTGGAAATGAGTCTTACAAAAAGTGTTTCAAAGAGTGATTGGCTGCAGCTGGTTGAATTTCAGAAGGTTGCTGTTATAGTCAAGTGGGTTTTTTCTTTAAATGTGTGAAATCTACTAGTGATTTATGTATTTATTTATTTATTGTGGTAACACTCTACATGCTCCAGTGATAAAATGTTGCAGACATATGGGGATGTAACCCAGAGGGAAACCAGCTGAAAGCTGAAGGAGTGGGAAAGGCTCACCCTTGATTGGAATCATTAGACAACTCAGTGACAGAGGAGGAAATAGAACAGAGAGCTCATGATTCCTCGTCCTGTATTTAAATAATGCATAAGGTGTTACCCAATAAATTTCTTCTATTCTCTGTTCTGCTGCTAACTGGCTTGGTTGGACAAGACAGATAACCTCTTTATGGCTCAGTTTCCCCATCTGTAAAATGGAGGGGAATAATACTTATGTATCACAGAGGTATTGTGCAATTGAATTCATTAGTGCTTGACACCTCTAGGTGGAAGCTTCTTTAGAAATAAAAATGAAGAAGAGCTAGATCGTGACTAGTCCTAGTGCAGCCATGTACACACATGCCTTGAAATTAAACAAAATATTTCATGTTGGGTCAACCATTTTGTTCAACCCAAACTGAACATTTTGTCAACTTTTTCAATTCGCTGACATTTTTTTTTTTGAATTTTCGGATTTGATTCCAGGACCAGGTAAATCCTTGAGAACTTGAAGTGACAACATGTAATTTTAACACAGTTTTCCATACACCACAAAGTTTATAGTTAAACCAGGGGTTCTCAAACTTCATTGCACCGTGACCCCCTTCTGAGAATAAAAATTACTACACAACCCCAGAGTGGAGACTAAAGCCTGAGTCCACCTGAGTCCCCCCTGCAGGGCTGAAACCCTTGGGCCCAAGCAAGTCTAATACCAGACCTGGTGACCCCATTAAAACTGGGTCATGACCCACTTTGGGGTCATGACCCACAGTTTGAGAACCGCTGGTCTAAACAGGAAACAAGAATGCAGCAAGAGACCCAGAGAACAGATATCTTCACTGCAAAAAAGATGTATTCTTACACTGAATTAGCTCTCGTAAAATCCTGGTGGAAAGAAGGCACAGTAGTTTTTACCTCAATGCAGCTAGCTGGGGTAAATCCAAGGTGGGGGTATAGGGTAGACCTTGAGTAGCTACATTGAGGTACGACCCACACCGTGTCTTGTTTCCACTAGGATTTTACATTGAGATGGTTCCAACCATGTGTTCCTTCTTTCACTCTCGCCAATGCATAAATAACAACAAGACTAACTTGGTTGTTCATCTTAAATTCAGAACCCCCATATGTGGTTCTAGGAATCCCAAGAGAGGGACCCAGATTCTTGCTAAACAGTTCCTAATTCACCTGTATAAATAATTAACCCCTTTAATGTGGCTGTTTTTATATCACTCACCTGTTGAAATAACTTTAGATGGGTCACTGGGCTGCTGCCCCAGCCACACGGTGCACTATTGCCAATGGGGAGGGAAACACAAGTTATATTTTTCTCATGGGTCATAAAGCAAGTTGAAAAATATGAAAAAAATAATGAAAATATTGGGCAGAAAAGTCTTTAAAAACTCATCAAAATTTAATTTTGGGAAATTTCCACCAGCTTTACCTGTCTATCAGGAAGCTGGAACCACACTAAAGCTCAGACCCCTCTGAACAGGGTGGGGTTTATGCCATTGCAGCAGCAGCCTGCTAGCTGTTTGAGGATCCTTCAAGGAGCAGGAGTAGGCTGCAGTGACTAGGCATTTGAAGGAATTGGAGATGAGTGGCGGTAGAATGAGGGCACCCCATCAAGCAGAAGTGCTGGAGTCTGTAGGGGTAGGACAGCAATACAAGGAAATAAATATTTAAGTGATGTATAACTATATGGATTTAAAGGGCCAGATCCTCAGTTGGTGTAGCTCCATTGAACTGGCCTAAAGTCTCTAACCCCTTTTATCATGCCCTCAGGATCTCTTGTTCCCCTTCAGAACTGACCGTGTTAGAAGAAGCCCCGTAGTGTGGGAGTGTAACCACAGGGAAAACAGTTGATGAAATGGGGAAGGCTCAAACTGGAGCAAGGTTGTTGAACAATAGTTAGTCAAATGTTAAAGATGGTTTAACATGGTTAAACTGATTAGGATTAAAATAAAATGGAGTCTACAATTGTTACACAGTTGGTACATTCCAGCTCTTTCTGGTTCACTGCCAAGCCAAAGGTTCTCTAGCAGTGTAGCAGCTGCCAACCTTGACAGGAACTGCCAGTGCTCCAAGCTTGGCCAGGGAATGGCACTGCTAGATTCTGGGCCTGACTCTCCTGTTGTTTACACCAGGAAAACTTGGGAACCACTAGTGAAATCAATGGAGTTACACCAATGTAAGAATCAAACCCTTTAAGTCTATTACCCTACTGACCTGACAAGTCTGATCCTGTCTGGGACTGTTGCTCCTGGTGGCATTACAAAGGTTCTTACTTTCACGGGTCCACAGACCATGAGAGATCAGTTCTGCCCTTTGGGTCAAATAAGAGAAGCTACACCAGTTTACACCAGCTGAGGATCCGGCCCCTACTATTTTAAAATGCCTGTATTACAACTACATTTCACGGACGCTTGTTTAAACATTCCATACAGTGGACTGTTTAAAATGAAAAAAATAATCTGTTCGGTTTCCACCAGTCTAAAGTGACATCACTCAGATGTGTGGCCAAGTTTTCAAATCAGTGTGATCAATTTCATGCCTGCCAAGTTGTTCACTTCATCTGTGTTACAAACCTTTTTCTTTAAAGAAAGGGTAAAAAACGCAACACCAGCATGAGCTCTAGGAAAGGAAAGAAATGTATTTGTGCGTTCCTCGTTAGAATACATCTGTTGAAGCCAACCTGAGAAAGGAAGGCTTTTGTTAAAGCTTTCTTGATTATTTATAATCCTGTTGCATACCCTTTGCTTTAGAGACACCAATCATGCCATAACTGATTGTGGGAGCCAAGGCACCTTGCCAGCTGAGCTAATTGCCTCATTTGCCTTTTTTATGGAGGGGGGGAGTTACAGAAGCTCTTTGTTATTAAAACATCTCTGTTGAGTCAACTCAGTGACATTCCTTGTAACTTGTTTGAAATATTTACAGCAGAAGCAAGATATCTACAGTCACAATTACACTGAAGTAGCCTAAATAGATGGGCATTATAAATAGGTTTGGCTATCAAATGCAAGAGTGTAGCTTTCATGAAAAGCAAGCTCTTGTTTTCATATCTGTGCTTCTAAAAACAAAATGTTAAATAGTTACATATATTTCCTGTTGCTCATATTTGGTAAGCTGTGATTTTTATTTTTACTTTTTCCCTCTGACAGTATGAAAGAATTGAAGTATTTCTCTGTTATTAAACAGCAGCAAGCAAAGCAACTTTCAAAGCACCTGATTTTGGGTTACATGATGCTGTTAGCATACAGGTATCATATACTCTCTGGAAATATCCACCTGGGAATCTCCCCTAACAGAGAGAGCTTCCCTAGGTGGCTGAATGGCCCTACACTGCCCTACCACCCAGCCCCAGGGTAGGAGCACACCCGAAGGGAGAGTGTGTGGTCAGAGTACTCTGTGCTCCAGCTAGCCTGGGCTGTTGCAATAGCTTATAGGGAGCCCTAGCCACCAGCCTTAAATTAGAGCAGTTACTTACAATGGGAACTGGACCAGTCTCTGCCCAACTTCAAAATCTGAGGGGCTGAAAAGGTGGTATAAACCAACTTGCCCATCCCCATCCCTCCAAGCTGCATAACACTGAGCTCAGCCGCAGCTCAGAACTGGGGCATGAAACACATACTGAGACAGAAACTTTGCCTCAAGGCACAGCATGATTAAATGGTCATACTCTGAAACACAAGTTGCTGTTAAGTCGGGAGAACAGGAACATGCAGATAATATAAATACAATAAACGAAAGCATTTGAACTACTTAGCCAGCTGAGATGGCAATAAAGAAGTAGGCACTAAATACAGTATTGATTTCTGTGCACTAAATACAATGGCAAAACATATATCTAATTGTATTTAAATGAGGTTTAAATGGTAAGCGCTAAATATTATTACAATATACAAACATCAAATATTTGCTTACATCAGCAGCATTATTCACATCTCTTCTACAGAACTGCTCAAACGATTAGAACCAGCATAAAGCTCTCTGCCTTCAGGACTACATGTAAGACCTTTTTTTTTTTGCAGTAGCTTTTCCAAAATCACTTCCATCTTCTACACACACAGGGCTAGAGCCCCAAAGTACAAAATTGTTATAGCAACAGACAGGAACTATCTTGGGTTGAGAGGAAGTGTCAGCATATAAACGACCAGAAATTTGTTTTGACTGTGCAATTTGATGGAGACAGGAGGATGGTTCTATAGTTAGGGCAACTCACTTGGAAAACACAGGTTCAAATCCCTGATCTATCACAGAATTCCTGTATTACCTTGGACAAGTCACTTGGCCTCCTGTTCCCTGTAGGTAAAATGGAGATAATGACTAAGGCTACATTTATGTCATGGAAGCCGTGACTTCCAGAGACCTCCATGACACTTTCTGCTTCAGCCCCTGGGTCTGTGGGACTGGAGCTGGCAGCCAGTGGGGCCCCTGAAGGTTTCCAGCAAGAGGTCACAGCCTCCTCAGGGTCTCCCTGCAGGGTTCCAGTGACCACAATTTGAGGACTTCAATAACTCAGACATAGGTTAGGGAGTTGTTACAGGGGTGGGTGGGTGAGATTCTGTGGCCTGCGTTGTGCAGGCAGTCAGACTAGATGATCATAATGGTCCTGTCTGACCTTAAAGTCTATGAGACAGGGGACAGCCTCCTCAGGGTTCAAGCAACTGGGGGCAGACTTGCAGGGGCGTGGGTGGATGGGGGATTGAGAACCCTGCAGCTCCCAGAGCAGCAAAAGTCACAGACAGATCATGGCTTCTGTGAATTTTTGTTTATTGCCCATGACCTGTCCATGACTTTTACTAAAAAATAACCATGACAAAATCTTAGCTTTAATAATGACACTTCCCTACCTCAAAGGGGTGTTATAAGACTACATATGCTATAGGTTGTGAGGTGCTCAGTGTGACACACTGTACCTCAGAATGACATCCCTACAACACCCATAGTCATCATTCATATATGGTTGTGATATTTCATGCAAAGCATGCCATGTGAGGTATCATATGAAAGGTCGTGATCTGCTGAAACCTGTTGTTCTGTTCAAATATGTATATCATTAGTGTGTATGAAGTTATGAGATTGTGCTGATTGATTGTTACTGAAATATGCTGTAAGTTTGCTAGTGGCATGCAAAGGATTCTTGCCCAGGTGACTGTTGACCACCCATTAATCAGCTGTGTGACTCAACTATGCAAGCACCACACAATGGGAACTGCTCGATCACTGTGTCTTGAGGGCTGCTTGTTCACTATGACTCAGCAAAGCCCACCAGGACATGCCTGGCTAGTGTCTGCCAGGCACATGGGCCAAGGGCATAAAATAAGGAACAGTTGCAGTAGGAGGGAGCATTTCTCCTCTCCCACCTACACTGGAAACTATCAGGATGCCAAGAAGATGAAGATCATCTGAGGAGACTGGTCCAGGCTTTGGGGGGAAGTCTGTGCATTAAGCACTGTAACATCCATTGTGGGTGAGAACATTGCTTGATTCAAATCCTGTTTAGTTTATAGAAAGTTAGGTTGTGCACTTATTTTTATTTTCTTTGGTAACCATCTTTATCTTTTATGCCTACCACTTATAATCACTTAAAATCTATCTTTCTGTAGTTAATAAACCTGTTTTATATTTTACCTAAAATAGTGTATTTTGCTTGAAGTGCTTAGGAAACCTCAATCCAGGAACAAAAGCTGGTGCATGTGTTCTGCACATTGAGAGAGGGACAGACTGGGTTATAAATGTATACTGGCTTCTATCATAGAATATCAGGGGTAGAAGAGACCTCAGAAGGTCATCTAGTTCAACCCGCTGCTCAAAGAGGGATCAATCCTGAGACAGATTTTTGCCCCAGATCCCTAAATGGCCCCCTCAAGGATTAAACTCACAATGCTGGGTTTAGCTGGCCAATGCTCAAACCACTGAGCTATCTCTCCCCCACATAGTTGAGTCACACAGTTTGCAGCTTATCACAATATCATAGTGTGCGAGGGAGCCTAGGTTGGTGGGACAGAGGGCTCAGCGGTACCCCAGTTCCAGGTTGCACCCTGGGAGAACCCATCACACACACATATTACAGTGATGAGGATCAGATAAATACCTGAGAGAGAAGGTTGTTGATCCTTTTGGACTTTCCCCTATCCCCCAGGAGCATTTGGAAACTTACTCGGCAAAGTTTTGGGCAGCAGCATTCTGAATGTATTAATCAGCATCACCCCCACATTCAGGGAACAGAGATTTACTATTACCCCATTGGCCTATCTTTTTTCTTGATCCTGAAAGATGATCAGAACGGACCAGAAGGGGGAATGAGATGACATCACCATCTCTACAGCAGTGTCCTGAGCAAAAACCAAGATGTGAACCTATGGTTCCTGCTACCCCACCTACTGTATTGAATTTCATCCCCATCCACCTTCTTCTTCCTAATTCTTCTCCATCTCTTTGTGTTTTCTGTCTCATAAGAGTTCAGATTAGCCAGACAGGACACTCCTGACCTTGAAACACTTGCTGTCATTAGTTCATCAAGCTAAAATCAAGTAGCCTGGTCATGATAAATAAAACAAAACAAAACAAAAGTTGATTTCCATAGGCTGGCCAGAGGGAAACAAGAGCAGCCAGACTCCAGGGAAGTAAAACTGGGGCATATGCCATGGGCTTTCAGCCAAAACACTGTTAGTGAAATGCAGCTTCCATCACTGAAGCTGCATTTCACTATCTTTTGCTGTCCCTTTCTCTCTGTACACTAATAGCCTTAGACAGTGGCCTCTTCCACCAAGCAATGCCTGGGCTCCTAGCAAACTAATCAGATACAATTACATTTAATTCTGTATTTAGTAAATATATCTGTATCAGTAAATATATGGCTAGATTCTTAGGTCTGGCCATGCTCCACTCACCTAGCTCACAAAGGGGTTGGAGAGGAAGCAAAAATGTTGCAATTTATACGCCCTCAGTCCTGGGGCTGGCCAAGGAGCAGTTTGGCCCAAGTACAACTTACTGTAGCTTCAGGACTGCTCTAATTTCTGTGTGGCTGGCCATAGCACCCAAAGGGCCATTCTGGCAGCTGGAACACACTAATGATTCACCCATACCTTTTTCACATGACATACCCTCTATATCAGGGGTTCTCAAACTGGGGACTGGGACCCCTCAGGAGGTCACGAGGTTATTACATGGGGGGTCGCAAGCTGTGAGCCTCCACCCCAAACCCTGCTTTCCCTCCAGCATTTATAATGGTGTTAAATATGTAAAAAAGTGTCTTTAATTTATAAGGGAGGGTCGCACACAGAGGCTTGCTATGTGAAAGGGGTCACCAGTACAAAAGTTTGAGAACCACTGCTCTGTACTAAGGGTAGTTTAGGCTGGCTCTACATCACTGGAGGATACGCCTATGCCACAGGAATCTTCATGGGCCACCTAAACCAGTTTAAAGTCTGCTTAATGCTGCTGGAACAGTGCAAAGCAGACTGAACGGAACCAAGAGTCTGTCCCAGAGTATTTGTCTGACCTTCCCATCAAGATTTACTCATTCTTGACCTTTTATCTGTAAAACAGTTCTTGGCCTCCTAACATTTTTAGAGCTGTAAGAAAGGGAATGGACAGTCCTTGGGCATTGTTCAATTCCTGAATTGGCAAAAGGAAAGGACAAGAATCAATGTAAGGATAATGAAAGGGCCTGTTTCACTTCACTGCTCATTAGCTAATTCTTAGCTAACTTGCCCAGTGAGTCTGTCAAGGGAACATGAGGTTTCCATGTCATTTCTGAGAGCTTTCTCCATTTCATTTCCATGACTGATGTTCCAGTACCAACTAATCAGTTTGACCAAACCTGAGGTGGTTTTGGTGTTTCAGTATTAAATCAAATGAAGGTGCTTTTTTCAGCTTAAACCAATGGGACCACTGGACTAACAGGGCTATCATGAGCATGGGGATCAGAATCTGGCCTTTCATAACAATGAAAAATTTCATCCCCAAATATCCCCACTGTTGATTACCAATTAACAAACACAAACTACATACGGGAACTCTTTCTCCCACTACTGATGCCAGCTCTCGATAGAACACAACAGCTGCTTAGCAAAGCACAGTGACACCACACAGCACAATAGGGCAGGAAGTTTACCTTGTCCAATTGAAACTGCAGGGGGAATTCAGGTATGCAGAATGTTTGCAACTCCTGATAATGGGACCATTCATTCACCACAAGTAATCTACTCCCAAGAAAATTTCTCTTTTGGGGTATCTTACCTCTTTTGGTGGATATCAATGCTTCTAATTCCTATTCAGACCATCTCTACTACATATTATAAATGTTCAGACAGTTGTAACATATGCATTAAGATAACTAGCACATAAATGAGTGAAAGGAAAAGTACCTTTAACTGAAAAACAACAACAAAGACATCTCAGAGCTCTTTGTCTAGCTTGGCACACCTTCAGTGCCAAATTACAAAGCACCAGGAGATGTTTAAATTCCACACTGTTGTGGAAGAAAAGCACACTAGACAGGCGGTTAATAAAAGTTGGACTAAAAGAACATAAAAAGAGAAAATGCAAAGGCAAAGTGTGCTGCTTGCCAGTCTGAATGGAATCAGAGAAAAAAATTGGGTAGGTTATAGGCCTAAGATAAAAGCACTATAAATTTCCAGAAAACTAGATTACAGAGGGAGCTATTAGAAATTAAAAAGCTACATAAATCACAGTTGTAAGATAAATGGTATTTGGATAGTATCATTTGACTGATTAAATTAAGTTTTAGTTTGTAGAAGGGCATAGTAATAAAAAAGAAACTTTAACTTTAATATGAATATTCTCTCCGCCACAAACAAAACTACTGATTAACTCAGTATTTTACCTTTCTCTTGTTTGATTTCGAGCCCTTCATTATTGTGCTAATATGAACTTGTTTTCTCTAAATGGTCAAGGTCTCCACCCTTTTTGAGGGTTGTAACTGTACCTACACAAATGTTATTGACCTGTGAAGATTTGGTTGAATGTTAAATTAATTCACTCTACTTTTTTTTTCCTCAAGTATGCTCCTAAGTATGTTTCTGTCACGCATGTTTGCAGAAAGAGTGGATTTTGATTAAATAATAGAAAATACCTACAGTAAGCAAATTTGGAATTCAGAAATGCAAGTATTTGCAACAGATATTTGATTTTTCACTTTTCTGTATTAAAACAATATCATGTGACCAAGGAATTTAATCAAACCAACCAACGCAACTCAGATTTTAATTATAATCCCCCCCGCAACAAAATATTCTTGAAACATCAACAGTCCATGAATTATTTGCAAATTAATTTCAAAGAATAAATAAATTTGAACTAATTGCAAGGTGCTCACAGATCATTCACAAACAAAAATACAAGATAAGTTTGTCAAATCAATTATTTCCTCAAGCTGTTGTCTCAGCTCTAGTTATAATGAAGCAATAATAATAATAAAGAGGATAGTAGTAATGGCTTTCTGTGTGGTTCAGACTGCAGGCAAAACACAGCAGTTTTCCTTTCACTTTCAATCCAGCTCATTGAGCTAGTGACTGAAAGTTGTTGCAATATTGTCGGTTAAATGGCCTATGTGATATAAATTGGGGATCACTGAGTCCAATTTCTACCGGCTAGGTGTCTACATTACAGAATCAACCATCACTAATTGGCTGCCTGGTTGGGCTCTTAAAAAGAAGGATCACCCACTCAGCCATCATATCCCATTATAGACCTGAGGCTTCTTGATGGAAGGTACCCCGAGGACAGATCCATGCATTTACCGAAGTGTTTATCTCACATAGGAAACATTATTCTATTTTATCTAGTCTATACTCTTTAGCAACGTATCATGCAAGATCTTTATTACCATGAATGTTTTAAAATCTGCACAGGAGAGGAAGTGGACCCTTTATTGTTGTTATTATATCTATGACTCGTTTATATTGCATCCAAAGTATTCTAGATGCTTTACAAAGACAGAAAGAGACATGGTAACCTACCCCACAGAACTTGCCATGTACAGGCCAGATTGTCCCTGGCTCCAGTATGGATGCACAGGGTGGGTAAGCACAAGAAGCTTTCCTCCTCTTGGATAGGGAAAATCTCAGTGTCAATTTCCTGTGCTTCTGGAAGTACAAGATCTGCCACTGCCATGCACTTGCCCAGAGATGTACATCTCCTCAAAAGGGGCACAGATGGGAAAGAAGAAGACAAGGCCCTATCCCTACCCTTTTATGCACTGGCCCTTGGTGGGGCTGTTACAGGACAGCTCCACATCTGTGTATATATAGTTAGCTAAATTGCCAGTAGATGGTGTTCAAGAGTGTGTAGCATAGTTCCCCTGTGTGTTGTAGACCCAATAAAACTTGCACTGCAAATGGCTTCCTCTGGCCACTGTTTACATCAACTGTGAACACAGGCCAAGTACACTGCGTGGGTCTTAAGAACATAAGAACAGACATACTGGGTTAGACCAATGGTCCATCTAGCCCAGTATCCTGTCTTCTGACAGTGGCCAATGCCAGGTGCTTCAGAAGGAATGAACAGAATAGAGCGATTATTGAGAGAGATATCCCACATCAACCAGTCCCAGGTAAACGGTTTTACTAAACGAATTAAAAAGATTACTATGCGCACACTAAATAACATAAAATCGGGTGGTGTCCCATGGTCCGTGACTAAACACATTAAGACTGGGTGGTCTTAGTGGGTGGTCCATGGTCCGTGATATCCCAGCCTCCCCTCCCCCCGCCCCCCCTCCCCTTCAGGGTTCTCCCTGTGCCTCCCGCTGCCTCATCGCATTGTGTGTTGTGGCAAAATGTCGGTCGTGTCTGTCACTTCGTTGGGCGCTTGTCAGCGTCGGCAACGCAGCATATTTCGTCTTTCCCCTGGATTGCCCTGCGATTTTAGGCCATGATTCATGGGATTGCATTTTGCAGTTTGCAGCTTCATGTAGATGCCACAATTTCAGCTCACTTGCACAGGCAGATTCAGCAGCAGCAGAGGCATTGCAGCACAGCAGGCATGGAGCCACATGCTTTTATGCAGCAGCCACATCAGATGAAACCACCCAGATGATGGCCACTCCTCACCCTTACCCCCATTTACAGTTTGTTGCTACATGATTTTGCCTGATCAGCATTGGACCATCAGCTGCAGCTGCCAGGCCACCAGCCATCTTCCACCATTCATAGCTGCCATGCCATCCTGCATCTGGCTTTGCCCCCATAGCTGTCAAATTTAGCGTGCCAATAAATCCAAAAAAATCTCCAAAATTGCAAAAAAAAATCCAAATCAATCCTGCCTAATATCTGCAAAAAAAGAAGAGAGAGTGCTAGAAAATGCTGCTAGAGTAGCACCAGAGTCCAGCTGTAGACCAGAAGCAGAAGCACCAGATATTAGACTGATGTCTGCTCCTGCCTGTGCTGCTATCACAACATTTTCTGTTGATTCCAGCCTTTCTGCTGTTTCCCACTTTGTTTGTGTGATGAATGAGAATCAGGAAAAAGTTACACTGACAAATTAATGAGGAATGCAGGAGTGAGTGAACCAGTGAGAATGAGATGAAATGCAGGACCAGCAGCAGACCAGCTATGTCCCAGAGAGAAGCAAAGCATCCACATGCCACTGCAGGGCCCAGGAATCTTTTTACATCAGGGCAACTGGCTCTGGGCTGGATGAGCTCAGCCCTGCTGATGATGCCCTGAGCCTGCTAGCCATATCCCACCATCCATCCCCAAGAAAAATTATCCCATCCACCCTGATGATGAGGATGAGATGATGATTTGATGAGCTTAGATGCTTCATGATTTGATGATTTGATGATGATAGACAGTTTCCATCATATCATTATGGTCATGTGTGGCACATTGGAGTGTGGGGTGCTGTTGTGTTGTCTGTTGGTGCTATCATCTAAATATGTAGAGGCATAAGTAAAAAGAGGAGTGAAGGGGTTCAGAGGATTGGGGTGGTGGGGGTGGGGGGGGGTGGGGTGGGGTGGTGGGGGGACTGCTGAACCTATGCCTTGACCTGACTGACTTTGAGAATTTGAGCTCAGCCAGCCATGCAAGGGAATTTGAATAATTTCAGGGCTGCAGGATAACTGCTTCCAGTCCTCCAGTCCATCCATCCCCATCCCATTTTTTTCTTGCTTTGCTTTGTGCTTGCTTGCGCTGCTGAGAGTCCCTGCTCCTGCCTGTCTCTCTTAATTTAAAAAAATAACGGAAAGGATTCAGAACGGAGCGCGCTGAGAGGAGAGCGATTTGCCTGCCTTCTTACGTCACACATCACATCCATCCATGTTTTATTTTTTTTTTTTTTTTTGGACTGCATCGCCCTGCATCGCTGATCGGAGCCGCGCTGAAATGGGAAAAATTCAAAAAAAAAAGTTCGCGGGCTTTTTTTTACCTGACCCCCCTGTCCATCATCGGTCCAGATTGCGTCCCGTCACTGGTGCACTGTGGGATAGATAGGCCAATACAACCGCATCAGATCCCACACACACTAACCCTAATCCGATATGTTAATATCGACTAGTAGCATCTTCTCGGAGAGAGAGGAACACAGAAAACTAAAGAGAAATTAAAAAAAATATAAGGGGTGCCTCCTAGTGTGGTTTGTTTTTAAATCGGGTTTTTTTGCCTAAAAAAAACCGATTTAAACGCCTAGTGTAGACCAGGCCCTAGTATCTTGCAATCAGAGGCTTAGGGACACCTGTATCATGGAGTTGCATCCCTGACCATCTTGGCTAATAGCCATTGATGGATTTATCAGATTAATTACTTCTAATTCTAATTCCATTAATTTATTGAATTCTTTTTTTAATTTAATTTATACTTTTGGTCTTCACAACATCCTCTGGCAAAGAGTTCCACAAGTTGAGTGTGTTGTGTGAAGAAGTACTTCCTTTTGTTTGTTTTAAACCTGCTGCCTATTAATTTCATTGGGTGACCCCTGGTTCTTGTATTATATGAAGGGGTAACTAACGCTTTCTTATTTACTTTCTCCACATCTGTATGATTTTATATAGTCCCTATCATTTCACGGCTTAGTCATCTCTTTTCTAAGATGAGCAGTCCCAGTCTTTCTAATCTCTCCTCATAGGGAAACTGTTCCATACTTTAAGCATTTTTGTTGCCCTTCTCCGTTCTCTGTCCAATTCTAATATATCTTTTTTGAGATGGGATGACCAAATCTGCATTCAGTATTCAACATGTGGGAATACCATGGATTTATAGAGAGGCAATATGATATTTTCTGTCATATTAGCTAACTCCCCTAATGATCCCCAACATTCTGTTAGCTTTTTTGAGTGCCACTGCACATGGAGTGGATGTTTGCATAGAACTGTCCATAATAACTCCAAGGTCTCTTTCTTGAGTGGTATCAGCTAATTTAGGCCCCATCATTTTGTATGTATAACTGGATTTATGTTTTCCAATGTGCATTACTTTGCACTTATCAACATTGAATTTCATCTGCCATTTTGTTGTCCAGCTTTGTGAGATCCCCTTTCAACTCATTGCAGACTGCTTTGGACTTAACTATCTTGAGTAATTTTGTCTGAAAACTTTGTCACCCCACTGTTTACCTATTTTTCAAGAAATGGCTTCCCTAGGTGCGTGCTTCCCCTTCTTGGGGAGGAACTGCGGGCGCAAAACTGGAAACCAAGGTTTGGCAATCTATCTCATATTGTGCAGGTATCTAATATAAATATGCTTTTGTCTCGCAACCTGGAAAGTGTCAGGACTCTAAGTGTTAAATAATAGAAAGGTAGAGAACAATAGCTCTATGCATAATGGTGCTTTTGCTTTTCTAATAAGCATTTCCTTCAGCCAGCTACTAATGTTTAAATAAAATAATTGAAAAGATTCAGTTGATCTTCATTCATTCTGCCTTTTTCTTCATGAAACAGTTCTTTGGAATCTCATTAAGTCACAAGAACAGCTGCACCAAGTTGTTATGGCAACTGGATTTTTAAAAGTAAATTAATTTTGCTACAAGGTGTTATTAAGACCAGGTAAGGATGGCCTTGAATAATAATAGCTCCTTATTGTTCAGAGAGGATACTCCATCTCTATCAGTGCTGTGCTAGGCTTTTGCTTAAAATGCTGCTTTTTTATCAGAATGTCAACAGTCCTTGTAAGCAATGGGCAATACATTGTTTCAGTTTTATTATAAATTCTTATATTAGACTTTCAAGCTATCAGTAGCATCTTTTAGTAAGGGAGTTTCTTTGCCTAATCCCTTATTAGTTCCTAACATGCTTAGTAACCGTGGACCAGATTCTCTTCTCACATTGGTGTAAATCTAGAGTAACCACTGATGTTAGCATAAGACCTGTGTGAGGAAAAACAAAAAGAAAAAACATAGGCCTCCAGTCATTAAAGTACGATTCCACTCCGAAGAGTAATTACGTTTGTAAAACCACCATCTTCATACTGAACAGAGCTGCTCCAGTCATATCTGCTGCCTCCACTCACCAGGGGCACCACTCTGCACCCTTTATTCATGTTGAGTAGTGCTGCACTCAGGAAGTAGTCACTCTGGAACCACAAAGAAGACTGAGTAAGTCGAATAAGGATGGCAGAATTGGGTCTGAATGTGTTACGTAGGCTACACTAGGAACTTACGTCAGTATAACTACATTGCTTAAGGGTGTGGAAAATCCACACCCCTGAGCAATGTTGTTATACTAACCTAACCCCGGGGTAGACAGAGCTAAGACGACATGAGGGCTTCTCCCATTGACATAGCTACTGCCTCTCGGGGCGGTAGAGTACCTGTGCTGATGGGAGAAACTCTTCCATCGGCCTGGGTAGAGTCTTCAGTAACCGCTACAGCAGTGCGGCTTTGGGGCTGTAGTGCTGTAAGTGTAGACAAGGCCTTAGTAAAATAAGATTTACTACATTTTACTTCAGTTAGGACTAGAGATCCGGCACCGCTATGGGAGAGCAAGTTGGAATCTATTCACACATTGTCAACAGCCACTTCTCATGCCAGCTGCTCTGGGTCGCTGTTCTGTGCAGCTGCCTGAGAGAACCTGGTTGGGGAGGCAGTGGTGAGCTGCACCCGGTCAGAAGGGTGGCCTGCCACCAATACTGCCTCTCTCAGACATCAGCACAGAACAGCGACCCAGAGCAGCTGGCATGAGACGTGGCTGGTCCTGCCCCCTCCGCTACCCATCCTGGGCCTGCTGCCAGGGACAGGGGCTGAGCCTGCCAGGGGGCGGGAGCAGCAGGAGAAGAAATGCCCCTCTCCCTCAACCCCCGGCAGGCCAAGCAGAAATCTGGGGGGAAGCACTTGACCCTACAGGCCCCCCACCTCCACGTGTTGTCTGTGTAGCGCACAATAACATTAATGGCCAATGTGTTGCCAGTTTGCAAATCACCCCTTACACAACAACTTTTAGATACAGATTATGACAACAGTAAGTTGGGGCAATGAGTATATCAGGCCTGATAAGAATTATGGTATCTTGGCACTGAGGAGCCCCCTGGGTCACAGAGGGGTGGGACTTATGACACACATCAGCATTTGCCATTGGCTAGTTTATGCAGCTCCCTGCCTAGCATGTTGGCTTTTGGATCACATCCTAAGGTGCCTATTTCTCCCCATTGATTGTATAGGGAGCCTAAGTGCCTAGATCGGAAATAGAGCAAATCAGCAAATAGAGGCTTTGGCATATTTGTAATTAACAAGAAAGATAGCATGATACCTTTCAGTCCTATGAGGTCCAGCCAACATTCTTTGATGTACTAAATGTAAGTTTGTCCTCTTTTGAGATTTAACTAGTGATGGGCAAACATCTACAACAATGTCTACACTGTGTTGCTACTTCCTCATTAGAAATGTTTCCGCATGGTTTTTGCAAATAAGGTGCTAACAGTTCCCCTGGCCATTATAGGCAGGGCCTTACAGTTTGATGATTCAGTGTGGTTTAGATCAGCACCTCAGTGGTTTAGGTCCTTAATCCAAATGACTAGATTTTGGGGGGGTTGAACTCAACTGAACCAAATCTAAAACCAACTGAAAAGTAATATTTTGACATGAAGAAACCACTAACTTCATGCAGGAGTAAAGAAAGAATCTGCATAAATGATCAACTTGGTAATTAATTTAATTTCAATCAATGAGTGTTCTATAACAAAGTCTGTGAACTCGAGAAGAAAGCCTGACATAAAGTAAACAGATTATTTCAATAGAAAATTGGGACAACTTAACTCAAGGTCTGATCCAACTCTCATTAAAATTGGTAGACATATTCCAAAGAAGAGTTGGATCAGCCCCTGGTGGTGTAAATCTAGGGTAAGTGAAGTTAGTGGACTTACTTTGGATTTACACAGTTATAAATGAGAGCAGAATTTGGCCTTTAAATATCCTAATAATATCAGGAAGGAGAGTATGGAAAAACAGGTTACAGTTGTGCAGGAACTGGGTAGTTAATGCCAATTACAGAATCCAGTGGTAGCAGCAGGCATTCTGGCGAGCTCTGTTCAATCTCACTGCAGAGGAAAAATAACCTACTATACTAGAAAAATTGAATAGAAATCACTGGATACCATGTTTTTTGGAGGGTGGGGGAGTGGGAGAGAAGGGGGAGATAACAAGATGATGTCTCCAAAGCCTAAATCCTCAATTATAACTGTACCAACCTGAGAAGATAACCAGGGAACAGAATCTGGGTGTTAACCAGAATGAAATGGAGAGTACTGCTGCTGACAACACAATTACTGAACAAAACAAAGCAAAGCTAAGGATGGTGCAAGCTTCTTTAGAATTCACCCTGTAGCAGATGGATCATACATAACAATACTTTAGTCAAACACAAACCTACAGTACCTAGCTAAACTTTGCAGAAAACATGATTTCCCCCTGAGGACGAAGGGTACAATTTTCAATAGTGCCTTAAGAGGGCAGATTTTTGAAGGTATTTAGGTACCTAATGATGCAAAAAAGTTGCCTAATGGGGTTTTCAAAACTGCTTAGCTCCATGGGTGTCAGTTGGAGAGAGGCACCTGGGCACTTTAGAAACTATCATAAGGTGCCTATCTGGATCTTTAGGCACCTAAATACCATTAAAAATCTGGTCTTTAATAACCTAAGCCTCAATGGGAATTCAATAGGATTTAGTAACGTAAGTCACTTACGTGCTTTTGAAAAAGTTACCTAAACTGCTTTCCTGTGAAAAAGGTTTAAAAGTTTAGTGTGAGTGCTGTAAACCGAGGGAACATTGGGACTGACATGGGGAACCTGAGAACATGACAAGAGGAACAAGGATTCATGTACTAGGTGTCCTTGAAGGGGGAGGCATGGAAAAAAGCTTAAGATGTTCACTATCAAAATAATCCTACAACAAAGTCTTACAACTGAACGGCACACAGAACTTAGTTCAATGCCTGTAGCAAGTGGGCGGTTTAGTGTTCAAACAAAAGAGAGAGTGTCATGAAAATGCAATGTTCAGCCTTTATTCCTTCCCCCCACATATACAGCCCTCTCTCAACAACTGTCTTGAAAGTAGTGTTCCCTACATTCCTAGACATTATGCTGTACAAAAGCACATCCTCATACGATAAACAGCCCCTCTTGGGATGCAATCTATGATATCACAGAAGCCTCCCTCTCATTCCCCTGCCCTTCCCCAAGGGCAATGATAACAAAATTCATAAGGTGGATAAAAAGCAAATTTTGAACAAAGTCATTAAACAAACAGTAAGCAAGACACCAGTGGCACGGAGGGGTCACCAATCCTAAGCACACACAGATGTGGGCAGGGAAACAGAACTTAGGAGGGAGAAATTTGCATGCATGTGGCAATTCTGTAGGGAAAAGAATATAAAACATGCTACATTAATTGTTATGACAGGAAAGACCACAAGAAAATGTGATGATCTGGAGGATTATTGACAGAGATAAAATGACTTTAGAAGACAATACTGGGGCTATTTGAAGAGCTATTTTTCTCTCTCTCATTTATTTACCAGTAAAATTTCTGGGCCAAACTCCTGACAGGAATGATATCCTTTTATTGAACTGTTGGATGTGTTTTTGCTTTTACTATTATATGCCTTCTAAAGTAAGTGGCACATAGTGTATGCTTGTTAGTAAAGGACATTTCCTGCCCACAGGCTAGGGAGCTTTGGACCAGATCCAAATCTGGGGTAAATCTATCAAGACTGATTTAAACCAGCTGAGGAACTGGCCCTTTAGGTGGAAAAGGGAACAACAGAGTAATTAATGGCCACAGCTGTGGGTTCTATGTGTTAATTGATGGCCTCTTTCACACTACCAGAATTTTTCATTCTGGATGTTCTCATAATAGGAGACTTTAATTAATTAGAAAATTGGGAAGTGGAATCTTCTGGTTTGCTATCAATTAAATTAATTTGAAAGTTGTTGTTCTTGTTGTTTCAAAGATCCCTGACTTGCTAAATCTGTGCCTAGACCAATCAAACTATAACTGGATTTATGAATTATTTATTAGCTATAGAATGTGTACGATATTAACCTCCCCTCCCACCCGGAAAAAAAAGCGTTAGAAAATGTAAAGCCAGGTGTTTTAATAATTCAAGATGCTTAACTTGTTGGGTTTTTAGGTTGCCAGATTAATACATTTTTTTTTACTTTATGCCAGAAGAATCTGTGAATTGTGGTAGCAGTCACTTGACTGGGCAATTACATAATTATTTCCATTTCATTTTAATGTAGTAATATTGGAAGTAATTAAATGCACTTTGAGGAGGTTCTGTAGAAAGATAAATTAAAGTATTTATTTTTAATATTGCACAAAAGAATCCTGAATGAGGCAGAGATCCTTTAGTAAAAATAGCCTGGGATCATCTTATTGAGGATTATAGTGTAATGCATAGGCATAGAGGGGTAAACTTAATGTTGCCCAGACAACTTTAGCTTTGTCATTTCCTGACTTTGGAGTACCTTACATTTTCTAACACAATGTTCTTTCTTATTTGCATGGAATTGCCATTAACCTGGGAAGTTACAATAGCACTATGTCCAAGCAAAAAAACAAAACAAAACAAACAAAAAAAACCCCACAACCTTGAGTGAATGTATAAAATGAAATGTAAGTGAAAATCCTCAGTCCCTTGTAGATCATTTGCTAGCACAACCAGCACCAGTGGGAAGCATAGGTGCAGGGGGTTAAATCAAGATCTTCCAACCCCACTGTACGAGTCCCCCACAACATCCTGAAATTAACGTTTTATAATGTACATAGAACATATATAAATAGTATGTGAACCCATGTGTGTGTTGTGTAATCTATTTCTCTATGCATACATATACATATACATTGATGTGTGTCAATTACACTGATCACTGTGCTTGAAGGAGACAACCCTTTGTGACCCAAGGACCTCTTGTTGCCAACTGGCAGACGGCACAGGAGATGCATCAGATTTTATAAGGATCCTCTGTGTTGGATATATGCATAATAGTTCACCACAGTGGCATGTGAAGTGTCTACTAAAAGCCAGCACCCCACTGGTCATAGACATGCCTCCCTGGTGAAGGATACTGCGTGTTTCCTGGTATCCCCAGGTATAGCCTAACAATCTGTTATCTTTAGTCATAAATAGGACTTTATGCCTGTGTATGTAAGCACAGATTATATTTGAGGAGTTATGTTCCTAAGGTCTCAGAGTTAAAGCAGGTCACCCGGAAGTGACATACCTCAGAAGTGTTTGTCACGCTTTCTGGAGTGGTTCATGACCATGGGTGCTAACCTCAGGGCAGACTGTCAAGAAGCAGGGCAGAGACCCCCAAACCGGTTGTGTTCTATCATTAAATTTCACCAAGCCAGTAACAAGTCAGAACTCCTAAAGCATTATAACAGTCTGACCATGGAGTCACAGACAGTCTCTTTGGGTATTCCAGTCTTTCTTGCCACCCAGGCAAGCTGAACTTAGTGACAGTTGGTTGCTATACATCAAATATCACAACATATTCAGGTTGTTCGAAGTCCCAAGGGATCAGTTGCTTACTCAGGTCACTTTGTAACCTAGATCTCTCACCACAGACATTGCTTTTAGCCAATCCTATAATAAACTAACTAAAGAGTTATTACAAGGTTAAAGCAAGCAAACATCTATATACAAATGAGTTTACAGTCTGTGGTGTTAAAAGGTGACAGTAGTAATAATCTGTCAGCTCTGAATGTCTTTTAGGGCTAACCCATATTGACCCTGGAGATCTCTGCTTCCATTTCATAGCTCCAGCACCGTAAGAGTCCAAACAAGAAAAGAGAGATCAAAAATTTCCTCCTCGGCTGCTTTTATTTTCTTCTTCCAGAATTTAAGATAACGGGATGAGCCCTTTTGCATGCATTCTCTTCATGGCTGTGACGGGGCAATTAACAAAGTCTTTAGTGTAGTCATTTAGTTCTGATAGGCCTTCTTGATGGTTAGAAGATGATCCCTCATGACGGGGTTCACAGTTTCAGAGTAAAAAAAATTTAAAGTTATAAAGCAAAAAAATAAATATTACCTTATTGCATGTGATAAAGATATTATACGTGAGATTAATGCATGAAGCATTTCATAAAGTCTAAAGACCAAACACACCGTTATAAGCTCAATACCCATCTTAACCAAACTAACACACAGGTGAAACAGATTGTGTTCCAGCAATGAATTCGTCAGTGCTCAGCTGAAGACTAAAGCCTTGGCAAGAACTGGCACCTCATCTGTCAGAGTCACAGTGTTCCTTTGAGGCAGGAGGTAACAGACACCTATCTCCCTGTCTGGTCATTTGTGTATTGCACACCTCCTGATGTAGGCCTGTTTGCATTTTGAGCCACAGGCAAAAGAAGAAATTGTAAAATCTACAAGAGAGGAAATTCTTAAGATAAAGATGTTCTGTTTATGACTAAAGACAAAGGGTATATGTGTGTGGGAACAAGGAAAGACACAGGCTTCCTCACCAGAGAGGCAAGCTGACATCATACTTGTCTTATGAAAGGAGGATCACAGCCAAGCCTGGCTGAAAAATGATGCATGGATTTTGGTGAGCCAAACCCTACAAGACATGAGAATATCTTGGTAATTAAGTCTAGGCTCCAGAATGGGTTATGATTTTATTTCATATGGAACCATTGGTTTCCAGGACTTCTGCTTGCTATTACCTAAATCTCTGTTAAATAATCGTATACGTCATTTCACTATAAACATATCTAAGTGCTGTGTGTTAAGCAGAGCCATGATCTAACGTGAAACT
Source organism: Mauremys reevesii (assembly GCF_016161935.1). Classification (NCBI taxonomy): domain Eukaryota; kingdom Metazoa; phylum Chordata; order Testudines; family Geoemydidae; genus Mauremys; species Mauremys reevesii. The sequence continues at coordinate 25,481,469 of NC_052624.1, forward strand.
GGTAAGCAAGGCTGTAATGTTTCTATGAAAGCAGCGACTATGTAAATATTGTGAGTGTCCATTGGACACTCCAGGGAGATGCTAGGGGGGCTCGAGGCCTGGAATGTGTCTATCACTAACCTGTAGAGTGGCAGCGGGACCTGCAAGGCCTAGAGGGGAGGGCTTGTGTTGCCCATGGGCAGTGGATTTGAGGAGCTGACTCATGGCACATATAGATAAGGCTTCCTCACACTAAGGACAGGTACAAGTGAGATGCCTCACAACCCTCCATGCCCCCGGGAAGTATCTTGCCCCGATCCTCAAACTTTTAGTTACTTGTTGTCTATTTAGATTATAAGAGCTTTGGAACAATGACTACGTGTTATTATATGTTTTTTATAGAAGCCAGCATATTGTGGGAAACTTTGCTCAACATTAACAATAATAAATAGCTTAAATGTAAAAATGTATATTTACAAAAACAACCTTTATTCTTTCTTTACCACTAGAGCTAGGCAAATCACAGATTTTTCAGTTGGTTGGCAATTTTGAAAACTGTTTTCAGTCAAACCAAAAATGATTTTTTTTAAAATTTTTGGTGAATAGAAAAGCCAAAAAATGTATTTAGGGTCAAATGACACAATTTGCCTTGCCCCAAACAAAACATTTTGGCTTGATGTATTTTAAATAAAGGAAATTTTGAAACAAAAGGTTGATTCAAGCTAAATAATCAAAAAGTTTCATTTTTAAAATGTCAAAATTTGTTGTTTTGATTTTTCTGATTTTTTTAGTTTCTCTTCCCCCTCCTCCCAACCAAAGCAATTTAATAAAACTGACATGAATTTGGGAAAAGGTTCTGTGTGACTGCATCAGAATTTTTCACAAAAAAAATTCATATGAAAAATTTTGTCCAGCTATATCTATCACCCAAAGCAACAGCACTAGACATGATTGTTCACCACTGAACTAGAACCCTTAGAAGCATTCATTCAGAATAATGAAGTCAAAAAAGGAAATGAGACAAAAGCTTTACAGAGAAAATCTGTTATATGCAGATGAAGTGCTTCTCTTATAAAGGGCCTTGAAAAAATCTATCCCTCCTTTAATAGAAGTCCTGAAATAATTTCAGCATAGCACATTAGAAAATGGGAATATCTTGGGGTTTGGGTTTTTTTTTTTTTTGGTTGGCTAATTTTTCAGTTATCTTTGTTCAGGGATGAGAACTTCAAATAGTTGGGGGAAAATTATTTCAGTACTTGAGAATAAAATTAAATCAGGCTTGCATGGTTTAAGACAAAAGAGGTGCTATAATAAACAAAATATTAAAAGAAATGAAGGGATACATGGAATTTATACGGCAGATTTAGCACATTCATTAATGGGTTTGGCAAATCATTTTAATCACATATCTTATGACACTAGTATAAATATATATTTAAATAGTTTATTAAGCTTTATTACACTTTGGTTGGGTAGGGAAAAAATCTGTGATAAAATTAAGTCATTTAGCCTTTACTCAAAAGGAGAATTAAAGCTTGCAGACCTTAAAACAAAGCAAAAAAAACAAACGAACAGAAAAACTAAAAAGCAAAAGACAATACTCAATTGAGTCCATTAAGAGAAGAAATACAAAATATTTGGTTCTTGGAATTTGGGCATCTTGGAATTTGGGGGGAGGGATAGCTCAGTGGTTTGAGCATTGGCCTGCTAAACTCAGGGTTGTGAGTTCAATCTTTGAGGGGGCCACTTAGGGATCTGGGCCAAAAATTGGTCCTGCTAGTGAAGGCAGGGGGCTGGACTCAATGACCTTTCAAGCTCCCTTCCAGTTCTAGGAGATTGGTATATCTCCAATTATTACCTTTATATAGGCATGGAAGAAAACAGAATATTTCCAAGAAATAGCTCAAAAACTTAAGCCAAATAGTAAAACCAAGCACCCAGTGAATGCTATTTTGGGGAGCAGAGAAAAGGAGACCTATATTTCCATGTTACAATGGAGGTTTAATGCTGAGGTCTATTTGGTTGAGTTTGCAGTTCCATTGTATTCTCTAACCTACTATCTACACGGGATTACTTTGCAATACTCTGTGCTTTTATCTCTTGGGTTTCCTCCATGACATGTCAGCTTCCTTTAGCCTCTTTTGCAGTGGTTCTCAAACTGGGGGTCGGGACCCCTCAGGGGGTCATGAGGTTATTAAATGGGGGATCGTGAGCTGTCTGCCACCACCTCAAACCCCACTTTGCCTCCAGCATTTATAATGGTGTTAAATATATAAAAACATGTTTTTAATTTATAAGAGGGGGGTTGCACTCAGAGGCTTTCTATGTGAAAGGGGTCACCAGTACAAAAGTTTGAGAACCAATGCTCTATTGCAACATGGAAATATAGTTCTCTCCATCTTCCCTGTTCCCAACATAAGTAAATTAACTCCCATTGTAAAGAAGCTGAAATTAGACCTACTTCCACAGCTTCTTTACAACAGGAGTGAAAATCCAGGATTCTAGTTTCTGTTCAGATCACAAACCTAGAAGACTTGGACATGGTTCCAATGTTCAGAATCCAAATACTCCAAAAGTCCAAGTATATTTCTTATTTTGGAAACTCCAGAATGGACTATTATAGTCACCTACTCTGACCTCCTGCATAACATAAGGCATAGAATTTCACCCAGCAATTCATGCAACTAGCTCTACAGCCTGTGGATGAACTAGTTCAGTGGCTCTCAACCTTTCAAGACTACTCAGAACCACTTTCAGGAGTCTGATTTGTCTTGAGTACCCCAAATTTCACCCCACGTAAAAACTACTTGCTTACCAAATCAGACATAAAAATTCGAAAGTGTCACAGCGCACTATTACTGAAAAATTGCTGACTTTCCCATGTTTACCATATAATTATAAAATATATCAATTGAAATATAAATATTGTACTTACATTTTCATGTATAGTACCGTATATAGGAGCAGTATAAAGTCATTGTATGAAATTTTAGTTTGTACTGACTGCACTAGTGCTTTTTACGTAGCCTGTTGTAAAACTAGGCAAATATATAGATGAGTTGGTGTTGTAAACCCCCTGGAAGACCTTTGCGTAGCCCCAGGGGTACACATACCCCTGATAGAGAACCACTGAACTAGAGCATGGAGTTCAAACCTGGAATTCTGTCTGGGCCCTATCTTACTTGCTCTGAGTGAAATTCACCCCTCTGCAAAGGGCCAGCTCAAGACTATGCACCATCTGAGTCCCACCAGGGCTTACTTGGGACCTAACAGAGGTATAGATCCAGTGCTGGTGCTCTGTGGAGGAGTGAATTTCATCCTTTATACATAATGGGATTTGTAACAGGCAATGTTTTTTCCCCATTTTAAGGTGAAAAACACACTCAGTCCTGTCGTGTCAGGTATAAAATACCCTGGACAAAACAAACAAACAAAAAGTTAACATTTTAAATCTCTCTACAAGCAAATTATTATTATTATTCTTTCTTTTACAGATGACAAATCTAGTAGGGATAATTGTTCCTTTTAACAAGGTCATATGCATGATTTGAATATTTCCCGCAGCTGTTGCACTAAAACCTAAAGAGGGAAGCGACTGCAGCTATTTACAGCAAGCTAATGCTAATGAGCGTCTTAGTGAATTTTCAAAAGAGAAAGGCTAGGACTCCTTTCCACTAGGCCAGGGCAGTTATGAAACAGAATCAGCGTTAACGTTTATAGGCATTCCACTTTGTCTGATATGATTTGAAAGCTTTACACAGGTACTGACCTGATAGACAGACTGAATTAACTGTCCCTCAAGGCTATACATTTTAGAGCTCTCCATGCACACTCGTTCTCTCTCTCAGCAGGCTGGAAAGGAGACTATTACCCTCTAATGGCAACTGACACTGTTGTGAACATTAGTATATTGCAAAGCACTTTTAGGGGTTTTTTTTAATAGTCTTTTTACATTTAGTCTAGTCAGTAAAAATATTCATATTACATGTGTATCTTTTTAACAACTCTATCCAACCTCCTCAAAGTCACGGTGGAATAACCCATTAGCTGTTGTGTTGCACAAGCTGACATCTCTTATCAGAAAGAAGTGTCAGAATGTTCAGACAGTCAAGCAATCTGATCCTTCAGCCATAACACCTTGGGGCTGTGGACTCCTCAGATCTTACAAACTAAGCAGCCTTGTCTGTAATTAGATGAAAGATTGGGTATAGATTTGTTTAAAGAATATTTTCACCCTTTAAAGATTAAGGGCTTGATCACGGAAGGCTCTGAGCAGTCTGGCCCTGATCCAGCAGAGCACTTAAGCATGGGCCTAACTTTAAGCCTTGGGGTCGTCCCCTAAGGGCCCGATCTTGCTAAGTGACCTTAGTGGAGGGCATACAGGACCTTGCCAGATCACGCTCTAAATGATGATGTTTTATAGAAAGACAAAAGGAACAGTAACATGCTTACCGTGGACTCATGAATAAAGCATAGACTGATAGGTGTTTTAGATGTATAAAATACATGCTACCCACATACCTCAGCACACATGTAGAGCAGTCACATGTACACCTGTAGACCTACAAAACCAAAGAAAAAAAGACAATCCCCCAGAATAAATTGTTCCCTTGTAGGTAAGTGCCTCAATAAAAAAATATAAGCCCTATGGCCTGAAGCTATAGAGGGTAGGAGCTCACTACCACCATCTGTTGGTGAATAAAAGGAAAGGGCAGATGGAAGTTCCATAGAAAAGGGAGCCCTCTGTCCTACAGGTGGAAGAACAGCTGGGGAGAGTGCTTCATTTCAGTGAACTTTCTACAAAAAAATCCTGCACGAGACACCTTGGGGAGTCACCAGAACTGTACACAAACTCCAAATGAGTTGAGCAGTGGGACTATACTAAGAGAGAAAGGAGGGTAGGAGACCCTTCCTCCTCCTTTGTGGCATGGATCCCTCTGCAGTAAAGACTTTGGGCAGATCTACACTTGTAGAGCTTTCGTGAAGACGCTACTACAACTATAAAAGCAGCAAAGAATCCTGTGGCACCTTATAGACTAACAGACGTTTTGGAGCATGAGCTTTCGTGGGTGAATACCCACTTCGTCAGGTATTCACCCACGAAAGCACATGCTCCAAAACGTCTGTGGGTATTCACCCACGAAAGCTCATGCTCCAAAACGTCTGTTAGTCTATAAGATGCCACAGGATTCTTTGCTGCTTTTACAGATCCAGACTAACATGGCTACCCCTCTGATACTACAACTAAGGGAGAGCTTCTCCCATTGATGTAGTTAATCCACCTCCACAAGAGGCGATAGCTCTGTCAATGGGTTAGGTTGGTATAACTGTGTCGCTCAGGGGTGTGGATTTCTCACACCTCAGGGTGATGTAGTTATGCTGATGTCAGTGTATACTGTAGACCTGGCCTTTGTGAAGAGTTGATGCAGAGGAGACTTTGCAATGAGCAATGGTGCAGAGGTGGCTTCATGGTGAAAGGCCACATTGAGGCAGCCCTCTGCTTAAGGCTCAGAGGGCATTAGCAGAGCTGAGTGAACACTGGTGAGATCCGCTCCTCCCTCCCCCAAACCCAGCACCAATAAAGCTGAAATCACTATAGTTGGATTAGCTGGTGGAGCCTCAGGGCAACAGCAGGCAGCCCTTTCCAAGGGACTGGAGACGGGCCTGGCCAAGCGTACTCCCCAGCTTTGGGTGAATGCTACCCACTGACACCGAACTGTGAGTGGGGTATACCGGAGGGGCATTTGTTTATTGGACATTCGCACTGGCAGTTGGGGAATGGAGTTAAAGGATTACTGCCTACAGGGGCGGCTCTAGGCATTTTGCCGCCCCAAGGATGTCAGGCAGGCTGCTGCGGAGGGTCCGCTGGTTCCGCAGCTTTGGCGGACCTCCAGCAGGTGTGCCTGCAGGAGGTCCTCCGAAGCCGCAGGACCAGCGGACCCTCCGCAGGCAAGCCGCCGAAGGCAGCCTGCCTGCTGCCTTCGCGGCACCGGCAGAGCGCCCCCAGTGGCTTGCCGCCCCAAGCACGCGCTTGGCGTGCTGGGGCCTGGAGCCGCCCCTGACTGCCTAAGCTATCATGGGGGAAGGTGGAGCACACTGTCTAAGGCTATGTCTACACCGGCACTTTCATCGCTAAAACTTTTGTCGCTCAAGGTGACCCCCCCCACACACCCTGAACAACAAAAATTTTAGCAACGAAACGCACTAGTGTAAATAGCACTTTTTCAGTGGGAGCCACGCTCCATCAACAAAGTTACTGCTCCTCGTTGGGGGCAGTTTTATTTTGTCGCCGGGAGAGCTCTCTCCTGCCAATAAAGAGCGGCCACACAGTGCACCTTACAATGGCACGGCGGCAGTGGCGTAGCCGTGCCGTTGTAAGGTTCGCCATGTAGACATAGCCTAACACTTCCCATGGTAAATGTGTGCCTTTTATATGTGTACTGATAAACATTTTCAGCAACTCAAGAAATAGTGCAGCTTAAATAAAATGATTTCCAGGGGCATTAATTTCTCATTTCTTTTGTTCAGTTAGGCATTTAACTACTGACATCAGATGAAAAGGAAAATGTTTTCTCCCACAAAACGCACTGATGCATTACCAAATAAACACTTCTGTTTCTGGCCTTTTTTCCACAGATACTGTTCAATAAACTGAGCAACAAATGCTATTAGTATTAAGTGGCTAATAAAATCAGAATTATGTGCCCATGTTAATAATAATCTGCTCATGGGTTATGCACGCAACCTACTTGAACATGACTTTCAAGAATATTGGATTGTTTAAAAAAAGTAATAGTCTGACGGTGGTCTATACTTCACTGGCAAATGGATGGAGTGATCAGTAGCTTAATTAGCCTGATCATCATCTAAAAGCTACAGAGGAAACAGATCTCTCCATTGTGAAGTGGCAGTAAGTCAAAACAAACCATCAGGGGATTCCTGTACATATACTTTTTACCTAGTTTCCCAGTTGAAAAAAGGAAAGTTCAGAGAGCAGACCATTTTGTAACAATCTCAAAAATGCTTTCAAATATGTGTTATTAATGTGAGTTTAGAGTAACCACAAACTGATTTCAATACAGTGTCAAAACTGTCAAGTTAAAATCCCTATGTAAAATGAGACAACCTAGTCCGGGATGGTGAGTTTTCATTTTGCACTTTGCAGCAGAATTTCTGCCATAACAGGACAACAGGTCCACATCAGTGTGAATAAGATTAGTAGCAACTTGTAAGAAAACTGATTTTTTTAAGGCCTTTTGTGGGAAAAAAATGTATTTTTGTTGTTAGTTCATTCACCTCTTTATACCTAGAAAAACTTAGTCATATACTGATTTTCTCATTTTTGTGACAATTAAATCTGTATGGCAACAATCCATTACTTCTGTATGGCAATACAGTTAAAATACTTTATAAGTGGCTCTCACTTACCAAAATTGTTTCCCCAATTCCATAAATCCAGACTGGTGAGGAAAAGTCCCAGGAACTTCAGTTTCTTTAACCATATTTACCACCTTTTGGGCATAGATCAATATCTGTTTTTCTCCTAGATACATAGGATCAAATACAGAGTTTCTGAGTTAGTTGTTTCAAGTTAGACCCCTTTACCTTAACACCTTGTCTCAACCAGAGTTTGGAAGCTGTTAGCTAGTATGTGTTAACAGCCTAGTGTAGACAAGATAGTGTGTCTTTAACATGTGTTAAACTGATGACATGTTAAAGGCACACTGCCTTGTCTACACCAGGCTGGTAGCATCTGTTAGCTAATACCTTCCAAATACAAAGCTGTCATGTTTTAAAACTGTATTGTAGATCTGGCATGTTGTATGTGATTGTGTGTTAGCCAGTCAACATTAATGTTAGGCTTCTCCTGCTATGGTTTACCATGACCAGCCAGCACATTTTTTTAAAAGTGCCATAATCTGTTTGCACCAAGGTGCCAACACATTTTTAAACAGGAGCTTATTAAAACTTAAAAGCCAACACCTTTTTTCGTGGTCTAGACAAGGCCTCACTTAGCCAGCCTCAGGCCATGTCTTCGCAACAAACTTTGGTAGATGCAAGTTACATTGGCATAAAGCCATGCCAGTTAGTATATCAGTTGTGTGCATGCAAACTTGGGTCCTTGTGTCGGCAGTGCGCATACTCACCAGGAGTGCTTGTATCAATGCACTGTGCAGCTCACCACCATCCAGCACTCTGTCTTTTGAGAAGTTTTGGCAATGCATGGTGGGGCTGAAACAAGTCATGCAGAGGTCACTGGGAGCAAGGAGTCAACTTCCTAGTGTGCAACTGTCTCCATCCCACTATGTCATCTCTGACTTTATCCCATAATTTTGGGGGCTTTTTTAAAAAAATCGCACAAAACCATGCAGCGCGAGCACCGGAACAGCAGGGTGAGCCAGGTGGCCCTGGCCCCTCCACTTTTTTACCAGCCATAAGAATGAGTGACGGGGGACGGGTCTTGGAGGGGGGGAGAGGTAGCATGAGGGAATGACCTCAGGGGAAGGGGTGGTGTGAGGGCAGAGCCTCAGGGGAAGGGGTGGCATGGAGGGGATTGGGCCACAGTTCAGATGCCGATGGTTAGGGCCCCCCCTCCACTGTTAGGAAGCTTCCGCCATCCCTGCCATGCAGCCCTCCTCACTGTCCACAATCTCTGATAGAAGCATGGAGCATGCACAGCTCTGAACTATTGTAATAAGCATTGCAAACATAGGAAGCAGAGTCCTCCGGTATTGAGCCACAAGAAGAACAGAATCAGTGGGGAACATGATGATTTCTTGGAGGACAGATTTTGGTGGGACATAGTGAGAACCAATTCAAGGTTGTTGTTGGTGTTCCTGGAGCAGCTATAGATGGTGAACACTGCTTCTGGGACCAAGAAACGAGCACTGACTGGTGGGCTTGCATTGTACGGCAGGCTTGGGATCACAAGCAGTGGCTGCAGAGTGTTTGTGCATGGTGCCACTCTCTGCACCGTTTTCCACCAGTGGTTGTGATTTTAGCTGGTATCTCATTCCTGATGGTAACAAAGGCTGAGAGACCACAGCTGCTACTGGCATCCCAAAGCTGCCCAGGCCTGTATGCTGCTAGCCTGGGTACTGCAATGGTGCCTGCCACAGTTGTTGCTGACTGGCATACGAAAGTGTGCTACCGCAGAGGGAGAAAGAAGGCAGCCATCCCTAGAAACCTTTGGGAGAGGATTGCAGAGTACCTCCATGAATGTTTCATCAAGATCTCTCAGAAGGATTCAAGGGAAATCCTGTGTACATAAATAACTGCTCTGGATTACGCCCCATCTTGCCTAACTCTACAGGGCAATGAAAAGCAGATAATACCTCTACCTTTCTTTCTTGAAACAGTACCTTGTTTAGCATGAGTAAATTAATGAAAAGTCAATCAGTGGGGCACAATCACTGTAATGGGAAATAAATGTACACATTTACCCAGGATCCTTCTCCTGTGTCGGGTTCATCCATGCTTGATTGCCAGGACTGACTGGACTGCAGTGGAGTGTCAAACAGGTCCTGACTTGCAAGATAGCTGAACCTTCTGGCTGCATGTGCCCTGTCCTCCTCCTCAGTGTTTGAGCCAGGGGCCTGTGACTCAGGCGTCTCAGAAGGATCGATGATGGCGGTAGGGTCTCTGCCAAGTAAGGTATGCAGCTCTTTGTAATGCAGCAGATCTGCAGATGAGCACAGGATCGACTGTTGGCCTCACTGATGTTCTGGTTTGCCTGCCGCAGTTCTTTTGTTTTCCCGTGGCAGTGCTACTGGTCCATGAATCCCCTATGCAATCTGCTCATAGATGTTGACCTTTCTAAGGCTGGTCTGTAGCTGTGTTTGCACAGCCTCTTCTCCCCAGGGGCCCAGGAGATCTAATATCTCCTGTTTACACCAAACCAGAGTGCATCTTGAGCATGGAGACAGCATAGTTAGCTGGGCAGTTGCACACAGCAATGGAGAGGTGCTAGGTGTACCTGCCAAGCTTGGATAATCAGGACCAGGCATTTCAAAAAGTTGCAGCACTTTAAAGTGGAGGGAGGCATTCCAGTCTCTGTGACCCCTGGGCAGTGGAGTTAACAATTGTGACCAGAGTGGTCAGTTTCAGACATTGTGGAACAGCTGCTAGAGAACCACTAGGGTCTACACTTGGGCTATCTCTACCACAGTGCATCAACCTTGGATCAACGCTACTCAAGGAGATGGTGCTGGGGTGCTTACGTCAGTGGGAGACAGATTTAAGCATAGGCACATGCACAATTAGGTTGACACAAGACAACTTATATCGATCTAACTTTGTAGTGAAACCAGGCCCCAGACCTGAATACAGCACTCTGCCAAAGAAGCAAATGAGTCCATGTTGGTGTTACTTACACATGATGAAGCTGGGAGACAGACCAACAGGGGAATGAGTACAAGGAAACAATGAGACAATATTGGTCAGCATAATAGGCTGTGGTCTCAGCACACCAGCAAGCTAGCCATTGTCAAGAGCCCTGGGACTGCAGCAGGTTGGCCACAAGGAGAAACCGCAGTGCATCATAGGAAATATAGTCCAGCAGGGTGAGCAGGTCCCACCAGGGGTAAGGGGGCAGGGGCGGCTCTAGGAATTTGGCCGCCCCAAGCACGGCGGCATGCAGCAGGGGGCGCGCTGCCGGTCGCCGGTCCCGCAGCTCCGGGGGACCTCTTGCAGACGTGCCTGCAGAGGGTGTGCTGGTCCCGCGGCTCCGGTGGAGCATCCGCAGGCACGCCTGCGGGAGGTCCACCGGAGCCGCAGGACCAGTGCACCCTCCGCAGTCATGCCTGCGGGAGGTCCACCCGAGCCGCGGCTCCGGTGGACCTCCCGCAGGCATGACTGCGGAAGGTCCGCCAGAGCCGCCTGCCGCCCTGCCGGCAAAATGCCGCCCCAAGCGCGCGCTTGGCGCGCTGTGGTCTGGAGCTGGCCCTGCAAGGTGGCCATGAGGGGCCCAGAACTATAACTCCCTTGTGACACTGCAGCAGCTCAGGAAGAGGCTGAGATTAAATATTTAATGCTGGTTGGAAAACCAAAATGAAATTGTTTGTTCCAGATCAGTTCAAACTAAACATATTTCAAATTTCCTGATAAAAAATTCCACTCAAATTAACCTTTTCCCATGGAAAATTTTGTTTTTTCACAAAACTCCATTTTCTAATGAAAAAAGGTTTCATTTGAAGTGTTTTAGCCAGCCCTATTAATAACAACAGTATTTCTTTATCACTTTGCTCTAGTTGATGGCTAGCTTATATATAGTTGGACAACATATCATATACTTGTATCTTCCCATCTTTAAACCACAGGTATGTGGTCCTCATGCTTTGTTTAGGGGAAGGTAAATTTAAATCCTTCTTCACTGGTAGAGGATGACATAAGAGACCCCAACCTTGACTCAGTAGCCAAAACAGCATACTCAGTTTGAAGACTAAACTAACCAATCATGATCTTACTAAAGTTAATCATATGTCTTCTCCCCAGACTAGATATGATTAATATTTATTTGGAAATGTTCTGTTTACTTCTATATTACCTCAATCCCCAGGTTCCTGGGAAATGTGTAGCTTTATTAGATTGTACGTTTTATGGTATGTAAGAGAATTATCTTTCCTTTTTCACAGTTTCCAGTTTTATTATTAAAGTCTGTTTATTGCCTTTTAATATGTTTCTAAAAAGAAAACAAACGTTCCAGTGTAGGAGATATTAAATCTTTACTCTCAGTTTTACAGAAGCTTAAGTTACATTTTGTCTTTATATCCTGTTCATAATCAGTGATACACTGAGGTAAACCCTCAGGAGACCAGAGTAGTGAGTATAAGAATCTTAGCACCAACAGAGGGACATGTTATTTAAAAGGGATAAGTGGATGCCCAGTGATGAAAATAATGTATCATTAGCCCATTCAAATAAAGGGAATTGCCTGTAATTAAAATCAGAGGCAATCTGTATTTAATGAATTGATTTGAGGAGAGACTTGCTAGAAAGAGATGCTAGTGAGGTTCTGGTTTTTAATCTCTAAACTCCTTGGAGTCTCCCCCCCCCCATGTGAAAATAAAAGTTAAATATTTGGGACAAGCTTCCCCTCAGTGTAGGGGCCCAGCACAAGGCCCAGGTGCTTCTGAAGACCCTCTGAAGCCCTCAAAATAGGTGATGCCTACCCCTTGTTATGCATCTCTATGCAGGATGAATGTCACCCCTCATTGAGGGAAGTCAAATGTGCACTTTGTCTCTAGAAAGCTTGTAATGTGCTTTATGATCCCTTCAGGAGAAAAGCTGCTGAAGGGTTCAACTACACTCCAGAAATACCCACAGCAGCGAGTCTCAGAGCCTACGTCAACTGCCTTGGGATCATGCTATAGAGCTAAAAATAGCAGTGTAGACGTTCCCATTGGGCTGGAACGCAGGCTCTGAGACTCCATCCCCCTCACCAAGTTTTAGAACACAGGCTCCAGCCTCAGCAGGAATGTCTACACTGCTATTTTTTGCCCCAGAGCATGAGCCCCACAAGCCCAAGTCAGTTGACCTGGAGTCTGAGACTCATTGCCTCAGGGTTGTTTGGGTTTTGTTTTTTTGGTATGTAGATGTACAGTGTTTTTATTTATACATTAGAGGTTACTAACATAAAGGAATGTAAACTTTCCATAGAAAAATGGCTATATGGGGCCAACGCATCAGTTGGAATCAGTTGCTATGGTTCCACTGATTTATGTGCAGACAAGCCAGTTTTCAGGAGCTGAGGATCTGGCCTACTGCTCTGTTACTTGGAATTGCATACATCAGTCTTACAAGTAGACACAGATTAAATTAACAGCTTCTGGCCCTTCACCCACCCGCCCCTTATGTATTTGCATTACGCATAATTTGGGTTATTTGGATGTTCATTCTGAGTTCACAAGCCCTGACTTTTCACATTCAACTTTCAAATAATTGTCTTCAGGGAACTTCAGCAAAAGAATCACCTGCAAATTTGAAGAGCCATGTGGATTCTTGCTTTACCTTGAGGCCCATGTCTTTCTAGTCATTGCTTCTGAAGCTCTTTTGCAGGCGGAAGGTAAGAGTTTCAGTCGCTTCATGCTTTGACTTGTTTCCTTCATTCTTCTTGTCAAGAGTAACAGGACCCAGTCTGATGGATACAGCACTTGCAGTATGTTTGGTTTCATATGTACATTGGGTGAAGTTCACCACTATGCAGAACTCCAGAACAAGGACCATTATGTGCCATGTCCCACTTTGTGCCTGCTCTCTGTACAGGAATTAATTTTATACATTCTATAGAGGCATTGGGCAGGACGAGTATGAGTCAATATACAAAAACATTACACTGGAGCAGGGGTGGCCAACCTGTGGCTCCGGAGCTACATGAGGCTCTTCGGAAGTTAATATGTGGCTCCTTGTATAGGCACCGACTCTGGGGCTGGAGCTGCAGGCGCCAACTTTCCAATGTGCCGGGGGGACGCTCACTGCTCAATCCCTGGCTCTGCCACAGACCATCCCCTCACTCCACCCCTTCCCGCCCCCTCCCCTGAGCCTGCTATGCCCTCGCTCCTCCCCCTCCGAGCCTCCTGCATGCCACGAAACAGCTGATTGGGAGGTGTGGAGAGGGAGAGGGAGGTGCTGATTGGCGGGGCTGCCGGTGGGCGGGAGGCGCTGGGAGCAGGGGGAGGAGTGGATGGGGGGCTGCTGATGTATTACTGTGGCTCTTTGGCAATGTACATTGGTAAATTCTGGCTCCTTCTCAGGCTAGGGTTGGCCACCCCTGCACTAGACACTTTCAACAACCCTATTTGAAGAAAAATGTCGTTTTATTTTCATTCTGAATTTTCACATCCTCCTCTCCCATATACCATTTAGTTAATACATATTTCTGCTGCTGCAAGCTGACAAATGTAATTAGCCTAAGAAGCCAAGAAGATGAACTATTTCAGTTTTTGTACACCTGTACCCCAATATAAGGTAACCCGATATAACACAAATTCAGATATAATGCGGGTAAAGCAGCGCTCCAGGGGGACGGGGCTGCGCACTCTGGCGGATCAAAGCAAGTTCGATATAATGCGGTTTCACCTATAACGCGGTAAGATTTTTTGGCTCCCGAGGACAGCGTTAAATCGGGGTAGAGGTGTTTTTGATTATTTTTAGTCTGGCAGAATGTCAATCTCAGAAAAGCTGCCATCTAATCAAAGAAATAAGAATCACGCAATTATTCCCTTAGAAAGTGTGGTTCTTCTGTCACCAACTCACACCTGAATGTACTTCTTTTCTGGCAGAAATTGCTTCAGCAGTGCTTCACCACTGGTGAACCATGTGCCAGATCCTCTGTTGATGTAAAGCCTCATTGACTTCAACACAGCTATGCCAAATTGTACCAGCTGAGAATCTTGCCCTGTGCCTTTAAGAACTACCTCTGTGCAATTTTGAGAAGTTAGACTGAATAAGACACTTTTTGGTGGAATTATTTTAGTGCAGTTAATACAAGAAAATATCCTACTGTGTCCGAACACGACCAGTAATTGTTGTAGATGCCAGCCCAGTGATGCTAGGAGCAATGGTGAGCAGAACGTTATTTAATATGCCAGTCAGTTTAACCGAGATGGAGCAGAAATGCTTTCACATAGATAAAGCAGCACTAGCTGTGGATGCAGCCAACACTTTTATGTTTACCTTTATGAAGCTCATTTCCAAACAGTTACAGGTCACAAAGCTTTGATTACACTGTTTGGAAACCCAAAGATAAAGTAGCCGACAAGAATACAAAGATGGGACTAACAAGACTGTGATCCTAGACAGCACACAAGCCTGGCAAAGACAATAGCCTTGCATATTATTTGTCTAGACAAGTGCTGCAGAGAGCAACAAGTGAACATTCTATAGCAAAGAAATATGTTCTATTCTGTTCCTGCAACACTGAAACAGAGGATTATTTAAGGGCCTTGTCCAAAGCCCTTTGAAGTCAGTGGGAGTCTTTCCATTGACTTCAATGGACTTGGGATCAACCCCTCAAAAAGGTAACTAAAACACAGTAGATAGCATATACTGTAACTGAGAAAGTGAAACCTGGATTATAGGCGCTGTTGAAAAGTCAGCTCACAGCTAGTGCATCCCCTTGTGGCTGGATGTGACATAGAAGCTCTTTCCTCTAGTGCCTCGTACCAACAGTTGCTCCT
The DNA here is from genome assembly GCF_016161935.1 of Mauremys reevesii. NCBI lineage: Eukaryota > Metazoa > Chordata > Testudines > Geoemydidae > Mauremys > Mauremys reevesii. Next base: position 25,496,624 of record NC_052624.1, read on the forward strand.
GCAATTGCAGTGGTTTGGCCTCTTCTCGTGATTTGGCCCTCCAGTCAGGTCATGTTTAATGACACCACTTCCAGGGAAAACAGAGAATCCAATACACTAAACTCAATAAACAGAATTCTATATCCCTACCCGAGCTCACTTCTCTGCAGATACTTCACCCCTTCCTGGGCACTGCAGGGTTGTCTTCCTCCTCTTGTGCAGAGTGACACCTCCCAGATCTGTCTCCCTGAAGGCCTCGCCTCAAGCTCAATAGTCATGTGCCATTTAGGGGATCACCCAGACCAGTAAAGAGTCCTGTCACCGCCTGTCCTATAACTGTAAACTTTCAATCTGGTAACATGTAAAGTTAGTCTTTCTGTATATGGTAGATGACTTTGTTCAGTCACTCAAATGGACTCTCCCATGAGTTCTGCATTTTGTGCTTTTCTACACAGGCTAATCACAGAATCATAGGCCTGGAAGGGACCTCAAGAGGTCATCTAGTCCAGTCCCCTGCACTCATGGCAGGACTGAGGATTATCTCTAGACCATCCCTGACAGATGTTTGTCTAATCTACTCTTAGAAATCTCCAGTGATGGAGATTCCACAACCTCCCTGGGCAAGTTATTACAGTGCTTAACCACCTTGACAGTTAGAAAGCTGCAATTTAAACTCATTGATTCTTGTCCTATCCTAGAGGTTAAGGAGAACAATTTTTCTCCCTCCTCCTTGTAACAACCCTTTATTGTTAACTTGAAAACTGTTATCTCCCCTCCCAGTCTTCTCTTCTCCAGACTAATACCAGAACCAAATCACCGAAAGCTCTATCACATGCCTTTTTGTAATACCAAGTTGTACAAAAAGCATGGTGTTTTTCAAGATTATGCTGTACCATTACACCACTGTGATGTTTTGGGGACCACTCAGACCAGTGAGTGGTCCTGTCACTACCTGCCCTGTAACTTTGAGATGCCTTCGTGGTGTGTGGCTGTGGTTCAGATCCCTAACAACAGTAGTCAGCCCACAAACATAAGGTCTCACCCTGGCGCTAACATTGTGTACAATCGGTTGATGTAACTGCTTATTTGAGGAGGTTAAACCTTCTGTTCTCCCCTTGAGGTCTTTTGACCTGCCATTGTCACAAGTCCTTCTCCCCCTTGTGCCAGGGAGTCTCCACAACACATTTTCTGGTGGACTCATAGGGGAACCTAGGCCTCCCCTCTCCTGTAGGTTCCTGCCCAGGGACATTGTGGCAAGCAGCTGTGGCCTGCTCCCTCAGACTCCTTACTGCCTCCTTGGACTCTTTCCCAACTTGGCCTTCCTTCAGGCCCTTTCCCACAGTTCCTCCTTGGGCTTACTGTACATCTGCCTGTCTCTAAGCCTTTCCTCCAGATTCTAGCAACCAGAGAGGGACCACAGAGTTCTTTCCCCCTCCACCTGCAGCCTCCTTCTCACCTGAGCTTCTTTCCTTTATGATCACCACCCAGCTCCTACCCCACCTGGAACATGTCCTCACTTGGTCCTGGACCACCCTCCACGTGCCTTGATTGAGCTCTCTAGCTCCAGTTAACCCTGTTAGTGCCACTGTGGGGTATAGACCCCGTCACATTTGCCGTCAATAAGAATCCCACAAAATGTACCACAGAATGCACAAAGGACTGTCATGTGATCATCATGGGTAACACAAAGGACAAGTCTGAGTATAAATGTTTATCTTAGTGAACATTGACAAGAAATTCAAGAGGATGCCAGATTTTGGAAACACCATAAGTTCCTGGCCTCCAGGAAGTGAGTCAGAGACTGTACCAGAAAATTGTTCACTCAGGAACTCCTAAAAATTTTTAGGTGCAGAAATTTACAGGACACCCTGTAAGAAAATCAAAGCGATAAACACAGTCTCCTAGAAGAGTTAACAAATGTGAGTCTCTGAGAGTTAGGTATATAATTTAAAAATGTCTGCTTACAAGGTTGTGTTTATGCATGACTCAGCTTGCCACGGAGCTCCTGGCCCACCTTTGGGAAATGCAAAGTAGAGCTGATTAGGAATTTTTTGACAAATAATATTTTTGTTGAAAAATGCTGATTTGTTGAAACTGAAACTGTTTGTGAAACAGTGTCAGGTTTGACAGATTTCCCAACTCAAAAAAAGTCAAGAAATTTTTTGAAGTTGTCAAAATATTTTGTTTCAATGTTTGTGAAATGAAAATTGAAAGTTTTCCAGTGCACAAATGACTTTGTTTAATTGAAGCTTATTAGACTGAAAAAAAAATTGAAAGAAAAAAGGTCAAAATTGAAACAAAACATTTCAAAATGATCAAAATGAAATATTTTGACTGACCTAAAATGGAAAAAAAAAGGTTTAGAAGTAGGGCTGTCGATTAATTGCAGTTAACTCATGTGATTAATTAAAAAAATTAACTGTGCTTAAAAAAATAATCACAATTAATTGCACTGTTAAGCAATAAAATACCAATTGGAATTTATTAAATATTTTTGGATGTTTTTCTACATTTTCAAATATATTGATTTCTATTACAACACAGAATACACAATGTACAGTGCTCACTTTATATTATTTTTATTCCAAATATTTGCACTGTAAAAAATGATAAATGAAAGAAATAGTCTTTTAGATTCACCTTATAGAATTGGAAGGGATCTCAGGAGGTCATTTAGTCTAACCCCCTGATCAGAGCAGGACCAATCCCCAGAAAGATTATCCCAGTTCCATAAATAGCCCCCTCAAGGACTGAATTCACAACTCTGGGTTTAGGAAACCAATGCTCAAACCACTGAGCTATCCCTGCCCTTCACCTCATCTATATGTACTTTAGTGTAATCTCTTTATGGTGAAAGTGTAACTTACAAATGTAGATTTTTTTTGTTACATAACTGCACTCAAAAACAAAACAATGTAAAACTTTAGAGCCTACAAATCCACTCAGTCCCACCCACTTCTTGTTCAGCCAATTGCTAAGACAAACATGTTTGTTTACATTTACAGGCGATACTGCTGACTGCTTCTTATTTACAAAGTCACCTGAAAGTGAGAACAGGTGTTCACATGGCACTTTTGTAGCCAGCGTTACTTGAAAGGTATTTACATGCCACATATGCTAAACATTCATATGCCCCTTCATGCTTCAGCCACCATTCCAGAGGACATGCTGCCATGCTGATGATGCTCGTTTAAAAAAAAAAGTGTTAATTTAATTTGTGATTGAACTCCTTGGGGGAGAATTGTATGTATTCTGTTCTCTTTTACCTGCATTCTGCCATATATTTCATGTTATAGCTGTCTTGGATGATGACCCAGCACATGTTCATTTTAAGAACACTTTCACAGCAGATTAGACAACACACAAAGATTGTGTGAGATTTCTAAATGTGAGATTTCTAAAGATAGCTACAGCACTTGACCCAAGGTTTAAGAATCTGAAGTGCCTTCCAAAATCTGAGAGGGATGAGGTGTGGAGCATGCTTTCAGATGTCTTAAAAGAGCCACACTCCAATGCAGAAACTTCAGACCCTGAACCACCAAAAAAGAAAATCAACCTTCTGCTGGTGGCATCTGACTCAGCTGATGAAAAATGAACATGCATTGGTCCGCTCTGCTTTGGATCGTTATTGAGCAGAACCCATCATCAGCATGGATGCATGTCTTCTGGAATGATGGTTGAAGTATGAAGGGACATATGAATCTTAAGCGCATCTGGCACATAAATATCTTGCAATGCCAGCTACAACAGTGCCATGAGAACACCTGTTCTCACTTTCAGGTGACATTGTAAACAAGACGTGGGCAGCATTATCTCCTGCAAATTGTAACCAAACTTGTTTGTCTGAGCAATTGGCTCAAGTAGGACTGAGTGGACTTGTAGGTTCTAAAGTTTTACATGGTTTTATTTTTGAATGCAGTTATTTTTTGTACATAATTCTACATTTGTAAGTTCAACTTTCATTATAAAGAGATTACACTATAGTATTTGTATTAGGTTAATTTAAAAATACTATTTCTTTTGCTTTACAGTGCAAATATTTGTAATAAAAATAAATATAAAATGAGCACTGTACACTTTGTATTGTGTGTTGTAATTGAAATCAATATATTTGAAAATGTAGAAAACATCCAAAAATACATAAATAAATGGTACTCTATTATCGTTTAACAAAATGCGAGTGATCGCGATTAATTTTTTTAATCATGCGATTAACCACAATTAATTTTTAATCGCTTGACAGCCCTATTTAAAAGGGTTTTTTGTTTTTGTTGTTTTACTTTTTGTCCCTATTCCAGATTGAAAAAAAAATCCAAGCTCTCAAAAATATTTCTGGGATGAAAAACCATTTTCTCCCCAGCTCTAATGCAGCATCCAAAGTCAAATTGTATCACGTGGCTACATCCCTTGCCTTCTGCCTTCCACAGCTAGTTAGTCACCTTGACTGACTGGGCGAGGATGATGGGGCCATGTACCTCCTTCATTCTCATTTTTCTGTGGCGAGTCTAGGAGAGGGTTTTCATGCCATTCTGGATGAGATAGGGGGTAGGTTGGGGAGCCTGGGCCCTCCCACTCCAGCAAGATCTAGCCCAGGCCCTGGAAGGGTTACCAAATATCCAGCATCCAGGAGTGCTTTAGGCTGCCTTCCTGGGTCACTTCCTACTACCCACTCTTTTGACCGTGTCTGGCAGTCTGTTGCAAAGTTGTAAGAGAAAAGGTACCAATGGCACCTTCAGCCCCGCTGGGCTAAGCAGGCAGGCCTCTTCCTATGCTGGAGAAGGTTTCTGCTGTGTCATTCTTCAGAAGATCTGAGAGCAGGTACTTCTACCTGGCTTGTCTGGCTCCCTTTTAAGCTCTAGCCCCAGCTGAAGCATGATCTGCAGATGCAGCTGGGTGGGGTAGCTTGGGCCCAGAGTTGCTCTTTAACCCCTTCAGTTCCAGTGCAAGGTTTATACATCCCATCAAAGAGGGGGCAAAGTCAAGGCTCTGTCTTGTCCCCAGCTCTGACAACAACTCCCTATCACTCCTGTGGGAGAGGGAGTAGTAGCTTCCATGAACATGTACATTTTGTACATTCCCCAAGCACTGGTACCAGCAATGTGGGTACCTGGGAGCAAGGGGAAGCCTTACACCATCTAAATCATCTGCATGTGCAAGGGTCACATCGGGGCAATAAACAACTTCCAGTCTAGTCACAATACTAAGAACTATTAAAATCGTGTGGCTTTTAAATTCCGAACAGTGTTGGAATCCATGGCTGCACCCAATTTATGGCAATGGGTTCAGTTTGAAAGGTCCAGCTGTATTGCCAATATATTCTTAGTAAACTGGATAGAAAAATGTGCATTGCACAATATAGCTATAATCATAAAGCACATGATGGACTGAATTATTTTATGGCCTTTTTCTTCTCGAGTGAAGAAAGACCTAATAAGTCACTCTGGGCTGTGCCACTCATGAATTATCGCTGTCCGTGCACAGGAAAATAAATATCATAACTGAACTAAGCCACCATGTAGCTCGTCTCTCTTTTTAAATACTGTAAATAGATCAAGATAAATAATCCTGGAGATGCAATGGGAACCTGGAGCCAACTGCAGAGACGGACTGAATCAAGTCAAATGACATCATTTTAAAAAGCAAAAGGATATGAATTTCATCAAAGCCATCCGGCGCCTTGCTGCTCTATGGCTGCCCAGAGAGGGCGAGGGGGTAAGGCACAATGACATTCCATTCTTGCACTCCTGTGCAACAGATAGTTACAGTTGCTGTCTCTGTGCTTCCCATAGTTTAGGGACTACTCCCAGTGAGTGCAATACACCTCATAGAGGGTAAGGAGATGGTGGACATGCAGAGAAGAGTATGCTGCACTCCTTGAAGAAGTGTAACAGCAATTGTGCTCTCCCTGTACAGTGGGAGCTCTGACTCTGGGAGACAGAATTCTTGCTTCCCCTCCTAGGTGATGTAACTTACTCTTCTCATTGGGGGTAGAGTACAGGGATCAACTGGAGAGCGATTTGCTGTTGATTTGGTGGGTCTTCACTAGACCCGCTCAATCAACCACTGGTGGATCGATTTCAGAGCGTCAATCCCAGCTGTAGTGTAGACCTGCCCCCAATGACACAATTGTGTCAGAAGGGAGGCTAAGCCAGCAAATCCAGCAGTTATCAATGATGGATTGTTCTAAGCCCAGCAAACTTTCTATTCTTCCATTCTTCACTTAAAACAGGGGCTAGGCTTGGCACCTTAGCAGAAATAAATGAAGGACCCATCACAAAATTATTAGACCCCCAAGAGGATCAATCTTCAATGTAAGAAAAATATAAATAATATAAATCTCTGTATAGACAGACATTTGTCCAGAGCATGCGATTTCTCAGCACAGAGGAGAGACCTGTTCTACAGAGAGAAATAAAGATGTGAATAAATTATTTGCTGATTGATGGGGAAATAACTTGAATGAATTATTTGATGAATATTGATTGACCAGATCCATAAATGGTCAAATAGTAGACACGATGTATTCATAAATTTGATTGAAAACAGATGGGGAAAAAGTGAAAGAATCTATTTGGTAATATTATTGAACTCAATCCAATAGATAGACAGATCCTTACAATACTTAGAAAGTAGTCACCCTAATTAGGAAAAATATTATACCTACCTACTGGTATACCAATGAAAAGCAGTATATAAGAGCCTGGAATCATCATCATCATCATCATCGGTCTACACATATTTACATCTTTCTCTCTATATAGTGATACCTCTCTATAAGTAGACATATTTTGGGAGTTACATATTTAAAGAAAGAAAACCAGTTTATAAGATTTAGCAACTTTTTCTTCTGTCTCCAGCTGGAACAGAAAACTTGGAGTTGGAAATCTACCCAAATAAGTCTGTATGGGAATTTTGACACTGTTGCTATGTGATATTTTTAAATCAATATAGATTTTGCTAAATTCTTCAGCAGCATAGATTATAGCCAGTATTATTGCTGACCCCTTATTCGATACAGTACTTCTACCATTTTGCTTTAGTTTTATTTATTGCTGTACTTTATTTTTTGCTGGTAAAGAGTCTCGACAAAATACAATGTCATAAAAGTGAACAAATTACTTTAGTGCTTGGTTTTCTCCTTAGGAAAGACCAGATTCCACAACATTTAAAGCAAACTTGACTATCACTTGCTTACACAAACAATCTCTGTGAAGTTAATTAGTACTCAACCTGAGTTAAGGGTTACTGAGCACCCATCTATCTGATATTATATTCATTCATGTTATGTGACCACTTCCAAAAATTATGAAGTATACTCATAAGAAAGATACACAATTCATTGGCATTCACGAAGAAATAGTGAAGAATAGCATTGTACTATTGATGTACAGAAATCAGCATCTTCAACAGAATGCGTAATAGAAGTACTTCATCTGAAACAAAATGAGTTTTGGTTTATGTCATAGGAACAGGGGAGATTTCTGGGATGGATCTTATAGGTACACCTCCATCTCTACTCCTGACAATTTTCTGGATAGTCTAATGGACTTAATTTAAAAGGACATTGAGTAACTGTCCAAGCTTAAGATGCATAGTAAAGCCAGACTTCTGCAAAACAAAATATAGGGTGAAATCCTGACTCTATTCAAGTCAATGGGAGTTTTGCTATTGACTCTAATGCAGCCAGAATTTTACCCATAGCATACTAAATTGGCCAAAGTAATCTGTATTTATCACAAAGTATTTTATCTTTCCATAATGATTAAGACAATCAAACAATCTGACTTCCAAATTACTTCCTGTATGAAGGCCTTACTTTCTCCCCTTCTTGTGCTGTAGATTTACTTTTTCTGTTGCAATGATTTATTTTAACAAAGTACCCTGCCCTACTACTGTTTCATTAGTACTACTCTCAAACTTCATACATCATATTATAGTGTTTAAACTAGAGTAAATCATGGCAAAATCAGAGATATCAATATAACTCCTCTCTGATCGTGGAGACAAAAAGAAAAGTGAAATGTTTTCAATATCTACATTTTATTATAGGAACTTATTTGGATACCTACAATACAGACAACTGATATTTCCCATTTTGCTTGTACACATATTTTCCTACTAGGTAGTTAATTCTGTTTTGCACCACAGGTATGTTCTTAATTTCAAAGGTCAGCTTCTTTGGATTATAATGGAAACTGGCACCATGTGGCTAATTGCATTCAAGCAGATGATTGCATCAGTGTGGTTAGAAGAGGATCTCCCTGGTGCTTTCATGAACATTTCACTGTTTGTAAGAGCAATATCAACTAAGCTCAGGATTTGTGTCACATCCCTAAGAAGTTGATTAAGTAGGACAAAAAGATCCTGCTGAGACAGTGGTCTCCCACAATTTGTGAATCACTGTCTGCACATTGCAAGGCACCTGATGTCACACATCCCTTGAGATTTGCTCAGGCACCTTGCAGAGAAATTTAGCTTTCTAGAGCTTACTGTTAGCTTCATTTATTGTAATGATTCATCATAATCATGTCTTTTAAGTGTTAACCCCTTTACTTTACTAACATTGAAAATTTTTTTAAAAAATCGGATGTATTTATCACTTTTATACTTTGGTAACCTTTTGCCCGCCTCTCAGTTTAGACAATGAAAATAGACTAGTAAATTGCACTGTTTTCATAGTCAATTTCACCTTTAGGCTTTCATGTACCAGCACAATGCTTCAATATCCAGCTTGCAGGCACTGCAGAAGAACATTTATTACCAATTTTCGCTAGTTCCTTAGTTTCACTTCAGTGAGGCAAAGCCACAGGTGCCAACTGCATGGGTGCTCTGGGGCTGGAGCATCCATGGGGAAAAATGGTGTGTGCTGAGCACTCACTGGCAGCTCCCCTACCAGAACCTCCCTCTCCCTCCAATGCCTCCTGCCTGCTGGCAGCCCCACCGTTCAGTGCCTCCCCATCCTCACCACCTATCACCTGCCACGAATCACCTGTTTTGCAGCGTCAGGAGGCACTGGGAAGGGGCGGGGGGAGGAGCGAGGGTTCAATGTGCTCGAGGGAGGGGACGGAATGGGAAGGGGTGGAGCGGGAGTGGGAAGAAGCAAGATGGGGTGGGGCCTTGGGGGAAGGGGTGGAGTGGGGGCAGGGCCTGGGTGGAGCTGGGGGGAGCACCCCCTGCAGATTAGAAACTCAGCTCCTATAGGCAAAGCAACCATAAAGCCAGTTTAATCCACCAGTTAGGCAAAGCAAAGCAGCTGTAGCAGGCCAGTGTTTCCATTGGAATATTTAATTTTAAATATCAAGGAAACATAGGGACCTCCTAGATGGAGCTACTATAAGGTTGGTGCATAACTGGTTGGAAAACCATTTGCAGAGAGTAGTTATCACTGGTTTACAGTCAAACTGGAGGGGTATATCAAGTGGGGGTCCTGCAGGGATCAGTTCCTGGTCCAGTTCTGTTCAATATCTTATGATTTAGATGATGGCACAGAGACTACACTTATAAAGTTTGCAGACAATAGCAAGCTGAGAGGAGTTGCAAGTGTTTTGAAGGATACGATTAAATTCAAACTGATCTGGACAAACTGGAGAAATGGCCTGAAGTAAACAGGATGAAATTCAATAAGGACAAATGCAAAGTACTCCACTTAGGAAGGAACAATCAGTTGCACACATCCAAAATGGGAAATGACTGCCTAGGAAGGAGGACTGCAGAAAGGGGACTTGGGGTCATAGTGGATCACAAGCTAAATTTGAGTCAACAGCATAACACTTTTGCAAAAAGAGCAAACATCATTCTGGGATGTATTAGCAGGAGTGTTGTAAGCAAGACATGAGAAATAATTCTTCCACTCTACTTTGTACTGATAAGGCCTCTACTGGAGTATTGTGTCCAATTCTGGGCACTACATTTCAGGAAAGATGTGGACAAACTGGAGAAAGTCCAGGTGAGCAACAACAAAGATTAAAGATCTAGAAAACATGACCTATAAGGAAAGACTGGAAAAAATGGGTTTGTTTAGTCTGAAGAAGAGAAGACTGAGAGGATACACAATAACAGTTTTCAAGTACTTAAAAGGTTGTTACAGAGAGGAGGGTGAAAAATTGTTCCCCTTAACCTCTGAGGATAGGAGAAGTAGCAATGGGCTTAATCTGAGCAAGAGAAGTTTAGATTGGCAATTAAGAAAAACTTTCTAATAGTCAGGGGAGTTAAGCACTAGAATAAATTGCATAGGGAGGTTGTGGAATCTCCGTCATTGGAAGTTTTTAATAACGGGTTAGACAAACACCTGGCAGGAATGGTTTAATTATTATGTAGTCCTGCTTTGGGTGCAGGGAGCTGGACTAGATGACCTATTGGGGTCCCTTCCAGTTCTACAATTCTATAATTTATGATTTCCAGTGAGCTCCTTTCTAGCCTATTCCCATAATCCTAAATATTGTGTTAACTATTTGTCTCTTTTAAGCTCAAGGACAGAGGAGCTATAGCCAAGCATAACCCAATAGTTTCATCTAACTATTAGAGTTTTATTAAATAAAAGTAGTCCATGCTCACGATTCCAAAGTATCAGGCTAGTGTTAAGTATCACACAGGTAATATGATGTTTTGCACATATCTATCAAGATTCATGTGTGACTTTTCCTGCTTACAGAAATGATTAAAAAAAAAGAGCCAAGACTATTCTTATTGAAGTCTCCATTAATGTGCTTAATTGTTGTCTGTATATTATACATCTCCTTTTCAGCCCAAATTTGGAAAAAAAAAAAAAAAGCGTGTGGATGCTTAGATAAAGTGGGTGTTCATGTCATGTACTTCTACCTGCTGTGGATGTGATGAGGTTAGTAGGGCCAGTTGGTGAAACCTACTTGTGTATTAAAAGACATTAAGAGAACTGACTTTCTCTTGCAGCATTGATGGTCCATTTGTCCCAAATTGCACTAAAGAGAATTTTGTGACTGCAGAGAGATTTGAAGACTGAGCTTTATAATCATATTTTGAATAAAAATGTATATAAAAAGAAAGTAATAATCTGATTAGTTTTAACAAATTTATTTTTCTAGATGTCATGTAGTATTCTATGGACAGAAGGAGCTAAGATTTGTTTGGTTTTGATCAAGCAAAAAACAATGCCCAAAAGATATATAAAATTCAAGTACAATATCATGTTCATAATATACCGAACAGTAGACACCTTTAGATATACCTGAGATATTGCTATATTTGTTATCTAGAAAACAGAAAGTGTTAAAGAAGGGAGGAAACAAACCTTGAATGGCCCTTTGAAATTTGTGTTAACTATTTGTGCTAATCAATCTGTTCCACCTTGTATTTGGCTATAACACTATGAATACATTTCCCAGACCTGAACAGGAGCTCTGTGTAGCTTGAAAGCTTGTCCCTCTCAGCAACAGAAGTTGGTCCAATAAAAAGATATTACCTCACCCACCTTGTCTCTTGGAGAAAAAAGGGGAGAGAGAAAGAAAGGAGGAAATACACAGGACCAAATTCTGTTCTGAGACGTCAGAAGATATCTCTTATCGATTTCAGTAGGAAACACAAATGTAGTGCAGTGAACAGAGTTTGACCCATACAATATAGTCTATAGACGGGACTAATTAATCAGTCTGGAAATGGGCAATTTCCTAGTCAAACAAAATAATGCTGTTCGCACTTATTGCTTACTACTTGGAGGATTCCAAAGTGCTTTTCTTACTTCTCTTTCTCCCATGTGCAAGTGCATAATTCAATTCCACTGTGTCCCCTGGTTAGGTTTGAACCTCATGGACTACCAGACATAGTGAACAATCACACACGGGGAGTCCCGCATTCCTCCACACATTTGCTACCCCCCTTTTCCAAAACAAAACATGGTCCTCATTGGGACAATGTTGACAAAATTATGCCAGAGCTGAGAAAACTGATTAAACTAGCTTTTCACAGTGCAGACATTCTTCATAAACATTTCCATTTTCTCCAGAAACTAAGTTTCACCCAGTGCTATTCATTAATACACTGGATTTAATTTCTTGTGTGCGCTGTGAAAACTGAGTGAAATATCATCCTGTGTCTGAATGGCAGAGTCCAGTCTAATAAAGTGAAGTCATAATTCCAAGTGTCAGCTAAGTTAAAATTATGGTTAGTGTTCAGGTTGCTAAGTGGTGGCTAAATTCTGGGCAAGGTCATGGAGCTCCTGTCCATGTTGGTGAGCATGTATGCAGATGGGACTACTCCTGCAAGAATGTAAGGTCCCTACAGTGTGAACCTCTGTATTTAGGTATGTGCATGCAGCTCCTGTTGATTTCAGTAGGACTTCTGCATATGTATATGCAGTAATCTGGAGTTAAAGTAAAGAGGATGGCAGGGTAAGGAAAACACAATGCTTTCTCTGCTTTAAGTAACAGGGTGAGCACTCCTTCCTGAGCTGGGGAAGCAGTTCTCCCTTACACTCCTCCTCAAAGCTGGTGCTTTGAGAGCTGCCCCTTCTATTTCAATCTACTTTAACCACTGTTGGGAAGAATCATTTTGCCCTATGTGATTAATGCTACGTTGGGATCTCACTTTCCTTAGATAGTGAGAGGTGAAAAAAGTAATAACTTACTGTAAAGAGTAAGGGAGTCCTTGCTAGCTGTCTGAGAGCTGAGCCTCTTTTTGGCAAACAGGTTTCATTAAGACTGTCTGAGGCAGGGCTGCACTGAAAGGAGCCCACAGGGCTTACCTAATTTCTCTCCATTCTTACAGACATTTCAAAAGAAAACTTAAATGCACTCAGCCATATTATTTTCTTGTTCCTTGATACAGGCATAGAAAATGTGTGGTCTGAGATCACCAGCAGTGAAATCCATCATTTGATCATCTTTGTCATTATCCTGCAGCTACAGGGAGAGGTTGGCTATCTGCCCTATTTTAAATATAGTAGTAATTACACTTAGCACTACTCATCTCAAAAGAAATGTACACACATTAACTAGTTAGCCCTCACAACACAGCTATGTAGTAGGTGACTATCATTCTTCTTGCTTTACAGAGAGGTAAATGGTTGCATAGATAAGGTAAGGCCTTCATTTTCAGAAGGTGTTATTGACTGGGGGGGGGAGGGTGCGTGTGTGTTAGTTTTTCAGTGTCCAATTTGTGATACCTCAAGCCAGATTCTCAGCACTCTAGCTGAAGTCAATAGGACAGGCAGAAGTCCAGCATTTTTGAAAATCAGTGTCAAGGTACTAGATATTGGGCATCTACAAACAGAGGCACTCAAAACCAGTAGCCACATCTGAAAAGTGGGCCTTAATGATTTGCCGAAGGCCACAGAGAAGCCACATCACAGCCAACTGCAGCATTATAATCAGCAACGATCCCAAAGGGCCCATCTACTCACAAGACTGCTTCTTCCTCTGCACCTTGGCAGGAATACTATGGTCATCTTAGATGCTACAGTTGACAGCCACCAAGACAAAGCTTGTAGGAGATGGAGACAAGGCATTTTTTATTAAAGTTGCCCAGACATGAAATTCTTAATTGCAGGAGATAAGGAGGTCTTGTCTTCTTTTGAGCATAGGATAAAAGACACCTCTGCTTGCAAAACCTTTTCCTTGCAAGATGCGGTGACCTCATTTGCTGGCAAATCTTCCCAGTTATTATTTATTTACTATTTATATTGCTTTAAAATCTAGGTTCCAGCTCTATCATGCTAGATAATGTACAAACATATAATAGAGAGACAGTCTCTGCCCAGAAGAGTTTACAATCTAAAAGATAAGAGATAAAGAAACAGATGAGGGAGCACAAGATAATAATCCTTTGTGCATCTTATATCAAGAAAGACAACCTATGGAGTACAACCCAGCTCAGGATGGAGAAGAGAAAATAGTCCTGTTGGGACAACACAGAGACTTTCATTCTTCCATTTGGTGTCTAAACACCATGGAGACTGGCAGTCTAGATAGATTATTAAAACTTGGTTCTTGATCACACTTCAGGTACCCCGGTCACAGATCCTTGACTAACGTAAATTGATTTTGAGGCTACTTCCTAGCTGCTTGTTGCAGAGAGAGTTTACATTCTCCTTTTCTATTTTGCATTCTGCAATAACATCCTCATTCCGTCATGGGAGATGCTTCAGTATTTTTGATAGATGGACATTCATGATGCCAATGTGATTCTGATACACCACAAATAAATTTCCCATAAACAGAGTTCCACATGGGGAATTGCCAGCCTCCGCAGGAGATTAATAAAAACGGAAAGAACAGCTCATCTGGTATCTCTCCTCCATAGTCAATTGACAGTACTATTCCAGGAGATGTCTGCCAGTACATCCCAGTCACAGAGGAAACAGGTGGGGGATTTTTTAATTAATTTTATGGAAGTCTTAATCTGTGCTTAATTAGACATTCTTTACTCTTTCATTTACAGGGAGATAGATAACACCAACATTTCGCCCTTATGCCTTTATCAAGGTAAATATGATAATGTCCCAGGGGATGGGAAACTGGAAGGTTGGTGTTGTCTCCCTGTGTAAATTTTAAAAGAATATTTAATTAAGAAAGATCTAAGTCTTCTTCAATTGCAATTAAAGTAGACATTACTCATTGTAATGAGATGTGCTGGCAGAACCTTTTGGAATGATACAAGACAACATAAATACACCTTCAAAACACTTGTTCTATTGAAACTAGCTGACAGTTTGCAGGCTTTAAAGCAAACCTTTTGAATCCTCTGCAAGGAAAGCCAGCTATTGCTACTGTTGTCTTGGCTCAAAGAACTGCTGACACCTCCTGGAAAACTTTAAAAAACATCCTATTAAAATATCTATCTCCTGACTCTCTGTCACTTAGGGTTAGTGGTTTCTCATGATGATGAGCTAGATTCTGATCTCACTCTGCTGTAACTCCTTTGAATTTATGAATGTGACTCCTGATTTAGATTGGGGTAACAGAGTTCATGGCTGGAGAAAAATCCTGAATTTATAATAAAACAACATCAAAAGTCTGAGGCCGCTTTATTTTTATCCAAATGCTATTTTAAACCCATTTAATAAAATATAACAAAAAGATTAAAAGCACTGAAAATTGCCAGCTACATGCCTGCTGGTTCCACTCACCACAGGGATGGTGGGGGGAAGCAGACTCCATGAAAAGGGACTGCTATTATGATTGTCTCCTGTGCAAAAGGATGGAGGCTTCTTGCACTTTCTCCCAGTGCCTGTGCCAGATTCCCGTCTGGCCCTGTAATTCAGCGATGCAGTCTTGCCTTAGCCTGAAGCAGGAGCAGCAATGATGCCTATCTGATGCATGCCACCTGCATCAACAAGTGGGGGAACGTGATGGGGGCAGCGGTGAAATGGGGACAGTCCCAGTAGCAAGGGAGGGAGATACTCGCCAAGGAACAATAGGTAACTCCTCCCCCTGGGAGTCTCTAGCACCCATTGGCCGGCTAGGATGGGGAGTGCTGATTGGCCAGCATTCCCCAGCTCCTGGAATTAGCAGCATCATGCGCTTGTAATAAACCACTATTTCAAGGTCTGGGAGTTCCTTGCTTTCCCTTAGCCTACCATGAAGCCTAGAGTTTAAATCTGCAGTTCTCAAAGTTCCCAGTGAAAGGGATTCAACTGTTAGTGTTTTATTCAGCTATCCATATATGAAAGTCACAGAATCGATGACTTCTGTAACAATTATGACAAAAATCCAGATATAGTCATGGTACTTTTTTCCTTCCCTGCCTCATTAGGCATGGAAACAGGACTTTTGTTTGATCTGCTCCTTTGGCTTTTAAAGATCCTATTCTCCATTGCATTACACCCTGTGTTACTCATTTTCCAACGGAGGCATCAAATGCTACGAAATCAGAATTATTACTGTTTACAGATAGGTGAGCAGAGAAAATTTTAAAAAATGGCCTGTAATAATGGGTGCCTCATTTGTTGGCTGCTCAGCTTCTGACCTAATGTGTGGTTTTCAGAAATGCAGAGCATTGCCACGGAGAGCTGCAGAGGCACAACACCATGGAAAATCCAGCCTCATATGCTTGAAAGTGGCAGAATCCTTTGGAATGATACAGAGACAGCAGCATAAATACACCTTGAGAACACTTCCTCTATTGAAACCAGCTGACAGTTTGAAGGCTTTAAAACAAACTTTTTGAATGCTCTGCAAGAAAAGCCGTCTATTGCCCTGTCACCTTGGCTTAAGGAACTGCTGACACCTCCTGGAAAACTTTAAAAAGCATCCTATTAAAATATCTATCTCCTGCCTCTGTCATGGAGGGCTAGTGGTTTCTCATGGCAATGAGCCAGATTCTGATCTCACTGGGTATGTCTACACAGCTACTCAACATTTATGGCTGTCCTGTGCCAGTCAACTTGGGCTCATGGAGCTCAGGCTGCAGGTCGGTTTCATTGCAGTGTAGATTTCTGGGCTCGAGCTGGAATCTGAGCTCTGGGACGCTCTCACCTTGCAGGGTCCTAGATCCAGGATCCCTCCTGAGCTCAAAAGTCTACACACAGCCAGGGGAGGCTCTAGGCATTTTGCCGCCCCAAGCACAGCAGGCAGGCTGCCTTCAGCGGCTTGCCTGCGGAGGGTCCGCTAGTCCCGTGGCTTCGGCGGACCTCCGCGGGACCAGCGGACCCTTCGCAGGCATACCGCCAAAGGCAGCCTGCCTGCCGCCCTCGCGGCGACCGGCAGAGCGCCCCCCATGGCTTGCCGCCCCAAGCACATGCTTGGTGTGCTGGTGCCTGGAGCTGCCCCTGCACACAGCAATGAAATAGCTCCATGAGCCCAAGTTGGCTGGCACAGGCCAGCCATGGGTGTGTCTAGTTGCTGTGTAGACATACCCACTGTGAAGTAACTGCATTGGCTTCATGAAAGTTACTTCTGATTTAGACTGGGGTAACTAAGTTACCTCAAATTACTAGCCACTTCTGAAAACTTGGACACAGCTGACTTGCCAAACCTATGCAATAAGCTATTAGAGACAGGGGAATAGAAATGAAGAGTTCTTCATTGCAAAATCCTGAAGTGACCACTGTATCATGGGCGGCGGGTGAAGCTTCCCCTTGGCGAGGCTAGCCACCTGCTCCGCCTCTTCTGGCTGAGGCCTCGCCCCCATGGCCTCAGCCCCAGCCGGGGTCGAGCTCTCAGCCTCACCTGGGACCGTGCCATGGCGGAGCTCTCTGCCCTGTGTGGAGCTCCGAGCCTGAGGCCCCTCCCACATTCCACTCACAGCCTTGCCCTTGGCCCCACCCCATTCTGTTCCTTACGCTGCATCCTCACCCCTGTTCTTCTGCTTCTCCCCCCCTGAGGCCCTGCCCCCTACTCACTCCTTTCCCACCACTGCAATCCCAAGATCAGAAAAGATCTGTGTCCTCACTGTGGCTGCAGACCACAGTGGGGGGAGATTTTTCAGGGGCCCCCAAATCCACCACCGCCCCCACCAGGCGTTACGAGGTTTGGGGAGGCCTAGCCTCCCCTCTCCTCCATTACGTGCCGCCCATGCACTGTATTGTGTACAGATACCTAGGAAAACTGGAGGAATCTACCAGGGCTGTGTGTGTTCTCATAACAGCACATTTATCAGTGCTTTAAACATGCATAAAGGTAACTGGACATCTGTTTATTTAGAAATTAGAGTAATTGGTATAACACTAATGTTTAATTCCTGGCTTTGTAGCTATGGTTCCACTTAGTTCTCACACCCCCTTGCCTCTCTGTTTTCTAAATAACCTCGTTCAAAACAATTCTTCAGTTGCACTAAAGAGCAGTGCTGCATATTCAGTGGCACCCCCGGTGCTTATAAAACAGCAGACATGGCAAATCACTGCTGTTTGAAAGCCTTCCAGATAGTCTGGCTAGTCTCTGCATTTGATGGATATATATTCTAACCAGTTGTTGAGAAACCTTAGGATGTGCAGTCTGCTGATGAGAACTCCATCACAGGTGCATGCAAATAGATATATTCTGGCTCTGGCTGCACAACACCCAAAATGAGATTTTATTATTTGTTTTATGGATTTCCAATCCATGGGGTCAGTCAGCGGTTCTGTTTAGAGAAGGAAGGTATCATTGCTCTGGCTCCGATTCAAACAGGGTTTCCACATGGGGAACTTGAGCCAAGAGAAAATATTTTAAAAAAGGGAAAAGTCCAGCTCAGTTTATTTTTGATTGTAGTAAATAGAAGCATTGCCAATTTTTTTTAAATATGTGCTATGTTTCCCAGGAGAATCCCAGGCGCTGGAGTGAGTATTTCCTTCCCGCTCCCAACACTTTAATGACCAGAGGCATGTAATGTGCAGCTCTTACATGCCCTGAAAAAACAGAGGAAAGTCAGGTTGACATGGGCTAGCATGACTAGGATTCCCCTGCTGTACATCCTAACATGCCTTTCCCCCTCACTTTACATTCCCAGGATCCCCAATCCTTGAAAGTAACATGCATGGTCATTAAAATAGTTTCCATTAATTATCATTAAATAGCCCCAAAATATCCTAGATGCCTCCCAGGACAGATAAAAGAAGAGATTCCAATTCCAAGGAGCTTACAAACTAAGGGCTAGACTCACAAAAGGATTTAGGCATCTAACTAACACTTCAGATGCCTAAATTCAGAATCAGGCCCCATGGCAATTCACAAAACTGTCACTGAACTCTGTGAGCATCTAAACTCACTCAGCATCTACATTTTTGCAGTAAACGTTCACTAGGCACCTATGTTTCTGCCTGTGCATATGCATATTGCAGCCCCTTGCCAGGTGTCCAGAGGCCTAAGCCCCAGAGCCATACATGCACCAGGGAAAGGTAGGGGTTGCTCTGCCTAACTCGCCAGAGGGGCCTGAGCTGGTAAGCCTGCTCAGACCTCACTTACCTACCAGACTGGGTGCCTATAGATGAGCTTCCCAAAGTGGCCAGAGGGGATGAGAGGGGAAGAGGAGCTCCCTCATAACATTTAGCCAGTGGGTAAGTGTGATGAGATCCCGGGTACAACCTGGAACTGTGGGACCACGGTGCCTCCTTAACTCTCCAGCCTTGGCTGTCTCACACAATGATATGCCAGTGACAAGCAGCCAACCCCTCCAGGGGCTGTGATCACTCAGTCATCAGCATGTGGAGCCCTACACCCCAGCTAAATTGCATGAATGCTCCCTGAGCTACTCATTAATCATACGCAGACAGGCACCGGCAAATCACCCCAGAAATATACTGTCTTACACTGCTCAAGATTCCCGTGGACAGTGCAAGCTCATTAATGAGTTCACCACTCAAACAAAAGGATAGTGGATGTGCAACAGCGTCTGACGAAGTGGGTATTCACCCACGAAAGCTCATGCTCCAATACGTCTGTTAGTCTATAAGGTGCCACAGGACTCTTTGTCGCTAATGACAGTACATACAATTCAATGGGATATTAAGGTTCAAGAGATCAAGACTTTTAAAATGATACCTCACCAGCATGCATTGTACAAAACATATAATCATGACAGTGGTGAATATGGGGGTTCCAGGCTGCTACTTTGAGGTAAAGAGTGTCACAGTAGGGTACTCACATGGGATGTGGAACACCCCCATCCTAGTTCAAGTCCATTCTCTGCCTGAGGCAGAGAAAGGATTTGAACAGGGCTCTACCACCTCAGGGGCATGCTCTAACCACTGGTCTATGGGATATTCTCATGTGAGGGTTCCCTTAGTCTTCCTATTGGAGATATTCCACTGTGAGTAAATAATTTAAAAACTCATTGGAGCAGGGAAATTGGATCCTGGGTCTCCCACGTGAATGCTCTCACCACCAGGCTACAGAGTCATGTTCTGTCTCTCTCAGTGGCCCAGTGATTCTTTCATTATTTAGCCACACTGGAACAGCTTCCACAGGTGACACTGAAGGATCCCCACATGAGACTGTTCCATAGCCCAGTGGTTAGCGCACCCAACTGAAAGGTAGCAGAGCCTAGTTCAAATCCTTTCTCTCCTTCAAGCAGAAGGGAATTTTAATGGGGGGTCTCCCACATCCCAGGTGAGTACTGGGCTAAAAGTTATGAGGGAGGACCTTCTTCCTTCCCCCAGCATCTTTCTAAAACTGCATAGGCACCTAACTCCAAGGGATGTCATAGGTTTATTCCCCACTTTGAACTTTAGCGTTCACAAGATGGGGACCTGCATGGACTCCTCTAAACTAAAATCCTAGTTTAGATCTGGTTCTCGCTGCCACCAGTCAGTTTTTTAGTGGGTAACACACTGCCTGTCCCCCAAACTTCCCCTGGGGAACCCAGATTCAAACCCCTTGAATCTCACCAGAGAGAGAGAAACAGCCAGTTCCCCTTCCCTCCCTTCCCTCTCTCCAGCCTGCTCCGGAGAGATTACACACCTCCTTGACTCAACACACAGAGGGACTCACCTCCCCCTCCCCTTCCCTAGTCCTGGAGAGAGATACCTTGATTCAACTCCTTGAATCAAACAAAGAGGGATTCCCTATCCCCCACCTCCCTTTCCCCTAGTCCTTGGGAAAAATACCTTGATTCAAACTCCTTGAATCAAACAAAGAGGGATTCACTTTTTCCCCCTCCCCTTCCCCTGAAAATCCAAACAAGGGAAGAAATCAATCAAGTTCTAAAAAAGAAAAGATTTTATTAAAGAAAGAAAAAAGTACACTATCTCTGTATTACCAGGATGCAAAAATACAGGGTTTAACTTATAAAAACTAGAGAGACTTCCCCTCCCTCCTCCTCAGAATAATCAGAGTAACAGCAAACAGGAATAAAGAATTTCCTTCAGCAAACACACAATTGCAAATGTAGAAATCAAATTATAAGACTAATTTGCCTTTCTCATACTCACTATACTGGATAGTAGGAAATACTCCAGGAGAACTTGGAGACATGTCTAGCCTCTCTTAGATCCAAAGAGAGCACACAGAGCAAACAAGGAAAACAGACAAAGCCTTCCCTCCACAGAGATTTGAAATTATCCTGTCCCTTGATTGGTCCTCTGGTCAGGTGTTCCTCAGGTTACTGAGCTTGTTAACCCTTTACAGGTAAAAGAGACTTTAACCCTTAACTATCTGTTTATGACAGGAGGGTTTTCAGCTAAGAAGTAGAGAGAGGCCTCTCCCTAAAGCCCAGACTTAGGTGCCTGTCTCAGAGAGAAGCAAGGCTTAGGACCCACCCCTTGCCTTGCCATCTCCCATTGGCTAGCTTAGGCAAGGAGCTGGCTAGCATGCTGGCTTCTGTTTTCCCATTCTAGGTACATCTATGCTGCACACCACTGGCGGCAGCATGGAGGGTATGTGTAGCTACATGCTACAGTGAAAAGCAAGCGGCATGCATGCTGTGGTGTGTAGCTACATGCATCGGTGAAAGGCTCTGGTGAGGGGAGGCAGCAGGACACTCTGCTAAGAATAGCAGTATAGCCAGGGGAGGCACTACTTGGGCCAGCAGAGAGCTCTTTCATTTATACAGGGTTACATGCCCACAGGGTTCAGGCATGTCTTAACTCTACTTGCCTAAGCAGTTGCATCACCATCTACACTGCTATTTATAGCCGTGCAGGAGTGGGGGCGTACGGTATGTGAACTCTATGCACCACTGAAAGGAGCATGCAGTAGAGACACACTTCTCTCTCCCCATTCATTGTATAGGGAGCCTAGAAGCCTAACTCGGGTTTTGTGAATCCCAGTGATTTGCTAGGTTCCTAACACTTAGGCATGGCAATGCTCAGCGTCCCAGTGCCTTATGTGAATGGATCCCTGCATCTGCACAGAGCCCCATTGACTTCAGTGGGCAGTTGCAAGGGTTCACCCATGCAGAGCTCCTAATAGGATCAGTGCCTCATATCAGACATGCTGCAATGGGGCTGAGTAGCCAGACCGTGGGGTGGAAGGACAGGGACAACATTGATTCACTTCATTGGCTACTAAGCCAGACTAGTGCATGGCATGGTAGAGCAAACCTTTTGTTTTCCTTTCAGGTAGATGGATAGAATAATAAGTAAAAGGCTTAATTGGCAAGTTTCTTGTTGGCATCTCAGCAGGGATGTAAAAGGAAAGAGGTAGCGGCTTTCTGGATAAGCTCAGGGAAAGAGCTCCACCTGTAGAAGACTTTGTGGAAGAAATCACATTGAAGCAGTTGTGGGAGAGGCAGGCAAATAGGGAGCAAAGGCTGCCATCACTGGCAGAGGGCAGTGTGATAATAACAAGGTTGGAGAAAATAGAGTACAGAGTCTCCTCCTAGATAATGCTGCTGCATGATCAGTCACTGTGGGGGAGCTCATTAAGCAATGCAGATTTTGCCTTCTCCGAGGGATGAGAGTGTGACCTCCACCAAGACTGTCCCTAGTCCTGTCCTGTACCTGGGTCTCCTGCATGGAAATGCAGTGCATGCTGCCATAAAACAGACTGAACCAAACTCCATCGTGTGTTTTTAAATAAGCACTTCTGTTATCAGAGTGTCCTATTCAGGTTTGACCTATATAACAGACCAAGTAGGTCACTGAACACACACTGGACCATGACAAATTGATTTTGAACCATCACTTATCTGGCTCTGTTGCTGTCAGGGAGGATACATCAGTGAGATTAATAAATTATTTACCAAATAGATAAAAGCATTTTTCCCCCACTAGAGATTCTGGAAGGTTTTATTGTTTTAAGCTACAGCACTAATTGGGTTGAACATTCACTTAGAATTCAAAGTGAGATGAACATTAAAGGAATAATGCATTTTACTACACACGATGGTGAAAGGCAGAAATACAGGCATCCATTGAATGCTTAGAACAAATAATGCTTAGAATATTCCTGGCACTGTTCTGATTTTTATACAGTCAGCACTTCCCTTCTAGGTGCATAACTGGTCACAACGCAGACAAGCCTGAAGCCCTGATACAACTATGCAAGCCCTGTCCCAGGGAGTGGGGCACCAACACCTGAGAAGCACTTAAGAATGTCTCTTTCCCTGGAAGAAGAAACAGCGAGAATCTCCCCACAAACCCCATTAGGGAAGGTAGTTAAGAGTACTGAGAACTCCATTCTCTGCTCCTTCCTTACTTTCTCTTAGCAACTGCCCAGTAACCCCTCCATCAGTCAAGCTGTGGGCAGAGCAGGAGAGAGAAGAAACTGTCTCCCCACACCTCCCCAGGCAGACAGATAAAAGAAAGAAATGGCAGAGTCTTTCAAGAAACCATTGCTCCCAGCCCGTCCCAAGGGTCTGGAAAAGGGAATAAGAGAGGGGAGCTTGCTTTCTTCCTCTCAGAGCCCAGCAGGGGGGAGACAATGAAGGCATCAAGCTCCAAGCAGCCACGAGGAAAGGAGAAGACAGAGTTTCTCTTCCTATTCCCAGGAGCACTATTCTCTAAATGTAGGATGTAAGCTACTTGTTTGCAGTTACTCACATCCTACAGTATGAGAACAGGCCATCAAGAAAAAAGGAGGAAGAGGGAGAGAGCAAATGAAGCACCTAACAGTCAAACAGAGAGGAGAGGAAGGGGGAAGGGAGAGAGAAAAAGGAACTTCTCCAATCCTAATAGCACAGATTAGCCAGAAATTGTTTGCAGTGCCAAGGTAATCAGCTCCCTTTCTGCAGTACCATGAAAACCGGTACCAAAGGTTCTTGGCATTACTCACTGGAGAGAGAGGCTGGACTTGAGGTGAGATTGAAGGGAAATGTTTGAGAACTGCAGCCCCAGATAAAGACACACGGTATCCTGTTATTAGCCTTAGTTATTAGCCTTCTTCCTGAGGAGCATCCACTAATCCTAATCACCAGAGAAAAAGACAAGACTATATTATAATCATTCTTAATTGGATAGAGATGCAACAGATTGATTCATTACTTCCATGTGCCACTATCAATGTTTAGCACAGTGTTTCCATTCTCATTAAACTAATATGCTAAATGCCTGTACTAGCTGTCACTTTAATCTAGTCCCACATTGTCAACCTTTTTCTTCTTTCCCAAGTATTTGCACCATTTTTCTTTTTTTATTCTTACTCATTCTTGCAGCTCCTCTCCAGGGACATCAGTTTGCATGGGAAGGCAATCGCTCAACTTCAGTATCTAAGGGTCTGTCTATGCTGGCAGAGTTACAATACTGGCAGTTACATCACCACTCAGAGAGCACCGAAGGGAAACCGCTGTTGTGTGTTCACACTGTCAGCTGCCTGCACAATAGCATGTTCACACTTGCGGCATTTGCGTTGGTATTTGGAGCATTGCACTCTGGGAAGCTATCCCACAGAGCATCTCTTCCTCTTCCACCTCTAAGAGTTGTCAGAAGGTGGAGGGGATCCCGGGACATCCTGGGTCCTGTCCCAATGTCCCATGATGCATTGCTTCGCATCCCAGCAATCTCTGTGCTCCCATCTGCATTTGGCGCCATCTTTCAATGGTTTGTGTATTGAGCGTTCTGACTCCTCGGTCTGCAGGAATGGATCCCAAGCTGTTGACCAATATGCTGCTCGTTCTAACTAACATGTCATGAGTGGCAGTGGAGTTATTCCTTAAACTGCAAAGGCAAGAGGATCTCACCATGCATAGCAGCTACGACATGAGGTTGCTTGTGGCATTCATGGAGGTGCTGACCACAGGGAATGCCGCTTTGAGGCTCGAGAAACAAGTGCTGAGTGGTGGGATCACAATGTGATGCACATCTAGGATGACGAGCAGTGGCTGCAGAACTTTTGGATGAGGAAAGCCACATTCATGGGACTGTGTGATGAGCTCGTCTCAGCCCTGCGACACATTGAGAATGAGAGCTGCCCTGTCGCTGGAGAAGTGCATGGCAATTGCACTGTGGAGACTGCTACCGATTGGTTGCTAACCAGTTTGGAGTGGGAAAGTTGACTTGTGTTGACGGAAGTGTGCAGGGCCATTAATCGCATCCTGCTCCAAAAGACCATGACTCTGGGCAACATGCATGACATTGTGGATGGCTTTGCACAAATGGGTTTTCCTAACAGTGGAGGGGCGATAGATGGCATGCATCTTCCATTTCTGGCACCAGACCACCTAGTCACCAGTACATTAATCTGAAGGCGTATTTCTCTATGCTTCTCCAGGCACTTGTGGATCACAGTGGGCATTTCACGGACATTAACACAGGCTGGTCCAGAAACGGAACACTGGCCTGTTCAGGAAGCTGCAAGCAGGGACTTTCTTCCTGGACCAGAAGATCAACATAGGGGAAGTCAAAATGCCCATTGTGATCCTGGGAGACCCTGCGTACTCCCTAATGCTGTGGTTTATGAAGACACTCAGTACTCTTAACTTGATAGCAGCAGGGAGCAGTTCAACAATAGGCTGAGCAAGTGCAGAATGACTGTTGAGTGTGGTTTTGGCCATTTAAAGGCCCGCTGCCATCGCTTATATGGGAGGCTGGACCTGGCCAATGATAATATTCCTATGCTTATAGCCGTGTGCTGCACACTCCATTACATTTGTGAAGGGAAGGGTGAAAGCTTCACTCAGGGCTGGACCACTGAGGCTCAGAGCCTGGAGGCTGAATTTGAACAGCCAGAGACCAGGGCAATTAAAGGGGTGCAGTGCTGCACCATAAGGATCAGGGATGACTTGAGGCAGCAATTTGAAGCTGAAAGTCACTAATAATTGTTTCTATGCTCGGGAGTGCAGTGCTTGTAATGCTAGGAGGTGATTCTGATTGGTGCAGACAATGCATTGTGAAGGTTTAAGAAAATTGCCTGTTGCTTTGCAGAGGTCTATTTGCTTTCAATTAATGGAATAAAGATTGTTTTCAAACCAAAACAATTCTTTTATTAAAAAACAACAACCTGAGGAGAGAGACAAACAAAAAACTACATCAGCACTGTGCGGGATGGGGGGAGGGAGGGTCCCAGGAGGAGGCGGGATCTTGGGACGGTTAAAGATTTGTGTATGTCCAGGTATCATATCCAACCTTCTCTTCTGGAGTACAGAGCAGAGGGTACTGTACTTCAGCAGGGCTAAACTTCAGAGGGACGGGTGTTGAGTGCAGTGGGTACTGGGAGTCTGCAGGGCTGGACTGTGACGGGGCAGGAGTGGAATGTAGGGTACATACTGGAGACAGGAGGTTGATAAGAGTGTGTTGACAGTGTTTGGGGGCCGCATGGGAAAGAGTTTTGCGACAGCGGCTGCTGGGGGGAGTGGGTGCAGAGCTGCTCGGGTTGCAGTCCTAGTAGCACCTGGAGCATGTCCGCTTGGCGCACCATAACATTTAAGAGCCGCTTTGTGGCTTCATTCTGGCATGCTGCGTTCTCCTTTCGGTCCCTCCTCTTGCTGTCCTGCCACTCCTTCATTTCTTGTTTTTCGGACGTGGAGTGCATCATGACATTGCACAGAAAGTCGTGGCCACTTTCTAATTCTGCCCAGCTGTTCAGCTGGCGATAACAAAGAGGGAGACTGGACTCCCAAGGTCATATCTGTGAAGCCAAAATGCACATTGTACAGAAGCAGTATTGTTGGCAACACAGAGACCACTGATTCAGTGATTTAAAACACAGCCACTAGTCACATACCTGTCACTAACTGGCTGACCGCAGGCAAGCACACATGAGCCACAAGACCCCCAAAATGGCAGGGGAAATCTGTGTTCCAGGACCAAACTGTACACTGGGCACGTGGCTCTTGGGGTGAGGCTGCACTGTAGGAGGGGCTTTATAATCATTCCTGTCCCCACACTTTCCTCAGGCTGTGTTCATTATGGAAGATATCTCGCTGCTGAGAGTAAGCAGGGAATCAAGGGAGGGTCTTCTCTAAGACTGCAGCTTCTGGCCTGTTCCTTATGCAGCTCGCCTGTGTGCAGCAATGGTCCCCCCACCCGCAGTGATGGAAGAATGGTGCAGGAAAGTTACCCTTAATGGGGAAAGAAACAAAGCAGCTCCTCCAAAGAACCCGTGGCAGCAGATTGCCTGGTATCTCCCTGATAGTTTTGTGGAGATCTCTGAGGCAGATTCCCATGAAGTGAGAAAGTCAATTAACATCCTGTTCCGTCGCTCAGACTAGGCATGTGGTGGTACATGCATCATACAGACACAAGCCTGCTTTCTGCAACCCTCCTGCCCCCAGCAAGTCGCTTCAGTGATTCCCAAAATTAAAGCCACTTACCAGGGGCCACCTCTCCTGTTTGTGCTTCACCAAACTGACCGCTGTGACCAGGGCCGGCTCCAGGGGTTTTGCTGCCCCAAGCAGCCAAAAAAAAAAAAGAAGCCGCGATCGCGATTACGATCTGCGGCAATTCCGCGGGAGGTCCTTTGCTCTGACTGGGAGCGAGGGACCCTCTGCAAAATTGCCACCAAATAGCTGGACCTTCCACCCCTCTCTGGAGTGGCCGCCCCAAGCACCTGCTTGCTAAGCTGGTGCCTGGAGCCGGCCCTGGCTGTGACTGGTTGGCTCCTCCGGGGTAGAAAAGAGCTCCTGGCTGCATGCATGTCTGACCTCCAAGTCGTCCTCTGCCTCTGGGTCTCCCTCCCTCTCCACATCATTGTCCAAGATTTCCTCCTCCTGGCTTGGTCCACTCTTGACTGGCCCCCTGATTATCACATCCAGCTCTTTGTAGAACCAGTAGCTTGTGGGCACAGCACTGGAGCGGCGGTTTGCTGCCCGTGCCTTGTGGTAGGCATCCAGCAGTTCATTCACTTTGACCCTGCACTGCAGTGTGTCCTCGTCATAGCCCATTTCTGTTATGCATCACGAAATCTGTCTGTAGGTATCCTAATTCCTATGGCTGGAGTGCAGCTGGGACTGCACAGCCTCCTCTCCCCAAATGCTGATGAGGTCCAGCTGCTCGGCATTGCTCCAAGCAGGGATCGCCTGGTGTGTGGAGCAGGCATGGTCACCTGGAAAGATGTGCTGAGACCACTGCATGCATCACCGAGAAAACAGGAACATAAGAACATCAGACAGAAGTCCCATCAGGCCAGAATCTCTGCAGTGGACAGGAGCAGCCAGGTGCCAGGAAGTGAGAACAGTTCTCCCTGCCAAGTGATCTCTCCTCCTCCATCTCTCCATCCTCTGATCACCAATCCATCCATATCCGATGGGATTCCATCCTCTCTAATTAGCCAACCAATGGACCCCCCATTCCCATTTACATTTCATTTATTTTTTAGCCTCTTTTTTATAGCCCCCAGCCCTCCCTCTCTAGGAGTTCAGCCTTCACACAAGATGAGTGAAAGGGAAGCAGATTTTTTTTTGTTTTAACCTTTATTTGTTTTTTTTTTTTATTTGTTTCTTGTATCATGTATTTTATAACTTTTAAATAAATACTCTACTATCACTTTATCAAATCTTCTCATCTATTTCTATATTTCTTTCTCATCCTCATAGTCTCCTCTTTCTCCTCCCCCTAGCCTCTTTTCCCTCTCTCTTTTCTTACCCTCTCTAGTCTTTCCCCCCCTCTTTTTCCTAAATCCTTTACCTCTTCTTTTTTTCTTTGTCTTTTTTATCTTTAGGAGAGGAGTTTTGACATCTGTGGAGACCACATGATGATGTTACGATTTATTATGTTATATGGATTTATATATATAGTATTACAATTATATATTCTTAATTGATTTTAACATTTCCTTACATCCTCCTTTTTAATGATTCCTAATCCCTTGTCTCTTTTCAACTATCTGAGATCCATCCGTTTTCTTTTTTTTTGGATCTTTTTCTTTTTCCTGCTAGCTAAGCATGTGTCATTGATGTTTGTTTTAGTTGTGTTTGTTTTTTCCAATTTTTTTACATTTACATTTATTATTTTTCATTTTTTTTTTCATTTGTTTTTTTGTTTTTTTTTTTTGTGAGATCTTTTTTCTTTTTTTCTTTTGGTGCTTTGTCTTTTCATCTCTTCTATCTTCTGCTTCAACTTTAACACCTCACTCTTTACTTTATCACTTTTTTCTTTTCATGATTAAAATTTAATATTATTGAATAGGAATCTTCTTGGGGACTGACACCTAGTTACCTCTCCATTCTGAGAATTTACCATTAATTCATTAAATTTACCCCCCCTTCCCTTCCTCCTTTCCTCTTCCTTTTTCCTCCTCCCTTCCCTTCCTTTTTATCTTTGCTTATCTTCCTTTGTTAAGACCTTAGAGGACCTTGTCAAAGGGAAATTTACTCTCAAAGTCTCCACACTATGTCCACTCCATCCCCCCCCCCTGTGTGTGTGTTTGTTGACCCAAGATTAGATACTAGATTAGATTTTTTCATTTTAGTTACAGACTATTTATATTTTTTATATGTTTTATTTTATGTTTTTGTTTGTTTATGTTTTTTATATTTTTTTTACTAATTTGCCCGCTAGACTTACCAGTCTGTAATTGCCTTACTTTAGTCCCAGGCCCTAAGATCACCCCTTTTTTTTTAAATATTACATTACTAACTTCCAGTAGGTTGGCCGATTTCGCGAAAGGTTACAGTTGGTAAGGGTTTATAGTTTGGTAACTAGTTTGAGTTCTTCTTTTTTTTCTTTCTTCTTTGGTCCCATCCTGTCCATCATCTGAGTTTGTTTGAGTTTGTCAATTAATTCCAAATCTCCTCCCACCTCACCTCACACTTCAATCTGTGACAGTTCATTTGTCACCTACAAAGCCAACTCAGGTCTGGGAATCCTCTGGGAATCTCATCTCTGCAGAAGAAAAGAAAAAAGAATCCATTTAGTTTTTTTATGAATTTTTTTATTCTTTTTTGTATTTTTTGTTTTTTATTTGGCCCCACTGGTTGTTTAGCAGGCTTCCAGCTTCTACTTCTGAAAAAACAAAAAAAATTTTTTTTTTATTAGTTTGGAGTTTATGGCTAGCTTCAAAACTCTTTTCTTTTTTTTTTTTTTTCTTGCTCTTGCTTAAAGTGGCAGTGTTTGTGCTCCTTTCTATTTGCCTCACTGGCAAGGGGACTTACAAAATTCCCGAGGAATTTAAGGAGTGGGGTTCATGATTGGTCATCTAAGGGCAGGGCAGTAGAGTTCAAACTGATGACCAGAGAGGTGAGAATAGACATTGTGGGACACCTCCCAGAGGCCAATCACAGCACTGTAATCGACCAGGGTGTTTACACTGGCTCCGCAGCGCTATAGCCCTGGCGCAGGAAGCTGTGTGCCTCTCGTCAGGGTGGTATTTTTACAGTGCTGCAACTGCACAGTTTCTGCACACTAAGTGTGTACACCTCAGGAGTTACAGCACAGAAAGCTGCTTTAGTGCACAGAAACTTGCCAGTGTAGAGAAGGCCTAAGTTTGTCCTCAGAGAAAATCTTAAAGGAAGGGAAAACACAGTGTAATGCAAAATGCACTTTTGAATCACTGCCTCTCATTACAAAAAGGAATAAATCACTATGGGTTAGATTGCAAACACCTTTCTCAATTACTTGGACAGGTAGTACCATTAACTATAATGGCATTACTCATGTGAGTAGCTGCTTATTTCTTTGAGTAAGGGATTCACAATCTGCCCTAAAAGTGCCTTAAAGGTAATTAAAAAAAGAATAATTAACAAGCAAACTGGAGGCCATCATTTTAAAAGTCACTTGAGACAAAAAAATTTTTTTTAAATTCAGGTCCTGCTAAAAAGTATTCGAAATGAGAATGACTAAGTTCATTTAAGGTAATGTCTATGGCTCAGACCTTCAGCTGGTACAAATCAGGGTAATGCCAGAAGAGTGATTTACACCAGCTGCTCATCTGGCCCCATATTGGGATTGGGGGGGGGGGGGAAGGGGGTTGTTATTTTAACATTGGCTAAACCAATTGTTAAATTAGGGGGTGCAGATAAACATTTAAACATAGAAATTACCTTAAATATTTTGATACTCTGATTCCCAATAGTTTAAAAGGGCCTAGAGTTTTTGGAATACTAATTTCCTTTATGAACTCATCTTCCTTTGGGGACGTACAATGCTGTATGAACATAAAATGGCAACCCCCCCTAGAGAGAGACAACAGCCCATTCACCGAGTGCAGATATAGAAAGGGTGGCAGCAGGAATGTCAAAGAATTGCTTTGGAAATTCTAGTTGTACTTGATGAGATGGCACGGTGGTTAAAATGCCTGATCCCGGTTTACATTCATCTTCTCATGAGTAGTACCACCGCGGGTGCAATACTGGAGCTAGAAGAAAGGGGAAGGTTTGAGAAAAACCTCATTGTAAATGCAGCCCTCTCCATGCATAATCTGACGTAATGCCATCACAACTTATTTTATCAACCCCGTTATAGATAGGCAGACAGGCAGTAAAAAATCAAGAGGCTCAGGACCAGCTCTTGAGACCTAGGCCTGGTCTACACTACGCATTTAAACCGAATTTAGCAGCGTTATACCGATTTAACCCTGCACCCGTCCACACAATGAGGCCCTTTATATCGATATAAATGGCTCTTTAAACCAGTTTCTGTACTCCTCTCCGACGAGAGGAGTAGTGCTGAAATCGGTATTGCCATGTCGGATTAGGGTTAGTGTGGCCGCAAATCGATGGTATTGGCCTCCGGGAGCTATACCACAGTGCACCATTGTGACTGCTCTGGAAAGCCATCTGAACTCGGATGCACTGGCCAGGTAGACAGAAAAAGCACCGCAAACTTTTGAATTTCATTTCCTGTTTGCCCAGAGTGGAGCTCTGATCAGCACGGGTGGTGATGCAGTCCCAAATCCAAAAAGAGCTCCAGCATGGACCGTACGGGAGATACTGGATCTGATCGCTGTATGGGGAGACAAATCTGTTGTATCAGAGCTCCGTTACAGAAGACGAAATGACAAAGCATTTGAAAAAATCTCCAGGCTATGATAGACAGAGAGGCCACAGCAGGGACTCAGCACAGTGATGCGTGAGAAGTGTAACAGAAAGCCAAAGAATCAAATGGATGCTCATGGAGGGAGGGAGGGAGGGGGGACTGAGGACTCCAGCTATCCCACAGTCCCCGCAGTCTCCAAAAAGCATTTGCATTCTTGGCTGGGCTCCAAGTGCCTGAAGGATCAAAAACATTTTCCCGGGTGTTTCAGGGTGTATGTCGTCAATTTACACCCTTCCCCCCCGCCCGAAAGAAAAGGGAAAAAAATCATATCTCACCTTTTTTCAATGTCACCCTATGTCTACTGCATGCTGCTGGTAGACGGGGTACTGGAGCGCTAAACAGCAGCATCCTCTCCTCTCCTCTCCTCGGTGGCAGACGGTACAGTGCAGAAGGACTGGTATCCATCCTCGTCATCAGCCCGTGAGTGCTCCTGGCTGGCCTCGGTGAGGTCGGCCGGGGGCACCTGGGTAAAAATAGGAATGACTCCTGGTCATTTCCAGAAGATGGTACAGAATGGCTGGTAACCGTCCCCATCATAGCAACTGGGGGCTGAGCTCTATCAGCCCCCCCCCATCATGTCTAAAGAAAAGATTCTGTACTGCCTGGACTATCATAGCAGCGGAAGGCTGGTCTCCTCTCCCCACCTTACCCTTTAATGTCCTGCCTGGACTATCATAGCAGTTGGAGGCTTCCTCCCCCTCATTTTATCTCACTAAAAGGTCTGTGTTTCTTATTCCTGCATTCTTTATTACTTCATCACACAAATGGGGGGACACTGCCACGGTAGCCCAGGAGGGTTGGGGGAGGAGGGAAGCAACGGGTGGGGTTATTGCAGGGGCACCCCCTAGAATGGCATGCAGCTCATCATTTCTGCGGGATTTCTGTGGCTCTGGCACAGAGCGGCTGTGCTCTCTGGTTATCTAGTACACTTGCCTCATATTCTAGGCTGGACTGACTCTATTTTTAGACAAAACATAGGAAGGGAATGACCCAAGGAGTCATTCCCATTTTTGCCTATGCGCCCCCGGCCGACCTCAGCGAGGCCAGCCAGGAGCACCCATGATAGCAGCAGATGGTACAGAACGACTGATAACCGTCATCTCATCGCCAATTTATAATGGCAGACGGTGCAATATGACTGGTAACTGTCTCTGCTATCTTGCAAAGGCAAATGAATGCTGCTGTGTAGCAGTGCAGTACCGCGTCTGTCAGCAGCATCCAGTACACATATGGTGACAGTGACAAAAGGCAAAATGGGCTCCATGATTGCCATGCTATGGCGTCTGCCAGGGCAATCCAGGGAAAAAGGGAGCGAAATGATTGTCTGCCGTTGCTTTCCCGGAGGAAGGATTGAGTGACGACATTTACCCAGAATCACCCGCGACACTGTTTTTGCATTGGGATCTCAACCCAGAATTCCAATGATCAGGGGAGACTGCGGGAACTATGGGATAGCTACGGGATAGCTACCCACAGTGCAATGCTCCGGAAATCGACACTAGCCTCGGTACATGGACGCACACCGCCGAATTAATGTGCTTAGTGTGGCTGCGTGCACTCGACTTTATACAATCTGTTTTACAAAACCGGTTTATGTAAAATCGGAATAATCCCGTAGTGTAGACATACCCACAGGGTCAGATTTTCAAAGGTATTTAAACATTCAAAGATGCAGATAGATGTTTAATGGGATTTCCAAAAGTAAGTACCAGGGAGTGTGAAGCACTATTTAAGCTAAAGGACAGTGTTGGTACAAGAACAAATGTGCAAATGGGTATACACTGACCATGAACAAATTCAGCTGGGAAACTAGAAGAAGGTTTCTAACCATCAGAGGCATAACGCTCTGGAATAGCCTCCCAGGGGGGCGAGGAGCAACTTCATTAGTTTTAAGAGAAAGCTGAACAAATTTATGAGAGCAGTAATATGCTGGGGTTGCTTGTGATGGTGTGGGGCTGTGGTCAACAGCCCTGGGGTTCTCTTCTGGTTCATGTCTCAGGCTTGGGATTTCAGCAGGCCACTAGCAGGGGTCAAAAAAGGATTTCCAACCCCACAACATGTTTGTTTGTCTGTTTGTTTATCTCCTTACTTGGAAGCATCAGGGATGGACACTGCTGGAGTTGGGACATTGGAAGAGGAGGGCCAGGGCTCTGAGGTGGCACCGAGCATTCTCTCTCTCTCAGGTGATTGGTCGGCTGGCTCTTGCTCACATACTCAGGGGCTAACTGGTCACCATGGGGTCCGAAGGAATTTTACCTCAGGTTAGATTGGCAGTGAGTGTTTTTCACCTTCCTCTAGAGCAGTGCTTCTCAAAGTTGGGCCGCTGTTTGTTCAGGGAAAGCCTCTGGCAGTCTGGGCCGGTTTGCTTACCTGCTGCGTCTGCAGGTTCGGCCGATCGCGGCTCCCACTGGCTGCGGTTCGCCGCTCCAGGCCAATGGGGGCTGCGGGAAGCGGCGCGGGCTGAAGGATGTGCTGACTGCCCTTCCTGCAGCCCCCATTGGCCTGG
Organism: Mauremys reevesii; assembly: GCF_016161935.1. Classification (NCBI taxonomy): domain Eukaryota; kingdom Metazoa; phylum Chordata; order Testudines; family Geoemydidae; genus Mauremys; species Mauremys reevesii. The sequence continues at coordinate 25,530,841 of NC_052624.1, forward strand.
AGTGGCGAACCGCGGCCAGTGGGAGCCACGATCGGCTGAACCTGCGGACTCAGCAGGTAAACAAACTGGTCTGGACTGCCAGGGGATTTCCCTGAACAAGCGGCAGACTGGCTTTGAGAAGCGCTGCTCTATAGCATGTGAATGCAGGTCACTTGCCAGGATTATCTTGATATATTTCACTTAATCATTTCCCTGCCATTCCAGGAGCCTCGGGCATGGCTGCACCTTGGTCCCTCCTATTCTCAGCCTTGGCATGTAATAGTCTAGCTTTCTGTGGGCTGTAATTCTTTGGTCTAATTTCAGTTGTTGGGTTGAGTGTGCTGGGTGGGGTTGGTGACCTGTGACATACAGGAGTCAGACTAGATGAGCTGGTGGTCCCCTGTGGCCTTTAACTTTGTGGCTTTAAATACATTTGAAAATCTGGCCCAGACTGACAATTTGGAGGGGAATTTGGGCATAAGGGAGATCTACATCTTATCTCCCACTGTGATTCCAACTAATCTTTCAGTCTCCCTGCCATAAATGATCTTGGAGTACAGCTGTCTCTCTCTCCAGTATACACCTGGCAGCTGGGCCACTTCCAATTCTGAAGCATCCCTCATGGTACGAGCTCAGGTGATGTGAGGTATGAGTAGGCAGGATTCCCTAGTTTTAATACAATCCAAAAGGAAAACAAAGAAGGCCTTTGAAGCCAGCGTGTGTGGTCACATGTTAAGAATTCACTTAAAATTCACTACCTGTTGCAAAAATGTTTTCAGTGGAGATTCCCTTTTGATCCTACTGTATGACCTGGGGGCTCAGCACTCTCAATTGTTAATGAGAAGAGGATGTAAAGTAAGAAAGACAAAGAATTACATATAAAGAGACAGCTGCTTCATGCCTCTATTCTTCTGTGATTTTTTGTTTTGTTTTGTTGCTTTGTTTGGGTTTTTTTTCCTTCGGTGAGTCAGAATCTCTCTTCTAGCTGGAAAGGTGGCAAATGCAAGTAGGGCAGTGCAGATCTATTAATAGAGAAAAGCAGGTTAGTCCACCAATGTGTTCGACACTCCTGCAGCCCTCAGGTTTTGTGGAGAACATACACTTAGATCTGGAACATGGATTATTGTCCCCATCCACCGTCACTTTCCCATGGCCATGACCCAACCCCACGTCAACTTGTTTGCCACCCATCAGCTGATTGAAAAACAACCTGAACTGGATCCCTGAATCTGTCTGATTAGACTCTGGCATTAATGCCCCTGGAGGTCTTGTGAAGTTATTTTTATACAATCTCTGCACAATGCAATAATCAGAAATGGGGATAGGAGTGAATAATGTTTTTAAATAGGTACATTTACGTTTAATGCCTTTTATTCTATGAAATTGTTTCTTCTAGACAGGCTCTCTTTATAAACATGTGGAGTCTATGTGCAGATTTCACACCGAGTCAACCAAGATATTCATGTCATTAATCTTACAATATTTTAGAGTATCATAGTGCACAAGTACTTAGCCACTAGGGAAAGAGGTAAAGGTGTTAATATATATCGTGAATTCCTGCTAATAATTGCTGTCAGACTTTAAAAAAGAACAACTTAAACCATTATGATAATCCAAGTTAAGAACCACAAGTCACTTAGCATTTTTTAACATATGCAGAAAAAGCTTCAACTTCTAGAAAATCAAGGAATTTGTAATTAGGACAAAGGCATGTTTCAAATAAATAAATAAAGAGCAGAAGAAGAAGCCTGCTTTTTTTTTGTATGCTGTCAGTGTTAAAATGTCAAGCACATTGGTTCTTCTACTGAAACAGGCTTTTGTCTCTTAAAGTCTTGAGCTATAATTAAGAGTTTTAGTGCCAGCTGATGCTACTGAATTCCAATTCCATGAATCCCAATGCTGTTTTTCCTAAAGCTACAGCTACTGTGTCAAGAAAAAAGTGTGGGAAAAGTTAATAGTAAAAACAATAGTGTCTGTTAAGCAACATTTTATTTATGCTATCTCAGCAGAAATTTTACCTTTTACTGTTTTTTTAAATTTGATTTTTTTCCCTCTCTTTCTTTTTTCTTTTCTTTCTTTCCTCCCCCCGCCCCCCCCCAAAAAAGTAATGCCCTTTACTTGATAGTAGTTGGGAATCTTTCCCAAGTCTGCCTAACACCATCAATGGTTAGCTGAAGAGCTGCAGTGACCCTGCAAGAAAGCTGTACTCTGCTATTCTGGCTGTACTGACTATTACTCAAGCAGCATGAGCCAAACAAATGCAGCATTTGGATCTTTCCCACTAGTTCTGCAAAATGCTACACCAAGCATGGAGCACGACATGCCACCATATAAGGAATCAGCTATTTCCTGTGATTGCACAGCAGGATATAAGCACTACCAGGGAAGCTGACAACTTACTCTGGGGTATAGAGGGATGACATATACAGAGTCATATTGATCCTCAGCAGTCTGTCTCATCAGCAGAGTAGTAATGGTCTGCATATTAACACAATAGCCTATGAGGTTACAAAAGACAAGAAAGGACACAGGAGTCTGGAGCCTAGAGGATGAGCATGCTGTGTTAGCATCACATCATGAAACAGAAGGTTAAGTAGCTCCCCATCCTTTGGCACAGGGGCCAAAGTTAGCAGTGTTAATTTAAGCAGAAGGATTAAAAAAATGACCAGTTTTGCTAAAATGTTTGTGCCAGACTGAAAGACGTCAAGGGAAACAGTAACATGAACCAGCTAATTAATCAGAAAGTAGGTGATCTCAACTTAAAAGAACATGGGACAATGCCTACATTTCTACATCCCCATTGAGAAAAAAATCTTACAGTTTTTGCATGGGTTCCTAGATTCCGCGACAACGGAAACATTAGAGAGAGATAACTCCCTAATTTCTAAATATAAAGGGAAGGTACAATAGAAGTAAATCCAACCCCAGTAATGTGGCAGAATGGGTCGATCAGACAAACACATCAGAATTTGCTTAGCACAGATTTTTTAGTGCAGTGTAGACTTACTCTTAGGCATCAATCAGCTCCCCTTAAGAAGGCTGGTTGGAGATAGGCAAGCTAATTAGCTGATCAGGCTGGGAGACTGATGAACTAATTAGCCCATCAGCTGAGGGGTATAAGAAATGCACAAGGAAGGAAACAGGAGAGAGGATATGGGCTAGCAGAGCCTAGTGTGTTTAGGGAGTGAATGAAAGGGAGACCTCTGTTCATCTCATCTCTTTCCCACACATCTGGTGGTGTGGGAAAGAGCTAAAGGTAGACAAACACTGTAAATATTTTGCTGTTTGAGACTGTATTGGTGTTGCAGGTGGGGATATAAATAAGTTATACAAAGTTATCATTTACTGGGTAGCCTGAGAAGTTTCTGGGGCATCAAAGGATGGGGGTCAAAGGATGTCCTATTATAGGCCCCAATGCTTTTCTGATTATGTTTAGACAGATGTTCTTGTGATCCTTGCATCCTTCTTCAGTGGGGCCACATGCGGAGGCAAGGGCCTGCCCATCAGAATCCAAGTGCAGAATCCAGGCACTGAGAACTTCATCACTAATCAACCTAGGTGTCTGTCCAGTAGAGCTTGTTGGACACATTTCAGTGGCATGCTTTTCCATTGAATAATTCAGTTGTGTTGAAATCAAAAAGGGTTTGTGGGAATATGTCAGTTTTGACAAAACTCTTCAATAGGAAAGCATCAGTGGTGTCATTTTGATTAATTTCATTTAAACCTTGAAACAATATCTTCAAAACGACATGTTTTGACACTATCAAAATGAATCACTTTGATGGTCCCAAACTGAAATGTTTTCAGAAACTTTATTTTGTGAGGAAACTTCAAAATTTCAGCTTTTTGTTCTGATAGGGCATGAAAAAATTCAAATTTCTTACAGAATGGAAATTTTTGAACCTGACCAGCTCTGTTGTTGTCTATTTTTAATGTACCTGTCACTGTAATGCATATGAGATCTATAGACGGGATTGGTATTATTATTCCTTTCAGGTTCATGGTCTTTGTTTGGAAAATAGCATTGTCACTTTCCTTTGTTGTGCTTTGTCCATCTTAGGACATTATTTACTCCTGTAGGAGGAAATTCTGCACTGGCAGAGAATGGATTAGATTATTTAGTAAGTATTTTTCCTCTCATCTTCTGTAGCACTTGCTGTGATGATGCAGTTCTGGTGGGACCCAACTGAGAGTGCCAATTCAGGACCAATTGCTCAAACAGGGCAGTTACAGCCCTAGGCTGGGGTTTTTCCACCTCTAAGGCAAACCAAACCAGCCAGACAAAAAGGGCTTCGGTTTCACCCCACTGGCTAACCACAAGTCACACAAGCAATTTCCTTAGACACTCCAGTCTCCCAGTATCACCACCAGTGCCACTCATCCTGGGGATGAATGGTTATGAAAACCAACACCCCAATAAAAGAAAAAGGTTCTCTCGATTCCAAAGAATCAAGCCCCAGACCCAGGTCAATATACACATCAGATCTTACCCACAAATCACGCTGTTGCCAATCCTCTAGAATCTAAAATCTAAAGGTTTATTCATAAAGGGGAAAAGGTAGAGATGAGAGCTAGAATTGGTTAAATGGAATCAATTACATATAGTAATGGCCAAGTTCTTGGTTCAGGCTTGTAGCAGTGATGGAGTAAACTGCAGGTTTAAATCAAGTCTCTGGAACATCCCCTGCTGGGATGGGTCATCAGTCCTTTGTTCAGAGCTTCAGTTTGTAGCAAAGTCCCTCCAGAGTTAAGAAGCAGGATTGAAGACAAAATGGAGATGAGGCCTTTTATAGACTTTTCCAGGTGTAACAACCTCTTTGTCCTTACTGTGGAAAGTTACAGCAAAATGGAGTCTGGAGTCACATGGGCAAGTCCTTGCATATTTGCTGAGTTACAAGGCATATCTGCCTTCTCTCCATGGGTTAATTGTGTAGCTGATGGTCCTTAATGGGCCATCAAGCAGGCTAGTCAGATCTAACACCAACTTGTCTGGAATGTTTCCCAGAAACACAGCACAAACTTGAAATACAGACAGTATAGATCCAATACTCATAACTTCAACTACAAAATGATACAGACATACAGACAGCATAATCATAACCAGCAACCCATAACCTGGTTTTAGACACCTTATATGACCCCCTTTACATAAGATTTGGTGCCACTACAGGACCTTGGTTGCAAACCATGTTCTATATGGTCCGAGTTTATATCAATAACATCACACTTGCCTTGTTTAATACTCTAGCGTACTGTCTGTGTTCTCACACACCTGCTTGCCATAATTAAGTACAGTGGAGAATGCTAAGAATAAAGGACTGTATTCATCCCTAGTTTAATACCATTGGACCTGATTTGCACCCTTTAGATCTGTGCATGGAAGGCTTCTCTTTCTCCTCCTTCTCTAGGCTCTGTAGAGTGTGCTTTAAGTTCTGGAATCCAACTAGATGGAAGTGGTGGGTCAGTGTAGGAGAGGAAAGGCCAAAGGAGGAGACAGGTTTCAGAGGGTAGAGATGTTAGTCTGTATCAGTAAAAACAATGAGGAGTCCTTGTGGCACCTTAGAGACGAACACATTTATTTGGGCATAAGCTTTCATGGGCTATAACCCACTTCATCAGATGCCTGGAGTGAAAAATACAGTCGCAGGTATAAATACACAGCACACAAAAAGATGGGAGTTGCCTTATGAAGTGGGGGCTCAGTGCTAATGAGGCCAATTCAGTTAGGGTGGATGTGGCCTATTCCCAGCAGTTGACAAGAAGGAGGAGGTTCAACGGAGGGAAAATTATTTTTTGTAGGGACCCAGCTACTCACAGTCCTTATTCAGGCCTAATTTGATGGTGTCAAGTTTGCAAATTAATTCCAGTTTTGCAGTTTCTCCTTGAAGTCTGTTTTTGAAGGTTTTTTGATGAAGAGTGGCCACTTTAAAGTCTGTTATTGAGAGTCCAGGGAGATTGAAGTGCTCTCCTACTGGTTTTTGAATGTTACAATTCTTGATGTCCGATTTGTGTCCATTTATTCTTTTGCATAGAGACTGTCCAGTTTGGCCAATGTACATGGCAGAGGGGCATTGCTGGCACATAATGGCATATATCACATTGGTAGATGTGCAAGTGAATGAGCCCCTGATGGTGTGGCAGATGTGTTTAGGTCCTATGATGGTGTCCCTTGAATAGATATGCGGACAGAGTTGGCAACGGGGTTTGTTACAGGGATTGGTTCCAGGATTAGTGTTTCTGTTTTTGGTGTGTAGTTGCTGGTGAGCACTTGATTCAAGTTGGGGGGCTGTCTGTAAGGGAGGACTGTCCTGTCTCCCAAGGTCTGTGAGAGTGAGGGATTGTCCTTCAGGATTGGTTGTAGATCCTTGATGATGCACTGGAGAGGTTTTAGTTGAGGGCTGTAGGTGATGGCTAGTGGTGTGCTGTTACTTTCTTTGTTGGGCCTGTCCTGTAGTAGGTGACTTTTGGGTACCCTTCTGGCTCTGTCAATCAGTTTCTTCACTGCTCCAGGTGGGTATTGTAGTTTTAAGAATGCTTGATAGAGATCCTGTAGGTGTTTGTCTCTGTCTGAGGGATTGGAGCAAATGTGGTTGTATTTTAGGGCGTGGCTGTAGATAATGGATTGTGTGATGTTGTCTGGATGAAAGCTGGAGAAGAGGAAAGCTTCTGTTTCACTGAACCTGTGGAACTCAGGGGTTCTTCTCTAGTCCACTCTCTGTAGTGGGGGAATCTTCTTAACGGGGGTTGCAAGTCCAATCCAGAGTCATGAAACCCTACCAGCACGGTACACTGGAAATGTGCTTCAGAGGGTATAGGAGTCTTCTGGATACTGAGAACCACCGCAGAGGCATAAGGGGATCTGCAGGGTGTAGTGGTCAGCCCTGTGGACTGTTTTGTTGGGGTTTAGGTTAAAAAGGGACCTCTTTTTTAGCTCCCCACCCCCATGGAAAGACAAGGTGGGTGAGATAATCTCTCTTCTTAGGCCAACTTCTGCTGGTGAGAGACAAGCTTTTGAGCATACACAGAGCTTTTCTTCAGCCCAGACATGAAGGAGAGTTCCATTAGCTTGAAAATTTCTTTCCCCAGCAGAGGTTGGTTCAATAAGAGCTGTTACCTCACCCACCTTGTCTCGCTAATATCCTGGGATGAACACAGCTAGAGCAGCACTACAACCAACCCTTCTAATGGAGTGATACAGGGAAATCTTGATAGATCTGTTCCAAAGCCTATTAGTCAGTGGAAAGATTCCTACTGACTTGAGTGGGCTTTGAACTGGGGCTCTGAGGGGATTGCTGGGAGATATCCTTTAGCCCTGACCACAGGTTTTCCTAAGGAGCAAGATCATCATGTCCACTGATTTCAGTTGAGGCCTTACAGACTTATACCAGTATATGTTAGATCCGCATCTGGCCCCGTTGGCTAGAACAGACTTTCAAATTAACTTTCTGTTGTGGATTTTCATCACAACCCTACTTGTATCAATTTTTTGTGTGACCAAATTAAATACTTTGATCAGCTTTGCACAAGTCAGGATCATTACAGCAATTCTAGAATCAATAAACCCGCTTTAGCCAATAATATTGATAACATAATATTCAGTAATGTGATATTGAACATTGACAATGTTAATGTTCAATGCTAATTAGATTAGACATATTGCTAGTATTCAGTAATTAGCAATTTAATATTCGATTACATCAAAAAAATGAGCTAAGTTACTTTTTTGTATAAATATTCTCATTTCCATTTCCTCAGGTTTAAATGTCCCCCTTAAAAACAAATTCTCCCAAAGTGAATAGGGCCAGATTCTCAGTGAGTGTAAAATTAACAGCTTCATAGAAATCAAAGCTGAGTGCCTGGCCCATGAGGACTTAGCAATATTGGGCCAAACCCTGAAATTCATACTCCAGATTCAGTTGCTTGCCAGAGATCGATGCCCTAGTGGGAAGGGAACATACCTCATAACTAGAGGTGGCTGAATATGTATTTTTTCAGTTAAACTTTTTCAATTTAAACTGTTTTATCTGGAAGGAGAAAAAATGACCCAGCCTGAATAGCCAATAGCCCTGCAGTTTGGGTACTCACTTGGGATGCAGAAAACCTAGGTTCAAGTTCCTTCTCTACCTGAATACCACATCCCAAGCAAGTTACCTAATCATCACGTTATAGGGTCAGTCTCTCTCTAGCTCACTAAATACTTATTTATACAGAGTGGACCAGCTCCAACAAGCGAGACAAAAAGAGACCAACACCCACCCCAAAATAGTCTATTGCCTACATCAGAATGGAAATAAATCTTGAAATCTCACAATTTTCCCACCAAATCTAACTATTGTTTTTTCAGGCCAGATGTACTCAGAACATGCTGCTTGGCCTCTGGGAGCAGGAGCACTCATGCTAGCTGGTAACAAGCAACTGGCAGTTCTCCCCGTACCAAGTCTGTCTGGGACTGCAGACCTATTTAAATGCAAATGTTCAGCTGGTGTCCTTCATGCAAATAAAACAGGCACTAAATATTGACCTCTAGAACCAGTGTCCACTGCATGCTGCATCCAACAGGGCTGTCAGAAGCAAGCTGCCTGCCTACCCACTGCTTGTGATTTAGGGAGACAGCTCAACTTTAATTACTGCCACCTCTTGAGATCCATTCCTCTCAAACTCAGATTTCAAGTCCAGATAGTCTGGATTCAGATAGCTGTGTGTGTACAGTCTTATTGTATGTAATTAGCACTGCACATTACCTATCACATCAGAAGACAGCCAACTGTCTTGGGGCCACTGGAGAACGCGCTGTAAAGCTGAGCCTTTGCTAAGTAATTTAGCCTGCTCTGTTAGTTACAAAACAGATCCAAGCAAGATTTGGGATCTCTTCTGGCTCTCTTTGATATATTTGTGGTCAGAGTGTAACTGGCCCTGGAGGTATGCATGGGGTCAGGGGAGGATGTCAGGTGCTTCCTCCCCTTGCACAAGGATCAGGGACAATTTCAGAAACCCTGCTATTGAGGCAGCAGAGGGACTGCTCCATCTGTGTCCTTAGGGCTGCCCATTGCCTCAGAGTGGACCAGAAGGGCAGGGGGTTTGAGGAGAAGAGGAGGGGCACAGTCTGCAGACCATCCCTGTTTACCCAAGGTAGTGCAGTTCCAGATCACCCTCATGCAGCTCTATGCCTTAAAGACACAATATACCCCATAGAAAACCAGCTGCAAACAATAATCCTCAACATTTTAACAAAGGTTCTCTGCCACATCTAACTACCTGTGTGTAACTGAAATATCTAATAAGAAGGTATTGATCTCTTTTGAATCAACAACAGAGGCAACAGTATGTCACCAGAAACATCAGCATCTTTAAAATGCTCATCAAGTCATTATTTTCTACAATGAAGTTTTTTTCCCATGTTAATTAGAATTGGTTGAGGAAGGGTGAGCAAGTTTTGTCAAAACACCAAGAAGGGGACAGAGGTGCAGCTAGCCTTTAAACCATGACAGTATCAATGTAGTCATCCTGCCAGTTGAGGACACTTCTATAAAGGGCTTGCTCTTTCATTGCCTTCACCTTGTGTATTCTTCCACACCAGTGCAAAGTGAACACAAATGGAGTAAAATGCTACAAAATCTGAGTGAGACACAAGAGCTTGGATTCAATGCCAGGCTCAGCTACAGAACTGGCTGTATCTTCTCTAGGAAAACAAGTGTATTCTTGCCTTGTATTAGCCTACAGGTGATAACTAGCATGTGGTAAAATGTTAGCAGAGACAAGGCAGGGTATAGCTTTCACATGTTAGCAGGTCAGCGTAAAGACTCTGGGGGAGCCTAGGGCTTACCTTATCCTGCTGACTCATGTTAAAACTACACACTGCCTTGTCTTCACTAGAAATTTACCTCATGATAGTTACCACATTAACATGAGGAATGAACATACCTTTTTTCTTAGTGAAGATCAGGGCCCTGTGTGAATTTGGGTCTTACTGAATATACCCTTTGTTTCCTGTCTGTAAAGTGGGAAGAATACTTCCCAACCTTCTAGGGGTTCCTGGTAAATCCATTAATGACTGTGAGAAGCCCAGATACTGTGGTGATGAGAACCATCTAAAATATTTTCTTGTGCTCCTTGCAATGGGTGTTTCCACTGAAAGGCCATTCTGATTCCAGAGTTACACAGATGTACAGCCAGAGCACTGCTCTCATGGACCCTTGTCCACTGAGTGACCTCTGCTCCCATTGGATGGAAGTTAACTCATTTTAGATTTCCTTAACAAGCTGAGTTGCATCAGCACAGCTCAGTGATGGTGGCTGTTGCTGTTATGAATTATTTAGGGGCAAAACAAATTTCACACAACACAAATTGGTAACAAAGCAGCGAAGGAGGAATTTGATATAAAAACAAAATTCCCAATGCGGAGTTAGGCTGTCTTTCTGTGATTTCTTGAGCACCCTTTAAAGACTAAAACTGTTCACTCCCTTCCTCAGCCCCCACTCACATTATTTCAGACAGATGTTGGTATTCTCTCTAACTAATAAACTGTTATTCTGTTCAGTTGTCACACTAAAGCCACATGCACTATAGGGCTTCTTCATGAACACCTACAAGATGAAGAATGTATTGGCAACATTAATATCCATTATGATATTCATAAGGACAAAATTCCTTCAGTCTGTGAGAATGACAGCAGATGTAGGTAAAACTAAGCAAATCTGATCTGTACATCTATCACATCTAACTGATACCGAGGCCTTCACAGCTCTGTTCTACAAATGTTAGTTTATCTAATCCATGGCCCTGCAAAGGGATGGAAAGACTTGCCTGTGAGATCTGTAGCACACTAACGAGTAATCAATCTTAATTAACAGAGGCAAACACAAATAGGACACTAAAGTAATCTGTCATCATGGCCCAAAATTCAGGACTTTGAACCTCTTCTACAACTTCTTCTTTCGGGTGGAACAGGTCATATGGCATTGATAAAATCATTCTCTAATTCTTTATTCGTGGACCCAGTGGCCTGATTCCCATTGCATCACACTGGTTTTACACCACAGTAATTCCATTGACTTCAGATGTCTGACTAGATCTTCAGCTGGTGTAAATCAGTATAGCTTCATTGATTTGAATGGACCCCTTAATGTTTATTATGGTAATGCCTAGGGATCAACCAAGGTCAGGGCCACATCACGCTAGGCACTGTACGTTCAGAGTAAAGGTTGCCCCTGCCACAAAGAGCTTACAGTCTAAATAGACAAGATAGACAAAACATAGGAGTAAAGGGTATAACATACAAGAAATGATGCCAATTTACACCAGCTGAGGGTTAGGTCCTTTTAATATGTAGAACAAGGTTACATTTTTGTTGTGAGATCAATATATACACATTTTTCTCATAGGCCATGTCTACACCACAAAATTGTCAACCTAACTTATGTCAGTGTACAGCCATCCTAGTTATTAAATCACGTGTGTGTGCGCACACCTGGCTCCTTGTGTCAGGAGTGCTTTTCCTCACTGGGAGTGCTTGTGTCCATTGTATTGTCATGGTGGGTTGGTTCCTGAAACCCAGTAACAGTAGACGTAAAGAACACAGTGTCTACACTGACACTGCGTTAACCTAATTAGATTGACTATGACTTGACGCTGTTCACAGAGATGATGTACTAAATCGGCACAGAGAGGCACTTACATAGGTGGGAGCCAAATTTAAGTGGAGATACTTCCACAGCTAGGTGGATGCAAGGCAGCTTACCTCAACCTAACGCTGTAGTATAGACCAGGTCTCAGTGTTTATCCCTAATAGGGGAAATAAAATTTTCAGTTAGACATTTATTTCATGCAGCAGCCTGTGACGTAACCATTTGTATTTTAATTTTTTTTTCTGTAGCAGTGAAGTCTTCCTACCTTCCTACAGAGAAGCAGCAGTTTATTTTATTTTTTTGTTTTTGGAAATGTTTAAAATCTAGGTTTGTTGTGTCAGATTCTCTGTGGTATCTGGTGAGGGTGGGACTTGTCATTGCTCCCTGATTCTCTCTCTTAGAACAGCCCCTTGGTCTCTCTAATCTGCATTTATTGGATATAGTCCCATAGGGATTACTAAAGTCGATGGAGCTGTGTCAATTTACAGTAGCGGAGGATCTGTATATCTGGCATACATACACTATGAGGGCAGGTACCTGCTAAACCGTTCTATAATGGGAATTGAAAACAGTACTGGAGCAGAAACCAGGGCCTGTTGCCTCCCACTAGATAGGCCATAATGCCGCAGTTTGTCTTTCAAAGGCTGCACAATTAGGTTCTTACATGAGAACCCAGAAGATTCTCAGCACTTCCAGTTCCGGATGGAAATACTGCAGGAATAGGCTCTCACTGTATTGTAACACTTCTTATTCCAGATCCTGACTCTGGGAACTGAAAGTAGGCGTTGGGAGTATAATGGTATGGGTGCAACAATATCAAGGAAGCTGTGTTCAAGATCACTTCTAAAAATGAGAACAGGAGTTTATTTTTTTTTAATTAACGTACTTGGCCATAGTCATTAAATGTGTGTGTGTGTGTGCGTGTGTGAGAGAGAGAGAGAGCGGGTGGGGGGGACTGACATTATAAACAAAAATGCAAACAATTTCTTCAAAAACCTCTATTTCTTTATTTGGGAAAACTGTTATATAATATAGTTATGATTTCTGGAGGGTACTTATAAGTGAATTATAGGGTGTTTCCTTCACATTGTTAGTAGCAAGTGAGCTACTTAACTCAGTGTTGCCATCCTCTAAATACCATTCTGAATAATCATGAAACATCCTATAATTCAAGTATAAATAACCTCTGGGAATCATAAGATGATGTGTTCCATGATAGTGACACACATGGATGTATTCACCATTCCAGCTGCAAAACAAACCCAGCAGTTTAGCTCTTGATCTCATACGTGCCGCTGAGCATGGTAAAAACAATGAAGCACAGCCAGTAACACTTCTCTTGGAATTATTTGCTCTCTGAAACAAATATCTTTATTGGATGAGATGCAGCCACGAATGGGGATTCAACTGATTTATGAATTTAAATAATAGGTTAGTTTTACTGACCACCTTCCAGAATCACATGTGACTTTTTAAGGGCCATATTCTGCCCTGGAACACCTACAGCTGTTTTAACTCCCAGTCTCTCTCTATTTATGCCTCCCAGAAGGCCTCTTTGCACTGCCACAATGGTGTAAGGGGGCTTTAGGGTAAATGAGAATTGGGCCTGCTAAACTGAATGTGTGTACATCCACACACAGACATTTCTTTGAAATCTCAAATGAAATGCCACAGATTGTTCAAAATACAATTCTGCTGGTCTCCTCAAGCTTCTCTCGCCATTAGTGGGGTTCAGGTATATGAACAGCACATTAAGCAAGTGCCAGGAGCCTCAAATCCCAGAGTCGTGGGATGACATCAGAAAATATTTATTTTTTTTAAGGATCATATTTCAATTGCGTATGGATGCAAAGAAAAACTCAATAGCCTGGCCCAGTGGTCCCTAACCTTTTCGTCTGGCGGGCGCCAGACGAAGGACCACTGTGGCGGTGGAGCACCCGCTGAATATCGGCAGCATTTCGGCGGTGACACCTCTCGATGATGCTGCTTGCCGTTGACAAGCAACGTCATCGAGAGGCGTCCCAGCCGAAATTTGGGAGCGATGCCTCTCGATGACGTCACTTGTCAATGGCAAGCGGGGTTATCGAGAGGCGTCCCCGCCGAAATTCAGGGGCGATGCCTCTCAATGACATCACTAGTTGGCGACAAAAGTCATCATTGAGAGGCGTCCCCACCGAAATGCCGCTGAAATTCGGCAGCATTTTGGTGAGTGCGCTCCCGGGGGCCAGGACGCAGGCGCATTAAGATGCTGGCGCCCGTGGGCACCGCGTTGGGGACCACGGGCCTGGCCAGTGTGCTACTGCTGCAATGATGTCTGCAGCCAGCCTCCATCAGAGGAAGGAGCAGCAGCACTAGAGACAGGGAGGAAGCTGTCTGGCCCTGTATCTGTCACCAGAGCAGACCAATACCTGCTCTTGGGCGGAAGGGGAGAACTGAGTGGTGTAGGGACTTGGATGCCCTTCTGGGTTCTGCGGGGTTGGCGTCTGTTCAGTGGAACTTGGATGCATCCATTCCTCCCCTCTGGCTTTTTGGCTGCACAATCAGATGGTGGGGAGAAATAGTGGTTATTTTTTAAACACTATCCAATTAATTAACCTTGATAAATTGCTATTTAAGTGCTACAGTTCACCAGACTGCAACTAATACTGTTCAGGGATCTCAGGTCTCCTGGTTGTTAGGACAATTCTTCCTTGCAAAACATTTTTATAAATCTTTTCGAGTCTTCACAGTCCCAGCACAAAGACCTAGGCTCCACTTCTGCAGCAGGAACTGGTCCTCAACGTTGTGTCAAATGTGCTAGTTGAAGTTAGGGGTCCCTTCCAAAAGGCAACTCATTGGAGGGACATGAAGGGTCGAGCACTCCCCGCCCCCAGCAGTCAGCCCAGGCAGGGAGCGGAAGGGGCGTGGTGCCAGAAGAGAAGGGGCGGGGCAAGAGCCTCTTCCAGCCACACTGCCTGGGACACTGCCTGGTGCAGCACAGTGGCTGACTGGGAGAGTGCCTGGCTGCTGGAACAGCAGGCTGCCCCTGCAGGCTCAGCTTTTGGGGACAGAGGCCAAGTGAGCCAGAGACCCCTCCCCCCCAGCACACTCGGAGTCGGCTCTTGTCCCCAGAAGCCGAGCCTGGGCAGGGAGTGGGCTGCTGCTGCCGCCCCTCCCAGGCCAGGCTCTCTTGCAGCCAGCTGCTGCTGTGCACAGAGCATGCCAGGGTGGGGTGGGGGAACAGGGGAGCTTTGACTCTCTCAGCTGCTGTCCTGGAAGCCAAGTCCGGGCGGGAGGCAGCCTGCCGCCACCGCCACTGCAGCCAGGCGCCCTCCCAGGCAGCTGCCACGCTGCACCAAGCAGCATCTGAGAGCAGCTCCATCCCGCTCCCTGCCTGGGTCTGGCTGCCAGGAAGAGCAGCTGAACGTGGGGCAGGGAAGGGCAGGGGAGCCAGTGCAGTGGGAGGAAAGAGCTCCCTCCCACACACAGGTAACATGGCGGGGGGGGAGACACGTGTGGAGGTCACGTGTCCTCCCCATTAGCTGGTGACCCAGTATGGGGTGGGGGGACGGACCAGTCACCCACCACTTCTCACTGACCCTCCCCAAAATCTGAAGGCCAACCATGTGTGAAATAGTGTGAGACTGGTGAACAGCAGTCCAATTTTTTTTTGTGGGGAGAGGTGTGTCTGAAAAATATTTCTGGTAGGGCCACCCAAAATTCTATGGGCAACTCTGCTAGTCCCTCTCCGGTCTTGGGTAATTGCATCCTTCATATAGCTGCAGAATCCCTGACATTGTTCAGCCAAGAGGTTGAGCAATTTTAGTCTTCAGAGTCTTGGAATAGCAAGGCAAGGGTTCCTTTCTGAGTAGCTTTGTAGAGACATAGCTTGATGTAGGTTTTCAGATGTGATCACTTATGCAATGCTGTATTCATTTCTGGGTACAATATTACCAGGAACATGCAGACAAATGAAGCGAGCTTGGAGAAGAGGAACAAAAATTATCAGGAAGCTGGAGGGAGCAATATATAAAGAAAGATTAAAAGAGATAGACATGTGCAGCTTGACTAAACAATGACTAATTGGTGGGACATACAATCTATGCATAGTCTTATTTGATTTGCCAGTGGTATACATGAGAATGTTATATCGTGTACTACTAGTTGTGTGAATCTGTGTAGGTAAAAAGTGAAAAACTGAGGCCCTCCGCCTTGATTTCATGACTGAAATTGGGAAAAACTAAGCACAGAGAAGAACAGTAAGCATCACAAGGTTATTTGAAAGACAATAGTTCCTAAGATATTCCTGTGTGACTAGCTCTAAGTATCAGCAGTGAAAGACAATGAATGTCCTAAAGACACAGGCAGAGTGATAAACAAAGGCATTAAGAGATAATGGTTACAGGAGTTTTAAGGAAGTGAATCAATTTAATCCAATACACAAACCAACATGGTTTATGAACTTGATTATGTTGTGGAGTAATAGCCAGGAATTCTGAGGAAGGCATCTATCATGAACCATCCATTGAAACTGATTAAGCAGATGATGGAGAGGAGATGAGTTATTCTTTTCTAGGATCATGTCCTCAAGTGGTATAACATGGCATAAATCAGTTGACTTCAGTGGAATTATAGAATCATATAAATGTAGGACTGGAGGGGACCTTGAAGGTCATCTAGTCCGACCTCTCACGCTGAGGCAAGACCAAGTACATTTAGACCACCCCGACAGGTGTTTGTCTAACCTGTTCTTAAAAATCTCCAATGATGGGGATTCTAAATCCTCCCTTGTATTAGAAGCCTATCCTAGTATTTAACTATTCTTATTTGGAAAAACTTCCTAAATATAAAATCTCACTTGCTGCAGATTAAGCCTGTTGCTTGTTCTCCACGTACACTGGCTGTAGGAGAAGAATTGTTCACCATCTTCTTTATAATGATCCTCAAGAGTCTTCAAATATATTATCAGATCCCCCATTCAGGGTTTTTTTTGTTTGGTTGGTTGGTTTTTTTGCAAGATTAAACATGCCCATTTTTTAACCTTGCTTCATAGACCAGATTATCTAAACCTTTAATCATTATTGTTTCTGTCCTCTGGACTCTCTCCAATTTGCCCATTTCTTTTTTAAAATGTGGTGTCCAGAATTGGACACAGAACTCCAGCTGAGGCTCACCAAATGCTGAGTCGAGTGTGACAGTTACTTCCTGTGTCTTATGTCAAGCTGTATGGAATGGCTCAAGAGCGTGAGTACCAACCTCAGGGTAGACTGTTAAGAAGAAGGGCATAAACACCAAACTGGTGGTGAATTTTATACTTAGATTTCACCGACCAAGTATCAAGTGTAAAGTCCTCAGGGGCTCTAACTTTACACGGAGTCACAGACAGTCCCGTTGGGAGCTCCAGTCTATCTTGCACCTAGGCAAGCTTGCCTTTGTGATAGATGCTCCCTTACACACGCACCCCCTGCCCGCCCCCCTGCCCAAAACCAACAATATTCAGGTCCTTCCAATCTCAAAGGACTGGTTAGTTACCACAAGTCAATTGCAATCTACAGCTTAGGTGACAGATAATACTTGTAGCCAATCATATAATAAACTAATGTATTTTTCTTAGTTAATAAATCTTTAGTTAGTTATTTACAAGGTGAAAGCTGATAAACATACACACAAAATGGGTTAGTCTTAGGTTCCAAAAAGATGGTAGAAGCTTCTATAATAAGCAAGCTTTATATGTCCTTGAGGGCTAAGCAGTGGGGATCTTTTTGCTTATTCTTAAAAATCTTTGCCCCTCAGAATCCAAACAACATAAACGTACAGTTTCTTCTTGTTATGGATTTTTATCCCCTCCGTCCCAGAGTTAAAGCTAATGGGATGAGTTCACGTGCATGTCTCCCCCTTTGTGGAGGTGGGGTGGAAGGCAATTGACAATCTTTGTTCTTTGGATGTTTCACAATGTATCATTTGGTTTCAATGGGCCTTCTTGGTGGGCAGGACCTAATGCATTCTGTATGAAGACAACATTTTACATTAACTAATGCTCCTTTCCTGTTTGAGGATTACAATGCAAACACTTAATATAAACTTAACATGGGATACAGATGTTATAAGTGAGTAATACATTTAGCATCCTACAAGCATTTCATTAAGTCTAAACACAGTCTTATAAACCAAACCTCTATTTTAACAATGCTACCACACAGATGAGCCAGACTGGTTTCCAACTGTGCATTTGACAGCATTCAGTTGAGGCCTAGAGGCTCTGGCATGAACTGGCACCTGGTCTGCCAGCATCACATCTTACATACAACACTTCTGTTGATAAACCACAGAATACTAGCCTGTTTCACAACTGCATCATATCATTGGCTCATATTGTTGATCCCCCAGATCCTTTTCAGCAGTACTATTGCCTATCCAGTTATTCCCCATTTTGTAGTTGTGTATTTGACTTTTCCTTCCTAAACATAGTACTTTGCCCTTATCTTTACTGAGTTTCATCATGTTAATTTCAGACCAATTTTTCAATTTGTCAGTTATTTTGAATTCTAAACCCATCTCAAAAGTGCTTGCATGTCATCCTCAAATTTGATAAGCATACTGTTCACTCTATTATCCAAGCCATTAATGAAAATATCGACTAGTACTGGACCTAGGATAGACCCTTGTGGGACCCCACTAGATACTCCCAGTTTGACAGGGAACGATTGATAACTACTCTGAGTACGGTCTTGCAACCAGTTTTGCACCACTCTATAGTAATCTAGACCACATTTCCTTAGTTTGCCTATGAGAATGTCATATCGGAGTACATCAAGAGCCTTTCTAAAATCAAGATATCACATCTAAAAATTCCCCCCTTCCCTACCCCAATGAAGTAGTTCAATAACCCTTTCAAAGAAGGAAATTAAGTTGGTTTGGTATAATTTATTCTTGACGAATCCATTTTAGCTATTACTTAGAACTCTGCTCTATTATCTTCTAGGTACTTACAGACTGATTGTTTAAGAATTTGTTCCAGTATCTTCCCAGGTATTGAAGTTAGGCTGACTGGTCTCTAATTCCCTGGCTCCTCTTTGTTCTCCATTCTAAAGATTGGTACTATGTTTGCCATTCTCCAATTCTCTGGGACCTCCATCCATTCTCGAAGATAATCTCTAATGATTCCAAGATTGCTTCAGGTAGTTTCTTAAGTATCATAGGATGAGTTTCATCAGGCCCAGTCAACTTGAATGCATCAGACTTATCTAAATATTCTTGAAACTGTTCTTTCCCTATTAGGCTTGTGTTCCTTCCCTCTTGTTGTTAATATTAAGTATATCTGGTCACCATTAAGCTTTTGTGAGGACTGAAGCAAAATAAGCATAAATCACCTCAGCCTTCTTGATATCATTCTTATTAGCTCTCCCTCCTTCATCTTTAAGTAGTGGACCAACACTTTTCTTCATCTTTCGTGCTCCTAATGTATTTGTAGAACTTCTTGCCATTTATATGAACACTGTCAAATGCACAGTTGGAAACCAGTCTGGCTCATCTCTGTGTTAGCATTGTTAAAACAGAGGTTAGGTTTATAAGACTGTGTTTAGACTTTATGAAATGGTGTAACTTGTTATGTGCCTTAGCCTTTATGATTTTGTCCCTACATGCTTGTGCTATTCTTTTCTACTTTTCCTTAGTAATTTGTCCATGTTTTCGCTCTTTGTAGGATTCTTTTTAGATTTTCAGGGAATTAAAGAGCTCCTGGTAGAGGCATACTGGCCTTTCACTCTTGGTTTTACCAAGTAAGGACCTGTCCCCTACCTGACTTAAGAAAACCCAAAATGAAAACTATACTCAATATATTATGTTTGGCAGGACCACTGTCTGATGCTTCTACTCTAGCTGGTAGTAAGTGGGCAAATGGTAGCCTGGTTCCTGTTAAATTGTAAGGAGATAGCTGGGCAAGATCTTCACGGGGGCTACTTGAGAGTGTGGTGAGCCAAATAACAATTTTGTAATGGGTACCATCACAATCATCTACAAACTAGAGATGGGCACAAACCAAATTCAAAAACCTGAACATCATAGGCACTCATTAGGAACACCTGATTCTCCTCTCACGGTGATCTAAATCAGGAATAAATGAACTCAAATCTATAGACTTATTCCAGTTTAAAAGGAGAATCAGCTTCCAGATCTCCATAAAGAAGCAAAGAAAACTTGTTTAGGTTGTAAATCTGGCTGTAAATCTAAATTCTCACCTTTCAGGGTGCTTGGTCCATTGCAATGAGAAGTTCAAACTGCAAACTTAAATCCACACCCAGCTGTGGATTCAGGGTATGGATTGGGTGGTATGGGTTTGGCCCATTTCTACTCTGAGTTTTAGAAGGTTGTACATATCAAATCTAGAGAAGAATTATTTCAGGTGCTAGGAGTAGTGGAATAGGATTACAAAAAGGGAAATTGACACTAATTACCAGGAAAACGAATTACCATGGACAGTGAAATTTAGCAGATTGTGTAACAATATTCAAAGAGTGACAAAGTCACCATTTGGTGAGACAGAGAAAACTTTACTGACCAAGGAAGAATGAAGGGAAAAATCCTTCCTGAGACTAAGTGACCTATTAGGACTTTCCATGTCTAATTTATTGTATTTCATGATTCTCTGCACCTTTCCCATGACTCACTTCCTGCATTGCACAAATCATTTTTTCAACAGATTCAGTGAAGACCTTGATATGATTCTGTCACACATTTGCTATGCTAATCCTTCACGAGCTACATCTAAGCATGGCTTTTTATCCAACAAAATAGGCTAATCTTTGAAGGGTTTTTGAGGCATGCTTTAAACTTCTTTAATGCTATAATTATATCAAATGCTCCTCCTTTTGCTTCTTCAGTGATGATCAATCTTTGAAGAGCCCCATGAGATGGTGGGGGGAACCTTTCTGAGAGAGATTCAGTGATGGAGTTCTGAGAGGCTGCCAATTTTTTCTTAACCTCAGGCAATAGACAGTTAAAGTGGGTGCCAAAACAGTGTTTGAGGAGATAATGATACATGTGGTGTTTGGTAAGGGAGGGTTAAGAAAATTAAATGTTTGCTTTATTTATTCTTATTATGCAACACAGTGACATGATTGACAGGAATACAGTGCAGAATCTCATACTGCAACCTCTCCTCTGATTCATGTCGCACAGAAAGCCTGCTAGAGATCCTTTTCTTAAAGGGATTTATATTAATTGTACTGGTGATTATTAACAGTGGATTTAGGATGTGGTAAGTGTTATGGGGTCCAAGAGAGCAATCCAGACCAGTAAAGAGTCACGTCACCACTTGCCCTGTAACCCTGGGTGCCTTACAATGCTTTGTGAGCATCCAGGTTGGGAGCCACAGCAGCAAGGTCATACTGGGAGTGTTTGAGTGCTAGACAGCCCTGGTTCAGAAGCTCATCCCAGCAGCCTGTCTACAACCACACTTTGGCTTTCACCAGCCTTGGTTACTACTTGCACCACACACCAGTCCTAAATTTTCCCACAACTGTGTGCTCTGAGAATGTCCAGCCTTCTCCTGGACAGTTCAGGGAAATAATACGGTCCTTTTATTTTCTTGTAGCGAGACAAAAGCACATCACAGCTTATTAACTTAACTGGCTTAAATACATCCTGCCATTTAAACGTACCACTGAGTTTGTTTATAGAAAAAAAAATACCCTACCGTATATACTCAATCATAAGTCGGTTTGTTTATAAGCTGACCCCCCCCAAGATGGATCCGTAAAAATGGAAAATTTTGATAACCCGTTCATAAGCCAACCCTATAATTCAGGGATCAGCAAACTCTGATTCCCGGGCCATCAAGATAAGCTGCTGGCAGGCCAAGATGGTTTGTTTACCTCGAGTGTCCGCAGGCACAGAGGTAAACCTAAGTAAACAAAGTGTCCCGGCCCGCCAGCTACTTACCCTGATGGGCTGGGACAGCAACTGGTGGGGAAATTTTTTTGGGAGGGAGAAGCTGGGAGTCAGGGGAGTAACCCCTGTGACCACTCCCGACATGACCCCACCCCTAGCCCGGGACCCCCATACTCTCCCCATCCCATCCCTTCCCATCTTATCTGGGGAGGACCAGGGGAAGATGTCTCTGACCTGGCTGGAGCTGTTCGGCAGGCTGGGCAGCGCGGCCGCAGCCTGCTCTGGCGGGCCAGACCAAGTGGCGTGGCCGCAGCATGTTCCAGCAGGTTGGGCCGGGCAGCATGCTCCAGTGGGTTGGGCCGGGCGGCACAGATGCAGCCTGCTCTGGGGGGGGCGGGGGCAGGTGGCATGGCTGCAGCCTGCCAGCCCTGGAGCTGCAGCGTCTTCGGAGGCTGTGGGGAGAGCAGCGTGGCCAGAAGCGGAGAGACTCTGGCCTCACCTTTTCTCTTCTGGCTCTGCTGGCTGTGCTGCTCTCCTTGCTCCCTCTGTTGGGGTGAGGGGCTGTGTCCCACCTCTCCCTCTCTATACCCATTCATAAGCCAACCCCTGTCTCTGGTGCTTCCCTTTTTTACTAAAAAAATTTGGCTTATGAATGAGCATATACGTCCTACAGTTAATTAAGTGATGTCACTTAAGTAAAAGGAACACAGTTAGAAAGAGTTACAAGCAAATAAGAATGAAAGCACACACCTAAATGTCTAAAACAATCTAGCAAGGTACAGACTTTGTTCAAGATGTTTTCTCACCTATATTCAGTTTCTAGGGACTTCAACCCCTCCTTGGCTGATGGACCCATCTTTCTCGGCTTGCAAGAGCTCTGTTCCCTTGGGTCTGTCTAGTGATGGATGCCAAAGGTGGCTTCTGCCCTTGCTTCTGTCTTCCAAAGTTCAATGACCTTGCTTCAAGATGCAGGATGACCTCATGCTGTTTTTTTCCCTCCAGGGGTATTCTCCTGCTCCTGTGGATTTTCTACATAAATGGTGCTTTCATTGTGTTTGGTCACACTGTGTTTAATTTGCATAGGAGATGGATAAAATAGCTTTCTTCTCTCCTGTCTGGGAGAGAACTCGTTTCTCCTTATTTGGCCATAGACTTTAAGACATATCATTAAGTATCCATATTCCTCAGTGTTAATACATTTTCACAGTGATATTAATCACCAGCATGTCATAGGCTTTAAGAAAAGACCTCACTATATATGCTCTTATAATATAGCAATGTTGTGTACAATCAGTTGATTCAATCACTTATCACCTGAGGTTCAGCACCCCAGTAAACCTTTGAAGTGATTCTTCTCAGGGTTGCCCCTCAAAGTAAAGTTTATTCAAACTGCCAGGGAGGCAACATGGAGTCTGGTTGTGAAGGAAGCTCCATGCCCTTCCCCCCCACATACACACTTGTTAGCTTAATAGCTTTGTTTACCTAACATGTAAAAAGGGACCTTCGTTGTCTTTTTTTCTGAAGGCTGGGAGGGTCAGAATCAAACACACATTCCTTTGTTTAAGTCAAGACAGCCCTGCTTCTCAGCTTCCCTGACACACTTGGTTTAAACACATTTTAGTCCAATTCTAGCATATCCATAAATCTTAATACACACACCCCATACATACATCAAGAATATTAATGATCAGTGAGTTATTAGCTTTCAAATGATGTCTCCCATGGCATATTCTGTGTAGGGTGTGAACACAGGAGTGCTTAGTGTTACAGTAAGAATAAAGGAGACTAATGTCAGACTTAAAGTCCCCTCATTTATTTATGCGGCCCCCCATTTGCTCCATTACTGATGAGGACATGCCTTGTTCTCCACCTGGGATAGTAAAGCTCCTTTGTAAAGCTGACACCTCTTGCGTTTGAATTCATTTATGCTGAAGTTCCGGGTGTGTAAGTTGTCAGAATCCCTAATGATGACAAAGGAGGGCAGACTGGGCATGAGTCTCCCTTCACTGTGTTTACATCATTAAATATTCATCAGAGAGAGATCAGAACCCAGGTGTTCCCCTCTCTGTAAGTACTCTAGCCCCCCGGCTATATAGAGTAATTCTCTCGCTCTCTGGTCCAGTTAATATGTAAGTATTTTATAAAAGAGTGGAACAGCTTCAACAGGAAACAAAGATTGAGAATGACCTAAGCCAGAATACCCAATAGCCTGAACATTTGGTTTCAGGTTGACCCAAATTGAATTCATTTTAAAGCATTCAGAATGGCTAGTAACAAAAACAAAACAAAAAACCCACAACACGCCAATCATTCACACAGCTCTAGTTATAAATTAGGTCGTTGTCATGTTGTGCTCCATTCACCACTGCAGTGCCTCCTTGTGGTAACAGCTGGAGCTTAGCTCTGCCCATCTGCCCTTCTTGTGGGTGCTCACTCCATCAGGTGTGTTCTCTCTTGCTCCCTCTTCACGGCTTGATATTCTGGTCAGGTTACTGTAGTTTTCCCCTGCCAGGGGTGTTCGTGTACCATCATCTCTCCATACCAGCCATACCAATTCTCTGCAGTCTCCCAATTCTCTGACACTTCCACAGTGGCTGACAGGAGGACTGAGGCCCACCCTCTTCTCTGGGTTCCAGCCCAGGGACCCCACAACCAGAAGCTAAGGTCCGCATTGTCCTACACCTTGTTTCCCCGGACTCCTCTCTATGTTACCTCTGTCAGGCTCCTTCTCCACACTCCTCCAGGTATGCGTTTCCCTCCAGGCCAAGCTCCCTTCTCTCTGTAGTCTCAGAAAGGCCTCACTCTTGCATCCCCTTTCTGCCCTCCACTGCCTGGCTTTGTACAAGCCCTGCCTCTTTCAGTCCAGGTGAGCTTCATTCTTTAATTAGTCCTCACATTGCTCCCTGGCTCCTCCTCCAGATGCAATCTAGGCAGCTAATGGGCCCACACAGCTACTTTAACCCCTTCAGGGGGTGGTGTGGGATGAGCACCCCATCATAGCCATAAATACATTTGCTTCCTTGGCCACTCTTAAGCTCTCTCACATGTATGGCAAGTCACTCTTAAGGTGAGAATAAAGAAAGCAACAAACTTGCATTTTGGTAGTGATGGTCCTCAGGACGATTGCAACCATGCAAGGGCCAATCCTGAAAGGTGATGAGAGCCTCCTCTGAAGTCCTGCTGACTGCCCTCCACACCCATGGACTTCAGTGGGGCTTGAGCACGATCACAATAGTGCAGGATAGGACACATGGGGTATGTCTACACTGCACACTAAACCTGGGTTCTGACTCAGGTTTAAACCCAAGTCCACACATAAATCAGTCTGACTTTGGTCAGCAAGCACTCAGGACCCAGGTCCTAGGACCCTGCTAAAGGGGTGGGTCAGAATCTGAGTCCTGCAGTGACTCAGGTCCAAGCCCTGTCATTTTACAGTGTGAACGCAGCTCAAGCTGCAGATCCAAATCAGAAGGTCTGTGTAAGTGCATTAGGGACACATCAGCATGGCTGTGAGTCCCAGGTCCAGCAATTGTAAGCCCAGGTTTACAATGCAGTGTGATTGTGTAACACCAACAGACCCCGGTTGTTGGCAGGCACGATTGAACCTGGGATCTCTGGAGCTAAATGAATGAGCCAAAAGCCACAGGGTCCTTAGCTAAGGCTGAAGCAGACTCATTAATTTCTAAGTGGTCTCAGTGCCACTAGAGGGGACAGAGCACCACACCCAGGAGGTGTGTGGATTAAATACTTCCCCTAGCTGAGGAAGCATGTCCCGAGCTTCAGAGATTTCCCAGTTGAAATCCCAGATGAGGCCCCACTTGTAATGCTGACAGACCCTGGTTGTCAGTGGGCAGGATCAAACCTGGGACCTCTAGAGCTTAGTGCATGAGCCTCTACTGCATGAGCTAAAAGCCACATGGCCCTTAGCTATGGCTGTAGCAGACTCATTAATTTCTAAGTGATCTCGGTGCCATTAGAGGAGACAGAGCACCACACCCAGGACGTTACAATTGCTCAGGCATGGGCTTTGAAACACCAAGTCCGCAAGCCCAGGTCCCACTGACCCAGGTTTTCAATGCCATGTAGAAATACCCAAAAGAGACCACCCAAATAATTAACATGGTTTGTTTCCCCTGCACTGCTGTGATTTCCTGTGTGATCTTGGGCAAGTCACTTAGGCAGCTTTTGGCTACTGCAGGCAGCTGCAGCGGTGTGTGTGAACACACACCTGCAGCTGCCTTGCGCGCGCTGCGCGGCAAAGCGCCAGTGTAAAGCCCGCTGCGCGCAGCAGCCGCGTCTCCCGCCGTCCGGGGGGGAGAGGGGGGAGCGGAGCTGGGAGTTTTCTTTTCCAGCTGGCGCTGACGCGGCGCTAGCGCTTCAGCGCGCAAAGCGCGCTGCAGCCAGCAGCGCTTTGAAGTTTAAGTGTAGCCATAGCCTTAGTCTCTCTATGCCCAATTCTCCCTCTGTAAAATGGGGATAATAGCACTGTCTTCCCTCACTGGGGTGTTGTGAAGATAAATAGATTCAAAGTATGGTGGTGAGGCCATATAAGTACCTTATATAGTCTTACTGACTGAACAAAGTGTCTAACCTTAAATGACAAAACCTACTCTGTGTTGCAAATTCTCATATGGGAAGAACCAGATAAAGCATATGAGACAGACCTTCTGCATACTGCTTTCACCCCGTCTTGTTAGAGAAGACTGACCGTGAGATTTAAAGGTTACGAAGAAGAGCCTGACCTTACCTATGAACATATCCCTATTAGGCACTAAGCTCTATCTCCATATAAGAGTGATGAGTTGGAGTCATGAAGGGTTAATCACTTTGTTTTGTGAGCATGTATTTAGGTCACTGCCTTACCTTCCAAAGCAACAATGAGAGATGTTGTTCATTTTCTCTGGCAGTTCCCAGAGAAAAAGACAAGAGGTAAAAAAATTTCAAAAGCACCTAAGTGACTTAGGAGCCTAAAATCCATGGTGATTTTTGCAAATGGGACTTGCACTCCTAAGACATGGAGGCACTTTTGAAAATTTTGCCCACCTCCAAGAATAAGAAATCTATGACCGAAGAAACAAGTCTTCAGCCCCCTGAACTAGGATGATGCCCTGTGGGTGCTATGGAAATCATAGTCCAGTTGATTGGAACCAGGATCTGACTCAGCTCTTCTGAGAAATCCAATAAATTCTCACTTTGTGATTACAGCGGGGTGCTACCACTATGCTCTCTATAATTTATTCAAATATCACAAATGTCAGATGAGTCTGTTACAGTTGCTTCCTTGGAACCAACATGAAAACAAAGATAGTCAGTGTAAGAGAGCAGGGCATTTTAATCACTGAATGTTCTGCATGCCAAAACAATGAATAGGCTTACATAATGTTAGGTTTTTGACCATTCTTTCCAGATGGACTGTATCCATATGTTCTCCATTACAGATTTTGCAAATCTGCTTAGCCTTTTCATTCAGTATTAAGCTCCGCTTTGTAACGGAATGTATCCATTGAAAATGATAGTGTATATTTTAGATAGGATGTCTGAAAACAAGTTTATGTAATACATCATTCTTCTGTAAATATCCTTTTTTTCTTACCTCTCTGTCTCTCTAACCAATGTTGGCAATTGTGCCATTAGACTACACGCTTCCTATTAACTTGGAGTTCAGCCTGCTTACATACTTGTACTAGAGCTGGCCATAATTTTCCGCTTTGCTCATGAGTCGTCTTATCCCCTTTCAATAATTCTAGCCCTATTTCTTGTAGTAAAAGAGGACAAAAATAAACATTAGAGTGCCGGTGTTATCACAACCAGACTGCCCAGAAGAGCATGCAATAAGCCATTTTCACCATTGCAAAACCTGGGCAATAGACCATCCTCACCATGGCAAAATTATACAAATCTCTTGGGGAAGACCCTCAAAATGTTCCAAGTTCTGTTGACCTTATCTGAACTATAGCAGGCCCCACAGCTCTGTACCCCTACAGCCCCCTTCCACATCAGCAGGCTGCATTTCTATGATCTCCTCCTGGCAATGTACCATCACTAGAGTGACCAGACTTCCAATGTGGAAAACAACAAGTGAGCCAAGACAGGGCTATGACGGGAATGGGATTGCAAAGGGGGTCTGCAGTGTGACTAGGGAAGCAGGAGCATGTTTGAAGGCTATGGGTGCCAAGGGAAGTAGTAATCAGAAGGGGACAAAATGTGATGCCAGGGGTTAGGAAAGGGCATGTGCAGGAGGCAGAAAAGGGATAACTCAATTTTTTTGTCTATGCATCTTGTGTGGTTTCAGGGTGAATTTTCATCCTGAAATATGTGCATTTATTTACCAGTTGGGGCCAGGAGAATTTCCACTAAGATCTCAGGAATCAGCAGTCAAACTCAAAACTATGATGTTTATTGCTTTTAAAATCCATGAGGCCTGGTCTCCTCTCATACACACCAGCAGAACTCCAGCAAATCTCCATTGACTTCACTGGAACCACTCCTGGTTCTCACTGGAATGAGACAATCTCATATTTTGAAGTTTGTCTAGTGGTTTTTTGAACTGCACATAGGACGAGTGGCCCGATGCTGGTGTAAATCAGAAGTATCATCACTAAAGTCAGTGGAGTTAACCTGCTGTGAAAGTAGTAGGCAGTGCTTAATTTGTGATGAAAGAGGTTCAAGCTGGGCAGCCAGAGCATGGTGACTGCTGGCTGGGAGTCCAGAGGTGCTGGGGCTATGAACTGCTAAGCCCTCAGCACCAATTAAGCACTGCTTGTGTGTGTGCAAAAGGTGACCCAAGGGCAAAGATTCTCAATCAGACATTAGTTAAAAATTGTTAAGTTAGAGCTATGTCCCTTTTAATTAGACGTTTTTAGCAATGAAACAAAAAAGAAAAGTAAGTTTAATTTAAACATATTTATTCAGTTAGATTGCTGAGTAATTAACTTCCATCTGTCACTGATTGATTAACTGATTTCAATGTATTCAATATACCATTCTCTGACTCTATATGCATGAAGTGTAGAGGTCACGCTGGAGGGGAGAGATGAGCGAGATGGTACTGTGCTTAATTATCCAATCTAATGGCTCCTAGAGGTTGCTCTAATTTACTCCAGTGGTCCAGTCAGTCTATGGTTGCCCCAGGA
Source organism: Mauremys reevesii (assembly GCF_016161935.1). Taxonomy (NCBI): domain Eukaryota; kingdom Metazoa; phylum Chordata; order Testudines; family Geoemydidae; genus Mauremys; species Mauremys reevesii. The sequence goes on from NC_052624.1 coordinate 25,559,444, forward strand.
TTGGATGGGTCTCAGAAGCATGGGTGGCAAGTTTGTAGAAATTCTGGTGGTGCCCAGAACCCGTCCCCCCAACTCCACCCCCCCCCAAACTCAGCCCCCACCTGCCTAAGGCTCTGGGAAGGGGTTTTGGGGGGGGGGTCTGGGGTGCAGGTCCTGGGCTGGGGATTAGGGTGCAGGAGGGGTGCAGGGTGCAGGCTTTGGGATGGAGTTTGGGTGCTGGGTGCAGGCTCCGGGCTGGGGCAGGGAGTGGGTGTGCAGGAGGGGGTGAGGGGTGCAGGCTTTGGGATGGAGTTTGGGTGCAGGCTCTGGGCTGGGGGTGGGGGCATAGAAAGGGGTGAGGGGTGCAGGCTTTGGGAGAGAGTTTGGGGATAGGAGGGAGTGCAGGGGTGAGGGCTGTGGGGCTGAGGATGAGGGATTCATGATGCAAGGTGGGGTCAGGGCTGGGGCAGAGGATTAGAGTGCAGGGGGATGAGGGTTGGGGCTGCGGATGAGGAGTTCATGATGCAAGAGGGGGCTCAGGGCTGGGGCAGAGGATTAGGGTGCAGGGGGATGAGGGCTGGGGATGAGGGGTTTGGGGCATTGGAGAGGCTCAGGGCTAGGGCGGAAGGGCAGGGTAAGGGCAGCCTGCCCTGCCATTAGGGAATGGAGGGTGCTAGGACCCTGGGGCAGCAGACAGCAGTTCTGCCGGGATCCGCTCCGCGTAGGAATGTGCTACATGGGCAGCACAAGCAGGCACGAGAGAGGCGCGCTGCTTTCTTTCAGGCAGAGATGCGGCAGGGGGAGGAAGCGAGATGCGAAGGGGAGCGGGAGCTGGGGCCCGATCCAGGCAGGGCTGGGGGAGAGACCCAGCTCCAAATATTGGTGGAGCAGGGCCCCCAGCCTTGAATATTACTGGTGCCCAAGCACCACAAAAGTATATAACCTGCCGCCTATGGTCAGAAGAGTTGTACAATCACCTCCCCCCATGCATCTTCCACTGAACGGAGTTTGGCCAGACTGAGCAATAGGGGTTGTAACAACCTGGCCCAGTACTGCTCCGTATGGTCACCAGCCTGTCATAAGCGGAGCCAATCAGTGGGTCCCACTTGCTTCTAAGCCAAATGGGTCTGTGCAGTCTAATCACTGTTTCTAGCACTGAAACTCTAGGGCACACTCCCCAGGCTTGTCTTGTCACACCTCTTGTCTGACTCCCTTCCTTAGGACATGGTGCACCATTGTCCAGCTGCCCCAGACCCCCAAATCAGCGTCTGATTTATCTCCTGATGCCTCCATGCTCCTTGCAATAAAGGGAACTAATGAGACTATGATGTCTTTGGGTCAGGCCCTTAAAGCAGAAAACCCAGGACTGGGAGTTAAAGGTCAGGTCTGCCGTAGTATCCTTAACTCAGCCCTTTTATGTTTACGATCACTGCACAAGCACATAACCGTGGTGACGATGACATAATGAGCCAGCATTTTACAAATTCTAGTAAATGGTCATTTATACAAATGCTTTAACATATAAGAGGTTTCTAAAACATTGAGCAAATAAGGACTGTTTTTTGAAGCTTTTTAAACTGTACAGAGTAAGGAGGGAACCAAACCAAAATGGTCAAATAAAAATGATCATTCATTTGACATTTTTCTAAGCATGTTGCAATAAAACTCATCTGACAGCGATCTTTGATTTTCTTTCTGCACTTCTTTATTTGAAAGAGTTGATGAAAAATCCATACCTTATTGAATATTGCACTGTGGTTGAGTCTGCTGTCAAGCATCAGCCATTATCTTGAATTGTGTCTTCTTAAATGCAAATGCCCATTGACAATATGTTATATTAAAAGTTTCAATCCCAATTCTGCTCTCACTTTCACCGGTGTGAATCAGGAATGACTCGAATGGAGTAAGGTATAAGTTAGACAGAATGGAGTTCTTGGTCTTAGTATTTGTAAGAACAGTGATGGACTTTCTCTCAAGGATTCCTGTCTTCTGAAGTTCATCACCATCATGTCTGAGCACCTCACAGATATTTATGAACGTTGTTCATGATATTCCCATAACACAAAGTAGCTTAACCTCCATTTTACAGATGGACACCTGAGGCACAGTGAGACTAAGGCCTGGTCTACAGTAGGGGGTGGGGGTACTTAGACGTATTTAGATCTACTTAACATGGTGTCTTCACTGCAGTAAGTCAACTGCTGGTGCTCCCCTGTTGACTCCGCCTGCGCCTTTTGCTCCTGTGGAGTACCGGAATCAACGGGAAAGCGCTCGGCAGTCGATTTATCGCGTCTTCACTAGATGCGATAAATCGACCCCTGCTGGATCGATCACTCTGGAGGTACGTGTAGACCTGCCCTAAGTGTACCCAAGGTCACACAGGAAATCTGTGGCTGTTGTGACCCTCGAAGCTTGAACCTGGGTCCACTGGAGCAGCCATGCTCCAATCCTCCTTGGGCAACCTATTGCTTACCTGGAACTCAGGAAGCCCAGCCTGAGGTCCTACTGGCAGACTCCCAGAAATCATAGGGCAGTCATGGAGAAATGGGAGCACAAGAGCTGAGTAAAGAGCCACTGTCATTCTATCTATCAGCCGGAGGATAGGTGACATTCCCTGTCTTTCAATCAAGTGGCACTGTGGAGTGGGGCAAGTGCCAATGTGGTCAAACATCAGAAACAACTCTCTGGAGCTGCCACCATTTAGACCAGGATCAGCTCTTTCCTTTTTTCCTTTTTTCTTGTGTATAAAAAGAAAATAATTCTATGTTTAAAAAATTTTTCAAACCTCTTGTTACCATAATGAATTTTTTGATTTTCTTCCTGTAGATAAGATTGTGCCAGCACAATATCATTACTGATGTAATCAGTAACACATAACTGGGTGTGCGGTTATTGTGTCACCTTCAGTACTCATGCCTCCAGTGCCTTATGAGACAAGTACAGTATATATAATGCAGGACATTGACTCCATGTACCCTGGAGTGTTCTGTGTGTAATTGTAAAATGATTATCTTAATATTTAATAAGCTACAACTGTTTTTCAGAATAGCATAGCTGGAAATACTCTTCAGCCAATCACATTGCATCCTCTGGCCATGAAATAAATATATCGAATGCAAAAGCTATCTGCATGGAACATTAAGGTGGAGGGCCAGATCCTAAGCTACTTTCATCTGGTATAGGTCCCTTGAGTGAATTTAAACATGCAAACACCCAGGAAACACAAGTTCAGGAGCTTGATTTTTTTCTTCTCATTTACAGCAGTGTAAATCAGCCCCACTATAAATTGCCAGTATAGCTGTATCGGTGTGACCCAAAATTCCCTGATTGGCATTAGCTATGCCAATAGCCTCAGCTGTGCTGTCAGATTGCTGGGGTTTTTTACACCCCTCTGACTGATGTCATTATGCTGCCAAAACTCTGTAATGTAGACCTGGTCTTTCACAGTGCAAGTTAGGAGTCAATAGAATGGCAGTGGAGTGGGAAGCCAGGTCCTACCTCTGCCTCAGGGTCTTACAATCTTAGGATGTGATCCAGCAAATATTTACTACCAGGTGTTGTGTTTACTACTATGAGTAGTCCCACAGATGTCATTGGTACTAAAGTGAGCACTGTACCTGGTATTTTCTTGCAATGGAGTTAAGGACAAAAAGGAGTTTTGTAAAGTATATTAGGAATAAAAAGAATCTATTTAACTTTTCTAACACTGACCTGGAAAAAAACATAAAATCATCACTGATTAAGTGTGCAGATAACATACAAATTGGGGGAGTCGTAAATAAAGAGGACTGGTCACTGATTCAGCATGACTTGGATTGCTTGTACCCAGTTTACAAGCAAACAATATACATTGTAATATGGCTAAATGCAAATATGTACATCTAGGAACAAAGAATATAGGGGGAACTCTATGGGGGAAGCAGTGACTCTGGAAAAGCTTTGGGAGTCTTGGTGATTAATCAGCTGAACATGAGCTCCCAATGCAACACCGCAGCTAAAAGGGCTAATGCAATTATGGGATGCATAAACAGAGAAATCTCAAGTGGGAGTAGAGAGGTTATTTTACCTCTGTGGAATACTGTGTCCAGTTCTGGTGTTTGCAATTCAAGAAGGCTGTTGATAAATTGGAGAGGGTTCAGAGAAGAGCTGTAAGAATGATTAAAAGATTTGAAAACATACCTTAGAATGATACAGTCACGGAGCCCATTCTATTCAGCTTAACAAAGAGAAGGTTAAGGGGTGACTTTGTTACAGTCTATTAGTATCTACATGGGCAACAGATATTTGATAATGAGCTGTTCAGTGTAGCATAGAATGGTATAATAAGATCCAATAGCTGGAAGTTGAAGCTAGACAAACTCACACTGGAAACAAGGTGTAAATTTTTACAGTAAGGATAATTAATCATTGGGACAATTATCCATCACTGAAAACTTTTAAATCAAGATTGGATGTTTTTTTTCTAAAAGATAGGCTTTAGAAACTTTTCGGGGGGAAGTTCTATGGCCTGTATTACACAAAAAGTCTGACTAGATCAGGGATGAGGAACCTATGGCCTGTGAGCCAGATCTGACCCGCTGCTTCATTTCATCTGACCTGCGGCAAGTCTTCTCACCGTGTTCTGGAAGCCCTGACCCTTGGCATCCCCCATTTCCTCCCCACCCCCCAGGGCTGGAGCCGCGAGCACTGACTCGCTCTGCTGCAGGAGGAAACTAGGGTTGCCAGGCTGTTAAAAATCTGATCAGTTCTGTGCGGCATGTCCCTGTGGTCCCCAGGAGCAGGGGCAATCAGGGAAGCTCTGTGCGCTGACCCCGCCCCCAATGCCAGCTCCGAGCTCCCATTGTCCGGGACCTGCGGCCAATGGGAGCTGTAGGCATGGCACCTCCAGGCGCGGTCAGCGTGCTCTGCACCAAGCCCCCCGGCTCCTCCGCCTAGGGACTGGACATGCCGGCAGCTTCCAGGACCAGCATGGAGCCAGGGCAGGCAAGGAGCCTGACGTAGCCCAGCTGCACCGTCGACCAGGAGCCACCTGAGGTAAGCGCCGCCCAGCCGGAGCCCACACCCCGAACTCCCTGCCTCAGGTCAGAACCACATCCTAACTCCCTCCTACATCCCACACCCCCACCTGCACCCCAACACCCTGCCCCAGCCCTGAGCCCGCTCCCACACACCAAACCCCTTGGCCTCAGCCCGGAGACCCCTCCTGCATCCTAAACCCCTCATCCCCAGCCCCGCCCCAGAGCCTGTATCCCTCAGCCAGAGCTCTCACCCCTTTGGCACCCCAATCTTCCGCACCCTGAGCCCCTCATTTCTTTCCTCATGCCAGAGCCTAGGGGAAGCCTTGAACCCACCCCACCCCTGCGGGGCTGTGTGTGGCCCACAAATGATTTTTTCTGTGAGTCAATGGTCCCTGATAGAAAAAAGGTTCCCCACCCCTGGACTTGGATGATCATAATGGTCCCTTCTTGCCTTTGAATGTACAAATCTATGAATCCCTCTTCCCTTCTTTTTATTTAGCTGATCCCTTCCTAACTAAACCCACAGCTTTAAGAGTTAATACTTATTTTTTAACTTTTTGTAAGTAGGATTAGACATTTTCCTAGGTAATGAGGATAATTTAAACAGTTACATTAGATATTCACACAGTTACAAGAAGTCACAGTAGATGATTCTAATGGTCCCTTCTGGTCTTAAAATCTATGAAAAAATGAGAGAGAGAAACTATCTGAAGGATCTGTTCGTGTTCACTTTCAGAAAGGATATTAGACTAGATGGTCTACTGATCTGCAGCTATGGCAATTCCTGTATTCCGAAATTATTGCTCATCTTGTATGCCATTTTTGTATTCTTAATGTCAATTAAGAAAAAAACCCCTACAACATTCAGAAGTAACAACATGATGTTGTAAAACCAGAGAGACCAAACAAGATTAGAAAGGCCATTTCCTTTGCTGGGATTTTGTGAGCTAAAGGTTAACTTCCAATTAGAATTTAAAAGGAAGAACTTTTATTCTACTTTGGCTGGGGCTTTTAGCAAATCATATTTATATGTACAGAATACATGTATATTTCCTAATAATCTGACCTTGTGTTAAATACTCTAAGGATGTCACAAGAACTTGTTTAGCTGATTTGAACATAAGATATTCAGTAGTGATAGGACATATTACTATTATATTGTCAAATGGTGAAAGTTAGGAATCAATGGAATGGCATTATCAAATGCTGCTGCCTTCCAACTGATTGCAATCAAGTTACTGTGCAGTTGCCAAGTAAATCCTATTCACCAAACTTGTGGTGTTAAGTGTAAATAATATTCAGAACTGAAAGATTAATTCTTAAGTCACATTTATGTAACAGTAAAGTAGCAATGAAGGTATTGTAATCAAAACAGCAAACAAAGGGAGAGGCTAGATTGTGCAAGGCAATAACCACCTCTTTGGAATAATAGCAGGCCCAGGGGACTTAATAATACTTTGCATTTTTATAACACTCAATCTGAGGATCTCCAAACACTTTACAAACTTTAGTGAAATAAGCCTCCCAACCCCTCTGAAGTAGGGAAATAGTATTACTCACATTTTACAGATGAGCAAACTACTGAACAGATGAGGAGGCACAGGGAAGATAAGGCCAACTAATCACAAAGTCAGTAATAGAGCTAGAAACCAATTGGATGCTTAGATACTACAGTGACACATAGAAGATAGAACAGAATCCAGATCTCCTGACTTGGGTTAATTCATGTGCTTTAACCACTAGAACAGCTCCTTGATGACTAAAAATCATCAAATTAATAACCCAAAGAAAATGTAGTAATTGATTACAACATATAAGGCCAAATTCTTGCTTCCATTGGCATAAGTGTGCATCAGTGAGACAACTGGCAGAATTGCCCATCAAAATTAATGCAGAACATTTGAAGTGAGTTCTGGGCCTTTGGCACCAAAAATGTCTTCTGGAAACATAACTTTGTTTGTTGTATGATTCATGGCACATGTTTCCTCATCCCAGGGGTCCTTCTAATGACTGGCTTGAACTCGCCAGAGCCCACACTACTAGATGTCTAAGCAAGCCCTCCTTGGTCTGCCTTCAAGGCTTTCATCTCCTTTCTCCAGCAGCCTGTATGGGACCTATTCTAGTTCTGCTGGGATAAATTCTTTTGCTTATCAGCTGTACAGATTAGGGAGTCAGCATGCATGGGCTATGATGAGGATGTAAAATGTCTTCTTTCTTCCTGGCCTCACCCATTTCTTTGTTTGCATATTTATTACTGAAACTATTTTGCAACTTTAACCATAATAAGAATTATTGCACTCTCTGTAATACCTGGCACTGGGGTTGTCATGTCTTCAAAGTTATCAAGGTCATCAGTAAAAGATCCAGAAATCAAGGGCCCAATTCTGTTCTTAGTTATACCAGTAATCTGGAGTAAGTCCGCTGACCTAAACAGAGTTACTCCAGATTTACACAGTGGTAACTAAAAGCAGAATTTGACTACAAAACAAAATAATAATGGTAAGTACTAGGGTTGAAAAATGGAGGAGGGGAGTATTGAGGACAGAGTAGCATCAGGGCGGAGTGTGTATGAGCTGAAACAGGAATCTGTGTCTCTAGAGGATCAGCCTGAGAATTAGCTGAAGTTGGGTGGAGAGAAGGGATCAGGAAGCAGGCTAATAGGTATGAGTTAGGAAGATGGGATAAGGCAGATGGGACATGGAAAAAGTGAGTGAGGGGGAAGATATTTAAAAGTTCAGAGCAACATCACATAAGAACATAAGAATGGTCATACTCAGTCAAACCAATGGTCCATTTAGCCCAGTATCCTGTCTTCTGACAGTGGCTAGATATTTCAGAAGGAAGGAACAGAACAGGGCAATTATCAAGCCCCTCTTGTACAGTCCCAGCTTCTGGCAATCAGAAGTTTAGGGACACCCAGAGCATAGGGTGGCATCCCTGACCATTTTGGCTAATAGCCATTGAGGCACGTATCCTCCATGAACTTGTCTAATTCTTTTTTTAACTCAGTAGTTTACTCATCCTGAATCTCACAACTCATCAAGGTTTTGAGCCTTATTACCCATCACTATTTAAAATGTGAACAGGCTGCATGCTAAACCATCAGCTTTCAGGATCCTTTTGGAGCCAAAATGACACAGAATCTACCAGATTATACAGGATGTGTGTAAAGAAAAGAGAATTCACCTACAGCCCTGGGGGTTAGAGGGAATGTAATTTCAAGAGGTCAATAATACCTGCTTTCCTACCCTGCCATCTGATTCTGTTAATGCGTTAGTTTATGGGTTGGACATATGGCTTAGTATCAAGACAGAACTTATTTGCATAAAATGTATTTGTTTTGGAAGAATGACCATTCTAATATGTCTTTCTTTAATAGAGATGGGAAGAAGGAGGTGGGACCATCTCTTAGGGTCTGTGTAAATTTATTTAGCAGTTATAAAAAAAATAGCATTGATCCACCTATGAGCTTGGGAAAAGTTTAAAACGATATAATAATCCCCTTACCTCCTTATAAAGTCAAGGCAAGGTAAGAGCAACCACCACAGAATTGCAAGGACTTCATGTATTGGAGTAGTACATTTTGAAACCCAGCAGTTATGTGTAGACCATAGCATAATTAATGATCTATCAGATCAATACATTGGAGTCTGTCAACATATAACAATAGCTAGGCTCTTTCCTCTAGAGATTTAACAGGGGAGCAGGGGGCAGGAGAGAGAGAATGATTTTAGGTACTTTCCCTGTTCAGCCAAAAAAAAAAAAGAAGGAATAATATAGTCAGGAAACTACATCTGCCCTCTGGTCAAAAATATATTAAGTGGGGCCAAACCTTCAGTAGGTGTAAAAGACAGCTGCTCCATCAACTCAAACTAGTGCTGTGTCCATTTACATCATCTAATGATCTGGTTCAGTGTCACCCAATCATAGCAGAAAGTGAAGCCCTGAATAGTGACCAACATGCTATTCAAGTTGATTCTGTTCCTTCTTTTCAACAATTCACAGATATTAACAGCGGGAGAAAGGTCAATATTTATTCATTTGTTGAATTGTGGTGATATTGTTATAAAAGATACATATCTTCAATAAAGCTAGCATGACCTGCAAAGATTCATTTATGAATGGCCATTCATTGTGTATTAGCTAGAATGCTGATGTTTATATGGGAGCAAGGGCAGCAAGACATCCCACTTTTACAGCCATTATCCTTCCTATAGGATCTGTTAAATACCACTGATTGTCATACTATTGTTTGCAGTGTTGTAGCCGTGTTGGTCCCAGAATATTAGAGAGACAAGGTGGGGGAGGTAATAGCTCTTATTCGACCAGTGTAGCAGAGAATGGTATAATAAGATCCTATAGCTGGAAGTTGAAGCTAGACAAACTTGATTTAAAAGTTTCCAATGATGGACAAATTTAGCTTGAAAGCTTGTTTCTTTCACCAATAAAAGTTGATCCAATAAAAGGAATTATCTCACCCACCTTGTCGCACTGATTCTCATAGATATTTTAGTTCAGTGGTGGCTCAGTCGCTTGGAACTACCAAATTAGCAGGACACTTTGGTTGTTGTTTGTTGTAAGTTCTCATGATATAGCTATTTGCACACACTTTATTGGAAAGTTTGGTGATTTTTTAGCAGACTTAATATATGGACTGCCTGGAAAAAACAGAAGCTAATTCTATATATAGTTTAAATCTGCTCTAAAGTCTAGCATAGCATTAGACTTTGTCTTCACTGAAGAAAATAATAAAAAGTGTGTTTTTCACCTGGAGATGAAAGTGTGTGAGCTATCCCGAGTGAAGCCAAAGCAGGTTAGTTTTACAGCAAGGTAAACTAGGTAAGGTCAGTGCTAATATTCCAACCTGGGATTAACCTCACCTAGTTTGCCTCAGGGGAAAACTAAAGTGCCTTGTTTCCACTATGTTTTTACCTGGGGATAACTCACATGTGTTTGCTACCTGGGGTAAAAACACATCTTTTGTTAGCATTGGAGGCTATACTGTGTTGACAAATTCAAAGGAGAGTGACATACATCTTAATAGTGTGCTGTCTGTTAGCTGCAGGGAAACATCTGTAGTCTGGTTAATGCCTTCAGTGCTGGTGAAAGCAGGTGCAATTCCATTGCAATGGAGTTGCACCCACTTACAGTAAGGCTTGGTTTAGACTTTCCTCTCTGGTAGGATAGATAACAGCACTACTCTATAGAGTTTCCTACATGCAAAGAAAGACAAAAGAACAGTTACACTCAGATACTTGCAGTGCAGTGCTTTCATTTCTGCAGAAATGAAAGCTACATCACATCAGCTCTGCACCCACATCTGTTCTGCTCTCAGGCCCCTGACAATTTTGCTCCCTCCCCAATCTCTGTTCTTCCTGCAGCTCCAGGGTTTTTTCACCTCCTCAGAGCCTTCCCCGGCTGGGGGTTGCAGGGAGGGAGATCAGAGGAAGTGTCCTGTGGCTCACAGGAAGGAAGGGTGAGAAGGGAGCAGAGGCACCCTGAGTTGCTGAGCTTTTCCTTCTCCCTTCCCTACCATGAGAAGAGCTTTGGCTCCTGAGGGGAGGAGGAAGAAGGTGGGGAAGTGGTGCGCCCCTCTACGACCCAGCTCTGTGTGTAGACATTTTATTTGCAGGGTCTGCGACCCCTTTGGACCAGGTACACTTTGAGCACTGGATATTTGTAAGTACCACCTCCCCGTTGTATGTCCGATAAGCAGCAATCTGTACAGAAAGCTCTGGTTTCTGAGCACCCCTTTTCCCAGTGTGGTGAGATCTGTGGCACACTAAATCCTTAGGCATAGCAGAGCACAGAAGTAGCTGGTTTCCCAGCTCTGCTTTACAGATAGGGGGAGCCAGAGAGCATCATGACAGAGAGAGAGGAGCCTAGGCCTAGGCAGGGAATGTCACAGTGCCCAGTGAATTACACAGAAGAGGCGGGGAGGGTAGCAGAGCGACTTGAGTTTAACTCAGCTGATCCAGACCTTTAAAAAGGGGTTGGATTCAGACTATGGAATGGAAAATATTCAGGATGCTTTTCATGATGTGTCTGATGTGTTCCTCCATCCTTAAAGCTGTTACCATTTCACTGTTTCACTCTTCCAGAAAAACAGGATGTAATATGCCCTCTGTCCATGATAAAAATTCCCAATACAGTACAGTAATGCAATTTATTTTCATACAGTGGCCTGCATATAAAATATTACATAACCTTTTATGAGGAAATAATGAGTTACAGACTTGGGTCTATCATTGTCTTGCAGGAAGAAATTGAAAGATAATGTTGTAGGATAGAATGGAGGAAATAAGAGTTGAGATATAAAAGCAGTAAATATTTAAATATTCTTAGTCTCTTATTGTCTGCGTGATAGTAGCTCCAACAGAAACTGTTGTTCTAGGCACTGAACAAACACAAAGTAAAAAGAGTTTACAATTTAAATTCAAAGAAGTACAACATACAGCAAGTGAGGCACAGAGAGATTAAATGCCTTCCCCAAGTTCACACAGGAAATCTGTGGCAGAGATGAGAACTGAATATCTATTTCTAAAGTCCCAGTTCAGTACATTAACCACAAGACCATCTTCCCTCTCATTATACACGGACATGGGCTCAGACCATGACCACAGATCCAAACACTCCCTGAGCTTCAGGAGAATTGAAATCTGGATCTAGACCAGAGTGTTGCAGCTTGGCCCATCTCTAGTTAACAAGAAGCTAGGTGTGGGAGGAGGGAGTAATGGGGGATGGGAAAGGAAGGTTTTTAAGTAGGCTAATGTAAAAGGTTTTCAGCTCTGAAGAGAGGAAATGATTCAGGGAGAGAGATTTCCAGACAAATGGCCAGAAAAAGTGAGAGTCATTACGTCGAGTCATTTACAGGAAATGAAATGAGCCAAGACTGAAGGAGTGGCCACTCTAAAAGTGGATGGGTGGATACTGAGTGCTGGGTGAAACAAGGCCATGGATGTTCTGAGAAAAAGAGGGCAAAATGACACTGGATTAGAAATTAAAACACACAAAGCATCAAACACAAACATTCAAAATGTATACTGGTGCCAAGCCTGAGGTACCTCATAGTTATAAAATGTCACAAACTTTCAACTTAAAGGCCAGCAATCGAAACTCCCCCGCTTCCTTTCCTCTGCAACAACCTCCTGCCAGTCCTCAATTCTTGCTATTAAACTAAATCAAAAATCTTTCAAACACTTGACCAAAGAGTATTACATTTGGCCCTACAGCTAATTAAACAGGTTCTAGAGAGACCATTCCTGGAACATGAGCCATCCCTTGAGAATGCTCTTCCATCATGCAGACTAAGTAACTTCAGAGAGTAAGCCAGTTACGGTGATCAAGGATGAGGGCAGCGTGGGCTCACGCTGATAGGAGCTCAACATCTTCCTCACCTCTCTGGACCTCACGAGATTTAGAAAGTAGAGAGTTGTGGTTAAGGCACTGCACTGGGACTCAGGAGATCTGGGCATAATTCCCAGCCCTAACACAGACCTCCTGTTTGACCCTTGGCAAGCCACTCAATCTCTCTCTGACTCTTCTCCATCTGTAAACGTGGATAAATTAAATAACACTTGCTTTGTCTGTTTTGTTTATTTAGACTGTTAGTTCTTCAGGGTAGGATCTGTCTCCTACCACATGTTTGCACAGTGTCTAAGATAATGGGGCAAATAAATAGTAATGATAATAACTGACTAGTCATTGAAATCATAGGCAAAAGTGACATAGGGTACGTCTACACTGCAATTAAAAACCCACGGTTGGCCCTTGCCATCTGAATAGTGCTTGCAGGGTTTGGGGCTAAGGGGATGTGTAATTGCAGAGTGGATGTGCAGGCGAGGCCTGAAGACCATGCTCTAGGACCCTGTGAGGTGGGAAGGTCCCAGAGCTCAGGCTGCAGCCCGAGCCTACACGTCTACACTGCAGTTAAATAGCCCCTTAGCCCAAGATCTGTGAGCCTGAGTCAGCTGGCGTGGGCCAGCCATGTGTGTCTCATTGCAGTGTAAACATACCCATAGACTTTAATGAGAATAGACTGGAACATGTAGGAAACCATGAAATACCTAGTTCATTAAAATGATGTGAATAATTAGTATAACTTAAATGCCTGTAAGAGAAGGCCAGTTTTTCAAGGGTGCCGTTTTGCCTGAGCCTGATTTGCATGATCTTTACAGATATTCTGTGGCATTACAAAATCCAAGATAGTTAAGTATCCTCACAACAGAATCTATATCAGCGAGGACCTGTCTTTCTAAAAAAACCCAGCAGCTCCTAGATCTTTATGAATGTTAATTCTTGCCCCATGTTCCTAGGACCCCTTTCTTCATTTATCTTCAGGGTCAGGGATGGAAGAAAAAGCTGTTTAAAAAGGTAAATTTATATACACACACACACACAATCTTAAAATAAATATCATGCCTCTATTGAATTTACTTGTAAGTGCTTTCTGGAAGATGCATTATGTACTGTGAAGAAGCAAGAAAAATTGCAGTATAGAAGCTAACCTGATGTTTTAAATGAAACATATATTGCTGCTGACATAACATTCTAATGCTCTGAAAATTTTAATTACATCAAAAATAAAAGCAAATTTCCATTTATCATTAGCATTGTCAGACAGCTAGACAATGGAATGCTGTTCATTTATCTACAGACCCAAACAGTCAATCTATCTTCTAGAGAGGATTAACCTTAGAGTAACACTTAATATTTTCTCTTTCTTGCCACTGGTATTATTGCTTCTAGGTAGAAGGGAGGTGGGGAGCATTTATAGCTCATGACTGTCAATTGGTGAAGACATAAACGGTTCTGGAAAATGTGCCATGATTTTATTTTCCACGAAGTGAAGAAAAATGTGAATCCCTGCCCAGATTCAGCTATGAGAAAAGTAGCAGAACCCACAGTCTATGGCTTTTATTGCTTAGTTAAAAACATAGTTAGGGATGAGTGATAGATAATCTAAAGATAATTCTTTTCACTCTCATATAGATTAAAGAAATAGATTACTTACATTTACTATTCTGCCTAGTTATGCTTTCATATAGCATCTTCTGCCTAAGGATCTAAAATCACTTAATTAATCCTCATAACACCTTATGAGATAGATCAGTATTGTTACCTGCCTCTTAAAGGGGTGAAGAATTGTCTGGAGGGAAAAGAGGTTATCTTGATTAAAGCACTACAAGTCAGGATACCAAGGTGCTCTTCCCAGCTTTGTCACATACTTGGTGTGTGACCTTAAGCAAGTAACTTTATTGCTCTGTGTCTCAGTTTCACCACTATAAAGTTAGGATAATAATACACCTCTACCCGGATATAATGCTGTCCTCAGGAGCCAAAAAATCATACTGCGTTATAGAGGAAACCGAGTTATATCAAATTTGCTTTGATCCACTGGAGTGCGCAGCCCTGCCCCTCTGGAGCACTGCTTTACCATGTTATATCCGAATTCATGTTATATCGGGTCGCGTTATATTAGGACAGAGGTGTACCAACCCCATGGGGCAGTAACACATTCATTTCAGAGCGTAGCACCCGTGATTTACTCAGTGTTACAAAGCAAATCAGTGGTAGTGACATGAATGGACTTTCCAGCTCCTTTCTCTGACCACTAGACACACTGTTTTATTTTAATTGTAGGTTCCATCCCAGTTAGAAGTGATAGTGTCTATAACTGAGGGGCTGACAGTAAGCCTAAACTTACTGGGCATCTTTCTTGAATATAATACAATTTGGGCTTTGACTTCATTGGGAGCAAGATTTAGCCCATAGTCTACAGATATTCTGACACATTATCATCATCACTAGTTGCCATATGAAAGAGAAAGATTATCATCACTAACAAAGAGTACCAGCATGTTTACTGAGTGCTGTCATATAGCTCCTATGCACTGAAGGCCCCAGAATTCCCATTGGGAGAGAGTCACACATTGGATATGTTTTTTCTTTCCTATTTGTTTGTGAGACTCTCTTCCAGGGAAAGCAAAGAATTTGCTCTTCTCTTTACTGGCTTCTTCTCCTATAGGCTCCACAGTGTGCAGTGTCTTCAGCAGGGACAAGCTGGATATTCAGTGCCCTAAGGAACCTAATCGTGCCACTCATTGTGACAATCAGAGCCCGCATAGTGCTCTCCAACCCTGCTGGCCTGCGAGGAAGTCACTGTGGTGGAGGGATATCTGTATGTGTCACCTTGCACAATCTTTTTAGGATTATTCCATCTCCCTAGGATTATCCTAGGGTAGTGTCTCTGTGTCCCACTCCTCCCAACTGGGTAGTAGGTCTCCCCCCCCCCAAACTCTGATGATCCCCTACAATCTGCAGGATGCCAAGCCAGCTGCATGGAGGCCTTTTGGCTCTGTAATAGCTCTGGTGTCCCACTGTAGCTCACTCTGACAAGGCCTCCCTTATCACTTCCCTATGCTCCCCACTAAAGGAATTTACACTGTTGTAATGTTGAAAAGAATTTGGCCAAGCATCAGGCAGGAAACTGTTTTCTCTAAGCACTGCTCATCCTGCACCCTGATCATATAACTAAACATTGAGCTCAAACACCTATACACAAGGGCCAGAACTAAAGTTAGCTTGGTTCTCATTTGTCTCTAATTATTTTATTTAGACATGTTAATTTTTTTTAGAATTGATACATTATTCTATTTATTTGGATAGCAGGCTGTATTACAGTCATGTAAGAAGTCTTGCCACAAGGATGTATAAACCCATGCTGATGGCCTCTAGGGAAGCAGAGAAATTAAACAAATGCATATACTGTGTTGCATATTGACTGTAAAATCCCAAACCTATTACAGCTTCCTTCTCAACTGAAGCATGGCAATAGGTTTCACCTACTGTATACTTACTTATCAAAAGGCAATGTTTATTAACACCTCACTGTATAAATATTAGCACAGCAAAAACAATGTGAAAATGAGGCAAAGAGTCATCTTTAAAGCCACAAAAGGCAGGAAGTTCAGAGTTTAGGCTCTTTCTCCATTCTGTTCTGTTCGGTTCTTTTCAGGGTTGTATATTATAGCCATCGTCACCATAGCATTGGCGTGGGACATGACTAGTGCCTGTACGATGTGTCTCTGTTTGCCTTCCTCTCCTCAGGGGAAAATTGTGTGAGGATTTTTTTTTAAAGTATATTATGTACAATGTGCTGTGTGATTATACTAGCAAAGTCAAGGTCAAAGAAGCGTGCTTTGCCCCAATCCTTCATTCACCCCATTTCAAGAGACACGAGAAAAGCAAGTAACATTGTATATGTCTCACGTGCTCAAATATCTTGGCATATTCCTATTATTGCTACTACCAAGGATGTGAGTAGGGACTAAATAGGAGAAGGTCCAAAGTCCTTTATTTTGTGGTATAGTGTTTGATCCTTGTTAGCATGGCTTTTTTGTTCTTTGCTTCTTCTGCTTTTCATAGTACTTAAAAAAAAAGAAATGAAAAGAAAAAAGAAAGATTTCTGTGGGAAAAGGAAATACTTCCATATTCTACGCATCATTGGTATAATAAAACTCTAATGGCTCCTGCACAGCAGTTATAGTCAGTTGTGTCAATGCATATTATTAGGGACCTTTCGTCTGCAAATTATTGACATGATAGATTGCAACAGCTCTTTTGAACAATTTCTTACACAAGGCAATTTTGCAGGTTTTGCTTTATGTCCTTTAGAGGAAACACTAAACCCAGGTCTCTTGGATCCATGAGCCAATGAAAGATTTGATGGTGTTTTTTAAATAGACTAGAGGATGACCCTAGTGTCCTGGGCAACATGCTCCCTACCCCCACCTCTTCAACAAGAAACTGCCGAACTGGAATTAATTTGCAAATTGGGCACCATTAAATTAGGCTTGAACAAAGACTGGGAGTGGGTGGGTCATTACACAAACTAAAAACTATTTTCCCATGCTAATTTTCCCCCTACTGTTACTCATACCTTCTTGTCAACTGTTTGAAATGGGCCATCCTGATTATCACTACACAAGTTTTTTTTTCTTCTGCTGATAATAGCCCACCTTAATTGACTCTTCTTAATCTACCTCTTGTTAGAGTTGGTATGGCAACACCCATTTTTTCATGTCCTCTGTGTATATATATCTTCCTACTGTATTTTCCATTGCATGCATCCGATGAAATGGGTTTTAGCCCACGAAAGCTTATGCCCAAATAAATGTGTTAGTCTCTAAGGTGCCACAAGTACTCCTCGTTCTTTTTGCTGATACAGACTAACCCGGCTACCACTCTGAAACCTGTCTCCACAGAGACTCCTTTGGATGCACAAGAGGACATAGGGGATCCATGAAAATTTTTAAATAAAAATGGGGCTCCTCAGGTTGCTAAAGTTTGAGAGCCACTGTGTTAAATGACTCTTTTGTTTCAATTTTCACCAAAAAAGTTAGCAGTGATTGGATGACTAACATAGTGAACCTCAGCAGTGTAGCTAGGGAGGGAGCGGGGCAGCGGCCACTCTCCCACTGAGCACAAGTGGCACCTTTTCAATTTCTTGGCGCCTTTTTAATTTTTACTCACACGGTGGCACTCCGGATCTCCGGTGGCCCTTCAGCAGCAGGCCCTTCACTAGCTCCAGGTGTCTTTGGTGGCACTGAAGGAAATGCCGCCGAAGACCCACAAAGCGAGTGAAGGTCCCACCGCCGAGATGCCGCTGAAGACCCGGAGCACTGCCTTGTCAGTAAAAGCGCCGCAGGGTGAGTAAAAGCGCTGCAGCAGGTGATGCCTTTTTTTTATTCCCTCCACCTTGCTACGCCTCTGGTGATCCTCAATGTAAATGGGGTAGGATCTGAGGCTAAAATAGGGAAAGAACAAGTTAAGAATGACTTAGACAAGGTGTCTTTAAGTCAACAGGGCCTGATGAAATACATCCTAAAATACTTAAGGAATTGGCTGAAGAGAGCTCTGAGCCATTAGCGATTAACTTTGAAAACTTCTGAAGGACTAGAGAGATCTCGGAGGACTGGAAAAAGGGGAATAAGGATGACCCTGGGAATTATAGACCAGTCAGCTTAACTTTGGCACCTGGAAAGATAACAGAGTAAATAATCAAACAATTGATTTGCAAGCACCTAGAAGAAAATAAGGCAAAAAATAAAAATAAAAACAACAACAGTCAACATGGATTTATCAGGAAAAAATCATGTCAAACCAACCTAATATCCTTCTTTGACAGGTTAACAAGCCTTGTGGATGGAAGGAAGCAGTAGATGTGATATATCTCAACTTTAGTAAGGCTTTTGAAACTTTCTCACATGACTTTCTCATAAACAAACTAGAGAAATGTAGTCTAGCCGAACCTCCTATAAGGTGGGTGCACAACTGATTGGAAAAATGTACTCAAAGAGTATTTATCAATGGTTCACAATCAAGCTGAAAGGGCATATCGAGCGGGATGTGTCTTTGGTCTGGGTCTATTCAATATCTTCATAAATGATTTGGATTTAGAGTATATTTATAAAGTTTATGGATGATACCAAGGTGGGAGGGGTTGCAAGCGCTTTGGAGAACAAGATTAGAATTCAAAATGATCTTGACAAATTGGAGAAATGGTCTGAAATAAATAGGATGAAGTTCAATAGGGACAAATGCAAAAGTGCTCCATTTAGGATGGAATAATCAATTGCACAAATACAAAATGGGAAATGACTGTGTAGGAAGGAATAGTGAAAAAAAGAATCTGGGAGTTCTAGTGGATCACAAACTAACTATGCGTCAACAATGTAATACTGTTGCAAAAAAAGCAAATATAATTCTGATAAGTGTTAGCAGGAGTGTGGTAAGCAAGACACGAGAAGTAATTCTTCCAGTCTTCTCAGCACCGATAAGGCCTCAGTTGGAGTATGAACTGAGGAAAGATGTGGACAAATTGGAAAAAGGTCAGAGGAGAGCAACAAAAATCATTAAAAGGTCTAGAAAATATGTCCTACAAGGAAAGATTTTAAAAACTGGGTTTGTTTAGTATGGAGAAGAGAAGAATGAAGGGGGACATGACATCAGTCTTCAAGTACATAAAAGGTTTTTATAACGAGTGTGATAAATTATTCTCTTTAACCACTGAGGACAGGACAAGAAATAATGGGCTTAAATTGTAACTATAAGGGTACCTATTATATTACATCTCCCTCCTACAAACTCCCTCTAAAACTCTCATTTGCTAACTACTATCATTTCATTATTGCCTGTACTTTCCCTGTCTGTCCATTGTATATTGTCTTGTATTTTAATTGTAAGCTCTTTGGGGGATAGGGACCATCTCTTTGTTATAATGTTTGTACAACACCTAGAACAACTTGGCACTACCACAGTATAAATAATAGTAATAACTGTGTGCTGCATTCATCAGGAAGTGCAGCCCAGGCAGCATGGCTGAGGGTGGACGCCTACATTGGCGCCATGCCATCCCTGCACATGAAAATTTCTCCAGGTGCTATTGTGGCATTTTTACAGACACTTGGTGCCACCGCAGTGCCATAAAGAGACCACTGCAGGGGCCAGAATCTGTTCCATGATGTTGTTTGTCTTCTGCTGGACAAAAAATGGAGGAGGGTCTGGGATTTTTTTTATCCCTCGCGCAGGGAGAGGTTGGGAATGGATTGCAAACACAGGAAAAGAATCCCCGAACATTTCAAAAGGACATAGGGAGAAAAAAGATGAAGCAGGAAAGGAAACAAGAATAATAAATGCCTAAGCTATTGCCTCTTTCAGAAACAGCAGGCAAGGGCAGCTCTGACAGCTGTAACATTTCCATTTCCTCCTGCTCTAAGTAGTGCCACTGGTGCAAGTGAAGGACAGTAATGGTACTGGAAATGCTGCTGCAGCATGTAAATTCAGTTAGCATGATGTGAGGCGGGGGAAGTGACCTTCAAGGGCAGTGTGCGAGACAGATGTCACAGGGATCCGGCATAGCTGCAATGAGACAGTAGATTTTTATGCACAATGTTTAATACATGAGGTTCCCTGTACCTCCTCCTCCTCCAATAGTAGCAACTATCAACAAAAGGGGTGGGGAGGTGATGACGATACGCTGGAGCTTGGGGAAACAAAGCCAGAAATGTAGTGGCATGCTTTAAACTTCCAGTGGGCGTGGAGACTGATGGAGGAATGGGAGGGACAGAAAGAAAAGTCCAGAGAGGAGGGGAAAATAATTGGCAGACTGAGCTAGTATTGAAAGGAAGGCAGCCGGCACCTGCTATAGGCTTCCCAATGCTAAGGGGCCTGGGAACAAAACCATTATCATTATTGGGGTTGCTTTCCCCCAACCCCCACCAAGCTCAACAGGAGCACAGCAACACAATTGGCTATCAGTGTGTAAGAGACGTCAGTAAAAGGAAGGAGGATATATGCTTAGGGACGTGCAGTTACAAAGGCAACACCTCTATGAAACGGAACAAAGCCCCTATTAGTACAGCATGGATTGAAGATGAAGATAGCCTGGGTATAAAGGACAGCCACCCATGGAACTGCATAAGCTCCATCATCGCTTTCCTACTCCCACCCATTGTGAGTGTGATCTGAAAAGGCAACATGACAGGTGAGACAGCAAGAAAGAAAATCATCCATCAAATGGCATAAGTCAAACCTTAGCATTGAAGTAACCACAGAATACATACTATTCTTCAGGAGCGGGAGGAGGAATACGAACACACACTCATCACATGCAACCAACTGAAAAAGATGTGTATTTTAATATATTTACTCTTCTAAGATATATATCAGTTAATCTCCTCTAAATATTTTGGGCCTAGTGCTCCACTGCCCCGCACCTTTGGTAGTTATTTACACATCTGCAGAGTGGAATAGGTACTCAGGAGTCTTGGGTTCAATTTCTGGTTTACAGGGTGACCTGGACAAGTCACTGCCCCTCACTGTACCTCGGAGTATATCTGTGCTACAGTGGCACAGCTGTCGTACTGAGGCTACACCACTGTACTGTCGATACATACTACAGCAACAGAAGGGGCTTTTCTATCCCTGTAGTAAATCCACCCCTCAAAAGGCGTTAGCTAGGTTAATGGAAGAATTTCTCCATTGACCTAGTGGTGTCTATAGTGGAGGTTCGGTCAAACTATATTGCACAGAGTGTGAAATTTTTCACAGCCTTGAGTGATGTAACTAGGTGGACCTAAATTTTAGCTGAAGACCAGGCCTCAGTTTTCCCATCTCTAAAATGGGGACAATGATCCTGACCTACTTTTAAAGCACTTTGAGATCTACTGATGAAAAGTGCTCTATGAAAGCCAGGTCTAGTTCTGACTAGTCTGATTTGAGAGTGTTGTACACTCAATTTGCACTAACTTGATAAAGATGTAAATGACTGAAGTGCAGGGTTCATGGGTTCTGATAACACATCCATCACTGTGGTATATCTGAGTGCCTACCAATGTAAAGAGAAAAAGGGGTTAAATGTTTTGCAAGTTCCGTTGTAAATCATATAAATTATATCAGACTCTTCCTCTAATCCATTTGTTTAAGAATCTCCAGATTCCTTGAAGATGCATTTTGAACATGTCCTTATAAATCTTGGAGGAAAGAAAGGCTTGATGGCCCAGGACCTAGCTCTCCTAAAAACAAACAAACACATTTTCGTTATGCTTCAATAAAGTAAACAGCACAGGTGAGGTGAGCAAACAGAATGAGGAGTGCTGACACTCTTCCTTCCCCAGCCTCTCTCTGCTCCAGCTGAAATTCCATGAATCATCCAATCCATCACCATAAAACAGACAATAAAGTCATTCTGAATGCCAGCATCAGGGATGCATACAATGAAAACAGAAGGGCAAAAATCCAAAATGAGAATGGAGGCAGATTTAGAAATAAAAGACACTTTGGTTTGTGACTGCACATCACCTGAAGGAATCCCAGATTCACATGGAAAGAATTTAAGAGAAAACTACAGGAAATACCACCCAAAACATTACATGGCATCAAAAAGTGGGAAAATCCTCATGCCCAGCAACATCCTCTAGCTCAGAAAATCAGCCCAGAAACATAAAAAATTAGCCATTCAAGAATGGAAGTATCATGGCTGGCTGAGGCCCATATCGTAACCCAACATCTGTAAGCTATTTGGTATAACGACCATCTTCCCTTCTCTCTCCTCCCTCTTCCCTCCCCCCACATTTATACAGTGCCTAGCACAATGGATGCTGGTCCATGACTGGGGGTCCCAGGCGCTACCACAGAGAATTTCCTTTGTGGAAGGGAAGATTAGCTCTTCCACAGCACCATCCCTTACATGCCGGGACTCTGCATAGTGCTCTGATGGTGAGAGGACATGGAGTGGGTGGAATTATGGCAGGAGGGGTCGACTGAAGGGACACATATCATCTCCCAACCAACCCCACAGCCATTGGTCAAAGAAAATAATAAAAAGGCTATATTACCTTGGCTGTTGACTCTTCTGAACTGGGGACCCTTGCTCTTTAATTACTCCTGGGGGAAGTCTGCACCACTCTGCATGAAGAATTTGTGCAGAAATTAATGTTTGTAGTGCAGAATTTCCTTTCCCTCCACAGAAACGGGCTGCAGAGCAGCTTGCAAGTAGAAGACACTGCCGTGGGGCAGGGGAAGGGAGCTGGAGGGTCCTGGCAGCTGGGCTCTGAGAGTTGCGGGGTTAGGGGTGCATCTGAGTGTCTGGACTGGGGGGCACCCCTGCAGCTGGGCTCTGGTGAGGGAAGGGGTGTATGCAAGTGTCTGGCCGGGAACAGAGAGCACGTCTGCGCTCTGGAGCAGAGGGGGTGCATGTGGGTGTCTGGGCTGGAGGTGCCCTGCAGGTGGGCTCTGAGGGATGGGAGGTAGGGGGTGCATGCAAGTGTCTGGACTGAGGGGAGCCCCTTCATCTGGGCTCTGGTGGGGAGGGGGTGCATGTGATTGTCTGGCGCAGGGGGAGGCTATGGGGGGGGAGGGAGGGTTTCTGGCCCCTCTACTGGGCTCTGGAGAGAGGGTGCAGAGAAACAGGAACTGGGATGTCATAGAGATTTCCTTAACTCTCTATTCCTGGAGGAATTTTCTTGTGTCTGTACTGTTACAGACAGAGTTGCTAATAGGCATTTTGAAATAAATTACCAAACCAATTGAAACTGGCATGATTATATAGTGTTATTCTGACAAATAAAATTTGCAGAATTTTAAAATATTATGTGCAGATTGTTTAATTTTTTGGTGCACAATTTTTATTTTTTTGGCACAGAATTCCACCTGGAGTATTTAATGGAACCACACAAGTAGCCATGGTCAGAGGAAGCACGGGGAACAAGATTCCACAGGACATGCACTGCCAGGGAGCTGAGGGAAATATGGGAGTAGGTTGGGAGCCAGAGCCAATGTTCAAGCACAGTACATCTGCATGCATGGCCCACTGCTCAAGGTGGATGTCAAGGATCAGCACATGTTCCATGGGAAGATACTTCACAATCCGGGCAGAATGATTTGAGGAAACCTTCATGAGAGGATCTGTTGGAGTTTCTCTCCTCTGTGGGCAATGTCTGGCATTGTCTGACTGCCCATAATACAGTTTATTGACAGTATAACCCTGAAGATCTCTAGAGTCACTGGAAATTGGATCCCTAGCACACAGAACCACCATCAGCAGGATGTTCTTGGTTTCTTTTCCAGTATTCCACAGCTAATTGAAAATCCTATTTGCAATAAAACATCATGATATAAAACACAGAGGGACAAAGTTTCTGCTGGTTTAACCAACACAGCTCCACTGAAATAAATGGAGCTATGCCAGCTTACACCAGGAGATAATTTGATCCACAGGGTAGAAATAACAAGCTCCAGGACTTTCTAAAGGCAGAAACATAGCTTGATTCAGCCAGTAGAAACAGCTAATGAAATTCACAAAGTAAAAAAATAGGGCTTGATTCAGATAGTGTAATCCACCATACAAGGCCCGAGGGGTGAAAGCTCCATCCCAGATAAGGCTGCAGAGGCAACTCCCACCCTGCTGCAGGCCAAGCAGCAAAACAGAGGGAGGCGCTGACCCAGGAGGGGCAATGACAGAGTCGACCCTCAAGCATGTGCTGTATCAGGACATCCTCAGAGAACTTCTATCAATGCGTCTTCTGTAGGGACTTAGGCATAGTTTACAACTATGATCCCCCACCAGAAACCCAAAGGATTTTTTAAAAAAATGTCATTTCTAGGGTGATAATTTATATGCTGATGAGATATTCAAGGCCAAGCAATGACTACACAAAAACAGGGTACAGCATAATAACAGTATCTGATCCCAAGTTGTAACCACACTATTGTATAGTTTGGCTTGGAAGGATTGGATTTTTATTAGTAAAGTAAACATTGATTTCTCTGTACACACACAAACCAACAACCCCCAATCGAAATTTACAAACAGACAACGTAAGAAAAATGCTGCTTGAGAACTTCTTAGTTTGATTTAAGGTTATTTACTTCCCATATTTTGATATGTGATGTTGATAATTTGTGTTTTAATGGTTATAGAGTTTTAACTTCTTGAACCTCAATGTCTTCTGTCATTAAATAATTATTGTCTGACCCCTATTGTCTGACATACCCCCTACTTTCCTGCAGCTATGAAATGCTTAAAGTAAACATTGATAGTATCCATCAAAATATTATATATAGAAAGAAAGATAGAAAGAATAGTGCCAACCCTATGTATATCGTAGAGTGAATGCTTTACTCTGGGGTGGTATGGAGATCAGCCATGAAAAACACAACTTTACTAGCATGGTGTTTTACATTTACACTGTAGTAAATGTTTTTGCTAGATATTATGCAATGATAATGACACATTGTTCACTACATTTCTCTTGTCAACAACTGGGAGCTGACCTCTAACTTGCTCAAAGCTGAACAAACAAGCTGAGGGTGGCTATTTGTATGTACAGTTACAAGAACATCTTCCTTAGCTAATTCTGCATGAAAGATAGTTTCCTCTGGACAAATGCAGTACAGTGAAAAGCAGATTATTCGGGGCCAGTTCAGCATGCTTTTATGATGAGAAGCATGAACTAACATAAATAATCCCACGGCACTCAGTGCAATTGCTCAATATGAGTAGGGATTGCAGAATCAGACCTTGAATTGACTGCATTGAGAAACAAGAGGTATTTCCTTCCCTTAAATGACCTTGTTGAATGTTAAATGCTGAGCCTCAGCCAAGAATGTGACCAGGAACTAGAATGAGTGATCGAACCTAGGTCTCCACTCTCTTTATTGCAGTGGAAAATAATACGAGACCTGGCCAGGAATAATTGTTCTAATTAAAGTGGTGATCAAGTTCAAAGGCAGAAGTACCCAACACAAAACCACATTGCATAATGACCTACAAGTTTTACAAGCAGAGGAGAACCATAATAGTCAGAGCCACTCTTTGCTACTCTGAGTAAGAATATGGAAATTAGACATGAAGCAGGCAGAGGTGAGATCTTTGATCACAAAAAATAAATTCCACTGAATATGATAAATTAAACAAGACATGACCTTTAGAGAACACAATAAAATCTAAGGGTCAGATCCTCAGCTGGTGTAAATCAGTGTAGTTCCACTAAAGCCAACCTCAGGCCTTTGGGATTTACCTCAGCCCTTTGGGATTTAAAGTATTCAGCTAAATTAAAATTAAACACATTCAAAAGTGATTCCACTTGCTGTACATCACTTATTATAAACAATAAACCGAAGGAAAAATAATTGCTGTTCTCTGTATGTGAGCATGTGTATGTGACAAATCCCAGGGTTGTTCCCCTGCACACACACAAGAGCCTAGGACAAGTATTACATTTAAATAAATCTACCAAAGCAAATATAATGGTAGTGTGGGGAAATCTGCTGGGTTACATTTATTACCTCTTCATTCCCCATCTAAATGCCAAACACCTTTTTTCCTCAGATTCTAAGCCAGGGGTGCAGGAACAATTTGTATAGTGGCAGTGCTGAGAGCCACTGAACCAAACTTTAAACCTGATGGAAACCACTTCAGGCTAGGTGGTGAGGCAGCACCCCCAGCACTCCTAGTTCCAGCATGTATGTTCTAAATGAGGGTGTAAAACAAATATTTGAACAGTGCTCAGTGAGAACTTATTTTGTGACCTGTGAGAACTACATTGAACAAGATCGGAAACATGAAAAACATAACACAATTAAATACAGCCACTCCAGATTTGATTTTTAAAAGATGAATTTGACAGTGGATTTCCTATTAATTAGATTTATAAAGATATTGCTGGGATAGAAATAAAATGAGGGTGAACTGGATACAATCCTTGAGTTTCAGACCGGAGATAAAATTATATTAAATCACCTCTTTAGCAGCAGTTTAGTAACAACAGAGAAAACAATTTAAGAAAATGGCCCACTTAGGCCAGCCAGCTGCCCTCAGAGCTCAGTTCTGTGGGAGCACCTAAATGGGGTCAGGAATAAGGTCACTGAGAAGGGGGAGGGAAATTCACATAGTTGCTGTCTAGTTCAGACTTCATTGCCTCATTTCCCAGTTTCTATAACTTTCACAAATTCTGTGGTGCTCATCCAAAACACTAAGATAGTGAAAGGAGTCAAAGAAATCTAAGCTGTAATGGATAATCACAAGGGAGCAGAATCAGTTTTCCCCATGAATATAATTAAAGGGTTTTAAATAAATCTATTGGGTATCTAATCAGCAGAGGACTTACCTTTAAGTTGGCCTTTAATTTGATATAAGAAGTTCAAGTAGTGAAAGGCTCTAAAGTAATTAGCCACAAATCTAAACCATCTCTTTCTTTGCATGTTCTTTGACACTCACAGAACTGGGGAATTAAACTGTATCGTTCAAAGGGATGGAGCTGCCTTTGCACACCCAGGAGCTCCGTAAGGCACTTTGTCATCCCCAAGAGGCAGTGAGGGTCAGAACCCACTCTCATAAAGGGCTTGATTGTGCCTTATGGTCATAGTCCTGCACTAATTAAGGGACCAAGCTGCATGCAGAACTCCTATTGACTTCAAAGGGATCCGGATTTGATCCTTTATTTAGAATTCAGTCTTACAAGTCCTCCACATTCAGAATTCCCAGTGACTTTCACGACACCATGATTTGTCACTTTATTAATTTGGTCCCAATCATTCAAATCCTCCACATGCAGAATTCTCATTTACTTCACTAGGACCAGGATTTGCCATTTGCTGCTAAGATTCCAATCTTGCAAATCTTTTGCATGTGGAAATCCCATTGAATTCATTACAAATAAAACTGCACAGCCCCATTATTTGCCAGGCCTCAGGCAGAGTGCAAATAAATATAGACATTGCATATGGACATAGGAAATTATCTGTTTATAAAGAATGTGACCACATGTTCACAGTCAGTGCTGAGTCATAAGCTTTCTTCCCAGTGCAAAAGTCACATGCTCTAGGAATATATTGCACTTACTGTAAAGTGCCAGTGGCAAAGGAATCAGCATAACCTGCACTTCTCTTGCTGGATAATTGAGACTACATGCCTCAGCTTCATGTTTGGCCAAGTAAATCTTATTATCATTCCTCTATTTTGTCCATTTCTCTATCTTAGATCAGTAATAACATTCTCAAGCTATAGCACCATTCAAAAGAAAGACCATGGATGTTAACACACAGTATTTTATGTGTTCCTATAGAGGGTATGGAAAGACAAATTAGATTTTAATATCACGTCCTGTTTCAAGAACATTATGCCAAATTCGTGTATTTTGAGAGAATAGTATTAAATAGTTTAATTTGAAATGTGAGTGCAATTACAAAGTATAAAGCACTCTCCTAATGCACTTGTTCAATATAATATGCAAGTAGCATAAAATATTTGGTAACTAATAAAAAAATCTAAAGTAGGTTTTCAGTATTTTTTTTTACTTTTAAATTGGATGGAATATAAAGAGATTGTCAATCCATCATGCTCATAGTACTTACAAATGTTCCTCGTCTTTACTCCTCACTGGCCTGGATTGGTCCAGAGTTGTCTGACTTTGGTCTCATTTTCAACACTAGACCAGTAATGGAATTTAGTAGGGTTAAAAATATTGGGCCAGATTCTCAGCTGGCATAAATCAGCATTGAAGTCAGCGTTACGCCAGTCCATTTCGGAATCCGAGGATGTACAGTGGGCACATTATGCCCCTTCACAAACTTGGTAGCAGCTAAAGAATTGGTAAACTCAGTGGAGTTTGGATTGACCAAACCCAAAATGGAATTCAAGATGTTTTTCTGACAACCCTTTTTGTTCTGAACTTCAGACAGAGGAGCGCTGCAAGGGTTCCCCTGCAGCACAACATGGGAAAAGAGGAGTGAAAGTACGTTTTGCCCTGGTAACACCGTAGGGTAGTGAAGGAACAGCACTGGGGTTCCATTGTGCTGAAGCAGAGCACAAAGGCAAGGGTTCCTAAAGCAGTAGGTGTGAGTAGAAGAGAAGCATTACCAAGGCTCTGCTGCCATATAGGCAGCTGCTACAGCATGCAGGAACTCCAGGGAATGGGGAACACAGTGGTATTTCTCTTCTGCACCTGGTGTCTCCTAAGTGGAATGTGGATTGATAACATTCAAGACAGAATTTGCGTAATGCACAATCTTCAATATGTGCTTGGCCCATCGCTACCAAAACCATTGCTGCCTTGCTTTACAAAACTCTGTGTGCCACATCTTCAGCCCGGGTTCTGAATTTGTGCCTGCCCACCCAAGTGTGCCAGCAAAGCATGTACTTACATATGGAACTGAGCACAGAAACATATAGACTGGGTACTTAGGTTCACAATTATCCAACTTGGGTGCGCCCCAACAGTCGCAAGTCCTTGTGCAGAATGCATTTAGACACAATAAAAGTAACAACATAATAAATTACAACATTTTGCCCCTTATATGGCCAGGATCTCAAAGAGCTTTACAAAATATCATTAATTCAGCCTTACAACACTCCAAGGAGGTGGTATTACTATACCCATTTTACAGATAAGTAAAATGAGGGACAGACTGGTTCAGCAGCACCCATGAAAAACAGGGCACTTATCTTTCATCTCAAATCCCTAAAATGCTTTATACATATCAGTATTATTTATCCAGTTTTAGAGATGAGGAAAGTGAAGCACAGGCAGCGACTTCTCTAAAGTCAGACAGTCACTCTGGCATAGTTTGTTCCAATGGTTTATCACAGTTAAAAACATAATAACTTATTTCCAGCTTGAGTTTGTCTGACTTCAGCTTCCAGCCATAGGTTCTTGTTATGGCTTTCTCGTCTAGTTTAAAAAGCTCTTTGGTACCCAGTATTTTTTGGGGGGTGTCTGGAAAGTGCTTGTGAAGGTACTCATAACACTGTTATCAGGTCACCTCTTTATCTTCGTTTTGATAAACTGAACAGATTGAGCTCTTTGAATTTCTCACTATAAGACACTTTCTCCATCCTGAAAAACTATTTAGCTCTTTTTTTCCAGTCTCCCCCTTTTCAAAATGTTGACACCAGAACTGTACACAGAATTCTAGCATCAATCTCACTAAAAGATAAAAATCACCTTCCTACTAGCTATTCCCATGCTTATACATGCAAGGATTGCATTAGTCCTTTTTGCCAGGGACCTCATGTTGAGTTACTTGTCCACTATGACCCTTAGATCCTTTTCAGAGTCACTGTTTTCCAGGATATAGTGCCTTCTTGTTTCTATATGTACAATTTTGTATTTGATTGCATTAAAAATGCATTTTGTTTGAATGGGCCCAGATAATCAAGTGATCCAGATCATTCTGTATGACTACCCAGTCCTCATCATCATTCTGCCACTCTTTGTATCATCCACAAATTTTACCAGTGATTTTACATATCCAAATCATTGATATAATGTTGAATAGTATCAGGCCTAGTACTGATCCCTGAAGAACCCCACTAAAAACACCCCCATTCAATGATGATTCCCCGTTGATGACTACTTTGAGATCTGTCAGTTAACCAATTCTTGTAGAATGCTAATTTTTAAATCAGATTTTCATGCACTACTAAGTCAAAGTACCTAATCAAGGGCCGTAATCACCTCTAAATAGCAGGTAGAAAGAGAACAATCATGCTAAAGACTACTAATAATCATATGAGAAGTATGTAAATCATATTATTAATTATTTTTATTGATGGATCTTTCAATTCTGCTGCTTCAAGGGACATCAGTTATCTGCTTCACCACAGATGACTGACAGTTTGAGGATCACACAGTGGCCTATTTCTTTTCCAAGAGGAGAAAAATCTAATTTTAGTCAGAAAGACTTAAAAGCCTAGAGCAGAAGGCCAGCCAACATTATTGACTGATGTCCGGGGCTAGATCTTTGATGAGGCATCCCACTATGAATTTGCGGGTGGAAAGAGGAATCTTGTAATATTTCAGTACCTACCAACACTGTAAGTTGAATGCCACTGATCTCAAGCACACACGGAGGCAAAGAAAAGGAAAAGCACTGGGATTATCATCAAATTGCTCAGACAAATAGAGGGCAGAGAGGAACCTCAAGAACATTTCTCCTTGCTCCCAGGCAACAGCTGGTAGTTGGAACATTTTCCACTCAAGCCTTTCAGCACTAGGGTCAAGGAGTGGAGTACTCAAGAATTAAATTGAACAAGAGAAATGTTTGAATTTAAGATGCCGGCACTCAAATACTATGAAAGGACACAAAATCACGCTAGATGCACAGACATACCCAACTTTTATTTACTGAGAATGCAATAAACATATTATAGATTATAGGGTTGGTGTGATGAAGAAGGCAACAGCAAACAACAAATTTAGTCTCAATGTAATAAGCATTTTCTGTCTTATGTTATCTATTGTCTATGGGCATGATCTAAGGTATATTGAAATAAAGGGAAAGCTCCTCATGACTACAGATGGATCAGGCCCTATGCAATCAGCAAACTTTCATAGAGTTATATATAATAAGGCCAGAAGGGAGCAGTATGATTTTCTAGTCTGTTTCCAGTGTAGATGTCAGAACAATAAATGACATTACCTCACCCATCTAGCTAGGCTGATCTGCTGCATAACACAAGCCATAGTATTTCACTCATGGTTTCCTGCATTTACCTAACAAATTAATGTAATTTTAAGGTTTAAGACAAAAAGAAAATGTCAGTACTTTTGGTTCCCTGCTGCAAAATTCACCAACTAAAGCATTCATGTTTTGCACCATTTCTCTGCTCTTCCAGAAGATTTTGTATCAATGGGCATGTCAGTGGCTTCCTCCATACAAGGATTCACTTTCATTTCTAATACAAGTGTAATATTTTGAGCTTCTTTGTACTTTCCAGGATTACTCAGGACTTAGGTATTATTATAAAACACATGGTCCAAAAGAAGAAAAATTATAAGCACTATCTTACAGCAACACTAAAGTGCTAATAGAGCCAAGTTTAACGGTGGTGTAAATCAGCATTGCTCCCCTGGAGTCAATGGATCTGTGCCAATTTATTATAACTGGAGATATGGCTCATAGGCCAGTATGTGGCTTCTCACCATCATATAATCAGTCAGTGTTTTACAGAATATTCATGGAATAATTCATTCAAAATATTGTAAAATTGATTTTTAAAAAATTGGATCAGATTCTCAGTTGGCTTCCATGGAGCTGCATCAGTTTAAACAAGATGAGTATGGACCCAAACTATATGACTATCCCTTATTCCTGGTCTACACTAGGGGGTGGTGTCGATGTAAGATACGCAACTTCAGCTATGGGAATACCGTAGCTGAAGTCAACGTATCTTATTCCGACTTACCTCCCGTTCTCATGGCTCGGGATCAACGGACGCGGCTCCCCCATCAACTCTGCTACTGCCGCTCACTCTGGTGGAGTTCCAGAGTCGATGGGGAGCGAGTTCGGGGATCGATATATCGTGTCTAGATGAGACGCAACATGTCAATCCCCGATAAATCGATCACTACCTGCCGATACGGTGGGTAGTCTGGATGTACCCTTAGTTGTTAGAGATGAAGTAGGAGAAGCAGCAAAAGAATGAAGGAGGAAGAAGAGTCAGTACACATTGAGGAAGACCCTTCGCCTATTTAGCAAAGTATTTCCTGATCATTTTTATCTACTGTGACATAATTCTTGGAAGTATCATCTTCATAGGAGATACTTCTATACTGTTTTTTCCTTATTCCTAGGAGCACCCCCTTTTCCCTCTCACCTTCATTTTCAATTGTGCAGTCAAGCATCCTCATATTTAGAGGTACTTCATATACATGGAGTTCAACCGTTGAGTATTGAAGTATTGCAACTACACTTCCATGTACGTCAATGGAGAAAATATAATTTCCCAGAGCTGAGTTTGTTGATGGCTGGGCTACCATAGCATAAGCTGAGTCATTTTCAATCAAATGAATCTGCCATCAGGTAAAGAAAAAGTCATACCTGTAGACAAAAAGGAGTGTAATACACATCTTGACTCACCACCCTACTAGTCATCCATTGTCTGAAATCTTGTTTGCAGTTAACTGACTCATTTGACCTATCAATAGATGAAGATATTTAAAGCCAAGATACCTGGACACCACATGATTATTCATTCAGCATCTCGAGCAACCTTCATGTTCATGAGGGAAGATTGTTGGTTTATTTTGATTTTTAAACCAGTACTTCCATTCCTTTTCATTGCAGGCCTAATTCGGTTGCCAGTGGAAGCACTCATTGACCTCAGAAGCAGGCCATGTATTAAATAAATAAATAAATAAACAAATAAATAAATAAAACTCTATGGAAATAAATGTACAGTATACATCTAAGGCAAGGATCAGCAACCTTTGGCCCGCGGCCTGCCAGGGTAAGCAACCTGGCAGGCCGGGCCAGTTTGTTTACCAGCCTCGTCTGCAGGTTCGGCCGATCACAGCTCACACTGGCTGCGGTTGGCTGCTCCAGGCCAATGGGGGCTGAGGGAAGTGGTGCAGGCCAAGGGATGCAGACGCGGCAGGTAAACAAACTGACCTGTCCCATCAGGGTGCTTACCCTGGCAGGCCGCATGCCAAAGGTTGCCAATCCCTGATCTAAGGCTTCCAGAACTCTGGGCAATCCCACTGTGGCATTTTACTGTCAAAGGCTGGGGTTTTTAAAGTTAGGTGGCCAACTTCTATATGTATTGCAGGTGTAACCCATGGTTCAGTATGTTGTGATCACCTGTGTGCCCAGTTCACAGAGACTACAAGTCTGTTCACTGTGCTTAGCTAGAGAGCTGGATTCTAGCATAAGCTGCGGAGACTCATGCTTTTAGCTCTGGAGACCCCCAGTTCCTGATGTCAGCCAAGATGGCAGCTGTTACACAGATACACTGGACCTGATTCTCCTGTCACATAGGTATTATACCGATCCGCTAATGTTGATAGAGCTATTCTAGGTTTACACTGAAGTAAGGGGGAAGAGGAACTGGATCAAGTAACTTCTATGGCAATGAATGGCATTAGAAAGTACTGTGGTGCACCTCTACCTGACATCACATGCCACTGTGTTTTCAGATGCTTGGTTTTAGGTTCTGGCCATAATTGCAGAAGGCAAAAGCCATTTGTAATCTAATGCTTACTTCAGTGTTTAAATGCAAAGCCAAAGCCCAAACCATGCATCCTTTAACAACCGTCATCATTCACTGTACTGTAAAAAGAACATTAGAGAAGATGTGTTTAATGTATTTACCAGCCATTAGAACTGTGTGTGTTGAAGAAAAGGGTTTGAGACAGGTTGAACTTTGAAAGCTAGCAGCTCCTGCTGTTAAGGTCTGATCCTTCCCCACCTGTTCTTAGCTGAGCTAGCATTTCTTGAGAACCACATTCCATTCAGCACAGTGGGACACAGGCAGGCAAATTTTACTTCCTGATAAGGGTTTGATTGTATGTGACAATCAATCCCTGGCTTTAAAATATTTGACGGTAAAAAGGTATATTTGTTGTAGCACTTTCTAGAGTGGTGGCCAGTCATTAGGAATTCCTGGTAGTATGTAGTCTATGACACCAGGAAGTTTTGATGCAATACTGATGAGGGTAGAATATCATCGCACCTGAATTCCATTACAATGTAACAGCTTTATAAAGGAAATGTAAACACTTAACTCTGACATACTGAAATGTCAAAGTCCTACGTGAATGTAACTAGGAAAGCAAACACTGGGACAAGTTGTTCCTTCCAGTAGAGGGTATCCTAGAAGGGGAACACAGAGTTTCCAGTAAATCACGGTTTATTGGGTGAGACCAAGGGTGAGGCTGCCCTAATGGGACGGCACCTGCTCAACTGAACCTTTACCACTCACTCCTACCTCTCCCGGCTTCTGCAGATTCTGTGCTATAACTGGCTGGTTACTCAACAGCTGGCACAGAGGAGACTGGCTAGAATTTAACAGCTATAAGACATTAATATACAGCTTAATTTCTATATGGAAGTCAAGCAGGTTTACAGTTTATGGTCCACAGAAAGCAGCTAGTCTCAGGGTCTGATCTTCCACACAGGGATATTGCATGACATTTCCCCATTAGATGCAGGGCTGGCTGAAATTTTTTTGACAATATTTTTTTTAAAGGTTTTGTTGAAAAAAAAATTTTGAAAAAAAATTGACTTAATTTTTGGTTTTAGAAAATGGTTACATTACAACAAATGTCAATCGTTTTCAAAAACGATCATTTCAGTAGATGGGAAAAATCTCTCGCGCACGCTTTTTAAACTTTCCCCGTCAGCCCTGGAAAAAGTGGTGAAAAAATAAAAAAAGTTATTGGAATTTTAAAAAGTAAGCAGGAATAGAGATTTTTTTTCTTACATTCTCTAACTTTTACTTAACCACTTTTTCCAGGGCAGAAGGGGAAGAGGAAAAAAGTGTGAAAAAGTATTTTAAAAGTGTAAGATATTGGGGGGGGGGGAAGAACTGGAATAAAGGTCATCCCCTCCCCCCATTTTTCATTAGAAAAAAAAGTACAAATAAGTGAGAGAAAAAGATTAAAATATAAAGATTAGAATCCAAATTCATGCATTTTGAATATTTGTCCAAAAATGGGAGAATGAAGAATTTCAAATACAATTAAAATTGTTTATTCTCTTTCCAAATGTTTCGCCAATCCTCCACTTCCTCTCTCCCGCTCCTACAAAATTTTGACATGCTCTACATATATGTATATAGAGGTAGATCTGCCAATGAAGTGTCATTCTGCACCTATATGTGAAGGAGAGTCTGAGTTGCTGTTCTCAATGAAAAATTCTGCAGCGCAGCATTATGATATGATAGCTTTAAATATCTTGACCATTGCCTTAAACAATTCATATAATAAGACAAGGATTGTGGCTACCCACAGTCCAGAAAAACCACCCATTATCCCAAGTTTTGCACTAAGATCTTTACTGACACTAAATGTGAACAATCGCATCACTTTATTCCTCACCCTTTTAAGCACTCACCATTTGGACTGGCTTCTGAACAGTGATTCAGCTAAGCCCTGTCCAACTTTTCATGCTCATGCCAACGGGAAGTATGAGACAGCAACAGAAACATCATATTCTCCCAAGACCAAGGAAAAGCATCACTGTTTGGTTTTTTGTTATGGTTTTGCTGACACTTCCATGCTGTCTCCATAGTGTTGGAATATATTTCTGATAAACAGCTTCAGTGTTTTGTTTTGAAATACCTCAACTTCACGTTGGAATTTCTAATTCTTAAAGGTGAATTTAGTGCTTGTGAAATGAATAGGAATAGGATCCCTAGAGAATGAAATCCTCTATCCAGCTTTTCATTGTTCTTATTCTTGGGAGGAGCTCAAATACTATGGTGATGGGCACCTGCATAAAATAGCTAGATATGGCACAACATGGATAGTGGCATTGCAAGCTTCCTCATGAGACCAATTCATCATCAGTCCCATAACTGCATTGGGGCACCATCATTGGTGAGCAATCAACCAACTGTCTCCACCCCTGATGATTGTATGTCAGTGCTTGGAGTCTCTGTGAAGTCCATTCCTGTTCACTCTTATGTTGTCAATCCATCTCTTCTTCTGTCTACCTCTTCTTCTCATCTCCTGTACTGTCCCTTGGAGGATGATCTTGGATAGGCCAAATTATCTTGTTACATGGCTGTACCACTTCAGTTTGTGCTTCTTCACGGTCATCAGGAGGTCTTCATATGACCCAGTGCATTGGGTGATGATGTTGCGGACCTCTTCATTAGTGACATAGTTGAAGTAGGAGATGCCCAGGATTTTATGGAAGTATCTCATCTCTACTACCTGTATTTTCCGTTCAAGTTCTGCCGTAAGGGTCCATGTCTCCCACACGTACAGAAAAATGGAGATGACCAATGTGTGCAGCAGTTTCAGTTTGGATTCCAGGGAGATGTTCTTACTCCCCCAAATTGGCTTTAGCTTTGCCACTGCTCCTGTTTGTATAGTTCTTGCCTGAATTTCTGCCTTGGATCCTTCATCAGTGATGATTGCCCCCAAATACTTGAACTGTTTCACGGTTTCCAGCATTTGTCTACTGACAGTGATATATGAGCTG
Source organism: Mauremys reevesii (assembly GCF_016161935.1). NCBI lineage: Eukaryota > Metazoa > Chordata > Testudines > Geoemydidae > Mauremys > Mauremys reevesii. The sequence goes on from NC_052624.1 coordinate 25,595,932, forward strand.
ATCCCATCACGTTTGTCTGTCATCAGCTTGGTTTTCTTTGCACTGATTTCCATGCCATATTTTGTGGAGGTTTCATCCAATCATTTCACAAGTTTGGCAAGTTCATCTTCACTGCTTGCCAGGCCATCAGTGTCATAATCAAACTGAAGATTTGAGATTGTTTGCCCCCTAATGCTGACTGTGCATATGTGATCTTCTAGGGCATCAGTCATCAAGTAGATGTTGAACAGCATGGGTGAAAGAAGGCAGCCTTGCTGGACTACAACAGTGGTGCAAAACCACTCTCCTACTGTGCCATTGACGAGAACTGCACTGCTGGCCTTGGCATACAGTTTAATGTTAAGAATAAGCTTATGACCAACATTGTACTTCTTCATGTTTGCCCAGAGAGCTTCATGCCATATTCTGTCAAATGCCTTCTTGAAGTCAAAGACGTGGTAGATGTCCTGCTGATGTTGTAAGTAATTCTCACATAGACCACAAAGGCTGAATATCTGTTCTGTGGTACTTATTCCAGCACAAAAGACAGCCTGTTCTTCAGCTGTGATATCCTCTGTTTGAGATCCAAGGCTTCAGTCTGTTCAATATGACTTTCAACACCACTTTGCTGGGATGGCTAATTAAACGTATAGTCTGGTAATTTTGACACAATTGCAGGTTGCCTTTCTTTGGCAGAGTGATGATTAGTGACTGTGTCCACATGGAGGGTGTAGAGGAGCGGACTCACCCCTGCGGCGCCTCCTGATGGTGACTTCTGGGAATTAGCTTGATTCCAGCTCCGGAGCGCCCTCTGCAGGCCAGTGATCCACCTGTCCTCTGGCCCCCGTGTCCCTCCCTGGACCCGGTACCCTTTTACCTGGGGTGCTGCCCCTGGCAGTAACCCCTCAGTCTTAGGGTCTCCCCTCCCCAGGGAACCCCCACCCACTATTACCACCTTGCCTCAGTATACAGCTACTGCCAGTCATTGTCTAGCCCCCACGCCCTGGGGCAGACTGCAGTATCAGCCTACTCATCACTGGCAAGGTTGGGTTTGGACTTGCTGCCTTGGCCTACCCCTGGGCTGCCCCCTGCAACCCTCAGTACCTGTTGGCCCAATGTTAGGCCGCAGCCTGGGGCTTTCCAGGCTGGAGCTCCCCAGCTCCTCTGCCTTTCCCCAGCCCTGCTTCACTCGGGTACCCTGTCTCTAGCTCCCTGTAGCCAAGCCCATCTCCCTCTACAAACAGAGAGAGATTGTTCGCTCCTGGCTTCTCTGGCCTTCTTATAAGGCCCTGTTGCTCAGTTTGGGGTGGGGCCCCAGCTGCAGCCACTTCCCCCAATCAACCAGGGTTTTACCTTGCCCTCTGTAGGGCTTTTCCAACCCCTTCCATAGAGGGCCACTTACTTGTCTGCCAGATCTTGGTGATTACATCTCCTCCTAATTTCATCAACTCAGCTGGGATGTTGTCAATACCTGTAGCCTTTCTTGAGTAATTTCACAGCTTTCTCCACTTCTTCACATAGAATTTGAAAGTCACCCTCCTTTGTTGAATCTGGGCTGTTTAAGACACTAGGATCTCCATTTTTCTGGTGGTTGTATAGATCAGAGCAGTAATTTGTCAACCTATCGATGATGTTCTTTTCTTCTGTAAGACTGTTCCTTCTCTTTGTCTTTGATTTAGTTTAGGTTTTTTTCCTTTTTTTCATCTTTTTTTTACCTGGAAGAAGGCTCATTATTTTTTTTTTATATTTGATACACTTCAATTTTTTAGAGCATTTTTTTTCAATCCATTTCTTGGCCACCACCTTTTTTCTTTTCTTCTCTCTTCTGCCAATTGCTGTGTATTTATCAGCTCCCTCAGTGCTGTTCTTGTCTCTCTTAAGTCCTCTTCTAATGTTACACTTTTGTAGTATTTAATTTGTGACCTACGGTTTTGTCTTCTTACGATGTTTCCCAAAGATGTCCATTGCTGCCTCATTCGTTACAGCATTGAAGTTGTTGGTTATTGTTTCTACGTCTTCCTCTAGAGCAAGCAGTGGGGCAAATTTTCCACCTATCATTGGTTGGAATGACTCTGCAAAGTTTTGGTCTCTGAGTCTAAGTCAAACTTGGTTCTGGTGACCTTTGGCCTGATGATTTTCCTTAGCAGAAGTAAAAAATTTAGCATCACAAGGTTGTGATTGTAGGGATATTAAAGAAGGTACTAACAGTGATTCCCTCAAGTGACAGTGATCCCCCAGTTTCACCAAGTACAAAAATCTTTTAGTTCTTCTGTTAAAACTTGTAAGCTCCTGTCTGTAGAAACCATTGATCATATCTGTCCAGTGAAAGATACTCTATTACTATGTAAAACTTACAAACAAGTTAATTGACTTTATTCTTGAAGTAAACACTATGTTACCTGTAATTGATGTAAATATACGCTATAAACCATTAAGTGACTTTCACTTCATTGTAACAGCAACGGCTCCTAGGCACACACCCCGAAAGTGGTGGAGACAGTAAATTAAAATATGGTTAAGATATGGAATGTATGTTGATGAATGCTTGATGTACATGAATGGTTAGGGAGGTGCCAGCCTAGAAAGAGAGTATCCATCGGCTGAAGAATGTGTCAAGTGGACCACCAGACAACCCCTGGAGGGTAAACTGGGATCCACCCCATCACCTGGAAGGATGAGAAACACAAAATTTGGACAGTGTGGAGCCACCAGGAATGTGCCACTTTAGACAGTGTGGAGCCACGAGGAATGTGCCATCTGCTGATTGAGTCAGCAACAGCAGGATGAAACAACTCCCATAGACTAACATAAGAATTAATTCCTATAAGAATGAACTCTAAAGACTGAGGATGTTGAGTCTCTGGTTCTGCTGCCAACCTCCAGGTGCATCTGACACAGACTCGGCTCCATCCTCAAGACCAAGATACCTGGCCAGTAATTTGGCATGAGCAACTTCTAGGCTGGTAACTATAACACCTATATAGAACCTGAATGAATGATTGTGTGAATATATATATATACACATATATATGTGTGTGTGTGTGTGTGTGTGTGTGTGTGTGTGTGTGTGTGTGTATAAGGAATAAGTAGTCATAGGAATAAGTAGTTAAACAACGTTGTTTACTTTTATCTTTTGCTTTATTATTATATTTACAATAAATGTGGCATCTTTGCCTTACCCCTCTTAATAAGATCCTGCTGGTTTTTATTATATTGGTATAATAGGTGTATTGTTCCATTTCATATGTGAGTTCTTTTAATCTCCCTATTTGTCTCAATGTCCTTACATTCTATGTGGCTATGATGATATCTCTTCCACAGATCCTCTTTGTTGGGGTTACACCAGTAGTATACTTGTCACGTATGCCCTGGTGGGAGACGGATGGCGTGGCCATTATTAACCCAGGCTGCGATCAATCCAGTATGGGCATTGTTGACTTGCTCATCATATGGTGTTTCTTGGGCAAATTTCTAACCTGGGGGAGCCCATCCCTCTCCAGGCAGCCTCCTTTTAGTTGCCTTTTATGATATGCAGGAGGAGCAGTGGGCCTAGTCTGTCCCTGGACCCATAGGGGAAATTACAGGGATATAAACACTAGGAAGAAAATCCTGCCCTCTGGAAGAGCCCACGGAGGAGGAGGAGCTGGTCTACACATTTTGTGCAATGCAGCAGTGCTCCACAGCAATCCATCTAGGCTAGTGCAGGGAGTTGTTTGGGAGGGAAACTCAGCCTGGGAGAAAGATGAATCCACCAAACTAAACTCCCATGTAGGGGGAGCTGCAGCAGCTAAAGAGGCGAATGCAGCCATAAGGGTGCAGAAGGAGACACAGGCACTCAATGGTCTGGATGAGGTATGCATTCTGCATGGCGCACCTTTGTGCAAAGCCATATACATGACATATGAGCACGGAAAATTTGGCTCTGGAATTTAATCACATGCAATGGCCTTTTATTGTCTCATACTCATCCACCTTGAACATAATTACTTAATTAAATCCCAAACTGGGCAGACTAAAATCCCATTTATGACATGATCCTTTTGGAGCATAATAGTCTTAACAAGCCTTAATTTTCTGCTCTGACCTCCTGTCATACTTACCACTGCTAAGGATTAAGTGATAAAAATGTTAGGAGGAACAGAAGGAGGAAAAAAATCAAACAACAAAGTCAGTTCACAGCAATGCTTATCTAGGCTTTTTGCAGTGAAATAGGCAATGATATTTTTAAGGTAGATGCACAACCATTTTCTTGGATTTGAGGCTAAGAAGAAGAAATCCCTGTTGTCTTTTTTTGCAGCTTTAAGAATTTTATTTTCCCTTGAAAAAAATATCAGATGTTAAAGGAACATTGTAAATCTCAAAATCATAGGCCAGATCCTCTGTTGCTGTAAATTCACTGAAGTAAATGAAGCTAAACTGATTTACACCAGCTGAGGATCTGTCCCATTTGTGTTTATACCTATCTCAGTGTTGCCAACTTGCACAATTTTATAGTGACACTCATACATTGTAAAGCCAGAAGGAACCATTGCGACCATCTAGTCTGGCTTCCTGTATAACAGGTCATAGGACTTCCTTTGATTATATATATATATATTTTTTTTAACTAGAGCAGATTTTTTAGGAAAGGCTCCAACCTTGACTTAAAAATGTTTAGTGATGGAGAATCCACCAGAACTCTTGGTAAGGTATTCTACTGGTCAGTTACTCACTGTTAAAAATTTGTGCCTTATTTCCAGTCTGAATTCGTCTAGCTTCAACTTCCTGCCATTGGATCTTGTTATACCTTTGTCTGCTAGATTGAAGAGCCCTGTTGTCAAACTTCTGCTTCCTGTGTAGCTACTTCTAGACTATGATAAAGTCTCGCCTCTTTGTTAAGCTTAAGCAGAATGAATTTCCTGGGTCTTTACTATAAAGCATAATTTTCAATCCTTCAGTGCTTTTGGAACAAATCTAACCTTCTCTCTCCCCCCACTACTTTTTGAGCCACCACTACTTATTCTGTCTATAGTACTACACACCATTGTTATGCCTTCAGGAAGTTGTTGGATTTATGCACTGTGGTTGAAATTCACTCATGTGTAGAAGACGAGCAGAAGGCCAGTTAAGTGGTGCATAGAGCTTGTGCTTATGCTAGTCTTCTGTATAGGAAGGGAATTTCACCATGAACCTTGGACAGGGTGAAATAATATCCCATAAACATATAGGTAAATGATTATTCAAAATCCCAGTTATAGCAGATCAGGAAGGATTCTCTTGAGGTTAAGGGTCTAGATTGGCACTTGAGATCTGGGTTAAAGTCTTGACTGATGTAAGTTCCATGTGTGATCTTGAGAATGTCACTTAGGGCCAGATTTTCTCAAATGCACAGCCCCAACAATTGGGGTCAGAATTTCCAAAGTGCTCCATATGTCAGGTGCTGAATCCTTTTAAAGGTTGGTCATTATAAAGCTGTAGGCATGGGGCCTGAGGTCATTTGAAAATGCAACCCAGTTGTAGGTACTAAATACTAGAAAACTGTGGCCCTTAATTAGTTCCTTTTTCTGAAATAAAAATAATAATATTAATGAATTGTATCTAATTAGAGTATGCACTCTTTGAGGCAGGAACTGTCTCATGCCCTAGAGTACTATAGACCAGTGACTCACTCCTGGGGCACCTCCTCTTGGCGGAGTGTGGCATAGCAGGCTCTCCTTTTCTAGTGGCCTGTGATGGCGTATACAAACCCCATACTGGGCCCAGGTAGCCTCACTCCTCTGGGCTTGTTGAGCATGTTCCGACTGGAGGAGCAGGTTAAAAGGAACTCAGAAGCCCAGGCAAAAGGTGGTAGATGGACTGCTGATAAAGGAATCCTTCTCCAGAACCTGACAGAAGGTTGAGTTTGAGTGGGGAGCACAGAACAGGTAAGGCTCACAGGCAGTGCCTTCTCCACCCACGATACCCTCGGAGAACCTGCAGGGCCCTGTTCCTTTGGAATCAGTTTTTTGTTGTTGAGAGACTGACTGGGTAGATTATAGGGGTCACACCCCAAACTGAAGGGATATATTGGTAGGAAGTAGCTGAGGGAAGTGAACTTGGACTTACTACAGTAAGGACCCTGCTGGTGTTGCTACCCACAAGGCCCTGGGCTGGGAGCCAGTGGAGAGAGAGAGCCTGGTTCCTCTACCACTCCCCTTTAAGGAGTGGTAAGATGGAGTGACGCAGATGCAGGTGGAAAGCAAAAGATTCCTGGCTTAAGGTCAGGAATAGATATCACTACTACCATGAGAAATTGGGTGTGCTAATCCTTAGTCCTTTTAGCCCCATCACATGTCCCCTGTTGACAATACCTCCAGTCCTGTGGTGGTCTTCCCCTTGATGTGATGCATCCTCCAGCCAGGTCACTTTCAAGTCTCTCCCGTTCTGGGGTATCAACATCCCACATGGCACTAGTCATCAATATGACATCTTCTACTCCTCTGGGGCTCCTCTTCCAGCCCACTCTTCTGTCAGAGTAGTGGCCTTAAGGCTTCTCTCTGGAGCCTTTCAACCAAACTCAAAATTAAAACACAAGCCACAACAAAAGCAACTTCTGCCCCCTTCATTGGGCAGGAACTTTTAATCCATCCTGCATCCTCTCACAGGTCTCCATTGTTTAGCAGAAGGCTGACAAATAAGAGTTACTTCCCTGAAGTCCGGATCTTCCAATCCTATCTATCCCTCCAAGGCTGTCTGCCTGTTGGGTGGCCTTCTTTCAGGCCCACTCCAGAAGTCTCCTTCATCCCCGCTGCTCTCTCCCATCAGAGCTTTTCCCAGGATTTAAACTCCTTCCTGAAGCTACGCTTCCGTTGAATGCCTTCCTGGGTTTCTTTCTTGGAAGTCAAGGACATGCCATTTTACCAGGGCTCACTGCTAGAGTGTGCTTCAACCTCATGGCTTCTTTATGTCTCTCCCACCTCCATGCTATTATTCAGAGAGAAACTGTACTCCCCACCCCCTTCATACAGCCCCCTTCCATTCTGGGCTTCCTTTCTATATAGAAACCACTCAGCTCTTCCACAGATGAGTTTCTTCTTTAATTAGACCTGGCCCATCTTCCAGGTGCAATCAGGTGTGTTAACTGGTCTCTCAGGCCCACTTTAATCCTTTCAGAACCAGGATGTGGTATATACTTCATCACAAGTTCCTAGCACAATGTGACCCCCATCTCAGCTGACACTTTTATCAACTATTGTAAATTGTTGTTGTTGCTATTAATTATTATGATTTATTCTTAATAATGCTAATAATAATAGTAGACACCTATTTCAAGCCACCATTTATCTTCACTGTCCTCTCCACTCCTTGCAAAAACAAATAAAGGAAAACCTAAAAGACTGGATGATTGCTGTTTGGTAAATAGCTATAATTAACAATATTCTTTAACTGTTATGTAGATTCAGAATCAAATCTTTTGCAACTCAATACAATGTGATAATGTGAAATGTAACAAATTAATGGGTTTGCCTATGCCAGGGCATATACAAGTTTTCAGTACATTTGGTGAGTATGAACGCCAAAGCAGGATGTGGAGGGAATACAGCAGTGGCTTCTCCATGACTCCATGGACTTCCTGAATTATTGTCAGGGTATTTGGTATGCCCAATGTCAATAGACAGTTTGTTTTTGTGCAGGGCTGACCAAACGTGCTTCTCAAAAGCTCAGAGGCAATAAAGAAAAGATGAAGGTTTAGCAAGCAGAGAGCTGAGGGACTAATATTCAGCAATGCTAATTCCAGCTAAATTTATACTGCATTGAAAGAATCTGCTGTTAAAGAGCAGCCTGGTTTACAACAAGACATGTGGTAACCAGATTATCTCCATTCAAAAACATTTAGAGAATTTCTCATTAAAAATATTTAAAGTGAAACAAGTCAAATAAATGTACTTGAATGTTTTTGCATTGCCTAATTTGTGCAGAAAAAATGTTGCTTTTTTACTTCCTGTTTTAACTGTATATATGAACCTTTGCTTACCCATTAACAAAATACATCACCTCTCAGTTGCTTTCCTATACCCCCCTCAAACATTAAACATAAACACACACCATCTGTTTCGTATCATGATGGCAATTCAAAATGGCTGCACTAGTCACCTTGGTATAATAGATCATCTTAAAGCACCTCATTGGTGTTGTTTTATACAGTTATTTTTCATCTGACAAATTATAATACTGTGTTGAAGGAACATGACCAGTCTAAAGCCTTAATTCCAAATTTTGAATAGCTTTCTTTTTTTTAATTTTAACTCTTATCTGATGTGGCAATTTTTTTAAGCTATAGGCCACCCTGGTTGCTATGGTATCCTGCATATCTAGCTAATTTCTTCAGTTAATAATTTCTCAGCTAATGACTTGTACAGCGATCCAACTGAGAACATTACAATTGAATATGCATATTGCAATTCTTGCTGTAAATTATGTAGCTGTTGTGTAACTGAAACTACAGTGTGAATCACAAGTTTCCTAACCAAATCCACAATCCAAAATTTGTTTTCAACAAATATTCACACATTTAAATTAAAAATTCATTTTCAAAAGGGCTTATACTAGTAAAATTCAAGTGCTGAAATGCTTGTGGAGCATGGACACAATGGGATTGTGACTGTCATTGAATCAAAACTTGCTTTTGAATCTGAATGACTATTAGCAGAATTTCCCCCCCCACTACTTGCTTGACTCTAATAGTAAAGGACCTGATCCAAAGCTAATTGCATGTAATGGGAGTCTTTCCATTGACTTCAATGGGCTTTGGTTTCAGACCAAACGTATAACCTCGAAGCTTGATCATGCCAAACCTTACTTCCCAGGGTAGTCCCACTGAATCCTGCACTGATTAAACCTCCTACCATCCATGTGTATGCAGAACCCTCCACCCACACCTTTATTCACTTTCACATCAGTGTTCAGTTGCCTTTGAAGCACCATTGCTATCCAATGAGTGAGTTTAGGCATGGTGTCAGGAGGAAGCTGGTAATGGAGAAGTAGGTGTCTGAGGGATGATAGGGAATACACATTGTCCCACTTAAGTCTTGTAGAGATTCCCCAAAAAAGAGATGTCTAGGCTGTAAAATTTGTCCACTGCCTCTCTCCAGAGTGTGTACTTCATTTTGAGAAATGTTCTGTGGGTGGCCTGACACTGATCTCCCAATGGAGATGGCGGAGGAGCAGCTAGCACCCTGAGATCCTTCAGATTACCGTGACCTCCCATTGACATCCAGAACTCAGGATTTCTGGAACTGGCCCGATGCCCTGTTCCACAGGATGGAGGAGGGAATGTTGCCTCCCTGATGGAGCAATGTTGAATAAACCTTGATATGGAAAACCTTGTGGAGATTTCCTCCCTCAAACCCTCACAGGTAGGATTTTCCATGAACGGGTTAAAGTAAGGAGGGAGCAGGGGAAAGCACAGCATATTCTCCTCTTCTTAAAGCAGAGGGAAAATCCCCCTCCCCTCCCTGGCTTGAGTAAACAGAGATCCTCCCAGCTCCCCCTTGGCTGTGAAAACTTCCCCCTTCTGTTCTAATTTACCTTAACCACTGTTACGTGCAAGGAGTGATCGGGCCTCCAACTGGACTGACTACACCTGGTAGTAAGGGAGACTGGTTCCCAATTCTCATTTATGTGTCTGCAAAGCACAGTGGACTCATATGGTGCTGTATATATTACAGTAAGGATCGTTACGCTGTTTCCTCCTCTTCCCTATTTATAATCTTGATGGTGTTGTTAGTAAGATTTATAAAGGGGCTCTTACTGTAGTATTTTTTTCCTCATGGATTTTCATGCAATTAAAAAAAAAAAAGCTAAAATAGTTCAAGGAACAGAAGAGGTCAAAACAAGGATAAAGGCAGCAGCACTATAAACAAGCTCTAAAGATAAAGCAATAAAACATGTTTTTCCCTCAACACACTCTGACAAGCAGAGTAAGCGGCAACGTCATATACATGTGCCTAGTAAAAATATTCAATGAGACCAGGTTTTTGAAGAGAGGAAAAAGTAACTTTTTAGCATATGATTTAAAAAAAGAGGAGTGCTCTGTTTTATGTTAAATTCAAAGCAATTCTATGCATGTGTGCACAAACACAAAACTATACCTAACCATCACTGTTTAGAAGTCCTCATATTGGATGGTAGTTGCTGAGGATACTAAGCAAAGTCAAAACTCTTCTTTGTATTAAACATTTAAGAATATTTTCCCCTAAAGTCTCTTCCCCTTTCCTCCTGTTCAGTATTTCAAAATGTGGAGTTAAGTAAGTTTGGAGTAGATGTACATGCTGAAATGCACTAACCCCAAAGCTCTGTGCTTTGCTGCTTCCTTGTTTCACAATACTTCTTCCACTAGCCTGCCTTGTCTCAACAAAACTTACTTCTCTAGCACACTTTGTATGAAATAAGGGGGTGGAATCTTAAGAACAGCCTAGAGGGTACAGTATCAAAGCTTTTACTTAGAATGTGCAGTTACAGCAATTCAATTGTTAGTCATAGTAAGACACAGCTCAGAAACCAAACAAACCCAGGTCAAAATAGCAAAAATATGCAAAACCTGTACTCAATCCTCTGTGCTGAACTCCTATTGAAGTCCCTGGGTAGAGAATCTTCAGGGTCAGGCCCAAGTTTCTTAAAATTGCTTTTATTTTTATACTGCGTACTGGAGAGTTTGGAATGCCATAATTCTACATGAGCTCTGTATTGCAGTAGCACCTAGGAGCCCCAGTTGAGATCAGGACCCCCATTATGATAGTCACGGTACAAACACAGAGAGACAACCCCAGACCTGAAGATTTTATGATCTAAATAGACAAGATACCAAGGGTGAGAGAAAGGAAGTCATTAAAAAACAAAAAAGATTAAGTGACTGAAAGTATGGGACAGAGCTAGCTCCCGAAGCCAGCTCTCAAATCTTAACAATACTTTCTCTCTATAGGATCATTCACAAAATGTATGGTAAAATGAATCCAGCCTGCATAAAGCCTAAGCAACCAGGATTTGTTTAAGGCACTAAACAGATGGAGTGGGGGTGGAATTCATTATTCCAATACCATCAGCCCCTGCATACTATTTCAGGCCATAAATTGGTCTAGTTGCCATTGGGGTATCTCCTACATCTTCTCAGATCTATTTCTAAACCCATTGCTACATATCAGCCTGTTTGGGACTGGCATGGGGTCCCCTGTGTGTGCCTGGACACCCTAATCTCATCCTTGTCTTATTTTACCCACAATATACAAATACTGGGGGAAGGGATAGCTCAGTGGTTTGAGCATTGGCCTACTAAACCCAGGGTTGTGAGTTCAATCCTTGAAGGGGCCACTGAGGGATCTAGGGCAAAAATCAGTACTTGGTCCTACTAGCAAAAGCAGGGGGCTGGACTCAATGACCTTTCAGGGTCCCTTCCAATTCTAGGAGATATATGTATCTCCTATTATTATTAATTTATTTATTATTACTACTACTCCTCAGTATGAGTTTTAGTCCACATCTAATTTAAAAGTAATAGTGCATCCGACAAAGTGGGTATTCACCTACAAAAGCTCATGCTCCAAAACGTCTGCTGGTCTATAAGGTGCCACAGGACTCTTTGCTGCTTTAAAAGTAATAAACATTCAGACAGTTTGGGCTGCACTCAGAGTCAGTTCCTTCCCACATACCCTTGCACTCTTTCCTGCTTTGTTTCACTCTATGTTTAAGTTTAAATTGGTGGTGGTCACATATAGACACACATCAAAATGAACTGTGCATGTATCCAAAGCAAGTGTACATGTTCGACATGCTCTAAAGTGCCATTGATTTGAAAGACTGGAGCTCACAGGAAAGATAAAAAGTCACATTGATTGAAGATCACTGACACATGGGCCAAACCACCAATAAGGCAAATAAACCCATGGGAGAGGGCCAGGAGAAAGGAAAACTTTGTTCACTTCCCCTCACTGAGTTCATCCCACAGACTGTTCCATCTCATCAGGTCACCGCTACGCTACCCTACTTTACACAGCAGAGCCTGTATTTTGTGTGGTCACTTAACAAGAATGAAGATGATAGAACTCTCTTGTATTCTATCAACAGTACCGGGGTAAAATGCATACAAGTTCTGCACCCTAAGCCAGTTACTCCAATCCTTCCATTCAGAGGGAAGAGGATTAATCAAATGTCGTTTTCCCAAAGATGGTCAAAGCATATATTTTTGCTGGACTTGACAATAAAAATATGTAATAATTTCTGGTTGTGAGCTGAACAAGGTTATTCTGCCTGCTTTCTAATATAGAATGATGTGACTTTAAGGCATAGATACCCAAGAATAGCTAACCCAAGGGGAAGCGAATAGGTTAATGTAATAACTTATTTTATGGTATGATTATCTTTAGATCAGAGAAAAAGAGAACCAGACAAGTGTTGCTGATAAGAATTTCTTTTTTATGTTATTCCAATAAAAAATACATTCATACAGAAATATAACAATCTTGCAAAAAACAATTTCAAATAAAATCTTGTAAAACAAAACATTTTTACAAAAATCTTACAAAGAGATTCTTTAGATAACAGGGTGCTTCAAAAACAAAAAAAGAAATTTCACTAATAGAAACGTTTTTGTCTTAAATTTCAAGCAATATTTTTTTTATTTTTATTTATTCAGCTTGATTGAGGCTCAGTTATCACCTGAACAGAATGTACTTGCTTTTTTGGAAAAATTACAGGCAAGACATATGGCACAAAGCCCCACCCCATCCAAACAAGTCTGATGGTATTTCACAATTGAGACAAGCCAGTGCAAGTTGTTGTTTTTTTGTTTACCTTCTTGTTGATCAGAATTATTATGGCTAAGCATAGAGCACTGCAAACAAGGATTTTTTTTTTTTTAAACAGAAACAGTAAATCCATTTTCTGGGATTTTTGTTGTTTTGTTTTTGCAAAAAAAAAGTGCATTTTCAGGCATTTTAATACAAAAATGAAATGAGGATTTAGGCCTGTGAGTGCCTTAGAACCAGATAATTTGCATATACTTTTCTTTTTTAAACCACTTATCTACACACTCATTTCCTGGAAGATCTGCCAAAATATTAGCATAGTAAGCAAGACACCGCCCCCCCCCCCCAAAAGTCACATGGTTAACTGCATCAGTGGATGGTGAGCTGGTTTTAAAAAAAGGTTTACTAGTTTTGGACAAACTATTTCTAATCTAGGAGAAAATAGCCTTATGTCTTCATTTTAGCTGAACTATTTAAAATTAGAATTCAACCCCTACTGTAACTAGCTCACTTTCAGATCCTCCAATAAACTTGAAGGCCAAAATCTGAGTGTATGTCATCTGAACCCAGCTAGCATTCTTTTAGTGTGCTAATATTCAGTCCATGCCATTTTAATGGCCACAGATATGCTATTCCAGACAAGCCAATAAGTGCAAAACCCAGTCAGCAGTCTGAGAAGGACTCAATGCCAAAAAAGCCTTTAGTAAACTGTTATGCTAAAGGTAAAGCCTCTAAAAATGCTAGATTTTAAATAGCTGTATCTTTCATTTCTTTGCCTCCTTTATGGCCATATTGGGGTGGGGTGAGGGTGGGGGGAATCTTCACAGGCTGTTGTATTTTCTAGCTACATGTTCCAATTTTTTTCCTTTAAAAATATTTATATATTATCTATATATACACACATACACAGACTGTACACACAAATATACATACACAAGAATTTTTCTGCCCACTTTAAAAAAGTATTATAGTTTCTTTCTGTATTACCAACAGATAGCTAGATATATAGATGTGAAACTTGTGCCTTTTAAGCAAATACATCTTTTAATACTTCTGTATCTTTAATATGCATGAAACGTTACATATTAAGTACAGCTGGGGTGTGTATATACACAATTGTTGTGCAAGGTCAATATAAAAAAAGTCTCAAGGTGGCAGAACTTGTCAGGTATTCAATTGCTGTATGCATTATACTGTAACACAGTCAAATTGTCTAAGTTAAACAAATACTGTACTGACATGAAGGACTTTTCTCTATATTTGTCTTTGTGAAGGAGGACCCTGGAAGTAGCCTTTTCCCCACCACCACCCCCCATCATACATTTGATACAGTACAATGCCAGGTGAAAAAGGAGCCTTAATAAAGCATGCATCACCCATACCCCTGTATAAGACCCCCTGCAAGAGAAGGTCACTTGCATAAGGCACCATTATTAAGGTCAACAGTGCATTAAACAGCTAGAAAACCAGAAATTAGTCCTCAAGGCATAAATAAGAGAAAAATTAGCTGCATGAGAAAAATCAGTTTCTAACCTATAGTGGTTTTATCCACCCAACCGAAAAAATTATTCAGGTTCCATACATTATGTAACATTAGACCAATTGTATTTTAGCTGCTCTTAACTGGAATCAAAACTGCAGTCCTGATTAAAGAATGGAAAAGCATATAGTTCCCCAGAACCATGCAATAACCTTTGTATTATAATGAAAAGTTATAGTTGTGTTATATTTGTAAATACACAGCTTATACAATGGATTACAAATGAGCTCTGTAGCAAGTAAAACAAGCTACTTGACACATTGCACGTTTAATAGCTGCATCAGACACCTAAAGCTCCTCTCATACAGGAAAGGGGGGCTCCCCCATCTCCACTCTGGCGTCCTGACTTTTTTTTGTCTTTTCCTTCTCCTCTCCATTTTTTCCCCTCTAAAAGGTGCAGACACCCCTCCCCCCACCCCCTGGAAATGATTGGTGGTCGTCCCATCTTGCAGTATATTCCTCACATACAAAACATTCAGACTACTTTTTTCTCTTACAGTTATAAAACAACCAGAAGAAAAAAATGTGCCTCAGCATACAGTCGTCAATAGATCCTCAGTAACAAACAGTCACCCAATCATTAACATTCTCAGTGCACATGCTCACGGCAAAGGCTTAGGAGCCACTCAGAAGGTTAGGTACCAGTGTATGAGTCCAGGAAACCCCAAACATCACGCACCACGGTTGCCATGCCGTTTCTTACGTGACTTATTAGCCCTCAAAAGACCTTCAAGAAAGAGGTCCTGGAGGCAACTGGGTAGGGTGCAAAATGGCATGCTTTGGCTGGAACACGCATCCCTCCTTTCAAGGCTGTTCAACCTTGAAGCCGCTTAGCCCACAGGATTCACCTCTTGACCCATTCAGAGGTGTCGCTTCATGTGAAGGGCCAGGTGGTCAGACCTGGAAAAACACCTGCAAAGGAAAGGAAAGTTGGGTTTTACATTACTCCATTTTCATTGCTATGCATTACTCAAGCTACATTCCAGGTCATTAATGCAACAGGATGTTTTTAATTGTGAAAATGTAATAGTCCCTCAAAAGAGAATAGAATTAATTTTCACTGAAGCATTTTATCAGTTTCTTTATGAATGAATCTTCTATAACAAAAAATATCACCTAGACCTGCTTCTCAGCAAGCATTATAAATAACTTTATTAAAAAAAAAAAAAGCTCAATTTCATTCACATACCTGTCACAGTGACTACATTTAAAAGGCTTGGCACCAGTGTGCTTTCTGAAGTGTCTGGTTAACTCATCACTTCTTGCAAAACGCCACTCACACCCTTCCCATGAACATCGGTAAGGCTTTTCTCCTATAAATAAAGCATATTATAGATTACCCATGACTTCACTCATAATTAATGAGACAATATTCATTGTTTATATATAAAAAACAAGGATACCCATTTTCAATCAGAACAGTTCAGTGTTTTTGACAACGTAGGTGGCAGAAGCTTGAAGAATCATTAAGATTCTTACTTAGCTGTAACATCACCATGTTTAAAACAAAAGGCACCCTAACTGAAAGAAGTTAATAAGTACAGATTGAATACAAAAAAAGCTAGTTAAGGGCCAGATACTATCATCCTTGTTCATCTAGAGTAGTACTTTACTCCAGGAGTAGTCCCATTAACTTCATGTCAAGATGAGCCAGGATGGCAGAATCTGGCCCAGAAATGTTTTGATTCACTGATATAATTAGGTTACTGTTTTGCTTCAAAGTCCACTGTCCCACAGATTATTTGCACAAAACGGAACCTTTTCATGCTGACCCAGATATACTAGATGAAGAGCAAGGAAAAAAAAAAATCACAATTACCAGTTTGAATGCTGCTGATTTCAGTTAACATTTGAGGGAAATACTACCAGCAATTCATACAACTAGTTCCAGTCACGAAACAACCACGGCAATAGTTCTGCCCCGGTTATGTGGCTAGCTGTTATTTACAGTCTTCACTGGAACTTCAATGGAAATTGCTCTTTCCTCTTTTTTGAAAGTGCCTTGTTTTATTTCACTTCCACATGAGAATGGGAGCATATGAGTCAGCTAAATGACTTCCACAAATGGAAAAAAAATTAGGAATGCTGAGCTAGTGAATCAGAGTAAGGTCCTTCCTTTTGAATTCCTCCCTTCTCCCTCACCTCATGAAAAACGTTTGCATTTCTGGAGAATAACCCCTTGACTGGCACACTAAGGATGCAGAACATTGCTCCTTTCCTTAAGCAGTGACTGGTCAGTCAGCCAATTGCTCTACATCTCTAACTCCAGACATCAAGGGCTGTAGAATATTAATGTTAAAAAATAAAAGTAACTGTGCCAGCTACTACCATAATAAAAAAATTATGCAGGCCCTGGAATGCCTATCCACTTTACTCTCTTTCACAACCACCTCATATATTGATTTTTTAAGTCTACGTTTCAGAGTAATAATAATAATACAAAAAACACTATAGCATTTTAAGTGAAACCATGAAATAAGCAATACATACTTCTAAGTCCAGTCTGGTTTTATGTCAGAAGGACTGGTACATTGTTTGGTCTTCTAAGATTTTTGCTTAAACTAGTACACATAAAAAGTATTTTTTAATATTATACAGCTAGTGCACATTTGCAGTTATACTTAACAGCCACAGGCCTTGACTGTATTAACTTAATAGACCTTGGTGTAGAAGAGTCCAGTAACACTTCTTCCTATGAAAGCATCTACCCCCACTTCCAGTTACATTATGTGAAATCCCTACTTTTGTGAGAAAGTCTCAAATTTACTTTTATTTTTAAAATGGTCAGCAAAGTAGATCTGTTGTCTAACTTACTTTAGGAGTTTTTCAAAGATTAAATAATTCTGAAACTTCTTCAGCACTATCTAATTAGCAAATGGAAACCATTCATCTGTGATAGCAGACCAGTCTACACTGAAGTATCTTTGTACTCAAGAGGCTTCAACTCAGCTTATGAAGAGAATGAGGAAGTGATGTCTTTCATTCTGGTAAACCTCTGGTGTAACTGAATCATCTTCCAATCCCTGGGCTTTCACCCAGTGCTTATGTAATGTTATGACAACACTGCCATCAGGGTATTCCCTACTGTAGTCTCCAACGCCTAATAGACACAAGGTTACTAACCTGTATGAGTGCGCTGATGTGCTTTCAGATGTGAACTTTTGGTGTAAACTTTCCTGCAACCATTGAAGTGACACCTATGGACACGTCTCCGGCCATCCGGTGAAGAGTCGCCATTGACTGGGGCACCTTTTTCTGCAGTCTTTCCAATGGTACCGGTACGAATTTTACCTGGTGAATGCAATTCACCTGGCATACAATTCCATAGCTGAGAGGACGTTTCCTTGCTCAACTCAGGAGAAGAAGGGGGAGTAGAAGTGACAGATGAACTCAAGTTTCCTGAATTGGCTAAAACATCACTTATAGGATCAGAGGTAAACTTAGTAGTAGGTGAAAGTTCCTCAGAGCTGTCTGAAGACTCACTGCTTACATCAGAATTCAAACTGTTGGTCTCTAAGTTCTGGCTACTAGGACTGTCCTCTTTTGGAATACATGTACTCTTCAGTTCAGATTCCTCCTTTTTCTCACGTGCCAGAATAATTTTGGTCCAGAGATCCTCTTGGCTATCAAATTTAATTTCAGATGCAGATACATAGCAGGGTTCACTTTGAAGATATCGTTCCAGCTCTAAACAGGTCTACCAAAGAAAAAAGAAAAGAAAAAGAAAAACATTTTACAAAATGGTTTTAAAAAAGGATAGTTGAGCTTTAAATTTCAAACAGCATGCTAGAAAGTAGGGTATTTGAAATTGCTATGTGCCTTACAAATTAGAGGATATTCCAGCCATAACCAGGTGATTATTGCAGTAAAAGGAACTGAAGTTTTCAAGAACTGGGCAAGAGTTCAAACACTACGCTAAAGGTGTAAGTCAGTCAACATTTTCCAAATAGTGTTCTAATGAGTCAGTCAAATTATAATCCCCATCACAAAATTCGTATTTTAACAAGGCTAGTATTGAAATCACTATAAAATGTAGCACATTTTAATCAGGCTTCTTTACACTTTCTAATGGGCTTTTATTAATTTTTTCATTTTGTATCACTCTCACATAAACACAAGGCTAAAGTGACCAAACTTATCTCTGGGACCAAGCACAGCTACAAGGCTACGGACAACAGTGTGCAGACACGCAGTTAAAAACCCAAGTGCTGTGTCACAAAACAAAGCCACATTCTAGTATGGCTGCAAGTAGCTGACAATCCGTATTCAGGGGACATCAATGGAACTGCAGATAACCACCCATTTCCTGTGTGTGAGAACTCGACCTACTAGTCTTTCAAAGAATGTCAATTCCAAGTGCACTGGCATGCACACCACATAACTTTAGCTGCTTCCTATTAGTGGTCTGAATAACATAAGGAACTTCAATAACAGAAGGAGGGGGAAAAGTTCCAGAATAGTAATGTGCTATTGTAAAGGAGAAAGGGAAATTACTCTAAAGTCCTGCTGGGAGTCCCACAATGAACAAGAACTTTATCTACTGGCCAAGAGTGCAACTGTATGAGTCATCTCTATTTCTTTCACGTAATGCCAAAAGAGACTTCCTTTTAAAATTCTGACCATCAGCCAAGAAAGTACTCTGTTCAAATATACATGCAATGGGACATGTAATTACCCCACAAAAAAAATAATAATAATAGGGGGGAAGAGAATCTTCCAAGTGATTAAAACTGCAGCCATCAGCATTCTCCTTTTACAATTTCAAACTTTCTAGCCGTTCTGAGGGGAAGAAAATGGTAGGAAATCTTGTGCCGATGGGTTTTTGTTTTCCACTATAAGTTAGTTATCTGTGTGGAAATACTACATGGTGGATCTACCCTTATTGACAGCTCCTACTTACTAAGTTCCTGTTAAAAAATGCACTTATTTTATCAAGATTATCCCTCCCAAAACAGTCTTGCAAGCACAGACATTCCAAAATGCTACATGTTTACCCCTCCAACTCTCCACCTAAGGACGGTTTGTTATGGTCTAGAGGTCCCTCACCAACACCACTCAACTGAACTGGGTCGCATGTCATTGATAGCGTGGTCAAAAATGGAAGGAAAGAGGAAGGAAAAGCCACAATCAATATTTATGTCTTTGCCTATCACTGGACAACAGTTTTGCAGTACACATTTCAAAAAGGCATTAAGACACAGCATAACAAAGTATTGATCCTCCAAGGAAACACAAAAGAGCATTTATTAAAATCTTGTTAAACTAATATTTTTCTGGCTAATTTAAATTTCTCATTATGTAGATTAGCAATGGGGACCAAAATGAAGCGCTCTGTGAGTTTAAATGCGTCTGAAAGCTACTGGGAACCAGTTCTGGCTCTTTGCCAAAATCCCAAATGCTTGAAGAAACTACTTAGATCAATTTCAATCACGTACTATTGAAGCTGCTTCTTTTTTTTTGGGGGGGGGGGGATTGCATACAATTAGTAGGCATGTGACGGTTGTAACACTTTGGATTTCAACCTTCCTAAAGCGTTTCTTGTCTTTCATACAAACAAGCAGTATTTGATCTGGTAATTCTATTTGTTAAAAGCAAACATCACCGCAGGGAGTATAGTAAACAACCCCCTCCCCTCCAATAAAAAGCAAGACAATGCAAAAATGTCAAAGGCAATCTCATCTCAGGCAATCCAATTACTGGGACAGAGAGGGAAAAAAACCACAACATGTCCATTAAAGGCAAGAAGCCCCAGATCTTCCTCCTCCCAAACTAAGACTCGAGGCAATTAGCAAAACAGGATCGCTGTCATATGACTGACAACTCATTGGTTGTGCAAAAAAAAAATTTTTTTTTGGCTAGTCAACAACGAGGACAGCAGGTAAAGCAGGATTGAGTGCTTCGCGAATCCTCTACATTAGTAACGTCTTCAAACCTAGTAGCCCCCCCCTCCACCAAAACAAAACAAACCCCCCAAACACACCATGGGGCGAAAAACAATTCTTGGCAAGTAGGGGGAGGGGGAGTTCAGATGACAAGATCCAGCTGTAGAGTTTGGACCTGATACAGGCATAAAACTTTCGCCAGGGACTGCACTGGATCACGCGAAAGCAAAGCTCAGACGTTTGGATTTCACTCTGGTCGTTGCTGTTTTTGATGAGCGCCCCCCGCAAAAATAAAAAAACAAAACAAAAAACAAAAACACGAAAAACGCATTCAAACACATCGGCCTCCGTTTTCTCAACTGACAGTCCCTTTCATAATGGGGAATGCATTAAAAAAGAGAAACTCAGTTGCACTGAGAAATACATTTATTTAAAAAAACCCTCAAAATTAAAAAAAAAAATCAAAACACCTGCTTCAAAACTTTTGTTAATATCTCCATTGCATTCTCCCCAAATGCCCGGATGACACTTTGGCATTTTTATCCACTTATCCTTTAATGTGGCTTAACAACCAACAACAACAACAACATCCTCGTTTACCTGTTGCCAATATTCCTCCAGAGATGGTAAAGCTGAGAAGTAACCAGTGTCGTGCACAATCTGGAGTTCCTGGAAGATGCTGCACATTGGGAGAACATCCATGTCTAAATTGTAACAACAAAGTCAATTCTGGTTACAAAAATACAGATGCCTCCTCTATGGGTAGAGGAGGTGTGTGAGGGGAGGGGGGGGTGTCTCAATATATAGTCTGTTTCCAAACCCCCCCTTTACTCCAGAGAAGAAAAAAATACAAAAAAACAAATATTAATTCCTTTTGGAAATTGGGAAGGAAAAAAAAAGCAAAGTTTCATGCAAAATGTAATTGCACAGCAATTAACAAAGTATCCAAATGCTGCCGCTGCTCTACTCTCCTGTGGCTCGCAGAGGACACTTGCTCAGGAGCCTGCACAATATTTGCAAACACTGAGCTGACTGCAAATGTAACCCCCTGCAAAACTTCCCTGTTCTAAGCTCTCCTTGGCCACAGTCACAGCTACAGCCTCCGCCTCCTCGCTCTTCTCCCCCCTCCCTCTCCTCGACTCCCTCCCTCCTCCCCTCGTGATCCTATTACGCCGGCTCGGAGCACTGCCCAATCTCTTCCACCAACTCGTTACACAGCGTTCCAATGATGTCAGATCAGCCCAATCGCGTTGCAGGAGGCATCTCGGCCCCTCCTGGCGTGACCAAGCCTCTCCGTGACGGCTCATGCTATTGGCGCGATTCGAAATTCGAACAGTACTGATTGGTGGGCTAGGCGGCTGGCTATTTTTAGCAGGGTATATAAGGCAGAAGGTGCTGGGCTGGAGAGAGAATATGAAGCCGGAGTGTTTTGCTGGTGGTGCTGGGTGGGGGTGGGGAGGACGGGCTAGTGCCGTCGATAGGTGCTAGGGGCGCTGCTGAGCTGCGCAGGGAGAGCCGCCTGCGGGCAGCTGCAGCCAGCAATGCCCGTGCGATGGCCGCTTGTGTGTGCGCTGAGCCCTGCTCTGGCGTGCATGGGGTGGGAGCCCCCCACAACTCCGGGCCCCTGGCGCGACGGGTTCCCAGGCTGTAGCGAGGCTACAAAATAGACCCCCCCCACCCACTCCGGAGCTCTGTGTAGTGGTGCGGCCGCTCGGCCAGTCCCAGCCTCGGGGCTGTCTCTCTAGCGCTCCCCGCGGGCGGCCGAGCCCGGCGCGGTGCAGCCCCGTGGCGTTCCCGTTCCGCTAGCGGAGCCCGGGTTGGGTTAATTTCCCTCCCTCTAGCGGGGCGCTTCCGAGTCGTCGCCTGAGGGCTTCTTACCTGCCCGTTGTGCCTAGTGCAAGCCCCGGTGCGGCTCCCCCTTTCACCTAGTGTGCGTCGGGCTTGCAGCCCGCAGACCCCTGCGGCCGGAGCTGCTCCGGCTGGGGCGGCGGGGTGCAGGATCCGCTGTTGTCCGTGATGTTTCAAGGCTTAAATGGGTTGGGGTAGATCACCTGAAAGCCCGATTGCCACGCCAAGGGCTGGGAAATGCCAAGGCAGGGCCCTACAATGATGAGGTTTTTTAAATAAATGTTGGGTTCCTTTTATGTGCCTCTGGTCTCCGAGCCTTTGGGCTGCACCTGGGTCCGGTATTCAAGTTTTTCTCTTGAAGACTTGACCCTTTACAACGAAAAAAAATGAAATATGAGAGCCTCAGGAAATCACTGGACAGCAGGAGCTGGGGCTTGAAGAAAAGTCTCGGCTGTCACCAGCTTTGGCAACACTAGCAGATTTCCCCCTCTGTCCAACCCTGGTGCCATACTGCTGTAATTGCAATCAGCCCAGGTGTTGGTGCTCCTGCGGTCAGGGTTATCAACCCTCCAGGATAGTCCTGGAGTTTCCAGGAATTAAAAATTAATCGAATTAAAGATTATGTTGTGCGATGAAAAAGCCTCCAGGAATATGTCCAAGCAAAATTGGCAACCCTACCTTCAAAATATAACTGCGGGAGCTGCTGGCGGGGCTTTCTGCAGAAAGGGTCTGTTGTCCGTGGAACAAGTTTCTGACTTGCTCTGCCTCAGCCTGGATATGTTAGCCTTCTGCACAAGGTGCATCTCTTTTCTGTAATATTTGGGGGAGGGGATGATAGCTATTGGCATGGGACAGCTTTGTTTTTAGGCCCAGATTTTATTATGAGTGGGGGTGCAGTGGCAGTTATTTTAAAGGACTTGATGTGTGTGTTTTAAAAAATGTGGATATTAAACTTTAAAGGGGTGTCCAAAGCTTGGGATGAGCACTTCCAGTGTCTTTTTTTCCTAAAACTAAGTGGCTTCTTTCCACTGATGTTCCTATTATATCTCCCATCTATCTTTTTTTGTCTAAACAAATATTTCTCCACCAATTTTGCTGTAGCTGGTGGCCAGGCTAGTTAGCTGTAGATGTGCACTTAAGTCACTGAGGTTTCTTTCTCCTTCTTCAGGTGATCTTCAGGTACAAAAGCACCACAATTCAGAAAACCTCCCAACAGCCAAGCCCTTCATAAACCAGCAATCTGGTGATCCCAGAAAAAAAAATTGCCAAATGGTGAATTTGAAATAATCAGAATGTTTTTTCTTGAGGGAAACCAAGAATACTTAGAGTGAACTAAGGTGGTATTATGTGTTCATGGAAGTTAAGTGAATACAAAAGAATCATATCTAAGTGAGGGCAGCTATGCTTGTGGACCTTTAAGCTCTGATCATCCTGTGTGCTTCAGATGAATATATAGCCAGTATGCCATATTGGATCAGACCTGGGGTTCATTCAGTCCTGGTTCTGATTGTGACAGGTACTAGATATGGCCAGATGCTTCAGAAGAAAGAGCAAGAAACCTTGGATTAAATGGATGTTGGATAATCTGCCCCTTAAATAAGATTAGTTTAATGCCTGAAGCAAGAGGTTTAGTATCTCTTCCAATATTTATTAGCATTAGCTATTATAACTCTAGATATTCTTGTTATCCATATGAATGTCCAATCTCTCTTTGCATCTTGCTAAATTTCTAGTCACTGAATGTCACAGAGACCTGTGCCCCCATGAAACCTCATTGAAATCATTGGGATTTGGTGTAGAGGACTGCTCATCGCAGAATTGGAACCTTATTTTATTTAGCTGTTTTTATACAACCTGAACCCAAATATAGCCCAGCGAGGGGGAGCAATGGTAAATTAATAGACAGGTGCTTTTAAAAATGGGCAAAAAATATCTGTTAAAATATTTGTAACTAACAAGTAATGTTTCCATGTGCATGCACTTCATCTGCAAACCTGTGGTGGGTGCAAGCTGTATTATGTTCACTGCCAAGATGTGAAAAAAAATGGCACAGCACGGACATAACTGTGTTGCAGTAAAAATTGTCTTAAATTACACTTTAATAAAATGTTGGCTTTTATTGTGCCATTATAAAAATTAGATGCCTGCAAAAAATTGGCATGTTTGTCATTAAATATTTTGGTTCCAGGTTGCAACTTTATTAACAGAGTTTAATCATAAATAGCAGAGGGAGACAGTGTAAACAGTATGGTCAATGGATAGAAAAAGTGGGTAAGATCATGGCTCCAATGACATCAGTAGGAGTCAGAATTTTGCCCAATACATTTTTAAATGAGAATTGTAGCGAGATGGTAAGTCAGTGAGGTGGAGCCATATACTAAGCCTGTTCCAAATACCAGAAGGCTCTTGTGCCAATAGTGTCTAGGGTGGAGTAAGAGAATGGAAGCAAGGGTTGGGATAGCAGGGATGGGAGCTGAGAGGCAAGGTCCATGATAATCGGAAGAAGTCCACGGAAGAGACTAAAAATGAGGGCAGTTTTGAAATCATACCATATTCTTGACATGAATGCAGAGCTAATGGAGGTGTTTGAGTGTGGGAACGATGGAAGAATCTTAAGTAACTTAAGTTTATTACAACTTGGTCCAAAAGACTTTCTTCATGATGACAATTGCCATAAAAAGAATGAGTTTTGTTTTTTAAATCACAGGAACATAATAAAGATGTAGAATCCAAAACGTGAACCTATCTTAAAAACCACACTTGAAAGGAAAAAAAAATTCTCACTGAAAAAATTGATCAGGATCGCAACATTGTTTTTTAGCTGGGGCAATGATCTAGCAGTGAGCTCAACATCCCTAAGTATATCCTTGAACTCACAGACTTAGGCAAGTGCATAACTTTCCAGGCTGTGACCACTGCAATGTGTACAGTCCATGTGTGAGTATTTGCATATAGTTCTGGATAGGAGTGTTCTTGTGGTGCAAATGTGCACATCACACTGCTCCACTACTGTCTGCGCCATTCCTAACAATAATCAAGGCTATTAAAAGGCATAGAATTATTTCAAATTTCAGTTCCTTGCTCAAAATGACACACAATAGCTGTGAAGCAGGTGTCTGTGGATAAAGTTATGAATCAGAACAAAATCCATAGGTCTGCCAACACTGACAGGTCACATCAGAGGGACTTTTAAGAATGTGCAGAAAAATGTTCTGTGCATTCTGATTGTTTTTGTCCCATGACTTAATATGCCTTCACATTTATTTTAAGATTAAATTTTGGTGGTGATATTGCTCCATCAAACATATCAAATATAGTAATGATAAAGTTTTGTACCTGGAAAACTTTTCTTCACTGGGAGTGTGCATTACTTTCTGCAATCTTGCACTGCAGTTAGCAAATCAGTTTCTCCAGGTGGTTGTGCATGACACAGGAAGAGCACCTGTTCTGTCCTCAGTATGTTCATACATGTGTAGAGAGCATATATACTCGCTTTGTCGATGCTAGGGGTGATGATACTTTTGAAAATACTTAACCTACAACTGGATACAAAGAGGTTAGAAGAAATCGGAAGAAATTAATACATTGTAGTTAGATTAGGATAAATGTACAGGTATTTCATTGGGAATATGTAAAAACGGTGGTTGGTTGCAAAGATATGACTTACTTATATGACCTACTGCAAGGGTGGTAATTCCCTAAACTGAAAACCAGCATGCAATGTGATTCTACCACAGATAGCGTGAATGCTCTATTAGAATACATAAATAGAAGAGTTACATGTAGGTAATAGATGGGGTTATTCTTGCTATGTCACATCAGGAAGCTCACATTTAGAGAATTGCTTGCCATTTTAGGCCTTAGACAAATGCCAAAGACAGAGTTTAATTGCAGAGATTGCAAATAATAGTAACAAAAAGAGAGTAAGGAAGAGGTTTGGTGAATCCGACCTGACTTTGGGAAACTTACAGAAAAGATGACTAAGTATGTGACAAGACAAGCTATAAATACCTCTAAGGATTAACCAAAGGGGAGGAAAGTATTTTATTAGCTATTGTAAGTAGAACAGGAAGTAGTAACCTAAAAGTAAGGAAAAATAGACATTTTAAAAAAACTATGGTCCAAAATTCACAGATTTTAAGGTCAGAAGGGACCATTAGATCTTTAGGTCTGACTTTGTATAACATAAGCCAGAGAATTTCACCCTGTTACCCTGTACTGAGCCCAAAAACGTGAGTTTGCAAATTCTGCTCTCATTTGCACCTATAATTAGATAGATTCTTATTTTGCCACATTTGGACATGCACAAGTAACCAAAGAGAAAGCAACATTTTTGGGAGCCAGTTTGGGTGTCCTTGAGACTTAACTAGTATCCCAGTATAGCACTAAAACTGAAAATACTTAGAGACAGAGGGCCCAATCCTCTGCCTAGTTCAACGGGCAGCTCATGCATAAAGCTATGCTAGTGAGTTTGAACCCCAAATGCAGGTTAGGAAGTCTGATTCTGGTCATCTACATTAAATTTTGAAACATTTAAATCCATTTAGACAATATAGTCTTGTAGGTGTTAGACTCCTTGTTGGATTCAAAAAAGAAAGAAATACTCATCGGTCTGAAAAATTGAAATCTGTCAACATAGACTTTCCATGGCCCACTTCTCAGATCTTAGTGTACACAGATGAGGGTCAGCATTATTCGTCAGCTCAAGCAGCAATCTGAAACTAGTATTAACTGGCTTATCTTCTGCCAAACTCATGTGACAGAGCTGAGCACCCAATCTAACCTTGTCCGGTAGAAATGTAATGATAGATCTGTCTTCATGGCACAGCCAACTCAGGTGACTGGCCCACAATTAGCCTATCCAACAGTGTTGGATTAGACACTGGGCCCACAGGGCCTGTGTCCAGGGGCCCTGGTCCGCTGAGGGGCCCCTGGAAAAAAATCTGCCACCAGTGGCAGAAGCTGGGAGCCCTGGTCGCCAGGTGGGTGGGGCCGGGGAAGCCCCCGTGCCCCAACTCCGCTCTGCAGCAGCAGCAGCACTGCGCAGGGGAAGGCCCCCTTTCACCAGCAGTCCCCGACCCCGTACCTGGCAGGAGGCATGGGACAGGGGAAGCCTCCCCTTCCCCAGCGGCCCCCGACTCTGTCCCCAGCAGAAGCTGCGGGGTGGCAGGGGAAGCTCTGCTCTCCAGCAGAAGCACCAGGCAAGGCAGGAGAAGTCCCAGTGCCCCAACCCTGGTCCCCTGCAGAAACACGGGGGTGGCAGGGGAAGCCCCAGCATCCACACCCCTGCTGTGGTCTTGCGACTGGAGGAGCTCTCACTCTCCGCTGTGGCCATGGGGCCGGGGTGCAGTTACAGAGCGTTCTCCTGTCTTGGGACTGCAGCAGGGGGAGCGCAGAAAGGAGCAAAAGGGGTTGTGGGGCTGCAGTGGGGGGAGATCCTGGGTGGAACAGGGGTGGGCCTCAGGGAAGGGGCAGAAAGGAGTGGGGCTGTGGGCGTGGCCACAGACAGAAGGGGCAGAAGGGGGGCGGGCCACAGGCAGAAGGGGTGAGATGGGGAGGGGCCCTCCATTTGCTCTGGCCAGGGCCCCAGGAAACCTTAATCCGCCTCTGCTAACCAGGATGCAAGTAGTCCCATAACAAAGCTATACCCACATTATTGTGTCCTCCTTCACTGTTGCCTGCGTATGCCTAGGGGCCTATCCCAAGGTTCTTGGTGCTGAGATTCTCTAGGATTCTTTCTCTGCCAATTGTGTGAGATTTTGTTAGTCCTTTTGAGAGAATTGTTGGAAGGTCATGAGAGGATTGCCAGCACTCGAGTGATTTTTGCATACATCCTCCCTGCAAAGCAAGCGGGTTCCAGCCTGAGTGAAAGCAGCACCCGAGCTCTAGCCAAGTAATCTAGCCAGGGTTTAAAGCATTCAAACATGGTAGGGGTAATCAATTATTTTTTGTCAGGGTGCAAATTTCTTGGTCAAGGTCCAGACTCCAGAGAAAGGAATAAAAAAATAATAATAATGATAATAGTACGTAAATAAAAAGATTTCACGGTCCATTCAAAAGCCTATTGGCCCGTGGTCCGCCTATTGACTACCCTGAGGTTTGTCTGTGTGGATGGTAGGAGGAGTTGGGCAATAGCATGGGTAAGAGCTTGGGTTAACTGTGCAGTGAAGATGTACCAGAATAGCTTTTCCTTTTCAGTATAGGTGGTTTTCTGTGATTAGCCAGAACTGAGAAAAAAATTGTTGAGTTTTGCTTTGAAAGTGACGTGTAAAGGAAAATAAAAAAAGGGGTTGTGCCTTTTTTAGTATTTTATGGTGGATAAAGATGACCTGAAATGTCCAGTTATTTATTTACTTTGTTTTTTTTCTGCATTTTTTATTTGAAATCTCAGGAATGTCAAATCTCACATCTGACTTGTTTTTCTGTAGGTCTCTTTTGGATGACTCAGAAATGTGGTTTAGGAGCTTAATCGAAAGATTTAGGGTGTTGATTACTTAACAATGAGAGGATTTCATCTACGTGTTGAATGAAATAGATGTTAACAAACAAACCTGTTGTGTCTTTTTCCCTTTACACAACAAGATTAATATGAAGAAATCACAAGGGCGTGGCGGGGTATCAAATAACCCTAAATAAATGCCAATAGCCCTAAACAAATATAAACATGTAAAGCCTAGCTACATATATATGGCTACTCTGGTGGGTTTCTGGCAGCTTCTAAAACAGAACAGTGAGCTCCGGTAGTTGGCTCACAAACTATTTTAAAGATTTAAACAATATGAATAAAAATCGTATCTTCTTTAAATTTATCAGGTTTTCCTTCCTTGGTATCTGTGATGTCATAATCCTACTAGTTCTCCGGTTGTCCCTAGATTCTTCCCGTGTAGACAAGACCTACATTTCTAATGTGAAAATAGTTTCCAGTGGCAATGGGTCAGGGGAGACTTTCAGTTTTTTGGATACAGCAATGAGTTTAAAGAAGAAAAGAAAGCAAACTTTCTTTGCAAATCACCTTTAGAGGAGACATTAGCCTCAAGATAAGTGAACATTCCCTAAAGAAATATAGAATGTATGCAGCTGGAACCATCCTGATGCCAGGACACTGATGCTTCAATAATACAGACCTCTCAGACTGCTTTCAGAAGAGTTTGGAACCACTGCAAAATTAGGGTTAAAAAGTTTGGCCTGACAGACAGAGGGAACTGGAGACCCTGAGTTGCACTGGCTCTTCCCCCATACAGAGTATTTATTAAATTTTAGTGCAGCTGCTTTTTCCCATATGCCTTTGCAAGCTACTATTAATGCCCCCTCGTTAATACACCACTAAACTGAGAATGGAAATACAGGAAAATTCTGCAACCAGTGAGGGAAGGAGCCAGAAGTCAGGTTGATTGTTTTCCTAAGCAGTGTGAGACCGGAAGGCTACTGAGAACTGAGGACACCTGGACTGTCTCAATACTTGCTTGCGCCTGTCCAAGGGAGGCTCAGTGAAAGCTTGTCGAGTTAGACCATAGCCTGGATCACCAAAAGAAGAATGTAAAGAAATATTTCATGCCAGTGACGCCAATTACACAATGGAATTATTTGCTTGGGGTGATTGTGAAATTGCCGTCACTGGAAAGTAGTCAAGGCAAGACTAGACAGGGAAGCAATGAAGACTGTGTGGACATCTCTGATTAGAGTCACATAGTTATACACTGGGGATGAACTACGTGACCCAAGAGATATTTTACAACTCTAATATCTATGACTATGACCCCTCAAGATGAGGATTGTAATTTTTTTCATGAGTAAATTCCTTGTGACACAATACACCTTTTCATAACAGGTTAAAAAACTGCTGCTGCAGCAATAGAGATCCTTGCTATTCACAAGGTATGAGATGGCCTTCCTTGTCCTCACAACTTTGCATGTGGCTTTTGCATCACAGCACACCACAAAGCATTCTGGCTGCTTCTCTCCTCATTATGCAAAGTGTGCGGCAGCTCTGGTTTTTCCCCTCTCAACAAAAGCTGCAAAATTGAATACAAATTCTAATGTAGATGTAAAATAAAATGTGTCCTTTAAGTAACATTCCCTTCTTTGGGCTATAAGGAACAAACACAGTTGACGTTAAAAAGTAGATACTTCTGATCTCATTTACGCTGGTGTAAATGCAGAGCAACTCCGTTTGCTTCAAAAGCTCAAGAGGGAAAAAAGAAATAGAAAGGGAGTGATGTGGTGGAATTATTCTGGATTGACAGGTAAAATGCCCACTACATGGTTACTATGAGTAAAGTATTATTATTTATGTTATGGTAGCACCTACATTCCCCAACTGAGAATAAGGTCCCAATTAATGTATTAATTATTGCTATTATGATGCACTTCTAATCTTAATAAATACATGAGAGAGATGGATGCTTCCCTAAATATATATAGTGTCTGGTATTATTATTTATTTCTATTACAGTAGCACGTAGAGTCCTCAACTGACATTGAGTCCCCATTGTGCTAGACACTGTACCAACACATACCAAGAGACAGTTCCTTCCCCAAAGAGCTTACATTCTGCAGAAGGTGTGTGTGTGTGTGTGGGGGGGGGTTATTATCCTCATTATAGAGATGGGGAATTGAGGCATAGAAATATCAAGTGACTGGCTCAAAGTCGCACAGACAAGAAATGAACACAAATCTCCTGACTCCTAGTCAAGTGCCTTAATCATAAAACCATCTTGACTGGCTTTTGAATGCAACCAGACTACTAACCCTCTTCATTTGAATCTACAGCCTTATGGAGCCTTTATTTATTTTATTTTTCATTTCCTAGCTGGCAATTTCATGAGCCTTCTTAAAGCTGTGTCCTTTTCCCTGTAGGTAATTTCTCGGAAGGGCATGGGTTCCTTAGAGGATCCTTAGGAAAGCGTTGCCTACTTTCTTTTGAGTTAGATGCTATATGAACTTCACCTGCTGCTGTAAATTGGCTGTGAGTGTACAGTAACTTCACATGTCAGTTTTGCCTACCCACTTTCAGCTATCACCAGCCTCCACTGGGTATATGCTTCCCACCCTCCCCTTCATTGTTAGAAGAAACAATTTCTAGATGGTTTTTGACAGGTGGAAATTCACTGCATTTTAAGTGAGTGTTTGTTGACAGTAAATACTGGAGGAAATACACCAGGCAAGTGATTATTTCAAGAGGAAACAATTAATTTAATATTCATATATAAAAACCTAAATCTATCCTTTTCTCTCTGGGCTTATGAAAATGATTCTGTGGAAATATGTTTTAATGTCACTTGGCCTTAATTTAGAAATCATGGATTGAGAAGCATGATGGAAATAGAAAATTAGATTATTTGAAGCATAAATGCATTTCCTTGTTGCTTTAAATTCAGAAAAAAAAAATCTTTAACCAGCTGATGTTTTTCTAGTATCATCTGATTTAATATATAGTGACTAAATCACACTTCTGTTCTGAAAGATTGCTGATGGCTATTGGGAAAGAACACGCTGTTTAGAGATAATTCTGCCTATATGCTGTAGCTCTGTCTGTATTTTTGGTACATTTTTTTTTATTAGGGATATATTCAGGAAAACAGGATCTTTGTTTGAAGAGTTTGTCTACACTTCTTGTGTATTCTCCACCTGAAGCCAGAATCTATCAAAATTACCGTGGAAGTTATCTGATCCAAAACATTTCACATATGAAAAAGACTAGCCACAAGCCCTGCAAACACTCATTACGCACGCAAGTAACTTGATTTGTGAGTAGTTCCAGTGGAGCTAAGTGCTTGCTGAATGTTTATATTATGTTAGCATCTATAAGCCACAACCACGTTGGGCCCCATTGTGCTAGGTGCTGTATGAACATATAATAAACAACAGCCCCTGACCCAAAAAGATTATGTTAAACATGACATTAGTTAGGGCTAAGTGGGCCCTGTAGGGTGTATTCCTGCAGCTAATTATTTTAAGGTCCAAAATATTAATAATTATTATGCATGTCTCAGTTTTATAAATGTTTCCCTAAGTATATTCAGTGGCTAGTTTTTAATATTTAGTTTTTATGACAGAGAATCTAGACCTAGAGCCCTCAACTGACAGGGAAGGCCATTGTGTTAGGCACTGTAAAAGTATATTGCCAGACACTCCCTTCCCTGACAAGTCTTGCATTCTAAATGGACAAAACAGACAAAAGGCAGGAAAAAGGAAATACTATTATCCTCATGTTATGGATGGAGATCTGAAACACCAAGAAATTAAGTTACTTTCTCAAGGTCACCTAGGTGGTCAATGGCTGAGCTTGGAACTGAACCCAAAACTCCTAAGTCCCAGTCCAGTATCTTAACCACAAGATAGATCCCAGGAAATACATGCATCTAAGAAACTTGGAGGAAATAATTATTTTTCACAGCAGGATCTTAACACTATCTACATATTTAAAAGGTATTGCAAGGAATTGTCTGGATAAAATGGGAATGTGCAGCACAAGAGTGCATGATTACATGTTCTCAGAGATCAGTAAACTAATGGTGTTTATATACAAGTGATTAAAATAAGGTCATTGCCCTGCCCGCAATGCATCATTTGTTTGTCTTTTCCCCCCTGAGATTTACACAGTAGCAGACAATGCTATAGGGGTTGTTACATGGCTTAAAATGAGACAAAAATAGAAAATTCCTAAATACAAATAATTGCAAATAAATGCCTCATTTGGGACTTTGCAAATCAACAATAGAAATAATAATTGCCCAAGTAAAATATCACTTCACCCAGCCACCTTTAACCTTCCCGTTTATCAAATGCCTAAGACACAAGCTGGGCCTTGTAGTGTGCTAGGAGGTCAATGTGAAGCACCCCTCACGGACAATGTCCTGCCGTCAGCTTCCTCTAGCTTAAATAAGATAGCACTAGTTTGAGCACTTGTGTGAGTTATAACTACAGCAGTATCACACACAGGTGAGACAGGGTCTCTTTAATAGTGGCCACCTCCACCACTGAAAATAATACCATGCACTTGCACCAGCAGTAAAATAGAGAGTCCTTACAGATCGTGGAGTACTAGTGTCATGTGATCCCTTCATGAAACCCTGCTTAATAATCAGGCAGCAGCATTCTGCACTAGCTTTTGCTTCTGAACGGTCCACAGTGTAGCTCCAAGTAGAGTGCACTGTCACAGTAGCTTAGTCTTGAAGCTTCAAAGGGCTGGGTAGCTGTAACAAGATCCACATCTGAGATTAATGGTTGCCGGTGCCTCACCATGCACAGATGAAAAAAAAACTCTCTTGGCCACATCTGCTACGTGATCAGCCAAGAGCAGCTCATGATCTAATAGGACCCCCAAGCAGCGAATCTGGGTGTCAAAAAGCAGACGTTCCCCATAATCAGGGTCCTTGCTAAGTCATCTGGTTGCTTCTGGCATCCTACCAGCATTACCTTAATTTTCTCAGGCGTGAGACCCCTCCAGATACGCCTTATCCATGTTTCAATCTCATACTGACATCCATTCTCCTACACAGCTGCCTCAAATGTGGCATAGAGTTGAGTGAATACATCACACATGATATTTCCTACACTTTCATAGTAATCTCAATGGATGTATTCTTATCTCAACCATCACTATCTGAAATAACCTTCACATATGGTGGTAACATTCACTCATTTTACATATTTATTTAATTATTTATAAAACATACTTATTCAGAAGGCCCACAAAAAAATTCTACAAGCACCTAAGCGCACCCTGACACTAATACGCAATGTTGCCAACTCTCATGATTTCATCACAATAATTGCAATATGGTGTGGTTTTCTTGAAGCCCTGGGTCCTGGAGGCATGTGATTAGGTGAGAATTTTAGCTTTCGTTAAACAATCAAAAACAAAAACCCACAACAATGTAGGTTTCTAGTCCTCTTGAGGGTGGAGAAAAACCTGAAACTAAGTGTACCCTAAAGACTTAAAGCCAGAAGACAAATAAAAAGAACCCCAACATTTATTATAGTTCTTTATTAAATGTCATGATTTTTAAGTCAAACTCATGATTTTTGAACATTTGGGGTTGGCAATACTGAATATACCCAGTGTACGTACTTACCTCCATGGGATTTTACACAGTTTGTTGTATTTAGAAGTTTTTAAAAAATAATGCCAAGGGACTCCATCCTTCACCCATTGAAGATGATGGGAGTCTTTTCAGACTTCAGTGGGCCTTGGATCAGACTGAAAGAACATAAGGCTCCAGTCCTGCTGCTGTCACCCTACACATATACAGATCCCTGTTGAAGTCACTGTGTCTCTAAGCAGATGCAAGGGTCTGCCCATGCTCAACTCATATGGTTAAGTGTGGTTTACTCTCTGTAATGAAAAACCACCACAAGATGCTTATTTTAACATTAGGATCTATCCTCCTTCTTGATAATATGGTGTTAAGCTTAGGTATCAAAGAAAATAATTTTCTGGTTCTGTCAGGTCTTTTAAACAATCACTTTTTAATGTAAATGGATTAAAGGACAATTGAAAAACTGCTAATTCAGGAGTTCTCAACCTTTTTCTTTCTGAGCCCCTGCCTCTCCCCAACATGCTATAAAAACTCCATGGTCCATCTGTGCTACAACAATTGTTTTTCTGCATATAAAAGCCAGGGCCAGCTTTTGGGGGGGGGGGGCAGGGTAGCAAGCAGGGCAATTGTCTGGGGCTCCACACCACAGGGAGCCCAGTGAAGCTAAGGTGCTCAGGCTTCAGCCCCAGTGGCGGGATTTGGGGCGGCGGGGCTTCGGCTTTCTGCCCTGGACCCCAGTGAGTCTAATGCAGGCCCTGCTTGGCAGACTCCCTGAAACCTGCTCACGGCCCCTAAGGGGGCCTCGGACTCCTTGTTGAGAACTGCTGTGCTAATCGACCTATGTTCACTTTCTAAGTTACACAGCAGACATAATTTGGACTTTCAATAGGGTATATTCAATTGATTCTTGCCTCTTGTAAATGACCACTTGACTAGTGTTGTGAGCACAGTTATTAATCTCATCACTCTCAAAGATTTAGGGCCAAATTATCACTACTCTCGCATTTCTCCAGCATATGGCAGAGAGGAGACAGGGACCATATCCCTCATTCCAGTACCTCTTCACCAATGGCAGCCATAATTTGGCTGCCTACAATAACTACACGCACAGAGCAGCGCTGCTTGGCAACGCTGAACACCCCAGTGGGGACGTGACTGGCATCAGTCCCACCTCCAACTCACCAGGAAGTGTCTGGAAGGCTACACTGTGGGAGTGGATACTTCATCTTTTCAAATGACATAGCAGAGCCTCTTTGTCAGGAATTGCTTTTATATTGGGGGCACTGGTATGGCAGAGGACACTGTTCTGCATCCTCATAGGCGTTGTGGCAGCACCTGTCCTATACCCCCTGGCATCATAGCTCAGGTAAATGTCATGATCTCCAGCCATGAAACTGCTGTTGTAGGAGCATTAATCTGGCCTTTACCATATTCATAAACCAAGTGAGATTCAAACAATTATAAATAACCTAGGAAATGGGTCTTAAGAACTTTTCCAAGATTTGTCAAGAACCCAACAGTCTGAGCTGGTTTCCTTTTCATTCATCATTTATTTAGTTAAAGTTTCTGAGTGCAGATTCACTTTCTTTGTTCAATCTGTATTGTTGTTTCACTTTCCATAATATACTGATAAATGGCCCGAAAGGTTGTCTAGTTTCACTTCTGCAAATAATTCAGAATCCTCTGTTGCAATGCCATTAGTAGCGAGAGTATTTATTACTGAATCATAATGTAAATTCCACAGTTCCTAAAGTGATATAGTGTGGAGTTTCTTCTCTCTCTCTCTCTCTCCAGTGGTGGAAGCACATCATTGTCATTAAAAGATGTACAAGGTTATTGCCCTTTCTCTGTAATTATTGCTCTGATAGAAAATGTGTATAAAGTGCAGAATAAGGAATGAATGGTTCAAAACAGAAGCTCCTAGTGCCTGTTCTATAATCCAGCCCCATATGGCAGTGACTGAAAGTTGCTAATATCTGATGCCTTTTTGGTGGACTGTCCGGAATGAATTGGTGATCTCAGTCCAGCTTATACTGGCTAGGAGTCCATATCACAGAACCTCCACTCTATCTGAAACCCATCTTGGGAATCTCAGGAGACCGCAAAGGTTAAAGGGACATGAAAAATAAACTAACATCTTTCTATTGAGGTGGTCAGAACTGAAGCATATTGGTGCTACAATACAGGGCATATTGAACTGCTGTGTCCGTACTGTAAATGTTCTGTGGATAAATAAAGGACTTCAGGTCTGCCTATTTTGCCTCATTTCCCAATCACAAGATTCACTTAAAAGAGAAAAAAGTAAATAAGTTTTGACCAAAATGACCTACCCAGAGAGAAGGCTTTTCAGTAATGTGAATACAAAAGCATTAATGAACTGTATATGAGGAATCAAAAATGAGATTGGAATCTCCTATTCCTCTAAAACTTCCACCTGGCTATAGAATCAACAGGATCTAAATCCATATATAGGTGCCTACCTAAGCTGCATGATTTTCATAGGTGCTGAACTCCCACATCTCCCACTGATTTCTGCTTTGTGTACCTAAGTTTTGGCCTTAGTATTTATTTTTCAGAACCCAAGGAAGGGCACTTAACTGATATATCACCTTGGACTTTATACCTTTGGGAGTCCTCTCTCTAAGCGCTGCTCCCCTCGACAAAGAATTGAAGTCTTTTTTGCTCACAGCTAGGTGTGGAAGAGCTAGTTACCTCTTCCGGGATATGCAGCACTTAACTATGAATCAAAATTAATTCACATCAGTAATCAAGGCAAGACAGGGATTAGTTGGCCAGACTGCAAATATATATTTTTTAAATAATGGTTACATATAGTTCATGAATATAACCTAAAATCATCCAAGTTCAATCCCATAGCTAACCCACAACATGGCCCTCCTAAGTACACAGGCTTGAAATGCCTAGTCAGCTGTCTGGACTCAGTCTGAGTGGGTATGTCTACAGTGTAGCTGGGAGTGTGCCTCCCAAGATGCTAGTGCATGTCTGAGTAGCCGGGCTGGGAAGCATGGTCTCAGTTGCAATGTAGACTTACCGACTGTGCCCCTCAGACCCAGTCCCATAGCTACGCTCAACATGACCCTCTTAAACACATAGGCCTGAGGCTCCCAGTCAGCTCTGAGGACTCAGTCAGAGAGTGTCTCTCAGACCCTTCCTGTTAGTGTTTTTCAGGCCCCTTCTGGACTCAGCCAAAATCTCCCTCAGAGCCTTTCCAGGGCCACCCAGAGGATTCAGAAGGCCTGGGGCAAAGCAATTTCGGGGGCCCCTTCCATAAAAAAAAAGTTGCAATATTATAGAATACTATATTCTCGTGGGGGCCTCTGTGGGGCCCGGGGCAAATTGCCTCACTTGCCCCCCCGCTCTGGGCTGCCCTGAGCCTTTCTGGACTCAGTCTGAAATGTTCCCTTCTGCCCCTGTGGACTCTGTAAGAATCCCACAGACCCTTTTTGTCAGAGTTTGTCCAGCTACAGCCCTTACCCTGCAAAATAGCTGCTCTACATCAGTGTCTTCTGGCCTCTCCCCTGACTTTGGGTTAAGCACCAGGCATAAACTCAGAGTTACTAAATGTAACCCTTGAAGAGGAAACCCTTTCAAGGGTTACACTTAGTATGCATGTGCTTCTCTCTTTTTAATTTGCCCAGTTCTTCTGCGACACATTATGCAACTCAGACAGGTACCTGCATTGAGGGTGCTGCATAGATGCCTTTACTAATCCTTAAGGCCCTGATCAAACTCCCATTGAAGTCAATAGAAAGCTGCCTGAATGGGCATTGGATCAGGCCATATTTGGCCATGGGCCTTGGTGAATGCAAGATTGTGGTTGGCTAGGACTCAAGACCAATGCTGGTTGGAATTTTTTCACTAGAAAATGTTGATTTGTCAAAACCAAGACTATTCACAGGATAGGATCAGTTTCAACAAATTTCCCATTTTTGAAATTAAAAAAAAAATTAAATTGTT
This sequence comes from Mauremys reevesii, assembly GCF_016161935.1. NCBI lineage: Eukaryota > Metazoa > Chordata > Testudines > Geoemydidae > Mauremys > Mauremys reevesii. Next base: position 25,633,958 of record NC_052624.1, read on the forward strand.
AAAATATCCTATTTGGACACTTTCTAAATTAAAATGCTTTGTTTCTTGGGTCAAAACTTTCCATTTTGAAATGTAAGCTAATTTATTGTATAAAAAAGTAAAAAAAAAAAGAAATCAAAACAAAATGTTTTGAAATTATTGAAAAAAAAATGGCAGATGACCCAATCTGATTGGATTTTTTTATTTTTTTTATTTTCAGTTTGTGTACATTTTCGAGATTTCAACTTTTTGTCCCTATTCGGGCTGGGAAACATTTTCACTTCTTGAAAATTCTCATGAGATGGAAAATAGATTCCCACCCAACTCTGCTCAATACTGATAAGTCAAAGAACAACCAGATGTTTAAAAAAAGATGAAATTCATCCCAGTGCAACGTGCCTGCAGGGTCTATATAGTATTTGAGGTCTGTGGAGGGTCTTCTAGAAATTATCAGAGAAAACAAAAGACATCATTATTACTTGATTGTGCAAATGATTAGATAAAGAGCTTGCCTTCTTAGTAAAATATCTGGTGCAGTAAACATGCAATTTAAATAAGTTACAGGCTGTATTCACATTCAATGGAACTTTTAAATGCTTCTAGGTGTAATGAGTACTTTTTGGAAAAGCACCAGTTGTCTACAGCCAGTTAGGGTATAATCTCAGTCCAGCACACACTCCCTGTTCATTTGGGTCAGTGGTATGGTTTTCTTATGCTCTCTTTCTTGCCAGCTTCTTCTGCAGACACAGCAGCTTTGTCCATTTTTAGAATGAGTTTGGCGGATGAAGAGGCAAAGTATGAAAAAAAATTTCCTAGCCACCATTTCTGTTTCTTTGGTTAGTTCCATAGAGATCCTGTGTCCAGTGCAACTTCGGTTTCCCTTTTCTGTGTGGTTGCTATCGTTGTTTTTTCTCCCTGTTGTATACTCTGCAATATATGTTCAAGCAAAATATCATCAGCAAGTTTTCTTTAATAGACCCATAAAAGCTATTTTCTTTTCATTTAAAAATATAGCCTAGATACTCCTATCTTATCACAAGTTTTGCATTTTATAAAAAAATAATTTTTAAATGGGCAAATTGAATTCTCAGAGATTAATTGTAAAAATTGAGAGTCTCTTTCAGTACAGCTGAAGTGCATAGCCCCCATGTCACAAATGTACACTGCTGGAAAGAATATTGTGCATGTATAAAAATATGAACTGTATAGGCTGCCCAGTTTTCCAAATGTTGTATAGCATTGGTTTCTACTGTGATTCGTTGTTCTCAGACTACCATAACACACAATGATCACCGATCCCTAAAGACACAAAAAATCAAGCCATTACCTGACAAACCAACAGGTTTTCTATTTCCCAAATGTTCTGGGTCAGTCTGTCCCTGAGATGAGGATTAGAGTTGTACAGAGCACTCGGGAGGCTAAGGTTTATCTGTTCCTGCCAATTGCTACTTCTGACTGAATGTGTTAAATGTGCCCTCTGGAAAGGTGTATGCTCTCTGCTTCAAAAGGGAACAGTACATCAGTGTTGAAACTTAATATGGCAGCTACTAGTTTCGGGCTTCAGATATGAGAGAAGCCCACTAAAATTTGCACTTGCTTTTGAAAAGCAGGTGTGAGATTGGAGAATTTGTAATGACAAACTGTTTAACTACAGTTAGAGTGTAAATGTTAGTATGCTTTGTATGAGGCAGCATTGTAAAACCCAAACATTCAAAAATTTTGAATCAAGCCTTAGCAACTAATGAAATTGGCTTAAAAATCCTGAGATTTAGAAAATAATAAATTCTGGGTTCTTTTTATTTGCCTTCTGGTGTTGGAACATTTAAGGTTCACACTTTCAAGCTTTTATCTGCAGATATGAGGGCTTTGAACTTACTTTAAGAAAAAAAGAGAAAGCTTAGACCTTGTCTACACTACGGGGAGAGATTGATCTAAGTTATGCAACTTCAGTTATGTGAATAACATATCTGAAGTTGATGTACTTAGATCGACTTACCATGGGGTCCACACTATCTATGTCGATGGGAGACATTCTCCCGTCGACTCCCCTACTGAGTATAGGAGTTGACGGGAGAGCGATCTGTGGTCGATGTAATGGGTCTTCACTAGACCCACTAAATCGACTGCTGATGCATCAATCGCCATGTGTTGCTCACCCCGTAAGTATAGAGAAGCTCAGGTGGTAACCTGATTCCAGAAGCTGGGGCTCTAGCAAGAGGATGAAACATTGTGATCCATGAGATAAAATTGCAAGAGTTGGCAAGATTGATAAAGACATGGTGAAGATATTGTGGTTAATGGCTACATATTGCTGGACAAAGGTGCAAGAAGGATTTTAAGGTATAATGTTAAGGAGTGAATAAATACCAAGCCTCTGCCCAGCACCTAAAGGCTGCTACATGGTTAAAATAATGTTACATGTAACAATGTTTTACACAGTTAACTTGCTGAAATACACTCCTTGTTAGCAGTTAAACCCTGGAACATTATGGCAGAAATGCATTTCTAAAATAACATGCCATTGTACTGTGAAAATGTTAAGGTAAGATTGTCAATATATTTAATAGGTATAACACTGAAGTTATTTAAGCTTCTGCAATTTGAAATCACAGAAGCACTACCCCAAGTTAAGTAGTTTTTGGCAGATGGAAGAACAAGATAGCTTGCTATTTTTTCTCCCTGCTTAAGGGTAAAATGCTATATTACAGAGCACAGAAAACCACGCTGCTTTAACAGCAAATTTATGTCATCTACTGTTTTAGTGAGCTGGAATTATAAAATACTGCTTGTGTCACAAGTATGATGAAAATAATGTAGGGCACTGAGGTTTCTCAGGATATATTTCATTTAATGCTGAATTGTAAATTCATATTCACTGTAGCGGTTTTTCAAAGAAGTTGTACTTTTCACACATTTGCAAAAATAATTTGTTCCGGTGCCAGAGAAGACTGCTGGAGGCCACGTTCTTGCAATGGCCAATGCAGGATGTTGTCTGGAGTATTATTATTATTATGATTATTTTGAATACCTAAATTTAGGCTTTGCACAGCATGGAGGCAACTGATAAACTCAGTTGCTACAAAGCTTTCAAAGATACCACCAGCAAGTTTCTTTCTCTCCCTTCCAGACAAGATATGTTATTTATATATACATATGCAGGGTATATTTGAGTCATTGTGATGATATGGAGCATTAAGTTTCCTTGATAGTTACAAAACTGACAACTTCTGAGAACTGAACCAGGAACATGTTCAGAAAATGATTAAATCCTGTTCTTTTTTATGGGTGCTGCAGCTGGGGATGTGTTTGTCATTAGAAGTAGAGCTTTAAATTAACTTGAACAATGAGTTCCTTTTGGTGTACCATTTGTACAACTTTTACCTATACTGAAAGCTGTTTGAAGCAAAAATGAGTAATACTGCTCCTTTTAGCACCTTGTTTACTCTCTGCATTTAGTTGTGTGTGTGTGTGTGTGTGTGTGTGTGTGTGTATATCTATAATGTAAAATGTATATGAAATAAGCAAAAGTCTATGTGTTTACAAGAAAAAATGCACAATGTACGGTTGAATTTCAAATTTTAGAATGAATTGTGCCTGGGTTTTAAGAGAACCAATAAAAGATCATATACTATTTATAAATAACTGATGCAAAATCATGTAATGTATTGTAATGAAGCACATATTTGATTCAGCTGTAATGCCTATATGAAGTAGTTCTAGTTTAGCTTTACTAATGACATCAGCCTTGCAGAATTGTCTTGGAAAGTTATCCAGTCCAGGCACAAAATCTACTCTCTCATCCTCAGTAACATGATGATGATAATGAAATAAACTCATACTTTCCTCAGTGGAGGAGAATTCTTGCCTGAGGGAGTGGAATTTTGCAAGGCTGAAGTACAAAGAGCCGAGTTAAAGGGACAAGAGATTTCCAGATGTTGTGGATTAAACTAAGTGATTATTCTCAACTGTAAATGTGTAACTTTCCCCCTCCCTGAAATAGATTTTAAAATGGATATTTATTTTCAAACAAAACCAGTTGCCTTGTGAAACAGTTGGTTGGTTAGGGAGGGGGAAAAAAAAAAAGAAGTGACCTAATGCTACTGAATAAAATATCTGATCTCTTGTTGCCAGGGCTGAGTCATTTCCTGTTACAATAACAAGACTGTCATCAGCTAAACTTTTCTAGCTAACATACAGTTTGCTGATATGTGTATGGCTTTATTTGTGCATGTTGCTAGAAAGTTAATGTTGAAAAATATACTGTACTAAATTTGTAAACATCTTTGTATCAAAAAGCATTAGTGGTCAATGTATTTCTAATTTATTGCTGGTACACCTCTACCCCAATATAATGCTGTCCTTGGGAGCCAAAAAAATCTTACCCCGTTATAGGTGAAACCGCGTTATATCACAGTTGCTTTGATCTGCCGGAGCACACAGCCCCTCCCCGCCCAGAGCACTGCTTTACCACATTATATCCGAATTCGTGTTATATCGGGTCGCGTTATATCGGGTTGGACGTGTATTATAAACTCTGATTTTTTAATATTCCCCAAACTCTGCATAATAATGTTATAATTCCAGCAAGGGATTCTGCACACATCAGACTGTACTAATATCATCAGGGCTCTCTGAGGTGGAGCTTGGAACCTTACTTTCAGTTGTATTTTATTCTCAGAAATAAGGTATGGAGAATACCTATTTCTCTATATTGGACCTATCAGTCCTCATCCTCAAAGGAAACCTGCACAACACTTTCAAAAGACGAGCCTGGGAGCTTAAATCCATTACTCTGCAAGACACCAAAAATCATGAACTGAACAGAGACAGGATTTATGGTTTATTACAACACTCTGTAACCCACTAATCTCCTCTTTTTGTCCTATGACTTCAGAGGTGTTAATGGGCCACGCTACTTTGAATGGTCCCTTACAATATGTGCTAACTGCTTGTGCTAAATAATCTGTTCCACCCTGCATTTTGCTGTGATGCTGGGATTACCCAGCTCTGTGTGGCTTGAAAGCTTGTCTCTCTCACCAACACACCTTGGTCCAATAAAAGATATTACCTCACTTACCTTGTCTTTCTATTAGGGCATCTTGTCTGTCCCCTGCCCATGGAAGACTATTTCCTTCAGCATACACTGGAGAAAGCACTGGAGGGTAAAGGACATGTTTCAACAATCCTTTATAATTTGCCGAGGTGTGAGTACCCAGAATTCCAATGGACTTCAACTGGAGTTGTGAGTGCTCAACACCTCTGAAAACTAGGCCCCAAGTGTCTCAAATTAGGCACTTAAAATAAGTTGATAGTTGAAAATGAAGGCTATAACTTCTCTGTGCATTTATTACCCCTTCTGGGAAATGGGCATAATACCTTGAAAAGCACACTCAGATCGTTTAGTTAAATGGTAACATATAAGCAGATAATATTGTTTTCTGAGAAATCAAAACTAGCACTTCCTCTTGATTCTGGATTTACCTTTGATGTATATATTGACTGTGTTCAGTCTCATTCTCTCAGAATCATTTTCACTAATTGCATCCCATAGTCACCTAATTGATGTCTCAGTCTCCTATATCCCAGTCCCTCTGTTTGTGTGGAACCCAAACAACTTTAATGGCATTACTTATGGAATAAAATGCTATTGGAATTTTTCTTCTGTCTGCATTTTTAAACAAATTTATTTTCCTTCCTTTCTTTTTTCTGCTTGGCATAAAAAAAGCAGAAGACCTAGGCTGATATTTGTGGAGTATGCAGGATTAAAACATGATGGTGCCGCTGTGTAAAAATCGCTATGCTCTATTCCCCAGCGAACAGGAACATTATCGTGCAGTCCTGGATAAAGTCACTGATTATACTGTTTAGGCCATGAAAGCAAGATGTGTTGCAAGTCTCTGGGTTTCTGTAATTAAAAAGTTGTAAATGCTTAGGTTGGTTTGTAAGTAGCTGTTGAGATCACTGTCAGAAATTCAACTGTGCATGGCAGCCGTTATGTATTATTCCATTCTTTCAGGAATGGAAAATTACTGGTGTTTGCTTATATACAAACAAATGTTGGCTGTAACTTGCATAGGTAGTTTTCCAGGCTGTATGTATGGAATGGCATTATAATTGCTGCAGATCCTCTCTGTCTTCAGAATTATATATCAAATATCCAGGCTGTCATTGCCATCTAAAGGTTCACTTCTTACAAGGTTATACTGCTGCATACCTTGAACATTTTGCTAAGGGCAATTTTCTTTATACACAGTGATTCCCCCTTGAGTACATCTGAAAATATAATTGAGCCCTACATTTCAACTGAGTATTAAAAATCATTTTGAAAAGCATTTTTAATAGGCAACATTTAATTTTGACACAAATACCAGCCTCTTAGAACCATCTTAAAATAAGTCTTCCAATTTGACATGAGTAACCCTGGGGTACTGATGTGTAGAAAGGGAAGAATTTTATCACTAGCAAATTATACTCTATGCAGCAGGTCAGCCAGGGATGGTTTAAAAATCCGAGCACACCTGGGTGAAACTGCAGTATAAGACCTTTGGCACATAAACTCTCCTGACTCTATTTCAGAGAACAGTGAGTTCTCAGTTCCAAGGAGGAATGATGTCATTGAGAAGATATTACCTTGCTTTGAAGTTAGTAGATGTGTTCAAAGTTCTCTGGGGTGTTCTCAGACCTGAAAAATGTGCCTCACCAGGGCTGTGAGACAGAGGTAGTCTCTTTCTCTGCAGATTTAGACTGCAGTTTGCTCTATAACTGTTGCTTTAACTAGAATGCAAACAAAAGGCATTTGGGAAAACGACTCTTGTTCAGAGCTCTTTAAGGAAACGTGTTGAGAGGAAGGGCTAAACAATTTTGGCAGCACTAGTGGAAACAACAGCAGAAACAAAAAATGCTCAAAAGTGAAGGAACCTGGGCAATATTGGTAGGTGCCAGTATTGTTGTTAGCTGTTGAGTTCCAGTGAAGTGTGCACATCGTTTGGTAATAACAATATGAGAAGTTATTGGCAGTGATTTTGCCAACCTTCAGGAAAACACTGAGGATAAGAGTTATCTGACTTTTCCGTGGGTGTGCAATCTGTGTGAGAGAGAGGGCAAAGGGAAACTACTCTCCCACTTGTGGGGGCCACATAAGGGTTTGGCAGAATTCCAATCCCTTCCTACTCCCCTGGGGGTGGGGTGGGTGGTGGAAGGGCCGGGGCTCTATTCCCCCTGTGCACACCAGCCAGCAGAGCTACCCAGTCATGTAGTAAACAAGTAGCAGTAGTTACCTGATCTCTTTGCCCCACGAACTCCACAACGTCTCAGAGAACTCCCTCTGATGGTGTGTAGCGCTACACCCATGAGGCACAGCCCAGCATATACGTATTTTCTCCATTCACTGAGTCTGTGGATTTTTAAAAGGCCAGAAACAATATAAAACCGTACACAAATACTTCAGTAACTAGAGCTGGGCCCAAACCAATGCCCTTGAACTTTGTGGGTGTTCGAAATCTTAAATACAGGTCTAGATCTGAATTTTGCAAATGGCTCATATTTTTGCAATGAGGCTACCTCAAACACCCAGGTGAAAACACCCCAATATATGGCAGTGTTGCCAACCCCAAACATTCAAAGCTCAGAAGTCAGGCCCCAAAAATAATGAGATTAAAAAAAATACCTTGAGGTTATTTTTATTTGTATTTTGGTTTTTGAGCCTTTAAGGCTCATCATTAAAGTCTTTCTTCACAACCACGGGGGCTAGACACTTACTTTTATTTTTTAAATGAAAACGGAGATTCTCAGAGAATCTCATGACTCTGGAGCAGAGGTTCTCACATAATCTCATGACTCTGGAGCAGAGGCTATACGTAAAACATTAATTATAGCAAGACTCATGATAAAATCATAGGACTTGACAAAGCTGGTACTTGAAATCCACATAAAAAACTTGGCGCTTTGGCCCTTCGCTGATAGTTACACTGCAATAAGAGGAATTATTTGAGACCAGTAGTGCAGAATACCATGTACAGGGTTTTTTTAAAATATTGATTACTCCCTGAGTGAATAGATACTAAAAAAAACCCCCCAAAATGGTTACCTAACAAAATTGAGTATCACCCGAATCATCATAAATGAAGCAACATACTGTTTAGTAATGTCTGCAATGTACACACAGACACCAGTGATGTTATCCATGACGTATTTCATTGTAATGACCTGTTTTTCAGGTTCTAGTCAGTGCTGAAGTTAAAGTGTAAGCTTTGTATCCGGGGAGGTTCCACAGCAATGAGTCAAAGGTGAAATGCCAGCAGTGAAGAATGATTAATGGCTGCACTGGCTGAAATATCTGTCATAATACACACTTCTGATATGTGAAAGGAGGGCATGCAGTGATACAGCAACAGGATGAATGATGGAGGAAGCATAGAGTGAAAGAGTTTATACCAATACGATGATAAGGAAAACAGCTGTGATAAAAAGGGCACTAATGCTGCTCAGTACTGAACAGGGCTAATGTACAGTCCAATGTTTAGAGCTCCAGCTGTTTCTTTAAATGTGAACTGCTTTCGCTTTTGTACACCTCATCTCTGTGTTGAAAACTTGCAACCCCAGTGATTCATATCAGCAGAACTAAAATAATATTTTATTGCAGGCACTTGGTGTTGCTCACTGAAAATGAAGGCTCCGATCCTGCAAAGATTTAGGCATATTGACACATTGAAGTAAATGGGACTATTCACATGCTAAATGTTAAATCAGTGGGACTACTCATCTGCTTAAAGATAAGCACTTGCTTAACTGTTTGCAAGGTCAGGGTGCAAAATGGTTTCTATAACACCCACTGTTTCCCACGCAGTCATAACTTTATTAGTAGTATTTATGCTGTATTATTAGCCTGATATTCAGAGATACAGCACACTCACATGTCCTGTTAAAGTCAGTGGCGGCTTCTGGTGCTCAGCATCTCACTAGAACATTGTAAATTTATATTTTTCAAAATTGTCCCTGAAAAACAGAAAAAATATGTTTTATTGGTTGTTTTGCTAAATCTTTTTTAAATGTCTGTTTTCTCTTTCTGTGGTTAGTATTGACACTGTCTGACCTTTTCTTGGATAGCTTAGTCATGCCATGGGATTATTTTCAAAAGTAGCAAATTCTGAAAGCAGATTTTTTTTTAATTCATTATTTTGAAACTCAGAAATTTTGGTTTTGAAATTTTCAATTCTGAAAATAAAAAAAGAGACCATGAAAAATGAAAATAGTCTGGTCACAAAACATAATGGCACTGATATGTGGTTTGGGTTTTACTTATATTTCAGAGGGATTATTTTTTACTTTTTTTTACATTTTTCTCTTATCTCTAGTCATTGGGTAGGGTAGACTTCATGAGCATTAAATTACCTTATTTGTAACATTAAGCTCTAAATCAAAAAAAGTTAATGCGCGCGCGCACACACACACACACACACACACACACAAGGAAAGTCAAGGAAATAACTTTTAAGACACATAAAGATCTTGTGTACTAGAAAAGATTAAGGTAGGGTTAACGTGGACCCATTTTCTCCCCCACCTTCTTCTTAAAGTTCTTTCATCCACCAATGGGATTTCTGAACGAAGTGGAGATGACCAATATGATGATTTTTTTCCCCACAAAATCTTTGAAAGTTGAGTAATTGTTATTGTTGTTTATTATCTGTTTGTACTAGTGCCCACAGTGCATTAGGTGCTATGCAAATATAAATGTAGGCATCATTTCTGCCCCAAAGGGTGTATACTTAGAGGCCTGAATCCTACAAAGGCTTATCTTGCTTAGATTATAAACTCTTATTTAGACTGTAAGTTCTTTGGAGCATGGGCAATCTTTCTGTTTTGTGTTTGTACAGCACCTAGCACAGTGGGGTCCTGGTCCATGACCTAGGGCTCTTAAGCACTGTCATAATAGAAATAAATAAATAACAGTAATATGCACGTGAGTAGTCCCATTGACATGTGAGTGAAGCAGGGCCGCCCAGAGGATTCAGGGGGCTCGGGGTCTTCGGCGGTGGGGGGGGCCTCTGCCGCCGAATTGCCGCCAAAGACCTGGCACTTCGGTGGCGGGTCCCGGGGCAGAAGGACCCCCCCCCCCGCCGCCGAATTGCCGCCGATGACCCGGAGCAGAAGAAGCTCCGGGGGCCCGGGCCCCACGAGAGTTTTCCAGGGCCCCCGGAGCGAGTGAAGGACCCCGCTCCAGGGCCCCCAAAAAACTCTCATGGGGGCCCCTCCGGGGCCCGGGGAAAATTGCTCCACTTGCCCCCCTCCGGGCTGCCCTGGAGTAAAGATACTCATGAACAGGGGTGGCTCTAGGCATTTTGCAGCCCCAGGCACGACAGCTTGCCTGCAGAGGGTCCGCTGGTCCCGGGGCGCCTGCGGGAGGTCCGCCGAAGCCGCGGGAACAGTGGACCCTCCGCAGGCACACCACCGAAGGCAGCCTGCCTGCCACCCTTGCGGTGACCAGCAGAGCGCCCCCCGTGCTTTGCCGCCCCAAGCACACGCTTGGCGTGCTGGGCCTGGAGCCGCCCCTGCTCATGCTTAAGCATTTGGGGCCGTAGTCATCCACTAACAAAGTTCCAACAAAGGCAGCAATTCTCCCCTGTGCTATTCTCTCCTTCCCCAGCATATAAAAGAAATGACTCACATTACACTCATCTTCAATCAGTATTAGGGTGACTAGATGTCCCGATTTTATAGGGACAGTCCCGATTTTTGGGTCTTTTTCTTATATAGGCTCCTATTACCCCCTCGCCCCCATCCTGATTTTTCACATTGCTGTCTGGTCACCCTAATCAGTATACATGGGATAAACTCAAAAGCTTGGATGTCTAGGGTGAAATTCTGGGCCATTTAATCGCAAAACTCCCATTGCCTGCAAGAAAGCCAGGATTTCACCTCTTAGCCTTAGGATTGAAATATTTGAGATTCCTTTGAAAAACGGTATGACTTTTGGTAAGGTCATCTCAGTCCTGCATCTTTCCAAGGCCTTGTCTACACTGCCACTTTACAGTGCTGCAACTTTCTCGCTCAGGGGTGTGAAAAAACACCCCCCTGAGTGCTGCAAGTTTCAGTGCTGTAAAATGGCAGTGCAGAGAGTGCACCAGCGCTGGGAGCTACTCCCCTCACGCGGGCGTTTTTTTACAGTGCTAAGAGAGCTCTCTCCCAGCGCTGGTGCCACGAACACATAAGCCATGGCAGCGCTTTAATTTTGCTAGTGAAGACATACTCCAAGATACTCCACAAGTCCTTTGCAATTTCCTGGATGTTCTGTGTGGTTTATTGTCAGCTTTATGTGCGTGTTGGATGAGAAGTTGAAGTCATGTTGGCTCTGGCAGGACGTTAAAGACCCCTCAAGTGCCATTAAAGCCAATGTGAGTTGAGGGTGCTCAGAGCTGTATAGGAGATGCACTGCATCTCCCAGAATTAGATCCTGAAAACTTGCACAAATCATGCAAGAAACCCAGCATTATAACTGCATTTTATCAATCTCCATTGTCTTTGTGAAAAAATAATTCTTCCTGCACTGACTGTTGATCTTTGTGGACTTACCCACTGGGTTTTGAGCATTTTTTAAAGTAGAGACTGGGATACTAATGAGACAGTTTTACTCCAGCGCTAGCCAGCACTATGGCATTTATGTCCTGATTAGATCACAATCTGATGAGACTGAGGAGACATGGCAGTACGTCATCTTCAGGCTTTTAACACTGACTGGCGTCTGAAGACATTGGTTAGGCAGCATCTCTGCACTTCTAGAAATTAAACAAAAAGCATAATTTGAGTGGAATGTGTCATGCCAAGTGCCCTAGACAAATACAAAGAAAGCCATTCTGATCCTGCCCACCATGTTTCAATACTACAGAACATGTATTATTGCTGTTGTTTCATGATATTATATAGAATGTGCTGTGAGGTTCAGATGTGTTAGGGGGAAAAGCAGACAGATTAATTCATGGCTCCACTCCATCTCTTTTTGTATTATCCCAGAGGAACAAAGGGGTCATAAACCAGCCAGATTTGGCCCACAGGGAAATCCTTTGTCATGATATAGAACTACTGGAACAGCTTTATGCTTCCCCCTCTCTTGCAGCTCCCAGTATAGGGGCTCTGGCTGCTACACACTGGCTGTCCTGACTGCTGGTTGACAGCTAAGTACCCCGAGTCTGCTTTAAATTGGGCCAGAGGCTGAAGTAGTCTGTGATTAGCTCAAGACTTTGAGAAGTGCAATGGTGCTTTAAAGACACATTTCTCTCCCCTCCCATAGATGTTGCACCGAATGGAGCTCATCTGAACCCAAAGTCACTAATAACAAATAAACTTACATTGACTTAGTGATAGACTTGCAAATATATACAGTTCACCTGTATGGGAATATGACCTATATAGGACATGCCGCAATGCATGACTGAAATTTATTTCTTTGCTTTGGGTTGATCATGTAAACAGAAACAAATCTCTGACAAAAAAAACAACAACGGACTAAAAATAATAAAATTACATCATGCTGAACCATGGATAATAATCATTTGACATGTCAGGTAAATACAGACAGATTCTTAGTTGAAACAGTGGAATCCATTCAATCGGCACCTTGATAAAAAACCACATCTGCTTCACTGGCTTGATTACATATGGTTTTCAGTGTCTCTCAACAATGGCTGTGCTGCACACCAAGCCAGTTTACAATGACTTGCCTCCTGCTGTCTGCAAACCTACAGTAATTTACAAGTGTGACTGATGTATCCTGGCAAACAGCTTCCTACTGTGTGGTCCTCTTGTCAGGCTACTTAACTTATTACTCATCTGCAGTAGAGTACTTGGTGCTGTACTATCATAGGGAAGGGCATGGCTCCACCCCTCCAGGAGTTCACAATTAAAATGAGTTGCTTGTACATTAACCTAGTTTTTGAATATTTTCATACAGGAAGGAGCTTTGCTGCTTTAAGCATCATGGACTAAAGTGCTTTTCATTTAGGGTTGGTCTACACTGGAAACTTACATCACATAGATATGTCATTCAGAGATGTGAAAAATCCATCCCCTGAGAGACCTAGCTATGCTGACCTATGCTCTGGACAGTGCTAGGTCAACGGAATAATTCTTCCATCAACCTACCTGCCTCTTCTTGGGGAGTGGATTAATTACAGCGACAGGAGAAACCCTCCTATTTCTGTAGTGTCTACACTGACGCGCTACAGCAGCACACCTGCAGTGCTGCCACTGTAGCATTTTCAGCGTAGATATAGCCTGAAATTAAAGAACACAACAAGCAAAGAACAAATAGAAAATCTCCAGGAGAGAGAGCACAGAGTATGTGCCTCCCTCTGCATGATTTTTCAATCCTCTCACAACCCTGCTACCTAGCAGAAAAGTATGGTAGGCTTCTTTTATTTAAAACTTGTACAGAGAAAATAGAATCAGAGCTACATTCAGCACAGACACCTTTCCTAGTGCCTCGCATCTGTGGTACATTGGGCAAAATGAATCTGCAGTGTAACACTTTTGAAGTGATGACATTCCATATCATCTGAAGGCTATAGGATCTGATATTTCATAGAATCTTAAGTTAAAAATGCCCACAAAGCAGTATCAGAGTCAAGGACATATGTGTTATACTCAGAGAATCTGATTTTAATTTTATTTACAATGGTATAAATCAGGAGTCACTCCCTGGTAGCTAGTGGATTTTCACCACCATAAAACCAGTGTAAAATCAGAATCAACTCCAAATAACATCTCAGCTTCTCAAAGCGGACAGCCTCACTGCTTCACCACACAGCCAAGGCACGCTAACTAACACTTGAACAATTGATGGCCAAACATTCTTTCTGAAACATTTATCATTTCCAAACATATTTATCTTTAGAGTAAATAAATGTTGTGTTAATTAGTGGCTGCTCACTGCTAAAATATTCACTGCATACTTATCACCTTGTGGCAGAGTTAGGCGAGCCATACCAGTCGTTCACAGCGGGTCTTAAAAGTTTGAAGCCTTAATCTATGTCTGTGATGATGTTTTAAATTACAATGTAAAACTCACTCACAAACGTCATGCTTGCTAATAAACTAATCAGATTTTTAACAGCCAGGTGCCATGTTTTTTTCCCCAAAGGACTGGCATGGTATATGCATGCCAGCACTGTCACATTAGTAGCAAACATCAAAGAAGAGTTCTGTTCTGGTCAAACCATGTACGCAGGTAAGAGTTCTGTCCCTTTGGGGAAGAAAATATTCCTCCCTTCTCCCCCGCCTCCCATTCACATTTCTATGAACAATTGTTAGTTCTGCATTGCTTTGGTAGCCTCAAGTAAACCCCAAATTACCAGGTTTTAAAGAACAAGAGGTTACCTAAACCTTCAACCTTTGAATCTACAGAAATCTAAATAAATAAATAAAACAAAACAGAATGGCTCACAGATGTTTCCTAAAGAAGATATAAACAAGGAAAATGAGCAGTAAGACTTTCCTTTCTAACACTGTAATGAGTTTATTAGTTCAACAAACAGGACTTCTGAGCAGGACACCCCTTTCTGAAAGATTGTTTAAGATGAAACATTATTTCCTGAGCAGCTGACTCACTTGATATGATGCTCCCCAATGACATCACTGAGTGTTGAACAGATAACAAAAGCTTTGGATCATATAAAGTTGCATGATTTAGATGGTTCGAGACCTTTTGTATGTGGATAGTGATTAGTTTCTAACATATCTACAGGCATGTTGAAAGCTTTTTGTATCATAGTCAAGAAAAATAACACTGACATCATTTAAAACTGGTGCAGTGTTTTTTGTACCCTAATATAGATATGAAATCTGTGGTTAGATTTTAATTATCAGTCTGCAGAGTTGCCTAAAATCATCTCTTTTATGTTAAAAGATGTAAGTTATTTCTGTGGTATGTTAAAGTTTAGTCTAATATGGGAAAAGACCAACACTGTCACCCCCTATCCTCAACTTAATCTGATTTTAGTGAACTGAGAAAAAAAGTTGATAAATCATGTTAGCTCCCAAAAATCTAGACAAGGGCTTGCTGATTTTTCTGGGGCGTTATCATACCAAATGATGATTACAAATGTAAGTGACCCTTTTGTCATTATGCTACTGGACCTCATCCTCAACTGAAGACTTTGTGTCACAGAAAAATACTTGTTATCAACAGAAAATTTACAGTGGACTTCAGTGGATTTCTAATAGACTTCAGTAATGCAGCGTTGTGCTATTTCATTAATGGGCTTGTTGTAGAAGTCTGGAGGATAGTTACATATGTGAATAGAATCCTTGCAAATAAAACTTTCATTGTTTTCCCAAATATCCAAAGACAGCGGCTTCTGGGAGGTCCAAGACACTTTAGTGAGCCCAGAGATGTGTGTTTTTTTAAAATGATTTTTCTTTAGTGGCCTTCTCAGAATTGAGATCTCTCATAGCTAGTGATGCCTGAATGCCTGACTTGATAAGATCGTCTCTAATGACATTGCTATCAGCTGTGAGTCTAAAAAAGAGGTTGTCAGTTAGAGAAATGTTTTTGATGAGTTAAGTTTGCCTGCATTTAACATCTATGTTAAGCTATGTTTCCTAGGATTTAAGTGCATTTGTATGATGTGAGTTGTAAAAATTGCAAAGAATGAGATTATATAATGAAAGCTAATAGAGGGTCTTTTTATAAAATAAATTCATGACTCTTTGGTTTATTTCCCTGCCGCTGTATGGTAAATTAAGGTTCTCAATCAGCAAAAGTAGAGTGGAAATAAAATAAAATAAAGGTGTCACATTTTTGATTGCTTTACAGTGTGAAACTGAAAACATTGCTTAAACTAATAAAATTGAATCTAGTATGTGCTTGACTTTTTTCAAACGGTATCCTTCAAAGGGTGGAAACTAGATAAACTAACAGCTCATTCAGTGAAGTTATTGTGTTGAGTGAAGTGTGTCTATCAAATGCTTGCTTTACAAATTTCAATCGATGTTGTTCCTCTCTGAAATGTCACCCACTCTTTGGCTGCAGGCATTGTTTAAAGAGATGGAATGTGAAGCATTTTTATTTTGCTGTCTCTCTTGGAGGAAAATCTGCCATTCTTTCCTTGGATCTTCTTTATCAAAGTGGTGATGCAAGCATTATCTCTGACACTGATTAGATAGTTGGCCAAACGTGTTAAAGATCAAGCTGACATTATGGCTCTGTGATCTTCAAAGGGGAAGAATACAACAGTAAAAAAAGGACGGCACCATGGCAATGAGGAGCTGCTGTGTGAGTTGAGAAGAAACTGGGTCGAAAGTCAGTACTAAAGCTGTTGATAGCAACTGAGCAAAATACATATATTTTTTGCCATTTACCAATTATGAGTTCACATTGTACATTTGTCTGACACTGATGAACTGTCAGGGATGCTAAGTCAGTATGTTACAGAACTATAGTTCTATTGCTGCAATCGGATTGTATGACTAATACCAAATGGGCCAATGTGCCCCTGGTGTAACTCCATTTACTTAACAGAAGATGCCCATGAATGAATCTGGCCCATTGTCTTTGTCTCAGCAGCGAGTGGATTCTTTAGGTTATTTATAGTTCCATCAGAGATTGTGTTAGTGGGTGAGAGTGGAGCTGTGCTAGCCAGGCAGTAGGAATATTCAGAAAGTGCCATTCCATTTGGCATGTGTTCACTAGCTAGGCAGCAATCCCATCTTGCACAGTCCTAGAGCCTGGGCTCCAGCCCAAGCCCAAACAGCTACACTGCAATTAAACAGCCCCTCAGTCTGAGTCCCACAGGCGCCGGCTTCTAATTTTCCCTGTGGGTGCTCAACCTCTGCTGAGTCCCAGGCCCCGCCCCCACTCCAACCCTTCCCCTAAGCCCCCACTCCCACTCCACCCCCACTCTGCCCACACTCCACCCTTTCCCCCCAAGGCCCCACCCACCTCTTCCCACCCTCGCTCCACCCGCTGCCTCTTTACAGCCCCTCCCCACAAGTGCATCCCATCCCCACTCCTCCTGCACACCGCAAAACAGCTGTTCCTCAGCGTTCAGGAGGCGCTGGGAGGGAGGGGGAGGAGTTGATCAGCGGGGCCACCGGCAGATGGGAGTGGAGGGGGGAGAGAGGGAGCTAGCTGCCAGTTGTTGCTAAGCACCCGCTAATTTTTCTCTTTGGGTGCTCTAGCCCTGTATCTACAGAGCATCTACGGAGTCGGCGCCTATGCCGAGTCCCATGAGCCAGCGTTAGCTGACACAGGCCAGCAGCAGGTTTTTAATTGCAGTGTAGACATACCCTTACAGTACCCTGCACTCCTTTGCAGCTGCATTGGGTGAGTCACTGTCGTTACCTTAACATGTTCCCTTAAAAACGATTAAAGGTCTAAAAAACATGGTCTATGAGGGGAGATTGAAAAAACTGGGTTTGTTTAGTCTGGAGAAGAGAAGACTGAGAGGGGACATGATAACAGTTTTCAAGTACATAAAAGGTTGTTACCAGGGCCGGCTCCAGACCCCAGCGCGCTAAGCGCGTGCTTGGGGCGGCATGCCGTGGGGGGCACTCTGCTGGTTGCCGGGAGGGCGGCAGGCGGCTCCGGTGGACCTCCCGCAGGCGTGCCTGCGGAGGGTACGCTGGTCCTGCGGCTCCGGTGGGGCATCCGCAGGCATGCCTGCGGGAGGTCCACCGGAGCCGCGGGACCGGCGAGTGGCAGAGCGCCCCCCGCAGCGTGCCGTCGTGCTTAGGGCGGCGAAATAGCTAGAGCCCGCCCTGGTTGTTACGAGGGGGGAGAAAAATTGTTGTTCTTAACCTCTGAGGATAGGACAAGAAGCAATGGGCTTAATTTGTAGCAAGAGCAGTTTAGGTTGGCCATTAAGAAAAGCTTCCTAACTGTCAGGGTAGTTAAGCACTGGAATAAATTGCCTAGGGAGGTTGTGGAATCTCCGTCACTGGGGATTTTTAAGAACAGATTGGACAAACACCTGTCAGGGATGGTCTAGATAATACTTAGTCTTGCCTTGAGTGAAGGGGACTGGACTAGATGACCTCTTGAGGTCCATTCCATTTCTATGATTCTATATAAAGAGGGGATTTGGATACCCGTGAATCTGTCCGTGGTTTCCTGTCTAGGCTGGGATTTTCAAAGGGGACTAAGGGAATTAGGTGCCTAGCTCTGATGGACCTACAAGTGATTGAGAGCGTGCTTCTTAGATGATGAAGGGGTGGAAAGGAGTTTTTGTAAGGGGCTGAGTTCCTGCTGAACTGATCATTTAATGGTGCTGAGCTGTAACGGTATTGTTAATGGTGTGTTAATGGGCTAGAACTTGGCCATTAATCTTTTTAGTTATTTAAACTGGGATAAATAGATAAAGCAAAATAAATAAAATATTCCCTTAGGCCCCTTTGAAAACCTCAGCCTTAGTTTACAATCAGGAGATTATTAGTATTATTTGCATGCACCTAATATCAGAGACATTGGGCCCAATTCTCATAACATCAAGGCCCCTTTACACCACTCTGGAAGTGTAAAGGAGCCTTACCAGAGGCATAAATCATGTTTCCACTCACTTTAGGGCCCCTTTGCACTATCAGAGCAGTGTAATAAGACCTAACCCATCACTTCCGACTACACCTGCACTAGAAATGCTGTGCCACTGTAGCACTCCAGTGTAGACACTTACTATAGTGACAGAAGGGATTCTTCCATTTCTGCCATAAATCCAACTCTCCAAGGTAGGTCAATGGAAGAATTATTCCATTGACCTAGGGCTGTCTAGGTGGGGGTTTAGGTTGACTTAGCTAAGTCTCTCAGGGGTGTGAATTTTTCACATCTCTGAGTGATGTAGCTTGTGTAGGCCAGCTGTCTGTAATCTGAGTACCTCAATCCATATCTTCAATTAAGTGGTTGGGCATGTCAATTCTTCACAAAGGTCAGCAATGAAGGAAGACCTGCCAAAGATCTGGCGCATATCAAAAGCCATCAGCTTCCCCAACCTGGTAAAAATCCAAACCAAGAATCAAGCTACTGCCCAATATCACTGCTTTCTGTGTGTCTCAAGGTCCTAGAGCACCTAATTTTACAGCAAGCAGCACTGGAGGTGGAGAACATCTTGAACAAGAAGCAAGCAAGCTTTCAGTAAGGTTGAAGCACAGGCGACTGAATACTTGAGCTAATTATATTAATAAAAAATTATTTTTTAAAAAAAATCTGAAAACAGGCGCTATTTTGTTTGACCTCACTGCAGCGTATGATATGGTGCGGCACACAGGTCTACTTGTTAAAATATGAAAAGTCCTCCCACCATGGTTTACTGATGCCATCAAACTGTTACTCTGAGACAGCCATAATGGTTCATGTTACACGTGGGTGAAAAAACAAGTGCTTAGAAAAAACAGATGAACGGGTTACCCCAGCAGTATGTTCTAGCCCCAATCTATAGATCAATGACCTGCCACCAACCCAGTCACGGAAGTTCATCTATGCAGACAACATCTGCTGTGGGCTACAGGCTCTGACTTTCTCTGAGCTGGAGAAGACCCTGATTGACGATGCTGCAGGACTGCAAGACATGGTGCCTTCAGCCTAGCACCAGCAAGACAGTTTCAAGCACATTCCACCTGCACCATGCCAATGCTAAGAGGGAACTAAAATGAATGGCCAGAGGCTGAAACATGAAACATATCCAGTTTACTTTTGTATGTCAGTGTTCAGTCGAGGGTCATGCCTAAGTCACCTAAGCAAGATAGCAGCGAAGATCAAGGCATGCTATAACCACCTCAGTAAACAGGCAGGAACTTTATGGGGAGTGGATGTTCCAATACTAAGGACTCAGCCGTACTCAATAGCAGAGCACTGTGTGGCAGTATGGAGTCGGTCGGCACACACCAAACTAGTTGACGTGCAACTCAACTCAACAATGCACCTCATCACAGGATGACTCTGACTGACTCATATTCCATGGCTTCCAGTTCTGAGCCACATTGCTCCTTCCCTTTTACATCAGGTGGGAGGTTACAGTTGAAAAGCTGCTTGAGAAGGTACTTTCCAAACCATGCTTGCCCTTGTTCAACAACCTTTTTAGTCTACCAGCTACGTGTCTTTCATCATGACATCCATTGTGGTCCAGGCTGCCATGCCAGGACCTGACAGTAGAGTCCTTGTGATGGGAAGACTGGTGTTTAACATCAACCACCAATCAGTTCCTTGTCACAGACCTTACTGTTCTCCCGCCTGTGTTTGACCTGCTATGTTGTCAGTAGGCAATTCTTACCGATTCTGGTCTGGGCAAGGCCTGTGTGCAGCCAACCAGCACCGCTGGGGTCTTTGAAACAATCCAAGCTGCAGCTGCGGCACAGATCAAATAATGATACACCTTGTTGAGGAGTGCCCAGTAACTACATTCAGTGGTGGGCCCCGAGAGTTCCACTTGGACACTAAAGCCGCTATTGCTTGGCTTGTCAAATATGCAAACGCTAAATAAACTAAATAGCCCATATCTTGGTTTTATCTCCAGCTTTGACTTCTGAAACCCGTGTGCTCCTCAGCCTGTCCATTGTTAGTTGGCCAATTTCTTATAGGCAGTGGATCTTGAGGAAGTATCCGTGGCTTATTGCTTGCTACATAGGACATTGCTTTTGCACGCGGATTATAGTTTTGTTTATAACAGTGGGGCATTTTCTGTCAGTCTTGCCTCTGTGGTCGCAGAGAAAATGGTAAAGTGAAGATGTTAAATTTTCTACTCTCCATATTATTAAATGAGATCCTACAATGGCTCCACACTTATCTTACCATAACCTACTGTAATCTCTGTGACCTCATCTAAGTATTAGACAAGCCCTGGCATGGGGTCAGTGACTTACTCAAAACAAATTCCTTTGGCTCTGCGTTGAGTTTTATCATATCTTCACAGTGGTTTCAGTAATTGGCTCTCTTCTATTACTCTGATTTGTTTGTCTCCCTTGCCCCTGTAATAGTCTCTTGTGGGAGACAGTTGTTAGTTACACTGAAGCTGCAGACATTGCTGCAAGCATTTCAGGGAAAATCCTTAATAATGTCTGAAAGATGCTGATATACTGCTTTCTTCCTAGCATGCTTTCATTCCTCTTGAGGATGTCATCTCTAGATGACTCTATTCCCTCATGATGCATTTTGACCATGCATAAATTACCTTTGTCTTTGCATTCCCCTCTGATGGCAGTTGAATATTAGCCATCAGTTTTCAGGCTGAAACATTGTGATTTCCTTACTACTAGGACCTAATCCAAAAGCCCATTAAAGTATTTTCAGTAATTTCAGTAGGCTTTTAATCAGACTACATTTGGGCCTGATCATGTAAGGTAATGGAGCACCCTCTTATGAGAAACAGGCCCAAACTATCAAATATGGGTGCCAAAAGTAAGACATTTATCCTTATTCAGCCACAGACAAAAACGCACCAACCCCCTTAAATTTACACTGAAGTCAGCAGGAGCTACAGGTTACCAGCACTACTAAAAATCAGGGCACTTTGATTTAGATACTGAACTTTAGGCATGCAAGTTAGAAATTTGGCTGCAGTGTAGGAAGTAATGGTGTTTACAAAAGAGAAGATTCTTTTGGGCAGATAATACACATTCTTCCAAGGAATGAAATAATTTAAAATATAAACGTATTTACCCTTTTACATTTCAATTATTAAAAAAATAGGGTTTTTTTTTCAATTAAGAATAGTATGTACATTTGTTTCCTCATTTAATCTTGTGTCTGATTTATAGCTTGTTTTTTTTCTTTTAGGATCCAAAGAAAAGAGATGTCTTGAGGAATTTGGTCTTCAACCACGGAGATCATTGTACACTTATCAGAACGAAGTATTATTGGAGCAAGAAACTTGAGAGAAGACAGACTTACCCCTAATGCATTCACACCAAACTCTGTCTTTAACATAAAGCCAGCTGTAGAAAACAAACTTTGGCTTTGATAATTAAAGTTTATTATCACTGCTGAAATAAAAGCTTTGTTGTATAAGAAACAGATAAATAAAGCAAGGCTGCATTAACATGGTTTCAGTTTTACTTCCTGATTTCACTCTACTTGCTATGTCAGCACCACCAGCATATGGTGATGTCAGGATGTGGAATAGAAGCTAAGCTGGAACAGATACTTACTTATGTAGGGTTTGGACAAGTCTGGTCACTTTTGCTTAGTTAGCAGCAAGTAGTTACTTTATGGGCTGCTTTTAATCACATTCAATCTTTTTAATCATTGAAGCATATTTTCTACTGCTTTGCCTGTTTAATTTTGCTCCTCCAGTTTCCTAAAAGGACTGTTCCACGGCCTAATGAATTTCTCCATTAAGGAATTATTACTATTTGTTATTTGTATTACAGTAGCACTTGGAAACTTCTGGGAATGAGACCAAAGAATAGTGTCACAGTTCAGGCAAACAGCTGGAGGCACCAGTACATAGCTAGCAGTATTTTGACCATTTTAGAATCTTAGCAACATTCGCATTGGCTGCATGAGTTCACTTTACTGATTGAACAAAGAATCTGAGCTATGCCTGCCATTTGGGGGCTAGTTCAGTTTGGGTGGATAAATTATATAATAAGTAGATTATTCCCCTCTCCCCTGGCACGGTAAGTAATTTTTGCTGCACTTTGTTCTGATTTTATAGCTACCTCTGAATGCTGCCTTTGTCTACCTGTAAAGCTGTAAAAAATGCCATTTGGGAGTGTTCTAGGGTCAACAGGAGTAGGGTCATCACAGCACAAGAGTGAGAGCATTTATTACAGGGTGGTTTCCCTGCTGTGAAAGCCAATGAGAATTCTAGTTGGCAAGCAGAGCATATTAGCCAGTCATTAGTGGGTGGATGGGGCAAACAGTGACAGCTCATTTTGCAAAGCTATTACACTTGATCCAGTAAGAGTGTCTGATTAACTGGACAGGCACAAGTAGTAGACTGCGGTTACCATCGTAGATAATCTGAGAAGGATTAAAGAAATCCAGAGCGTCTCAGGGCAGACACAGTACTCATCCTCTGGTGGTGGCGGGGCAAATCCTTGTCCTCCACACATCCCCACCAACAGATGAAGGAACTCTACTATGGGAACCTTACGCAAGTTTCTTCCCTAGTGGTTCTCTCCTGTGAGGGTTACCACAGCAGGGGCACTCTATCCCAGAAGGCTGTTTTAAAAAAAAATCAAATGCTATTTAAATCAGACCTGATTAAATATGAAGAACCCTCCACCATTAAAACTGAGCCCAGTAAAAGATGAAAGGTGACTATGAACATGTTACTGTTCAGATCACAAAATTGTAATTCACAGGGAATCAATAAGGCACTAAGTCAGAAAACAGTTTTTATACTTGATTATTCATTGGAGGGAAAGGGACAATATTGGGGCCCTGTTGCTATGATAAGAAACAAATATACATGCATTACCTTACATATCACAAAGTATTAATACTAAAGATCAGATTCCAATGGAGTAGATCAGGTTATTTAGTAGAAAAGCCTACCTATTGAAGACTGTACTGATATATTGGTAAATAAATGCCAATATGGTACATTCCTACTGATTTAATTGGGACAGGATGAGGCACTAACATTGACATTTTTAAAGGTATTTAGGCACCTGGGAGTTAGGCATCTAAATACCTTTAAAAATCTGTTCCTAACTGAATTATTCAGTTTTTCTATTAACAGACTCTTCTTACTATTATTATTCATTTAGACTCTTATTCAGCAAAGCCCACTTAAATCCTTTTCTGAGTAAAAGCCTAAAGCTTAAGTCCATGCTTATTCAGCAAACCACTTACTTAGCTATAAGCACATACCTGCGTCCCACTGATTTCAAAGGGACTTAAGCACACGCTTAAAATTAAATATATGTGTAAGTGCTTTGCAATCTAGGGATAGACTTCAGCATATGTGTTAGTGCTTTGGTGAACCAAACTCTTATGTTATGGTAGTGCTTAAAGTCCCCAGTTGTGCCAGGAAGAAAGCAGAAGAAATACTCCCTACCATAGAGAGATTACATTTCCTATTCCTTAATTTGATTCCACTGTCTTATAAAAGATACATTTAAGAACCTTTGATAAGGAGAACATTAGCTAGAAAATGAACACAAAATCCTAGCTAAGTCAATTCTTCTCAAAACAAGAACGTTTCTACGAATAGCCTTGGTGAGTTCAGATGTTTCTGGTAAAATATGGATTTGTTTACCTTTATAATAAATCTTTCCTTTTGATCTTCAAACTGCTGGCATGAAGCTTTCCTGATCTAAAGTAGCATCAAAGTTCATAATCAGAGTTTAAGTACAGAAGGATGGAACCAGATAGTAGTACTGATACTGGAATTTCATTGGGTGTTTGGAAATGTTTTCAAATGTCTTAATTAGAATTTAATGTATTCACAGATACATAATCTTAAAATGAAGAGACAGAGTTATATGCGTTAGTTTAATCTCTGCATTTGCGAATGCTAAAGATTCTAGTAACTTTTTGCCTTAGAAAGGCAATTTAAAAATGTTTTTGTTTATTTATTTTTGTAAAGACAACACAAGACTAGTCTAGTCTGTATGGGACTGATCCAAGCCCAGTCAAGTCAATAGTAGCCTTTCCTTTGACTTCAGTGAGCACTAGATCAGGCCCTGTAGGAATTCCTATCACCTTAGTTTACAGTTAGATTGTATTGTCTTCTGCCATTTTTAAAGAATCTCTCTCTCTTTTTTTTAGCCATTTTCCCCCTAGATTGAATTTCATCCACCACAACAAAGTTCTCAGTTTCGATATGAAACATGTTAGAAAAAACAAATTGTAAACGACTCTGCAGTTTACACCAGGCTGTATATATGGTGCCTGCTCATAAAAATAATAGAACAAGAAAGGAAAAGCAATAAAATAACAAAAAAGAGCCACTTCACTGCTGACCCATTCACAAAATAAAACCAAAACCAATGCTGACTCTAGCAGTCTCAAATTGCATTCCTATGGACTCCTGGAACACAGGGTTACGTAGGAAATGATCAGTGTCTGAAGTGAGTAGATGGGAATTCCCATGGTAGGCCATCAAAAGGCCCATTTTCTGGTCCTTTAGTCCTTTTTCTCTTTTTCCCCACTGGTATTTTCCCCTACCTCTAAGGGTATGTCTACACTGCATTTGCTAGTGAAACTCCCTACCTGGCTCCACAGACTTGGGCTAGCAGTCTCTTTGGCTATCCCTTGATGTGAAGATGATGTCTGTCAAGCGGGTTCATTGGTGGGTTTTAGTTGGCTGGGGAGCCCATTTCTTGCCCTGCAGATTTTCCAACAGAAGTGACAGGTGTAATTTTGGAGGAGACATAGTTGTTAGCTGGAGTGTTGTGCCTCTTCTTTCCTCCTTTGTCACTTCTCTGTCTCATGAGCACGTCTGTTCTCCTCAAAGTGAGCTGTGGCTTGGTGTATGGTGTGGCGCCACTGTGTTCTGTTCTGTGCTGAGTCCTCCCAGTTTGTTGGGTTCATAGAATCATAGAATCATAGAATTCAAGATCAGAAGGGACCATTATGATCATCTAGTCTGACCTCCTGCAAGATGCAGGCCACATAAGCCGATCCACCCACTCCTTAGCAAGTGACCCCTGCCCCATGCTTCGGAGGAAGGCGAAAAACCTCCAGGGCCATTGCCAATCTTCCCTGGAGGAAAATTCCTTCCGACCCCAAATATGGCGGTCAGCTGAACCCGAGCATGCGGGCAAGACTCTCAGCCAAACCCTCTGGAAAAGCTTATATCATACCAGGCACATAATTGACCTATTGACTAAGCCCGTTATCCTATCATACCATCCTCCATAAACTTATCTAGCTTAATCTTAAAGTCATGGAGGTCCTTCTTCCCACTGTTTCCCTCGGTAGACTGTTCCAGTATTGCACTCCTGTTGGTGAGTAACCTTCGTCTAATTTCAAGCCTGAATTTCCTGACTGACAGTTTATATCCGTTCGTCCTCGTGTCCACATTAGCACTGAGCTGAAATAATTCTTCTCCTTCCCTGGTATTTATCCCTCTGATATATTTAAAGAGTGCAATCATATCTCCTCTTATCCTTCTTTTGGTTAAGGAAAACAAACCGAGCTCCTCAAGTCTCCTTTCATACGAAAGGCCTTCCATTCCTCGGATCATTCTAGTGGCCCTTCTTTGTACCTGTTCTAGTTTGAATTCATCCTTCTTAAACATGGGAGACCAAAACTGCACACAATACTCCAAATGAGGTCTCACCAACGCCTAATATAACGGACTAGCACCTCCTTATCCCTACTAGAAATACCTCGCCTAATGCATCCCAAGACCGCATTAGCTTTTTAACGGCCACATCACATTGCCTACTCATAGTCATCTTGCGATCAACCAGGACTCCTAGGTCCTTCTCCTCCTCCGTTACTTCCAACTGGTGCGTCCCCAGCTTATAACTAAAGTTCTTGTTAGACATCCCTAAATGCATAACCTTACACTTCTCACTATTGAATTTCATCTTGTTACTAATACTCCAGTTTACAAGGTCATCTAAATCTCCCTGGAGAATATCGATCCTCTTCCGAATTGACAATACCCCCAACTTGGTGTCATCCGCAAACTTTATCAGCCCACTCCTACTCTTGGTTCCCAGGTCAGCAATAAATAGATTGAATAAAATCGACCCAAAACCGAGCCTTGAGGAACTCCACTGGTAACCCCCTCCAACCGGACAGTTCCCCTTCAATACTACCCTCTGCAGTCTGCCCTTTAACCAGCTCCTTATCCACCTCTGGATTTTCATTTCGATCCCCATCTTTTCCAATTTAACCAGTAATTCTTCATGCGGTACCGTATCAAACGCCTTACTGAAATCCAGATATATGAGATCCACCGCATTTCCCTTGTCTAAAAAATCTGTTACTCTCTCAAAGAAGGAGATCAAGTTGGTTTGGCACGATCTACCTTTCGTAAATCCATGCTGTAATCTATCCCAGTTGCCATCGGCCTCATGCTCCGGAACCACTCTCTCTTTTAAGATTTTTTCCATGACTTTGCATACTACAGATGTTAGACTAACAGGCCTATAATTCCCCGGGTCACTTTTTTTCCCCTTCTTGAATATAGGAACTACATTAGCTAATCTCCAGTCAGTCGGTACAATCCCCGAATTTAGGGATTTATTAAAGATTATCGCTAACGGGCTAGCAATATCCCTCGCCAATTCCCTTAATATTCTAGGATGAAGATTATCCGGGCCCCCCGATTTACTTCCGTTAAGCTGTTCAAGTTTGGCTTCTACCTCAGAAGGTTGATGCCTCCCTTTTTAAGGTGTACTTTCAGTGTGTCTTTGAAGCGCTTCTGCTGCCCTCCGCAAGCCCTTCTCCCCTGACTTAACTGAGATAAGAGTACTTGCTTTGGGAGGTGAGTGTCAGGCATACGTACACAGTGGCCAGCCCAGCGAAGTTGGTGTTTCATGACCTGCGCTTCTATACTGCTGATGTTGGCTGCAGAGAGAATACTGATGTTAGTGTGTCGCTCTTCCCAGCTGATCCTGAGAATCCTCCTGGAGCAGCACTGTTGGAACCACTCCAGCCACTTGAAATGTCATCTGTAGGTTACCCAGGTCTCACAACCATAGAGAAGGGTGGAGATGAGAACTGTCTTGTAAACCAAGATCCTGTTTGTAGATCCTAATAATTGAAGACTCGTTTGAGTAGTCTTCCAAAGGATGTGCTGGCACAGTGGATCCTGTATTCAGTTTCGGTGTCAGTGCTGGCTGTGAGGTTCTGTACCTTGAAGGAACACCTTACACCCCCATGTTTATCCTTAAAATGTGATTGTGTGGTATCTAATGCAAAGTTTGTCCTGTTGGGTGTCTTCGGAAGGCACATGATGCACTGAGCATTGTTGTTATAGTGATGTTATAGGTTGTAATTTCATGTATATATTTATGAGGCTGAAAATGTGTCCTTGTGGCTTAAAACAAGCCCAGGCAAAGAGGAAGTTCACACCTCGTCAGGGCATGTATGGGACAAACCCAGCCCAGCCTCACAGGAACAATGGACACTGGCCTAGGCAGAAACGAAGGATCTATTGGACTCTCGAGTGAGTCACCCCCCTTCCTTTGGTCAGTTTGAGACTACGATGAGGTAATGCTCACCTGACTCTGAAGAGGGAGCAGGGGGGCAAAGCCAAGAGGGAAGAAGAACATAATAAAAGGGAGAGACATTTGCCATACTCTTCCTCTCTCACTTCCATCTCCATCTCCAGACACCACACCAAGCGACTGAAGCGCTGATCAAAGAGGACAGTCTGGCTGAAGGGCAGCCAGCCAGCCTGTGGTGAGAAGCATTTAAGTTTGTAAGGGCATTGAAAGTGTTAAGATCAGCTTAGAATGTGTTTTACTTTTATTTCATTTGACCAAATCTGACTTGTTATGCTTTGACTTATAATCACTTAAAATTTATTTTTGTAGTTAATAGATCTGTTTGTTTATTCTGCCTGAAGCAGTGAGTTTGGTTTGAAGCGTGTCAGAGGCTCCCCTTGGGAGAACAATCTTGGTACATATCAATTTCTTTGTTAAATTGATGAACTCATATAAGCTTGCAGTGTCCAGCGGGCATAACTGGACATTGCAAGATGGAGGTTCCTAGGGTTGTGTCTGGGACTGGAGATATTGGCTAGTTTCCATTTACCCCATTCACCATTTCTTGAAACCACAATAACTCAAGACTGCAGAGGCCAGACGGGAATTGTATTGTATGAGAAATGTGTAATGTGCTGCACTGAACGATAAGAGCAGAACTGTACAAAATTTAAGTTATAAATTTAAGTTATAAAAGGATACTATATTAAGGATACTATATTAAGTTTTAAAGGAGACTATATTAAGTTACAAAAAGATACTATATTTTATTTCCTGTGGAGAGATGTATTTATTGTAGCAACACTTAGCTGTGATTTGGTTTTCCTAATTCTGGTGGTTTGTTATACAATTTTTTTTCTGGATAGATTAGTCACAAAATGTTCACACAGGGTATATTAGTAGTACTGTGTGTATTTTGGAGTGTCTATGCCAATATATATAATACATGTGTCTATATAGTGTGTATTATTATGAATATATATGTAGTGGCCTCAATCCTGCAAGGTGTTGAGCATTGAACCAGTAAAGCACTTAAGCACATGCTTGAAGTCAATGGGACCACTCATGTGCATTAAATTAGACATGTGCTTCAGTGCTTTGCTGAATCAGGGTCAGAGTTCTCAACATCTTTCTGGATCAAACCTTGTATATATATATATAATATTATTGTTCAATGAGAGTGTGTTCACAGAATGATCAAGGGCATGGAAAAAAAACCTATATGATATGAGATTGAAAAGACAGGGATTGTTTGCCTCAGGAGATGGATAAGAGGGCACCAATAATTAATTAATAGCATAGAGAAGGTAGATTGAGAGCTTCTGTTCTCCCTATCTAATAACATAAGAACATTCGAAGAAAATGGCAAACTGCAAACAGCTAGAAAAAATTAGACTGTAATTGGACTGTGGAACTCACTGCCACAGGAAGTCATTGGAGTCAATAATTTATTAAGATTCAAAAAGAGATTGGACATTTATATGGCTATCAAGACTATCTAGAGTTATAATTAATGATAGCTAAAATTGGAAGGGATATTAAACCTGGTGCTTCAGGATTTAGGCTAATGTCTAACTATTAGAGATCAAGATGACACCTCATGTGGAGTGGAGGGGAGACAGATTATCCCATGTCTGCCTACTGTGGTTCTTACATCTTCCTTTAAAACATCAGATGATGGCCATTGTCAGAGACAGGATAATGGGCTAGATGGACCATGGGTCTGGTCTAGTATAGCAATTCCTGTGTTCATGTTAATATACAGTATGCATTAACGTGTACATTTTGAATATGGAATGTGTTGTCTGAGGGTGGAACTCAATGTGACATGCTGTATATTATTTTAGTTATATTTCTGCAGAATGTAGTTGTTAGGGAATTTTAAAAAAATCTTGTATTTTAAAAAGTAAAAAAAAAAAAAAAAAAGAGAAAGTGAAGGAGGAGAAAGAGCTGTGTGTAGCTTTCATTATTTTTGATTCACTACTATAAAACCCACAGCTGGGCAGGCCTTTCTGCTTGAAGTCTTCAGCCTTGGTGATCCTATTTTTTCATTCAGTTTTATTTCTACGCCCTTTGACTTTTACTATTTCAAGTAAAGGAGAACATGTACAGTGTAGTTTCAAACTGGGGATATTACTCCCTTCAGATACATTTCATCTACACTGTGAGGAGAGATTAAGGGTAGGCAAAGTAGGGCTAGCTCCTTGACAGATTAAAGCGGAGCCATGGAAATTCTCTTCTCTACACTGGCCAACATTTTCCAAAGTGACTGGTGATCTTGGACTTGAGACATCTTGAAAGGGCGCTGAGCTTGCTCCTGCTGAAGATCAGGCCCTTTAAGGAGTGTCAAGCTGGGCTCCCAAAGTTACCAGTCACTTTGGAAAATCTTGCCCTTTATTTATTATTTTCAGCTTGAATGTGGATCAAAAAGTTCATACTTCGATTGCTCCTGACCTTGTCTCAGGAAATTGGGTCAATTTCACTTCTGAAATGGGTCCTTCTGTCATATAATGTGTTTCTTAATTGTTTAATGCAATATTTCTACGTAATTATAGGAAATATCACTTGCTGCATTGATAGTAAAATGAAAACAGGCAATGTTAATGACATTATACATTTTTATAATGGGATGGAGAATGATTAATTATGAGACAGAATAAATTAACACATATCAAATGCTTCCAAGAGGCACTAGGAGTTGGAAGTGGGTAGAGCCTCCATTTTTATTCCTTCTGCGGAGGAAATTAGGGTCAAATTATATTAGGTACTAAAGAACAGAAATGGCCTTCCTGGCCTAGGAAAGCATATAATGCCACAGTGCATTTATATACACCCACAGTGTCAACTTGAAGGGCTGCCAAAGTACTTTCCATGCTGTAAAAAATCACTTCACCCACCTCTGAACTACAGTCACATACTCTTGTAGCCCTACCATCATCCCCCACAAGTGTTGTCAGAAAGGACCAATCCAATCACAGTTTCAACCAATCAGAATAGGCTAGTCAGATGGGTATCCATGTGGGGGAATCATGGTGGGAGTTCAAGGAGTAGAAACTGCCATCTGATCAGCATAGGCCTGAGGGAGAAAGAGTCTGTTGGAGCTCTAGGTAACCAGGGAGAGAAGGAAAGAGACTGTAAGTATATAAAGTATTGCTTCACCTTGCTAAGAGTCAGCCTGTGGTCAGTTCTTGGTATGACATTGTACTCCCTGGAATAGGGCCAAATTCCCAATGAAGCACTGATACTTCATCCCTACATCACCTTGCCTAGATTTGCTCTAACTTGGCCTGCTTCCATATATTCATATTTGATGATTTCCATTGAGCTGGAATTCCTGGTATAGCCAGTATGAAGATCCAGCAAGAAATCAGCCAACAAGCAAATGTACAAGAGGGAAAAATATTTCATTTGAGTTCACACTATGGACCCTTCCTGCAGCGTGGGATACAGAGAGCTCCTGCCAGTCACTGCACCATGTCACTTCCCACAACAAATGGCCAACAGAAGTTATTTCTTTCCCATGCTTGACTGCATGCAATTTTTTCTCAGGCCCTGGAAAAACCAGAGCTTCCTCATTGTTTCCTCTGGGGGAGACAAAAAGGGTGGCCTAAATGGCCTTCCCTGACTAACAGGGGTTGCCGGTTGCCAACCAACATTAAGTATCCATCTATTCAAGTGCTTCCTTCAGCTGTTTTTCTGTTGTGTCCCTCAATTTTGTCCCCCTCTGACTATTATTATATTATAGTTCTGGGATTTTTCAGGCTACGGAATGATGCTGACTCTCTCTGGTATCCAGAAGCCAGTGGAGCTAAGCATAGGTCACTAATAAATGTTACATCCCAGATTTATAGTATGAAAAAGATGGCCTCCTTCCCAGAAGCAATGCACTGAATATTTAAATTTGTTTGCAAACAAGCACTGAAGGCCATTTTGTCAGCCAGCACACGTAGCTTGGTGCAAGTAGTGCAGAGTGCAGTTAATTAGAAAGTTTGGTTTTCCGGTCTCTGACTACAGCAACTCTTTTCCCCCTCCTAAAATGGCTTTAATGGCTGGAAACAAAAGTGCTTCCCAAAGAAGCCCTTCTCACATTTTAACTGAGTTCATTTCTCTTCTCTGTAACATCATCCCTTCCAATCTATTGAAAAAAACCCTAAACCATTTCTAGGCAATCATGGGATTTTTTTCCCTAGAATTTCCCTATCACCTTTCCCCACTAAATTATATAAAGATTTCATCTTGAGAATGCATTTTTTTTACTGTATGTTTAATGCTTTATTCTTGTGTGAAAAATTTCTCTCTCACACACTAACAATTACAGGTTTCCTGGTTGTGGGCCTAATGTGTAAATTATTAATTTTGAATATTTGAGAATTTGTTTAAATAATTAAAACACAAATGCTTATTAACCCTGTAAACAATTTGGCAATGATTTTTAAGATATTAAATGGTAATAAGAAGCTAAATGTATTTGTTTTATATGAAAGATTAAACATTTTGGAAATATTTTATTTTGTCTCTGTATGTCAGAAATGGGACACAAAGTGGATTTGGGGGTGGAGGAGAGATAGAGAGACAATGTCTGAAAAAAGATCTGTTTTCCCTGTCTACAAGAATTTCTCTGCTTCCAGAACAGAACATGCTGAGGATTTTGGAAGGAACTCTTTGCCTACTGTTTTAAATTCTTTGGTCCCAATTTGCCTCTCACTTATACCAGAGTAAATCAAGCATAACTCCATTTAAGTCAGTGGAATTTCGCAGATGTAAAACTGATGTAAAAGGTCAATCAAGACCTTTAAATCAAACCTGCTACAGTACTTTAGTTAAGGTAAAGTTAGTCAATCGGTTATTCACTTGTCCAAGGCTGACATGTTATATAAAGCATTAGCAGCCAGAGTCTATTGTCCAGACAAGTGTAATCGGCAAATCCAATTTTATAAATTTTTGACTGGTGGCAGTGGTGCAGAGATAACTCAGAAGGTGTTGTGGAAGACTTTGCTGGAGTTTGTTTGCATTGCAATTTGGCTGGAAGTCACAGAAGCCTAGCTTCTTACCTAGTTACTACCATTTATTTTTTATAAGCCCCAGAGCGTCCATGACACTTATTGAAATAGAATGGTGTCTAGGCAGCCATTAATGCTACTGTATCTTGTTTCAGCAGATTCTTTATTTTAAGAGGTTTGAAGGAGGTTTACTGTAGATATTCAAACCTACTAGGGTCTTTGTGTTTTATAAGGCCTTTGACCTAGATCAGAGTTCTCCCATGTTTTACTATGTAAGTTATAAAACTCCTGATGTCCAGTTAGTGTCATCTTACTGTTTAAATGTACCTTTTTACTGGACCACTTCTGACTTCTGTTGCTGGGAATATGAAAATTTCACACTTGTGTAATATAAAATATTGCATTTTTCATACTATGTCACTAACTGTAGACATAGGAATAAGCCTCTAATCTCAGTTTTGTAGCAATTAGGCTTTCTGCAATTTCTGGATATGAGCCAGCCACATTAGAGTGAAAATTGCAGCTATTCTTTCCTCAAGCCTGCCAATGTTCTTGCAACAGGGAACAATCATTTATAAATTACCCTGGGGAGAAATGCCAGTCACAGAAAGCTCAAGAGACCAATAGGATCCAAATCACACCTTTATGATATTTTCCTTCTGCAAGCATTACATTCAAATATAAACAACTCTTGCATTAGGAACTATATTACACGTTTTAAAAGGCTGTTCTACATGATGTGTTATAGTGAAATAGCTCTGTCTGATACTTTGGTTTCTTTCTAACTTGCTTATATTGTACTATTTTTGCAAAAAAAAAAAAGATAAATAAAAAAAAAATCTGGTGGAAATAAGACAACCTGTCTAATTATCCCTGATATATTCCCTACCATAGTGTAAGCATCAGCAGAGGAACAAAATGCCAGCTTGTCTATGCAGTTTGTTTCAGTTGTTTGTAATCTAGTCTGCTTCCCCCAAAGAAGGGTTTAGAGATGATGAATCCTAGTCTCAGAAATTGACAAAATGGGCAGCATCATGAGTAACATGGAGAATCCAATCCCCATTATCTCATGGCATGAGATGTAATTACGTGGCATAAAAGGACACCTACATATCTATTCAAAAGAAAAGAATGTGAGGAATGTGAGGAAAAGAATCTGATGTAAAGCAGCATAACTCCACTCAAATCAATGTAGCTATACTAATTTACACCATATGAAGATCTGAAGAAATGATACAGATGCTGTCCCAAAGAGCTTGCAATCCTATTAGATCACTGACAGGGTAGGATATAAACCCCTTGCTTCTGTGCCTCTTATTTAAATTTATGAGGCGTGGGTTTAAATCCTGCCATGCCAGTGATCTAATTGGATTGTAAGACATTAGATCCCGTCCCAAAGAGTTTACAATCCAGTTAGATCACGGACAGGGTAGGATATAAACCCATGCCTCATCGGTTTAAATAGGAGGCACAGAGGCATAGGTTTATATCCTGCCCTGTCACCAGTGATCTAATTGGATTGTAAGCTCTTTGGGACAGAGTCTAATGTCTTACCTTTCAGGAGATTCTCAAGTACTTAGCAAAATATGGGCTAGAGTAAAAGTGGCTTCAGTGGAGCTACACTGGTTTATGCCTGCTGAGGATCTCTCCCTGTATATATATATATAGAAAATACTGCCCTGAAATACAACATCGCTGGGGTGGAAGGCTTCACATTCTTTCCTTCTACTCTCCCATCAGTCTGTCTGTATCCATCTGTTGGCTCTTGTCTGGACTCTAACATCTTTGGGGCAGGGACCATCTTTTTAGTTCTGTGTTTGTACAGTGCCTAGCGCACTGGGATCCTGGTCCTGACTTGGGTTCCTAGGCACTACAGTAAGACAAAATAATAATCACATACACAGAAGTCCAAATAAATCTATAATGTATGTGAATAACCACAATGCAGAGTGCAGCACTTTGGTATATATAGGAGAAAGTGCAGATGTGGTTGTGAGAGAAGTGGGCAAATAGGGCTTTTAGGCTGTCATTATGTGTGGAATGGAGGTGACGGGAGTGTAGTGATATAATAAGCAATAAGGTTTGCCAAGTAGAAAAGGGCAGAAATATGTAGTGCCTTGAAGATAATGACAAGAAGCTTGAACTTGAGGCTCTGGAGAAGGAGGAACCAGCGAAGGGCTTGAAAGATGGGGTGATGCCAGACAGGTTGGCAAGGAAGATGATCTTAGTAGTTATTTTCCGTCTGAATACTCCTAACACTGGAAATCATGTATTTTTGCGTCCATGGATTTCTGTTATGAGGGATCATGTCTATGCATTGGAGGCATTCTGCTATCTCCCAAACCACAAAATGACCTCTGCACACCTAGAGGAGGGTCTTACGAGCTCCCCTCAGAGAGATACAATAGATTGCATTTGTTCCCATTTTTTTTCAGTGTAGGGGTAGTAGGTAGAAACAGCAGGATGGAACTACATCTCAGACCAATTCATTCTCCTCTTTAAACTGCCTCATAGTCTCTTAATCACGGGTCGTTTTTTTACTTGTGAATTGTGTAAAAGCCTTGTAATTCACTGCAATATTAAGTGTTTCAAAATCCACAAGTGACTAAAACACAGTGAATGTTATGAATCAGGCTATTGAGTTGGGGGATTAATTTGGCACTTCTACAGTCTGAAAATAAAATCTATTCACATTTTCTCTTCTGCAAGAAGAACCAGAGACCTCAGACCAATATCCTATATCCCACTGAAATAAACTCTCATTGACATCCTCTAATACAAAAATATACAGAATAAGGGCCTTGAATCAGGGCTCCTTAAACATGAGACTAACCACTGAAAATTCAATAAACATCCCAAATAAGATTCAAAAGAATGTGGAAGCATGCAGGATAAACAAGAACTACACTTGACTGAAGACAAGAAATAAAGCCTGAATGAATAATACAACAATATATGCCTAGCACAATAAATCCTGACTGGGAATATTAGGTGCTACTGGAATATGACTAATATAATAATAATATATTTTAAATGGAGACTGTTTCCATTATATCTCTGTTTTATACATACATGTACCTTTCTGAAACATTCATTTACGACCTGATCTAAAGCTCTTGAAACTTGATAGTCTTTCTGTTGACTTATTTAGGGTTTGGATCAGTGCCTGGCTAAAGAGAATAACATTTTCCATGTTTTCTGCAGTATTTGTGTGTGTTTGTTTGTATGTTTGTTTTATTTTAAATTTGGAGCAAAATCTCTTCTGTTGTTTTTGAGTTATAGGTTTTTCTTATGAAAAAAAATCCAGTCTTTGTGAGACAAAGCTGCAATTTAACATGAACATTGGGCACGGAACTGAGGAAGTGTTTAAGCTCAGGCTCCTACATCTACATTATCTCAGCCTTACCGCAAATAAGTAATATTTCCTCTTCCTGTTTTTTGGTTAAATAAGTAGCTTAGTATTGGAGCAGATCAAAAACAAAGGGGGTGGGAAGTCAAAGGTATAAGTATTTTTGCAACTTTTTTTTTTTTAATTTTTTTTGCTTTTCACCCTCATGTTCAAAATTTTGAAAAAGATTTGATCAGCATTTCAAGTATTGAAATAGCTTTATCAGCTCACTCAGTGGTCAAAAAATGGAAGAAAAAGTTTTACAATTTTTTCCTTTTTGTCCCCTCCAAATTTCAGTTTCAGATATCTGAAATTTCATTTTAATTAGTTTTGCTTAGTATATGTCTGTTTTGTTTTGGCAAAATGTATTTAAAATATAAGTACAGGATGTGCAATATCGATGTTACTGTTAGAAACATAACTTTAGCATGTCTTTACTTTGCGTCTGATTGTGATTCTCACGCTCACATTGGGTGAATTCCTGATTCCATTAGAGTCTGTGGCAAAACCTGTACTGACATCAATGGATCCAGGATTTCACCTATTAAATGGTCCTTTACTCTGCAAATAGATGTATTGACTTCAGTTAGTCTACTTATGATATAATACATTATTCAGCTTTAGTAAGAGTATTACAGTCTGGCCCTTTGTGGTTTTAACATTACAACCTTAATATTGCATTAACATGGCTTTATTTTTTTCCATTTAAGGGACACAGATAGATAGGTGATTGATGGAAAGGTAGACAGACTGGCATATTTATTCTATGGTAAAAAGTGATAAAATTTAGCAAAGACTATAAGACTAACAAATACTTCAGTGCTGATTTCTAAAAAAATCTTGATGGCCTCTATTAATCATCCAGGAACAACCTGTAATTATTAATATACAGTATTAAATTATTAGAACAGCATTAAAGAGATGATTTTTCTGAGATTTTTAGTTTTGTTTCTATTAGAAATAAAAGGATTAGCAAATGACATCTGAATCTAAAGAGAGAACAAATTCATATCAAGAGGAGAAGGATTGGCCTAAGCTCTGTCTTAAATTAATTTAAGACAACCTACTTGAAACAATCCATTTGAGTAAAAAATTCCCTAAGTAGATTAATTATCTCTATACACAATATGGATTTAAATCTGCCCATTATAGTAATCATAAACTATTACATTTTCTAAGGTTGCTTTAACCTGTATTCTCTAGATGAAAATACTCTAGATATTCTGCGAACTATAGCAATCAAAATGGCAGTACTCTCTCTTAAGGAGTGACAACAGACTTCATTCAAAATCTGCAGCTGGTTCATCATGTGGCAATTCATCCTGAAGACAGCATATCATATCAGTGCTACACGATTGTCACTGGTTCCTATTCCTGCTCTGGATTCAGTTCCAGGTGCTGGTCTTCACTGATAAATCCCTGAGGCAGCTAGATCCTTGGGATGAGTGAAGTTGTCCTTGCTTACACCAGTGATGATTACTCCATTTGTATAGTGCCATTATACTTGTTAAAAATTCAGTAAAACAATACAGTAGAAACTCAATTATCTGTTGATCTCAAGGGGCACCCGGGTATTTTGGGAGCTTGCCCAGAAGGCTTTGAAGGGTCACTTGACCTGCTTCTGACAACCAACTTCAAAACCTGGCTCCTGGATTCTTCCTGTCCCCCCAGCTCTACAGGAGGCAGCAGCAGTTGTGCTTCAGGACCTAAGCTCGTAGGAGCCATATCCTCATCTGGTGTAAATAGCAAGTGACTTTAATGGAATTATGCCAGTTTATACCATTTCAGGATCTGGCCCAAGGACTGTAAGTCATGCAGACTTATGAGATAAAGTCAAAACTTGGGGTTCATATCCAGCCTTAACAACATTAAGAATTTCATTTAATTAGCATTTGGGTAAGCAAGGTTTGACTATATTGACAAAAGAGGGAGAATTGGTCACATGTTGTCATGTGTCCAGTTGTGGACATGTTGACTGTCACTGCCTCTAGGACACTCTTCCACATCTAGTCCTACACTATTGAAGATGCTGGAAGTTTTGCATCTGTCTTCAGTGGATGCAGTATTGGACTCTAGTGATTGAATGTTACTGCCTGATGGCCCGTGTGAAATGAGTTGGTGATCGCAGTCCCATTCCTGTGGATAATTAGAACTAGTTGGCATACTGCTTCTTGTTGGCAGTCACAGCAAAAAGGCCACGGATTGAATGAGCTTGGACACTGAACTCTCCTCTCCTCCTACCCACCAGATCAGGGTTGAGGCAAATGTCAGATCAGCATGGAGAAGATTGCATTGCCATGCTGTAGTCTTTACGAATAATTCTCCAGAATGGCTAACTTTAACAAGCCCCTTTCACTAAAAGTTCAATATATCTACATAGCTCTCTCTGCAGATGTATATGATGTGTGCATAGGTCATATTTAGTGAAGGGCATTTTTAAAGTTTGCGCAATGTTCCCTTGGGAAGTAGCAATTCAGTGGGCTTATTTGTGTTATTTTATCATGCACAGTGCTGCTCAAAGGAAGATAAAATGTGGCAAGCAGCTCGTTAAGACAGGATCTGTGTTAATATGCAAATGCTAGTCCCTTAGGACCCTGCTCATACACCAATCAATCAATTAACTTGTCTGTCTCGGTATTGTTCATTATTTAAAAATGATTTTAATCACTTTGCAGTGTATTAATTAATATCATGCCTAGCTAAGGGAAAAAAAGAAATGTAGCATTCCTTAGAGCTTTCATGTACAAATATTAATTATCATGTATGATTCCATTATTAAGATATATCATATACCCAAAGATATCAATGGGATTTTACAGGAGCTGAGATACAATACAACTTTATTTTGTGTAAAATCTTTCATATGAACTCTACTCTAAAACACTTTAGAGATTGAAATAGGTAGAGTTATAAAGTTTTAACAAATACAAAAATTGCAGAGAGAGATTGAGAGAGAGAGAGAAATAGGCCAGGGAGAAAATGTATGTCTTCATATGGGATTTGAGGACCAGATTGAAATCTGGTCTAAACAGGCACAGCTCCATGATGTCACTGCAGCAGATCTGAGTTTGGCTCAGACTGCCAGTGTGGTGGCAGTACACCAAAAGGCTATTCCAGATGGTAGGTGTGACAGGTTCCCCCTGGGGTGCCACCTGGAACTGGGATACCACCGAGTGCTCCCAACCCACCAGCCTGAACTCCCTTTTACATTGTACTGCTGTGAGAAGCTTCCAAGCCCTATCCAGCTTGTACTTTCACCAGCATACATACAGGTAGGGACACACCCAGCTGCAGTTACATGCAGGCTATTTAACCAGCCCCTGGGCATGTCCCAGTTCCTAAGGTACACCTCGCCTCTGGAGTATAAACCCAAAATTAGACCGCCTTGTGCTGCACAGGGAACTGTACAGTGTAAGCTCATAAAATTCTCCCCCTCCCTCAATATGGAGAGGAATATGCAACAGCTTACTTCCTCTGAGTTATGATTGCCACACACTGGTTTTAGAGAAAGAAAAAACAAGTTCATTAACTACAAAAGATAGATTTTAAGTGATTATAAGGGATAGCAAACAGATCAAAGCAGATTACCTAGCAAATAAACAAAAAATGCAAACTAAGCTTAATATACTAAATAGATTGGATATGAATAGCAGATTCTCACCCTAAGTGATGATACAAGCACACCGCAGATTTTAAAGGTGCAAGCTGCACTTGCTTTACAGCTTGGAATCCTTAGGTGTTCCATTCACAGGCTAAAAATCCCTTTAGCCTGGGTCCAGCACTTCAGTCTTTGTTCCTTGGATGTTTCCAGGAGTCTTCTTGGGTGCGGAGTCAGTGAAAAACCATGATGATGTCGCTCCCTGCCTCAGATAGCTTTTGTGTATGACGGGATCCCTTTGTTTCAAAGATTGGTTCTCATGTCAGTCAGTGGACAAATACTGACTTCCAAGATGGAGTCCAGCACCAGATGACCTGGTCACATGGCCCTGTAAAGTCACAGCAGCCATCCCCCACTGGCTGTTTGGCACTTTCACAGGAAGGCTCACCAGGTGGGACATAAGCTTCTCCTAAGGACTATTGTTTCTTCCTAATTGGTCATTAACCTGAATGGGCCGTTCCCAGCCAGCCATCTTGACTGAGAATATTTTGCCTAATGAGTATTGCCCAGGAATAGCTCTTTGAGAAATAAATACATAGTCAATATTCATAACTTTGGGTACAAAAATGATACATGCATACAAATAGCGTCATCATATTCAGCAAATCATAACCTTTCCAATGACACCTCACATGTCTTACCATGCATAAAAGATATCATAAATATGATATCATCATATCATAATAATATCATGGTGAAGAATATGGGGTGCAGTTTCACACCAGAATATGCAGAAAAGAATTTTCTATAATGATATTAGCCTGTAAAAGGAGAGGCATGTGCTAGATGACTGGAGTCTGGGACAAGATGTGAAGAGATGTGACACCTATGAACCAGATCACTGAGTTTATACAAAGAAAGACAATTTTGCATTGGATATTAAAGTAGAATTGTCTGGTGACTGGAGGATGTAGCTTTTTGACTATATGATCAGGCAGGCAGCCATATTGTACAGGCTGGGGAGATGGGACTTGGGGACATCATGGGAAAAGACAGTTGGGATGAGAGGAGAGTGATGTGGATAAGAATTTCAATAGATACAAAGCAGTGAGGCAGAGGAAGTGAGAGGCAGATTAGAAGACAAAGGAAATATAGGAGTTGCAGCACAGCCCAAGGCTACAGAGCAGAGAGACAAAGGGTAAGTCAGATTTTCAGAGGGAGTCAGGTTGTTGTGTATGAGGATGTTTCCCTTGCCCAAGAGAAAAAAAAACCCTCTCTACTTCAATCCTTCCTCATATGTATAAGTAGCCTTTGCTCATTCAAGTAGTCCCATGAACATCCCCTTCTCTCACATTGACTATTGACTTCACTGGGACTATTCACCGGAATATGGACTACTTGAGTTGCAATTTGAAGGATCAGGCCCCCATTCCTAAAATGCCCTGGACTTGCTCCTCCTCTCACTCATACCAGTTTTAAAATGAGTTCAATGTAGTTACTGCTGATTTACTCCATTATAAGTTAGAGGAGAATCAGGCCTACACTTTTCATTACAAGCTACCTAGGGTAACCACTATAAGGTCTTTTGATCCTTAGCATTGTCTGCAAAATTCTTCATTAATGATTCAATCCAGTGAGTCACAGAAAACCTAGACATTATAGTCTGTTAATATCCCACACATACCTGCCCTCTTAAGAGTGTGACTCACCAAGCTGAAATCATGGTGCCTTTGCTTTGTTAATGTCTACAGGAACCCTGAAGCTTTTACTGTAACTCAAAGAAGAAACTGACACACTCACTTAAAGGGTTGTTTCCCAAAAATGTCACTATGCTGAGTATTTGTACGTGCATCACAATTGCCATAGATACAAGCCTCAAGATGTACTTTATTAGTTGTTTTGCCCAGGGACAGCTTTCAGCAATGTGAATACCTGGGTTGAGATACTATCGCTCTGTAGTTTGAAAGAAGCATATATATGAAAAGCATACTGTAAAATAATATATTTATATTTGCTTCCTGAATAGCTGTGTTTGTTCTGATCTGACACTTTTTGGGATGATGTTTAAGAAACTAGCTCAAATGCAGTGTGGCTTAGTGGAATAAACATGAAACTGGAAGACAAGACTTCCTGGTTTGTAATCCCTCCCACTGATTTACTATTTATTAATAATTATTTTTATTACTATTTTTATTTGCGTTTCAATACCACCTAGAGGCCCTGGTGCTATTTT
The DNA here is from genome assembly GCF_016161935.1 of Mauremys reevesii. NCBI lineage: Eukaryota > Metazoa > Chordata > Testudines > Geoemydidae > Mauremys > Mauremys reevesii. The sequence continues at coordinate 25,676,251 of NC_052624.1, forward strand.
GACTCATAGTAAGAGACTTGTTTCTTTCCAGGATAGTCCTTGAAAAACTTACAGTCTAAATAGACAAGACAGACGGTGGAGCAGAGGTACAGAGGAATTAAGTGACTTGCCCAATATCAGCCAGCAGGTGAGCTGTTGTAGAGCTGGGAATAGATTTGTTAAGTACTTTGAGATAGTTGGATGAACACTATGACACTGCAAAGGATTAAAGCCTATGTATTATTTTGGGAACTGTTAAATTATTTAATTTGTAAAATGGTCCAGGTTGAGCCATTAAGGGCCATAATGTAATAATTTATGCACTGCAATGGTCCACAGTTTACCAGCATGTGGGGGATATGGTGATCATTATCTGGCTGCTGTTGGAGAAATGTAGACTTTAGGGTGACTCCTGCACAGGGGTGCTGATTGGAATTACAGCTGCTAGAGAAAAGGTAATGACCCACATTAACCTTTCCATATTTGATAACTATTGGAAAATGGTAAATATTTTCTGGGAAATTTTTCAATTTTTGTCTCTGTTTTTAATTAATTTTTTTGGTGGGATTTTTCTGGGTTTTCAACAAAAAAAGAAAATTGCATTTTTTTCAGATTTTGCATTGAAAACTGAAAATGAACACTTTGCACAAAAATATTTTTGACAATAATTTTTAAACAGTTCTAATATTTTATGCTAGGTAAATATAGGTTATTTTTGGTGGGTTAAAGCTGAGTATTTTAGGGATGGCATACATATATAAATGTTACATAGCTCCTCACACAAACTATGGCTGGAATCTGATGGGGAAAGGCATTAGGATTCCAGAATAATTTGATTTGTTAAAATCATCACTCACCCATTGAGATAGTCCAGTGGCTCAGGTGCCAGCCTTGGACTACAGAGACCTGAGTAGAATGCCCTGCTCCACCACAGACTTCCTATGTGACTGTGGACAAGTCACTTAGAGCTTGTCTATACAGTGCAACGATGTGGGCTATAAGAATATGAATTCTGTTGCTTGCTAAATGGCCCATGTAGACCCTGTTGGTGTGCACTAGGGACATTTTGGTTAGTTGCTGTGCATTAGAATTCACAACCCCACAGTGCACAACGCTGCACAAAGCCCGTAGTCTCTCAATACTTCAGATCACCATCTGTAGAATGGCAATAATGTCACTTCTCTACCTCAGAGGGGTTTTGTGAGGGTAAATACATTATAGATTGTGAGGTACTTTGTTAGCAAGGACTATACAAGTACCTAAGAGAGATTCCGTTGCTAAGAAATATTAATAATGTGATTTTTGTGATGCCCCTAAAAACAGGCTAGTGTTCCCTGTGTGACAGCAGCAGAGTCTGTGTCAAGCACCATTTGCAGAGATCTGCTGATATCAGCAATTCTGGTGCACATGCAAGGAAATAAACATAGCAGAACCACATTCATCTTAGCTCCACTTAAAACACTGGGGCAGAGATTACTCACTGGGAAAGGACATCAGCAGTGGAAGCATTCCTCACTCCCTCCTTTCCCTCTCCTCCCCCACCCAGCTTTAAAACAAGAAATTCCAGACAATGGAAAGTTAAGAAAATTAAAACACTAAGTCCAGGAGTGTGTTTCCTTTAATACACGTTTAGATATTTAAGCATTGATTGTATTGCTTTTCGTTCATTGGGATCGTTGATTTTTGCATGTCTTAAGCATCTGGTTATTGGATATGTTTATATGAAGTTAAGGCCAGATTGCCTGCATATACTACACATATTTGTGTGGGGAAGTACAGAAATCTTATGTAGATCTAAGTCTGTCTCTCATGCATACTTAGGCTGAGAGAACTGCAAAACTAAGCATTTCTGATGCTCAAAGAATTCACATGGAGACAAATCTAGCCTTATGATTACTCCTATCTCTGCCTATAAACATATTGTAAATCATTATTGTATGGAAAGCTGTCTCATTACATTGATTGCAGATAACTGATGATATTTTAAACAAGAGAAAAATTAAGTCCTTCTATGCCTGACATTTTCACCCCCCTTAGCTAATTTTCAGTGTCAGAGACAGTTTATGCGAAAGTGCTGAAGTGTTACTTCCCTGGATTTGCAAAATGAATTAAGCTATCTATCCATCTCCAAATATTGATGTAGTCTTTGCTCTGTGTGCTACTGGGGAGAGAAATTGCTTTCTAGGGGAATGATATTGGCTATTATATTTAATTATTAATAGCTATGCTCATGTTTTAAAGGCATATCTGACCTAGACCATATTTTATGTTTCTGTATTACACAGAGCTGTAACTCTCCATTCAAAATGGGGACACACTCTGGTCAGTCCATTGCCTTCAGCTGATGTTACCTCTCAGTTTTCACCCAGGGCCATACAGGAGGATTGTTAGTGCAGATGCAAGTTAGGTAGACAAATCTAGAAGCATATTAATGAAAGGCCTGATAGAGAATCTCCCAGTTGCTCTGAAAATGTTGTGCCCAGGAAATTAAATGGATGATGCAGTGAACACAGCACATTCCTTCTTGCTGTCCCCATGATACTGCATGAGTCACTCATAGAAATATGAGATCCAATAAATAGGGAAAGCTATACTCTGGGCCTGCGGTGTTGGCAACCCCAAATGTTCAAAAATCATGAGTCAGGCCCCATAAATCATGAGATGGATTTAAAAAATCATGAGATTAAATAAAAAGTACGTATGGACTTCTTTTTATTGGCCTTCTGATTTTTTGAGCCTTTAGAGTTCACATTTGCCAGTTTTATTCCACGACCATAAGAGTTAGAAACTTATTCATAAAAAATGAAAACTGAGATTCTCACATTCTCACATGATTCCAGTAGTGCAGGCATTAAGGGAAAAAAAACCCAAATATTGCAAGACTTATGGTAAAATCACAAGAAATGGTAATACCAAGCCTAATTCTACACTCGGTGACAACTGCGTAAATCCAGAGAAATGCTGTTGACTCACATATGTTACTGTACAATTATACCCAGGCCACTGAGATCAGGATCTTGCCCGCTGAGAGGTTTTGCACATGTAAGTGTTTTAAAATCAACATTGCTACTTTTGCATTAGATAAAAACACATAGTATCATGAGCAGATTTTTGTGGGGTAGGGGAGCGGAAATAAAACTATCTGCATAGTCAGACGACTCATCCCTGGCTTCCACTGGCTTGTGATTACAGTTCCCTGGCAGTGGTATGGTTGCTTGAGGAAGCTTCATGTAACACCTGTTCCAACAGGGGGCCCAGAGTTGGCAAATACAGTCACAAAAGTGGGCGGGGCTAGGCCAGAAGTCTAGTGGACAGAGCACTGGAGTAGGACTCAGTAGACGTAAGTTGTACTCCCAGCTATGCCATTTGCCTGCTGAGTGACCTTGTGCAGGTCACTCCACCTTGCTCTGCCTCAGTTACCCCTTCTGTAAAAATGGTGGTAATAATGCTGAACTTCTTTGTAAATTACTTTGAGAGCTACGGATGAAAAATACTAAGAGCTAAGTGTTACTATGTAGGAACCCTGAGGATCTGATGGTGGTGGTATGGACCTTGGCCTTCACCTGGGGGTGAATCCACTCATGAGTAGGGCTTCCTCTGGGCAAAAAGTGCTGATTGCAGCTCCCTTGGGAGTAAATTTGACTCTGTCTGTGTCTGAAGCGCTGCTGGGTTTTGCTTTATTTGTAGCGTTCCTGATCCAGCAGGCGATTTTCATTCAGCAAAGCACTTAAGCACACGCTGTAACACTTTGGTCAACTGGGGCCTTAATGATTATTTGCTAAGAATTATTGCTGAGCACATTCTTCCGCCCCTCTGAATCCAGATCTGGGTCTGAATTTCACAGCTGCCCCCACATCTCTATAGTTGGCAGAACTGTCCACCCCCCGATTCTTAAGGGGGTGGTTTAAGACTTCTGATCTGAATCTCACTGCTGGGACTCACTACCAACAATTGGCAGCCTTATTTAGGCTACTCCGTTAACTTGATTTCCTCTTTTAGGGAGAAAATCACACTGTTGCAAAGGGTGAGCACAAATTTATACACCACCCTGTGGAGCTTAAATGGTAAATAGTTGTTGTGCTGGCCCTCTGCACAAAACTGAATTTTACCTATAGGCTTCAATTCTTCTCCCCGTGATGTCAGTAGGAGTTTTGCTATTGACTTCAATGGAAGCAAAATCATGCCTTTAGTAAACTAAATATACCAGTGCTTTGAAACCTTCCAGAGAAAACAAACACACACACACACACACACACACACACACACACACACACACACACACACACACACGCATCAATGGCAACAGAAATTCTTTGTTAATGACTCTTTTGTTAATACAATCTTGAAGGAAACACAGTCAGGTAAATTAAAACACTGCAAATTAACAGTGCCCCATTACAATGAATCCAAGTTTTCTGTTAGCAAATTGTAGCCCTTAGCAACAGCAGACTGATTAATACTGAAACTGCCTCCAGTACAGGGATTCTGTGTCAAGAGATAGGACCTGTGTATTACTCACAAAGGCTTTCTGTAAATGCTGATCTCACTTTTGGTAATGCAGTTTCGTTCTGACAATGTATCAAAATGTACTAGCTCAAAGATTATTAGGAGAGAGTTTAAATTGTTTGTGAAAATTTAGATACGAGTGCACATAAGGCTTGGTTCCCATTGTTCTCATATGCTTAGGGTGACCAGAAAGCAATTGTGAAAAAATGGGACAGGGGGTGGAGGATAATAGGCTAATATAGCAGAATAGGATAATATAGAATAATAGGATAATATAGAAGAAAAAGTCCCAAAAAACCGGAGACATCTTTAAAAAGGGGACATCTGGCTATATGACTGGATCTAAACACTATATGTAGCATTGGGAAAATGTTTTTGCAGGCCTTTCTGCCTACTGCCTCACTTCTCTGTCTCAAGTAAATCTTTCACATTTCTTTCACAATCCAAATATTTTTCTCATTGTGATTTCAGAAAGCCTGACATTAAAACATATTTTGAAATCCATAACACGGTACTCAGAGTTAAACTTTGCTCAGCGACAGATCATTAGTTTACTTGCTGCATGCCTCTGAATACTTTGTACCAGTAAATATAACAAACTCATGATAATTACCATGTGCAACATGTTTGTGTTCAAATACGACCTTGAACTTACTTCTCAAACATTTCAGAAATTCCAGCAATTTGATGTTCTTTGCAAGCTACTAAAATAATCTCAATCTGAACTGTGTAACTCAGATACCAATATTTCAAAATGACCTAGTGTAGCTGTTTTGATTCTTTCAACTTTGTGTTTAGCTAGTTTTCTGTAGCCCAGTGAGTCATGCAATCCTATGACTGTCTAGGCATTTTTCCAATCTAAGGGCTATTAAAAGCTTTGACAAAGAACCTGGAGCTGCTTTGGGACGCAGTAACAAGGACAGCCTGTATGTTTGTTAACATGCTGACATAGGCCAAACAATCAGATAATAAGCACATTTTGCTAAATTGTAAATATTTTTATACAATTAAAAAATACTAGAGTATTTTAGAAATAAATGGGCCCAGATCCTCAGCTATAAACAGAGGAACACACTGAGCAAGTCAAGGGCTACAATAGAGGCATAGAGCTTACCTGTTTGTGCCTCTGACTCTGGTGCTGCTGTGAGTGAAGCTGGTCCCTCAGCACAAGTTAGAGCAGCTTCAGAGCTGCTCCAATTTACACTGGATGCTGGTGGTAAATGGCAACTGGGGATCATTGCCCCATTGGAATATCATGGGCATGGTCTCTGAACTTGTCCCCAAAATGATAGGAAGATGGTGGGGTCATGTCAGAATCTCTAAACTGGTCTTGTGCCACCATACTGGGATAATCCTCCCAGGGTTGGTTTTTGCTGGATCTATAGCCAGAAATTGCTGGGGTTGCAGCAGTGGACTGAATGGCTCAGGGAATAGGTCGTGGGATGGGAAGGCTTTCACAGTTAGATGCTACAATAATTAACAGCCAGCCATCAAAAGGCATCACCATCCACTGGATGGAAGTGGCCTCTATGAAACAAGTTGGGAGCCTCAGTTCAGTTCCTAGTGGACAGGTGTCCCTATCACAAAACCATTACTACAGTCAACTGGTAGCTTTGTTGGCAGCCTCGGCATTCAAGTCTAGGACTGAATGGGCATAGAAAATGAATTGTCCCATCATCTGTAAAGACCATGGTGTGGAACCTAAGTGAGTATCTCCAGGAAGGGCTGTGCACGGGGGGGGGGGCGTGTCAGGGATCAAGGAGGGGCATGTCCCCCCAATCAGTGGGGGCACAGAACTCAGATGGGGTGGGAAGAGCAAGCTCCTCCAGCCCAGCTAGGACAGGAGATGACAGCTCCTCCGGCCTTGGGGCCGTGGCCAGGGGAGGAGACACAGTTCCTCTGGCTGCCAGGGGAGAGCAAGCTCCACCGCCCTGGCACCATGGCAGGGAGAGCCAGCTCCTCTGGCAGCAGGGTAGGGGAAGGGAGGGGCGGAGAGCCAGCTCGTCCAGCCACAGGAGGCACAGAAAGTGCCCCTCCAAAAGTGGCCACATTTTTATTCCTGTGCATTAGCAAAACAGCATGTGGAAGGTCACACTGTCACAACCTATGCTGCCCCTATTCAGTGGATAACTAAATTCCATTCTCCTTTGCTCTCAGTACTACATTCATAAACAGTTAAAATTAGAGAAACACTGTGCCTGAGCTAAAAGCAGCAGCCAGTTACACTTCTCCGGTGTCTGTATTCTTCCAAAGCACCGATGTTGCTTTTAATAACAAAGTGAAAGTGACACTGGTACCAGTCATTAATATTCCTGTACACACATTTGCATTCAGTTTCTCTTGCCTCTTTCCTAATTTAGCTCCTGTCCACACTAGAATTCAAAACATGCTAGCCACAGCTATGTATAAATGTGGTTGTACTCAAGATTCCAGCATACTTTCCTGACCAGTATTGACAAGGGAGTTTTTATTGTTGTTATTGTTTTGGGGGTTTTATTCTGAAAACAGTGAAAACCACACTATGCTGTAGACTACAGGCCAGATCTACTGGTGGTGTAAATCAACTGATGTCAATGGAGCTACACCAATTTATACCAGCTGAGGCACTACTTTTCTAGATAGTCTATAGCATAGTTTCACAGCCCAGTTATAACAGCAGGCAGAAAACACGTGACATATTTTAACTACATTGCTTAATTAATTGTTGGAAGGTGCTCAGAGGCTATGGTGATGGGTGCATTATATGAACCTGAATAGAACAGAAACAAATTCTCCAACTATCAAGGAAACTGGATGAGAATCCTTCTAGGTAGGCAGCATGGTTTCAATCCCAGTGAAAAGAGTTCCTTGGAGCCATGAGTTCATGTTCCCCATAGCATCTAGACATCATGCTTATTTCTTGTTTTTGAGAAATCAGAAGTTGAAAAGCTAGCTGAAAAAAGTAGTAAGAAGCACTAAACAAGACTATACACAATGGTTTGTGCTTCAATAATCTACAATAAAGGGAGGGAGGTTTGAGTTAACATTCTGATTTGATTTGTCAGACATACGGCCTAATTCCCCAGTGATACTCCAGATTTACACCTGGGTAACTCCACTGAAAAACTGAAGAAACCAGGTCAGACTTCAGTACACCAGTCCTCTGTTTTGAGGGACCATGAAAATCAAGACTGGACATTACGGAGGGCAAGTGACTGTACCATAGTTAAGGTTGAAGCACTGTCACTGTCTGAAGCTGAATTTTCTAACCTCTCTGAAATTCACACACATAGGTCAGAGTGGCCTGGAAATTGGTATGCTAGTTTGTGGCCTGGGGTAGAAAGTGTGATGCAAATTGGAGGTCATTGGCTTAATGAATTCCTGAGATGTAAATCACCACCTCCCATGAGCTATTTTAAAATGCCAACTTTCTTATAATGCTTTTTTTGCACAGAGATAGGGAAAAATACCAGACCACACTTCCCTTGCAGAACCAGAAAGAGAATCCAAGAATCCTGCTTGCAATATGTGTTAGCTGAAGTGGTAGAGGGCTGTGGTGTGGATGTGAAGGTCCCATGTACAAATTCTGCTGCTGACCTACATTGGGGACATTATGGTTCCACAGGATGGAATTTACCATTTGCCATTTTAGTTTAGATATGAGAGGTTTAAAACTGCATTGTGAATCCTCTCTAAAAATCTACTCTCAAAATCAGATCAGTCTCAGAATAGATAGGTCAGGAGCCTGACACAAAAGAATGGCTGGCAAAGATTGCAACAGACAAACAAGCTTGAGGGAGAAGATGCTGTGATCATCCTGAGAGACTCCTTACTATGGCGGCAAAGCGGGAGTCAGGTTAAGATTGTGTGGTTCTGCTGGGTAAGAAATGTCACCTCAACTCTTAATGTCAAAAATCAGATATTCTTGGCATATCTAATCTTTGGTGTGGGCACTCGTATATTGGAGAAATATTCTGGGCCAGGTAATCAGCTTGAGTAAACTGGTATAATTCAGTTGACTTGGGTGGAGCTACACCAATTTAGGCCAGCTGAGGATATGACCCTCTATCTCTAGATGAAAACAATTTCAATCATCAGTGAAGCTGTGGTTCTTTATGATGTGGTCCATTTTAATTTTGGCCTTCAACAGATTTTGAATGGTAACAGTGCTGTGCTCTAGGCCTCCCTGTTTAATGCAATGGAACAGTTGTGCAACTAAAGAGTGCACACTGGATGGAGTTCAAACTCCTTCAGATAATGGGTTTGGGGTTTTTTCAGTCTCCAAACGATTTTTGCAGCCCTACTGTCAATTAAAGGAATATTTTCACCTTCTAAGAAACTCTATCTTTAATACAGTATTTCTTGCACCACATCTTACCACAAATTTGCCACAAGAGTCATGATTCATAACCATGTCATGCATTTTGGCTTGTTTGAAACTATGATACCATGCTAAGGAAGGCAACATGCTTTAAAAGTGGTTAACACATTTTGCATCTAAATTACAACTTCCTTAACACTTTTACACAGGGCTTTTTAAAGAGTTAGCTATGGAACCGTGTCCCACATTGATCTCCAGTGATCCCTTACCCCAGTGATTCCCAACTCCAAATTTGCCTCAGTGCTTCCCCTCAGTTTTCCTGAGTTCTCCTTCTCAGCCACCAAGTTTACCCCTCTGACCCTTACATTGTCCCACTGCCTGCATAGAATTCCCCCCACTGCTTCTCTAGTTTGCTCCAGTGCTCTGTCTTACCCCCAATTTCCCCCAACACTTCCTCTCGCCCCGTGTTTGCCCCAGTGGGTCCCTTCACACATGGCCAGTTTGCTCCCGAACACCATCTCTGGAACCCATCTGAAGGGAAGCAATATCGAGCAGAGCCAGGCTCTATTATCAGCCCAACCAGAACACTGCATCCAACATCCCTCTACTACTTATGGAAGATTAGGATTCAGGTGTGGCTCTGGATTCAAGCTTCCTAAATCCAAGCCCATCTCTAGTGAGAACTAATGCAAATTGCACTAGGGCTTCGCAGTGGGTGCTTCAGATTGTCACCCTGGGGCCCATGGCTTACAATAAATAAAATCTGGGATGACTGTGTTGACTAATTTGTGGGATAAGCCTTTTATGCTGGGGATTTTGTTTGGGCACAAGGAACAGGGCTGGAGGACTAAATTTGCAGATGAACCACTCACCATACCTCTTGCATCATACACACATAACTAGTAAGTTAATCATCAGCTTTCATACATAGTTACCAGATGGTATGCCAAAAATAACTTACGTCTCAGTTATATTTGTTGACCTGACATATTCCCTAGCTTTGATCCCTTGTTTTTAACTCTCATTCACTTTTGGTTTTGAAATCATTGGACATAAACAGTTTCTGTAAATCCCTCTTCCCCCATCTCCTGCAATAAATATCCATGTGATATGCCAAGAATTGCTGTTGACACTAAGCTTTCATTTAACAGAATATGAATTAATTTACCACGCTGACATGGGCAGTTTGAGGCACAGCGTGAGTCACAACTCATGTTAGATTTTTGCCCAATTACATCTCAGTCATTTGAGCTAATTGAGTCAAATGATGCAGTGTCACAGGACTTACTGTAAGTCCAGAGGATTTCTCCTTCAGCCTAAGCTGCTCATCTTCAGCTGTCAACAGCGCACGGCATTCGGTGTATTCACAAAAAGCTGCAGCAGCCTTTGTTCTTTATGTATGTCAGTAGCTGTTTCAGTCTCAGTTACTTTGGCCTTTGTTCCATTGTCGCTGTGTGCATGAATTTAATATCCTTTAAGATTGTTCCTTCTCCTACCCTCCACCCCTCACCACCCACAAGTTACTGGAATCCATTATCTCTTGTTGAATGTGTGACCAGCCTTGCTATGTCTAGTTTCTAGCAGGAAGGCTACAGGAGCCCTGAATGATGAGTCAGCACTCTTGGCAGTTGTCAAGAATTTCAGTGCGCACTAGCAGCAAACGGCAGCAAAATTGCACACATGGCTCCTTTGAGCCCCAGAGCCGCTGTCTGCTGGAGTGACAGTTTACAGCCCATTGGAGTTTTACTCTGCGATGGAAAGCCATCCCATAATAGTCTATTGGTAATGCCTTCGCTGGGCTTTTGGTTTACTACTTCGGGATTCAAAGGGCCGGATTCTGCCTTTACACCACTTTTACGCAGTGTAACTCTTTTGGTTTCAGGGGCGTTGCTCCCAATTTATGTCCCTGGTCTCCTCTATGAAGTGGGGTCGTCAGCTGGACTGCATCACCCACGATGCACCGTGGGGCTCATGGAAGGTGTAGTTTGGTCAGGGAATGTGGCCCTCAGAGGAGAGATGGATGGTTTGGAGCTGTATGACTCAGGAGAGTGGGAGAGCATGAGAGACACTGCACCAGGTTCAATCTATCCCACAGTTGCTTGGTGCACATTAGGATCCCTAGAGCGTGTCAAAAGGGGTGGAGAGAAGGAACAGGGTCATGGCGCTGCCTCCTCCATACTCCTTTACAGACTGATTCTCCCTGATGGGAGTAAAGATTCCTCTTGTGCTCTGTTCCTTGTGCTTATTGTACACACAGCCCACACACGCAAGCCCATGCTGCAAGAGCAGCTCCTCATCTGATCCAGTGTATGGCAACAGGGCAATGTTATCAAGAGTTCTCTACCTCTTTGCTTTTCTAGTACTAGAAATGATGGGCTTGATCCTCAGCTGGTGAAAATCAACATAGCTCCATTGAATGACAGCTGATTTACACTAGCTGTATCTTTTATTTCATATCTGTGGGCATGGCAACTTGCCAAGGCCTTCTTTGCGGTGTATATCGGCCATGTCATTCTTACACAGTTACCATAACAAAAAAATCTGTATTTTTTTAAACATAGCAACCGCCCCCCTCCAACCCGCTTATTTTCTCAGTATTTCTTATGTTCTCTTCAATACCAATACAGGCTTTAATTTCCTCAGAGGAAGCTTTCACTATGACAATGAAAGCATCTGACATAATTAGACCTGCTAATGGTGTAAAACTGCAATGGGAACTCCCCTGAAACAGTGAAATGTCAGCCCTGGGTGCCAATGATTGCTTTGTGTCATACAAGAGGCCTGGATGGCTTTCAAGGTTTCTTCCTCACACAGTTTCACTGTTTGTTTTGACCTGTTGACTAGGACAAGAATGTACTATGCCTTTTCTTAACACTGAAGTATACTGAAGAGACCACAGTGAATCCCAAAGCAGGCAGCAGCCTTTCAATTTGTTGCCAAAGCACAAACAACAGCCCTGCTGTGTAAGAGTTGTGAGCAGACGAGCACATGTGGCATTCCACTTCACTCCAGAATCCCTGAATAAATAAATATGCATCGATACCATGACAAAGAGCCGTGATGCCATGGCCCACCCTCTTGCACAATAGTGAACAAATAACCAACATACATCCCTGTGGCCACTTTGCACCTGTCACATAGACCTCCACCCAGTCTTAAAGCACTCCCCATGCTAGCACAGAGCCCACTTTGCCAGTTCTGTGCCACCTCTGTGGAAGCCCTGGCACAGAGGCCATTTCAGGGCAGGGATAGAGGTAGGGAAGGGTGTAAGAAGGTGTGGCCACAATCGGCACCCCCCCCCCCCCCCGGGAAAGCCTCCACTGGAGTGATACTCTCTTGGGCCTGAATATAGAGGCAATGGCAGTGGGATGCACAAGTGAGAGCTCTTACTCTACTCCTTAGGCCTGGTCTACACTACACGTTTAAACCGGTTTTAGGAGTGTTAAACCGATTCAACGCCACACCCGTCCACACTAAGATGCCCTTTATATCGATATAAAGGGCTCTTTAAACTGGTTTTTGTACTCCTCCCCAACGAGAGGAGTAGTGCTAATATCGGTATTAGTTAGGGTTAGTGTGGCCGCAAATCGACGGTATTGGCCTCTGGGCGGTATCCCACAGTGCACCACTGACCGCTCTGGACAGCAATCTGAACTCGGATGCACTAGCCAGGTAGACAGGAAAAGCCCCGCAAACTTTTGAATATCATTTCCTGTTTGCCCAGCGTGGAGCTTCGATCAGCACGGGTGGCGATGCAGTCCGAAATCAAAATCCAAAAAGAGCTCCAGCATGGACTGTACGGATGTGATCGCTGTATGGGCAGGCAAATCTGTTCTATCAGAGCTCCGTTACAGAAGACAAAAGTCCAAAGTATTTTAAAAAAATCTCCAGACAGACGCCATAGCAGAGACTCAGCACGCTGCTGTGTGACAAGCGTAACGGAAACGCTCATGGAGGGAGGGAGGGGGGACTGAGGACGCAAGCTATCCCACAGTTCCTGAAGTCTCCGAAAAGCATTTGCATTCTTGGCTGAGCTCCCAATACCTGTAGGGTCAAACACATTGTCCGCGGTGGTTCAGGGCATAGTTCGTCAATGTACCCCCACCCCCCCACCCCCAGAAGGAAAAGGGAAAAAAATTGTCTCTTGACTCTTTTAAATGTCACCCTATGTGTACTGAATGCTGCTGGTAGACGCGATGCTGCGGCACTGTACTGTAGCATCCTCGCCCCCCCTCCTTGGTGGCTGATGGTGCAATATGGCTGATATCTGTCGTCATCATCAGCCTTGTGGCAGATGGTGTAGTGCAATAGAACTGCTATCCGTCCTCGTCATCAGCCCAAGAGTGCTCCTGACTGGCCTCCCGGTCATTCCCAGTAGACGGTACAGAACGGCTGGTAACCGTCTTCATCATAGCAACAGGGAGCTGAACTCCATCAGCCCCCACCCTTCATGTGTAAAGAAAAGATTCTGTACTGCCTGGACTATCATAGCAGCAGGATGCTGGTCTCCTCTCCCCCACACTGCTTAATGTCCTGTCTGGACTATCATAGCAGCTGGAGGCTGCCTTCCCCTCATTTCATTTCACTAACAAGTCACTGTTTCTTATTCCTGCATTCTTTATTACTTCAGCACACAAATGGGGGGACACTGCAACGGTAGCCCAGGAAGGCTGGGGGAGGAGGGAAGCAACAAGTGGGGTTGTTGCAGGAGCACCCCCTGTGAATGGCATGCAGCTCATCATTCCTGCATGATCTGACACGGAGCGGCTGTGCTCTCTAGTTCTCTGATACACTGGATCTCTAGTACACTTGCCCCATATTCTAGGCAGGACTGATTCTATTTTTAGATACCATAAAGGAGGGATTGACTCATTTTTGTCTTTTGCGCCCCCGGCTGATCTCAGCCAGGGGCACCTATGACAGCAGCAGAAGGTATAGTGCAATAGGACTGATAACCGTCATCTCATTGCCAATTTACAATGGCATGGTAGACGGTACAGAACGGCTGCTAACCATCTCTGCTGTCATGCAAAAGCAAATGAATGCTGCTGTGTAGCGCTGCTGAATCGCCTCTGTCCGCAGCATCTAGTACACATATGGTGACAGTGACAAAAGGCAAAACAGGCTCCATGGTTGCCACGCTATGGCGACTGCCAGGGCAATCCAGGGAAAAAGGGCGCGAAATGATTGTCTGCCATTGCTTTCCCGGAGGAAGGAATGACTGACGACATTTACCCAGAACCACCCGCGACAATGATTTTTGCCCCATCAGGCACTGGGATCACAACCCAGAATTCTAAGGGGCGGGGGAGACTGTGGGAACTATGGGATAGCTACGGAATAGCTACTCACAGTGCAACGCTCCAGAAATCGACGGTAGCCTCAGACCGCGGACGCACACCACCGAATTAATGTGCTTAGTGTGGCCGCGTGCACTCGATTTTATACAATCTGTTTACTAAACTGGTTTATGTAAATTCGGAATAATCCCGTAGTGTAGACGTACCCTTAGACTCCAGCAGCAGTCTCCTTTCTGTCTCATTGCTGGGCCAAGTCTCAGGCCAGCACAGAATCTAGCCCATTATCCTTTTCCCGCCTTTATCCCCTCTATTTTGCTTCCCACTTTTTGAATTTCCCACTCTCCTGATTTACCTAACAACCTTCTTAAAATACATTTCCTCCAGGAGGCCTTTCAGTGATTGTGACGCTGGCAAACCAGGTGCCAGCTCATGCCAAGGTCCCCATGTCTCAACTGAATACTGAGCAATACATAGCTGGAATTAATCTGGCTCACCTGTGTGTCATTATTGTTAAAATAAGTATTTGGGTTATAAAACTTTCAGACTTAATTGAATGCTTGTAAATTGCAGTATGCACTAATCTCACTTGTAAGCTCTATATCCCATATTGTAAGGTAATATTGAAGTGGTTACACTGCATGCTTCTGTAGCTGTGGAAACCACCAGACAGGAGAGGGACATTAATTTGTGTGAAATGCTGGCCTACAAGAAAAGGTGTTGTGTCTTGTCCCACACAGAAGGCCCATCAAGACCAATGAACTATTGTGAAACATCAAAGAGGACAAAATAATTTGATGATTGCTCTCTCCACCCCATGGAGAGGAGACTGCAATTCCTCCATCATCTGATCTGGCAGCTGGCAGAAGGGGGACTGGGAATAAAAATCCCTGACAAGGAGAAACTATATCCTGTGCTGCTTGGATTCTCGAGGGCAAGGTTTTCTAGGCATAAGCAAGAGATCCCCAGTGTTTATCCTAGGGTATCCCTAATGGACATATAGAGCTTGCTTATTATAGAAAATTCTATTACCTTTTGAAACTTAAGACTAAATCATTTGTGCGTGTATATATGTTTACCTGCTTTAACATTGTAAATAACTCTTTCCCACCCCTTTTCCTAATTAATAATTCTTTAGACAGGTATGAGGTCTAAGGTGCAATTGACCTGGGTATGTGAGTGGTGCTTTGGGACTGGGAGTAACCTGAATATCATTGTGATTTTTGGTGTAAGGAATCATTTATCACAAAGACAAGCTTGTCTAGGTGACAAGATAGATCAGAGTACCCAGGGGGACTGTCTGCGATTCCATGATTAGACTGTTATAGTGCCTGAGGAGTTTATACTTGCTGCTTGGTAGGTGAGCTCTGAGTACAAACCTCACAGCCAATTTGGGGTTTGTGCCCTGCCTCTTAACAGTCTGCCCTGAGGTTTGTACTTATGCTGTGAAGCCACTGCAGGACATCTTGACAGCAATAATCTACCTTCCAGAGGTCAGGGCTGCATCCTCAGCAGGTGTCAGTCAACATAGCTCCTGTGGAGTCATTAGAGTGTTGCTGATTGATTTATACCAGCTGAGGAACTAGCCCAGTATTATTATTATTATATATATACATATATATATTGTGATAGACCCAGGCCAGTTGGGAACATCAGAGTAGTAGAAGGGGGATCCACTGGCCACTGGATATGCAGTTTTCTGTTCCCTGAGTGACCAGAGCAGGGGCTGCTCCAAGCTAATGAGGACACCTGACTCCAATTAACCTACTAAGAGTCAGGTGAGGCTGTTAAGCACCTGAGTCTAATTAAGGTCCCTCTGATGCTATAAAAGGGTTCACTCCAGTCAGGCCAGAGGGAGTGGAAGTGCCTGTGAGGAACTGGGAGTGGGAGGTGTGCAAGATGCTGAGCGTGAGCAGAAATAGTGCTGGAGGACTGAGAAGTACAAGCGTTATCAGACATCAGGAGGAAGGTTCAGTGGTGAGGACAAAGAAGGTGTTGGGAGGAGGCCATGGGGAAGTAGCCCAGGGAGTTGTAGCTGTTGCACAACTGTACCAGGAGGCACTCTAGACAGCTGCAATCCACAGGGCCCTGGGCTGGAACCCGGAGTAGAGGGTGGGTTCTGATCAAACTCCTGATCAAACACAGGAGGAATTGTCCTGAACTGTGGCTTCTACCAGAGGGGAAGGTCTCTGGGCTGTTTCCTGACCCACAGGGTAAATCTGTGAGGTTAGCAAATCTGCCAATAAGCGTAGGACCCACCAAGGTAGAGGAGAACTTTTGTCACAATATATATATAAAAACATGTATATTAAAGATAATAGCATTTCTCTATCCCTATTTTACAGATGGGAAACTGAGGCACAAAGATTAAGTGACTGTCAAGGTCACACAAGAAGTCAGTGGTAGAGCAAGAAATTGAATCCAGTTTCTGTCTTGTATCCTAACCACTGGTCCATCCTTCCTCCCTATCATAATTTATAAGTTTTGATGGAGCTTTCTGCATAACTAACCTTTATTATGGTGAGTTTCTTCCAAGACAGGTTGTACATCAGTTCCTGTATATGCTCCACACATGATTCTGTATGTCTCCTTTCATGTTGCCCCTCTACGCTTGGAATGTTCATGCCAAAACTAATCACATGGTCTGTTGCCTCTTTTAATTCCTCCTTAAAAACTCATGTTTGCAGCACTGCCTCCAGGAAGTGGCCTAATTAGGCAAGAAGTGATAGTAGGGATACAAGAAAAAAGTAAAACAATAAATCAAAGGGGCCATAGCCCACCATAAAATATAGCCTTATACTTTTGAAAATGCATCATAGTTACTAAGAGGTAAAAGAGAAGTCCAGCTCCTCAACTGGTATAAATCACAGTAATTACCCACTCCAGTGATTTTTTTTTTTATTGTAAAACTCACAAGTGATGTATTTCTTAAAATACCAGCTTTTGTGGTCATGTCATTATTATGTGAGACTGTCATCTTCCAATTTAAAAAACAGAAACAAAACAATCAAACAACACAAGAAAGTTTCTGATGCCAGTGGCTGCAGAGAAAAGCTGGAAATCAATAATTCAAATGTGCCAAGACCAGAAAGCGTATAAGAAGAACCCAAATTATATTCTCTTAAAACATGATTTTTATGTCATTCACACAATATTTTGGGGCCTGACTCATGATTTTTGGATGCTTGGGAATACTGAAATCAGTGTTTACACTAGCTGGGATCTATCCCTGTGTTTAAAAAAAACATAAGCCCTTAAAAGTTTTGCTGGCATAGGTTCAGAGTGTGAAAATAGCACACCCCTAGGTAACAGAGCTATGCAGGAAAAAAGCCCAAGTGTTGATGCAGTTACACCAGGAAAAAGTCCTTTTGCCGATATAGCTTATTTTATTCATGGAACTGATATTAACTATACATGCAAACTCTTGTGCAGGTTTAAGCTGCAGCTCCCCTAGGGGAGTGTGCCAGTATAGCCACAAGAGTGAATCCTTCCTTTGGCCTTGTTAACACTAGAGTTTCTCTTTTTTCTTTAACTGGAAATTAAGTTTCACACTGAAAGCTCAACTTTTTAGCTTCCCTAGTCGTCATGATTTTGTTATTCCCCCTGGCATTTCTCAAGTGAAGAACAAGAAAAAAAGATTTAAATAAAATGTTCTCACATTGACATTTCATGTTAGCTTTCAGCCTTACAATATACACTTCTATGTATGATGCATTGTCTCAACTTGCAATCAGTTAAAACTGTTCCAAGACCAATTAGAATTCTTGCATTGTCCCCTGGATGGAGTCTGTGAGAAACTGGAGTAAATCTGGTATTTTATTTTATCCAAATGGAATAGTCCCATAACCTCCTAAGAGAAACTGCTGATTGTTAGGAGCATTTTACAGTGTCTGAATTGCCTTGCTTTTTGTGATTCGAAAATAATTCTTAATGTTGCCTTAACATAGGAGAGGAAGGAGTTTGCATGTAGCTGTATACTACGAATCCTACTAAATACAGTAGGAGGAAAGCAATGTTTTTCATTATTCATGTAGGTAATATAACTGAGTATAATCATAATCCTAGCTGAATTTAGCATACAATAATTAACACAATTATTTTAATGTAGCCGTAAGGCAGGTAATCCAATTCCCCACACTCTTGCACCTCTTGCAGTCACTTGTACCTCTCCATAGTGGGTGTACAATCCAACCAAATCAGAATTCCCCACCCATTCACACTGCAGTTAGCAATTTATACCCATTTTGAAGTGGAGTAAAGTGCAATATGGCAGGGAGTCAAATCCACAGAGACCCTGCCATCTAAAATCCATTAATACAGGATGCTATATATGGCATCTAATGCTAAAGAGAAAAGTGAAGCTTAAACATAAAGCAATACAGTTGGTTCACAGTAGAGGCTTCTATGTAATTCAGATATTCTCATGTTGAGGACTATATAAATCCCTGGATACACAGAGAGAATATGCATCAACCTGCATGGATCTTGGGGGGAAGGGAGCATGAGCACAGGTTGCAGGAGGGAAGAGTTTGGAGGAAGCACTAGGAAGTCAGCACATGGCCTGATTGCTAGCTGCAGTTGTAGCACCTCTTTAAATAGTTCTCTTAATAAAAATTCAGTTTAGTTCTACAAGCCTGGAGCCTTCTTGTGTTATTAACCAGTAGGTGGTACAAGAAACAACATATATATATATATATATACACCCTATCCCCGTCCCTGCTGCCGGAGAGTGTGTGGCTGGGATATTCCCAACTTGCACTCATCGCCAACTGCAATTTCATCTCCTAAGGAATCTTAGAGCCACTTACGGGCTGCTCTAAATTACACTGACTGCTAACTTATATGAAGGGGCTGGCACTGTACCCCTTCAGTCCCAGGATCAGGAGAATGCAAAGGTGAGCTTTATGCCATCTTTGCACCTCCAACCTGCACTATGGGCAGATCAGCGAAACAGGAACTGGCTCTTCGTGTTATTTGAGGGAAAACTCCAGTTTCTTTCCATCATAATGTGGGACTCAGAGTATGTCATCACATTGCCTTGCACTGTACAATTATGTCATCATGTGACCACAGTGACTTAACCACAAGGCCACCCTTCCTCTTGCATCCCCAGAGTCCAGTTCACTATAAACTTACCTTCTTGTATGTCCTCTTTTCTTCCCTGTTTCCTTACTCTGCGAACCAGCCCTTTGCTTGGTCTGGCTGGACCCTGCTCTGTTGCACCCTCTGAGATGCCAGGCTGCTGTCTGCCAATGGTCCTCACGCTGGAGCCGGGAGAGTGCAGCTAAAGCGGTCGGTTTCGCACGCTGATTCTGGTCAGTTTCACCTTGTGATACTGGGGCTGCCTAGTGCTGAGTGGTGCAGTGGCATCTCTCTCTCCCCATGTCAGAGTTTCTATTCATGGGGGGAGAGGGGTGTTAAGCCCTTTTTTAATATTTGCTGCCTTTACACATGGAAGTTTTAGGGGGAACCTTGTCCCTACCTCCCAGAACCCCAGGCTCCTTTCCCCAGTGCAATATCTTGGTGAGTCGGGTGTGTATATGGCACCTTTGACCTTGGCATCCAAGATCCGTCTGTGCTGCACCGTGCATTACAGGGCCGACTGGTGCTGGGGCCTCGTCTGGGTGTCACCGGATTGTGCCAGGTCTGGGCTGCCTTTGGGTTAACTTCTCCTTCACAATTCCTTTCTTTACACACACACACACACACTCAGCTCCCTTCAGCACAGCCAGCAAACCCACAGCTGCCATTACACTTCCTCCTGTCACCAGCCCAATCTCAGTTACCACCAATGCTGTCCCTCCCATCTCATATTTTCTTTTCTTTTAAAGAGCAGGAAAGAAAGGGTTACCTTTAGCTTAAAAAAACCCATAGTCTGTGCACTATATATGAGAAATATGTAGGATTTTTGTTGGTTTGTTTTGTTTTCTGTTTCTTCCTTTCTTTTATTCAAAAAAGCCATGTGTAAGAGCCAAAATTGGGTTTATATTTGAAGCTGTTTTACTTATTTGACCATGGAGTGGCTCTAGGTATTTCTATTGTGACTTCAGAATAAAAACATCTAATAAATAAGTTCATTCAGATAAGAATAAGTAAACATGGCCAAGCCTGATATGGACAGCAGAGACCACAGCAAGGTATCCAAGTTACTAAACAGCATAAGAAGGATTATACTTACTTACGAAAAATCCATTTCAGCAAGAAATTGAATGGGGGATTCTGAAGTAGGAGTCCTAACGGTTGCACTTTTATTGTCGTAGTAGTGCTATCTGAGGGCTTTAAGGAATAGTCTACTGCTCACCAGAGATATTCAGCAAGCTGCATTTACTCTTGGAAGGAACCATCCAAATCTGATCCCATTTAACTTTTAAATCTAGATGAGAGTCGGCATATTCAGACCCAGACAGTTTCACTTTTACAGTCACTCTCAGAGCTGGTCAGTTAATTTAAAGCCATGTACTCTAACATTCAGTTCCATTCCAAGTAACTAAGATCACACCCCATTTTTCCATGAATGTTCAGGCGAACAAGTAATCGTGCACAAAAATATTTCAGAGGTTTCTATTCTTCATAAGCACATCCACGTTCTCCTGCAATCTCACCCATACATAACCCATGACTTCAATAGGCCTTCATATGGGCATAATGGCCATACAGATCCATTTTCAGGACTTGGTCCAAGGGTATATTCAGATGCATGTATTATACGCTAGTCATTATTTTCCTGTTACAAAAGGTTTAGTTATCCATTCATGAAGCAGAAAGAACACCATGTACAGATTGTTAAAATTGGTTGTATAAAATATGTTTTGCTGGGTTTGGGCCATCTTATAAAGCATGTGAAGAATTTTCAAAAAAACAATGTCAACAATAATTTTTAAAGAAAAATCTGGATATTTGGGGCAAAATATTCTCTTTTTTTTGGGGGGGGGACTGGCTTAACACCATGTGACCTTGCTGACTAATTGCACATTGCAGGTTATGAATAGCTGGAGTGAACAGTTTGCAAATAAACCACTGTCTGAAAAAGATCACTTGTCCAAACCATTCAGCAAATACTTGTGGATTATAAATACATTGACAGAAAGCAGGACTGGCTTAATGAACAGAACAAAAAGAGGAGGGTTCAATTGGTCAGGTAAGTTATTCAGAAAGAAAAAGTCAACCAGACACTCAGCGAGATTCTCAGCTGTTGTAAGTCAGCACAGCTCTATTGTACTCAATGAAACTATGATGATATACACCAGTTGAGTGTCTGACCCCCCTCTCTTAAAATAATAGGTTTTTTTTGTTTGTTTGCTTAAATCATTAAGGAAAATAATCTACTGCCCATGTTCAGTGCACAGTTTTAAAAAATTCATAATATGGGTATTTCAGAGATAAATGGGCTTCAAATAGGGTAGAGCAAACGTTCCCTATTCATGACCACATGCAATACCTGCCAAGGAGAAATATTTAAAACAAAGTTGTTTCCGAGCGCAGTGCAAATATCATGGGGTGAAATCCTGGCTCCCATTGACTTCAAAGGGGGCCAGGATTTCATCCCCTATGAACAATTTTTGTGAAGGCTGAATGTAGCCATTGATTAGCCCTGGGAGAAACCCCAGGTAGCACCTTATAGCCCCTTTACGACACTGGAGGCTCATGGGCTATATCAGGGGCCAGGATCTGGGTCTACAAGTCTAGTGTCAAAGGATGGCACAGGAACCAAACTTATCTAGCTCCTTCTTTCATGTACCCTGGGCTGGGTAGTCACATAAGAGGACTCCACATTTCTAAAACTAAATTGTCTCTTAATTATTGTTTACAAAGGTGCTGCAACAGCAGATAGCATTCTAGCCATGTGCACCCAGATTGATTTACTGTTGCTTCCTCCAAACTCTTTCCTCCAGCAACTTGTGCTCCTCCCACCAAGTTCCATGCAAGTTGCAAACCTCCCCCCACTCCATCCCAGGAAGGCTGAATCTGTCACTTCCGAAGCTTATACTGGTTTGTGTGTTTGCATGCTGTCTGCCACTATGGGTTGGGCTTTACACAACAAGTCAGAGTTCAATAGTTCCCCTGAAATACAAACACAAATCAGACTCCTTAGTTTTTTAGATCTCTATACATTACACTTTATCAAATGTATCAGAATAGGTTGTTTACATATATACAAACCTACATAACGGATTAGGAAGAGCAAAATTGGGGACCCCTATTCTGAATATTCATCTGCATTAGGGAGAAAAAGGTTTGAGTGTGTCATTTTAATTCAAATAATTTTATACTCTTGATAGTTTTATAGGATACATGATACTGATTCATAGATTTTAAGACCAGAAGGGACCATTAGATCCTCGAGTCTGATTTCCTGTTTAACATAGGCCATGGAATTCAAGCCAGTTACTCCTATATTGAGCCCAATAAATTGTGTTTGACTAAAGCAGGGATCAGCAACCTTTGGCACGCAGCCCATCAGGGAAATCCACTGCCAGGCCAGGACAGTTTGTTTACCTGCAGCATCCATAAGTTCGGCCAATCGCAGCTTCCACTGGCTGCGGTTCGCCATTCCAGGCCAATGTGGGCTGAGGGAAGTGGCGAGGGCTGAGGGATGTGCTGGCCGCTGCTTCCCACAGCCCCCATTGGCCTGGAACGGCAAACCATGGCCAGTGGAAGCTGTGATCGGCCAAACCTGCGGATGCTGCAGGTAAACAAACCGTCCCAGCTCACCAGCGGATTTCCCTGATGGGCTGCATGCCAAAGGTTGCAGATCCCTGGACTAAAGCATGTCTTCCAAAAGTTGTCCAGTCTTGATGTCAAGACATCAGGAGATGGAATAGTTGGTAGTCTGTTCAAATGATTAATCACCTTAACCATTAAAAAGTGTATCTTATTTCTAATTGTAATTTGTCTGGCTTTATCTTCTAGCCATTGGTGCTTAATATGTCTTTCTCTGTTAGATTAAAGAGCCCTTTAATACCTGCTATTTTCTCTGCATGAAAGTACTTGTATGCCATAATGAAGTCACCTCTTGATCTTCTTTTTGATACACTGAACAGATTGAGCTTCTTAAGTGTCAAGAAAACTAAGCAATCATAAGAATAAAAGGGAAAAAAAACAGACACTGGAAATTAAACCTTTACAAGTCAGAAAGAAATTGTTATGCCCTCCAGTTCTTTCCTTCTGGAGTGTAGAGAAATTTAAAGAGCAGATTTTGCACATGCAACCTCACTTATCATTTATGAAACAGAGTGATTTGAGGGAACTAGAGAAAGAGGAGATCTTTGAGTCATTAAAACCATCCTCCTGCCAAGGTAGAATTTCCCTATAGTTCATTTTCTACAGTTTAACCAGTACATGTCTGAAGCTTTGGGGTTTCCACTACAGTGCAACAGTGCATCTCTTGGGAGATTAATAGAATAGTTATTGCTGACATTCAAATTAAATTTCTCTATTCCATGTTTCCTCCTATTACTCCTAGTTATATCCACTTTGTAGCAGCTTCAATAATTCCCTTTTCTCTTTGATGTCAACATCCTTCAGGTATTTGTAGATTCCTGTCTTGTCACCCACCTTCACCCAAGTTGTTGGTGAGCAAAGCTATACAGATTTATCTCTGTTTGCCTTTCTTTTTAAGTCAGTCCCTCCTGCCCTCCAATTGCTTTGGTTGCTCTTCTCTGTACTCTCTCCATATTATTCTTTATTGTAGTGTCCAGAAAGGTACACTGACCAGTCTACACTGAGGCCTTTTTAACCAGTGTGGCTATAAAGGTGTAGCTCCACTTGTGCAGTCAAACCCATTGTACACCAGGCTACAATATTCCAGGTTCAGTGGATCCAGAGCTATGTTGATACAATATACCACAAAATATTGTATCAAATAGTTTTCTGAGATCTTAACATCTGGACCTGATTATCTACTGTCACTCACCACTGAATTCAATAGATTTACACTTGCATAACATTTTAATAGAGCAGAGAATCACATTACGTCTACTGAATTCCTTTTGTCCAGATTATTGGAGCTAAGTAAAATTGTGCCCTAATTAAAAAAAAGAAAATCATGCAATTAACATTAAAGTGTTCTTAGTAATTGCTTTATAATCAAAATTTATTTAGGTCATACATGCCCCAACCAGTCAGTGCCTGATTCTGCTCTCACACCAAGTTTACATGGATGTAAATCCAAAACCGAGGCACACAGTCCCTATTTGTGTAAGTGGGCAAAACTCCATTGAAGTTGATGGAGTGGAATCAGTTCATACCAGCAGAGAATTTGGGCCACTGATTTCATTGAAGTTGTTCCTGATTTACACAGGTGTGTAATCAGAACCAGGCTCCCATGGGGAGGTGCCCTTCCCCCCATGGGGGGTTCCCAGATATTCTCCCCCCTAGGGTTCCTTGGGTCACGCTGCAGGGGCTCAGGTCCTCGTTCACTTCCCTGGCCTGGCCCCCCTTCCCCCCCAAGCCCTGTTCTCCCCATCCCTCTAATCTCAACACTCTCAGCCCACTTCCCCTCCCTCTCCTGCTCTCTCTCTCCCTCTCCCCTCTCTCTCTCTCCCTCTCACTTCTCTCTCTCCCCCCTTCCCTTGAATCCAAAGGTAGTCCTAAAAAGAAGAAAAGAAAAGAACAAAAGAAGAAGAAAAAGAAAAAAAAGAAAAGAAAAAAAAAAAAAAAGAAAGAAAAAGAAAAAATTTAAATCTTCTCTAATCTTCTAAAAATCTTAATCCTACAAAATTCTTTCCTCAGTAAAAAACAACATTACAAAAGTAAAACAAAAACACAACAAAATTAGAGACTGCAGACACAAGATTCTTATATGCAAATACATCTCTTCTGTAAATACTAGTTAGTCTGAATGAGAAGAGCTTATTAAGAAGAAATTTGGTCAGAAAAGTGAAACATCTGGAAAGAAAACAGATCTGCAAGAAAGCACAGAGACAAGAAACAAGACAGAAGTCCCACTCACTCTTCCCTTTTTTTCCTCTTCTCCTTTGGTCAGGTGTTTTGGTCAGGTTGTTGGTCTGTGTTGTTTCTTAACCCTTAAGGTAACCCTTAACCTTAACACCTAACTTATGACACCCCCTCACCAACAACAACCAGCACTAAACGTGATTTCCTCTAAAAACAAACACCTACTCACTAAACATAACATGCACTATTAATACTACTACTATAACATAACATACTAAGCATACTTTTTGTAAAGAACATTTTTTGAACACTAGCTCCTGAAAGTTGTTGAGCAACAGTGTTGGAATGTGCTGAAATGTAAGCTGAGAGTCAGTTTCTTGTGTAAGCTCCTTCAAAGGAGAAAGTGTTTCCCTTCTTGTTGTGTCAGTTGTGCTTTGGCGCAGCATGGTGTTGTGGTTTTGGCTGCCCGGCCCCCATACAATGGCGGTAGGTTTTAGCTTTTTCAACATGTTGACACTCTCTTTTCACTGGACAGCTTTTGACTTGGCTCTTCAGACAACTTCTGCTGAGAAAGAAACACGACACAGTTGTGATCCGATCCTCTTCTTCCTGCATCAGTGGTCCTCCTCCCGCTGGTTCATCAAATCAGTGGTAACCTAGGAGGTCAGGGTTCAGTCTAAGCCTTATGGTAGGGTTAGACATGAGGTCAGCAGTCCACATCGCTGCTCTTGCCTACCTTTGGCTGATCATACCAGTTCTCAGTTATCTGGTTTTTCAGTCAGTTGTCTGTAGTGTGTAGTTGTAGTGCTGTAAAGTGAAACCTAAGACCCTGCCAACCTGCCAAACCTAAGAAGGGACAGGCCTGTTTTTTGGACTTGGACAGGGCCTTTGTGGGGTTGATGGTTCCTTGACCCACCTGGGTTGATGGTTCCTGGTAAGTGTTGGTGTCCTGTTTTTTTTTTTGGTTTGTCTTTTGGCCCTTTGCCCCTTTTTTGCTCAAAACTGTTTGCCCTGATTTTCAAATTCATTTTCATATGAATCAAGGCCATGAATCATTGAGGTATAATCAGCAATACAGTCATGCATGTATGCATCTGCACATCCACCAGCCAATGGAAGGTGCCTCATCCATCAGCCTTTGGAGGGTGGCGGTGCATTCTTGGAGTCCCTGCATGATGGGTCATGAATCAATTTTCCACCATGGGGGGGAGATTGGCAGATTTTTTTCCATCTGGTTCATCTAGCTGGTATCATGGTTGGTGTTTTGGCAAATGAGAACCAGCTAAATAGTGGCACGTCCCAAATTGGACTCCAGTCGTGGCATTTGATAGTGCATTGGACGAGTTAGTTAGGTGATGGCAGTGTAAGCGACTACGGCCAAAGACCCCATCCCCCATTGGGATGGGAACCAGACTGACTGCCCATGCCCATGCACTGGTAGAAGGCGGATGATGCCCTCAACATGTGTTGTCAATCTCCTGTTTAATAGCAACTTGGCATGGGGTGGAGGTGACAGAGGGTGGGGTGGGGAGTGGGAATGGTGTCTGTTACCTGTGTGTGGTGAGTTTGCTCAGTCCGACCTGGGCTGGCTGAGAACTGGGGAACAAGTGCTCCAAGTGAGCTGACATCCGTGATCTGTGCAGGCGTTGTTTGCAGGGTTGTGGAGTCACCACCCACACCACACCCTTTACCACCACTTTAGTAGTACACCTTCAGGCCACCCTCTGTGTCCTCCCCTCTGTCTGTAAAGTGACAGACCTGTAATTCTCTGGGATAAAGGGCTTAGAGAGTTTTAACAACAAACACTTTAGGCTTTAAAGAGAAAGAGGAATGGGTTATGTTATGTTAACATCCCAGGCTCCTCCTGCCTCCTGGACCATCTTCTATCTCCTCCATCTGCCCATGGCCTGGGCTTCTTCAACCATGACCTGACCTCCCCTACCCCTACCCTGACCTCCTCCTTGGGCTCACGACACCCAGACTTTGCTGCTCTTGCTCTTCATCTCTCTTCTCTCGAGCAAGGGGGCCCAGAAGAGAGGGAGGTTGTTTTTTGAAGGTACACAAAGTCCAGAATGTTAGTCCCTGGAGGAGGTGTAAACCCCTCCCATTGCTGCTTTACCAGCTGTAATGGCCCCTTAACCTCATGGCCATATACCAGCTCGAATGGTAGGCCTTCACCTTTTTTGCAGAGGATTTCTCTAGCCTTGCCAATTGCTTCCAGAATCACAGGGATCATTACTACAGGTGCCACAACTGTGAAATGGACAGTGAAAAGAATACAGGAGGAGCAGGGGCTCAAGGCCTGGCCTAAACATGGGAGTTTAGGAATTGCCTTACTGGATTAGATCTGCAGTCCGTCTAGTCCAGTATCCTGTTGATCAGACTGCGCAGCACCAGATGATTCAGAGGAAGGTGTAAGAACCCTACAATATGGGCATAATCACGGATATGGGCATAATCTGGCCACCCCATTAGATCTCATCCTGACCTCTGTGAGAGATTGGTTTTCAACCTGAAACACAAGATTTAACCTCCCTTCCACAGGTTTTCTGGTAATTAATTATCATAACTCTGGATATTCTTGATATGTACTAAAATATCCAATCCCCATTTGAATCTTGTTAAAGTCTTAGAGTCAACTTCCTGTGGTAACAAGCTTGACAGTTTAATCATACACTGTGTGCAAAAGTAGCAAAGAAGAAAGATCTTGAATTCTGGAACCATGCTTCTTATTCAAAAGTCCACATGCATTATACCAAAAGAAATACTGGGCCTGATCCTGAAAAGCTTGATCCACACAAGCAGCCTCAATGAAATCGGTGGGACCACAGTTGTGAATAAGGATTTCTAACATTAATAAGCCTTTGTAGGCTTGGGCCCAGCAAACTTGAGGTTGAAACCAGGACTCATGAAATAAACTAGTGACTTAAAATACTTTCTGCTTACAGGAAATAGTTAGACACCTTTTTTTCTTAGAATTTATGATTTAGGCTCACTAACTTCCGCTTTTTGGTATCGCTATTTACAGCACTGTGACTGTTACCATAGGTACATAGTATGGCTGTTTCCATGGCAACACATGGAGCATTGTAAACAAGCAAACAGTGTAGCATTAAACCTTGTTTGAATGTCAACTTATTGTGCTATTAGAAGCAAAGTTTAAATATTAATTGAAAGGGAATGTAAGCCATAGGCAGCATTTTTTATTGCACAGCCTATTTGGTATTTAAATATATATTTATATCAAAATCTAGCAAGTCTATTACATCAAACCTTGAAAGTGTTGCCTAGTTGTTTGAACATTAAGAAGTCCTGAGTTCCAGTCCCAGCTATGATAGATTTAGTCTGTGACTTTAGCAAAATCACGTAACCACCGTGCCTCAGTTTCCACAGGTATAGAATGAGGCTGAAAGCAGTTGAGTGAAATAGATATATTTAAAGAACTTTGATTATGAAATGTGATATACCATATAATTACTATTATTATTGAAATGAAGAGCTTTTTTCCAAATCAATATTTATAACAATGGAATCAGAGACATCTCCCTCATCGCACCATTGAAATAATGATAGTGTCTAATTACATTTGCATGTAGCCTGCCAAGCCAATTATTTATGGCCTCAAAATCTCTGAGATCCGTCAAACATCTGCCTTCACATTTTAAACGTTTGAAAAAGAATATACGACATAAGGTCCTGACGTAACCCTTGAAACACTGTATAAAAGTTCTTTTTAAAAGTTTGTTATTTACATTACCTGGAAAATGCACCTAATTCCCACTGCAGTCCAGCCAATAGCATTTAAAACAGTTCATATTCCCGGATGCAATTCTCAATAGTTTCAATCTGAGATAATGAGGAAAAGCTATTTTTAAAATGGTTCTGTCCCCACTGTCCTATACCAAACACTGACCTAGTAAGTGAAAAGACAGGCTAATTCTGTACTTGATTTGAGGAAGTATTATGAAAAATTACATTAAAGCCTATACAGTTCATTGTGGCAGCATAAACTTTATGCCCGCTGATAATACCAAAGAGGTTATATTTAGACATGCACTGAAAGAGAAGTCAAATCATAGGAGCATTTTGAATTGTGGCATTAGTAAAAAATTGTAGGTTAAGGATTTATCTTGGTAATTCAGGAATGTGTAAATGATCTTAGAAGTTCAACTAATCATCCACCAAGCAATGATCAGATCTTTTTATTATGTGAATAACTTTATGTTAAATCAGAGTTTAGAAGCTAAAAGCACATTGAAGGACACCTGTGAACCAGGGACAAAACCATCCTCCCCAACAGCTGCTCCTAGTACAAGTCACACAGGAACTGCTGAGCAAGGATATTGAGGCTTACCAAGGGATGTATAGAATTGACATATGCTAACCAGCCTGGGTTATTGAGAAAATGTTTTTCTACCTGCTTCTTTTGTATTAAAGTTAATGAACAACATAGTGTGATTTTACTAGAATAGCATCAATCTTCCCTTCAGCTTCCTTGGGTGAATGAGAGGAAAGCCCTTTATACCTTTGCTTGGGAGCTGCATAAAGACCATCTCTGTAGCATCTTTCCTTCCCTGATGAACCCTTCTATGGCCCTCAATGGGCACTATGTCCCTGGTAGGGGAAGGAGCAGAGGTGGGATGAGGAAATGGGCATTGTCTGTATGCTGTCCCCTTTAACAATCCCATAGGGCTTCCTCACCTTAGTTAATGGTGTTCACGGAACTTGCTGCCTGTGCAATGTAGAACCTCTTCAGGGTGGGATGAGGGGATACAGGAGTGTCAGCTGGCCAGGGAGTTACTTCATCGCAGGCTGCAGCCACGGTGCCAAGGAGGCTAGAGTGGCGTGCAGAGGTGAAAAAAGCTAGTGCAAAGGCACAGGAACTTGGTGATCTGCTGGTTTGGAGGGCAAAACCCCTAGCTCAGACCATGCCCTTCCACCCCTTTCCTCAAAGAACAATGCTATGGAAAATGGGAGAAGGACTCTCAGAGCTTACAGTCCTAAACACAGACCACTGATGGTCCTAATACTGCTCTTTAGTGGTTAGGATACCTAATATTTTTGCCACCCTTTCTAGGGCCAAGTTCACTTTGTGCTATGCTACCAGTGCAATCTGGACCTATATAAACAACCCACAAATGGTTATTCCAGTGCTACATGATCCTTCAGTGTCACAGAGCCAATGTAGGGGTGCTTCCACCAACAGCAAGAATCAGGGAAGAATCAGGGCTTTCAGTTTGTATCAGATACACATTCCACTTATGTTTCCTCCACTTCTAAAATGTTCTTGTGAGGATGGCCCAGCTTTGTCAGTGTGGACATCTGTCACGTGACTGGGATGTGGAAAGTCATGCTTAGTAGTCGGAGCAGGAGTTGTTAGCCAGGAACTGTAGCCCAGGGTCAGACCCAGAGTCAGAGGCCGATGTCAAAGCGCAGGTTCAGCACCAAAGTCAGAAAATCAGAGCCAAGGTTCAGAACCAGGTTACCTGGAGTGAGGCATGACTGGAACAAGCATGTGCAGTAGCTAGTTTAGCCATGGACACTTGGTTTGAGCAGCCACTGAACTATTGCCATTGCTGGGCTTAAGAGCCAATCTGCCGACTCTTACAACCAGGCGGACAGCCTACTGCAGGCCAGCTGTGCTCAGAGAGTGTCTCTGCTGCAGGCCCTGCTTCCTGACACCAACTCTCCTAAGTTAATCATGGTCTCGCAATATGCGATGTTTTACTGAAAGCTCCAGCAGACACGTGATTAGATGAACATCTCAGCTTTCAGTAAGTGAAAAAGTATTATGAAAAATTAGATTGAAGCCTATACAGTTCATTGTGGCAGCATAAACTTTATGCCTGCTGATAATACCAAAGAGGTTATATTTAGACATGCACTGAAAGAGAAGTCAAATCATAGGAGCATTTTGAATTGTGGTACTAGTAAAAACATTTTAGTTCTGATGGCTGCAGAAAAAAGCTTGAAAACGTGATCTAAGTGCACCTTAAAGGCTCAGAAATCAAATAAAAAGAAGCAGAGATAGATAGAAATCACGAAATTCAAGTCTATTTACGTCAACCTCATGATTTTTCGTGGGGCTGGTTTTTGAATGTTTGGAGTTAGAAATACTGTTGCCATATCAGCAAGTCAACAGTCAGTTCCCCTTTTTTTCTACTATCTAATTTCAGGACAGTAGATAAGCAACATCCCCCAAGGACGGTAAAAATGGATTTCTCCAACCACAAGATGTATTTATTTTATGATACAGCAGAGGAAACACATGCAGAAACCATTTGTTTAATGCATATTTGCTATGGAAAGAGTAATGCATGCTCATTCTGGCTAACTCTCCTCTGCACTGTGATTTTGCACCACTACCAACAGTAGCTCAAATCAGACCTAAACCTCAGAGGATCAACCCACTGACTCCAGTAGCAGACAGCTGGAGTAGAAGTCCTCTGCCATCCCCATTCCCTGCAGCCTGCAAAAGGAACACAGAAGCAAACAAAACCTTAACCATATACAGTGCACTGTGATTTCAAACACAGGAATAGTTTTGTGATCTAACATACACAGTGGTTAATATAATAGATTCAGACTGTTAGTTCTTCGGAGCAGGCACTGACCTGTTTACTGTCCTGTATAGCCCCAGCCTGTTGTTGGTGCCAAACAAATTGCTTCTAATAATGAATGTTATATTTTAATGTATCCAATGTTATACTTTAATGTCTCCAATAAAGAGACTTAATTGAAGCTACACTGATGAATACCAGCTGGGGGTGAGGTGGAAACTCAGAGAGGAATTAGTATTGGGGAAAAGTATATTATTGGGAAGAGACAAGGTGGGTGAGGTAATATATTTTATTGGACCAACTTCTGTTGGTGAAAAAGACAAACACTCAAACTCCACAGAGTTCTTCAGGTGTATGGAAAGACATTTTAAATAAATAAAAATATGGCATCAGGACCCAATCTCAAAATCTGCATACCCAGAATCTTCTGGACATTGGGACAAAACACAAAAGCACAACAGAAGGCTTAATCTGTGGTAATCATGTCATCTGACAGATAGTTCTTGTTTCCCCTGATATGGAGACAATTTGAGAACAGCAGGCATTGCCCCACTGTGTTGATCTATTTAGGGCCATCAAGGTTTCTTTACTCAATACTACACATGTTTCTTTGATGACTCACCCAGTCCAAAGTAATTTCTAAAAGGCTAAAGACCTGCCTGCTTGAGAGACTGCCTCTCACGGTGAATCATACTGATGCTGCTGAGATCAGCAGAGGTGTAAAAATTGGAATCCCATTGATATTAATGAGGGGGGGAGCTGCAAGGAGAACGTCCTGCAAAAGGTGTCCAAAACTTCAGAAATCACTCTCCACTTTGGAGAGCCTAGATTTATTAGCCTTCCCAGCATACAACAGACCGTACCTGCTGATGAAAGGGAGGTTGGAAGGATTTAGTGTAAAATTTGATTTATATGGGGACAGTACTTTTATCAGATAATTTTGTGTGTTTTAATTTATGGGCTAGGCACCCAGTTCCTGCTCCAAAGATTCTTTCCACTGACTTCAGTGGGCTTTGGATCAGCCCCCAAGAGGACAGGCTGAGAGTCTTTATATCATATGCAATAAAGTAACATTACAATGGGCCACCTAGGCTCAGAGGTTTGTGTGCTACATACACTGGAGTGTGTCAGAAGTTAACTATAGAGCAGGTACAAATACAGGACAGAATTACAATCATAATTACAGTGGGAAACACCCCCAAAGAAGAGCAAATATATTGAATGTAAATTGACTATTGTAATGCCTAGACATAGTTTCCATGTGAGCTGTCCCTCTTGGATTTAGCAGAACAGGCTCTTTCAGTTTCACAGTGAAGACGAAACCTCATCTGATTATTACTAGAGCTTAGGGTGCAGCCAAAGAGATGCCTTGGCAACCCAGGCAGGCCCTTTTAAAGATATTGCTCTTAAATGAGTCACTTGAAATGACTTGATATCAGCTTGTGAGTTGAACTTTAAACTAAAGGGCCCATTTCACTTTTATTAGGGCAATTAATCCTTTTATAAGTCTCAAAATAAAATCATTCATTGAAGTATCACCAGGGGAAAAAAGCAAAGTTACTTTCCCTGTGATTCTACACTAGCATGGTAATGTATTGCATCTCAATTCACAGCAAGTTCTATAAGCAACTAACAGCTTTGTGACTTATTCCACAGAAGACACTAGCTGTATTCATGGGGGAAGATGCACCAAAACCAAATTCCTTTGCCTCTCTCCACAACATCCTTTTCAGCTTTGCTGAATACACCCCATCCCAATGCATAATATTCCCATGGAATAATGCAATGACACAGAAATATAAAAAGATCAGATGCTGGAATCATTCTACAACATACAATAATAACCCACTTCTTTCACCTCCTCACTGTTTCTCCCCAAACTAGCCCAGTTTTACCTGTGATAAATAACATCTTGTTTCTCTATTTTCAATTTAATATCTTGTTTACCTTTGGGGAGCCTCTGGGTACAGAAAGTTATAAGTAGCTTTAGCCTTGATTTTTTAAAAGCACTCCATTACAGTATGTTTTTTTCCAAAATCTGCCTAACTATTAAAATGGAGATCCTGATTCTCCAGTGCCTTGCTCCTTGTGTGTAATCACTTATACCTGTGAAAAGTGACTCTACCAAATCGGAATTCTCCGCTGTGACTGGGCATGGCCCTCCACTCCTGTCTTCTCGTATAAATAGCTATGACACCTCCAGTCTGTAACCACCACTGCATACTGTATTTGTGTTCTGTCAATCACCACACTGTTACAGTCCAGTGCAACAATTCTTATTTATAGTGTTATACAACTATGAGAGAGGAGAAAGATCTCTCCATGCTGAGATTTCCTTTTACCTTGGCTGGCTGGCTGGCTGGCCTTTCTCCCTCCCTCTTTTCTCCTTGCTTTGCACTGCCTTCCTTTTCTACTCTTGCAATTAAAGGGTGAATTAGTTTCTTAGCTCTCTCTGGCCCACACTGATCTAATAATTAGCCATTCCTTCCCTCAAGCAGGTCCTCTCCATGGGAACTAACTGGATTTACAGTGACCAGAGTGCTAATTCAGCTGCTGGTTCTCAGCACTCTGTCACACACCTTCCTTGCTTATCTGGTGAAAAAGTTTCTCCTTTATGGGCTCTCTCTCATTTACTAGAAGTGCTGCTCTCCTGGAGTCCTTCGTCATCCCCTGGGTGGCCCTCTAGTATCCCCTTATGGTGTTCACCCATTCTCCACCCACAAAAATCACATTTGGTGGGTGGGGTCACCCCATAGTTCTGTCTTGGCTCATAGGTTTTCACACCACAGGCGACCCATTCTTGCCCACTTTGTTGCGTGGCAGGGACCACTGGCACCCCTTGCCCTCCTGGTTACTGAGGGTTTCAGATTCTCCCAAGTCTGCAAACAGCTCATGGGGTACCTCTTCCTGCTGTTCAGGTGACCTGGATTCCAATAACCACCCAACCCATGTCCTGGAAGGGTAATTTTGTGTCTTCTTCCTTTTCCACTCTTTTTCTTGGGACCTCCCTTTTCTTTACTTTTCTCCTGGCTTGTGTTCCTTTGTCTAGTGTTTTTTAACCTCTCCATGTCTAGCTTTCTCCTTTTGCTTTCCTGAGGGTTTTATCCCTCCCTGCCAGGGGCTCTGGACCCCAGCCTGCTTCCCTAGTGGGAAGGGCCTTCAGTTTGTGTCTAATATGATAAGGTTGGAGAATGGGTCTACTACCCCCCAACCCATTACCATTTAAACTTCCCCCACACCTCCAGGTGTACCTTAGCCATACAACAGAATTTCTTATCCTCGTGGATGCATTAAAGTCACAGCCTTGCTCCTGGGAGCATCCAGTGGACCTTTACAAGTTCCTTCTTGACTAGTGAACAGGCTGAGGCAGTTTCCACTAGAATCTTTCGACACCTCCTTTCCACCTTTACAGAAACAGTGGGTAATTTCTTTTTCTGTCCCTGCTCAAATGCATAACTCTGCAAACCCACAGTCCATGTCAGTTCAATCTCTGTTTATGTGTCCTTGATGCCCACGCCAATAACAGACAATACCCTTAGTCCTAGCTGGGGTCCCCTACGTTCTTCTCTCTTCTTCTCTGTGACCGTTCTGTCAGTGATTCTCTGACTCACATCTCCAGCTCTGGCCCCTTGACCTGTCAATCCTCTTTCCTGAGGATGTCAGCCTGTATAAGTTGTTCTGTGAGCTTAACCGCAGTGGCTAGGGACACTAGCTGATGCTTCCTGTCCCATACCCAGATACTCTCAGGGATGCACGGAGGGAACTGTTCTAAAACTTTTGCTGGTACTTTTCAGTAGATAAGCCCATTGCCTGGCTGCCTTAACCACATCATAGTCCTAAGCTCACTTGTCACTTTGATCCATGTAGGCCACCTGAGCGTCCCTGCTCAAGTGGGGTGGTAGGCATAGGTTTCAGGGTTCTAGAAGGGCTGGGAAGAGACACTCACCAGTGAGAAGTCAGGAGGCTTGCCTGCTTCATCCCAGGGGAGCACAGACAAAGAATGCCTCAGTCCTAAACCAGAACACACACATATATCTGGAGGGAAATTTTCCAATGAAATTTTTTTTTATTGGAAGTTGTGGTTTTGTATAAATTAACATTGTCTGCTGGAGAATGTTGATTTCAAGGATGTATTTTTAATATGTGTTTCAAAATGATGCATTAGAAAATGTTCCCATTTCAAACTATTTTGTTTCATTACTTCTTTTTGAAATGTCCAAATGTTTAATTTTGATGAAAAATAAAAGGTTGGATTTTTTTGTTTTCACATTTCCAAATTGAAATGCTGTGGACATTTTTGTTCAGTTTAAATGTTTGATATTTTGACTTCTTTTCCCAGTCTGGGATGCAAACAAATGTGAAAATATTGGAATTTCCCGCTGGACAGAAAATCCATTTTCTGACCAGCTTCTATAGCTCAGTTATTGACAATATGAATGGGCTGACAGATCAAACAGGAAACTATGTCTCAATGTGATCAAAGAGACGTTGTTAATGGAGCAGATTCTGGGCAAGGCTGAGGACCTGTTCCAAGACAAATAAGCCAAAACTATTAAGTAATGTGAACAACTGAAACATACCAGGGTGCAATGCACACAGATAAGCAGCTGTGTCACTTCTGCCCAGCAACCTTCGGTGCCTTACAGTGCTTTGGTTGGAGCAGTTCCCACCTGGGCTGCTCACCAACAGCCTTCCAGCAGGCAAGCCACACCCTGAGCATCTGGGTGTAACTGCAGACTGCCAGTTACCCCCTAGCTTTTACCTGGTTATACTGCAGGGTGACCCCAACACACCTTCAGTCTTAGATTCCCCCCACCAGAAATATATGTCCTATACTGCCCTGCCCTCTCCTGGGAAATACAAGTTATATAAGGTCTGTTATTTCTTTAGTAGAAATAATAGGCGCACAACTTGCCTGTCCAAATGGAGTTGCCCGATAGTTCAATTTAAGCACACTGGATTAGCTAAAATAACAAAACATGTTAATTAACTACAAGGAGATAGAGTTTAAGTGAGTATAAGTAATGAGGCATAAAAGTCAGAAATGGTTACAAGAAAAATAAAGATAAAACTCAACTGATGCCTAACTTAACAAACTATGTTAAATTCCAAGCCAGGTTTTCTCACCATATGTTTTCAGCAATCTTACTGACCAAATTTTTTAAGTCAGGACCCATTCTCTAGTCCATTAGCTGATTACTTTGTCCCTTCAGGTGCAGTGAATGAGCAGAGAGAGCGAAAGGGGTATCTTGGAGTGTTTGTCCCTCCTTTTGATAGATTCAATCGCCCTCTTGAAAAACAAACAAACCTCTCCAGCTGGGTACCAGAAGACAAAAAAAATCTCTGGGGAAAGATGTTCCTTGCTGCTTTTTTCTGACACATTTGAACTGTGTTTGTTTCCCTCCCTGCTTGGTGACTCTGTTTACAGCTTAAATGCAAATTAAGCAGAGCACACATTGCTTTGTTTAGAACAGACCTGTTTGCCAAGTTCTGTTTGGAACATGTGTTAATAACACCATACAGTGGAATCTTATAGCTTCACATACGGTGTTGCCACACATATTTTATCAGGAAGATGCCGATCAACAAATAATTATTAATTTTTAAATGATACCTCATAAGACATACTTTGAACAACGATTATTACAATAGCATGTAGGGTGTGAATATAAGGGTACATTCTGTCACAACAACATTGCCTAGACCTACCACTTCCATAAAGTTACATATCTTTGCATTGAAAAGTTAGTATGTTAATACCCCCCTCACAAAGATTTACTCATATACACCTTTCAAAAATAGCACAGTGCATTGGTATAAATCTCTTGTTTCTGTAATAACATTAAAAATTAAATGATTAATAGATGTTAAGGTCCAAAGGAACCATCATGACCTTCTAGTCTGACCCCTTGCATAACACAGGCCCTGGAATTTCACCCCATAATTCCCATACCAAGCCCCTGGCACAGGGGGCACCATCCAGTTCTGTGTGACCTCTGTATTATTTCTAGTGGTGGTCATTTTAACAGACTGATATATAATTTGCAATTCAAAGCTAGTAATTCCATTTTCTTTGGCCTCACCTGGCCTCTCGGACAGGACTACTTATGCAGATAAAGTTAAGCTCAGGTAAAGTTAAGTGTTTTGCTGCATCAGGGCCAGAGTGCTCAGTGCTCTGAAAGATCAATCTCAAGGTTTGAAGATTTGGGGCTAGAATTCCCAGGTGCCCCAGACTAGCACAGTTGGGGAGCTGCTCAGGACTGCCGCATCTTGTAATTGTTTGAGGTGGGAATTTGGCACATCAAGTCAGTACTGGCCAGACTTTGACCCCAAATTCAAAATGCAGTCGGATCTTCAGACCCTCTTGAGATTCCTTTGCAGTGAACTCCAGATCTTAAAGTCACTTTATGTCACTTAATTGCTCCACTGGGATAATGTCTTGCTCCTTGTTTGTTTGAAGATGTGATTTTAGCCATCTTCCCTATCCAAGCCTCAAAGCCATGCCCTTTGGAGGTGCATGGGATCATTCTGACAGGAAAACCAGTGGTGAAGTGGGATAGGTAGTGTGTCTTCCTATGGGACAATGGGCCACATCCTAAATTGTAGCCAAAAAGCACCCAGCATAGCTGAGGCGGAATCATCAGGCCAGTCCCATAAAGAGTAACATTTGATGGCTGCTCTCAGATGCTGTGGCTGCTAATGTTTCAAAGAGGCCATTATGGTGGGTGGTTCTCCAGGGCACAGGGACACCGTGGCATAGGCATGGGAAGTAGAGGTGTGGGGGGTGTTGCAGCATCCCCAGGTTTTATGCAGGGCTGCTGGCCCTGTGCCCAGGGCTCCACTTCCCAGTGTGGGTCCTGGGGGCCGACCCCATGCCCCGCTCCCCAGCTGCTGGCTCTGCACCCAGGGCCCTGCTCCTGGACCTCTGCCCAGGCCTCTGCTCCCCAGCCCTGCGCCCAGGGCTCTGTTCCTGGCCCCATGCCCGCCCCCAGCTGTGGCCACAGCCTCAGCCCTCTTATCCCTGTCTGGGTCCCCTCCCCGCCCCGAGACACAGCCCTGCTCTCAGCCTCAGTTTGGGGTGGGGGGGATTGACAGGGGTAAGAGGGTTGGTTTTCAGCACCCTCACTACTAAAAATATTCCAGCACCACTGCACCCTGGCACACTTCCTTTCCTCTAATCACATCATTGCACCAGCTGTAGGAAAGGCATGACCTTATGATGGCTCTGCATCACCCAAATCATGGGAGAATCTCCAGTGGCCAGTTATGCCAGCTTTAGAGCATTTTTGCACCAAAGGAACCGTGAAAATTTGCCTAATATCGCTCAGTTTTAGGGCGTATGACCATCACTGTGTGGAACACAAGTATTCAGATGCCATGATGCTAAGCACAGGATGGATAGATAGATAGATAGATAGATAGATTAGATTATCAATTTGGGGATATACACAGGTGGTAATTATAGGAAGTTCAGCACATGAACAGGACAACATGGGAGGAAATCGAATGTTTCTTGTTTTCTGATTGGTTCAATATTTGAGCAACCATTATGCTTTGCTTGAAAAGGTATTTTCAGGTCCGTCTGAGTCCTTGTCCTTAGCAGAAACAAACATCATCATAAATAGAGGAGGAATATCACTCCGCAGGTGGAAGAGGTGACAATACTTTGGGGAAAAGTGGAGTTTGGATAGGTTTTCTGGTTAAACTTGTTTGGTTATACAGGAAGGGTAGGATACTCACTTGGTGTAAATAGATGTACTTCCTGGTCTAAATGTTTTGCCCCAGTTCCGCTACTCAGCATTAGAAGTTTTCTAGTAACTAATGTACTTTTATGTGTGAAAGCAGCATTGTGGTGCAGATTTCAGCTATATCAGATGACTTTCACTTGATTATGTTATTGCCTTTCCCTGCCAACAATGGGGCCTACTGAGACCTCATAAACAACATTTTAACATAGTCTTTGAATCAAAGATATGATCTTATTTTGCCTTTTCTGAAACTGAAAGCTACTTGTGGATTCTCTGCACACTTCCCTAGTTATAATCACATGTTAAACTCTAGATTCAGGATACCAGCTGATATTACTTTGTGCTTTAATGCTAATAATGAAAGACAAAATAAACACATTTCCTTCCTTGCACGTTTCCAAACAGCCAGGGATATGTGTTCGTATGCCTGAACTTTATTAATCTCTGTGTATTTTTCTGATGTCAGTGGAACTCTGATGACTTTGTATCACTCAACAATTGCTAGTAAATTAAGTCTAGAATTTGATTTGAGCATCTGTGGAAAATCCTTCATCTCTATGTTAAAGGGGACTACAGTTTTTATTAGACCTGTCTGAACTTCTATTAGGAGAAGATAATGAAACAGGGTGAATCAGTGAGAATAACAAATATATAGTAATTGGACATGAATCTTTTAAAAAATACCACATATCCTAGAAGGCAATCGCTGAGCAATAGCAACATGATTTTTGGCTGCTAATAGGAGAAAATTATACTGTGACTTTTGTACTCAAGACGTCCCAAAA
Source organism: Mauremys reevesii (assembly GCF_016161935.1). Lineage (NCBI taxonomy): Eukaryota > Metazoa > Chordata > Testudines > Geoemydidae > Mauremys > Mauremys reevesii. The sequence continues at coordinate 25,716,322 of NC_052624.1, forward strand.
CATTTTACAAAATAATAATTTAGATAGTTCCTCTGATCATTTTGCACAGGAAAATCATTCCTATATTTCATTGCAATACTGAGGAGCCTAACATTTTCTTGTATGCATACTTTTAGAGAGTATGAGGTGTTGTAGCTGTGTCAGTCCCCAGATATTACAGACACAAGGTGGGTGAAGTAATATCTTTTATTGGACCAACTTTGGTTCACGAGAGGGACAAACTTTCTAGCTTACATGGAGCTTGACCTGAAGAAGAGCTGGCCCTCACCCCCCTGGTCTCTCTTGTTCTATCTAGAGAGATCACTTTTGCATAGACTGAAAGCACATATTGTCATGAGTAGATGGGAGTGCAGACACATTGTTTTGTTTCTTTAAGGCAGTGTGTGCCTGGGGGTACAAAGAGATCTTCCACGGGGTACAGCAACTCAGCTAGATACCGAGATGGCCTACTTTTACAACAGGTTACATAAAAAGCACTAGCGAAGTCAGTACAAACTAAAATTTCATTCAGACAACAACTTGTTTATACTGCTCTATAAACTATACACTGAAACGTAAGTACAATATTTATATTCCAATTGATTAATTATATAATTATATGGTAAAAATGATAAAGTCAGCAATTTTTCAGTGATAGTTTCCTGTGATACTTTTGTATTTTTATGTCAGATTTTGTAAGCCAGTAGATTTAAGTGAGGTGAAACTTGAGTATGTAAAACAAATAAGACTCCTGAAAGGGGTTCAGCAGTCTGGAATGGTTGAGAGCCACTGCTTTAAGGCACAGTAATAGATCCTGCAAACCTTTCATTTCTTTGTGGGACTTGTCTACATGGGGAAATTAAGCAGCACAGCTATAGTGGAATAATTATTCTGCTCCAGCTTTTCCACTATAGCTCCTTGTGTGAACAGTGTATTGCAGAATAAAAGTGACTGTATTTTGGAATAATTTTCCACAATTGTTATGCTGGTCAATTTCCCTGTGTAGACTGAAATATACAAAACTGGGCTCCTCCCAGTCTTTTTGGCCATAGTAGTCAGGTGCAAATTCTTGTCTTGAGGAAAGCATGACACTAAATCAACTGAACTCTGAAAATACAGATATTTTACATTACAAGATAGCTGAGGGCCATATGTTTAAAAGTAGGAATGTGTGTGTGTTCTCTGATGAATTTTCCCAGAGATACGGGGCTACATTCTAATCTCCAATACCCTAGTCTGAACTTGGCGTAAATGCATTGATTTCAACAGAGTTACTCAGGATTTATACCAGTGGAATGATCTTAAGATCTGTCCTATTCTGCCCTTGGCTAAAATGTGTTGGAAAAGCTGAGAGTTTGCCTTATCTCTCTCAGGAATTAGTGTACCTGACATTTTGTAAAATTTTCATGTATTTATTGCTTTTTCATTTACCATCTGTAATTGGCTTGTGCTTGTGGTTTACTATTTGTCTTAAGTCCTCTCCATTATGATTGTCTTACTATTGTGCCTAATGCTCTGGAAAGGAGGAATTGATGAGAGTTGCTTAATGCTTGAGCAAGAGATATTCATTCATGATACCTGTGAAAGAGAGTTAACAGAATGCTAAAACTCATTATCTCAGCTCTATTTGACTCCTCCTGACACTGTATATTTAATAGCTGGTTGTGGACTCTGCAGTTTCACACTGCTGCTGTTACGCAAATATGTTAATGGAATAGAAATAAAAAGCCTTGTAATAAAAGCCAAGGGGGCTTTACATTTCCCACAGGAAAAAATAATGCCATGCCTCTATTTTGTAGAACTCAGGCCCTGGTTCGGCTAAGAACTTCAGCACATGCTTAACTTTAAGCCTATGAGTAGTCTCAGTGAATTCAAGTTCAGTGTGCAGTGTTCACGTGCGTTCCAGTGTACAGGTGCACTAGTGGGGTATAAGATACCAGTGCCGTTTCCATACCCATTTTGGAAGAGGCATGAATTAGTCCTAAATAAGGAAGGCATGTCAATCCACAAAAGCATCAATTGTCATTGATTAAATGGAGAAGGAGAAATCTATGATAAATTACCATGTAGTTGCTGTGGACCCACCAAAGACGGTTTTTTGTTGTTATTTCTTGGGATGCTATTTTTTTTAAAAGCACGGTTGCATTACAGCACGTTTTCACAAAATGATTTGGCACTGAAATTCCTTATTTATCCTTTTTAAATGAGTTTGACCTAAAATCTTGGTGCTGCAGAATGTTACTGTTGGAGTGTTAATATTAATGTAGCTGAGTTCTTTAACTCCCACACTGATGGGCTTAGGCAATGGTGCTAATTGCAAGATTTTACAATCATTACACTTCTTTTTAGCTCCTGAAAGCTTGGATCGTAGCTCAGCTTTATGTGTATACTTACGTTCCCTTGAAGTTAATGGGACTCGTGCTTTCCTGAATCGGGGCCTATAATGGGCCAAAGCAAAAAGCTGGATCCAAACATCACTGACTTTTAGGGATCCTCTGTGGCAGGATCTGAATTTTCCACCTTGGATCCCTCTCCAGTTATAGCAGATGCTTTTTATATTGGTTGTGTGAATAATGTTTCTTTCATTACTGTTTTCTTCTTTGTGGCAAGTTAAATAAGTGCATTAAAAATATAGTAATCGTATTCCCAGCCCAGCTACCTTGGTCCTCTAGTCAGCTCCTCCCTCTCATTTGAAAGCTCAGAGCCCCTCATTCACCCCTGAGCCAAGTTACATTTGGAAAAGTTAACTCCAGCATGCGTTAAGAAAGGCATACTGGCAGCTTTAATGCTATTTGAAAAACTTCTGCGTAGATACTGGAAGGAAAGGCCATGACTCCCTCCTCTCTCTCAGTTAGAATCAACTAGCCTCTTCCCGGGTAATGAGGGGGAAAAAAACCACCCACTGCACTACAGGTAACTGAGTCATTACGAATCATGAGAATTTTTGCAAGATAAGATCTATCCCTAATGGCTCAACCTACTCAGTCTGCACTAGGGTTGTCAACATTGTATTTCAAAAATAAGGGACTGATGATGATGATATTATTATTATTATTATTATTACTATTATTACTATTATTATTATAATTATTATCAGGAGGAGGGATGAGGTGGATAATAATAATAATAATATCATCATCATCATCAATCAATAATAATAGTAAGCAGTACTCACCTACATTCACCAGGGGGATTTCTTGCTGCTTTCTGCAGCACTCAGCAACTCCCGATCTTACTGTACAGAGATGAAAAAATAAGGGACGTCCCTTGTAATAAGGGATTTTTGGCAACCCTACAAGCACAGATCCCACTTGCTGCGGCATTTGCCCTCTGCTGGCACCTTCCCCATCTCACACATATAGGGCTGTTCTATCACTCTCTCTCCCACCAGCCTCTGCCCTTTTCACTCTTACCTATTCCTCTTTTTCCTTTGGGGTTAGTTATAATAGAGATGAGCCCAAGCCAAAACCCATGATTCCAACACCTTGAATTTGGGACTGAATCTGTAGTTTGTGGTTCAGCTTGTCTCTATCTCTTTCTTTTTTTCCTCAGCAGAAATTCTCTGCAGGGGCAAATGAAGCTGTAGACTAAAACTTATGTGGTGCATATTCTTGATGCTGTTCAGGAGGTAATTTTTCCATCAAGTCTTACTTCCTCTCTTATGTTCATGAAGGGTTCTATGTACTGTAATGAAAATAACAATCCAAATAAAGCAATTGTTTAATCTTCTTTTGAATTGTGCCAGATTCTTAGCTACTGGAACTCTGTGTAGCTCCATTGAAATCAATGGACCTGTGCCCATGTACACCAGCTGACAATCTGATGCATTATGTTGCACTTGGGCTAGATTCTGACACCCCCATTCAGGTTGAGCAGTACCTAATTTTGTGAATAGTCTCTGTCAAATCAGTGGTAGTACATGTGGAGTAATGTACTACTCCGTGGGAGTAGGAGTCATAAAATCATAGAATCATAGAAGATTAGACCTCAGGAGGTCATCTAGTTCAACCCCCTGCTCAAAGCAGAACCAACTCCAACTAAATCTTACAAGCTTGCCTTTGGTGAGAAGAATCACATAGCACAATTTCTTTCCAACATTGCTGAAGATCTGAATTCTCTTTGCACACCATCCTTGTCTAGCTGTTAGAGGAAAAGAAAGATGTTGGAGATAGATATAAATCATATTAAGGCTACAGTTTTCATTACACATGGCAAAAATCCTACAATAGCCTTATGAAATATAATACCTTCAGATATCATGTAATACCGCACAAGGTGCATGTAAAACCTAGAATTATAAGGTCATTATGAAACCTCTATATCCACAGAGTGCAAAGAGAAATGGGATCCAATTTTAATCCACGGTTTACAATTGAAATTCTTTCTTGAGATGAAGACATTAATATTTTGATAGTAAGAGGCCATTTTTTCAGTAGCAATCACAGATTGCCAGTAAAAGATAATGCTTCCCTAGTGGACTTGCTTTCTACAATAAGTCTACCCCATACTAATAAAATCCCCAGAAAGGCAATGGTTGATTTTGTAGTTTGCAGGAGAAAAAAAGAGAGAGCTAGGAGAACTGTTTGTAGTGAATAATTCATTTGATTTATTTCACTCCTTTCCCTGTTTGCAAATTATCTGCAAACTGACAGGTTTTATTTTTTAACAGATTAGTTTGTTATTCAAAATTGTTCAATGACCCCTTGGAGCAAATTGGGTTGTTAGTGAATTGTTCACTTCATGATGTTATGGTGACCTAAGTCACATGTTATTGTTTTGCTCCCTGAATGGATGACTGAAAGTGCCCATAAATATAAGAAGGAAATATCTGGCACAATGAGTCTCACAAACACATAGCTATATGAGACTGACATTCCTAAGACTGGCACCATCTATGTGGGTCCCCTCTCACAAATACTACAGGGAAGTGGGTTACCTAAGGGCCCCTGGACGTAGTCCAGGAGAAGGCTGCACTGTTAGCTTAACAGGAACCACTCTTCATTTCCATAATATGGAACAGTTTTCAATCACACCTCACTGTTAATTCAGAAGCGCAGCTCTCACATGGCAATTAAAAACCTGCAGCTAGCCCATGTCAGCTGACTCAGGCTCGAGGGACTCAGGCTAAGGGGCTGTTTAATTGCGGTCAGGGCCAGTGCAAGGATGTTTCGCGCCCTAGGCGAAACTTCCACCTTGCACCCCCCCCCGTGCCCCTGCCCTGAGGCGCCCCCCCTGCGGCAGCTCCCCCCCTCCACCCTGAAGCGCCCCTCTTAGGCGCCGCAAGCCTGGAAGGCGGGAGAAGTGAAGCAGCCACGGCGTGCTCAGGGAAGAGGCAGGGCAGGGGTGAGCTGGGGTGGGGAGTTCCCCTGCATGCCGCCCCCCCCTTACTTGCTGCAGGCGGCCGCCCCACGCTCTCCTGCCTCAGCTCCCTCCGCCTAAATGCCGGCGGCGACCAGGGCGGCTGAAGATCCGGCCGCCGCGGTCGCTGCCGAAGAAAATGGCGCCCCCCAAATCCTAGCGCCCTAGGTGACTGCCTAGGTCACCTAAATGGTTGCACCGGCCCTGATTGCGGTATAGGTGGTTGGGCTCAGGCTGGAGCCTGAGCTCTGGGACCCTGTGTGGAGGGAGGGTCCCAGAGCCTGAGCTCAAACGTCCGCACCGCAGTTAAACATCCCCGTAGCCTGAGCCCCGCGAGCCTGACTCAGCTGACGAGGGGCCAGCGCCAGGTTTTTAACTGCAGGGTAGACATAGCCATAGAGACCATGAGCTTGTTTACAGTGTGCTGAGCTGTGAACTACAGGGGAGTGAATTGCAGAGCTCACCAAAGCAATGTGAACTAACTGCCCTGGGTGGACACTGCGGGCACCAACTAAAGGTTACTTTGTTCGTGTTAACGCAGTCCTCTTTCGAGCAGTATTATGTTAATGTAAACTAGATACCTTTTAGTTAACGCCAGCAGCCTCCACACGGGGTAGTTAGGCTGCAACACTTTGGTGAGCTCTGCAGTTCACAGCCCTGTAGTCCACACTCCAAATGCAGTGTACACATAGCTCAAGAGCCAGATTTGCATGTATAATTGCATGCATAATTGTATGTCTCTTTAGAGTTCATTGGCCAAATTTTCAGAGATTTGTCCCTAAGTGTAAATGCCCATTTGTGTGCACTAATTTAGACATGTATATCCCTCGGCAATTGTGCACAAGCTGTGGATTTGAGTGAACGTATAGATATGTGCATGCACAAACCAGATTTACTTGGGTGCACAAGGATTTGTGTGCCTAGGCAGGACATGAACAAAGTGCATGAACATTTAGGGACATGATTCCCTGCAGATTTGGGCCACAGTGATTGCTAATGCATCACAAATACATAGATCTGAAAACCAGAAGTGACGATTGTGATAATCTAGTCTGACCTTCTATAGACACATAGACATTCCCCTGGTGATATCTGGACCTGTGATCTGCTCGGTCACTCCAATCCTTGACTCTGGGAGCCAGCCTTACCCTGCTCTGCTGTGAGAACCCCCACTCCTGGGCTGCTCACACACAGCCCCTGGCATGGAAGCTGCTCCTTGGATTGTGCAACCGAATGACACTAGCCAATATCTCCGGTCCCAGACACAACCCTAGGAACCTCCATCTTGCAGTGTCCAGTTATGCCCGCTGGACACGGCAAGCTCATATGAGTTCATCGATTTAACAAAGAAATTGATATGTACCAGGCTTGTTATCCCAAGGGGAGTTTCACCATCATATGCCAGCAATGCCCCTCTGCTATGTACATCGGCCAAACTGGACAGTCTCTAAGGAAAAGGATAAATGGACACAAATCAGATATCAGGAATGGCAATATACAAAAACCTGTAGGAGAACACTTCAATCTCCCTGGCCACACAATAGCAGATCTTAAGGTGGCCATCCTGCAGCAAAAAAACTTCAGGACCAGACTTCAAAGAGAAACTGCTGAGCTTCAGTTCATCTGCAAATTTGACACCATCAGCTCAGGATTAAACAAAGACTGTGAATGGCTTGCCAACTACAGAACCAGTTTCTCCTCCCTTGGTTTTCACACCTGAACTCATCCTCCCTGATTGAACTAACCTCGTTATCTCTAGCTTGCTTCTTGCTTGCATATATATATATATATATATATATATATCTATATATACCTGCCAAATTTCAGTGGGTATTCACCCATGAAAGCTCATGCTCCAATACGTCTGTTAGTCTATAAGGTGCCACAGGATTCTTTGCTGCTATTACACCTTTGTCTGCTAGATTAAAACACCCTTAAGATCAAATTTCTGTTCCCCATGTAAGAATGTATGGCCTGTGATCAAGTCACCCCTTAGTTTTCTCCCCATTTTGCCCCATTTGCTCCCCCCCATGGGCGCCCCTGGGAAAAATAAACCTTCCGCATTTTGGCACAAACCCAGTTTTGAGAAAACTTCTTTACAAGGTATCACTGGTTCTCAGCATCAGCTAGTGCTAAAAGGCACTAAAGCTCATTAAAAGGGGTTGGACAAATATTTTCCATCAAAACTTTTTCTGGATCGAAAACTAGGGGGTTTTAAAAAGCAGAAAAAAATCACGGACAATGTCTGCTTTCCTTCAAAATTTGTTGTGGTTTTTTTGATTGAAAAGCTGAAATTAGTCTGCCAAAACCTGAACATGGTTTGAGGTTTCAGAAGTGTGTGGCCAAATATCTGCTGCTTGCTGTGTTTGATTGTTTAAAGAAACAATAAAAAAATTCTGCTTAAAAAAAAATCCAAAACTTTTGAACCACCTCAGCTTGTAACCAAACACCTGAGCCCATCCAGGCAGAGATTTTTCCAGGTTTCTGATACTCTGCTGGCTTCCTTGACTCATATCTGTCTCCATAACTTTGGGTTCATTTAGGTTAGAACATAAGAACAGCCATACTGGGTCAAACCAAAGGCCATCCTGCCCAGTATCCTGTCTACTGACAATGGCCAATGCCAAGTGCCCCAGAGGGAGTGAACCTATCAGGTAATGATCAAGTGATCTCGCTCCTGCCATCCATCTCCACTCTGAGAAACAGAGGCTAGGGACACCATTCCTTACCCATCCTGGCTAACAGCCATTAATGGACTTAATCGCCATGCATTTACCTGTTTTCTAGAGAATGGCTCCATGAGGTCTCTCACAACCTGGAGACGGTTACTGTGGGTTTGTCTTTAGTATAGCTTATGTACATACTCCACGAACTGAGCATTTGAGCTTGTTCCAGAATCTGGGATGAGCCTATGTTGTGAAAACTGAAATGCTCAAAATAGCACATGCATGTGAATGGACACAGGTGCTAAATTAAATTAATCCAGGGTTCTCAAACTGGAGGTCAGGACCCCTCAGAAGTCACGAGGTTATTACTGGGGTCGTGAGCTGTCAGCCTCCACCTCAAGCTTTGCCTCAGCATTTATAATACTGTTAAATATATAAAAAGTGTTTTCAATTTATATGCACTCAGAGGTTTGCTATGTGAAAGGGTCACCAGGACAAAGTTTGAGAACCACTGGATTAACCCCTCTGAAGCCTTAGGGAATGCAGGAGAGGGTCTCCTTGGTAGGGTTGGGAAGGATATTGCTCTTCTCATGTGATCACCCTCCTGACATGGCACTGAAATTACATATAGACTATAATTTGGCATTTGAGAAGTGACAGGGATGGCAGCACTAATGGAAAAGCTAACAGCTTGGCTCTTCTGCAAACCTCAAACTACAGAACCAGACTAACACGGCTACCCCTCTGATAGTCTGAATTTGTCTAGCTTCCTCTTCCAGCCATTGGCTCTTATTACACCATCATATGCCAGCAATGCCCCTCTGCTATGTACATCGGCCAAACTGGACAGTCTCTAAGGAAAAGGATAAATGGACACAAATCAGATATTAGGAATGGCAATATACAAAAACCTGTAGGAAAACACTTCAATCTCCCTGGCCACAAAATAGCAGATCTTAAGGTGGCCATCCTGCAGCAAAAAAACTTCAGGACCCGACTTCAAAGAGAAACTGCTGAGCTTCAGTTCATCTGCAAATTTGACACCATCAGCTCAGGATTAAATAAAGACTGTGAATGGCTTGCCAACTACAGAACCAGTTTCTCCTCCCTTGGTTTTCACACCTGAACTGCTAGAACAGGGCCTCATCCTCCCTGATTGAACTAACCTCGTTATCTCTAGCTTGCTTCTTGCTTGCATATATATATACCTGCCCCTGGAAATTTCCACTACTTGCATCCGACGAAGTGGATATTCACCCACGAAAGCTCATGCTCCAATATGTCTGTTAGTCTATAAGGTGCCACAGGATTCTTTACTGCTATTACACCTTTGTCTGCTAGATTAAAACACCCTTAAGATCAAATTTCTGTTCCCCATGTAAGAATGTATGGCCTGTGATCAAGTCACCCCTTAGTTTTCTCTTGGATAAGATAAATGTATTGAACTTGTTGAGCCTATGTCTCATCTGCTAAAAACAGCAAGGTCTACAGACTCAGGCTTGAAAAGAGCAGTGTAGATATTTGCACTCGAGCTGGAGCTTGGAACCCAGAAAGGGGAGCCCAAGCTCCAGTTCAAGTGGGAATATCTATACTGCTATTTTTAGTGCCATAGCATGAGCCCAAGTGTGTAGATCTAGGCTCTGAGACTCGCTGCCATAGTTTCTTTCTTTCTTTCTTTTTCTTTTTTTGCAGTGTAGACATACCTTGAGTCCCTCATTATAAGGCATGTTTTCAAATCCTTCAAGTATTCTCATGGCACTTCTCTGAACCCTCTACAATTTTTCAATGTCCTTCTTGAAGCGTGGACACCAGAATTGGGACACAGTGTTCCAGTAGCAGTTGCATCAGAGGTTATATAACCTCTTTATTCTTGCTCGATATTGACCTGTTTATGCATCCAAGAATCATATTAGCCCTTTTGGCCACAGCATCACATTGGGAAGCTCATGTTTGGCACTAAAATCCTAAAATCTTTGTCAGAGTCACTGCTTCCCAGGATCAAGTCCCCCATTCTGTAAGTGGGGCTGACGTTTTTTGTTCCTAGATGTATGACCTTATGCTTGGCTATACTGAAATGCATATTGTTTGGCTGTGCCCAACTTACAAATCGATTCAGATCACTCTATACTGGTAACCTTTCTTAATTATTTCTCTCTCCCCCAATTTGTGTGTCATCTGCAAACTTTATCAGTGGTGATTTTATGTTTTCTTCACTTATAAAAATATTAAATAGTGTTGGGCTAGGAACCAATCCCTTCCGGACCCCATGAGACACACACCTGTGGTATTATGATTATTTTTATATAAAAGATAAAGGCACCCAGGAGTTCATCTCACACACTTTTTACCTAAGGCCATGTTTTAACCATCCCTGAAGTGCCTCAAAGTACCTTTATCTGTGAAAGGAAGGGTTGGATCTTTGATGTACAAATGAGATCAAGGAATTCAAATCAAACTCTTCCTCAGTTACAATTCTTTTACTTTCTAATTGGGAAAAAAAACCCACCTTCGAAGAACTTGAAGTTGTTAATGCCCGTCAGCTGGTGAACCGTACAAATCACTACTCATCATTCCTTCTTTGAGTTTGTTTGTGAGAGACTGTTCATTCCTCATAGAATATTCATGCAGACTTTATTTTTGCCCATGCTTGTAGCTAACCAGCTACTACATTTTGCATGAATACTCATAAATAAGAAGAGACAAGTAGCTACAAGACTGAGAGAATGAATCAAGAGCTTCTTTCCTGAGGCAAAGAAGGATGCAGCATAGGTGGAGCCCTGAATTTTCTGTCCTTTGGCTAGTAGCTCCATTAGCATGGATGACAATGTAGATGACATTCTTCCAATGGTTTTCAGTGGTATAGTTACTTCATTTGTAGATTATGCCATCGTGACTGTGGGTGTAACTTGGGAAAGGGAGGAGAAATGACTTAATATGTGGAGTTATTTTTTCTGATATTATGCAGTCCTCAAAGCTTGCACTCTGATTACTCAGTATGAAGAGACAAAGGGATCTCAAATATATATTTTTCATGAAGATGTTTCCAAATGAATGGAGAATCCCACACATTACATCTTAGGTGTGAAATCCTGCTCTTATTATAGTCCATGGGAGTTTTGCCATTGACTTCAACGGGGCCAGTATTTTGCCCTGTATTTTGGAATACACAGCATACTTAATTATCCAATTCAGTCTCCTATGCTCCTTCCTGAATTATACAACTTGTAACAGGATCCACGACCCGCCCCTCTTCCTGGGGCCCGCTTGCTGCCCCCAATAAGGCTCAGAGAGGCTTCAGGGTCATGCAACACGTGTGTCTTTATTTACTTAAGGTTCTCCCACCACCAGTGTCTATCAATATACAAGCGTTACAGGATTAGTCACCTCCCTTACAGGCACAGTCAGCCTTCGGCTAGGAGGCCTCCAGTTCCCTCCCTGACTGACTTCTCCCTGGCTGCCCCCTGCCTTCTGGCTCCCTCCCAGCCTTTATAGCCCTTGGCTTGTCAGGCCAGCAGGTGTTGCCAATCCTCAGGCTGGCATCAGGCCTTTTCCATCAGCCCCAATCTGTTTCCCCTGATTGGAGCTGATTGGGTTGGGGCTAAGTAAGTGCTTTTGCACTAGCACCCTGCTACACACCACTTTGTAAAACCAACTCTGTGTTATTTACACTACTACTGCATTGTTGTAGCTGTGGTGGTCCCAGGATATTAGAGAGACAAGGTGGGCAAGGTAGTATCTTTTATTGGACCAGCGAAGACTTCTGTGTAAGTTTGAAAGCTTATCAATCTTACCAAGAGAAGTTGGTCCAATAAAAAATATTATCTCACCCACCTGGTCTCTTTATTTGCCCTAAGTAATGTAAAGCATCCTTGTACCTATAATGTTGTATAATAACATTTATTTGACTAAAAACAGTTTGTAACCAGAATCTAATATCACTTTAACATAAGCAAAGATGTTGGGAATGATTCACCACTATCTTGCACCTTGTGTATTCATCTGGATGTGTGCAAAGTGTACATAAAATGCCCTCATTCTAACCGAGTGACATTTTACATCCACTTTGCATTGCTGTAAAGAAACAAAGTACAAGGGAGTGAAGAATGGCTTAAATCACATAAACAAAAGATACAAAAACAACAAAGAGCGGGTTGGCAGGACAAGGAGTGGCAGTCACGGACTAAGGATGAGGAATGTTTTCCGTTCCCGGCTGGCATCATATATCCCTAGGGAGAGGAAACAGTGGGCAAATCAAAGAAAGGTCATGGGATGCAAACTCAGCCATCAAAATCTGCTGTCCCCTTCAATTTTCCAAGTCCCTCCATGCAGAAAACCAGTCAGCAACCTCAAGAGTTCAGGGGGCAAATTTGGTCTCAGTCCAAAAATGCCTTTAAGCATGTGCTTAACACGAGGAGGCCAATTGAATTCAATGGGAATACTCATGTGTTTAAAGGTACAGAGGACGCTCAATAAAATCTATGGCCCTAGGCAAAACTTCAGTGTGCCAATCCCCCTCCTCATAGGCCTAGAGTGGCAGATTTGGCCTGTCCAACCTTCTGTCCCGTGGGGGTTGTTGGACCAAATCTGCCATTCTAGACAGCTTCCCAAAAATCTGCTGCCTTTAGAAACTGCTTAGTCTGCCTATAGCTAGAGTGGCCTCTGTAAAAGGTAAACACACATTTCAGTGCTTTTGCTGGATTAGGATCTTGATGCCAGTCTCACTGAGTTCAAAAAATGCAAGGAAAGAAGATTGTGCATTGCACTTGTGCCAGACAGGCTTGTACAATATAGTATAGCAAGATCCATATCCATAAACCTTGAAAATTGTTCAGCATATTACACTTTAAGTCATTACCTCTCTAATTCATATACATGTTTTGATGTCTGTAGGGTTGTGTGACATTACCCAGGGTACAATCTGGATTGTTGAACAGCTGTGTCCCCTCTATTCTCCAACTTGAGGTACCTTTTAAACTGCTTTGCTCTGAGATCCTCCAGCATGTAAATTACTCCCAGCTATACTGTAAGAATGCTACAGCCAGCCATCCTTGAAATACATTGCAGAGCAACACCAGCAATTTCCCAGTCCCATATCTTCTCCCAGAAATGTGCATCTGGTACTGACCACCTCTCCTGGACAATAAAGTTTATATAACTACAAAAAGATAGATTTTAAGTGATTACAAGTAATGAGGCATACAAGTCAGAGTTGGTTACAAGAAAATAAACACAACTAATACCTAATTTAACAAGCTAAGTGAATTCAAAACAAAAGTCTCTCTCACCACATGCCTCAGAGTCTTACTAGCTGAATTCCTTTCAGGCAGGATCCTTCCCTCAGTCCTAAGCTGTTTCTTTATTCCTTAGGTGGCTGCTGGGGGTTGAGAGAAAGGGAGGAAGCATTTGGGGCATCTGTTCCCCATTCTTATACTTTTTTCCTCTTCGTTGAGTCATCTCCAAAGGGGTTGTGACATCGGTGGGGGGGCACATGGAGGTTATTCAGTTAGGGCAAACTGCAAAGAATGGGGCAGACAATCCCTCAAACTGGTGGATATTCCAATACTTAGATTTACCAAGCCAGCACAAAATAGCTTCTATAATACCTTATTGGTTTCACAGAAACCAACACAGTTCCTTTTAGCAACCCAACCTTGGGCTTCCACCCAGACACCCAAGTAAAATATGACGAGGATTACTGAAAATCATATTCATCATATTAGAAAGTTCTCCCAATCCCAAAGGATCAGACGCATTACCTCCCAAGTTAATGACTATTTCAGATCTTACCCAAATACATGCTTACAGACAATTCTTATTAACTAAACTAAAATTATTAAAAAAGAAAAGAGAGATTATTGGTTAAAAGATCAGTATACATACAGACATGAGTACAGTTCTGAGATTAGTTTCATAGTAGAGATGGTGAGTTTTGGAGTTGCAAAGAGTTCTTAGAATTAGTTCAGAGATTCAGTCCAATGTTCACATCCAGGGTAATCCAGATGGGACTGGAGATCTCAGTCTTATGACTCAAGCTTCTCCTGCATAGCAGATCCGAGATGAAAAGGATCAGGACCCAAGGGTTTTTTAATACAGTTCCAGAATCCTTAGGCAAACAATAGGCAATCACTGAGACTTTAAAGTAGACCCATTTTCTAAGCATCACTAGTAATTAGCTACACAGATTAACATAAGGCAATTGCCTGTTTTTCACCATTTGCAGGTGATTTGCCATATACTTCAAAGAGAAATCAATACAGTGATATCATTGTATTTACATTTCATTTAAATGTTAAGATCTTTTGATCTCTGAATTAACAGAATACAGCATAGACAGGAACAGTTTGGTTACATTTTTAACCTCTAACAATATATATGTAAACACACAAAAAACTATCAATATGTCCCTAAAGGTTGAATTTGGGTCATTTATCCTATAGGATGCTTAATCCTTTCTGGCCATGTGTCACAGGGGTTCAAGAGACAGAAGGTTTGTGGGGATGGGAACCTCCAGCTCTTTGGAATGGGGATGGATCACTTGATGATTATCTGTTTTGTTCATTCCCTGTGAGGCACCTGGCATTGGCCACTGTTGGAAGACAGGATACTGGGTTAAATGGACCTTTGGTCTAAACCAGTATGGCTGCTCTTATGTTCTTTGCCAACATGTAAATTTCTTTCTCACACCCTTTTTCCTGCCAAAGAATGGCCACTTAATGGTCCATTTGATTTAATTGACACCTGGCTGAGGCATGAGTTTGCCTTTTTTTCTGAGGAACTGGTTTGTGGCTGCTTTTCTAAACTTGGAACATGTCTTAATCATAGAATATCAGGGTTGGAAGGGACCTCAGGAGGTCATCTAGTCCAACCCCCTGCTCAAAGCAGGACTAATCCCCAGACAGATTTTTGCCCCAGATCCCTAAATGGCCCCCTCAATGATTGAACTCACAACCCTGGGTTTAGCAGGCCAGTGCTCAAACCACTGAGCTATCTCTCCCCCCTTGCTTGCACTATAGGGGTAAATCAACCTTAAATTATGCTACTCCAGCTACATGAATAACATAGCTGGAGTTAGCGTAGGTCGATTTACCCCTGTGTCTTCACTGCATTGTGTTGATGGGAGATGCTCTCCCGCTGACTCACTTTAGTCTTCTTGGAGAGCTGGAATAGTGGGGTTGACTGGAGAGTGCTCAGCTATTGATTTAGTGGGTCTTCACTAGACCCAATAAATTGATCCCTGCTTCATCGATTTCAGCCATGTTGATCTCCCTGTAGTGAACACCAGCCCTTAGTAATGTCATACATTAGAATCTTATAACTTTACATCCAGCGTTGCCACACACATTTTCCCAGGACAATAATTATCAGCAAATTATGAGTTTTCAAATGATACCTCAGAAGGCATACTTTATCATATCAAAATTTATCATAGTCTTGTAAAAGGGGTGAACATAGTGGTACAGACTGTCACAGGTTGCATCTATGTAAATGAGAGGAAAATTTGGCCCCTAGTTGCTTAACAGTACACTTATGCAGCTATGATATTTTTATAAAATGACTGGTAATAGAAAACAATCCTTGGAAGGAAAGTGTTGTAGGTTGTTATTGTAGGAAGACTTTCAGCAGAAATACAACCACCTCTATGAAATAGAAAACAGGGCAGGTACTTACAAGGGCCAAAAGATCTGCACTGAGTTATTTAATTGTCTAGATATTGATTAGGGGCTACATTGTGGAGTTTCCACAAGTTCTGAAGAAGAGGCAGCACCTAGTTGCAATATCCTAAGAGCAGAGCAGGGACCAAAATTATCTGTTTTATCCTTACTTCAGAGAAGTAGGCTTCACTATAGTGTCGCTGACTTCCTCTACTGCATCTGCTCAGCTTTGCTGGCTGGTATGTTGTGATGGGCAAAGCCAAGGCTCCTCCCAATCACAGCACTGCTCACCCACATTGAAGAGAATGAAGGGTCATGATCTTCTGTCAGCTGCTCTCTCCTCCATGCAAGGGAGAACTTGCCCCCTTGCTTCCTTACTCAGAAGTGTAAAGCAGCTCATGACTGAGTCTTAAATTCTATTAAACATTTATGAAGACTTCCCAAATTCTAAAATAGCAGCTGCAAATACTTTTGACAAACACATTGTCTTTTTTAACACTAATACCCACCAATGAACTACAGCAGGACAGAAATTATGGCCGTTATTCTTATCTCTGGAAGGTGCTCATATACCATGGTGTTGGCTGTAGTATAAGAAACCGTTGTTTTCGTCTGTGTTTGTACAGCCCCTAGACAATGTGGTCCTGGTCCATGACCAGGGTTCCTAGGCTCTATGATAATACAATAATTAATAATTGAATGAATAAATAAATAAGTTACAGAGACATTAGTTGTTAGAAAGTACACTGAAGTTTGGTCTTTTGGGGAAAATCTGGTTTGATTTCACCTTTGGCTAAACAGATTAAAAAAAAAAAAGAAAAAGAAAATACAGTCCTGTGTAAGATAAGCCAAATTGGGATCATACCAGGATGCTTTTTTTGGTTTGTGAAGTATTAACATTTGAAGATCTGCTGCACTGTGATTTTATCACCTCATGAGCAGTTACTGTAAAAACAAGGATAAGCTTTGCATTAACTAATGTGGCTTTTTTTCCAGCCTGAAATGAAACTGTTTCCTTTGGCATATTGTCATTTGGGATCATCTTTAGCAAGGGAAAAATCCTGGAAATTGACAATGTTTTAATGGACCTGTTTTTGTTTCAGAGCTCAGGACTCTCTGCTGGCTTTTCAGAAATCTGTTAGCTCCATTCCAAACCAAAAGCTTCTGTGAAGCTACATGAATTGCCTGGCATTAAGTAAGATGTCTTATCATTGTTACCAGCAGCAGAGCTGATACTCTGGTAAGAACTAGAAGTAGCGGCAGCGCTTTATCGTGACTGTGTAGTCACGGCACCAGCGCGGGGAGAGAGCTCTCTCCTCACTGTAAAATCCCCACTCCCACAAGAGGAGTAGCTACCAGTGCTGGGAGCGCGGCTCCCAGGGCTGGTGCACTGTCTACACTGCCACATTACAGCGCTGAAACTTACAGTTTTCAGTGAGGTGTTTTTTTGCACCCCTGAGTGAGAAAGTTGCAGCGCTGTAAAGTGGCAGTGTAGACCAGGCCTAACGATTTCACTCTGCCATGGCTAGAAGACTATTTGGTTAGTTCACAGTATGTTTGCAAAGTCAGTTAGGTCATTACAAGAATATCTCTGGTGTTACTAACTTCATTATGATGAGAGAAACAGAACAATGAATAACAAAAGCCTTTTAAGGTATGTCAACACTTATGGTGATGTGTTGAGTACGGACACTGCATGCCCAGCTAACATGGAGTATAAATAGCAGTGCATATGTAACTTTAGCGCCCTCGTGGCCAAGATGGAGTCTGCTCTGCAGGCAGCTGTGGCCAAGAAAAGGCGCGCGCAGGAATGCAGCAGGAGAAATCCCTTTCACCCCAGGGGCACCTGTTCCAACCCCCTCAAAGTGAACACACCCACAGGAGACATACAGTGGATATAAGAAAGGGAAATATTTATTTACAGAGGGATGAGAGGAGAAATACAACAAGGGGAAATATAGGGGGAGCAGTAAAACAGGGTTTCATTCAAAACAAGGCCCCATGGGCCCAGTGGGAACACAGTCTGGAGGGGCAGACACCGAGCAATGACTCTGCACACAGAGTTCAGGAGGCCTGAGCAAAGTTCCAGTCCGGTGGTGAGTCTTGGGTGCTCCTGGTCGTCTTCGGCGCCAGTGAACTTTCCCCAACAAACTCCTCCGGTGCCCTCTTCTGCCACTCTCTGCAAAGCCACACAGAGCGACCACCTCCTCACTTAACTAGCTACAACCTCCCTCCTTGTTCCCAATGCAGAGTCACAAGCCCCAGTACTCACAGCTCCACACAGCTCTGGGCAGCCGTGATACTGGGTCCAGCTCCGGCCTGTCCTTCTTGGGCGATTCCTCCCTGGCACAGTGCCCTCCTGGCTCCTGTCCTGGGCTGTCCCCAATCAGCCGCCCTGTTCCTCCCAGGCTTCAGGCAGGTTCTCTGCTGCTTCCTTTGCAGGGCCTGCAGGCTCTCCCCCTCCCCCCCAGGGAAAAGATTTAAGGGGCCATGCTCTCTAAACCCCAAAGGGGTTACACATGGTGAGGCACTGCTTCAGCAAACAGAGTACAGACATGCCAGAACCCTAGAGTGTACACCGAGCACGGCTCTCTACATGCCCAAGCAGGGCCTCCCATGTTTACAATGCTATTTTTAGCAGTGTAGTGTCCCACGGCCTCCCTGCTCCTGGAGTCTTCCCCTGCGATTGTGAAACACTCCAGCAGTGGGGTAGTTCTCTGGAATAAGGCAAGCAACAGTGAAAGGCTCCAGCAGCTCCCAGCAGTACCACAGTGAACACACAGCCTGCTTTTCACTGCAGCATGTATCTACATGTGCCCAGCATGTCACTGCCAGTGTTAGTTTAGCTACCAGTACAAAGAGCTTCAGTAAGTTAAACAGGTCACCTAGAAGGTCAGCCCACAATTTTAACACTTGCATGCCTAGAGTTGGACAACTAAAGCCCTCTTTAGGCCCCTAAATAAAAGTGATCTAATGTGCCGCTATAACTGAAGTCAAAGGGAAGTTGTACATGCTTGGTGACTAAAAATCAGGCTGTTTCTATTTGGAGGTCTACATAGAAATTAAGGATTGAGATCTCAAAGCCATCAATAGGGTTTGGATACATGTTCCATTAATAGAGCTGGGTGGAAAATAGTGCATTTTTTGGTGAAAATTTTTTCAAAATTCGTCATGAAAAGTTTGGGTCAAAAATTGCAAAAAATCAACCATCAGTATCAAATTCAATAGCTATTCAATTAACTGGAAGATAGGTGGGTAAAAATTTGATAAGTGCTTAAGTGACTTAGGAGCCTACGTCCCATGGACATTTTCATGAGACTCTGACTGCTCTACACCACAAACTTTTGCTGGTTTAGCTAATGTCAGTCAGGAGTGTGATTTGGGAATGAAATAGCTGTGCTAGCAAAAAGCCCCTGGGGTCAATACAGTTATTCTGGCAAAACTGCACAGAATACACCATGCTAGCAAAAGCACAGTTTTGCTGGAGTTTGCTTCTTCCACACTAGGAATGCTTTGCTGGAATAGTATAGCAGCACAGCTGTATCAGCAAAGTGCACCAGGTGTAGGCCTGAACTTAGGCTCCTAAGAAGAACTGAGAAAATAATTAATTTTTCTGTTTAGTGGCTGAACTGAAAAAAATGTCATTTTGGGTCATTGAAACAAAAAAAAATCATTTTAGAGTCAAGCAAAACATTTTGGTTTGAACTGAAACAAATTTTGTTTTATCCTCACATTTTGGAATTTTTCTATGCTTCTTTTAGTTTGTGTTTGTTTATTGAATTAGATCTCACTGAATTTCTTAACAAAATGTCTTCTCAAAACAAAAAGTCAAAACATTCATTTAAAAAACTCAAAACAAAATGGTTTTGTCAAAACTATTTGCCAAATTCAATATGAATTGGGGGAGGAGAGATAGCTCAGTGGTTTGAGCATTGGCCTGCTAAACCCAGTGTTGTGAGTTCAATCCTTGAGGGGGCCACTTAGGAATCTGGGGCAAAAATTGGTCCTGCTAGTGAAGGCAGGGGGCTGGACTTGATGACCTTTCAAGGTCCCTTCCAGTTCTAGGAGAGTGGTATATCTCCAATTATTACCTAAATCATTTTGGTCAACCAGACAGCATTTTTTGGCTAATAAATCATAGAATCATAGAAATGTAGAGCTGGAGGGGCCCTTGAGAAGTCATCAAGTCCAGCCCCCTACACTGAATAAACCTAGATCATCCCTGACAGGTGTTTGTCTAACACGTTCTTAAAAACATCCAGTGATGAAGATTCCACAACCTCCCTTAGAAGCCTGTTCTCGTGCTTGACTATCCCTATGGTTAGGCATTTTTCCTAATATCTAACCCAAATCTCCCTAGCTGCAGATTAAACCCAGGACTACTTGTCCTATATCAACAATTGATCACCATCCTCTTTGTACCAGCCCTTAACATATCTGAAGACTTATCAGGTCCCCCACTCAGTCTTTTTTCCTCAAGACTAAACATGCCCTGTTTTTTTAACTATTTACCATAGGTCAGGTTTTTTAAATCTTTTATCATTTTTGTTGCTCTCCTCTGGACTCTCTCCAATTTGTCCACATCTTTCCTAAAGTGTGGTGCCCAGAACTGGACACAGTGCTCCAGCTGAGGTCTCAGCAGTGCTGAGTAGAGCGGGGCAATTATCTCCCATATCTTTCATACAGTACTCATGTTAAGATACCCCAGCATGATATTAGCCTTTATTGCAACTGCATTGTTGACTCATATTCAATTTGTGATCCACTATAAACCCCCAGATCCCTTTTCAGTAATACTACCACCTACCCTGTTATTCCCCATTTTGTAGTTGGGCATTTGATTTTTCCTTCCTAAGTGAAGTACTTTGCACTTACCTTTACTGAAGTTCATCATGTTGAATTCAGGCAAATTCTCTAATTTGTCAAGGTCATTTTGAATTCTAATCCTGTCCTCCAAAGTGATTGAAACCCCTCCCTGTTGGGTGTCATCTGTAAATTTTATAGGAATACTCCCCACTATCCAAGTCATTAATGAAAACATTGAATAATAGCAGACTTGGGACAGACCTGTGTGGGACCCCACTAGATACACCTTCCCTGTTTGACAGCAACCAATTGATACTTGCTCTTTGAATACAGTATTTCAACCAGTATGCACCCATCTTATAGTAAATTCATCTATACTACATTTACCCTGTTCACTCATGAGAATGTCAAATGGGAGTGTATCAAAAGTCTTACTTAAAATCAAGATATATCACATCTACTGCTTCTTTCCTATCTAGTAGGCCAGGAACTCTGTTAAAGAAGGAAAATAGGTTGATTTTGCACGATTTGTTCTTGACAAATCTATGCTGGACATTCCTTATAATCCTATTATCCTCTATATGTTTACAAATTGATTGTTTAATAATTTTTTCCAGTATCTTTCTAGGTATTGAAGTTAGGTTGACAGGCCTATAATTCCCAGGCTCCTCTTTGTTCCCCCTTTTTAAGAAAGGTACCATGTTTGCCCTTGTCCAGTCCTCTGGGACCAAACCTGTCTTCTGCGAGTTCTCGAAGATAATTGCTAATGGTTCCGAGGTTCCTTCAGCTAGTTCCTTAAGTACCCTTGGGTGAATTTCATCAGGCCCCGCCCACTTGAATACATTTAAATTATCTAAATATTCTTTAACCTGTTCTTTCCCTATTTTGGCTTGCGTTCCTTCCCCCTTGTTGTTAATATTATTTGTATTGAGCATCTTTAACCCATTAACCTTTTTAGTGAAGACTGAAGCAAAATAGACATTAAGCTCCTCAGCCTTCTAGATGTCATCAGTTATTAGCTCTCCTTCTCTGTTAGAGCACCTGTGTAAAGCTAAACTATTCATCTGAAAAATGTTGTCCAGCTCCTAAGTTTCTAAATGAGATTTAGGCTCCTAAGTCATGTAGGTGCTTTTTTGAGAATTTTAACCATGTTTCTAATCCTCCTAGACAACACTGAATATCTCAATCGAAGTGCACCCAGGTTTGAAAGTTTTGGCCTTTACATGCGCAGATTAATTTGCACATTGACAGGGTGAAAAATACAAGAAGCCTGTTCCTAGCTCAGAAAACTTTCTGTTAAGGCAGTCAGCCAAGTTGTTTCTCTGTGCTCCTTAGTGAGTAGCTGATACGATGCTTATTGAAAGTGAAGAGAGTGGGTGATAAAAGTGTTACGTTAAAAATGGAAAACAAAAAACAAAAAGGAAAAAAAAAAAGAAAAAATGGAAGAGTTATATTGAGTTAGATTGTCCCTATTGTTTGCAAGGGGGTTCGAAGAACCTACACCCCCATCCCAGTTTATTTCACAGGCAACTCTAATGAAGTAGGTGCACTTACACCAATGTAAAAGCAGTAAAAGTGAGAGAAACAGAAGCATGTTATTTACATATAGATCAGAATAGCTCCTGTAAGAAATTATGTAATCAGATTGTTTTAATGCAGGCACCAAGTACCCCAAGAAAATAAGTGCTCATTTAGAGCCATCAGTTCTATTGGGTAATTACTTTAATTAGGTAGTTTTTGAAAATTGCACATTAGCTACATGATGGATCAGAATTGTTGTGGTCTATTGAGTAATTATTTAATTAGGCCATGTTTTGAAAACTGTTTATCACTCATATAATGGGCTGGAACTGGCTCCTTCTGGTTTATTGTATAGTTTTTTAATGAGGCCAAATGCACTATACGTTGCAAAATCCTTCTCAAGTGTAATGAAATAAATTGACTGTGTATAGACAACGGGTGCCTGGATTTGACAATTTTTAGGTAATTGTCACTGTGCCTCAGTGGGTCACAGCTGAGAATGCCAGATTCAGGACAAATGGATGAAAAATAGGTCAGACTCACCCCGCACAGGTGCTTATTTTATCATGATATTATACCAAGCCAGTAAAAAGAGTAAACTTCTGTCTCACCACACTAGTTAACAAAGAGGGAAAATTGCAGTCTCCTTAGGCATTCCAGCTCGTAATTCACCACCCAGACACTAGAATTTATGATGACTGGTTATTGAAAACCAATTTCATCAAACAAATGGTTCTTCTGATCTCAAGAGATCAGCCACACAGCCAGGTCAATATATAACTCAGATCTTACCCAATAATCCCGCTGCTGCCAGTCCTTTAGTAACTAAAATCGAAAGGCTTATTAATACAGAAAAGAAGAAGAGAGTTAAAATGGTGCCTAGATAATATACATTCAATGATGGCAATGTTCTTATATCACGTTTATAGCACTGATGTTATCAGACTGCTGGCTTGTAAAGTTGTCTGGTATGACCTTCCAATCTTTGGAAGTTCATCAGTCCATAGTTCAAATATGCTCCTTTTTTTTTTTAAATAATGGAGATATCCTATCTCCTAGAACTGGAAGGGACCCAAAGGGTCATCGAGTCCAGCCCCCTGCCTTCACTAGCAGGACCAAGTACTGATTTTGCCCCAGATCCCTCAGTGGCCCCGTCAAGGATTGAACTCATAACCCTGGGTTTAGTTGTAAGTCCAGAGAATTAGAGAAGGAAAGAGGCAAAATGGAGTTATTCCAGGAGTCTTTTATACCCTTTGCCATGTGCCCAGAAAAGTACTGGTTCAAAACATAGCTCACAGACTCTGTGGTGGAAAGTTACCGGCACAATATGGAGTCCAGGGTCATGTGAGCATATCATATATCCTCACATGGCTTGATGACTCACATCAAGATGTCTGATTGGCGTCTGAAGTGTCTGCAGCAAGAGATATCTGGGTGGAATGAGTTTCTTCTATGGCCCACTGTGAGAGTTAAGGGTTTTTGATGGGCCATCAACTTGAATAGTTCATTCACAATGTGCTGGCTAGACTGGATGTAAAGTACCTTGTGGGTGTTACCCCAGGAACAAACACAATGGCGATATGGGTATATGATCAACATTCATAACTTCAGATACAAAAACAATACATGCATATAACCAGGATAATCATACTTAGCAAATCATAACTTCTCCCTTGACGTGTTTTGTACAAGATTTGTTGCAATTGTCTAACGGTAGAGATGATGTAATGATATCATTGATATAAATGGTCATATATCAATCATACAGCATCACAGTAATGCATACAGTTTTGGACTATCAAGAGTTCTATAAGCTGGACATAAGCGCTGCAGTCATCTTAGTCAAGTACCAAAGGTAAAGACTGAAAAATGCAAAACAACATAAAGATATAGCTGCTCCCTTTTGTTGGAACATCTATATAAAGCTAAAAATGGCAAGCAGCCAAGAATTGTCTTTTCTTCACTAGGCTGTGGGGAAGGGGAGCAGGGATTCACGATATTCCAGCATGGGGATGATCATTCGGACTTCATGATTAAAAGAGATAAAAAGATCAAAGCAGAAAGCTGTACTAATGAAACCTAGGGACAGGTTTGAATTGGAATTTCTCTCTATAAAAGTTCTATCCAGATTAGAGTGGAACAGAGTTATAAAGTTCCAAGAACATCATACGAGCAAAAGATAATTTAGTTCAACCACTGCAAGCTAGATCTGATCCTGTCACCACTGAAGTCAGTGACATAACTCCCATTGACTTCAGTGGGAACAGGATTGCCTCAATATGTGCAGTTTTCAGAATTAAGGGGAAATATCGCCTGGAGACTCCTGTGGTGGGAAAATGGGGCCTCTGGAACTTGGCATTTCCAGGAGTCTTTAAAAAAAGTATGTGCAGGAAAGAAGCAGGAAAGTGCTCTGCAAATGGCAATCAACACTGATCTCCAATAGAACTCAAAGGGATCCAGCTTCACAGCTTTGAACACTCTCAAAAATGGACTTCCTAACACTCGACATAAATCCAGCCGAAATTGCCCTTCCCAGTTTAATGGAGATTCATCTCTATTTCATACTTGCCTTCTGTCCTAGCCTCATTCTCTGTTTCTGATAGATACAATCCACACTGTTTTAAAGGAAAGTGTGATACAAATATGTACAAATATCACACTGGCCAAGAAGGAATTAGTAAGAGCCTATGGTGGGCTCAGTCAGCCATACTCTGCTCTGCCTGATGTAGGTGTCAGGCCTGGAATGTGGCAAACCCAGTTCAGTGAGTAGCTGACTGGGAATTGGAGCATACCTCCAGCTCTTACTTGGTGAGAGAAGCCTAGCTGGAACAGGAATAAGGACTGTTGCTAGTTGAGGCCTCCCTTAGGGCTAGTCTACACTTACCAGCCAGGTAGACACGGTGAGTTCGACTTCTCGGAGTTCGAACTATCGCGTCTAATCTGGACGCGATAGTTCGAATTCCGGAAGCGCCGCGGTCGACTCTGGTACTCCACCACTGCAAAAGGCAGTGGCAGAGTCGACCTTGGAGCCGCGGACTTCGATTCCGCGGCGTCTGGACGGGTGAGTAGTTCGAACTAGGGTACTTCGAATTCAGCTACGCTATTCGCGTAGCTGAACTTGCGTACCCTAGTTCGACCCCCGCCCTTAGTGTAGACCTGCCCTTAGAGAACATAAGCTTGAAGCAGGACCATTGGTTGAGTTCATTTCCAGTGCCTTGCCTGTTGGTGCTGAGATGGATGGCAGGCTGTCAGAGCCTCCCTGATGTAAGATAGGTCTGAAGTAGGGAGCTCAGTTGAGGGTTACTAGAAAATACAGACTCTGAGGGCTGTGTCCAGCCATGGACCGGGATGGAAGACTCTCCTTTTGAGTTCATTATATTTGTTTTGGAACTTAGATACCTGGAAGTTGTGGAACTTTGGTGTGAATTAGCTGGAGGGCTGAGTCACTGCAGCACTAGACCATGTTGGAAGCAAATGCTGATCACCGAAGATCTGAAGAGAAACTGAGGCAGCATGAGTAGTGCCATGGTAGGCCATGAAGGGGTACTGCTAAGGTCACCTCTGCTACAGAAAGTAAGTCTAGTCCACTGCTTTACTGGGCTTTGTTTACCTTTTCCCTCCTACTGGGATCTGCATATGGGGACAGATTGCCCCTTCTCTGGAAAAATCTGTGTAAGTGACCAGGGGAAGAGCAATTCAGAGGGGTTTTCCTCGTATCACTAGAGGTGTGTGTGTGGGGGGAGCTTCCTCACCATAGAACAAGCAACAGTTTGGAGGGAAAGTGGCTTTCAACTGCATTTGCACATCCTGAGGCTCTCTGAGATCTGCTGGGGGCCAGGGTCATCTGCTCTGAAGCTCTGTGCCTCCTCAATGATTCTGGGACCAATTGATTCCCTGTCAACATGGCCTCATTAGCATCTTGGGCATGTGCTATTACTGGTGCTAAGAAGATGGGAAATCTTTCCTTTTGCATGGGCAGATGGAGAATTGCACATGGATCTAGGAGACAGAATCTGGCTTTGACTACATGAGGCAACACCTTGCAAAGTCTAGATCTTTTTGTGTTTGCCTATGGTCTAAAAGACAAGAGGCCTGATCTGTCCCTCTGTTATGATCATGGCATACAAACAGAGGAGTTAAATAAAAACATACTATACTCTTGTTGGAAGGTTGCAGTGTATCACTACTTTATTTCTTAGATTCCAATATTTTAAGACACAACCAGAATGAGAGAAAGCAGGCTGCTTCCTAAGGCAGAGGGGCACAACTCACCCGACCTTTGATCTAGGCTGACTTTTCAAGACTGGTTGCACACATCCCCTACACAACTCCTTTAGCCTGCAAGCAGGACCATAAAACTCCTTATTAAAGTAACAGCCTACAGTTCTGATACACTTTCCGATATACCATCCCCTTCTTACTTGAAGCCAATGGCCTTAGTTCTCTGTTTTGGCTGACTTGTGCTCAGTGCAGGAGTGAGTGGGGGTGAAGGGGAAGGTGGCTTTCAACCACATTTGCACTACCCCTGTGCTCAGTCCAGCTGGGGTCTGTCCAGTCTGCACCATAAGCTGGAGTAGCCTCAGGGCCATTCTCCTTTGCTCTTAGCTACCTCTGGTCCCACAGGAATACCTACAGTTCAGCAGTACCCTGGCTATTTGCACATATCTACTGTGAGTGGTATTGGCATTGAGCCATGCAGCTGGGGGAAAATCTGTAATAGCCACTTCTGTAGGCACTATAGCTCCTTTGGCATATATAGTCCATAAAAAGGCTCCCTGAGATTTTTTACCTTGTCAAGGGAAGGTCTACATTTTTTTTAGCTAGTCCACTAAAAGGCATCAAAGTGAACTCTGTGCTGTTTTGTTCGGATCTAGCCCATTTTAGAGTTACACAAGTGCAAAAATCTGTTTGAAACTACTACGAGTTGTCTTCTTGTACACATAAGTAACTCAAATTACTCCGTTTATTTGTCTTTCAGATTTAGGGAGGGAAAAAGATGTGTCTGGGCAGTGCTTATGCCAATCCTTCATATGCCAAGTTTCAATAACAAGTGGATTTTTATAGCCATGTTGTAATCCTTTGGTATATATTATTTATAATGAAAATGCTAACATAACCTGAATGACAGCAATGCAAAGGTTCTATAATGAAATCACTGTTACGATAAAAGACAACCTGAATGGATATGTGTCTGGATTTGACGAGACCCTGTCATATTCTGGAAAATGTTCCGTAAATTATACTTATCAAAAATCCTAGCAAATGCTCAGACAATTTTTCTGTATTTTTGCTCCAACATTGATGATTGCTCCTGCACATTGTTCCATTATCCCTGCCTGCTTTATATAGTGATGTTCAGTTAGTGATGAAAGAACCTCAGAAGGTTCTATGGTTTGTTTTGTTTCAGGGAGGACTCCAAGAACTTGGTCTAAGCCTGGGGGTGGAAATATGATGAGAACAGGCTCTCATGACATTCTTTCCTCCAGTATGTCCTAAGACAAAACCTGGCTGACATTATATCCTGGCTTGTGGTCAAGAGTGACAGTGGTTTCTCAGAAGTGCTGGGTCTGTCACTGCCTAATGGGGGAATTTCCTTAGCTCATAAGGAAATTTTGAGTCTATGACAGCTTGTTTCAAGTGTATTTTAAGTATTGTTTCCTGGGGGTGGGAAGTATTTTTATACTAGATAGAAGCAGGATGAAGGGATGCCACATGCAGAGTGCTCTAATTCTTCATCAGCCTCCTTTTTTGTCGTGTGAAGTACAGTGCTTCTTGGAAGGGACTGAACGAGAAGAGGGCAATAGAGTTGAGGGTGCTGATCGCCTCATGGAATTGGCCCTGTGACAGGGGCTTTGCTCACCACTAGCCCGTGCTGCCTCTTGGCAGTTCTGGGGATTAGCTCTGCAAGGCCAATGCCCCTTCTGGCAGTCGCACTCTTTCTCTGCGGCCCCTCCATTGTTCCAGGCACTGCAGCCTCCTCTGTATGGCTTGGCCCTCCAGCCAGGTCACTACCTAGTTTCCCCTACTCGGGAAAGTCCTTCCACATGAACGGTCTCAGGCAGTCTTCTTCAGCACAGACCTGATGGTGCCACTTCCCCAGTGGCTGGTAGGGCAACCCAGGCCTGCCCACTACTTCAGGTTCCAGTCCAGGGACCGTATACCTGGCAACTGAGGTCTGCTTTCCTTCCCTGGGCTCCTTCCTACAGCTTCCGGTCCCCCCATCAGGTGTACCAGCTCAAACTCCCTCTTCCCAGGAAGTAACTTCAGACTACCAAACCCTGTTCCCAGGAAGCAACTGCACCCTACTTCCCTGCAGCCCATTTTTGCTGCCAACTTTCTGTCTTTATAAATCCAGCCTCGCTCCTCTCCCAGCTGCACTTCATCAGCAAATTAGGCCTTAACACTCCCTGGCTTTCCACCAGGTGTGGCCTGTAGGTTAATTGGCCTGATTTACCACTGCAGGCCTTATGTGGGGTGGACTTCCCATCGCAGACCCCTTAGAATTTAGCGAGGGCACCAGGGATGGGCTCAGAGTGGTAATGAAGCAGAACCTGACATGGTATTCTACAACTGGCAAATGCTGGTAAGTCAGTAGAGTCACACTGATATAAAACTGATCTAAGTGAAAGGAAAATCAGGCCAGTGAAATGTAATTGCACACAAGACTTGCCCTTTTTGCATTTGCCACCCTCCTACACATGTGCACTCTGGCACCATTGCTAAATAATTTTATATGTTTCCTGGGCCAGTGCCACTCATTTTTTGGGCTTATGCTGGCTTATTGTGCCTCAGTAGAAGGGTGGCTGCAGGTGTTTCTCTCATGCAAGTTCCAGGGGCAATCACAGTCCCTCTATACATCCCCAGAAATGCACTTTCCATCATCAGGGATCCAATGCTGCTAGCGTAAAGCAATTTAGGTGTGCAGTTGCATAAATGTGCATATACTGGAGACTGGAGTCCCATCTCCATAGCCCAGCAACACTTTAAGACATGTCTTAACATTGGGTTTTTTAATGAAAAGAAGAGTAGGTATATTGGTGTGCTCCTTCTGTCTTTAGCTGCTTAGCTATGAATGTCAATGAGCATTCCGGTTAGCGGTATTGTTTTTTCTAGGTTGCTAATAGGTTTTTATTTCTGTAGGTCAGATTTGGTCTAGTAACCAGAGATGAACATTTCTAAATCCATTTTATAATTAATTCATGTACCATCTAGTCCAGTGGTTCTCAACCCGGGTACATGTAGCCCTTGGGGTACACAGAGATCTTCCAGGGGGTACATCAACTCATCTAGATATTTGCCTAGTTTTACAACAGGCTACATAAAAAGCACTACTGAAGTCAGTACAAATTAAAATTTCATACAGAAAAAATGAGAATGTAAGCAATTTTTCAGTAACAGTGTGCTGTGACGCTTGTATTTTTATGTCTGATTTTGTAAGCAAGTAGTTTTTAAGTGAGGTGAAACTTGGGGTACACAAGACAAATCAAGCTCCTGAAAGGGTATAATAGTCTGGAAAGGTTGAGAACCACTAATCTAGTCTACCTTCCTAGGGGGTTATTTGCTAAAGCAAATTAAAAACTTACTTGAATTGTTACATGTATACACTGTTTGTGCTCTAATCTATCATAAGAACATAAGAACGGCCATACCAGGTCAGACCAAAGGTCCGTCTAGCCCAGTATCTGTCTTTCTTTTCTTACCAATCCTGATAAAATTTATCTAATTTCTTCTCCTCTTGCTATCCCTGCTAAGCTTGTATTCCATTCTCTGCCCATGAAGAAGACATGTAAGATCAAGCAAATTATTAACTGTATGTGGGCAAGATCATTCATAAGTTTAAAAGATGCTAGAAGGGGGTATTGGGGGGGTTGTTGTTTTTAAGTGAGGTTTCCTACAGATAACTCACAAACTGTTCAAAAGAGTAATAGAAGCAGTTATTGTCAGCCCACAAGGTTAAGCCTGTGTAAAAACAGTAGTGCAAATTAAGAATAATTCCATTCAAAACAATGAGGGTAAACTAGTAAAAATCTAGCACATGTGAAATCGGAATACTTGTGCTCATTAGTGGTAATATAAAATCCACAAGAAACTTGAAATCAAGATCAGGGGAAAAGATTCTTTAATCACTTTCAGAATTTAAATGTCTTGGCATTAATTCCGCATAACATTTGAATATACCCACAGGCCTGTTTTCATTGCTCAGGCAACTCAAGGTCTGTACAATATGCATTTTGTAAATATATCTATAATATTTGAATGCAATCCAACAGAATCTTCTTCCTCATTCCCATAAGGTTTGCATAAGCGAGTGTAACATGTAGGCCCAGTGTATTTTACAGGGACAAGGGATTTGACTGAGGAGTATGATAAAAAAGATGATGTAAGGAGAGAGTGTATTTTGCACTTCACACAGATTTTTTTATGTTTAGCAATTCAGAGCAAGAATGAGGAAGTAATTTGAATACAATGTACAGGACTATATATCAAAACTCAATAGAGGGGGAAAAAGTTGATCTAGGACTCCATGTTGATGGAATAGGGTTCTTTTAGAGTTGATCCTGATTGGTTATGATGTGTCACCACTTGCTTCCTGCTGCAGGGGGTGCAGTATAGCTGTGTGAGTATAGATCTACTGAAAGAAATTATATCCTTGGGGGATTCAGTAAATAATTATTTATTAACAAGTCAAATAGCCATTATGCCACTTTCTAATGCTCTACTTTCATGTGCCATCTTTGCCTCTTATCTGGATGAGGATCTTCTGCATGGTTTTTTGTTTGTTTGTTTGTTTGTTTTAATTATCACCAAAAACTAGACACTCATTTTTTATTTTATGGAGGCTTTTCTTGTATATACTGCCTTAATATTCATGAAATATGAAAATATCATAGAGACTTCTTTTTAAGTCAGGCATGTTGTGCATATCTATGAAAAAGGTAAGACAAGAAAGAAGTACACAAGTTTAATGGAAGAGAAAGAGAGAGAGAGAGAGATCATGCTCTTATGATCAGATAGAAGTGAAAAACAAAAAAAAATAAAAAAAAAATCTGTTGAAAGTATAAAATGAATGCCTAAAACTATATAAAATATAAACAGAATAGAGGCAAAAAGATCAAAGAAAAATTGTCTACGTTGTTGAAAGGGTCCAGGGCATATGGAATAGAATCTAATGATTTTAGGGCCTAATTCTGTACTCACTTACTTCTGGCTTTACATCAGTGCAGCTTCACCATTGATATCAGTGGCATTACTCTTGTTTTACACCATTATAAAGAGAGAGGAGAATCTGGCCCTCAGCCTCCATCAGAATATCAAGAATATCAAGATTTCTTCTTGGTAAAAGATGTCATCCTAGTCTCAGCCCTACAACAGTCCAACACAGTTTATAAATGTTAAAAACAATGGGACACATTCTTCATTGAAAGGCATCATGTGCAACTTCATGGCAGGTAATGAATTGCATGGGATGTAAGTCAGTTCAGCATATTGTCCAATAACTCTAACAATTCCAACATTCTAAAGATCCTAGTTAGTGCTAGCAGCTGGAATGGCTATCATGCCAATTATCATTCAACATGATACTAATCTCATCTCATAAATCCTCTCTAATATAAACCCGCCTTTCATGTATCACATTTTTTGTGGTACAGATTATAATCTTTCATTTTTTTTACTATATCATGAGACCAGAGCACTCCATTGTATACCTACCTTTTGTTTAATATTCTCACTTTCCATTTTGCTTGCTATACAGCCTCCTGTAGTTGTACAAGGCAGAGCCTTTAAAAAGAAAAATTCCAGTCCTGATCTATATCAGACTTCAATTTGATTTTTTCTTTTGATATTTGTCTCTATAATTCAATTTATTTATTGATTCTGAATCAACACCTTGCCAGGCAAATGTCTTCTCCCTCCTGCTTTGTTTTCCCAAGGATGAAGAGGTGGGAGTTCTACATAGCTTGCTTTAATCCAGTAAAGTCTCCATTCTGTGTTTTAGAAAACTGCACTGTAATCTCTTGTCAAGTGATGTTTCGATATCATGGTTTGTAGCTGTATGTGTGTGTTATTTTCTCATGCATGGATTAATCCTGAACATTTTGCTGCATGTGTTTCATACTTGATATTCAAAATATACTCTGTGGTTCTTAGTTGTGATTGGTCACAAGTCATATAGTTCCACTTTTGTTCCCTGAATGGATGAGCGTATTTCTAAGCCAGAGAAGGGTCTGAGGAAAGCCTTGGGATTTTGTCTCTCTCAGGGAGAGGTAGCGGATAAGTAAACTGAGGAACTTTCACAAAAAAATTAAAACTTTTCCTTTCTGGGCCACACATGCTTAGCTCAAGGCCTCATTCCTCAACCAATTAGGCTTCTGTGAGATTTATTGGCTGGGTGCAGAGTTTACATTTAGTCTTCTTTCATCACACTCTCAAAAAGTAATTGCACTGCTCTGGTTTACAAGGGAAAAGTCAAATGCTTGTGGAGCTTGTTTAACTGCCTCTGAGCCTGGGCTCTGAGGTCCCCATATTACATCAAGCCATGTCCCATCCCATAGGAAATATACCACTTCTGGTGCAAATATGCCATCCTGACACCTTAAATCTTGTTTTCTGTGAGCATTCATATGATAAAACTCAGTCAGTCCCATATTTGCAGGAATTGAATACAACAAAGTCAAAGTAAATTAATTCTTAAATTTGAGTGACTGCTTGCAGGAACATTGTTGTGGCATTCACCCCAAACATATACATGCTCTTTCATCTGTATACAGCATTACAACCATTTTCACCAGCCGCCACCAATGTGTTTGGAGGAAGCATGCCTGAAGCCAGTAAGCTAAAATTTAATATCTTTGGCCTCCACTCTAAACGGAGCCTGCTCTTGAATATTTCTCCTTTAAGAAGCTTTCTTGTGGCCTAAATGGAATAAATTCAATTTACAGTAAAGTCTTTTCTATGACAATCTCCCTCTAAGTACAACCTTTTATTCCAGCCATAACACTAACACTAATCTATTCTCTGTACAATCTCTAATAGTACAGACAATTTCCTCTTAAAAAAATTAGCCTCTACCAATAATCTGCACTTGTGGCCATCCTGTGACGAAGGGTAAAGAATGCTCCTTTCCTTTCTCTCCATATCTGATGCACTACATGACAGTGTAGAGTCTCCTTTATCAATATAAACACTCAACCTTCCACAAAATAAACCTGCCCCAAATTTGCCACAGGGCTGGATATGCTGGACTGGGAGAAGCAAAAGTGATGTTAATACAATATACAGTCATCAAGGGAGAGTTTTTATGAAATCTGTTTGGGTGGTTCTGAATAGGGCTGGATTTATTTAACCACGATTATTAATTAAAAGATATCTTAAAAACAGTGTGTCATTAATGGTATAACAGAGGACGAGCCTTCTAGCACATAGGACAATTTATGCTTTTTGCCATAAAATAGCTTGTGAAATGCTCCTAAATGTTTGTATGTAGGTTGCCAAGACATTATTGATAGTTCACTTGGTGTCTGTTCTTTCTAATATGAATGAAAAAAAAATTAAAGAAAGAGAGAAGCTGTTCTGCTTCTTTATCTGGGACACTGTATCACAAAGCCAGGACCGGTATTACAGTGCCAGTCCTAAAGATAACCTGATGCTGGCATGATTATATCAGTTTCTTTTGTGTGTCTTGCTCTTGTTCAACTGCTTTTTTCCTCCAAGTAGCTTTCAAGCAATTATTGCAGCACAAGGTATTTTAAATCCTAAGTTATTTAATGTGTCATCTGAAATCACCATGGAAATTGCAGCCTAGCTTGGTATGTTGTTATTAGGTTTTCTCTTTTCTCATTTTGCACCTGGAAAGAGCACCCTGGTTTTTGCTATATGAAGGAAAATTGTTTTATTTTTCAAATGCTGCCTGTAGCATTTCGATTTGCTCTCTTAACATTTATTAGAGTAATTTAAAATCACAAAGAATGGCGTCGTCTTCAACAAACACTGACTGAAGTTCAGCCAAACATAACTTAGCAGTGTTGACGTTTCTGATATTTGCTGAAGGGAGGGACATCATGTGTTCATATTTGCTTGCAACTCCCTTGTTGCTGTGTGTTGCAGAGAAGTTCTCGAGGCTTACTTCTCTACTGAGATGCCGACCTTATGTCAAAGCAACTCTGTGCGTGGATTCGTTTGTCACCAACATAATTCAATTGTTAGGGACTTGCTATATATCATGGCGGGAC
This sequence comes from Mauremys reevesii, assembly GCF_016161935.1. Taxonomy (NCBI): domain Eukaryota; kingdom Metazoa; phylum Chordata; order Testudines; family Geoemydidae; genus Mauremys; species Mauremys reevesii. The sequence continues at coordinate 25,750,534 of NC_052624.1, forward strand.
TCCACTCATGCCAGACCCTGCATGTATGAAATGGAGGCCATCTGGAACTCTGGACAGTGTTTCATTGTAGAGTTGAAACTCTGAGTGCATCCTGTATGCGCTGTGAAGAATTTAGAGATGTTGCTTTGCTAAGCTAAACTTATTTCCTTAAAAATCAAATACCTGAGGCTAGGCTGACCAGATAGCAAGTGTCAAAAATCAGGACAGGAGGTGAAGGGTAATAGGTGCCTATGTGAGAGAGAGACCCCCAAATCACGACTGTCCCTATAAAATTGGGACATCTGGTCATCCTACCTGAGACTATTAAGAGAGTGTTGGAATTAAAGGGTCAGAGTCTCAACCGGTGAAAAACAGTATTTGCTCTATAGAAGTCAAAGAAGCTGATTTACACCAACTGAGACTCTCCAGAATCTGCAGTTTTGTGAATCTATTGACTACTGAACTACATTGTGTATCAATATGTGCATTTTACAATGTGTTTTAAATATTATGTTCTTTTTATGATGACAGAATTAGAGCCTGATCTTGCAGGCTTTACTCACGTGAATTGTCCCATTGACTTCCACATAAGTACCTACGCGATGAAGAGCATGAGTCCCTTGTATGCAACCCCTGCTATTTGGCCTTTGTAAGCATGGAAGTTGTTTTATTATTTAACACACAGTATTTGATATTTACCATTTAAATTGATCTCTTGTTTTTTTCCTGGCTGTGATATCTACTCGTGTTTGAGTTTCCTCTGTATGTTTATTTTCAAGTTACTCATGGTTTACCCAAGCTAGAGAAGAAACAGCCTTTCGCCAGATTTCCACTTCATCCAACTGCTTCAGGAGGCTTCTCTTCTTTACTTCAAAGTTTGTTAATTAAGGGGCAGATTGGCTGTAGAGGCAATTTCTTGAGGCGGGGCCTTTTCTGTGGCATTGAAGGAGGAAGATTTGGAGGGGTGTGCATTCTGGGAGTCCTGAGCAGCCTGGTTTTGTTGAGGCTCTCTGTGCAGTGTTGCATAAGGAGTGAAACTGGAGAAAGAGGGTCAGTTTTCAGGAGGCACTTTGATGGGATGCCAGGGGCTCTGGAGTGCGGGTAGCTACTGGATGAGGACAGGCCTCTCAGCATGTAACATTGGCCTTTATGCATTCCGAACACAATTGCTGCATCAATCATTGCTCATGAAAAAGACAGGAATGGAGAATTTGCCACAGCATAGATGCTCCAGGGCTTGCTCTTTCAAAGGTCATGCAGCAAGCATCAAGCACTACTTCAGCCATCAGGCTGCAGTGGCCACTGTGGAGTTGCACCATAGTTGTTCCAGAGGCTGAGTGAGAGAAGTTCTCTCCCTTTGTCCCCACCACATCTCCCCATGTGCTCAGCCCAGCCTATGCAGGCTGTGTGCTGGGATGAGTGTTTGGCCCTATGTGTATTGCAGGGAAGAGTTTTGTACCCAGCTCAGACTAGAAATGGACAATCACAGGCTTCTCACTATGCAGCCTACTTTAACTACTTCCTTGTGTGTGGGGCGGGGGGAGGAGAGAGGAAGGGGACATGAAGGAGCAAGAGCCAAATACTTTCCTGACTGACCAGCACAAGTCTGGAGCGGGCTTTAAAGGCCCTTGTACATCCTCAGTCCTGGAGAACCGCCCTGGTCCATGAAGCAAATTAAAACAGCCTTGAGGATTCTTTATTCTTGTAGTGATTATCACAGACCCCAGGGGGTCAGCCAGAGATAGGGGAATCACAGTCACACTGCATCCTCTATCCTGGGAGTAGAGAGACATCAGACATAAGCACCACCCCCTTTAATAGAGGACTAGCGAATGACTCCTACCCAGAAGTCCTTCACCGCACTGAGTCCCTCACATAACACTCTGGTCCTCTCTAGGTACTGGAGAACCAAGAACTCTATGATTTTAACTTAAGTTCACACCTGGGGGCTCAGGAAGGGGAATTGTGTAGTATCTGTTATGGTTGTTCTATGCCACTTGAGGATCTTCTCATGCAAGGGGAATGCTCCAGTGGCATTATATACTAGACTTAAGTCTGCTATTCACCATTCTCTTAGGGATGGTCCACACTAAGAAGCGGGGTCGAACTAGGATACGCAAATTCAGCTACGTGAATAGCGTAGCTGAATTCGAAGTACCCTAGTTCGAACTACTCACCCGTCCAGACGCCGCGGAATCGAAGTCCGCGGCTCCAAGGTCGACTCCGCCACCGCCTTTTGCAGTGGTGGAGTACCGGAGTTCGAACTATTGCTTCCGGAGTTCGAACTATCGCATCCAGATTAGACGCGATAGTTCGAACTCCGAGAAGTCGAACTCACCGCATCGACCCAGCTCGTAAGTGTAGACTAGCCCTTAGTGTAAAGAAGACTTAGTTCTCCAGCACATTGGGTCCTTACTGCTTTGCTAAAATGGAACCTTTTAAACTTATACAGCCAGATCAGAAGGTGCTATAAGTTGGCATAGCTCCATTGACTTCAGTGGTGCGACACTGATTTACACCATCTGCGGATCTGGACTTCTGAGTTTTATAAACATCTTTGTAAGTCATATTATGGTTTCAGTTCTAGGAAGCATATAATAGTCTGTGGCAAATCAGTCCACTGAAATACTTCTGTCTTGACGTTTCAGTAGAAATGTGGCATCAGCACAAGCATTGATTCAGCAGTGCATCAGAGAGAGTGGAACTAGGGTGATCTGCTCTCACGGACTGTCTCATTAAGGTGCTGTAGTGCAAATGGCTAAGCTACATATTGTTCCGGACAAAATCTTGATAAATGGCTAAAATGAATGTTAAAGAGAAGAACCTATGCTTAAAATAATCCAGGAAGAGCTCTGATCTAAAAGCACAAAGCAGATAAGATAATAGACGTTCAAACCAAACCAGAACGAGAGAGAGAATTGGATGTATATAAACTCTCATTATATGGCTTCCATTACTATAGCACCCAACCACCTCACAATCCTTTGTGTATTTTTCCTCACAAAGCACCCACATGTTTGTTAGCCCTATTTTTCAGATAGGGAATTGAAGTACAGAAGGCTAAGTAACTTGCCTGATGTCATACAGACAGGCTGTAGCACAGCAGGGAATCAACCCCATATCTCGGAAGTCCTAGGCTAGTGCTCTAACCACTGGGCCATCCTTCCTCGCCAAGTGCTGTTTGCATTAGCAGGTGAAAATGGGTAATTTTTTAGCAAAAAGCTAGTGCAAATTCTCTGATGCCAGCAGACATGCAACAGAACACAGACACTGGGGTGTGTGGACCGCTGCTTGTTTCTAGCAGCACAGGAACAGGAGCGGTTAGAAATAGGAAAAGCAGTTTTCTTGAAAATAGGTTAAAGATATTTGTTTAAAAATCAAAATTATCTGCTTATGAATAAATTTCAATACTATCAGCTGGAACTGGAAAAAATAGGCTTCCAGAGGAGTAGCAGACCCTTAGGAGGCATCAGGATTGAATCTGGAAGGGTCCTAGAAGCATTGCAACCCCTTCATTTAATCTCAGACTAATTTCTACAAATATATGAAGAGCAATGATTCAATCCCATGCATTAAGAAATAAAGATCTGATGTGCACTGTGGAAAAAATCTAGGTATTTACAGTTTGTTATTGCATACCAGTCCAAGTATGAGATAATAAGCTTAACCACTAGCCAGATAACTTAAAACCATTTCAGGCATTTTCACCAGGCATATACCACTGAATCCTTATCTCTGGGAACCCAGGGGTCTAGCCAGGAACCTCACTCCAAAGCTATCTTCTCTCCTCTATTTAGGATGATTCGAAGATAGAGGTAGCCCTTCTTCAATTACAGATTTGCCATGAGGTATCACAGTCAAAGATTAGCAAAACCGACTGGGTGAGATTGGGTTGGATGTATGTAATCTCATATGAATAAACTTATGCTACCCAGGTAGTACCCTGAGAGTCCTTTCCAGCCTAACAGACTACAGCCACTCCAGGCCTTCTTAACCACCATCCTTTATTCACAATCTGTAGACAGCTTGCCCTCTTGTTTTTGGGAAGAGTGGTAATGCAGCAGCCAGTTCCCTCTATTTCTGCCCACTTTTAGGCTCCCGGCTTCCCCTCCTACATTTCCTTCCTGAATGCTTATGTACGCCTAGATCTTGCGGGCTACATCCACCCAATTAGCCCCTCAGCTGTAGCCCCACTCAGTTAATTAACCTCCTCTGCCAACTGCTTGTCTTTCAGTCAGAACTCAAGGAGTGTAAACTGGTGGGGATTTGAGTGACAGGCTGCTGAGTTAGCACCTGACTCATCACACCCTGTTACACATCCTAAGGTGAATCCTGGTCACGTGCCACTTGGGACACGTTGTGCACACGCGAAGAAGAAGAAGAACCAATGTAGTGTATGTTCGTTTGAGGGCCCATGAGATTACCTCTAGATTTAACAATCTGATTTTCTCAGGTTATTGAAAATGGCTCAATCAGTCACTGGCCAGCGTTATAGACAGTAATCATTTCACTTGGTTTCTGCATGCAGTATGTTGGTTATGGTTGAGCATTGCTGGCGGGCACACTGGCATTCTTGTGTATTTCTAGATAAGTTGCTGAGGCACAAACATGGTTTATGGATTCCTAGAATAATTTCATCAAGTGTTTTAATTTTCCCATCTGAAAATGCTACATCCATAGCTCCTGCTGTTTACATCTTCACTGGATCTAGGCAAGTGAATGACTGGTTTTTAAGCTTTGACAGGTTGTTGGCCTACTGATCCTCCAATTGCTAGGTTACCCACAGATAAGAAACCAGTTAGTGTAAATCAAGGTAGGTCCACTGAAGCCACTGGAGCTATTCTGATTGACACCAGCTGAGGTCCTGTCGCTTTGTCTTCAAGCCTGCATCTCTTTCCTGTGAATGCAGCCTGCAGTGGACCATCATGACATCCTTTCAGGTGATCTTATTGTAACACTTGTCCTCCTTCCCCTCTGTCTCATAATGTGTGTTACTCCACTTGCTGAATTGCATCTAATGTTCGATTATAAGCTCCTTGGGGCAAGGCCTTTCCCCTTCTGTTTGTCATGTAAAGTGCCCAGCACCCTTTTGGGAGCTGTAAAAATAAAAAATAACCTTTCAGAGCATCTTGTTGAGACACGTGACCCAGCAGACCCTGTGCCTGCCTATTATGGATGGAATATTTCTGACCTTATTTGCTGAGCAGACGAGAGCATTTGAAACACAGAACATAAAGAAAACACTTGCTCATTCCAAGGCAAGCTGGAAAGATTGTGCTGCCGGTGCCCGTCCTTTGGCTGGCCCTCAGGCTGCACCATACAAATGAGCACATATCATATAGACAGTAACGAGGCTTCTCCTGGCAGACACATCCATGATATTTACATATTATGTTAGTCAGTCAGGAGGCTTTGGGCATAAGGTGCTTTGTAAATAAATATTTATGAATTAGGTCTAGCACTGCTATTTGACACATGCAGGTGAGGATGGATTTTTTGCCATCTTCTTATTACAGAAGAACTAGTATGATTAAAATATCTACTTCAGTTCAGCTCAGATCTTCTAGAAGTGGAAGCAATCTGTCAGTGAAGAATTATTCTGTGCTGCAGTGAGCTTTGTCAGTCAATCTTATACAAAAATAAATAAATAAATAAATAAATGAGAAGACTTGTAAATCATTCCTATGGCTTTTGAGTTTCAGATACTGTACCCGAACAGATTTTCTGTGCAAACACAGGAAAACAGGGGTGTTTTTTAGTAGTCTCATTGATAAACACATACAAGAGACTAGTCAGATAAGTCTGTCTGTCTGTGTATTATATTCATCATCATAGTATCAGAACAAAGTGAGACATGTTGATACTGTTTCCAGGGCCTCTTAACTTATAGATGAGGTGTAATTACTGTGTTGAACAGGAAAACCAGGGAGAGGAATACCATAAATTACAGTATCTGTAATAAAAAGCCACATCAAGGCACCTACACAGAAGCTCCACATCACACAAGGTTTTTCAGTTGTAGAACTAGAGGATAATCCTATCTCAGATAAAGCTATTAAGCTTCCCCATCAGATCCCATATACGAGAAATCTTTATGGGTTAATATTTGTACTGCATGTTGGAAATGTTTAAAAAAAATAATAGAAAAGCACACCAAGCTCTGTAAGTATTAAATGTTTTTAATCTTAACATGAACACTGTATTGACCTGAGCTAAATGGGAAAGGAATGCAGAGTGTAGTAACAGCACTCACTTTGCATGTGGGGACAGTATGCCATAAAACTATTCGGTGTAACCCTACTGTATTCCATATAACTTTACGTATCATGCTATATAGTTGGCCCAATAATTAATATGCCATTTGCACCTATTTAAATCTGGGGCTAAAGTGAGGTCAACCTCAAGCGAACGGAATATCACTGTTATACATAGCTAATTCAGCCAAGCAGTCTGAGGAGTTTCCTTAAATTGGTGGGAGCTAAGGATCAGAGGCCCTTATCAGACCCAGGGTGAATAATGTCATCTGGTGGCTTATTTATACACTTGTATGAAATACAGTGGTTTTGTTCACGGGGCGAATCTTTCCTGCGGTTTCATTTCTTCTGGGTTCACCGCCAGTAAGTTATGGGTTTGAAGAAACTTGGAAAAATTAAAGAGAAAACTGAGGGAACCATCAAGTTTCCTTTGGAGTCATGTCAAAAATGGAGCTGAATGAACTATTCACAGGAAAATAATTTATTCAGCAAACATAGCTCCCTTTTCAATTTGTGAATCGTTATTTACTATGTTTACAGTTTTCTCGGTGTCCTCTGTGATTGGTCACCTATGCCACAGAGTATTGTTTCGTTCCTTTATTGGATAAGTTCCCATGAAAAGAACTTTCAGGCTAGGCCCACAAACTGTTCCAGGACAAATACTTGTGCATAAATATTTGCATAAGTTAATCTCTCTTTATGGGATCATTTTGCAAACAAAATGTTCTGATACAAACAGCTACTGAACAGAAGGGATCACAAGTACTATCCATCTGAATTCACTATTTTTGTTTGAACAAACATTTACAAATACTTTTTTGTGTGTTTTCCCAGCTCTTGTTTAGCCCATGTGAAACTAATTTTCTATCTTGTTTGACATAACCTATAAATCGGCATAGGTTCATTCCCTAAGAACTGAACCCAGAATCCAGATTTACTCCAGAAGTTCTCACAAACTTTTTGATGACCTAGGGTTGACTTTCAAGCTAGTAACAACTCCCCAAACTGGGCAAGTTTTAATTGGTTTCAGGTATTGTAACAGAATGTCACACAGCTCTACACAGTCAATTGTTGGGTGGAGGCCTAAGTCGTGCCATTTTTAAAGAGAAATGATGATGATTCTGTGTTATAATTTATTTTTTTAGCTGTAAAAATGATGAGCCCATAGTAGTCTGAGTGAGAACCCACTACTTTCTCCTAATTCTCATGTTGAATACAAAGAGGTAGTTTTTTTAAATAGAAATCCATTCCACTTTGCTTTCAAGACAAAGAACTTCTTTACCAATATGCTATGGCATGAAATTATTTCAAATTTTTGCAAGATTATCAAAGAACAAATTCTCATTCAACACTGCAGGGAGAATTAATAAACCAAAACAATCCCATGGACTTGCCCTCTCCTTCTAAATAGAATTTCTCTGTTGTAGATAAGGCATCTACTAAAAATTACATTGTGTTGCTTAGATGTGCAGTAAGCAGTGCAATTCTCACAGGCTGTTAGTTCATATATATTATTTCATACAACTATGCATGGGAATTTGCTTTGTACGTTATTGCACAATCTCAACATTTTGACCTGAATCCTCTGCAGAGATTGATTGAAAACATACTTCACCTTTGATGTGTTCTTTTTCCATCTGCCTTCATATTTATTTCATTATGGTATTCCTGGAATGTTGAGTCTCTTTGACATTCATACACTTACTAAAACTGCAGAGGGTTTAGCTAGAACATGCTATTTAATGCAAATGGCATTTAAAAATCCTGTATTTAAAAAAATCTTAAGGATCTGCCTTAACTGATGAATACCAAGAAAGATACATTTAGGTCACCTTTATATTTTACTGACATGATGAATGCTATAACATAATGATGTGGGCATGATGTGTTGACCTTAACTTTGAATACTCTGGCTATTATTGAGTTAAGTCAATTATTATTATTATGGAATGAATGCCAACTCCCTCAGCACCCTCGGATGCATTAGATCCGGATCCATGGACTTGTGCATGTCCAGCTTTTCTAAATAGTCCTTAACCTGTTCTTTCACCACTGAGGGCTGCTCAGCTCCTCCCCTACTGTGCTGCCCAGTGCAGCAGTCTGGGAGAGGCAAAAAAAGCATTGAGTACTTCAGCTTTTTCCACATCATCTGTGACTAGGTTGCCTCCCCCATTCAGTAAGGGTCCCACACTTTCCCTGACCTTCTTCTTGTTGCTAACATACCCGCAGAAACCCTTCTTGTTACCCTTCACATCCCTTGCTAGCTGCAACTCCAATTGTGCTTTGGCCTTCCTGATTACACCCCTTCATACTCGAGCAATATTTTTATACTCCTCCCTAGTCATCTGTCCAAGTTTCCACTTCTTGTAAGCTTCCTTTTTGTGTTTAAACTCACCGAAAATTTCTCTGTTAAGCCAAGCTGGTCACATGCCATATTTGCTATTCTTTCTGCACATCGGGATAGTTTGTTCCTGCACCCTCAGTAAGGCTTCTTTAAAATACAGGCAACTCTCCTGGACTCCTTTCCCTCTTGTATTAGCCTCCCAGGGGATCCTGCCCATCAGTTTCCTGAGGGAGTCAAAGTCTGCTTTTCTGAAGTCCAGGGTCCATATTCTGCTGCTCTCCTTTCTTCCTTTTGTCAGGATCCTGAACTCAACCATCTCATGATCACTGCTGCCCAGGTTGCCACTCACTTCTACTTCCCCTACCAATTCTTCCCTGTTTGTGAGCAGCAGTTCAAGAGTTACTTTATTTCAAAGTGGGGAGGGTGGTTGGCTTACAGGGAATTAAAATCAACAAAGGGGGCAGGTTTGCATCAAGGAGAAACACACACAACTGTCACATCGAAGCCTGGCCAGTCACGAAACTGGTTTTCAAAGCCTCTCTGATGCACAGCGCACCTTGCTGTGCTCTTCTAATCACCCTGGTGTCTGGCTGCTCAAAATCGGATGCCAGGTGATTTGCCTCAACCTCCCATCCCACCATAAACATCTCCCCCTTACTCTCACAGATATTATAGAGCGCACAGCAAGCAGCAATAACAATGGGAATGTTGGTTGCACTGAGGTCTGACCTAGTCAGCAAACAGCACCAGCGAGCTTTTAAATGTACAAAGGCTCATTCTACCACCATTCTGCACTTGCTCAGTCTATAGTTGAATTGCTCCTTACTTCATGAGCCATGAGAGCAAGGGGTAGGGTGGGGTAGGTGCGACCATGTGGTGCTGCCAGCTGGGAGAGCAGCCTGAGCAGAAGCCTCCAGCTCACATGATGGGGGGGAGGGATAGCTCAGTGATTTTAGTATTGGCCTGCTAAACCCAGGGTTGTAAGTTCAATCCTTGAGGGGCCATTTAGGGAATTGGGATAAAAATCTGTCTGGGGATGGTCCTGCTTTGAACAGGGGGTTGGACTAGATGATCTCCTGAGGTCCCTTCCAACCCTAATATTCTATGATTCTATGTTCCAGGCAGGATTGAATCTCCATGAGACAAAACTTAAAGAAGAGAATAACCTAGAGTCTCAAGAGGAGGATAGCCATGTCTGTCCAGGTGCCCCGATCAATCTCACCAAGGTCTGCCAGGAGCACTCAGGAGACATACAACAGCTATCAGTCCTACTGCACCGTCTGCCGTGAAGGCAAGGAGCTGCTGCAGTGTAGCAATGCAGTACCACATCTGCCAGCAGCACCCAGAAGACATACTGTGACAGTGAGCTGAGCGGGCTCCATGCTTGCAGTGGTATGGCATCTGCACAGGTAACCCAGGAAAAAAGGTGCAAAACAATTGTCTGCTGTTGCTTTCAGGGAGGGAGGGAGGCCTGATGACATGTACCCAAGACCACCCGCAACAATGTTTTTGCCCCATCAGGCATTAGGAGCTTAACCCAGAATTCCAATAGGCAGCGGAGACTGCGGGAACTGTGGGATAGTTATCCATAGTGCACAGCTCTGTAAACCAATGCTAGCCACGGTAGTGAGGATGCACTCCACCAACTTAATGCACTTAGTGTGGACATATGCAATCGACTGTATAAAATTGGCTTCTAAAAATCGACTTCTATAAAATCAACCTTATTTCGTAGTGTAGACATACCCTTAGTGTCTGTTTTACTTTGTTCATTTATTTACTTAATTCTCTCCTTTCCCCTCTCTTTATTTCCTTATTTTTTTCCTCAACCTTGCGCCTGCTGTATTCCCTCAGCTTTTCTTCATGTTTTACCTCTAAGATGCTCATTACACCATCATTGTGGGAAGGCCTCCAGGAAGAAGTTCATATTCCGTTTTGCCCTGATATATTAGGATCTGTTCTGCTGTCTTCTGACAGGCTACTCCAGAGAGAGGGCTTTCATTTGATAATGTTCTGTTTCTGGATCTTAAGCTCTTTCAAAGGAGTGCTTTAAAGATCAGGATCAGGGTCTTGAACTGTAGAAGAAATCAAATGAGGCACCAACAGAAGGTGCAGAACACTGGTGTTCTCACAGGTCTTTCCTGCCAGGGAGAGGGGCTACTGCAGTTGTAGCTTCTGAATAGCTTTCTCTCTAATTCCCTTTCTGGGGAAATCTTGCTCCTAAGTAATACGTGTATGATCTTGCACTCGATGAGGCGATTTTAAGTGTGAAATTCTTCCCTTTGTATGCCTATTTGCCTGCCAAACTCTCAGAATGTATGTTTAGCTCTCAGGATGCCAGTTTCCCTGCTATTGAACCATGGAAACAATGTGAAGTTTGAACAAGTGTGAAAAAGTCAGATTTTCCCCCTACTGGTTGTCATAATTGAAACCTTGTGTTGCATTACTACGATGCTATGCCCAGGATCAGCACTTTATCAGAATATCCAACTAGGAAAGGAGTATAAAGTAGGAGATTCTGAGTCAGGCCCGAATCCCAACAGTGGGTGAAATCTTTGCCCAGTTGAAGTCAACAGGAGTTTTGTCATTGACTTAAAAAAAACCCCAGATTTCAACCTGTATGACTCAAGCAGTCACTTAATCTCTCTCTGCATCTCAATTTACCCAACTGTAAGACAAGTAAATACTATTTTTCTATCCCAGGGAGATGGTGTGCATAGGCGCTGACTCCGTGGGTGCTACGGGGCTGGAGGGAGGGGAGAGGAGGGGGAACGCGGTGTGCTCGGGGGAAGAGGCGGGCTGGGGTGGGGATTTGGGAAGAGAGCCAATGGGGCAGGGAGGGTGGGGGAGTTGGGATGGGGACTTTGAGGAAGGGTTTGGAATGGGGGCAGGGCCAGGGGTGGGGAAAGGGTGGAGTCAGGGCAGAGGGGCCTGGGGGGCGGGGAGGCCCGTGCCCCAGGGGCGGGGGGGCCCGAGCCCTTACCGGCACCGGAGAAAGTTGGCGCCTATGATGCTTTGTAATTTAATTACATCTTGCAAGAAGCACTGAGAGCCTCAGATTAAAGACACTTTACAAATAGCCAAAGTATATTCTTCACTTTACCAAATGTGTTATATTTTCACACAGATTCAAGTATTGGGTATTCCCCTCATCTCATCTCATCTCTGAAGGGTTTGTTTTCTCCAAAAGCAGGAGATAATTACCGATAGCAAAGAAGAGTATGTTTGTGAAGATGGCACCTACAGAAACATTTCCTTTGAAGATATAACATATATTATGGGGCAGGAGCTTTTTGGGTATCTGATGTGGTAGTAACAGCATCAGGCATCATCAGTAGTAGAATATAAGACAGCTTTATCAGCTATTTTTTTCTGAATTCAAGATGTTCTCAAGTTTTGTCCTCTGGAAGAAGACACCTTGTGGCTGAATAGCATATTTGAAATGTGAAGACCCAGTTCATCAGCTGGTGTCAAGTGGTGTGTCTGCATTGTCTCAAGTGAGGAGTTCAATAGGGTCAGTAAAAGGGCAACCTAACAGTAATGCATGCATGGTGAAATCTACCACGTAACTGGGAACGTGTGCAAGGACGTAGATATCCCACGGTGCCCCTCTGAATTGGAGTCAAGGGCAGAACAGCTGTACCAGGAGATCTTTGTGTGTCAGAAAAAACATTATCTATGCGGTACCAAACCATCTTGCACAAAATGGAAATTCAGGGGCTATCTGTTTAAGAGGTCATTGGAATTGCACTCATGCAGATCCATTACCCAGCAACCTGCATCTAGAGATGTGGAGGGATAGCACTGTAGACTCTACTTCAGCCCATAGGTTGAGTAGCAATCTGCCCCATGAGATTTATTTTTAGCCCATCCAAACGTTATTCATGACGCCTGCATAAAGCACTGTTATCGAGACTATATGTAGGTTTCCAGATTGTCAACCATAACACACATTTCTTCAGTTCAAAACTAAATAAAAATCCCTAAATAATGCTGGATGCTGCTATTAATGGGCTATTAGATGCCCAAGATTCTCACTGCATTTAGAGTAGAGTTATCGCTTCATTCAAATCATTAGTCTATGTTTCCCCCAGACAGAGATAATGCAATGGAGGCTCACTGAAGCTCCAGCATCACTTTTCAGTGAGTATTAGAGCTCAGGATATAAAAATTAGAATGGATTGTTGGCAATTTTCTACAGATGTACTTTGCAATGAGCAAACCCGTAGTTTATGATACATCTCCAAAGAAGTGGGTTTTTAGAGCTATTTTAACAAAATACTTTGCTTTGAATCCAGTAATTGCCAATACATTTGAACACTGAAATGGTCAAAATTTTGTTCTGACCTAGATCATTTTGGTTGGTTTATATGTATGTGAGATGAAGGGTATTGAGTTTTCTACAAAAAAATATATCTGATTCACAAATTATCCCATTTTAAGAGAGATTCATTGTCCTAGGAGAATACCTGTTAATGACACTAGCAAATGCCTATTTCAGACAGGGATGACCTGTCAGGGATCTATGGAGTGTAAAACCAAAACTATTTTCTGATTATACTATAATGATTTATGGAAGCAAATTGAAAGAATGCTAAAATAAAATTAAGGACCTATATTTTTGGTAAACTAGATATGAAACTAGTTGGTAAATGTAACCTATTGGCAGTGATTTGCAAAATGCTTGCATCAAACCTTAGACTCACTTGTACACATGTGACAGTACCCAAGGTACAATCTGGACTGATGGACAGCTGTGCCCCCTCAATTCTCCAATCTGGGGTGCTTTTTACCCTGCTTTGCTATGAGAACAACCCACTTCTGGTCTGCTCACACTTAGCCTCCAGCATGTAAATCATTCCCAGCTATATTGTAAGAGTGCCGTACCCAGCCACTCTTGAATTACACTGTAGGGCTACACCACTAAACTCCCAACACCAGGAAACTCCTAGTCCCAGATATCCACCCTCAGAAATGTGTTTTTTACTGCCCAACTTTCTCCCAGACAAGACAAGCTCAGATAAAGTCTGTCATTTTATTAATAGAAAATGATATGCACAAATTCTGTTATCCCAAATGAAGTTCCCCAAACACTTCAATCCGATCACACACTGGTTTAGATAAAACAGTAAAACAATTTTATTGACTACAGATGATAGGTTTTAAGTGATCACAAGTAATGAGGCATTAAAGTCAGAATTTGTTACAAAGAAATAAAAGGTAAAAGGCAAATAATACCTAACTTAATAAGCTAAGTCAATTCAAAGGAAAGGTCTCTTTCATCACAAATTCCAACATTCTTACTGTCTGAGCCCTTCAGTCAAAACCTCCCCTCAGTCCAATTCGTCTTCAAGTATTGTTGATGCCAGTTGATAGAGAGAAAGGGAGAGATCATTTGGGACGTTTGTTCTCTCCTCTTATAGCCCTTTCTTTTGCACAAGAATCATCTCCAGCTGATGTTCAGGAGACAGAAAGTCTTCATGGACAAAGCTGCTTCTTTGTCAAAATGTAGATTTTTTTGTCCACACCCTCTCTCCTGCCAAAGAGTGGCCACTTAATCAGGTGATGGTCCATTTGATCTTGTTGACACCTGGCTGAGGAGTTGGCTAATCTTTTGTCTCCGGGGTACTGGTTTGTGACTGCTCTCCAGAACATGTTGGGAAATGTCTTGGTAACATTGTACTATGGGATCTTATAACCCTATATGTTTTACTAAGACACTAATGTTCAGCAAATCATGAGTTTTCAAATGATATCTCACAAGTCGTGCATTGTACAAGCTTTATTATAAAAGGGGTAAACATAGGGATACAATGGTTCAGTGTAAATTGCAGACCTTTGTTCACATATATGAATATACGCTGACGTTGTCCATATCTCTTCACTTTATGATTCCCATCTGGTCTTCCTTTCTCAAGCTTCCATAAGCCTAGGGACTCTCACATTAGAAGTTTGAGTTTGCCAGACTCTGTCCTCCATACAAATTTCCAGAGGTTGGTTCATTTCTAGTCCTTGTTAATCAAATGTGCAAGGATCAGTTTAGAAACTCATCAAGCATCAAATCCTGTAGGGCTCACACAGCCCTACATAATGGTTAGAAAACAATATTAACAATAGTCTTCAGTTTAAAAAGAAGAAATGGATGCACTTAACTAATGATTGTCAAGTAGGATTAGTTCTGACAATCATCTCCTTTCTCCTCCCCAAGCTTTCAAAATCTCATACTGATTTTGTACCAAGACACACACACAGGTACAAAATAGATTTTTATCTTCCATGCCATAGTCCAAGTGATGTAGTTATTCTATTGTGTGAAAATATGCAATAGGAGCAATGGAAAAAGAAAATGTGGGTTTCCTTCACTTGTAAAGATCTTGACTTTGTTTTGACAATTCATATGGGTTGTGTTGTACATTTTCCAAGATGAAAATAATGGGTCAAATTCATCCTTGGTATTGCCTTCAATGGAATTACACCAGGTGAACATTTTGGTCCCATCTGTCTAAAACCTGTGTACAAAAGGGAATTTTGCCATTTTCTTCAATGGG
This sequence comes from Mauremys reevesii, assembly GCF_016161935.1. Taxonomy (NCBI): domain Eukaryota; kingdom Metazoa; phylum Chordata; order Testudines; family Geoemydidae; genus Mauremys; species Mauremys reevesii. Next base: position 25,765,659 of record NC_052624.1, read on the forward strand.
AGCAAAATGTAGGGACCTAACTTTTTAACCAACAAGGTCAAAAGTGTCATTCATTGAATGACTAGGTGCTTAGTGTCTGTCAGTTTTCAAAGCTATCATTAATGAAAGCACAATAGGTATATTTGTATGATTTTTTAGGCTTGGCAATAAAAGCCAGAGATTTTTCATTCTGGGCCACAGTGTTTTTTTGGGGAGTCATAAAGCCTTCAAGATTTTAAAAGCAGGACATTATAAATTTCTAACTCTGACACACTTAGCTAAGGAAATATAATATAGGACAGGCTTTAGATTAGTAGATGTAGACTCTGCAGAAAAATTATAGTATCATTTGATTTCCTTCATTTCCTTAGGCTTAATGCTGGTAAAAATTGCATCCCAGTCAGAGATGGACAGTCCAGAGAAGAGATATTTAACTAGAAAGTAGCCCTTAAGGAACAGAAACATTCTGACCTCCTACTGTTAGACTAAATGCTCTGCCCAGTGCCTGCAGCTGATTACTTTAATAAGATTTTTAAAGGAAACATTAGGAACTTTAATTTCTACTTGTCAAGGCTGGCTAAGGTTAATTACATGAACATAGATAAATCATTTTTAGCTATTTTATTATATGACATTAATATATTACCCCTAGCCCCACATCTTTGCTTTTCAATGTGTAAAGAACTGGTCCACAAAAATATAGGTTGTAAAGTTATAGAATATGCAGCACCAGATTCTGCTCTGGGGTGCTGTGACAGACAGCTCGCTATGTATTTATCATTTTGGTTTACATTTCTGAAAGCCTATGCCATGGGATTCTTGTGCAGAAAAGATGACTGTTATTTATTTATTTTTTTCATTTAAAAATTTCTATGAGCATTTTTGTTTACATCTTTTCAGGGAAAAAAAGGGTGGAAATATCACAACTGATGTCATCAAATGTCTTCCCCATTATTAGCCCCATTTGAATAGACAACTGCAAAAAGTGTGATTCTGTGCTCTGTGTGTGTGTGTGGGGGGGGTGAGAGACAAGGAACGGGGGAGTCAGGAACAGTCTGTTTACAGTAGTAATGTTGCCACACAGTCATGTGTGGCCAGTAGCCTTTGAATGGGACAATGTGATGGGCTTCACTATATAAAAATGGATGGGGAGAGGAGATGCAGGGAGACAGACTTATTGGATGGAGAGAGGTTACTATTTTTCTCAGGGAGCTTGCTGTGAACTGGAGAGAATAAGATTCTAATCTCACACCAGTTTTACTCCAGTAATGAACTTTGATGGTATTACTGCTGACCTATGCACATGTAAGGGAGATCCAAATCAGGCCCTCTCTAGTACATCCCTGAAGGCCAACAGGGCAGCCGCAGGCTGCCTTTATGCTTAGTTTTCATATACACCTTTCTAAAGGTATATTAAGAACTACTCTTCATCATCTTCCTCAGCCCCCTTACAAAGGCAGTAGGTAGTCAACTAGTGTGTCTTTGCCTCATCACAGTGTGCCATTGGCTCTAAAAAAGGGATAACCGTGCCCTCCTTTCTCAATTCCTTTGTCCATATCAAATGGAAAATGACTCACAAATGGTGCTAACCAGGGCAAAGCAAGTAACTTACAGTGGATTCATTGGAATCTGGATTGAACAGACTATTAGCCTATTTAGGCTTTTGTTTTATAAACCGGTCAAGTGACTAACACCAGAGAATTTAGCTGACTTAGGTACCTCATAGTAATTTACACATCAGTAGATATTGAGTTGGATTGATAATGAATTGACATTATTTGCTGACATTTATGCAAGTTAAACTTTAAATGTGCTTCTGGTATTTTCATATAATTGTATAATGGAAAATACTTAGCACAAATCTTCGCTAAGTTATTAAGCAGAGCAAAGAACAACTTGCAGTCTTTTCTTAAAGGATGCCTAGGACTGAGCGGATGAGGGGGAGTTAATTGCAATTTAATTATTAATTAGACAAAGGGAAGTAATCCTCATGCATACAAATATTCATGGAAAGACCTCTCCAAACAGAATATTTTCTATGTATTAGGTAAAACTCTTCTATGTTTCATTATAGATAAGTCAAAATCCTCCTTTTTGTTGCTGACTAGAGGCCTATTGACTTCAATTGATTTTGGATGAGAACAGTTTGTGAAGAATGAGCATACAGTCAACGATTCAGAATGCTGTGTAATTGTTAGATATGAATATTAAAAAAATAGGTCTGCTTTGAATCTATAATTTAAAAAAATGGAATCAAAATTGTATTAAAAAGGTAATAAATACATTTCTGACAAAGCCGGCGCACAAGTGAAAGACTCCATGTGGTACCTTTTAAGGCAAAAAGGGACTCCTTTTGCTCAATATAAATTATCTGACTGAAAGGTCAGAAGGCAAGAAGCATTTCTCACCATGTCAGATGTGTTCAATAAAAATCTCACTCTACTTGCATGTCTGAGTTTCCTTATATCCTTCCAAACTTCCAGAGTGTTGGTGAGTAGTGGGTGATGTTTCTTACTTTAGCATTTTTTGTAGAATCACTCTTAGTGCTAAAGACTCTTGAGAGTGCCCCTATCTTTTCCTAAGAATGGGTACTGATGCCAGTTACTGATTTGGTGAAGACAGCTGTTCGGCCATCAGAATCAGCACGTTGGGTCCTAAAGAGAAATATTTAGAATCTGATCCTGCACTCTGATATATGTGTGCAGATTCTTGTGCCCATGAAGTCAAGAGGGTACATGTTCGAGAGTCGGCCTACATCAGGATCAGGGTCATTACTGGACATTTTTCCAACTCTCAATACCAACCCACAATTTAACATGACTAGGAGCTGCTATTTAAGTTTAAAAAAAGGGGGGGATGTTGAAAGTCAGGACTGAGGTATATTAATGGAACAATTATTCTGTCCACATTTGAATCTGACACACTTAACCAGCTGGTCAAATCCTTCCCAATCTTCTGTGTAATTGCTCCATAGGGGAGAAAAATATGGAAGTCAAACATTTGAAACGGGCATTTCAGTTGAGATTTTAAACAGGTGTCTGAACTATTTCTGAGGTTTAATATAGCCTTTTTGTGGAGCCACCTGATGCATATGCCTAGCTAGATTTGTCATGCTGGCTCCCACACTTTAGAATTGTGTAACAGAGGATCTCTTCTAAAGCTGAAAATATGAACTGTGAAAAGAAACCACTGCTTAAAGGGGAAGGGAAGTATTTTTTTTAAAGCACACTAGGTCTTACTAAGCTTCTGTAAGATTATTTATTATTTGTATTATGGTAGAATCCACAGCATTACAGTTGTGACCACAAGATTCTAAACTATAATCTACATTGCAAAAGCCTGTATACAAATTAACAAACTGAAAAGATGAATGAACAGCATCTCTTCCTTAGTGTATTGAAAAGTAAGTCAATGCCCATACAATTTCATAAAACATTTACCTTTTCTTTTTGTGTAACTCCCATGAAAATTAACTGGAGAAAATCAAATAAATCCCATCTGGCATTTGAAAATGTAACCGATTGCATCTCCTTTTTTTAAACAAAAAAAAATAATTTTTACGACAGTCTATTTAAAAATACACTTGACTATTAACTTCATAGAAGTTCTTTGTTATTTTGTACAGTTCACAGAATACAAGGTATCTTAACATTATTGGCAGGGGACTTGAAATATTATTAGATTACGACAGTCCCTTGAGATTCAGCTATTTTTAAACCTTGTGGCAAAATTTTAAATTCAGAAGTGATATTGCATAGAAAACAATAATGATAATTGAGTTCCTAAATGATTAAGCATTTTATTTTCCCATGGTGTATTATATCAGTGTATATTTTAACACAATGGCAATATAATAGAAGAAAATGGGCCAGATTCATTATTGTGAATCCATGGAGTTTCCTTAGGGATGGATTTAGCTCTATGTGTGTTCACAAACCAATGAACTAAGAACAGAAACTCCAGCAGCAAAGCTGCCATTGCTCATTTAAACCTTCAATCTTCACAGCAGTTGGAAGAGTACCACATGAAAAGCAGTCACATTATCCAGAGGGCAGAATTCCCAAAACAGGAAAGAACCATAGTTATAATTTGTAAAGAAAGATGGAACTGATAGCAAGGTATCTTAAAATATGGGATAGATAAGGCAGAAGGTGACAGGATGGTCTTCTGTGGACTATGAAAAGAGGCTTAAAAGGTTATTACTAGAGGGGAAAAAACAGAGAGCTAATATTCATATTGTCTCTGCAGCTAATCTTTTTCTTTTACCATCTGAAAAAGGCCTCACAAGCAAAAAATCACCTCTAATCTTGTTTTCTATTCTGTGTATTTTATTAACCTTTCTTTTCTAAGTCTACAGCTTTCACTCTAATGCAGCCCTGGTAACAATTCTAGGTTGGCTGTTTTTTTCATTGAGTAAGGTACTACAGTGACATTTTTTTCAGCAGAAGGACCATGTTTAGTTGCCATAGTGATTATACAATAATGACGATTGTTTGACTCTAATTTAGACTTGTCTATTGCATTGTCAGTCCAGCTTCTTCTAAGTACTATCTTTGGCTCCTCATAAGCTCTGTGTTATTGTGACCTTTCACCAGCATAGCCAGCATTTCCCCTCAGACTGGTGTTTCAAGATCCTTGGGTTTCTAACTTCCTGACCCCTAGTGACATTTGTGGGCCAGATGGTGCAAATCACCTGACACATTTTTTTGAATCTGCGGTTGGGGAAAAAACCCAAAACAACACGCTTCCAGGCAGCTGATTTATTTTGCCTCATTCTTTGAAACACCAAATGTTACTGTATTGAACTGAGTGAGATTTTGTACTCTTCTGGGATTTTCTCAAAGTAGGGATTTCTCCCTAATCCCAAAAGTTTTGTTTCTTACAGACTGGCAACTGAGGTGAATATGACTATGTACATTTCCCCTCCTCCTAACTTTGTTTTCTTTTTGTGACACAGGGTGCTGGAACAATTTGTATAGTGGGGGTGCGGTGAGCCATTGAACCAAACTGTAAACTCCATATATGACGGAAACCACTTTAAGCCAGTGGGTGCAGCAGAACCCTCAGTGCCCCCAATTCTAGCACCTGTGATTACACCTGGTTAAAGAAACACTCTTCTGGCCAATATAATATACCCAGGCAACAATCCCAGATCCATCACCTTATTAAATCATTTAGTGTGGGGTGAACCCTGCTGTCCTATACACCTATTAATTGGTCCTCTTACCTTCACATGAAGGGCCGGCTCCAGTGTTTTTGCTGCCCCAAGCAGTGGGGAAAAAAAAGCCGCAATCGGCAGCACTTCGGTGGCAGCTTTACTGCTGCTGCTTCATTATTCGTCGGCAATTTGGCGGGAGGTCCTTCCCTCCCAGAGGGACTGAGGGACCCACTGCCAAATTGCTGCCGAAGAGCTGGACGTACCGCTTCTTTCCGTTGGCCACCCTGAACACCTGCTTGCTGCGCTGGTGCCTGGAGTTGGCCCTGTTCACATGCAGCTGGCTGGCGAAGCCGTGCTTTCTCCAACTGTAGAGTATTTTGCTTTACGAAAACGTGAACCACACTCCCAGAGGACTGGAAAAGGACAAAAATAGTACCTATCTATACAAAGGGGAATAAGAACAACCCAGGGAATTATAGATCACTCAACTTAATTTCAGTACTTGGAAAGACAATGGCACAAAATATCAAACAATCGATTTGTAAGAACCTAGAAGAAAATAAGATGATAAGTAATAGTCAACATGAATTGGTCAAGAACAAATCATGTCAAACCAACCTAACAACAGAGACAACATTTCTCAATACTTTAAATGACTGTTTCTTGGAGCAGCTGGTACGGGAACCCACAAGGGGAGAGGCAACTCTCAATGTAGTCCTGAGTAGCGCGCAGGAGCTGGTCCAAGAGGTAACTATAATAGGACTGCTTGGAAATAGTGACCATAATATAATAACATTTAACATCCCTGTGGTGGGAAGAACATCTCAACAGCCCAACACTGTGGCATTTAATTTCAAAAAGGGGAATTATGCAAAAATGAGGGGGTTAGTTAAACAGAAATTAAAAGGTACAGTGACTAAAGTGAAATCCCTGCAAGCTGCATGAATGCCTTTTAAAGACACCTTAATAGAGCCCAACTTAAATTTATACCCTAAATTAAGAAACACAGTAAAAGAACTAAAAAAGAGCCACTGTGGCTTAACAACCATGTAAAAGAAGCAGCGAGAGATAAAAAGACATCTTTTAAAAAGTGCGTCAAATCCTAGTGAGGTAAATAGAAAGGAGCATAAACACTGCTAAATAAAATGTAAAAATGTAATAAGAAAAGCAAAGAAGAGTTTGACGAATGGCTAGCCAAAAACTCAAAAGGTAATAAAATGTTTTTTAAATACATCAGAAACAGGAAGCCTGCTAAACAACCAGTGGGGCCCCTGGATGATCAAGATACAAAAGTAGCACTTAAAGACAATAAAGTAATCACGGAGAAACTAAATGGATTCTTTGCTTCAGTCTTCACGGCTGAGGATGTTAGGGAGATTCCCAAATCTGAGCTGTCCTTTGTAGGTGACAATCTGAGGAACTGTCACAGATTGAAGTGTCACTAGGGGAGGTTTTGGAATTAATTGATAAACTTAACATTAACAAATCACCGGGGACCAGATGGCATTCACCCAAGAGTTCTGAAAGAACTCAAAGGTGAAGTTGTGGAACTATTAACTATGGTTTGTAACCTGTCCTTTAAATCGGCTTCTGTACCCAATGACTGGAAGATAGCTAATGTAACACCAATATTTTAAAAGGGCTCTAGAGATGATCCTGGCAATTACAGACCGGTAAGTCAGTACCAGGCAAATTAGATGAAACAACAGTAAAGAATAAAATTGTCAGACACATAGAAGAACATAAATTGTTGGACAAAAAGTCAACATGGTTTCTGTAAAGGGAAATCGTGTCTTACTAATCTATTAGAGTTCTTTGAAGGGGTCAACAAACGTGGACAAGGGGGATCCAGTGGACATAGTGTACTTAGATTTCCAGAAAGCCTTTGACAAGGTCCCTCACCAAAGGCTCTTACGTAAATTAAGTTGTAATGGGATAAAAGGGAAGGTCCTTTCATGGATTGAGAACTGGGTAAAAGACAGGGAACAAAGGGTAGGAATTAATGGTAAATTCTCAGAATGGAGAGGGGTAACTAGTGGTGTTCCCCAAGGGTCAGTCTTAGGACCAGTCCTATTAAATTTATTCATAAATGGTCTGGAGAAAGGGGTAAACAGTGAGGTGGCAAAGTTTGCAGATGATACTAAACTGCTAAAGATAGTTAAGACCAAAACAGACTGTGAAGAACTTCAAAAAGATCCCACAAAACTAAGTGATTGGGCAACAAAATGTCAAATGAAATTTAATGTGGATAAATGTAAAGTAATGCACATTGGAAACAATAACCCCAACTCTACATACAATATGATGGGGGCTAATTTAGCTGCACTGAATCAGGAAAAAGATCTTGGAGTCATTGTGGATAGTTCTCTGAAGACGTCCACGCAGTGTGCAGCGGCGGTCAAAAAAGCATTCAGGATGTTAGGAATCATTGAAAAGGGGATAGAAAATAAGACAGAGAATATGTTATTACCCTTATACAAATCAATGGTATGCCCACATCTTGAATACTGCGTACAGATGTGGTCTCCTCATCTCAAAAAAGATATACTGGCACTAGAAAATGTTCAGAAAAGGGCAACTAAAATGATTAGGGGGTTGGAATGGGTCCCATATGAGGAGAGATTAAAGAGGCTAGGACTTTTCAGCTTGGAAAAGAAGAGATGAAGGGAGATATGATAGAGCTATAAAATCATGAGTGATGTGGAGAAAGTGGATAAGGAAAAGTTGTTTACTTATTCCCATAATACAAGAACTAGGGGCCATCAAATGAAATTAATGGGCAGCAGGTTTAAAAAAAAAAGGAAGTTCTTCTTCACACAGCGCACAGTCAACTTGTGGAACTCCTTGCCTGAGGAGGTTGTGAAGGCTAGGACTATAACAGTGTTTAAAAGAGAACTGGATAAATTCATGGAGGTTAAGTCCATTAATGGCTATTAGCCAGGATAGGTAAGGAATGGTGTCCCTAGCCTCTGTTTGTCAGAGGGTGGAGATGCATGGCAGGAGAGAGATCACTTGATCATTACCTGTTAGGTTCATTCCCTCTCGGGCACCTGGCATTGGTCACTGTCGGTAGACAGGATACTGGGCTAGATGGACCTTTGATCTGACCCAATATGGCCATTCTTATGTTCTTTGACAGGGTAACAAGCCTTGTGGAGAGGGTGAAGCAGTAGATGTGATAGATCTTGATTTTAGTAAGGCTTTTGATTCTGTCTCACATGACCTTCTCATAAAGAAACTAGAGAAATATAGCCTAGACGAACCTACTAAAAAGTGGGCACATCTCTGGTTGGAAAAGTGTACTCAAAGAGTAGTTCACAGTCATGCTGGAAGAGCATATCAAGTGAGGTCCCACAGGAATCTCTCTTGTGTCTGGTACTATTCAATGCTAATCGTGTACAGAGTACACTTATAAAGTTTGTGGATGATACGAAGCTGAGAGGGGTTACAAGCCCTTTGGAGAACATGATTGGAATTCAAAATGATCTGAAATAAATAGGATGACATTCAGTAATGACAAATGCAATGTACTACGCTTAGGCAGGAATAATCCACTGCATAAATACAACATGGGAAATGACTGCCTAGGAAGGAATACTGCAGAAAATCAGTACTGAGGGTTATAGTGGATCACAAAGTAAACATGTGTCAACTGTAACACTGTTGCAAAAAAGACAAACATCATTCTGGGATGTATCAACAGGAGTGTTGTAAGCAAGACATGAGACGTAATTCCACTCTATTCCACACTGATAATGCCTCAGCTAGAGTATTGTGTCCTGTTATGGGCACCACCCTTCAGGAAATATGTGGGAAATTGGAGAAAATGCAGAGGAGAGCAACAAAAATTATTCAAGGTCCAGAAAACATGACCTACGAGGACAGATTGAAAAAAAAATACGTTTGTTATTCTGGAGAAGAAAAGACTGAGGGCAGAGATGGTAACAATCTTCAAGTACGTAGAAGACTCATGTACAGAGGAGGGTGATAAATTGTTCTCCTTACCTACTGAGGAGAAGAAGTAATGGTCTTAAATTGCAGCAAGGTAGATTTATGTTACACATTAAGAAAAACTTCCTAACTATAAGGGTAGTTCAGCACTGGAATAAATTGCCTAGGGAGGTTGTGGAATCTCCATCATTGGAGGTTTTTAAGAAGAGGTTGAACAAACACCTGTCAGGGATGGTCTATATCAGTGGTCACCAACCGGTCGATCGCTATCGACTGATCGATCCTAGAAGATCTCCCAGTCGCAATGTCCAGCGGCAGTGCAGTGTGACTGCCACTAAGGCAGACTCCCTGCCTATCCTGGCCCCATGCCGCTCCCAGAAGCGGCCAGTGCAGCCCCGTGGCCCCAGGGGTCGGGGTGGGTGGATGTCTCCCGCTGTGCACTGCTCCTGCCTGCAAGGACCACCCCCACAGCTCCCATTGGCTGGGAGAGTTGCAGGGGTGGTGCTTGCAGAGAGGGGCAGAGTGTGGAGCCACGTTCCCCCCCCTTCCAGGGGCCCAGTTGACCCCTTCCGGGAGCGGTGTGGGGCTGGGGTAGGCAGGGAGCCTGTCTTAGTCTCACTGTGCCCGCTGCTGACTGGGAGCTGCTGGAGGTAAGTGCTGCCCTGTAGGAGGCTGCGTCCCAACCTTGAGCCCCCTCTCAGAGCCAGCACCCTGTACCCCTGTCTAAACCCTAAACCCCCTCTTACATCCCAAGCCCCAGCCCTGACCCTCCTCCCAGAGACAGCACCCTGTACTCCCCCCTGAACCCCAACACTCTGCCTCAGTCCGGAGACCCCTCCCAGAGCCAGCACCCCAACCCCCTGCCCCAACCCGGACCCTCTCCCAGCACCCTGCACCCCCTCCTGCATCCAACATTCTGCCCAGCCCAGAGCCCCCTCCTGCACCTAAACTCCCACCTAGAGCTTGAACCCCTCATCCCCTCCTGCACACCAACCCCTTGCCCCAGGTTGAGCCCAGAGACACACTGCGAATCCCTCAGCCCCAGCCCAGAGCCCGCACCCCATGCCCAGTCCAGTGAAAGTGAGTGAGGGTGTGGGAGAGCGAGCAACAGAGAGAGAGAGCAGGATGGAGTGAGCGGAGCGGGGTTTGGGGGAAGGGGCGGGGCCTCGGGGAAGGGGTTGGGTAGATCCTGGGTTGCCCTTAGATTAAAAAAGTGATCTTGGTCGTAAAAAGGTGGGAGACCACTGGTCTATATAATACTTAGACCTGCGTCAGTGCAGGGGGACTGGAGTAGATAACCTATCAAGGTCCCTTCCAGTCCTACATTTCTATGATTCTATCTGTATCTTTGTGGTTCAGGCTCATCTCCACTTGCAGTATTCAAAATATGTGTTGCTATCTTAGCCATTGTAGTTCAGGAAGTTATTAATAGGGTTCCATATGACCCCAGGGGTGACCATCTGCCCTTCTCTCCAGGGCATACTAGAACCCATGTAGCACCCCCTTATCCACCCTTGAGCCAAGTGGGCTTGTGGAATAAAATATTCTGGGACAGAGCCAGCCCCCAGGGCCAGATAAACTCTCAAATTGGCAGGAGCATATGTAACTCCCAAATTTCCTGGGTATGGTGTTCTGTCCCCTCTAGTGGTACCGAGACCACTTAGAAATTAATGAGTCTGCTACAGCCTTAGCCAGCAGCAGTATGGCTTTTAGCTCATGCAGTAAGCTTCAAAGGTCCCAGGTTCGGTTCTGCCCACTGAGAACTGGGCTCTAGTCCCCAGCCTGCCCAGAATCATAGGTCTAGCATGGCGTTTGCCAGCCAGCTCTCTGCTGGCTCTGTTTTTATGTTATACTCGCAAGGGCGGCTCTAGGTATTTTGCCGCCCCAAGCATGGCAGGCAGGCTGCCTTCTGTGGCTTGTCTTCTGGAGGTCCCTGGTCCCGCGGATTCGGCAGCCGCCTGCAGGAGGTCCGCCGAAGCCGCGGGACCAGCGGACCCTCCGCGGGTGTGCCGCCGAAGGCAACCTGCCTGCCGCCCTAGCGGCGACTGGCAGAGCGCCCCCCGTGGCTTGCCTCCTCAGGCACGCGTGTGGTGTGCTGGTGCCTAGAGCCGCCCCTGTATACTCATTCCCTTATACTTTGTCTGTCTATTTAGATTGAAAGCTCTTTCAGGGCAGGGACTGTCAACTACTCTCTGTTTGTACAATGCTTAGCACAATGGCACCCAATGCTTAGCACAATAGTTCAATAATAACAATAATAATAATTGTAATTATAATTATTTCTGTACATGTCCATTAAAAGTAGTCACCACTTTGGAAAAATTTATAAGTATGTTGCCCTGAATTGTAGGAGAAAGGAGGGGAAACGGTATCCCTATTATTATAAACAGCTAAACATCCTGAAAAGAGGGTCACTAGCAGAAGGCGAGAACCTGCAGAGCGATGGAATATTTTTCTGAATTTTGATGAGCTGCTAAATCTGATTCTGTTTAACTATGGTAAGAGATTCACATTCAAGATAAACCAAACAAAAGATATTTTATTTAAATACATACAAGTTATAACAGTCCAATGTACAACAGAGGAGTGTGCCACAGTTGCCATCTGTTCAGTCTAAAAAAACCCAAATTCACTTCTCAACCCTTTCCCTAACAGGGAGAAATAGCTTTCACATGGCATTCTTAAGACTACTTACTCTTCACCTCTTAAAGGTAAAGTCCAACTACTTAATACGTAGAAATTCAGTCAATAATAATGCCAGATAGCAGGTACATTTTCATGTATTCTGACCAATCTCAATTTTTTCAAATTATCCAAAGTGTCTTCCAGAACAAAATCAGTGACATTTATATTATCTACCCATTTCACCAAAAACTAAGCAGATTAAAAAAATGAAAAAACTCTAAATGGTGAGGGATTGGGTTGTCAGATTAGCGTAACTCTGTTCCCATTGGAGTAAATGGTAACTTCCATTAAGCCTAGTAAAACAACACTGAGCCTCTTTGAGAATCCCTTCCTGGAGCTGGTTGAAAAGCAAGATGCAATGTGATATGCAATACAGACTTTCATAGAGATCATATTTTTATCAAAGAATTTTTGTGGGTCTGAACTTTGTTAGGCCATCAGTTCCTCATAGTTATGATGGGTTATTGTTCAGATCCATCATCTGCTCACATACACACATTATAGACTTCTGTCCTACAGCTCTGAAACACAATGGACACAATGGGAAAAAATATTGACATATTTTCATTATAACCACATGTACTGTACTGTTCTTACTATTTTGATGATCAATAATTACACTGTAAAGAAATAGTCTTGATAATACATTATTAAGATGATCTAATTGTTTTCAATAGCCCTTCTGTAAAATAAGACCCACTTTCTCCTTCTCCCAGAGGAAGAAGGAAAGAGACGACTGAATGATCATCTGGGTTTGAGGATCTTATTTATTTATTTAGCCAATATCGCAGAGAGAGAATCAGCTTGTCATTACATTGTACAACCACAATGCCACCTCCTTTATGTGGGTAATGCCATCATCAAAGCTGACAATCCTAAATAATCCTCTAGTGCATATATCTCTTTGCCAGAAGCCGAGGATGGGTGACAGGGGATGGGTCACTTGATCATTACTTGTTCTGTTCATTCCCTCTGGGACACTTGGCATTGGCCACTGTCGGAAGACAGGATACGGGGCTAGATGGAACTTTGGTCTGACACAATATGGCCGTTCTTATGTCACATTTTTTAACACTCCAGGTGTATTATCCTTTCTCTCACCTGTCCCATTCATATAATATAAAGCAACAAAGTCCATAATAGGAGCAGGAACCGTGCAACAGGACCCCAGACCCATGAGGGAGGCTAAAGACTGAAAACATATATGTATCATGTGGTGAATTAAGTTACTGTTTTTAATCATATCTGTGTTTCATGGGACATGCCATCTTATGTTATAGATGTTAACGTGCAAACAGTGACTAACTGAAGTAGATCTCAATATAAGATCAAGATAATATGACTTGTTGGCAGACTGGAAATATCTTCATAGGCTAACATGGATGAAGAGAGTTAACAGGTATAGGAGGACTATGAAGAGCCATTGATTCTTAAGTCAAACATCAACCCCAGCAGTCATTTACATTTTGAAGACTTTCTCAACAGCTAAAGGCCAGAACAATACTTTAGAAAAACAACAACATGATTGCTCAAATTATCTTAGTCACTTAAGCAACCAAACATTTTAATGTGAGAAGAGCAAGGGGAATCTTCATGGGATTTGATATTTTCTTGTGTGAGGATTGGGAATCAGGGAATTTTTGTATTGTGCATCAATTGAGGGTTTCTCTGCATCATTTCTGGTTTGGTATCTTTGGAAAAGAAACAGCAGCTTGTAAATGGTTCTCTGTAAACTTTACTTGCTTATTCAGTGTAACAAAACAAAACACGAAGACAAACTACAATTTGTCAGTGCTTGCTCCTCTTCCTGGCCAGTTGTTGGTTGAATGTATTTTGTATTTGTAGCTGCAATGGACTTTTTGTAGCTGTTATGTGGAGGAAAGCATGAGGTTATACACAGAGATGGGTCTTGCGGTCTAACAGATAAAGCAATAGACTAGGAGTCTGCTGATCCTGTCTCTGCTAGTTACCTCATCTTTAGTTCCCTTCTGACCCAGTGTCTTTATTTTCTATTATTGTAAGTTCTTCATGATAGGTCCTCTATTTCACTATGTTTGTACAATGCCTGGCAGAATGGGGGAGCCTATAGGATCCTAAATAATTAATTTTTTGCACACAAATGCAATAATAATAAAAACATTGCAAAATTAGGTGGTGAATAAACTATATATGAATCATGGCATTACCATCCCAAAGTAATTGCATTAAGGGAGGTGAGAGCCCTAGACAAGTTTGAATGGAGTGAAGGAAAACCTTTTTCTGGAGGTATGTATCAATGAAAAAGAGACATACTTTGAAACATTTATAGATATTTAATTGCAGCGTTCTGCTTGTTGTCACTGAGCATCCTGTAACAATGATATTTTCATGCTTTTTGCTCAAATAGGTGTTTTTTGCTCTTGTAAAATTCAAGATTCTCATTCAGGATACTATTCCCAGAATACCTGTTGGCTGCACCACAGAAGGAGGTGGTCAATTGCATGTTCTCTCTATGAATAGGAATTTAACGAGTGACAAGAAAAGAATCTTCATTCATTTGAGGTTAATTCCTCAGTTTGTATAAATATAGTCAGCAAAACTTTGCATTTTGATCAAGTTGAAAATCTGCATGTGCTTTCATTTGTGGGCCTTAATTAAGATTACTTGTATACAACTTATGTCTTGTATACAACTAGGCTATTAGAGAGTTGGTAGCTTGCCACCATATTTGGCAGCCCAACTGAATTACACAAATGGAAATGTAGCCTATTTTTTTAAAAAAGCACTAAACCGAACATCATTATTAACAAAATTAATCCAGTTTCTCATATGTTATACCTTTGCCGTGGATGAGAAATTATTCCCATTGCAACCCTTTTCCCCCATCTTTCAGGACATTCCAAAAATTTACCCTTTGGGATGACATTTGTTCATTCTACTCTCAACCTGGACATGGATTATTATCTGAAAGTTTTATCATATGCCATGTGGTTACCCTGGAGAGACTAAGTGTGAGAAAATGGAGTGGAGGTTTTACCCTATTTTTGAATTCTATTTGGAGTCACTTAAATTGAAGATTGGCTCTAGCAGAAAAGAAAACACAACCACAAATTTGGTCTGGAGTTAGTACTAACATAGTTTGCTGAAACTAAAGCACCCTTAATAAGGCCAGCTAGAGTTGACAGTCTTTGAGCTCCCTGATTTTAAGAGACAACTCACTAAATGTAGTGAGGCAGAGTGATCTAGTGTATAGGGCACTGAACTGGGAGTCAGGTAACAGAGGTTGTGTTCTTGGCTTTGCCACTGACTTACTGTGTCACCTTGGGCAAGTCACTTCACGTTTGTTCCTCTATTTCCCCGCTCACCTATTTGTCCATCTTGTACATTTAGACTGTAAACTTACCAAGGCGTGGACTGTCTGTTACTGAATGTTTGTGCAGTGTCTAGTATAATGATCCTTCAGTTTCAGTTGGGGTTCTAAGTGCCTGGCTCTCACAGTTATGCCCCACTGCCATTTACATTGGCCAAACCGGACAGTCTCTGTGCAAAAGAATAAATGGACACAAATCAGATGTCAAGAATTATAACATTCTAAAACCAGTCAGAGAACACTTCAATCTCTCTGGTTACTCAATTACAGACCTAAAAGTGGCAATATTACAACAAAAAATCTTCAAAAACAGACTCCAATGAGAAACTGCTGAATTGGAATTAATTTGCAAACTAGACACCATTAAATTAGGCTTGAATAAAGACTGGGAGTGGATGGGTCATTACACAAAGTAGACCTATTCCCACTACTGTTACTCACACCTTCTTGTCAATTGTTGGAAATGGGTCATCCTGATTATCACTACAAAAGTTTTTTTTCTCCTGCTGATAATAGCCCACTTTAATTGATTACTCTCGTTAGAGTTGGTATGGCGACACCCATTTTTTCATGTTCTCTGTGTATATATATATCTTCCTCCTGTATTTTCCACTGCATGCATCCGATGAAGTGGGTTTTAGCCCACGAAAGCTTATGCTCAAATAAATGTGTTAGTCTCTAAGGTGCCACAAATACTTCTCATTCTTTTTACAGTTATAAAAGAAATCAGTTAGTGATGAAGCTGATTGAACTGCCTGAATACAGTGAGCTTCCAGTTTAGAACACCAGATAGAAATCATCCAGGGAACCCAATGGTTGTAAAGGGAAGCAATTTAGTTACACAGTCCAATGATATTCCACTCCTAAAGAAAACCAGCTGCTGCCATAAACCCAATAGGATACTATTCATTGAGCCTTATGTTCTGAAGGAATTTCCTGTGTGTTTTCCAAGTAGAAGCAAGGCATCTGCATGGGGATTTTCAAGGGAACAGGGTACCCAACTACTATGGGAATTCATGGAACCTGGGCACCTAACTCCCTTAGTTGCCATTGAAAATCCCAGCCCGAATAGACCTACTAGTCACACACTGTGGTTTGATTAGCTGATTGAGAGTCTGATGTGTAATTGTCCACTATTGTCCAAAAACAAGTGACATCTAGCACATTTTACAGATGAAGTCTAGAGTAAGAAATACAGCACCTGCTATATTTAATTCCTCTTATGTTTCTTCCTGAGCTAGAATTATGCAGTTGTTTTATTCCTAAAAGCCAAATGGACTTACTGAAAGGATGCAGGACTGTATAAGTGGATTTCTGGCACATTGCTGTCTACAGAAGTGAAAAATATATTGTTCATTTTATGTTAAAATCCCTTAATAGTTTGCCAGTTAATGCCCATAGTTCCTATTTATCATTTGTTGGAAGTTCCTCTTTCTTTTACTCTCCCGCACCAACTGCTGAATTTAGCCATATTAAAGCATAGAAGAACCTGTCTCTAATTAGATCTGCTATTATTCTACAAAAACTGGAGAATTAATCATTTTTATATTTTTTATTGGAAAATGGTTTGTGCCATCTACAATGTGGAAAGCACAGGAAAAAAACATGCAAGGGTCTTTGCCTGGCTGTCACACATACACTAGGAGTGAACACTAAGTTATTTCAAATTCCAATTCAGTACAGACAATAAAATGGAGGAGAAAATGGTCAGTTAAGAGCCCTCACACACCATATGCTCTCTTTTTAATCTGGTTGTAGAACAGGAAGTTTTGGTTTATAATCACAATAAAATGGCTTTTGAGGTTATTAAAACACCTCAATATTGCTTTGGCTTTTAATTACCTGCAGATTCCATTTATTGCTTTGTGCAGTCCAATGCCATGATGATTATCCTTTAATTGCACTACTAAATATAAAGGTTCACAGATGCAGAACTTTATTTAATTTAGGATTGCTTAATCTATTGTATGAAATGGTAATGATAAAGAAAATATGTAAATCAAAGTTCGGCTTAGAACGATTTATTCCTACCTCATTTTGAAACACTTAAATAGTGTTTTATCGACTCCACCTGAACAAACACTGTTATGAATCCAAACGTTTTGTCTGGCTATATTCATTGGAATGTATATTTTGATATCAAAATCCATTAGGGCACAGGAAATCTCTGTGATGTTCTCTGCCTAAAACAAGCTTCCAACCCTGATTCATTAATATTGTGTCAGTAAATGGCTGCATTTTGCCTTTACACTGTCCTGAGCAAGGGGTGGCACATAAGCTGCTTCATCCCAGAAATAGCGCAGGAGACATTGTAATGCAGCAATATACCTGCTTCCCCTTGCTCTGGGGGCAGAAGGATTTAGTGATTGTTGCTAGTATTGTACACTACACCTGCTCAGTGTGAAGCTCTGTCCCTGTCTAGTGGTGGGATGGACCACATAAAAAGATTGATGAGCCTGCTACAACCTGGGCTAACACAATTGGGTTGTTTAACTCAGGCAGTAGAAGACATCTCAAGTTCTGTCCCCACTGCCAATAACCCACTTAGCGGTGTCAGTAAATTACACCAGTATTATCATGTCAGCTCAACTGTATCGGCTAGTGCATTATGAGGTGGAGCTCAGGCTCTGTCCCCTCCACTCCTACCTGGTCTGGATTCACTATTTGCTGCCCATCTGCTTTCTCCCTGCTTCATACCCTGCTGCATTATGCATGCTTATTTCTTTGTGCCTAGACCTAGACTTAAGTAGCCAACACAGGGGCATAGGAGGGTTCTTACTCCTCCTCACACTCCTGCAGAGTCCAACTTGCAGTCCAGCCTTATACTGGTGAAAACATGCTACAATTCACCATGCAACGAAAAATATCTTTCAAAGAGCTTCAGGTTCTAAACCGAAACCACAAAAATAAGCATCAATCCTTTACAATTTGGACTCTGCAGGTCCCAAAATAATGGAATTAGTATAATTATATCCCAATGTATACTTAGAGCAAATATCTCTAACCTGCAATTAGAACTTGTACTGATCCAATTATGTGATGTAATGGTGTACAGCAATTATGCATAATGACACAATTATAATTTGTGATTATATCATAAAAATCCTTCTGAAACTTTGTGAATGAATATTGGGCATAAACCATCACTGTGCATTTAAAATGTGCATCTGTTACAGCTGACATCCCCAAAATCTGGGCAACTGGTACTTTTAGATGTCTACAGAGATTTGTAAATTGAACTTGTTAACACAGGTATATAAAAACACTTTTAGAGTTTTGTCTTAGGTGTCCCTGGCCATAATATTTGACTTTTAGATGTCTACAGAGATTTGTAAATTGAACTTGTTAACACAGGTATATAAAAACACTTTTAGAGTTTTGTCTTAGGTGTCCCTGGCCATAATATTTGAGCACCTCTATTAGCAGTTACCGTGGACACCTGCATAAGGCAAATATTGATGTGAATACCAGAATGCAACAAATATAGATGAAGCCCATGTCAACAAACACTTAGATCGCTAGGAGGTTATAAAGGAATGTGAAAATAAATTCTTAGGATTTTATTTTGCCATTTTTCTTCATAACTGAGAGAAACTTCTTCAATGGGCTTAACTATAGTAATGTCTACAAAGAATTCCATGTAGAACTGCCCTTTCAAAAATGGCTACCATCCCCATTGTTTTCAATAGCAGTGAGGCTAAAAGTGCCCTTAGCAAATATGGTCTTTGTTTAATATGGCCATTACCCCCCATTAGCAATAATCAGAGGGAAGCCAAATTATCCTTGTGGAAGATAGTGGACCTCCTGTACCTTTGAGAACTCTGGGTGGAAGTTGCAAAGTATTATTATTACAGGTCTGTTGCATCTTACGCTGGGTTTACATTCTGCAGTCAGCGCGTAAAGCAAAAATTGCGTATAGTTAAAATTCCATTGAGTGTAATGGTGGGATCGGGGCCTAAATTTCTATTCAACATAATGTGAGTAAGAGCGCAAGGCCTTGAACCTAAATACTTTTTTCCAAGGTGATATCTGCTGCTTTGTCTGTGTCAGATGAGAGTGGGACTGAGTCATTACTCAATGCCTGGGAAATTAAACATGTAGAATTGTATTCAGTATTGCGGGGAAAATATTATTCACATAAATAAAGTTTTGCACTTTAAGACAAGGAGAAATTTCTCCTGGCCAAGCAACTCCCATTATATCTAGGATTATCTGAACTGTGGTGTTAAATAACAAATTCCAATTTGAGAGATGATTGAAGATGTAACCATTGTGATCAAGGCATGGAAATTGTTGTCATTATTACACATTATCCTTTGAAATGGTTTTTCCATGCATAACCTTTAACCCTTGGTTTCTTTGACACTTCATGGAAGGTGTTTTGCTTCTGCCTTTCACAGATGTTATACATTTTCCCTTCTGTTAATATTTAAAGTCAGTATTAGCGTTATTATTTAAAAGAGCTTTATTATTTTAAAGCCTACATTAGGACTGATTACAATACTCCTGGCTGCATATGTGCTTTGAAATTCTCCCTCTTATAATATGTGCTGAGTCTATGTGTGAGAGGTACTCCCAACCATTTGAAACATTTCTTAGACTTTCCTTATTTTCCCAAAGCACTTGGCTAAGTCTCAGCAGAACTGTGGGTGAGTCCACACTAACAATGCTAATAAAGAAGAAAAAGAATACGTGGAAAAAGTCAGTTTTAAGGATTTTTGAATAACATGACCAGAATTTGGAGACTGTTCCAAGCACAGTGGTCATGAAAGGAGATCAAAATGAAGGGAGTAGTAAGGTTTGATTGGACCATATGTAGTGAGGAAGAAGGAAAATGAGATATGAAATAAAGATGCAATGTGAGCAGAGATCATAGAATCATAGAAATGTAGGACTGGAAGGGACCTTGATAAGTCATCTAGGCCAGGATCCTGCACGGAGTCAAGACTAAGTATTATCTAGACCTTCCGTGTATTTTTCTAACCTGTTCTTAAAAGCCTTCTCTGACAGAGATTCCACAACATCCCTAGGTAATTTGTTCCAGTGCTTAACTACCTTTACAATTAGGAAGTTTTTTCTAATCTCTAGCCCCATTATTTGTGCTGTCCTCAGTGGTTGAGGAGAACAATTTATCACCCTTCTCTTTATGTGGGTCTTCTACATAATTGAAGGCTGTTATCATGCCTGCTCTCAGGCGTTTCTTCTCCAGACTGAACAAACCTAATTGTCTCAGTCTGTCCTCATAGGCCATGTTTTCTTGATCTTGAATCATTTTTGTTGTTCTACTCTGGACTTTTTCCAGTTTGTCCACATCTTTCCCAAAGTGCGGTACCCAGAACTAGGCACAATATTCCAGTTGAGGGCTTACAGTGCTGAGTAGAGTGGAAGAATTACTTCTCATATCTTGTTTACAATACTCCTGCTAATACATCCCAGAATGATGTTTTCCTTTTTTTGCAACAGTATTACATTGTTGACTCATAGTTAATTTGTGATCTGCTATCACCCCCAGATGCTTTTCCACTGTACTCCTTACAAGGCAGTCATTTCCCATTTTGTATTTATGCACTGATTATTCCTTCCTAAGTGTAATACTCTGTATTTGTCCTTATTGAATGTCATCCTATTTATTTCAGATAATTTCTTCAGTTTACCAAGATCATTTTGAATTCTAATCATGTTCTCCAAAGTGCTTGCAACACTTCTCAACTTGGTATCATCTGCAAACTTTATAAGTGTACTCTCTATGCCGTTACCCAAATCATTTATGAAGATATTGAATAGAACCAGACCCAGGACAGATCCTGGTGGAATCCCACTTGATATGCCCTTGAAGCCTGACTATGAACCAATGATAACTACTCTTTGAGTATGCTTTTCCAACCAGTTGTGTACCCACCTTTTAGTAGGCTTATCTAGACTATATTTCTCTAGTTTCTTTATGTGAAGGTCATATGATACAGTACCAAAAGCCTTACTAAAGTTGAGATATATCACATCTACTTCTTCCCCACATCCACAAGGCTTGTTACCATGTCAAATAAGGCTGTTGGGTTGGTTTGACATGATTTGTTTTTGACAAATCCACGTTGACTGTTACTTTATCAGCTTATTTTCTTCTAGGTGGTTATAAATTGATTGTTTGATTACTTGTTCCATTGTCTTTCCAAGTACTGATGTTAACCTAGGGAATTATAGACAGCTTATCCTTATTTCTCTTTCTATAGATAGGTATTATATTTGTCCCGTTCCATTCCACGGGGTGTCTCCTGTTCTCCACAAGTTCTCAATCACTAATGGTTCAGAGATGTCTTCAGCCATCCCCTTAAGTATTCTAGGATGTATTTCATCATGCCCTGCTGACTTGAGGACATCTAACTTGTCTAAGTAATTCTTAATTTAGTCTATTCCTATTTTAGCCTCAGATCCTACCCCTTCAACACAGATGTTCACGATATTAGAAATCCAATCACTGCTAACTTTTTTGTGAAAACCAAAACAAAAAACTCATTTCACTTTTTAGCTATTGCTTCATTTTTCATTATTATCTTTCTCTCCTTATTGAATAATGGGTCTACCCTGTCCTTGGTCTTCCTCTTGCTTCTCATCTATTTGTAAAATGTTTTCATATACTCTTTATGTCCCTCGATAATCTTGTTTTTTGCCTTGCCTTTCTAATGTTGTCCTTACATGGTTGTGTTGTTTTGTTTTATGTTCTTCCTTCATAATTTGACCTAGTTTCCACTTTTTATATAACTCCTTTTTAAGTATCAGGTCATTGAAGATCTTTTGAATGAGCCAGGATGCTCCAGTACCATACCTTAACTATGATATATAAGGCAACACCTCCTTCCTTTTTGCCCAGCTTCTCCTTCCTGAACAAGCTGTGACCTTCTATATCAATATTCCAGTCGTGAATTATTCCACCAACTTTCTGTGATGTAGGTTGGGGCAAGATTATATAGAACCTTGGAGACAGGGGCGGCTCCAGGCCCCAGCACGCCAAGCACGTGCCTGCGGGAGGTCCACCAAAGCCGCGGGACCTGCATTGTTATGAAGCAATCAATTGTAACTATGACATAGTCTTAAAATTGGTCAGTTCAACCTTTTTGCAGAGTATCTTAAATTGTAATTCCCCACTCTTCATCTTAGCCCTGGAATTTGTGAAGTTACCAGTTATTATCCATCTCAAAGGGACCAAAGATTCCTAAGGCAGGGAAGCTCACAGTACTATACATACAACAAGCAGAAGATGAATGATCTCTTATGGAGAGTCACCTGAACAAAATATATGGGCCAAATAGAATGGTCAGGACTGAACTATGGCATCTTTATTTAATAGAAGCAATGTTCATATACCAATAAACAAAACTGCATGTTGAGGTATCAAGTCATGTACTGTCTGAAAGTACCATGAATCTTTCAGGATGCTTTGCTCATGGAAAATGATAGATTTTGACAAAGGGAATCTGACTCTTTAAAAAAGAAAAATAAATAACTGGCTGTTTTCTATTTATCTTTTGTCAGGAGATTGGAATTTTTAGACAGTGAACAGCTTGTTGAAATATATTTAATCTTAGGGCCTGAACTTGCAAAGTATTGAACAGCTCCTGGCAAGTGCTAAGTACCTTCAACTCCATTTGCAAGCATTGGTTGTTGAGGGTACTTAGAACTTCACAGGATGAGACTGTTCCCTAACTGGGCCTTTATTTCACAGGACAGACAGGTGCTGAGGGGAGAAAATATAATCTTTCTGATAGACATGCCTGCGGGGAAAACAACCCTACCCTGTGGGATTTCATGGTTGGTTATAGGTTACAGGAAGGACAACTCTAATCTCTCCAGCTGGTAGTAAGCGTTGTTGAGGGAAACTGCTTTTGACTTAAAAGGGCAAGCTGAAATTTCAAAGAAATCAAGAGCGTTGTTAGCATCTCACACTAAAAATAGATTGTCCCTGCTTGAAAAATCAAAAGTGATTTGGTCCTTTCAAGATCCGTTGCTCTGCTGTGGATTTTTTTTTTTTTGGTCAGATTTGGACTGCTCCATTTTCTAAAAAGTGAGCAATTTTGTCTTCTTAGCACTTAGCAAAGTAGATGAATAATCAAATTAACCCCAATGCTTTGGATCATATTCAAAGTCAAATTTCTTGGCTGAAATGAGGTTTGACTCTTTCTGTAACTATGTTATTAGAACATAAGCTAAAGGATATAAATATGCTCTGGCTATGTTGAATAGTTTTTCTACCATGCTTTGCACAAAGGCCAGTGGCATTTGAAGAAAAAAATAGGTCCCAAACTGCTACTAATAATAACTCTCACTTCTATAGTAACTTTAATCCATGGATCTCAAAGTACTTTAAACAACAGTGATTAAGTCTCATTATTGCCCTGTGATGTAGCTAAATATCATTATCCTCATATTACAGATTGGGAAAAGAAAAACATTAAGCAATAATAAATTGACTTGAATGATGTCATTCTTAAAACAAACCATTTGTACAGAAAACCTTCATTAATCAAAACCACTAAAGAGTGGAATTTACAACTACTACATTCCGTAAACCATTGTTCTCCAAAAACACCAATAAGAGGAATTTACAACTACTTTCCTATTTTCAAAAATAATTGACAACTTATTTTTTTCTATTATGAATGTTCCTGTTCTGTTCCATTTGGGTTCTAATAATGTAGATGTCACGATGGTATCTGAGAACATTTATGGATACTTTATGTTATAACTTTATTTCAGATAAAAATTGTTTCTCATGATGAAGTCTTTGGCAACTGGTGTTAATTTGCATAAATAATACCAAAGATTAATTGAATGATTAAATCAAAACTTGGTAAGCATCTGTTTATGGAAACAGAACACAGAACTTGTTGTAGTCCAAACTACCACTTGCAGTGAGACATTTTTATGTGTATGTTTTAAGGATAGGATTATGTTGTATTACAGAGAAATAAGATATCAGCATTATTAAAATTGCAACTATTATCATATTGATAGCATCACTCTTGCTAATTAAACTCTAATTACCCTGAAAGCATTTAGCTTTTATTAGTAATTTCTAAGAACGCTCCTTTTTTCTCCTAGCATTCTTTTATCTTTTCACAAAAAATGTGTTATATGTCTCACACTATTGATTAACTTTATATAAGTACATTTCATTTTCAATGACTGACTGGATTTGTGAAATTATTTTACTTAGCACATAAAATTGAAATTATTTAAAATTAAGCACTACTATCAGTTGTAATTTGTTCAATTGAGGAGACGGTATGAGGATTTTTGTTCCTTAAAGGAAAAACGTTAATGACAGGAAGAGGATAATTAAATTCCCTGTAATAATCTTCTGCATTATTGTTTGAAAGATAAAGGACAGAATAGATTTGAATGAAAAGTTAGTAGTTTGAGCATTGGCCTGCTAAACTCAGAGTTGTGAGTTCAATCCTTGAGGGGGCCACTTAGGGATCTGGGGCAAAATCAGTACTTGGTCCTGCTAGTGAAGGCAGAGGGCTGGACTCGATGACCTTTCAGGGTCCCTTCCAGTTCTATGAGATAGGTATGTTGTTTTCAACATATCATTAGAATATATGCATTTTCTGGATGATGCAATAATATAGGCTCTCATTTTAAGGTGAATTCATTGATCGTGGCCCACATATGCACATACGTTCTTTGCAAGTTCAAACACCTGTTTAATAATACACCATACATCTTGTGGTTATATCCACGTGAAAGTTTTGCTTCAGAACTATGTGAAAAATTATGTAGACATTTTTAAAATTGTATTTAACATTCATCTTTGACATCCTCACCTGCTCTCTGTCCATTAATACATCTCTTTTGGGGCATCTTCAAACTTCCAGATGCTTCAGGTGTTACATTTTAGTCCCCATATTTTTTTTAAAACTTTCAAAAATAGCTTTATAATTAAAAAATGTGCCCAGTACATGATTGTGTGGGGAAGTATAATGGTTTTATGACATGCATGTAGAATGACCTGCATAACTAATGAGTAATATAGCCATTCCAAACTCATAGCAATATATTCTTATGTCACATCACACTATCACATATTCCACAAATGGAGGTGATAGCCCTATGCTAAATTGAAGAGCCTTCTAGTAACCCACAGAGGAGTCATGTAGATTGCAATTGTCATGCACCTTTAATAGACTTATTCTTGTATTCTAAATCCCTGAGCAGCTTTAAAGAATCACAATTTTAAAAAAATTCCAAGAACCTGCCACCCACTTTTCCCCTTGTTTCATGTTAAGTGTACAGTTTTCCGTGCTGTATCCAGATTGCACTGGCCTGAGGCCAGTATGGGCACTAATCAGTCTTGCACCACTATTAGGCATAAAATCTGAAATCACATGACCCTGCAAATCATGAGGTTTTGTACCAACGGAAAAGGGATATTCCTAGCTTTCCAATGGGCCACTATCTTCAAAGCCCCGGAGAAAATCAAGATATTGGACTTCAATGATGATCAGAGCTATTTTTGGTCTTTTTTAGAGATTTTTTATATTTATTGGTTTTTTTTTCTAATTATCCTGTTAACTATTGCATCTGGTTTTGCAGAGATTGAAACTAAATAGTCAGCAGAACAGTTCCTTTGGGTAGGAATTTGATGTATCAGAGTAAAGGACTCTCTAACATCATTCTTAGCCATGGTACAGGAACCTCAGAACTCCTTATGATGTATTCAGTGTGATGAGAGAACATTTATAGCAAATGAGGAATCACTACTCTTGAAAAGGAACGTAGGACTAGGTCCGTCTCCTATTGAAGTCAATGGCAAAATATACATTGACTCTAGTGGTAGCATGGACAGGTCTATAATCTAATTTTATTACTCATGTGGGCTCCATGGAACAGGACCATGAATGTTTTTATTATATATGTATTTCTTCTTATAGTGCCTAAGAACTGCAGTCATGGACCAGGAGACCCCATTTTGCTGTACCAACACAGAACAAAAAGATGGTCCCTGCACCTAAGAGCTTACAATCTAAGTATAAGACAAAAGATGGATACCTACAGACTGATGGGAGAAGTTAAGGAAACTATGAGCCGATATTTGTAAGCTTGATGGGCAGTGGTCTCAGCACACCAGACAGCCTAATGTTTTTCATCTTCCGCTTTTGCTATTGGGAACTAAATCCATCATGCCTGAACAACTGTGAATGGTGTAAGTAGGGCCATAGTTTTTCAACTACTTTTTATACTAAATTTGAAAAGTAACACTTGGAGCCTAAGCTTATTGAAACTTAGCCTCTGATGCAGCAAAACATTTAAGCACATGCTTAACTTTAGGCTGCCAGTGAGTTAGGACCACTTCATAGCATACTGACTCTTGGTACATCCTTGTCTGCCTGTATCCAACTGTTGTCTCTTGTCTTAAAAATTAGACTGTAACATCCTTGGGGCAGGGACTGTCTTTTTGTTTTGCATTTGCACAGTGCCTAGCAAAATGGAGCCCTGGTCCATGATTGGAACGCCTAGGCACTATGATAATATAAATAATAATAATTAGGCGAGTAATGGCGTAAAAGTAAATGGAACTACTCATATCATTCAAGTTAAGCGTGAGCTCATGTGCTTTGCTGGCCTGGAGTTTTATAATTCTTCAAAAATGTGCACATCAGAAATCCCCTGCTAAGCTGGTGAAAATGAAAGTGAGTGAGCAGTGGGTATATATCTAGTAGAACAAAGTGAATAATATCTAGTGAAACCAAATCAGAACACTGAAGATTGGTTTTGTCAGTCCTTACTGATTCAATGTACTACCTGAAAACATTGTATTATTCCAGTCAGGAAGCACGATGAAAGACAGGAAATTGAGTCTTTCACTTGAAAATACTTTGTATATTAGAAGTAGCCAACCTTTTAAGGATTCGAGGCTGCGATTTGATTTAACATGGTTCCAAGGACAGCATTCACTTTGCTCCCTCTGTCAGTGCTTCCCACAGGATGCACCATTAAACAGTCTGCAAATATGCTGCTTAGACATTAAATGAGAATTTATACTGGAGATGTGCAGCCAAAGTTGAATCAAAATAAGTAGTGAGAGAAAACAAAAGTACAAACCTTCAGAAACATTTATGAGTCTGTATTAAGAAAATAATTAACCGGCTACTTATGACGCAAGACTCTTGCAGGCCTAATCCTGTGGAGTGCTGAGCTCCCACTGACATCAGTAGAAATTAAGAGCACTCATCACATTATAAACACCCTCTGGTGCTTATGCTGCATCCTTGCCAAGCACATTATCTTAGCCCTTTCTCTAGCTAACCTAATTAAATACATTATTTCACTTAAAACAATGCAAAGGTTGAAAAGCTCAAAGCCACTCTAAGCACTTTACCCTGCTTTGAAAGAGTTCTTTACCAGTGTTTGCTTAGAACACACTATGGCTTCCCCAATTTGTAGCATTTCATCACCTAACTTCTGCAACATACTTTACATTGGCACCCAGACACTGCAGCCAGCTCAGAATGAGGCAACCTACATATTTTAAACAGGCAGGCTAAGAAAGACACTTGCACTGGCAGTTCACTTCTGAGTGCAATTCATTATCTTGAAAGTCCGAAACTGGACATTTTATTTATGTATTTGGTTTTGTAGGAAACACTTTAAAAGAGCTTCTATCCATATGCTCTGGGGGGCCTTGACATTACTTAAAAGCCTCTGTCTATAGCCCCCCATCACCACAATAGCTGAGTGTCTCCCAGTCTTGCAATGTATGTAACCTTGCAACACCCTGTTGGTATGTCTACACTGGAATGTAAGCCCAGGGTTACTAGAACTTGAGTTAGCAGATCCTAGGTTTATTAACCTAGGGTGTCATATCTATAAAGGGAAGGGTAACAACCTTCTGTATACAATTCTATAAGATCCCTCCTGGCCAGAGGCACCAAAATCCTTTTACCTGTAAAGGGTTAAGAAGCTCAGGTAACCTGGCTGACACCTGACCCAAAGGACCAATAAGGGGACAAGATACTTTCAAATCTTGGGCGGGGTGGGGAAGGCTTTTGTTTGTGTTTTTTGTTTTGGGGGTTGTTCACTCTTGGGACTAAGAGGGACCGGACATCAATCCATGTTCTCCAAATCTTTTTGAACAAGTCTCTCATGTTTCAAACTTGTAAGTAACAGCCAGGCAAGGCGTGTTAGTTTTATCTTTGTTTTCTCAACTTGTAAATGTTCCTTTGCTAGAGAGAGGTTTATCCCTGTTTTGCTGTAACTTTGAAACTAAGGCTAGAGGAGGGGGTTCCTCTGGGGTCTTTGAATCTGATTACCCTATAAAGTTATTTCCATCCTGATTTTACAGAGATAAACTTTACTTTTTCTTTTAATAAAATCCTTCTTTTAAGAACCTGATTGCTTTTTCATTGTTTTAAGATCCAAGGGTTTTGGATCTGAGTTCACCAGGACTAACTGGTGAGGGTATACTCTCAAACCTACCCAAGAAAAGGGGTGTAAGGACTTGTGGGGGAGGAATTAGTCTCAAATCTGTCCAGGAAAGGGGGGATTAGAGACTTGGGAAATATTTGGGGGGGGAAGGCAGAGTTCCAAGTGGCTCTCCCCTGAGATTTGGAACACGTTTGGTGGTGGCCGCTTACTGTTAACCTAAGCTGGTAAATAAGCTTAGGGGGTCTTCCATGAGGGTCCCCACATACCCTAAAGTTCAAAGTGGGGAAGGAACCCTGATATAGGGCTTGAGCATCTATGCTCATATGTAACCCTTGGTCCCAAGCTTGGGCTCCAGCATCTGCACTGCATTGTGAGATCTCAAGTCCAACCACCCATATCCTAGACTTTTTAGCACCTTCCCAAAATGTGGCTACTCTAGCCCTTTGTTCGTGGTGCAGTGTGAGAAGACATGACTGTTCACCAAATCTGATTGTCCAAAGGACTAAGAAAGTTGGCCCATGGGATAATGGAATACTTTTGTCAGATTCCCAGAGCATGGGGCTGCATCTACATTGCAGCAAAATAAGTCTCAAACCCTGCGTCATGGCTTGACTCAGGCTCAGACCCTCAACCCTTGTGGTGTCCTGGGATCCTGGGTCTGAGTCCTGGGTTAGCGTGATCTGTGTGTAGATGCAAGGAAGGTTAGGCTTGAGCCAGACTTTAAACCCTGGGCTAACACTGCAGTGTAGATTTGTGAAATAGGGAAGTACTATCATCCCCATTTTACAGCTGGGGAACTGGGGCTCATAGAAGCTAAGTGACTTTCCCAGTTTATACTGGAGGTTTGTGATAGATGGAGGATATGAACCTGGGTCTCCTCAATGCTAGGTAGTGCCCTAACTACTGGCTAGTCCTTCCTCTCTTGGATATGGTCTGGATACCCCACACATGACAAGAATACAACACCACACTACAGTATATCCCACCATTAATAACTGGAAAGTCAACAAATAAAATCCCCTTCCTCCTCCCCCGAGCAATTCTTTCTTCAAAATTCTCCCCAATCTCCCCATTCTCCAACATCTGGGAAAAGATGAGGTCTGCAGCCAGCCCTGCTGTTAGAGGAACCTACTATCTCAGAGACTGACTGCTAAAATGCCCTTTGGGACTTGCAAATCTGTGTGTCCAAAGCCGGAATTAGCATTTAGGATTACCACCATTAGTGACAGGAATTTCCCGTGTGTCACATCTACATAGTACTATTACATACTACTGAAAACAGGAGTTCTGGCTGACTCATAGTTCAGCTGGAATGAGTCTCAGTATTTCACAGAGTCATAGAATCATAGGACTGGAAGAGACCTCAAGAGGTCATCTAGTCCAGTCCCCTGCACTCATGGCAGGACTAAATATTATCTAGACCAGCGGTGGGCAGCCTGCAGCCCATGGGCTGCATACAGCCCATCAGGCTAATCTGATTGTGGGCTGCGAGACATTTTGATGACATTGACCATCTGCAGGCATGGCTCCCCACAGCTCCCAGTGGCCACGGTTCACCGTTCCTGGTCAATGGGAGCTGCGGGAAGCGGCGGCCAGCATGTCCCTGTGGCCCGCTGCTTCCCGCAGCTCCCATTGGCCGGGAACAGCGAACTATGGCCACTGGGAGCTGCAGGGGACCATGCCTATGGATGGTCAACATCAGCAAAAAGTCTCGTGGCCTTAGGGTTACCAGATGTCCCGATTTTATAGGGACAGTCCCAATTTTTGAGTCTTTTTCTTATATTGGCTCCTATTACCCCCCCCCCCCCGTCCCAATTTTTCACACTTGTTGTCTGGTCATGCTCCGTGGCCTGTAATTAGATACCCATGATGGGCCACATGCAGCCTGTGGGTCTCAAGTTGCTCACCACTGATCTAGACCATCCCTGACAGGTGTTTGTCTAACCTGCTCTTAAAATTCTCCAATGATGGAGATTCCACAACCTCCCTAGGGAATTTATTCCAGTGCTTAACCACCCTGACAGTTAGGAAGCTTTTCCTAATATCCAACCTAAAACTCCCTTGCTGCAATTAAGCCTATTGCTTCTTGTCCTATACTCAAAGGTAAGAAGAACAATTTTTCTCCCTCCTCCTTGCAACAACCTTTTATATACTTGAAAACTGTTAACATATCCCCCCTCAGTCTTCTCTTTTCCACAATAAACAAACCCATTTTTTTCAATCTTCCTTCCTAGATCATGTTTTCTGGACAGTTAATCGTTTGTATATCCTTTCTATGTAACCATATCCAAATAGGGTCCCCTCAAATATTTTACCACTCACTGCAGGGACCATTGTTGGCCTGCTCCTTGAATGTTACATATTAAGGGTCAGATTCTACATACATTTTATGTAGCGGAGGGAGGCCATAAGAAACTTTCCCACTCCCATTGAAGGGCCTATATAAAAGCCAGATAGAACTGCAGCCCCTGAGCTCAGGGGACTGCTCCAATCCTCTCCTATGGGTGCACAGTGCTTTGAAATATGCAGGGAGGGGTGGAAGATGGGGCCAAGGGCTGTGCCTCTCTGTGCACCAATCATCATAGCTAGCATGCTGCCTACAGAATGGAAAATGGCACTCCTCATAATGGTGTAGCAGCAGAAGTGGGCAGCCTCTATGAACCTGGCAGATCTGATATGTGCAGTTTGTGGCGGAGTAACTCCACACTATGAGCTGGGGGTAAATGGCACAGTCTAGCCCACAATTAGTTGTCCACATTAATGACTCTCCAAATAACATCTGTGAGTCCAGACTTCATGACTATGTTAACTGGTTTGTTCATCTCAGTCAAGTTCCCCAGACAAGGAGTTATGTTAATTTTTTCTGTCAGACCAACTTAGACCAGGATATCAAGTAAAAATTGTGAAGGTAAGAGCTATCCGAGGTATGCTGACTTCAGACAGGCTTGTAAATTTGTGGGTGATAAGACAACTCTGTTTAAAGAAAGAGAAAGAGGAGAGATGGCAATATATTTTTTTAAAATAAAAGTTACCCTTATTTTCAGCGCCTAATTAACTTACTATGTAACATATCAAGAGCTATTGAAAATACTAAATCAGGGAGTAAGATGGATCTCAGAGCTGGGGACACAGACAACTGCAAGGGATGAGCTAGAAAAATGTAAAACACGACTAATTCATTAAATGAATCAGAAGAGTGAAGCAGTGTTTGGTAGATGGATGGA
This sequence comes from Mauremys reevesii, assembly GCF_016161935.1. Lineage (NCBI taxonomy): Eukaryota > Metazoa > Chordata > Testudines > Geoemydidae > Mauremys > Mauremys reevesii. The sequence continues at coordinate 25,797,424 of NC_052624.1, forward strand.
TTTCAGCAGTTTACACCAAAAAGAAAATATCGATGGATTTGCAGATGAGTCCACAATCTCTCTCCTCTTTCCCTCTTCCCACCCCCTCTGGGCAGCAATTTAGCTCAAAGTTACTGTACTTTAAATCCATAACATTTGTATGTATAGAAATGCAGGATGTTGTCTGTTCTTGGGATTGGGCTTATGCCCCTTTTTTAAGGGGTTAGTTTGCTGTTGCTGTAGGGAAAAGGAGAAAACATTTCTGTGCTAGTGTAATTTTACACACTAATGGCTTGAAGCTGCTCAGAGATTTGGAGTATAGAATGAATCCCAGGGATGTAGATTAATGGGAGAGAGCCAGTGTTTAGATGCGATACATGATAAATAAATGCATCACATGATTCTGAAATTTATCACATGGATCTCTCTCTCTCTCTCTCACACACACACACACACACACACACACACACACACACACACACACACACACACACACACACACACACACACACACACACACACACACCAGATAGTTAGCCTACAGAATTTGGATAACATATGCTATTACCTGATGTTATTTCAAGAACCTTGACTGTGTAAAACAGAATGTGTCTATTCAGAGGGGATGGGTTGAAGGAGTTGGCTTTAAGAAGCATTTGCTTTCTAAATTGGTAACATGTAGTGTTAAATGCATGGGATGAGAGCAAAGGAAACTGACTGAATAGTATTATTGTTAATTTGGAAAAGGATATAATTTTTGCTGATTTGCAGTTTTGCAAGAATAGAAAAGGCACATTTTTATAAGTAATTTGAAAGTCTCCAGAAGAAAGATTTAGAAGAGACCCAGATATACTCTCCAAAGGCTAAATCATGTCCTTGACATTTCATTTTATCTTCCATTTTCCATTTCCTATTACATAATATATCCACATTTTAATGTATGCTTATATTTGTAATACATTTTTGCCTTCTTTTTTGGTATATATATATATATAGCTCTTTTTTAGTGACATTACCTTGTATACTTAGAGAAAAGAAATTGGCTAAAATTAAATCAGGGAGTCTTTTTCTCTGCCTGATATAGTTTCTAGTATACATAGGACTAAATCTTGTGTTGGCTGCATGCACTTGGAATAAAGAGGTTATAGGAAACCTCCTTCCTTCTCGGTACGCTCAGGACCCAATCCTGTTCCTGTTGAAGTTGATGTGGGTTTTGCCATTGATCTCAACAAGAATGGAGTTGGGTTCCCAACCAGCAGATTTGCTCAGGAGCAGAGGAGAACATGTTTTTAGTTCTTTGTGCACCGGGCAGAGACCCTAAGTACTGCACCATTCTGGGCATGGCAGATTAAGGAGATTTGTCTGATGGAGCCCCCAAGCATATTTGGCTATCTCAGCCCATGCAGAAGGTGGACAATATTGCTTCTTCTTGAGAATCGCAGTAAGATGTGTTACAGAGAGCAAATCCCTGTACTCTGGCAGGGCCGGCCCACAAAATTTTGGCACATGAGGCGAGGAGCTCAAATGACACCCTCATGGCCCCTCGTTTGGGCCAAAACTTTGAAAGGTCTCAATTCTGCCTTCTTCCTGTTCTACTCCTCTCATGGTACTTCTCTGCTACCTACCCCAATAAAGGAGAACTAACAACTTAAAATGCCTTGTTCAAAAATTTTAAGTAACACTTAACTTTCAAACGCCTGAACAGCAAATGTAACTTTTCTTGTCTGCATTTTTAATCTGTTTAAATAATCAAAGTGGTGCTTTCCGTGCCTTCTTGGTTGCAGATTTGAACTGCTTCCTGAAGGTTCGCAGTCTGGACCAGCTCAGGGTCTATTGAGATGGTTGCAAGGCCAAACAACCTCTCCTGTGTCATTGTGGAGCGTAGATGTGTTTTTATTAACTTCATCTTGGAGAAGCTGCGTTCTCCACTGACAACTGTTACAGGAAGTGTTAGAAGTATGCACAGAGCAACAAAAGCATTTGGAAAGAGGGTGATCATCTTATTTGTGCACATATTTTCCAGAACAGCTTTTGGAGTTGATCCTGCTGAAATGTATCTTGAAAGGGCTTTCAGTTCATCACCTAAATCACTTGCATCAATATTGTGTATGTCATCATGTGTCAACACAGTCTCTAGTGCCCTGCATTGCTGGTGTAGGACTTCTTTAGGTATAGTGAGGAGTTTTGGAATATCATACAACATCCCAAATATACTGCTGTGTTCCCTGAGCTGCATGAAATGTTCTTCAACTGACTCTATTGCACAATCTAGTACCTGGTTAAAGAATTCAACTTTGAATGGAAAACCTGTCTTATGAAAGGAGACTCAAAGAGCTTGGCTTGTTTAGCCTAACCAAAAGAAGGCTGAAGGGAGATATAATTGCTCTTTATAAATATATCAGAGGGATAAATATCAGGGAGGGAGAGGAATTATTTAAGCTTAGCACCAATGTGGACACAAGAACAAATGGATATAAACTGGACACTAGGAAGTTTAGACTTGAAATTGGATGAAGTTTTCTAAGCATTAGAGGAGTGAACTTCTCGAATAGCCTTCCAAGGAGCATAGTGGGGGCAAAAGACATATCTGGCTTCAAGACTAAGCTTGATAAGTTTATGGAGGGGATGGTATGATGGGATAGCCTAATTTTGGCAATTAATTGATCTTTGATTATTAGCAGGTAAATATGTCCAATGGTCTGTGATGGGATGTTAGATGGGATGGGATCTGAGTTACTACAATGAATTCTTTCCTGGGTGCTGGCTGGTGAGTCTTGCCCATATGCTCAGGGTTTAACTGATCACCATATTTGGGTTTGGGAAGGAATTTTCCTCCAGGGAAGATTGGCAGAGGCCCTGGAGGTTTTTTGCCTTCCTCTGCAGCGTGGGGCATGGGTCACTTGCTGGAGGATTCTCTGCACCTTGAGGTCTTTAAATCACGATTTGAGGACTTCAATAACTCAGACATAGGTTAGGGGTGTGTTACAGGAGTGGGTGGGTGAGATTCTGTGGCCTGCATTGTGCAGGAGGTCAGACTAGATAATAATGGTCCCTTCTGACCTTAAGTCTATGAGTCTATGAGTCAGGTGTGCAGTCCTGAATAACAGAGTAATATCTTGCTGACTTCAGATCTGCCACAATCTTCTGTTTGAGTTTTGTTGCCAGTAACTGGATGATCTCATTTTGAATTTTTTTCCCAAGGTAGTGGTGTATGTACATTTCTTGGGTGGTGACTCTTCTTAGATGCTCCTGGAGTACAGCATCAAACTCAGCCATCAGCTCCACAATTTTAAGGAAGTTTCCATTGTTTGGCACATACAGCTGACCTGAAGTGCCATGCAGTGCTAGGTTTTGGGTAGCAAACATTCTCACAATGGCAAAGGGCCTTTTCAGAACATTTTGCCAGTAAAGAGATTCTGATGCAATCTTCTCTTGATGCTGATCATCTGTGGTGGCCTTTAACCTTAATCTCATCTAAAGCTCTTTCCACCTATGGAATGCTCTCTGGTAATTTGCTGCCTTCTCGTGGGATGCCAGATTTCTAGTCAGATTTTTCCAGTCCTTTGTTCCTGTAGAACATTAGACTGGAAGAGTTTGCAACAAAAACAGTATGCAGCATTCTGGGTTTTTGAGTGCATAGGCCATGGCCTCTCCACTTTGTCACCATAGGGGATTTCACACCAGTAATGTGTTCAATGAAAACTTCTATTTTCATTGTCTTTGGGGAACATGAAGTTTTTCACTTTCTGTGGCCCATGCAGTACAAGGAAGTCCCTCAGACTACTGCTCAAGTGGGTCCACAGTCCTGGATCATCTAGACCAGGGGTAGGCAACCTATGGCACGGGTGCCGAAGACGTCACACGAGCTGATTTTCAGTGGCACTCACACTGCCCAGGTCCTGACCACCAGTCCAGGGGGCTATGCCTTTTAATTGAATTTTAAATGAAGCTTCTTAAACATTTTAAAAAACTTATTTACTTTACATACAATAGTTTAGTTATATATTATGGACTTACAGAAAGAGACCTTCTAAACATGTTAAAATGTATTATTGGCATGCAGAACCTTAAATTAGAGTGAATAAATGAAAACTCGGCACATCGCTTCTGAAAGGTTGCCAACCCCTGATCTAGACTTAAGGAACTAAACTCAGCAGCAGCTGTTTCTTGCACCTCCACCACACTCTTCTCTGATCTACACTTTTCTTCAGAAATGTGCATGGTTACATCTATTTGAGATGGAGATATGGATGCTGCAGTAGCTGCCAGGTCACCTGCACTCTGACTAACTGGAAGATCAGGCATCTCCTCACCGCTTACATTCTCACTGGGGCCGGAAGGCTCACCATGAACATTTGTGTCTATGTATCTCAGGAGAGCTCCTTCCTGCTTAGATAGAAAAGCTTCCTTTGCTTTCTTTCTTTTTCTGAATGCTGCCCCAGACGGGTGTTTTCTTCTTTCACTCATGACTGCTGTTTGGTGCCAGCTATAGTGGCTCTCAACACTCATTTAAGGGAACAAATAAGCAGGCTGGTAGCAGGGCCTGAGTGATGGAAGATATCAGCGTCTTAAGGGCCTAACTGGCTCCTACTATTTCAGTTGCCTGTTCTCCTCAAATGGGTTCAGGGAAGCAGCAGGAAACAGGAAGCTCCCTGAGAATCTGATGTTAATCAGTCCAGGCTCCGGGGGTGCTAGAGAGGTACATAAGAGGCTCCTCCTCCTCTCTCTCCCTGCAGCTCCTGCCACTTTATGTTATTCCCTCTCACCTTCTCTCCTGCCTGCCTGTTATGTCTCTTGTGCCCTCCTTCCTCCAGCACAGCACTCCACCATCTCTGTGCATCTAGAGCAGAGAAAATACATATGCACTAGCAGCAGACACAATTTTCTACACTCTGGGTCCTAGTGGAACTCCCCCACAGTCTGGCACCTGAGGCAGCCGCCTCAGTTTGCCTCATGGTAAGGCTCGCCCTGCACTCTGGAGTCATCAAGCCCTGGGCCAGGAAGACATCTCACAGACCTACCACATGGCCATTCCTTCTCTCCACCATCAACCACCCCACCTCTTGCAAAGACACAGCACAGAGCAGTCAAACTTTCTCTATAGAGAATTGGCATATTTTTAATATACAGAAGCTATTGAAAATGGTTCACAACTTTTAAATAATAAATTCTTCTTATTCTTATTAATAATGTATTTCTAACATGTTGATCCTTGCCCTGCGTTGGCACCAGAAAACATGACAGACAGTGGGGGAAATAGCTGATTAATGCACATTGTCCCAGTTTTCTTAGTGGATAAAAGCGTGTAGCTAATGTGCTTCAGTAACCCAGTGGTGGACTTGAAGATCAGAACTTGCACCTTGAACTATCAATAGAAGTGAACTGGGAGCCTGTGGAGAGATTGGAGCACATGGCAGGATAAAGGGCTTTTGGCAGCTAATACATGGAGGACACGGCTGCTGCATTTTGTGTGGTTTGGAACCTCGCATTTTTGGCATCTTCAGTCCAATATAAACTGTGTTACTGTCATCTAGTATGGAGATGATGAATGCATAGATCACTATTGCCAGATGTCTGCCTGGGAGGAAGATTCTTAGAACACTGGATAGACCCCGTAGGAATCTACAGACAAAGGTTTCTATTGAAGAAAAGCAGTTGCTCAATACAGCTCTTTGAGTCCTGATGGATCCATTGTTGTGTTGTGCAGTCTTATCCAGTTACATCATGTAAGGATGTCAGTGATTGTACTTGGGGGTGAAGCACTGAGAACATTGAGATGTGGCCTCCATCCACTGCCATGAGCAGATGATCTTGCACTGCTTGCAAAACATCCAGGATGATGGCAGAGGAAATAGATTGTTGGGCCCTGGTTGCCACTACTTAGAACTTTCTCTTCTGTTTTGCTCAGGAATAGTAGGTCAGAGATGGGATAGTAACTGGAAAGTTCTTTTGAATCAAGACTGCTACATTATTCAAGGAAATTGTTGTGCTTGCTGCTCTGAAGCTGTTGATGATTTCTCTTAAGAAATTGCTATTGTTCACCACCCAAGTAGGGCATGGATCTGTTTTCTAGACAGTGGCTCAGCTTCTAAGCTCCATCATGTATGAAATAGCATTTTCATGTGTGGTGGGGACTTTAAGGCCATCTGTTCCAAATTGGAGTTTACTGCTTCAGTGAGTTCCTTCCATATATACTGATTTTGTTTGTCAGGTCTTGAATCAAACTGGTGTAAAAGTATATATAAAAAATATAATTTTTGACATGACCTGCAATAATTGTTTTTATTTGTATTTTTTGGAATTGGCAGCAAACTGAAAAATTCATTATTCACTCAGCTCTAGTCGTTTATGACCTCCAGAAACATCGCACAGGAGTCAGGAAGATTTCTCTTCTACAATCAATATTGGGATAATTTGGTAGCAGCACCATTCATTTTAATTTTGCCTCTAAAAGTCAAGCACCAGATTTCCTTCTTATGATCAGATATGGGGACTGCAGGAGTGGCTGTAACAATATTATCCTTCCCATTCCTAGCTCTTATGAAAAACCCTGGTTATTACAATTGTTGTTTAGAGATAGCATAAGCAAAAAGTGGGCTTAATTCTATTTCCTATCCCAGTCACCTGACATAGTTACAAAGATTAATAACCCTGTCACATGACAGAGGTCAGTAATCACTGACTTCAGCTCTATTTAGAGCTTGTTTTGTCTCCTAATCTTTACTTACCTATGGAAATGTTTAATTTTTCACCAAAAACTCAAAACCTGAAGGATTTGAGTTGAAATGGGAGTTGTAATGCCTCATTGGACTTGTAGTTAATGCCTTGTGTCCCTTTTCTTCTCTGTGGGCCAGAATCCCCAGCTGGACTACATCTCTCAGAAGGCACCTCAGCCTGGGACCCTAAGCTGCACAGCTTTCCCTCACCAAGAAGGGAGACCATGGTGCATTATGGAAGATGTAGCTCAGCTGGAGATCCCAGCCTGTGGAGGAGAATGAGGGCACAAGGAGCAAATTATAGCTCCCATCATGCACCAAAATTCCCATTTTAAGCAAAAATCTTTTGATGAAAAAATTATTTTTAATGTAAATATTTCATATAGATGAAAAAACATTTTTCTTCTGAAAAACAGTTTTGATGCAATATTTTTGACTAGCCCTATTATTTTTATAGTGATCACTATAGTTTAAATGTCTTCTGGATCCTCTATTTCTATAAATCATCTCCTGATTGGCTAATAAAAGTTGACAACATTTCTTAATACATTTATTTAGTGTCTCCAACAAATAATATTTAAACAGTACTCACTACCTATGGTATCTTTGTGCAGGCAGTACTTCTGGGACTGATGACATTTAAGAGGTAATGGCCATTTTCTCAAAGATTTCTATACTACTTCAGAACATTCAAACTATGTGTTAAAGTTAAGTAAGGTAACCCAATTTGGAAACTGAGTAAATAGCATATGGAGTCAGTGGAGTCCTAATTATACCACTTATGTTTAATATTCAGTTCTCTAACTTTTTTTTTTTCAAATTACCGAAATGAAGTGGAATAGACACTTTATGGATTTGTTTCCTTTGGTGCACACATTACTGAGCTGAAACTCTGAGATACCATAATTAACAAAAAGTTATACAGCAGAGAGCTTATAATACAATCATAACAAGATTAAGTAAAAGAAATCAAAGTCAATTTGTGTTTAGTGGTTTGGGGAATAACATTTCTGTCAAGTTGTTGAACACTAATCATTAAAACACCGGAATAATCCACCTCCTAATTAAACAACAATAAACAATTGTCAATGGCACATAATTGTTAAAAGTCAGCAAAGGAGGCATTAGTGTAAACAAAGATTAGAAAGAGCTCTTTAAAACTAGAATGGGAACGTTATTTAATGCCTGACAGAACAGACTAAACATAATCAGTATTTGCATTACAAAACTTGCAAATACCTGCTTCAATATTGTTTAGATGGCATTGAAGCTGGGTAGTACTTTAGTAACATATGGAGCATGTTTTGTCTCAGAATCTTTACTTACCTATCAAGATGTTACATCCTCTGTTCTGTACATTGTTTTTCAGTATCCCCTAATCTTAGGATCAAATATTTTTTAGAAAGAAATTCAGGTCATTCTGTTCCATTGATGATGACTAGTTCAAAAATTGTGGGCTGATTGGAGAGGATTTGCAGTTAATGCGCTTGGACTGGGTCGTAGGAGACTTAGGTTCAACTCCCAGCTCTGCTACAAGCTTCTTATGTGAGTTGGTCAAGTCACTTAAATGCCTCAGTTCCCCATCTGTAAAATGAAGATGGTAATAATACTTCTCTTCTCCCACACTGTTGATTTACATCTGCAATTTCTTTGGGGAAGGGGCTATCGCCTACTAGGTACCTATACAGTACCTATCATAATGAGTCTCTCAGTTGGGGCCTCTAGATTTTTCTGTACCACAAATAATAGACATAAAGGTGGCAATGGTATATTAGGAAAGCTTTTAAGCACAGTGGACAAGTGGCTGAAAGCAGCAAGGTAACACTTTTTATTTTTTTTGGTCAGTCTGGAGACCTAAGCTTGTCTACCCAGCAGTTAAACACCCACTGCTGGCCTGGGTCAGCTGACTTTGGCTTGCTTGGGCTGCAGGACTGTAAAATTACTGTGCAAGTAGGTAGGGCTTGTTCTGGAGCCAGAGCTCTGGGACCCCATGAGGGGAGAGGGTCCCAGAAACCAGGATCCAGCCTGAGTCCGAACATCAACCTAGAATTTTTAGCTCTGTAGCCAGAGCTCTGCAAGCCTGAGTCAGCTGACTCTGGCTGGATGTGTTGTGAGTCTTTTATTCCAGGATAGGCATACCCCAAAGTTCAAATCCTAATTTGCAAGAGGGAAAATGAGTGTTTTAGTCTTATACTAAACCTATTTGGAGGCACCACAAAAGCAGCAGAAACAATTTGGCATGATCATTAGTCTCTCTGTTCAAGATAGGCCCAGGACTGGGACAAGACAGTACCTGTCTGGGAGATTTGACCAGAGTGTGCACACACTATGTCTGGTGCTAACTGTGATATTAAACCCTTACCGCTGAAAGCACTGAATTTTCTTTCAGATTTAAAACCACTTACACAACTAGGGGAGGGGGAAGGAAGAAAAGAAAAAAAGACGACATGTATTTGGAGGAGGTGAAGATATCTTATTAAAGAAAAATTTCTAAAGTATGGCAAAGTGGAGTGGGTTCAACAAAGGGAAAATGAATGGTTGCATTTTCTTTGCAGCATTAAAATAAAATTATGCAGTTACCCTGCTTTAATTGATTACATTTTCATTTTAGCAAATATTTCTAGTGATAATTGTTATATTTGTAGGGCTCTGTCATTTTTAAATTTCACTATAACCTTTGCACTTCTTGCTCTCTTTGCTGAAATATTTGAGCAGAAACCAAGAATTCCTCTTTATTCTTTCATCAGCATGGGTGCCAGATTCCCATCTCCTAAGAGGCTGGATGTTTACCACCCTAAATCTGCCTCCCTCCCCCCAGGGAAGCAGTTTCCAGACATAGTGGGGGGAACACACGTAAGTTAATGCAGCCTTGGAGCTTGAATTACCACAGTATCACACAGCTGATTTCAGTGAAGTGGTGATTCAGGTCCTCAGTATGCAGTAAAATGCAGTTATTTGCCCTACAAGGTTTTGGGAGGAAGCGATAGCGTATTTCCATGGCTCTGGAAGAAGCAGGGAGTTATTGAAGAGGGACTTCCTAGTGGAAGGGTCATGAGGCTCTTCATCTGTGCCAGAATCAAAGAATACACCTGGTAAAAATAACTACTTCTCTGTTCAGAAATAATGGGCCAGTTTCATTCCTGTTGTAATTCCACTGATTTCATGAGCATTTTACTACCATTGAATTTGTCCCAATAACATGGTTTATTTGCCATGATTACCATTTCCAAAATCAGGTTGTTTTGTTAGAATAACGCTTCTGGAAAAAGAATAACAACACAAGTACTCTAGTGCAGTTCCTCAGTTGGTATAAATAAGCATAGATTCATTGAGTTCAGCTAAGGAGCTGATCTGTAATACTTAGGAACAAATTATTAAAATTCACAGTGAAGGGAAAAGGTATGTCAGCTGTTAGAAAACAGACCAAATGTTATGGTGTGAATGTTCCAGTGACTTTTGTTCATGAATGAATGATGGAAATTGATTCTCTTTGGCTGTTTCATTCTTCATGTTTTATGCATAATCCCACAGATTTCAATAGGAGATTAAGAGATATAATTTGCATGATAATACTTCAAATGACATCCTGTGTGGGTTGTCCAAAGGAGCTGCAGATCTCGTGTAATATAACTGGAAGCTTCTTTTTTATCTTCATTAATAGTACTTTATACATTCTCAGTGACATTCCAGTACCTTCAAAGAAACCATTATGATTTCACTGCAAGTAGCCCTATGATATCAATGACACCATTCTAATTTAATCAATATGCAGAGATTTATATGTATGACTCCACATACATCATGAAGGAAGTATCCACTCTCATTTTCCATTTATTTGCCATGATTACCATTACCAAAATCAGCTTGCTTTGTTTGTGTGATTGCTTGTTGGTTTGACAATGCTGACATGATGAAAATACACCGGGATGTGCATTCTTAAGGAGAAAATCTATGGGAGGACTGCAAAGTAACATGAAAGTGAAAAGAAATGATTAAGGGGGGATATGACAGAGGTCTCTAAAATCATGACAGGTATGGAAACTGTAAATATGGAAGTGTTATTTACTCCTTCTCATGACAGAAGAACTAAGGGTCCCCAAATGAGATAAATAGGCAGCAGGTTTAAAATAAACAAAAGGAAGTATTTCTTCACACAACACACAGTCAACCTGTGGAACTCCTTGCCAGAGGATATTGTGAAGGGCAAGACTATAACAGGGTTCAAAAAAGAACTAGATAAATACATGGCAGATAGGTCCATCAGTAGCTATTAGCCAGGATGGACTGGGACAGTGCCCCAACCTCTGTTTGCCAGCTGCTGGGAATAGGTGACAGGAGGATGGATCACTTGATGATTACCTGTTCTGTTCATTCCCTCTGGAGAACCTGGCATTGTCCACAGTGGAAGACAGGATACTGGGCTAGATGGACCTTGATCTGACCCAGTATGGATGTTCTTATGTTCTAATCTATGCAGCTAATTAACAAAATTTAACAGTGTTTTAAATATAAAAGTATAAGTAACTAAATCAAAAGATGCCAGACGGACAGACTTCTGATGTACATTAGGTTAAGATAAGGGTATTCATGTCCTGTTTGAATGTGTGTATTTCAAAATGTTGTGAGGTAAATTTTGCTGATTTAACAAAATCTCCATGGTTAAGGGCTTGATTTTGTCTTTGTCATGATCCCTAAGCAAGCAGATCAGAAGAGAGATTCTCACTGAGTATAGTGCATATAATTTTATTTAATACAGGTTAGATTGCAAATCCATAGTTACACCGAATAGTATCTTACTTTTCAAGTAGTCTCATTGATTTCAATGGAACTATTTACAGCATTAATTACTATTCAATATAAGGACGTGTGGCTGAATCTAGCCCTATGTTATTTCTAATTGCTGCACTTTTCCCTTACAAGCAGGTAAAAGAATTTTTTTTGTAATTATTTATGTTACTTCAAATATCTTGCAATTTTTCCAGGGATAATGTTGTGCTTCTTACCACACTTGGTGGAGCTCTTAATTAAAGATAATATATATTTTTAATCTTTATGTAATTAGTTCGTTATTTAATGTGTTAATTGAGGATATATGATTCCGTTATTAAGAGTAATTAAAATGTATCATGGGGATGCCAACAGATGAGATAACATGCAATAAGGGTAGGGACTTCATGCATGTGATTCACAGGCATAAGGATTAGTTTAATTCACTAATGAATTTGTCTCGGTAGTTTATAGGAAGATAAAATGTCATGGTTACTAGCAGTCTTTTTCTTTCATATGAGTAGAAGGTTTTTATGGGTAAAAAGGGCCATCCTGCTCCTCTTGAAGGTAATGGCAAAACTCTCATTGACATCAATAGAAGCAAAATCAGTGCCTGGGGTATGGGTACACTGCAATGTAAGCTCAGGGTTAGAGGGAGTTAGTCAGCTGATCCATGTTAGGGAACCCTGGACTTGAGCATCTACACATATTTAAACCCTATGTTAAGACTTTTCTAACTGGTGCACAAAACTAGGGCTCTGATCTCCACACTGCAATGTACAGACCCGAGTCATGGGGTGACCATATATCCTGTTTTGGCTAGGACAGTCCCTTTGTAAAGCCCTGTCCTGGCCATCTCTACCTTTTGTTTTTGCAAAACTGGGCATTTGTCCCATTTGTTCTTGCCAACTGATCATCAGTTGGAAAGAGCAAACGGGACAAATGCCTAGTATTGCCAAAAAAGTGGGGTGCAAACCCTCGTGGGGCACAGAGGAACATGCGGATGGAGGCAAGAGAGCAGCAACGCCAGCCCTGAGTGGAAGGGAGGGAAGGCTTGGGCTGGGCCAGCCCTGCATGGGCGGGTGGGTGGCAGGGGGCCTCCGGCCAGCCCCCTGCAGGGGTGCGCGGGGAAGGAAGAGGACAGGGGGGCCTGGGCCAGCCTCACACAGTGTCCCATTTTCCCTTCGGGAAAATGTGGTCACCCTACCAAGTCAAAGTAACCATATCCCAGAGTCCCTAGCAGTCCCCTGCCCCACAATGTGGCCTCTGTAGCCTTAGGACTGTGTTACACTGTGGGAAAACTTTACAGCCCACCCTGCATTTTACAGGAAGTTTGAAGCAGCTTGCTTTGCAAAAGCCATGATTGGTTCGCTCTCCATAGCAAACCCAACAGGCTCTGTGATAGTGTGCATGCAGATCGGTGATCAGAAGAAAACGGGTTAATGTTGACCTGACCTGCTACTGTTTGCAAAGGGGGAGTGGCTTCCCCTTTCAATAGAGTGGGTTGCAGATTGTTGGGATAGAGAGGACTAAAGAAGGTGTCCCATAGAATTGTGGGATACTTCCAGCTGACTCTGGGACTCAAGTTAAGTGGGGCTGCATCTACGCTGCAAAGCAATAGGGCTCGGATGCTGGGTCCCACCTTAATTCGAACTCGGACCCTTGAGCCCTTCAGGGTCCTGGGACCTGGGGTCTGAACCATGGTTTAGTGCAATTAAACACAAGGGGAGGTTATGCTTGAACCCAGGCTCAAGCATAGGCTTAGGCTGCAGTGTAGTCATACCCTGTATTATTCTTTATCCTCAAAGAAAAGAAACAGGAAGTGAAACTTACTGCCAGATTCAAAGTTCACTGAAGTCAGTGGGAGTCTTTCCATTGTTTTAATGAGTTTTGGATTGGATCCTCTTTTCCCCCTTCTCTTTCGCTCATTCATAGAGTTATGGTGTGAGATCCTGACCCCTTGAAGAGTTTTGTCATTGACTTCAATGGGGTAGGAATTGACCCATGTAATTGAAAGCCTGAAGCTTTTTACTGTACTATTCTGAGATGCCACCATGTTGACGAACACTGGGAATTGAACAGAGCATGAGTCTGTACAGTTTGAGCTAAAGCACCAGGATCTATAGCTAGGGGCTGTAACAGACTCACATCCACCGTGGAATGGGCACAGAAGGGGATGTATGACATAGACTGACCCATGAGTTCCAGCTGCATATACAGAGGTAGTAGGGTAACTAGAGTGGGGTGGTCAGCTGGGGTTGAGAGAGAGAAAACCCTGATCTGATTGGGCAAACAGCTGCAGCTGGGCCATGCCCCAATCAGGCCCCAGCTGGCCTGTATAAAGAGGCTGGGAGCCAGGAGCTCTGCAGTCCCTCTCTCTGTTTGTAGAGGGAGATGGGCCTGGCTGCAGGGAGCTAGAGACAGGGTACCTGAGTGAAGCAGGGCTGGGGTAAAGGAAGAGGAGCTGGGGAGCTCCAGCCTGGAAAGCCCCAGGCTGCAGCCTAGGAGAAGGCAACTAGGTACTGGGGGTTGCAGAGGGCAGCCCAGCGGTAGGCCAAGGCAGCAGGTCCAAACCCAACCTTGCCTGTGATGAGTAGGCTTACACTGCAGTCTGCCCCAGGGCGTGGGGCTAGACAATGACTGGCAGTAGCCATATACTGAGGCAAGGTGGGGTTAGTGGGTAGGGGTTCCTCGGGGAGGGCAGACCCTAAGACTGAGGGGTTACTGCCAAGGGGCAGTGCCCCAGATAAAGGGGCACTGGGTCTGGGAGGGACACAGGGGCCAAGAGGTGGTAGTGGGACTCCGGCCTGCAGAGGGTGCTCTGGAAGCTGGAGAGCTAATTCCCGGAAGAATCCAGCAGGAGGCACCACAGGGGTGAGTCTGCACTCACTACAGTGACCAAACAGCAAATGTGAAAAATTGGGATGGGGTGGGGGGCAATAGCAGCCTATATAAGAAAAAGACCCCAAAATTGGGACTGTCTCTATAAAATCGGGACATCTGGTCACCCTAAGAGGTAGATATTTCCTACTTCTGTTTAAAATATCAAATCATATTTTTAAAAAATACATGTGGGTACTAGATTCAAATCCACCTTTTTGTGTGTGTAAGCAAATGCTTTCATCGAATAATCACGCTCATAAAACTGTTCCACATCTTTATGGCGGGCATCTTCATACAATGTTTCCTGACTATGTAAAAACAATGAGGAATCTTTGTGGCACCTTAGAGACTGATGAAGTGGGCTCTAGCCCATGAAAGCTTATGCCCAAATGCATTTGTTAGTCTCGAAGGTGCCACAGGGATTCCTCGTTGTTTTTGCTGATACAGACTAACACTGCTACCACTCTGAATACTGTATATGTAGCTCTCTGCCATGTCTCTATACTTGACAGTCCCTAAAGGGGCTCAAGTGTAATCATACAACCTACTAGTTCTCTGATGCCCTTAATTCATGGTTAAAGGCACTATGAAATACTTAATTAAGGAGCACAACAGAAGTATTAGCAAGACTACAGAGAAGAATGGGCCAAATTCTGCCTTTGGATGCATGTGCATGGCTCTTAGGAACCTCAGTGGGAGCCCTGTGCATACATCTAACTCCAGAATTTAACACCATGCTTTAAAAATAGGCCTATACTATGTAGATGAAAAGTCTGTGAATTTGCTCTTAATTGATCCTTTCGCTGCCCTCCTCAAATTGTGTCTCTGTGTTTGGAAGGGAAAAAGGTATCAAACCATTTTTACTTTAATCAGGAAAAATATGAGCTTTATTCTTTATTCTGCTGACACTGAAATCAATGGCAAAATTCCTATTGATTGGGGCCTAAAAATGTTATCATAATTGACAGTGATTGGTCTCAAGAACTCTGTTCTTTGCATCATGCTGGGACAGGAAAACCGTATTCCGATTGCTCTTCTAATTCCTTTTATGGTTGCAGCTCTGTAAGACTCAGGACTCTGGAAGCAGCCCAGATGGCCTGGGGAATTGCCAGGAACCTGGTGCCTAAGCAGGCGTTGTGCATGTGCACAAAACATTATAAGATAGCTATAAAATCACATTGTGGAGCAAAGCATGTTCAGTTATTCTATGGGGGCTATTAATCACATCTTACATTTTTACATGCCTTGTGGGAGACATATGCTGAAGGTCTCATGCAGCCAGTAGTAAAACATGATTAGAATTTCTAAAAGTTATAGAGGATGATTTTCTAACACAAAAAGTATTGAACCCAACATGCGATAACCCAACATTGGACCTCAGTGTGATGTATAAAGATGAATTAATAATGGACTGGAAGATGTTGGTTGCCTAGGGACAAGTGACCATGACCTGATTATGTCCAATATGGGCAATCAGAGAATGGTTTGACCCAGTAATATTTATTCCTGGTGCTTCAAGAGGGCTAATTCCCTAAAGCTGAGGAACACTATGAGTAAAATTGACTGGCGGGGGGGAATTTAGACAGAAAAATACGAATGAAAATGGGGAGTTCTTTAAGAAAACTTTATGAGATTGCAATATTTTGGCTATCAAGAAAGTGGCCAATCCTGGTTCACTGGGGAAAGGAAGGCAGCAACTTGAATTTAAAAAGCAATATATAGCAAAGTTAAAAACAGGGAAATAGATAACAATCAATATAAATTAGAAGTCATGAAGTGTAGAAAATTGCTAAGGGAATCTAAAGACATCAGGGAAAAATTCATATCTGGCAGGATTAAGAACAATAAGAAGAAACAAGTCCTAATTAAGTACATTAGGTACGAAAGGAATCTTAGCAATGGTATTGGCCCATAAATAGATGGAGATAGTAAAGCTGTTAATGATACAGAAAAGGCAGACATGTTCAATAAATATTTATGTTCTGTATTTGTTAAGAAGCAGTATGATGTCCTTGTAGCACAGGATAATGATGAAGTATTTTCCAGTCCATTAGTAACCAAGGAGGATGTTAAACAACAACTACTAGAGATAAACATTTTGAAAATGGAAGGCACAGATAACTTGTCCCCCAGAGTCACAAAACATCTGATTAAGAGGAGATCTCTAGCACAACTCTGATAATTGTTGATAAATCTTGGAATACCAGGGAAATTCCAGAAGACTGGAAGAGTGCTAGCATGGTACCAATATTCAAAAAGTGCAAATAGGATAACTAAGGTGACTGCAGGCTGGTTAGCCTGACATCAGTCCCAAGTAGAATAATGGAAAATGAAATGCAACTAATAAAGAATTGAAAGGATAGGGATATAAATAACGTGGCTTTACAGAAAATAAGTCTTGTCAAACAAACCTGATTTCATTCTCTGAGGAGTGACACAGGCTGGCTAGACCTTTCAGGTAAGTCAGGCTCAGTCTTGCCTATGCCCTAGCTGCTTGCCCTTGGCTGATGGTGATATGGCAACATAATGATAAGTAGTGACCACAAGTGTGAAAGTGTTAGGAAAAGATTATACAAACAGTGTGGAGAATTCAGCTAGGGGGAAAAACTGCAGCGAAGATAGGACTTTGCTGCAGGCAGGAGAACCCACAGGGATCAGGGTTAGGCTCCTGAGAAAGGAATGCACACAGGCAGAAGTCAGTTAGGAGGACCCACAGGCAGCAGCTTAGGTTCCTATGGGGGAAGCTGTGAGCTAGACCCTACAAGGAGAAGGGGGATCCCTAGGGGAAACTCCAGAGTTCCTGGGGGAGAGAGAGAGAGTGAGGAAAACCTGCTAAGACAGGTTAGGGTCATGTGAGGAAGGCCCTGAAGTAGAGTCAGTAAAAGCATGTCAGTGGAGCCCAGGAAGGGCATAAGACTTATTAGTTCAGCAGAGAAGGGAAAACCAGAGGCCCAAGAACCAGGCTGTGGGGAAGCAGCACAAGGGGGCTCAGAGGTAGAAAGCATCTCAGGGAAACATCAGCATGTCTGAAGAAGCAGACCTAGCTGTTGAATAATACAGGGTCTCTGGGCTGGAATCCAGAGTAGTGCGCCTACCAGCCCCTAAGGAAGGGCCATGCAAACCCAGCTGCAGTAGCAGCTTAAAGCTCCTGTGAGAGAGGCCCTGAAGGAGGGCCAGTAATAGCATTTCAGTGGAGCCCAAGGAGGGTGGAAGAATTATTCTTTGGACATTTAAGTTGAACTTTCAGTGGGACCTTGTGTGACCCCAGAAGTGGATTGACCTTTATGTGACTTGGCCAGAAGCCATGCCACAGAAAACCTGGTGAGCAGCAGATGACCTGTGGAGGTGTGGGAGACAAGGACACCTTGCAGCATTGCACCCTGACACAACCGAGAATTACGGGTGGTGAGCACACTACCTTACAAGGAAATTATAAAGTTTGGTGAACAAAGGTAATGGTAGACATTTGTAAGGCATTTGACTTAATACCACATGACATTCTGATTAAAAGATGCACACTATACAATATCAGTAAAGCATATGTTAAATTGATTAAGACCTGGCTAACTGATAGATCTCAAAAAGTAGCCATTCATGGGGAATCATGAAGTGGCTGTGTTTCTAGTGGGGTTCTACAGGGATTGGTACTTGGCCTGAGACGATCTGACATTTTCATCAGTGATCTAGAAGCAAATACAAAATCATTGCTGATAAAATTTGCAAATGACACAAAGATAGGTGGAATGGTAAAGAAAAAAAGAAGAAACGGCAATCAGACAGAACTACTGGATCGCTTGGGAAAATGGGTCCATTCAGTCAAAATGTGTTTTAATACAGACAAATGTGAAGTTGTATATCTAGAAACAAGAAATGCAGGCCACACTAACAGAATGGGGAATGGGATCCTGGAAAGCAGTGGCTCTGGATAGGATTTTAGGAGTCATATTGGGTAAGCAACTCAATATAAGCTCGCATTGCGATGCATTGGCAAAACAGTCTAATGCAATCGTTGGATATATAAACAACGAACAGTGAGAGTAGGACGGTGGTTTTACCTCTGTGGCATTGGTGAAACCAATGCTGGAATACTGTATACAGTTCTGATGTAAATGTTTTGAAAAGGATGTTGACAAAATTGGACAGGGGGCAGAAAAAAGCCACAACGAGTTGAAGTCTGGAGAAAATGCCTTACCATGAGAAATTTAAAGAAGCTCATCTGATTAAATAATCAAAAAGATGACTGGGAGATGACATGAATATAGGGTGACCAGATAGCAAATATGAAAAATTGGGATGGGGGTGGGGAGTAATAGGCGCCTATATAAGAAAAAGCCCTGAATATCAGGACTGTCTCTATAAAATTGGGACATCTGGTCACCCTCCATAAATACAGTGTATAAGTACCTCCACAGGAAGAAAACACTGAGTTACTAAAGGGCTCTTTAATCTAACAGAGAAAGGCATAACAAGAACCAGTGGCTGGAAGTGAAGTCAGACAAATGAAAATTGGAAATAAGGCTCACATTTTGAACATTGGAACAAGTTACCAAGGGAAGTAGGGAAGTTGTCTTTTTGCTGTCCTCAGATTGGCTGGATGCCTTTCTGGAAGATATGCGTTAGCCAGACACAAGTTATTGAGCTCAATACAGGGGTAATGTGATGAAATTTAATGGCCTATGATCTACAGGAAGTCAAAATAGATCATCAAATCATCCCTTCTGGCCTTAAACCCTATGAATATATTGTTTTTCATCTTAACACTTTACCACTGATGCACAGTGGTGATTTCACATGCCTATAGAGTAAAATACATGAACACAACACAATATTTGGAATTGAAAAAAATAGTTCCCAACAGAATGTCCAAGATCAATTTAGGTAGGTACGATGTAATTACTAGGTCTGAAATTTGACTAGGACAGCAGGCCTAGTACCTCTCTTTTTGCAAGATCTCCACGAGATATTAAACAAATTCACATGGCCATGAGCTAGGTATTGCATTTAATTGGAAAAGAAGTTTCAAAAGAAGAGCAGCACCTACTGATTGGAGGTCTCCAATCCAAATACTGAGTCCAGCTGAACCCAATTGACCCATGAGATCTGAACAGATAACAGCAGAAGTTACTAATGAGAGAATTACTAACATGGATTAAATATATTTGTCAACCAATAAAATAAATATAATTGGTGATAGAAACGACGTTGTCAGCTGCTTAAAAATGTGTCAGGATGATAACAGAGTGCACTCCAAGGAGATAAATTTTGTGTTGCAAATATCACTTGAATCCCGAGAAATATCATTGGAATCAATGAGAGCGATCTGATGCAAATACATTTCTCATTTCATTCAATGAGTTTGTGACAGAATGTTGATCACACATTACTACAGTATGAGTAAAACCTTTCATTGGTCCTTCTGTTAAGCAGCATTCATAATGAGATTGCTACAGCTGACACTGAGATTCAAGCTTCCTTACTCCCAAGGATGCTATGCATACCAAAGAAGGGAGCTGGAAATGTAAACAGAGAGTGAATTTACAAGTCAACAGTGGAAGTCAAGTGCACTGTTTCTCTGGCTTGTTCAGAACTGCGTGACACCAAAATTTGAAGTGGGACTGAATACGAAGGGAAGAGCTATAAGAAGATGTGGCCTTTAAAATATGTATATACGTGTGTGTGTGTTTGCAGACTACATTGTGCTCTCCTGTTAGCAATCCATGGACAAACACTTGGTTAAAGAAAAGAGCTGCAGTAGGCACTGGCACTGCTGCTGATTCAGAAATAAATAATCTTTCTTGAAATTATTGACTCTTTTTAGTTCTGGTCTCAGCATGGCAGAAGCATGTGAAAGTGAGAAAAAAGAAGCATATTCAAAAAACTTTAATTAAGATTTACAAACATCTATGTACAGGTGAAGGCTTGGGACTGGGAGGAAGTCCCCTCCCATCTCTGGAGCTGCTTTCCCTATTGCTGCGTAAAAGCCTTAAGGCTGATTGGAGCCATACAAATTTTAGTCTCATTCTCTGATGTGGTATAACCATTCTAATGACGATTTCAGATTCACAAAAGCTGAGCAGGGGGAGTTTTAAACCTTGAGCACCAGCTGTGAAAGACCAGTCGGGCAACAATTCACATAACCTTTCCCTATCAAAACAGGGGGAAAAGTTAATGAGTTACTCCACAAACACAGTTCAAGACTTTTTGCTTTAGTCTCTTAACTATCAAAACCCATGCTATTCATTTCACCATGTCTGAACGTTTTGTGTAGCATACACTTGGTTTTGAAAGATTCCACCCTCTAGCACACTGTGTTCTTTTATAGAAAATATTTGACTTTTCTTCCCCCTGTGGTTTTCCTTTGGCACTTTGCAACTTATTACATTCCTCGCCTGCATATACATGCACCTTGGCACCATCCTACTTTAGCATTAAGATTAGGGAAATCATGATACAACAAGTTTGCAAATACACATCTGCATGAAACATCTAAACAGAGATCTGGCATTACTGTATATGGAGAAACAGCTTAAACAAGAATGGGGCAAGGATCTAAACAGATTATTCACTTCAAATCTATAGTTAAAACAGATGTCCATATGCATATATATGAAGAATGGAGGGGGAGGGGGAGAAATACAACTGTTTTCTTCATACTGCACTTTGGAAAGTACTGTTTTGTCTGCCATGTAACTGGGCAAAAATGTCACCATATGTCCCAAGGAAAGAAGTAAAATTGGCTGGCAGGTAACAATAGAAAAGTTAATATTATGCCAGACAAGTCAAGCAGTGGGAGAAGATATGAGAATATTAAAATAATTAGTATCTGTTGCATAAATTCATTTGACTTAAAGGTGAAATCAGCTTTGGCTCGGTTATTCTTTAAGGATCATATATAGTCCATACAAAAATACAACTTTAAGAGAAAAGTGAAGTTTACACTTGAGAACTCAAATAAAGGAGAAGGAGTTAAGGTATCAAAGATACATTATTTGGTCTTCAGTTTCCGAAACCAAATACATTAGGGCTTCAATGGGGAGGAAATTTCTGGGAGCAGGCACATGACTGTTGCTCACATAGACCCTGAGTCTGAAAGCTGCTCTCTGTCTGCAGGACTTTATACCCATGCCAAGCCCATCCATTGCAATAGGGCTCTGCACAGAAAGACCCTTGCCCTTGCACTGGTCCCATTGAAATATAGCTGCATATCCAGCTTGCAGGATACAGGCCATATAAGATTCTGTAAATGACATGTTAATTTAAATCCTGAAAAATAATCACATCCTTAATCCTTTTCGGAATACAACCCTATCACCAGACTTTTAAATGCTGATTTTAGAGCTGTGTTAAGGGTGTAGTAGTAGGTAATTATACTGCAGCATATATTGGGGGTCGTCTATGTGGTCACTTTATAAGGTACTGAAGGAGCCATTGTGTGATAGATGCAATGAATGTGACTGGCCTGATGAACGCTGATTCCTGATAAAAACTCTTGTCCCCTCACAATAAGAACCTTTATAGGTCCCTGATTCAAATCTGATGAATTTGCTGGAAAAACTCCCTTTGACTTCAAGAATCCAACCTATACAATAATTATGTTTCTTATTGCAGTCAGATATAATAGTTTCTTCTGCCTATAATGTGACTGCATGAGAGGCACATCTTTGGGGTGAGTATATGCGCTTCACCACCCTTGAGACAGACTCATGAAAGAGACTTTCGGTCAATAATCTTGTACCTGTAGTATATTGTTTGACAAGTGATAGTCCATTGTGCTGTTGACCTGCTATAAATGTTCAGAAATCAGACCCTTGCCCATCTATTTATTTAGATCGCTGTCATTGTCTACACTACATACATGGATATAAACATGTAAAATGCTACACTGATTTTCAATACAAACAGAGAATTGAAAATGATAATGAAAATTATCTGATACAGTTAAAAAAAGAAAGAATGCATGTAAGTTACTTTTACTAATTTAAAAAGGCACTTAAGATATTTAGGAGCCCAACACTTATTGAAAGTCCCTTGGATTTGGGGGTCTAAGTCTCTTATACTAAATACCTGCCTTACCTTATGCACTGTATGTAATCATATGATCACACAGCTCTTGGCCTGATGATAAAACCCATTCGTGAATAATCCTATGGACCCCAAGGGAACTAGTCACATGGGAAAAGTCACAGGGTCAGGTCCATATAACGTTGCTCTGAGGAAATGCTTTCTGCTGAGATCATGTTTTCTTTCAGGCATTTTTTAAATTGGCTTTTCCTCCAAGATGTAAGCTAAAATTATTGTTGACAAAGGCTTAATTATTCTTTCATCTTTTAAACCGCGAAGAACGGAATCTGTGCCATGTTTTGCATATGGTAGAACAAATGCATGAGAGAAGGAAATGAAAAAAAAAGTTATACATAGCATTTGCAGGGTGGAGGGAAACATTCCACAAGCCTTGGACAAATCATGCTGATGTATTACTAATTTTTAGAGCTATCCAGAAAATTGAATTTCTATTTTGCAGGAGATTCTGGGTTGTTGACATTTTGTTTAGTTCTGCATCGGAATTAAACACTGACATTGCAGAACTTCCAGGGAAATGGAACAAGCCATTTTGATGCATGTGCACCTGCCAGGCAGCTGGCCAAGCACCCAGGTACCCAGCCTCCATACAAGCTGAGCAATGGGCAGCTGAGAAGCTTGGTAGACAGATGAGCATCCAGGGAATTGGGCAGTTGGGAAGCTGAAGACCAAGCCAACCAGAGGGCTGGCCAAACAGCCAGGCAGCTGGGAAGCCTGCCCATGGCAGGCCAGGCAGCTGGCAAATTGACTGGGCAGCTTAGCAACCAGAGTGTTCGGCAGCCACCTGGGCAGCTGCTTGATTTTCATTGAAAGTTTTGATGGAATTGACAGGCTCGCGTGGAATGTTTTTATTCTGTTGAATCAGCATTTTCTGGCAGAAAACTATTTTGTTGAAAAACTTTGACCAGGTCTACTAATTTTAGAGGAAGCTTGTGGATATAAACAATGGTTTGCAAAACTCATAGGAACAGAGATGTATTGTAAGAGCTGCAGAGGAGAAGGATAGTCAATAAAAAATATCATGACTCCTCTGACATTGGCCTCTTCAGGTACATTTGTACCTTTTAGGTGGCGTATTATTGAATGCTATTTTGAGTCTTCTAGATGATTGTTGTATTTTGATTTATAATGGAAAAAGCCCTGGTGTTAGTAATATAACTATTTCCAAAAAAACCCTGGACAAATAGCAACCTCTTACCAGAACTCTGGATATCTGTCAGTCAACATCAATCTATGGAAATTCCAGGTTTTCTGAAGGAAACATACTGATTGGTATGGTTCAGAGCATTAAAGGTCAATTGATACTACTGGAACTTTGACCTCACCTTCTTTTTCTTCAATGGCAACAGGCCTACAAACAACATGGACATATTTTGACCCATTGAAAGCAGCTGAATCATTGATCAAGCTAATATTGAGGATTTTTCTGGGAGGACTGAGCTTTTTATGTGACGGGGGAGGGAAACCATGAGAAGGATTGTAGGGCAGTGTGGTTCAGTGGCTAGGCCACTGGATTGTGGTTTGGGATTCCTGGATTCTCCCTGGCTCCACCACTCATCTGCCGTGTGACCTTGGGGAAGTCACTTCCCCTCTCTATGCCCTTGTTTCCCACTTTTTTCTTCTTCCTGTTTGTTTATATGGTGAATCCATGCCCTGAAAAGCATATCTCTTACCTATAGAGCACCTAGCACAATAGCTCTCTGATTTTAGTTGGACCATCCAGGCACTACTGAAATACCAATGGTGCCTGGAGGTTCCAACTGAAATCATACAGGCGTGTGACCAAATGCACCCTATAGTCACACCCTACACACTATTGTAATAATCTTTGCAAAAAATATGCCTCATGAGGTATCATTGGAAAACTAATAACTCACTGGTCAATAATATCATGGTGAAATGCATGTAGTAATATTACATGTAAAGTTATGAACTTCCCCCCGTATGATGTTGGTGACACAGCTCAGACCCCCATAGCCCATATTTGGCATGAGTGGTTAAGCAGGTCTATCCGAAACAAAGGAATGTGTGTTTACCTCAACATACATATAAGTAGTAAACAGGGTTCTTGAGACAGCAAGAGGGAGACCAGGCAAATCTGCATTTCAACATACATGGGAGAAGAAAGAATGTGGGGGCACCTTCACCCGCAGATTTCACATTGCCTTCTTTACTAAACTTTGCTTTGAGGGGTAATCCTCAGAGGAATCCATTTCAATGCGGGGCTGGATTATAAAAGTGAGGGCCAAAAACGTGTCAGTCAGTCAGTCAGTTGTGTCTTTCTCACACAGACACAAACTCTTTCACCTAAGAAGACAAAGGAACCAGATTTTGGACTTTGGGAGGGACTCTAACCTGAGAATTTCCTCTGCCTTGTTGCTGGGAACATGTGGTAAGGATCTTACCTTGAACCAAGTCTAGATTGTTAAGTATGAGTTATTATAAAGAGTTTTATCTTTTTCTCTTATAGCCATTTCAGACTTTAGTATCTTATACCTGTACTCACTTAAAAATTCTCTCTTTGAAGTTAAATAATCTCATTTTATTCTTTAATTAAAATGAATTCAGTGTTGGGTTTAAACTGAATCATTTGGTAGCTCCAGTTAAAGTAGCAAACTATTGTAAATTGACCCCATTGCAGGGCAATGGGCCTCTACTATCTGAAATGTTCAGGGTAATCCTGGACAGTGTGGAAGACGTGGTTTTGAGGAATATTTGGAAATGGGAGTGTGTTGGGGTCATCCTGTACGTAATAACCAAGACTGCTGGAATCCAGAGTGTGGCTGGTGTGTTGCTGACAGGCTGCTGGGGTCAGTGTTGCTGGACCAGGACAGTGGCTATACATAGACACTCCAGGGATGTGACCTGCATGCTGGCAAGCTGTTTGTAAGTGACCCAAGTTGGGAGCTGCATCAGCAAAGCATTGTGAGACAACCAGGGTTTCAGAGCAGTTGGTGACACAACCCCTTACTGATCTGAATTGAACCCCAGATTGTGATGATTGAAACATGACCCAGTATATCATTAATATTGTCACTGTTAGATAATTGCAACAAATCTTATACAAAGTATTACATATAAGGTGTCAATGGAGAAGATATGATTTGTTGAATATGATTATCCTGTTTATATACATGTATCATTTTTGTATCTGAAATTATGAATATTGATTATATTCTATATCTGTATTTTCAATGTGTTTGCTCCTGGGGTAAGACCCATAAGATAGTTTATATCTAGTCTGGCCAGCACATTGTGAATGAACCATTCAAATTGATGGCCCATTAAAGAACACTTAATGAACACTTACAATGAACCATAGAAGAAGCTTGTTCCCACCTGGTGAGCCTTCCTGTGGACGCTTTAGCTAAAATATGGGTAATGGTTCCTCCTGTGAGTCATCAAAACATGTAAGGGAATGTAACTTGATCATGTGACCCTGGACTCCATCTTGTGTCATCTTTTCTACAGACTGTGCTGGGGGCTTTGTTTGGGACGGTGAAGTTCCCTCCACATGGGAGAAGATATAAAAGATCATGGAACCATTTCCATTTTGCCTCTTTCCTGCTCTGATCACTGGACGATGGACTTACACTAAAAGGAGCATTGCACTGAGGACCTTTCACTATTTTGGAAGTTACCAGAGATTTTACAAGCCAATAATTTATTTCATCACTGCTTCAAACCTAATACAAGAACTTTGCAATGAATGTGTATATTTGTTTTCCTTGACCATCTTAACTCTCTCCTCTTTCTTTTCTCTTCTAAATAAACCTTTAAATATTAGATATTAAAGGATTGGCAACAGCGTGATTATTGGGTAAGATCTGAGTTATTTATTGACCTGGCTGTGTGGCTGGTCTCTTTGGACTAGATGGACCCTTTGTTTGGTGAAATTGGTTTTAAATAGCCACTCATCATAAGTCTAGTGTTTGTGTGATGAAATAAGTGCTGGAATGCCTAAGGAGAATCCATTTCTGACTTCTTGTTAACCGATGTGGTAAGACAGAAGTTTACTTTTGTTATTGGCTTGGTATATCTTATGGAAGAATAATCACCAGTTTCGGGTGGGTCTTCCCCATTTCTCAGCAGTTTGTCCTGAATCTGATTATTTTCAGCTGTGACCCACTAAGGCATGGTGACAATGAGTAAGAAAGGGAAGTGAGTAAAGGGGTTCTCTTGAGGGTTAGGGAGGGAGAAAGGAGACAGGAAAGGAGGGAGGTGTGACATTCTATACCTTGGGGGAGCATCCTGTGACCCCCATATTCCTCATGTTTATATAATTGTGATCTTACATATAAAGCATGCCTTGTAAGGTATCGGGGAAAGGTTATGATCTGCTGAAAGTCATTTTTCTAGTTATATATGTATATAATTAATGCATATGAAATTATGAGAATTATGCTATATGGTTGTTACTAAAACATGCTGTAAATTGGGGAATCAGCCAGATATTAGCTCCCCAGAGGCAACAGCAAGGAAGGTAACCAACACCCGGCAGGGTGTCAAACAACCCATCAACAACCATTGTCCAGCAAGGGAGTTACAATTCAATGACTCGCCTGCATGAGGTCACACCAGGGGAATTGCTCAACCTTGCCTGGAGACTAAGCAATGCCCACCCAGTCGTGCCTGGACTTGTGTTTTCCAAGCACATGGACTGAGGGTATAGATCCAAACACAGCCCCCTCCCCCCACTGCAAGCAACAAGGACACTCTGAAAACTCCAACTGAGGAGACTGGCCCAGATTTCAAGAGAGAAATCTGTGTACTGTGAACTGTAATAACCAGTGGGGTAAGAAAAACTGCTTAATCTAGATGTTGCCCAGTCTAATAGGGTCAAGAGTTTAGACTGCATGCTTATATTTTGTTTCTTTTGGTAACTAACTCAGACTTTTGGCCTATCACTTAAAATCTATCTGTTGTAGTCAACAAATTTGTTTTACTGTTTATCTTTACCAGTGAGTTTGTGTGAAGTGTTTGGCAAATCTGCTCAGGTTTTGCAAAGGCTGGTGTATATCCACTTTCCACTGATAAAGTGGTGAACCAATTAATAAATCTGCATTGCTCGTCTGGAGCAGGTCTATTCCTGAGGTGCAAGGCTGGGAGAGGGGTGATTTGGCTGGTGCCTTTTTCTGTCTGATTCATGAGTGGCTCTTGGAGCATTCATGCAATGTAGCTGGGTGTTGGGTCTCCACATAAGTTGTGCTGAGTGATCACAGCGCCTGGAGGGGTTTGCTGCTTGTTACTAGCAGGGCATTATGAGAGACAGCCCAGGGTGGGAAAAGGTAAGGGGGCACAGTGGTCCTACACTCCCAGGCTGGACCCCAGGGATCCTGTCACAGGAGAGCACAAGCACAATGAGCAGGAAAAGGGAGGTTGGGCCATTGAAGGATTGCAGTGGCAGGGGAGTGGTGGGATGAATGTGAACTCTGCTATTTATTCAAACTTCACCTTGCTACCTCACCAAGATCAGTCTACAAGCCCATTCAACTCTTGGCACCTCCAGTAGACTGCCAATAAGGGTATTATTAACTAATGCCAACTGCCATTTGATTATGAGGCAAACAGCCTTTGCCACTAGGAACTGGAATGCCTCACCAATGAATTTTAGGCAGGCCACCACACAGCCATGGAACAATAACAACTTGGCCAAGATACATGCTCTGACTATGCGCCAACGCTTCTCAGTTTACACCACATTCGATGATCTTACAATTTTCATATGGTTTGACCCTTCTCTAGTACATATGACTCTGTTAACTCAGCTCATTTTCATACAGAATACCTGTAACTTTGGGCACTCATATCCAGATTGCATACAATGAATTATACTGACTTCTAACCCAGGGTCTGATCCAGAGCCCATTCAAGTCAATGGAAAGAGTCCCACCATCTTCAATGGGTTTTGGATCTGGTCCATGATTAGTGGAATTTTGAAGAATTCCAATATGAATTCATAACAAATATTTTCGAATACCTACCCTTATGGATTGTAGACATATAAATAGCAGGTGGGTTATCTTGACTAGCAGAAAAATGACAGAACGTTGTTTAGAATAGGAAGTCTATTAAGGTAGAATAATATAGCTTGTCTCCTAATTAAATCAAGTCTTCTTAGGAAGCTATTTGTTAGAGTTCATGTACTGACTTAGATTTTGTTGAATCTGCCTTAACGGTTAATGAGTAAAATGAATGATAAATGTAACTGAAGAAAAATAAGATCAATGTATTTAACTGCAGGGCTCCAACTATGTTAAGCCAGAGAGCAGCTATCTTTTTTCATGTTTTTGTTATCCATCCTTGAATGTATATGTTTTTACTATTGATCTTTGCTTCCTCCTTTTTGTGATTTTTTTTCTTTCTTTATTGTTTCTTGCATGTATCTGCATCTTGCCTCATAATGTATCCGCAAGCAATGAGATTCTGTGGTTTTAGTTGTGGGATTTTTTTATGTAGGAGAGCTACATCTTGTTCTCCTTCTTTAGGGAAAGCATGCTGCATAGGATCAGAGGTGAAGTATCCTGGCAGCAGAACACGAGAAGTATGCAAATGTTAGCTTTTTATAGCACACTGACCAGCAGATCTCAATTCCGATATGCTGCTCTCCATAAGACCTCTGTGTGATGGCCCTTTAACTATGCAAGGAATATGCATGTAAAATAATGCATGCATAATAGTGGAATGAAGATCCACTTGTGTATCTGAGAGGATAACAAGTCCCCAGAGTGGTAGGGAAGGGACTGGAAGGAGACGGGGTCCTATGCACTGATCATCAGAGGTAAGTAACTGTAAGGTAAGCAACTGTAAGCTTTATCCTATAGTGGAGTGTAGTAGCAGATGTGTAGAACCTGCAAACCAGGAGATCCACAAATGTCTCCACATGCTTCCACTAAAGCAATGCAGATTATGCACAGCTTATTGGGGCAATAAAACTGTTTTATAACGATTATAGCTAAATAGCTATTTTTTCATAATTTGGCATGTCTCTTGTTCTTTGATATTAATTTGATGTATTTGCAGCTAGGTAATGGGTAAATGCCATAAGTAGTTATCATGTTCTTCCTTAGGGACATAGAAAGGGGCTTTATTGTTCACAGTATCACCTGTAACAGTGCAAAGTTTTGTGTGTGTGTGAAGGGGAGGGTACTCACAAGTTTGATCATGAGTTGTGCTGTTGTCTTCTATCTGCTTCTAAATCTTTGCTAGAAGAACATGTTCATACTAAATCAGACACAAAGTCTCATGCATTTGGCATAACAAATTCATAAAAAACCTTTGTCTCAGTCTCTCTTAGGGCAGAAGCTCCTTTGGGTTAACCCTTAGACTGAAAGGTCTCCTAGATGGTTTGTGTCTTCTAAGGTTTTGTACAGCACCTTCCACCAAAGGTTCTGATTCTGACTGGGGCCTTTGTGTGCTATCACAATCTAAATAATAAAACACATACAAAAATCTTTATTAAATTAATATTAATTAGGTTACAAGGTCAAGCATTCAAAAGTTAGGAAATGCCAGCTTTACACTTGTTCTTTTTCTTGTCTAGCATCTCCATTCCTGGAAGCTTACAACCATGGTAGCCCATTCTGTATCATCCTCTGCTAATCTCTTTGCAAATCTCTCTTGGTCCACCTAGGACACCGCTTCATCCATCCAAGATCTTCTTTTTCTATCTCGTGCTCTTCTGACATCAACTGTCCCTTCCAGTGCTTGTAAACATATATCTCCAGCTGAACATCTTAAAATGTGCCCCGCAATTTGAATCTTTCTTTTCAGAAAAATCTCTGTTGTTTCCTGAGTTTCATTAATCTCCAACACTTTTTCATTGGTTATGTGATCTATCCATGATATTTCAGAATTCTTCTATAGCACCATAATTTGAAGGACTGTAGTTTCTTTATTACCATTATTTGAATATCCATGTTTCACAGCTGTAATTTAACACAGAACCTCCTGCTGGTGACCTGAGCTGCTATTTAGCTAACTTGTATGGTCACAGGTCAGGCCACACAATTAACTTCCAGAGGCTGTGTCGACTACCTGACATCGCCAGGAGGGGGCACCCTGAACCCTGAAAGGGAGGAATGTTACAAATCTCCACTAACCTCATCAGACCTTCTAACTCAGCCAACAGCTTTGCCATCAGCATAGCAAATATTCACCCCTTTTCCATTCAACTTAATACCTTATTGTGTTTCTTCAATTAGTTTCATCAAACCCTTGCTATAAATGTTGAATAAAGTTGATGATATTATTTAAATTATTTCTTCATCCACTATTGGTGAGCTTACCTGATTGATCTCCAAATGAGGTTTTTTCAGGCCTATCATCACCAAATAATGCTTTGATACATTATCACCATTTTTATTCTTATCTTTAGAGTCTGTCAAATATTATTTATTTTTGTCCTTTTGGGTAATATTAATCACCTTTCTTCTGTAAATAAAGGATCTTATCTTTTGAAACATCTTAATTTGTTCTCTTTAGCTAGTTGTTCAACTTATTTGCATTTCTCATTCAGCCATTCAGACTTTGCTAAACTGTATATATTCTTTATCAATGTATGTAGTCTTCAATATTACTTTTTCTCTGTTGCTGATCTTTCTCTTTTGCTGATCTTTGTGCTTTTTAATTTGATAGTATCTTTTGGATGTTCCCAAGTCATTTGGTCTTTGTTTTCTGTAAAACTTCTTCTTGGTAGTGACTTTGTATCTGTTGATTCCTCAGAGCTCCATCCTAGATAGCATTTGGTGTTCTGTAACTTTTGATAGTCAGTCTCATCAGAGGGGCCTGACAGGCCTCAGGCAGGGCCTGCCTGCCCCCCCTCTCCAACCCCCCCGCCCCCCCCCCCCCCCCCCACCCCCCCCCCACCCACCCCCACCTCCCCTCTTGCCCCCCCCACCCCCCCCCCCCCCCTGATCTCTTCCTTCCCCCCCATTTCCCCCATTCCCCCCCTCCCCCCCATGCCCCCCTCCCCTCCCTCCCCTTCCTCCCTGCCCCTCCTGCCTGCTGCTGAAACTGCTGGCAGGAGGCAGGAGGAGGAGGGAGGGGGAGAGTGTGGGGGGGGGGGTGGGGGGGGGTATTAGAAGGGGGAACTGGCTGTCAGTGGGTGCTGAGCACCCACTCATTTTTTTTAATGAGTGCTCCAATCCTAGAGTCGGCACCTATGAGTCTAATCAATACCAGCCTGATCTGATCCACATTCTGCACTTGGCACAACCATAAAATCTTAATTCTTCCCCTTTTTGCAGCCACCCTGCCTCATTCAGTGCACAGGGGTCCTGTGGAAAATATAGTAAATGGTCATGCAATTATGTATTATATATTGTTTCATATACTTATATTGTGATATGCAGTGATCATGACTCCTACCCAGTTCTCTCTTCTCCCCATGATTCTTGAGGTTGGAGGAACTCCTGACCCATGTGATACCTCCAGAATGGGGAGGATGCATCAGTGAGGTCATGTGTGAGGTTTTGGGAGAAGCCCAGCCTAGTTTTTTCCCCCTTTCTGCCACTAGAACTGCTTTGGCAACTCCCATGTATTCCCAGTACAGTGCATGCTGCTTTTGCTGCAACTTTTGCAACATGACTTCAGCCTTAGAAGGTTAACGTGTTCAGTTCGTATTTTGGCCAGGACACAAGTGTGAGAGCGGGAAATGGTGATTTTTAACAGTTTATAACTCAATGAAAGCTGAACAGAATCTCATATCTATTGTTTGGAGCAGGTCTTTGATATTTGGCAAGGTGAAAGCCCTCAGGCTAGGGAAGCACTTTGTCTTTCCCCCATGAAAGTCTATTCAGATTGCACAGAAACTATGACCAAAAAAGGGACCCAAAATATTTTATAATGGAAAGTGTTAGCAACTTCTATATTTATTTTGTCTACCAAGTTCCCCTATAATTCATTTCAGCATCCACTTTAAAAGCCTGGAAACCTCAGGTTCATCTCCTCTAAACTCTGTTTCCCAACCTCCCCTTCCAGAATTTACTCACATCCACTTTTCCTTCCAAATGATTTTCACACCCTGTCAACAGCAACCATCCTCCTTGAACTCTTCATTTCAATCGAGGGAGGGACTTACTATTTCAGATATGTGCTCTGAGAATTGCAGGGGTCGGCAACCTTTCAGCAGCGGTGTGCTGAGTCTTCATGTATACACTCTAATTTAAGGCTTCGCGTGCCGGTAATACAGTTTAACGTTTTTTAGACGGTCTCTCTATAAGTCTATAATATATAACCAAACTACTGTTATATGTAAAGTAAACAAGGTTTTCAAAATCTTTCCGAAGCTTTATTTAAAATTAAATTAAAATGCAAATCTTATTAGTTTAGTGTGATCCTTGCCCTTGCTTTTCCTTGATGAGTTTTCCAGTGTCTGGTGGCTCGTATTTGGATACTTTAAGCTGCACACAGGCTTCTGAGTGATCAGTTGTTAACCGGCTGGAACCCCAGATTGGCAGCTGAGGTCAGTAGAACTGGTGGCTGGTAGGGCTGAGCAGGGCCGGAGGCCTAGACTCTGGCTGGCAAGGGGCCAGCAGCCAGAACCCCAGAGCAGCAGTGGGCTGAGCGGGTCAGCTCGCCCCACTCTGGGGTTTCAGTGGTGGGCTGAGCGTCTCTGCCCGTCCCTGCTTTGGGGTTTCAGACACCAGCTCCTGCCAGCCGGAGTCTCAGCCCACTGCCAGCCTGGGGTTCCTTCACCCAGGCCGGCAGCGGGCGCTGAGTGGGACCCCGGCTGGCAGGAGCCAGCGGTGGAAACCCCAGAGCGGTGGCGGGTTTAGCGGTTCAGCCTGCTGCCGTTCTGGGGTTTCGGACACCGGCTCCTGCCAGCAGGGGTCATTGCCCACTGCCAGTCTAGGGTTCCTTCCCCTAGGCCAGCAGCGGGTGCTGAGTGGGACCAGTGGCAGGATCCCAGCTGGCAAGGGGCCAGCAGCAGGAACCCCAGAGCAGCGGCAGGATGAGCCACTTAGCCCGCCCCACGTGCCAACAAAAATCAGCTCGCATGCCACCTTTGGCACACGTGCCGTAGGTTGCCTACCCCTGGTTAATTGTAACATTACAATCTGCCCAGACTAAGCAGGGGGTACTTAGTTGTAGCACCCCAGGGGCAGATCAAGGTATTAATACTGACTGAGAGTCACAGTTTGATTCCAGGTTCCCGTTTTGCTCCGGGCGTGAGCAATCTGTACGTGCCATATACCAGGCACAACAGATGGTTTCCTTCTCTATGCAGCTCAGTTCTGCTCACTGGTGCATGGAGGGAGAAGCCAAGATTCTGGCTATTCCCCACTCTTGCTTGTCTCCTCCCTACCTGTCTCCTCTGTGCTTACCTGCCTGGCAGCGGCAATAGCAACCCCACGGAGTGTGCTCTACCTGCAGTGCTGTGTCCCGTCAGCTCCCTTACATCCCTGCATGGGTGCACTGGGCAGGAGGTGAGCTTGCCCTTAAATAGTTAATGTTCATACAGTGGTTCAGAGATGTAAACCACTATAGAATAGCTGTCTACCTAATCTCATCTAACCTGTCTAATCATATTTCTACAACACCCATCACTGTAGCATCTAAACACTGAAAAATCTATATGTTTGCAAGCTGGAGAATTCTGTTTCCAACCACCTGTAGTTTCTCATTTTTATTTATTTATTTATTTATTTATTTATTTATTTGTATTTTATTCACTTCTAAGCTGCTTTTTGTCACTCTGTTATCCACCAGTTTGGGAGGTTCATACACTAGCAGATCTCCATTTAATTTACTTGAGTTTCTCCTCATTTAAACCAGTGTAAATTAGATCAGAATCCAGCCCAGGGATGATTACAGTATAGGTCTATCTCATCTTACGCTGGGGTTACGTTCCGCGGTCAGCGCGTAAAGCGAAAATCGCGTAGAGTCAAAATTACATTGAGTGTAATGGCAGGCAGAATTGCCCGCACTACAGGAACAGTATCTAAATTATTATATGTCTCTTTTTTGTTGTTGTTTTTGCCAACCGCGTGAAGCTGAATTCACGCACATTAAATGCGCGCAAGATGCGACAGACCTGTATGAGTTTTTCCCTTTATTTAAATTCCGAGGCTTAATCTGAATGCATTTGGAAGGACTTCTTTTCCAGTCTATTTCTCATCTACCTAGCTGGGATGGTTGGCTTAAACTAGAGTATTAAAGCTGTTCCCAGTGAAGAGCAGCTTGTTTTGCCCTTTTTATGACCTGGTAAATACCAGATGAGTTTCAATGCAATAACAGACAACGTAAAAAAAAATAAGGAACCAAATATGTTTTTATTGCCTTAGAAACAAACCTATTTTCCTTTACCTTTCCACTGAGACACAGAAACCTTCTCTGAGTTTCAGCACAGAACATGCGTAGGTTTACTTTGCAGACGCTAGTAATGTATCTTTCCCTTTATACTTCCCTGTGCAGGAATGTAAACATTCTAAACACTGAGCAAGGAAACAAACGTTTTATACAGTCAGCTGAATATTGCATGTGACAGAAACTCCTGCTCCAAACAGAATGATTAGAATTGGCTACTGAGGGAAAATATGAGATGTGACTCACATTTATGCAAAGGGTATCCTGGCTGCATGCAAGAGAGCAGTGTTGTATTGAAGGAGGCCAGGGAAGGAGGAAAGAGAGAGCCCTTCTAGGATGATCTGGGTAGTGGTAACTCTCACTGAGTCTACTCTCCCCCATTACAGTCACTAGGAGCCAAGGGTATGGGGCTGGTCTTTCCTCTTCTCTGATAAGGAATCTCAAAACACCCACTGGCACAGGCACCGACTTTCCACTTTACCGAGGGTGCTCGACCTCCGCTCTGTCCCAGGCCCTGCCCTCACTCCACCCCATCCCCCACCTCTTCCTGGCCCCGTTCCACCTGCTCACCCCTAAGTGCGCCTTGCCCTCACTCCTGCCTCCCTCCCTTACCCCCCAGTGCCTCCTGCACACTGCTGAGCAGCTGATCGTGGCAGGGCGTGGCGTTGGGAGGGCAGGGAGGAGCTGATTGGTGGAGTCTGCCAGTGGGCAGGAGGCACTGGGGGAGGGAGAGGAGCTGATCAGTGGGGCTGCTGGTGGGTGCTGAGCACCCACTTTTTTCCTGCGGGTGCTCCAGCCCTGGAGCACCCACAGAGTTGATGCCTATGTCCACTGGTGCCACTTGATGCTGTGATTCTCTGGTGTGGCCCAGTTGCTTCAGTGCAGTCCCTGTCACATGCCTAGACTCATAGACTTTAAGGTCAGAAGGGACCCTCGTGATCATCTAGTCTGACCTCCTGCACATTGCAGGCCTGTTTGCTGCCTTTAAATTGGTGCTACGTTATATTTTAATAATTCAGCAACTTTGTCTTAATTCATTTTTTTCTATGAATGGAATGACTTGTGCAAGGCAAAATAAATCTGCAATTGAACAACTTCTCTAATATCTATCTTGATACTTTGTGCTTCTCCAGTGCTTGTCACTGAGGATCTTAAAAACCACTTCAGAATACTCTCATCCTCAGATGGTGAAACTGAGTCACAAAGAAACGATTGGATTGAGCTGATTACCCAGAGGCGCCACTGAAGTCAAGAGGAGCTGTGCATGCTCCACACCTCTGAGGATCACAAGGCTGTAAGTGGCATATCCAAAGTCAGTCAGTGAATTAGGTCCAGATCCACAAAGATATTTAGGCACCTAGATTCCATTGAGTTAGGAGCCTAAATACCTTTGTGGATCTGGTCCTTAGTGACACAATGGAATTCAGACTCAGACTCCCAGTCCTATGTCAAATTACTTTCTTGTAACCTTTTTTTGAATCCATATATCTTTCCCCAGACGCTCTTGATCTCTTCTCCTTTTCCTACCCAGTAGTGACACTCTTAGTTTCACTGCAGCTGGGGCAGGGCCCACAGGATAAATCACTGTGTGTTATTGGGGAGCATCCAGCCTTGCTGTAAAACTTGATGTGAAGTAAATATGTTTTTGTTCTAAAGGCTTTCAGCATGGGACGAAAAAATTATTTACAAACCATTTTATGTTATACAAAAGTATATGTATGTACAGACTACGAGACGGTGTGGGGCACCATAAAGATTTTATTGCCATGAGTTTGAGATGATCATATTACTCAAGGGTGAGCTATGCAAGTTTTTCTAAACAAGAGGCAATAAAAACTTTACAGCTCCCCATGCCATCACATATTTTGATTATACCACATACCATATTTGTTTCACTTTGCTCGCTTTTGTCTTTGCTTCTAGTCCCTTCCAATTTTCTTTCCTTTTGGCGTTACAGACTTATGATGAAATGGGAACAATGATGTCACCGTCACAGATGTAGCCTGATCCACCTCCCACTGTAGACAATAAGAATCCTTCCAGTGTCTCCACTGGACACCCACAAGTGCAATGTCAAGTTGGTGGGTCTGATCCTGCAGGTTGAATTCACAGGAGTAATCCTCACATGTGCAAGCAGACTCATGGAAGTCAAGGAAGCTATTTGTATTAGTCAGGATGACTTATGAGAGCAAAGATTCCTTATGTGAGCAAGTCTTTACAAGATTAGGCCTATAAAGGCAAAACACTTCCTAATCTAATCTAATCTAATCTAATCTAATCTCTTTATATATTTCCATCTCTTTCTTCCTATCTATATTTATTTTTATTTTTATCTCTGTTTCATACTTATTATTTCCATTGCCATAGCTCCAAAAGACCTCAATTAGGGACCAAGGCCTCATTGAAAAAGGCATTACGCAAACATAATACAAAAACTATTCCTGCCCCAGACAACTCAAGCTCTTGGATTTAAAGTTCTATCTGTTTTATATCCGTTTACTTTTCTGTTTATATTCATCCATCTACTTATTTTAGTATCTAATAATCTATGTTCACTGCATTCATCTCCATAGTATCTGAGTATATTTTGATTTATCTTTAAATTACAGCAAGAGTTAATTTTGCAGTATTTCTCTGATGGCTTGAACCCTGATTTGGGAAACAGTCATTTGTGATAAATAACTTGGACATATTTGGTGTCTGTCTGGGTAGGTAGGTGGATGAGTAGGCAGTTAGAGGACAATTCATTGGGTTGGAATCTTTTGTCTATTTCTTATTTTTGCTTTTCCCTGGATAAAAAAATGTTCTGTTTTGTTGCTGTTGTGGCTGTTGTTTTTTAAACAAATGTTGCCAGTTGTCAGTCCATGTGTGTTTCCTTACTGGAGATGGGAAACTTGTCTTTCAGAATGAAATATAATCTAAAGAAGATACAGAACTCCAAAAAATCATATTTAAAAAATACGAAAGACTGAGCACTAACTCATGAGTTCTTGCTGTTGTGCTTTCCTTTCCTCTCACATCATGTGCTAGAAGCAGCCACATTTCAGCCTTAACTATGAACCTCTAGTCAGTTGTGACAATAACCTTAATGTTAATAGCATTCTGTATTTATAGGAGTCATGGTACTGTATAAAAATACAGTCACTCGATGCGGGGGGGACGACCAAGAAACACTTTGGTTCAATATGTTTAGATCAGTTATCATCTGATTCAAGAACAATGATTGCTTAGAACTATGAAAGAATATTTGTTATTGTTTTAGGACATGTGCTTTGCAGTCATCATATGATAAGAGACACTTATATGGAAAAGATTCTGTTACAGACACCCTCAGATCAGCTGTTCTTATCTAGTTTTGGCAAGTGTTTGAAGGATATTATTGGGCAGGCTGCAATATGCTATTCCTGTTGAACAGAATTTTTTTTCTGTGACTTTATTGCCTGTTTTAGCTTCTGCAGTATACAAAGGGTTTATTAATTGCGCTGTTTTGCTTTAAATCCATACCATTCTGTTTTGGAAAATACCCTAAGTGCAAAAATCTGCCCCATGCTCATGGTAAGTGATAGCTGGTCCCAAAAGTAGTTACAGTGAAATTCATGGGGTTGTCTGAAGAGCGAGAGTGGAAGAATCTGATGCACTGTGACTTAAAGAGCCTGGTATTGGCCTCATACAATGTCAATCAGGAGCAACTCCGTCCATGTCAAGGTAAAACCAGTGAGAGATATTAAATAAGTTGAAAGAGTCCACTGAAAGGAACTACCAAAATCCCAGACCCTCCAGTTTGTTAGGCACATTTCAAACATATAAGAAATCAAAGGTAAATAGCAAAATCCTCATTGACTTCAGTGGGGCCAGAATTTCACCCCAAAGCGCTTACAAACAGAAAGGAAACCACATGAAAGAATAGTGTTCAGAATGATGGCTGGGACCTCTTACGGTAGTTCCTCATTTTTCTGTGGCTGTTGTTTACATAAGTCACACTCCTTTTCAGAGATAATTAATAATAATAATAATAAAAGATTGATGTCAGTGTGCGGTACTGAAATGGGGAAAAGGCACTCATGCAGGAGACAGACGTGATTCACCACATTTCATACCAGGATTTAGGAGGAAGCATTTTCATTTTCATTTAGAACAGATACGTAAAGAAAAACTAGATTGTGACTTTGGACACACCCCGAAGAAGGGGTGGTGCATAAACTTCAGGATCACAGGGCTAGCCTCAAGAGGCATCATGATTCAGAAACACATGGATCCATTACAATTCACAGCCTAAGAGGTTGTCTCTTTTGCTCAACCTGTAGAACCTCATCCATTCAGCGCTGGAGGGCCTCATTCAGAGGCACCCAAGTTGTTGGCTGTTAAGTATGTGCTTATATATCCAGACCTACAGTCTGTGTAGCCTGCGGAAGGGGATTCCTTTGCATAGGTGTGTAGTCCAAGTCACAATTTATTTCTCAATGTTGCAACTCTTCAAAGGTTTTCCTACGTATACAGCATTCTATGACAATGGTGGAAACACTAAAGATTAGAATAACTTACAATATGTTGCAGTGCAATTTATAAGAGTACTTTGGACAATTACTTTAAAATGTGCTTTTTTTGGTAAGGGAAGTAACCCCCCTGCTATTATGAATTTTGAGTACTTTGTAAAAATGTGTATAAATATTAACCTGAACACTGGCCAGAGACTCTGTACATCAGATTTTTTTCTCATTTTCTCACTTGAGTAATGGGAACTGACTGTGCTTGGAGCATTGAAAATCCCTCAGACCGTTGGAAACCCCTTTGTTGTTTTAGATAGTAGATTCATAAGGAACGCAAGTAATGCAGCAGGGAAAGCCACAGGATTAATCGGAAGGGTTTCCCAGCCTGCCTAAGAAAGTACAGGACCTCACTTTGAACTGGTGAATGATATCTGCTCTGTCCCACAGCTGAGTTGTTCACCAAAGGCCCTGTCAGAACTTTCAGAAATACCTGGGGCCAGATTCTGTTCTCATTTACACCAGTGAGAATTGTTCCACCGATACAACAGAGAGTGGAATTTGGCCCTGGGTCTTCCCATTGGATACTGGGAAGTGATGAACTTATTATTAGTATGATACTGCAAGCACAAAGACTTACTTGTGCCGCTCAGGCATGTCCCATTGTAAGGGGCAATGCAGAGACACTCCCCAAGGAAGGCCTCTGGGAACTACATCTCCTAGATCTCCCTGGTTGTTTTGAAGGGTGGAGGGAGTAATATGCTACATGCCTTTAAAAACACTGGTGGCCAATGCGTAAGGGGTGAGGGCAGAATGTACCCCCCTTCAGTGAGTTGCTCACAACAGGGTAGTAACTTCGTAGGAGCCCCTGGGCTCCCTCAAGTGCAGGGGTTGCAATACAGGTTGTGTGAGAGTTGGCAGAATCTGTGCTCCTAGCATGGCTACATAAGGGCCAATTTGTCTCTTACATGCCAGGGTGCGAAAGGCAGATGAATGGTTAATACACAATGACAGCAGACACAATGTATAGTCCCAAATACCTCTGAACTGATGTCTCTACTTCAGACAGCATACTTACCTCCCTGTTATTATTGGAAACGTAAACATTAGTCCAATTTACAAACCCTTATTCATTAAACTGATAGATAAGTGTGGCAGATTAATTTGAAAAAAAGGAACAGTATTGACTGAGCTGTCATGTGGTGCAAGACACAATGCTAGCTGTTCAAGGAGTACTTCTGTGTTTTCACTGTAAACAACTTCTGGGATTTAGCCAATACTTTATCACGCAGCCTTGGGCGTCTAGTCATTTGCACATGCTCCGACAATGTCAGATGACTGTCACAGTTTTCAAAGATTAAATGAATGGATTGGGAACATTAAATGATAACATGATACATATCATTTATGAGTAATACAGACTTTTGAGGTTTTAACCGAGCACTGAAACTGTACTGTCAGAATTCTAGTGGGTAACTACCTGGTTAGGAGTGTAATTATCTAAGGCGGGGTGTGTGGGGGGGAGATAATATTTTTACAGTTGTCATGAAAACAACCTTTTTCTCAAATCTAGGAATTCCAGAATCAGATCTTTTCCCAGCATTGACATATAATAGATTACTTCTTCTCTAGTTTAATTTTCCTTCCATGAGATAATTTTCCTTGGGTTCCTGCTGTAAATGTATAAATGTTATGGTTCTGTTATGACTTAACTTCCTCACCTCATGATTCATTGTCATCGTTAGTGCACTATCAAAAAAATAACATGTTCATAGCTGAAGCTATGTTGCGAGGACTGAAAGTAACCCAGGAGGACCCTATTATATTCAGATCAAAGACAATAGTAAGACACAGGATAGATCCCTGATGATCTGGACTGTCCTGAGAATTTCAAATTAATGACAATGTAAAGGCTGGGAAGTGAACAACCTGTGAAAGCTTTAAACTGAACCAAGGCATGAATGAGGCCTGCTCCAGCACAAATTTTAACAGGGAAAAATGGCCTCTGCCATTCTCAAGTGACAGTTCATCCTAGAGCACCCCAGTGGAGTGTGGATCTGAGTCTCCTCTCACATATGTTAGTGCAAACCAGGTGTAGTATCAATGAAGTGATCCTCATGTAAAACGGATGTGAGATCAGAATCAGACTCTGACTCTCTGTAACATGAAAGCACAAAAGCTGAGTGATGTCTTGTAAGTACTGAATTCACCATTCACCTGTAGTAATCCAACTTGCCCAGTACCTGGAACAGTGGTGCAGGTGTTGAGGGAAAACATTTCCTTTGAAAAAAATGTACTGTGAGAGAGAGATCCTCACATAGACCCTAGTTGTTGTTACCTCCCCTTTTATGCTCATCAGCTTACAGACCTCAAAGAGATAGATCACACCCTGCCCTAAGGGAGATCTACTGCCCTAAGGGAGCACCAGGAGGCATTCTGACTTCTGAACGTAGGCAGTTTATAAAGGGAGCATCCCCTTTGCTATGCACCTTCAGAGGATGCACTTTACTCCCCCAGGTGTGGCAATGGAGACAAAGCTTTGCCTCTTTTCCATATTTTTTGGGTCACTGTATGTGCTCATAGGAGCAAGCAGGGATCCCCTTCTGCACTCTCCTGAATGCCTGCCTGCAATTAAGCCAGCCCTTACTTCAGGCATTGAGGAAGACTCAATGCACAACCATGGCAAGACCAGGCAGAATCTGGCCCTAGTAGTGATAAGTCAAATTAATGTGCATTGATTTCATAATCACCACCTCGCTCCCAATATTCTGTTGTGTTAGCACTTACCTTTGACCCGGGAGAGCGTAGGTTATGGAATAACAACCCATAGCTGTATAGGCATCCTCTACTAGAGCGGCCTCTGAACTTAATTGGGAATGCTCCAGTTGGGAAAATCCAGCCTTGGAGACGTCAACTTCCATAATGTCTTGGGGAAGAGAGAGAGCCTTCCACTTCCAGAGGATGTGGGGAGAGCATGCGGTGGGCTCCATCTTGAAGGGGAGCTGAGATCCTGGTCAGAGGAGCTAAAATTGCTTTGTGGGGCTCTGTCAAGCCAGGAGCTGCTGCTGAGAGTCTGCTGGGTCTTTGTCCAAGCAAGGGGCCTCAGAGGCTATTGGTGGCTTCACTGAAGCCAGGGCAGAGACTGTTCCTGTACCCAGAACTGACTCAGGTTGGGCTGCAGTGCAGGCAGTGTGGGTAACTGCTGCCTTTGCTGTTTGGGAAAGTGCTTGCAAGGGACAGCGGACAGCGAAGAGACATTAAGGGGTTTCCCTGAGTCTGAGAAAAAACAAAGTGATCTTATCATCTAACCAGAATCCAGGGTTACTGACCTCTGGTTATAACAACTCCCATCTTCAGAGGGGATGTGCAGTTTGGAATGATCCCAAGTTAGAATCGCTCTGCCCCTTGTTACCTTGGCTGGACTGTTTTGCTGGGCCAAAGGAGCACTGTCCCCAGCTTCAAGATCTTCAAGCACACCCCACAGTGGTGTCTAGAAATCTGAAATTCAGACGAGTGGACACTCAGGGCTGGGATAAATGGTGACAGTGTAAATGTAAGATGGTTAAGTTTCATTTACTACTGTAAATTGCATTTATTAATTGACTTATTGAAGTGCCCCCTGCTAATTTAATTTGGTATTGACAATTCAATTAATCTCAATCTGTTACGTTATCTGTTATTTAAATTGTTAAATAAAGGTGTGTTAACTCTAAGTTTATAGTGGGTGTATATTGTTCATATTTGGTACTTTTGAGTCAGACCCATTGAACAGATTCGCTCAGATTTATTCCTGGAGGCTCCCAAGACATGCCAGTGAGTGTGTACAGGTGGAGACACCATCAAGATGAATTTCCATTACAAGTAAAATGACAGCTGCAGATGGGTGGAGAGAGGCATTCTACCTATTGAACATCACCACTGGGACACTCAGGATCTCCTTTACTGTCAACAACTTCAGACACCCGAGCACACAGGTAATTGTTGCCTGCTCCCAAGTAATACAGGGAAGAAGTGTGGGTTACATCTGCATAAAACCTAGAATTAGTTTTCCTCTCATGAACCATCCCATCTAAATTGAGGAGCTAGAAACAAGAGACAACAATGATAGGTTAAAGAATAGCAAAATAATCCATGACATTTCTTCTCCCATTGAATAGCATAACTGTACTGTCAAGAAGTGCACTACAATTCATTTTTCTTCCGATATACTTAGAAAAAAGCCAAGCTGACGACACATTTCATAGGAAAACAATGTTATTATTTATTTATGTATTATTTTTGCATTAAGAAATTAGACATTTTTCTCTTACCATGCTTAATAATAATTCACAATGCACTTTCTTATCATTATCAGACAGTCATAATCCTAGGAAGTGAAATTTGAGCTACTGTGTATTACTCTTGGAATTCCATGAGCATGATTCTTGGCCCTAATCTCTTGCTATTGTATTATACATTGTACTTGTTTTCCTACTAAACATTAATAATTTTCCTGATGTTTGTTCCAAAGCTATTGGTTTAATGCATGCAAATGACATGGGGCTATTATTCCGTCTCTTTCAATCATTGATGATCTGAAATTCTCCGTACTGGAAATGCCTATAGTTTGTCTTATTCTCAGTTTTCATAACATTAAATCTATTGGATTTTTAATCATCGAACAAACCACCAAATTTAACTGGAAATGGAGTATTTTGGATAATATAGCAAAGTATTTCTTGTGTCTGATATTAAGCCTTTTGTATTTCCACTTGTCTCCTCTTTATCTGATTACGCACCTGTGAAAACATAAGAGGTTTTCTTGTCCTGTTAGAGGATTTGTCTATGTATTTAAGGTACAAAGCTGTTCCATCATATTTTCTTTTTAACCAGCAGTCAGACCAGTTATTCCCTCCAGGACTTTAGTGAACTGTATGCACTAGAGATTCAAATTCTAGCAAACAAGACTGACTTTAGCTCACTTGAAAAGGCCCAAACATTTATTGGCCTTCTGCTAACCTCCTACTTTCCCAATAGTGGGTAATGACAGGAGAGAAAACCATTCTGCTAACAACATCATAACATGTTGTCCAGAGGAAAATGTTGGACTTGTGTTCCTGTCTGGAATGAATATGCTTCTTATAGTGTATGCAGTAATCCATTCCATGATGAATTTAATCTGGACTAAGATTTAGGTGGACACTGTGCGCATTCCAGTATTTTCCCCAGGAATTGAAATGGGTGTGTGTGTGTTCTAATATCCGGGGGGAGGGGAGGGGAAATAGGACCGACAAAGGTTGAGACTGTGAGGGTGAAGGTGGACTGTATGGCACCATAGTAAAAACTGAAAAATGTTTCATGACCATTTTATTAGATTTAACTCATTTTTTAAAGTCATCACAGAAATTAAAGCTGGCTACTCAAGCCTACTATGAAGCACTGCAACTACATCCTTCTTAGTTTCTTGTAATTTTGCACAACTTTTTGGTGTCTTCTTGTTTGTCCGTTACTTCCAGTGATGCTCATGATCAGGCAGAAGGCAACTTCTTTCAGAGCTCAAAATTCTATTAAATGAGGAAAAAGAATGCTCAGCTGTAGCTATTGTGACTGGGAGTAGCAAGAGATGAATTTC
This sequence comes from Mauremys reevesii, assembly GCF_016161935.1. Taxonomy (NCBI): domain Eukaryota; kingdom Metazoa; phylum Chordata; order Testudines; family Geoemydidae; genus Mauremys; species Mauremys reevesii. Next base: position 25,842,252 of record NC_052624.1, read on the forward strand.
TACTTCTTTCATCCCAAGAAACATAGCACAAAGATTGGGTCAAACCACTAGTGATGATAAAGAAGTTAAAGCTTCATTCTTTCATCATGTGATATTCCATGCTGTGTTCAAATTTCTCTATTCTGTCCTGATCACATAGCAGCCCCATTGCTTGTAGTGCCTCACTCCACTCAACTGTAGGTGTTTTATAAGACAGGATCTGAAAAAGCTATATGGAGGTTGAGAGGAATCCAGAGATCGCTATTGTAGATTTGTAAGAATCAAGTTTGTGTACTTTTTTAACAAACTTAACAAACTTAACAAACACTTCTTGTCCTCTTCATATAAGTACCTTCATATAAGTACCTTCATTAGTCAACTTCTGGACTGAAGTCTTTGCTTCTTCCAGTACGTTTTCAATGGATATCTGTCTGATTGATCCAAGGGTGGCTTCTATTCCTGGACAAAGATCTACTACTGTTGTAGAAGATGCCTGGATGACATTCTTTAATGACCCAAGTTTGTAGTGTGTGTTATATCTTGCTTAAATAGAAAGTATGATGCAACAGCCATGTTGGTTTACACAAAATGAGTTTTGTCTCCAACATTAAGCCTCATTAAATTCTTCTAAAATTGGCTTTGACAGTGACTGGCTTATAAGGCTTTCTGCATGTTGATGCAGTCCAGAGGCATGGTGTTTTGCAGCCTTTTCATATAGGTTTTCAGTATTGGTTAGGTGATCAATCTGGCAAACCAAGCTCCTCCACTTTTACTATATAAATCCATGATATGCCCACATCTTGAATACAGCATGCAGTTTTAGTCACCCCATCTCAAAAATGATATATTGGAACTGGAAAATGTACAGAGAAGGGCAACAAAAATGATTAGGGGTGTGGAACAGATTCCATATGAGGAGAGATTAAAAAGACTGGGACTTTTCAGCTTGGAAATGGGCTGACTAAGAGGGGATATGATAGAAGCTTATAAAATCTTGACTGGTGTGGAGAAAATTAATAAGGAAGTGCTATTTACTCCTTCACTTAACACAAGAACCAGGGGTCACCCAATGAAATTAATAGGCAGCAGGTTTAAAATGAACAAAATGAAGTATTTCTTTACACAATGCACAGTCACCAATGGAACTTTTTGCCAGGGGTGTTGTGAAGGCCACAATTATAACAGGTGTGACAAAGCTCTGTCCTTGTCTCCGTGGGTCCCATGTTTCCTGGTGGATTTCACTAGCCTTAGAAGCTCACTTGACCCTTCTCATAGCCTTCTTTTTCTAGAGGCAAGGGTCACAACCTACTGAGCCATTTTCATCATAAGCCAGCAAGTAAGGTGAGGAGAAGCTACTCTCCCTTGCACAGTCTCTGTTGTCTCCCAGTCTCAGTGATTAATCAGTGGGTGAAGGGGGGAGCCCGGGCCCACCCTCTACTCTGGGCTCCAGCTCAGGGACCTTAATAATATCAGCTATGGTAGCTGACATTTTAGAAACAGGACGCATACAATTCCTTGGGCCACTTCCCCACAGCAGCACCCACTTCCTCAATATCCACTTCACCCTTACCTCAGGGCCTCCTTCCTTGTGCCTGATATGGTTTGTACTGCTCAGCTTTCCAACAGCATGGCTTCCTCCTACAGCTCCTGACACATGCCCCCACCTGACTAACTGGGAGGCTTTTAACTAGTTTCAGCCAGCCCCTGACTGGCTTCAGGTGTCCCAATCAACCTAGCTGTCCTTCCTGCCTTCTGGGAAGATCTTAATTGGCCCTAAGTGTCTTAATTGACCTGGAACAGCTGCCATATGCTTATCCTAGTAACAGGGATTTGTTTAGCCTATGGCTAATATATCTGTCTCCCACTACTTTACTATAGCATCTGGCCTTGCCCCATCACACAGGGTTAAAAAAAGAATTAGGTAAGTTCATGGAGGTTAGGTCCATCAATGGCTATTAGCCAGAATGGGCAGGGATGCAACACCATGCTCTGAGTGTCCATAGCCTCTGTTTACCAGTATCTGGGATTGTACGACAGGGGATGGATCACTCAATGATTCCCTGTTCTGTTCATTCCCTCTGAAGCAACCTGTTGGAAGACAGAATACTGATATAGATGGACCATTGGTCTGACCCAATAAGGCCATTCTTACATAAAAATTAATTATAATAATAAAAAAAGTTTACTACAGAAACTCCCCACGATAATGACCTCTTGAGATAGCGATGATGTGAGATAACGACCTTGGCAAATAATGCATTTTAAAAATCTTGGCCTGTCACAAATGTAGCATTCTGGAGTGAAGTCACTAAAACATAGTCCAACAAACAAATGTTCTGGCCGCTGTTGTTTGTCGTGCCATGGTTCACTCTACCTCTCCGTCACCAATGGCCCTGCAGTGTCACCTTCTGCTGACATCTGCCACTGTGACCTCTGTGAGTTGGTCTCCCGAGGTTTCACCCAGATCTCAGTGATTTCAGCACAAATTAAGCACTGACGGAGACCCCCTTATTCAGGCAGGCTAAGCACAGTTCTGCTGCCCTTTATTCATACAATAAGGATAACAAGATTTCATGACCCCCACATTTAAATTTAAAATGTTTATTAAAGTTAATGTTAAAAGAATTATATAATACACAGGTTATACTAAAGTGATTTGTAACCCAGCACCACCAAAATTGATCATTTGGGCAGCACAGCTCTGTCTGCTGAATACCTAGGCAGAGTAGGTGTCAAGTCCACTCAACATTGACTCATAACTAGCTGTCAGGGTAGACCTTGATTACAAATCATAATTTGAAATTAATAGGTAGACCAATATAGCCGAAATAAATGTACCAACATGATCGTAGATAACAGCCATATGAGGAAGCTAGTCTTTGTTCATACTTTTCAAACCCATTATGCTTTCTCAGGTACAAGTATTTTTTTCATATACTGTATATGCTTTTAAAGTATGTATTAATGTTTCAATTTCAATTCAAATTTCCAACCAACAATTAAATTAGCAACAATGCATGTAACTGGGGAGAGGGGGTGTTGGGAAATTCAGGGTGGGGTCCCCCCCCCCGTTCCTGCCCTCCAATACCCTACCTCCTTTATCTGTCCTTTACAGTATTTAACCCAGTCGGGAGGGCACTTATATAGGTTCAAATTCCCACTTTGGAACTAATTTATTTAGATGGTGAAAAAAAATCAGAAGTGGTTCTAGCAAAACAAAATTTGTCTTCGGTTCAGGTACTGCCACTAAACTGAAAAATCAGTTAGTCTCCCAGCTCTATTTACAACAACCACGTCTGGTCTTGTCTCTACTGAGGGACACTATGAAGGGGGCAGGGTGTTGAATGTCTCAGGGAAAGCTGTGAGAAGTAGAGCTGGTCAATGATGTTTTTCATGAAAATTTACCATAAAATAGGCCTGTTTTTTTTTTTAGAAAACAAAACTTTTTGTGAAAAATTGTAAAATTATTGAGAAAAATATAGAAATGTTCCATTTTCAAGGAAACTTTCCAAGATATTTTTATAGATTTTTTTTTTAAATTGACATCACTTCCACAATCATTGTTGACTTTTTTATTTACCGAAAATCTGGCTTTTGTGAAACAAAAAACCCTCATTAATTATTTTGATAAAAAGATCGGTAACATTTCAGTTAAAATTTTGTTTTAAACTATTGTAAACATTGTTATGAAAAATCGTATGTTGGTCTATTTAAACCCTGTACAATATAAATGATTTTTGACGTTTTCAATTCAGTATACAAATGAGGCACGCATTTTTAACAGTGAGGGTGGTTATTCTGATGGTAAATCTGCTAAGGGAAGTGGTAGAGTTGTCATTTCTTGATATCTTCAGATCAAGACTGGATACATCTCTGGAAGATATTCTTTAGTTAAGCACAATTTATTGGTCTCAATGTAGGGGTAACTGGTTGAAATTTCTTGGCCTGTGTTATACAGGTGATCAGACTAGATGATCTATTTGTTCTTTTTGGCCTTAAAATCATGGGTGGCGGGTATAATAGGCAAGGGGAGGCATTGCTGCCCCTAGCACAGCCATCCCTGCCGCCTGACACCTGGACCATGGTGCCCCCCCACTCCTGCCTCTTCCCCTCCCTGCTCTGACCCTTCCCCGAGGCTCCCACGGCTTGCTGCTGCTGCCTGGGGGGAATCTTTCTTCTCTCTTCTCCTCTCTTCCACTCCTTTCACTTATCCCTTGGAGGTCCCCGTAGCTACTGGCCACCTCTTCTCTCATGCCCCCCACACCTTCCTTCCATGGGGTGCAGGGTGTGTGTGTGAGAATGTGAGTAGAGAGTCAGTGGAAGATGAGGGGAGTGAGGAGGCAAGCAGAGAGGATCCCTGAGTAACTTTACACAGTAAAAAGGCCTTCCAGAGACCTAGTAGCAGAGATCACTGAAACTGTTAAAGAACCATTAAAGCGGTAATGAAGCCATTTAACAGCCATTTGCCAAGGCCAAGGAAGCCTTTGGCCACATTCAGCTGGCTTTTATATTGTAGGAAAATATGTTATTGGGGTTAAAAATAGGATGAAAGAATCCCATGCACCGCTACAGGCTGGGGACTGACTGGCTAAGCAGCAGTTCTGCAGAAAAGGACCTGCGGATTACAGTGGATGAAAAGCTGGATATTAGTCAGCAGTGTGCCCTTGTTGCCAACAAGGCTAATGGCATATTGGGTTGTATTAGTAGGAGCATTGCCAGCAGACCGAGGGAAGTGATTATTCCCCTCTGTTCGGCACTGGTGAGGCCACATCTGGAGTATTGCATTCAGTTTTGGTCCTCCAACTACAGAAAGGATGTGGACAAATTGGAGAGAGTCCAGCAGAGGGCAATGAAAAGGGTTGGCGGCTGGGGCACATGACTTATGAGGAGAGGCTGAGGGAACTGGGCTTGTTTAGTCTGTAGAAGAGAAGAGTGAGGGGGGATGTGATAGCAGCCTTCAACTACCTGAAGGGGGTTCCAAAGAGGATGGAGCTAGGCTGTTATCAGTGGTGACAGATGACCGAACAAGGAGCAATGGTCTCAAGTTGCAATGGAGGGTTGGATATTAGGAAACACTATTTCACTAGGAGGATGGTGAAGCACTGGAATGGGTTACCCAGGTCGGTGGTGGAATCTCCATCCTTAGAGGTTTTTAAGGCCTGGCTTGACAAAGCCCTGGCTGGGATCATTTAGTTGGGGTTTGTCCTGCTTTGAGCAGGGGGTTGGACTAGATGACCTCCTGAGGTCTCTTCCCACCCTGATATTCTATGATTCTATGATTAGGCTTCAGGTTGGTGCAGGTAGCCTGGCTTTTTGTCTCTCTCTATGCAGCATACACCGAACTCTCTGCTACACAGAGGAGAATCTATCTGGCAATTGAGCCTGATACCTGTTGCCTGTGTAGTTCCCAAGGGGAATATTGGGGAATATTATTAGTGCTTTAAGGTGAAAAGGGGAAAGGGTGTGATGGGGGGAGGAGTGGGATGCAGCACCAAGTGAGGAGGTGAGCCACAAGCCAGCTGCACCACAGGTGGTGGTGGGGGTCTCATGGCGGGCGGGGAAAGGGTCTGGCGGAGGGGTGAAGAGGCAAGCAGCAGGTGAGTGAGCAGCAGGAGGGCGGGGGAGGAGGTAAGCGGAGGGGGATCTTTAGGGGTTGAAGAGGCGAGTGGTGAGTCAGCAGTGGGTGGGTGTGGTGCCGGTGGCAGAGAAGGGGCGGAGTGTGGGCGGGGCTGTGGGTAGAAGAGGCAGGACAAGAAGCTCACCCTCCCCAGGGGAAGTTTTACCCACCGCCCATGCTTAAAATCTCTGGTTCTGTTTGGCACCATGTAGTGAAATTGTTTTCTGGTTTTCAAGCCTATCTAGTGGGAAGCAATAATACAGTACCTCACTTGTTTTAATTAACATTGTTTGGCATTAGTTAGTGCGTGTTAGGTACAGCCCTGAATTAGGGGCATTGAGAAGCTGCTCTGCCCCAAGGCCAATTTGCCTCAGAGAGCTCAGCGGTGCACTTGGAGGGAGCATGGGAGTAGAGGCACAAGATGTGCAACATGATCCTCGTACGTGGCCAGCCAGCTGTGTTGATCAATACCTGTGTGAGGTGGGCAGGGAGCAGAGCCCTATTTCTCACCTGTTCATGCCCCCTTTAGGGTGCCAGGTTTATTTTTGCTGCTAATTTGCATACCATGGTTACAAAATCAAAGAACTTTTACAGAGCTGGAGCTTTGCAAGTAGAAGCAAATGGATTAAACAGAGAAACAATGAAATTTGCATGTTGCAGACTGGTGGATGCTCTCCACTCTTCAGTCCAGTCATGCCTACTCAACAAAATGCCTGCAGGAGAAAACCAAAAATGTTTTTTTTGAAAAAATGCTTCTAATGCTCATCCAGTGAATCTCCTTTCATATTAATGAATATCTGATGTAGCATTCAGGGCTCCAAAAAGAGCTAGCAAATGGTGAAATGCAAGGCTTCTTACCTGTGGAACACATAATTAAATTTAATGAATAAATCTGCATTGCATCAAACTATTGCATGTCAGTGCTTTGCATAATGTGAAATTCCACTTGCCAAGCAAGAGACATACTACAGTAAATGAATTCATAAAATCTCCAGGGAGTAAACTGTTTGCTACTGTTCAGTGAAACACACATGCAGCAGGATAAAGGCTGTTTGAAGGAAGGAAAGAACTGCAGAAATCTTTGTTTAAAGATTGCCCACCCAAACACAACACTCTTCATTGGAAGTAACTGTTGCACTGCTCTGTTAGAAAATATAACCTGAATGTCCTGGATTTCAAAGGAAAACATGCCCTTCTGATAACTGCACTCAGTTTATATTCCAGGTAAAATAATGCAAACTCACTGTGCAAAATTGTAAGGATGAGCTTAATAAAATATCATGGCATAAGGAGAAAGCTGTGGGAAAAAAAAGATAATAGCTATCTGTTGGAATCACATTAAGTGCCAGATCAGCTGATCTGTAGGTTTAAACCTCAGGATCTGTTCTGACTTTTTGCAGGTAACCCAACTCACAAGTTACATTAAATCTGAAGTGTCAGAAATAGGTAATATTATTACAACAATTATCCAAATCCCAGTTCAGCAGAACAACAAGGTACTATGTACCTCAGTCCCTGGAAAAATCATGGATTAGGTCCTCAAAGAAACCACTTTGAAGCACCTGGAGGAGAGGAAGGGACAGTCAATATGGATTCACCAAGGGCAAGTCATGTCTGACCAACCTGCTTGCCTTCTATGAAGAAATAACTGGCTCTGTGGATATGGGGAAAGCAGTGGACTTGATATATCTTGACTTAGCAAAGCTTTTCATATGGTCTTCCACGGTATTCTTGCCAGCAAGCTAAAAAAGTATGGATTGGATGAATGGACCATAAGGTGGATAGAAAGATGGCTAGATTGTTGGGCTCAATGAGTAGTGATCAACGGCTCGATGTCTAGTTGGCAGCTGGTATCAAGCGGAGTACCCCAGGGGTTGGTCCTAGGGCTGGTTTTGTTCAACATCTTTATTAATGATCTGGATGATGGGATGGATTGCACCCTCAGCAAGTTCGCAGGTGACACTAAACTGGGGGGAGAAGTAAATACGCTGGAGGGTAGGGATAGGGTCCAGAGTGACCTAGACAAATTGGGGGATTGGGTCAAAAGAAATCTGATGAGGTTCAACATGGACAAGTGCAGAGTCCTGCATTGAGGACGAAAGAATCCCATGCACCGCTACAGGATGGGGACTGACTGGCTAAGCAGCAGTTCTGCAGAAAAGGACCTGCGGATTACAGTGGATGAGAAGCTGGATATGTGTCAGCAGTGTGCTCTTGTTGCCAAGAACGCTAACGGCATATTGGGCTGCATTAGTAGGAGCATTGCCAGCAGATCGAGGGAAGTGATTATTCCAATCTATTTGGAACTGGTGAGGCCACATCTGGAGTATTGCATCCAGTTTTGGTCCCCCCACTACAGCAAGGATGTGGACAAATTGGAGAGAGTCCAGTGGAGGAGAATGAAAATGGTCAGGGGGCTGGGACACATGACTTATGAGGAGAGGTTGCGGGGCTGGACTTGGTTAGTCTGCAGAAGAGAAGAGTGAGGGGGGATTTGATAGCAGCCTTCAACTACCTGAAAGGGGGTGGGTCCAAAGAGGATGGAGCTAGGTTGTTATCAGTGGTGACAGATGAAAGAACAAGAAACAATTTCTCAAGTTGCAGTGTGGGAGGTCTAGGTTGGATATTAGGAAACACTATTTCACTAGGAGGGTGGTGAAGCACTGGAATGGGTTACCTAGGGAGGTGATGGAATCTCCTTCCTTAGAGGTTTTTAAGGCTCAGCTTGACATAGCCTTGGCTGGGGTGATTTAGTTGGTGTTGGACCTGCTTTGAGCAGGGGATTGGACTAGATGACCTCCTGAGGTCTCTTCCCACCCTGATATTCTATGATTCTGTGACGTATTTTCTGAAATAAGCTAAAAATGTGAATGACCAGAGCAAGCAATATGGAAATGTAAGGGCAGTTTAGGTCTAAATGATAAGTAAGACTCTTGCAAACAGATGGTAGACTATGTGCCCTGCTAATTAAAAACCCCATTATAGTCAGTTCTGAATATTAACTAGCAGAACTGGTTAACTAGTCAGCCTACTATTGAAGATTTTGGTCCAAATTGAGCCCTGTCTTAAAGCCTATCACTACAGTTGACAGGAAATGCACAAGGTCTAAGGCAGGTCAGAATCTGGCCCCTTTGTCTAAATGGAGTTGTAGACTTATAAAAACTGGACACTCAGCAAACCAAGAAGCACAAATGAAATCATTTACTTTATCAGCCATTTACTGTTATCTAAAAGACAGCTGACAGGTATCAGATGTTTTCTCAATGACAGCATCCTTGTTTTACATCCTCAAACAGTTCTTCACCACCATTCATTTTCGCTGCAGCAAAGCTGAAATGTGTGCTACAAAAGCCCAACCCTGTGCTTCATTTTTTTAAAGCATTTCTATTGCAGCAGCGCCTAGGTCGGTGTGTTCAGTCTAACGCAGGCCTGTTGTGTTTCTTTGTCAGGGTTTCAATTCTTTGTAGTGGGGAGAGTTATGCTGCAACACTTTCCCAGTAAATCAGGGCAAGTGGTTTCATAAATTCAAATGCTTTCCAAGGAAGGAAGACTTATCTGGTGATTAAGGCAGTGGGCTGGAACTCAGGAAATCTGGATTCGATCCCTGGCTATTCCTGTATGATCTTGGGCAAGTCACTTAACTGCTTTGTACCTCTGTTATACATATGAAGACTGGGGATAATGATGATACTTTTGTCTTCCTGAGGAGTATTTACTGTGGCACCTTGCAGAAGGGGTCTTGCTTAGCTGGGACCTTCAGGCATAACTGTAATATAAATTTTAGCAATATTTTTGTCTTGTATCCATAAAGTCACATGATGCCAGCTGCTTTAAATAAACAAATTGTGCAGAAAACACAAAACAAACCAGATCTTTAGAAAACCAACTGTGTTCCCTCCTGCATTTCCTTCGTTGCCTTCGTGCAATGTCAGGAAGCTATTTGCTGCTTGTAGCAGCAGGAATGTAGCTGCTGCTGTCAGTGATAAATACTATCCATGCCAGGGCACCTGTTTTATGCCAGCCTTCAGAAGGGCTCCATCTGAACCGACCATGGAGTGTGATGGTCAGATTCCTGAGTGTGTTCCAGATAGAACTTTCTCCCTTGTATGAAAGCATTTTCATTTGGAGACTGTGAAGGCTAAAACACCTGTCTGTGGACATTTCATTTTTCAAATTGCCAGAGATAAGAAGCAGAGGAAGCACTTTTCATCTTCTGATCATTCTTAATGGCATGTACCAAGGCATTTCCATTAATGTAAATAGCAACCAACAAAGTCGGCTAATAGGCTGGCTCTGTTTTTTCACCCATTCTCAATCAACATGACTCAACAACATGCCTGAGAATGCAAACCACTGCATAGGCTTTTGAAAGCAGAGGCATTTTTAATCATCATGACTGTTCACCTTCTTGATTTAAAAAAAAAAGTTTGTTAAAATTAATATAAAGATATTTAGATAACTATTCAGCATCAAGAGCTAAGGAAAGCTTGCATCTCCCACATCCCATATAGACTAGAGATGAGCCAATGGGGTGATGTTAGAGTTGGATCTGACTCAGGAAAGCACCAAAGTAAAAATTCAGGTGATGGCTAGTTGAAGAATTATTTAGATAAATTAGACGCAGACAAGGGTTTATATTCAAATATATATCCAAATGCCCAATTGAAATGTGAGAAACTTGGGAGAATACATGTGTAAAAATAACAAACTGATTTCAGTTGGAAGGAGATACCAACAGAAGGTGTAATAGTTAATAATCTAATTATTTGCACCTATGTACGTCTGAGGATACAGGTAGAAGAATTTTAGAGATTTTAGAGATTAATGAAGTAAGCCTCACCAGATCATCATGTTTCAAATGGGGAGGGTGAGATACGGAGAGATTAAGACCAGCATTTTCAAATGTAGCTGCCAATTTGATTATGTCATATGATGAAATCTCTAGGAATACATCCGACCAAAACTGGCAGCCCTAGCTGCCATACTTGGGCAGCTGTCTAAAAGTGGCCTAATTTTCAGAGATCTTTCTCAAGATACTACTGATTTTATTAGAAAACATAGGTGCTCCACACCTCTGAAATTCATGCTCTAATGACTTAACTTTGGGCATCCAGGTTTGCAAATTTTTATTTATGTGACTTACCCACATTCACAAAGCAAGTCTGTGGGACAACCAGGAATAATAATAATACCACCTAGGTCTTACACTAGTGCTTTATAAAGGAGGTAAATATTATTTATCCCCATTTTACAGATTGGGAAATTGAGGCAAAGGGAGGTGATGTGATTTTCCCACAGTTACCCAGCAGGCCATTGGCCAAGCCGAGAATCGAATTCCAGTGTCCTGAGTCCCAGCCGGTGCTCTATCCATTAGGCTATACTGCCTCTTTAGCTCTCCTAATTTCCTCATATTAGATACAGTGATAGTGAGTTTTATAACATGCAGCTCAAAACATAAAGGAGCTGGTGGTGGTAGTGGGGGTGCTGAAAGCCAATGAACCAAACTGTAAACCCTGTATATGATGGAAACCACTTCAAGACAGGGGGTGTGGTAGCACCCCAAGCACCTCTAGTTCCAGCACCTATGTACACACAATCATTCTAATCAAGAATTATCTGGATGAAACACTCTATTAGCCTGTATCGTTACTGCTAGGCAAAAGATCTGTGTAGATCAGTGGTTCCCAAACTTGTTCCACCGCTTGTGCAGGGAAAGCCCCTGATGGGCTGGCCCGGTTTGTTTAACCTGCTGCGTCTGCAGGTTCGGCTGATTGTGGCTCCCAGTGGCCGCGGTTCACTGCTTTGGTCCAATGGGAGCTGCTGGAAGCAGCGCGGGCTGAGGGACGTACTGGCTGCCGCTTCCAGCAGCTCCCATTGGCCTGAGCAGAAGCCCGCGCCTGGGAGAGCGATCGCGGGGCAACCTGCAGACTCGGCAGATAAACAAACTGGCTCAGCCCATCAGGGGCTTTCCCCGCACAAGCTGCAGTACAAGTTTGGGAACCACAGGTGTAGATATTTATAATACCACCCAAAGTGAATGAATTCTCACCAGTGTCACCAGAATCAAGTGTTTTCAGCATTTTGAGCCAGTAAACAGTGATGTGCCCATTTATACCATCTGAGACTCTATCTCATTATTTACATGTTAAGAATAATCACTTAGGAAAAAAATTAGATCGTTGTGTCATTGCTACTTATCGTATTCATTGGTGGCATTCTTTCCCACTAGCATAGCACACTGGTTCGATAAGCACAAGCATAACAGCTATACGTTCTAAGGACATTAGAGAATTAATTTGACAATTTCAGTGCAGAACAAGTCAACCTAGCTGAGATAATGTTTTTAATATGAATCATTCTGTCAGTTAAGATTAAAATCTTCAAACTACAAATTTGGAAATACAGCCACTTTCTGAGATGCTGGTACAGGGACTTCATTGATAGCTTTCACCTCCTTTCCAGCTGTCACTGTTAGCCCTTGGCACATACCTCAATGACACGTATATGGCCCTTGCTACTGGAGCCTCTGATCACCTCACACTCTTTAATGCTTTTATCCCCACAACAGGCCAGCGTGGTGGGGATGTGCCATTATCCATATAGCAGGGAATTGAAGCACAGAGAGGAGAGACTGAGTGACTTGTCCAGGGTCACACAGGAAGTCAGTGGTGGAGCAGGGAGTCCAGGTTAACACCATAAAAACTGGACCATTCTTCCTCTTCTTCATCCTAAAAAACACAAAGAGAATTTAAACTTTGTCTGGCAATGTAGATTAGTAGGTAAAAACTCACTTTACATTAATCAAACACTAAGACCAAGTGGGGGTAATTTGCCCTGCTGTAGAGGTATCTCACTAGCTTTTATCTAGTTAGCATTCTAAAAATAGCAGAGAGGATCCGGTAGTGTGGGCTTCAGCACAGGCCAGCAATGACAGTCCATACTTGGGGGACCAAGTGGATTTGTACAGCCCACACTGAAGTCCGCACTGCTACCTCCTCACAGCTACTTTTAGTCAGTACGGATATGCCTGCATGAGCTGCAAATCACCCCCCCCCCAGTTGTGGTGTATATGTAGCGTAAGACAAAATCAGGGTGATGAGAACTTGCTAATCATGAAAGAGGTGGCCAGTGGTTGCAGTGCTTCTTCCTCTTGTGGCAGTGCCTGGGCAGAACTGAACTGTCTTGTGGAGAAGGAAGGAAGTGGAGAACTACGAAAGGAGCCCAGTGTTAATGCTGACATCACAATTTGAAACCAGTTGAGAATCTGAGTGCCAAGCCCCTGGCACGCTGTCATCAAAAGAGGCTTATTTGGTCCTCACTAAAAATAGTGGCTGTGGTTTGAACCATGAGTTTAGAACAGCAGATGTTATAGTCAGGAAATGTCTCATTTGAAACAAAGACTAGTTGTGCGTTTGTTTATGAAGGTCAACCAACCATTACGGGATTACAAACATAACTGAATTTAATAGCTTAGCCTGCAGTGTCAACAGTCCTATTGACAATGGGTTTAAGCAGCCAGTTGGTATGGTGGCAGAATCCAGGTGTGTGTGTATTTATAGCACAGAATGGGCTGCATGTGTTGACATACTCTGTGGTCAATTAGCACAACAGACTGGCAGAATCCAAAATTGTTCCCTGCACTCCCTGTTGGCAAGTGTTTGTGCATGTTTGGCAGACTGAGAGAATGACCTTGCCACGGTTCTGCTGCCTTTCCATATGCTCACCCTTTCTCTTTCCTGTTGCTGAAAATATTAACTATTGATTTTTGCGTTGCTGATACCGGACACAGAGAGGGGGGTGGGGATTGGGGACAGGCAACTTCTAATTTTATTTGCTTCAGTGTAGATCTGGAATAACTTCATTGAAATAGCTGCAGTCAAATTTTACTGGTATAAAATCATTGTAAGTGGGATAGTGATCAGGCCCAGCCAGAGAGGTGTTTTGTTTCTTATGTCAGATGGAAAAGTGTGATCTTGATTTAGTATGCACAGCGTGACTCCAAACCGCTTTCTCTTTTGTGTCTTTCCTGGTCTTAACAAGAATGACTAGATCAGCCAGGAGAGAAATATGTTACTCTTTGCACCATTTCTTTTGAATACAAAATATCTTTGTTTTGACTCCTCGTGACTGTCAATAATTTGAGGAAAAAGATGAAGCCAAATGTAATATAACAGTAAATACTTTCATTGGAGAAGTTAATGGACATTTGGCTCTGGGCCAGGTTCACTTACACTAGGTTTACACTGGTTATCTTCATTAACTTCAGTAAAATGATTCCCCATTTACATCAGTGTGAGAGGCTGACAGTGTGTGGTTTTGATTTCATTAGACAGCATGTTTTCTCCTTGGATTTATTTCTATTTTGATCACTTGCTTGTTTCTACTTGCAGTTTATTCTAAGGGCCTGGTCAAAGCCCAGTGAAGTCAATAGAAATATGTCTATTGACTTCAATGATCTTTGGATCAATCCCTAAATAATGTCAATGTAAATATCATTAGAGGTTGCAAGCAATATACTAGTCACTAGAATATATTTATATTTTCTCAAGAAAAATAAGAGAATTTTTGGCACTCATGTAAAAGGTGCTACATAGTGGCTGGCTGAGATTTTCAAAGGAGTTTAGGCTTTATACATTTAACTCTCTTAGGCTCCTATGAAAATCCCAGAGCGAATTTTTACAATTACCTGAGAGGCAATGTGATCCAGTGGATAGAGCAGTGGACCAGAGCACAGGAGACCTAGCTTCTAGTTACTGTCTCTGCTACTGACTTGCTGTGTGTCCTTGGGTAAGTAAGTTCACCTCTCTGTGTTTCCTTTTCCCTACTACCCTGTGTCTGTCTTGTCTATTTAGATTATAAAGTTTTTGGAGAAGATGGTCTTTGACTATGAATTTGTACAGAACCTTGGACAATGGGACCCTGACTCAGTTCAGGCATTTAGACACTACTGGAACAGAAATAGAAATATTAGCCACAGAACAGATATGGCATACATGGCCAGTGGCAGTACAAGGCTCATCACATTATCCTTCCAACATGCCTCAAGGGTGAAAATCTGCAGGGATGGGAAGACGGTAAATTAATTCACCATAATCATTTATTCCTTTGTTTCACTGATTAAATGTCAAACAATGGTTCCTATTGATGTCAGTAGTGGATCCTAGTCTTGTGGTGCAGACATATGTCCACTAGTAAGTGTGTTTAGGTCACCAACTCTTTCCATGTTGATCATCATTGAACTATTTTGCAGTAAAGGTTCCTGCAGAGAGGAAGAAATTTGCTCTTTATGTAGAATGTGGCTTACAGCTGTGCAAAAAGATTGTCATAAATAAATAAATAAATATTTTCCATTTTCATCATGGTTTTAAGGCAGGTGGAAATTTGTCTACCTGCTAAGTGAACTCTAATTGTATCTGAAGAAGTGAAGAATAATAATTCCTTTTTTTTTAAAGAAAATTATCTTGTTTGAGGTTTTGTTTTGTTTCTTTATTTTTGTTTATTTGGTTGGTTGTTTTTTTTTCCAGTCAAAATTTGGAAAATTTCAAACAGCTCTGGCAGAAGGTTTTGGAAATATCGTAACTCCCTACAGGTCTGACCCAACACCAATTTAAATCAACTTTCAGTTTTCGTTGACTTTAGTAGGTATTGGTGTTTTGACTTCATAACACTACCTGGTCTGTAAATATGTTACTTTATGCTAAAGTCAAAACACACTGGAAGGAATAATTTGAACTTCTCATACACATTGCTGAATTCTAAATGAACTACAAGGATTTGAGATAAAGACCTGCTCATCATTGTGAAAATCTCTCTGTGTGTGCAGCAGTAACCAGAAATTAAACATAATGTAATAAAACATAAAGAATGGGAGACACTAATACAGAACATATAATATCATTTTATAATAAATGGCACAACCTCACCTGGCATTGTGTGCTCTTGTCTGACTACCCTATCTCAGAAAGATATAGTGGAAATAGGAGTTCAGAGAGAAGAAAGAAGATTAGAGGCATCAAGAAAGTTCCACATGAAGGGAGATTGAACAGATTGAGACCGTTAGTTTAGAGAACAGGTAAATAATAAATAACAGAGCTGCAGGAAATAATTCATGGAAAATAGAAAGAAAGGTAAATGTTTCTTTATAGTTTTCCTGACAATCCAAGAACAAGGTGAACAGTCAATGAAAATTAAGTTGCAAATTTCAAACTGATTAAAAGAAATAGTTTTGTACACAACACATCATTGACCTGTAAAATTCACTGCTACGAGATGCCATTGAGTTCAAGAGCTTAGCAGAAGTCATAAAAGACTTTTATGCAGATGGTGAGAATTTCTGTAGTTGGATGGATGGATGGATGAATGAACGATACAAACTATTACATTTCGGGGCATAAGGCAGCCACTAAATTAGCAAGAAAATCTTCCCTATGGGCAGACTAATCAATAATTATTCCCTCTGGAGTTTCTTGCACCTTATCCAGTAGGATTACCTGGGTATCAATAATCTTTGTGTTCATTTGATATTTCAATTCTGACTTCATGAACAGAGAGTTACTTGGTTTTGATATTCTAAAAAGTGATGGTTGATGTAGTAGTTACATTTTGAATTTATAGGGCAGGTATATTATAGCAGTGTATGCTTTTAAAGTGTGAGAGAGCCTGTACTGATATCTAATCAGTGTGAGAAAGCTCATACTAGCTTTGCTGCCAAGAATATAAGTTAGCTAACAGACGTGCACTGGCTTGATAGCAGCTGGATTAAAGGGTATAAATCAGGGGTAGCCAACCTATGGCACGTGTGCCGAAGGCAGCACGTGAGCTGATTTTCAGTGGCACTCACACTGCACGGGTCCTGGCCACCGGTCCGAAGGGCTCTGCATTTTAATTTAAATGTAAATGAAGATTCTTAAAAATTTTACAAACCTTATTTACTTTAGTAACAACAATAGTTTAATTATATATTATGGACTTATAGAAAGAAACCTAAAAATGTTAAAATGTACTACTGGCATGTGAAACCTTAAATTAGAGTGAATAAATGAAGACTCGGCACACCACTTCTGAAAGGTTGCCGACCCCTAGTATAAACTGTGTTTGGGGCCTTCTGCCTCTATTTGTTATAGAGTAGTTGATTTTAGCAATTCAGTGGAGATTTTGCTTTACATGTTTAGTTTTTTATATGATATACTTGTGAAAGGTGCCAGATTGGTAGCCTTGGTTGGATGCTGAAGAGGTGAAACACAGGCAACATCAGTGAAAGCTTCCTGACCTTGACCTATCAAAATGTTTCCATTTTGATTTGGAGGGTTGTCATCTCGAGGCAAGAGTATAATTTATTTCCCATGCTCATTCATTCCTTGGCCTCTCTGCTGAAATTGCCAACAAAGGAACCAGATACTGTCTGTTCTGGTGGTTTGTGCCATGTGGATCCTTGTCCTCTCAAAACTGGACTGAGTCCACCATGTCCATTCTTCATCAGCCAGCCATCACATAGCGTAGAATTACTTCTCTGCAAAACCTGGATTAGATTTCTACTAGCAATTTCGTTAACATCTTGTTCCCATTTTTGTGATCTCTTTGCAGCAAAATGAAGAAGACAATATTTGATGTTTTACAATCTTTCAATTTTCATAAGTATAAAGAAGACAGGAAAATGGGCTCTTGAAATTATATGCAGTATTTATATCACTTCTATGGCCCAAATTTTTCTCCTGGATGGATAATTATTTAAGAGGGTCATAGAGAGAGAAAGGAAGCACGGATTAGAGAATTGAACTCAGAGAGTCTAATGCCTAGAGTCTGCACAGTGCCAGAGTTCCACATGGCATTACTGGTGGACAGGGAAAAAAAACTGGCTTGAGTCCCCTTTGTATTCAGCCAGTCCCTAAGGCTGCCAGATGAAACTTTTTGGGTGAAAAATTCAGATTCTGGAACACTGGAAAGTTTCACAAATTTGTGTCAGTTTCCCAAAATGTTTCCATTTAGAAGAATCTTAAAAAGGAAAACAAAAAAGCCTTAAGAAAATGGAAATGTTTAGATTTTTCAGTCTGAAATGGCTTTTCTTTGAAAAAATTCCTTTAATTTCACATAAAATATTTTAAAATAATCAACCTTGAAACAAAACAATTTTGTCAAAATGAAATATTTTGTTTGACCCCAAATGATTGTTTTTAACTCACCAACAAATTAAAAACAAACTTTGGTTTTGGTTCAACATGAAAATATGGTTTCCCCGCCCCATTTTTTTGGAATTGTCACTGAACCAAACAAATCCAGAATTTGCTCAGCTCTACTGTGATGCTTTCCAAGAGTACCCAGGGTTGTGAGACACCTAGCTACTATCTGCCCTTAGTGTGAGAAAGTCTTATCTGTGCTTGCTGTAGATCAGCTTCCTGACTCCACGCAAGCACTGCCTTCCAGCCCTCCACAGGCCTCGCTGTCTCTGATAGACACCCCCAACCTCCAAGTGCCCAATCCCTGATCCACTGGAACACTCAGATTATCTACTCCTGAAGGAACAGTATACACCAGTTTACTAGTTTTATTTCAAGATCACCATTTTACACACAACACTTACTTTTATTTACAGTGAAACCAAGAATAAGATTATTATCAAAAACAGATTAAAAAGATAGCAAATCAGAATATTGGAAACAAATGGTTACATATCAGATGAAATCATATGACGCTTTCTCACAGGAGATTCCCTGTCTCCTAGAGGATAGTTTACCCCAAGTCTTTCCCAGCATTTTCAACCAGCATGGCTGAGATTCTCCTTTCATAAGATCAAGCCCATTGGCAGCTTGTCTTCACAGCCTGAAGGATGCCAGAGTGTCTCTCTACACTCCCAGATATACCAGACCAAACCTTTGATCTTCACCTGAAAATAGAGTTCTCCCCTGCATCTCCTGTTTACTTCTTCCTATTAATTTCCTTCTGAAGTCTCCACAAGCTCTTCATTAATATTTGACATAGTATGTTAATAGACTTCTATTGTAAGATACACAACACTTTGGTCCACTAGGGAGTTAAGTGTCTTCCACCTCCTGTCTGGACAAGTTTGTCTCAAAGCATGCAAGCTTTGAGTAATCTGCCTTTAACTACAAGGCCTACAGAACATAATTTTCAGCATACACACATAACTCCTCACATATCTGCTGAGCATACATTTCACAATGACTATGATGACCAGTGTGACACAGGCTTTCATTAGAAAACTTACATGACATTTTTTTGGTGAACCCAGGGGATCCCTGTATCCCGATGAACCCCTGTGTCCTCTGCCTACTGGTATCAAGAGGTCTTTGGGTCACATTTACCCGTCTGGTCTCTGGTATAATTTTGAATAGCCTTAGTACTGTTCCAATTTGCATCCAGCTGTAATGGGCCCAAGTGAGGATTGTCAAGTACTACATGCTCTAGCTATGTCCCCTTCTTATTCACACTCGCACACTATATCCCTTATGGAGAGGAAGGGGATTATGTAGACCCAGCTCTGATACTTGCAGATTCCCTTGTGCTTATCCCATCATGTTAATATATAACTTTTTACAAGAATTTATGTTAAAATAAATAAATAAGTAAATAAATAAACAAACAAACAAAAAGCCTTTTAAGGTTAGCTCCATTGGGACTAATCCATAAGAAAGGAAATGACTGCAAACACAGGATCATGTACATAATCCTTATCCTCTGCAGATTTCCAATCAATTTTGCAGATTCCACATAGTTCAGATAAATTTCAGATTAGTATTCAAACTTCTGGGTGCCTATATGTGCTAAAACTTGAAACATTTGATGTTCTATCACTATTGGAGGTACAACTAGTGCCTGTAAGCACCACCCTCCACATGCCTGAAAATGACCCCAGACACACAGTCAAACTGTATTTTAGGCATGGCAAAGATTGATAGCCATTTAACTCTCTTCTGGTCTTATTTAATTCCCATTAAAACCCAAGGGAGTCTTCCAATTGATTACAGTGGGAGTTTGAAGTGGCCCCATGAGTTTAATCCTGCAGAACTTTATTCAGACAAGTCCTTAATGATTAAATTAATTCAATTGAATCCAATGGGATTTCTCACATAAGTAAGGACAGGTTTCAGAGTAGCAGCTGTGTTAGTCTCTATCCGCAAAAAGAACAGGAGTACTTGTGGCACCTTAGAGACTAACAAATTTATTTATTTAAGTAAGGACAGTTTCCATGAATAAGGGTTTGCAGGGCTGGGGCTAAGAATTAAAGCTTTCTGATTTTCTATACTTATTTTGGAACATTAATTTTCAAAAGACAAAACGATAAAAATATCCTTGAATTTTCTGCCACTAAAGGAGATACCGTTGAAACTTTCATTAAATTACATCTTTAAATCACTATTTTAATTACTTTTTAAACCAATTTTTTAAGGAACTGCCTTGGAGTTCCCAAATGAAGATACCTTATCAATTTGATGTCAGAGCACATTCTGTCATGTAATATAAAACTATCATATAGATATTTTTATCCTACTTACATATTGGATGATACCTATGATATGGTAGCCTGGAAAAAGAAAAAAGACATGATTTTCTAAAATCATATTTACATAACAACTTAAAGAAAATACCTTGAAACAAATAGCCCAGCACAATAACAATCCACAAGCAGACTTGACTGCAAAAATGAATAGCTATCAGTCTAATATTCACAAAACAAAGCCTTTGTGAACATGAAATTATTTTCGTAGGGCTTGATCCTGCAGGGATCGTAACTACTGATATTCAGTTTCTAATTGCAACTGCACATGTAGCAAGACTAGCAAATTGGTGCCTTATGAGATATGATCCTAGCACATTGAGATATGTTTTCATTTGTTTGCCATTCTTTCATTTTGGACTAAGCAACCTAAAATCTTAATTCTGTGTGTAATATTGGGCTTCGGATATCACCAGTATGATCAGTTATTCAAGAGGGAGATATTGATAATGAGCTACTCCACGATAAGGAATCCACACAATGAAATGCCCAAAACAAAATAAGTATCATAAAATGACGAGGACCTGGATTTGGGCCAGTCATATTTGTATCATAAAAAGCTTGATACTTTTTTTGTATATGAAGCTACTACATTTTATACTTGGGAGATAATCTTGCATTGATTTCAGCCAATGGTCGGTGAACTTTAATGAAAACAGTGTCTGGCTGTTGGTTTTAATTTTGTCCTTGAGCAGCACAAGTTAAGGCAATGCAGATATGTGAAGCCAAATCCAAGTCTGTCTAACTCAACTGATTTCAGTGAAATTACACACGGAAAATTTGGCCCACTGAGTTTCAAATTGGATCCCAGACTGTCACTTTTCAAACATTGCAGTTATTAATAAATAGGGAAATGCTCGCTCTATTTATTAAACCTTCAAAATCCTTAATAGCAGTTGTAGAAAAAGAGCTTTTATCTATCAATAAAAATAAAATAAAATAAATAAAAAGATTACCAAACGTAAAACACTTCATTCTTTATTGTAATGAAATTTGTCTTTCAGCTTTTAAAATGCACTTATAAATCCAGAAATGTATTCTGGTCCATTGTCTTTGAGATGAATAACAACATTATTATTTGCCTGTCAGATTTAAGTACCGTTGTTAATAACATACAGACAGCTACTAAAAATTCAAAACAGGGAAGTTCTTTTCGGAGGAAATTGCAGTTCTAATCTCTGCTTTCCCCTTGGAATCAATTACTTCCCTTTATACATACTTTGCAATGCCTGACCTCCAATCAGGAGAGAAAGATACCAAGAATTCCATAGAAAATCTGCAAACAAGTCCACAGAAGTACAAAGCTAGCTTCTCAAGATTCCAGAAATTACAATTTATGAGAAGTGTATTCTCTCACCAGACAGCTCTGAATGGGGTAAAATGTTTAGTTTAAAGAAAATGTGCTATACATGGGGAGGTATTTTGGCATAGTATGCTTTAAATAGTCTCTTTCCTTAAACTAAAATTACAGTCATAATTGTGTGTGTGTGTGTTTTTTAAAGTTTCTTGTTTACCAAAGACTCACCCTGTGTACATTTAGATTTACATATTCCTACTGTACCAGCTTTTTATTAAATGATCCAAAGACCAAGACACCCTACACTTCTGACAGTCACATTGAAAAACCAAATGAAATGAAACTAAATGTTGTCATCCTTGGCTTACATTTAATGTTTCTTCTAACTATTCTTCTAAAGATTCCAAAATCTGAATTTCCATTAGGACAAAATGTCAAAATACCAACATTTTTCTTAGAACACAAAATTCAGAAAAATCTCAATTTGGAAATTTGGTTTGGGATTGGTTCAACTTTAATGTATGTATTCTTGAGCTGCCGCTTTGTCCAGTGGCAGTTGTAGTTCTAGTGGCTCATGTCCCTGTTCTCCTCTATGGGCTGGGATCGCTGGCTGGCTGACATTTCCCATCATGCACTGTGTGACTCCTATGTTACACTTTGTAAGTTCAACCAAAGAGTAAACCATGATGCTTCCTGGGAGATGTAGTCTAGCCAGGGGACCTATTCCATAGAAGCGGACGCAGGCACAAGACACACAAACCATAACTTTCATTAGACACCGCAGCACAGATTACTGTTGATTAACTGACCCAAACAAAATGTTTCAATTCACTTTAAGAAGCCAAAATATTTTATTTGAATAGACCCAAGTGGAAATTAATTTTTTTTTCTGATGTAAAATTGAAAAAAATTGGGCAAAACTGAAAATTTCCTATGGAGCTAGCACATTGCAAAGAGTACATATCCGTGGCTTCAGCTTTCATCCCTATTCACCAATATATTATCTGCAACTCAAACTTTAATTCTCCATCATTAATATCACAGTAGCCTACCTGTCCACATCCCACAAGCAAAATAAACCAAACACATTTCTCACATCTATCCTGTCTCTTTCATCCATAGATTTCAAGAATTATCCTGAAATTCACCTCGATCATTGACAATCATAATCACAGAATCATAGAAATGTACAGCTGGAAGGGACCTCAAGAGGTCATCCAGTTCAGTCCTCTGTGATGAGGCCAGATAAACCTAAACCAACCCTGAGAGGTGTTTGTCCAATCTGTTGTTCAAAACCTCCAATGATGGAAATTCCACAGCCTCCCTTGGAAAACTAATCCAGAGTTTAACTACCCTTACAGTTAGAACGCTTCTCCTAATATCTAACCTAAATTTCCTTTGGTGCAGATTAAGCCCATTACTTCTTGTCCGACCATCAGTAGACATGGAGGACAATTGAGCAGGCCTCTTTTTAACAGCCCTTAACATATTTGAAGACTGTTATCAGTTTCCACCCCCCGCCCCCAATCTTCTTTTCTCAAGCCTTAATATGCCCAGTTTTTTTTTTAAATTTTCTTCATCGGTCAGGCTCTCTTAACCTTTATCTTTTTTTGTTGCTTTCCTCTAGTATGGTCCCTAGAAATGGACATAGTACTCCAGATGAGACCTTACCAGCACCGAGAAGAGCAAGACAATTACCTCCCTTGTCTTGCATATGATGCTCCAGAATATTAGTCTCTTTTGCAACTGCGTCACATTATTAGCTCATATTCAGTTTGTGATACCCTATAACTCCCAAATCTTTTTCAGCAGCACCACCATCTAGCCAGTTATTTCCCATTTTGTCCTGTCTTCCAAAGTGCTTGCAACCCTTCCCAGCTTGGCATAATCTGTAAATTTTATAAGCATATTTTCTACATTATTATCTAAGTCATCAGTGAAAATATTGAATAGTACCAGATAGGATTGACAACTCTGGGACCACACTAGATACTCGCTCCCAGTTTGATAGTGAACTATTGATAACTATTTTGAGTATGGTTTTGCACCAACCTTATAATAATTTCATCTAGATATAGTTTGCTTATGATACTGTAATGTGGGAATGTGTCAAAAGCCTTAGTAAAATCAAAATATATCACCTCTACAGCTTTTCCCTATTGATTAGGCCAATAACCTTGTCAAAGAAGGAAATTAGGTTTGTTTGGCATGATTTGATCTTGACAAATCCATTCTGGTTATTTCTTCTAACCCTATTATCCTCTTGGTGCTTGCAAACTCATTGTTTAATAATTAGTTCCAGAGTCTTTCCTGTTACCGAGGTTAGTCTGACCAGTTTATCATTCCCTGGGTCCTCTTTGTTCCTCTTTTTAAAGATAGGTATTATGTTTGTCCTTCTCCAGGTATCTGAGAACTCACCCATTCTCCATGATTTCTCCAAGGTAACTGCGAACAGTTCTGAGATTGCTCCATCTGGTTCCTTAAAATAAAATAATGGAGATATCCTATCTCCTAGAACTGGAAGGGACCCTGAAAAGTCATTGAGTCCAGCCCCCTGCCTTCACTAGCAAGACCAAGTACTGATTTTGCCCCAGATACCTAAGTGGCCCCCCTCAAGGACTGAGTTTACAACCCTGGGTTTAGTAGGCCAATGCTTAAACCACAGAGCTATCCCTCCCCCTTAAGTACCTGAGGATGAATTTAATCAGTTATTGCCTTTCTTTCCCCACTGAGTAGAGGACATACGCTTCCTTCATCTTTTTTTTCCCATGCTCCTAATGTATTTAAAGATCCTCTTCTTATTGCCTTTTATGTCCCTTGCTAGGTATAACTCATTTTGTGCCTTAGCTTTTCTGATTTTGTTCCTGCATAATTGTGCTAGTCCTTTGTTCCCATCTTTAGCAATTTGTTTGTGTTTCCACTTTTTGTAGGGTTCCTTTTGATCATTATTACTCCATCAGGAGCTGTTTATTGGCTTCTAACTATTCTTCCTTCTTTTCTTCACATCAGAATAGTTGGCAGTTGTATATTTAATATTGTCTTCATAAGAAACTGTCAGTTCTCCTGAACTCCTTTATTTCTTGGATTTTCTTCCCCTGGGAGCTTAACTACCAGTTATTTGTTGTTGAAGTTTGCCTCTTTGAAATCCATTGTCCTTATTCTGCTGCTGTCACTCCTGCTTTTCCTTAGAATCATGAAATCTATCACTTCATGATCACTTTCATCCAAATTGCCTTCTGCCTTCAAATTTGCAACCAATTTCTCCCTGTTGGTCAGAAGCAAATCTACAATGGTTACTTCATCCACTTTTAAAAACAACAAAAAAATTGTCCCCAGTACATTCCAAGTACTTATTGCACATTTTGTCTTTTGCTGTATTATTTTTCCAACAGATGTCTGGGTAGTTAAAGTCCCCTGTTACTATCAGGTCATGCACCTTGCATGTTTCTGTTATTTGACCTAGAAATGTTTCATCAATCTCCTCTTTCTGATTTGGTGGTCTATAGCAGACCCCAATTGTGATGTCAGCCCTATTTTTTCCTCTTTTCATCTTTACCCAGAGACATTCAACTGGTCTGTCTCTCACCTCTTTCTGGACCTCAGAATAAGTGAATATATTTTTGATGTATAATGCAACACCTTCTCTCTTTTCCCCCTGCCTGTCCTTCCTGAACAAGCTATACCCCTCTATACCAATGTTCCAGTTATGAGATTTATCTCACCAAGTATCTGACACGAATTAAGTCATAATTTAGCTTATGTGCTAACACTTCCAGTTCTTCCCCATAATCCTTACATTTGTGTATCACACCAAGATGTTGAGTAGATTCCCCCACTGATTACACACTTGTTGCTTCTATGACACTACTGTTAATTTTCCATATCCTCCTCAACATGTAGCTGTATGCTAAGGTCCTCTTTTTTATGATTACCTGTTGGCTTTTGAGTTATCCCCTTTGAACCTAGTATTACAATCTGGGATGCAATCCCGACTAGTAAGGGGTTGTGTCACCCCCGAGTCCTGCATCCTTGGATGCCTCACAAAGCTTAGCTTTGCAGCTGTAGCTCCCAACCTGTGCTCCTCACAAACAGCGAGACAGCATGCAAGTCACAGCCATAGTGTCTGTGTATAGTTGCAGCCTGCCAGCAACACTTCAGTCAACATTCTGACTTCCACCCACCTTGGTTACCACTTCCAGGGTGACTCCAACAAACCCTAAGTCCAGATTTCCCCCTAAAATATGTTTTGGACGGTTCAGATATTAGAGGTCTGCTGTCCCTTTCTGGGGCAGTTTGCTACCTTAATTGGAGTTATCAAGTTCAGTTTAAACACAACACTGGATTAATTATGATTAAATTTATTTAACTACAAAGAGATAGATTTTAAGTGAGTACAAGTACAAAGTATTACATTCAGAAATAATTACAAGAGAAATAAATATAAAAATGTTTCCTAGTAGTGAAGACTTAAAAACTAGACTTGGTTCAAGTTAAATCCTTACATTTTCCCAGCAAAAGGACAGAGGTATTCTCAGATCAGGATCGGCCCCCAAAGAGATGGTTCCTTTGTCTTCTTAGGTGAAAGAGCAAGAGAGAGAGAGACTGAGGTGTTTCTGCCCCTCACTTTTATAGTCTAGTCCCCTGTTGAAGTGGATTCATCTGGAGATTACCTCTCAAAGCAAAGTTTATTCAAATAGTAAAGAATGTGACATGGAGTTTGGGGGTGAAGGAACCCCCATGCTCTTTCTTCCCTGTGTATACTGAAATGCAGATTTGCCTTGTCTCCCTCTTACTGTCTCAAAGACTCTCTTTACTACTTATATGTATATTGAGGTAAGCACACATTCCTTTATTTAATATGACCGGGAGAACCGTATGGTGACTTGCCTGCCTGGTGCGAAGGTTGCGGATCTCTCGAGGCATCTAGATAGACTTATGTGTAGTGCTGGGGAGGAGCCAGTGGTCGTGGTACATGTAGGTACCAATGACATGGGGAAGATAGAAGAGACGTCCTGGAAGCCAAATTTAGGCTGCTAGGGAAGAGACTGAATTCCAGGACCTCTATGGTGGCATTTTCAGAAATGTTCCCAGTTCCACGCGCAGGGCCAGGTAGGCAGGCGGAGCTTCAGAGTCTCAATGCATGGATGAGACAATGGTGTAGAGAGGAGGGGTTCACGTTCATTAGGAACTGGGGAAACTTCTGGGATGGGAGGAGCCTATACAGGAGAGATGGGCTCCACCTAAACCAAAGTGGAACCAGACTGCTGGCACTAAACATTAAAAAGGTTGTAGAGCAGTTTTTAAACTAGGAGATGGGGGAAAGCCGACTGCTGCAGAGGAGCATGTGGATCGGACACAGACTTCTCTTAGGGGAGAGTCTGATGATAGAGAATCTCCAGGTTATAGTCAGGAGCAGAGGACTGAAAAGTATAATGTAAGGGCCGGATCAGATGATAAACAGTCACATAAAAAAGAATCTGGCACATCAGAAAGGCTAATAAACAGGGACAAGTTTTTAAAGTGCTTGTACACAAATGCCAGAAGTCTAAATAATAAGATGGGTGAACTAGAGTGCCTTGTGATAAAGGAGGATATAGATATAATAGGCATCACAGAAACCTGGTGGACTGAGACCAATGGGACACAATCATTCCGGGGTACAAAATATATCGGAAGGACAGAACAGGTCGTGCAAGGGGTGGAGTGGCACTATATGTGAAAGAAAGTGTAGATTCAAATGAAGTAAAAATCTTAAGCGAATCCACATGTTCCATAGAGTATCTATGGATAGAAATTTCATGCTCTAGTAAAAATATAACATTAGGGATCTATTATCGACCACCTGACCAGGACAGTAATAGTGGTGATGAAATGCTAAGGGAAATTAGAGATGCTATCAAAATTAAGAACCCAATAATAGTGGGGGATTTCAATTATCCCCATATTGACTGGGAACATTTCACTTCAGGACGAAATGCAGAGATAAAATTTCTCGATACTTTAAATGACTGCTTCATGGAGCAGCTGGTACGGGAACCCACAAGGGGAGAGGCAACTCTAGATTTAATCCTGAGTGGAGCGCAGGAGCTGGTCCAAGAGGTAACTACAGCAGGACCGCTTGGAAATAGTGACCATAATACAATAGCATTCAACATCCCTGTGGTGGGAAGAACACCTCAACTGCCCAACACTGTGGCATTTAATTTCAAAAGGGGGAACTATACAAAAATGAGGGGGTTAGTTAGACAAAAGTTAAAAGGTACAGTGACTAAAGTGAAATCCCTGCAAGTTGCATGGGCCCTTTTTAAAGACACCATAATAGAGGCCCAACTTCAATGTATATCCCAAATTAAGAAAAACAGTAAAAGAACTAAAAAAGAGCCACCGTGGCTTAACAACCATGTAAAAGAAGCAGTGAGAGATAAAAAGACTTCCTTTAAGAAGTGGAAGTCAAATCCTAGTGAGGCAAATAGCAAGGAGCACAAACACTGCCAACTTAAGTGCAAGAGTGTAATAAGAAAAGCCAAAGAGGAGTTTGAAGAACGGCTAGCCAAAAACTCAAAAGGTAATAACAAAATGTTTTTTAAGTACATCAGAAGCAGGAAGCCTGCTAAACAACCAGTGGGGCCCCTTGATGATCAAAATACAAAAGGAGCGCTTAAAGACGATAAAGTCATTGCAGAGAAACTAAATGGATTCTTTGCTTCAGTCTTCACGGCTGAGGATGTTAGGGAGATTCCCAAACCTGAGCTGGCTTTTGTAGCAGACAAATCTGAGGAACTGTCACAGATTGAAGTGTCACTAGAGGAGGTTTTGGAATTAATTGATAAACTCAACATTAACAAGTCACCGGGACCAGATGGCATTCACCCAAGAGTTCTGAAAGAACTCAAATGTGAAGTTGCGGAACTATTAACTAAGGTTTGTAACCTGTCCTTTAAATCGGCTTCGGTACCCAATGACTGGAAGTTAGCTAATGTAACGCCAATATTTAAGAAGGGCTCTAGGGGTGATCCCGGCAATTACAGACCGGTAAGTCTAACGTCTAATGGGCAAATTAGTTGAAACAATAGTAAAGAATAAAATTGTCAGACACATAGAAAAACATAAACTCTTGAGCAATAGTCAACATGGTTTCTGTAAAGAGAAATCGTGTCTTACTAATCTATTAGAATTCTTTGAAGGGGTCAACAAACATGTGGACAAGGGGGATCCGGTGGACATAGTGTACTTAGATTTCCAGAAAGCCTTTGACAAGGTCCCTCACCAAAGGCTCTTACGTAAATTAAGCTGTCATGGGATAAAAGTAAAGGTCCTTTCATGGATTGAGAACTGGTTAAAGGACAGGGAACAAAGGGTAGGAATTAATGGTAAATTCTCAGAATGGAGAGGGGTAACTAGTGGTGTTCCCCAAGGGTCAGTCCTCGGACCACTCCTATTCAATTTATTCATAAATGATCTGGAGAAAGGAGTAAACAGTGAGGTGGCAAAGTTTGCAGATGATACTAAACTGCTCAAGATAGTTAAGACCAAAGCAGATTGTGAAGAACTTCAAAAAGATCTCACAAAACTAAGTGATTGGGCAACAAAATGTCAAATGAAATTTAATGTGGATAAATGTAAAGTAATGCACATTGGAAAAAATAACCCCAACTATACATACAACATGATGGGGGCTAATTTAGCTACAACGAGTCAGGAAAAAGATCATGGCGTCATCGTGGATAGTTCTCTGAAGATATCCACGCAGTGTGCAGAGGCGGTCAAAAAAGCAAACAGGATGTTAGGAATCATTAAAAAGGAGATAGAGAATAAGACTGAGAATATATTATTGCCCTTATATAAATCCATGGTACGCCCACATCTCGAATACTGTGTACAGATGTGGTCTCCTCACCTCAAAAAAAGATATTCTAGCACTAGAAAAGGTTCAGAAAAGGGCAACTAAAATGATTAGGGGTTTGGAGAGGGTCCCATATGAGGAAAGATTAAAGAGGCTAGGACTCTTCAGCTTGGAAAAGAGAAGACTAAGGGGGGACATGATAGAGGTATATAAAATCATGAGTGATGTTGAGAAAGTGGATAAGGAAAAGTTATTTACTTATTCCCATAATACAAGAACTAGGGGTCACCAAATGAAATTAATAGGCAGCAGGTTTAAAACAAATGAAAGGAAGTTCTTCTTCACGCAGCGCACAGTCAACTTGTGGAACTCCTTACCTGAGGAGGTTGTGAAGCCTAGGACTATAACAATGTTTAAAAGGGGACTGGATAAATTCATGGTGGCTAAGTCCATAAATGGCTATTAGCCAGGATGGGTAAGAATGGTGTCCCTAGCCTCTGTTCATCAGAGGATGGAGATGGATGGCAGGAGAGAGATCACTTGATCATTGCCTGTTAGGTTCACTCCCTCTGGGGCACCTGGCATTGGCCACTGTCGGTAGACAGATACTGGGCTAGATGGACCTTTGGTCTGACCCGGTACGGCCTTTCTTATGTTCTTATGTTATGTTCTTAAGATAGAGCTGCTTAACCACTCCTGCCTAGTTGGGGCTATGTGGGTTTGAATATGAAGCTACCAACATCAAACAGGGAGAATTCATAACTTTACACATAATGCTACTACATACATTTCACCATATTATTGACCGGCATGTTATTAGTTTTCAAATGATACCTCACAAGGCATTTTTCCCCCAAAGGTTATTACAGTAATGTGTAGGATATGAATATGGGGTTGCATTCAGAATCTTCCCCTTCTTGATGAGGTGGACCCAATCTTTTCCCAGCAGATCTGGTTCCCAGAATAGTATCCCATGGTCGAGGAAGCCAAAGTCCTCCCATCGAGACCATCTGTGCAGCATGCCTTCCTCTCCATGATGTACTGTAATGCCTATAACCATCATGGATCTTTTACTCACCCCCTAGGCATTTGCCAATCTGGCAGACCTAATTACACAGCACTTCCTACTCACTTCTCATGGAAGTCAGCTGATAACTATGGAGTCTGTTCATGGGTTGCAAATAACTTGGCAATCCAATGTGGTTGGAAATAATATATTTACTTCATGCTGACTGGGGCAGATCAAGAAATTCAAATTCAGTACTCTTCACAGGAAACCATGAACAGAAATAGTTACCAATTGCAAATATTTTTAAATACCTCACAAGGTGGGTGAGGTATTATCTTTTACAGGACCAACCTCTCTTGGTGGAAGGGTACGTCTACACTACGGGATTATTTCGATTTTACATAAACCGGTTTAGCGAAACAGATTGTATAAAATCAAGTGTGCGCGGCCACACTAAACACATTAAATCGGTGGTGTGCGTCCACCGTCCGAGGCTAGCGTCGATTTCTGGAGCGTTGCATTGTGGGTAGCTATTCCGTAGCTATCCCATAGTTCCTGCACCCTCCCCCGCCCCTTGGAATTTCCAGGTTGAGATCCCAGTGCCTGATGGGGCAAAAATCATTGTCGCGGGTGGTTCTGGGTAAATGTCGTCAGTCACTCCTTCCTCTGGGAAAGCAACGGCAGACAAGCATTTCGCACCTTTTTTTCCCTGGATTGCCCTGGCAGATGCCATAGCATGGCAACCATGGAGCCTGTTTTGCCTTTTGTGCCTGTCACTGTATGTGTACTAGATGCCGCTGACAGAGGCGATTCAGCAGCGCTACACAGCAGCATGCTTTTGCTTTTGCACGACAGCAGAGATGGTTACCAGCCATACTGTACCATCCACCATACCATAAATTGGTAATAAGATGATCATGGTTACCAGTCCTTTTGCATTGCACCATTTGCTGCTGTCATAAAAGCCAAAATTGGGAATGACTCCCTGAGTCAATTCCTCCTTTTTGGTATCTAAAAATAGAATCAGTCCTGCCTAGAATATGGGCAAGTGTACTAGAGAACCACTGTATCATAGAACCAGAGAGCACAGCTGCTCTGTGTCAGATCCTGCTGAAATTATGAGCTGTATGCTATTCACAGGGGGTGCTCCTGCAACAACCCCACCTGTTGATTCTGTTCTTCCCCCAGCCTTCCTGGGCTACCATAGCATTGTCCCCCCACTTGTGTGATGAAGTAATAAAGAATGCAGGAATAAGACACAGTGACTTGTTAGTGAGAAATGAGTGGAAGGCAGCCTCCAGCTGCTATGATAGTCCAGACAGGACAGTAAGGAGTGTGGAGGAGAGGAGCCCAGCATCCCTCTGCTAGTCCAGGGGCAATTGAATCTTTTCTTTACACATGAAGGGTGGGGGCTGATGGAGCTCAGCCCCCTGTTGCTATGATGACGATGGTTATCAGCCATACTGCACCATCTACCAGGTAAAATTAGGGCCAGGCGCCCTTGATTGACCTAACTGATGCTAGTCGGCATGGTTACCAGTCCTTTTGCACTGCCCCATGTGCCAATAGGCTGATGATGAGGACGGGTACCAGTCATATTGCACCATCAGCCACCCATGGTGGAGGGGGGGAGCAAGGATGTTGGTGTTGAGTGCTGCAGCATCACATCTATCTGCAGCATTCAGTAAAGATAGGGTGACATGTTAAAGAGTCAAGAGAGGATTTTTTTCCCTTTCACTTCTGGGGGTGGGTGGGGGGGTGCGTAAATTGCCGAGCTATGTCCTGACCCACCGCGGACACTGTGTTTGACCCTAGAAGCATTTGGAGCTCAGCCAAGAATGCAAATATTTTTCGGAGACTGCAGGAACTGTGGGATAGCTTGAGTCCTCCAGTCCATGAGCGTCCATTTGATTCTTTGGCTTTCCGTTACGCTTGTCACGCAGCAGTGCGCTGAGCCCCTGCTATGGCGTCTGTCTGGAGATTTTTTAAAAATGATTTTGAATTTCGTCTTCTGTAACGGAGCGCCGATAGAACAGATTTGCCTGCCCTTACAGCGATCACATCCGCATGGTCCATGCGGGAGCTCTTTCTTTATTTTGATTTTTAACTGCATTGCCACATGTGCTGATCGGAGCTCCACGCTGGGCAAACAGGAAATATTCAAAAGTTCGCAGGGCTTTTCCTGTCTACCTGGCCACTGCATCCGAGTTCAGATTGCTGTCCAGAGCGGTCAGTGGTGCACTGTGGGATACCGCCCGGAGGCCAGTACCGTCGATCTGTGGCCACACTAACCCTAATCCGATATGATAATACCGATATTAGCACAACTCCTCTCGTTAGGGAGGAGTACGGAAACCGGTTTAAAGAGCCCTTTATACCGATATAAAGGGCCTCTCAGTGTGGACGGGTGTGGCGTTAAATCGGTTTAAACGCCTAGTGTAGACCAGGCCGAAGAGACAAGTTTTCACCACACACATATGAACTCTTTACCACAGTCAAATTCCTTTCAAAGGCTTTAATATATATTTTTTCCCACCAGGGCAGTTGTACAGTAGATCATTGGAGAAAGAGGAGTTCTCTTGTAGTATTATCTCTTAGTTTTCAGTCAAATACCTATATTTTGGATTATTATGTTTCACACATTTAAAAAGGGACTGTCTGTCGATCCTGCTACATTTGAGAGCCTTCAGAATGAACACAGAGGAAACATCCTTGGGTAGTCAAAAACATTTTTCATGAACAATCTCATATTCTGACTAAAGAAGTGGAAAATTGGTGATGAATAGAGCAAAGAGGAATCTAATTGCAATATCAGATACCACTACATGAAACATAGATCTAAAAATATGGATGTATTTATCAAATTACCTATGTCAAGAGGTACACTTATTATACTGTATACCTTCATATATATATGCTTGCATATAAATGCTTTTGTAGGCATAAATATTTGTATTTTAGTTATAGATTCATTTAATTTTAAAAACATGTCAATAACAAATAATTTCAACCTGCTGCGATGTGGGGGATAGTGTAAGAATGAGGTTCTGAATCTGAATGGAAATACGGGAAAAATTGTGGTGTAAAACAATTTGACACAGAATTTGTATAAAGATAACTGTCTGGAGACACAATGTCATGATGATTAATCACTTTTTATCATAATTAACTTATAGTAATAAAATCAAGATAACGCTAGATTTCTGAGGCACAGAAGTACATTTCTGTCTCAGATGAGGAACAGACATAAGGCATGACCATAACATAAGCAAGATACATCTTGCCATTAGGAAAGCTTACTGCTTGAAAGTAAAAAATATGAGGAAATGGCACCAACTGTAAAAAATGGCATGATACGGCATTTTGCTTTAGAGAATAAAAAGATGCGGTTGATGAAACAAAAGCAAAATAGAGCAACACACATAATGTATTTAAGGTACTGCAGAACAAAACCAATAACAGCCTTTAGCCAGTGTGTTTAGCCCTGCCAAAGGCCTATCAACGCCTTCTTATTAGAACTGCAGCAAACTCCTCTCCAGAGAGTTAATCCCTCAAATTTGTGAGCTAACTACAATCACTACTAAGATACACAGGGAAGAGCTAGCCTGAAATTGTATCAGTGAGCAGCTGAATCGCTAAACATTTCCAAAGTGCTCCAAACACAGGAGCCAACAGAGCTGACAAAAGCAGATGTGAGCACAAAAGATCACTGTGTTGACTCATCCTAAATCTCAAATGTATGTGATTCCTTTTGGTGTGGGACCAGAGAGACCACAAAATATAACAGATGAAAATGGGTGGTGGTGGTGATGTGGGGAGTTGTTTGGGCTGAGCCTAAATGACCTTAGGCTTTTTTGTTTGTTTTGGTCCTGAAGTGAATATAATGCTTAAGAAAGGTGCTGATTATAGCATAGAAAACTGAACTGCTCTGTTCACAAAGCAGATAAATGATGAGCAGTGTCAGAGCAAGCTTACATTCAATGTTGCCTGCTCTGGAAGGACCAATTGTAGCAATGAGAAGATCATAGAGATGGTTGAAACGTGTGTGTGGAGAGAGGGATTGTAAACATCTAGTAAAAAAAAATTACAAAAGGATTGGTCAAAATCTTGATACTTCTTTTAAAAATTTAAATTAGATTAATCTTGCCTGGTTGTAAAATCCTCAGCTTCTCTAGCAATACAGTAACAAGTATTTCAATAAATAGTTTCATCTCTGGGTATGATTGTGAAGATGGTTAGTAGTGTGACTTTGGGGCACAAAATACAAGGCAAAACAGGGATTTGCAGGTTTTCTGTCCACCATAAGAAATGTGGACTTAAATTGAAAGGCCTTGCTGTACAGATCCCCAGTCACTATCAAGTGAGGTGCTCTTCAAAACCTTCAAGCATGCTTACTAGTGTCAAACCCACAATGTTTAATTGGGTCTGAGATCACGCAAATACCTTCACATATCCCTAGTATTTTTATTTTAAATATTATTGTAAATCCTATGGTAGCTTTCTTAAATCTCCCCAGGCCAGCTGACGTGAGCGGGGAGAGGGTGGGGAACAGGGGCAATTTCCCAGGGGCCCGGATAATTTAAAAGAGCCCGGTGAAAAGTTCCATGTATGTTGTGTGGCCATGAAGGAGCCTATTTAGCACTGCACAGGCGCTCAGGGAACCCACCTGGGGCCCGGCTCCCAACCTGCTGCAGCTGGGGTGGTCCGGAACTGCCATGGCCAGGGCGTCCCTCTCCCATCCCCAACTCTGCTGTGGCCCGGATCTGCCACAGCCAGGATACCAGAACCCAGCCACGGCCCTGCCCGGTCCTGCCTGAGGTGCACCAGGGTGCCCAGAACCAGCTGTGGATGGGGCGGGCCGGCCCACACCAGATACAGGTGTGGCTGGGGTGCCCCTCCCTGAGTCCGAACCCAGCCCCAGCCCAGACATGCTGGGGCTGGGGGAGGGACGCCTATCCTGCAGCCCCAGCCCCAGGGCAGCTGCAGTTGTCTTAATGGTAGTGACTCAAAGGGGGAAGTCAATATTTGCATTATCACAGAAACTTTAGAGAGGAGCATATGCAGAATCCAGCTGATACCACACTTCCTGATGGAGGGCACTGCACTTAAAAAGCCTGAATGCTTAAAATGCATGAAGTGAATACATAAAGTATTTGAAGGGAGATTATATTTTATCATGAGTTATATGGTGAAGGTCACTTCAGAGAACATGGTTTAAAAAAAGAATGGGCTTAAAGAACAATATCTTTCATCTTTTTTAATAAGCTGTTTTTGAGAAAACCTATTCAGAATGTGAAGGGAGAACCTGTTAGCATTGCTAAGAAATAAGCCACAATCCTTGATATTCACTAATAAGACAAGCTTGTCAGGCTGTCACAGAAGAAGCACGAGACTTTGCATACAGCCAGTTAGCCTCCTGTAAGCTCCTTAACTACCTTCTATACAGTGCTGCACACTCAAGATTAATAATAGGCACAGGAATCGTAAATGGAAGATTTACCAATCAACTACAGTGCTACAGTAAATGAAATTCTCTAAAGCTCCAAATTCCTGGAAGGTCTAAACTAAACCAGGGGGAAAAGAATGAAAACAAGTAGCCAAGAAAATAATTGCCTTCTTTCAAAAGCATTTTCTCAATCAACAGCACATTTAACTTTTCTTCGTGTTAGTTGGAAATGTAAAAGGGGCTTCAAACGTGGGAGGGGCTAAGAAAGGCAATATTGTTATTCCCTAAAACTGAAATTTAGAGCCTGCATCACTGTGTTATTCCAGATTTCAGTAGATTTACTCAATGATGAATCTGGTCCAAAGATTCTTAAAAAACCTGGAAAAATGGTTGTAACTGGGATCATTAATCATCTGTATATTTTATGGCTAGCTGCTCTTGGGCATATTCTGAGGCTCTGTCATCTTTATAGTATACATCAAAGGAACAAAAAAAATGACAGAATATTTGTGCCATACAGTGAAAGGGTATTCATAAATTCTAGAATATATGTGTGGCACTGTATCCAGCTGAGTTGCTTTTATGGCACCTTCTTTTTGGACAGTCACACTTTGTGTAAGGTGAAATTTACCTCACACAGAGGGGCAGTGCAAACATAACGTAATTTGGACTTACATCCAACTTAATTGGTTTGTAGGCCTTGTGCTGACCCTCTGTTCAGGTGAATTCAATGGGATTACTGACCTGCTTAAACCTAGGGTTAAGGTCTTTGCTGAATTGGGTGCTAGTGAATAAAGTTGAAAACTCCTCCATAAATTAGAAGCATTTTTCTTTCCTTTTTGCATTTTCCAAAGTAGTGGAATTACTGATAGGATTCCATGAGAATGTCTCAAGATGATAAAGAATTTGTGAAATTCAGGGGGATGAAATCTCATACATTTTTGGCAAGGTTTCATGAGGCGAACCCCAGAATAATTGCACAGCTCCTTGTATGATGAGAACAGCACATACAAATGGCACAACGATTTTCATGTTGATGGGAATCTTTTGGCAGATAAAAGGCAATGAGTAAGACAGCCTGAAGTGATCCTCTCATTACTTACAAACAGAAGCATTACTGAGAATCTTGTGCTAAGAGGTGTTACCAGCTGCATCAGAAACATTTACTATAGTTGCTTGTCCGTGCTGTCCTACAGTCTACTGTAAATAATATCAAGAAATGATCTGTCTTTTTATTCACTCATTTCATGAGCCATTTTTACACACAATGTTAAATGTAATTTAAAACATGGAAACAAGTATTCATGGGGGGGGGAAATCACAAAGGAAAAATGATAAAAGATGATGTGTCCATTTTGGGTTGATAATTGTCCAGGATATACCATCTTCTTCCTCTACTATCCCTAAACATTATGGGCCAACATTATGGGCCAGTGAAAGTGGAATCTGTCCAAACAGACACATACCATGGTTGGACTTGTAATGAAGTCCCTGGAGTTCCAACCAGCCTAGTCTTATGGGTAGATCTTTTTGCAAAATGGAGGGCCCCCCTGAAAGAGCTTGCCACCCCAGTGGAATGGCACCACTTAGGTAGGACTGAGCTTGACCATGTCTTTGTGATGCAAGATTTCAACATGATGATAATTTGTTGACTCTGAAAGTTATTTTCGGACCTGCAATATCTTTAGCCCCATTGAAATCAGGATGATTGTCGAAATGAGTAGAGAAGCCATCAAAATGTCAGCATGGTGCAAACTTGCATTCTGAGTCCATCCAAAGGTAAGGATGGACAGATACCATGTGGGCAACAGTGACAAGCTATTGAAGCAACACAAAATATGTTCCTGCTGCAGTGTATAGTCTTTTCATTTTTCAGACTGGTACATATATAGGTGGAAATGCAAAGGTCTTACACCTTATTAATCCTACGGCCTACCTGAAGAACCAGGATAGGAACACAGGATCAATTTTTTTATTCAGACACCTGACATTTGTTATCTTCCTACATACCTATATTCTATACACCTCCACTGGCATCTGTGAAATTAGCCTTCATTTACCCTGCTGTAAGTGAGAAGAGACTCAAGCCTTCTATGTCTAAGTAAGCACATAGTCTGAGATGGTCACCCCACTGTCACATTTTATTAGCATATCAATGGCAAACCTGTATGTTTCACATTTTGTAGATTGTTTTTTTTAACCTAGATCAATATGTAACTGCAGATGTCTCATATCATTAGAGATATAAATAGTAAGACTTCTGTGTTGATTTAGTTGAAACTGGAAATCTAATTTTCAACCGCTTTGCATATTTTTTTAAATCACTTTTCTATCCTAACCCATGATTAGTCACTCTTCCATCTGGGGTGATATATACTGTAATGAAATAAAATGAATATGAAAATCGATGTTCTATTTACTGCCTTTTCCCAAGGTAATCTACGTTCCTTTAAATGGATACTCAATAAAACATTGAATCATCGTTTTGTGTATCCAAGTAGGCATACAGTACACTACAGCTTAGATACTGAAAATAGACTAGTACAGTGTGCTTATAACTAACATGTAATAGATGTACAGTAAGTGGAGTTTTCTTTTTCACTGGAGCTTTTCAGCATCTACTGCTTGTTATTATCTTTGAGTTCTCAAAGGTATACAATAGCACAGCTGCAGAGTTCTCAGTTATGAAAAAAACCCCAAACCCTCCAGTTCCACTTTCCAAGATCCAAGTCAATAAATATTTTAAATGGGCTATTATTAGTTTCTTAAATCTTGCCTATCATGTGCTCCCTCACTATGGGACCTCAGAATAAATGTCAGGAATAATTAACCGACATTTGGTGAAAATCCCCAAAGAAAGAAATTTTTGTTCTTTAAATCTCCCAGCAGGAATTTCAGAAATCTTTCATTATATTTCCCTTTTATTGCTCAGTAACAAGACTCTGATATGAGTTTCCTAGAGCTGAGCCCCTCTCTTTCTTTACAAAACATTAGCTGTATAGAAATCTAATTTTATTATCATTTTCATTTATTTTTCTCTGATAATGGTCCAATTCCTGTTCTCATTGAATTCAGTGGGAAGCATCGAGAGCATTGGGGAGCATCAGAGAGCAGGGCCGGTGCAACCATTTAGGGGACCTAGGCGGTCGCCTAGGATGCTGGGATTTGGGGGGCACCATTTTCTTTGGCAGCGACCGTGGTGGCTGGATCTTCGGCTGCTCCGGTCGCTGCCGGCATTTAGGTGGAGGGAGCTGGGGCAGGGGAGCGCGGGGAGGGTCGCCTGCAGCAAGTAAGGGGGGGCACGCAGGGGAACTCCCCGCCCCAGCTCACCCCTGCCCCACCTCCTCCCCGAGCACACTGTGGCTGCTTCACTTCTCCCACCTTCCAGGTTTGCGGTGCCTAAGCTGATTGGCGCCGCAAGCCTGGGAGGCCGGAGAAGTGAAGCAGCCACGGTGCGCTCGGGGAGGAGGCGGGGCAGGGGTGAGCTGCTTCACTTCTCCTGCCTCCCAGGCTTGCGGCGCCAATCAGCTTAGGCGCCACAAGCCTGGGAGGCGGGAGAAGTGAAGCAGCCATGGCGTGCTCGGGGTTCTCGTGCTCGTGCTCATGCTTGGAGCAGGGTAAGCTGGGGCGGAAGGGGTGCCTCAGGGTGGAGGGTGGGGGCTGGGGAGCTGCCACAAGGGGGACGCCTCAGGGCGGAGGGAGGTAGCTGCCGCGGGGGGTGCACCTCAGGGCGGAGGGGGGGGAGCTGCCACGGGGGGGGGGCACCTCAGGGCAGGGGCGCGGGGGGAGGAGGGGCACAAGGTAGAAGTTTCGCCTAGGGCGTGAAACATCCTTGCACCGGCCCTGTCAGGGAGCATTGGGTCCAAGGGAAGAAATGTCAAGCTTCAGGATTATTAGGAAATGATCATGTGTGTTGTGTGTGTATGTGTAAAATATATATATACATACATATATCTATTTATATATAAACATGTCTAAAAAGTGCAATGCACTTTTTACTTTCTCCAAATATTTACTTGTGCTGTTCCTACATCTGACTTGTCCAGTGCAATTTTTTTTGTTTGAAACCTTTTTCAGTGAAAAATGCAGATTATACAGCTTCAAAACATTTCACAAATTTGTGTCATTGTTGCCAAATTGTTCATGTTGAAAAAATAGCAAAAATTTCTAAAGAAGTAGAAATATTTCAATTTGACATTTTCTAAACAAATTTTTTTTGATTCAAAATGTCTTTTTGATTTGAAATTTCCTTCAATTTTATTTTTTTAAGTTAAAAAATTATCAAAATCAGAATGAAATATTTCATTTTGCGATAAACAAAATGTTTTTGTTTTATCTTGTTAGGGATTTTAAGGGGTCCCACTTGCCCCAGACTGTGTCCCGCTTGCCCCATGTTGAATTAGCTGAGCATAATTAACATTAGGCCATTATAGGTCAGCTTGATATTAAGACATAGGATAGCTGGTATGGCATAATCGAAAGGCCAACAGGAGAAAGGGGAACCAACGCCTACTGATAATTGTGAAACATGGCCTAGTATAACAGCATATTAGCAATGGAAAATTAATAAAGAGTCTTGTACAATGTAGCCGCACGTAGGTGGGCGCACATGTAGTTGGGAGGGGCTTGCTGTGCAACTCTATTGGAAGTAGTTGTATTGGGCAATTTGGTAAACAATAAGGCGTTATTAACAATTAAGATCCAGACCCCCACCCATAGGGTCAGAAGCAAACTGCATCCTAACCCCTGCCTTTCAGGCCCAGGTCTGTTAGCAAAACCCAATTGCTATATAGAACAAAGGTTAACTTCTGCAATTCTTGTCTGTCTATATCAGGGGCATGAGGGGGGGGGGGTGATGAAGAAACCAGAGAAAGGGGAACTGAGGGAAGCTCAGCTAGAATGCTGAGCCTTATCCAATGCAACCGCAAAGGAGGGGTCTTACAGGCAGGCAGACTACCAACGAAAACTGCCCAGAAACAATAAAAGGAAACACCATGTATGAAAAAAACTGAAGTAGCTTGCAAATGTCACAACTGATACTCCCAAATAAGGGTATTTTAAGTAAATGCTAATTTGCGGTTTTAAACTTTATAAGCTCGGTAAAATTTGTAACAGGCAGAGGGGAGTTTTAACCCTCTCCCTGCATGCATGCTTGTACTATAATAAAAGTGCCTCAGTGTGTCTGACCCAAAATCAAAGGCGTGGTCAATTTTTCCACGACAATTTGGGGGCTCGTCCGGGATCCACAGATGACATCCCTGGATCAGAGGACCGCGGGCAGTTCCTTTCCAACCCCAGGGCCCATCTGAGAGGTAAGAGACCTTTTGAAATCTCTGCTGATAGGGGCTTGGAGGAGAACTGGTCCGTAGGCTCTGGTTGGGGTAAGTCATAAGCTGGATCCAACCTTGGGACATGGTCAGACGCACCTGAGGCCCTTGCTAAGGCCTTATTAGACTCGAGTTGGGGTGTGGGAGGGATAGGGGAATTACGGGAAACGTGTCAGGTCAGGTCAGGTCAGGTCAGGTCAGGTCAGGTCAGGTCAGGTTAGGCTGAGCTACTGTAGGCTGAGCTACAGTCTCAGTCTCAAGGCAAGGTGTGCCGGCAGCCCCTCGGACCACGCTCTTTGGGTCCGGAGAAAACTGATCGCCTATTAGAGCTGGGCGTTCGGCGTCCCGGAGCCACTAGGTTGGGAGGGACCAGGGGTAGTTTCCGCCCTGGCGAGCTGTGCCAGGAAACGTGCCTGTGTGTGTGAGGCCGTGCGGCCTGTGTGTGTGTATAAGGCCGAGCAGCCGGAGTGTTGTTGGTTGTGGAAAGCAAGCTCCACAACCCGCTTGAAGAGAGATTGAAAAGCTTCCCTGACTGGCAGGCTTTGGTAAGTGGCTAACCAGTCAGGGTGCTTGTGTTGTTCCCTATCCTGTGTCCCTTACCCCTCCATATCCCCATGGCCCTGTGACCGCTCTTTGAGCACTGCCTTGTAAGAGGCCGCAGAGTCCCTTTTTGTTCCCCCCGGAGCCATAAGCTCCCTTCCCTTCCTCGGAGAGGAGGGAAGCCCCAGGAAACCGTACCGTCAGCTCAAAAGCTACTGCAGCATCGTTGGCTTGCAGGCTGGTGCCCAGGGCTGGAGAGAGACGTACGGGGACCACGGGTTGTTCTGTCAGCCCGCCCCCCTTGTCCGCCTTCCTGCAGGTTTGCTAGAGGGAAAATGCCTGGGAACCTGCTCCCTTGTGTTCCTGCCATGAAAAAAGGGCAGGCCGAGTTGGGCCATTAGTGTAGAACTGTGGTAACCCCCGAGTTAGCATCCTGGTGTGATTGGCTTGAGTGAAGTGTGCTGTGGTGAGCATGGGGGCCAAAGGATCGAAAGTCCTGCCGGTCCCACCCCAAGGCACGCCTGCTGCTTATATGTACGTACATTATAGGTCGTCGACGTGTAAATATTTAGAAAAATGGAATTGGTATACCAGAAATGATCCAAAACTGCAATTTCCCCTGAAGGAAGTTTTGACCTTGACGGGATTGTACACCTCAGGGTGCACTCCTTGTCAACGCCATGCCTGTATTGTGAAGGTTGTTTTGTGTCGGTTATAGGTTTGGGGTTAGAACCCGAGGAGAAGTCGCTATGAACCCTGGGGAAGTGAGTAACCCGGAGTGGTCCTAGAGAATAAGGTTGGCCAAGGCTCCGTCAGCAATAGGCAGACAGTGGAGGGGCCGTAAAACTAGCTGTCAGTAATTGAAGCTAACAGCCCGTAGATGTGCCAGTGAATGCTGAAATAATTGAGCGTTACACCCTGACTGCTGGTGAGAGAGGCAAAGGGGTGTGATGTGTTTTGTTGTATGTTTTGTCCACTGTGCTAGCATGTCTGTTAAGTGTTTTATAGTTAGCCCTTTGGGGATGCCTGTCAGCTAGGTTGTAATTGTCTGCCCGGTATCCGTAATGGGGGCAAAAGGGGAATCTAGGTAGATTCCCATGCCAGAGAAGGGCACTCCTGCCACGTATATATACTCATATTATGGTCCTAGAAAGTAGGCAGGGAGCTGTTGCCCGGCCTCCACTGGCCCGAGGGGAAGAAATATCAAAAGATTTGCTTTGTGAATTAAATTGTGCAATCTGTTGTACCCCAAATGGTGTGTATCTGGATGTGTCTGATCCCGCTCACAATGAGGTCCTGGCAGGTTTTCAGAAGGACACTCTGAAGGAGCAGACTGACCCCAGCCCTTCCTCGTTGCAACAGGAACAGCTGGTTAAAGTCTCTCCCTCCCTGTGGGCATTGTGAGCCGATCATGCCAACCGGGTTGGGCACATTGGGGCTGCCCAACTGGCTGAAATTTGTCTAAACCCAGCAGGACCACTTCCCAAAGTGTAGTAAACCCTCTCTCAAACTAGACCGAGAGAGGAATTTTACTGTGCTGTTCATGCTGTTGTTTTCAGTGCTGAGGGGTTGTCACCGGCTCAGAGAAGGATTGTATTAAGTCTAGACATATAAAAATGTTATTAATAAATAATATGCATCAAAATGTGATGTGTGTATGTAAATAGATAGATGGGGGGTTAAGTCAAAAGCCCGCCCTCCTTGCTAAATTGGTAGTGAAACAATGCCTGTGCCCATGAAAAGAAAAAAAAAATGTAGCAAGAAAAAGGATCGGGCCCATACAAGCAGGCAACCGCAGTTTGAGGAAGTTAAAAGAAGGAAAGTTAAAAGTTAACTCTATAGTTATTGGAGAAAATTAAGCAGTAAAACTATGTATAAATATTAAAAGAAGGTGTTATGAAAA
Source organism: Mauremys reevesii (assembly GCF_016161935.1). Classification (NCBI taxonomy): domain Eukaryota; kingdom Metazoa; phylum Chordata; order Testudines; family Geoemydidae; genus Mauremys; species Mauremys reevesii. Next base: position 25,885,725 of record NC_052624.1, read on the forward strand.
GAAAAATCTTGGTTTCTTTGCAGTCATTCCTTTGGGAGTGTCTGTGAATAATCCAGGCAAGAGGTTATATAAGTAAAATTATTTGACTATAAAAGATAGTCAATTTTGTTAAAAAACACGTATGGTGGGTACAATCTTTGTTTTATAATAAATTGGTGTTGTTTTGGGGTTGTAAAAACAAACAAAAAGAAACTAGTGTTAATTTTGGTATTTAATATTTGATCCTTAAGGTAATTTAATGTGTTATAAAATTTTGGTAAGAGATTTTGAATCTGGTTTGGTAACAAATAGCAAATAAAAGCTGTAGTAAGTACCCCCACACTAAGCCTTAAGGTGGCTCTATGCAATCAACGGTTATGTTGTCAAAGAAAAGCCAAAATGGCTTGTGTTTTCCATTTAAAAATCAACATGTATTTAAGAACAGAAGTTAAAAGGTAAAAACCATTAAAACCTGACCTGTCTATAGAACAAATACAGGAAATATGGGGAGTAATTTAAGTAATTCCTCAGTTTTGCCTGCAATCAGTAAGGAAAATTATTTAGATTAATTTTGTTTGAATGTTGTAATTGTAAGTATGTGTTAGTTTTAGTAAAGTATTCTCTTGTGAAAAGACAAATGCCAAAACTGCTGTAAAACTGTGAGTAGCAACAGTGATTATGAACTTAATGTACTGAAAAAAAAATTATAACAAGTTGTGCAACTTCATAGATCTAGTATGGTTAAATGCCTTTTGAAGGCCACTCCCAATTGAAAGGCCAGATTAAGCTTTTATAAAATTTATACCAGGGCACCCAATGCAACTATCAACAGTGCCCTGCTGGCTTTGGCTCAGATGGACATTCATTTAATAAATAACACAATGCTTAATTATTGCAAGAGACTAATGAAATGTGTTAGGTCTTTTTATATATAATAGCTCTGCTGCTTGCTGGAACCAGAAGGCTGAATCTACATGGAAGTCCACCAGTGAGAAACTACTCTGGCCTCATTCTGAAAGACCCTTATCAAATCCTGTTAATTACCAACACTGCTGTGAAGTGCCGAGAACTGACTACCTGCCCATGTTTCTCACTGTAATGGCTCTCCGACTGATGAGCGGTCTATCTTTCCTTCTGGCGTTGTTGCTCCTTCTAGACAACAGGAGTAAAGGACAGGGTAAAGATGTGGCAACTTTTCCTTTGTCTGCTGACAAACCCACTGAGCCTTTGAATCTTACTAAGAACACAACCTTTCCACCTGAGGACATAATAAAGCCTCCAAGCAAGCAAGGTGATAGTGCTAGCAACCTCTCCCTTGCTGCCTCACTGCCGGACAGCTAAGTGAATTAAGACTACGAAATCTCGAAGAATAGCTTGCGGAAGCTAGCCAAAACTACCTGAAAATGAAACTTGTAGTGTTCCTCAAACTCTCCTCCTTAATGAACTTAGGGTGGGATGGGGCTGATGGAGCAGCTGGATGGTCGCCGGTAGCGCCCAAGACTTTGTTGCCTTGCTTTGCTCATGTGACCCATGGTTTGGCCCACGTGAGCAAAGGAGGGATGATTACACTGGTGTCACGACACTAGTAGTACACAATAGTGGTAAGCCAGTCCGGACTAACCGGCAGCTCACCCCACTCTGTGGGGCCTGTCTGTGAATATCTGGATTGACTTTATCAACATGCCAAACGGTTGCTCATATGAATATGTGTCTGTATAGTCTCTGGATGGATTGGAGCCTTGCCTTGTGCAGAGGCTGCCTCCATCACAGTAGCAAAGAAATTGTTTAGGGATTTTTATTCATGATTCGGTCTCCCTGTTTCTATAAACAGTAACCGAGGTATCCACTTTATGGGTCAGGACATGCAGCAAGTCTGCAAGACTCTCCACATTGAGCAGCATTTACATTGTGCTCACCACCCTCAGTATGTAGGGACAGTGGAACGGGAAAAGGGGAACTTGCAAACAAACTAGCCAAACTGTGTAAGGAAACAATCTTTGACATAGATGCATTCTATGACAAGGTAGATAAAATGCTAGTTTCTGGAATCTGCCACGATACTCATGGAAAAGTCTGTTTTCCTGCCTAGAGGCCATCCCTGTAGCAGATAACATCACCTGTACCTTATTACAGTATTCTCCCTCTCGTACTACAAACCCAGAGGCATCGCAGGAAGTTGTCCACGTATATAACCAATAGCTGTGGTACAGCCCCTATAGAAAAGAGACCCAGAGGGATTCAAATAAATTATACTTAATGCCACGTTAGGAACTATCAGGTTTACTTTACCGTTAACTCCCTTTCAAATTGCCGCTATTTGTCCAAGTATTTGTGAAACCCAACAGCCTGAAGGTAAATTGGACCAACTGGAAAAGTATACCCAGTCTTATTACTGGGGCGCAGTTAACTCAGGTGTAGGCAGGAATGGGTGGATTGCACGTTATTTCAGCCCTTAGTTCTATGACCCAAAAGGTATTAAGAGGTGGTATTAAATATCACTGATGCTGGAAAGGAATTGCAGTGGGATCTGGCATGTTTGGGATTTCCTGAGTGACCAGCTAATGGCCATTCAGAGTGATCTTGAGCACCAGGCTTGGCCCACGGCCCTTACAGACATCTCAGGAGTACCATCTGACCTGTGGTCATGAAGGCATAATTGGAAATTCTCTGGGTAATTCGTGTGCATTCACAGTACTCCTTCCAAGCATATGGACCAGTTAAAGAAAGTGTGACCTTCCACATACCGAATCCTGCCAGGCCCGTGGGAAGCATGCATATGAGATTGGGTAATTCACCAAGACATTTGGGAAATCAAGCCACCTGATATGCCTAGCCCATTACATTATCAAAACCCTCTAGCCCTCCATACCTCTAGGTACATATAGTGGGGACTATCAAAAGGAGGGTTGTCCATGCATATTTGTTTTTTGTTATTGTTGCTGTAAAGCTTGTTGTCCCTGCCCTATATTTGCTTTGTTTATGCCACTTTATTAAGTGGCCCTTGTTCCCTTGAGGGAAATAAATCCCTGTCTGCCTGAAACCCTGGAAGCACCCTATAAAATGAGCCTACAAGTTTTGAGGTCCAGGCCTTAATTAATATTCACATTGAGGAAGTTGATGCCATTGATTTGGCATCAAAAGGAGGGAATTGTTAGGGATTTTAAGGGGTCCCACTTGCCCCAGACTGTGTCCCGCTTGCCCCATGTTGAATTAGCTGAGCATAATTAACATTAGGCCATTATAGGTCAGCTTGATATTAAGACATAGGATAGCTGGTATGGCATAATCGAAAGGCCAACAGGAGAAAGGGGAACCAACGCCTACTGATAATTGTGAAACATGGCCTAGTATAACAGCATATTAGCAATGGAAAATTAATAAAGAGTCTTGTACAATGTAGCCGCACGTAGGTGGGCACATGTAGTTGGGAGGGCTTGCTGTGCAACTCTATTGGAAGTAGTTGTATTGGGCAATTTGGTAAACAATAAGGCGTTATTAACAATTAAGATCCAGACCCCACCCATAGGGTCAGAAGCAAACTGCATCCTAACCCCTGCCTTTCAGGCCCAGGTCTGTTAGCAAAACCCAATTGCTATATAGAACAAAGGTTAACTTCTGCAATTCTTGTCTGTCTATATCAGGGGCATGAGGGGGGGGGGGTGATGAAGAAACCAGAGAAAGGGGAACGGAGGGAAGCTCCGCTAGAATGCTGAGCCTTATCCAATGCAACCGCAAAGGAGGGGTCTTACAGGCAGGCAGACTACCAACGAAAACTGCCCAGAAACAATAAAAGGAAACACCATGTATGAAAAAAACTGAAGTAGCTTGCAAATGTCACAACTGATACTCCCAAATAAGGGTATTTTAAGTAAATGCTAATTTGCGGTTTTAAACTTTATAAGCTCGGTAAAATTTGTAACAGGCAGAGGGGAGTTTTAACCCTCTCCCTGCATGCATGCTTGTACTATAATAAAAGTGCCTCAGTGTGTCTGACCCAAAATCAAAGGCGTGGTCAATTTTTCCACGACAATCTTAAATTAGTTTTTTCAATTTTCTGGTTTGCTTAAATTTTTGATAAATTTTCATTTCAAGTCAACCTAAAACATTTTTTTCAGTTTTTTGGATCTGCCAGTTAATCACACAGAGACAAGCTGGATGAGGTAATATCTTTTATTGGACCATCTTCTCTGGGTGGGAGAGACAAACTTGCAAGCTTTCATGTTCTCCCTCACCAACAGACGTTTGTCCACTAAACCATATTAGCTCATCCACCTTGTCTCTCTAATATCCTGAGACTGACATGGCTACAGGAACACTGCATACAGTGAAACAATCAGTTACTCAGATATTTCTAGTCCATCGTGTTTTGCTAATTTAAATTTGACAGTTTACTGACATACCTGATAAATAAGGAAAAAACTAAACAAACCAGAAGTCATGAAAATGAATTCAAATGAAAGAGCATTTCCCATAACTATATACATATTAGGCTTTCAATTGGGGAACCAACCAAAATTAGAATTACAGTTATTTAATAAATGTGAAATTCCATTCCCTGCAAATGACCAGAACAAGATCTGTATACCACTTCAGCTCTGAGATTTAAGTGATGCCTACATTTTCTGTTGGCTCCCTGCAGAGGGATGAATTTAATCCATAGTGAATATAAAACCATAAATCTCACAGAGAATGGTTCACAATCAGTACATAGAAGTTAAAAAAACTTGTACATACATTCAGCAAATTATTTTGAATAGTTAATCTATTCTAGGAGATAGTGATTTGGTTACAGAAAAAGACACTAAATTTGTGTGATAAATTATCAGTTGCAAATTATTCACTTAGCTCTAATATTTCTATTTTACCATTAAAATTAAAAATATGCATCTGTTTTATATAAATATATATAAAGGTTGCATATTTTCAATTTTGATGGTAAAATATGACCATTAGAGCTAAGTGAATAATTTGCAACTGATAATTTATCACACAAATTTAGTGTCTTTTTCTGTATATAAACTAGATAGTTGGGTCTTTAGCACAGTTAGCAACTCTGAAATCTGCCTTGCTCATGGCATTCAGTATATGTCCCATTTCTCTGTAAAATAATGACACCCCTTGGAAACATGCATGTCTTTATAATGAGCCATGAATCCTTACTGCAAGGATATGAAAACACCCATCATGCATAAGGCAGCCAAAAACCTCATTCTCATTTCCATTCCAGGCATTAATGACTATCCAAAAGTAAACTCTGTAAGATGACTGGTTAGGCCTGCAAGCCAGGGTGCTATTTATGAATAATTTTCTGCTGACAATGTTTTTCCCTCTGTGCAGTTCATGGCTTTTGAAAGTGTGACTCTGGAGCAGGGCCAGCTTTATGAACAGTGGGGCCCAATTCGAATACCCGGCAGTGGTCTGGGGCTTTGGTGGCACTTCGGCGGTGGGGGGTCTGCTCCGGGGCTTCCACGGCACTGAAGGAACCCCTGCCGCCGAAATGCCACCAAAGACCCAGAGCGGACCCCCTTTCCCCTGTTCTCAGGTGAGTAAAAAAAAACAATTTTTTTTTAAAAGATGCCTAAGGCGCGGGGCCCTCTTAGGCACGGGGCCCGATTCCGGGGAATCAGCTTAAAGCCGGCCCTGCTCTGGAGAAATTCCTTATTGGATAGTTATTTATTCACTTGTACAGCGGATAATGACCATCCTATGAAATAATTAAAAGACAGCTAGGAAGAGAAACAATGCTGGCCATGCAAGGTCTACAAACACACAAGAGAAACCATTCCATAGAAGCACTACACAGAACACAGAACGGGCAATTTTTGCAGTCTGTGTTTCTTGAAAAGAGATTAAAATGTTCGTCTTGTATTTATTTTAATCTGCCTCAGAAAACTGCAGTGACCACACTTAGGATGACTAAACTCATTTGTAGAAATCCCTATTAGCTACAGGATATGCATGGCTTGTACCTGGGGTATATATAACAAACTGTGTATTTCTTTTTTACACCCAGCACATGAAAAACAATGAAAATTAACCTCAAATTTTTTCTGTCACCCTTTAAAAAAAATCAAAGCATTGAGGATATTGACATATAAGGTGTGATCCATGCAGCATTAACAGGGGAGGGATAGCTCAGTGGTTTGAGCATTGGCCTCCTAAGCACACCATTGTGAGCTCACTCCTTGATGGGGCCACTTGAGGATCTGGGGCAAAATCAGTACTTGGTCCTGCTAGTGAAGGCAGGGGGGCTGGACTCAATGACCTTTTAGGGTCCCTTGAAGTTCTATGATATAGGTATATTCTTATTAACACACTGTTGAAGCTCCCCACTAATTCTAAAGGAAACAGTGTGTGAAATCACATCTCCTTAAAGTTGCTGGTTTTGCTTCCTGTTCTCTTCTTTCTCAAGGGAACTGTGTCCTTTGCCCTATATCTTTTACTACCAACCTAGAGTAGTCATCAAAATTCAAAATTGAGGCAAGACAAATATACCCAAACATAGGGAAGAGTGGGACAGGTTTAAAAAAAAAGAGAAGGAAATGGATTTTTTTTTTTTAGGCTCCGAACTGATATTTCAGGATATAGGACAACTGTGACAAAATAAGGATGGTAGCTCTTTGGGATCAAAATTCACACCAGGTCGCGAGCTCATTTATATTTTGGTGCTGGGAGGATGTGCTGTTGTGAAGGTGTCAGGGACATGATCTTATCTTTACTCCACCAACTTTCAGGTATTAGGGATCATTTGAGGGTTGATAGTGGTCTCTGCACAGAGGCATGCTCCTTACGATCTTCTCTGCTTCGTGGATGATGCTGGTCATGATTGACCACTTAAGCTTCTCTGCTGCATTTTTTCTGTCTTTCCTCATCTACAGACTGGTGAGATGAACCAGAAAGTGACCCCTCTTCCCACTCCAAAACTTTAGGGAAGTTTGCATTTAGATACAGAACAGTATCTGACTGTCATAGTTCAAGATTAGATGCATTATGATCTGACCCAAAGTCCCAAATCTAAGATCATCTAAACCTCAGCTTTGGGAAAGCTCGAATACAGTTGTGGCTATGAACTTTACCCCTCAGGTCCATTTCTGTTTATTAATGTCACTCTCTCCTCTCTCAACTTTAATGCCTGGCTGCTCAGTGCCATATATGGCCCTCACACTCCTATTGTGCAAGTTTCTTATCTTTACTGACAGAAATATATCACACATCACAATCACAGATCCAAGAACAGAACTGCTGGCAAGGTCTGCTGATGTGAAAATCATTCTTTGTTTTGATCCCACTGGGGTGGTGGGGGGAAGGTGAGTGTGGAAATTTCCCTTCCAACTGGTGAGGCAACAGACCTGATTTTCAATCGATCCTGAACACAAACACTCATAAATGATTTGTCAGTAAATCATGCACATTTTATGCTAATCCTTTGATATTTTTATTAGCACCTATAAATATGATTATTAGATAATATTCATGTAGGCCTCAGATAGTATTATGACATCTCATTTCCTCTTTCATCATAACCATTGACCTACTGTAAAAGATTTATAGCACAAATTTAAAAATGCACTCTATTTTCTGTGCTCCTAAAATCTTTCTCTGCATAATTAACCCATAAACAATTTCAAAATCAAAGTCAAACATACATTGCAGTTATTTTTTAATTAAAAAAGTGAAATAAAATGACTTAGACATTAATAGGTGTTGGATACTTTTTGCATTTAGTCATGTGTGCTGAAATTGCTTTGATTTCAAAGAGAATTTTTGCCAGGTAGTGATTCCATTTTAAGCACTTTTAAGGAAGGACAGTAAAAGGGGGAGGGTAGGGAGAGAAAACATAATGCTGAATCTTAAGAAGCTATTTATCTTTAAGAGCAAATAGATTGGAGAGTGATAACCTGCATATGGTACAACCTATCAGAGAAAAACTCCATTATTCTTTCCTGAGATATTTAAAAGAAGGGATATACTACTGCTCTTGATTTTTATTCAGAGAAGGTCCATGTGTTTAGTAAATTCAGTTTGGCAACTGCCTTCTCTACTCCACCTGAACTGCCCTGACCCAGATCACTAATTAGCAGAGCTACGAAAAGAGTATATGCAATGATTTGCTGGAAAAAAATAACAATTTGTTATGAAGGCATTCACCTCCCTTTTTTATCAGTGTATGGTGATGCAGGTGATATTTTCTTCACAGAAAAGTTCACGGGAAACCCAAATTCTGGCAAATGCAAAATGGTCATGTGTCAAACCTGAAATCCCGTTGATTTCTCTCTACTTTTTATAAAAGTTTCAGTCAACTGATCAGGCAGCAGAAACAATACTATATGACTTAGGTGATCTATCACAAGACTAACAGCAGCAAGTAGTCAAAGTCAGAGCTGAAATGAATAGTTTGTGAACAACACATAGGCTGAAGCCAATTGGCATAAAGTGGTCATTGAACTATTTCAGATAATGAAGACTTTTTCGTGAAGGACTATAGAAATTACAATGAACATAGCCATTTACAAAATGCATGTTTATGTGAAGAAGGACAAAGCTCAGCTGTGTCTCTTGGCCATTGTCTTACTATGTGCAGATTCACCCCCTCAGAGGGGGTTCTAGATGGGGTTTGTGATGGGTTGGACCCTTTGGGAAGTCACCTGATGTGCTGAGATACCCCTGAGTCTACCTGTTCTGCCAGCATGGGCCCCCTTGAATCTGTCTTGCTGAGCCAGGCTCTTAAAACCTCCTCTAACACACACACAGGCAGGGCCACGCAGCTGCAGATCAGCTCTGGGAAGACTCAGTTTAAGGGACTTGCTCAGCACTCAGATGTCCACCTCCCTTGGAATGACCCAAAGATATATTATATTCACCTCTTCCCTCAATGTGGAAGAGGATATGCACAATTTCTCGTGCCCCCTCCCCGCTCAGTTAGAAATCACATAAACTAGGTTGTATTATAAACCAGAAATACATTTATTAACTATAACAGGTATATTTTAAATAGTTAAGGAGCTGCAGACAGAACAAGGCTGATTACTAAGAAAATAAAACAGAGCACGCAAACTAAGCTTAATACACTAAAGAAACTGGTTACATGGGAGTTCTCACCCTGTGTGTGGTTCTAATTATCTTCACAGGCCAGACACCCTTCCAGCTTGGTCCAGTTCTTTCCCCCTGTTCAGTCTAAGGTGTTTCCAGCAGTCATCTTGGGTGGGGTAGCAGGGGAGAACTGAGGACCTGGGTTAGCTCACTCCCCACCTTCAATAGGATTTGCATAAGGCAGGAGTCCTTTGTTTCCTAGTTTGACCCCCCTTCCCTTACAGTGGAAAGTTACAAGAAGTGCTAGGTAATGTTTTAGTATTAGGTGACAAGACCACCTGACTCTGTAGGGCCCCTGTAGTCGTTCTTCACAGGCTGACCCACAGATTCACAGGAAGACTAAGGCTGTTTTACAGTCCATAGTCCCTTGCTGTTGGACCATCAGCACTGTTGGGCTTTTTCATTGTTGTACCTGAAGTGTTAGCAGGGGAGCATCACCCAAAGTAACATAGCTGAAATACAGATATATAGTCAATATTCCTAACTTCAGATACAGAAATGGTACAGGCATACAAATAGGATAATCACATTCAGTAAATTATAACCTTTCCAATGATACCTTACAAGGGTTATCTTGCATAAAGCATATCTTAGTTATGTCACATTCCTACCACAAGCATATTTTCATTAAGAATATGGAGTATAATGTCACAGGGTTGTCCTTCAAGGAGATACATTCCTTCCTAGAGCTCCTAGGCTAACAAGGGGCGCACAGCATCTATGGTGGTGAAGCCTGCTCCTACTACTCTATTCTATATAGGTTCTTATACTAAGCACCTCACCACAGTATCTCTTCCCACTGCCCAATAGCTATGCTGCTTAGCATGGAAGGGGAGGCAGGACCAAGTCCCATGAAGACATTGTGTAGACTGCATTTGTGGAGGTTTCCCCCTCCTTTGCACACTCACCCAGCAGCCAGTCACATTCTGGACCAACTCTCAGTTTGGGAATTCAAAAAATCTGTGATGTTCCAGCTAAGATCTGAATTGAGGAGCAAGATGTAGGTTGTGTATGTGCATTTGTGTGTGTGTTAGAAAGACAGGGTGAAAGGGAGAGTATGTATCTGTGTGTGTGTGTGTGTGTGTGTGTGTGTGTGTGTGTGTGTGTGTGTGCGCAGAGGAAGGAATAATGCCTTTAAAAAGGGGGGTTGTATTTGCTCTGATCAGGCAGTTAATTCTACAATTCTCTGTAACATATACAGCCATATTATGACCCTTTTATCCCTACTTCGGTGGAACTCCTTGGGTGGGAGTGACTAGTGTGAATATCAGTGTCACAATCTGACACTCAGGCTGGGATTGAGCCTAAGGGAATTAGGAATCCTTTGAACTAAACTAACTCCCCCAGGCTCCCTTGGAAATCCCAGCCTTAATCTTTTGTCTTACTTACTATTTCATTTTTTAATCATCTCTACGCTATTTTTTCCCTTGGCACATGAGTAACAGGGAGACTTGTTTCCCTTTGTGTATTCAGAAGTGCCAAAACTCAATTCCTGCTGGAATCAAAATTGTTCTGAAGCTCACCTCCTGGGAGCTCCTGATCATTCTGAGCACTGTGTACACCAAAGTGACAGCTGTCACCCAGTGTCATTTGCATTGGAGAAATACTGATATTACATGTAAACACTTCACAGTCAAAGCTTAACAGGTACTTAGCTCTGGATCCTATTTTTGCTCTGCCAGAGCTGATGTGGTTTGTCTATGTCTAACAACTATATTATTATGGTTATTGAACAAAACAGCTGCAAAATTTAATGTTCTCCTGCTTCCCATTGGCTTGCTGTAGATCAGATGGCATCAAATTACAAGTTCTGTTGCTTCTATCTGAGGCTGAGAATGTTCTGAAATTTTAATCCCATAATTATTTTAAGCCTTCCCCTTGTTCCATTATACAGTAGATGAATGATGGGATCTGGGATACAGCAGATGAATATTGTTCACAGATATGCAAATTAAATATCTACAGTATGTTGGTGGAGTTTTTTTGTATTTTGTACTACAAGCCTAAAAATGTGAGACTGGGTTTTGGCTGTTGGTTTTACAGAGGTGTACTGCAGGATTGGGAGAATGGGAGAAGGCAACGCTAGAGTGCTAGAGCAGATGTTCTCTGACTCTGAGACATACTGACTGCATGACCAGAAAGAAAGGTTCAAAGTTACCTGAAGCAGGGCATGGAGCAATTTTCTTTATGGCTGGTCCAAAAGAGATCACATGCATTGTCTCCTGCTGCCTGCTTCTGGGATCAGCGGGAGTGCAAGACTGATGAGAGTCTAGCCATGCCCCTAAATCATCTGACCATACTGACTTGTGGCCACACAATACAATGTGGTGTGTTAGCCAGGTTCCCTCCACCAGCAGCCATCGGGTGTAAGTCACCAGTCTGCCTTGATTCTGCTTCAATTGTAAGTCCTATGGGGCAGCTACCATATTTTTATTATATGAGGCCTCTAGGTCAAATGCCAATAATTAATTAAAAATAATAATAATAAGGGTTTTGTGGGTGGTGAAAGGATATTCTGTCCATGACCTCTCCCTGCACCTTTCATTCCCCCCCCATACAAGTCAAGCTAGTGTTTAGCCCATGTTTTTCATTCAAGGGTTTAGAGCTTGGTCATTTCATCCACTCACATTTCTGCAAACTTGTGCTAATTAGTTTGGTCATACTTCGCATAGAGGGGTGTCAGAAAGATACAGTTGTGATGGGATTTTCCCAAGATGCAACCTGAACTGCGAGACCATTGAGCCCACTGTCCCACCAACCTAGAGTATCCTCAAGAGCGTCTCCAGGCCCCAGCATGCCAAGCGCGTGCTTGGGGCGGCATGCCATGGGGGGGCGCTCTGCCAGTCACCGGCAGGGCGGCAGGTGGCTCCGGTGGACCTCCCGCAGGCGTCCCTGCGGAGGGTCCGCTGGTCCCATGGCTTCGGTGGAGCATCTGCAGGCACGCCTGCGGGAGGTCCACCGGAGCTGCGGGACCGGCGACCGGCAGAGCGCCCCCGCGGCGTGCCATCGTGCTTGGGGCGGCGAAATGGCTAGAGCCACCCCTGGGTATCCTTCTCACACTGTGATGCTGTTGGCAAGATAGAAACCTCTGGCAGGTACTGCACTTACACAGACATCCAAAGGCAGGAACACACACAACTGAGTTATATGAATGCTTCTCTCAGCCACTCATGAACCAACAGTAAAGAGGCCCTAACCAATTTCCTCCAGCTCCCCAGCCTTGCACTCCAGAATATACTGTCTTGTCCTGGTCAGAAGCCTGACTAGTGTACGTTCATTACCCAGTCCACCCCTCCCTTGATGTGGAGAGGACAAATACTAGCCTTTGTAAACTGAGCTGAGATTTCCCAAGCACTTCAACCAAAACACGCTATTTTAGGTAATATACAAAACAGATTTATTAGGTATAGAAAGATAGACTTTAAGTGATTATAAGTAGTAAGTATAGCAATCATAGTTGGTTACCTGAAAAATAAAATAAATCTGCAGTCTAAGGTTTATAAACTAAACTGGATTTGAATCAAGCAGTGTCTCACCCTGACAGATAGTATTGTTAAATATCCAGGATAGGACTCTTCTCCAGCCTGGACCACCCTCCCCTGGTTCAAACTCTTTGTCCTCCAGATGTGCTTCCAGGTGTTGAGTTGTGGGGGGAGTGAGGCCAAGTCAAGATGTCACTTCACCTCTTTATAGTTTCTTCCAGCTTGCTGGAAAGATCTATGTTTGTGACCGCCCACGTTTGTCAAACATTCTCCATTGTCTATATGTGCTCTCTCTGAGAAGTTTCCACTGTATACAGTTCTTGGGATAGTGGATTCTCTTTAATGGGCCATTAGCACATCTGTCTACTCCATGGTTGTACCTGAAAGGTTGGTTGTGTGTGTTCCCAGCCTCACAACATATTTCAGTAACACACACATAGCAAAACTTCATAACTTCGCATACAATGATAGCACATACAATCCAACAGGATATTAATGTTCAACACATCAAGACTTTTAAAATGGTATCTCACAAGGCATACTTTGTACAAACCATTTCATAATTATATGACAGTGGTGAATATGGGGCTTCTAGGGTGTTGCTTTGAGGTACAGAATGCCAGAGTGGTTTGGAAGATTTACTGGCTTTTATGAGCTCACAAGTTACAACCATCATATCTCAGCCAAAATATTGACGATAGTTAGCCATTCCTGTGCTATGGTACCTTTTTAAATGTTGCTTTATGGAAACTTGACAATGATCGAGAACGTAACAAGCCCCATATGAATGATGGCCAATTTTTTGTTCATCATGTAGTCACGGTAAGACTCCAATCCTGGGCCTCGGGAATGCCCCAGTGGAGCTAATTGCAGGCTTAGGTCCTAAAAATAATACAAGTTCTGGTGAAACCATCTTGAAAACACTGGGAGAAATCCTGACCTGATTGAAGTCAATAACAAAACTCCCATTATGGAGTTCTAAAGGCTCTGTATTTCCACCCCAGTTTCTAAGATTCAGTGGCTCATGGCTTCCACAGTTTAAATACTTTTGCTGCTAGCATCATTGCACTCTTGTATTATGGAAAGGGCCTTATGGAAGGTTTCAAAACATCTTCATTTATTTTAATGAATAAAATCAGCTCTGTGGCTGCAATCTTGTCATTACTGGTTGGTTGATTTCTTGTCTGTATCACAGTAGAAGTGGGGCTGCTTGGATTCCTTCAGGGAAAGTGTTCACTGCATAAACTTTCCCTTTTTCCTTTGGAAGTGTAGCATTTTTATTCTGTTACTTTGGGCTCCACTGGAGCCTTGAGAAAAATACTCACTATATTTAAACAGGCTAAGAGTAAATGACTAGCATGCTCCAGTGGTTTAGAGACATTTATCATAACTCTGCCTGCTGCCGTGACCTTTAAGTCCTGAATAGTTCCTTTTCAATCGCACACCCGATCTGTAACATTTTTATATTGCTGCCATGCACACAGATCCAGTGGATAATTATTATAATCACCTCACATATGCAAATGCTCTTTTGGGACTTGAACTCAGGTCTCAAGCTCCCACTGTAGTGAAGAGCAAGTAGATGGAGCAACTCTCTTAGGTCACAGGGGCATCAGCATTGACTCGGGAGTCATTAACCTGAACCTTCAATTATGTGTAGAAAATCTGCAAATCCCCCTATTAAGATTTTTTCCCCTAGAGACTTTTTCTAAATTTTTAATAGTTTTATTGAAATTCTAAAAACAGCAAGAGGGAAGATTATTTGTGTTAATAAGTAGAAAGCTGAATGCTAGCACCTCCCCCCACAGGAGCTGCCTCAATGTTATTTCTCTCATAGTTAATAGAGGTTTAAGACTATGCATAAAGAACTATAAAAAACCCAGCTTTCATACACTTTGATCAGAATTTTGTTAGAAATAATTGAAAAGTTAATATTAAGTTAAAAGTGAAGAGCTGAATTGTGTCTGCCTTTGTGCTTTGCACTATAGAAGGAAAGGATACAGAGGCAATATCAAATTTCTATTCCCTTAAGTTCTAGAGTGTTTGAATGAATGCACCCAGTTGTTCTCTTTAAGCCATAAAGAGCATAGTCCATTGTATTAGGATGATGGCCATGGACATGACCCTCTCTTCCCCTGTGTGCCTAATGGCAACTGCAGGCAGAAGATGATCCGACAATCCCTTCTGGCCGTAAACTCTTTGCAAAGAAAACACAGCAAAGAAAAACACAGCCAACTTGGGCTTGCAGGACTGAGGCTGAGGGGTTGTTTCATTGCTATGTAGGCTTCCAGGCTTGGGCCAGAGCACAGGGTCTAGGACCCTTTGGAGTGAGAGGGTCTACATGGCAATGAAACTGCCCCGCAGCCTGACCCCTGCGAGCCTGAATCAGATGGCATGGGCCAGCCACGGGTTTTCCATTGCTGTGTAGATATACGCTATGACACTATGTGAGGGACAGTGCTCAGCATGCTCCTCCCCATCCAACACTCTCTGAGTTATTCTGCCTATGTCTGCCTATCACAGAGAAAATAATTCAGAGCACTACAGATTGGGTGATAATACAGACGAGGCCAGAGCTCATCCTGATTTCTTCTGGTAAGGAGTTTCTCATCCAGCTTCCATTCACTAAGAACCCTTTGTCATGTCTCCTATAAGCTGTAGCCTAAATGCTTTTAGTTGCACTGTCCCTGGTGACGCTCATATTCTTACCAATATAGAAGAAACCATGGCCAGGTCTGCATGTGAGAAGCATGGATGCAACCTTCTTGCCATTTGGAGGTGAAAAAAGTTGCTTCTCACCACCACTGCAACCTGGGCATCTAGCCAATGTGGGCAGATTGCTCAGTGAGGTATGTCTCCACAAGTGCACCTCCTTGACCACCGAGGAACAGACTCCTTCAACAGAGGGAACAATCATACTTTCTGCAGGTTTTTTTTAATTCACAGCCTGCTTTTGCCCCCCCTCCCCCCCCGCACACACACACACTTTGCAGCAGTGTTTCCTTTGAGACTTGGGGTTAAGCTTGAGATAGATACTCAAATTCAGATTCTTATTTCTTTCAGATATTGGAGTAGTTTGTGATGGAGCTATCTTCTCCAGGGAGGAGATACTTACAGCTCCATGTCATCCACATTTTGTTGACTCAAGAGGCCATCTAACAAATGTGTTGAAAAGCAAAGCAGAAAGGATTAAGCCAACAAGAATCCATAGTTGAGAGTTCACAGTGAGGAGAAACACCAATCCATGACGACTCTGTAAGAGCTGCCCAAGAGGAATGAGTAGAGTCACCCTTGTCTCCTGGTAAGTCGCACAGCTAAGCCAGGGATCGGCAACCTTTGGCATAGAAGGAAAGGATACAGAGGCAATATCAAATTTCATGTGGCCCGTTAGGGAGATCCGCTGGTGGGCCGGGATGGTTTGTTTATCTGCAGCATTGGCCTGCTAAACCCAGGGTTGTGAGTTCAATCCTTGAGGGGGCCATTTGGGGATTGGTCCTGCTTTGAGCCGGGGGTTGGACTAGATGATCTCCTGAGGTCCCTTCCAACCCTAATAATCTGTGATCTGCAGGTTCAGCCAATTGCAGCTCCCACTGACTGCGGTTTGCCATTCCAAGCCAATGGAGGCTGCGGGAAGTGGCACAGGCTGAGGGATGTGCTGACCACCACTTCCTGCAGCCCCCATTGGCCTGGAATGGTGAACCGCAGCCAGTGGGAGCTGTGATTGGCTGAACCTGCGGATGCTGCAGGTAAACAAACAGTCCCGGCCTGCCAGTGGATTTCCCTGATGGGCTGCGTGCCAAAGGTTGCCGATCCCTGCTGTAATATTTACTCGGAACATGTTAGTCTACAGGATCTTAGTTTAAAATTTGCTTTAAAAATATTTCATTAGTGTGTTGCTGAAGATTATAAAATCACATTCTAAACAATCCTTGTATAGATTTTTAGATGCACAATCTGAGTATTCATCTTTAGTCTTAAATGCTTGGATCTTCAGACATAGTTTTTTAAATAAATTCTTCAAAAGTCCACCCTTCTCTAAAATACACATTTTAGTTTTAATTACTATAGTACAAAAAACGTGCTTCCAAAAAGAACAGGAGTATGTGTGGCACCTTAGAGACTAACAAATTTATCTGAGCATAATTTATTAGTCTCTAAGGTGCCACAGGTATTCCCGTTCTTTTTGTGGATACAGACTAACATGGCTGCTACTCTGAAACCTATCATTATGCAACGTGCTTCCAAAGTCTTCCTGTCCTTTTTGTCCATCCTTTTCTCCCTTCATTCCCCCCTACCCCCCATTGAAGAGAGCCCTTAAAGAGACAACACTCCTTTCCTTCCAGATAGCTGGACAAATGAGTTTCCCTTTCTTTAGTTCTATTTGATGAACTAATTTTAAGAGAGTCCTCCAGCAAAATCAGTAATTCGTAAATTATAAAATCCTTTGTTATGCCTAAAATCTTTAGAAACATATTTTTTAAAGTTGGTGAAATTTCATAAACATGTGTATTGTTATGGAGCTCACACAGAGTAAATTAGTGTTCCCTTTTTCTAAAAGCAATGAACATTGCTATGAACACACTAAACCTCTGTGACTGATTAATTTAAAATAATGTCTTTATTTCAGTGAGTTAAATATGTAGTAATCTGGAATGATTACTTTATGAAGGCTTAAGAGTACATTTAAAATATAAAATCAGCTTAGAAATACTAAGAAAATGTAAAACAGAGAAGAGCTGCATCATGTATTCCATAATATTTAATGTTGTATTC
Source organism: Mauremys reevesii (assembly GCF_016161935.1). NCBI lineage: Eukaryota > Metazoa > Chordata > Testudines > Geoemydidae > Mauremys > Mauremys reevesii. The sequence continues at coordinate 25,903,049 of NC_052624.1, forward strand.
AGCAGGACAGCTGACTTGCCCTTAATACAAAGTTTTTGCAAATAAATCTCTGACAAACTTCAGGGTATATCAAAAAACCTGACATTTTTTATTCCCAAATTTAGTGCTTTTAATTAGGTACCTTCTACATGTCCAATCTTCACCTTCTGGCATGCAGTGAAAAACATGCTCCATTTTCTTTAGAAAGAAATTGCAGAAAAGTGGGTTTTTTTCAAATTTCATTTGCTTCATTTGGGTTCAGGGATTTGGCTGGAAGAGGGTGAGCAGGGAGGGGAAGGGAAGAGAGGAGGGAGACAGTGGGGAGAGGGCAAGGCCTGGGCAGAGCAGGGGCGAGACCTGTGGCAGAGTAGAGGTGGAGTATGGGCGGGGCCACAGGAAGAAGAGGTGGACTGGAGAGCTAGCCTCCCCAAGTGGCAACTTCGCCCACCACCCATGACAGAAAGTAAGAGCAGGTTGACTTCCGCACACCCAGTGCCAAATGCGTCGGCACAGCACATTCTGCGTGAGGAAGAGGCTACGGGGATCGCTGTGGGGAACTGTGACTCTCTGCCTCGTCCCTCCGCCCCCCCCCCCTGGGCTGCCATTGGGCATAGGGGCACTAGTTTAATAATACTGCACAGGGCTCCATAAATCCTAAGGACAGCCCTGAACTGGGCCTTACAATGTTCATGCATTTAGTAAGGCTGAGCAAAGTGAAATGGTGATTTTATCAATTTTATAGATCAGCAAAAGCTGAACAGAATTTATCAGGACAAAGAAAAGGCACTTCTGTAGCCTGAGGGCATTTCCCACTGCTGAATATCAAAGACCTGCTGCAAACAAAGGTGGTGTGAATACTTATAAAAAATAAGTTCATCAGAATCTTTTATAAAGAAAAGATGTTAGACAACCTAAATATAGGGGCAGCTATGAGATGTCCCTGCAATACAAGGGGTGCTGTTATCAGGAAGATAATTAAAGAGGAGTTTAAAAGGCCAGTAAGTTATGGCAGATTTATATCAGAGCTCACATGTATACAGAATGCATGAATATTTAGCAGCCACCATACTATTTAAAATGTAGCCAAACTGATCATTATGATTTAGCATCATCAAATATAATTGTACATGATCATCTCTGTCAATTCCTTGCAAGTTAATATCTCAATTAGCAGTTAATCACATACTTTAAACAGGTCAGGATGCATTTTTGTGAACTCTTTAATGTGCATTGGTAAAGAATATAAAGTGCAAGAAAGGCGGAATGTAAACAAAAGCTTTTAAGCAGTTCATTTCAAAGTAAAATCCTGAAAAGCTGAAAGTAGATAGGTATTTTAAACTGTGCTTCCCATGGCAATACACTTTTGTTCTTAGGCAGGGCTGAAGCACAATGCAAAGCAATGGTGCTCCAAAAGCTGCCAACATATCTGGGAAGTCCAAAGTTTTGTGGAAATCGCTTATGGCTAGCAATTCTTGAGGTACCTCAGAAAGAATACAGAATTATTTCTCATACCACGATCAGTACTACGATCAGTAATGTCTCTAGGTAGTTATTACACTATGATTGTTTTTTCAGTCCACTGTAGTTAAAGTTCCAACTGCAATTTTGCCATTGACTTCAATGAGAGGAGGATGGGGATCACAGTGTCAGGAAATAGAAATAACAGTGACACAGATGTGTGGACAATTACTGTTTCTTCACTGTGCAAATGGCTAAAAATTATTGCCATATTTTTTCATCACGTTGTTTTTATTTTTGATGAAAAAAATTGCTCAGGTTCATTTTTGTATTGAAAAACTGGAATATGACCATTTTAGTTTAGAAAAAAAAGCGTGGACATTTTTCCCTACTAGCTCTGCTTCATGATGTAGCAGATTAACAATTGTGACCTACATAAAATCTATATTATCCCAGTAGTTGGAATTGGAGAATGTTGAATAAACGTCTCCACATCAGTGTTCAGAGTCAGGAGTCATGGCTCAGGCCCACAGATAATACATCCCCAATTACAGAATATTGGCTATGTGCATTAGAAAATCTAAGCAGCAGTCTTACATGGTGCACAGCATATAATGAGAAGTGTAAAAGATTTTCTTGCATTAATGAAAGAGTTAGATTTCTGTTCAGCATTTCAATCATGCCTGATTTATGAATAGTAAATAGTGGGTCCAAAGCCATTTTGGCCATCAGTGGTCCTTGTGAGGCTGCAAATATCATGAATTTCAAACTGTTCAAAAATATTTCAAATCTGCTCTGCATGCAACTACTTTAGTAGTTACTTGAGCCTTTAAAATACGTGTTTCCTGAAAGAGAAGTGAGCAGGAGTAATTACTATTCATTTCCCCCCTCCAACTTAGAGAGTTAAATTGCACTCAACAGTTATTTCTCCCCAGTGCATGATACAGCACAAATCCTTCCAGAGCGAATGCACTGCACTCACACAGTTGGCTTCAGCGGTAGCGGCACTAAAAAAAGCAATGCAGCTTAATGAATGGATGATGTACATACACTTTGTCAGCACTGTTCACTACAGGGATCTCTTTAAACTTTGGAATTGTGGATTTACTCTGGAAGGCCTGTTTACTTATCCTGTGGTAGGTAAAAAGGATCCATACTTTTTAGGTGTTTTTATTTCTATAGCTTCAGAAAGATTGTTGTTTTATTTTTAAACATTCAAAGGATGGATCTATTGAATAATAAAACCTAAGTGTCAAAAGACTTAATCAGTCAGCAAGAAGCCTGTGATGTTTTTCTCCAGCACCATCCCACACATTCATCTGTCTTTAATAAAAGACCATATTAACTGATTTGCTATGCTTGCCTCTGAGTAAGTATCATTTATTATTTTTTTTCTGTGGGAGGGGTTTCAAGATTTATGGGTGTGCTGAGAAAACATGGAAGGAATCTGCCAGAGGGCAGTTTCTCGGTAGAGTGAAAAATGTACTCAATGAAGTGCACTTATACAAACTGTCCTTGGCTCACAACGTTACTTTCCAAGGGTATGCCTCACCCGGCCTCCTGAGAAACAACTTAGTAGTTTTCCTCTCCATGTGGTTTGCTAACATATGGGAACAGAAATGTTGAGGCTTGTTGCAGAAACACGAGTCATCTTGTTAATGAAAGTTCTTCTGAAACTGCAAGATTGTGGGAAAAGATAGAAATCCTGAAGTTGTGAAACCAATACTACACCTTGGTAGGTCACAGAATGAAACTGGTGGATTATAAAAGAGTTCCATGGTTTTATATAGTAAATTATGTGAGATTAAAAAATTGCACTCTGAAAAAGTTCTGAATAAATAGGCATAAAGAATGCATTCCTTATTTACAGTGCTCCTGATCTGATTTATTCTGAGATTGTTGCTGTTTGTTGACTTTTTTAGGAACACAGAAGACACCATCCCATTCATCCAGCTAATGCTGATATCCTTTCTTCAGTAGTAACCAATGGCTGATATCACAGCAGAAGGCAAAAATTCCATATGAGGTCTGGGTCTAATGATATGAAATAATTACAAATATTCATCAAATATTATTCAGTCAGCTTTACATGACACTTTGTAATGCATCGTCCCTAATGTACAATGTTGCACCTGAGTCAAAATTCCATCCTTATACCCCCCACCTCCCCATGGTAATCTTATGTCTTAAAGTATAAGGTTTGATCCACATTATTGTTTTTAAGCTCCAGTTCTGCAAATACACCTGTAGCCCGATATAATGCGACACGATATAACACGAATTCGGATATAACATGGTAAAGCAGCGTTCCGGGGGGGCTGTGCACTCCGGTGGATCAAAGCAAGTTCCATATAACGTGGTTTCACCTATAACACGGTAAGATTTTTTGGCTCCCAAGGACAGCGTTATATCGAGGTAGAGGTGTATGTACATGTACTTGTCTGATTAGCCCCATTGTTTTCAGAGGGTCATGAATAAAGTTAAGCACATGATAAGTGTCTGCCCTTCAGACTGTAAAAGTCACTAATAGGCATAGAAATGTGGGACATAAAAGGACTGAATAGTTTTATTTTTAACTTTCCAAAGCAGAAATCTTCTCTCCTGCCAATGTTTTCTGATAGAGACATATATATCACATATCCTCATATATATATATATATATATATATATATATAATTTGATGATATATTATACATGCAGTATACATAAAACTGGTGTGGCAATAGGTTAAATAGGTATGGGATATTACAGAAAAATAGCCTGACTTTGTGCTAAAGAAAGTAGATGGTATAAGACAATTATTTTAAAAATAATTAGCCATTAAACTGCAAATAATACATAATGGGACAAGTTTGTTTCAGGGTGCTGGCTTGCCTCTGGGACGGGGCAGGGGATCAAATCCTGCAAAGCAGAAATTAAAGTAACTTTTCTCCAGCATAACCCACTGGGCAGGGCTGGTAGTGCTGGAAACATGACCTGTACTCCCCCTGGGTTGAGTCCCCACAGGGTGTATTGGTCTTTACTGTAGGCCTGATCCAAAACTCATTGGAGTAAATATATTCCCAATGACTTCAATAGATTTTGGATCAGGCCCAATAGGCTTTTGATTAAGCCACAAGCTAAAGTGCCTTTCTGAATTGGGGCCTAATTTATGTATTAGTGCACCAGAATGGGGTGAATCTAGCCCAGTGTATGCTACTGTACCAGATCATTCAATTTTTGATGATTTAAAATATTTAATAGAAAGTATCTCGGATTTTGTGTACACTGTATATATATTAATGGACACCCTTCTTTCTATATGAGTCAGCAAAGAAAAACAAATTGGACATTACAACTCTCCCTCTGCTACCCAAATTAGCCATTTTTCTTCCTTCATTTCTTCCTTCTTTTCCACATACATATGATGCACATAGTTGTCCTCTGACACTGCTTCCCTACTTTTTAGTGGGGCACCCATGACGAAGAATCCAGTCAAGAGTGTTAATGTATTGGATTGCTGCCTGTGTTGTAATTAGACAGCACATGGGGAAAACTCATAAGCTATAAAGTATGCACCAGTGAGGGTGCAGCAATTGTTTTGATTAAACCCAGCCTTTTCAAATAGATGAGTTATTGACCATAATGGCTTAAGCACCATTTCCACTACAATTACTGCTAAATAAAGAAGCTTTGAGACGCATGTAAAAGCTAGATCGTTATGGAGACAGGTGCAACTAACAGTTTATGCTCTGAAATTAATTTTCAGTGTTAAATCAAAGGGGAGTCCATTCATTTAAGCTGTGTTTAGGACAACTAAAGAAGAAATGACCTGCTAGTACAATTTTTGTAAAAAATAAAGGCGTCAAAGTTAGAGCTGGGTGAACCACTTGGATGAACATTGAAGCTTGCCTACAGCAGCTGCATTAGCGTCCACTGACTGAACCATAAATACTGAATGAGTTTCTGCTATGCTTACTCTTGTTGAGCAGTAATTTACTTTGTAAGCAATGCCAGTTAAATGAATAGGGCAATGAACAGAGTGAGGTGATACTCATGTGAGTGCAGGACAGCAAACTGGGCCCAATGTGTGTACAAGTTGCAGCAGAGATCCTTCAAGAAAATAATCTTTATGAAACAGTGCAAACATCGTCCTATCATGAGGGCTCTACCAAATTCACAGCCATGAAGAATGCATCACGGACCATGAAATCTGGTCTCCCCCTGTGGAATCTGGTCTTTTGTGTGCTTTTACTCTATACTATACAGATTTCATGGGGGGAGACCAGCGTTTCTCAAATTGGGGGTCCTGACCCAAAAGGGAGTTGCAGGGCAGTTATTTTAGGGGGTCATGGTATTGCCAGCCTTACTTCTGTGCTGCTTTCACAGCTGAGCAGCATACCATGCCATGCTACCCTTACTTCTGCGCTGCTGCTGGCAGCAGCTCTGCCTTCAGAGCTGGGCTCCCAACTAGCAGCCACCACACTCCAGCTGCCCAGCTCTGAAGGCAGCGCCGCCACCAGCAGCAGCACAGAAGTAAGGATAGCAATACCCCAACTCACCTACAATAACCTTGCGACCCCCTCATCCCCCAACTCCTTTTTGGGTCAGGGCTCCTACAATTACAACACCATAAAATTTCAGATTTAAATAGCTGAAATCATGAAATTTACCATTTTAAAATCCTATGACTGTGAAATTGAGCAAAATGGACCGTGAATTTGGTAGGGCCCTACCTATCATGCAACAGCATTAAGTGGCTGACCAAGAAGAATCCTGCACCATAGGCATGGACTCCCAAAGGGCAGATGGCATAAAAAGCCAGCAGCTTTCAATAAAGGTCCATGATCTTGGACTCCATCTACAAAGTCTGAGCTGGCTTCATGGGGAAGTTGATTGCCAGGAAGAATCCTGCAGAAGCCAGACACCAGATTGCAGGAAGACAGCTTAATATTCCCCTCAGATTGGCTCAAAAAAGCTCAATAATAGCTTCTGCTTGCTATCCTTCTAGCTTTGTGTTTCCATAAGTACTAATAGTGATTACCGGCCTACTGTACTAGCACTGTTCTAGTCACATTTTTATTCCAAAGATCCTTCACTGAGCTACATTTGCCTGAGTTTGATTTTTACAGTGAGGTTTTTCCACAATAGTATATAATTGATACCGAAAGATCCATAAGTCACAAAGAGAAGTAAGTTCAGGGGACAGGTTGCACCAAGGTTAACCGGCAAACCCAACCTGCTCTGCCACATGCCAAACAAGTATAGGTTGAGTTTTTCCTCCATTAATATAAAAAAGGATCACACCCCATGCTGACAGGCTAAGAAGTGACTAAGAGGAAATACAGATACCAGGTACACAACCATAGGCCTAAGTTCAAGACTTTGATCAGTGGTCACTGGTCCATGGCAAAGTAGACAAAGTTAGCAAGCTTTAGTATTCAGGATGACAGAACAAACATTGACTACATCCTCAGCTGGCTTAGCATTAGCATTCCCTTAAGCCAATGGCTACACAGCGTGGCATCAGCTGGAAACACAGGCTTTCACGTTTTACTCTAGCCAGAGGGAGGTTGGTGAAAGATGGGTGCCTGAGCTGAGGTGAAAGGGAAAGGAGAAAGATAAAAATAAACACCATTTACCAATGCTTTACGGCGAAAATATTGATGGCCAGGTTTATATTGACTCAAAATCACAAGGACAAATTAAAGTCACAATAATCTAAATCTGTAGCTAGTAATGTTGTATTTTTAAATAGTGATTGGTATGCACATTTTGATTATTTTATTTGAGTTTGTTCTGAAAAACTGAAAATCCCTAGGAATGACTGGTGCACTTAATATCTCTAGTTACAAACTGGAGGACTAATCTCTTTAGATGCCTGATACAGGATAACTTCAGTTCTGAGGCCATTCACACCAAGAAAACACAGACTGCTTCTTTATTATTATTTTATTTATTTGTATTACAGTAGCACCAAAAGACCCTGATGTAATCCTGGCCCCATTGTGTTATACAGGAACATACTAAGAGACAATCCTTGCCCCAAAGAGCTTACAATCTAGATAGACAAAAGTGGGAGCAAGGAATTATTATTATAGTAACAAATACTGTATTCATATTTTCAAAGATTCCAAGACCAGAAGGGACCATTAGATCATCTAGTCCAACCTCCTGTATAACAGAATTTCACTCATTTACCCCGACATCTTGTGTTTGATTAAAGCATATCTTCCAGAAAGACATCGAGTCTTGCTTTGAAAACCTGGAGATGGATAATTACCACTTTCCTTGTGTTCAATTATTCTCATAGATTCCAAGGCCAGAAATGACCATTGTGATCATCTCATCTGACATCCTGCATACCACAGGACATAACGTTTTCGCCAAATAATTTCTAGAGCACATCTTTTAGAAAAAATATCAAATCTGGATTTAAAAATGGTTAGTAATGGAGATTCCACCAGGACCCTTGGTAATATGTTCCAATGATTAATTACTCTTTCAGTTAAAAAAAGTATTCCTTATTTCTAGTCTGGATTTGTCTAGCTTCAACTTCCAGCCATTGGATCATATGTTACTTTTATCTGCTAGCTTGAAGAGTCCATTGTTGAATATTTGTTCCCCATGTAGGTACTTATAGACCAGGGGTCAGCAACCTACCCCACGCGTGCCAAAGATGGTACGCAAATCAATTTTTAATGAAATGCAGCGGCAGGCTAAGTGGCTCAGCCCACCACTGCTCTGGGGTTACGGCTGCTGCCCTGTTGCCAGCTGGGGTCCTGTCTGCCAGCCCCACTCAGTGCCCACTGCTGGCCTGGGGACCCCAGGGAACCTCAGGCTGGCAGCGGGCTGAGCAGGCCGGCAGCTGAGACCCCGGCTGGCAGGAGCCGGCGGCCGGAAACCCAGAGTGGCGGTGGGCTGAGCCGCTCAGCCCGCTGCTGGCCGGAGGTTCCATTCACTCAGCCAGCAGCGGGCAGAGTGGCTCAGTCCACTGCCAGTCTGGGGTGCTGGCCCCACTCAGCCTTCTGCCGGCCTGGGTGAGCAGAACCTCAGGCTGGTAGTGGGCTGAGGGGGGCTGGCGGCTGGGATCCTGGCTGGCAGGAGCTGGCGGCCGGAACCCCAGACTGGCAGCAGTCTGAGCGGCTCATCCCGCTGCCGGTCTGGGGTCCCGGCCACTGGCCCCGCTCAGCCCAGCCAGGCAATGGGCTGAGCAGAGCCTGGGATCTTTGTCTGGGGTTCCAGCCACCAGCCCTGCTCAGCCTGCTGCCGGTCTGGGATTCCATTCACTCAGCTGGCAGTGGGCTGAGCCAGCACCCCAGACTGGGAGCGGACTGAGCCACTCAGTCCCCTGCCAGCCCCACTCAGCCCACCACTGGCCCGCTCAGCTCGCTGCTGGGTGGGTAAATGGAACCCCAGACTGGCAGCGGGCTGAGCGGGGCCAGCGACTAGACCCCAGACCGGCAGCAGGATGAGCGGGGCTGGTGGCTGGAACCCCAGACAAGGATCCCAGGCAAGGCTCACACTAAATTGATAAGATCTGCATTTTAATTTTATTTTAAATGAAGCTTCTTAAATATTTTAAAAACCATATTTACTTTAAATACAACAATAGTTTATTTATATAATATAGACATAGAGAGAGACCTTCTACAAACATGAAAATGTATTACTGGCACACGAAACCTTAAATTACAGTGAACTTGGTACACCACTTCTGAAAAGTTGCTGACCCCTGTTACAGACTGTAATCATCACCCTTTAACCTTCTCATTTAAAGGACTTCTCAAATACAAGCAAATACAAATGGAGAATAAAAATTTCATCTTACTGAAGGATTAAAATAATAAAACAGGTTTAATTTATGATTAATTCCCTAATGCAGGGGGTCAGCAACATTTTTCACTGTAAGGGCCAATGCAGGCAGGTTTCTTGACTAATCATCTTTTGAGTACAAGGGAGCTGCTCATTTGTTTCACCAAGCAGGATACACACATTGCCACAGATGTACCTGATCTGAAGACCATTGACTTCTTTGGATTTTGGTTCAGGCTCTGTCTTTAGAAGTAGCTACTAAACATGCATGTGTAACCACACTAGCAGATTTTTCAGAGACATACAGAGAACATAGGGGACAGGATCAATCTTTCAGTGTGCACTCTCTGTTCTCAAGCATCTTTGCAATTAAATATGCCAGGTCAAATTCTGTAGAAGGTGAGTTCATTAGTAGACTGTATTATTGCACACTTAGAGTGTGTTTACAGAGCAATTAAACACACGTGACTGGCCTAGGTCAGCTGACTCTGGCTAATGGGACTCAGGCTGTGGCGCTGTAAAATTGCTGTGTGGATGTTTGGTCTTGGGCTGGAGCCTGAGCTCTGGGACCACATGAGGGGAAGGGTTCCAGAACCCAGGGTCCAGCACAAGCCCAAATGTTTACACTACAGTAGTTAACCCTGCAGCCAAAGGCCCATAAGCCAGTGTCAGCTGAGCCAGGCCAACCGTGACCATGCCACAGGGTTTTCATTCCAGTATAGATGTACCGTTAGCTGATATTGTTCACCTAAGATTATTTCACTTTGAAATTTCAGGGGGTAAAGAAAAATATGGATGATTACCATGGATGATTATTTTTCTGATGGGAGAGCTCCTTACCGAACATCCCACCCATTTCATATTTGCAGCATGTGCATTTTTTTTTGCATAGAGAAAATATAAACCATCTTCATGGTGAATACTTGGGGAAGGAGTAAGATCCCACCGTGTTGACATTTAAATCCAAATGTCTCAAGGTAAAGCATGAGAACAGCTGTCACTAAGAATTAGTTCCACATTTCACGCTGATGATGTTACCTTTTCAGAGTTTAGGTTTGCCTTTTTTTTTTTTTTAAGGAGTGTCCAGTCTCACTCACCCTTTTAATGTTATGGAGTGGCTACAATATTTTATACATGACAAGCTTGAGGGAAGAACCCTTATTATCATTCTCCCTGGTAACATGGTGAAACGTGAATTAATCTGAGGGAAATATTCATCCATTTCATGAGGATGCCTGAAACATTGCTGCCAAAATTCCACGGCTGTCATTTATTACTGGCATTGAGAACATTTTTTTACACACTTGTGAAAGAGCTTTCCAAAAACCACTGAAGTTTATGAATTGCTTGCAAATTTACAGCTGATAAAAGTGGAATTTTCTCTACCTTTTCAGATTCTTGTTGCTAAACTCAGTGGTTTTGGAGCTAACTTTCCTTACATTTCAATTGCCTTACATGGCAATTTAGTCTTACCCACAATGTTTTACATATTCAGTGCTGTTTTACCAGTTCTATTATTTCAGTGGGGAGTTTGGTCAGTATAAAAATATACTTCAGAGACACTCAGCATCAGGGGAAAATACTATCTGCAATTCAGCAATGTTTCTAAATTCCTATCGCAAGAGGAACAGATAAATGCACTGTGTAATGTTAACACACTTGACAACATAATATAGGAGAAAGCTTGTTGGGTTGTAATATTATATGTTAAGGGCCAGATTGTAATTGCCTTATTCACAGCACTGTTTCATCTTCTAACATACTGAGGAATCTCTGAGGGGGCTGAGCTCTTTCTCAATGGAATAAACAGGAATTAATGGTCTTCTGTATCTCTCGGTTTTTGCTCTGCACTCTGCAGGATCCAGTCCACTAAGGGATAGTTGCCTGAGGAAGGGAACCATAGCTTAGCACTACAATATCTGCAGAGCATAGAATGTCTCATGTGTTTATCCATATTATGTCAGGGTTAAAATTAGTAAATATGCATATTAAGAAAATAGATATGAAAGAGCTTAATCCTAATTTTAATGCAAATTGATTCCCAAAGAGGTTGGATGTGCTTTTTTCTTCAGGCACGTGTAGCTCTTGAGCTGTTGCTCTCTTTAGGGACAGGTTCTGAACTCAGTTACAGCAGCATAAACACAGAGTACTTCCCCCGTATGATGAATGAGTTTCACTGGATGTATATCAGAGTAGCCCAGAACACAATCATGCCCTTCAGTTGTAAATTTTGCAGAATAGACATCTGTCCTTGAACAGTTTTTAAAGTGCCTAATCACATTTTGAGTAATGTGGGTACAATTTTCAAAAGCAGCTAGATGATTTAGGAGCACAGTGTCATAAGGGAACCATTTTCAAAAGTGGCCTTGGGAAAAATGGAATTTAGGCTCCTAAATCACTTATATGTTTTATAGTTATCCATCATCATCATCATTAATAAAGTGGTTAGTTTAATACAGAGGAACCAATGATCGTTGCATTGACATGTTTCTCTCTGTCTCTCTCTTTTTACCTTAGAAATCATGAGAATCCTTACTGATCTTCTCAGTTAACTTCTGAACTAACTATCGAACTTTATTCCTTATTGCTTTCATTTCTGGTTTGCATTTTTTAATCACAAAATGCTCTTGATTGATAATCCAAGAAGATAGAGACCTATTTCAATCCACAAAAGACACCAGAAGCAATGCAAGTTTCCCACATTGCTCAATGAGGGGGGGAAATAATACCAAAAAATGTGGAAATGGCAGATGTGCTAAATGACTCTCTTGTTTTCATTTTACCAAAAAGGTTAGACACAATCAAATGTCTAACATAGTGAATATGAGGTAGGATCTGAGGCTAAAGGAGGGAAAGAACAAGTTAAAAATTACTTAGGCAAGTTAGATGAGTCTATGAGATGACTTCAAGTTGGCAGGGCCTGATGAAATACATCCCGGAATACTCAAGGAGCTGACTGAGGAGATATCTGAGCCATTAGTGATTATCTTTGAAAAGTCATGGAAGACAGGAGAGGTTCCAAAGGACTGGAAAAGGGCAAATATAATGCCAATCTATAAAAAGGGAAATAAAGACAACCTGGGGTATTATAGACAAGTCAGCTTAACTTCTGTACCTGGAAAGATAATGGAGCAAATAATTAAGCAATCAGTTTGCAAACATCTAGAAGATAATAAGGTGATAATTAACAGTCATCATGGATTTGTGAAGAACAAATCATGTCAAACTAACCTGATAGCTTTCTTTGACAGGATAACAAGCCTTGTGGATAGGGGGGAAGTGGTAGATGTGGTATATCTTGAATTTAGTAAAGCTTTAAATAGTGTCTCACATGACCTTCTCATAAACAAACTAGGGAAATGCAACCTAGATGGAGCTACTAAAAAGTGGGTGCAAAACTGGTTGGAAAAACCATTCCCAGAGAATAGTTATCAGTGGTTCACACTCATGCTGGAAGGGCATGGCAAGTGGGGTCCCACAGCGATCAGTTCTGGATATGGTTCTGTTCAATATATTCATCAATGGTTTAAATAATGGCAATAATGTGGATGATACCAAGCTGGGAGTGGTTGCACATGCTTTGGAGGATAGGATTAAAATTCAAAAAGATTTGGATAAACTGGAGAAATGGTCTGAAGTAAATAGGATGAAATTCAATAAGGACAAATGCAAAGTACTCCACTTAGGAAGGAACAATCAGTTGTACACTTACAAAATGGGAAATGACTGCCTAGGAAGGAGTATTGCAGAAAGGGATCTGGGGCTCATAGTGGAGCACAAGCTAAATATGAGTCAGCAGTGTAACACTGTTGCAAAAAAAAAAAACCCAACAAACTTAATTCTGGGATATATTAGCAGGAGTGTTGTAAGCAAGACATGAGAAATAATTCTTCCGTCTACTCTACACAAATTAGGCCTCAGCTAGAATATTGTGTCCAGTTCTGGGCACCACATTTCAGGAAAGATGTGGACAAATTGGAGAAAGTCCAGAAAAGAGCAACAAAAATAATTAAAGGTCTAGGAAACATGACCTATGAGAGAAGATTGAAACAATTGGGTTTGTTTAGTCTGGAAAAGAGAAGACTGAGAGGGGACATAACAGTTTTCAAGTACATAAAAGGTTGTTACAAGGAGGAGGGAGAATAATTGTTCTTCTTAACCTCTGATGATAGGACAAGAAACAATGGGCTTAAATTGCAGCAAGGGAGGTGTAGGTTGGACAATAGGAAAAAATTCTTAACTGTCAGAGTGGTTAAGCACTGGAATAAATTGCCTATGGAGGTTGTGGAATCTCCATCATTGGAGATTTTTAAGAGCAGGTTAGACAAACACCTGTCAGGAATGGTCTAGATAATACTTAGTCCTGCCATGAGTGCACAGGACTGGACTAGATGACCTCTTGAGTTCCCTTCCAGTCCTATGATTCTGTGATTCTATGATTAAGAAAAACTTACTGGCTGTCAGGGTAGTAAAGCACTGGAACAAATTGCCTTGGTAGGTTGTGGAATCTCTGTCTTGGAGGTTTTTAAGAGCAGGTTAGACAAACACCTGTCAGGAATGGTCTAGTTATTACATATTCCTGCCTTGATTGCAGGGGAATTGAATAGATGACTTACTGAGATCCCTTCCAGTCCTACACTTCTGTGGTTCTATGATTGCCCCACCAATGATCTTCAACACTGAACAAAAGTCACTTTATCTAGAGGAGTGGAAACATAGTTCATTTTCAATTACTCTTTCAGTCCCTGGCCTCTGTCTCCAGAGCCTGATTTTAATAAACACATCACTTACTGCCAGCTGTAATGATGGTTAGTAATGTGAACATTTCTTTATAAGAAACTGGAATGAGAACTGATTTCACAAAGGATAGGCTACTGAACATCCATCAGACTTACAACTTCCAGTCGTTACCAGCATGGGATGTTCTTATCCAGGTGACCTAGAGCTGAAAGCCTTCATGGTCTGTTCCTAGGAAGATACGTATCAACTCCAGAGGAAGTTTTGTGCAGATATCTGAGGGCAAAATTTGGCCCTATGAGCTCCCCTGATAAGTTTTGTGTACAACGATACCTACCAATCATGACACTGCTTCTGCAGACCTCTAATCATGGGCTTTATTAACTTTCTTAAATTTAGCTGAATTTAAGTCAGTGCTTTAGGCTTATCCCTTTGCTAGCTACATAGACTGCTGATTAACACCACCATTATAGGATAACTAAATCCATTTAGTGTCACACATGCTTAACAACTATTTATGGCATCAGGGTCACAAATGTTAACCTGCTCTGTCAAAACACATATCCCTATATCCTGTCAATGGACAAAAGACATGTTCTAGGCCCTGCAAGTTCTGGAGTGTTTCTAAGTTTTCATCTTCAAAGAGAAAAATAGGGTGTTTTTTTTTCTTTCTCATGGGATAACTATTGTGTTAGCTATCCTGCTGTAAAAACACAGTCAAGGCAAGGAACTGTAATTTTACCACGAGGTAAACTAGGTGAGGTCAAGAAAAGGTGGGAGGTATAGTACTGACCTCACTTAGCTACCTCCGAGGTAAAAACTACAGATGCTTTGTCTCCATTTAGGATTTTACACTGAGATAGCTATCAAGCATTTCTTATCTCATGCTAAAAAATACCACCTTTGTATCAGTGAAGACAAAGCCTAAGAGAGAAACTACTGTGTGGGCAAGTGTACATAAAAAAAAAAGGAAAGTGGTTTCAGTCTTTCTGGATTAAGAGGCCCAGGCAGGTTATTCTACTGTATCCTCATTCAAATAACCTTTGCAGATAGGTCTGACAGATAGGTACTATAATCCTCTTTGTTTCACTGGGTCTCCTGTTGCCTTTGTATCACACTGGATTACCTCCACTCAGTGAGGAATTTCGGTATGCTCAGATTAAAAACACAAGCACAACACAAATGCTGTCCCTGGGCTATCCACTTGGTTTCAGCAAAACAAAATATGGTTTCAGCTAATCAGGCAAATGATAAAAAAAATACAGAAAGAGAAATTTGAAAAAAAAATAAACAGGGGAAATGTTCAACCTGCAATCTTTCCTTTTTCCCTTTCCTAAGCACTGAATTTAGAAATTTGACTAGGGGCTTTCCTGTCTGTTTTGTGGATACATATCTCCTATAGACAGTTACTATAAAACCAGAACTATATAGATTTTTGTACAATGTGATTTAGTGGCTTTTCTTTCCCTTTTCATTTTTTTTTTTCCTGGAGTTTCTGAGGCTCTGATACTGTGCACCATCTGCGGCCTTTTCACATCTCTCTCTCTCTCTCTCTCTCTCTCTCTCTCTCACACACACACACACACACACACACACACACACACACACACACACACACACACACACACACACACACACACACACACACACCATGGTGTTTCTCAGTAACCCCCCGGGCATTATTTTATTGTCTTTACAATATATCTGCCACATCTGGCAACTCCTCCATATCAGTTGTTTCAACTTGCTCTACAATTTCCTTATTTCTGTATAATTGATGCCATATGAAAAAAATTCTTTGAAATTGATTTCCCCTTTCCCTCCCACTCCTCACATTTTCCTATCTCTCCTTACACCCCTATCCTATTTTCAACTCAAATCTTTTTCCTTACTAAAAGCTGCTTGCTGGCACACTTGTATTCCTATTATGTGTTGCAATTTTTTTTCTGACAGTGCTTGAACTGGAAGGGGGTGGACAAGGTACATGTGGAGTGGGGAGAGCTGATTTTCCTTTAACTTTTTCTCAGCTTTTTTTGCTCCTTAGTCATAAAATCCCTTTTATGATCCAGCAACAATGGCTGTAACCCCCAAAACCATCCAACTCAAGAACTGGGGTCTCAATTCAGCAAAACACTTAGGCACATACACTGTCACATTGCTTAACACACTTACATGTTTTGCTGAATTGAAGTCTGGATTCTGATGCTGAACATGAGAAAGCTTGTTAGGATTTATCAATCAGTAAGAATTCTGCTATTTTGCAGATTTTTACACATTTATTTTTAATTTTACCTGATTCAGCAAAGCATTTAAAAATGCTTAATGTCAGGCACATGCATAAATGCTGAATGTGGATGGACTTCAGTGTGTGCTTAAAGTTAAGCATGTGCTTAAATACTTTGCTGAATTGAGACCTATGTGACTAATTTTGCAATTTGATTATTTTGCATATCATACTTGGATCTGCTGCAGAGATAAAAAATTCACTTCCAGGGTTGTGTAAAATTTCCATTAGGAACTGTGAGCGTGCTCAGTTCAGGTTTTGTTATGTACAAAGGGCCTGATTCAAAGCCCATTGAAACCAATGGAGTTTTTTTATTGACTTCAGTGAACTTTGAATGAAGTCCAAAGTGCCTGGTCTTTTGAGGCTCCGAGCTTTCTGGGAGGTGAGGATGCTTAGCTCTTTGTAGATTCCGGCTCTAAAAGAAACAAGCAAAGGTGTGCTGTAAGGTTTACTAACAAGTCAGAACACTTTTAAGAAAACTTGAACATAGTTTCCAGCAAACCTAGGTCAGTTCCTGGGCCTGGAGGAAACCACATTTTGTTTGAACCCAAAACTCCAAGCAAACCACACATGAATTAAAATGGAAGAAATATTCACAGGATCTCCTATAATTTACTGTACTTCACCAACTCTATTTTTCTTGTTAAAGGCAATATCCTTCCGATTAATGTTTAAACACACAGGAAATATTATTTAAAACACACTTTTTAAACAACCCCGACCCCATTTTCCCCATTGTGAGATATTGGTTTTTAAAGCGAAAGTGATATGTTTATAAACTGCAATAGGAAAATTAAATGAACTGTAAACATATCTTTACGGAGTGCAGCGTAGGCATAATTTGTGCAGTGACTTCTGATAAAGATACATATCAACACATAGTTAAAATCACTGTGGCTTCAAATATTTAAGTAACCCTCTGGGAAAGGTCATGATACGCAGAAATCCTAATCCAGAACTCACTCACACACAGAGCAAGAGTGAAGATTCTCCGACATTTTTTCCCATGTTAACAATGTGGAAGAAATTGGATAGCCCCATGGATACTGTGCTATCCTTCATGTTTTTCCAGTTTGCCATAATCATGTGACTTAAAAATGAGAAATCCAGTTCTTAGTGCTTTTTGTATCCAGCATGTTTTAGTGCCAGGCAATATAGGAGTCCAAAGATACACGCAGCTCTGATCCTGAGAACTGTTGGCTTGGGTTGAGGGGATGTGGAGCTTTTCAAAGGACTGGGATGCAGTAAGGATAAAGGATACAGTACATCATGTTGCTATAGATCCCAGTGTGCTGCCAAAGGTACACAGACTACGTAAAACTCCACTTCTACTGAGAAATAAAGTAAAAGCTGAAGTAGACTGAATGTTAAAATTGGATGTTATTGAGTGAATACACCAACTGGTATCAGGAAATAGACTTCAGTCTCTTTTAACAGCACTACTGGGTGGAAAACTCTTACTAGACAGGCTGTTTCCCCTCCCTGCTCCCTTTGGAGTGATTACTTCTGTTGCTGGAACTAGTTTCACTCAGCCCTTGCACTTCCCAGACTGTGCCTGGCCCCTACAAAGAGGTGCAGGGGAAGGAGTCTTCATGCATCCTGAACCTCCCACACACATACACCGTCCCCACAGGGCTAAAAACTTTTTATTTAACATTTAGGATCCTACTTTTCAGTGTGTTTGCTAGAAGCTGGTGAGAGAAAAGGACAGTTAGCTAGACAAGCACCCTACAGAATCTCCTCAGTAGTCTAAATGTTCTTTAGGCGTCTGAAGAGTAATAACAATCAAGAGCAAGTATTGATCCAAAGGGGAAGTTTTACTTATCATCACAAGTCTCAAAGAGGATCATTACATCCCCTGTAGTGTGTATATCGCTGCAGGAACCAAGAGGAGTTCACAGGATAGAGATACCCGGCCAGATTTTCACACATTAGCTTTTGCTCTTGCACCCAAGATTTCCACTTTAGTAATTTAGTCTTATTTGAACCTGTAAAATTGCAAGTATGAAAACCAGTGTGAAATGATTTGGCCAGCTCTAGTTATAAATTTTAAAAGAGTATTTTCACCTAGGTAAAATATATTGAAACAGTCCATTGTATTCAGGTTCTTATCCCATGATGATTAGCTTATATTATGGGAGAACAGCCAGCTGGGTTACGGATAGAAAACAAAATCGGGCAATATCTGAGAAGCTAAATAACAATAGTTTGAAATACTTGGAATCGGGTGTCATGTCAGTTTTTGGCATGAAGTCAGCTATCCATTTTCCATTGACCATCCTTTTGCACATTCAATGAGACTCCAGTGTAAAGTTCCAAAATCGTCACTTCTGTGTAATGGGGGGTGATTTACAGCTGACTAGGAGCGCCCACTACATAATGAGATTTCATAAGGAATCATTCAGATAATAACCTCCCTTAAAGCCAAAAGACTTGGCATCTACTACTCTTGTTGACCACCGGACTGGATTTCTTGTTAGTTTTCTTCCTGGCTTTCAGAAGGGACTTCCAGCAGAACTGAAATCTGGAGCTGTTTCAGCTCTTAGCACCTGAGTCCTCAAAATAAAAAGGCATCTGTTTATGGCATATCTCTTTACACATTTTTGGCTATCAAAACATTGAAATTTCAAGTCCAGTGATCATCAGCTCCAGTTTACAGATATTTGACAGGCTGAACTCACCTTTCTCTCTCTCTCTTTTTTTTTTTTTTTTTTTGAGGTTGAATTTTATCGCTTTACATTTTGCTTTGGGGTTTCTTCTTTCACGGTGGCACCACAACACTGACCGAGTCTTAAAAGCTGCAGAAATAAACTTTGAAGGCCTTTTTCTTTGTACAGGCTCCATGCAGTTACTTACACATTTTCCACTATGTGCTCATGGCTATTCAGGTATCATTTTGTTGTGGTGACGCAGCACGTGACTAAAGGATGAGACTGAAAGCTTGGCAAGTGCAGTATTTTCTCTTTTGAGGATTATGATTTCAGGTAATCACACAGCCTTCAGCAGATGCTATGTGTTTTCTTTTCTAGAGCCATTACAATGCAACCAATATGAGGGGGGGAAAAAGCACAGTCAGGAAAGTGTGAGGGACTGCAAGTTTTTTTCTGTGGGTTTTTATAAATAAAGCAGGAGAAGGCCCATTTCATATTAAATTGTGTGCCAGTTAATGGGCTAAAAAGAATGATTAGGCAAACTTGAATTTTAATGAAAACGGATAGATCTATTTCCAGGTTGAGGACAAGAGTGCAATATCTACTTTTGTCCCATCCTACTATATATATGAGCTCCCAATCTCTCTCTCTCTGTATATATATATATCTTATTGATTTTCATTACATCCCATCCCCAAAACTCTGGTTATACAGACACATTTTAGAGCCAAATTTCATCTGTATCTTTTTCATATGACCAGTGTCAGGATTAAGAACCCACAAGTAGCCTGCTTCCCTGCTAATTTAACCCGTAGGCAGTCAAATGAGTGTGGGCCCCAACTGAGCTGTCTGATTGGCCAAACTATCTGACTGGCTGAGGGGATCACAGTCATGCTTTTAAGACCACCATCACCACCACCAGCAGCAGGGCACTGGCTGCTCTAAGCACTCACTCATGGCTTGATAGTGCCTCCTTGTTCCCAGCCATGCTCCCTCCTTGTTACAGTCATGCTCCTACCCCAGCCTTGCCTCATTCCAGGTAACCTGGATCTGACCCTTAGCTCCAATTCCTGACCTCTGACTTCTCATTCCTGGCCACTCTCATTCCTGGCCACTAACTCCTGCTCCAATATCTAGGCATGATTGCCCATGTCCCAGTCTATGAGAGCCAGGTTTGGATGAGGTTTCAAAGAACCTTGAAGTAAATTGGATAGTGCATGGGGAGCCATTGTAGGTTGCTTAGCATTAATGTAATATGTTCTCTTCGGCTGCTCCTGCTTAGGAGAATTGCAGCTGAATTATGCACCAGCTGCAGCCTTGTGAACTTCTCATCTAATCCTATGAATAATAAGTTACAATAGACTATCTCAATATTGTTTTACATTCTGTTTATGGCTACCAAAGCAATGTCACATGTGATGTGATTATTTAAAACTACTACTATATAGCTCTCCAAATCTGACAACTTGATATCTTCCCAATTCTCCTCAGTCTTCTTCTTTAAATTAATTTATTTAGCTAAAAGATGTCATGCTGGCATCACAAGTTCTCATCTGAATGAAGTTTTATGGATCTTGCACGGCCCCTCCAAATGTTTCCCCTCCTCACAGTACATTACAGTTTCAGTGCAGCAATGGACAGGGACATGTTATAATTTCACTTTGTCAACGGCTAAAAATGTTGTTCTTTTCCACTCAAGGATAACTAGTGTGTGATTGAACAGTTGGCTCATTCATAGTTAGTTTATAATTTAGAATTAGATGCCAACTCTGATCTTTGGAGGGCAGATGAGCATCCATCACTGTTCTGTGTCAATTTCTTGCAGTCAAAAGTAGGAGCTTAATAAAGAGTATCATTTCCCCCTTTTAACCTTAATAGGTAACAAGCAGTTTGTTTGGTGATTTTTTACATCTGACGCGCTGTGGCACCATTGTTTTTTCTCACACTTTAAAAAGTCATGCTGCAAAAATATTGACCTTTTTCCCTATCCACCATTTGAAGGATTCACCATTCTTTTCTTTTTCTCCATTGTGCACAAATTACTTCTTGCTTTACTTGTTGTTTTGCAAATGAATTACATCTTGGTAAAGTGACTTGGTAGGTAGTGGACCACATCCTCAGATAGTGTAAAACATTGTTGTTCCATTGACTTTGGTTTACACCACCTGAGAATTGGGTCAAAATCTGCCTATCAATGCAATTGAAGGTGTAACTAAGGGCAGAATACAGCC
Organism: Mauremys reevesii; assembly: GCF_016161935.1. Classification (NCBI taxonomy): domain Eukaryota; kingdom Metazoa; phylum Chordata; order Testudines; family Geoemydidae; genus Mauremys; species Mauremys reevesii. Next base: position 25,924,183 of record NC_052624.1, read on the forward strand.
CAATGGTAAAATAAAATAAAAAAAACTTTACATGGCAGGGTTCCTGTGCTTTGCTTTGTCTTGTGTCCTTTTTTTTTTTTTTTTGATCCTGCAATGGGCCTTGGTAAGCTGAAAGTTATGGCTGTGTGATCACTTCCTGTTCCACTTGTTTCCTGTCACACCACCACGTTTATATGTACTCCCTGTATGGTACATTGTAGCTTACACAGTTTGACATATAAAAAATTGTGTGATGGTATTACCTTAACTATCACAAACCCCAAACTGTCTTCTTTGAAGGGCTAGTGACTTTTTTCTGCATAACATATTTTTTCTGATGAAAAATGGCCTTTTTTTCAAATGGAACTTTTTGTGAACAATTGTTGATGTCATCTACCTTTCCTGTGTTTCATGAATGTTTTTTATCAAACAATGTTTTTATCAGTTTTTATTTAAAACATTATCAATTTCTTTTTCAGTATATGAAATTGTTCAACAGTTTAAAATACATTTGATGAGAATTTCTATTTAAAAATTGATAAACGTGAAAACTTTTGATAAAGAAACACAAATAGCTCTGTTTTGAGCCTTGTGCTATAGAAACAATCTTGAAATTTCTCACAACTGATTTTTTTTTCCATATTCAACCAGCTCTACTACTTTGCTACTTTTCTGAACAGGGTCCAGCACAATGGGACCCTGATCTTTGATTGGGGTTGCTGGGTACTATTTTACTACAATAACAATATGTTCATAACTATATTAAAATAAACATGACATTTTTCATCTATTTTTCTTCCTTAAAAAATATTCCTCTTGAAATAAGCATTCCTGAATGCAGTGAGTCATTCTATATTTTGATGATTTTAATCAAATGCGATCTTGACTTTCAATTATGTACATCTGAAATATAAACATATGTAAAATATAAACCAGGAAAATCCTGATTGAGATTAAAGCTCACGGTATATGTTTAGAAGGGTGTTTTACCTGCATAATACTCTCTGCTATAAACTCAAATATCACATACATTTCTGTTCAGTTTCATTCCAGATCTATTGCATAATTCCATTCTCAGAAGCATTTAGTGTTACTCATCCCATAATTTAGTATCTCTCTCTATTGTACTTTAATCAGCAGACTTTATATCACAATCTCTCCTACTTACATAAGCTGATAAATTACAACTTCCATGGATGTGTACTCTATGACAGACTCATTCCCCTTGTAACTGTTATAACTTAGTTGACATTCTAGCTATTGTGTAACAGTGGAACTAAGATTCATCTAATCAAACATGCCAATTCAACTGTTGCTATGTTGGTAAGCCACTTTCATTTTCCAGAAAGACAAAATGTTCTTTTTCTTTCAATATAGAACTTTGAAGATGCACCATGCTTTTAAGATTCCTTTTTTTTAATAATAAAAGGAAGTTAGATAAAAGTTAAAGGTGATTCAGAGTCTTATGTAAATTACAGAACTCCATTTAAATTATGGAATTATATAGTGCAAAATATAATAATAATATGAATTGGTATAGTGCAAGCCAATTATCTCTCTGTAAAAATATCTAAAATGATTCCACTTAAGCAATAAGGAAACATTTCTGAGTAATAAATAGCATGACTTGGATGATTTTATAAGGTATTAACTCTAAGTCATGATGATGATCAAACAATATGGTAATTATGCTTTGAAATAGGAGCTCTGGGGTGCCTGAATGATAGAATGAATTTGAGGTCCATGAGTGAAGACCTCAATGTGAAGTCAATAGAAGTTTTGATATTTACTTCAATAGCCAGGATTTCACCCCAGATCTCCACTGCCTTATAGACACCAAGCCAAATCACACCAGATGAAGATTTGACCCACTATGTTTTTAAACAACTTCTCAGTGCAAAACCTAGTTCCTTAAATCCAATGGGGAAGTGCTGTTCATGCTATTCTTCACAAAATTATGAGGGACTTTCTGAAATACAAAAACCCCACACAAAGGCACACAGAAGAAATCCTTCATTAGATGCCTGCCACTTGATCACCTTTGGCCATATTTCATCAACTGTCACCAGTTAAGAAAGGTTGGGCATAACCAGTTCTTGGTAGGCCCCCAAGGAAAACACGGATGATGCAGGAAACAGCGTTACTATCTACTAAATTGCACTTCTTCCCATAAGCCTGAATTGAACAAATGCTGCTGCATAGTGTTGGGGGGCTTTCAGTTACAAGAGTTGTTGCTCTTGGATGAGGAATAAAATCAAGGTCCTGGCTAAAGCTGTGTTCATTAAGATTCCCCTGGTTAACTTCACAAAAATATGGATGTTAACCTGGATGTTTTGGCTGAATTTCAATGTGAAAAACTATATTCTACCTATATAAAAAATTCTCCTGTGGTTTCAATTTGATAAAGCATCCTTCAGTTCCTGTCCTAAAATGTCCTAGGATGTTGCTGTGCTCTGTTGCATTGTTGTTGATAATGCTTTTGCGCTCCTTCTGGATAAAAGGCGCTATATCAATGTAAACTATTATCACTGAATGCAGAGCGGAGGCTCAGCTCGGCTTTTATTTAACAAATTACCATGTCTCTAACTTTGCAGCTCTTTTGTGTTCAAGTTTCTCTCTCCTCACCTCTCCTAGTTTTTAACTCATGGATGAACCCTTTCTGGCAGCCACTTTATCTTCCTTCCAGCTGGCAGATCAAATAAACACCTTCTTTGGGAACTGATGCTAATACACAAGTAGATCAGAAGAAGTGAATGTTATTTAGCAATGCAGCCAGCCTCACTTCCCTTGCTCCCCACCCTCACAGATGCTGATTATAACTGCATTCCTAAAGAAGGCCGGACTGGTAACTCAACCTTGAATCTCTTGTATGGCAACAGACTGTAATGTTCCGTGCCAGACAATGTTGTGATGTTTACAGTGAACACTTAGGTACCCAGGGTGTTGATATCTCTGATCAAACATCTGAGTCCTCCCACCCCCACCTCAAATGACTTGCCCTCCCAGTGGCTGGAAGGTTATTTTCAACGATTTTTGTTTTCAGTTTAATTGCAAACTCTACTCTTTTCAATTCAAAGGCTCCGTGGTGCCTATGAGACACAGCCCTTCCTGGGGAGGTGGAGTGAAACGGCATTCTTCCAGGAGGTGCCCCAGGAGGCGGCCCTAGAGTTCCTGGGTGTGCAAAGGCAATGAGCCCACTGTTACCCCTTCATGGGGTGCACATTACTCTCTCTTTCTTGACTGTCTATCTCTGATGGCATATGTGTAAAGTGGACAGAGCTATGGTTTCCCATCAACCCATGTCCCTTTTGGGGCACTATGTGCTCCTTGGGGGAGTAGGGAGAGACTACTATCCAGGCTCCCCAGAGCTCAAGGACTACAGTTGTTGTTGGCCTTTATGCAGGCTGGGTTAGGGGGAAAAGAAGTCTCTTAGCACACTCTGTCCTTGCACACCATCATGCTCAGCATTGCAGTAACTAATTTTTGGGCGCAGTGAAAATCACTTGGATTTGCAAAGCCTGCATTAGGCACCTAGTCTCCCTGTACAACAAATGGGGAGAGATAGGCCTCTGCGAGTGGCATCCACAGAAGCTAGCACACTTGACAGGAGCCACCTATGCTAGCCAACAGGATATGTTGATGAAAGGGGTGTCAGGTGGCTTAGGAGCCTAGTCCGTTTCTTGTGAGAATAACCTGGGCAAAGCCTAACTCCACTTGAAATGGCTGGTGAGGTAGAGGAGGAGGAAGGAGGATTCTTATAAACTTTAAGCCAGGGGCTAGGGTACTCACCTAGGATGTGGGAGACCCTGCTTCAATTTCCCTTTCTGCCTGATGAGGAAAAAGCATTCTAATAGAGGTTTTCCACCTTTCAGGTGAGTGCCTTAACCACTGGACTATAGAGTGATTCTTGCTCTGGCCCAATTAATATTAAATTAAAATGGAATGGCTGTCAGGGAGGTCCCTGCCACCTCCTCCCACTGGCCAGCCATTTGGTGTGGAGTTAGGCAAGCTCATAATGTGTCTACTGTGTCAGGCCCTGCAGGTGATATGGGTGGAGGAAAGCCTGTTTTCCCCTGGTTTGAAGAGTGCACTGGGCTTAGGTGGGAGATAGGCATCTGGACACCTGGAGTGAGGCAGTAGCATACATGCCCAGAAGCAGAAACACAGGTTTACAGTGAAAATCTAGTCACTAAGTGAGTTTAGGTGCTTACAAGGTTAAGCAGCAGCCAAGCAGGGATTTTGTGTATCAAAATGGTCCCTAAAACTGGGATTTAGGCACCTAAATCTGGGCTTTACATACCTAAATCCGTTTGTGGATGTGGGTCTTAAATCTGTGTCATAAAATATCTCTTAGCAAGATTATCATTTTTGGTACATTTGATAAACAGTGGCTTATGCCAATAAAATGCAGGTATTTTCAGCATTGCCAGGAAGGTGGGAAATTGTTTTTACTAGAAGCAACAGAGAGAGATTCTAGCAAGACCTACATAAATCATATGTAATGATTCTTAACATTCTGATGGTAATACTGTGTTATTGTAGTATATTGAATCCAAAGTGCAGAACTGCAGTGTACTTTGCTTTAGAATCTGATCTACTCAAAATATAGTACAAAATATATTATTTTTAAAAAACATGAGGAGTAGGTGGTAAGTATGCCAGCACAGAAATTTCCTTAGCTAAATTGTAATTGTAGGGGAACTGGTAGCAACCCTATATTTAGGGTTGCCTAACACTTTTTGACTATAAAAGATTCTCCTCTTGCAACTTCTTTTTAAGAAGCTCTAGCTAGCATATCCATTGTTTGCAAGCCTTTGAAATGCATTAGGACAGGGATGGGCAAACTATGGCCCGCGGGTCAGAACCGGCCCCTCAGGGCTTTGGATCCAGCCCATGGGATTGCCCCCCGTAGTGCCGTGGGCCCTGTGCCGCTCTAAGAAGCGGCCGGCACCAGGTCCCTGCAGTCTCCGGGCAGGGAGGCAGAGGGCTCCATGTGTTGCCCTAGCCTCCAGGCCCTGCCCCCCTCCCCCCTCCCCCACAGCTCCCATTGGCCGGGAACTGCGGCCAATGGGAGCTTCGGGGGAGGTACCTGGAGGCACGGCAAGGGCAGCATACGCGGAGCCCTCTGCCCCCCCTGGAGCGGCGCAGGGCTGGGTTCAGAGCAGGCATGCAGGAAGCCTACCCTGGCCCAGGTGCGTGCCGCTGCCATCCTGGAGCTGCTTTAGACAAGCTGGAGCCCGAACCCCTCCTGCACCTCGCCCCTCAACTCCCTGTCCTAAGCCCCCTGCCTGCATCCCGCACTCCTCCTGCACACCAACTGCCTGCCCTGAGACCCCTGCCACACCCCGCACCCCTCCTGCACCCCAACCCCCTGCCTTGAGACCTCTGCCACACCCCGCACCCCTCCTGCACCCCAACCGCCTGCCCTGAGACCCCTGCCACACCCCGCACCCCTCCTGCACCCCAACCGCCTGCCCTGAGCCCCCTGCCACACCCCGCACCCCTCCTGCACCCCAACCCCCTGCCTTGAGACCTCTGCCACACCCCGCACCCCTCCTGCTCTCCAACACCCCTCCTGCACCCCAACCACATCCCACACCCCTCCTGCACCCCAACCGCCTGCCCTGAGCTCCCTGCCACATCCCACACCCCTCCTGCACCCCAACCGCCTGCCCTGAGCCCCCTGCCACACCCCCCAACCCTCCTGCAACCCAACCGCCTGCCCTGAGCCCCCTGCCACACCCCGCACCCCTCCTGCACCCCAACCGCCTGCCCTGAGCGCCCTGCCACAGCCCCCACCCCTCCTGCACCCCAACCGCCTGCCCTGAGACCTCTGCCACACCCGCACCCTCCTGCACCCCAACCCCCTGCCCTGAGCTCCCTGCCACACCCCGCACCCCTACAGCACCCCAACCGCCTGCCCTGAGCCCCTGCCACACCCCGCACCCTCCTGCACCCCAACCCCCTGCCTTGAGACCTCTGCCACACCCCGCACCCCTCCTGCACCCCAACCCCCTGCCCTGAGCTCCCTGCCACATCCCACACCCCTCCTGCACCCCAACCCCCTTCCCTGAGACCCCTCATACACCCTGCATTCCTCCTCTGCCCCAAACTCTTGCCCTGAGCCTCTTCCTGCACACCACACCCCCTCCCACACCCCACACTCCCTTCTGCACCCAGCCCCCTGCCCCAGCCCTGCATACAATTTCCCCACCCAGATGTGGCCCTTGGCCCAAAAAGTTTGCCCACCTCTGCATTAGGAGGAAATCTGTTGGACTAGCGAGGTGCCTTTTCTTTATCCCATGAACTTCTGTTCAGATTTTACTCGTGTTTGTTAGCAAAATGTTGGCAACGTGACAAAATAATAACTAAACATGAATATGCTTAAGTGCTGGGCTCATGTCTCTGCCAAAGTAGCTGCAGCAGTAGCAACAGTACACACTGTCCTGGGAAGCCTGAGAGCTGCTGTAGGGTGGGGGTTGGAACAGATTGCCAGACCAGGTTCTTTGCAGCCCAAGCACTTCCAGACTGGTGAGTCCCCTTCTGGGCTAACAGCCTGTTGCCAGCTAATGTAGCTAGTCCTGTAGCTCCAATGATAGCAGTCTATGCTGACGTTTCTGTAAGCAAACCCTGATGCTGCATGAGGGGGATGTAGAATTTGTTTTTACCTCTTTTTCCTTTAAAAAAAATCATAGGATACTACATAAGGAGGGTGAAAAAGCACCCTAAATTAAAAGAACATTATTCAGGTTTGTCAAACACTCAAAAGTTATAAAATATCAGATTCACATGTGTATCTGACGTATGGTACCATTTTTAATGACATGATCACATGGTATTCTTTCAACAGGACCCCTGACTCATTCTGTGAATGGGATGGGTACACAGAGGGGCAGAATAAAGCTTACATATGTAACTGGAAATGTCATATTTACAATCTTTCAGGAGCTTGACTTTATAGCGTAAATAACATTATTTTAATGTGGCTTTTCATGTAATCCTATTAACACCCATTTTGCTGAGTGAGTGTGCTAAAGAAAAATAAGTTTTGGAAAACATCCAATAATGTTTACAAATGCAACAATGCACATTGTTTTAATTTAAGTTTAAATACTAATGATTTAAACATCCGACTACAATTGCACCAAACAGAACGATAGAGCTCGTATTTCTTACAAGCAAGAAAAGGTCCTCCTGGCCACTGAAGGTAAATGCACATCTTTCAGAGAGGGCTGATTATTTTTTTTAATCTGTCTTCTGAGGAATGCCCTTAGGCCAACAATTTGACCTACTGTACGTTGTTTCTTCTAAAGCACTTTGCCAATTTCTTGCATTTTAATTTGGAAGTTAATGTCTGTCAATGCTCTTTATAATGGAAGTAGCTCAGCACTAATGAACCAACATTCGGGCCAAGAGACAATGAAAGAGTTCTGTTTAATCTTTTCAAAGCTTCTATTACAGGCCAAACAAATGATTTACTAGTGCCTTGAAAGTGTCCGTGTAATGGGAAAGGTTGTTTTTTTAAATGTTAAAAAATTGGCCACTGTGCAATGAGAGACATGACTTTAAAGGACTGCTTTCAGACTTGATAGCCAATACACATTTTAAAAGATATCCTTAATATTTATATTTTAGAAGAAAAAACTGATTTAGCTTAATTCCCTGTGAGCCCTGAAGGGTTAACTCACCTGTTCCTTTCAGACAGAAGGAAACAATGGCACAGTCTATCCATTTAGATATGATTTGTTTGACCACAGCTGATTGGCTAGGTGTGCCCTTGGCCTTTCCTGTTTCTTTGTTTATTGAGGGCCTGGTTCAGCCACCTGTCTCGTGATGCATGTTACTCACAAGTAGCCCCATTTCGCTTCACTGTGCTGTCTAGTTTAGGCATCACCCGGCATTGCTTGCTGTGTGGTCTTGAGCCGCCCTAGAGAAGCACTGTGACTCATTCTCTTAGAATTCTGGGGTGTGGCGGGCGTAACCCACCAGAACAAAAGATGAGGGAGAGGTCACAAACTGTATAGTTATTTGGGACAGCAAGTGGAAAAAACAGGAACGGGGGTGAAGGTTAGACATACAATAGAGGGGAACTGGAAAGGGATACTGAGCAGAGAAACCCGGCCAATGCCCACTGCTGCATGATGGAGTCTCAATCAACTGTCCCAGAGAAAGAGAGAAAACCCATGTTCTTCCAGAAGCTGGCTGATAGAGTGGAGGAGGGGAAGGCCAAGCTATTAGTATCCTTTAGCAAAGCATTCTGAAAATGGGAGCAGCCAGATGAAATGCAGATTCTTCTAACTCGGGCAGGTGCAGGGAAAGTGGTGCTGCTAATGGAGTGCTATGGGAAACAGCAATGGAGAGGGACATGCATAAAGGCTGTGCAGGTCAAAATGTGTTGGCAGAGTGAAGAGAGGCAGCACCTTGGAAGAAGATACTGGGTTGGGGACTACAGGCACAGAGACTGTGGCTGGCTGCCTTAAAAAACCTATGGACTCCTCAGAAGGGAAAAGTCTTTGGGTACCCTGAGTTCTGAAAATGTATGGGAAAATGAGAATGAATGCAACTGCTGCTGAAATAAATATTCTTCGAAGAACTGTTCCAGTCTCTGTCTTCCTTTTTCCTACCACGTCTGTGATGAACGCACTAGGAAGTACCTGCTGACAGCCTCCCACGGTTCTTGTATAGCCAGATGCTGTATGCCTGCTACTATACTTCTTTATTAATATAGACAGCTCCATTAGCCAGTGCAGATGGTGATTTAGAGACTTCTCCTCCCTGCTCATCCTCACCCCTACTCAAGTGTAGAGCTACGATAGGGTGGGGAAACCTCCTCTGAGTGCAGATACTACAGCCGGGTGAACTTTTTCACTCAAATGCAGATTCAGGTTGACTGAAAGATTTTGTGATTTCAGGTGGAAATTACCAAATTAGGGGCTGCTTTAAATAAAAAAAAAGTATAAAAATGTTTAGTTTTACCATTTTAGAAACAAAGTTGAAAATGTTTCACTTTTTTATTTGAAATGCCTTTTTGTTCTGCATTTTACTGCAATTTTATTTTAAAAAAAGGTTTAAAAACGTGAACATGAAACATAATGTTTTGTTTGACCCAAATGAAATGAAATTTCTTTGATTCTTTTGGTTTGCTTAAAATGTGAACAAATTTCATTTTGGGTTGACCCATAATGAAGCTATATTTTGGGTTAGGCCAACGGACAAAAAAAAATCAGTTATTTGCATAGCTGCACCCTCTCCCTTCACCTCAGCAACTAGGATAAGGACCAGGAAGAGTTTAGCCAACTGATTTCAATAGGACTATTTTCAGATTTACTCAACATATAGAAAGAGGGAAATGGAAGAAACTGGAGATGAGCCCTCAGTTCTTTCCACCTACATTTGAAAATATTGCTGGTAGCCTAACACACACACAGAGGTAACATCAAGCTCTTTTATTAAACCTCACTATAACTTTATTCTTTTTATGGAATAATGGAGTGGTGCATTGCTATGGTGGGTATGTGTGTGGGGTGGGGATGGGGGACGGGGAGGTACTGCTGTCATTTCTTTTTATACTCCATTATCCGTTTGATTAATCTGACTTTCATTCCACTATAGTTTAACAGCTCATTTGTCTGGTGTGTTATTAGTAAGTACATTTTATTATCTGGCATATTAACTGCCAAAGCTCCAGAGACCATGACACAAACCTATGAACTGAAACATGATGTCTCCCCGGACCATTGCTAAGCAGCTCCATAACAGAAGGACATAATGGACAGACTGAATATACTCTCTTCTTTTCCAATCAAAGTCAAAGCATGTGTTATTTAGAAGTGGATAGATTTAAATCATTTACAAGACACTGTAGTCTTCAGATTCTCTGTGTGTTCATATGACCCTCTATGTTCACCCTCAGACCTCACACTATCTGAGTTATAAAAACTGATCCCCTTCTGGTTAACACCCGTTTATTCTCTTATTTATGTCTAACCATAACATTGTTATGTTTTATAACAATGAGATTTCTCAATATAGTCTAAGTGGCCCAGATAATAAGACAGAAGATTGTATTTTCTCATAGGAAGTGAGCATAGATTTCATTTAGCCCTTTTAGGCCTGCTCCTGCGCCCTCTGGAGTCTAGCAAAACACCCATTGGTGTCAGTGATGAAGAAGCAAGACTCCTGTGGTTAAAGGCCTATTCTTGCACTGCTGAACTCAATGGACGTTTTACCACTGTTTTTAGTAAGACCAGGATTGGGCTTTTAGTAGGCAGGGAGGAAGTATGGTGCCATGGGCAGAGCTTGGGAGAGGAAGCAAGGAGCTGACTAATTAGCTAGTGTTTGCATAGCATTTTGATTAAGAAGCAATGAGCAATAAGAAAATACTATACTAAGTAGTATTTAAACTGTGAAATTATGCATTTCCCATCTCTCATTCATCTGGATCTGTGGTGGGCAACCTACAGCCAGCGGGCCACACGGGGCCCATCAAGGTAAGCTGATTGCAGGTTGCGCGACATTTTGCGGACATTGAGTGTCTGCCAGCATGATTCCCCACAGCTGCAGTGGCCTCAGTTCACCGTTCCTGGCCAATGAGAGCTACAGGAAGCAGCAGGCCACAGAGACATGCTGGTCACCGCTTCCTGCAGCTCCCATTGGCCAGGAACTGCGAACCACAGCCACTGGGAGCTGTGGGGGGCCATGCCTGCAGACGCTCAATGTCAGCAAAATGTCTCACAGCCTTCAATCAGCTTACCACAGGGCCACAGGATGCCAACCATTGATCTGGATAGCTAAATGACTACATTTTAGCTTCGTTTGTGTTTGCTTTCTTATACACATTACTGATATCAAGTTTCAGTAACAAAATGTGAATTTCAAACATATTTGCAAGTACTTATGGGACCTGAATTTTAAATTCCAAGACATAAGTGTTTGCGCTGGAAATATTTATCTACTAAGAGAACAGAAAAAATACCATGTGACTTAAGAGATCAATTTAAGCAATGCTACTCAAATTCTGAATAAGCGGTCAATTGAGTTAAAATCTGAAAATATTTGAGTGAAATTAAACAATGAATAAGCTGCAGAAATATATTCAGCACATGTTCTGCAAACAGTCTACATTTGTCATCTGAAATATTGCCTCTGAATTATTCACTCAACTCTGACCATTAAGAAGTTAAATGTATTGCAATTTACTCAGTTACATGAATTGTTCTCTTGTAGTTGCATGCACATAACTATTACTGACATTAATAGGAGTTACACATAGGATTGGATTGAGTGTGGGAAGAGTGAAAAGGCAAATGCAGAGAAACTGAGGAAAAAGGATAAAAGAAATTTGAATAAAAAAATGCACACGAGTCAGATCCTCAACTGGTGTAATTTCAATACAGCTGAGGCTCTGGTCCAATATTAGCTACACATTATATAGAACATCTACCTGTTCCAATTCAGCTTTTGGGAGACGTAGGTGTTCTACCTCTAATATGTAGTGCAGACTTCCCTTAAGCTAGAAAAATGCAATTAAAAAAATTAAGCACTGTAGAAGAAAAATAGATTAAAAAATACAGGTTAAAAATTAATACATTTTAACTCATTTTGAACCCCTTCCATAATAAGAGATTTACAAAATCGCAACCTTCATCAGCTTCACTCCTCCCTATTTAGATTCTTACATGTCATTCAAATTAAAAAGATGGGCTGTGTTCTAACAGCATGTTAGAGATTGTCTTAGACGATCATATGAATTTTCTGTTGGGAGTGACAGAGTTAAGTCATTTTTGTCAAATACGTATATACTACAGAGAAATGGGAACATGAAAGGGAATTAGAGGAGAAGGAAACAGATAAAATGCTAAACATTTACTCAGCATCTGTCTTTAAAAATGAAGATTGAATTTTATCCAAACCAGGAATCAGATTTCCTGGGGAAGCAGATGAAAAATTAGAGTTTGCAGAATGCAGCAGAAAAATGGTTATTGAAAGGATACAGCCTTTTAAAATTGACAAGGTTCCTCGGCCAGATTACATACACCCAGGAGTGCTGGAGAAAGTGGGGGTGGAAACTGAAGAAGCAATAGCAGCATTTTCACAAGTTCACTCAATTTTTATTCACTTCAAGATTCAGAGAGAGATCTGAAGATTGAGAAAATGGGTCACATAATTTTTTTTCACTTCAGCACATAAAAAAATAAAAGGAGGGAAGGGGGCTGTGGATGTAAGAAACCTGGTTCAATCTGTTTGTTAGTGTTGTGGGAAGAGACTGCAGAAGTGTAAAAAAGGGAAAGTGACTCAAAGTATGATGAAGGATAAAATGTCACACAGTGCACCACTGTCCAGTTAAGGACATCCAGCCTTTTTCTGTGTGAGAGGGATTCTGTATAATATGTTCAGATTTATCGAGGATGTTACTATTGTGGTAGACAGGGAACATCAAACAATAAGAATCCACACACCCCCTGCTAATTTCTCCACATGACATTTAAGTGTACCACAGAAGCATCTTTTAGACCATTCCATGTTGGTCTTCTAGAGAGACAGACAAGATAGTAGACAAAATTTTCTAGTATGCATTCCTTCATCAAATTCAAACAGGCCAAACACTGAAATAAAACACCATTCCAAGATGTAGATATACTTTAACTTCTGAAATGTATCCTGGCTCAGAACTATATTACCAATGTCATATCCAGTTAACTACAGATATGCTAACTCACAAGTCGCAATGTAGAATCGCTTCAAATGTTCTGGCTAGAAATTCTTACTTGACAGCTACATTTGCCACATGGTTTAAGGAAGGTTTGTATTCTACTCTATCTACTTGGAGGTCATGATAACATCTCAGAGCTGGTTAAATTCTAATTCCACAAGGTTGCAGTATTTATTGTCAAAGAGCACAATAGTAATGTTTCTGAATGGCTTAAAATTCAATAGTGTGTAGTCTGGTGCTGCCCGAATAAATGAGAGTTGGGGTGAAGAGAAGGGTGTGTGTAAAACTGGTGGGGCAGTTCAAGCAAAGAAGGTTATATGTATCCTATATGCAGCCAGAATTTGGGTAGAATCAGATTGACACAGTTGGAAGCAGCCATCACAACATAAGAACATAAGAACATAAGAAAGGCCGTACCGGGTCAGACCAAAGGTCCATCTAGCCCAGTATCTGTCTACCGACAGTGGCCAATGCCAGGTGCCCCTGAGGGAGTGAACCTAACAGGCAATGATCAAGTGATCTCTCTCCTGCCATCCATCTCCATCCTCTGATGAACAGAGGCTAGGGACACCATTCTTACCCATCCTGGCTAATAGCCATTTATGGACTTAGCCACCATGAATTTATCCAGTCCCCTTTTAAACATTGTTATAGTCCTAGCCTTCACAACCTCCTCAGGTAAGGAGTTCCACAAGTTGACTGTGCGCTGCGTGAAGAAGAACTTCCTTTTATTTGTTTTAAACCTGCTGCCTATTAATTTCATTTGGTGACCCCTAGTTCTTGTATTATGGGAATAAGTAAATAACTTTTCCTTATCCACTTTCTCAACATCACTCATGATTTTATATACCTCTATCATGTCCCCCCTTAGTCTTCTCTTTTCCAAACTGAAGAGTCCTAGCCTCTTTAATCTTTGCTCATATGGGACCCTCTCTAAACCCCTAATCATTTTAGTTGCTCTTTTCTGAACCTTTTCTAGTGCTAGAATATCTTTTTTGAGGTGAGGAGACCACATCTGTACACAGTATTCGAGATGTGGGCGTACCATGGATTTATATAAGGGCAATAATATATTCTCAGTCTTATTCTCTATCCCCTTTTTAATGATTCCTAACATCCTGTTTGCTTTTTTGACCGCCTCTGCACACTGCGTGGACATCTTCAGAGAACTATCCACGATAACTCCAAGATCTTTTTCCTGACTCGTTGTAGCTAAATTAGCCCCCATCATGTTGTATGTATAGTTGGGGTTATTTTTTCCAATGTGCATTACTTTACATTTATCCACATTAAATTTCATTTGACATTTTGTTGCCCAATCACTTAGTTTTGTGAGATCTTTTTGAAGTTCTTCACAATCTGCTTTGGTCTTAACTATCTTGAGTAGTTTAGTATCATCTGCAAACTTTGCCACCTCACTGTTTACCCCTTTCTCCAGATCATTTATGAATAAATTGAATAGTAGGATTGGTCCGAGGACTGACCCTTGGGGAACACCACTAGTTACCCCTCTCCATTCTGAGAATTTACCATTAATTCCTACCCTTTGTTCCCTGTCCTTTAACCAGTTCTCAATCCATGAAAGGACCTTTCCTTTTATCCCATGACAGCTTAATTTACGTAAGAGCCTTTGGTGAGGGACCTTGTCAAAGGCTTTCTGCAAATCTAAGTACACTATGTCCACCGGATCCCCCTTGTCCACATGTTTGTTGACCCCTTCAAAGAACTCTAATAGATTAGTAAGACACGATTTCCCTTTACAGAAACCATGTTGACTATTGCTCAAGAGTTTATGTTTTTCTATGTGTCTGACAATTTTATTCTTTACTATTGTTTCAACTAATTTGCCCGGTACCGACGTTAGACTTACCGGTCTGTAATTGCCGGGATCACCCCTAGAGCCCTTTTTAAATATTGGCGTTACATTAGCTAACTTCCAGTCATTGGGTACCGAAGCCGATTTAAAGGACCTTAGTTAATAGTTCCGCAACTTCACATTTGAGTTCTTTCAGAACTCTTGGGTGAATGCCATCTGGTCCCGGTGACTTGTTAATGTTGAGTTTATCAATTAATTCCAAAACCTCCTCTAGTGACACTTCAATCTGTGACAGTTCCTCAGATTTGTCACCTACAAAAGCCAGCTCAGGTTTGGGAATCTCCCTAAGATCCTCAGCCGTGAAGACTGAAGCAAAGAATCCATTTAGTTTCTCCGCAATGACTTTATCATCTTTAAGCGCTCCTTTTGTATTTTCATCGTCAAGGGGCCCCACTGGTTGTTTAGCAGGCTTCCTGCTCCTGATGTACTTAAAAAACATTTTGTTATTACCTTTGGAGTTTTTGGCTAGCCGTTCTTCAAACTCCTCTTTGGCTTTTCTTATTACACTCTTGCACTTAAGTTGGCAGTGTTTGCGCTCCTTTCTATTTGCCTCACTAGGATTTGACTTCCACTTTTTAAAGGAAGTCTTTTTATCTCTCACTGCTTCTTTTACATGATTGTTAAGCCACGGTGGCTCTTTTTTAGTTCTTTTACTGTTTTTCTTAATTTGGGGTATACATTGAAGTTGGGCCTCTATTATGGTGTCTTTAAAAAGGGCCCACGCAACTTGCAGGGATTTCACTTTAGTCACTGTACCTTGTAACTTTTGTCTAACTAACCCCCTCATTTTTGTATAGTTCCCCCTTATGAAATTAAAGGCCACAGTGTTGGGCAGTTGAGATGTTCTTCCCACCACAGGGATGTTGAATGCTATTGTATTATGGTCACTATTTCCAAGCGGTCCTGCTATAGTTACCTCTTGGACCAGCTCCTGCGCTCCACTCAGGAATAAATCTAGAGTCGCCTCTCCCCTTGTGGGTTCCCGTACCAGCTGCTCCATGAAGCAGTCATTTAAAGTATCGAGAAATTTTATCTCTGCATTTCGTCCTGAAGTGAAATGTTCCCAGTCAATATGGGGATAATTGAAATCCCCCACTATTATTGGGTTCTTAATTTTGATAGCCTCTCTAATTTCCCTTAGCATTTCATCATCACTATTACTGTCCTGGTCAGGTGGTCGATAATAGATCCCTAATGTTATATTTTTACTAGAGCATGAAATTTCTATCCATAGAGACTCTATGGAACCTGTGGATTCGCTTAAGATTTTTACTTCATTTGAATCTACACTTTCTTTAACATATAGTGCCACTCCTCCCCCTGCACGGCCTGTCCTGTCCTTCCGATATATTTTGTACTCCGGAATGATTGTGTCCCATTGATTGCTCTCAGTCCACCAGGTTTCTGTGATGCCTATTATATCTATATCCTCCTTTATCACAAGGCACTCTAGTTCACCCATCTTATTATTTAGACTTCTGGCATTTGTGTACAAGCACTTTAAAAACTTGTCCCTGTTTTTTAGCCTACCTTTTTCTGATGTGCCAGATTCTTTTTTATGTGACTGTTTATGATCTGATCTGGCCCTTACATTATACTTCTCATTCCTCTGCTCCTGACTATAACCTGGAGATTCTCTATCATCAGACTCTCCCCTAAGAGAAGTCTGTGTCCGATCCACACGCTCCTCTGCAGCAGTCGGCTTTCCCCCATGGAATCTGTAGCTGCCAGTTAGCAGAGCTCAAACAGAATCATCTGTGTTTCCCTTTAATGAGCTGCTGCAGAAATGTTGCCTCTGTCTAATGTGCAGCCCTCATGGTTCATTCTCAGCACGCTTTGTTTACTGTGACATCATCTTTGCTAGCTACCTTCTGGAACACGCAATCTGGGGACGTGTGACTGTATGCTGACTGATAGCCATGGGGGGTAGCCACAGGCCACATTAGAAGTTTTATGGCGCAGGATAAAAATACATCAGGTTCTTGAATCAGTGCTTGTCTTCAGAACTGTGGAAACTCCACAGAAGTATCATGGACCAAACTGTGAAATTTTAGAATGCACAGAGCCCATCATTAGTTTTTCAAATACATTTCACAATGTTATGTAACAGATGAAGAACAGTGGCCAGGAAGATAATTAATAAAAAATATTAGATGAGAGGCTATAGTGATACAGATTAGAATATAACTAACCAATGTTCCAGTGTAGGGCAAGGCTTCAATTTACTTGTTGAGTGTCTCTTCTTCAATACGTTCTTCATGGCACTAAATACTTGAAATAGGTGAAACAATACTGCTTCTGTGTGGACGTGAAAACTAGACAGAATAGGGAGAAAAGCAGATGGGGGCAGAGAGAAAACAAAAAATGTGTTAGGGTGTTCTATTCCCCTCATCCTGTTGTGTGCTGAAGAGCCACAGGCAACCTTTTGGATATCCTTAATAAATGGCTGCACTTCTGGTAAATAACAAAAACCAGATCTTAAGAACATAAGAATGGCCATACTGGGTCAGACCAAAGATTCATCTAGCCCAGTATCCTGTCCTCTGACAGTGGCCACTGCCAGGTGCCCCAGCAGGAATGAACAGAACATGTAATCATTAAGTGATCCATCCCCCTGTCACCTATTCCCAGCTTCCGGCAAACAGAGGCTAGGGACACCATCCCTGCCCATCCTGGCTAATAACCATTGATGAACTTATTCTCCATGAATTTATCTAGCTCTTTTTTGAACCCTGTTATAGTATTGGCCTTCATAACATCCTCTGGCAAAGAGTTCCACAGGCTTACTCTGCGTTGTGTAGATCAGTGTAGTTCCATTGAAGTCAATAATGTTACACCAATTTACACCAGCTGATGATCTGGCCCAGAAAAGTGTTTCCAAAGTAACAAAAGCATCATCAATCTTATCTGCTTAGAAGCCACTACTATTCCCAGGAGCTCATCCAAATTGAATATATATTTATATACATATAGATTTAAATAGATAGCAGGTGCCAGACATTGATTACAAGCTTTAGACTGTTCCCACGCTCTTCTAAACAAAAACAGCTCACATGGACTCCAATTTAATAGAGTTATGGGCTTGATGAATACTGGGGAAATTCCATGACCTGTGTTATGCAGGCAATCAGATTAGATAGTAATAATGGTCCCTTCTGGGCTTAAAATCTATTAGAACTAAAGAATCCTTTAAATTACTAAATTAATATATAACCCTGTGCAAAGCAATATATCTACCCTAAAAATTGTACTTCTTGCTACCAAGCCAGATTTGATGCCAAAGACTGCATGATGTGAATTTCTTACATTTATATAGCAACTTTCATGCAGAACGATCCCAACATACTTCACAAGTAGATCCACAGATGGGGCTACTCATATAATAAGGTGCTATGGGCTTTAAAATTTTGCATGAATAGTATCTGTTTATTTTCAAGCATTTCTTTTTATTTTTATAGATTAACATTTTTACAATTGAGTGACATGGGGGCGGGGAGGGCAAAAATGCGAGGGGGACCCGACAACAGATGCTGAAATTCAAAAAGTTAAAGCTTTATAACCATTACAAATAAATTGTCCATACCCCTTGTCAAAATCTACAAAGTAAATGTCTTTGAGTCAAACTCTAATAAGTTCTCAAATAGCATTTTTCTTACTTTGCCTATCTGTAAATTTTAATAATTGATGAAAATATTTTTATATTGGCTTGTGTGTTTATGGTGAAATTGATGTTTATCAACATTTACCCAATAAAAATCGAATCCTTCCAAACCTAAATATGAGCAAGGCTGTTAGAAACTGTCCCTTACAAACCATAAGAGTGACTTTTAGTTACCTCTGAGGCAAAACATGGCAACTATTTAACCATGCACAGCAACTTTAAATCATAGTCCAGGGCAGGAAGTGATTATGCCTTACCTGACTGAATCTAGGATTAGAATATTTTAGGCAGTCAGAATTAATACAACTTTTAGATAATGTTTTCACCTCTTAGCTCAGAGAGCTGAGATACTACAGTAGGTCTAAAACTCCAAATGTTTGGGGAAATTACACTGCGGGGGTAGGAATTATGGCTAATTATTATTTAGACTAGTGTAACACCCACCATGTGACAGCTGCTTTCTAAACACAGAGGAAGACACAAAGATGGATGAAAACGATGGAAGAAAGGAGCACAACATACCAAACAAGTGATCATTCAAAAAGGGAGCAGAGCCACACTAAGGAAAACTGGAAAATAGTTTGTGCAAATCCCTACACACTAAAACTGCTGAGCATAGCACACCTCAGCCTAAAGAGCCCCTTTCCAGGATGAGAAGACAGGTCAGGTTCTAAATATGTACATTTTCTAACATGATCTTCTATCCAATGGTTACACAAGGAGTCAATTAGCTTAATTCATGTACCTCCTGTGCTTCCTATGATGATGATAGTTTAGTCGCTACTGCCTAGAGCTGTGCAAATAACTTGCATTTTTTTATTTGGTTTACTGGCAGTTCAGAAAACAATTTAAAAATTCATTTTTGGATGATCCAAAATGATTTTCTTTTCACATTTTCAGCAAGTCAAAAGTAAAAAAAAATGCATTTCAGGTTGAATTAAATGGTTTATTTGTCCTCCAAATGAAACATTTTGTTTTTAAATTTTAACTTTTTAAACATTTTAAAATAAAATTAAATGAAATTTCCAAACAAAAAGTTATTTTGAATCAAAGAATCAAAATGGTTTATTTAAAAAATGCCCAAATTAAACATATTTGAGAGATTTTTATTGTAACAACAATGTGATGAAATCAACACAAATCATAAAATATTTTAGTTGACCCCCTCTGCATTTTTTTTCCTGAAAAAGAATTTCATCAGAAAAATGGCACCCAATTCTGCTACTGACCTGCCCAAAATTTAACAGTGGGCTAAAAGAAACCATTTCATAA
Source organism: Mauremys reevesii (assembly GCF_016161935.1). Classification (NCBI taxonomy): domain Eukaryota; kingdom Metazoa; phylum Chordata; order Testudines; family Geoemydidae; genus Mauremys; species Mauremys reevesii. The sequence continues at coordinate 25,943,683 of NC_052624.1, forward strand.
CCCATTATAAATCTCTCTGCCCTCCAACCATTACTACTTTGCCAGCATATGTTCATTCTTATTTGTGCTCATCTGTACTTACTGTTGGGAGCACATCTGGCTCCCAACCTGGTCACTAGGCACCAGTTAGCTTAGCTGGGCCCAGCAAGCCTTTTTCATATGGTCATGCTTCCTGTTTGGGCAGCGGAGCCCAGAAGCCTGCTACTTGAGCCTTTCAGTGGCAACAGCATAGCAGCTGCTCAATGTGTGCCACACATGCAGCTGAGCTTGCCCTGCTCTCACTTCTGCTTCCCATTCCATCTCTTGCTCAAGTCCTGCTCCTGCCTTGACTCCTGCCTGCTTTAGTCTAGTCTTTGTCTCTCGTCCCTGATTCTGACTCAGATGCTGACCTTTGGCTTACACTTCGGTCTGGTGTTTCCAGTCCTAACTCCGGTTCTGACCTTTTGGTTTGGCTCCTTGACCCTGACTCTGGCTTCACCCTTGAACCGGTAGCTTGTCATTGCTACAAACTGCCACCGCAACTGCCAGACAAGATCCTGCTCCACCGACAAGGTAGGGCTGCCCACATCCCGGCAGCTTACATTTACAGCTGCTCCTTGCAATTTGCCCATATGCTGGCCTAAACCATTATTTTTAATAACCCCATTACGGCGACAAGTAAAAAAGCAATAAACGTAATCTTGAACATTTAACCTAGAACTGTCAATCTCTGTTATTTCCTAAGGGACTAAACTGAAGCAAAGCTAGGAAGCTTGTGCTGATTATTATACAACATGGTTTTTGTGCAAGTACAAATCCAGTCTGGAACACTCGTAGTCTTCCTGTGATTTCCATTTTGGATTAGAATTATATCTTTCCATTTCCTTATTCCCAGTGAAATATTTCTTTTTTCATAGCACCTTAAGACCACTCAATGACTCCATTACTGCAACATGAAGACTTTTAAAAAATATTGTATAGGTCTGATGAATCTCTTTCAACACTTTGGCAAGATAAAATAAAGAACTTTGGAGCTAATTAAAGAAACAGATGCAGGTAATTCTCAACTTCAGATGTCAATGAAAGGAAAAGAGAATTATCTTTTCAAGACTGTCATGATGCCCTTGTTTTCATGTGTTGAAATTACAAATTTTAATAGTATATGGAAACAATTAATAGTTAATATATTTGTAGAGTTATGACACATGCACTTGACACAATCGTTTCTGGGAAAAAAATGTTTAATTATAGTCTGTTGGTTTGATCCTGAAACCTTTTCTCTTGTGAATGCAACAGTACAACTGATGTCAGTTTGGGTACTACATGAGTAAGTCAATATTTTGGAAGTTAGACACCTAAATCAAACATTTCAGTAACAAAATTAAAGTGGAGTCTTTGTTTTTACAGAGGCGCTGAATGGTGTCATATACAGAAACATAGTCTATCTTAAACAGGAAGCATTTATTAAAGTAACCAGCTACAAAAAATATTCTTCCCCACAGCTTGAGTTCCAGTTTTGTGTCCTTTCTTTATCAATTACCCCACCCTGTCTGCAACTGTATACAACTTTCAGAGACATCTACTGGCTGAATAATATACTGCCAATAATTGTATAATTCCACTGAATAGCCACAGCTCCCACTGACACTTCTCCACACCCATGGAGGGTCTGTGCAGGATAATATTCTACTGCTCTTTTGAGAACTGGTATGGAGCCTGTCTAACTCACCAGTGATGGTTTACAGCTTCAAGGAAATATGATCAGCTGGCATAGGGCCAGAGCCAGGGCCAGGCCATGCTCTGGGTTGTGTGATGCCATCCAGTAGCTGGTGCTCGAGGAAAGTATTATAAACTAGTCCAAGTTTACAAGCAACAGCCTCTGCTTGATGAAAGTTTTACAAACCTTTGGCAAGCCTAGCTCAAGTTTGGATTTGTCATGAAACCCCAAATCAGGCAATAGCTTTTGTTACAGCAATCTCTCCAGCACTAATTAAAACCCCTAATGCCTTTCTCGCCTATAATGTACCATTTCAACACTCTAGGGCGGGAGTCTCGAACTCAATTTACCTTAGGGACAGTGCCAGTCCTCAAATCCTCCCAGCGGGCCAAGAATGTCACTCATGTTTCCCAGAACCCGAACCCAAAAACTCTGCCCCTGAAACTCCGCCTCCCACCTGCCTAAGTCTCTGGGAGGGAGTTTGGGTGGGGGAGGAGGTCTGGGGTAGGGGACTGGGATGCAGGGTGCAGGATCTGGGAAGGAGTTTGGGTGCAGAAGGGGTGAGAGGCTGGGCTCTGGGAGGAAGTTTGGGTAGGGGAGGGGATCTGGGGTGGAGTTTGGGTGCTGGGTGCAGGCTCTGGGCTGGGGGCACGGGGCGGGGGTGCAGGAGGAGGGAGTGGGGTTGCAGGCTCTGGGCTGGGGCACGGGGTGGGGGTGCAGGAGGAGGGAGTGGGGTTGCAGGCTCTGGGAGGGAGTTTGGGGTGGGAGGGTGTGTGTGGAAAGGGGAGGGGGTCTAGGCCCTGGGAGGGAGTTTGGGAGTGCAAGGGAGTATGTGGGCAGTGGGTGCGGGGAGTGTGGCACTAACCTGGGACTCCAAGGTGGGGCAGGCCAAGGGGCCTCCGTGCTCTGCTGCCCCCAGACACCATCCCCACTGCTTCCCATTGGCCGCAGGAGCGCTGGGGGTGGGGGCAGCACATGGAGACATAGCCCTACCCCAGGACTGCAGGGAGGGGCCGACAGCCATGGGGAGTGAGTGCACAGGAAGCCGCTCAGCTCCGCTGCGCTGCCAGTGGTGGACGGGGCCCCGGGCCATTTTAAATCACCCAGGGGACATGTAGAGGGAGGGAGGGAGGGAGGAGAGAGTGCCCGGGGGCAGCAAGCGGGGCCAAGGGAGAGACCCAGCCCCAAAATTGCTGGAGCCCTGCGGGCCACACTGGGGACGTTCTCAGTCGACTGATGGCCCGCGGGCCAGGACTTTGAGACCCCTGCTCTAGGGCTCTTTCCTCCATGGAAATTTCCTTAATAGAAGTTTACATGCACAACACACAGAGAACATAAGAACGGCCATACTGGGTCAGACCAAAGGTCCATCAAGCCCAGTATCCTGTCCTCTGACAGTGGCCAATGGCAGGTGCCCCAAAGGGAATGAATAGACAGGTTATCATCAGGGCCAACTTCAGGGTTTTTGCCTCCCCAGCAGCAAAAAAAACCCCAAAACCCGCGATCACGATCTGCTCTACCACAACCGCTTCAGTCTTTGGCAGCAATTAAGCGACAGGTCATTTGCTCTGAGGGCTGGTCCACACTAAGAAGCGGTGTCGAACTAGGGTACGCAAATTCAGCTACGTGAATAGCGTAGCTGAATTCGAAGTACCCTAGTTCGAACTACTTACCTGTCCAGATGCCGCGGAATCAAAGTCCGCGGCTCCAAGGTCGACTCCGCCACCGCCGTTTGCAGTGGTGGAGTACCGGAGTCGACCGCGGTGCTTCCGGAGTTCGAACTATCGCGTCCACATTAGACGCGATAGTTCGAACTCCGAGAAGTCGAACTCACCGCGTCGACCTGGCTGGTAAGTGTAGACTAGCCCTGAGAGGGACCAAGGGACCCGCTGCTGAATTGCTGCCAAAGAGCCAGACATGCTACCCCTTCCCCGTGGCCACTCCAAGCATCTGCTTGCTGGGCTGGTGCCTGGAGCCAGCCCTGGTTATCATCAAGTGATCCATGCCCTGTCACCCAACCCCAGCTTCTGACAAACAGAGGCTAGGGACACTATTACTGCCCATCCTGGCTAATAGCCATTGATGGACCTATCTTTCATGAATCTATCTAGCTCCCTTTTAAACCCTGTTATAGTATTGGCCTTCACAACATCCTCTGGCAAGGATGTCCAGAGGTTGACAGTGTGCTGCATGAAAAAATATGTTCTTGTGTTTGTTTTAAACCTGCTATCTTTTAATTTCATTTGGTGGCCCCTTATTCTTGTATTATGAGAAGGAGTAAATAACACTTCCTTATTTACTTTCTCTATACCACTCATGATCACATCCCCCCTTAGTCACCTCTTTTCCAAGCTGAAAAGTCCCAGTCTTATTAATTTCTCCTCGTACAGAAGCTGTTCTATACCCCTAATCTTTTTTGTTGCCCTTTTCTGAACCTTTTCCAATTCCAATATATCTTTTTTGAGCTGGGGCAACCACATCTGCACGCAGTATTCAAGGTGTGGGTGTACCATGGATTTATATAGAGGCAATATGATATTTTCTGTCTTATTATCTATCCTTTTCTTGATGATTCCCAACATTCTGTTCACTTTTTTGACCGCCGCTGCACATTAAGTGGATGATTTCAGACAACTATCGACAATGACTCCAAGATCTCTTTCTTGAGTGGTGACAGCTAATTTAGACCCTATCATTGTATATGTATAGTTAGGATTATGTTTTCCAATGTGCATAACTTTGTTTATCTAATTTCATCCTATAATACATATACTGGTAATACACTGTTCAACCTGTAGTTCTCGGCACACACTTGCACTAAGTTAGGGAGAGTCTATTTTTTTTCCTTTTAGATTTTGTCTTACTGATAGGCAGTATATCTTTACACTGCATTTTAATCAGCAACTTAATTTGACTAGTGCATTGTGAAAATTATGCTCCTATTTAAAAGGGCTACATTATTTTTGAATCCAAGAGACAATGTGAATCAGAGAGGAAAAAAGCAAATTGTATCCTTGTGAAGTCCATAGTATTGTGTTGCTCTGAAAAAATATTATGTTTGACCATATTCAGCTAGCATTTCAATCATACATGATGCATTGTACATTTTAGTCGTGGACTTCCTGAAGGCTAATTTCCTTGAGTGGTGTCTCTACTTGGAATTCTGAATTTTAGCAGAAAGTTTTGCAGCCAATCTCAAGATAATTTTGTGGTTAAAAAGGGACACTGTCAACTAAAAGTCCTTTTTTGTGTGTGCAAACAAACACATTTCTTTATCTATTTTATTACTAATGCCTTAACCTTGAGAATTTAAAAATCAATTTACTTGTCCATATTTAGTCTGTTTATTTGGGCATTTATCTTAGGCTGGACAATGAAAACTGAGGAGAGTTACTTACTTGGATGTATATAAAATGCTAAAAAGGACACTTACCCATGTGCTTTAGGCACACTTGGGAATACTTTAAAATGCTATGAAACTAATGATGGTGCATAACTGAAGTACATCAGCACAATGTAATACAGCCCTACCAGCAAACCAGGCAATTCAGAAGCTTAAATCCCTCTCCAGCAATTCCCCACCATTACAATTATATTCCCATCAACTCCCTGACCATCCTTTTTCCAATGCCTGTAAAAACAGATGAGCTAATCAGTATCTCATTAGTATAACCTACCCCAAGCTTTCAAAAATAAGGAGTCAGCCCCCACTCCCAAATCATGAGATTGTCTTAAAATCATCACATTCTAAAAATAATAAAAGGTGGGTTATATTTATGTAGTTTCTGGTTTCTGAGCCTTTAAGGCTCACATTTTCAAGATTTTCTACACAACCACGTGGGTTAGTAAATTTATTTATTTAATTATTTTTATTAATGTAAGCTGATATTCTTGGCAATCATGTGACTCCAAGAGCTGGGATTTTAAGAAAATCATCATTTATCATGAGACGTGAAAACATCGTGAGAGTTGGCAACATTCAGTGTGCCCTGAAAGTCCATGCTTCTACCAAGTGGGGAGCAAATTCTAATGCTGGAGGGTTCCTCACAGGGAACACCCAACCGTTGGCTTCTTCCTCTGTTTATCAATGGGATATCAGCATTCATTTGATCTCAACTGTACTACTTTTAGTTTGCCAATGTTTGGCTTTTAAAAATTAGGAGATATTTATTTAGGAACATATGTTTTCATTTTCCCTTCATTTTTGAAAACACTTTTATTGGCCTTTATATTTTATTATATATTTAAAAAAATAAAATTTAAAATTTGGGCCAAATTTAAGTTGACAGTTTCCTTTCAAGACCCTCCCTCCCCCCAAAAAACAACCAATCAACCAACTAAACAAACCATAACACTGTGAGGTTAGATAAAATTACAGCAATATGGATATAGTTATTGTTTGGATATCAGTTATACGGTTCTCTGTCGGCTTCTGTCTGCACTGCAGCAATGCAATGTAGCTGGCAATGAAGCTATCAGCCTCAGGAAACTCCAACTAATAGAGAACACAGCATAATGTTGTGGAAAATCGTGGAAGAGGGAGAGATTCCAGAGGACTGGAAAAGGGCAAATATAGTGCCCATCTGTAAAAATGGAAATAAAGACAACCCGGGGAATTACAGACCAGTCAGCTTAACTTCAGTACTGGGAAAGATAATGGAGCAAATAATTAAGCAATCTATTTGCAAACACCTAGAAGATAATAAGGTGACAGGTAACAGTCAACATGGATTTGTCCAGAACAAATCGTATCAAACAAATCCAATCGCTTTCTTTGACAGGATAACAAGCCTTGTGGCTGGGGGGAAGCAGTAGACGTGGTATATCTTGACTTTAGTAAGGCTTTTGATACTGTCTTACATGGACTTTCTCATAAACAAACTGGGGAAATGCAACGTAGATAGAGCTACTATAAGGTGGATGCATAACTGGTTGGCCCATCCCAGCCCCAGCCCCTGCCTGCTTCAGGGAACAGGAGCAGCCTGGGCTGGGGCCATGGGGGAAGAGTGGGGGTCTCAGGGCAGAGTGTGGGTGGGGCCATGCCTGGCTGTTTGGGGAGGCTTAGCCTCCTCTGGCCTGTGATACCCACCACCCATGCCCACGGTGTCTCTAATTACTTTATTATGATACTCAACCAGCACAAAATCCAAACATGGTGGGGTAACTTGGCACAAGCGCCTCCACTCCACTTAAGCTGAGCATAGGGGCTGTGTGCTGCGTGTGGGACCGGCGTCTGAGCAGTCATACGTATGTTGGTACTTGTCCCTGGTATGCCAGTGGTGCTCTGGAGCAGTAGTTCTGGGAGGGAGAAGAGGGCTGCACAGTAGTACAGCACCCTGGCCATGGCCAGAAGGGGTAAATTTGCCTCCCTAAATACTCAGGCTTTATGCAGTTGAGCTGAATAGGATGAAATCTCCCTGCGCCTTGGAAACCCCAAATTCAGGGCTATGGTTCTGTTTCACATGCAGGCAAGATGTGACCTGGCTGCCTAGGCGCACTATGCCCTACCCACAGATTGGGAGGAGGATTGCTCCCCCTTACCCCATGTGACAGCCTGGTTCCAAGGCTTTGTGCCTGGGCTAGGATTTCACAATTAGACAATGAGAATGGCTGACTTCAGTCACTGACTCCCCAACTTCAAAACCTGCAGACATAAATGAGGCAACTACTTCTTTAAATAATTTTCAGGGCACTTGTTTTGGAAATGGGAGACGTGAGTTTTAAACCTCCTCTTATTCATGTGGTTCATTGTGTCCTGTGAACCTGACTATTGAACTGTGGATGCATATTTTATTATTGTGCTTTAGAGACTAAAATTCAGAGACTACCAGAGGGCAGTAAAAGGCACCTGGGAAAGTAAAATATATCTAAGAGCTTTTTAATTCCTTATAATAAAAAAGGGAACATGTGTAATAATTTATCACTTTCCAGAAGGCTTTTTTACACTCTAACTAAGGATCAGACCCATATACTATAAACAACTTCTTGGCCCACTCAGAATCTGCAAATCCAAAAGCAGAAATCCAAACGGTGGACTTCTGCCAGTCGTCTCACAATGGGGCAAATTGCTTTGTCAGTATCAGGCTGGCGGCAATGGGGAACTTCTGCCAGAGTTGAATACAAAAGGCTTCCTGAGCCAGGAAGATAGGCCAGTCTATGAAAGCTTGAATCAACATTGTGGTAGCCTCATGTTACTGGGCTGCTTTTGTGATACTATGCATCTGCTTTAGTCATTTCCCAATTCCCAACTTCGTTTTCTAAATCCTTTCTGATCAGATTACATGCAATTAAATTACTTCACTGAGCAAATCATGTTCATACATTTGCCTTATTGATTGTCCAGAACAGTGCTTCATGAGTCCAGCATGCTACATGGCTCCTGCAAAACTCTGCAATGCAATAAGATGATTTATATTAATGGACAATCTATTTATGATGGAAAAATAAATCTAATTTCAATTACAGGTCTAATGAGAGTGACTCATGAAAACTGGAACTTACATTTTGTGTAGATCAAAGAAACAATGAAGAATGATTATTATTAGTAGTAATACATTCCCATTCTATTTATTATTTGCTAATAAAACAATTTTATTCAGCTTTTGCTAGAGATAAGTTTGCAAAGGAGAAAGGATAAATAAGCTACTCTTGCTTGTATTTTATGAGACATCTACATAAAAGAAATCACTATCATGGCTGATAGATGATGTGGGCTGATCAATGATATGAGGAAGAAAAAGATATCCTGCTAAATTAGGTCTACATTTACTCACAGGTCTTTTCACAGCTCTATTTCTGTTAGGAGTGTATATTTTAGTAAAGACCAAATGGGAGGCAGAAATGAATTCTGAAAGATATACGCTTGCTGAAATGGACAAGTGTGGACCCCTGTGCCCAGGAGAGGCCCCACTGATCAAAATTTTGAGGCCCCTCATCATGGAATACGGGGACTCCAACTGTAATCAGGAATGGGGTACCTGTTGACTTGTTAATATTCCAATCACTGTATCTTACCAGCTAAAAAATCTCTCACTCACTAACAAAAAGAGGAAATAGTCAAAGGTGCAACAACTGATATCTTTGTTATTTCAGTTATCTGGAAAAATTAAGGGCCACATTGTGGCCAGCTCCTATACAGGTATGCAAGGTTTAGAGGAGCAAGGAGCTCTCACCTTGATGTTTGGCTGTACCAGCCTCAGTACTCTCCCCACATCAGGGACATCCTCTACAATAGTAGCATACTCTGGGGCAAGCCACTCCAAGAGATGTCAGCCCCAGAGGAGAATTGTATGCTCCATGTCCTGAAGAGCACGTGCATTCTGGGGAGCTCCAGGAGACCTTGAGTGTCTCTGAGGCACAATGCCTTCAAGTGTTCCCATGATGGCAATCCAAACTGGCCCAAATCCCAGTGCACATCTGTGTCTAAAAGCTTTAAATAATGATTTATTTCCTAGTAGAAGGGAGAAGTAGGAATCTTAAGGAGAGGAGGCAGCAGCAGTGAAAACACATTAAAGTCAGCTGACACATTTAATACAAAAATAGTCTCGCAGAACAAGTTCATCAAATAATCAGAGTACAAGAAAAAGAAAAGCTGCTTTATTTTAATCACAAATGCCTTGTGCTCAAATATACAAAATATGCCCATAACATGAATCTCTCCCCAATTTCTGTATGAAATAAGGGAAGGAAAAGTAGATTTTTTTTATACTACTGAAAATTAAATACTCATTACACACAAAGGTACAGATGGGCCCAAGCCGCTAAACTCTATAGTAAGAAAAACTTTTCCCTAGACCAGAACATTTCCATTCCAGGAACACCACTCTATTTTCAGCATCTTAGTAAACAAGTTTAAATCAGGCCTTGCTTTCAGCTATGGTCTGATCCCCACTTGGAGTTTGTAAGCTGTTGGAACTGGGGATTGAGTCTATGGGGAGTCTTACCCTAGGGCCTACAATAGTAATGGCTGCCAGACCTGGCTGGCACTATTTCCCAGCATGCCTAGAGTCAGGGGTCGGGGCAGAATGGACTAGAACAGGGGTAGGCAACCTATGGCACGTGTGCCAAAGGCAGCACACAAGCTGATTTTCAGTGACACTCACACTGCCCGGGTCCTGGCCATCAGTCTGGGGGGCTCTGCATTTTAATTTAATATTAAATGAAGCTTCTTAAACATTTTAAAAACCTTATTTACTTTTCATACAACAATAGTTTAGTTATATATTATAGACTTATAGAAAGAGACCTTCTAAAAACGTTGAAATGTATTACTGGCACGCAAAACCTTAAATTAGAGTGAATAAATGAAGACTCAGCACACCGCTTCTGAAAGGTTGCCGACCCTGCACTAGAAACTGTTGCTGAGGCCAGTAAGGAGGCTTCTGCACGGAGTAATATGGACAAGCAGTCTGCTGTACCAAGGATGAGACAGGGCAGCTCAGCCCCTCAGTGGGTGGGAACGGACGGACTCAGAGACAAAGAGACTAGTTTTAGTTTCAGTTATGAAATGAGAGAGAAGCAGATCAGCTCAAGGAGTCTCTGCTTAATCCCCTTTCCTCCACAAAAAGAGTCTTTGGTCTGCTGTGGGATCTAGTGCATAAGCCAGGCAGCTTCAGGCCTGCAGAGACCAGTTGCCAGAATGGCAGAGAATCGACCTGGTGCCAATCACCAAGAGCCAGTCAAGAGCTACAGAGGACTCCAGACCAGGGAGGAGGAGAAGACCCAGCTTCACCCATAGGCAGGGACACTGTATGGAAAATCTTTTTTATTTAAGCTGGCCAGTGTTCACAGCACTGCAGCACTTTTCTCCAGAGTCATCGTCAGTGTGCCATCTGGCCAGCATGTTCCTGCAGCCTGCCGCTTCCCACAGCTCCCATTGGCCGGGAACGGCAAACTGCAGCCAATGGAAGCTGCCTGCGGCCGGTCAATGTAAACAAACTGTCTTGTGGCCCGCCAGCGGATTATCCTGATGGGTCGCATGCAGATCGCAGGCCGCAGGTTACCCACCATTGATGTAGGGGCTACAATAGTAATTCACATTCTTAAAACTTTGCCCCAAACCTGACTCTTCTAAACCTTTTTGAGATCTGAAAACCTTAAACTAACTTTTTTTACATTTAGGTCACCTCTCTACTTCTTTCTTTGGCCATGACTGTAAGCAAAAATTTTGAAATACTATTAGAAAACCATTTCAAATGTATTTCAGACTAGGCCAGCATCAGGATGAGCTGTGAATCATACAGCTATCCCTGTTCTAACAAGGCTTACTTCCAAATTTCCAAACCAAAAAGGTATGAATAAATCAAAATGACTAGTTTTAATCTCAACTGTATGAGGGAACTGTATAAGAGCTTGCCAACTACAGAACCAGTTTCTCCTCCCTTGGTTTTCACACCTCAACTGCTAGAACAGGGCCTCATCCTCCCTGATTGATCTAACCTCGTTATCTCTAGCTTGCTTCTTGCTTGCTTATATTTCCACTCTTGCATCTGACGAAGTGGGCATTCACCCACGAAAGCTCATGCTGCAAAACGTCTGTTAGTATATAAGGTGCCACAGGATTCTTTGCTGCTTGTATAAGAGCTTGATCAGATCCCAACAAAGTCTATGGGAGTCTTTCCAATGATTTCATTGGGCTTTGGTATATCAGTCCCTAAATGTACATTGTAATAATACACGCCATGGCTCATAAAAGGGCCATTTACCAAGGGTATAAATTCTGTGAACCCAGGTAGAATCTACTTGAATTTAGTGAACTAGAACAAGAGTCCCTAATTTCTAGAGTGCACTGTAGTGTGTAAATTGCAATTACATTTATAACGAACTTGCATGTAGGCAAAACTTACAGGTGACATGGCAAATCCTAATTCTTATATTAAGCTCTCCCTATATGTGTGAAACTCCCATTGACACCAATGGGAGATCTGTGCTTCTTCACATAGCATGATCATAGAGTCAAGGACCAATGTGTACTTACACAGAAGTTGTTCTGTCAAAAAAATATATCTTGGTTATCAGAGGCTTCCGGTGTACTTGGCTGATGCTCAGTTTCTAATGTTGTAAAATAAGGATTAAACCTGAGCTTGACATGCTGGCCATAACTATCACCGATTCATAGTAAATAATTAGCATGAATGGTCAACATGAGCCAAGGCATGGGCAATTAGGCAGTCAATTAAGGGCTTCTGTGCAGGAGAAATATCTCTGGCTTAGCATAGTGGAAACTATTAATTTCTCATCAACTCTGAAACTCCATTCAGCCTTTGGGTAGTTAGAGAGGATTTCATTTAACTGTGGCACATCATCATTAGTTGTTTGAGTATATCATTATTTTCTATTTTCTGAACCACTGGTTCTTTAGGACTACTTAAATTGGTGCTAATGTCCTTTTACACTTATCAAATGATATCCCCACCACCACTCCATGTCTTCTGGGCATAAATTCATTTTTGCCTGTTAACTTTTTTTTCCTTTTAGAATTATACTAACCCTCATTATTGGAAGTTTTAGATCTTTTCTTTCTGTTTCAAAAATGTGCTAGTGTCCCTAAACACTTTCAATCCTTGGGATACTATGATACACAATATTATTATCAGGCACTCATTGGAAATAATTGTATGTGATCTGATTCACCAGTGCATTATTTCAGTTTTATGCTGGTGTGACCCAACTGATTTATATTACCTGGGCATAAAACTGGAGTAATCTAGTGGTGAATCAGGTTGTTGCATTACAAATAGACAGGAAATGTGTACAGTTTTCAATCTAACGTTAAATTAGTTCTGCTTTCAGGCCCTGATCTAGCTCCTATTGAAGTCAATAGGAATCTTTCCTTTGACTTAAATGGAGACTGTATTGGGTCCTCAGTTACCGGGGTGCTCTCTCTGAAGTTAATGGGCAAGAATCATTGTTGCCCAGTACAGATTTCAGTCCAATAAGTCAAATTCTTGTGTCCATAGATGTCAATGGCAAACTTCCCAATTATTCCAGTGAGACCAGGATTTGGTACAAGTCATTACAAAGAATGGCCTTCAGCATAAACAAGGCTACAACAGAACAAAGTAAAATGTTTAACTGTCTCATTGAAATCAATTGCAATCAGTTAAGATGCAGTCTCTTGGCCCAATCTTTGGCTGGGACTATAAACCCTTTGAGCCTAATAATCATAGAATCATAGACTTTAAGGTCAGAAGGGACCATCATGATCGTCTAGTGTGACCTCCTGCACAACGCAGCCCACAGAATCTCACCCACCCACTCCCGCAACAAACCCCTAACCTATGTCTGAGCCACTGAAATCCTCAAATCATGGTTTAAAGACTCCAAGGTGCAGAAAATCCTCCAGCAAGTGACCCGTGCCCCACATTGCAGAGGAAGGCAAAAAAACCCAACAGAGCCTCTGCCAATCTGCCCTGGAAGAAAATTCCTTCCCAACCTCAAATATGGTGATCAGCTAAACCCTGAGCATGTGGGCAAGACTCACCAGCCAGCACCCAGGAAAGAATTCTCTGTAGCAACTCAGATCCCACCCTATCTAACATCCCATCACAGGCCATTGCACATATTTACCGCTAATAGTCAAAGATCAATTAATTGCCAAAATTAGGCTATCCCATTATACCGTCCCCTCCATAAACTTATCAAGCTTAGTCTTGAAGCCAGATATGTCTTTTGCCCCCACTACTCCCCTTGGAAGGCTGTTCCAGAACTTCACTCCTCTGATGGTTAGAAATCTTCATCTAATTTCAAGTCTAAACTTCCTGATGTCCAGTTTATATCCATTTGTTCTTGTGTCCACATTGGTACTGAACTTAAATAATTCCTCTCCCTCCCTGGTATTTATACCTCTAATATATTTATAGAAAGCAATCATATCTCCCCTCAGCCTTCTTTTGGTTAGGCTAAACAAGCTGAGCTCTTTGAGTCTCCTTTCATAAGACAGGTTTTCCATTCCTCGGATCATCCTAGTAGCCCTTCTCTGTACTTGTTCCAGTTTGAATTCATCCTTCTTAAACATGAGAGACCAGAACTGCGCACAGTATTCCAGATGAGGTCTCACCAGTGTCTTGTATAACGGTATAGACACCTCCCTATCTCTACTGGAAATACCTCGCTTGATGCATCCCAAGACCACATTAGCTTTTTTCATGGACATATCACATTGGTGCCTCACAGTCATCCTGTGATCAACCAATACTTCAAGGTCCTTCCTCTCCTCTGTTACTTCTAACTGATGAGTCCCCAGCTTATAACAAAAATTCTTGTTATTAATCCCTAAATCCATGACCTTGCACTTTTCACTATTAAATTTCATCCTATTACTATTACTCCAGTTTACAAGGCCATCCAGATCTTCCTGTATGCTATCCCGATCCTTCTCTGTATTGGCAATACCTCCCAGCTTTGTGTCATCAGCAAACTTTATTAGCACACTCCCACTTTTTGTGCCAAGGTCAGTAATAAAAAGATTAAATAATATTGATCCCCAAACCAATCCCTGAGGAACACCACTAGTAACTTCCCTCCAGCCTGACAGTTCACCTTTCAGTATGACCCGTTGTAGTCTCCCCTTTAACCAGTTCCTTATCCACCTTTCAATTTTCAGTATGCTCTCCCACATATATAATAAAACTTCATGGAATACCTCCACTACAACTGTATAAATAATGCAGCAATAAAAGTTAACTCACAAAAGCAATTAGTTAATTTTCAAAATTGTTGAACACTCACTATTGGGGCCCGTGTTTCAGCTCCTGTTTAGGCACCTAGATGAAGTGTCCAGATTTTCAAAAGGATCTAACACTCAATAGCTCTCACTGAGAACAAAGGGAGATGTGTGGTGCTGATTACTTTTGAAAAATTGGCCCTACAATGCTATTTTATTATTAACCTTACTTTTTAATTTTTTTCCTTCCCAGCTGTCCCATCCAGTCAACTATGGGCTATCATTGTGCTTCTGTGTTGAGGAAAACTTTCACCTTATGTATACACAAAATAAAATCCCTAAACTGAGGGGCTTTCAATGCAATGTACTATCTGATAGACTGAATTTAAAGAAAAATCTCAGATTAACATGCATTTCTTATAAAGGTTCCATTCCATACACCCTCCCTTCCATCTCCACATCTGTTCTTTGCAATTCTTTTCTATTTACAGTATTTCTCTACTGCTGCCTGTGGTAATTTTCATCTTGAACCAGTTTTTATTGATATCTAAAACAGAGGTGATTGATGGGTAAGTATACATTGTCTTCAATCAAACCATAATTTCAGCAGGATATTATTCGGCTGTACAAAGTACTAAATTAGACTGGATTTCGGATAGTGTTTTCAATCTGTTTGCCATGCATGTGTCACCCATATTAATGAACACACTAGAAATAAAAAGACAATGATGAATGTTATTTATCTACATGTATTTAAGGGGAAAAGGATATTGCAAGAAGTTAGATTGTACCTTATAGGCACAGCCAGAGCCAAGTCATTATGGAATTCCTCCCTGAACTCCTGCAGAATGCAGAGACTACACCCGAGATGCTCAAAGATAGTCAGGTATCTTTGCATAGTGTCTAATGACATATGTGAGTTTCACCAGAGAAAGCTACTGGTGATGCTTTTACCTCTGTTTCTTTTTTTGTCTTTTACCTGATAATTTGCATTCTGTTGTATCTGAGGGAACCCCCTCACTTTGCTAAAAGTATCTAATAATGACAAAGCGCATATTGTTGCTGGTGTCTCATGACAGTCACTCTTGCTGTGTATTACTTGGAGGAAGATATTCAATGGAGACTGTTTTAGAATTTAGAGTTAGACACATGCAATCTGGACCTTTAAAAAAAAAGGAATAATAAGGCCCAAATGTCATCAATGAAAAATATTGTGAAATGGAAACAAAACATTGATGGTGAAATTACATTGAGCCTGAAGTTTGAGGAGTGGAACTGAAGAAAGGGGTTCATGTTCCAGGAGGGACCTAGTTTGGTGGAACCGCAGGGGCTCAGGAGTATAAATTGGGCAAGGCTGCTGCCAGACACACATAGGCTTCTCATCATGTGCCACTGGCTTTTATGCATGCTTTATGCAGATCCCATTCCTACAATTCTTCCTGCTTGGTTCATTACTTGTTAATGAAACAGATCCTTTTCTGAAACCTCATGTGTTTTTGTACCAAGCTACTTCTCTCCCCCTGCCTCCCCACATACACAAAAGAGAGACACACAAATATAGATGGAGCTTGACCATGTTTTGGTTGTAGTTACACTGATGTTACTGGCGTAACTCCACTAAAACCAGTGGAGCAACATTAGTATAACAATTTATATGAAATCCGATTCAGGCATATACTGAGGTATGACACTGGAGAGTTGTTTTATCATGCTGAAGTTCCTCATAAATAGAGCATTAGAAATGCAATATACAAACCAGTGAAAAGCAGTCATTAATAACATTCAATATACTTCACTGAAAAATTCCACTGGCGTAAGGCTTTGGTATTGCTTCAAGAATGTTAATATCTATGTCCTTTTAAGGAGCTCAAGTGGTTAAGTATGCCGTCATTTTTCTTAAGCTGTCTCTCTAGGTATTAATTCAAACATAAAATATTATGCTGTCCAAGGTATTATCTAATCCTTTGTCCTTCTTATATTGCATGATACAAGTTACTATAATACCAATGAAGAAAGCAGCTCTGCTTTACTTCACCTCAGTACAGGAAAATGCCTTAAAAAGTGTCTGGTTTCACAATCCTAGGAAGGCTGAAGTTAATACTTCTAAACTATATTGATTTGCAAACATATATTTCCTTCTTGTACTGCGTGGAATTATCATTTGGACTGTGTTTTACCTGGATATTTGCTCTTAAGACAGAAATGGAAGAGGGAAGCTTCCTGTCCAGAACTCATTTCTAGGCTTCACACCAGTTACACATCACCGAGTTTTTTTAAATTAAGACAGTAGTACCCAGCCTTATTTCACAAGAGGGCCACATAAACCTAAGCACAACCTTGTGTGGGCCAAACAGATTCTACCTATTTTAATGCAATTTAAAATTAATTGTTTTGATTTATATTTTAAGTTGAGCTTGTTTCATATGCATTTAGATAGGTTGTTTCTATATACAGTATTGTCTGTTTACACACTCGTGTACATTAAAATGATGTAAACATGATGACAAAACGCTAATGAATCGGCCGTTAGTATATTGTGTTGAAGCAGGCTGTGAGTCTTATGAAATACTCTGGTGGGCCATGTACAGCCCATGGGACATAGGTGGTGGTGTGTATTTGGTTGTCATGGGTTTTGTTACTATGGCAACTGAGTTAGACTATTAAGGGATAGCTCAGCCGGTTTCAACCGGCTGAGTGAGCTCTCTGTCTCTGTAAATAAAATGGAGGTTTTGGTTAGCTGTCTGCTCTCTGGCCTCAAGTGATTGCTTCCTACACCGGCTGCCCCAAGGATACAACACTGGCGACGAGGATGGGATCCTGGTGCTGCTCCAGTAACAGAAGGAAGTAGAAGTCAAGGTAAAGACCAAACAAAGAAAAAAAAGCTGCTTGTTTGCACTGACTGTGAAAGTGAAACTAAAAATCATGGCTACTCTGACCAGGCCCCTGGAGCCTTTTGATGAGAATACAGAGCAGTGGCATGTGTATACTGAGCGTTTTGAGCTTTTTGGTATTGCAAATGACATTACAGAAGCGAAGAAGGTGCCAATATTCTTAACTGTTGTAGGGGCTAAAACCTACTCTCTGCTACGCAGCTTACTACACCCTGTTAAGCCTGAGACTAAATCTTACAGTGACATTGTGGAAATCCTGGGGTCTCATTTCTCCCCAAAACCACTGGTAATTGCTGAAAGATATAGGTTCCACAAAAGAGACCAAAAGGAAGATGAAACAGTTGTACAATTTGTAGCCATTTTTAAAAAGCTAGCAGAACACTGTGAATTTAAAGAGATGTTAAATGATGCCCTGCATGACAGGTTAGTGTGTGGCCTCTGCAGTGAAGCTATACGGAAGCGCCTACTGACAGAGGCTCAGCTTACATTACAGAAGGCTGTTGATATTGCTGTCTCCATGGAACTGGCTACAAGGGAGGCACAATACATCGGTGCACCCTATAGGGTGCAAAAAGTGTCACAAGAACCGACCCACCAAACTGTGCAGAGTCAAGAATGTTACCGTTGTGGTAAGCCAGGACACCAGGCATCTGGTGTAAGGACCTGGTGTGTCGACACTGTGGCAAAAAGGGACACATTGAGTGTGCCTGTAAACAAAAGAAAAAGAGGCCTGTGGTCTGGCCGACAAAAAGAGGAACCTTGCATACCCTAGAGCAGACCCAGGATGATCAAGGTGACACCGCCTCACAAGAGGAAGTGCCACTGCATGTTTTGTCTTTGGCAGCGGGCTCACATGAATACTGGGTAACCCCCTTATTGGAGGGCAAACCTATACGCATGGAACTAGACACCAGTGCAGCTGTCTCGCTGGTTCTGGAGACTGTGTATAAGGAAAAGCTACAGCATCTTCCGCTTAAGGCAACAAAAACTGTTCTGAAGACGTATACAGGTGAAGCTATGCCCATGTTGGGCACTATTGATGTTAAGGTGGAGCTCAATGGACAGGCGGCTAAATTGCCACTGTTTGTGGTGAGAGGTAACTACCCAGCCTTAATGGGTAGGTCTTGTCTTGGGAAGATTCAGCTGAACTGGGCAGAAGTGCACCGGATGACTAAAGAAGAAACCAGTCTAACCCCTATACTAAGGAAACATGCTGCTGTTTTTGGAGATGATTTGGGAAGTATGAAGGGAATCACTGTGACATTGAACATTAAACCTGGCAGTCCACCAAAATATCTGAAAGCCCGAACTGTGCCATATGCCATCAGGCCAAAAGTTGAAGCAGACCTGGAGCGCCTGGTCACCAATGGAGTCCTAATACCAGTTACCCATAGCTCATGGGCCACTCCTATCGTTCCAATAGTGAAGGAAGATGGCTCTCTCTGGATTTGCGGTGATTTTAAAGTCACTGTCAACCCAGTGTTGTGTGCAGAGCAATACCCGCTTCCCCGCATCGATGACCTCTTCGCAGGCCTGGCTGGGGGACAAAAGTTCAGTAAGATTGATCTGAGTCAAGCATATTTACAGATGCACGTCGATGAAAAGTCCCAAGAGCTGTTGACTATTGTGACTCATAAGGGGCTTTATCGATACTGTCGCCTACCCTTCGGAATCACATCGGCTCCCGCCCTGTTCCAGAGGGCTATGGACCAGATCTTGTGTGGCTTGTCAGGAGTTCAGTGCTATCTGGATGATATCCTGGTCACTGGAAGAAATGAAGAGGATCACTTAAAGAATTTAGAGGCTACCCTACAAAGACTGGAAGAGTATGGCCTACGAGTTCGCAAAGACAAGTGTGAATTCTTCAAGCCCTCTGTTGAATATTTGGGACACATCATCGATTCTGCAGGTCTTCATAAGGCCCCTGCAAAAGTTAAAGCTATTGTGGAGGCTCCTCCACCTCGAAATGTAAGCCAGCTGCGCTCATTTCTAGGACTACTGAACTATTATGGAACGTTCATCTCACAGTTAGCCACACTGCTAAAACCACTTCATGAGCTCCTTGGGCAGAACAAGGCCTGGAAGTGGACTGAAGCCTGTGATGTTGCATTTAACAAAGCTAAGGATGCATTGTTAAATTCTGAAGTTCTAACGCACTTTGATCCATCCTTACCCCTGCAATTGGCCTGCGATGCTTCCCCTTATGGAGTGGGAGCGGTCGTGTCACACATTATGCCTTCGGGAGAAGAAAGACCTATTGCTTTTGCTTCACGCACTCTAAGCAAAGCAGAAACTAACTACGCCCAAATCGAACGTGAGGCATTAGGAATTGTTTTTGGAATTAGGAAGTTTCATCAGTACCTGTTTGGGCGAAAGTTTACTCTTCTTACAGACCATCGACCTCTGACATCAATTTTTGGACCCTACACAGGCATTCCCCCATTAGCTGCTAGTCGTATGCAACGTTGGGCATTGATACTTTCTGCACACACATATGAAATCAAATATTGGAAATCCACTCTGCACAGCAATGCAGATGGCCTCTCAAGGTTGCCTTTACCGGTCAAACATCAAGATAGTGCCCAAAAGGAAATCTTCTACTTTGAACAGGTAGAGAATACACCCATCACTGCTGCTCAGATAAAGAAGGCAACCCGCGTTGACCCAGTATTATCCCAAGTTATGGACCTGGTGATGCATGGAAAATCTCGACAAACCTCTCCGGTCTCACCCGACCTTGTTCCCTACATGTCCAGGCGGACGGAGTTATCGGTCCAATCTGGTTGTTTGTTGTGGGGGAGGCGTGTCATTATTCCACCACCCCTGAGATCACAGATGTTAGAACAGCTACATTCCGGTCACTGTGGAATAGTGCGCATGAAGGAAATTGCACGAAGCTATTTTTGGTGGCCTAGATTGGACAGTGCTATTGAAGAGAAGGCAAAAGCTTGTATGTCATGTCAGGGTGTAAGAAATGCACCCCAGTTGGCACCCCTACACCCATGGGACTGGCCTGAAAACCCGTGGCAACGTATTCACGTTGACTTTGCTGGCCCCCTTGAAGGAAGCATGTTCTTGGTGGCAATAGATGCCCATTCTAAATGGCCAGAAGTCTCTATAATGCAGTCCACTACTGCAGAGAGTACTATTCAAAAACTACGAGGACTCTTTAGTCGTTTTGGTCTGCCAGAACAACTTGTGAGCAACAACGGACCGCAGTTTGTCTCTCAGGAGTTTCAAAATTTTATGAAGGCAAATGGGATACACCACATCACGTCAGCACCATATCATCCGTCCACCAACGGATTAGCTGAAAGATTTGAGCATACAATGAAAAACGCTTTGAAATCAGCAAAGGGACAACACTCCATTCAAAAGCGTCTGGATACCTTCTTACTTTCCTATAGAAACACACCTCATGCTACGACCCAGGCTTCCCCAGCCTTTCTAATGATAGGACGACAGCTGCGCACTTGCTTTGATCTGCTGAAACCTTCTGAACCCATACAAACTGTGCAACATCAGCAGCAATATCAAGTCATCAGACGGGCACCCAGAGCAAAAGACCGAACCTTTAGCCCAGGACAGCCAGTTTTGGCTCGGAATTATACTTCCAGAGCTAAATGGGTCCCGGCCACAGTCATCACTCAAACAGGACCTGTTTCCTATACAGTCCGGACTGCAGAGAATCTTACCTGGCGGCGACATGTAGATCAGCTGTTGCCAGGTCATGCCAGTCTTCAGGACCCATCTGCAGTTGAGGGGTCTGACTTCACCCCTCCTGGTGAGACACCGAATCATGAGTCACCTGTTCCTGACTGTTCTCCTCCATTACCGCCGGCAGCTGAGATACCCCTTTGCCCAGCACGAGCTGATACCACCTCCTCACCTATTCGTGCTGCGGACCCTGAGCCCCTAGTACTTTCGGGTGCAACAACACCAGAAGTTCACCGTAATCCACCTAGAGACAGAAGGCCTCCTCATCGGCTGAATCTTTAGTTAGGGCGAACCCACGGTTATGGGGCAAAATAATCCCCAGGGTTTAGCCGGGAATGGAGGCAGTCTACCCTCCTTCTCTAGTTTAGTGTGTGTTTTATTTTGGGGATGTTCTTATTAGGGGGAGGAATATGTTGTGTATTTGGTTGTCATGGGTTTTGTTACTATGGCAACTGAGTTAGACTATTAAGGGATAGCTCAGCCGGTTTCAACCGGCTGAGTGAGCTCTCTGTGTCTGTAAATAAAATGGAGGTTTTGGTTAGCTGTCTGCTCTCTCGCCTCAAGTGATTGCTTCCTACACCGGCTGCCCCAAGGATATAACAGGTGGGGTACCCCTGAATTAAGATAAAAATTCACCAATCTGTCTTTGTACTTTTGTGACTCCCATCACCATGGAATTGGA
Organism: Mauremys reevesii; assembly: GCF_016161935.1. Lineage (NCBI taxonomy): Eukaryota > Metazoa > Chordata > Testudines > Geoemydidae > Mauremys > Mauremys reevesii. Next base: position 25,965,333 of record NC_052624.1, read on the forward strand.
GTGCTTCTTAAGAATTTGCAATTCTGTGACCTGTGTTATATAGGAGGTCAGACTATATGGTCATAATGCTCCCTTCTGGCCTTACAATCTATGAATATATGTAAAAATAGGAGTAATGATAACAGTAAAGATTATGGCCAAAAAAAAGTATCTGATGTAGAGAGTGTTACTATCCTGGCAACATTGCAAATATGTGTGAGACTCATAATGTGGCACTTTAGAAAGGAAGAGGTACCAGGTCAAATTTATTGTGACGCCAATTTTTAAAAAGGGTTCCAGAGGTGACCCTGGCAAGTACAGGCCAGTAAGCCTGACTTCAGTACCGGGCAAATTGGGTGAAACTATTGTAAAGAACAAAATGGTCAGACACATAGATGAACATAATTTGTTGGGAAATAGTCAACATGTTTTTTGTAAAGGGAAATTATGCCTCACCAATCTACTAGAATTCTTTGAGGGGGTCAACAAGCATGTGGACAAAGGAGATCCAGTGGATATAGTGTATTTAGATTTTCAGAAAGCCTTTGCCAAGGTCTCTCACCAAAGGCTATTAAGCAAAATAAACAGTCATGGGATAAGAGGGAAGGTTCTCTCATGGATTAGTAATTGGTTAAAAGATAGGAAATACAGGGTACGAATAAATGGTCAGTTTTCAGAATGGAGAGAGGTAAATAGTGGTGTCTCCCAGGGATCTGTACTGGGCCCATTCCCATTTAACATATTCATAAACCATCTGGAAAAAGGGGTAAACAGTGAGATAGCAAAATTTGCAGATGATACAAAACTTCTCAAGATAGTTAAGTCCCAGGCAGACTGCAAAGAGCTACAAAAGGATCTCTCAAAATTGGGTGACCAGGCAACAAAATGGCAGATGAAATTTAGGTTGATAAATGCAAATATCATATTGCCTCTAAATTTGACTGTTTAAAATTTTTAAAAAATGAAAACAAAGAATTTGTTGTTAGTGAAATAAAACAATTTCCTACTAGTCTACTCATTTAATTTTAACAAAATCACAATTACAAACACTGATACCGGTAATGTTAAAAGAACGCGTAATGCTATAGCAGTGTTTGGAGTGAAAAAAATCATTTCTTGCTATAAATTCTCATACTTTTAGAGGAGAAGTTTTAGGGCTTATTAGCTCAGATAAAGCTATGCCTGCTTCAGACAAAAGCAGCTGCCAGCAACTCCGGACCCAGCGAGGCAGCAGCACACACAGATTCCTCTTTTCCTGTCACCCCAGCTTAGTGGATATCGGGTACATTAATCAGCGCCCCCCTGCCCCCCCAGAACAGACAGGAGGATAGGGGCAACTCCAGGGATGAACAGAGGGCTGGGGGCTGCGGGGGAAGGGGATAGGGCTGGGGTGGGGGAGAGGAACAGCCGCGGCTGCACGTGTGGAACAGGGTGGAGGAGGGGCTTCCCCTGCTCCGCAGCAGTCATCTGGCTCCGACCGCGGGTCGTCCAATTGCCCCCTGCAGCTCAGGTCTCTCCCCCTCCCCCATGCTGCTGCTGGCCTGCCTGCTGTGCCCCCTCCATCAGCCAAGCGAGCCTCTCGAGCCTCTCCGCAGCAGGTCAGGTGGGAATGCAAACCCTCCGCACGGCAGAATGCCGCCCCTGGAAATGTGCCGCCACAAGCACGTGCTTGCTTTGCTGGTGCCTAGTCTAGAGCCGGTCCTGGCTAGAACAGTGGATTTTTTTTGGTGCACTGTCAATTCTGGGGAAAAAAATTTTTTTGGTTGAACCAAAACTGGAAATTTTAGATGACTTGAAAAGTTTTTCAAAAATTGTTTCTGGTTGAACAAATCTTGAAATGAAATGTTTCATTTAGATTTAGAGCATTTTTAAACATTTTAAAAAAATAAGTGAAAGGGAATTTCAGAAGTTGTTTTGAATCAAAAAAATCAAAATGTTATGTTTTGAAAATGCCAAACAAAATATTTTGAGTTTTTCAGATTTTTTTTCTCAAAATGAGGGCTTGTCTACACTACAGGACTCGTGGGAGGTGGCAATGGGTCAGGTGTTCAGTGTGATGGGGGGGCGATTCTGCCGAAAAACAAAGCACAGACTGGTGGGACCGCATAGTGCTGCAGGTCTGGGATGAGTGCTGCGAAACTTCCAGGATCAGCGAGCACTTCTTCTTGAACTGTGTGTGGACTGTCCCCCCCCCCCTAAAGCGCCAGGACACAAGGATGCAAGCAGCCCTGACTGTGCAGACAACTGCTCTCAAGGTAGTGACCTGTCGAAATGTCCAGGCCATCATAGATGGCCTATCTCACCCAGCCACCCAGGCCAGCGAGTACATTAACCGAAAGGGCTACTTTTCAATGGTGCTGCAAGCTTCAGAACTCTGGTCTCTGTAGGCGCCTCAGCAGGCAGGCTTTCTTCCGGACCACAAAAAAACGGTTGGGGATGTGCAGATGCCTACAGTGATCCTCGGGCCGGCACACTGAAAAAGGAACTCAACTACCGGCTGAGCAAGTGCAGAATGGTGGTGGAGGACATCAGCGAAAAGAATATCCCGGCTGTGCTCCACAATCTCTGTGAGAGCAAGCGCCTGGCTGCTGTTTACGATCAGCCAGACACCCGAACCTGACTGTCCACTTGATTTTAAGAGAGCCTGATCATAAACCAAGTTTTCCACGTAACTAAGACAGGTTTTTAGTAATAAATAATAAATCTTTCGTTGACTTTTGCATTTCTTTATATCGTTTGAAACATGGAAGCATTCTGTGCTGGTTAAGGTGTGCACTGATGGGTGGGTTTGCAAGGTGAGTATCTGCCCCTGGATGAGGTCTGACTGTCCCCTGGTGTGTGACTGCAGTCTCTGTGTGTGCCCTGCAGTTGACCCTGCAGCCAAGTCTGTAGCATGGCACTGTGGGCTATGCAGTGACATAAACGCTTTTAATAATGTAAAACTTGAGTTGGGACTGGTTGATGCTGTAAAAAAAAGAGCTGTAAAAAATTTACAGCGCGACAGTTGTCTCTAACATTATCGGACTTTGGGTGAGGGGACAGGACTTCTAAGCAGCGCTGAGCCTCTCTGCTGCTCCTGCTGCCCCCACCTATCCTCTCGCTCCAGGTGTGTGCGATGTGCTGCTACAGGCTCTCCTCCTCTGCTCTCTCTGCCTCGCGCCTCCGCTCTGGAGCTGGCCATCAGTTCCTGTCGTCCCTTGTCTTTTTGGAAAGAAGGTGATGTGACACACATACACACACACACAGTAAACACACAGTAACACAGTAGTCAGTCAGTAAGACCAAACACCACCAAAGTCTCAGTCTCAGGAGATCTCAGAACGAGAACGAGTCCGAGATTCGCTTGTGGCGCCATTTGGACTGGAGAGGCAGGCGCAGAGCGAAGGAAGATAGCTGCATCCCTCTTGCACAAAGTAGTAAGCCCTTACAGTATATACTGCTTATCAGTTACTGGTAGCTGTGATCCTCCTGCTAAGGCAATGTGCAAAGCAGAAAGGATAATCCTTTGCTGTTATGCTAATTGTATAACATTAAACCATTAACAATACTACACAATTCTACTTAGATGCAGTATTTGCAGACCGAGATCACCTGAGGGGGGGTCCCTCGGCTCAGAAAGAGAGAAGCATGTGTTACGACGCGCACAGCACAGACCAGGACCATATGCAGCAATGTGTAGAGGGCGATGGTTCCACCTATATTCGGATGTCCTGGCGTGGAAGAGTCTGCTTCCAGAAATGTCTAGAGGACTATTTTTTCTATCCCCATTTGTGTGGACCTTCTCTTTATATAGTTTAATATATATTATAGTTTAATATTTAGAATGTTTTAAATTGTAAATATTTAGAATTTTTAAAGTCCATTTGTGTGGACCTTCTCTTCATATAATTTAATATATATTATAGTTTAATATTTAGAATTTTGTAAATACTGTTTCTATTTTTCTATAACAATGTTATAAAATGATCCTTCCCTGATTCCGAGTCATCTCTGAGGGTGATGAAGAGATCCTGGCTGTCAGAGTCCACCCACTGGTGGGGCACTGGTGGCAGAGCCACCTAGAATGGCATGCAGTGCCCTGACTTTTGATACCCTTGTCTTAGGTCCTTCACTCTGTATCCTTTGTCTTTCATGGCTTTAGAAACATCAGATCCTGACTTTCCGGTCACTCCATGCTGGGACCCTCTTTCTTTTCTGGGATTGCCGGACTCCTCTGCTGGAGAGCTCTGCATCGTTGCACCTGTGTGGCTGGCCAGAGAATCAAGCTCGGACTGCTGTCCAGAGCGCCAACAGAGTGGTGCAGATAAATTCGAATTAAAGTCCTAGTGTAGACCAGGCCTGAGTCTCCACTGTTCACAGAAAAAAAGGTTTAGTCAATTTTTTTTAACTAGTTCTGTCCATGACACAGTATACTATGTGCAGGATCCTTCATTATCAGTACATGCACATTTCTTCTGCTACATTGATTTATTTTCCCAGATAGCCTCACATTTACAATAATTTATTATTAGCATAAACAAATCTGTCTAATGTAATGTGTTGGATTTTCTTAACATAATCAGTATTTTCAGGTACTTGAGTGTTCCAAAATTTGGGTGAAAATCAGTAAAAAAACCAAATAATGACTTTTATAAAATCTGGGCATTTTTCAGTAAAAATGGAAAATGTTGTGTTTGCTCAGTAACATTTAGCATCAACTCTACCTAGCAGAAGAGAAGCGTAGTGGTCAGGGAGATTCCTTAGAAACTTAATGTCCAGTACACAGATGAAAATCCTAGCAGTTACCTGCTACATACCGTACACCACAATAAGTGTGCTGCAAATCCACAGTCTCCAGGTGTGACAAATTTAGGAAGAAGTGCAATTGGTAAGTGCAATTTGGGTCATGACCTTGCAAACACACAATTAAATTCATGCAGTGGTTCTAACCGCAACTAAGCAGAAGAAGCAGAGATTTCTAAAACTGTCCTCTCTCAGTTGGTTGAAATGTATCAGTGCTCAGGAGGAAACTCAATGGAGTACTGCAGTCTGAACTCTTCCTTCCAAATGCTAGCCACTGCTGTCTGTTAACTCTGGACTTTTTGAATATTCTCTAAGCACAATAAAATGCACACCTGACATCCACAATAAGATTACCAACATGTTATAAAAGGTGTAATCCACAAAGTGAGCAAGTTAATCCTAGGTACGCATCTGGCATTTTGACTGACACATCTCACTGTCTAACCAACCAAACAAGGGTTAGGAAATTTCTGGCAGTCTGCAAAAGGAACAAGCTGTCTCATTAAATAATCCTGGAAAGCCAAATAACATTGGTGTGTTAACTCCCACACCTACAGTACCTTGGCCTGTCCTTTGCAACCTTACTTGATAGCTGTTTAGCCCTTGGGCTACCTTTCCACGGTCAATATTGTATTAAGAACTAATTCATAGAAGAGGCTATGCTGACTGGGCATGGTTGACAAATTTCACAGCATGCATTGTGTGACTAATTTACTTCCAGCCCAGCACTGATGAATATGTCTCCAAGTTATAACTTCCCATCTAAACTAGATTCCAGGGTGAGTGTATTTTACTCACAGTTGAGTTGAGAAGAACTCAGTATGGTCCATATTGATTAATATTATTCGGTGACTTAGACCTCAAGTCATCAGATATAAGATATGTCTACATGTATGGTGGCAACTACACATGTGGTTAAAAGCTGCAGCTAAAGGTTTACCAGCACGGAGGCAGTAGACAAAGGGTCCGGCAGCTCCCTGCTGCCAGAGCCTTTCCTCACTGTCTCCCCACTGCCCGAGCTTTTTCCTGCTGCCTTCCCCCTGCCAGAGCCTTTCCCTGTGGTAGGGAAAGGCTTTGGGAGCAGGGAGGAAGAGGGACATTTCATTGCTAAAAACAGCAATGTAGACTTGGGAAGCACTGCTTGGGCGCATAGTGAGTTTGTGTAGGGTATATACCCTGGGGATTCAGACATATAGGGCCCTGTACTCTACTTGCCTCAGCTGAGCCTCACTGTCTACATTGCCATTTATACCCATGCTACCTGGTTGTGCAGTGTCTATACTCTACACACTGCGATAAGCGTAGTATCTCAGCCCCTTTTATTGGTGGAATTACAAGGTCATTTGGCTGGTTTTATCATACAATCATAAGCATACTTACAGCATTTCTGTGTGTTTCTCCAAAGATTCCCCAATATTTAACATCCCCTATATTCCAACCTTCTGCTTGTTTTGCATAAAATTGGCTGTAAAATTTTACTACAGTAATTGGAATCACCATAGACCTCCAGCACCTGCCTTCTTTGTTGTACAAGTTTCAGTTTCATTAGTTAAAATAAAACAAACAAATAGTAACAGCTTTGCTATTGAGATCTGCTTTTCATTCATGGTGAACCCTCCGCAAAGCTTAACTACCACAGTTTAATTTTAAAGATGGATCAAACTTTTTCACAGGACCATCATTTTGAAAGTCTTGCTGTAAGGTTAAATGCAACAAGAAGTATGTTTAGGTTCTTTATCTTAACCAGATAGGTTTGTTTACACATATGGGATTTCTTGTTCATTTGTGACCCAAAGCAAACCCCACTGAAGTCAATGGGAGTCTTTCCATTCATTGCCATGGGCTTGGATTAGGTCCATAAAGCCAAGACAACACTGAATCCTTTGTCTACATCATTAATCAATTATCATCATATTTAGCACATTTAGTTAATGCAAAGTATCTCCACTTGCTTTGACAGAGTGACTCCAGATATACACTGATGTAACTGAGATCAGAATTTCATCCTGTGGAAGTTTATTATATGATAAGTACACCTGGAGTGTACACTATTTAGTGTAAAACAACAACTCTATAATTTGCTCAGGACTTGTCAGAAACTTTTTACTGGAATAATAATGGAGATTTTCAATAGGCTGCTTCTGTATTTTGCAGCTTTCAGCTCCTTTTCAAATGGGGTAAAGGGATTGAGCAAATGTCCCATTTGGACACTTCTTATTTCAGCCGTGCTGAAGAGGCTAGTTTTAAATGCAGTGGTTGAACAAGCACAAGATTGTCATCAGAGCGGACTGCTGGGCAAACAACTTTTTATTCAAATCTAAGCAATAGGGGTTTTGAAAATGCTTGGATACAGCCCTAATTGGCAATAAATAATTTGTGGTTGTTAGTAGGAACCATCTCTTCCTTCTTTCTTTAACCATAGTGGCATTCGGTTGTGCAATGTATCATTATGTACTGCAATGGGGGCCAGATGTAATGCCTGGCTGTAAATAAAAAAGAAAACAAAGGAAGAATGTAGGAAGACTGTTCCGTTTACAATTGCCTGTGGTCACAGTTTGTTTCAAATTCTGATTATCTATAAGAATCTAACACTGGCACTTGTGTGTATTGGAACCACAGGCAAGACAAGCACTGGCTTGATGGGGTTGTTGATTTTCAAGTAAATAATACAAAGAGCTCTATTAAGCTAAGAATTGGATGACTGCCAAAAAGATATTTGGAAAGTAAAATCACTGCTGAAACATTATGGGGAACGCCTTGAAAACAGTGAAAGACAGTAACACTGAATTTTAATTTTTAATGACTGGCACCTAAGGACAAATTGATTGGCTTGCACAACTGGACTGCTTACATGGAAACAGAAACTAGAGATAAGGTGTACACTTAGACCCTGGAACAGTTGTATTCTCAGTCAGTGTCAGGAGAGACTTCTTGAAAGAACTGGAAGTTGAGAATCAGTTTTAAAGCTCACTTCTTCCTTCCATTGCACTGTCAAGATATAATATCGTGCCATTCAATGACACATTACAGTGTAGACTGGCTAGACATCCAGACTCCTACTTTTCCAGGCATTGGAAGGTCAATTCAAATTTGAAAGAGAGATGTTTATCCATGAGAACCATGGCACTGCAGTTCCTTACACTCTTTTGCACAGAGAGTTTTGTAGTTCCGCACCCCTTTCATTGACTTGCAGTAAATGAGATAGTAAGAACCTGGAGTGAAAGCCTAGCCACACTGAAACCAATGACAGTTTTGCCATTGACCTCAGTGGAGCCAGAATTTCATCCAGGTTTTTAAGTCCAGTCTTATCCTGCTCTTCCTTTTTGTGCCTACAATTTTGCAGATGCTAATAACTTCAGGTGCAAATTATTGCAGGTAAACGTTTAACTACCTGGTAGGTGGACACAATAGCTAGAAACCTAAGTGACAAAAATATTCCAGTAATCATTTGTGCTATAATATCACCAGCTCTAAGTATATATTTACTTAAATCGATTACACAAAAAGAGAGATGGAGTAGTGGGTTCACACATTGGTTTTCCATGTCAGATAACCTAGCTTTAGATTTGCTTTTTGTTACAAAAATAATAATACCCCTGAGAAGTAAGGAAATACCACTTAGCCTCGTTTTACCTATGGGGAACTGTAGCACAGGGAACCTAATGCAGAAAGCATAAGGAGGAACAGCGACTTGAAATCAGATTTTCCAAGGCTTGGGCTAGTGCCCTAACCACAGGACCATACTTCCTATATGCACAGCCCTTGCACAGGACAGACTGTATCTGCCCAATCTAGCCCTCATTTGGATTGTTCAGATATCTAATTGAAAATGTTTATAGCTTGTAATCTGTATCTCTTGATCATTCATTTAAATCTACTATTCTGGGCCACTGTGCTAACAATTCTGATATGTTATTAAAATTAAATATTAGGTTTATTAGCATGTAGTTTTATTCTCTTTGAAATGCATATCCCTGTTTAATAATGTATTGTGTGCTGAGACCCTATTTGTGCAGCGAGACTTGTGAAAATGACACCTTTGGAGGATACATAGGTGCAAATGTATTTCACTGCCACCCTTAAAATAAACATAACCCAGAATTTATCTTAAGAAACCTTTAATTATGCATTACTTTTTATCTCATTATTTGCTTAAGCATTCGCTGTTGTTTCAAAGCTGACATTAAACCAGTAGTTTGCGTTCCTATGTTCTGAAGGTATTGGTAATTCCAAAACACATGAGAGATTTATGAACTGCAGCAGATAAGTATTTTTTAGTTTAGTATCCTTTTGAGACCACACCAATTTATTAGCATGCCACTGCAGCTCTTTAAAATTTAAGAAGAAAATAATAAGTTTTCTCATCCATCTAATATGCCAGAAACTGCATTTTCATCATCTTCTGTAATTCTTTTTTGTGGCATATTCGTATTATTGATCAGAGACTACAATTGCATGGGAGGGTATGCAGTGGGATTTATAAAACATTAAAACAACATAATCTGCTACAAAACTTGTCCTCTCTGATTTAGTGGCTTTTGCATATATGTACTACTGCTGATGAGCCAGATCCTTAGCTGGTATGAATTGACCAGTCATGGGGTTGCAGAAACATAATTATACCTTATTCGGTTGAATGGAGCTATGCCCATGCAGAATGCAAACTGTTTTTCTTATCCCCTGTCACATATGGGGAAACCGGGGCACAGAGGTGAATGACTTGCCGAAGGTCACCCAGCAGGCTAGAAGCAGAGCCAGGAATAGAACTCAGGTCTCCTGAGTCCCACTCCACTGCTCTGCTACATTCAATGTTAGCAGAATAATAGTTTCTCCTGTAAGCTTTTAAAGTAAAGTATTCATGTCTTTTCTTGTCACCAGATTCAGAAAAAGTATTTAAGCATATGTTTAACTTTCTAAGCACATGCTTAAGTGCCATTTAAATTAATGAGAGTTAAGCACATATTTAATGTTAAGCATGTGTTTGAGTGCTTTTACAAATTAGGGCCCTGGTCAGCAGTTAACATGGGGATATTACAATTTTCCAAGTCCAATTTCTGTAGGATTTCTATTGGATTGTATTCCATATAACTAACACACAAATAATATCAGGGTGAAATACTGTCCCTATAAAAGTCAATTAGAGTTTTGCCATTGACTTCAATGGACCCAGGATTTCACTTGTGGGCTGGCATTTTCAAAGGCACGCAATGGATCAATTCCACTGGAATTTGGGTGCCCAGCTCCCTTTGGCGCCTCTGAAAATCCCAGCCTGAAATACTTTTGGTTGTCATTTTCATTAATATCAGATATATGCTAACAAGGATTTTGTTTTCCTCAGAACCCACATGCTTTTTGTGCTTCACCCTGCCCTGAAGCCATAATGCTGAGCTGTAATCTCTCCACAATTTCAGCCATGGCCTGAGAATAAGTTTATGTTATTACTAGTCCACTGCAAGAACAAACAGAACAGGGAAAGCTTCCCAAATATCTGGAATAATAACAAGGGAAATGCAAGAAATTAGGGTTTGTTCCATCTTTGTACAGTGCCTAGCACAATGGGATCCTGGTCCATCATTATGACTCCCCAGTGCTACAGTAATACAAATAATGATGATTAATAATACCCAGCACATTGCTTTTTAATCTTTTCTTAAAATTTCGCTTTCAGTGAAAGTTGTTCTGTAAGGGTTGAGTGAGGGAAGCTTTTCAGAGTGGGTACCCAACTCCCATTGAAAGTTAAAGGGATTCAGGCACTGAATTCCATTTGTGCCTTTGAAGATGTCACCTACAATGTTCTCGGAGCTTCTTGAACAATGGCACAAAGTGTAGGTTTCAGTGGCCAATTCTTGCCTACTCTTGTGAGTCTCTAGATATTTGATGTTTTTCTTCATGCCTCCTGGAGTCAGGTGATGATGTGAAATTCTCAGTTTTCATGGAAAGAAAAAGAAGTAACATTTTAGCCCTCATGACTGCAGAGAAAAGCATGAAATCATGAACCTAAAGGCTCAAAAGACAGGGAGCAAATAAAAAGAACCCACAACAGATTCATTTTCAACATCTAATGATTTTTAAGTCCATCTCATCATATTTGGGAGGCCTGATTGATTCTTGAATGCTCCAGCTTGGCAATACTCTGTTTTTCAGTATTCAAAACAAAGAGTGTATTATTATAATGTTAATTAATTAATTTATTCATTCCTTTTCTAAAAAAACGCAGGCGTAACAGAAAGAATCCTGCAGAGTCAGGTCTGATCATCCTAGATAGTGGTGTCTGCTAATCCACATAGTCAGCATGTCAGGCCTTTTGGACAACTTGAAGCATGCTATCGTTACTGCTATTCCTAATGTATAGCGCCATCAGCAACTCCTGCTGGATAGCTGTCCGGATGTCTCTTCTGACTGTCTGGTGACACCTGTAATAGAGATTCATGTGTTCATTTGATTGCTTTTGACAGTCCTTATTTTTTTAAATTACTTCAGTGGCCCTCTAGCTCATCTCCAAAGTGTCTGTTTTCCTGTTTTCTGACAGTGTGCCATGTCAAAATTGCTAACAGCACTATCACTAATCAGACATAAGAGCTATCTGAATTTTAAAATCCACAACTGCTGCTTACGCATCGCCACCTCCCAATATATCACAAGCCAGCTTTCTTTAATAGAAATTTGGTCTTCCATGTGCAGAGGCACAGATTCAGATTCTTTCTAGTGAGACAATTTTCAGCTTAAAAACACAAGCAAATGCTAGAGATAAGTCCAAGTTGCAGTGGGTCTGGATTCCAGTTTTCTCAAGGTTGTAGTTTGGCCCATCTCTAATAAATACAATATTACATCTATATAGCAGAATATTTTTAAGCCATAAGCATTTTTAATTGACTATAATTATAAAAGTAAATTGATTATACATTTTAGATAGCGGAAAGGACTGGCCAGTCCATTTGCTTCAAAAATTAGTGCCAGGAGCCTGGCATAGTTTCTAACAGTTATAATTATACTTTATATAGTGCAAACATGTCTGTGATTAGTAGATTTGGTCTTCTACCCCTCTAGGGTTGAAATCCTGGCACTAAAGAAGTCAATAGTGGTTGTGCCGGAGCATATATCCCAGTTCCCTCCTATCTCCTGTCCTCCAAATACCCCCTGCCTCTTGCACCTCCCTACATTCACCCTGAACACACATCTTCAAACCCACTTCCATCCTGTTCTCCATGTTCTTCTCCACACACCTGCCCCTAGTTGAAATATGTAGGACTAATGGTAACACTGTATTTGGTCATTATTTTTCATGACTGAAAGTTCATCCCTCAGCGGAGACTGGTGCATAAAAATCTCCTCCTTCAAAGGAACTCATGAAGAATTTGCCTCTTTCCTAATGGCTACAATCATCCCTTGTTCCCAATGGGAATGAGGCCATGCCCTCTTTCAAAGGGCAACTGTGTTCCATTGTTTCTAATAAGAATGAAGCCAGCAGCCATTTATTAAGACCAACCTTTGGCCTTTGTCTCACTGAGAGCAGTAGGAGATAGCTGCAATTCAGAAAATGGTCACCTAACTGTGGGCAAATTACAATGACCTAAGACTGTTGGGAATAATGAGAAATAGCAGTCATTTTGGAAGAGGTCATATCTACGTAGAATTCTCTGTAATAGGGCATTTTTTGGTCAGCCTTGGCTGAAGAAGAAATTGTCAGTTATGAAGAATAATTGGGAAAAATTACCATTAATCCTTAAAAATATCTTCAGATGTGGCCTATGCCTGCAATTTTATTGAATTTTAACTATACTGGAAGTTTGGATCATTCTCTTATTAAGGCAGGCATGGGGTAAATCGAGCTTTTAATTTGTAATTGACTTATGGGTTTAGAGGGCTGTGTTTGTGAGACTGGCACAATGGAGATGGGGTTGGACAGGATAAACCCAGTTCCTTGGTCCCAGACTCCCAATGATTCTGTACTTAAAGAGCTCTCCTAGGAGGCACCTATAAAAATGTTCTAGGTTTCAGAGGTGCTCCACTTATAACTCTCATTAAACTCCCATGGGCATTGCAGGTGCTCAGCACTTCTGAAAATTAACACACTTTTATTTGTGTGCCTAGATTTAGACTTTGAAACTGGACTTTGACATTTTGGCATCTGTCCCTAAGTCATATTTGGATCTATGAGGCAATGCTAAATTACTGTAGAAAACACGAAGCGGTTATAGGTTGGTTTCATTAATCTGTAATTTCATAGAATGCTGTTTTTAAAATTGAGTCCCTGGTTAAAAAAAAAAAAGTAATTATTTCCTGCATGAAATAATTTCCTTCATGAATTATTGACTAACAGTACAATATAAAAGCAGGAGTCTCAAGGTTTTCAAGGGAATATTACTCATAAATTAGGAATAATTCCAGTGATTGGGATAAAATAAAGAATGCACCATAAAGCCTTTAGGGTCAAGTAAAGGAAGCCTATTATTCTGAATATGATCTGGAAGATCTATCGGTGTGTTTCTTTTAGCCATATAAAGTGCTAGATGTCAGTAATTCAAAGTATGTGTTTTCTGTGTACTTTTATACCATATATTTGGGAGGTATATCATAGTATACGTTCTTAATGTTGGAACTGTTGATACTGTAAAGGAAACAGTAAAAGTTTACATTCTTGCTGCTGCACAGAACAGCCAGGTATAAAATTTCCCTCAAGCATTTTTATCTGAACAATGCAATTAAGAGTTTATATTCCCCCATCCCCCATAATATTGGGTTTTTTTACCCTAGGAATACAGGTCCAGATTGTGGTCCATCCTGTGTGACTGCACGGAGAAGTAAGGTGCATAAGACCTTATACATATAGGCAAGCTATCCCCAATGCAGGTAGAGGAGTGGGGGAAGGAGAGGAAAGAACCACTGTCTAGTTGCTATGCCTTTCGCATAAGGGTGGGCAACAGAGAGTGTGAGGAGACTTGGCTCCACCCATCTCTCCCCCAATTCGTGAGGTAGTGTACACTGTAGACCATATAGGGCTGCTGCAGGGTACAGTTCTGACCTTCAGTGCAAGAGGGAAAATGAGAGGCTGGTTGTGGGTCAGACAGTCTGACCCTACACCACTGAGGTCAAAGGGAACTTTGTCATTGACTCCAGTGCGCACAAGATCAAGCCTTGATTCAAAGTCTGCTTGGTGGGCAGCACAACGGTACAGTGCCCCATACACAGTGCTTCTGACAAAGCTATGGTTTAGCCCCCAGTATGGATATCATCTCAGTCTAATGTTGTGGACTTCCATGAGAGATGTTGTTATTTTGGGGATGTTCCCTGTATTTAACAATCTTTCATTTGAAAGTGAAAAATATCAAAATAGTTAAAGAAAAGATTTAATGCAGAAAAAATACATATTTTAAAATGAATACTGAGCCAGATTCAGTCCTCAGCTGCATCCTATACACCGCAGTATAGACAAAATTCAATCTGCTGACTATTGCTTAAGGGTATTGACAGTTGAAGGGCTGAGAAAAGGGTATGGTAACTGAGATTATATATGAAAGAGGCATGCCGATAGGGAATAAATAAATAACATGGAACTGAGTTCTTTATTTTAGCTCTCTCCCTGTTTCTCACTGCAAGCAGCCAGTATGCTGAAAGGCTAGCTCACGAATATTTTTGCAAATAAAAATGAGAGTTCAGTTTGCTATCATCTGTGAGGTCATAATACTCATTACCCTTGGACAACCACCAGAGAATTGTGAAAATGTTCTTGGGTCCTGTATTTCAATATCCAGCTGAAGATTCATAACACAAGTGAATTATTAATTGTTATTTTGTTCTTTTAAAAGGTTCTCAGATGGAATCCGGAAGAGGAAACCATATGATTGAGGTGAACCATACCCACTAAAATAACTGGCTAGCCAATGAGCGAGGTTTTGGAGCAGCCTTCCAATAGAAGCACTGGGAACAAGAAACCTAGCTGGTTTTCAGATAAATCAGTTTATCAATGGGATTATGTGACAAGACTGCTTGCGATATCAGGGGACTGGGCTCAGTGACCCAAGAGGGCCCTTCCAGTTCTATTGTCTTATGCTCTTATATTCTAAGTGAACAGTTTGCAAACACGGCAAAAATGTGTTTCCAAATTATTTGGCAAACACTAACAAACAATGCTCCACATTGCTACTACGCCAGTTTTATGCTAATGTTGATTAATTGATTTCAGTAGAGTTATATTAGCATACAAGCAGGGTAGCAGAGTGGAGAATCAGGCTGAATTAATGCATTTTACAAATCAAGACTAGTGTGTATGTGATTAATGAATAGAAAAAGGCTAAATTACAACTAATATTTTTAACAATGAATAATTAACCCACATTTATTTCTAGTATTTTACTAATGCAAGTTTCATTTTTCATAAACTGCACAGTGAATGTTGTCTAAAGCAACTCACTGGACTGACAAAATTATTAGTTATAATTTGCTTAGGAAAGGTGGAGCAGAACTGTATTTAATGTGTTTAATACATTTGCTGTAGTCTTCTAATGTAGGAGATTGCCTAATGTAGCCCAGTGGGCCAGTTTATCTCTATTATATTCACTGCTTTGAATCATATTCTGCTTTATTATATTCAGCAGTAGTGCAAGGAACCTACAGGTTTGTATCCTGTAAGTCATTGGCTTCAACAGTTAGCATGAGACTTGAGGCCTATGGACTTCGGCATAGATAAACTTAGGTAACTCATGTATCAGAGGGGTAGCCATGTTAGTCTGGATCTGTAAAAGCAGCAAAGAGTCCTGTGCACCTTATAGACTAACAGACGTATTGGAGCATGAGTTTTCGTGGGTGAATACCCACTTCGTCGGATGCAACGAAGTGGGTATTCACCCACGAAAGCTCATGCTCCAATATGTCTGTTAGTCTATAAGGTGCCACAGGACTCTTTGCTGCTTTTAGGTAACTCATGAGTTTTGTGGAACTGGAAGTAGAGCATGGGGGCGGGGGGGAGGATTTCATCCACAATGACATCAGCCAACCACAGAACACAAACAGTCACCAGCTTCTGGAAGGATTCGTTCGAACATCCAACCGCAAGAGTGCCGTGACAACGAATTGACGCATATGATAATGGGGTGAAATCATAAATACACTAACCTATAGAAGAAGGACACCTTAACATTGGTAAGGGAAGGAAATAAGGAAGAGGGGAAAATCCCTACTGAATATGCATTAGACACGGTAACGTCAGCGTAACATATTATAAAAGTGGTATCCCAAAGTGGGGCAGTAGGAGAGAGAGATGTAGCCCTTGGGAGGGGCCAGAATGAGGGGCACTGGTGAAGATGAGGACAGTGAGGGTGATGAGGAAGATAATGGCTAACATTTCAGGTTGTTCTGCAAGGGATGGTGTAAGTATGGATGTTCAGATGTACTTTCTGTATTATCCCTATCTACCTCACTGAGTTAGAATGTGTGTAACTTTGCTAAATGTATTAATACATTATTTATTTGTAAATATAAAAGAGTTCCTATAGTGTGAGTGATGCACCTGTGCACATCAGGGTTCCCAACTATATAATAATTTTAATAATACTGGGCCTGGTCTTGGGACAAGAACCTGGCAACTCTCAAAGTGATAACTGGGAATATTTATTCATGATCTGTAGATCAGGCTACACTAATAAGGATATAGGTTGTACTGTATTCTTAATCCAGTTAAGTGAATAAGAAAAAATGCAAAACTTTCCTAGAAGCAAGTAGTATGTTCATTCATTCATTCTCAGACCACAAACTGGTTGCTGTGCAAAAGTTCCAAACAAATATACAAGAAATAAAGCTGGGCCTAATGACAGAGAAGCAGCTACTCTGCAAAAAAAGTCGAATAAAAATTATGTACATTTATAAGCTTTACACTCATGAGTCATGTCCTATTTCTTGCAAAAAAAACCAACCCCAAATCTTTATGAATATATAGTTATGGTTGCTACAATAAATAATATGACCGTTATAAAAATGTATAAGAAAAATGTCACCATAAAATATGTTAAACCTTCCAAAGTGATTGACAGAACAAATAAGTATAGAAATAGCTCAGATACTGTATTTATTCTACCACAGAATGTAAATAATTCAGGTTGTTGTATCCTCTTCTATAGAGTTCCTGAGATAGCAAGAACTGAGATGTTGAGGAGAAGGTAGGCAGGAGGTATTGATATGTCACAGTCAATCCCATGCTTTAGGCACTATTACAAGAAGGAGCAACATAATCTATTCCATTGTGTATTTAGTTGGTAACGCTGTGCACAGTAAATTGCACCAAATTTCAAAGCCAATTCTTTATTGACTATTATGTGTAGACACAGCACAGCAGTACAAAAATTCTTTTCCCTCCAAAGCTCTTTTTTTTACTCCAATAGGTTAATGCAAACTGACAGTGAAATATATCCCCAGAGAACAAAGTACTAAACTGTAAGTGAGGTAAAGACGGCACAATTCCATTATTGCTGACATAAATGCTGGTTTATGGATTTCAGTAGAAAATAGGAATTGTTGGAGATTTTAAAAAAAGGCTTTAAGTATTGTAGATTCTGTTTCTGATAATGACTTTTTTCCATAGTAACAACCACTGGTAACTTAATATCCTATCCCTATATCTGTAACTAGACTCACTTCACATGTAAAGGTAGAAAAAAATAGAACTCTGCTTTAAATTTAGCACTGCAGTAGACTACCACAGTTGCATGCATGTGCTGTCTGCAAATGATACTCATTGATATAATTCTCTTGCACAGTGACAGAATCTTTATACTGTGACAATTACTGGACTGGTATGACATTGCCTTTGAAGAGTTGCAAATCAGTTTTGTGGTCCTTAGTACTGTGTATATTTTTTATCAATGATTTTTTTTCATAAATACAGGGTTTCGGAACATTTTGTGTGCATTGGTATGCACATGACAAATGATATGTCCATGGTAACCTACATATATAATTACCATGATACTGTGCACCAAATCACAGTAATGAGACACACAAATTAGACACTCAACTGCAGGCACAATTTGTAACATTACTTACCACAAAGAAAACACATTGTGGTGTATTACGAATAGGCTTGGTCAAATTACATTTTTATTTTTTTTTATAATTTTGATGGATAGTATCAATGTTTACTTTTAAGCATTTTTTCCAATTTTATTGATTTAAATTTTCACAGGTTGTGCAAAATGATGGGTTTTAAGTATTTATTTAAATTTTCACTGTTGCAGGAAATTTGGTGGGGGTGTCAACCAATAAGATGGTAAACAATAATTATTTAATGACAGCAGATACTGAGATTCGACAAGTTAAAGCTTTATAACTATTAAAACATAAATTGTCAGCATCACTTGTCAAAATATACTGAGTAAATGAAATCTAAATGAAACTCTTAATAGGTTTTTAAGCAGCATTTTTCTTATTTTGCCTATCAATAAATTTCAATTGTTGATGGAAATATTTTTTTCATTGGTTTGTGTGTGTACAGTGAAATCAATGTTTACTGATGTTTATGGATAACAATCTAATTTGTCCAAGCCTAAGTATGAAATTAATTAAGACAAAGACAGTGCTCTGTTGATCTCCCAGGGAGCAAAGTCGCTGTGCCGTCCTTCTCGAAGATGCACCATGTGCTTCTCTGTATAGACTTCTTCTGACTGGTGTGAAGACGGGAGCTTTTTGCATTGTCAACCAGTTCTATCCAGGAGCAGTTTTGACCATCAAGGGTGTGCAAGGACTTCAATTATGACCAGCCCCTGCCTGCAGGATCAAGGGAGGAGAGTGATTTCTTGTGCCCTCCCACACTTACATACTTGCAGAGAAGCCCATCAAAATCCGGCCATTGCTGCAATCAAGTCCAGACAAAAGTAGGCTTTTGATTTTTTGCAGGTTTCCCATGTCATTGCTGTTTGTATCTTGAAGTGCTGTGTTGTTAGATTTCATGAGCTGACAGCACTGAATCTGGCCTGACTAAACTAATACTTCACCATAGTTCTGGAAACACTGCTGGAGACACTGACTTCCCTGAAAGCCTTATAAGATCCTCCTGTAGAAAAACCTGCAGAAGGGCAAAATTATGCTGATAATAAAATGTGCTTCACTGCGTAGACTTTCTGGTGCCTCATCCTTTTGGCGGTTGGGGAATGGGGAGGGCTTGGCAGCTGCTTGGAGGGGCAGAATGCTGGGATATCTCACTATATGAATGGCCTTTGATCTTTGGGGATATTGCAGATTTTAGGACATCCACTTTATTGACAGTCCTTTCAAGTATCCTCCTGCAGAACCATAAGCCAGCCCTTGTGACTAGTAGTGTAATAAGGGCGGACAAGAACTGCTTAAATTTGGAGTGGATGGAAATCATTACCCAGATCCACCTGAAAATCCAGAAACCAGCTCTGTGTTTCAATGAGTCATTCACAACCCCTCACTCCCAACCCCTCATGTAAATGCAACATCTTAAGATCAGGAAGTCCCTTGTCTTGTTAGTTGTGCATGGAGAATGTGCAGCGGGATGTAATCCAAAGTGAGGAAGTTCAGTAGGTCCTTGGGCTAAAATATCAGCTGATCTAAACTGGCATAGCTCCAGTGGAATCAGGATAATTACACTAATTTACAGCAGTTGAATACCTGGTCTCTTAACTGGTAACCACAGATATGCTCAGAAAAATAATCAGCTGCATAACACTTTAATATAATATTTTTTTCATTTTGTTTTCAAGCTAGTAAAAGTGATATCTCAACGAGCACATTACACATTCAAAGTGCAGTTATTTCTGAGTTATCTGTTTGGAAAAAAACAGTTTAGCATTTTTAAAGTTATTTTTGCATAGGGAAAAGTATAATTTTTCAGTGACTCATGTCTCAACATTTTCCTTTCAGCTAAGACAGAGAATGGAAACGTCAATTCCTAAAAGACACATTTTCAAAAATTATGAATGAATGAAAATGGGAGGCTGGATGAACATGTTGGACACATCTGATTGGAACTACCAAGTAAGTGCCATTATATGTTTACTGAATATGGTTTAGAACTTTAGCTACTGGTCTACAGGGCTAAATATTTGTTTTCCAGGAGTCACATCTGGTTCAAGAGACCAGCCAAAAGAAATGAATAGTACAATAAACACAATCACAAGGTACAAAACAATATTTTTCAGGATGTTTGCACTACTGTTAACAAGAACAGGCAAATAGACCCATCACTGGCCAATACATTTTATAGTGACAGAATTCTTATCTGCTGGCTGTTTACTATGTTAAAAAACCTTGTAAAAACAATGTTTACATGTTACCTCCTGCTGCCAACTTTTAAATGACCAAATTCCTGTGGATTTCAACAGACTCTCCTCCTTGTTATGACTAAGGTGCTGTGGTAAATGTGATATTATCAAGAAGAGAATTGAGACAGTACACGGTAAAACAAAGATATATTGAGGAAACTCTCTCATCCATAATGAAATAGCATTTATAGATCATATGCCACAGAGCAACAATGTCTTTATAATAAGAGTTTACAGTGAATGCAATAACCTCTTTCATATGGAACATACCTCAATTGACAGTGACTTTTTTTTAAGCAGAGATGATGTTAGGGAAATTACAGTTTCTGGCATTCTCCATGTGCTGCATAAATCCTAGCATATTTAGCTGTTTCAGAGGAGAATTAGTCTGCAGTTATGGACTCAGAAATTCATGCAATAACTGGATAAGATTAAGGCATAGCTGTGAGGTTATTGTGATGCATTTTGGAGACTGAAAACATACAATTTACATCCTCCTAAGCATGACAGTTTGGAAAATGCCTGTATTGTAAAGGTCAAAGCAGATTTTCAGAAAGCCAGAAGGAAATAGATCTATAATTATATAAACATATACAAATGCTTCCATACATACATATTTCTGCAGGAATATTAATCAATGTTACAATTCTAAAGCATCAAGAATATGAAATCCATGAGAATGGGCGTTTTAACGAGGTACATAGCTGACAGTTTAGAAATTGTGGGAAAAAATATTGACAGTAAAATGCTGTAACAAGCATTCCCCCCCCCCCCCAGTTTCTGTGGTCTGAACAGAGCCACAGGCATGAAATAAGATGCAGTTATATTCTCCAGTAATGTGAACAGAGAATATCATGTTCTTTTAGATCATGTGTTAAAAATATGTTTCTCCTTTCTTTATATTTTCCTGCTACATCAACATCATTCAGAGGCCTCTGCTTTAGTCATTTTGAGTCATAGTCACAAACTGTACTGTCTTCTGTACTTTGGCAATGATAATGTATCTGAGTTTCCTTAGTGATCTCCCAAACATATTTTTCTATCCTCCCATGCTCAGTACATACTTTTGATGGAATTCCTGTTGTGTGGGAGGGTAGCTATGTTCCATTCACACACTCACATTCACAGATGTGACCTCCTGGGTCTACTCTTGTATTGCTTTCAAACAGCCGAACATTTGTAGCCTCAAGGCCACTCTCCAGTTTTCTAGTAGTAATATCATCATAGCGGAGGCTTTGTTTGTTTATCTATTTATTTATTTTCAGGGTGCCTGAGAAGTTTTATGAGCATGATAAAACTGAAAGGAAAAATCAGGGCTTAGAAAAGAAGCCAAATCTTCCCACGTAGTTTTAATAGGATCAAGGGGGGAAACCCCTTTTCATTCATAATTGCTACTCAATATTGTTTGAAGAGTTTCAGTTACATAGCTGCAAAGCAACATGGAACTTTGGAGACATTAATGGGAACAAAGGATTTCTTGAAGTCACTTGACCAAGAAGTGCCGCTGAATGCATTGTAACTTGATCTCTGGTGAGAAAGTTAATGTGTATGAATGAAAGCGGGGGGCGGGATGGAGTGCACTTAAATCCTTTTATTTCTCTAGCTGAGAAATCTCACTGCAGCAAGAATCTCATTGTAACAGCTGTAACTTCTGCTTCTGCCAAAAGGACATTCATTTGACCCTGCAGCAGCCCAGGACATTTCCTCAAGGAATATTTTATCCCATAAATAAACCAGGAAGGAACACACCTGGAATGTAATTGAGACCTGAATGCATTTTTTTCAGAACAGAATTTCATGTTATTGTACATGCCCTAAAAGCTGGCTAATGTAAGAGGGCTCTCTGGTATGGTTGTACAGAGAGCACAGCAAACACCCTGGGGTTTGAAGGAAAAATGCAAATACATATTGTTGCAGTTCTGGATTAACTGCATCTCTGACACCTTCGTGGCCTCCTTGAGGGCATGGCCACTCAGGTCTCTAGCCATCACCTTTATCAGGGCAGGAACTCACGTTTCTCTCCCTCCAGATCAGGGATTTAGGCTGCAATTTCCTCTCACAAATCAATATGATCAAGTCTGGTCTGCTATTTGCCAGGGCCTATGATGGGGTTAACCAGTGACCTGCCAGCCTTCATAAAATACAGTATTTATTTAAAACAAAAGGTACTATAGAGAACACATATCCTGAAAACAATAAACACTTTATATGCATGTTTTATCAGGTGTCACTCATCTTCCACATGGAGACCCTGGTAAGTTTCAGAGTCCTTCAGACCCCGGCAGCAGGGCTGTCCCTCTTGGTTATAGTGTCATGTCAATTGTTGGGTCCAGTGAGAGTGCCCCTTCCTCTATAGCAGGCTGTCTACATTATACAATTATTAATTCTTTGTCTGCTGGGCCTCATGAACCCAGTCATAACCAGTATATGTAATTTCCCCCCCAGGGAGAACAATACTTCTGCAAACTTGTTTACCAGTCTAGAGATCTGCATTACCCTCTAGTGATGTTAGCTCCTAAGGTTTCATTCATGCTCAGGGACTTCCCTTCGGTCACTGCATTGCTTGTCTTGTTTGAAGAAAGAAGTTAACCCCTTCACACCTGACAAGTAACAATCAAAGGCAAGAGGGGAAATTGAGTCACACCTGTTCTTTCATAAAAATAAATTAAAAGTTCCCCAGTTATACACACATATTATAACTGTGCTTATGGGGATTAAGGAACTGGCAGCCCTGAAAATGTGAAATTCAGATCCATGGCTAATATGGTGCTACAAAACAGATAATGAGGTCATTACTTCTGCTTAAAAAGCAATATGCCAGATACTACTAAGAGGGGAAAATCATTCTTCCAAAGCATCTTAACATACTCTCTGTACGAACAGATGATACACGCAGAGACTTTCAGCACAGGGCATGGGTGTTGCTCCATAGTCCACTGGCCACCATTCATAAGGACAGACAGAAGAAAATGGGATGATTTCCCTACATGTGGCAATGCTGGACACTGATAAATCTTTCCTGACTCAAAGCTATTTCTGCAGAGGAATTTGATTTGCTTTTGAAGTGCATTGGATTGCATTAATGTCATGTGTTCTCTAAAAGTGTCCATGGAATAAATAATCCTGGAACTCTCTACAAGGATTTTATCCTCTCCCAGCATCCCACTCTTCATATGTGTTACTTGGTTAGGATATTGCCATTAACAAATTTATAGTTGTGCGCAGAAAGTGAAAGGCTCTAACCCATCCTGCATATGAATGGGAAGCAGAACTTCTTTCCATTAAGTGGATAATGTGAATTAATTCATGTTTGGTATGTCTACACTTCAATTAGACACCTGCGTCTTGCCTGTGCCAACTGAGTCGGGCTCGCAGGGCTCAGGCTAAGGGTCTGTTTAACTGTGGTGTACATGTCTTGGTTTGGGCTGCGGCCCAAGATCTGGGACCCTCCCACCTCACAGAGTCCTACAGTCTGGGCTCCAGCCTGAGCCCAAATGTCTACACTGCAGTTAAACAGCCCCTCAGCCTGAGCCCCACGAGCCTCGGTCAGCTGGCATAGGCCAGGCCAGGCGCAGGTGTCTAATTGCAAAGCAGACATGCACTTTTGTGGATCCTTCCAACCATGAAGAATCTTCCGGGATTGTTGTGAACCTATGAACAAAGTCAACCAGGTCAAATACCTTGAAGTCCTGTTTGACTCTTTTCCCATTTCCTCCCATGCTGAGGCTCTTGCAAAGTCCTGTTGTAGATTCCCCTCTCAAATTCATCTGTTTTACTCTGTCCCTACTGCTGGTTCAAACCTTGATCATCTCTAACTGCTGTTACTACAATCTCCTCCTCTATTGCCCGCTGCATTTCCTCTACCCCCACAACCTTCATCAGTCTATCCAAAATGCTAGTTGTAAAGTTAACTTCTCCCACCGTTCCACACACACCACCCTCCCCTGATGTGCCTTCAACAGCTTTGCCCATCCTTCTGAATTCCACACTGGCCTATACCTCTGCTTTCACTCAGCATATGCCCCTTCTTATTTCCCATGCTCCATTGTCTCCTTTCTTCTAGCTGTTCCTTTTGGACTTAATCCTGCAGCTTTTACAAAAGTAGGCTTCTGTTTACTTGCATGATGTTATAGGCATAAGGTTCACACAAGCATACATTTTAAGATTGGGCCCTCAATATACAGGTTTGCACCTTCTTTCAAGCCATCTCTTAACCTTGCAATAGCTTTCCAGACTCCATGCACCTGGGTCCACTTCCCACTGAAGTCAGTTGGGATCCTAATGACTTCAGAGGGAGTTGTATCATGCTTCAGCTGCCCTCCTATAAAACCCACCTGAAAGCACAAAATGGGAATAGCAATAGTAAAGATAATACTTGTAACGATCCAAACAAGAATTATGTTCGGCAGCTGGGTCCAGTGCAGAGAGTTACATCAGAACTTTCCAGCATTGCTTCTGGAACAATGTATCCATCCTGACTAGAACTAGCCTCCATCCTAGGCTGCCAGAAATGATTTAGTCTGCATGCATGCTTGATCCTGGATTTATTTTTAGAAGGACCTGCCAGTCGTATTGATTTGTCAAATTAAGCATGATGGGTTTTGTTTTGGTTTTTTATTCAGACAGCTTAGAGGCAGGAAATTAAACAAATCTTGTTTCAATCATCATCTTGGCTCGAAGTAAATTGTGGTCTTAAAAGGGCCAATTGGCTTTTAAAAAGTTATCCCTTAGGTATGAAATATTTGCCAAAATTAGACTAAAATAAAAAGAAAGAAGTAAAAACAGCTCATCTCTCTATCTCAGTGGCCCTAGTAACCATAGTATCCGAGCACCTGACAATCTTTAATGTATTTATCCTCAAAACACCACTGTCAGGTAAGGAAGTACTAGCTCCATTTTACAGATGGTGACCTGAGGCACAGAGAGACTAAAGCCCAAATCTCTAAAGGGACTTTGACGTCTCCATTGATTTCAGTGGAAGTTGGGCACCTAAAGACATTTGAGGATCTGCGCCTAAGTTACTTACCCACCACAGAGTCAGCAGTAAAGCAAGGCACTGAACACAGGGCTCACATCCTAGGCTAGAAACCTAACAACTAAGCCATCCCACCTCTCTATTCTGGTGTAACTCGTAAGGAATAACATCACAGAATATCTAGGTTCTTATGTGTCCTGCATCACTTCACAATGATTAATGGATTATTACCCTCGCAACTCCCTATGAAATAGGGTCATTTTAGCCGCAATTTCCCGATGGGGAATCAGGGCTCAGAGTAGATAAATTGTCTTATCCAAGGTCATACAGTAAGTCTGTGGCAACCAGTAGTAGCATGCAAGTCCCAGTCCATTGCCAGACCCACTACACCATCATTCCTACCCTAGCACAGGGTTGTCACATAGTGTAAATGAGGTCAGAATCAGGCCTAATGTTGTGCGTGTTTTGCAATGGTACAAACATTTATATCAGAAACATGCACATATCGGTAAACTCACACTGACTTAATGCAGGACTGGGCCCTTAAGCTTTAAAATATCTTTCCATTTTGGGTATGACTTAGAAGCTGTGGATGACTGTCTTCCCCCTGGATCTCAGAATAAGGGAATATATTCAGGTAAGCAACGTTAATAAACTCCACTGTACGATTTTACCATTGTGGGTATGATTTGGGAGGATTATGGATGGTTGTATATCCCCCCGAACCCTCTCTCACTTTCATAGCATTCTGTTCAGATTTTATCTGCTCTATGACTGATGACAGTTTTGATTCCCGGAGGAGATAGTCCTGCATCATTTATATAAGGCTCTAAAGACTGACACAATTCTCACATGTAATGAGTTTAGAACAATTTGCAGAATCCTGTCACACCAGACACACTAGTACTTATGACAGCAATACTTGGCACAGCCTCCGTTAATAGAGTAGCAGGGGAAGGAAGCTGGATCCCACAATAAAGACATATATTCATGTAAGTAATGCTAACCAACTCCACTGTGTGACTGTACTGTGTATCCTGACTCTCAAGGAAAGAATATACCCAATAGCATAAAGCATCTGTTATTGATGAATAGAAGTGACTTGGGTCTAGCTTTATATAAGGGTCCAATCCAGGAAAGGAGTGAAAAGCCTGCATATATGGGCTGCGTACTGAGATAAACCACCACACAAGGCAAAAGTCTAAGGAAATGAATTCCAACATCCATCTATCACTGCCATCAATGTGGTAACCAGGTCACATATAGCTCTAGGTATGTGGGTGGGTAGAAATGTGCCCCCCCCCACCATTTGTTTTCCACAAATTCACTGACCAGCACCCCCTACTTCGCTATCTTGGCAATCAGACTCCTATTAGTGCTGCTATGGAGAGAGCCACTGGAAAGCAGCCTCCTATACAGGGTCTCCCCTGTGCAATGTCCTTCCTGTGTACTCCCTGCTTTGTGCAGTTAAAACTCAGCATTCACATTGAATTTTGACTTTACCCCTGCATATGTGAGTAATACGCAAGGGTAAGATTTGTCTCTGGGAAAGATCTTATATTTAGAAATCAACCAAAAAACATATTGTACTTAAGGCAGGAACACTTCCAGGTGGTTGGCCAAATATTCCATTCATATATTACATGAATTTCCTTGATTGCCATCTCAACCATTCTGAAAGGAATCACCATAGCTTTCTCTTGGAAAAATTGTTAATTGTATTGAACTCTGGAGAGTCCGCATCTTCATTACTAATTCATTGTCTACTGAAGCCATGAAATAACTGATTCTTTTGCGCATGTTACAAATCCAAACGATTGCTTCTTCACGTCCATGAGCCACAACTTGGATTCCTTCCCTTCCTTTATGTCATTTTTGCAGTTTAGTTCATAGTTGGTTTGAGGATACTTCCTTTGATTTTCATGCGTAGCATGGGAATATGGATGGTGGTGACCTATTCTTCTTGTCTACCTCTCTGCCAGTTCAGGATTATTTCCCATAGTATTCCTGAGAGCTTTGTCCAGTCTAGTTTCAAAGATAAATGTGATTTTCTTGGCACTTTTCAGTAGACCCCCTGGGCCAAATTCTGACATCTATTAAACTTCTGCAATGCTATTTACATGGGCATAACAAAGGGCAGAATCAAGCTGTTAATGTTACACTAATGTTGCCATAAGTGCTAGTACAATAGTGTTAGTGTAGAAGGAATGCTGCCCCAGGAGGTTTAATTACAAATGAAGGAAAAAGAAGAAAAATAATATATTTGAGAACAGTAGAGGTTATAAAGTACATAGAATCAGAGAAATTCCAGACTGAAAAAACCATCACAATTTGTCATCTATTCTGTCTTCTTGACAGTGCATCTAGGCCATCTAATCTTTGGCTCTGCAGCATATTTTTATGCAGTATATTTTTAGTGATTCTAACACTTCCCTTGGGAGATTCTCACACAAAGCAATGTAATATTTTCCCTAAGACTGGCGTTGATCCAATGGCCTCGGAAATAAATGGTTGTTTCTCCACTGACTTCAGTGGATTCTGGATCAGAATAACCCTAGCTGGAAAAGAGGGTAGAAACCTTGCATGGTTTATGCTTTGCTATGATACATCAGTCTCTCTGGCTGGGGCAGGATTCCTCATGGTACTCAGGGATGATCTAGAGCATACTTTCCTCTGAAGAGAAGAAAATTGTGCCCCAGGTCAATATTTGCTACTGACACCAAGAGGAGTCTACCCTGGGCCATGCCGCCTTCAGAAAGTTAGCTGGCTGCTCACTCTCTCCTAATGCTTTCTAGAAAAATTATTGTCATTGTTGCAATTATTATTTCTTTGCATTTCAGTAGCACATAGAGTTTTCAGCTGAGACCCCTCCCCGTCATTGTGATACACAATATACACAAACATAGTGAGAGACAGTCCCCGCCCCAAAGAGTTAACAATCAGAATAGACAAGTCACATGATGGGAGAAAAGAAGCAGTGTTATGCCTTTTTTGCGTGTGTAGCACAGAGATTAAGTCACTTGTCCAGGGTCACACACAGAAAACCTGTGGGAGATCCAGAAATTGAACATGGCTCTCCTGAGGCCTAATCCAGTGTCTTAACCACAAGGCCAACTACCTTCTCTTGTGCTGGTGCCTGCATGCAGGAAGAGCCTTTCTGTCACTCTTCCCCAGCTGCATCAGTGCAGCATAAAGAAGGATTTAGCCCTTGGGGTTATACTCTTGGTAATTAACCCTTTAGCTTTCTCCTCTTCTTGAGCTTTGCACATGTCCCACAAAATATTTTCCTTTTGCTATTTATAAACGCTTTTGGAAAACCATTTTTTTTCTTTGGTGTACAAATAAATTCCATTAAAATCCCTTTACTGTATGTCCCATAATACCATACAATTATAGTCTCTTGTTCTTCATGTTATTCCAGATAGCCTCTCCCTCCTCTTTTTTTAGTGTTTGTGTGTATATTTCAATAAAGCTACTTTTAATTTTAATCTTTTTTCCTTTTCCGTATCTGTGATAGCAATTTCATAATTATATGTCCAGAAGTATCTGAATGGATTATAGTCCTATCTTGGCCACTGATTTAATCATTTACCAAGGACTACAAAAATGACCTATAATTAATATCTATACTTATGCATCTCTGGATTTGTATGGCTATTTTTAATACTCTTATCTAGAATTAAATTCATCACAGACCCTTAACAATGCTTTTGTTATTCCATGTTTTCAGTGTTGTCAACTCTTGTGATTGCAGTACAAGTCTCGTGTAGTCCTGGCCCCACTGATATCAAAGGTAACTTTTGACTTCCATTAGGGCCAGAATTTTACCTTTGAAATCCTTGTGTGTTTTTTTCATTAAAGCCCCATATTCTGGGGGAATGTGTTTATAATATAATCCTAGCTTTCTTTTTTTAAAATAGCCCTAATCATTGCAAAGAAAAGCTTGAAAATGGTGACTTGAGTGTCACCTAAAGATTCAGACTGAAAGACAAGCAAAAGGAATGCTCTTTCTCTCTCTCTCTCTCATACACACACCATTATTTACAATTATTTTTAAATTCAATTATATTTAGGTTAATCTCATGATTTTTCTAGGCCTGACTCATGATTTTTGAATGCTGGGGGTTGGTAATACTGTCTCTTGTAATGTATGGCTTTCAAAGATATATGGTCTGATGTTTTTATTTCATCCCTAGTTTTGTTCTCCAAGTGTATGTTTCACTTTATTGAATTACTGTATCTCCCCAGCCTCTCCTATTCTAAGTCATTTTGAATTTTATTGCCTTCTTACATTTTATTGATTGCCTTGCCTTTTCATAAATTTCCTCAATTTATGGATGTCTCTTTGTCCACAGGACATTGGTTTACAGAGTAGAGAAGATGAAAGGTGATATCAGGACTATTTCACTGGTCACCTCATCTTAGCCAGTTATCCACACAAATAGATCACCCTCAACATCTGAGATGAGATGGTTAAGATTTAGGGACCTAATCCCGCACCACTAATGTCAATAGGAGGCCTTTGACTTAATGGGTGCAGGATCAAGTGATAGATTAGTACTGAATCAAATTCAGGTACATTTCAGTCATGAATTCCATAGTAACTCTCCCACAGTTGAATTAAAGCGTATGGGCCATATTTAAAAAAAAAAAAAAAAAAAAGAAGCCAAAAGAACTGCACACAGATGTATGCTCACCACATGCCTGCATTTACGCACATTGTTTCTGTAAATATATACAATTCTGGCTTTTGCATGTGTCATCTGGACATTTAGATATCTACATATGCATTTTTAAGTGCAACTGCTTGATTTGCATGTGTAATTACAGTAATTGTACATGCAGATATAGGTGTTAAGGATCTCAGGTTTCTTTTTTCAAATATCTGATCATATATGTATCAGTTTTCTGGTTCTGAGATTCCTTGATAAATATGAGTGCTAGTTACCCTTAAAAATGGGCCAATTACCTTAGGTAATGCTTTAGATAACTAAACAACATTGCCTTACTGTTTGCAGAAATTCAGGGTGTTTCCTATATTATGCACAGAGAATCCAACAAACAATGAAGAATTTCTCGGTAAATTATTATGAAGGCAAAACTGAAACTTATTTATGGTAACTGCTCTACATCTAGGACCAAATTTTGAACAGATGGCTTACAATTATGGCTGCTCCCTCTATGCTGCATTAGAGCACTAAGCCCTGGCTGCCCAGATGATAGAATTTACATAGCCTGAACTCCTTTGGCATTTGCCAAAATTGGTTTTGCTAGTGAAAAATTCCATCACCTGCTGCACAGATTTGAGAATGTATTTATGGTGCACACAAAAGTTAGTGCCTGAAAAGTAAGAACGTAAGAACTTCTGTGCACAAAATTATGCATGCCCAAATGGAGTTTCCAATACATTTTGAATATAGTGGGCCCAATCTTTGGTCACAGCTAAGGAGCACAACAACTCAGTGCCATTCATGAGTTGACGTGTGGAGGGGGGAGGGGGGAGGGAGGAATTGGTAACCAAGGGTTGCAAAAGATGCCTTAATGCAGCTGAGGACCTTTTGGACTATTTTAAAATGACAGCCATGATCTTATCTCCCTTCCATTCTTTCAGTGGTCCAATAAACACACAGAGAACAATATTTTTTAAAACATTCACATTTCTTGATTATTGCTGGTATTTCATCTTCCTCCCCTTGAAAATAATGTGTCTAAATCTGGTAGCGTCCCTTCATCTTCCTTTGTAAAACACAAGGTCAATGATTAATTTCATTGTCTCCTCCGTGTCTTCTTTAATTACTAAATTATCATCGCTGTCTCTAGAAGTCCTAGTCTCTCCTTCTTTGACCTCTTGTTCGTCATATACTTGAAATATACCCTCTTATTTATCTTAATCTCTTGCATAGTCTTCTTCACATTCTCCTCCTCCTGCTTGTCTTATGTTTTATTGTCTGTTGTCTTGTTTCTGTCATCCTCCTCCTCCAGCAAATGTGATATTTTGATGCTCTGCATCCCCCTTAATGTCTTGTTCATTTTTATTGTGAATCATGTTTTTATTATAAAGTTTTGATGCCTTGTTTATGTGTGCTCAAATCTTTTAGTCATAACAGACACAATCTTCTCTGTTTTGCAAAACTCTGAAAAAATGGGGCAATTTTCAAAATTGCTGTTATCCAAGACATCACAACAACTGTATCCTCCAGAACAAAGAGATGCATTTCTAAAAACGTATGCAAAATAAAATGCATAAGCTCACACAGAGGACATTGACATTTTTATTTCTAACTATATCAATAATAGGTTGATCAAAAGATTTAACTCCAATAGAACCAAGAAAGAAATGTCCCAAGTACTAGAAACAACAGCTCCTTGAAATATAGCCAGTTCTGGAGAAGGATTAAGCTTGGAGTAATTGAAAGCAATGAAATATGGTGAAATTAGGCAGAAATCAGAAATATAAACAGCTGTTTGAAATTTAAATAATTTCATTTTTTAATGAAAATTTTCACCACCATTTAATTTTGATGGAACCAGGGGAAAGATTAAATAAAATTTGTATGAAAACATTTCTTCATTGTTTGATCTGCTCTAGAACTATTAAAATCTTACCAGTAGTGTTTTCCCTTAAATTAAATGATGTAATAATGTCTTCCTCCATTAAATAAATGTAACACCCATATCTAAATTAATACTACCCCCCCCACCCTATATAAACATTACTAACTTGGCTCATATTGAACTGTACCTTTATTCCAGAGAATCTCACTGATGTCAGTGGAACTACTCAGACAGTAAGGTGCTACTCTATATGCCTATGGGTTCCAGTGCCTGGCCTCTACTTTTAATAAGAAGCATTGTATGATCCTTCTGCACTATTCACTCCCCAACCTTCCCTGCCGACTCCTGTCCCATGTGCTTGGGAGGAGAAGCTAGCTCACAGCACCCATTTACTGATGTACAATCAGGCCCAAGATCTAGAGAGATGACTCAAGAGTATAAGTGTGTGGGATGGGGGGAGGAGGAGGAGGAGGAAGGTCTTGCTCTCCCATATGCCCTGATATGACTGAATAATCCTAAGGACAAACAAGCCCTAAAGGGATGCACTGCTAACAGCTGTACTGGCTTTTCTGTTGTTACTTGTGTTGCTGCCATTTTACCTCTCCCCTCTTCCAGGGAATAGAGATAACCACTGTGGTCACAGATGGGATATGCTTGTCAGCAGTAGGACTCCAAAAGTCATAAATGTGGAACTTATCAATGTTGTGCAATGTGGGACAACTGTTGGTTACCTCATTGTTTCTCTGGCAGGCAGCTGTAGAAATATCCAAGAGGCCATGTCTATCTCATATTGACATGAGGCTTGGTAGGGCCCTTCTTGTGTGCTTTCTTTGATGGACTTTGTTCAGGTTTGATCTTTGCTGCATGTTTAAGAATATGGATCCACAAAAGTACTCATAGGAATCTGTTAAAGGTCCTTTGAAACCAGTCAAATAGGGTCTTAAACCTTTGAGTATAATTTTATTTTAATGTCATACAATGAGCATAGGGAAGAGTCACTAGATTTACTTTGTAAATTACAGTAGAATCAGAGGTATTGACTGTCTCTGGTATATGGAAAAAATGAAGTTGGTGTCAAACATACAAAATAAGTGTATAATTATTTTTAGCTCCTCTTTCTCTTGTTTATATCCAATCAGCAGACATGATTTAAACTCTTAGCATTATCTCATCTGAAGGGAATCATTGGTTCCTTAGCACCTTGAGGATTCCAGACAATGAAATCACTGAAGCCAAACTAAAGCTTGTTTGTGCAATAACAATTTAAATGAAATATTAGTGGCTCAGGAAAATCAGAGAACTGTTGAATACAAAGATGAGCCTGTTGGATTCCAGTTTAAACCTAATTTTCTAGAGAAATATTCATTGCAGCTCCAGTTCAGGAAATCAATGGATCTTAAACACATTTAAAAAGATAAGCAAATATTTTATAGGATGCTTTCCTGAATCCAGACCTTAAGGTCTGATTCCGAGCTGCTTACTACACTGGTATGTGCACAAGGAGTTCCAGTGACTGCAATAGGGCTTCTCATGGACAGCTCACTCACAGGAATGAAGGGCTTACAATCTAGCACTAAGTATTTGATCAGCCCTGTTTCAACAAAGCAGTTATTACATCTGACTATCTTCCAAGCATTATCTTGCTCTGTCACACCTACATTTGCCTTCACAGCCATTCTAAACCAAGAACACTGGACTATAAGGTGGATAGAAATCTGGCTAGATCATCAGGTAGCAATCAATGGCTCCATGTCTAGTTGGCAGCCGGTATCAAGTGGAGTGCCCCAAAGGTCGGTCCTGGGACCAGTTTTGCTCAATATCTTCACTAATAATCTGGAGTATGGCATGGACTGCACTCTCAGCAAGTTTGCAAATGACACTAAACTGGGAGGAGTGGTAGATCCACTGGAGGGTAGGGATAGGATACAGAGGGACCTAGACAAATTAGAGGATTGGGCCAAAAGAAATCTGATGAGGTTCAACAAGGACAAGTGGAGAGTCCAGCACTTAGGATGGAAGAATCCCATGCACTGCTACAGACTAGGGACCGAATGGCTAGGCAGCAGTTCTGCAGGAAAGGACCTAGGGGTTACAGTGGACAAGAAGCTGGATATGAGTCAACAGTGTGCCCTTGTTGCCAAGAAAGCTAGTGGCATTTTGGGCTGTATAAGTAGGGGCATTGCAAGCAGATCAAGGGACATGATCATTCCCCTCTATTCGGCACTGGTGAGGCCTCATCTGGAGTGTTGTATCCAGTTTTGGGCCTCACACTATGAGAAGGATGTGGAAAAATTGGAAAGAATCCAGCGGAGAGCAACAAAAATGATTAGGGGGCTGGAGCACGACTGAGGGAACTGAGATTGTTTAGTCTGCAGAAGAGAAGAATGAGGGAGGATTTGATAGCTGCTTTCAACTTCCTGAAAGGGGGTTCCAAAAAGGATGGATCTAGACTGTTCTCAGTGGTAGCAGATGACGGAACAAGGAGTAATGGTCTCAAGTTGCAGTGGGGGAGGTTTAGTTTGGATATTAGGAAAAACATTTTCACTAGGAGGGTGGTGAAGCACTGGAATGGGTTACCTAGGGAGGTGGTGGAATCTCCTTCCTTAGAGGTTTTTAAGGTCAGGCTTGATGAAGCCCTGGCTGGGATGATTTAGTTGGGAATTGGTCCTGCTTTAAGCAAGGGGTCGGACTAGATGACCTCGAGGTCCCTTCCAACCCTGATATTCTATGAACACATGAATGCTTCCAAACTGAAAGGCAAACAAAAATACAGAAGCAGGTATTAGAACTGATCAAATATGGTTGTCACATTTGCTTGTTCTCACAAACTGACATAATTGTTGTTAGAATTGTCCTCGCTTGAGAAAGAAAGGAAGATTTCTTCGTTTCACTCTAGCCATTGAAGTTGACATTTCAGTTGCTTGGTTTGATGTCTTTGTTTTATAGCTCACTCTGAACTTTACAGTTTATTTTCCAGACTGTTTTTGCTTGTTCCCCATTTTTGATAAATGTGCAAAGAACACAAAACCTTTCTACTTCGGGGCTTGTGGTGGCTTCAAGGAAAAAGGTCAGCAAGAAACATGACAAAATATGCTGATCTGGATGGCCCTTCCACTTGGCTGCAGCTTTTGTACAAAGCACTAGAGACATTTCTATATTTAGAGTTTCAAATTATCATTTTTGGTCCCTTACTAGATTACTTTTCTACTCCTTTATTGTTTTAGAAATTGAAAATGGTACAGCCACTATGTGAGCTGCTATGTGCTGAACTAAAAATATGACAAATTTTGCCTTATTTTTATTTGGTTCATGAGTCATTTGCAAGGTAGTACAAATGGCTGTGATTGTCTTCTGTATCCATTACCTTTTTTTTGCTGAATAAACTGGATGGATAATTTTCAGACTGTGGGTTGTTCAAAGATCACACAACATGGTAGCTGGCATAGCATTAGAAGCAGATGAGAATTGAATTTATGACCTGTTCAGTCCAGCTATTCATTATTCCTGTTGTGTATCTTGATTGGATGACAGTTTTAAACAAAATGCTACCAAATAGCAAATAAGCTCCCAGTATGACTTTTTAGCTAAATAATCATTTTTGCTAAAGTTTCTGGATTCTTGAACATTTGCATAAATACCTGGATGGCTTTCGGAGTATTCACAAATAGTTAATGATACTTCCCACCTCTAAACTATGGTGAAGTCTACTTGGGGTTCAGCTTCATGAATTAATTCCCAAATAAAACTCTTTGCTATGAGACAATTTCAGTCACTACTCAGAAGGTAGGTAAACTGGAGAATGTAGAGCAGTGTTCTTCTCATATACCTTTCACAGAGTATGCTGTTTTATCATACTTGAGGTCTATCATAAATAGGGATGAAGCGGCAGATTAATTCATTTTAGATGAAATAAGGTGGAGTTTTAATGCACTCCTGTGACACTTCCAGATGATTGAAGTTCTGGATCTGCTATTTACTTTGTTTCTTTATGTACTTGCTGAAGTTTTGGTTATCTACACCCCAAGTTTTATTTGTCTTGATTCAGGACTATTCCTGTTTATTCCCATCTCCTTCTTTCCTTTTGGAGGAGAGGGTTAGGGAATAAATTGTTCTAATTCAAACAGGAATTAATTCAGGGAAGACCTAAGGCCAGGGTACGCAGGAGGTCAGACTAGATGATCACAGTGGTCCCTTCTGGCTTTCTAATCCATGAATCTATAAAGTGCATGTCCATAATTTTGGTTTTATGGTCCTGTCCTCACTATTTTCCCACTCCATATTACATTGTCTCTTCAAAGGAAAATTACTGGGGAGCAGGGGGAGGGGAGAATATGCTTTCCTTTTAATGTTACCCTCCTTATATCCATGTTAAAGTAATAATGAATAAAGACGATACTGTATCAATAAGAAGGTCTTAATAAGATTCCCAAAGACACTAAAAGAGTTTGGATGAGAAGCTGAACAGGATTTTCCTAATGTTTTGCATCCATTTTCACTGACCTCAATTTTAAAATCACAAAACACCAGCTGGATGTACTGTCTGTAATCTACACCAGAACAAACATTGCCAGTTACTGTATTTGAAGGATTCACTTATCTTTGCAATATGAAACTGAATCAATGGTAAGATGGAGTAGCAGAACACATGAGATCCTGTAAATCCTGGATTCTGAATGACTGGAACATTGGCTGGGACATTACGGACTTGGCAACTGATATTCTGGAGAACCCTAATGAAATGGTAACCTTCTCATGAGCATTGTTGTGATGCTGCCTGCCTCCAATTTGGCTATGGATCCTCTAACCAATAGTTACAGGTATATGGGGATAGATTATGTCATGCAGCCAAAGCCCTGAGAAGGGAATGGAGTCACTCTACAACACCCCAGGAGAAAGGGGTTGGGCCTCAGGAGCTATTTCCATATGTATGGCCCTAATCTTGATCCTAGGGAGGCTTCTAATCCTTTTGCACAGAAAGGTTGGGACCAAACACCTACTGGCTTTCCCACAGGTAGTCAGCTATGGCAAGTCTGGGTGCAACCAGCTGAAAGAGGTGAGCCCAGGCACACAGGGTAAACCATACCCACAATGGCTAGCTGCATATGCTTAGAGCATGAGAGACAGAGCTTCCCTTCTTTTTTCTGCTTCCTGGAAAGTCCAGTGGCCATTTGGATCATGCAGCAGCTGTGAAAACAAGCCTTAGCCAGCAGACCTCTTCTGCTTTCCTGGAGGGAAGCTGGAAACAACTGAGGAGCAGTGCTTAAAGCAGCCACAAATAGCACTGGACACCAAAATTTTATCCAGGCTGGCTCCCTGCCTAACTGATGGCAACAGGAGAAAATCTCTGCTGGTGTGGACTGAAGCAGCATCCTGGAATAAGAAACAACAACATGCACCTAGCAGGGACTGCTACAAACACAATATTACGGCATGGTGCATTTGCAGCATCACTGAGAGTTAGAGAACGCACAGCAAAACTTAAGGTGCTGGCCATCGGCTTGCAGAGCCAAGTTGTTGATCTAGTGAAATGGTACAGCTGCCTGGCCTGAAAAAATTCAGGAAATGAAGATGCAAAATGAAAAAAGAAAGGGGTTAATGAGCCAAATTTATTTCGTATTTACACCGGTGCTACTTTATTTAACTATGAAACAACCACACTGAAGGCCATCTACTTATTTTGGGTTTATACCACCATAGTTGAGGACAGAATTAGTCCCAAAGTTTTTCCTTTTTTAAAAATCATATTCCTGAAGTTTATTTTTAAGAAGAAATACTGTTATACTCAGTAGGAATAGGCATCTGCTAATTACCAGGAGCCTGATTCTTCAGCTACTCTACACCCACCAGTGGCGGCTCCAGGCATCAGCATGTCAAGCGTGTGCTTGGGGCGGCAAGCCACTGGGGGCGCTCTGCCGGTCGCCGCGAGGGTGGCAGGCAGGCTGCCTTCGGCGGCTTGCCTGCGGAAGGTCCACTGGTCCCGAGGCTTCAGCAGACCTCCCGCAGGCGTGCCTGCGGAGGGTCCGCTGGTCCCGCAGCTTCGGCGGACCGAAGCCACGGGATCAGCGGACCCTCTGCAGGCACGCCGCTGAAGGCAACCTGCCTGTCATGCTTGGGGCGGCAAAATGCCTAGAGCCGCCCCTGATACCCACAACTATAACAACCGACATCAGAGGCAGTTTCTTGAATTGATTGGCTATAGCACCAGGCCCTAAGACATTCCCTGGGAAGCTTGTTTTCCCTCGCACCTGCAAATGCACAGAAACTAATAGTAAAAGTGATGGCTATGGTGACGTGTCATGGGGGATCTCCAGCCACCAGTCCACTGACAAAGATATCAGAGAAAGTGCATAGTCAGAAAAAGCATCTGCATGTACATATCTGGTATGCTGCCTTGCTCACTGAGAAACATATGATTAAATCTGGGTTTTCTCATCAAGTTCCCTCCCATATCTGTGCTTTCAAATTTCAGTAACATTGTCAGATAGAGAAAGTAGGTAGTCTTCACAATTTCTCCCTGTGCCTGTTCTACAGGTGGATAGAGAACTTTAGCCTTAAGGGCTATCGATCAAACACATTTCCCAAACATTACATTCAGCTGAACAATTTTAATGGAAGAAATAAATATCACAACTAATAATACTTTCTACCAGTACGATTCTGCCTTGCAGTAGGGGACTAAGAAAACAGGCACATTTAATGTTTGCTCTTTTAGCTAACGTGCTGAATGAAAGGTGGCACTCCTTTTTTCATTGCTGAGTGTTGCCTAGCAATATATTACATTGACATTGAACAAATGCGCAATAGTAAATATTATGGTTTCATCTAGCATTTCAGCCATGAAAATAAACTGTAAAACGGAGTTCGCATAACAGATACTGGGGTCAAAGACCACTTGAGGAGGTATTCTGAACCACTACAATACACTTCACACAGAAAGTGATTCTTTATTGGAACATGTTATGAGTCATGGCAATTCATAACAGTGTTCTCTGGAAAATTCCATTCTTAGCAGACATTACACATAGAGTGCATAGATTTTGATTAAATGAGACATAAAAGTACCCCACCAATTATAGCAGAGTAGTTTCCTATCTTTCCTAAAATGGACAGACACTTACTATTTCCCAGAAAATAAATAAAGTAATGTAAAATGAAGCATTTACAATTCTTGGCAAGGCAGTTAAAATGAATATGACTGTATACAGAAGCTGGTTAGACTGTCTATTTAGTGTCATTTTAAAGATTTTAGTCTTATTCATGATTTATGCACAACATGTATTGCAACTTGCTGGTCTGTTCTATAAATACATTTCTAATTTGAATTAAGATCATGTGTTATCTGTGCCTGTTAGATATTTTACAATTTTGTACTCACTTTCAGTACCAGCAAACCACAGAGCCTTTTTGCATTTCAGATTTAGCTAAAAATATTCACCCATTAAATTACCAATCATTAAAAGTAGCTCCCTGATTTTGCTGATTAACTTTTCAGAAACAAGTGTGCTTTCTGAAAAGTTAAAATTAAACAGATTTTTAGAAAAACCTGAAGATTTTTAAGCTATATAGAGAGGCAATTATTTGGCATAAAATAATAAAAGATAGGATACAATTAGAGAAAGGAGGAAGGAACTTGAAATAGCAATGTATTTTTTTTAAATCTTGTAATATAAAAACCTTCCTTTTGATTCAGTGGCAACACGGTGATATTTCTAAATGAATGGTCACAAATTAGTAGACAGGAATTGCTTTTGATTCCTTTCAAATAAAGATGCAGAAGGTTATGTATCACTGTGTATACAATTTCTGGTTAGTTGGGGCCCAATCCTGCAGCCTCTAGTCAGCTGAGTAACCCCAGTGACATCATTGATGGAACTATGTTCAAGAGCTGTAGGATCGCTATATGCCGATAAGTGAATGTTTGTAATCATATGTAGCCTAAATCTTGTGCTCACATAGGGCTATGTCCTGCCCTTGTTACTCTGGTTAAGTAGTACTTTATGGCACAAGTATGGTACCACTTAAACTGAGCATAAGTGGCAGAATCTGGCACTTCCTATAGAATATGTTCCTCATTTAAAATTTGAAGACTAAAATATCTTCAAATTTAAAGCATGAGAACAAGCCATGGGCTGTTACTATTCATAGGTTGAGAAATATTACCATTGGTACAACCTTTTAATCTTTGACATCTTTAGAACCTATTTTAACTGCAAGCTGATATGTAAAGAAAGCTATAGGGACTTACATTTGTAAATTTAGGTCTGCCAGTACCATTAAAATTCCAAACAGGAAAAAAGATATCATAGTACAGCCTGGCAGCAAATGACTATGCAAACAAAATAGCAGGTTGTCCCTTTAAGAGAAAATGTGAATTCAGTGGCCTTTCCTGCTGAATTACCTATGTGTTCGCCAAGAATTTCTTTTGGTTATCACCTTTTTAACACTCTTTTATGGCTTTATAACTTGAGACCATTGGACATCTAACAGTAAACTGTGCT
Organism: Mauremys reevesii; assembly: GCF_016161935.1. Taxonomy (NCBI): domain Eukaryota; kingdom Metazoa; phylum Chordata; order Testudines; family Geoemydidae; genus Mauremys; species Mauremys reevesii. The sequence continues at coordinate 26,005,397 of NC_052624.1, forward strand.
AGCAACCAGTAAAGCAAATAAAAAAGAAGAAAGCTGAAGGCATCATTGGAAACATGTAATGGAGCATATAGATATGCATTTGATGACAGTTTGGAGATTACGTGCCAAGCAATTAAATATTGCTTAGCTGATAGTAACTGCAGATGCAGCCATAAATTATTGGTGATGGACTTAAATTGCAAATAATGGTAGGCTGCAGACTGTCACAGATGACCACTGTATAGTAATCATCATTGACATGCCCTCCTCGACCCTTTTAAATAAAGAACAGTGGCAAATTTAAACAAAAATGAACAAAGGAAAAGGGGGTTGCAGGGGAAGAACTTGTATCCAAATGCTCTGATGTGTCAGGCAAGACATGGGAACAATTAACCCCAACCTATCTCTCCCCTCTGTATGAGAAATGTATTGCTCAGAACAAGCAATGTTCTGTTTGTCTCCCTAAATTATGCTAAAATAGAAAGGAATATAATAAGCTTTAAGAGGCAGATCTGAAGCCCATTGAAGTAATAGATTCATAGATTCTAAGGCCAGAAGGGACCATTGTGATAATCTAATCTGACCTCCTGTGTAATACAGGCTACTGAACATCCCCAAAACTATTCCTAGAGCATATCTAGCAAGTCATTGTAAACATTCCCATTTGCTTCAAAGGGCTTTAACGCAGGTTCGGAGTGAAATCATTTCATTAAACACTTTTAGGCTGAACCCTGTGTAGGGGGCAGTGTGATGGTTCTTGGGATACTCAGGATTATGAGTCACCTTGTTACCCCTGACTCCAAGGGAGACTTGCTTGTGCTTAACTGGGTATCAAGAAGCTTAACTCCCTGGCCCGAGCAGTCTGATAGCAACCCAAGCAATCTCCTCTTGGTTCTGCCAGCCCTTACTTTGCCTTGCAGGTTAATAATAGGTTCACCCCACCCCAAGCCCTTTTGAAGTGTCCCCCTGTAGCATCCAGCCTCTTATCCACTGAATACTCAGAGAAATACCAGACCTGCTATCCCCAAGGGAACAGTGTACACACCAGCTTGTATGATTCAACTCAAAATCAGCACCTAGTTTAGTATCACAGCACTTCAATATAAATATATTGAAAACAAGGATAAGTTTGATACCAAATATTCAAGATTCAAGAGATGGTGAGTAAGGATAATGGAAACAAATTGATACATATAAAACAAAATCATAACATGCTTTCTGGAGACTAAACTTAATTTAGCAGGCTAACTTCCAATCTGAAGTTACCTTGGGTGAGATAAGGTAACTTTAGATTGGAAGTTAGCCTGCTAAATTAAGTTTAAGTTAAGTTGCTGGACTATATTTGAGGAACAAAGAAGCCACCCCCTATGACAGGTGCAGGATCATGGGGGCGGGGAGGGGGGAGGCGGGTTCTTTGTTCCTCAAATATAGTTCAGCAAACCTCTGAAGTATATCTTAAGATGAAATTCTTTCCCCACCGTGTGTATACCTGTTAGGTACTTTCTGCAATTCTTACAATTCTTCATCTGCTTCAGCTTCAATGCATGCTGGAAGACCCATTGTGAATGAGACAATACTTAACTTACATTTCAACAGGAGAGACAGGTGATTAAACATGCCTTGTCTTATGAGAAACCTGTTCCTCTACCTCTGCTGTAATACAGACACTACAGACATATTTTCAGTGTACATACATAACTCCTTGCATAGTATGTGTACATACATTTCACAACATTAACAGTGGACCAGTGCAACCTTGGCTTTCATTTAAGACCTCACATTGCATTCGTTGGTAAACCAAAATGTACACACAAGAATTGGGATAAGTCTAATGTCGGTACCAGGCAAATTAGTCAAAACAATAGTTACGAATAAAATTGTCAGACACATAGAAAAACAAACTGTTGAGCAATAGTCAACATGGTTTCTGTAAAGGGAACCATGTGTCTTACTAATCTATTAGAGTTCTTTGAAGGGGTCAACAAACATGTGGACAAGGGGATCCAGTGGACATAGTGTACTTAGATTTCCAGAAAGCCTTTGACAAGGTGCCTCACCAAAGGCTCTTATGTAAATTAAGCTGTCATGGGATAAAAGTGAAGGTCCTTTCATGGACTGAGAACTGGTTAAAAGACAGGGAACAAAGGGTAGGAATTAATGGTAAATTCTCAGAATGGAGAGGGGTAACTAGTGGTGTTCCCCAAGGGTCAGTCCTAGGATCAGTCCTATTCAATTTATTCATAAATGATCTGGAGAAAGGGGTAAACAGTGAGGTGGCAAAGTTTGCAGATGATACTAAACTGCTCAAGATAGTTAAAACCAAAGCAGATTGTGAAGAACTTCAAAAAGATCTCACAAAACTAAGTGATTGGGCAACAAAATGGCAAATGAAATTTAATGTGGATAAATGTAAAGTAATGCACATTGGAAAAAATAACCCCAACTATACATACAATATGATGGGGGCTAATTTAGTGACGAGTCAGGAAAAAGATCTTGGAGTCATCGTGGATAGTTCTCTGAAGATGTCCACCAGTGTGCAGAGGCAGTCAAAAAAGCAAACAGGATGTTAGGAATCATTAAAAAGGGGATAGAGAATAAGACTGAGAATATATTATTGCCCTTATAAAAATCCATGGTACGCCCACATCTCAAATAATGTGTACAGATGTGGTCTCCTCACCTCAAAAAAAAAAAGATATTCTAGCACTAGAAAAGGTTCAGAAAAGGGCAACTAAAATGATTAGGGGTTGGGAGAGGGTCCCATATGAGGAAAGATTAAAAAGGCTAGGACTCTTCAGCTTGGAAAAGAGAAGACTAAGGGGGGATATGATAGAGGTATATAAAATCATGAGTGATGTCGAGAAAGTGGATAAGGAAAAGTTATTTACTTATTCCCACAACACAAGAACTAGGGGGTCACCAAATGAAATTAATAGGCAGAAGGTTTAAAACAAATAAAAGGAAGTTCTTCTTCACATAGTGCACAGTCAACTTGTGGAACTCCTTACCTGAGGAGGTTGTGAAGGCTAGGACTATAACAGTATTTAAAAGAGAACTGGATAAATTCATGGTGGTTAAGTCCATAAATGACTATTAGCCAGGATGGGTAAGAATGGTGTGCCTAGCCTCTGTTCATCAGAGCATGGAGATGGATGGCATGAGAGAGATCACTTGATCATTGCCTGTTAGTTTCACTCCCTCTGGGGCACCTGGCATTGGCCACTGTTGGTAGACAGATACTGGGCTAGATGGACCTTTGGTCTGACCCGGTACGGCCGTTCTTATCTTCTTGTAACCCCCTTGCCAGCTGGCATTGAGGGTTTCTTGGGTCACAGGCAGTACCTAGGTGAGTCACTCCTGAAAGTTCCCCACATAAGCCCCAGAGAGGCACAATTCTTCCCCTGCTCCAAAGGGAGAATACTTTACTACAGAGCCAAGCATACTCCCCTAACTTCATGCTCAGACAGCTTTGCTGCCCAGCATATGAGAGATGGGTGGAGAGTGAACAGATCCATGGCTCCATCTGCCACCCACTTGTTTGTGGACAAAGCATATAAAGGAGCCTGAAACAGGAGGGGGAGCTTTCACCGTACCAGTTAAAGAGGTGGGGGTGGTGTGTGGAGTGCTGCTGCTCCAACCTAGTGAGAGGAGGGGTAGTTCTCCTTCTGTTTTTAGCAGAGGTGGGGTAGCTGCATTCCCTCCCATTCCTTTCAACCCTGGGAAAGGGGACGTCTCCAGGACAGCATTCCTACTTTCTCACATCACCCCAATAATCCAGTAACAATTGGCATCGTTCCTGTGCAGCCGTGCAAGAAGGCACAGAGGCAGTTTACTTCCCCTTTACTCTCTATGGCATGGCCACGTAGCAGTAAGTCACAATATCACTCTTAGGGTATGTCTACACTACCCACCAGATTGGCAGGTAGTGATCGATCCCAAAACGTGCTCCCCGTTGACTCCAGAACTTCACCAGGGCAAGAGGCGGAAGCGGAGTTGACAGGGGAACATTGGCCATCAATCCCGCACCGCGAGGATGTGAAGTAAGTGATTCTAAATTGATCTTAGATATGACTTCAGCTACGCTAGTCTCATAGCTGAAGTTGCGTATCTTAGATCGATCCCACCCACCCCAACCAGCGTAGACCTATTACACTCTGCAGTGAGCTGTTCGCCAAAGAATTCCTGAATAAACCACTCCATGCTCACAGGAGTTAACACATAATCCAGCACTGCTTGCCCAGTTTGGATCAGACGTAGAGCATACTAATTCTGCTGCTGCCATTCATCATCAGACACTTCTGTTTAGTCCAATACTGAAGCAGTCTTTTGAAAGTAATATTAAGAGACAGCAATCAGCTGGCAAGTTGATCTGAAAAGCTATGTGAACAGGGATGAAAAGTGAGATGGGGAGATTTTGTGGCTGGAAGGAATGAAGGAAAATAAAAGTCACTATTTTTACACTGAATATTACATCATTTCTGCTTTGAAGCATATTTGTGTGACCTCTACAGAGGCTAAATGTCAAATGGTTTGGCACAGACGTATGGTCCTGAGAAGTATTTAAAATGTTCTAATACTTATTTGAAACATGTTCACACTTTTTTTCCTTCAAGAAAATCAAGCAAAGAACTTCCCAAGGAGAAACTTTTTTCCTACCCCACTCAAGATTTTGGCTGCTTCCTGGTTCTCTATGCATCAAAATACAGCAATAATAGTTTTCCAGCAAAATTCTAGTGTTTAGTGCTTCAAGGCCTGGACAAAAAACAGAAGTGCAGCATATCACGAGAAAGAAGAAGTTAACGGCATTTAGTGACATTCCAGTTAAGGGATTAGTTTCAGTTTTGATAGAATGTTTGATTTATTAGAATGATTTATTTAATCTGGATTGGTTTGCCATCATTAATAGTACCCTCCTATAAGTAAGAGTTTTCTGAAACTTTGTCAAAGTGAACTGTAATGGGTTATGCATCTGGGTCCTCAATGGTCATCAGGGGTCAGTCTGTTTCATAAGTGACATTTCAGCATTAATATGAATGCAGGAAAGAAGATGTACAACTAATTCATTTTGACATTGTGGACACAAAACTCTGGCAAATTCATAAATGCCAATATTGGCTAAAAGCAATGTGAAAGCAACATGTTCCCAGTAACCCACAATGTGGGCTGTTTGTTTGGAGGACTATGTGCTGAGTGTAGTGGCCTGCTAGGCAAGGCTGAGAGCTTCTTAATGAGGCTTTGATCCTTAACCCCTTTAGCACCCATCAGCCCTTAACCAGGAGTCAGCGCTTCTCAGGAAGACCAGGGCTTTAAAGCAGTGGTTCTCAAAGCCCGTCTGCCGCTTGTTCAGGGAAAGCCCCTGGTGGGCTGGGCCGGTTTGTTTACCTGCCGCTTCTGCAGGTTCAGCCGATCGTGGCTCCCACTGGCCACGGTTCACCGCTTCAGGCCAATGGGGGCTGCAGGAAGGGCAGCCAGCACATACCTTGGCCCGCGCTGCTTTCCACAGCCCCCCATTGGCCTGGGGCGGCGAACTGCGGCTAGTGGGAGCCGCGATCGGCTGAACCTGAGGATGCAGCAGGTAAACAAAGCAGCCTGGCCCACCAGGGGCTTTCCGGTGGACCGGCTTTGAGAACCACTGCTTTAAGAAGCCCACTCCCAAGCGGCCAGAAGCACTAGCGACCAGGAGCAGTTAACAGGGGAGTTTTGCAAGGGATTTTGGAGGGGGAGCATGATGGGGGCTAGATACACTTAACATTCTTTAAATTTAAAGCCAAAACCACCCCTGCATAAAAACAAAAACAACAAAGGAACAAGCTTCATGAGTAAAAAACATAATGCAGGCACAAGTCTAGCAACAGAGTGGGGGTTATCAGATTTATTGTACCCAATGCAGCATTGTATGCATTTGTAGCTAGGAGCTCCTGGCCCTCAGAGACTGTGTACGGGCTTTGGAGACTAGAGTGGCTGAACTGGAGGAGGTAAGGGAGACAGATGGTATGTCTACACTATGGGATTAGTCCGATTTTACAGAAACCGATTTTTGGAAACAGATTTTATAAAGTCAAGGGCACGCGGCCACACTAAGCACATTAATTCGGCAGCATGCGTCCATGTACCGGGGCTAGCGTCGACTTCCGGAGCGTTGCACTGTGGGTAGCTATCTCATAGTTCCCGCAGTCTCCCCTGCCCATTGGAATTCTGGGTTGAGATCCCAATGCCTGATGGGGCCAAAAATTTGTCGTGGGTGGTTATGGGTAAATGTCGTCAGTCAATCCTCCCTCCGTGAAAGCAACGGCAGACAATTATTTCGTGCCCTTTTCCCTGGATGCAGAGATACAGTTTCTTGACACCTTAAATCACTGCTTCTTGGAGCAGCTACTCCTAGAACCTACAAGAGGAGAGGCAATTCTTGATTTAGTCATAAGTGGAGCACAGGATCTGGTCCAAGAGGTGAATATAGCTGGACTGCTTGATAATTGTGACCATAATATAATTAAATTTAACATTCCTGTGGCAGGGAAAACACCAGATTAGCCCAACACTGTAGCATTTAATTTCAGAAAGGGGAACTACACAAAAATGAGGAGGTTAGTTCAACAGAAATTAAAAAGGTACAGCACCAAAAAGGGAAACCCCTGAAAGCCACATGGAAACTTTTTAAAGACACCATAATAGAGGGTCAACTTAAATGTATACCCCAAATTAAAAAAAAACAAACATAGTAAGAGAATCAAAAAAGTACCACCGTGGCTAAACAAAGTAAAAGAAGCAGTGAGAGGCAAAAAGGCATCCTTTAAAAGGGGGAATTTAAATCCTAGTGAGGAAAATAGAAAGGAGCATAAACTCTGGCAAAGAAGTGTAAAACTATAATTAGGAAGGCCAAAAAAGAATTTGAAGAACAGCTAGCCAAAGACTGAAAAATACCAAAAATGTGTTTAAGTACATCAGAAGCAGGAAGCCTGCAAAACAACCAGTGGCACCACTGGACAATCGAGATGCTAAAGGAGCACTCAAGGAAAATAAGGCCATTGCAGAGAAACTAAATGAATTCTTTGCATCAGTCTTCTTCACGGCTGAGGATGTGAGGGAGATTCCCAAACCTGAGCCATTCTTTTTAGGTAACAAATCTGAGGGACTGACTCAGGTTGAGGTGTCATTAGAGGAGGTTTTCAAACAAACTGATAAACTAAACAGTAATAAGTCACCAGGATCAGATAGTATTCACCCAAGAGTTCTGAAGGAAATCAAATATGAAATTGCAGAACTACTAACTGTAGTCTGTAACCTATCATTTAAATCAGCTTAAATCCTAACTATACATATACAATGATGGGGTCTAACTTAGCTGTTACCATTCAAGAAAGAGATCTTGAAGTCATTGCAGATAGTTCTGTGAAATCATCCACTCAATGTGCTGCAGCTGTCAAAAAAGTGACCAGAATGTTGGGAATTATTAAGAAAGGGATATATAATAAGACAGAAAATAATCATATTGCCAATATATAAATCCATGGTACGCCCACACCTTGAATACTACATGCAGATGTGGTCACCCCATCTAAAAAAATATTATTTTTAGATATATATATATATAAATATGAATTGGAAAAGGTTCAGAAAAGGGCAACAAAAATGATTAGTGGTATGGACTTGACCTTTTAGGAGAGGGATAGCTCAGTGGTTTGAGCATTAGCCTACTAAACCCAGAGTTGTGAGTTCAATCCTTGAGGGGATCACTTAGGAATCTGGGGAAAAGTTGGTCCTGCTAGTGAAGGCAGGGGGCTGGACTCAATGACCTTTCAGGGTCCCTTCCAGTTCTAAACTCATTTTTCACTGGTGAACAGCTGCACTTTTCAGCCTAGAAAACAGATGACTAAGGGTGGGGGGATATAATTGAGGTCTATAAAATCATGATTGGTGTGGAGAAAGTAAATAAGGAAGTGTTATTTACTCCTTTTCATAACACAAGAATTAGAGGTCATCAAATGAAATTAATAGGCAGCTGGTTTAAAATAAACAAAAGGAAGGTTTTTTTCATACAACGCACAGTCAACCTGTGGAACTCCTTGTAGAGGATGTTGTGAACGCCAAGATTATAACAGGGTTAAAAAAAGAACTAGATAAATTCATGGAAGATAGGTCTGTCAATGGCAATTAGCCAGGATGGGCAGGCACAGTGTCCCTAGCCTTTGTTTGGTAGAAGCTGGGAATGGGTGACAGAGAATGGATCACGGGATGATTACCTGTTCTGGTCATTCCCTCTGGGGCACCTGGCATGGGCCGCTGTCGGAAGACAGGATACTGGGCTAGATGGACCTTTGGTCTGACCCAGTATGGTCATTCTTATGTTCTTATGTGAGGACTGATGATGGGCTCTGTGATTGAGTTTTAATTACCTTCCATGCCCTAGTTGTTACTATTACTTTAAACACAACTAATGAAGAATATTTAGAGAAGTTTGGATTGTGACGATGGGTTACTGATTATGTTTCTTTCTTCTGATTGCCATATTCACAATCATTTTATGATTAATGTTTTGGTTTGTAAACCCAGTTCCAGCCAATTGTGTAATGATTATTATAGTATTTGTATGAATTATAACAATATTTAATTACAGTTATAAGAATCAGTAATAGGGTATTGATATCAATCTTTCCACTTGGTTCCGTGGGCATTGGATCAGGCCTAGAGAGGTCTGCAAATGTGGGAAGGAAGAGATGAAGAAGGAATTAACTACACATAAAAGGAGCTAGTGGTCATCTCACTTAATTAGCCGCTGGAAGGTGCTCAGATATGGGCATTGTATAAGGACCCGAAGATAACAGAATAGAAATGACCAGGTGTTTTCCAAGATTTGTAAATGTTTTCACAATGATTGACATTAAAAGGAAGGCGGAAAGACACTGGGCCAAATCCTGCTGGCTTGACTCACATTATTTGGAGCCCATAGCAGTATTCACATGAGTGAGACAAGCCAGGTATCCCCTGACAGCACTGGGCATGGTCCTGGCAGCAGGGCCGGTGCTACCATTAAGGAGAACTAGGCGGTTGCCTAGAGCGCCAAGATTTGGGGCCGCCAAAAAGCGGTGCCCCCAATTTTTTTTTTTTTACAGCGTTCCTCCCCGAGCGCGTGGTCGCTGCTCCACTTCTCCCGCCTCCCAGGCTTGCAGCGCCAATCAGCTGTTTGGTGCCGCAAGCCTGGGAGGAGAATTAGAGCGGGGCAGCGTGCTTGGGGAGGAGGTGGAGCAGAGGTGAGCTGGGGTGAGGAGGTGCCACATAGCTCCCGGGGGTGGAAAGGGGGGGCTTTGCCGCAGGTGGGGGGGCACAAGGTAGAAGTTTCACCTAGGGCACAAAACTTCCTTGCACCGGCCCTGCCTGGCAGCTTTACTCACACAAACAGCCTCCTGGTTTTCAGCTAACCACTGTAAGTAAAATGTAAAAAATGTAATATGGAAGATTAAGCACTGCTCAGAAAGCACTGTGAAAGAGCACATAATAGATCCTTTAAAACAGTTAACACCCATCTTTCTTTACACTCCCTGACTTACTATCCACTTAAGGGCAGCCTAATCATGCAGCCCTTAATCATATGACTAGTCCCACTGATTTCAGCAGGCAGAGGTGACTCTAGACATTTCGGCATGCCGCAGGGGGCGTTCTGCCGGTCCTGCGGCTCTGTGTATCTCCCGCAGGCGTGGCTGCGGAGGGTTCGCTGGTCCCGCGGCTCCACCGAAGCCGCAGGACCAGCGGACCCTCCGCAGCCACGCCTGTCGGAGGTCCACCGGAGCCGCCTGCTGCCCTCCCGGCAACCAGCAGAGCGCCCCCCGCAGCATGCCGCCCCAAGCATGCGCTTGGCGTGCTGGGGCCTGGAGCCGCCCCTGTCAGCAGGGCTACCTGATGCTTTAGTTCAGGGGTTGGCAACATATGGGTCCTACCGCCGTCCCCACTCAACGCCCACTGCCGGCCTGCATGAAGGAACCCCAGGCTGGCAGTGGGCTGAGACCCCGGCAGGCAGGAGCCAGCGGCCAAAACCCCAGAGCAGCGGCGGGCTGAGCTGCTCAGCTCTGGGGTTTCCTCCGCTGGCTCCTGCCAGCCGGGGACCTACCGCCGTCCCCACTCAGAGCCCGCTGCCAACCCGGGTGAAGGAACCCCAGGCTGGCAGGAGCCGGCGGCCGGAACCCCAGAGCGGCGGCAGGCTGAGCTGCTCAGTCGCTGCTCTGGGGTTCCGGCTACTGGCCCCTTGCCAGCCAGGGTCCCCGCCGCAGCCCCCTTCACCTTGCTTCCAGTTGGAGTTCCAGTGCAGGCCCCCTGCCAGACAGGGTCCAGGCCTCCGGCCCTGCTCAGCCCTACCAGCCACCAGCTCCACTCACCTCAGCTGCCGATCTGGGGTTCCAGCCGCTGACCTCCTGCCAGCCGGTTAGCAACTGATCACTCAGAAGCCTGTGTGCAGCTTAAAGTATCCAAATACATGCCAGACATTGGAAAACTCAGCAAGGAAAAGCAAGCGCAAGGATCACACTAAACTGAGAAGATCTGCATTTTAAATAAAGCTTCTGAAACATTTTGAAAACCTTGTTTACTTTACATAGAACAGTAGTTTGGTTATATAATATATAGACTTAGAGAGACCTTCTAAAAAATGTTAAAATGTATTACTGGCATGCAAAGCCTTAAATTAGAGTGTATAAATGAAGACCCGGCACACCACTTCTGAAAGGTTGCCGACCCCTGCTCTAGTTCAACAAGAGTGTGCTATCATAGCTCCAGTTGAGCACCCCCTTCTTGGCCATTCAACAGACTTCTGTGAAGGGATCCAGCTTCAGGATCCTGCATATTTTGAACCTCTGGAGTCTTAACAGAACTCAGGCAGTGGAGTCCCTAAGCACACACTTGAAACACAGATGCTTTCTCTAGCGCCCCCTTCTGAGAGTTGCAATCCCTGGTCCAACTGTGCAGCCCCCTAAAATCAGTGCTCACCCGTCAAATTCTCTCTAGCTTAAACACACTTTCCCAGAACTCCAGCCATAGGGTGTCCAGGCTCTACAGTTTTCTTCTTCTAGGGCACATGAAATGCACAGATACTTTGCACAGGACTCTAAAACCATTGCTGTTCACGTAATCACACAAGGAATACACAGATCCACACAAAACTAACACATTTTACATGCAATTCCCTGCCTGAATTTCCTCAGTATTCCAGAGCATTCTTTGTACTATCCATGTCCCTAGTCTGGTGGATACGGATAGACAAAGAGGCATTCCATAATACAGCAATTGTCAACGCAACAACTTCATAATAATTTCAAAACAGCTACCAGAATTTATAAATTGTACACAGATTCCCCTAATCACCACATGTGCTTAGGCCCATCTCTATTCATCAAAATACTTAAGCACATGCTTAACTTTAAGCATGCGTTTAGGTGATTTGCTGAACAGGGGTGGTCTGATGAATTGGAGCCTACGTGAGTCAGGGCTGTAGGGTTGAGCTCTAAGAGCCAGATGTTCAAAGGTATTTAGGTACCTAAAGACACAGAAAAGTACCTTGGGGGATTTTTGAAAACACCAAGGCTTCTAATTCCCATTGAAATCAATTAAAATCCCACTAGGTGCCAACACATTTTAGACATCTAAATTACATTAAAAATCTGCCCTAAGTGTGTATTTACTGCTCAATGCTCAGTGGATCTTAATGACCAAATGCATGCATAAGTTAATTTCTAGACAGTATCTACAGTGTTACTGTATATACTTACGAATTTTCAAAAGAGATCTAGCCAGGGCCAGCTCCAGGCACCAGCATTCCAAGCAGGTGCTTAGGGCGGCAATCTGCAAGGGGCAGCAGTCCATGTGTTTTTGCCCCCAAGTAGCACGCCGAATTGCCACCACAGATGGAGGGGGCAGTCCGTGTGCCATTAGGGAGGCTCCCGCGTTGGAGGCAATTCGGCAGCAGCTTCTATGTTCAGTTGTCCGTGGCAGCGCAGCTTCTGTCTTCCGGCTGAAGACAGAAGCTGCTGCCGAATTCCTGCCGCCGCGGAAACGCGCGTGCTGCCCTAATGGCACATGGACTGCCCCTGCCGTCCGCAGAGGCAATTCGGCGTGCTGCTTGGGGCAGGAAAAACAGTAGAGCCGGCCCTGGATCTAGCTAAGAGGTCTATTAGGTACAGAGTCTACTGGAATATTTCCATGTCTGGGTGAAGCCAGATACTTAGACCCTTACTCATGTGAGTAGCCCTGGTGTACATGAAGAATCCTATTGAAAGCCATAGGGATAATAAACTAAACCTTCAGTGAACCCTCCAGTTCAAATGCTGATTGCATTCTCTTTCTGCTGTCAGAATTGTTCTGGCTAAGGTTAGTCTCTTACTACCAGCATATGTCTAAGTACCTCTACAGCAGTGTTTCTCAACATTTTTGATACCAGGGACTGGTTTGCTGCCTTCCTAAACTGTGTCAGGGAGATCTCTGGGACTGGCTCTGGTCCACTGACTGGCCGTTGAGAAACATTGCTCTAGAGTCTTCTAATAGACTAATGAGGTAGATTTCAGTTCTATTCTATACAATATTTTTATATATGTTTCCTTCAAAATCCTAATAAAATAAAAAATTTAGTGATCAAAACAAACCAAATGAAATGACAGATGACACTAAACTGGGAGGAGTGGTTGATACGCTGGAGGGTAGGGATAGGATACAGAGGGACCTAGACAAATTAGAGGATTGGGCCAAAAGAAATATGATGAGGTTCAACAAGGACAAGTGCAGAGTCCTGCACTTAGGACGGAAGAATCCCATGCACTGCTACAGACTAGGGACCGAATGGCTGGGCAGCAGTTCTGCAGAAAAGGACCAGTACTCCAAATGAGGCCTCACCAGTGCTGAATAGATACAACCCAAAAGCTGAATATGAGTCAACAGTGTGCCCTTGTTGCCAAGAAGGCTAATGGCATTTTGGGTTGTATAAGTAGGGGCATTTCCAGCAGATCGAGGGATGTGATCATTCCCCTCTATTCAGCACTGGTGAGGCCTCATTTGGAGTACTGTGTCCAGTTTTGGGCCCCACACTACAAGAAGGATGTGGATAAATTGGAGAGAGTCCAGTGGAGGGCAACAAAAATGATTAGGGGGCTGGAGCACATGACTTATGAGGAGAGGCTGAGGTAACTGGGATTGTTTAGCCTGCAGAAGAGAAGAGTGAGGGGGGATTTGATAGCTGCTTTCAAGTACCTGAAAGGGGGTTCCAAAGAGGATGGATCTAGACTGTTCTCAGTGGTAGAAGATGACAGAACAAAGAGTAATGGTCTCAAGTTGCAGTGGGGGAGGTTTAGGTTGGACATTAGGAAAAACTTTTTCACTAGTAGGGTGGTGAAGAACTGGAATGGGTTACCTAGGGAGGTGATGGAATCTCCTTCCTTAGAGGTTTTTAAGGTCAGGCTTGACAAAGCCCTGGCTGGGATGATTTAGTTGGGTTTGGTCCTGATTTGAGCAGGGGGTTGGACTAGATGACCTCCTGAGGTCCCTTCCAACCCTGAGATTCTATGATTCTATGAAATGAGGATAAAATGCTACCTTAAAAAAAAAAAAAGACCCAGATGGACAGGATTTGAAATCCACTTTGTATACAGCATGTTCCAATCCATCAGCCTGGAAACATTTTCCTTCATTTTCCTTAGCTCCTCAGCAGCATAGGAGTCACTGCTCTCAAGTAAGTCACTTCTAATTTGGATGTGCCTATGTTTTGGACTGCATTCTGCAGTGATGCTTCAAGCATGGTGATGAGGTCCCAACTCTAGAGTGGCCTATAGATTCCCAGAGGTTCTCTACAATTAGTTGTTTGGCATTTTTAAAAAAAATCACTCTCTCATGCATCTGCTGAGTTTCTTTGATGTGGCGATATGGCAAACTATTAGAGGACTAGCTATGCTCCTCTTACTCTTCAGTGCAGGTGGTCTGAATGTATTTCCAAGCATTGCATGCACTTTTTGCAGATGCTTCCTGAGATTCTACTCAGAATTCTCAGGAGTGTTCAAGGGTCAGACACTTGGCACAGACAGTCTCATATGATTATTTCTTATTAAATTTTGCAGTGATATATGAGGGTTTTTATTTTTAAATAGCAAAAAGGTTTTTCCAACCTACTCAGAGAGACTTGTCACATTAGTCAGATCTCCCAATCTGCTTTCCAGGTACATTTTATATACTCAGAGCCTAAATGATTTTCAAGGAATGCGTGTCACCTGTGTAAAAATCTTGTTCAGGATGGCAGATTCCATGACAATGACTCTCAATCTGCACAGCATAGATTCCAAAAATAACTTATACCCATTTCAGTCAGACTCCTGCAGATAATTTAGAAGAAAAAAAACAAATATGATTGTGATGGATTTGCTAACCAGGGGACTACAACTCCCATCAGCCCTCTCCCCATTGCACTTCCCTTTCCCTTGACCAGGTAAGGGGCAGGTTCCTGAACCACAAAGTGGCTAGGGTCTGTTGGGAAGCAGTGGCTGCATGGCAAGCCTGTAGCTCCAAAGAAGCTGGATCACAGAGAAGAATCCCCAGGAACTGTAGACAGAGACTTATGTAGAACAGGCTGTGACTGCCGTAAATTATAACTGGGTGCAGCTCTTTGTGGGACTTATGGGGGAGAAGCACTGGCTAGGCAGGGAGCTAGTGCAAAGAGGCCCCAATGACAGACACACCACTAAGTGAGCCTACCCTGAAAACCCACAAGCTCTTATTTGCTTGAATTAGAGAAGGTGCCCCAAATTTGAAGACCAAAGTAAAAAAAAAATCCTAGATGGAAAAAAGCTACCTCTTGAGTACTAATATTACTAAAAATATTCTGCTTGACATTAATACATGGAGGAAGTTTAGACAAGAGAAAATATTTAATTGCCTTCACATGATCTATCATACAAATGTGCATTGAGAACATAAGAACTGCCATACTGGGTCAGACCAATGGTCCGTCTAGCCTAGTATCTTGTCTATGGTAGTGGCCAGTACCAGAGATTCAGGTGGAGTGTACCAAAGAGTGCAATTTTGGAGAGATCTACCCCTGTCTTCCTCTCCTGGCTTCTAGCATGAATGTATCTAATTCTTTTTTGGTCATCACAAGATTCCATGGCAATGAGTTCCACAGGTTAATTGTGCAGTGTGTGAAAAAGCATTTCCTTTTGTTTGTATTAAACCTGCTGCCTATTAATACCATCAGCTGACCCTTGGTTTTTGTATTGTGTGAAAGGATAAATAGCTGTTCTCTATTAACTTTTTTCCATGCCATTCTTGATTTTAAAGACCTCTATGGGTCACTTGCTGGAAGATTCTCTGCACCTTGAGGTCTTTAAACCACGATTTGAAGACTTCAGTAACTCAGACATAGGTTAGGAGTTTGTTACAGGAGTAGGTGGGTGAGATTCTGTGGCCTGTGTTGTGCATGAGGTCAGACTAGATGACCATAATGGTCCCTTCTGACCTTAAGTCTATGAATCATATCCCTCCCTTAGTCTTTTCTTTATGGTTGTTCAGACCACAAATCTTTTTACTCTCTCCTCATATGGAAACCATTCCATACCCTTGATCATTTCTGGTGCCCTTTTCTAAATCTTTTTCAGTTCCACTTTTTCCACTGTTCTCTTTGTTTATTCCTACTGATTTGGACACACACACATGCACTTACACTTGTTATTGTAGCTTCAGTCTCTGCAGAAGGCAAAATTCCAGAAAAGCTCAAGTCCATAAGGATTTCCTATCCTGACAGCAGTGCAGAATGTGAAATAGAATTCTCTCATGTCAATGCTATTGCTTCAGCAAGAAAGAATCCTTTCTCACAGTCCAGCAGACAAAAGGTGGTAAACAGATTTCAGATCTGTCATGGGAGATATCGCGTTACTAGAATAGGAGTAATTGTGCTAATGAGATGATTTAATATTAGTATGACAGTGTCTATGCTAATGAATATCTTAATCCTCTGAGCATGCCCAGTAATAATGTAATTGTATCCAGAAGTCTGAATAGTCTCAAGCCTTGAATTTGGGGATAACCCTAATTCATCAATCAGTGGAGCTTCACTAGTGGTGACTGTAGAAAGGACACATAGGGGTTTTGCACCAATTAAGCCATAAACCAGGGTCTGAAGAGCTCTCCCTGCCATCTATTGATGAACTAGAGGAAAAGACCTCAGAAGCAGACCATATTTACATAGAAACACCTACTTTGAACAGTAGATAGACCTGCTTTGCCAAAGTGATCAATTTTGCCTGGTTTGGGTGCAGTGGAGGGAAAGGGGAGTGGTGTGTTAAAGGGACATATGTCTATTACACTTTCACACTACAAGGTGGAAAACTGAGGCAAAGGACACTGACCAAGATACTGTGGGGTGGGTATTTACTTATGGTTTGCATCCTTTTGAGTCATTGTTGTGGTGTTACCACAAATTAATGCTGAGTTTCCTTTTAATAAATGTTTCCTTTTGTTATACCCAGACTCAGTGCTTGTGATTGGGGAAGTATTGCCTCCAAGAGCCACTCTGGGGTGGTGTTTAGTTTTCCCAGATTTCTGGGTGAGGGCATCAAGCCAGTTTTGTTTTGGAATGTTAAGAGGAACCCTAGATATCGAACCCAGCCTTTGTCGCTGCTGACACCATTTGGCCAAAGAGTTACAGAGGCAATGGTAAATCCAAATTAGCTCAGTGAGTGCTAACCCCTTTAACAGGGAAAGACCCAGGAAATATCTGAACTTCCTTGTCATTTTCATTCCCAAGCATGCACAAATCATGTCCCTATAACTTCAAGTGTTTTTAATCCTTAAAACCATTTGCAATGTCCAAAGGGCACAGAGCTTGTGCTAGTGAAACAGCACTAAAGACCTTTTTATAGAAACAAGGATATGCAGACATAACAGCCCCACAGCAGTAAAATCACAGTGGAAGAATGAGATTGTCAGCAAGTGGCATTTTCACCTGTATTTACCAGCACACACAACATTTTCTCAACTTACCTCTTTCTCAGGGTTTGCCTTTATTGCTAATTTATAAAACAACAAAATATAAATCTCAACATAAGCTTTCTCCTCTGCTATCACCACTGCCCCTACTTCCATCTTGTTCACAGAAACACTCAAACTTTTTTATACTCCTCTGTTGGAATTAATAGTATCCACCTGGTCTGATATCAGCAGGGGTCAGCAGAAGAGCTCTGTATTTCTATGCAGAGTCCTAGAGCTCTATCAGGATTCACAATTATAAATGGAGTATGAACAAACAGAACACATTTGCAGAAATCTGAAATGTTTTGAAATGTTCTCCTTTTTAAACAATTCATACAGCATTTTTCAAACCAAACATCAGCAATTTCCCTGTGGGCCAGGATATATTATTCTAGTAGATTAGAATTTCCTCATTTCTTTCAAATCATTTTCACCACAACTTTGTGCTGATAATTTGGGATTTATATTATACCACTCAGCATTTAAGAAACAATATGTAGTCACCAGGGCTAGGGGGTAGCAAGCAGAGCAATTGCTTGGGCCCCATACCACAGGGCCCCCTGCAAAGCTAAATTACCTGATCAGGCTTCAGCTTCAGGTAAGTGAAAAAACAAAATCCGTCCTCCTTTGAGGGGGGATCCCACCTGTGATGCAGCAGCAGCAGCTGCTGTCCCTGCTGTCTCCCCAGCTCTGGTGGTGGTGAGTGAAGGCCATAGTATTTGAAAACAGACATACCTGACATATGCAATTATTTGCAAATCTTGTAGTCAATTATTTTGTACCATTGGAGTCTATAAGGAGTTTCTTTCTAGCCAGAACTGACTCTATCTTGGCCTGCAATTTGTGTAAATCTCAGAAGAGAAGTCAAATTAGGCTGGGTCAGTGTTGAGATAGGAAACTAGCCAAGAAGTTCCAGGTGGCTGGTTCCCTAGTGCTGTCAGTTGCATTTATAGGTCACACTAGATGAGCATAGTGGTCCCTTCTGACCTACCCATCTATTAATCTAGTTTCTTATACTGTGATAATCACGGTGCCATATCAATGTGTAGGAATCCCTGAGGCTCTAACGTGTTTAATCTTAACAGAGTGGAGAAGTTTTCTATGTTACATGGGGCCTTAGTTATTAAAGACCATTGGAGTTACACAAATAAAGCCTGAAACACTGAAAATGTGCCCCCCTGACTTCTCTTCAGTTTGATAACATGTAATCTAAAACATCTGACATAGTTCAACCCCCATCTGAAGGGGATTGGGCAGATTATTTCATTTCAGAGTCTTTTGCACCTTCTTCTGAAGAACCTGCTCCTGGCCACTACCTCAAGTAGGATGCTGGATTAGATGGGCCACTGGTCTGATCCTGTCTGGAAATTCCTATGTTTCTTTTCCCCCTTGTATTTAATCAAATCAGCATTTGGGCTTTAAAGATTTACCTAAAAGCAGCTAGAACTACTCTAGCAAGCCAGTGGCAGTGTTCTGTAATGAGACCATTCTAGCCTCCTTCAAGATGGCTGCTGTGGCTTTGTATTCTTGTCACATAGAAGTGGCCCCCCTCTCACAAAGCAACAAAGTATTTCAAGATGATGGCTAGGACAGTATCTGGAAATCAGTGAGGCAATACACTAGAAAAGGTTTGTCAATATGGGGGAAATGACTAAGCATAGGCGAGTAAGAGAAGGGGGGCTATGTGTGTGTCTAAAATATTTTCTATTTTATTTATGTTAGGACAGTGCTGTAGTCAACATGTTCTTGCCAGATATAATTTAACTCCTATTTTGTTATATAGTTGCTGGTAAATGTTGATCTCTGACTTGTCTACATGGTGCTTTACTCTGCACTAGAGGGGGGTACATTTTAGTTTGCAATAGCATGTTGGGCTCTGCTGGTGCATACAAACACTTCCCAAGTGTGCATTAGCATAAGTACTGTTTGAAATGTGACTTCATTAATGCACACTAGGGAACTTTTAGTGCATACCAGCAGGGTCCACAGGGGCCAGATAGTGGACAACACACTAATGCAGGCTACAATTTGCACTCCTCTGGTATGGACTAAAGCAGTGTAGACAAGCCTATAATCAGGGCCAGTGCAAGGATGTTTCGTGCCCTAGGTGAAACGTCCACCTTGTGCCCTCCTCCCCACCCCGTGGCAGCTTTCCCCCTCTGCCCTGAGACACCCCTCTGCCCCAGCTCACCCCTGCTCTGTCTCCACCCCGAGCACGCTGTCGCTGCTTCACTTTTCCCGCCTCCCAGGCTTGTGGCGCCAATCAGCTTAGGCGCCGCAAGCCTGGGAGGTGGGAGAAGTGAAGCGGCCACGGCGTGCTTGGAGAGGAGGCGGGGCAGGGGTGAGCAGTTCCCCTGCGTGCCGCCCCCTTACTTGCTGCAGGCGGCCCTTCCCAAATGCTGGCGGTGACCAAGGCAGCCGAAGATCCAGCCACCGCAGTTGCTGCTGAAGAAAATGACACCCTTCAAATCCTAGTGCCCTAGGTGACTGCCTAGGTTGCCCTGGCCCTGCCTATAATGCTGAATTAATGACATTTAGGGTGACTTTTAGACATTTATTCAGCAGGACAGTGTTGTACTTTCATTTCAGACTAACATAGAATATCAGGATTGGAAGGAACCTCAGGAGATCATCTAGTCCAACCCCTTCCTCAAATCAGGACCAATCCCCAGAATGATTTTTACCCCAGGTCCCTAAATGGCCCCCTCAAGGATTAAACTCACAACCCAGGGTTTAGCAGACCAATGCTCAAACCACTGAGCTATCCCTCCCCCCTGTGGAAAAAAATTAAATTAAGATATACCTATTGTGATGGGTTGGATCACAGAAACCCCCTTGGGAGCTGCCAACCGATGTGCCAAGACTACTTCTGCCCCTGCTTTCCCTGCCAGCTCAGGACTTCAGCACCCTGTCTTGCTGAGCCAGACATTCTTGTCTACTTCAACAAAGACCCAGAGTCTGAATTACCTGCCCCAAAGCTGCAGGTATACCTGAAAACAGCTCACAGAAGTGTGCTAGTCTTTAAGCACTCAGATGCCCAACTCCCAATGGGGTCTAAACCCAAATAAATCTGTTTTACCCTGTATAAAGCTTATGCAGGGTAAACTCATAAATTGTTCACCCTCTATAACACTGATAGAGAGATATGCACAGCTGTTTGCTCCCCCAGGTATTAGTACATACTCTGAGTTAACTAATAAGTAAAAAGTGATTTTATTAAATACAGAAAGTAGGATTTAAGTGGTTCCAAGTAGTAACAGACAGAACAAAGTAAGTCACCAAGCAAAATAAAATAAAATGCGCAAATCTATGTCTAATCAAACTGAATACAGATAAGATCCTCACCAGTTCCAGAATGCTCCCTTTTACAGACTAATCTCCTTTTAGCCTGGGTCCAGCAATCACTCACACCCCCTGTAGTTACTGTTTTTTGTTTCAGTTTCCTTTAAGTATCCTGGGGTGGTGGAGAGGCTCCTTCTTTAGCCAGCTGAAGACAAAATGCAGGGGTCTCCCAGGGGTTTAAATAGACTTTCTCTTGCGGGTGGAGACCCCCCCTCCTCACCTTGTGCAGAATTTCAGAAAATGGAGATTTGGAATCACATGGGCAAGTCACATGCACATGCATGACTCAGGACCTGCAGGCAGCAGTCATTACCCACATGCTACCTTGAATGTCCTCAGGTAGACTTCTTATGTGGATTGGAGTCTTCCAAGCTCTTTTGTCTGTTAAGTGCTTCTGGATTGAGCACTTAATTTGCAATTCCTTTCCCAAGAAGTGACCAAAAGGGCTACTTAGAAATCAAGCAATTATACAGCCAATGTTCATAACTCTGAACACACAAATGGTGCCTGCATACAACTAGGATGAACATAACCAGCAGATCATAACCTTTACATGTAGCAAAACCCTATTCCAGTTATATCATACATACATTTATGAGCACCCCCACCCCATAAAGCCTTATGGGGTACATGTCACACCTATCTCATAGAACTGGAATGGACCCTGAAAGGTCATTGAGTCCAGTCCCCTGCCTTCACTAGCAGGACCAAGTACCGTCCCTGACGTGTTTTTTTGTTTGTTTGTTTGTTTTTGCTGCAGATCCCTAAATGGCCCTCTCAAGGATTGAACTTAGAACTAATGCTCAAACCACTGAGCTATCCCTTCTCCCATTTATTGTAGTGGTTGTGGATCCAATGCCTAATAGCAAGTGGGCCAATCACAACTGCAAGGACTCCTCTCACCATGCACTCTCTGGATTACACATCACCCCATCTGCTAGTAATAGACTTTTCAAATTCCAAAGTCTCACATCTGTTCCTATTCCCACTAAAGTCAGAGGCAAAACTGCTATGGGAGCAAAACTGGACTCTATCTCTGATAAATAAAACAATATCATATTAATGGCTGTGGTTATTTCTTTAATGGACATAAAAGCTGATGCTGCCTCTATATCCTCTATTGCAGGGATCAGCAACCTTTCAGAAGTGATGTGCCGAGTCTTCATTAATTCACTCTAATTTAAGGTTTCGTGCACCACTAATACATTTTAACATTTTCAGAAGGTCTCTTTCTATAAGTCTGTAATATATAACTAAACTATTGTTGTATGTAAAGTAAATAAGGTTTTTAAAATGTTTAAGAAGCTTCATTTAAAATTAAATTAAAATGCAGAGCCCCTCAGACCAGTGACCAGGACCGAGGCAGTGTGAGTGCCACTGAAAATCAGCTCGTGTGCCACCTTTGGCACGCGTGCCATAGGTTGCCTACCCCTGCTCTATTGAATACAAACTCCAGCCTCCAGCTGTGATGCACAAGTTACATTTCCCCTGAACAAAATAGTTTTTTCTAGTTAAAACTGTTTTTTTCTCAGAGTGAAAATGATAAAAGTTGCACTCAGAATTGGTGCGTTTTTTATATTTCTCTGTGAAACCAGCAAAAAGTAGAAATTTAACAATGTTGCTGAAACAGGGATTTTTTTTCTTTGCACTTTTCTAATAAATGAAGCCCTGCTGCAGATTATGTTTTGTCTGCAACACAGAGGAAATAACACTTACTAACACCTCAGGATCAGACTGCTTATTGGCAGTTTTTGGCACAATATAATAAAGTTAAGTTGTTCCTGTGTACTCTTTGCTTCTTAGAGGTTAAACTACATAGGGAAAAATTCATTGCTGGAATAAACAGTTGCTACTGCATTGAATACAACTGAAGACTTACACAAGTTGTGAATTTGGATGGATACGTTTAAGACCTGCCTTCTATTGCAAGGACTAGTGCTTTTACTATGTTAAACAAATCCCTCTCTCCATGTTTGACTTACTTGCTCAAACTCCATTTGGTCCAACCCTATAATGCTTATATTTTGCTTGATAAGTACTATGCAACCTACATGACTGCTGAAGCAAACAGAGGAACTGGCTAAAAAGACAGAGAGATGTGTGCCAGTCAAACACTGATGATAACCATGAAAGATAAAGAGGCAGAGATTAGGTAGGAAGTGAGCCATTTGAATCCTGACCCAATGTTAACTAAACAACAAAGGCCTTGCTGCTTCTTTGATATTTTATTTAATTTTTCCCCAATCAGAACAATCCTATTCCATAGATTGGTTTTTCTGCCCTCTGAGATGGCTTATGTGATTACTTCAAAAGGATTAGAACTGTGTGAGTCTCTATTTTACTGATTAACTCGGACGGATCCTTCAGCATCTATAACATCCATATGGATTTTCACTAGAGTTTAGGATGGCTTCTTTCTCCACTACCATATCTTTTAAAAATTGAGATAGAAAGGTGGACAACTTTATCATTTTTAAAAAGGAAAAGCTACATCAGGTGTGTGGTATTTGTTTTAACTACCAGTATATTTCTTGCTCACAGTTTCAGGTTTAGGCCTCAATTCTAGGAAAGCATTTCTATTCAGGAGAGGCACTTAAGCATGTGGTGAACTTTTAGCACACATTTACGTCCCCTTGAAGTCAAAATTAAGAATGTGCTTTAAGTCCTTTCCTGAATCGGGGCCTTAAACAGCCATTCATACTTGGAATTCTGCATACAGCCTTTCTCTGTTGCTAGATAAACCCTCCTACTTCACTTGACATTAAATATATACTTTTTAAGTGCAGATTTAGAGAGAGATGTGTGTCAATTAGAAATTCAATGAACTCTGAAACTTTAGTTTAGATTTCAATGTAGCGGATATATTTTGTTACCTTTCTTCAGGCAATAATAGGAGTATTTTTGTACCTACTGATTTTTTTTACTTCTGTCTTCTATACAAAAAATAAAAAGTACTTTTTACCTTGATTGCCTAAGCTATGAAAAAAGACATTAATTTTTTTTCTGCAGCATTATGGGCTATATTGTGAATCAGGAGATTCTCCTTGATATCAATGGAAGGAACATGCAGCTCTACAAATTGATATGACTCATATGAGATCATAATAGGGATAAGTTAAGTTCCAAAGGGTTGAGGTTTTCAAGAGTCAGAATTCATATCTCAGCCTTATTGGAACTTACCAAAATGTTTCAATTCTTAACTTTACTACCAATTACCAGGTTTGATTCCATACATACCTACCCTTGCAACTGAAAGCACTTTGGTATTATGGTGGTGGGAAGTATAGAAATCCCTATGATGAACAGGCACTTAGTCTGGCAGGCAATATTATTGGTATACGTGCTGCAGCAGAAAAACTGCCAGTAAGCAAAGCAGGGGTTAAAAAGAACCTTTGGGACCAGCTAACCCTGCCCTGAGATGCCGGCAGCCATTGCAGGCCTGAAAGGGCAGAAAAGGAAAGACCTTGGCTCAGTTTGGGGCTGACTGGCAAAGGGGCAGGAGTATCTGCCTCCCTACCTGAGGGAAAGTAGCTCTAATCTACCAGCCAAGGCAGCCACTGTCTTCTCAGCCAAGGGATACTGCGAAGGGGACCCAGGAGTCTCCAGCACATGAAGTAACTGAGTGGGCAAACCTCAGAGACATTGTAGGCCTCACCCTCACCGGCTGGCAGTTGCCCCGCTGAAGTAGCCTGGGACAGCAGCAAAGCACTGCCCAAGACCCAAGAGAGGACCAACAGGAAGTAAGCTGCCCAGCAAATTGAACTAGAGGGGATATACCCCAAATTGAACAGACTACTAGGAAGCAGCCCAGGGCAGTGGATTTTGATTCCCTGCAGGGAGGGCCCCTACATTCAGAGGTTCATGTACACGGGGACCTGGGCTGGGACCCAGTGGAGAGGTAGGGGACTCCTACCTCTTCCCCCCCAGCCTTAAAGATTGAGGCTTCTCAACCAAGTGGGGGGCTGAGAGCCACACACTCTAACCACTAGGCTGCCCAGCCCTCCAAAGCCACCTGTTACAGCATACTAAATAGTTTTCCTACTGTAATCATGGTGTCCTTTCAGATGAAACTCTCCTATCTTAATACTACCCCTTTACTCCTAGTATACTCAGTTAACCCAACAGATTCCCTTCTCAGCTCTCCCTGATCCAATCACCCTCCTTTTTATCCTATTTTTGGTCCACTATCCTTATCCTTATTCTGGACCGCTTCCCCAGACAAAATTGCCTCCTTCTCAGGGATTTTTATTTCCTTCCCCCCACCCTCACCAAGCTCAATGGAAATTGCTAAAAGCAAGCCATTTTCAATGCACAGCAATGAGCTTTATTAGTCTTCAAAACCCAGGAACTATGAAACATATTTTGAGCACTATCTACTAGCCCCCTGTCTACTAGCTACATATTTACATATATACAGGTATAAAGTGCTCCACTGACAATCTCCATACTCCAATGTATCCCTCCATGTATTCCCATTACCTTAATTCCACTTCCTGCTTTAGTTGCTTCTGAATAATTGATTGTTGATGTGTCCTGTCTGAACAGGAGTGAGAGTTGGGACTAGAGCTTATCAAAAAAATATCCCCCCTCCTGAAAATTTTGACGTAAAGGAAAAAGTCATTTTATCAAAATATTCAGTAGAAATTTCATAGAAAAAATCCCTGAAAACCAAGTTGTTTTTTGTCAACCAAAATCTGTCAGCTGGGAATTGAAAAGTACCAAAATCTGAAAAAAATAGTCACATTCTGAAAATTATCAGCCCTCCCCCCCCCCCCCCCAAAATTCAGGTTTTGGCTTTTTATGTTTTGGTTTTAGCTTTTCAAACAATCAACTGAATATTTCTGATGAAAAATTTCATTCAGTTGAAAACCCAATTTTCCATTAAGAAACAAGTGATAGAAGGATTTTGCTTGGCCTGAGTTAGGACCAGGACAATGCAATCAATCCATTTAACATTACACAGCAAACCATGGTATGCACATGACTCCTATCCACCCTCAGACTCTGAGGTGAATTAATACAGAAAGATGTAGTAATATAGATCATTTTGAGAATTTGCTGAGTGTTTTTTCTTAAGTACCACCCTCCTGGGCAGTTTTTAAATTATAATTTTAATTAATTAAGCATATATAGTATAGTTAATTAAACAGTTAATTGACAAAACATTACCATAAGAACACAAGAACATAAGAACTGCCATACTGGGTCAGACCAAAGGTCCATCTAGCCCAGTATCCTGTCTTCCGACAGCGGCCAATGACAGGTGCTTCAGAAGGAATGAACAGAATCAGTAATCATCAAGTGATCCATCCCCTGTCACTCATTCCCAGCTTCTGGCAAACAGAGGCTAGGGACGCCATCCCTGCCCATCCAGGCTAATAGCCATTGATGAACCTATCCACCATGAATTTATCTAGTTCTTTTTTGAACCTTGTTATAGTCTTGGCCTTCAAAACATTCTCTGGCAAAGAGTTCCACAGGATGACGGTGTGCTGGGTGAAAAAATACTTCCTTTTGTTTGATTTATACCTGGTGCCTATTAATTTCATTTGGTGGCCCCTAGTTCTTGTATTATGAGGCGTAAATAACACTTCCATATTTATTTTCTCCACACCAGTCATGATTTTATAGACATCTCTCATAGCCCCCCGTAGTCGTCTCTTTTCCAAGCTGAAAAGCCCCAGTCTTATTAATTGCTCCTCATATACCATATACCCCTAATCATTTTAGTTGCCCTTTTCTGAACCTTTTCCAATTCCAATATATCTTTTTTTGGATGGGGTGACCACATCTGCATGCAGTATTCAAGATGTGGGCATACCATGGATTAATAGAGAAGCAATATGATATTTTCTGTCTTATTATCTATCCCTTTCTTAATGATTCCCAACATTCTGTTTGCTATTTTGACTGCCACTGCACATTGAATGGATGTTTTCAGAGAACTATCCACAATGATTCCAAGATCTCTTTCTTGAGTGGTAACAGCTAAGTTAGACCCCATCATTTTATATGTATAGTTGGGATTATGTTTTCCAATGTGCATAATTTTGCCTGGGACTTAACTATCTTGAGTAGTTTTGTATCATCTACAAATTTTGCTATCTCACTGTTTACCCCTTTTTCCAGATCGTTTATGAATATGTTGGCTAGGACTGGTCCCAGTACAGACCCCTGGGCGACACCGCTATTCACTTCTCTCCGTTCTGAAAACTGACCATTTATTCCTACCCTTTGTTTCCTATCTTTTAACCAGTTACCAATTCATGAGAGAACCTTCCCTCTTATACCATGACTGCTTATTTTGCTTAATAGCCTTTGGTGAGGGACCTTGTCAAAGGCTTTCTGAAAATTTAAATGCACAATATCCACTGTATCCCCCATGTCCACATGCGTGTTGACCCCCTCAAAGAATTCTAGAAGATTGGTGAGGCATGATTTCCCTTTACAAAAAAACATGTTGACTATTCCCCCACAAATTATGTTCATCCATCATTCATTTATTCATACCATCAACTCTGCAGAGAGAGAACAGTAATTTTTGGCAGATCAGGCTATATCTGATTAACTACAGACACAGGCTGAGTTTTTCTGGACAGACCTTTCCACTCTCTTTTTGTTTTGTTTTCAAAAGACCTCAAATAAGTATATGCTGAATTACATCAAACTCTGACCGAATGCTATTCTTTTGCTGCTAGTAGTTGTCTCAGTGTGGGTTATAAATGTTTCACTAGTATACTTGGACCTCTGGAGTATTTGAAACAAATGCACACTGCAGTTCTAATGGCAACATTCTCTCTCTGCTGGATATAAGCCCAATCAACAAACAGCATCAGATGCCAAGTTTCAGAGACGTGCTCCCCAGTTCAAAATTCTCTGACACACCTGTCCTTTGCTATTATCATCCACAATACACATTTCTTCTTCCAGCTGTCCTGCACTCCACCGGCATGTATGGCTTTGCAATGTAACCAGCAGTTCAGATTGCAAGCACAATGTCAAGAAGTAGTCTATAGCTTTCTGTATCTAGTTAATCTCCATTGTTTGTTATACTTATAATGCTGTCTGCAGTGACTCAAGAGTGTGAATAACAACCTGAAGGCAGACTATTAAGAACCAGGGCACAAATGCCAAATTGATTATGAATTCTGTACTTAGATTTCACCAAGCAATTATCAGGTGTGAACTCCTCAAGCTCTATAACAGCCTAAACATGGAGTCATAGACAATCCTCTGGGGTACTTCAATCTACTTTGCCACCCAGAGTGAGCATACCTTTGTGACAGATGATCCCTTATACCAAGAATAACAGTAATATCCAGGTTACTCCTAGGCCTAAAGGAATATTCACTTACCCCAGATCAATTGCACTTAAGATCTCACACCAAAGATAACACCGGGAGCCAATACTATAATAAACTATATAAAGATTTATTAAGTAGAAAAGGAAAAAATAGTTATTTACAAGGTTAAAGCAGGTAAACATATATATATATATACACACAAATGAGTTACAATCATAAGGTTCAAAAGATAATTGAAGTATCTGTGATAAGTAAAAAGAACAGGAGTACTTGTGGCACCTTAGAGACCAACAAATTTATTTCAGCATAAACTTTCATGGGCTACAGCTCACTTCTTCGGATGCATAGAATAGAACACACGGACAGGAGATATTTATACATACAGAGAACATGAAAAGGTGGAAGTATGCATACCAAGTGGAAGAGTCTAATCAATTGAGATGAGCTATCGTCAGCAGGAGAAAAAAAAACCTTTGAAGTGATAATTGAGATGACCCATAGAAGGTGTGAGGAGAACTTAACATAGGGAAATAGATTCAATTAGTGTAATGACCCAACCATTCCCAGTGTCTGTTTAAACCTAAGTTACTTGTCTCTAATTTGCATATTAATTCAAGGTCAGCAGTCTCTCCTTGGAGTCTGTTTTTCAAGTTTTTTTGTTGCAAAATTGCCACCTTCAAGTCTGTCACTGAGTGTTTAGAGAGGTTGAAGTGTTCTCCCACTGGTTTTTGAATGTTATGATTCCTGATGTCAGATTTGTGTCCGTTTATTCTTTTGCGAACAGACTGTCCGGTTTGGCCAATGTACATGGCAGAGGGGCATTGCTGGCACATGATGGCATATATCACGTTGGTAGATGTGCAGGTGAACGAGCTCCTGATGGCGTGGCTGATGTGATTAGGTCCTATGATGGTGTCACTTGAATAGATATGTGGACAGCGCATCATCAAAGATCTACAACCTATCCTTAAAGATGATCCCTCACTCTCACAGATCTTGGGAGACAGGTCAGTCCTCGCTTACAGACAGCCCCCCAACCTGAAGCAAATACTCACCAGCAACCGCACACCATACAACATAAACACTAACCCAGGAACCTATCCTTGCAACAAAGCCGGATGCCAGCTCTGTCCACATATCTATTCAAGTGACGCCATCACGAAAGCTTATACTGAAATAAATTTGTTAGTCTCTAAGGTGCCACAAGTACTCCTGTTCTTTTTGCGGATACAGACTAACATGGCTGCTACTCTGAAACCTGTAATAAGTAAGTTCTGCATGTCCTTTAGGGATAACTCAGGCTAAGCCACTGGGGATCTCTTACTTATGCCAAGAAATCCCCCTCCCCTCCAGTCCAAGCAGCATAGAGAATCATTTTTTTCCTGTTTTGGGTTTTTATCCCCCTCCTTTCACATGATCTAGGCTACAAATTCAGCTGATGGCAAGAATCCACTTGCACGACTCATCTTCTTGGGGAAAGGGGCCACAAGTACTCCTGTTCTTTTTACTTTTGTCTTTTTTAACATCCCACGATAGTCCGTCTGGTGTTGATGGACTTTTCCTGTTCTGTTGGAGATCAGCAAAAATCATATATTTAAAAAAAGAAAAAAAAAAGTAAGGAGACCAACATTATTGTCCACCCAGAGATAACAAGTGTTAAGGTAAGTAAAGTTTGAGGGATAAACTATTTAGATATTTTTGCTTTAAACTGAAACCTTTTAAATTGTTCTTGTAGTGTCAAAGAATGGAGGTGAATAATGGGGTTCAAAAAGAACTAGATAAATTCAGGGAGGATGGGTCCATAAATGGCTATTAGCCAGGATGAGCAGGGATGGTGTCCCTAGCCTCTGTTTGCCAGAAGCTAGGAAAGGGCAACAGGGGATGGATCACTTGAAGATTACCTGCTCTGTTCCTTTCCTCTGAATAACCTGGCATTGGCCACTGTTGGAAGACAGGAAACTGGGCTAGATGGACCTTTGGTCTGACCCAGTATGACCATTCTTATGTTCTTATGAATTCTGCAAAGCACACATTGGGCTGTGTAGCAGGTAATGGGATTAGCCTGGGATTTCAGCTTCGAGTTTCCCCATGCACAAAACCTCCAAATCCTTATGAAATATAGAATAAAAAAACATCCTGCATCCACCCCACAGGAGTATACTTCACAGGCTAAAATATTTGAGCCTTCTCTCTAAGGAAAGTTTGTATTTGTTTGCATAGATTCCTGGATCCGCAGCAAAGATTTTACAGCCTAAAGGGATCATTGTGATCATCTAGTCTGACTGTCTGTATCACACTGACCATAAAGTTTCACCCAGTAATTCCCACCTTGTTCCCAGTAATTTGTGGTTCAGCTAGAGCATAGATTTTAGAAAGACATCCAAGGCTGAATTTAAGTTTTAAAGTGATGAAGAATCCACTGTGTCCCTGGGTAGGATGTTCTCATAGCTAATTACCCTCCCTGTGGAAATTTTGTGCCTTATTTCTAGTCTGAATTTGTCTAGCTTCACCTTCCAGCAACAGAATCTTCTTTCAGCCACTTAGAGATTCACAGTATAGGAGATAGCAGAGTGCAACTTCTAGAGTATGATATTAAATGCTGTTCCCAGTTACACCCACCTTCTCTCTATTATATCCATGGAACTGCACTGAAGGCAACTGAGAGCAGGGTTTTGTCCATGATTTACATAAGTACAGATGCCTCCTGCTTGTAAAATTTTCCAATCCTTTCAATGTTGATATTTAGAAAAAGTTCAAAGTATGTCTTCTGAGTACAGTGTGTACTTCTAGCTCAACCAGCGATACTGTATAATACCCTTATTAATGAGCAATCATGATGCAAAGCCCTGCAATGGATGGGCCAATCATGCCTGGAGCCAAGTTCTCTCTTCCTAATTGCACAGTGAGTGACATACACTTGCCCTGTCCTGTTTTCTGAAGTTAAACAGTAACTGGGCAGACAGGGTATTTATCAATTGGAGAATTATACTTTTCTACTTCTGAACAGATTCCAACAGATAGTATTGATTAACTAGGGGTGAAATTGATCCCCATGCACAGGATCAGCAGATATCAATACACTCTCACTTAAGACCTATGTTGAAGGCTTAAGTGTGTAAAGACCTGAGTGTCCCCTTTGCATTAGGGTGACTTTCACTTTAGGAGAATAGCTGCCTCAACAGACTGTGAATTATCCCTACAATTCTTAAGGCTCAATTATGCATCCTGTCAGGATGAGCTGTATTAAGGGAGGGAGGCATGAAGTTGTGCCACTGCTAAAGGTATGATGCCTCCCGTGAGCTGGAAGATGCTCAAGGAGAGAGATCCTTTGTTATGCCTGTGTAACTGCTAGAACTAATCCCATGGGCTCACAGACACACCTCCCCTGAGAAGAAAACACTGTGGGCTCCTTCTCTCCCCTCCTTGGTGCTGTGAGACAGATGGGGTTTGTCACCATTTTGGGTGAGAGATCTGAAGTACCATCCCAGATTGACTCATGTATCAATAGAAGAGGTTAGAACAGACTGATAAATTAAACATTAATAAATCATCAAGACCATATGGTATTCACCCAAGAGTTCTGAAGACCTCAAATATGAAATTGCAGGACTAGTAACTGTAGTATGTAATGGATTGCCTCTATGCCAGATGACTGGCGGGTAGCTAATGTAATGCAGGTTTTTTAAAAAGTCTCCAAAGGTGATCGTAGCAATTAGAGGCTGGTGAACTTAATTTAGTAACAGGCAGATTGGTAGAAACTATAGTAATGAACAGAATTATCAGACACAATTAAACACGAGATGTTAGGGAAGAGTCATAATGGCATTTGTAAATCAATCTGTTAGAATTCTTTGAGATTGTCAATAAGCATGTGGTGATCCACTGCCTGGATTTTCAGGGATCCTTTGACAAGGTCCCTTAAGCAAACTAAGTATCAGGGCCAGCTTTAGGAAGTGTGGGGCCCAATTCAAACAGTTTCGACAGGGCCCCAGCAGGGATGACTTTAAAAAAAAAAAAAGAAAGAAACACGTAAAAAAACATGGGGGGTTGTACTCACCAGGTGGTGCTCCGAGTCTTTGGTGGCACTTCGGCAGCGGGTCCTTCACTCACTCCAGGTCTTCAGTGGCACTGAAGGACCCGCTGCCAAAGTGCCGCTGAAGACCCAAAGCGCCGCCAGGTGAGTAAAAATTAAAAAGGCGACTCTAGCCAGGGAAGGGATTCTCACTGGGCATGGGGCCCTCTTAGGCGTGGGGCCCGATTCGGGGGAATTGGTGGAATAGGCCTAAAGCCAGCCCTGTAAGTAGTCATAGGATAAGAGGGAAGGTCCCTTCGTGGATCAGTAACTGGTTAAAAGATAGGAAACAAGGAGTAGGAATAAATGTTCACTTTTCACAATGGGGAGAGGAAACAGTGCCCCCCCCCAGATCTGTACTGGAATGTGTGCTGTTCAACATATTCATTAATGATCGAACAGGATGTTAGGAACTATTAGGCAAGAGGTAGGAAATAAGACAGAAAATATCATAATGCCACTATATCAATCCATGATGCGCCCACAGCTTTAATACTATGTCCAGTTCTGGTTGCCACAGCTCAAAAAAGGATATCATGGAACTGGAAAAGGTTTAGAGGAGGGCAGCAAAGTTGATCAAGAACATAAGAACGGCCGTACTGGGTCAGACCAAAGGTCCATCTAGACCAGTATCCTGTCTACTGCCAGTGGCCAATGCCAGGTGCCCCAGAGGGAGTGAACCTAACAGGTAATGATCAAGTGATCTCTCTCCTGCCATCCATCTCCACCCTCTGACAAACAGAGGCTAGGGACACCATTCCTTACCCATCCTGGCTAATAGCCATTAATGGACTTAACCTCCATGAATTTATCTAGTTCTCTTTTAAACCCTGTTACAGTCCTAGCCTTCACAACCTCCTCAGGCAAGGAGTTCCACAAGTTGACTGTGCACTATGTGAAGAAGAACTTCCTTTTATTTGTTTTAAACCTGCTGTCCATTAATCTCATGTGGTGATCCCTAGTTCTTGTATTGTGGGAATAAGTAAATAACTTTTCCTTATCTAGTTTCTCCACATCACTCATGATTTTATATACCTCTATCATATCCCCCCTTAGTTTCCTCTTTTCCAAGATGTAAAGTCCTAGCCTCTTTAATCTCTCCTCATATGGGACCCATTCCAAACCCCTAATCATTTTAGTTGCCCTTCTCTGAACCTTTTCTAATGCCAGTATATCTTTTTTTGAGATGAGGAGACCACATCTGTATGCAGTATTCAAGATGTGGGAGTACCATCGATTTATATAAGGGCAATAATATATTCTCCTTCTTATTCTCTATCCCCTTTTTGGAATGGCTTTCACTAAAAAGTTTAGGGCTCTTCAGCTTAGAAAAGAGATGACTAAGGGGCTATGGTAGAGATCGATAAAATCATGAATGGTGTGAAAGAAGTGAATAGAGAAGTATACAAATATGATGAGTGATTTCAGTGCTTTAGAAAATGAGGGTATAATAGCACGGATTTGTTTTAACTGTAGTATAGCCTGGCAGTGTCAAGTTCCTCATATATTTCTGCAATGCACCTCAACCCTGGCCTGCAAGAGTCCTATCATTTCAGCCAGATTGAAGAGAGATTGGTAACTGTATCAAATTGCATGGCACTTTTGTGAGGGTTCCAAATCCTGTGACCTAAGACAAGATTTAAAAAACAAGATATTCAGACGTGAAAGGATTGAGCATTACTCCAGAGCAACACTGAACCATCCTGCAGATACCTGCTCCTTAGTACAATATAGATTCAAAGATCCCGTAAATTGCATTACAAATGGAGAGTCCAACAGCAAAGGCTATATGGATTCAAATGGATAAAATGCTCATTGTGAATTACAATGCACAATGAGCGCAATAACCAGTGCCAATCAAATAATCATAAAGAAAACAATCTGCATAAAATAAGATACAGAATACAGTGGGCCAAATTCATTGCTGGTGTAATTCCATGTAAATTGATGGAGTTACAAGAGGGATGAATTTAGCTTTTAAGTGTAAAACACAACAGGGAAAAGAAAACACCATCTGGAAAATAAATAGAGGAAACAGTGGCAAAACACTAATCTAACACATACAGAGAGTCCCAGTTCCTCCTCTGGTATCTGCACTATCTAATGAACAGCTGCGTGAAGTTTTCATTGGTTTCAGGAAAACTGGATACTATTTCAGGGCAACCCACAAATTTGAACAGCAGTGTAGCTCTATGGACTCTCTTTCAGCTCATTAATTTCCCTTGATCTTACTGTCCTGACTTAATAGATTCCTCTTCCCCTCTGTAAAAGGGATAATGTCCCAGGGAAACATTTCTTTTCAAAGCACCCTGTGGCTTTCTTTTTTCCAGGCATTTCCTGGTTTCCCAAGGAAAATATTTCCCATAGACCTTTACTCAGACTACAGTATCAGATTCCCTGATGAGGTCTGAATCATCATCCTATCAGTATATGTGTTCTGATCCCTTTGTTCTTCTTTCCCATAACCTGATGAAGGGACAGCGATTCTAAAGTTTGCCTTCTTTCATTTTTAGTTACTCTTTGGAAAGGACTCGCCTACAATTCTGTGCTATTCTTTATGGTTTATTCTCTTTTTCCCTTCCTACTATAATGATGACTTCTGTATCCTGAGGCATTGTTCTCTTAAATAATAACAACACTTATGATGTTTGCATGACTAAGTTCAGAGTAGTCACCCTTAGTTAGCAAGTAGGTTGTGCCTCTTCATTTTATTTTCACCCTGATTCCAGTTCATTTCTAGTTGTTGTTGTTGTTGTTTTTAATTGAGAAATTATAAAAGAAATTGAAACCCAGATTTTGTTAGAGGACATGACTACTGCGCTCAAGAAATAGCTGGAGAGATTCCCCAAATCATCAAAAAGTGACACATGTAAAAGAGAGAGTCACCATAAACTGGTGCGTTGGTGCTGACCCTCACTCTTTTTCCTTAGGGAGAAATCTTATAAAGTTTAACAGAAAATGAGATCTAAGCAATTTGAACCATCATTCTGAATGCAGTAGAGAATTACATCTCTGGTCTAGAACCCTGCAGAAAGCTTATCATTCAGATTCTGAGTATTAATTTCTAGAAAACATGATTGGTTTAATCCCTATTAAATTCTATAGGACTTTATCAGAAACATACCTTCCATAGATCTGAGGTTACGACTATTATCCCAACAGATCTAACATGCTACAAGATCGTGTTCAATCACAAGTTGGATGGAAAACTACCATGGCCTGTCTAGGCACTGCAGGAAATTAACCAGATGATTCATTAGGTTCATTCTTCCTTCTAAATCAACACTGCCCCAGGACTCCAGGGAACACTAGGCTAATAGGGGTTCTATTTTTGGATTAAATTTAAATCATAGGCTCTGACCACTTGTGATCATTAACAATCTTATGACACCTTTATGGAAGGGCAGTGGCATTAACTCCATTGGACATGGTGAAACTCCATCTCAGATAATTACATTCCGCCCACATAATTTCCCCTCTCACCTCATGTACTTGGATATGATATGATATTCACTTTCTGCCCTAAATGGCTATGTAATGTTCCTTTTCACTGTTCAATAGCTGTTATGTTCCACCCCAGAGGTTGTTGTTCATCCTTCGAGTTCGAAGATGACCACAACATCACTTGTTGGTTTGATTTCTGTGAACACATGAGTGTTCGATCAGGCCAGTTTGAGTTTTGAACTGTCAGTGGCACACTGACTGAGAGATGCCACAATGGGTTGCTTGATTAACAGCAAACACATTGCTGTTGCGAGATTTACACTGCTGGCCTTCTGCTCTGCCTCAGCAGTTCTCCTCTACTCTAGACTGTAGCTCCAGTATGGGTGAGATTTCGCCAGGTAGAACAATCATGAGTGAGATCTTCCCAGAACTCTGGATCATTGCTGAAATACCCCAATGATAACTTGAAGGAGTCCTTGAAATGTTTCTTCTGACCTCCTTGAGAGAGTTTCCCATCCTTTAACTCACTGTAAAAGATCTTCTTTGGCACTCATTCATCTGACATTCTGGTGACATGACTTGCCCATCTCATCTGTGATTTCATCTACAGAGTATGGATGCTTGGAATACCCGCCCATAGAAGAACCTCATCTTATCCTCATCAGTTTCCTTAGACAGTCCATGTGAAAATGATTCAGCTTCATAACATGGGGTCTGTACACCATCCAGGTTTCACATGCATACGTAAGAATTGGAAACATGATGGCTATGTGGACCTTCAGTTTTGTTTGTTGACTAATGCATCAGTGCTACGTATTTGCACATAATCTACCAAAGGCCATACTTGCTTTGGCAATTCTACCACTAGTTTCATCGTCAATGTGAACTGCACATGACAATGAACTGCATGTGACAGTGTACTGCCGAAGTAGGTAATCTTGTCCACTGCCTAGTGGGTTTGGCCAATCACTGTTTTAGTGGGATCTACATAAGGCTTTCTTGGTGTATGCTGGTAAATCACTTCTGGCTTCTTGATGTTGATTGTGAGATCAAAAGTGTCATACTCCGCTGCATGTCAGACTCGAATTTGGCATTTGGGAACAGTCATCAGCAAACAGAAGATCACAAACAGTCACTTCCTGTACCTTCATCTTGGCTTGTAATCTCTTCAGATTGAAAAATTTGCCAATCCAGGTGTTAGTCACAAAAGACATCTGTAAGCATGGCAGAAAACATCATAATGAAAAGGGTTGGGGCCAATACACACCCCTACTTGACTATATTGATGACTGGGAATGGTTTAGATGACTCAATGTTGTCCACAACGCGAGTGAGCATGCTGTGCTGGAATTGTACAACCGTTGCAATGAATTTCTCTGAGCTGCCAAATTTTGCCATGATCTTCCAAAGGCCCTCCCAACTGACTGTATCAAATGCTTTTCTCAGGTCAATGAAAGACATCTGTAGGTTAGAGTTCTGTTCTTGGCATTTCTCCTAAAACCAATGAGTTGCAATGTCTATGGTCTCGTGTCCTTTCCTGAAGCCACTCTGAATCTCAGGCAGGAGCCCTTATTCAATGCCTTGCAGAAGGTAATTCAGCAGAATTCCGGTGAGAATTTTGCTGGCTATTGACAACAAGGAGATGCCCCAATAGTTGCTGCAGGATTGTCTGTTACCTTCCTGTTTGTGCAAAGTGTCCGATGGATGCATCATTGTACTCCTAATTTATAGTTCCTTGAGCCCAGATCAGGGCCAGCTCCAGGTTTCCTGCCGCCCAAAGCTGCAAAAAAAAAAAAAAAAGGCAGCAGCAGCACAATCACGCCACTCCACTCTTTGGTGGCAGTTCGGCGGCGGGTCCTTCACTCCCTCTCTTCCTCTTCTTTAGCTGGTGCCTGGAGCCGGCCCTGGCCCAGATTGACTGGAAAAATTCACCCCAGAGGTAGATGTATTTTGGCGGTGGATTATGTGATCCTTAATACCCTTTACCAGTGGTGCCTTATGGGAATGCTGTGAATGTTTCTAAAAAACACTCAGATCATAAAATGAAAAGTAGTCTATAGTTGCAAAGTTATTATTAATTATTTTATTTATCTAGATTAGCCAGCATCTAAGCTTTGTGTCAGTGTAAACTGTACTTTGTCAGTGTATACAATGTAAACGTCAGAAATGACATCTCTGGTGTTTTTGGTTGACAAGAAGGCTTCTTAGGCCTGGTCTACACTAGGACGTTATCCACACCAGGAAGTCATTTAATTCGACCTAGAGGGCTCTTTAGTTCGAATTTGGTACTCCACCGCTAAATTCGACATGGCCATGTCGAATTAGGCTATGTGTGGATGCAAATCGAACTTAGTAGCTCCGGGAGCTATCCCACACTGCACCACTCTGTTGACGCTCTGGACAGCAGTCCGAGCTTGGATGCTCTGACAAGCCACACAGGAAAAGTCCCGGGAAAATTTGAATTCCTTTTCCTGTCTGGACAGTTAGAATCTCATTTCGTGGTTGGACATCGGGGCGAGCTCAGCAGCACCGACAGCGATGCAGAGCTCTCCAGCAGAGGAGTTCATGTAATCTCTGAATAGAAAGAGGGACCCAGCATACACTGATGGGGAACTCTTGGATCTGATCGGTGTGTGGGGCGATGAGTCTCTGCTTTCGGAGCTGCGCTCCAAAAAACGGAATGCAAAGACCTATGAGAAGGTCTCCAAAGCCATGAGAGACAGAGGATACAGCCGGGATGCAACGCAGCGTGAAAATCAAGGACCCCAGACAAGGATACCAAAAAATCAAAGCGGCAAACGGACGCTACAGAGCCTGCCACCACTGCCCCACCAGTGACCATGGACTCTGACGATGGGACAGTGTCGATGGCCAGTTCCTCGGCGATGTTCGCCGATGGGGAAGATGAGGAAGCGTTTGTGGAGGACGAGGCAGGTGACAGCGCTTACAACGCTGGTTTCCCCGACAGCCAGGATCTCTTCATCACCGTCACGGAGATCCCCCAACAACCCTCCCCGGCCGTTAACCCGGACCCTGAATCAGGGGAAGGAGCAGTCAGTAAGTGCTTTAACCATGTAAACTTTTATTCTTAATATAACAGGAATCTGAAGTATGTGAAAAGGAGGTCTCTCTATATATGGGGATAGAACAGAAATCCTCCTGGGAGATCTCCATGAAGCTCTCCTTGCGTTAATCGAAAAGCATCAGCAGGAGGTTCCTGGGGAGAGCTGCCTTATTGGGTGCTCCGTGGTAGCACACTTTTCCGTGCCAGGCTTTCATGAGGTACTCAGGGAGCATTGCCTCCCCGAGCACGGCTGCATAGGGCCCTGGTTTGTGCTGGCTTTCACGCAGCATGCGCTCTCTATCTCCTTCAGTGACCGTCCTCAGGGTGATCTCGCTCGGAGACTCCTGCATCTAATTAGGGGAATTACTGTAATGTTATGCCTGGTCCAAAGTATTTTTCAAAAAACTCCGGACAGACGGCATAGCACAGACTCAGCACGCTGCTGCGTGACGAGCGTAACGGAAAGCCAAAGAATCAAATGGACGCTCATGGAGGGAGGGGGGACTGAGGACGCAAGGTATCCCTCAGTTCCTGCTGTTTCCGAAAAGCATTTGCATTCTTGGCTGAGATCCAAATGCTTCTAGGGTAAAACACAGTGTCCGCGGTGGGTCAGGGCATAGCTCGGCAATTTACGCATCCCCCCGCCCAGAAGTGAAAGGGAAAACAATCCTCTGTTGACGCTTTTACATGTCACCGTATCTTTACTGAATGCTGAAGATAGATGCGATGCTGCAGCACTGAACACCGACATCCTCACTCCCCCCCCCGCCATGGGTGGCTGATGGTGCAATATGACTGATATCCATCGTCATCATCAGCCTATTGGCACTTGGGGCAGTGCAAAAGGACTGGTAACCATGCGTACTAGCATCCGTGAGGTTGATCAAGGGCGCCTGGCCCTAATTTTTCCTGGTAGATGGTACAGTATGGCTGATAACCATCATCGTCATAGCAACAGGGGGCTGAGCTTCATCAGCCCCCACCCTTCATGTGTAAAGAAAAGATTCAATTGCCCCTGGACTAGCAGCAGGATGCTGGGCTCCTCTCCTCCACACTCCTTAATGTCCTATCTGGACTATCATAGCAACAGGAGGCTGCCTTCCACTCATTTCTCACTAACAAGTCACTGTGTCTTATTCCTGCATTCTTTATTACTTCATCACACAACTGGGGGGACACTGCAATGATAGCCCAGGAAGGCTGGGGAAGAATGGAATGAACAGGTGGGGTTGTTGCAGGAGCACCCCCTGTGAATAGCATACAGCTCATAATCTATGCAGGATCTGACACAGAGCAGCTGTGCTCTCTGGTTCTCTGATACAGTGGTTCTCTAGTACACTTGCCCATATTCTAGGCAGGACTGATTCTATTTTTAGATACCAAAAAGGAGGGATTGACTCAGCGAGTCATTCCCAATTTTGGCTTTTGTGCCCCTGGCTAAGAGCAGCCAGGGGCACTTATGACAGCAGCAAACGGTGCAGTGCAAAAGGACTGGTAACCATGCCCATCTTATTACCAATTTATGGTATGGTAGATGGTACAGTATGGCTGGTAACCATCTCTGCTGTCATGCAAAAGCAAGAGCATGCTGCTGTGTAGCGCTGCTGGACCGCCTCTGTCAGCGGCATCTAGTACACATACGGTGACAGGCACAAAAGGCAAAACAGGCTCCATGGTTTCCACGCTGTGGCATCTGCCAAGGCAATCCAGGGAATACGGGCTTGAAATGATTGTCTGCTGTAGCTTTCCCGGAGGAAGGGATGACTGACGACATTTACCCAGAACCACCCGCGAAAATGGTTTTTGCCCCATCAGGCACTGGGATCTCAACCCAGAATTCACAGAGACAGACTACACTGTGTTCATTGTTCGCAAAAATTTATCTTTGCAAGGAATTCACTCCCTTTTTCCCATCACACAGCTTCAACTGTCACCAGACCTGCCACAGCATCCCCCTCACAGAGGCTGGCAAAGATTAGGCGGCGAAAGAAAAAGACACGGGACGAGATGTTTGCTGAACTTATGGGGTGCTCAGGCACACCAGCAGAGCCAGTGGAGGAGACCCTCTCTCTGTACCAGCGCTCACACAGCGAACGGGAGGAGAGGTGGCGTGAGGAAGACAAGCAGGCGACTCAAACGCTGCTTGGACTAATGAGGGAGCAAACGGACATGCTCCTGCGCCTTGTGCATGTTCTGCAGGACCTCAGGCAGGAGGACAGAGCTCCCCTGCAGTGTATCTGCAACCGCCCTCCCCCGCCACAAAGTCCCATACCCCCCTCACCCAAAATAACCAGAAGGAGGGGCGCCAGAGGCCGTGTAAACTGTCACTGCACCCCAGCAGAGTGCTCAAGTACCCAAAAGCTCTCATACCCTAAATTTTGAGAAGTCCTTTCCTTCCCGCCTCACCCAAGCCCCCATCCCAGTTTCATCCCCTAACTGTCTAGTTGATAATAAAAAATACTTTTCTGTTAATTACTGTTTCCGTCATGTTCTTTTAGAGGAGACTGTGTTTGAAGGGGGGGAAGGGGGTTGGTAATTTGACAGGACAATCACCTTTACCAGGGTACAGACATGGGGGCAGGATCAGCAGCACGTCACACACACACTGCAGTCAGTACGCACCCTGGTCGGTATGGGAGGTGGTTTGCAGGTTCTGTGTGGGTGGGGGGGTACGTGACTTTGTAGCGGGGGAAGGGGGTTACAGATCTCATGCAACGGTCCCTGTCCTGGACCACAGAGCCATGCAGCAGAGGAATCTGTGTCCGTCCTCCCCGTAAAAGGCCACATAGCCCCCGCACACAGAGTCCCAAAAAGGAGGGATGGCAGGCTCCGTTGAAACATCCAGTCCAGCACTGCAGACCGCTCTGGGAGCAGGAGCCTGTCATTCCTCGAGTTTACAGGCGGTCTTTACATCACTGCACACCCTACCCAGCACAGTCCGTGTCCCAGTTTCAACCCTGTAACGCAAAGTCATCAATAAAGAAACCTTTGTAAAGTTACAGTGGAACATGTATTTTATTTTTAAACGTGTGTTGGAAGTTGGGGAAGTGGGGTGGGCGGGGTATGTAACTGCAGATGCTAGTCAACAGTCACTTGGTAAAGAAACAGGGGCAGGTTCAGCTTCTCTGTAAAGAAACTGAACAGTCACAGGTCACGCTGCTCACTGCTCGCTGGTACTTGAAGAGTTCCTTGTCGCTGTGCAAGGCGCCTGCACATAGCTTCACGAGCCAGGGAATTAGCGGGTAGGCTGGGTCCCCGACGATCACTATAGGTATCTGCACATCCCCAAGACTTATTTTGTGGTCCGGGAAGAAACTACCTTCCTGCAGGCGTCTAAACAGACCAGAGTTCCTGAAAACACGCACGTCATGAACTTTGCCTGGCCACCCGACGTTGATGTTGGTAAACGTCCCCATGGTCCACCAGTGCTCGCAGCACCATTGAAAAGTAGCCCTATTTCTCAGCAGCTGACTGTGGAAGAGGTGGACGATAAGGTGCGAGGAGTTGACAACGGCCATAACTGCAGCGGGATCCGTGCTCAAAGTGCTGTGGCGCCCGCGCTGTCACTGAGCAGAAAAGTGCATGAACAGATTGCCCGCAGGCGCTTTCAGGGAGGGAGAGAGGGAGGGAGGGCGTGATTGACGGTTCAATGATGACAGTTACCCAAAGCCACCCTCGACACATTTTTCCCCCCAGCATGCATTGGGGGGAAATCCCAGAATTCCAATGGGCAGCGGGGAGTGCGGGAACTGTGGGATAGCTTCCCACAGTGCACCGCTTCCAAAGTCGACACTGGCCCCGTTACTGTGGACTCACACAGTCGAACTAGTGTATTTAGTGTGGATACACAACTTCGACTTCATAAGGTCGATTCCACAAATTCGAATTAAGTTGATTCGAAATAGTCTTGTAGTGTAGACGTACCCTTAGTATATCTTACCTAGGCTACATCTAAACTACAAGCAAAGGTGTGATTCCCCTACTTGAATGCACATACTCCACTAGCTCTCATCACACTAGTTTGAGTATATATAGCAGTGTGGCTGCGGTAGCACAGGTACCATCAGCAGAAACACAGCTGAGTTGTGCTAAGTGCAAATCCACCTGAAACCGGCTGATATGTACTTGGCATGCTACCTGTGCTACCATGGTTACACCATTATTTATGCTCACACTAGCTCTATGAGAGCTAGCGTGACTATGTGTACACAAGCAGGGGAATCACACCCCTAACTCATAGTGTAGAGTTAGCCTGCAACTCGACTGACTGAAACAATAATAGTAGTAATCGTGCAACTATAACCTGCCATCCTAAAAGTCATCACATTCTCTCTCTCTCTCAGTTTTTATACAGCACCCATTACCATGGGATCTGAATGGGATCTGAGTCCCTCCCTGGTATCTCAATGCCTACACTAACTTTAAAAATTGGTTGTGATTAATTATGTGTTTGATATTTTAAACTAAGATAGATCATAAACATTCCTCTATAATGTAATAAGAACCTTGGATCTGAAACAGAATCTCTGATCTGATAATCCCCAAATGTAAGGAAAGTCCAGATTTCAGAAGTTGAATTCTATAATAGTCCCAAACCAGAATCCTTCATCCAAAACTCCCCAAGCTTTGGGAAAATCCACCTCTGAACTTTGAGAATCAGGACATTCTTTATAAAGGAGCCCAACAAATCTTAACACCTCCAACTTAGGAAGCTTCTGATTCAAATCAGAGCTGAACTTCACAATTCAGGCCCCCTTTGGGAGTAAGAGGCAATTGGGTGAATCTGGATTTGATTTGAACTCCATGGGCAGGCCCATGCACCAGCCTTTCCTCATAACCACCAGCATAACAGAGACAACTGTTACAAGGTGATAGCTCAACAGGCAGTTTGAAGACAAATATTTCTATACCGTATTTTAACTATTCCTCTGAACATTTTCTCCAGCTGTAGTTTTACTTGCTGTACAGTTTAGCGAACCTGCATCAAATGACAGAAGATATAGAGTAATAGAGTTGAAGGTCATAAGGGACAACCAGATCATCCAATCTGACCTCTTGTATATCACAGGCCACCAACACCACCCAGTGCCCCGCACTAAACCCAACAAGTGAAATTAGACAAAAGTATAACAGCCCACAGGAGACTAAAATATTATGTGCCACAAGCAAACAATAGGAGGGACCAAGGTGTACCAATGCCCTGAAATGGCAGGCAATTGATTTGGTGGGATAAACCCATATAGCCTGGCATGTGACCTGCACCCACACATTACAGAGAAAGATGAAAAAAGCCTAAGGTCACTGCCAGTCTGACCTCGAGGAAAATTCCTTCCCAACTCCACACATGGTGAGTAA
The DNA here is from genome assembly GCF_016161935.1 of Mauremys reevesii. Taxonomy (NCBI): domain Eukaryota; kingdom Metazoa; phylum Chordata; order Testudines; family Geoemydidae; genus Mauremys; species Mauremys reevesii. The sequence goes on from NC_052624.1 coordinate 26,048,946, forward strand.
GATCCTGAGCCTGTGAGCAAGAACCAGCCAGATAAGCATGTGAGATACAGAATTCTCAGTGCCACCTCAGAGCACTGGCCCACCATGTCCAGTGTCCCATCTCCAGAGGTGGGTATCGCTGATGCTTCAGAGGAAGGAAACAAAACAAACAAAATACATTGGGAAAAAAATCCCTTCCTGACTTCCTGGAGCCCTGGAATATAAGTTTTCAGGAACATCGGACATAAATCTGAAAATATTTTAGGGCTGCCAAGCCCTATCCCCCCATCACAAGCAACCCCATCATACAATTCCACATATACATTTTCCCTGCTCTCTGTTAAAAATAATTGAGTTAGCCCCCCCCACAACTCCTATTGGGAAGATGTTCCATAACCTCACTCCTCTGATGGTTAGAAGCCTTCTTCTAATTTCCAGCCCAAATTTGTTCATGGCCAGTTTATACCTTTTTATTCTTGAGCCAATATTGTCCTTTAGTTTAAATACCTCTTCCCCCTTTGGTATTTATCCCCTGACATATTTATAAAGAGAAATCATTCCCCCTCTCAGCCTTCTTTCTGCAAAGCTGAACAAACCAAGTTCTTCCAGTCTCCTTTCATGAGAAAGACCCTTCATTTCCCTGATCATCCTAGTAGCTCTTCTCTGCACCCGTTCCAGTTTGAATTCATCTGTCTTGAACATGGGTGACCAGAATTGTACATAGTATTGCAGGTGAGGTCTTACAATGCCTTTTAGAATGACATTAATATTTCTCATTCTCTAAATTTTTTTGATCCACACAAAAATATTATTCTACACATTTCCCCTTCTTTGCCATTGTTTTTATCTGCTCCTTTATTTTTTGTTTGCGGGACTTGTTAGATCTGAGGTACAAGCTGCTATTTCATCGAAGGAAGCAAAATGTGAATAAATAAATAAATAACACAGTAAAACAATTTTTTGAAGAACAGTAGATTGCTCCAGGGTAGCTTAGACACTAATTTGGCATTGCCACAGAGACTACACCCATTCATGCTGCTTTTTTGCAGAACAGCTGTATGGTACCAATTTTACCCTGGTAATATGGTGTGGCATCATACCAGCAGGGAGGCGTTGACCAAATGTGGGCATTTGAAGCTGGATTTGTAGCACATCGCTGTGCTTTCCACCACTGTGTAGTTTGCCTGGCTCAGAACCATACAGACCTCAATGATTAAACATCTGTGCATTTATAGATGAGTGTTTTTAAAATAGATCTATAAATAACCAAAGATTTAAAGCTCTTAACACAAATATTTTGTTTCCATGTTTCACTACTTGAGCAGCTGGGCTGTGTCCGGAGGGGTGGGAATTCCATGGAGTCAGGAGTGCAAGGAATTCTCCCTATCCAAAATCATGGTACAACTGAAGACCTGATGCTCAACCACTATTGGAACCCTGAGGCTGTGCTAGAGCCATGTCATTTATGATGGCTCCCTGGCTAGCTGGCCTCCTGCCTTCTTGTCCCTAAACAATACACAGGTAAACAGCAGCATGCAGGGACTTCTACTGAACTGTGGTCTGTTGCACACTGGGAGCACTACACCTCTCATGGGCTCCCCAGATCGCATGCAGCACAATCACGTTGGTTCTAGCCTGGAGGGGTAGTGATGGAAGGCTTAAACCTTGCATATATATGCACACTAATTCTGAGGCCAGATCCTCCTTTTGTGTAAATCAGCATAGTTCCTCTGAGGCCAATTACACCAGCAGAGGATCTGGCCCAGACGGTATTTTTATGACTCCTGTCTGTCCTTTTAGAAAGCACCAGCTACAAATGTGTATAAAGAAGTTGAGGGTCATCGTGAGGAACTCCACCACTGTGTAATTTCTTCGTCTTAGGTTTCTTTTGATGTTAGGTCTCCTCCTAGAGCAACATTTTGCCGTGCCCTGTGTTCTGGTTTCTGACCGATTAAGCAATTTTTACAGGTTTGATTCCACATACAAACTTTACTCCACACTAGAATCAGACTGGGAAGGAAGAAGTTTAACCAACACTGTGGCCTGTTTGTGTTACCATGCCTCCAGCAATGCCATGATGAAATTCATTCATAATTCCATTCTCAGAGAGTTTTCTAGGGTATGCTGCTGTTTTGAGAAAACACTCTCCATAATTCATCCTTTCCTTATCAACCCCACAGGAAGGGAAACTTTATCAGCCCTTAAGCATGCTAGATTATGGAATAATGTATGAAGTCATTTCAGCCCTGCATTGAAGAAGAGAACCTTTATGCCCTTTGAAAAGTACCCAGACACGCTTTGTTACACATCCACAGTGAGCTAGCATGTACTTTCAATGTTCATCGTCCGCCGAGGTGCTGTTGCTAGACTATCCACTAAATAATAACAATAACAATGATTTTGCATTTCTCCCCCTTTTGCAATCAGACAAAACAAATGGGATCTGGCTGTCAAAAACAGATTAAAATAGTTTATAATGAACTCTTTGTTCCCAGAAGGGACTGGAAAGATGACATTGGTTACCAAAGCTATTTGCAGCACCAACTTTTAGCTTCATGTTTCCGAAGAATAATTAATCCTGTGAGATCCAAATAACCTAGTGTTTGAGTTATAGGTGTTGTTTTTAGGCATAGTGAGATATGCTAGTCCTCCTCTACACTGCATGCTTTACAGTAAAGGCTAAACTGATCCAACAAACACTGCTTTTCACATAGCCCAAACTGAAACTAACCTGCTACACAAGTGAAGGTCGCATTTTATTTTGAGCCTGCTATGTCACTCAGACTTGGCCTGAATTTTACCCATATAATCAGCAATCCTGGCAGGCAGTCACAATGACAGCTTTCTACTTTACAGAGGCAATGCTCAAACCAATACAATTCACAGCTAACTAGCCAGTACTAAAGAAATGCCACTCCTTTTTTCCTAGCAATATTCTCATTCAGTTAATTCACTTTGTTTTTCTCACTTTGTTTTGTGTGCAGAGAACATAGTGTACAGCAAATCAGCTGTAAAGAAACATTTTATTGTTCTGGGGAGGGTTACGGAAGTCATGAACGAAGGGAAATTGTTTGATATTTTTCCAATGTGCTTCAACAAGAAATGGCTAAAAGAAAGCACTGGACTGGATCTGTTCTTGCAAAGTACACACTAACTTCTATCCTATTTTATCATTTCAGAATCATTGCAAAGCCATTTATTTATTTATTATTATTATTATTATTATTATTATTATTATTATTTATTATGAACTGTGTGCTAAGCACCAGTATTGTGCCACGGTATAACCTACAGAGAATCAGTCTGATCCTGCATTATACACCATGCTTTCATGACTGCTATTCTATGAACTTTCTTGATAGTGTTTCACAGCCAATGGTTAGTGTGTGTTGTGTACCTCCTTCTGTGCCTGACATACGTCTGTTTCAACCCCAGCTATAAAGCCTACCTCTTTAAATCAAGCAGCAGAGACTCCTGCTTTTATCTCGGGAGGTTCCTAATTCAACTTCTCATATCAGCTGAGGTAGCAGCCACCACGCTTTACATAAATGTTATCTGGTAGTTGATGGAGACTCATACTAGAAATAAAACAAGGCACTGCACCTGTAGCTGGGGCTCAGACATGCTTAATTGTTATATCAATAGCTACATATAAAATGAATTATTTTTTTAATTTAAGCAGTATGAGTTTTGCTTACCTCTTGAACTACCCGTTTAATGACTTGCCTAGTTGTTCAGAGGTCCTGCACTGTTGTTTTCCCATCAACAGATGCTATTTAACTGAATCATTTTGTAAAGCATGTCTTCATTTATTATTAGAACACTATTTGACTAGGAAAACAGATCTAGCTTATCATTTTTCTCTTGGCTTCCTCCTGCTCTGCTCCCATGTAACCCCCATTGCCCTGAATCCTGCCCTCTATCCCCTCCTGCTCTGCTCGTGTAAACCTTCTGCCAGGTGGAGTCAGCAGCAACACGGGACAGGTCTGGTAGCTAGGTATTCATCTTAACTATATATAACAGAACTGGCTTAAGCAACCACCCAGTAATCTGAAAAATTTAACACCAGCCCCAGCACCTGTAAGATCTCAATTCTGCCTTCTTCCTGTTTTACTCCTCTCATGGTACTGCTCTGCTATATCCAATAGTTCTCCAATAAAGGAGAACTAACTTAAAATTTTTGAACGAGCCATTTTAAATTGTAACACTTAACTTTCAAACGCCTGAATAGCAAATGTAACTTTTCTTGTCTGCAAAGTAAACACTGGCATTTTTATCTGTTTGAATAATCAAGGTGGTGCTTTCCGTGCCTTCATGGTTGCAAAGATTTGAACTGCTTCCTGAAGGTCCACAGTCTGGGCCAGCTCATGCTCTACTGAGATGGTTGCAAGGCCGACCAGCCTCTCCTGTGTCATTGTGGAGCATAGTTGTATTTTTATTAACTTAAGTTTGGAGAAGCTGAGTTCTCCACTGAGAAGTGTTACAAGTATGCGCAGAGCAACAAAAGCATTTGGAAAGAGGGTGGTCATCTTATTTGTGCACATATATTCCAGAACAACCTTTGGAGTTGATCCTGCTGAAATGTAACTTGAAAGGGCTTTAGATCACCTAAATCACTCGCATCAATATCACACATCTCATCATGTGTCAACACTGTCTCTAGTGCCCTGCATTGCTGGTTTAGGTCTTCTTCAGGTAGAGTGAGGAGTTTGGGAATATCATACAACATCCCAAATATACTGCTGTGTTCCATGAGCTGCATGAAAGGTTCTTAAACGGACTGTATTGCGCAATCTAGCACCTGGTTAAAGAATTCAAATTTGAATTGTTGTTTGGGGTCTCTTATGGGATTATCCTGTGCCTCTTCTTTGGTGACACTTGTATTCTTGAATGGGTGGGGAAAGAGCTTCAGTGTGAAGTTCCTCTGCCAACTTCTGTGCACTCTTCAGAATGTTTTGAAATCCCTCATCGAACTGGTAAGACTGTAGGTATGACTTTGCTTTGTCCAGTTGTTCCATTGCTCCAGATATACCAAGGTCAACACCTTGGAGTCTCTTGCTTACAACATTCATTCCAAACAGTATGTCATGCCACAACACTAAGCCACATAGAAATTTGAAGTTTTGTATGTTTCTGGTGATTCCATTTCCCTCTGCCACTGTTCTCCCACGAACAGTTCCTGTCATAGCATTATCCTCCATAATGGCAACTATGGCATCATCTATCTTCCCAATTTGGTGTTTGATAGGCTTTATCGCCTCCACTCGACTTTCCCATCGTGTGGCACTCAATGGTTTCACTGTCAGAGAGGAGGTTCCCAGATGTTGCTTCAACAATTTGCCATCAATGAGTTGATGCAGAGAAAAATACATAGATGCTTTGAATTACATTAAAAAATTCAGCAGCCTCACTAGAAGCTGATGCTGTATCACTGACCACCAAGCCAGAGAACTACATGAGACAAAAAAAGCTTGAGGGTTTAACTCTTGGATCCGTGTCTGAACTTCTCTGTTCTTTCCTCTCATGTTGACACCATTATCGTAGCCCTGGCCGTTCATGTCAGCTATCGCAATTCCTGTATCTTCCAGCTTTTTAAGAAGCACATTTGTCATACCAGTTCCTGTAGTATCATCAATGCCAATAAATTCTAGAAAATGCTCTCTGACAGTCACTATTGCAAGGACATTTTTACTAGGTTCTGTTGTTGTTACAAAACACACCATTAAAGTCATTTGTTCCATATGGCTGATATCAGGTGTGAAGAAGTACACAAGAGGCTCCTCTCCTCTTTCTCCCTGCAGCTCCTGCTGCTTTCTGTTATTCCCTCTCACCTTTTCTCCTGTCTGCCTGTTATGTCTCTTGTGCCCTCCTTCCTCCAGCACAGCACTCCACCATCTCTGTGCATCTAGAGCAGAAAGAATACATATGCACCAGTGCTGACATAATTTTCTACACTCTGGGTCCTAGTGGCCCCCCCACACACATTCTGGCACTCGAGGTGGCTACCTCAGTTCACCTCATGATAAGGCCAGCCCTGGCATCTCTGTATAACAAAATAACTTTTATTAAAAGGAAAGGGATCCAAGCATTAATTTGGGAAAACACTACAACCACATTCAAAAGCATGTGACCATAAGCAAAGCAGACCCCAAAGTATGTTGGGTAGTGTCCTTACCTCAGTTTCCCATCTTGCGGTGGGGAAATCAGATGAATGAATATCCCATTAAGACATCACTTCTCTCTCCCTCCACTGCACCCAACTCACAGTTGGCTGTTGTTGGCTACTGAAGACCCAGAGTTCAGAGAGGTGTTCCCAGGTTTCACCTTCCACCCTGGTGGAGTGGCACTGAGCAGTGTCTCTGCTGCTTCCCCTGCAAGTGGCTCTGCCACCGCTTCTCTGCTGCCAGTGCTGGCCATCATCCTGCTGCCACCACTATCTGCTGCTACTTGCTGCTCCTATGACATCAAATTCTGAGGTTCCATCACTGAGCCCACCCCTTAGTGATTTCAGCATTTAGTGGGGAACCTCACATCCAGTATAGTATCTGTATTGTCTTCCACTGGCCCCATACAACATCCAAGGTTTAGCTCCTAGGACTGCTCAGCAATGATGTTAGCTCTAGGAATCACCACTCATCTTCCATCATAGGTCATGTTTTCTAGACCTTTACTCATTTTTGTTGCTCTTCTCTGCTGGGCTTTCTCAAATTTGTCCACATTTTTCCTGAAATGTGGTGCCCAGACCTGGACACAATACTCCAGCTGAGGCCGAATCAGCACTGAGTAGAGTGGAAGAATTACTTTTCGTGTCTTGCTTACAAAACTCCTGCTGATACATCCCAGAATGATGTTTGGCTTTTTTGCAACAGTGTTACATTTTTGACTCATATTTAGCTTGTGATTCACTATGAACCCCCACATTGCTTTCTGCAGTACTCCTTCCTAGGCAGTCCTTTCCCATTTTGTATGTGTGCAGCTGATTGTTCCGACCTAAATGGAGTACTTTACATTTGTACTTATTGAATTTCATCCTATTTTCTTCAGACCATTTCTCCAGTTTGACCAGATCTTTTTGAAGTTTAATCCTATACTCCAAAGTACTTGCAACACTCCCAGCTTGGTATTGTCCAAAAACTTTGTAAGTGTACTCTCTATGCCATTATCTAAATCACTGATGAAGATATTGAACAGAACTGGACCCAGAAATGATCCCTGCAGGACCCCACTTAATATGCCCTTCTAGCTTGACTGTGAACCACTGATAACTACTCTCTGGGAATGGTTTTCTAACCAGTTATACACCAACCTTATAGTAGCTCTATCTCATTTGCATTTCCCTAATTTGTTTATGAGACGGTCATGTGAGACAGTATCAAGAGCCTTACTAAAGTCAAGATATACCACATCTACCACTTCCCCCCATTCACAAGTCTTGTTACCCTGTCAAAGAAAGTTATTTGTATGCTAATAGAAAGCTATTTGTATGTACAAACTGGGGGGCGGGGGGTTAGGCTAATAATTTGGCCAAATGTGGGCAAATTTTTTTGAGTATGGTAAAAAAGCACATTCCAGAAACCAAGGCAATCCCCTCACCAAATTTCAAGTCCCTGCTCCAAAATTTGGAGAGCTTCTTAATAAAATATTTGTAAGAATTATTTTAATATGGGCAAAACATTTTTTTCCCTAATTTCATTCTAAAAAATGTGTGAACTGTTTTAGCTTAAACTTCCCAACAAAATTTAGCCTCTGCAGAAACCTGGCATAGCAAATTAACTCAAATGGTTAAAGTGGGGTAAAGTTATAAGCCACTGAAAGCAGGGGCTTAGACTAGAAAGAGTCAGGCAGCCTTAACAATTTCGCACTACCAGCTCTACCTATAATAAATAATAATTATAAAAATACAGTTACTGTAATGATCTATTCATAAATCACATTTTGAGAAGAGGCCCGTTTTTACTTCATTATCTAATTTTTAACATTCTTTAAGCATTTTGCAACATCTACAGGGAAGGTTCTATTCAAATTGAACATTTTTTCTGTTGCAAATTTTACTATAAATATGAGGCAGGGCTCTGATTATGAAGGAAATGTGGCCTGGGAAAGTTGGCATTGGAAGCATGTGGCTGAAGAAATGAAAAAGCAGCAAAAAAAAAAAAGACAAAAATAAACGGGACACAAATTCTGAGAGGTAGCTAGGGAGTATAGTCAGATGGGTAAAGAGACGTAGTTGTTCATTTAACATATTTTATGGCAACACTTTTCATTAAAGAGATGCATATAGCCAAGGAGAAATAACTAAAGGTGCTGTCAGTTGCAGTGAAGCTGACACGTTGGCATATGCAGAAATTTTATAAATGTAGAGCCATTGCAATAGATAATCCACTCTATCATGAGTATTAGCTCATGCTTAGAGTTGACTAATGTATCAGACACAATGATTGATGCAGGGGAGTAAGCAATAACACTGAACATGAGTGTTAAAAAAACTCATTTGGGGCCTCATCTTCCTGTAAGAGCCTGGTCTAAAAAAATGGCAGCTTTGGATCTGGGTCTAAATAAGGAATATAACTTCAATGAAATCAAACTCTTACCTTTGGATTCCCAAGTATACCATGTCTTCTCTGCTAACTTCTTCTCAGTCCCAATCCTTCCCTGAGCTTTAGATGCACCTACTTTAAACTATTTTTCATATAGTTACAAAGGTCTACAAGCTACACAGAGCTTACTACAGGATGATAGACAAAGTTTGAGGCTAAAGACTGTTTCCAACTTTGTGCCTTATACGGCACCAATCTCATTGTGAGAACAATAAATAATAATAATAATAATTAATTATAATTATAATAATTATAATAAATAAATAAAATAGAGACATACAAACCAGGGTGAATGTGAGCAGAAGTAAGCCATTTATTTAAAGTTACAGGAAAACTTATAGATAAAATATAGATAAACTTATAGACAAAAACTTATTTATTTAAAGTTACAGGACAACTTATAGACAAAAATATAGATAAAATAATTCCTGATGAGTCTTATAAATTATTATTAAAAACCAAAGTAGTATAGTTCAGGTAGAAGTCCCATTGCTGTATATTATTTCTTCTCTGAACGTTCAAATTAACAACTTTTCACAGTTTTACAAAAAATAAAAATTTGAAAGTTTACTGAGAACTCTTTGTTAGTTTCTGTACAAACAAAGGCAGTTTCAGCAGGTGAAAATCTGGTGTTTCATTAACAAAGAATCAGTGATATTTGCAGATCCTTCCCACCATGGAAAATTTACATAGTTTCCTATTTAGTTTTTGCAAATCTTTCTCATGTTGGCCATGAACAATTATGATTTTTGTTCCTGATAGTGTATGGTGGGGTATGGTGGTTTACAGCAGGGGTGTATATAGGAATTGAAAAATTGTCAAGGAGTGCTCAAAGCAAGGAATAGCTCATTTTCAATGGATGTATGAGGAAGTCTAAATAAATAAATACCCCCTTATGTGGAGCAGCTACTGGAGAGGGACAAAGACTTACACTCTCCTAAAATGGGTCATCTGCTTTTCCAACTTAGGAAAGCTCATCTGAAGCACCTGAAGTCCACCAGGGTTCAGGCCCCATGCTGGTGCACCATGTTTTTAGAATAAACCTACTTCTTGGAATGACAATGAAGATTGAACTCTGGATCTTCATCATTAAAAGCATGTGACTCTGCTATTGATGCTAAAAGAGGAGTTACTCCTTTATGTGTCAGCTTTAGTAAAGTCATATCCTCTCAGGCAGAACAGACTATAATGCGATAGGGACCTACACTCGCCTTACATGTGCACACAAGCACACACACTACCGATGGTTGACTTCCATTTTCCTCTAAATTATGTTGCTCAGATCTCTGGACATTAAAAGCAAAGCAGCAGAATCCACTCCTCTTTCATCTTCAAGAGCACACAGTGATCAATTTCTAAAATAATATTTGGAGAAATACCCAATCCTGCTCGGTGGCAACATAAGCAATCTACATCCAAGAGTTGATGAAAAAGTTAATATCAGAAGTCAAGCACCTCACTGTGAAGGTTCTTTGAAAAGTCCTCTACACTTCAGGGTGAAATCAGCATTAAATATTTGCAGGCAACTACCTCCAACCAAGAAGCTCAAATGTATTGAAACTCGCTCAAGCTGTGGCAACTTCAACTTGATTTGTAGCTTAATTGACATACCTGTGATTGGAACCTGTAGGTTTCCTGAAAGTCATTGTAGTGTTTCAAACTCTGTCCATTATTCGTTTCAAATTACATTTAAAAAATCTTAAATATTTGTCTCTCTGGTTGTTCTTTGACATTTCATGGAAATATCATTTGAGGACAGGCAAGAAAGCTAAAAAAGCCTGACCATCAAATTGCTCCTTCAGTCTATGCCAGTGTAGTGTAAAGACATAATACAAACAGCCGTTCTTTAAGCAGCAACTAGAGAACCCTCCAACCAGAAAATTCCTGTGTTTATTAAGTTCCACATTGCAGTCCTCTCTGTAACTGCGGAGGACAAGGAACTCTATACCCACTCCACATCACCCTATCTTTATAAAAAAAGATTAAAACTTAAATTCTAAACCAATGTATCTACACACAATTCAATATAAACTTCAAATTCCTTAAAAACACTTATAATACTATATTCCTCCATAAATTGCATTTAAATAGCCCTGAACATTGTCCTGAAGATGAAGTCTTTGAGGAGGTTTGATCAGTCTTAGAGACAATGTTCTAACTTCAGTTTGTGTGAGGAGTTCCCTCTGGAGGGGGATCACTTTCTGACAGACTACCCAGAGGTCCCAGATTCTTTCTTTGTTGTGTTGGGAAATATTGAAGATGAACCAAAATCTTCTGGAGAAGTCCTCCTGGATTCTCCATCAGGTAGGATCTGAAAGTGTCTGCGAGTTCTGAACAGTTCCAAATGCCTGGGAGCTTTTGAGCAAAATGTTGTTCCCCAGTGTCAGTTCAGATAATGTTTTTGTTCTGTGTCAAACATTGAGGTTTTGTTGTTGCTTAATTTTTATTTCAGGAACCCATTTTTGAAATTACTTCATATCTGGTCATTCTTGAAATTATTTACGTGTAAGCTGTATTGGTACCACAGCAAAGGTGTCCTTAGTTGTCTTCCCATCAGAAGTTCTGATGGAGATGGTCCAGCCACAATCTGTGTTGACCAATACACAAGGAGTATTTTATATGGGTCTGCTGGTTTTTGCAGATGTCTTTTTTAAGTTTGCACTGCTCTGTCCACCTCCCCATTGCTGTTGGGTTAATGAAAGCTACTAGTACAACATTCAAACTCAAAATCCTGCGCAAATGCTAAGAATGTTTCAGAGGTAAACTGAATCCACGAGGACTTCAGGAACCCCATGCTTTGCATGACTTTATTTTCTGGATGACCTGTGTCAATCAGCTGTGGGTAAGTATAACCAAGTCAATATTTCTGGAAAAGTAATCCAATACAATAATGTATAGGTATCATTTCCAGAAAAGTCCATGTGTGGCTAGCCCCTGTTATGCTTGTAAGATAGATTTGTGGATAGTAATGTAACTTGTTACATATCTCACAGCCATCTACTAAGGTCTGAATTTGGTCATTCAGACCAGGCCACCAAATGGATTGTTGTGCTCATGCCCCGCACTTGTTTATGCCTTGGTGTCCTTGGTATATCTCGAAGTATCATAGTGATAAGAATGTGCCATCCTTTGATAAGCGGGCCACCACCTAAGTGATCTTTCCAGTCCTGCCAACATGGTACTAGGTCTGTTGAAAGTTGCCTCATTTTGACCCTCTGCTCTTTCACAGAGTTGAATCACTTTCTGGCAAGCCTCATCCTTTAATTGTTCATGTCTAATTTGCTGACATCAGCTGGCAGATGCTGCAATTGCTCCCAGAACAAGGAAAATGTAGACTCTGACACCATCCTCTAAAGCAGCGGTCCCCAACGTGGTGCCCGTGGGCGCCATGGCGCCCGCGGGGGTATCTAAATGCCCCCGCGTCCTGGCCGACAGTCGAGCGTCCGCCGAATTTCGGTGGAAGCTCGACCGCCGCCACGGTCTTTTGTCTGGCACCCACCAGACGAAAAGGTTGGGGATCGCTGCTCTAAAGACTTTTCTTCCTCCTTTGGTGGCTGCTCAACTGGGGCTCTAGATCGCGCGTCTGCTGCTATGTGTGTTTTCCCTGGTGTGTATTCAATGTTTAAAGAAATTGCATTAGCTGCAGCTGAAATCTTTGAATCCTAGGTGGAAGATCATCCATCGGTTTTGAATCCAAAATACCACTAAGAGTTTGTGGTCTGTTTCTATGTTAAAATTCAAGATGAACAGATGTGCACTGAGCGGTTTGCAGACCCAAGTGACGACTACACTTTTCCACTTGAGAATAATTCTGCTCAGTTTCCGTGAGGCTTCTTGATACGAATGCCCAGGTTTCTGGTCTCCTTCTGGTTGCTTTTGTGTAAGCATTGCTCCTAAACCACATGGAGATGCATCTGCTGCTACAGTGGTTGTATAGTTTACTGAATATTGAGCCCAAACAGGTGGAGATGTCAATAGCTTTTTAATTTTATTAAACTTGTGTGTTGTGTTCTCCCCCAGATCCACATAATGAGACCATCAACAAAGATCTGCTCAGGGTTTGTTAGATGAATTAAATTTGGCAAGAATTTCCCAAAATGATTTGTCCTGTCCAGGAATCCTTTTACAGCAGAAATGTCTTGGAGTTTATAATGCCTTCAGTTTGTCTGAATCACACTGAATTTCCTGCTTGTTAATTATGTGTTGTACAAACTTTATCTGCTCCTTTCCAAATTCACATTTCTCATTCAGAGTGAGGCCAGGTTCTCAGAAGTGAGACAAAACTGCATGCTGTCATTTATCGTGTTCATTTTTATCTCTGACATATACCAACACATCATCTGCATGGCAAAGGAATCCAGGCAAACTTGACATGATCTGACAGATTCTCTTTTAGAAATGTTCTGGTGCTGAAGATATGCTGAGTGGAAGATGATTGAAAGAGTGTCTTCTAAACAGGGTGATGACTGTAGTTAATAGTATAGAGTCTTTAGCCAGGGGGGATTTGCCAGAAGCCTGCTGTGGCATCTAGCTTTGAGGAGACTTTGGCTACTGATAACTAACTAAAGATTGGTCAACTGCAGGAAGCATGTGTCTTTCTTTGCACATGGCTTTTATTAAGTTGTGTAAGGTCCACACAAATCCAGATGTTGTCATTTAGCTTTGGTATTACAATCATCCCTGCACACTGGTCAGTGGCTTCTTCCGTCTGGGAAATAACCCCCATAGCCTCAATTCTTTTAAATTTTTCTTTGAATTTCCCTAGCAAAAGTATGGGGATGTGGCATGGGGCTGTGATGGCACCAGTTTTATTTTGTCTATTTGTCTCTTCTGACAGTTTTCTTAGCTCTCTGAAATGTGTGGATACATCTATATAGTTTACTTCTTGTCTTTAATGAATTCCAGTTTCTCTACTAGGTGTAGTTCTTCTATTGCTGGCAATCCTCGTAAAGGAGTTGTCAGTCCTCATATTACATATATTATTTGCTGAAAACTTTCTGTCCTTTCTCCAGTTTCCGAAGGAACTGGCGACAAACATCCAATGTGTTGTAACAAGCCCCATGTAAAAATGTATTTGGTCTTTGCAGATCTCCAATCCAGGATTTATTATTTATTTTGCTATTATAGTGACTGTAATATTAATCAGTATTAATTTTAAATGTAATGTTTTGACCATTTAGATTCATGCTTGTATACCAAGGTGTTGTCTATTCTATTGAGGATACAATCTTTAGAATTGTCATCTGATCATAACACTCCCTGTGGGATTGTTTCCACTTCTCTTGGTGACCTGTGTCCCTTGCAAAATATCCCATTTTGTGGCAGCTCCCACATCTGCCTTTTTTACATTGTTGCCAGCTGTGGCTTTGCGTCTTGCCATATCTTCCACAGCTTTTCCAAGCTTCCCTCCTTTTAAGATTATTTGGTCTCCCACTTTCTAGTTGCACACTGTTCTTATGTTGTAAATTTGGTCTGACTGCTCCTTTCACATTTCTGCCTTTGCTCTTCACTGTGTCAATATTGTCTGAACCAGTCTCCCCTATGCTGCTAGCATGTACGTCACATTGCTGTTTCTTTATGGTTTCTTGCCTTCTTACTTTTGCAATAGATTCTGCTAATGTGAGATCTGAAGAGGTGCTGATAAATTTGTGTCTCTTACGCCAACAACTGTCCTGTCTCATATTATTATTATTATGCTAAAATTCCATATTTGCAATGTTCAGCATGTTTATGAGCTGCAGTAATAAAAGTCTCAGCTGGTTCCCTTTGTTCTTGGCTCCTCCTATTAAGTTTGACCCTTTCATTTATAATATTCTGTCTGTCTAAGACATGGGTATCAAAAGCCTTTTTTTCACTTTGAAGTATTCTTTCTTTTCCTCATCATTGAGGGATAGGGAGCATAAAATATTATCATCAGCATCCCCCTTGGCAAATCTCTTGGCATTTACCTGGTATTCTTGTGCTTGCTCTGTTAAACCAGAAGCCAGGCTGAATCATTCAAATCTCCAGAGGCAACTGTCACCCACACACCTCCTGGTGTGTCCCATCTAGTGACACTGAGACCATTTAGAGAGAGATTAATGAGTCTGCTACAGCCTTAGTTAAGAGCCATGTGGCTTTTTAGTTTAGAGGCTCATGCATTTAGCTCCAGATGTCCCAGGTACAATCCCACCTGCCAACAACCGGGGCTTGTTGGTGTTCCAACTCCCAACGACCGGGGTCTGTTGGTGTTACACAATAATACCAGCTGCCTTAGTTGTCAAAATCAAACTTCTCTAACAGAGCCATTTGCATTATGGGCTCTGTGGTTGCACTGAGACTGGGCTGTGTCTCCTTTCTGCTGGAGCTTTCACATTTTGTCCTCATTTTCCACTTTCCCCATTCCTCACCACTCTGGCAATCTAGGGCTTCTGACACCATATAATGTGAGGACATAACACAAAGAGTTATGCTTTAAGCAGTAACTAGAGAACTGTCCAACCAGGAAGTTAATACAGCTATTAAGCTTCCTGCTGCAACATATCCTGCTCTTTCTGGTAACTGTGGAGGACCAGGAACTCTATAATCACTCTGCAGACACATTATAATTTAAAGAAAAGTAGGTTAACTAGGAATAGTTTTATTTTCCCAATTTTATTGTATGTTTTAAGTAATGATGGCTGGCTTCTGAATAAACTCTGGGCTTCATTATCTATTTATCTCTCAATCTGTGTCTTCCATTTTATGACATCAGCAGAGATCCTTGCATGAATTATAGTTTTCTCTTCACACAGAGGTCCTCTACTGTCCAGTGTACATTCAAATAATTTTAAACTATTTCCATAGTTTTTCAAATGCAACTGTACTTTAAGAATAATTTCCCTCCATTCCTTTCTAAAGTGAGAGCCAGGTATATGGCTAACAACTCAGACCAAGATTTTCAAACCTAGGTACTTAAAGTTAGGCTCCTAAATCCATGTGTAGATACCTAAATAAGTAGCCCAATTTTCAGATGTGCACACACGGAGCTCAGACTTAGGTTCAATGTGGATTTGAGTGCACATTGACCTGCCACCAATCAAAATTATTGTTGAAAATTCTCATGTTAACATCTCACTTCTGTATTATATACACATTTTTGAGATTTTGGCTAGAGAAAGACCCAAATTACAAAGGGACAGATTCTTCCATTGTTATTCATGCTGGGGCTACTCATGGAGCAAGGTACTGCTCCTGGTGAGTAGAAACGAAGGAACATGGCCCAGAATTTGGATGGGTTCTTATCCTGCAATGTTTTTTAGTCATTATAAAGATGGGGCTAGCTACAAAATTTGGGTCTGGATCCACATTTCCCCAATGGTCAAGGGGTGTTGGGATCTGGAGTTTTGGTTTGATGTATCTCTAGTTTTGGGATTATATTTTATGTTCTGGACTGAATGCAGACACTAAAGGAATGTAAAATTATGGAAAATCATTTATATGTTCAATATAATCCTTATGCTTACAAATTCTTTAGAAAAGATCTTGGATTTGACTTGAAAATGGATGGTTATGAAAGAAGATAATTTGAGGGAAATGCCAAGTCTGTTTCCTTCCTATCTGCGAGTGAATGGTGACCTTATTTTGGAGTGAATTAGTAGCATGATGCCATTACATAGGAATGCATGGTCTGTTAATCATCCTTTCCAAGTCTCCAAGCATTCTGTGTAAAACCATTGTTGAAAATGAAAAATTATTACTCATCTACCTTGAAGGCTTCACAGCCGTAATAAATGTAAAGTGTCAGTTATTTAATTTCTGAAGGAATTATTTTATGCTTTCTGCAATTTCTTCAACATGAATAAAGTTATAAAGAAATCTGGGTATAAATGAATTGCATGTTTTAGCTGAATTGTGCCACTAAATTCTACTACTTCATAAATAACAAATTAAAGTTCTGGAATAGTAAAGGATTGAACAGTCAGCAATGTTTCTGCCTCTGCCACTTTAAGGGTTTCTTTAGACCCATAGAAATGAACCAGTGATTAACAAGCAACAAATCCATACCCTGTTGAAAAATAATGTAGATTTTGAGTATGTCTGATACCATTTCCTTTTTTAATGGTTAGTTAAAGTAACTGATGCAGAATGAACTGATTTGTCACCAGTAATAAGATGCCAGACTTTTAGGTTGGTTCTTGAGAAAGCAGTTGTTTAGGTGGTAACAGAAACATGGATTTCAACAGCTCTGCACCTCCTTCTTAGCTTCTCTGTAGTGCCTGCTGAACGATTAAATCTCCTGAAAAGACACTGGCCTAAGTCTGCACCAGGTATAGGGGAGTCACTCCCCCTAGGTCAATATGAGTTGAGACCCTGTATTTGAGGGAAGAATTTGGACCACTGGGACAAATCAACCCTGACATGGGCAAGATTAACTCCCACTGATTTCAGTTCCTCTCACTGACATTTTCCTTGTATGTAATTTCTTGCTGGTCTAATATGTACTGTTACTAGCTCCACAGTGTTATTACTGATTAACATGACATCTCACAGCATGTCTACATTCAATTCAATTCCATTCATTGAGTTTCTCAATGAATAATTATCACAAATTACAGCTGGTCAAATGTTGCAGAAACAGAAACGTTCATGTGAATTCTGGATGGGTGTTTGTTTTAACTATTGCTGGTTGGAAAGTGACAGAGGGATGGTGTGCAGCAGTGAAAAATCAAAAGCTGAACATTTTCATCTGAAAACGGAAAAGTTTTGGCCAAACACCTTTTCCGTTAAAAACTGAAACTTGCAGCTTGGAAATGCTGCCATAATGGAGAGGTATTTGGGGTGCCTCTTTCACCCATTCGCCTCTATGGGCTCAGCTCCCTAGTTGGATTCCATCTCTCATGATGTACCACGTGCTTCCTGCTTTCTGATCCACCAAGGTGTAGCATGGGTGTCCCTGGGGGGAGAGATAGCTCAGTGGTTTGAGCATTGGCCTACTAAACTCAGAACTGTGAGACCAATCCTTGAGGGGGTCACTTAGGGATCTGGGGCAAAAAATCTGTCTGGGGATTAGTCCTGCTTTGAGCAGGGGGTTGGACTAGATGACCTTCTAACCCTAATATTCTATGACACATTATGGAAGATGTAATTTGACTAGGAAAAACAGCTCATAAAAGACACTGGAAACATGAGGCACCTGAGCTACTGCTTCCACGATGCACTGTATTAGCATTTCTGAAACTTTTTTTTTTTTGATTTTCTGCTGAAGTTTTTCAGTTTTCAGCAAAAAACTATTTGGTTTTTGTGTGTTCGGTTGTTTGATGAAAAGTCAAAATTTTCCATTAAGCGGACACTCAGAAAAAAAAAAGTTGTTTAGTTGAAAGCCCAATTTTCCATTGAAAAACAACTTCCACCAAATTTTTTTGACCATCTCTCGTTTCGAACATTTCATTCCTCTTTTTATTTGTTACTTACAGACAGCCATAGAACAAGGTTTTCATTTGCATGAACGTTTAGACAATGACCATTCTTCATAAAAATATTTGTATTTGCATATGAACCAACAGTATTTATTATCTGATATTATATATATCTATTGTTCTCTTAAATACCATGTAGTATAGGTGACTACCTTCAGACCATGGATAAGGAAGAGCAAATGGCCTTATTAGAACTGAATTGTTCATGAGCTATCCATAGGCTAAATATTGCTTTTCTAAGGGTACGTCTATACTTACCGTCCGGGTCGGCGGCTAGCGTTCGACTTCTCGGAGTTCGATATATCGTGTCTAATCTAGACGCGATATATCGAACTCCGAACGCGCTCCCATCGACTCCGGAACTCCACCACCGCGAACGGCGGTGGCGGAGTTGACGGGGGACCCGCGGACTTCAATCCCGCGGCGTCTGGATGGGTGAGTACTTCGAACTAAGGTAGTTCGAGTTCAGCGACGCTATTCGCATAGCTGAACTTGTGTACCTTAGTTCGACCCCCCCCCCTTAGTGTAGACCAGACCTAAATTAGTTGGTGAGTACTTAATCACTAACTAATGCATTAGAAAAAGCTATAATTGATCCTAAATGGTTTGTGAATGGACAGAAGGGCTAAATTTCTCAGATAATTTATTTTCAGCAAATAAACTGACAAGCTGTAGGGTAGATAGGGAAAAGGAAATAACTATTTTGGCATGCTGAGAAGACAGCCTCCAGTGCTAAGTTCCTGGTGCTACTAGGCATGTGCCTTATCCTGCTATCTCCAGTCTCTCAATAACCAGTCTATAGGAGGATTCCTGTTTTCAGCAACTCCAGAGGCACTTCAGGTTCAGCCTGCAACTACTGAATCTGGGGAAGTGGATATGTGAAGTTCCCAATTGTGGTACACCTGTTCTTTCTGTTATGTTTTTTCCCCCTGACCTGGTTTAAGGGTGAGGTTTTCCTGTCCCAGAGGATAGTGGGAGCTGGTGAGACATTTTGAAGATCGAGCAGCTGTTATCCCCTCCCAGGGCAAGAGCGGGGGCTGGTGAACAAGTTTAGGTGATGGGGAGGAACATCTGCACTAATATATTACTACTAACAGTGAAAATTAGCATCACCATAATAACATGGCAATTTGCACAAGCTACTGGAAATATGCCGTAAAACCCTGACCTAAAACCACTCTTCACCTTTTGTACCTTTTTCCATTCACCAATAATATTACAATATGAATTAAGTTTGCCTTTCAAGTAGGACAGCCCTACCCCTGGGACATACTACTTTGCTAACTTGTCTTCCTTACATATACTTTATCTATTTTTTTCTAATTGAAATCATCCATAATTACTATTGTGAAATGGAAGAAAATTGCACAGCAATTATTTAATTGCTATGTCTAAGTTCAGGTACTGTATAGAATAAATTTGTGATGTTGGCAGTAGAAGAATGAATTAAAATATTACTAAAAGTTATTTTTAGTTTGTGGCATGTTTAGTGACATGCCCTCAAGATAAGATCTAATAGAAAGTGTCCATTACATTAAGAGTTTATGTTTAGATAACTTATTACAGGAAGGTGCTATGTGCTACTGATTGATTTTTACACAACGGCTTTATTTTTTATTGTAGCTATCAACAAAATATCTTGGATTTCCTAATGAAACTAAAAGTGTATATTATCAAGCAGAATTTTTTATTCAAATTCAGGACATTGAAAAGATATTATTTTGTAGTAGGGCAAGATGGTGATTTAAGGCTGGTCCTAAATCCAACACTGCTCAGTTCCTGGTTCCATCCAGACCAGAGGCATTCCGGGTGTTGTAATTCCCAGGGTTCATGGGAATTTAGGAGTCATGACAAGGAATGCTGGGAAGGCAGGGTGTATATAAGCTGTTGCTGTTTCTCAGTGTGGGGAAAGACTTGGAGGGAGCAGGAGTTGCTTCTAAGTCACTCCACTAAGAAGGCTTTGGAAGGAGTAGGCTTTGTTAGAAATTAGAAGAAGTCTGAGAAGAAATAGGCTGTGGTGCTCTTTAGTAAGGAGAACAGAAAGGAAGGGCCTGAAACACAGTTTGGGATAAGGACTAAGATGGAGGCAGGCAACGGGTAAGCATTCTCAGGCAGGGGGAAGTTTATGCGGACTTTGGTAAGAGTTCATAAAAGAAGCAAGATGTGGGATGGTTCTGGGTGTACTTAGGAAGAGTGTTGTTGGCTACAGAGAGATACAGAGACATAGCCAAGTCCTGAGTGGGAGAAAAGGGACTGTGGAGCCTTGAAATAGAATCAGGAGATTTGGGATCAGACCTGATGCTCTTTTCTTATCTAGGGCCCGAGGCCTGGAGTTTGGAAGATGGAGTTTGGAGGCTTCCTCTTGATTTACACAGAACTAAAGGTGTCACTGCTAAACTGTGGAGAGAAAAGGGAGTTGAGGATTCACTGAGAATCAAAGGGGAAAAAAATGTTGCCCAGGGAGAGAGGAACTGAGTGAAGAGATGCCTCCATTTGGACTTTAGGTACCTGCCATTTTCATTTTGATTTTATTTATATGGACTATCCTTACCCTGGAAAGGGTAGAGACAGAATGTCTTGAGACGTAGCTTGAGAACTAAACTATCTTTCCAATGAAGGAAACTGAGGCAATAGTTGCATTCAGAGTTCAAAAAGCAAGAGCTTAAGTGTAAACTACACAAGAATTTAGATAGTCCATATATGTTTATTTTTATATTGACTGGGTATTAATTTAGTTTAACACTTTGTGATTTATTAGTACATTGTTAAACTTTTATGGGCCCTATTCAGTTGTAATATAATCCTTAAATCTTCTAGGCCACAGGAATTTTGTGGGCCTACTGGGCTCTGCAGTCACTAGGCTGTATCTGATACAGGATATGTCTACACTTCAAGCTGGAGATGTAATTTCCAGCTTGATCAAACACACTCACTCTAGTTCTGATGGAGCTAGGGCACTAAAAATAGAAGTGTAGCTGCTGTGGCATGAGGGACTAGCCACCTCAAGTATGATCCTGTAGGAGATATTCAGCATGTACTGAGGCAGCTAGCCCATCGTGTTACTCATGCTGCCCCGGCTACACCCAAGCAGGGCTAGTGTGGGTATGTCTCCCTGAGCTGGAAATGACACCTTGAGCTCAAATTGTAGACATACCCACAGATGTAAACACAACTACTTCCTAGAGGTTCTCATCACTCAGCCATTTGTTTCCCTTTGCAGGGGCAAAGACAGAAACCTGATGAACCATATAGGGATGGCCATCAGATTCAGGAGATATAATATTCTAACAAGCAGGGATATCCCCTTGGCTGGTAACTATTTCAGAGTTTAGTCGGGGGAAGAAGAAGAAGCACTGTGGCAAAGATTTCCTGAGTGCCCCACAAAACACAATAGTGATTGAGGGTGTAATAAGAATGAGGATGGAACAGGATCACCCATTTTAGCCAGTTAAGTTTAACTTTGTTTTAAATCTTCCAGTTTTTAGGTTGGATTGAGACGGTACACTTCTCTACCAGACACAGCCACACAGAGAATTTTCTCCAGCCTTGCCAGTAGAGCTGTAGTTATTCCTGGGGGCTGCTCAGCCCATGAGTGTATGTGTGAAGGGACAGTGAGTTGGGAATTATGGACCGTGGGAAGCAGGGATAACCAAAACTCCCTGGAATGTAGCCTTTTTTATGTTGTTTTTGTTTGTTTTCCAGAGCAGGCTGCCTTTCCCCTGAATATGTCAGCTTGCTGTGAGGCCAGAATTCACAACATTCTGCAGACTGCTTAGCTTGGAAGATCACAATGAGCCAGTTCTACTCTCATTTACACTAGTTTTCCATTGTTGTAACCATCAACTTTAGTGGAGTTACTTATGTCTTTCACTGGCGTAACCTGTAGATGAAACAGGCCTAAACTGTGAATTATGCCTGACTAAACCATAACCGCCAGACTTGTAAAGGGTGTGTACATGGTTGGGCCAATGCTGTTCCTGGTTTTGCATGACTACATACATATATGTTTTATGTGCATCATGAAAATCTGGTCTTATTATATTTTGTAGGATGCTTCTTGCATACTTAAATATGAATTTATACTGTAACGGCTATTTTTGTCCACTTTAAAGAAATACTTGCGCATCCTCAAGAAATATGGATCATCTCCTGGAGATCTATGCATGGAACTGAACTGAGATGACACCCTGCAAAGGAAGGATAGTCTAGTCCATCAGTCACTGGAGGGGGTCTCAGGAGACCTGCATTAATTTGCCAGCTCAGTCACAGACTTCTGTGTGATACTGGGCAAAACGGGGATAATATTCTTCTACCTTATGAGGGAGTTGAGAGGATAAAATGTATTAATGATGGGGAAGCACCTGTGCACTATGGGGAGGAGGGTTGTATAGGTACTTAGATAACATAGCATCATCCCCTGTTCTTAATTGGGCTTCTGTACACAGATCAAGACAGGAAGTAATACAGCAGTGATTTGTACTACCATTCTTTGGCTCTCCTTCCACGAGCACTATTCAGTTAAAGGGAGTTAGGTGCCTAGTAGGGTTTTCAGAAGTGCCTAAGCAGGTTGAAAACCTAACCCTAAGTGCTGAAGTCACTTTTGAAATTGTGACTTAGGCTCCTCTGTCACTTAGGGCCAAATTCACAAATGTACTTAGGAGCCTACATCCCATTTAGGCACCACTCAGATTTGCAAAACCACTGTGCACCTGTCGCCTAGGACTCCGCTGGTCAGTATTTGCGAAGCTACCAGAATCCTGATATCACCCTGAACTAGCAGACTTTTCAAAAGCCTAGCAACCCTGAAGAAAGATTCTCAAACTAGGCAGGGGGATGCCTCTCCTTGTATCCTGACAGCCCAATGGCTAGGGGCACTCACTAGGGTATGTGGGCAATGCAGGCTCAAATTCCCTCTCTGCCTGCTTTGGAGCAGTGACTTAAATCTGTGTCTCCTAAATGATTGTACTAACCTAAGGGGAATAAAGACTGGCTCCCTACCTGGCTTCCATTAATCCTTTCCTTAGGCCCTGAGGTCTCTCCAAGCATTGTATGTGGCGCCTGGCTTGTGGCTGAGAGTTCTGATGGGCAGCTAAGGCACCTACTAGTTAGGTGACTTTGTGAATGTGTCACTTTTGAAAATTTTTCTCTGAATCTTTTTTCAAGAAAAATGGCCTTGATTCAGCAAGGCACTCAGGGACTAATCCAAAGCCTGCTGAAAACAATGGGGGTCTTTTCACTGATTCAATAGGTTTTAATCATGAGTGTAGTCTTACTGACTTAAATGGAGCTACTGAAATGCTAAAAATTAGGCATTAATTTATTATATATATACTGAAGAAAAATTGTACATTAGCATGAAACTCCTTTCCCATCCTTTTATATGAAAAGGAAAGAAAGAAAAGAAATGAGTAATTCTCAGTCTGACTTTTCTCCTGTGGTTTGTTTTTTCAGAGACATTCCAGAAATGTATTCCAGATGTTTTCAAATCCTTGTAACTTATTTTCCATACTATATATAACTTTCTCTATCATATCAGCTAACTCTCTCTCTTCCTCTCTCTCTCCCTCTCTCTCTTTCCATTGTCTTAATTATTACTTTTTTGACTTGGAAGCTCAGATGAATTAATTTGGCATTCTTTCAAAAATGCCTATTGGAACTGTATCTGCTAATAGACATACTGTTGCAGACACTGGTATCTCTCTCTTTGTGAAGTTATTAATTGAATAATAATATTTAATCATGTTAGCTGGATTTTAACAATGTAATGGATATCAACTTATTACATCACTATCAAACCAATAAATAGGCTTTTTAATAATAAATTAGCATTGTGTGCAGTCACACAAAAATCTCTCTGATAAAACACAAATTATAGCCTTATCTACCATTCATAATGAAAAGTGTGACTAAAATGTATATCCCTTGGCTGGCTAATTATGATAATTCTTAATAATTCACTCTTAATAATGATTTCTGAGGCATTATTTGGCAATTTTGTCATTAGTGGGGTTTGCTGTCACGGAAAAGAAAGTGGCTGTCAAGTCCCCACAAAGAGAAAAAAACTATTTTAATGAACTCCAGGGTATTTCTCCCCCTCCTTTCTTTGTATCATTTAGATGAACTTGGTCAACATTCCATTCTCCTCATGAACTAAACACGTGAAGTTTCACCCTTCTCTGGAGCTGCCGCTTGGCACTGATGTTTATTCACTCCTTCCTGAGGTTACGGTTATGCTCTGCAGAGTTGATGGGAAACTGCCACTTTCCAGTGTTATTACTGGAAGGAAAGTGTGTGGGAATGAGCCAGAACTCCACTGGGGGTTCCAGATGCTCACTGAGAAGAAACAGATTTTTTTCACGGCCCTGAAGTACCTACTCAGAACTTGTTAAAACTCTTTTTATTTGGGGTGGTGATATTTTCTCTTGGTTGACTAAGTAAAAATAACCCACAACAGTCCTGCTTCTAACAATATCTGAAGCTCCCCTTTTATTTAAAGGCACACAGTTGTGATTCAGATGGTGTTAATTAGAGCAATGCTGCTTTTTGCCAGCTATCTGGCCCATCATGTTCTAACAAATATAGATGATATAAGTTCACAATACATAGATTCTCTAAACGCCCTCACTGAACAACATAACAATACCAACAATTTTCATTTTGAAAAAAAGATAGGTGGGCCTCAGCCCCAAAGGTCCAGATCCAAACTCCCCCAAAGCGAGGTGGTTTTGGCATTGACTTCACTGTGAGCCAGAATTCACTTTGTAAGAGAGGAAGGCTCTTCATAAAGTGCAGTTCCAGATCTGGATCTGAACTTCTCCGAAGTTCAGGGCTATTTGGATTTCAGGGTTTATTATAAGGTGACCAGATATTCTGATATTATCAGGATCATTCCGATATTAGGAACTTTGACTTACGTAGGCAACTATACCTTCCCTCAGGGCCGGTGCAAGGATGTTTCGCGCCCTAGGCAAAACTTCCGCCCCCGCCTCCGTGCCCCTGCCCTGTGGGGCCCCCCTCCCACCCCGTGGCAGCTCCCCCTCTCCGCCCTGAGGTGCCCTCTTGTGGCAGCTCCCCCCCATACCCTCCGCCCTGAGGCACCCCCCAGCCCCAGCTCACCCCTGCTCCACGCACGAGCACGAGCACCCCGAGCACGCTATCGCTGCTTCACTTCTCCTGCCTCCCAGGCTTGAGGCACCTAAGCTGATTGGCTCCACAAGCCTGGGAGGCAGGAGAAGTGAAGCAGCTCACCCCTGCCCTGCCTCCTCCCCGAGCATGCCGTGGCCGCTTCACTTCTCCCACCTCCCAGGCTTGCGGCGCCAATCAGCTTAGGCGCCGCAAGCCTGGAAGGCGGGAGAAGTGAAGCAGCCACGGCGTGCTCGGGGAGGAGGCAGGGCAAGGGTGAGCTGGGGCAGGGAGTTCCCCTGCGTGCTGCCCCCCCCACTTGCTGCAGGCGGCCCTCCCCGCACTCCCCCGCCCAGCTCCCTCCGCCTAAATGCTGGCGGCAACTGGGGCGGCCTAAGATCCGGCCGCCGTGGTCGCTGCTGAAGAAAATGGTGCCCCCCAAATGCCTGCGCCCTAGGTGACCGCCTAGGTCGCCTAAATGGTTGCACCGGCCTTGCCCTCCCCCCCACAAAAAAAAGTGTCCCAGTTTTTCACACTTGCTATCTGGTCACCCTATTTATTTATTATAATGGCCCTTAGAGTCGTCAACAAAGATCAGGGTTGTGTTGTGCTAGACCCGTGGTTCTCAACCTATTTACCATTGTGGCTACATCCAATACTACCTGTATGGCCCTGAGGATGTCACACAGGCCGCAGTTGTGGGCAGATTGGGCCACAGGTTGAGAACCACTGTGCTAGATGCTGAACACACACACACAGTAAGGGAGAGTCCAGTTTAAAAAGAGAAGACACACAAACTATGGGAGAAGTATTGTTCCCACTTTGAGGTGGGAAACTGATGCACAGGAAGATTAAGAAATTCACCAAAGGCCATATAGGAAGTTTTTTTGCCAAGCTACAATTTGAAGCCATGTCTCCTGACAACCAGGCCAGTTCTTTCACCAGAAGATCATCCTTCCTCTCGGATACAGGCTTACCCTGTTTGCAAACTGAAAGGGAACAATTGCTTACACTAAACAAAAGCAAAGAAAAGGAGCAGCATTTCAGTAACATGTACAGTGTGTAGTAAATACAATTACTCCAAACAGAGTACACCACTTTGGAAGCATGCCATCATTATGCCTCTACTTCTGAAGTAAAGAAACAAGCTGTCTTTGTTCTCCTAGGATTGAAATGTCCAAATATCAGAGCCAACATTTGTTAAGTTTGTGAGGGATGGGGGCGAGGGAAGGGAAGGGAAGAAGAGAGGTTTATTTTGTAAACGCTGTTCTAATTCAGAGTTTGTATAATTTCAGAAAACAAAAATTAGTGCTTAGGTGGTAGACAGGATGTACCATGAATAACAATGCATCCTGTGGATATTTACTACCAAGTGGTGTTTAACTGAAAGGAAAGTGGGAGACACTACAGAAAGCAATTCCCATCCATTTCTTAACATTTAAATCAGGAGCACAGAAAGGCCATTTATGGGAGTCTTATTGAAACAATACGTTTCCAAGTGCCAAAATGATGACATCACACTAAACAAGGAAGAAGGAAAGAGACTATAACTGCAGGCTGCTATGCCAAGAGCTTTGTTTTGCTTCCACACTAAGCACAAAATGTGGCAATTTCCCTCAAGAATATAAAGTTCACACAAAGAAAAATATACTAAAAAAAAAAAAAAAACAACAAACCAGTTTTGTTTTTTTGTCAATCAAACTAGTTGGTTGATGACGCTTCTTATATGTCAGCTCTTCTGGGGTGTGTGTGTGTGTGTGTGTGTGTGTGTGTGTGTGTGTGTGTGTGTGTGTGTGTGTGTGTGTGTGTGTGTGTGTGTGTGTGTGTGTGTGAGAGAGAGAGAGAGGAGATTTAGTTAGCATTAGTGGGGGGAAATATTTTAAACTGATCTCACTGTAGTTAGGTATATTAAAAATGGGTCTTGTTTCAGCAACAAACTATCCCAAGAAGACATTTTATTTGTGTGCCATTCAGTCACTTCTTGCAGTGAAGAATCCAAATATATTTTGGCGCACAACCAGGTTCTAAAACAGTGTCTTTAAAAAATTTTTTTTAAAGTTTTGCCTGTAGATAAAGGACACACCTGGTGTTGTAAGATTATTATGTAAGGCTTCAAAGAGCCTTGAAGGGATAGCACTTACATCTACATTGAATTTATTGCAGGGTTAGAATCAAAAGTAGTTTTGGACATTGAAAATAGTGATGAAGCAGTGAATCCCAAACTGCGAATCTCTGGGGTTACATTGTGATCCTGCAGAAATCCAAAGGATTGATTTCAATGGAGTGAGGACTTGACCACTTGTTCTTTCACTTCCTCTCATATTAAAAATATACTGTAGCATTTTACAGGAATGGTCCACTACTCTACATCATACATTTGTAATCCTCAATATTGTAGGTTATTGCTGTAGTATATTTTACAGCGTTACACAATATTTTTGTGTTTTTCTTAAAGCCTCAAATCTTGGTATCATATTATGTGAGCAACTCAGTTTTCATTTTAAAAAAATGTAAGCTTCTAGCCTCATGGTTGTGCAAATAAAGCTTCAGATTATGAGTCCTAAAATCTGAAAACCCAAAGGACAAATAAAATTTATTATTTTTCAAAATTTCATTATTTTAAAGCCACTCTCGTGATTTGGAGGGCCTGACTTGTGACATTTGAACACCAGGGATCGGCAATACTGATTAAACATTAACATAACTTTTTTGTGTGGTGTTTGTGGTACTGCTTCCAGCTAGAAACCAAGATGGGAAAGATATGAAAAAAATATAACAAAAAGAAAAGGTGCATCAGAACATTTTAGAAGCTTAACCAAGGTTTGGTTTGAGCTCATTTCTAAAAACTGGTGTGGATCTGGAGAAAAGGAGGTTCTTAATTTATCCGGAAGGGGTCAGTTATTCCTTCCGCTAAAGTTCAGAAAATGTTCCACTGTGGATCAGAGAGCCTCTGGTATTGCCTATTAATACAGCAGAAGTCTTGTGTTTAACTATGCTCCTTCCTTTTATATTAAGAATACTTGGAATTCACTAGTTTTTTCTATTTTGAGCTTGATATGTTTTTTGTATGACCCACTTCTGACTCATTTGTAAATTACAGTATATCACAAATTATAGTATATCTGGAAAGAGTTGATGTTGCTCTGCCATTTATGACAAACACCATGAAAGCTGTTCAAATTTAGAGAAAGTCAAACCCAGGGCCAGATCTTCAGCTGGTGTAAGCTGATGTAGTTCTACTGATTTCAGTGGTGCTATACCAATTTACAGCAGCTGATGAGCTAGCTGAATAGTTAAACTATTAACTTGTGTAAGAGAGTGGTGTTTCCCTGGAGATTTTCATGGGGCTCAGTAGAAAATCTCATCTGGTAAATGCCATAAAGTCATTGTAATTTGAGATTTCCATAGACATTTGCTACGAGAACTGTAAACATGACATAGCATATTACAAATTTAGGACCCATATTTTGAAACTTGTCATTTCATTGCTCACTGATTCAACTGATCTGAAATAAGCTAGTAAATTACAGCAATAGGAGCAATACAGTTCCCAGTCTGGGTAGACAGCAATATTAACAATTAAACTCAGAAGGGACAGTATGCGTGTGCGTATATATTTAACTCTTCCCTGCAATAACTACTATTACTCTTTTCTTGCTGAGTGTGAGATGTTCTAAAATAATTTATTAGAGTTTATACAATGTAAAGTCCCATAGGTAATACAGTTAATTATACCTTGATTGTTTTTTTTTAAAGCATCAATTCAAATAACCAAGCCCATAATCAATCTGTCTTGCCCATTTTTTTGTGAACTGCAAGGTGAAATGTGAGCTGGTTTCTTGTCCTATCTGTGATCTAACTAGCTCAGCTTTTTCAGAACCTGGTATGTGATGGGTCTGAATACAGAAGTGTCTGGAAGCCAACGCATATTTTGGTACCCTTGATCCCTCTTTTGCCAGGTGCTGAAACTCACCTGAGGTGCCAAGCACTTAGCTGGGGCTGATTTCAGTCCAAATTGAAGATGTCCCCTATGTTGAAGGAGGTGAATGCACTTCAAAGGATGAGGCTTGTGCTGGGAAATTTGAGTACATAAAGATGACTATATGTTTAAAATTAAACATGAATGATATAAGTAAAGTATCTTTAAGTTGGTATGAATGCAGCAATTCAAACTCATTTATGGCTATGAAACTAATAAAATGATGATGATCATCTACCTAGCTCTTATATAGCAATTTTATTCATAAATCTAAGTGCTTTACAGAAGGGGTAAGTACAGTTATTCCCCTTTTTATTGAGGGGCAACTGAGGCACAGAGAGGTGAAGTGACTTACCAAGGGTCATCCAGCCAAGCAGTGGCAGAGTCAGGAATTGACACCACATTGTTTGAATCCTAGTACTACTAGCTAAGCCATGAACGTTTTTTGTGTCCCATTATTTTTTCTTAGCACCTTAAATTTGCAAATGTGTCACAACTCTGTGGCTGGAATATCTGTAAGGATTGAACCCACTACTTTCAGATCTAGAACTAATGAGTCTTTGCTACATGAACTAAAGAGCAAGCTCTCTTAGCTTAAGGTGGTAGCACACTCAAAAATTTCTTACATGGTCCAGCTACGACAAGGTGAGAAAGACAGACAGTGGGTTAATGTGGATTACCATAAAACTGCATTGCTATTGCCTGTACTGTATCTATTTGTAGCTAAAAGGATTCCTTCAGCTTCTATAGTTATTCATCTTTCATGAGAAATAAATGTATATTAATAAATGGCATTCAACACATAAATGGGTGAGCTACTTGAAAACACTGATGATTTTCAATCCAGGCTGCAATCCGAAGTCCTATAAAGCTCACTTTTATGATCTCTCCCATTTTGAAAGAAATAGAAGTATAAACTCTGTATTGCTTTTGTGTTAATTAAACACCTTTTTATTCTGCCCTAAAGAAATCTCTCCCTGCCAATTTCTCCGTACAGTGAACAGCAGCCGATCAAAAGAATAAACACTAAAAGGTTATACCAGACGCTATATAGGAGATATATTATAATTTCTGATATAACTATCAGAGACCTGGGGAATGCCTCAGTCAGATTCATAAAAGCAATGCCAGATTCAGAGGAAACTCAATTTGTCAACATTAAATAATTCTTTAAAAATTTCAAATGATTGTCTGAAAGGGAGGATTTCCACCGTAGCATTAGCCATAGACACATAGATTAATTCAGTTATGTTTTGCCAATTGAGCAACATTGCTTGAGTTTTCAAACAAGGAAACAGAATTTAAAAGTTACTCTTAAAAAGCAATAAGCCCTGCCACAGTAATAGCAATATACTTAGTGTTTCTTTGTGTTTTATGATGTTTGGATTAGAGCTAGTTGGGAATTTTTCAACAAAACATTTGATTATCAGAAAATATGGATTCATCAAAGCAAAGCGTCTTATAGAAATGTAGCCGTTTCAATGACATTTTCATCAGGAAGGTTTCTTAGGTACAGGGTAGAGTTTTTTATCAAAACCAGGCTGGGTTGGCTAGGGTAGCCAACTGCTCAGTGGGAGGGTATTAACAGGGGATGTGGTAGACAGAGGTTCAAGTCCTTGGTCCAAGTCAGGTATAACACACACTCAAACCTGGGTCTCCCACACCCCTGATGAAACCCCTAACCACCAGCCTACTGCCTGGTATGGGGAAAGTGCCTCCCTCACATTTTTTTTCACTTTTTTTTTAAAGATGTCATTTTTGTTACAATGCAGAACAAAAGCAAATGTGAAAACCTTGAATTGCTTTGCAAAATGGTGTTTTCTGGCCAGCCTTAGTTTGGATAGACACTTTGGGCCTGGTTCTCTGTTGCAATACACCTTGTCTAGTGATATTTACCTACTTTGCCCTGGTATAAAGGACAAAAATGCTGAGGGCTGGTGGGGGACAGGTGGACACACACAATAGACAAGCAGACCCATATGTAGACTTTGTAAGCAAATTATTTTAATTCAAACAGTAAAGTCAAATTCCTCTTCCCAGGACCCAGCTCAAGCAGTAGGGCTGAGCATGGGGTAATCTTTGCAGGGGGAAGAGGAATTGTAAGTCCTAACTTTTGGCTATGACACAACAACAGTGCAGCTACAACTACTTACAGCTCTACAGCTACTCCTCCAACTGCTCGCTGGAGTAGTGCCCATGCCATAATATGAGAAAGATCAGAAGAATGATGGATCGTCCCACCTTTGCCCTGCCCAACATGCCTCACTATTTATGGCCATGAAAGGAGCTACCATGCAGTTGAGCTGTGCACCATATAAGGAATGCAGACCAGCCTCACCATAGCCATGTGTAACACATGCCTGCTGGGTGTGGCACTCTGTCCCTCTCTAGTGGCAGCCAGACCAGCCTCAGATTGAGGCACTTTCTGCAGCTGTGGCTAATAGCTCAGGCCCCAAAGGCTTCTGCATTAAGCTCTAGAGGTCCCAGGTTTGACCCCAGCTATCAATGACCAGGGTTTGTCAGTGTTATGCTTGCTCTCTTTCTCTTGTATAGGCAACCTATACAGGTTACATTACAAGAATCTACTGATGCCAGGTCAGGCTTTGCCCCAGATGACAATAGAAGTAAACTTAATGAATACACAGCAACTTACAGGAGCAGTGAGTTATAACAACTGAGTACTGGAGCTCAGAATTTCTAGCTTCTATTATTGGCTCTAACACTCACTTGCAGTCTGACATTTAACTTTGCAGTGGAATAACTAAACTCTCTATGCCTCACTTGTAAAATAGGTATAATAATCAGAGATGGTTGGTAAATGTGGAGAAGATTCGACAGAAAACAGTGCAAGAAATCCAATACACTTTTTCAGAGCAAGAAATGTTCTCGTTTTTCATGCAGCCATAGTAATAATGTGGTATAGTCATTTATTTGCTGTTGATTTAGAGAAACAAAAAGCACCCATCCATATGTTATGAGCACCCAGACAGTTATTTAAAATCACAAAGCCAAGATATCATACAATCAGCTCATCCCTCCTCAGGGTTACTAACTCTTGGGGTTTTATCATGCGTCTCGTGGTAGTTGATGTTATTGTTAAAGTACTAGCAGCTGGAATCAAGAGACTTCACGAGAATCTCAGCTTGCATGTGCAAAAGAAAATAGAAAGTAAGTTTCTAACTGTTATGACTGAGGAGAAGAGCTTAAAAATGGGAGGCAAAGGCAACCTCAAGGCTCAGAAACCAGAAAGTGAATTAAATGAACCAATATTTATTCATTTATTTTTAAATCTTACAATTCTTAAGCTAATCTAGTTTTTTAGGGCCTGAATGGTGAGTTTTGAAAGTTTGTGATAGGCAATACCAAGTAGCAGCCTATAAACACCTTCATCATCAGCTTGTCCCTCACCGTCAGCCGGTTAGAATGTTAAGCCAGCCACCCCTCTCTTATATTGATCGGCAACCTAGCATTCTTTCGTCAGCTGACCACAGTTATCGCAGTTCAATGAATGGTAAGAGGCAGTCTCTCAGGAGGACATGCATTCTTAATTATTCTCTTCACCACAGGGAAAAGGGGAGAATTGTGGGCCTGAACTAATTAGTGAGTACAAAAACACTGAAGTATTGTTACTGTTCTCCAGTGATTCCCGTTTTCCCTTTTCTTGCCTCAGTCTAGATATATTTATTCAAATGGGAGTTATGGACTGATGTCCGTATTCCAGGCAATAATTCTGAAGTCCACGCTAACAACTGCTAACAGGATTATTTGTACTTTGCTTGAATATTCCCAGTAAGTAGTGAAAAATCTAGTTTGCTTTTCTTTGCATGATGTTGTTAAGTGTGCCTGCAGTGGCTTCTTTTACACAGCCACATCAGCTGGACAGAAAGAGTAACATTTCCAGGTTGAAATAAAATACTATGCAAAATACCTTAGAAGTAATAAACTTTTCTTAATAAACTTAATAAAAATAGAATCTTTTCAGTGTCCAACAGCATATCCTGGCAGATTACTAGGGTATAAATAATATATCCTTTCAAGCAAATGGACAATGTGTGATTATTGGAAATAGTCCATGTCAACAATCTACCTAGGGATATAACAAAGATTCCCCTCTGCTGCCTGTAACACTGGTATTCTACTCATTATAAAACACACACACTGGTATATTCCAGGGATTTAAGCTAGGGGGGAAAAAAGAGGAATGAAGAAATACACAAAAAGCCATGTGCACAATATAGAATTGTGGCAAACTAAAGAACAGGCCAAAAAATGTGAAAACAGCAATAAGAAGCTGTAGATGAAAGACTTCCTTAGGCTAAATTGGTCCAACCACTACTTGGTCCTTTTGGTTCATTCCCATATGTGTGCAAGGCTAATGTCCTATCGGTTCCTAGTTAATAAAGAGCAATAGTAGGTAAAAGAATCCATCCCCTACCAAACAGAACTGTTTCTTACTGTGTGTTTTCTAGTGCATCATACAGTACAATCTCAGATAATGTTCTGTGTACCTATGTTCAAGTAATAGCCTTGTATTGCATGTCTCTGTCTAATCATATTTCACAGTTACTGTTTATAGCTCTATATAAGCATTAGCTAAACTTGTAATTATTGTTATCCCATTTTTCTGAAGGTGATATTGATACAAAGACATATTGAAGGCTAGTTGTTGCCACTGAAGCATAATAATGAGTACGGATCCGCGCCCAGGTGCACCACCCTCTGAGAAGGGAAAGAGAGGACAGCTGTCTGCAGTCTCCTTAGCTAAGATACGGGGGTGTCTACACTGCGGTTACATACCCTCTGCAGTGCTGGCCTGTACCAGCTGACTCGGGCTTGTGGGGCTCAAGCTGCAGGGCTGTTTAACTGCAGTGGAGACATTCGGGCTTGGGCTGCAGCCCGAGCTCTGGGACCCTCCCAGTCACAGAGTCCTAGAGCTCGGGGTCCAGCCTAAACAGCCCCTTAGCCTGAGTCCTGAGAGCCTAAGTCAGCTGGCATCAGCCAGCCGCAGGTTTTTAACTGCAGTGTAGACATACCCTACAGTATACGTGCATATGGCTCAGGCAGAATCTGACTCTCAGTAACTCGTCCCAGGCCATAGAGTGGGTCCCAGTGCTGAACTGGGACTAGAATTCAAGAGTCCCTAACTTTCGGTCTCATGCTCTGTAGTTGATAGTCATATGAGCTAAAGATATTTCCTAAAGAACATCTGTGTGCTGACTGACAGCAAAACATCCATGCCTGCATACAGCCATACCATCAGGGGTCAGATCAGACTGACTCATAGCATGCAGTACCTTTTCTTTTGAGGATGCTCTTTTTTATAAAACAAATGAAGACTTTAGCCCTTACTGTTTGCCAGGATAATCTTCCAAGAGTGAACCAACTGTCAGTCGCTGCAGCAGAGTCCACCCTCCTTTGCAAGAAGCTTCAAACAATACCCTGGAAGGTGCAAACTGCCTCTCTTCATCTCAATGGGATACTATCTTAGAACCATAATTGTGATCATACGGATGTCATCATTCTTAGCTATTTCTCTTCTGATCACATAAGAAAGGAGAGAGGTGGGGATCGCTGCTGTCTCCATGTGAGGAGCATCGAAGAGAAGGGACTATCATATTATGAAGATCTGCATAGTCTCCTGTAGTGGCATCTCTTTATGGTGTCTATATAAGGTAGTAATTGCTAGGGGAGAAGGGAAGAGCAGCTCGGGACAGCATCACTGGGTTATGCTTTTGATTTTAAACAATTCAACCCCACCCAGTGTGCTATTTAAAGACTAGTCCATAGTTGTCTATTTCATAGGCTACATGAATACCCACTGCTATAGACAAAGAAGAGCAAGGATTAATTCAGAACCACCCTTTTAAGCAATGAAGGATGCCATAAATATGCTGTTCAGCTGCCTGTTGTAATTGAGAAAATGCTGTTTAAACTAGTTTGAGATCCACTGCTTGAATTTTAGAAAGGTGAGGTTTTGGCTATGACTCAGTAGGATAGGAGAGAAAGGTACACATGTACCTTCTGGCTATTTAAGGAGAGTAATGATGGAAACTGTTATTCACAGGGACAGGGAAGAAACACAGTACATTACTTTTTTCATAAACATTCAAACTCACTAGAGGCCAAAACACATGTATGAGAGAATTCATCCCAGGTGTAACGTCAATGAAGTTACACGAGGGATGAATGTGGTCCGTATACGTTCAGAATATCTGCTGGATGTGTGGGTAATGCTGTTAAAAATAAAATTCAGACAACTGCTGCTGTAAGGTGCTCTTCTGGTGAAAGGGTCGCTCTGTGGCTAAAGCAAAGCCACAAAGTGAGGCACTAGACAATCTGGGTTCTCATCCTGGCTCTACCACAGAATTCTGTATCACCTTAGGCAAGTCATTTATCTTCTCTCTGCATCAGCTCCCCCATCCATAAAGTAGGTAATAATGTTTAGCTACCTCACAGGGGGGGTTGAGGCTAAATTTGTTGATATTTCAAATGTGCATTGAAATTCTTTAGTGGAAATTACTGCAGAAGTTAAAAACGATAATCTCACTATTACTTGTAATCAAATAGCACACAGGGGCCTCACTGTGCTGGATGCTATACACAAAAAAAGTTAGAGGCAGACTTTGTCCTGAAGAGATTACACTCTAAGGCCCTAGTGCTGCAAGCTGATCTACATGGGTGGACATTTAGTCCTGTCCGGATCCCCACTGAAACGCACAGGCCTCTACACAGATCATCTTGTAGCGGCTGTCAGGCTCTGTCGCTACTGTCATTTTTTACACTGATGTAGCCGCATCAATGTAGCGAATTGGGTGCAAGGGCCAAGTGGAGATGTGTTGGGTAAGATGCAGTTTGCACTAATGCGATTTACCCTTGTAAGTTGCTGGCGTAAATTTCCCTGCTTTGCACTAGTTCATTGAGTCTACATCATAAGTTTCCATCAATTTAACATACATGTAATCACATCTTTGCAAATTGCCCTTCTAGACAAACTGTGTGTTAAAATAGGATACAACCAGTGGATGTAACAAACACACAGAGAGAGTAGGAGAGAAGGATATTGTAACTGTTTTATGAACAAGGAGTGACATAGGACAGTTAGGAGTACAATTTGCAGTGTTCTTTTATCTGACGATATAAAAATCCAAGAGACACTATTGCTATCTGTAATCCCAGACTACTCATGGAATAAAGAATAGGTAGAGCACTTCACTCTACTTTCACTCTGTACCTATGGCAGGAAAATTGTTTCTGACTTTTCACTGATGGCCAAAGAGGATAACCACGTTTGTGAAAACACCTAAGTGGTTTGTGATATTGTGCTATGATCACATAAAAAAATGTGACATTATTTCATGCACAGAGAATGGAGCAAACTAACATTCTCCTCAATATAATCTTATTATCTCAGGTGAGTTGTTTTTTTTTAAATTGCCCAGTGGAATGAGGAAGAAACTCAAATCCAATATAACTAAGAGTTCTGTTGGGTGAGTTTCAGGAATCAGACAACAGATCTGTTGTATACAATGAAGAGGAAGTTAAAATAATTCTAGAAAAAGCTTTCCAAAAATGTATTAGTGTAAGGTTCCGTGCAGGGAAGAATATCAGTAGGATTTTAAAAGTTGTGTAAGTGTCTGTCTGCATGTATTCTGCCTTGGCAGATGTTGATCTTCTACACTATTCACAGCTCCCTTGCCTTAAAAGTTTCATTTGGTGGATTTTATGAGATTTCCTTTTACAGGGCTTATATAAAAGAGAAGGTAAATTTTGTATGGGGACAGATGGTACTTTTACATTTCAAAATGCTTTACAGATGTTGTCTTTGGAGCTGCCATATCTACCAGAACTTCTTTCTAGTTTTTATTATTTTTCTCCTGCAGATCTCCAAGAATTTTACAAAGGATTTAAGTCACATTATCTGCATTTACAGATAGGAAAAGCAAGGCACAGGAAGGTAGAGTGGCTTGTCCGACATCACCAAGAAGTCTGCTAGCATAGCTGAGGTTCCAATCCACTGTTTGATCCAGTGGACCACTCTACCTCTCTGTTTAGCAGTGGGAAATATCTTTGCTTCCATGCTATTGACTAGAACATGCCTAGAGTGTACATTTTTCAGAGCAGGCTTTGTCTCTTTGTTATATATTTGTACAATGCCTACCACAATGAGGCTGGAGCCTGTAGGGGCTAGTGCAATGCAAATAAATAATATTGATACTAAGAAGAGAGCTTGGTGAAGACTGCATTACATATTTGATGAATATCCTTTCAAATTTTAAATGAACAGGCTTCAGCTATGTTCACACCCTTCTTGTACTGGCTGTCTGAAAACAGTCTAATATACAAGTTAATAGGAAGGACAGTGCAGTGGTTAGGGGGCCCTAGCCAGTTATTTTGAAGACCCAGAATCAATTTCCTGGTCTTCTTCTGCCTTTCTGAGTATGGACAAATTACGCAGGTTCATATTTCTGAAGATATTTAGGTGCCTAACTTGTATTGGTTTCAGTAGGCATTAAACACCTTTAAAAATTTGGCCCTTTGGCCCTGTGCCTCACATTCCCATCTATAAAATGGGATAATAGCACTTTAAAGTTTGAAGGTGCTCAGATACTATTGTAAGGGAGGGAATATAAGTATCTATGAGAAACAACTTTACTAGCAAGAATATTGGCTGAACATTTAAACTAATATTGCAGAATATTCATATAAAACACAATTTAAATTCATAATCTCAAGTCTAATTTTCAGAGGTGTGTTGATTTGGTCAATAAATGGAAATACACTGCGTAACTTAAAGGTCTATCCAGACAGCTCCATTTCAAAATTCAAAGTATTGTATACGCCGAACAATATCTGCACTAATATCATTCAACTTTTTTTGGATAAACAAACAATGAACAATTTTTTTAGCAATCATAAGCAGTTCAAACAATTTGCAAGCAGAGAAAAAAAGGCTAAATTTGATGAATAAATATTTTGTGTGAATCACCCAGCTCCACAATAGGCTGAGAACTATTTGCGGAATTATTATTATCTGTGGAATTATTCTGCATAACAAATACATTTGAGAAAATCACCATCAGTGCATGGGCAATTTGCAAAGAGAAAAAGAGATTAAATGAATTCAATAGCAACTATGCTCCCATCACTGCAGTTAACTGTTTCAATCTCCTGTTGCCAGTAGAGCAACTAGAGAGCTGCCAGTGCATTGCAATGTGTGTAGAAATAAGTGCGTTGCAGCCTGTCTTACCTTGGATACAACTGCATCTGAATACAGTAGGAGGTATGACTGGAATAGGCAGGTTGACATCCCGAGCTGCTAAAAAGTAAAGGGAAGAAGATTGATAACCAAAGGCATTGCCAGTCAAAACAAGGGTTGGTATTTATTCTTGAACCTGAACATCCCCTGTGAATAAGTTCCCTATTAAACAATTACAAATCACACATCTATTTCATATCAGATTTTTCTTCCTACTAAATGTATCAGGTTCCTTCCTTTCTCCTGTCTTAGTTAGTCTTTCTTCTCCATTTTCCTTTTTTTGTTGTACCCCATTTTGTGCGCTGACTCATTAACACATAAACATGTACCATTTGGCTACTTCCACTCTCTTTTCCTAGGCTATTCATATGGAGTTCTGAGATATGAGGCAAAATGTCCGTCCCCCCCCCCCCCCGCCTCTCCCATCACCATGTGGAGGGTGAATGCAGACAACATGTGCATGTGGGACACAGAGCAGCTTCATAACCACTCATAGACTCAGACTCATAGACTTTAAGGCCAGAAGGGACCATTGTGATCATCTAGTCTGACCTCCTGCACATTGCAGGCCACAGAATCTCACCCACCCACTCCTG
Organism: Mauremys reevesii; assembly: GCF_016161935.1. Lineage (NCBI taxonomy): Eukaryota > Metazoa > Chordata > Testudines > Geoemydidae > Mauremys > Mauremys reevesii. The sequence continues at coordinate 26,087,912 of NC_052624.1, forward strand.
TAATAGACCTCTCGCTGAGTTACTGAAGTCCTCAAATCATCGTTTAAAGACTTCAAATTACACAGATTCCACCATCTACACTAGTTTAAACCTACAAGTGATCTCTGCCCCATACTGCAAATGAAGGCGAAACCGCCTCCAGCGTTTCTGCCAATATGACCCAGGGGAAAATTCCTTCCCAGCCCCAAATATGGCGATCAGTTAGACCCTGAGCATGTGGGCAAGACCCACCAGCCAGCTACCTAGAAAAGAATTCTCTGTAGTAACTGAGAGCCCTCCCCATCTACTGTCCCATCCATGACTGCTATTCCAGTTCCTAGGCTGAAATAAAGATCACACCCTATATACCAGGGGTAGGTAACCCATGGCACACGTGCTTAAGGCAGTACACGAGCTGATTTTCAGTGGCACTCACACTGCCCGGGTCCTGGCCACTGGTCCAGGGGGCTCTGCATTTTAATTTCATTTTAAATGAAGCTTCTTAAACATTTTAAAAACCTTGTTTACTTTACATACAACAATAGTTTGGTTATATATTATAGACTTCGAGGAAGAGACCTTCTAAAAATGTTAAAATGTATTACTGGCACGTGAAAACTTAAATTAGAGTGAATAAATGAAGATTCAGCACACCACTTCTGAAAGGTTGCCGACCCCTGCTATATACTTTGGCAGGAGTTTGTGTCCACTTGATCTGCTCAAGTACAGATCCAGACGTCTCTCCCTATGAAAATGCATTTAGCAAGGCATAGAAGATCTTCCAGATATGCATAGGCTGCTCTGCACAGCTGTTCTGGTACTATAGGCTTTTCCATGACACAAAGGGCCTTGAATGGGCCCTCCACTATCAAGTGAATTTCATCTTTAGAACAGGTTTCTTAGGGAAAAATCAGTGCAATAATCTAGCAGGTTATTTTTTTCCTTTTTGTTGACTCTTGCATATATTGCACTTTATTTACTGTAGGTCTGAGCACTTTCACAGCACTCAAATCTAATTGAAGGACACTGATTTTAATGGACTTAATGCACAATACAGGATCTGCCTAGCTAATGATATATCACATTTTCCATACCACCCATCTCCTGTACCTCACACCTGACCTTGAACCCCCGACTATAAATCAGAGGGTGTTGAGCCTTGCTAGTCATTCACAGTCTGATCCAACTCTCCAGGAAGATAATGGCAATACTCAAAATTGGCTGTCAGATCAGGCTTTCAAGTCTCAATTCAGCAACCTGTAAAGCACATGCTGGACTTCAAATATTTCTGTCAATCTCTGTTCAACAAAGCACTTAAATTGCACTTAAGTTAATAGGATTTAATCACATGCTGAAATGTGTTAATGAATAGAGATGATCTTAAGCACATGTTTAACGCTAAGCATTTGCGTATATGTTTTGAGGAATCAAGACCCGAGTGCCTGACTTCCAAGCTGAGCTGCTGAAAAAGGTGTATAGCACCAGCTGCATCAAGGATAATATTTAAAATCTTCATTAGCTTTATCCTTAATGAGTTATCATCAGCATTTTCTTAAATCTGCAACACTGACCTTCTTCTGTGCTGTTTTGGTTTTGTGCATTAACAGCATTTTTGCTTAATACCAATCTGCAAAAGGCTGAGGAGATGGCTTTTCAAGCTTTCATTTGAATTCTAACAATGAAATGCATGTATTTTACTTCTAAAACCTGCTGAGAGTGTGAAGCACATGACTGTAGCGAAAAAGACACTTTGTCAAGATGACACCTTAACAGTGCATATGTATGATCCTACCCTGATGATTTGCTTGCCATGTTTGCTTAGTTTGTCAGAACAAGGTCCTGTTGGTTTGTTTGTTTAATTATCCCCAGTCCTGTAAGGTCAATAGGGTGATTCTAATTCTCAAAGAGTGTGAAAAAAAATAAAACCACCCAGCATGTGATGATATTTCAGTAGCATATGCTCATCTCGATAAACAACTGTTCACGTGCATCATCCTTCCATATCTAGCCCAGTCTCACTCCCATTGAAATAGATAGAAAGAGTCCCATTGAATTAGATTGTACCAGTAGACTAGACCCAGTTTGATTCTGTTGCACAAAAAGAACGTGGCATACGTCTGCATTAGTATTTCAGCCACAGAAATCACTGATGTCTTCTGTAAGAAACAAAAAGTGCTAATGCACTCCTGTGAGGAAGTGATAGATCCTAATGCAAATTGGAGTATTTAGGGTTGGGAGAACATCCTTGTGCTGAATTTTGAATCTGTAAAAAATTGACTTGACTGTTACCTTATTTGCATTCTGCTGAAGACAGACAGTACGAATGAGCAGAGGGGAAGCAGAGAAAAATGTGAGTGATAAATGGAGGCAGTAGAAGGAGGAGCAAAACACAGAAAAAAATATTGAGATAGTGGAAAAAAATGTGCGGAGATGAAAGAGAAAAAAATCAATGCATTATAGGCTAGATTTTCAGCAAAAAAATTGTGTGTAATTGCATGCCTAATTGTGCATGCAGTTGCTAAAATTAGTTTAATTTTGTAATGCATGACAAATGCACATGCAATTGAGAAATTCATACACATAAGGCACTCCGCCGTACCTGTAATTTTGCACATAGCATGCACTTTGCTGAGTTTCAGTCTAAATATACAATTGAATTATTTTTTTAAAATACCTAATACAAGCTTATTGTCACCTAAAATATATTGGTTTAATTGTATATCTGTTGGGGGGAAGGGGAAGGGAGAGCATTGGTTTAAATTACAGCAAATAGTGAACTTGAACTAGTATTGCAATTCCAACAAATCCAAATGCTAGTTAGCGATGTTTGCAAAATTATTAAGAGGTTCATCTATCTTTACTCATCAGCTTAAAGGATCAAGAGGATATAATCAGAAGCAGTGTGAACTATTGTCAGGCGTCAGTTAAGACTGTGTATAATCAGTGTTGCCAGATTTGCAAAAAGTGGGGAAAATGTGTTGTTTCCACCATGTATTTTTCTGTCAGAATTGCTTTTTCTGCCCTTGACAGAGTCAGATTTAGGATTCAGGGCATCCAACACCTCATGCTCTTCTTTCCATAAACCTTGTTAATTTCCACTTCTTCTCTATACATGATGGATGCACATAGACAATAACAGTCCATATAGTCCTCCATTAAATCTGAGGCTGTCCTGTAAGTTGTTGACTCACCAAAAATCAGGTGCCACCCTGGACTGTGAGTTTCTTTGATTCCAAAAGCTGGATCTTCCCTTGCACAAAAGCTATGTGAGGGTCAAAATCTGTTGGCCTCCTTTTTCTGTTCCTGGAGGAAATAAAACATAACTCTGTAAAGAACCTTCAAATTTTCAGCTTGCCTCTTACTCCCAACTCCTTGTCCCCTAATCTACTTGGACTCTTTAATAAGTCTTCAGCCTCCCAGGGGTCAATTTGGGTGTCCTGCAACATCCTTACAGCCAGTGACATATTTGAGACACACTTGTAGTTTGACAAACAGCTCCCAGTAGCCATAAGCACATGCCTGCCTGGAGTCTCATTTATTTTGCATTACAGTTTGTGCAGCTACATTATGGTCTCTCTTTCAAAATACACTCCTCGAATGATGTCAAATGGATCTCCGACAAAACGCAGGCGCAGAGAGCCTGGGGATTGCATTAGATACATCTATGTATACGTGTGTGCTGCTCGTGCACCCATGGTTATGATTCTTGAGGAATCAAGTAGGTGGCTTTACTATTGCAAACATTCCTTGGGCATATACAAGAGCCCCGAACACAGACAATTATCTAAAGATATCCTCATTTACTCTTCACAAAAAAAGCCTTTCCACCAGGCAATTCCCTAGATTCATCTGTACAAACAGGGCTATGGCATATATTATATAACACCTTCCCATCTGACTGGAGATGTGAGAGCTAATGTGAGCATTTTAATAGGCTATTTTTTAAAGATTTATAACACTGTTCCAAGACAAACCTCACCCTGCTTCTTAAAGTATGATTGTGTGTGAGGGAGAGACAGGGGTTTGCCAAATTATTAGAGCAAAGAGATTATGATTAAACAGTAATTATACTGATTTGTGTAAGGCAAGGTTTTTTTTCCTTTCAGAAATAAGGGTTTACTGAATTCTGTTAAATAGAGAATAAATAAATAATAGTATCGTCTTTTCTGAAGTGACTGATGATGCAGTGCATGATTGTCAAGAATGTAGCTTTGTAAAGCAGGTGCACAGAGTGAAAGGATTCAGTTCGTGCTATTCTGCATATGCTAATTAAAATGGTCAGCCTGTCTTTTTAAACTTGCTGTTTAATCTTAGTTGCACAGCCTCCGGATGGTGCTAGAACATGGCCTCCGAGTAGTTGTGCAGCCTGCAGCATCCTGACTTTCAAGCTGCTATTTTTCAAACATAAATTAATTATATTAAATACATTCTTGATTCTAATTTGATACAGCAGGCATCTAGTTTCCTTTCTCACTGTTGTGATGTCAGACATCAGCCTCACAAATGAAAGGTGATACGCTAAAAGAGGAATACTGGAAATGGTCCCTGGGGCACCTTCTTTATGTTCAACCACTTGATTCAGGATCCCTGCAAGGTATTTTATACTGGACCCTTTACATTTCTCTGATCAGTAGCATTATATTTCTCAAACTATCAAGAGTCAACAGTGGGATGCAATCTGTGCCAAAGAGACAGAATGAGGGACAGAGAATAAATTATTCATTTATTCAGAAAGCTTAAAATGCTTTGAAATCCATTCCTTTAGTGTGAATAGCTCTTTCTATCATTTCTTAATTCTTTAATTCTGGTGAAAATAATTTTCAACAACAAATGTGCTGGGACACCGAATCTCTGTGGAAAATAGGTAACATTGGGACTAAAATGACCACCATACCTTGAAATGAAGTACGCTTGAGAGAGATGAGTATCATACCCATATGGACAGGGCCGGTGCAAGGACGTTTCGAGCCCTAGGCGAAACTTCCACCTTGTGCCCCCACCCACCCCCAGCCCTGCGGCAGCTCTCCCTCCCCTCCACCCTGAGGTGCCCCCCCCACGGCAGCTCCCCCGCCTGCCCTGAGGCGCCCTTCCCCCCCCGGGGAGCCGTGCGGCACCTCCCCATCCCAGCTCACCTCTGCCCCGCCTCCTCCCTGAGCACGCTGCCCCCGCTCTAATTCTCCTCCCCTCCCAGGCTTGCGGCGTTGTTTGGCGCCACAAGCCTAGGAGGCCAGAGAAGTGGAGCAGCGACCGCGCACTCGGGGAGGAATGCTGTAAAAAAAAATTGGGGGCACTGCTTTTTGGCGCCCCCCAAATCTTGGCGCCCTAGGCAACCGCCTAGTTCGCCTTAGTGGTAGCACCGGCCCTGCATATGGAATCTAGATCTGTCTTAGATTATCAGATGTTTATTTTAGGGCATGGATTTAAAAGTTAATGTTAAATTCATCAAGATTTTATTTGTCTTTACCGTTTACCATTATTATTTTTTTAATGTTGAGAGTACTAGCATTTGAGTTCTGAAAGGAAAGAGGTAATACTTGATTTGAAGTCTCCTTCCTTCAGAAACACTTCAGTCCATTTTACAACTGATATATGAAATTCAAATAATCTGTTGTGTCATGGATTTAGGCCAAATATTTCAAACTTTAGTGCCTAAGGTTAGGCAACTAAATTCAAAGTTAGATACCTAAATAAGTGACTTGATTTTCAGCTCACAGATGTTATTGAAGTAAACAGGATCTGCAGCTCTTATCCTCTTCGAAAATCAGGCCAGTTAGTTAGGTTCCTGAATATGGATTGAGGGGTAACATTTTCAAAAGTGACCAAGTGACTTGGGAACCTAAATCCAATGGAAAGTCAGTATAATTTAGGTTCCTAATTCATTTAGATACTTTTGAAAAATTGACATTAGCTGCCCATCTTTAAGTGCCCAAGCCTGAGGGCACTTCCTTATAATAATAAGCATTTAATGGACAGTGAATGCAGAAGCTGTAACATAGCATTTGGCTGACTCAAGCTTTTCTCCTCCCTTTCTGTACAGAAATTGGCTTGCCTAGTACCCTGTGACTTACCATCTCAGTGGTAAACACTCTCCAGAACCCTTTTTGAAAAGGATGATTCATCCCTGGGGTATTTTTAGGAATTTTTAGCTTGAATTTAGCTTAGTGTGCTAGTAGCCAATAAACAGAGCTGAGACGGGCTTTGAGTAGTCACACATAAACCATTCTCAATGCTATAATTGTACTACATTATCTTGGTCTGTAGACTGAGTCATCTGCTGGTTAAGCAGAATGGAAAAACAGCATAAGACTGTTGCTACAACAGGGAGTTTGATAAGACGTTAAAGAAATCAGTGCCAGTAACTGGATTATATTTATCTTCACAGGATTACACCTGCCAGTTCCAAGCACAACTAGCAATATGTGGATGATTTTTGCAAAGTCACTGCCAGTCTTGTCAGCATTACACAAATTGTAGCCCCCATATCAGAATAAAATATAGTGTAATATACTATCATACCTTTTTTGAGCAAGATTGACTCCAGATAGTACCCGTTCTATCTGAAAGGAGAATGAAACATAGCATGCCGGGCATAGTGAATTGTAAGTGGCTTATGTCCCTTTTCTTTGCTAAAGACTGGAACGATGCCAAACGTGCATGTGTGTGTTAGCAGCTGAATTCCAATTCAAGCCAAATACAAATCTGAAATCCTCTTTGCAGCAGTTAGCCTAGCAGCCTCCTAGTGAGTAAGTGACATTTTACACCGTCCTCGGGGCTGTGAAACAGAATCCAGGCTTTGGCAGCCAGAGCAGGGGAACTCCACTTTGCAGAGTACAGAAAGCGATGAGTTACAGGAACTTGGCAAAGTCCTAAGACCATCTCAGACTCCCACGGAAAGCAATAAGATACCAGGATCCCAATTTACACAAGCATCAGGAACATGATCCCCTTCCCACCTCCCAGTTCACAAATGTATTAGAAACCAGGGATATAAGTCACCATATTCCTCTATGGAAAATAATTCTTTGCATTTCTAAAGTGCATTCCATCCAAGGACCTCCAAGTGCTTTAACTAACTGCCATGAAATAAATCTCACAACACCCCAGGGAGACAGATATTATTATTTGATTTTATAAATGGGAAAATTGCAAAACACAGAGGGGAAGCCCAAGGTTACAAAGCCAGATCCAGCATAGCCTGTGACAGAAAAGTGGTCTCCTAGCTCCCTGTCCTGTGCTTTAACGATTACAATATGCTGGCTCTCATGGTGATGGTCTGACTCAGACATCACATACTATATGTCTACACTGCAATTAAACACCTGTGGGTGGCCCATGTCAGCTGACTCAGGCTCATGAGGCTTGGGCTGTGGGGCTGCAAAATTGCACTGTAGATGTTCAGGCCTGGGCTGGAGCCTGGGCTCTGGGAACCTCCCCCTAGCAAGGTTCCAGAGCTTGGGCTCCAGCTGAAGCCAAAACGTATACACTGCAGCTTTATAGCCCTGTGGCCTGAGCCCATGAGCTTGAGTCAGCTGACATGGGCCACCCACAGGTGTTTAACTGCAATGTAGACATACCTATGGTGACCCAACTTCTTTGGCCCAGATACACAATGCTTCTCAGTGCTTCTGTTAGGATGGCACATTTATGCACTGCCCTGCATGGAGGACAGATCAAAAAACCCAGTCTGTGTCCTTACTAAGAGTATATCCATATTTTTATCTAAATCTCTCTCAGAAAAAAAAAATACATGCAAAAAGCTTTGTTATAAGAACATTAAGGCTGTAGCTAGAGCTAGTCTGGAATTTTTCAGTGAAATATTTAACAGTTGGTTTTGATTAATTGTGGAATAAAAATTGGGGGAAAAAGTTTTTTAAATGTCTAAATGTCCCATTTCAACATTTTCAAAACATTTTGGTTTGAAATGGCATTTTCATTTTAAAATTTAAGTTAATTATAGTTTTAAAATGTTTTTAAAAGTCAAAACTGAAACAAAAAAAGTTTCAAAAGTTTCTGCATGAAGTGTTTCAGTTGACCCAAACCAAAATTATATTCAGATTGTTGATTCTTGAAAAATTGTCCAGTTTTTTTTTTGTCCTGAATCAGGAAGGGACATTTATTTTAAATCTCAAAAACTTTCCTGGGATGGGAAAACCATTTCCTGCCCAGTCTAGCTGTAAACCCAAGTACTCAGAAGTTAGGAAATGCAGGAATTAAGACTGGCTGTCCTGAGCTCTGATCTCTACACCTACCATGTATGGCGCTTATTGGGGGCTGGGATAATGCTCTGGGCAGTTGGCATTTAAAGATGTCTGTGGAGGAGCAACATGTTCATTGCAGATAGAATCTTCAGAGATTTTAGCAACTAGGGCATATCTGCATAGGGAATTAGTGCAGAGTAAATTAGGGTGTGAATTTAAAGCACACTAGCTAGACTCTAAAGCTCAGTAAAGTGAGCATGTACAAATGACAATTCGTAGAGCCTAATAACTACAAAAGTTCTCTGATCCCAGGACTATCTCTCTGCTAGATTATAAATTCCTGATCAAATGCATAGAGTTCTAGAGCTCTTGAAGTAACAGTTGGGTAAAAAGTAATTAACTTTGATGAAACTACCTATTTTCCCTAACCACATTATTGGAAATGGCTGAACCAATTTCACTGAAACATTAAAATAAAAATTCGGCCTCCAGCAGATACCCAGAATGGAAACTTTCCGCCCAAAGCAACTGAAAACAGGGGCTTGTGATGGAAAGTGTTAGGCAACCTTAACCCTTGGCATTACTACTGCCTCAGTCTATAACATAATCGAAAATGAGTTGTATAGAATGCTCATACCTCTGTGCAGTATTTCACCATATGATATATTTAGTATTGTTTTAGTACCTCTGTTCCTCTGTTCACAATATGACACTATTATTTTTCATTGTGGGAAATACCATCTTTATGAAATAACTTCCCAATACTACCAAGCACAATACTGAACCTCAGGAGACAGATTATAACTGAGAAAGTTCAGACCCGTCAGAAAGCTTCTATATTGTTTTAATATAAATATTATATATTTTCTAAATAGTTCTGTTAGTGTAACCAAAACATTATGTTTAAAACAATTAATAACATTTACATTAAAGCAACTTTGACACTCCAATTTTTCAGTGTCTTGTAAGAGAAGCTGAATTTTCTCTGCCTTAGTCTGCTTCATGGGACTATGAAAATGGTGGATTCCTATGTGAGAGCTAATTATATGTCAGACACATTTAATGACTTCTCCCTTTTTATAATTAGCTATTTTGATAATATATTTTCCCTCCATCAGAAATCACTTATGTGAATTTCATTTTTATAATTTTATAATTGCGTGTTATTTGCCATACAGGCCATTAATCTGTGACAAATCTCAGTTGCAAATATTTACAAGACTAAAGAAAAGAATGGAAACTATACAACCGAAAGTCTTCTGCAGCCACACCTATATGTCATGCCTAAGAATAATGATCCCACAGGCTCTACAGGTTTTTCTAGTTCTTCAACTATAAAGAGTACTTACATAAATAGTCTCACCAGCTTTATTGTTATTGCTCTGTTCTTTGTCAATGAGATGCTGTTCATCAAAAGAGTTCTTCCTGAAAGTCACTCTGGAGGTAAGGCTACCTCCTAACCTGAGAAGAATAGTCACACTGCTGCACAGACATGAAGTGCTTGTTGTACTTTCATTTCTTTCTCCATTGAACAACAAGAATTTGTATAAGAACAAATGCAATGTCTTGCAGTAGGTATCACCCCTGGAGGCAGTGAGCAGTATGGCACTAAGAATGCTCCAGTAATTCCAGTTAAAAACAATCTCGTGCAAAATTACAGAGAAAGAATTGACTTGGAATTGACTGGCAAAGGAAGCAATTAAATGGTAGACTTCTCTCCAGGCTGTGCTGCTGCTTTATGTCTTTGTTTATTGGGAACTATTTGGTGCAAATTCAACGGGGATCCACTCTATAGAACATGCCAAAATTGGAGGGGGAGCAACACGCAAAAGGATAGAGCCAAAATGCTAAACAATTGAGTGGGAGTAAAAAATCCAAGAAACTCAGAGAGATAGTTCACTAAAAAATGTACAGTCCTACACCCAAAGGCTAAAACAGGAGAAGATAACTAAGCTGCTGAAATTTTTCATGTATCTTTCTATCAATGGGAAATAATCACACATTTCTTCTCCATACCAGTTATCCCAAACAACATGAAGCTAAACATAGCCAGTATTTGTTAGAATGGTTTCAGGCAAATGGGTTACCCACATACACATATTTTTTGGAATTGCTCACAGACCCCAAACTTATACACAATAGCAAAAGGCCTTCAGTACACAGTTTGATAAAAACCCAGTATCCTGTATTCTGATAAATATCCTTGGCTCCTTTAAGAATAATGTAGCATAACGTCTTTCAAAACGTGAATGAGAACATCCATAATTATATTAAATAAGGGGAAAAAATAGAAGGTATAAACACTATCATGCTTCAAGACATGAGGCAACCTCTGAGGGTGCCTACACTGCACAATTGAGCAGGGTCTTACCTGGGGTTTAGCCTTCACTCCCACTTTTGTGCACACAGAAAAGTCTTTGACCCAGGTTTGCAGGTGTTTTATACCCAGGCTAGTTTACCTGACTGAGGTTGTGGTTAGAACATAGCCTCTGCTTTAACTCATGCTGGAACCAGCCCATTTTGCAGTGAAGATGCAGGCTAAGTCACTCACGCACTGATAGTCCTCCAATGGCCTTCCCACAGTTCTTGTGAAGAACAGGTAAGTTATCCCATAATTGACAGGGAAAGAATCCTAGAGCATCTCAACACAAAAACAATGGGATATGCCCCCAGACGGGGTGAGTATAGAACCAGTAAGCACACAGTAACATGGATTTGGCTTTGCAGTGTGGGCACTCACACCCAGGCTAGGCTGACCTGTGTTAATCACCCACGTTAAGTGTGCAGTATAGTTGAAGCCATAATGACAGCCATCATTCTATATTTGTCCACTATAGCTGGGGTTCTCAACCTTTTTCTTTCTGAGACCCTCCCCAACATACTATAAAAACTCCACGGCCCAGCTATGCCACAACAACTGCTTTTCTGTATATAAAAGCCAGGGCCAGTGTTAGAGGTTAGCAAGCAGGGCAATTGCCTGGGGCCCCATGTCACAGGGGCACTGGGAAATTAAGTTGCTCAGGCTTTGGCTTCAGTCCCAGGTGGTGGGACTTGCGGCCTCAGTGTGCAGTCCTAAGGATTCGGCTTTCTGCCCTGGTCCCTAGCGAGTCTCACGCCGGCTATGCTTGGTGGACCCGCTGAAACCTGCTCACAGTGCCGCGTGGACTCCAGACCCCTGGTTGAGAACCACTGCACTGTAGAGTTTATTGCACTCTTATCTGGAACATCTGGTACTAGACATTGTCAGAGATAGAATACTGGATGAGAGGGTTCATTCGTTTGATTCACGTTAACAATCCTTAGACTCCTTTGGTGATTGCTCTCACCATATCAAGCTCATCAAGACAAGCATTTATTTAAGATGTGGCTAGACAAGACATAAGTAATACAAGACACAGAATAATCTTCAGCTTGAATCTGGCAATCCCAGGACCATTGTCAGGATGTTTGGGCCTTACCACTTGGAGCACGTAAGCGTATAAAACAGTATAAAAACAGTAGAATCAAACACTTGCCCAAACTAAAACACAAACACAAAAATGAGCCTGGTTTTCCAGGGAAGTCTGACATCTTAAGTGCTTACTCATATGTATATCACAGCAATCACTTACATACACAGATTCACCTGCTATTTTACTTGTTTACAGATTGATTTATTACACTATCTACTGTCTGGACTGGCAACTCTCAGTGTAACAACGGGTCATAATTATCTGTGTGTTCCTACCTGTTTACATCACTTACCTATATAACTTTACATGTATTTATGTATCTCTTTTTGCTTTTTTCTCTGTGCCTTATTTTAACAATGTCTTTGAATCAGCAATAAACAAAAATTGAAATCTGCTTGTTTAATGCAAGACTCCCTGATTCCCTTGTGTGTCTGTAACAACACTAATCTGGCCAAAGTCTTCCATCTCCACCCTCACTCATATCAAAATGAAATCATGATTCATTCCATGGTGCTTTTATGCTGAACATAGGCTTATTTTTCAACAGCTCGATGTTGAAATATGGCACCTCCGCTTGGACACTCTTCAGACTTCAGGGCAATTTACAACAGAGATTTCCTTTTCGGTCTCTGTTATTTATGAGCTGTTTGGCATAAGTGAGTAAAACGGTTTTTAAGAGATAATGGTACTTTTTAGAGACATTCCCTATTAATTGGGTTTAAAGCATTTCTGGTGATAATGCAGTAACAACTGTTTTATAGTGGCCCAGTAACAGTTTTAACACTCCCAGTTGCTGCTTCACTTATTGAACTGTGGCCAGGAAGGAAATGGGATAGCAGAAGGAGGAAAGAAAACAGAAAACTGAATTTCCAGTTGTGTATAACAGATGCCTAGCTCCAGAAATTGCCATCGGCTGGAAAACTTATTTTTTGAAAACAGTAGAATCAAGAGCTACTGAAAAGCTTCCTCAATGTATAGGAGGTTTCTCTAATTAACATGGTTTAACATCACTTAGAGTAACACCCAAGGAAGTGGTAACCTTTCAAATGTCCTTTACTCAAGCTGTTGACTTGACAAGGATATTCATTCTTAATGCCTTTCTTCAGTAAGTTGGAAATAGAGAGCAACTGTATCCAGATTGCAATGTAATCACAGGTTCCTCCCTAAATTGCAATACAATGTGGCAATTTGGGTGTTTCACTTTACAAGATGTTTGTCCAGGTAAAAAGAAAAGCAATGGCATTACAGTAGTTATTACTGTTTTATATCATCTTTCCTAGAGTCATGCTCATTAGTATTTGTACTGTCAAATGATGAGTTTGTGATTCAGCCCAGATTTTTGAAGGTATTTTGGCATTGTTCCTCATAGCATTGCAATGCCTAATTAGTTTAGGAGCCTAAGTCTCACTTTCAAAAGTGACCTAGATCTTAAGGCTAGAACCACAGAGGGATTTAGGTGACTAATTGCTACATTAGATGCCTAAACCCAAAACTGAGACCCTCAAAACCCCAGCTCAGCAGCTACTTAACCTAAGTTTCCACTGAGAAAGTCCCCCAGGTACCTAAATGTCTGACAGTGGGTAACAACAAAGCTGCCTAAATCCTGATGCTGCCATACTGCTCAGTGCCTAATCCCCGGTGAGATTCCCACACTAGGCTTTCCTGCCCTACAGGGTGCTCTGGAGGTTGGTCTCTCTGGGCATGTCTACATTCCAATGTAAGCCCAGAGTTAGTGGAACTTGAGTCAGCTGACCCATGTTAGAGAACCTGGGGCTTTAGTGTCTACACTAATTCTTAACAACATGTTAATTCTCTAACCCAGGCTTGAACCTGGGACTCTGGGGTCTCCACTGCAGCACACAGACTCAAATCAAACCAAATGTATCCCAGATGCTCTTGAGCACCTCAAAATGTGGCGGCTGTATAGCCTTTTGTTTGTGGTGCACTGCAGAAAAACTTTACTGCTCACCCTCCATTTTATAGGAAGTTGGACAGCCTGCTAACACATCCTGCTGAGTGACATGGAGGAGACCCCTTTTCAAGGAGTTCTCTTGTTTGCACTTTTACTGTGTCAGGAAATGGGCAGAGCTTCACACTGGCTGATGCTGCTCCGTATAGTCATCATAGTGGCTGATGTCACCTATGTAGACCAGCGCTTCTGGTACAGGGCCACAAGCACAAACTGGTGGGATCACCCTGTCAGGCAGAGCTGAGATGATCAGCAATGGGTCCCGAGCTTCTGCATGAAGAAAGCTCCATTTCGGAGCTCTGTGAGCAGCTTGCCCCAACCATCCAGTGTAAAGACACATGTGAGGTCATCCTGGCCAGTCCAGAAGCAGGTTGCTATAACTGTCTGGAAGCCAGCTACTCCAGACTGCTAGAGGTCCATTGGCAACCAGTTTGGTGTTGGGAAATTGACCCTGGGTAAAATGGTGGTGGAAGTTTCTGAGGCAATCAGGCATGTAGTTTACCCCAAGGTGGAGGGCATTAATATTCCTGAAATAATTGCTGTCTTAGAGAGAATGCATCAGGACCATTGATGGGACTCATGTGCCCTCATCATGGATCACACGAGGACATAAACCACAAAGGATACTACTCCATTTTATGCAGGCCTTTGTGGACCACAGAGGGTGATTTATGAATGTCAATGTGGGCTGCCCTAGAAAAGTTCATGATTCAAGGGTTTTTCACTGATCAGGAGTCTATATTCATGGACAGGCTGGGACTCTATTTCCATCAAATGACGTTGTCATAAATGGAGTTACTGTTCCCCACTGTTATTATGGGGGAACCTGCATACCCACTTTTGTTTTGGCTTATGAAACCGTACTCTGATTTCAGAGGCCCTGCTAATTACACTCCCAGCAGGTGTAGAATGTGATGTGGGCAGATTGAAATCACATGGGAGATGTCTACAGATCTGTTTGGGTGCCAGTGTCATTAGTGCTCTCTGTGGCTTGCTGCAGTTTTATGAAGCCAGAAGGAGCCTTCCCCTGTGAATAGACCTGTGACAGCAAGTGGCTGCTGAATCTGTATGCTCAGCCGGAACATGCACCTATCACAGCTGGAGCTGGATTCGCCCAGGCAACGGAAGTCAGGGATACTTTGCATTGCCACACTATGGACTTGCACTGTAATGTTCCATGTCTTGAACCCAAGCATAGGAGGACCCAGATAGCTGCCACATCCTGGTCTCCACCCTATGGCTACCAAAGCATAGGGGCTAAAGGCTACCAGGGCTATAGTCCCAGCCAAGGCACCACCCATTAGAGCTCTGATTGGAGGATCGCCTGGCTCCAGTGATTGGTCCAACCACTCTATTTAGGCCTGCAGGAGGAAAAGGAAGTTTGTCTGAACAGCAGGATGGTTCCCTGTTGTGGCTGTATTGGACCCTGCTTTATGCCTGCCTCTGGCCTGACCTCTGGCTCTGCTAATTGGCATTGACTCTGGTGCTGCCTCCTGGCTCCCTTCCCCAACCTGGAAGCCTGTTCTGCTCACTAGAGCAGACTCTTGTTCTGACTACTAGGCCAGACTGCCTACATTCTAGTCCAGGGATCGGCAACCTTTGGCCCATGGCCCACCAGGGTAAGCCCCCGGGCAGGCCGGGCCAGTTTGTTTACCTGATGCAGCCACAGGTTTGACTGATCACAGCTCCCACTGGCCGCGGTTCACTATTCCAGGCCAAATGGGGCTGCGGGAAGTGGTGGCCAGCACAACCCTTGGCCCACACTGCTTCCCGCAGCCCCCATTGACCTGGAATGGCAAATTGCAGCCAGTGGGAGCTGTGATTGGCCGAACCTGTGGACGCAACAGGTAAACAAACCGGCCCGGCCTGCCAGAGAGCTTACCCTGGCGGGCCATGTGCCAAAAGTTGCCGATCCCTGTTCTAGTCCATAACATGCTTAGCTGAATGGAAGAGGGAGAATAGTACCTGTAAGAATGTGCTTGTGGTGGGGAAGGGGCTAATTAATCAGAGGAGGGGAGGGTTCAGTGCTGGGGAAGTTTGGGGGGTTGATTGCCATGCAATGTACTTATGAATGACATGATGAATACTGAAGTGGGGGGCGGGGGTAATCCTTAGTAATGCTTATCATGTGTTTAGCTTTATTATCTCAGATCATGATTGTATGATAAGATGCAATGTTAGCAATAAACTTTCTTGATGACATAAAAGGCTTTATTTGTAAATGTGTTATAACAGTACAATAGTCACCCATTGTCTTCCAGCCCAGCTGTCATTACAACACCCAAAGTCAAGTAACACAAAACATTTTTTTTTAAAGTGCAGGAACAGTACAATCACAACACAACCCCCCATCACTACATATCCCCTGGTTCTATTTTCTGTGCACTCGGTGCTGGGGGTGGAGGTATCTACAGGAGAGGTGGTTCAAGAAGGAAGGCTGCATGGGGCTTAGTTGCCCTGCCCAATCACTCATGGGGCCTGATTGCATGGGAAATCCAGATATGGAGTTGTACAAGATACTTCTGGATAGAGTATGTTGCAGAGGAACCAGGTGTGGTGTGGGAGAGGCAGCAGAAGTCAGTACTCTTCCAGCCATGATGGAGATGAGTCACTCAAACAGTTCTCTCTGTTGAGCTCTGTCCTTCTCCCTTAGCTGCCATTCCTGTTCCAGAAACTGCAGCGTAAGTGCCTGCTTCTACCCTGAAATCCTGTGTCCAGCTCCGCAGCAACCCTCAGACTTTCCTCCTGCTTCCTGCAAGCCATTTATACAGTTTTAAGTCCCTCATCTTCCAGTACTGGACCTACCTGTCCACACTCTCAAGAACTTCAGCTATAGTTTCATCACAGAAACAATTCCTCTTGGCATGGTCTGTGAAGGTACGTCTGGCCAGGTGTCAGGTTGTGGCTGTACGGCTGCCATTAGAGCAGGGCCGGCTCTACTGTTTTTGCCGCCCCAAGCAGTGCGCCGAATTGCCACCGCTGACGGTGGGTGCAGTCCGTGTGCCATTAGGGCGGCACGTGCCTTTCTGTGACAGCGGCAATTCGGTGGCAGCTTCCGTCTTCAGAAGACAGAAGCCGAAAGACAGAAGCTGCGCCGCCGCGGACAGCTGAACATAGAAGCTGTAGCTGAATTGCCACCGCTGCGAAAACGCGCATGCCACTCTAACGGCACACGGACTGCCCCCGCCATCCGCGGCAGCAATTCGGTACGCTGCTTGGGGCCAAAAACACATGGACTGCCGCCCCTTGCAGATTGCCGCCCCAAGCACCTGCTTGGAATGCTGGTGCCGGCCCTGCATTAGAGGTTGAGAGGCCTAAAATAGGACAAGAAACAGAGGTTTATTGTCTCAGATTGCTCAGTGGAGGAGCACAGAATTAATTCTTGTGGAATTTCAAGGAGATAAAATGTTATATTTCAAAATTGAACCCCAATATGTTGTTAAAGGGATGCTTAAGTCCACAGACTCTTCCTGGACACGGCCTGGTTAATTGCAGAAGGGCAGAGACAGTAAGTTAAATTACAAGCTGTTTCTGTTTTCTAACACTTGCATGACTACTTGCATTGTGGGGAGTGGGTGGGGGCGAGCAGCAAGTGGCCTTACTACAAAAGGCATTTTCCATCATTTCAGACCTTTCACATTTTGGAGGAAATAACTGTTCTTGTGGTGCCCTATTAGCAAAGAAAGATGGTATTCCAAGCTGCTGCTGGGAAACCTGTGGCATACATGGCTGAAGTATTGAAATGTATAGTGACTGAATAGTGCATCTGTAAATGGCATGGTCTGGTCAGCTACAGAGGTGAAAATATACCCTTCCCCACTGTGTGACTATCTGGAGTTCCTATGTCAGGAAACGTTTGCGGCTATCAACACCCGAGACTGAATCAGAATCTAGGAGGGAATTAACAGGATGCTGTGTTAGCTTCCACATGGCTTACCTGATTATGGCTGCATGCAAACACTCAACTCCACAGCAAAAATTGACACCCCAGTAGTGCTTGGGACAAATGATTTTGTCACCCACGGACTGCCTTGAACAGAAATGGACTGGATTTGGAAATAGAACACATTTACCCAAAGACACACTGAGTTCACTGTCTCCATGCAGCTCCATAGCCACTAAGTGATTACCTAGTGGTAAACTTAATGCCATTATTACTCTTAGGAAAACAGGAATGACCCTAGCAAAAACCTGTGCCTTTCCAGTAAAAATATTACTGTTTGCATTTCCCAGTCACCATTTTGAACTCCACCTGGTGGGGTGGAGAGAGATGGGGGACTCAAGGGGTTGAGATAAAATCCACCATTAGCTGATACATTCTGTTAGCTGGGGCTTCTCAGAAATCCCTCCCTTTACTATAGTAATAAACTTTAAATTGGAGTCAGAAACTTACCAGGCTCAGTGGCAGCTTCTGTCTCCTCTGAGTTGCTACAGGCTCCTCAGAGTATAGATCTGGAATTTGCTGCTGATCCTGGGATCAATCTCTGACAGAGTGTGTTTATGGTCTTCATTTGGAACATGCTGCTGGCTCTTATGCTGGATTCAGGGACCAGTCGAGCACCATGCCAGCTGACTGGGTTGCCATGCACCAAAGTTGGCTCTGTGCTGGGTGCAGTGCCCAGCAGCTGGTCAAACTCCTCATAAAATGGTCAGTTTATTACAGGAATGGTTACAAGCATTGTCTTAGGTGAGAGATTTAGGGTACAAATTGACCTGGGGTAAGTGACTGGTCTCTTGGAACTGGGAGCAACCTGAATATTTTGTGATCTTTGGTGTATAGTAACCAACCATCACTAAGTCCATCTTGCCAAAGAGGATGGAGCTAAGCTGTTCTCAGTGATGGAAGATGACAGAACAAGAAGCAATGGTCTCAAGTTGCAGGTGGGGAGGTCTAGGTTGGATATTAGGAAACACTATTTCACTAGGAGGGTGGTGAAGCACTGGAATGGGTTACCTAGAGAGGTGGTGGAATCTCCATCCTTGGAAGTTTTTAAGGCCCAGCTTGACAAAGCACTGGCTGGGATGATTTAGTTTGTGTTGGTCGTGCTTTGACCAGGGGATTGGACTAGATGACCTCCCGAGGTCTCTTCCAGCCCTAATATTTTATGATTCTATGGTTGGCAGGATAGACTGAAATGCCCAAGGTGTGATGCCCTGGTCAGACTGATATAGTGCTTCAGGAGTTTACATCTGTTATTGGGTTGGTGACATCTAATTATAGAACATGCAATCAGTTTGGGGTGTCTACCCTGTTTTTTTGGCACTCATGTTCCTGAGCCACTCCAGACAATGTGACAGTGGTCATTCCTGGCACTTTTGCTAAAGTCTACAGTTTTGCTGGCCTCAAACCAGAAATTCATCAGAATCTGTCTGTGCTCCCACAACCATGCCTATGAAGCAGCTTGGTGGTCAGAAGACAATAGAAGGATTAACACTGACTCAGTGATCTAATGCTGCTATATACCATGGGGATGGGGACAGCTTCCATTTTCAGTTGTGTTGACTGGAGATTGTTGGGATAAAGAAAGTTGGCAGACTCCCAGGACATGAGTCAAAAGGGGTTGCATCTACACTGTGAAGCAATAGGGCTCTGTAAGGGAGTGGACTCACCCCTGCAGCACCTCCTGCTGGTCAGCCATGGGAATTAGCTCTTCCAGCAGCCTGGAACACCCTCTGCAGGCTGGTGATCCACCTTACCACTGGTGGTCATGTCCCTCCCAGGACCCCAGTGCCCCTTTCTCCAGGTTGCTGCCCCCATGGTAGTACCCTCACACTCTGGGTCTCCCCAACCAGGGGAACCCCCACCCCACCTCACTTCAGTGTAAGGCTACTGCCAGTCACCATCTAGCCCCACTCCCTGGGGCAGACTGCAGTATACGCCACTCATCACAGGCAAGGTTAGGTTGGACCTGCTGCCCTTCTATAGCTGGGCTGCCCCACTGCAGCCCCAGTACTGGTCATAGGCCCTCAGCTAGGCCTACAGCCTGGGGGTTTTCCAGGCTGGACCTCCTCTAGCTGCTCTGCTCTGCTCTGCTCTGCTCTGCTCTGCTCTGCTCTGCTCCCTAGCAGCCAGGCCCTTCTCTCTCTACAAGCAAAGAGAGACTCCTGAGCATCTGGCTGCCCTGGACTTCTTATAAGGCCTGTTTGGGGCGTGGCCCCAGCTGCAGCCACTTCCCCCAATCAGCCATGGTTTTGCTTCCTTCCCCAGCCCCAGCCCTCTGCAGGGCTTTTCCAACCCCTTCAGAGCTGGAGCAGGTGCTCACCCCACTACAGGCTCGAACTCTGGCTCATGTTTTGACATAGGCTTTGACCCTCCACCCCTACATGGTCCATGAATTCTAGGTCTCAGCCCAAGTCTGAGAGATTTGTGTATAGACTGCAGCAGGGTTTGGGCTCAAGCCTGAGACTGAGCCTGGGCTTATATTGCAGTGTAGACATACCCACTCAGTGTCTGTATATAAAATACTTAAATATTTATTCATGCCCATAGCTGTAGTTTTAAAATTAAAGAGAAAAGCTTTCAAACAAGTTTGAGGACTAACACTTATGTATGAAAATGATAAAATGCAAACCCCAGTGGTGCATGAGATGCAAGCAGAGTACAAATGGGCTTTGCAAATTTAAATACCAGGCAGAAGCAAGAGTGTACAATAATTGTGTGGGAAAGTGATGTCCAAGTTGTGCATGCATAAATGGAGGACAAGTGGAGGTCCCTTTGAAAAATTTGTGAGAAGAATCTCAGTGGTCAAATTTTTTGACGATGAACACTACATTGATAAACAGATGAATACACAGACAGTTTAGAAGAATTTGCAAAGCTGTTCAGTCGGGTCTTCCCTTCTGAATGGTGTGATTGTTTAAAAGGCTCATCTGAGATATATTATATGAATCTAAAGCAGGTGCTAGCCTTGTCTTACAGACTAATTGCATTAGGACAGTAATATTAACTTAGGACGTGACAAAGAGAGAATCAAGAGCCCATACATTTCAAAGAGTTTACTCTGTTATTGTTGTGTGCCTGAAATTCTCATTAACATTACTAGAAGCCACAGTCATGTGGAATGTATAACAGACTCTTAAGATTATACTGACCAAATTATTGGACCTTTCTAATCTCTTAGAGTGCTATAATTAATGAGTGTGTAAAAGTAGTTCAAAATGGTTGATGTGCTGCAGCAAATTGGAGGCATACTAGTTCTTAATTAACTTTGAAATATAAAGGATGAACTTATTCTCTACCAATGTCACTCCTCAAAATGTCTATAATAACGCACACCAAAAAGTTTCAATTAAATGAAATGCAAACTCAGAACTCACATGAAAGCTATTTTGTTTCCTTAATAAATAGGGAATGAAAAAGAGTATAACATCACAAATGTAAGGATTGGGGTACAGTTAGAGAGTTATTTCTGCCACTGTTTCTCCCTTACTTCCATCTCTGTAATACCATGCATAGTATAAATGATAGAAATGCTCTTCTCTATCTTTCCATTCTCTGCAATTTCACTGTGGCACACCTGCTGGCAACATCTCCATTTCCTGCATACACACGTGCATCTCTAAAAATGTGGTATGGAATCCTGTTTTCAGGTGGCTTGTATATTCCCTTAAGCCTGGCAGTAAAATCCCAAGAACACTACGATGAGGGCTAAAAGGCTGTGGACGGAATACATATGTAACTATATCCATCTCAGTTTAGGTTTCCCTCTTTAAAGATCCTAGTTAGCTTGGTTAGTTTTTCACTCAAATGGGACCAGACAATTTTAAAAGATAATATAATTTTAGTGAGAGAGAGGAACGATGTAGAGAAACATGCCTGCAGTGCTTGAGTGGTAAGCTCTGTCCCCAGTAAGTGACTGGCTACTAAAGAGACTCAATAGTGTCATTAGCCTGGTGTGTCAGAGAGCCAGGGGAGAGAATGTGCTTCTATTCCCCAGCTAGCAGAAAAAAGGGATGAGAGAGTGTCGTTGACTAATTCAGTGTACTATGTGTGATCGTATATATAGGAAAGGCAATGCTGATCTGCAAAGTATGTCAACAAAGAGAATGTTATTAGCGTTTCCATGACTGTAAGTGCAAAAAAGAATGCTGAACTCCTTGCATTCCTTTTCCGTGGAGTTTGCTTACATTTTTGGTATCCTCCCATTATCCATCACCTTTTCAAATTCCTGGTGGCACAGTACATCACGTACTGCACAACCCCCTACCAATGGTGATTTTACATACACATATTGGATCTAGATTTGCGTATCTTTCAATTTGCCTAAAATTTTATTTCATAAAATATACACATCATTATTAATCCACTTGTCCAGTACCGTAAGTAGTAAATAAAGGCATGTGCTAAACTGATATTGTAAAACTGAAGTAAATTAGGAATATGTTTTAGCATTGCTGAGCTGTTATTGAGATGATGTAGGACATTGCATATCATTGTGTACACAGTTTGCTAATTTTCCACCAAGGATTGAAGAATTTTGAAAGGGATATAAAACCTCATAGTCCACGGTTCATGCCAATCTATAACTGTTAGGAGCTGGCAAGACATTTCCCTGTGTAGATTATCCCATATCTGCCTATGGCAGGGTTTCTTGCACCTTCCTATGAAGCATGTGATGCTGGCCGCTGTCGACAGAATCCTAGAATGGATGGAGCATGGGTCTCAGGCAATATGGCAAGTCCTAAGTTCTTATGGTCCAGTGTTTCAACAGTTAAGGACTAACTCTCAAAAGGAGTTTGACTCCAATTGTGATGCTTTTGAGTTATGTATGTGAGCTTAA
This sequence comes from Mauremys reevesii, assembly GCF_016161935.1. Classification (NCBI taxonomy): domain Eukaryota; kingdom Metazoa; phylum Chordata; order Testudines; family Geoemydidae; genus Mauremys; species Mauremys reevesii. The sequence continues at coordinate 26,110,290 of NC_052624.1, forward strand.
TTTAAAATAAAACTTGAAATCTGACCCTCTTGTCTTCTTTTGGAATCTTTGATAACAGCGAATGACAAACGGATGAGTGCAGGGAAGTCATTTCTGAAAAACTGGAAATAGTGGGGGGCAAAGTTGTGTCAGCATATAGAACATTATCTGTGACTATATTATATCCCACAAAGTTGGGGGAAATGAAGCATATCGACCTCTGGAAAGTCAGGGCGGGGGGTGAACAACTGCCCCTATCCCTTCTTCCATAGTAACTGACGTCCCTGGATCGGTGCTGTTCATGGAAAATTTAGCTGAGTAAAAAAGAAAGGCTAAAGATCAGAGAAATTTGGAAGATACCCAGTTTAGTTCAGAGTTGAAATCTGAGCAGAGATTAAAAGCATAGGAACCAATCCAGAGCCCACAAATTGACCTGGGCAGCAGCATTTTGCAAACAGGACCTATAAGAGCACTGGGGAAAAGAGAACTCTTTGTTACCTCACATCCATTTTGCACTGGCCCACAGACATAGATGGGCTTGCAGTGTGGAGGGCAGGATGCACTATCTAAACAAATAGATCAGTGTGCACACCAGCCCTGTGTGCCATGGTGTTGGAGATTATGCCCCCTGAAGTAAAACCCCTACAGATAAATTCTCCTAGGGTCATGCAGCTCTGCATTGATCCACCATAAAGAAGCACATTTTAAATGATACTGTTTGGCTCTCAGAAATTGCACCAGGAATTTGGAGTCTGTTTTAGCAGCATACCTGCTTTGGTTAAAACTGATCCCAAAATGCAGGGCCAAATTATAAAGTCAAGGAAAGTTTTGTCTGAGTAACGATAGAATAGAAACTGAGGATACCACTAAAGAGTTCTGCTTAAAAAACGGATGTCATGATAGAGCAAGGAATAGAGCTTCAGAATCTAGCTCGCAACAGTGAAAATAGGAATAAGAAAGTTGAGATATTTGAATAAAGGATTAAAGGAGATGTTATATTTCTGCAAGCAACTGTATTTGGTGGATTCCTTTAAGACAATATTCTACAGAGGCTTACAAAAAATTGCCCAGTTTCTTTTCACAAGCTTTTATGTGCAAAAACATGTTTTCCATGTGGTAGCACAAAAATCAAAAGACAGTGTAAGGCATATGGCATATGGCGCCAGTTTCAATTATTTAAAATATTTCATTTTCTGTTTCCTGGATGCCTTAAATCTATGGTATTTTAGTTCTGTTTCTTCAGTAAAACTAACTGGGAATTTTTGGACGAAACATCTTTGTGTTAGAAAATATATATATTCTGTATCTATATCTGTCTATATCTATCTCTGTCTCCAGAGATAGATATATTGTGACTGATGGGAATTTTTTGCATAGCTCTAAATCTAGTTAAGTTGGTCAAATTCCTCTGTCAATTGTACCTTGTAAATCCAGACCAACTCTATTATCTCTTCATGACCGACAGCAGGATCTGTCCATGTATGTTCTGTTCTTGTTTAGGTTGGCTCTCTGACGTATTGCCTTGCAAAAAAAAATACATTTTACTACATGGTTAAAAGTAATTACAAAGTTTGGAACCAGAACAGTAAAGATATAACTGATACGTGTTTACACATACCATAACATATACTTCCATTGCATTTGTTTTTAATGCTGTAGAATTACAAGATTAATGTTTATGATTAATGTTTATGGCTAGTTATAGATACAGCAGTCAACAAGGGTGATATATATTCTGGTTTTCAGTTTTGTATGTCACATTGGATTGTTAAAATCAAAGCCAGATGGAGGATGAAACTCCTAATATGTAATTAGAATAGGGTGTGTAAGAGAGGTATCAGAGGCAGGGTGATCATATAACCGTTGGATAAAGTTTGAGCACTCAAGAAAATGAAGAATTTTGGACAGGATCCACTGTACATTTGGAGGCTAATGATGAATATTTCTGTTTTCACCTTATGTTTTTAAATTATTCCCCAATTCTGATGATGTATAGTGAAAAAATAACTTATCAAAAAGGTCATTTGTTTGACTTTTAAGAAAACATTGAGTTGTGAACAAGAAAAAAGAATGTTCAGCATTCCTTCCTCTCATCTGCAGAAAACTGAGCTGAACTGAGTTCTTACACACACAGAGATACACACTTTTCTGTAGGATCCACCCTTATTTTATGGCGCCAGTTTCAATGGTTTAAAATATTTCATTTTTTTGTTTCCTGGACGCCTTAATTCTATGGTATTTTAATTCTGTTTCTTCAGTAGAACTAACTGGGAATTTTTGGATGAAACATCTTTGTGTCAGAAAATGCTGATTTGACAAAACTGAAACTGTGAGAAAGTCTCAAATTCAGTGAATTGCCCGATTAAAAAAGAAAATAAAAAAAGATTTGATGGCCCCATTTCAACATTTTCAAAACAAAGCAGTTTTAGTACTTGGTCAAAATGACCTTTCATTTTGAAATATAAGTTAATTTGTAGTAAAAAAATGTAAAAAAATGTAAATGTAAAGGAAATTAAAAAGGTCAAAATTGAAACAAAATATTTCAGAATTATAAAAAAAAGTTTCAACTGACCTGATCTGAATTTTCAAGATTTCAACTTTATGTCCCAATTTGGGCTAGAAAATTTGTATAAATGTTGAAAACTCTCATAGGACAGAAAACCAAATTTTCTTGCCTGCCTCTATTCTTCAGCACCCTTAGGGCATTGGAGAAGGGGAAAGGGATGCTATTATTTTCATTATTATTAAAATGATCATAAACTAAATTTCAGTGCTAATAGTTCAGTTGCAAACTCTACTACCATTGACTACCCATCAACCCCTTAACTGCAAATTCTCCCCTGTTCCAAAGGCATATTGCCAAGGGAAATGCTTAAAGTTATTTCTAGCAGCATAAACCAAAGTACAGGCTTCTGCCCTGAAATCTGCTGATGCTGGAGGAAAACACAATGTGTATCGTGGCTGCTCCTCAACTCCTGAACGTTTGCATTAGCTGGTTACAGTGTTCATGCAAAACATTTAGATTTACTACGTTAAAGCTGACTAACTCACTAAATGAACAGTGACTAGAAAGGGAGGAGATGATAGAATGATACATTCCCCAGGGGCCCTGATCTGCTCTGAGTTGCCTATTAGGAATCCATCCTGTGCCAGTTTTTACTGCAGAAAGTGAGAGACCCCTGTAGAAATATTCATCTGTTCTCAATTGACTGCCATGGAATAATATTGTATGATTACATGTATAATTACAGTTAATTAAAAATCTCTACAATGCCATGTAATGCTTTATCTGGTCTTTTGGATGAAGCTAAAAAAAACTACTGTGCATTATTAACTGATAAATTAACCCTGAGAACCTAGCAATGCAACTCCCTGGGGGCATAATCCTGTTATTTCACAAAACTAGAAAATATCCCTGTTTCGATATGAGACCTAAGCTTAACATTGCAAGCCTGTTCATTTAGAAACTCTGTAGACTTTGAGCTAATGTTGGCCTGTATCACATCACTGATTTTTAAACAGAACTCCTTACTGATTTCAATGGACAGTTTGTCTTAACAGTCAGCTGTGGAATTTGTTCTGTGAAGAGCCCCTCAAACATTTTGTATAAATACAATGATGCTAATTATGGGCTTGGTCCTGACAGAAGTGTGAAGTTTGGAAGGGTTTAAGGAGCCTTTCCCCGACCTTGCGCCGCAGCCTGTGTGAGAGTCAGGCAGAACTGCAGCCTTTAGGGAAGATTTTCCAAAGCACTTCAGGGATTTAGAAACACAAATCCAATTGAAATTCAGTCAGGGGTGGAGAGTCTGTGCTGCTCAGGAGGCACAGGGGGCAGGGAGGGAGCTAAGGTGGCTTTAAGCCACCTTTTGCACCCTCCTGACTTTGGGCTGCTCCAGGGGCCTCTGGCATAACTTAGAAAGCCCTGAGAGCCCAAAAGTTATGCAGCCTTCCAGGGCTGCCCTATGGTCCACAGCAGTACCCAATACCTTTGCACCACTGTGTGCTCACACCCTATCCCTGCCATGCTCCTCTGCTCCCCTGTCCCTCCCTCACACTGCTCCCTAGGCCAGGGCTTCCAAGGGGGATCTCAGAAGGGAGCTTTACAGCTGCCTTTCACAGTTCCTGTGGTGGGGAAGTTCTCCTTTGGCCAAAAGGCAGGCTTTTAGGGCCCTTTCACACCACTCCAGCATTTTACATGGTGCAATGAGGCTTGCAAGGGTTAAGAACCTCACCCAATGAGTCTAAATTCCTCAGGTGCTTTTAAAAATCTTCCCCTCCCGTTGATGGGGAGAGCAGAGGCTGTTTCATGCCTGTTCTTCTGACATGGTTTCCAACTTTCTAATCCCAGAAAACTGAACACCCTTGTCCTGCCCCTGCCCCTGCCCTGCTCCTTCTCTGAGGCCCCGCCCTGCTCACTCCATCCCCTCTACCTCTGTTGCGTGCTCTCCCCCACCCTCCCTCACTTTCACTGGACTGAGACAGGGGATTGGGGTGTGGGAGGGGGTGAGGGCTCCAGCTGGGGGTGCAGGCTTTGGGGTTGGGACAGAAATGAGGGGTTCAGGGTGTGATAGGGGGCTCCAGGCTGTGGGAGGGGGTTGGGGTGTGGGAGGGGTGAGGGTTCCGACTAGAGGTGCAGGCTCTGGGGTGGGGCCAGGGCTCAGGGGTTTGGGTTGCAGGAGGGGGCTCCGGGCTGGGGGTTGGGGCATGGGAGGGTGCAGGCTCTGGGTGGTGCTTACCTCAGGCAGCTCCCAGAGGTGTAGACATATCCCTCGGCTCCCAGGCGAAGACATAACCAGGCGGCTCTGTGCGCTGCCTCTTCCCATAGGCACCACCCTGCAGCTCCCATTGGCTGCAGTTCCTGGCCAATGGGTGCTGCAGAGCCAGCGCTCAGGGCAGGGGCAGCACATGGAAACCCCAGCCACCCATGCACCAAGGAGCTGGACATGCTAGCCGCTTGTGGGAGCTGCGCGGAGCCAGGACAGGCAGGGAGCCTGCCTTAGCCCAGCTGCGCCACTGACCGGACTTTTAATGGTCTGGTCAACAGTGCTGACCAGAGCCATCAGAGTCCCTTTTCGACTGGGCGTTCCAGTCGAAAACTGGACTCCTGACAACTCTGTCTTCTCAGGGAGGGATGTGGAAGAGACAGGCCTAAAGCCTTACCATGCTTCCACACTGGTTGGTGAGAGTGGGTCCAGCATATGGAGGGAAGCATGTTATACCCTACTACGGGATGCATAGCCAGTGTGCACCCTCTGAAGAGCTGCCTTAGGGAAACAGAATGCCTCCTGGACTGTGTTCCTTCACAATGGCCCTAAACGAACCCTAGATGTGCTTAAATGTCATGAATTCATAGGCCTGGTCTACACTAGGACTTTAATTCGAATTTATCAGCGTTAATTCGAACTAACCGCTCAACCGTCCACACCAGGAAGCCATTTAATTCGAACTAGAGGGCTCTTTAGTTCGAATTTGGTACTCCACCCGGCAGGTGGAGTAACGCTAAGTCGCACTTGCTAGCTCGAATTAGGCTTGGTGTGGATGCTAATCGAACTTAGCAGCTCGGGAGCTATCCCACAGTGCACCACTCTGTTGACGCTCTGGACAGCAGTCCGAGCTTGGATTCTCTGGCCAGCCACACAGGAAATGACCCGCGAAAATTTGAATTCATTTTCCTGTCTGGGCGGTTTGAATCTGACGTTCTGGTTGCACATCGGGCGAGCTCCGGCACCTGCAACGATGCAGAGCTCTCCAGCAGAGGAGTCCGGCAATCCCAGAATAGAAAGAGGTCCCCAGCATGGAGTGACCGGGAAGTCCAGGATCTGATCGCTGTGTGGGGCGAGGAGTCTGTGCTCTCGGAGCTGCGCTCCAACAAGCGGAACGCGAAGATGTTCGAGAAGGTTTCTAAAGCCATGAAAGACAAAGGATACAGCCGGGATGCGATGCAGTGCCGCGTGAAAGTGAAGGACCTAAGACAAGGGTATCAAAAAGTCAGAGCGGCAAACGGACGCTCCGGAGCCCAGCCCCAGACATGCCGCTTCTACGAGGCACTGCATGCCATTCTAGGTGGGTCTGCCACCAGTGCCCCCCCAGTGACGGTGGACTCCGAGGACGGAATAGTGTACCGGGACAGTTCCTCCCTGTTCGCCGATGGGGAAGATGAGGAAGGGTCTTTAGAGGACGGCGCAGGCGACATCGAACCCACTCCCGCTTTCCCTGACAGCCAGGATCTCTTCATCACCCTCACAGAGATCCCCTACCAACCGTCCGCCCGTTAACCAGGACTCGGAATCAGGGAAGGATCAGGCGGTAAGTGCAACACACGTATAAACATTTATTTTTTATAACATTGTTATAGAAAAAATAGAAACAGTATTTACAAAATTCTAAATATTAAACTATAATATATATTAAATTATATGAAGAGAAGGTCCACACAAATGGACTTTAAAAAATTCTAAATATTTACAATTTAAAACATTCTAAATATTAAACTATAATATATATTAAACTATATACAGAGAAGGTCCACACAAATGGGGATAGAAAAATAGTCCTCTAGCGACATTTCTACGAAGGTGTCATTCAGTTCCTCGCAAAGCCTCCGCATGAGGTTCGTCGGAAGAGGTTGCTTGTTACGCTCCGTGGAAGCAGACTCTTCCACGCCAGGACATCCGAATATAGAGTGGAACCATCGCCTCTACTAGCATTGCTGCATATGGTCCTGGTCTGTGCAGTGCGTCCCGTAACATGCGGTCTTTCTGGGCACGAGTGACCCGCCTCAGGGTGATCTCGGTCTGCAAATACTGCATCTAAGTAGGGCAATTAGTGTAGTGTTACTATTGTTAATGGTTTACAATTAGGTTGCATAACAATGACCCTCGCCTAACAGCCACGTGCGAGAGGCCACAGAGAACAAGCATGCATTGATCATTCCCGTGCGCTGGCGGGAGGGGCTGCAAAAGGCTTATCCTTTCTGCTTTGCACATTGCCTTTAGCAGGAGAGCACAGCTAACCAGTAACTGATAAGCAGTATGTACTGTAAGGCTTACCAGGACTTTGTGCAAGAGGATGCAGCTATCTTTCTCGCATGCGCTCTCCAGTGCAATGGCGCCGCCAATGAGAGCGTATTCCGAAATCTCGGACTAGTTCTGAGATCTCCTGAGACTTGGTTCCCTCTTTGGTCTTGTTCACTGAAACTGACTAGACTGTGTTTACTGTTGGCAAACATGTATGTGTTCAAGGAAATCACCTACTTTTTCACATCACACAGCTTCGGCTCCTTCCCGGACTGCCCGCCATCCGCAGAGGCTGGCTCGGATTAGACGCCGAAAGAAAAAGACAAGGGACGACATGTTCCAGGAACTGATGGCCAGCTCCAGAGCGGAGGCGGCAGAGCAGAGACAGTCGAGGGAGAGCCTGTGTCAGCAGCATCGCACACACCTGGAACGGGAGGATAGGTGGCGGCAGGAAGACCAGCAGGCGACTCAAACGCTGCTTGGTCTAATGAGGGAGCAAACGGAGACGCTCCGGCGCCTTGTAGATGTTCTGCAAGACCGCAGTCAGGAGGAGAGAGCCCCCCTGCAGTGCATCTGCAACCGCCTCCAACGCCAAGAAGTCCTGTCCCCTCACCCAAAGTGACAAGACGGAGGGGCGGTAGGGGCCGTGAGAACTGTCCCTGCACCGCAGCACACCGATAATGTTAGAGACAACTGTCGCGCTGTAAATTTGTACAAGCTCTTTCTTTACAGCATCAACCAGTCCCAACTCCAAGTTCAAACCCCCCACTGTGTATTACATTATTAAAAGCGGTTTGGTGTTACTGACTGTTTCCGTCACGTTTCTGGTGTCAGAAGACTTTCTGTTGTTCTGTGGGGGGGGGGGGAATTGTAATGTCACTGCATAGCCCACAGTGCCATGCTACAGACTTGGCTGCAGGGTCAACTGCAGGGCACACACAGACTGCAGTCACTAGGCACCAGGGACAGTCTGTGTGGTGTATGCTGCCCGGTCTTTCCTTGATGTGTATGCTTGTGCAGGGTCCTGGTGCCTGACATCTCCGAATGTAAAGGCAGGCTTCCCTTCACATGCATTTGGACCGTAGTCACGATCCTCCCCGGTGCCCCGAGCCCCAAAAAGAGACCTCATCCAGGGGCAGATACTCACCCTTCCCCCACACCCCTCACCCCTTCCAACGCCCCAACCCACAGCCGTCATGGTAACCCCAATCCAAGGACGGCACCCCGCCTTCCTGCAAACCCACCCATCAGTGCACACCTTAACCAGCACAGAATGCTTCCATGTTTCAACGAATAAACAGAAATGCAAAGTCAACGAAAGATTTATTATTAATTACTAAAACATGTCCTTAGTTTTAAAACGTCCTTGGGAAGTGGGGAAAACTTGGTTTATGATCAGGCTCTCTTAAAATCAAGTGGACAGTCACAGGTTACCCTGCTCTGCGAGGAAACTCGCTTTCAAAGCCTCCCTGATGCATATCGCTTCCCGCTGGGATATTCTCTCAGCACGGGTGTCTGGCTGATCGTAAACAGTAGCCAGGCGATTTGCCTCAACCTCCCAAGCGGCCAAAAAGGTCTCACCCTTGCTCTCACAGAGATTGTGGAGCACACAGCAAGCAGCAATAACTACGGGGATATTCTTTCGCTGATGTCTGAGCGAGTCAGTAAGGTCCGCCATCTCCCCTTGAGACGTCCGAAAGCACACTCCACCACCATTCTGCACTTGCTCAGCCGGTAGTTGAAGAGTTCCTTTTCAGTGTCCAAGGCGCCTGTATAGGGCTTCATGAGCCAGGGCATTAGCGGGTAGGCCGGGTCCCCGAGGATCACTGTAGGCATCTGCACATCCCCAACCGTTATTTTGTGGTCCGGGAAGAAAGTGCCTGCCTGGGCGTCTAAACAGACCAGAGTTCCTGAACACACGCGGCCATGAACCTTGCCCGCCCACCCGACGCTGATGTTGGTAAACGTCCCTATGGTCCACCACAGCTTGCAGCACCATTGAAAAGTAGCCCTTTCGGTTAATGTACTCGCTGGCCTGGTGGGCTGGTGCCAGGATAGGGATGTGAGTCCCATCTATAGCCCCACCGCAGTTTGGGAATCCCATCGCGGCGAAGCCATCTATGATGGCCTGGACATTTCCGACAGTCACTACCTTTGAGAGCAGTTGCTCAACGATTGCGTGGGCTACTTGAATGACAGCAATCCCCACGGTAGATTTGCCCACGCCAAAATGGTTCGCTACTGACCGGTAGCTGTCTGGCGTGGCAAGTTTCCAGAGGGCTATGGCCACTCGCTTCTGCACAGTCAGGGCTGCTCGCATCCTTGTGTCCTGGCGCTTCAGGGCAGGGGACAGCAAGTCACACAGTTCAAGGAAAGTGCCCACGCATCCTGAAGTTTCGCAGCCACTCTGTGTCATCCCAGACCTGCAGCACTATGCGGTCCCACCAGTCTGTGCTTGTTTCGGGCCCAGAATCGCCGTTCCACACCATGAACTTGACCCATTGCCACCATGATCTCCACTGCCCGGCGTACCCTGCTTTGTGAGAGGTCTGCGCCACTCTCCTCACCGTGCTGCCGGAGCCTCCTCGCCCGGTTTCTCAGCATCTGACTGTGGAAGAGGTGGACGATAATGTGCGAGGAGTTGACAACGGCCATAAGTGCAGCGATGATCGCAGCGGGCTCCATGCTCGCAGTGCTGTGGCGTCCACGCTGTAACCGACCAGAGAAAGGCGCGAACAGATTTCCGCCGCGCTTTCAAGGAAGACAGGGAGGCGGGATTGACGGTTCAATGACGACACATTTTCCCCCAGCATGCATTGGAAATCCCAATTCAAATGGGCAGCGGGAGTGCGGGAACTGTGGGATAGGTTCCCACAGTGCACCGCTTCCAAAGTCGAAGCTGGCCCCGTGAATGTGGACTAAGAAGTTCGAATTTGTGTATTTAGTATGGATACACAAATTCGACTTATTAAGGTCGAATCCACAAATTGGACTTAAGTAGATTCGAAATAGTCCTGTAGTGTAGACAAGCCCATAATGATAATATTTGCACCATTTTGGTCTAAGCAGTTAGTCAAATTTGGGGTGTAGCAAGTTGTTCCAGGTTGAGAGAAATTGATAATAGTCAGGTATTTGGCTGATGTTATATCGATTAATTAAAATGAGAGTAAAAATCCTATTTCCTTGAATATAGGAGGAATCAAATAATAGGAGATAACTCCTTTGCTTACAGCCCCAAGCCTCTTTAGCCAGCACCAGACCCCAAATCCCCCTCTCTAGGTTCCCCTCAGGGTCATGCACCATGCTTGTCCAGGCTGTATTTCTCAGTCCAAGTCACATTGGTTTCTCCCTCTTTAGCACACCCTCTAACAACCCCCAAACATGCCCAGAAATTCCCTCCATGCAGGTCAACGAAATTTCTGGGCAGCCTTGCATTTGCCTTTGTTTTGGGCAGGGACATGTGTCTGAGTTTTGGATTTGGAGAATCCTATTACAGTATTTCAGTCATTTCCTTATATTCATCCTGAATGAAAAGTGGAGGTTATGCCGAATCCATAACAGCAAGGTTTTACTCATAATAATAAGTAAATAAATAAATAAATAATATTTCTGTTGTAATTGGTCATCAGAGAAATAACTAATTTGCCATATAGCTAAGTATATTTGCCAAAATACAAAATTCTGCCATTGATGATCATGCTTCACCCAAGAAGTTTTTGTTTAAGGTAGATAAAAGGAAAGATAGATGAATCAGAAAAAGCTGGTTTTCTATTAAATTACACTATATTTCTCACAGGATGACTGATTATAAGAAGATTAACTTTTCAAGGAACACACACAAAAATGTGTTTTCTGTGTTAACAATATATCAGCCCTTACTCATTTGGTTAAAGCCAAATGAAAAGAGGAAACTCAGTGTTGCTGTTGAATTCCATTTCATGCCTTACGCTAGAGATTTGTAAAACTGTCTCTAGCTGACTCTGAGATAAGTGAAATAACAATGAATTCAGCTTGAGGCAAGCTGCTTTTCAAACAGACCTGTCAGGAGACAGAAAGACAGCTCAGAGTAATTCATTCTTGCACTGTGTCTCAAGTGACTTGTGAAGGAATCTGGCATATTAACTTACTGTAAAAAACATGCATTGCAATTCATGTTTATAGAGAGACAAAAGCTGTGGAGTAGACCATAGGAACCAGGCAGCAGTTGCTAATCAACAGGAAAAAGGGGTCCAATGTATCCACCCTAAGTACTTTTTTAGAGTGTACACACATCCAAAGAACAGTAGATTACTGAAGTTAATCCATTCTCTGTATTTTTACATGCTGCCTGCTCAAGAAAAGTCTCAGGGGATCAAGTATAAATGAACTGTGAACCAAGAATGAAAATAAAAATTGCCAATTGGAAAATAAAATGGATGGGAACAGCTAGAGATATGCAGAATTGCGTTGCAGCAATATTCCTACAACCAGTCAATTCAGCCACCAAATCATTTTTTTCCAGGGGAGTAGAAAGGGCTTTAACCAGTATCCAAACTGAATTTAGAGCTACCACTGGAGCAAGGGCATCCATCTCATTAAGGGAGAAGGACCATGCCATGCAATGAAATAACAAACATAGTTATAGTGGCATAGCTTTATTCTGCTTCAAACAGCTCTAATGGGGTATTTCTATTTTTTTGAAGAAATGTGAAAGATTAATGGCAGCAAACTATATAATGAAAAGTGAAAAGATAAAGTTAGCCTTCCCCCCCCCTTTAAATTTATAACATTATTAGAAATTCTGAATCACTACCAAATGCTAATAAATAACAATGAAGGAAAACAGTGAGTGGCCTCACTGAAGGCAATCCACTCCACAAAGAAGGATACTTTCCTTCTAATAATTCTTATGGAGATGAATCACTCTCTGATATTACAGTACATGGAGCTATTTCCCATTTGGGTTTCATCTGGAGCGGGCGGGGGAACTCAGCCTGAGCAGTATTAAGGCACGCTTTGCCACTGCCATGTGCTCTCTATGGCAGAGCAGACCAATCGTGTGGGGAAAAGGCATCCTCCTTATGTCTGATGAGTCATCATCCAATTTTTGTCATAGCTTAGGCACGCCAGTTTTATTGAACTGTCTTTAAAACTTTCTCCATGCGTGCCACATCAAACAATCTGTGCATGCCGCTGGATTGGATATCTGCTCCAGTGGAAGGGCCTGAGCTGTTGCAATAACAGCCCAGATGCTGCCAGTGCCTTTTGGTAAAACACTAATGAGATGATCTTTGGAGAGGCTTCTATGCTAGAAAACAGATGTTCTGTTGACTCTTAAATTAGCTGCACTCTCTTGGTCATTTTAAGTGGCTTTTTCCTAGTGCTTAAGTGCAGCATGGATAAAGCTCTTAAGCGGGTCTGAGAAGACTGGAGTTCCAGGCCCAGCTCTACTATTGGGTTGCTAGGTGACCTTGCACTAGTCATTTCAACTCCTTGTGCTTCATAGATTAACAGGAATAATACTGCTTTCTTCTTTTGTAAAATCCTTTGAGATCAGCGACTAAAAATTGCAACATAAGAGCTGGGTATGATCCTATTATCCAAACCTCTGCATACTCCCAATCCTTTCCCTGTCCCCCATGGGGGATAATACAGAGGTTCAGACAATTCAGTAGAGACTCCCAGGCTGCGGGAGAGGCAATCCTACTGTTGAATGGCTGCTGTGACAGTGCAGGGAGACCTCTGCAGCCCACTATCACAAAAGTGAGTGAGCGGGACCATGACAGTGGAACCAGAGAGCCTCCCTGCATTGCTGCTTCTGCCCTATCAATTATCTGAACTCACGATTATCCAAATAATATTGGAGTCACCCTGGCTATTTGGATAATCGAGAGTATACTGTGTTTCCAATCATTTTACTATATCATGTGTAGGCAACCTATGGCACGGGTGCCGAAGGCGGCACATGAGGTGATTTTCAGTGGCATTCACACTGCTGGGGTCCTGGCCACCGGTCCAGGGGGCTCTGCATTTTAATTTAATTTTAAATGAAGCTTCTTAAACATTTTAAAATCCTTATTTACTTTACATACAACAATTGTTTAGTTATATATAGACTTATAGAAAGAGATCTTCTAAAACATTAAAATGTATTACCAGCATGCGAAACCTTAAATTAGAGTGAATAAATGAAGACTCAGTGCACCACTTCTGAAAGGTTGCCGACCCCTGTACCACATCTATTGCAGCAGCTCCCAAAGGCCTCAGTCAGAACTGGAATTCTGGTTTGGGGGGGTCTTTAAATTTAAATTTAATTTAAATATATTTACTTTGTAGAGTTTGACATGTGATGTTGAAAATTTGTGTTTTAATGGTTATACAGGTTTAACTTTTTGGATCTACTGTTATTATATAATTATTATCTGAACCCCTTATCATTCCCCCCTCCCATTTCACACAACTCTGAAAGTTTAAATTGATAAAAATAATTTAAAAAATGCTTAAAGGTAAACATAGATAGCTGTTGAAATTATAAAAAAAATAAAGATTGTATTCTGCCAAGTCTACTTTTGAGGAACCAAAACCAATTTATTAGAAGAATGATGAAGTCCAAACAACAACAGGCAGAAACAGTTTCTGTTTTGTTTTTTTTTTCTCCCCATTTTTATGGTATGGTACATAATCATCTCGGAGAAAAGATGCTCTCTCTCCCACATTAGATAGTTCAGATCTTATTGATTTATAAGATGCATGTTATTCCCAATTCCTTGCTAGAGGCATATTTTCTCCTGTGAATTGGATGATGCTTTGGCTGCTGCTGGCACTGTACTCAGCTCCATATTGCTGCATATTACATGCCAAAAGGCAAATGCCAGTGGAAAATATCCATCCCCCTATCCCTCATCCCAAGGTTGCATAGGCTGCAGAAGGGCATGAATGCTGGCTAACCAGTTTGCATAAAAAGGCAAGAAAAGCCTTCCCTGTACATCAGGCAGACACAGAGGTTCTTGGAGTAAAGAGAAGTCAATAAAATGAACTCCTGTATTCCTCAAACACCCTATCCTGGATCTATCCAGCTCTCCCCTGGAACTAGGGAGCCCACGGTAGACATTTGTATACTCTGCAATAGCACACAACTTGGAAGAAAAGTGTCTTAAGGCAGATCCTTGCAATCTATTTCTTATTATTCCCCTTGAAAAGTATTATCATGATGAAACCAATAGGGCTCTACAGAAATGTGTAGAATTTAACAGAAATTAAATAGCTATATAATTCCTGGAGAAGGATAGCTTTTCTGTTGTTGTTGTTGTTTTATCTGAACCATCATATAGAATTCTGTACCAGGGATGTAAAAATCTATTGAATTCCACAAGAGATAGACTGCTTTCTAGGTTAAAAAAAAAGCCTAAAGCAGCTCTCATTGACTCTTTCCCTATGTCTTGGGCCTTGATGTAATGCCTGAACTGGCATTACATAGCCACCACTCAGATGGAAGTACCATCTCTGAAAAAGGATTAGCTTCCATGCCTGTATAGCCAGTAGGTTCTCTGTTACAAAAGCCAGGTAGGCTAGTTTCTGCTGGATATTTTGAGGTCTCTCTGCTTAATGTCTTGCTTGCCTATGAAATCTACCCCTTTCCTGTTGGTATTTTGAGAAGGTCGACTGAAAAAAAATGTTGTTACAGCACTGGCACTTAGGTGACCCCAGGTTATCTTTAATGACCAAGTTACTTAGAGCTCTTTTGACACAATTGCTTCAGCAATGTCCAGAACCTTTCTTTGGATAGAAGGGCTGCTGGCTATTTTTGTACAGTGTAAACACAAGGAAGCTCTTCATAATTTCTGCCAAGACAGGAAAATGGAAGACATAAATTAGACTTGAGAAGAATCTCAAATATTTATGCAGTCAAATGGAATTAACATAACGGAAGCATGAATTAACAGTAAATAAAGTAACAATATAGTAGGTCTGAAACCTCTAAACATTCCAGAGAGAAGCATCTGGGCTTAAAGAATGGCCCTTGAGTATACAGAAATGTGATGTGGAGAAATGGAGTATACAGAAATGTGATGCTGGCCTTTCCTCTTATTCCATCTACTCATTCTTAGGTAAGTCCCTTTCCCTCCATCCCACCCACAACTACTTACTATGAAGTACATCACACACAGGGCCAGCTCCAGACCCCAGTGCGCCAAGCGCGTGCTTGGGGCGGCATGCTGCGGGGGGTGCTCTGCCTGTCGCCGGGAGGGCGGCAGGCGGCTCCGGTGGACCTCCCGCAGGCGTGCCTGTGGATGCTCCACCGGAGCCGCGGGACCAGCAGACCCTCCGCAGGCACGTCTGCAAGAGGTCCACTGGAGCCGCGGGACCAGCGACCGCCAGAGCGCCCCCCGCAGCTTGCTGCCGTGCTCGGGGCGGCGAAATCGCTAGAGCCGCCCCTGATCACACACATTTTCTTCTGTTGCATACAAGTCCAGTGTTATCTGGCTGTGTGGAGGGTACGAAATTATTAATAGCAGAAATACTAGGTGAAAACAAGTTTTTTGAAACCTTGAAATATGTGTTAGAAATTAAGCTCATGCTAGTTCAAGGTCCTCTGCTACGTTTTCGCTGTGTGCCACTCATTCTGATTTCAGAGGGGTAGCCGTGTTAGTCTGGATCTGTAAAAGCAGCAAAGAGTCCTGTGGCACCTTATAGACTAAAAGACGTATTGGAGCATGAGTTTTCGTGGGTGAATACCCACTTCGTCGGATGCGTGCATCTGACGAAGTGGGTATTGACCCACGAAAGCTCATGCTCCAATACGTCTGTTAGTCTATAAGGTGCCACAGGACTCTTTGCTGCTTTTACTCATTCTGATTGTTAGTTGCACATGATAAATGCCACTGTCATACATCTGAGCTTTGGAAGGTTCAACCCATCTTTTCTGGTGCCTATAGCTACACAGTGATTTAATTATCATGCATTTTTCCATCAGGGTAAAATATTGTCTTACTTTTATGTCATTGAGATATTCACCTCACACCTTCAATTATATAAGCAAAATCTTATGCAGCACCTGACGCCAGAAACCTCTATTATGACTCTGCTATTAAAAAATGGGCTTGTGTTCCCTTCATAAGATAAGTGTAGCTTCACATGTTGCCTGTGAAAAGAAGCTGAATGAAGAAATCCCTCCTCCTCTCAAATTGCAGTCTATGGTTCCTTGTCTCTTCCTGACTCCACCCATCTCCTTTGAATCGATGGGAATAGCGTCCGCCCTGTCAGGCTGCTTTTTAACCGGGAAGCCTTCAAATGAGATCCAGGGCAGGTGTATTTCTCAGGTTCTTCCATCCGTAACAGCCGGAGTGTGAAGAGCATTGTACAAGGTGGTGAGGAGAGTGTCAGAAGCTTTCATCCCTGGTAACTCTACACAGATACAGGGGCTGTCTATAATCACAGTCTCTGCTTTCTGCTGGGCACAGGTACTGCTCCTTGCTAAAACCCACCTGGAGTGGCAGAGGGAGCTAGACTCATAGGACAGAATGAGCCCTGAGGGGAATTGTGCCTTTCAGTGATTCTCAGCACCTCCTGATGCTCCATCTGGGACAATGTGGCTTTGCATTATCGTCAGAGAAGTTTCACCACAAAGATCAAAGCTAGAAAAATAATTGCCTTTATATAATAATTTGGCTGTGTGTAGTAACATATAACCTTTGATTGGAGAAGAACAGTTAATTTGGTTTGTTTGAAGGGAATAAAAACATTTTTGCTGAATCAGTTCAACAGTAATGGGATCACTGTCTGTCTATAATGCAATCCAACATAATTCATCCTACACTGCCTTGTTTCATTTTCTTTCAAATCAGCTATAAGAGGGAGTTGGAGCATAAGAGTAGGGTGCAATAATTTGCCCTAGATCTCCCTTGGTGCCTTTTAAAACTAAAGCTAGACAAATTCAGACTGGAAAGAAAGCATACATTTTTAATAGTGAGAGTAATTAATAGTTGGAACAATTTACTGAAAGAGTAGTAGTGGATTCTTCATCACTGACCATTTTAAAATCAAAATTGGATTTTTTTCTAAAAAAAGATCTGCTCTAGGAATAATTTTGGGGAAACTCTATGGCCTTGGTTATACAGGAGGTCAGGTGAGACGGTCACAGTCATCTCTTCTAGCTTTGGAATCTATGAATCTATGAAAAGAGAAAGGAGAACATCTCAACAGTAGAAAAGTAATGTGTCTTTATTCTGAAATAAACAAATAATAAAATGTAATGCTTCTGCTAGGTGGAGGCGACAGTGACAAGGGCTGGGTTCTACATCTAGAGGTTCCTTTTTAATAATACAGCACAGAACTGGCTCCAGCCACCACCCAGTAACCTTGGAAAAATTACACACCACCCCTGGGCACCTCTAAAAGGCAATACTTCCCCTCAAAAGCACTGAGTTTGTGTGTAGAAAAGAAACGTTTAATACAAAGGGGAAAGTAACTTGACATTAATTTGGGAAAACACTGCAAGCATGATTCAAAACATAGGACCATGAGCAGAACACTCACCCCCAGAGTATGCTGGGAAGTGTTTTTTGCCTCAGGTTCTCACCTTGTGGTGAGAAAGTCCAACAAACAAAACTTCCTTCAACATATCACTCCCCTCTCCCTCCACCACCCTCCACTCCACTTGTCATCCTTGGTCATCCAGAGTTTAGAGGTGCAGTCACATGAGTTCACCTCCCACCCTGAGGTGAGGGGGGCACAGAAGACAGTGATGGAACAGTGGAGGATAGATTCCACATTTCTACTGGTGTAAATGGGTGAAACTCTACTATAGGTAGCACAGCTTTAACACCAGCAGAGAATCTGGCCCATACATTGACTCTCTATTTTCATTAGCTGTAGAGGGTCACATCTCCAGACATTTATGTAAAGTTTTCAAAAGTACCCTAGACACCTTTTTTTCCCCACTGATTGTCCTACTTAAGACACTGAAAATCAGGCCAAAAGTTGTCTCAGAAGGACACACAAATTGAGGCATCAGTGGCCGTTTTAAAAAATGTAGGCCTTATTGTTTGTTCTGTAGAGCAGAAGAAGCTTGGTGGGTAAGGTAATTGGATATGAAATAGTGTAGGGTTGTGGAAAAGACAGGCCTAAAGCCTTACCCTGCTTCCACACTGGTTCGTGACAGTGGGTCCAGCATATGGAGGGAAGCATGTTATACCCTACTATGGGATGCATAGCCAGTGTGCACCCTCTGAAGAGCTGCCTTAGGGAAACAGAATGCCTCCTGGACTGTGTTCCTTCACAATGGCCCTAAACTAACCCTGGATGTGCTTAAATGTCATGAATTCATAATGATAATATTTGTACCATTTTGGTCTAAGCAGTTAGTCAAATTTGGGGTGTAGCAAGTTGTTCCAGGTTGAGAGAAATTGATAATAGTCAGGTATTTGGCTGATGTTATATTGATTAATTAAAATGAGAGTAAAAATCCTATTTCCTTGAATATAGGAGGAATCAAATAATAGGAGATAGCTCAAAAGTTTAGGAGATTTGGTTCAGTTTGCAGAGGCACTCAGAAGTGAAATATTTGTATCTGAATCTCTTAGATCTACCAGACTGAGCTGCAAGTCTGGAAAGCCCATGTGTGTGATTTCTGGCACTTCATAGTTTGGCCAGATTTTGTAGGAACTAGCTATCTTGCAATGTTGAACATTTCCACTTTCAAAAATGAAAAATAAAGAAAGAAAAAGTTAGGAGGACATTTTCTCACCTGTAAAAGGATTTTTCTCCCTAAACTGTGTTCATCTGGGGACTAGTGCAAAGGGTTGGGTGTGTTTCTATTTTATCCGGGTAGATTCCTCCACTTACCCTTATAGGCAGCTTGCTTGTCTACTGCTCTATTACATAGCATAATTTTACACTGTGTTCTCACTGTAAGCCTTAAGCTTTCTGGGTTTCTTTCTCATTTAACATTAATGAAATGCAGTTTTATAAATTTCAAAATGCTTACTGTCATGCATAAAATGTTATGGTTGAAAGCCAGGTGCAAGGGCCAGCTGAAATCAGAGGCTGTCTGTTTCCGAACTCTCTATATACCCATGAAAAATATGTATCTCAAAGTGTTTGCTGAAATGGTGTATTTAATCTGATCTTTACCAGCGGTAACCTTGTTGATTTCATGCCATTATATGCTGATTTTTAAAAATAAGAAAGCATTTTTTAAATAACAATAGCTTTTGGGAAACTGAAACACAGAACTCCAGTCACTTACTTTTGTTTGGTTATTTTCCACTGACCCACCTAAAAAATTGCTTCCCTGTCTCTCATTATGTAATATTCTGGTCTGTAGGCTTTTTTACATTGTTAAATTTATTGGTGGCAAGAAAGAATATTAGAATTTTATACCAAAGACTAACTCTCTGGTAAACATGATTCAATCCATTATTGAATAAACACATTGTTATTTTATTTATTCTTTTTTTCCTCCAAAGCTCATAATAATGAGCTAAAAATTCAAAGGTTGGCACAGCTAATTGTAAAATAAAGCTATTTTTTCTGAATAATTGATTTCAATGATGTCAAAAACCAGGGGACAAACAAATTATCTTCATGTGTTGATTATTATATGAAAGAATGGGTTTTAATCATGTATTTGTTTTAAAACTTGGCTGGAAATAGAAAACATCCACTGTCTTTCAATTCCTTTAACAGATAAACCATTTTAAGAAAGAAAAAATATATAATTGAATATTCAGAAGCATCTTTCTCCTCTGCAGGGGAAAAAAAACAAACAAAAAAAACCTTAAATTAAATTCAGAGATCCAGCACTTACCCTCTTGGCCTGTACTTGCAAATCTATTTCACTATATGTCTCATGAAGGGGGCGGGGGGAAGGTGTGAAAGTGACCAACTCCCTCGTGTTTACGAGAATGGTAGGAATGAAAAATGGAAAGATCTGCAGGACAATCCCACCCCACTGAGGAGAGGCTGAGAGAACTGGGCTTATTTAGTCTGCAGAAGAGAGGAGTGAGGGGGGATTTGATAGCAGCCTTCAACTACCTGAAGGGGGGTTCCAAAGAGGATGGAGCTTGGCTGTTCTCAGTGGTGGCAGATGACAGAACAAGGAGCAATGGTCTCAAGTTGAAGTGGGGGAGATCTAGGTTGGATATTAAGAAAAAAACTGTTTAATTAGGAGGGTGGTGAAGCACTGGAATGGGTTATCGAGGGAGGTGGTGGAATCTCCATCCTTAGAGGTTTTTAAGGCTCAGCTTGACAAAGCCCTGGTTGAAATGATTTAGTTGGGATTAATCCTGCTTTGAGCAACGGGCTGCACTAGGTGACCTCCTGAGGTCTCTTCCAACCCTAATCATCTATGATGCTATGATTCTATAAATACAGGCCTCAGGAAACAGATAGTCCATTTTGTACTTGCCACAGTGATGCAACATAATATGATGCTGTTGTTTTGGTTGTATTGTCTAAAGCTACAAGGCCAGGTTATTTGGCCTGTTCTGCTTCCTTTATGGCATTTAAATGGCACAAAGGGAGCAGACTTGTTTAATGAAGTTCCAAGAAAGTATAAAGCTGGCATACTCGGTTCTCATCCCTCCCTCCCTGCAGAAGGCATGGGAGAGGAAGAGTGGCCAGAAAACACTTCATTTTGCCAAATTAATCCCTAGCTGGCAATTGAATCCTTAGGGCTGGAGCCAGGCAGAGATCCAGGAAGCTGTAGAGGATCTCATATAGCACCAGTGCTCAGCTGAAGCTAGCTGCAGCAGAGATTCTGATCCAAAAGATTTACTGAGAGAGAAATATTTACAGCTAATTGTAGTGTGTGTGTGTAATATATGTGAAAGTTAAATAAAGAAAAGTGTTGATGAAACTTTAAAACTGAGAAATCTAGCACTCAAAACCAGGGAATTCCAAAAACAAACTTGAATATCCCTTAGAGTGGATGGTATATGTTAAATAAGAAACAGAAATACTTTGGGGGTTACATTTAAAAGGAAAACATGGAATAATGGCAAGTTAATGCTACACTAAAAAAATATATTTTTTGTACTTTCCTGGCTTTTGAGTGCTTGATTTATCAACTTTGATCTTATACTAATGCTGTTCTTTCTTTTGCATTTAATTTCCTAATTTCCCTGGTACTTTAAAGGAAAAAGGTGTCAATGAGGGGAAAAGAGAATAAGAAAAGATGAAATACCTGATACAGTGAATAAAACTTTTATACGTGACATACCACGATCTATATTGTCTATCCCAGATATTTTTACCCAAAAGCTAATTTAGAAAGGTACTAGAATGTTTTAGATCATTGTAGTGAAACTATTTTTCATATGCCTCTGCTCATAGAGCCCAATTGGCTTAATGTCACTATTGTACCAGTGCAGGAAAAAATAGCATTAATTGATTATTAAAACCTTTTAAAAATCTAGAGTAGGTTTTCTAAAAAAAAATGTATTTTGTTGTCTAATATTTCACAATGTTCCAATTAGGAATAAGTTGTCGATGGCACTACGGGCATTCCAATTTCCCAGGAGTGGTCCTGGGAACAAGATCCTCCACTGGTATAAATTGGCACAGCTCCACCATGGACTTATATCAGTTTGCACCAACTGTTCCTCCAGAACTGATACACTGAAATATATGAAACATTGAATTTGCCATAGATCCAGGATTGATTATAGCAAGTCCTGGACCACAAGCCAGAAAACTCCCACTATGTGGAATATGTATATGTATGTGAAAGGAATATTTTTGTATTTTTATTTGAAAAATTGTTATATCAGCTAAAAAGTTTGTAATACTAGTAATAGTTCTGTCAGAGATGGATCAATGGGCAGAATGCAGGTGAGTAGATAAAGGTTGTAGATTAATGTTGTCTATGGTCATACAGTTTATTCAACGGTTGCAGAAATAATGTATTATATGACTATCATTATACATATGTGAGACCGACAAACAAGCAGATAGGTTAGAATTAAACAACTCAGGATAAAGAGGACCTGACATTAGTCCCACTCCTGAAATCTGCTTTGTAAACAATTGTCAGTGTGACACTATTTGCGTCCTTTTTCTGTATTTCATCACTCTCATGCCCACCACCTGGAAACACTGGAAAACAGCCTCAAAGTGCAGCCAGTAGTTCCATCCTATAGTGGTTTCCTAGGTAACCAACAGACCAGTACAGAAACAGACTGACAATGTGGAAGGAAACAAAAACAAAACAAATAAAGCCCTCCAGCATCTAAAAAGCATAACAAAGATTCCTATACTGAAAATGATACATTGTGAGCAAGATTCACAAACAGGAAGCATTTAAATATCATAGTGTTGAAGCCTTTAAATTATTTCTCTCCAGCAAGAAGGCAGAGTTCCCTTTACAGAAAAGTATTAATTAGTAGTAGTAGTAGTAGTAGTATTGCAGAAGCATTGAAAGACCCAAACCAAGATCAGGGCCCTATTATATTAGGCACTGTCCAATCACATAATCAAAAACCATTCCTTATCTGAAGATCTTACAGTCCAGAGCCACAAGATAAACAAAAGATGGGAGAAAAGACGTATTACCCCCATTTGTAAAATGGGGAATTAAAACACAGAGAGATTAACTGAGTGACTGAAGGTAACACAAGAAGGATGTGGAAGAGCCAGAAACTCAGTTCAGATTTCCTGAGTCCTAGTTCAGTGCCTTAACCACAAGGTCATCTTCAATGACATTCATTTTGTGAGGCAAGAAGTTTCCAGAAAATAGGAGGATTTTTAATGCTATAGAATGTTTTTTTCTATGTTTGCATCAGAAGAAAGAGAAAAAGAAAGGGATTACATATTTTGGAATACCAAAAGTGATACAATTAGATAAACTTTATGATGGCACCTTTGTGTGACCTTTGGCAAGTCGCTTAACTTCTCTATGCCTTAGTTTTCTCATCTGTAATCAGGATAACAATACTTACCTGCTTTTGTGAATCATTTGAAATCTATGTATGAAAATTCTATATCAATAGAATTGCTCATTATTTGTATTTTATTTTATTAAAGTGAACTGAAATACCTTTGTATTATTGCTGCTCAATAGTTATTGGTAGCAACACCAAGCGATTAGGCCACATGGTTTGTATGATCTATAATACAGATCAGCCTGAGCAAAGGTAAAATCTAGAGCTGTCAAGCAATTTAAAAATTAATTGCAATTACTCGCACGATTAAAAAAAGTTGCATTTTGTCAAATTTGCAGTGTTAAACAAACAGCATGTGCTCTGTCATCATCTGAGACTATTATAATATGAAATATATGGCAGAATGATGGTAAAACAGAGCAGGAGACATACAATTCCCCACCAAGGAGTTCAGTCACAAACTTAATTCATAATTTTTTTTTTATCGAGTGTCATCAGGATGGAAGCATGTCCCCTGAAACAATGGCCAAAGCATGAAGAGGTATATGAATCTTTAGCACATCTGGCACGTAAATATCTTATGATGCCAGCTACAACAGTACCATGCGAATGCCTGCTCTCACTTTTAGGTGAACATTGTAATTAAGAGGTGGGCAGCATTATCTCCTGTAAATGTAAACAAACTTGTTTCTCTTAGCAATTAGCTGAACAAGAAATAGAACTGAGTGGACTTGTAGGCTCTAAAGTTTTGCATTGTTTTGTTTTTGAACGCAGTTATGTAACAAAAAAACTACATTTGTAAGTTGCACTTTAATGATAAAGAGATTGCACTACAGTACTTGTATGAGGTGAGTTGAAAAATCCTATTTCTTTTGTTTATCATTTTGCAGTGCAAATATTTGTAATAAAAACAATATAAAGTAAGCACTGCACACTTTGCATTCTGTGCTGTAATTGAAATCGATATATTTGAAAATATAGAAAAAACATCCAAAAATGTTTAATAAATTTCAATTGGTATTCTACTGTTTAACAGTGCGATTAACCACAATTTTTTAATCACAATTAATTTTTTTGAGTTAATCACATGAGTTAACTGTGATTAATTGACAGCCCTAATAAAATCTAACACTGAAGCATATTTAGGGCAAAATGCACTGGGACAAATTCTAACCCCTGTTATTTAGGTACAGTTTCCTTTAACTTCATTAGGAGCTGCACCTCTGAAACTGACAGCAGAATATAGCCCTCTGCATGTAAGGTATTTAACTGCAATCCATATATATTGACGTGTATGTAGCTTGCTGGACTTGCTAATGTTGGTTTTCAGTAAGTTTTGGAACATAAAGGAAGTTCCAGAAGACTGGAAGAAAGCTAATGTTGTGCCAAAATTTCAAAAAAGGTAAATAGGATGACCTGGGTTATTGTAGGCCTGTCATTCTGACACTGATACCAGCCAACATGATGGAGCAGCTGTTTTGGGACTCAACTAATAAACAGTTAAAGGAGGATATGATTAATGCCAATCAATATGGATTTATGGAAAATAGATCCTGTCAAACTAACTTGATATCTTCTTTTTGGATGAGATTATATGTTTGGTTGATAAAGGCAATAGTGTTGATGTAATATACTTAGACTTCTGTAAGGTGTTTGGGTATCACATGAAATTTATATTTGATGAAATATAAAGTTAACATGGCACACATTTAATGGATTAAAAGCTGGTTAACTGATAGGCTGCAAAATGTAATTGTAAATGTGAAATCATCATCAAACGGGTGTGTTTGTAGTTGGGTGCCACAAGGATAGGTTCTTGGCAATACATTATTTAACATTTTTATTAATGACATGGAAGAAAACATAACATCATCATTCATAAAGTTTATAGACTGACACAAAACCTCAGAGTGTGATAAATAATGAAAAGGACAGGTCACTGATACAGAATGATCTGGATCTCTTTGTAAGCTGGGCACAAGCAAACAATATGCATTGTAATATGACACAATGTAAATAGATATATATAAACAAAGAATGAAGGCCATACTTAACCTATGGGGGACTCTATCCTGGGAAGCAGTGACTCTGACAAAGATCTGGGGGGCCATGGGGGACATAGGCGCTGACTTCTCCTTTGCCCAGTGTGTGCTCGACCCCGCCCCACCCTGTCCCCGCCCCTGTCCTGACTCTTCCCACCCCTGCACCTCCCTCACCCTGCCACCATTCCACCCCTTTCCCCAAGTCCCCGCCCCTTCTCTGTCTCCAGTCCCAGAACACCCACAGAGTCGGCGCCTATGGTGGGGGATAATCAACTGAATCTGAACTCCCAGGGCAACACCATGGCCAAAAGGGCTAATGCAATCCTTGGAGGTGTAAACCAGGGAATCTTGAAAAGGAGTAGGGAGGTTATTATACCTCTGTATTTGGCAGGGGTGTGACCACTGCTGGAATACTGTGTCCAATGCTGCTCCCAATTAAATAAAGATGTTGATAAATTGGAGAGAGGTCAGAGAAGAGCCACAAGAATGATTAAAGGGTCAGAAAACATGTTGTATAGGGATAAATTCAAGGAACTCAATCTATTTAGTTTAATAAAGGAAGATTAAGGGGTGATTTGATTACAGTCTATAAATACCTACATGGGGAACAAATATTTAATAATGGGATCTTCAATCTAGCAGAGAAAGATAGAACAGGATCCAATGGCTGGAAGTTGATTCTAGAGGAATTCAGACTGGTAATAATGCATACATTTTTAACAGTTAGAGTAATTAACCAGTGGAACAACTTACCAAGTGTCATGGTAGATTCTCCAATTTTTAAATCATGGTTGATAGTTTTTCATCAAAGATATGCTCTAGGAATTTTGGGGGGAAGTTCTATACTTTTGTTATACTGGAGGTTAGATTAGATGATCACAATGATTCCTTCTGGCCTTGGGATCTATGCATTATTTCCTGTCCTGCTGGTGTAGTGGTGGGTCTCACTGGTTTTTTTGTTAGGGGAGACTGACAGGACACTTGTATTTGTGGCATCTGATGATGTCTTCATTCCCTTGAGTACCTCTTTGTCTTTTATTGTGTCATGATGAGAGCTGTGTGATAATGTTTGTATTGAGAGCAGAGCCAGGACTTTTTTGGCTTTTCTCCAGTTTCACTTGACTGCAAACATTGCTAGCCGTTAGCCATTA
Organism: Mauremys reevesii; assembly: GCF_016161935.1. Taxonomy (NCBI): domain Eukaryota; kingdom Metazoa; phylum Chordata; order Testudines; family Geoemydidae; genus Mauremys; species Mauremys reevesii. The sequence continues at coordinate 26,136,338 of NC_052624.1, forward strand.
ATATTTTCGTGTTGCTTCTCTGTAGTGAAAAGCAGTTTGCATAGTCCAAGTTTTTCTTAAAGTCTTCCTTATCATTTAAGGTGGTTGCCCTCCATTAGGTGGTTCCTGATGATGCTAACACATTCCAATCTTTGTAGAAATGGAATTGGATTTTGGACAGGAAGCTTCATGAGTCATGACTCAGAGCTGACCTGATCCAGTGATTGACAGCTCGATTTAAACATCTTCCCACCTATTATACTCTAATTAATTCTCAATAAAGAAATGCAAAGGACACATTTTTCTGTTTTGTTTTTCTGTTAGTGTTTGGCAGTGTCTCAGCACTCATCAGTTATGTGCACTAAAGCTTTGGGTAGCCTCCTCTAAAATTCCTGTCAAATTGTTGGCAGGAAGAGAAGAGCTGTTATTACTAATGGGCCAGATTGTGCCTGGGTCTTACAAGGCTTTGCAGTAGAGTATGGTTCCCCCAAATAATTGTGTGGCTATGCAACACCTGCCTAAATCTCAGATCCAGGTACAGGTGGGGAAAGTAAGTGCTGCATGTCCTGTACATCTTCCTGTGAGTGAGGGGGTAGGAAGAAGGTGGGATTCTGCCTCTCCCCCATACACCCGCCCAAGGGTGGGGTCAGTTAGTATAGTGCATCTGGAACTGGGCAGATGAATTAAACCCTCTCCCAGCCCTCTAAGTAGCTCCAGAGAATTGTGCATGTCTGAGGCTGAATTCCTTCTGGAGCTGCTCCCAGGGCACCTAAAGGCTCAAATGAGCTGATTATTAACTGAAGTATTAGTTTAACGAAGGCTGACAGTGTGCTCAGTGCTGTACAAAGATACAATACAAGAAGGCTGTTATCCACCTGCCAGAAGCTTACAGTCTAGTTCAGACCCAGAGAAAACACTCCAGACACCCATAATATACCTTGTAGTATAAGGCTGGGAGATGAACGTGAAAGCCCAATTTCTTTTTGAAGCATGTTGTTGAGGAGTTACAAGGACTCTGAACATTTTCAAGTAGATTACAATGAACAGAAGGACATAATGCCTCAATAATTATATTCAAATAATCTATTTTCATAAAATTATCTCTTTGAGATGATGGATCTAGCAATTAAATAAGTGGAACTGGAAATATGGAGTTATTTAACTAGCTGTAGCTTTTTTTGTGTGATAAAAGATGATAAAAACAAAGTGACTCCACTTCACCTAACATCATCAAGAGTGAAAGGTCTAACTTTATTCAGATGTAATATCTGTCATGTACAAAAGACACTGCATAAACTTCTTTCTGTCCCACCCCCACCCTGATGTTCCATTCCCTACTATTTGCCCTTTGGCAATTACTGCAATTAACGTTATTCTTTGGCAGGCTTGCAGGAAACGCTACTGCTTGCATTTTCACTATCACTCTGGTGAGCTAGATTGAAACTGAGGCTCCACTATATTTGAAATCCACTATATCAGATCCATGCACCCACGTGGAGTCCTAGTGTCTTCAGAGAAACTCTGTAGAAACACGCTCAGGAGTCCACGCTATTAGAACTTGATGCTAGATAGGAACCATTATTATGGGAGGCAATAATTGATTATTACATGACTCCACAGAATTTAGATGTTGATTTGTATTAGCTGGGGCCTATCTCAGTTTCGTTTATTCTATTGACCACAAACCCATTCCCATTCATGAATGCTGCTATTATAATGTATCGCTATTTAAAGAGCTTCTACTTTACAAAAAAAATCTTAAAGGTTCAAAGTCTTCTCATTTACCTTGGCTAAGAGATAACGGAGTGGTGCAATTTAGGGTGGCAAGAGGGTTTATAACTGTGTGACAAGACTTTTTAAAGAAATGGAAATATTAGGCTAAATATCAGGAAGAACTTATTACTGGTGAGATCTATTAGGCTTTGTAATAATGTCCCTGAAAAATGGTGGATCCTGCCTCTATCTCAGCAAAAATTCTAATGATCATACATGCATGATACAAAGAATTATGGATCTTGTGTAGAATATGCCTTAGCAAGGCAATATCCTCCAAGATCCATTCATTAAATTTTGAATGGATTGAACTTTGATGCCTTGCATCAGCATGTGATCCTTGCACTTTTCTTAATATAGAACTTCTCTACATGTAGAGTTAGTGCACTGCAAGCTCAGGTGTAAATCTGTAGCACACTAGCATGCTGCTTACTAACTGGCCATGTGGACTCTACTGCCATGAATTAAAAGTCCTCTAGTGTGCTTTCATAGATTCCAAGGCTAAAAGGGACCACTGTGATTATCTAGTCTAAACTGCTACATAACATAGGCCATAGAACTTACCCAAAATAATCCCCAGAGCATATATTTTACGGGGAAAAAAACCTATCCAATCTTGATTTAAATGTTGTTCGTGATGCAGAATCCACCATGATATTTGGAAAATTGTTGCAATAGCTAATTATTTTTACTTTTAAAAATTTATGCCTGCCTGAATTTGTCCAACTTCCACTTTCAGACATTGAATCATATTATACCTTTCACTGCTAGACTGAAGAGCCCATTATCAAATATCTGTTCTCCATGTCGGTACTTTTAGACTGTAATCAAGTTACCTCTTAACCTTCTCTTTGTTAAAATAAGTAGATTGAGTTCCTTGAGTCTACCATCATAAGGCATGTTTTCTAATCCTTTAATCGTTCTCATGGCTCTTCTTTGACTTCTCTTCAATTTATCAACGTCCTTCTTTAATTAGGGACAGCAGAACAGGATATTCCAGCAGTGGTCACGCCAGTGCCAAATACAGAGGTAAAATAACCTCTCAACTCTTTTTCGTGATTCTTGTTTACATTTCCAAGAACCTCATTAGTCGTTTTGGCCACAGTGTTGCCTGGAGCTGATGTTCAGCTAATTAATCAGCATGACCCTCCAAAACTTTTCCAGAGTCACTGCTTCATAGAATAGAGTCTCCATCATATAAGTATTGCTTACATTCTGTGTTTCTATACATATACATTTACATTTAGCTATACAGTATTATAATGCATATCGTTTGCTTGCACCTCATTTACTAAGAGAGCCAGATTATTGTGTATCAATGACCTGTCCTTTTCATTATTTACCTCTCCCCCAATTTTTGTGTCATCTGCAAGCTTTATCAGAGATGATTTTATGTTTTCTTCCAGGATATAAATTAAAATGTTAAATATCATACGTCAAGAATCAATCCCCATAGGACCTGACTAGAAACACACCTGATCAATGATGATTCGCCATGCCTAGTTAAATATTGAGAACTATGAGTTGGCCAGCTTTCAATCCATTTAATGTGTGCCATGTTAATTTTATATTTTTTTTCTAATTTTTTTAATCAAAATGTTGTGTTACACCAAATCAAATGTCTTACAGAAGTCTATTATATCAACAGTATTACCTTTATCAATCAAATTTGTTATCTCATAAAAAATATCAGGTTAGTTTGACAGGATCTATTTTCCATAAACCTATGTTGATTAACATTAATTACATTATCCCCCCTTAATTCTTTAAGAATTGACACAGGAGTAGGTCAATGTGCTCTGAGAACATTCAGCACATAGTAGCAGCGTCCACACAGCCAGTTAGTCAGTAGCACACCTGTGCTCTATAGCTATATACCACAGCTTGCCATGCAACATTTCTCCATCTAGTCAAACCCATTGATTTATAATTTGGGACTTTTAAAGTCCAGATCAGACAAAACACTAGACAATGTACATCCCTGATCTAGCAAGGAAATACGCTTGTAATCGATCTTTTCCATCTCTAGGTTTTTTTGTTTGTTTGTTTCTGTGATACATAAAAAAAATTTTTGGCCAGAGTGAAAATGATTTAAATAAAATTATTTTTATTGAAAAAACTTAGGCAGAAGAACAAAAACTTGAAAGTAACAAAAGATATTTCTTATCACTGAAACAGAGTCTCTTTCTCAACATCGCCTTTGAAATTTTAAATTTCAAATCTCATTTTGAGGCAATTGGACTCACTAAAATCCATCTGATTCAATTCTCTTCTCAGTGACGCCTCTGTACATTCCCAGTAACTTGATTCCAATGGTGGAATTAATAGGTATTTAGATTTTAAAAATATCCAGCTAATTTTTTATGGAAAATTGTGGTTTCAACAAAACAGACCTGTTTTCCTCAAAAATATATTAATCAGAAAACTGAAATGTTGGGGGGTGGGGGGAGGGAAAACTAGGACCAGAAGTGTTTTCATTTGAAATTGTTTGCTCTTTTGGCTGAAATTGTCTCAGTTTTAGGCAGTTTTGTATATCCATTTTCCAACTAGCTATAGCTCAAACCCATTGCAAGTCAAATCACTTGGGGATATTTACTGACTGCAGTGGAGGTGGATTACACTCTTACACATGTGTGACACAGAGCAGACTTCAGCTTGAATCGACTGTAACAGTGCACAGTGACTAGCCAGTGCAAATCAGGAAAGCAAAAGTGAGATCCATGCCATCTTTTCACATCATCCCCTAGCCTGTGTTCTCCGCAGTTTTGCAGGACTAGACCTATAACTCTTGACACACAACTGTCCTTTTCTGTATTACTATGTTGAAAATTTATCCTTAGGAATTTTGTAATGAAAAGTCTTTTAATTTCCCACCCCAGGGAACAATAAAAAAAGATCTGATCAGCTCCCAAGTTCACGCATTACAGAAAAGGATGGGTCTATTTTATCTCATTAATTTCAAGTAATAATTTTCAGCATCTTGTATACAATTCATATATAAAACAAGTGCTGTGTATCAAATTATTCATTAGATGCTAAACCATGTCCCTCTTGCCCCAGTCCACACTAGCTGCACTGCAGATTGTGATTAAAGAAGAGCCACTGTAAATAGGTGAAGCAGTGAGTTTAATACTGTTGATTCACCATATCTCTTGTGCTCTCACTTAGTGATTTTTTTATACATATCTGCAGGCTGCCCAAATATTCTTTTCCTTTCCTCTGTCTTATATGATATATCTCCTCAAGGCAGGCTCCTTCTGAGGTTAGAATTGCCAACTTATCTTTCTTTGTGGGTTCTCATGGTATTACAGGTATTAGAAACAAAATATTTTCTCCTTTTATTTTTAACTTGGTAATTATATATTACAGTTTATCATGGGATCTTCCTGCTATTTTCAGTTGTTCTCATATTATATTTTCTTTGAAGAGTGTTCAGTATACTCAGACCCAGGCTTAACACTTTTGTCCTTAGCTGACGTACAGTGAACATTTTAAGTTCAGGTATTAAAATTTTAAGAGCTCATTAAAGACTTTTTTAAAGAGAAAAGTCATTCACTTATATGAAGCACATGTGCCCACTGATGATCCAGCGGTGGAATAATTATTTCACATTTAGCAACTTATGTAACCTTGCATTCAGAAATTCAAAGGTAATTCTATTTTTATAATATTTAGTTCTTTGTCACAGTTAGCAGCACAAATTATGTAAAAGAATTCTAGCAATACAAGTTATAGGGTCCCGGGGGCCAGGTAGAGAATTACTAGGAACATGGAAATTGCCATACTGGATCAGATGGTTCTGATTCAGTTGGTTTGTCTAGTATTCTATCACACATTGATCTGTGCCAGATGTTTCAGAGGAGGTTCAAGAAACCCTGAAATAAGCAGTTATGGGATACCCTGTGCCTACAGAAAATTCGCTCTTAAATCCCAATAGTTAGAAGTTGCCGAAAGCCCTGTGAATTTATATCCCTTTGTTATTTTATTAATATTATCACTCTGGCTAGTCATGGGAATGCCTAATTCCTTTAAAAATCTATTTTAGGTACTTATATGGCCACCAAACTCTTAGTACAGTAGAACCTTAGAGTCAGGGCCGGATCCAGGCATCAGTGGAGGCAGCACATGCTAAGGGGCGGCATTCCAGCCATTCTTGGGGCGGCACAGTCCGAGCGCTTTTTGTGTGTGTGTGTGTGCTTGCGGCGGGAAAAATGGTAGAGCTGGCCCTGCTCAGAGTTACAAACATGAGAGTTCTGAACTGACCAGTCAACCACACACCTCATTTGGAACCAGAAATACACAATCAAGAAGCAGCAGAGACAAAAATAATAATAGTAAAAAAAAGTACAATGCAGTATTGTGTTAAACGTAAACTACTAAAAAAATAGGGACAGCAGCATTTTTCTTTTGCATAGTAAAGTTTCAAAGCTGTATTAAGTCAATGTTCAGTTGTAAACTTTTGAAAGAACAACCGTAACATTTTGTTCAGAGTTACAAGCAACCTTCATTCCCGAGGTGTCCATAACTCTGAGGTTCTACTGTATCTGAACACCTCACAGTCTTTAACTTATTTATCCTCACAAGTCCTTTTGAGGTTGGGAAGTGCTATTATCTCCATTTTACAGATGGGGAATTGAGGCACAGAAAGTCAAAGTGATTTGCCCAAGATCACACAGGAAATGTATGGTGGAACAGGTATTTAAACCCCAGTCCTAGTCTAGAATTCGAATTACTGAGCCATCCTTCCTCTTTTGAGCTTACAAAGCACTTGGCCTCAGTGATATCTTGTGATAACGAATATCACAGGCTAATTGTGAATTATGTGAAAAATATATTTCTTTTTTCTTCCTTCAAATGGAAAGGGACTAATATAGTTTACTGGCACTGTCTTCCAATGGACCATATCATTGCACTGATACTGGCTCTGAAATTAAGGGGGAGTTCTGTTTAACATCTGAGAACATGATTTAGTACAAGGAAATTGATATACTTCAGTTTTAGGCATGGTTTTCCCTTAAACTACTAAACTGAAATCATCTGGCATTTTAACTAAAATGAAACAAAATCTTAGTAATGACTAGAGCACTGCAAAGTTTTCCATATAAATACTTTTTTCGCCAAAAAATACAGATTCATGTTGACTGAAACAATTTGCAAATTTGGGCTGATTTTGGCAAATTGTTTCAGTGGGAAAAAATCAGAAATGTTGACTCAGTCCATTCAGATGAACAAAATATTTGGATTTTTCATTTTGGAAAATTGTTTTGCTTTGGAATTTCCATCAATTTTATTTAAAAAGCACTTAAAACAAGCAAAATATTTCCTTTTGGGTTGAACAAAAGAGATTGTTTGATTAAAAATCTTTTTGTTTTCATTTTGGGTAATCCAGAAATGATTTTTTTTTCAGTTCAGGCACCAAACTGGAAAATTGGTTATTTGTACAGCTCAACTAATGACCCTGGATAATTAATTTCAGCTAAAGTTTCACAGATTATCTTCAATGCACGAAGAACAAGTGTACGTCAAAGAGTTTGGTCTTTTTTTCCCTAAGACCTCAGAAGAAAAAGATAATAGTTATCACAAATCCACAACAGATATATAAATAAATTGATGCATAATTCGTGTAGTGACAATAGACTCATAAGGTCACATGTTCCCAGGACTTGTGCTCCATAAAGGATTGCCTTACTGCAAAACCTCCCCTGAGATGAGTCATAGAATCATAGAGTTTATGGCCAGAAGGGATCACTTAGCTATTTAGTCTCTCTGTGCCTCAGTTCCCCATCTGTAAAATGGTCATAATAGCATTTTCCAGTCTCACAGGGGTATTGTATGGGCAAGTGCATTGAAGATGGTGGGTTGCTGAGATACTAACATGACAGGGGCCAGGGAAGTACCTAACATAGATGGATTGTTATGTGTCATATTCTCCATATGCTTTGTCAGTTTGCTCCTGTTTTATTCTATACCCTTATTAAATCAATGTGGATGATGATCATGCTAGTCTAGCTACTAATGTCATCTATCAAGTTGCTACCATGGTGCAATTTCTCTGCTGTTTTCCAGAGTTGCACTGGATCAATAATGCAAGATTGTTTAAGCACACTTGCCTTCTTTCCACCTGGAGCAAATGGTTTGATAATCTCTGTGAAGAGATAATGACACAAGCTGCTGACTACGGTTTTAATTTTATTTGATTGATGGATTCAGATTTCAACTATGCGGTATCAATCTACACAAATCCACCCACACTTCAGCTACCACATTGATATGACTTACATTTTCTTTTGTACTTCATCCGAGAGTAAGGATGGGTTTAAAGTTCAGTAGAATAATAGCTCAGCAGTCTAACACATTATTCTACTTAGCAGCCCACGCCTCAGTTCAAAATCCATATGAATTTTCCTAGCTACAGGCGCTGGATGTAAAAGTGGAGAAGGGTGCATCAGTTACATCTGTGGGAGTTCCGAGTATCATGTTGGCCTGGGGAGTCCTGGATTTTGCAGAGAGGAGTTTTTGCTACTGAATGTAGCTGGAGATATACAGGATTGGAGTAGTAGTAACCTGCAGATACCTGATCTATGCCTGCCTGGTTAGCACTGCACCCTGCTTTTTTGTGAGGCATTTGATGCTAGGATGAACAGTTTGATCTGGGCATCTTACATCTCTCACAGTTCTGGCAGATACATTTTCTCCTTCCATGGTCTAGTCTCACAGTGGATCAGCTGTCACTTCAGTAGCAAGTGTAACTAAGAAATCATTGATAGTTCACATTCGGCAGAACCAAAAGAGGCTTAAAGGAATAAAAACACTTCCTATTCAGAACTTACTTTACTACACAAAAGACCGGGGGCAGGAGAAGAGAGGAATGCCAGTAACTCCTTGAAATGCCAGCTTTCCTTGTCCAGACATAAATAGTATCGGACCACAATTGTCTCTGACAATAGTGTGAACCTATGTTAGCAGAGTGCAGATTTATCCTCCACAGCTTCACCATCCTGGGCTGAAATACAGATATCTAGTAGTGCAATATTTGTCTTTTCTTCAGGTATTACTAACAATGTTCATTTTCTGACATCTTGATGGCAGGTGAGACTTGACATTGGTTCTGTGACCTGAACATTTTGGTCTTGGGTTAGTAATTCATTAGAGAAGGCGGCAAAGAGGGAAGAGTATTTTCCCTCACTGTTCTTTCTGATACACACAAAGTATTGTTATTCTCTACCTGTTCATTTCAGCTCTAATAGTCTGCCTGCCCTAGCTGTGAAATGAAATCCTAGGTCTCCAATTAAGAGTCTACCACATGAATCTTGAGACTGAAAAGAAGCACAAACCCTTGCTGATATTTTCAGTTTTAGATTATGCCTTTAATGGTGATGACCTTTCCCAGTACATTTCTTAAATATTTAAATCATGAGCCAGAATTAATGTATTTTAGGTTTAAATTACCTTTATGTAAGACTGCCATTTGAATTGGTCTTTATGATAAATATAAAAAAGCCAAGGCTGATCTGAGTTACTCTGTATCAGAGATCGGGTCCTGTGATTAGAGCAGGTGTCGGGTCTAGACCTCAGAGCAGGAATTGGTAGTCAGGAATGGGAGCCCAGGGTCACAGCTGGAGTAAGAGGCCAGATGCCAAAGCCCAGCATCAGAGCTGAAGTCAGAAGTTGGAAATTGGAGTTGAGGTTCAAGACCAGTTATCTGAAGTGGGGTGAGGCAATGGCAAGGCAGGAGCAAGGCTGCAAACAGGCAGGCACAGGAGCTAACATAGCTGTAGACAAATGCTTTGAGCAGCCGCTGAACTGCTGGTGTTGCTGGGCTTAAGAGCCTGTCTGATGACTCTTCCAGCCTATTACAAGCCAGGCAGCCTATTACAAGCCGTCAGTGCTTGTTAGGTTTCCCAGAGACCAATCACTCCTATAGCTCAAACTAAGTATTCAAATTGCCCCAGAAACAGGCTTCATTCTTCCAGAAGCAGAGATACCCAAGCCAAGGAGTCCCTGATTAGCGGGCTGATAATCAATACTTCTTGTGCTTGGTCGGTGGGGTACGACGGTGGGTGTAGCAGAAGTAAGAACCAATGCTGATTTAGGAACCCATGAAATTTGTTGTGATCACCATTAAATGTGTCAGGTGTGGGGAGCTTGGGCTCACAGGGAAGAGGGGTCGGAGCTGAAGGTGGTGCAGCTTGAGCATGCAGGACCGTATTCTGCAACTGCAGGGTAGCAATCTGGGCCTGCAAGGCTGTAGGGCTCCCACTATCTCCATAAGAGAGAGAGCAGCCTTTGTAGTATCCATGCTTGCTGTATCCACTCTAGTTCTCTTATTGCTCGTGCTGGCACCGCTCAAACTGTCGGGGATTGGGATGTATCAGGTCATGACCAGTGATTAGAGCAGGAGTCAGATCTAATGGTTAGGACAGGAGTTGGTAGGTAGGAATCACAGCCTCGGGTCAGATGCCAGAGACCAGGGTCAGAGCAAAATCAGAAGTCAGGATCAGAACCCAGGGTCACGATTGGGTTACCTGAAGTGAGGTAAGGCAGGGGCAAGGCTGGGAGCAGGGCTGGGATCAAGTAAACACAAGAGCCATCACAACCATAGATGAATGTTTGAGAAACTGCTGAACTACTGCTGCTGTTGGGTTTAAGAACTGGTCTGCTGACTCTTCCAACCAATCAGAGGGCAGTGTAACCAATCAGATAGTCTATTACAGCCCAGTTGTGCTTGCTAGGTTGCCCAGAGACTGGATCTGCTGCAGGGCCTAATTCCTGGCATGCTGGCATAAATCTAAAGCATCTCCATTGAGGTCTGTGGAGTTACTCCAGATATACACTTGAGATCTGGATCTAGCACCACATAATGCAGTATTAGTAACTGTAGCAGGGAATATTTTAATAAAATATGAGTTTTAGATAGATAATGTTCCTTTAATTTTTAAATTATCTGTTGCTCTAGATTAGCTGTCACATCAAACTCAGTTTGCAGGGTATCATTTAGGGACATTGTATAAATTTAGGGACATTGAAAAAAGAAGATGGATGCATTTAAAAAGAAAACATATAGAGCTAGTCAAAATCAGCCCAGCTCTATTGACTTCAGCTAACTTTCTGGCCCTTACAGGATAGCGCTGAGCAAGACTGTTATATTTTAAGGAGAAACTATTTGCAATATTTTTATAGCACTTTGACTAAGGATACATTAAGCAAGACACCTAGTAGCCTTATCTATTTTCCCACATTACAGACTCATTTCTGAGTTCTTCTTTCTAGCTTGCTCTTTACATGTGTGTTTGTGTGATAGTCATGATTTTGGCCAACAGCCTAGGAATTGAACTGGGGAACTTCCACAAATGAAAACATGATTCACTGCATCTTGATATTGAAAGCCTAGCTTTCTGTGGCTGTGAGCTGTAACAGGCATGTTTTTTTTCTGTGGATTTGGCACATAGTAGAAAATGTAACACACACTGAGCACTGATTGACATTTGCAATGGATGGATGGAAAGCAGAGATTTGTGCTCGATGTCTAAGTTTCACAGGCTGCTTTTTAAAAATTAAAAATGTTTGGTTTAAAATGTAAGCTGTAGAACTATTCTAGTTACTCTCTAAGAAAATTCTTAAATTCAAATGTTTTTAAAGTCTCTCATTAGTAGATTTTCCCATTTGAAATGTCATGCAGACTGCAGCCAATGCAAAAAAAAAAAAATCAATATGACCCTTGCAACCATTGAAGCAAAAAATTTTCCTAGGACAAAAGGGGACATGTATGATCTGTCACTGTATTTTAAAATGTAAGATATGCATGCATTAAAATAGAAAGTGTAAAACACCATAAATGTACGCTCCACTGTACTATAATCAAGCAGTGCCCTGAAGAACTTACAGTCGAAAGACAGAAAGGAAATGAACTGAGCAAACAAAGCAGACTGTACATTGACTGGCCATTAGCATTTGAACGTTTCTCAAAAAGGGTGAGTTTTTAATAAGGCTTGTAGTAGTTCGACTAACAGTCTCTGTGCTAATAAAGTAAATAGAATTTGGGCAACACATTTTTACATATATGTACTCAAGGGGGTGAAGGAGGAATTAAATTATAGCATTCCTTAATGTGCTCACATGATGGTCATAAGAAACACAACGCTCAAGTGAGCTCTTTACACACATTCGAGGCAAGAAAAGTCAAACAGGAATTTCAAAAATGTGTAAACGTGCAAAGAAACAGCTCTTTCCAATTTTTGACATACTGTATCAGGGATAGAGTGTCATTCCTGTATCTGAGGGTACACCTTGTTTATAGCAGGTCATTAAAGGCTTGACCCTGCACAGTGCTGCTGAGCATTCTAGTCCTGACTCAGTGGAACACTTAAACACATGCTCAACTTTAAGTATGTGAGTGATCCCATTTTTTTTTTGGTCGATTTAGACAAGGAAATTATTTTAATGGGACTACATGCATGCTAAAGTTAAACACATGCTTATGTTCTCTGCTGAATTGAGGATAGAGTTCTTGGTCCTTGAGGTGGTTGGAATTTTTTTGTCAAAAGAATTTTCTGTCAGATAATTTCATTTCAACAAAACTGAAATTGTTGTGGGATCATATAAATTTTTGACAAAATTTCATTTAGAAGAAAAACTGGAAAAAGTTTTGCAAGTGACAAAATGTATTGTTTCAACTTTTTCTAAATACAAAAATGTGTTTTTTTCTGCTTTTGAAACAACTTTTCATTTAGAAATGTACTTTATTTTATACATAAAAAAAATCATGAAGAATTCTTTTTTCTTTTCAAAATCTTACATTTATTCATGGGATGGTGTCAAGGCTGATTCCCCAATCTGGCACTGGCACTTTGAGTGCAGATGGTGGGGGCCTGCAAGGATTCTAATAATTAATACTGGCCACTCCAGGCTTGTATTAAACTCCCAAGGTTACAGCTTTTCTTTGATCTTAGCTGGGTAGATGCTGCCACCACCCAAGTGCAAAAACCCCTTTCAGAACCCAGGAAGGCGCTCTTGGGAATTCCTTCTTGTGGGGTACCCTCGAGCCCTTTCACCACCTCCTCCCCCGAGGGAAGAGCTGAGAAAAACAACAAAGGAAATCATCTGGTGCCACCAGATAATTAAACAACATGTGCACAAACCTCTTAGGACAAAATCCAATCCTGTTTCTAAAAAAAGGTATATTTTATTAAAAACAAAAAGAAAGAAAATACATTTGAAAACTCAGGCTATTGCTAGATTAAAAAAACCCACAAGAATTAAGCATCAAGAATAACCTTCTTGAGGTTCAGCTTAAAGGTTACAAGCAAAACAAAAGCATTTGGGGTTAGCACAGAGGAGTCCACAAGCCATAAAGAAATAAAAAGAAATAAACCTACTTGTATCTTCCTAGACATTTCCTGATTCACTTACATATCTGGGGGTTTTAAGTGAGTAGTTTCTAGATATGACTCAGATGATTTTTCATACATGGTTTACAGCATAGTTCCTGCCCTGCCCCTGCTTCTCCCTGAGAACAACAACAGACAGACAAAGGGGGAGTTTTTTTCCGAATTTAAAAAAAGTTCTAGCCTTCCCGTTGGCTCTTTTTGTCAGGTGCCCACTCCTTTCCTTTTACCTATGCAGGGTGACTTTTTAACACTATATAGGTAAATCAAGTAGAGAACAACTACTAAGAGGGATTTTATAGCTAACTGGCTGGCTGGGTGTCCATAAAAGGGAGCCCCCACCCTTCATTTATCACAAATGGAAAATCTGTTTTGCATCCAGCTTGACTCAGCACCTTGCAGAATCAAGCTCTAAATCATAGCAGTGGCAGACGAGAATAATAAAAAACACAGCTTCTCCTCTTTTAATACACATTTCTTCTTCATTTGTTCTGAACATTAGATTGATAAGTGAGAATTTATCATATTATTCTTGTCTACCCGCCCCTTCCTTTGAATTTTATATTTACTTGCCATATTATGTTTTCTGATAAAGCAGGGCATGGTTCAATACTCACTGAAGTCAAAGAAAGACTTCCATTGACTTTAAAGGGAGTTGGTTCTGGCGGTTTGTGCTTTTAGACATCTGGGCACTTGGTTTTATTTATTTTCGGAATATGTCATGTAGTTTAATATAAGGATATCATAGAGCTATTGAGAAAGAGAGAGAGGAAGATTAAAAAGGTCTTGCTCCATTATTATGCCTTCCAGAATGGTCATCACTTCTGCTGTGTTCAGCTCCTCTCCTCTCCTTGTTCCACTTCAGAGCCCCTCTTCAGTATTAATCTGTTTGGAGTAACTGTTCACTTGCGTAAATGTATCCAAAAAGATACCTATAATGTATGACAAATGCATTTTAGGAAGAACTAATTACCTACACCAATCTAACTTCCCAGGACAGTGATGTGTTAGTGGCATCTTTCCTAAAACAGGGTATACAGTCAGACTTCAAGATAATTGCATGTCTTATCTCAAGTTCTCCTTGCTAAATTGATATTTAGAGATGACTACTGAACTGTTCTTCTAAAGCCACAAATCTAAATTAACCTCAAGTACAAGAGAGATTTCAGGGCTCTGTATTAGGAGTCCAGTACAAATGTAGACGTTAAAAATCTCCTTAATCCAGGATCCCTTATCTTAATTATTTTTCTTATCAAAGTAAGCATAAAGTTTGCAAACAATACACCAAAGCCCTCAGACTGGAACTTGTGTCATCCTGCCCCCACCCCTCACTACTTTCTCATTTTCATTGAGAGATATGGGAAAGAGATGTTTCTCCAGGTCCCTGCTGGAATTCAAAGTATTATTCTTCTCTCTATCCTTATGGTTCTATGTCCTGGGTACCATGCTTCCAAGTGGGGGAAACTTATCTGTTCAATCTGATTTTCAGTAAAATGGAGTTCTCTGGCTTCACCCCAATGCCTAATTGTGCTCTCCTCACACCATGACAATTTTAAATGAAGCAGAGCGACTACCATATTGAATATGACAGACGCTACGTGTATACTATGAGTTAGAGGTGTGATTCCTTTGCTCGTGTACACATACTCACCCTAGCTCTCAGCAAGCTAGCATGAGTATAAATAACAGTGTAGCAGCAACACAAATGGCAGCAGTGGCGACAGGTCTGAGCTTGGCCAAGTACAAAACCCACCTGAAACCATGGGTACATACTTGGCATGGCAAAGCCATGTCTCCACTGCCACTACCCATGCTACTGCAGCTGCATGGTTATTTATACTTGAACTAACTCAATGAGAGCTAATGTGAGTATGTGTATGCAAGCAGGGGAATCACATCCCTAGATCATAGTGCAAATGTAGCCTAAAACTACAATGGGAGCTGTTAAAGGAGCAGTCATATAGTTTGTAAGTGATTTTTGATTTGTCTTTTATTTTAGGATCAGATCCCATTGAACTCAATGGCAGTCTTTCTATTGACTTCAGTGGAGTTTGGATTGGGGACCTAATGGTGTAGTTAATTTACAAAAATAAATTGTTGGGAGATAGGGAGCTAATAACTGAGAAGCAATGAATTGTAGGAATTTTATGCTACAGGGATGTCAGCAGTAGGAATGAAAACAAAATGGCTCCACTTCCCTCCCTACAGAAAGCAAACTTGTCCCTGTTCATATGAAATGCTGGTTTACAATCTGAACAGGTGTGCTGATTGTAAGTATCACTACTGGTAAAATTTACCAGCTTGATTGTTTGGAAAAGTCAGTGGAGTTTAGTATTAGCTGGGAGCATGTTATTGCAGATGACAAATACTCCAGCAGTCTGCTACATTTCTGTGAATTTGCTTGCTTCTGGTCCCAATAGCTGAACCGTGATAAGGATTGTCACTGACCTGTTGTTTTCAACAGGTAGCATCTGCTTTTGCAAAGGACATTTAAATGTACTGCTTTGTCATTTTTAGGAATCTTTATAAAATTACATTTTCATGGGAATTTTTTTTTAATATGAAGTCCTTTTTATAGCTTTAAAATATATGCTACCAGTTACATTTCAGAAGTGAGCGGTTATTTTGGGTGCCTCGGTTTCTGAGTCCCCAGCTAGAGACATTCTAAATGGCTTTATTTTTAGAAGTGCTGAGCACTCACTCTCAGAAAAATTAAGCACCTTACAGGTATTTCAGGCTGTCTACCCAGAAACTAAGGCACTGAATCACTGGTCACTTTTGAAGATGTAGGTTTTGGTGGTAGCCTCCCCACACCCCCATACACAACTACACCTTGATGCATTTCAGTTTGGACCTACATAAGGAAAGCACCTATTACAGACTCTGGGCAACTTACACCTATCTTACAAATCATACAGCTCCATAGAGAGCACAACTCACACTGAATCCAAAGGCCTATCCTTACCATACAGTCACCCCCCACCCCCTCACCCCACATAAAATAGAGAGTAAAAAAAATTAAACTACCATTGAGGGCAATAGCCCACCAAATATCAAAACACTACCCTTAACCTAGTGCCACCCCAAAGGCCCAGCAGCTCCTTACTCCCCTGCATGAACTACCCATAGCAAATGTGGAGAGAACAGATTCCATGGGGTTGCTGCTACTTCTCCTCCCTCAGGTGTGTCTAGACTGGAGAGTGGATGACACCTTGGGTCAGGGCCGCCCAGAGGATTCAGGGGGCCTTGGGCAAAGCAATTTCAGTGGCCCCTTCCATAAAAAAAGTTGCAATACTATAGAATACTATATTCTCGTGGGGGCCCCTGCGGGACCTCGGGCAAATTGTCCCACTTGCCCCCCTCCTGCCCCGAGCAGCCCTGGGAAAAATAAACATTTAAAAACCTTCCGCATCTCAGCACAAACCCAGTTTTGAGAAAACTTCTTTTCAAGTCACCTTTACAAGGTATCACTGGTTCTCAGCATCAGCTAGTGCTAAAAGGCACTAAAGCTCATTAAAAGGGTTGGACAAATATTTTCCGTCAAAACTTTTTTTGGATCAAAAACTAGGGGGGTTTAAAAAGCAGAAAAAAATCACAGACAACGTCTGCTTTCCTTCAAAATTTGTTGTGGTTTTTTTTTTATTGAAAAGCTGAAATTAGTCTGCCAAATCCTGAACATGGTTTGGGGTTTCAGAAGTGTGTGGCCAAATATTTCCTGCTTGCTGTGTTTGATTGTTTAAAGAAACAATAAAAAAATTCTGCTTAAAAAAAATCCAAAACTTTTGAACCACCTCATCTTGTGACCAAATGCCTGAGCCCATCTAGTCAGAGATTTTTCCAGGTTTCTGATACTCTGCTGGCTTACTTGACTCATATCTGTCTCCATAACTTTGGGTTTATTTAGCTTAGAATATAAGAATGGCCATATTGGATCAGACCAAAGGTCCATCCAGCCCAGTATCCTGTCTACCGACAGTGGCCAATGCCAAGTGCCCAAGAGGGAGTGAACCTAACAGGTAATGATCAAGTGATCTCTCTCCTGCCATCCATCTCCACGCTCTGACAGACAGAGGCTAGGGACACCATTCCTTTCCTAGCCTGGCTAATAGCCATTAATGGACTTAACCTCAATGAATTTATCTGGTTCCTAAAGACTGGCTCCATGGGGTCCCTCACAAACTGGAGACCGTTACTGTGGGTTTGTCTTTAGTATAGCTTATGTACATACTCCACGAACTGAGCATTTGAGCTTGTTCCAGAATCTGGGATAAGCCTATGTTGTGAAAACTGAAACGCTCAAAATAGCACATGCGAGTGAATGGACACAGGGTGCTAAAATTAAATTACCCCAGGGGTTCTCAAACTGGGGGTCAGGACCCATCAGGGGGTCACGAGGTTATTACTGGGGGTCGTGAGCTGTCAGCCTTCACCTCAAACCCTGCTTTGCCTCCAGCATTTATAATAGTGTTAAATATATAAAAAAATGTTTTTAATGTATAAGGGGGGGAGGGCCACATTCAGAGGTTTGCTACGTGAAAGGAATCACCAGTACAAAAGTTTGAGAACCACTGAATTAACCCCTCTAGAGCCTCAGGGAATGTAGGAGAGTGGGGGGTCTTCCTTGGTAGGGTTGGGAAGGATATTGCTCTTCTCATGTGATCCCTACCCCATGTCTCTCTTGGCTCTATCACTGTTAATCTAAAGTGGTTAATTTTAAATGATGCTACCCTCCCCTGACATGAATCTCCCTATGGCACTGAAATTAAATGTAGACTATAATTTGGCATTTGAGAAGTGAAAGGGATGGTAGCCCTAAGGGAGAAGATAACAGCTTGGCTCTTTGGTTAAACAGGTGTCTGCAAGCCTCATACTGCTGAATGAGCTTTAGGGTAGGGAAGGCTGTGCCTCTCCAAACAGCCTGGCTCTGCCCCCTATCCAACCCCCACGCACTTCCTGCCCCTAGACTGCCCTCCCCAGAATCCCAGACCCATCCTGCTCCTTATCCCCTGACCACCACCCCCGAGACCCCCTCAACCATCCTCCCAGGACTCCACCGCCCACAAGCTCCCCCCCCCCGCTCCCTGTCTCCTGACTGCCCTGACCCCTATCCACCCCCCTCGCCGAGTCCTGACAGACCTCCGGAACGCCCACAATCAACCCTCCATTCCCCGTCCCCTGACCGCCCATCCGAACCTTTGCCCCCTCCCTGTCCCCTGACTGTCCCCAGGACTTCCTGCCCCTTATCCAACCCCACCCCGGCCCCAGCCCCCTTACCATGCCACTTACCCCTATCTCCCCCTTCTCCCAGAGCCTCAGCACACCGCGTCTAGGAGCGGCCCTTGAGAGCGCTGCAGTGGCCTGGCTCCACCTGAGCTCCTCCCGCTCAGCCGCAGCTCACAGCCCCGCCCCCTTACCACACGGCTCCGAGCAGGAGGAGCTCAGGCCCTGCTGGAGCCATGCCACTTTAGCGCTGTCCAGGGCCACTCCTGGATGCAGCGCGCTGAGGCACCGGGGGATGGGGGAAGGCGGAGGCAGAAGCGGGGCCGGGGGGGAGCCTCCGACATTCTTGTGGGGGGCCCTGCAGGACCCGGGGCCTTGGGCAAATTGCCCCACTTGCCCCCCCCCTCCCTGGGTGGCCCTTCCTTGAGTGCACTGGTGGGTGTGGCAGGGGAAGTAATCTGCACCACATTGGCTGGTACCAATTGCATCCCCCTGGAGCAAGAGGGAAACCAGGGAATCTCTCAGTCACAATCTGGTTCCTGGTCTGCTCCTGGGGCAGCACAACTACAAGTTACCTCTTACTCAGGGCTTGTAGCAAAACCACGATCCAGCCTTTTGCCATGGGCACAGGACACAAAAAATGTTGGGGAAGGATTTGTAAACTTCATTCCAAGATGGTTCTGCAGGCAGCCCTGCTCCAGCACTGTTGAACAGGGGTTTGTATTTGTACATCACAGATTCAAACCAGTGCCAGGTGAAGTTTGATCAAATATAAAGGAAAGAAACCCAAAGAAATGTCACAACTCATGACTGTACAGAGTGACATCAGAGAGAGCAAAAAAGGCAAAACTTTTGAGTCATCTTAATCATATTGTACCAAACTGTTGTGAAAGAGAAGCATTAATTTAAGTGTATTACAGATGTGTTGCTATTAACAGGTGCACATCACATTGCTCAACTGAGAGGTAGAGTGGGGAAGAAAGGACAAAATCCAATGCTAACTGAATCTGAATATTCTCAGAGCATCTAAGATCATGACCGCCATAGCTCACCTCCTGCACCAAGCAACATCAGAACATTCAAGTGTGAAATCCAAGAATATCACATTGTGTCTTTGTCATAAGTTCTCTCTATAGGACAGCATATAGCTGCTATTTCACCATAGCACCACAGGGAAGGCATTGTGCTGCCCCTTGCTGGCCTGTACTACCAGCAAATTAGAACATCTTCCTCAATGGCTCAGTTGTGCTGGCAGACGCATTGAGGACATGGACTCAAGGCACTGCCTACTCCCTGCAAAGGATATTAAAAGGAAATCCAGTGACCACCTGCATACTTCAAAGTACACTAACCACCTCTGTTGTAGATCTCCAAAAGTGCTGTGTGGTGCAAGTGTTAAGAGTGGAGGGAAGAGCCATGAATAAATTCACCATGCTATCTACAGTAGAAGTCATTAGATGTCAACATTTGTAGACAGTTAACAAAGATATCTCTTACTGTCCACGTAGGGAAAACTGTGCTAATCTTCAATAGTACCATATGTTAACGGTTGGCAAATACTGACATTTTAATGATGTCCTCTGTGTGTCTATTTCCAAAGCTATAGGATTAATCTTATTCTAAATTTTGTCTTCTCCCTTTTATATTTCAGCAGCTCTTGATCTTTGTCCAGGAGCAGAACACTGACCAGTGCAGCCATTTTATCAGGCCAGACTGAAGGGCTAAACCCACACTGAAGAGCTCAAAGAACTCCAAGGACTCCCTGGTACTGCCAGAGTTTCATTACCAACACATTACATTCCCACTAGCCTGTGGCCAACAGCATTATGGCTGGAGCACAATCTCCTTGGTGCTTTTGTGGACTGAGAGTGACCAAGACTGTCACAATTGTTTCAGCCCAGAGAATACTGGACTCGCTCAAGTCCTAACCACTAAAGAACCCTAATACATGATGATTAGTCATGTCTAAACGAAACAAAATATAAATGGAGTAAAAGTGTTGCATCTATATACATGAAAAAGTAATTGTGATATTTCTCATTTACATAGTGCTTTCCATCGGAGGATCTCAATGATCTTTATATTTATTTTCATGACAACATTTAGATAGAGGAAAGCATTATTATCCCCAGTTTACAATGTCACAAAGGAGGTCTGTGTTTGCAAAAACAAAAATTAAAACCTATGTTTCCCCAGTATGAATTTTGTCTGCCATGGGTTTCCAGATATTCGACTCCCTGCAGCACCACTTGTGGAAGTGGTCTAGGCAACTTGGACCTAGTAGGTGTTCCATGGCTGCTGGCTGAGGTTCCATGTGTGGCCTGTTACCAGTTGTCAACCCTGTCCGTTGCCTTTGGCCTCTTGGTTATTTTTGTAACTGTGTGCACATTTTGTGCCTTCTAAATATTTTCTCTGAATCCTGGCTGTGTCCCAGCCATCTTGAATTCCTGAAGTGGCCTCTATGCAAGAGAACAAAAGGAACACTTCCTTTATAACACAGAGACAAAATGTCATTTCCTTGTTCAGGCACAAAATCTTGTTTTACTAATTCACTGTGGAGTGCAATGCGGAAACAGCTGAAAAAGCCCCCCTCCCGCCCCCTTTTTCAATCCACTGCTCACACAAACTGGTGTTCCCCTGTCAGAACAGGCACATTCTTATCACTCAGCATCTGTTTCCTTTTTTCTCAGGCTTGTTTACCAGCTTTTTCATTGAGAAGCGTCCCTATAGAGGATATTTTTTTTTACTATCTTATTCATTCATGAGAGAGTTACACCTCCCAGCTGCAGCTATTTTAACAAGCTCTAAAAACTAGGTATATAATTTTTTTCCTGTGACTCATATCCTATCAAATAAAGAGCTACAGTGCAGTACAAAACTTTTGCAGTCCAGGCTGTTTATAGTGACAGTTAATTTAAACAATGTTCCTTTCAATGACCTTTTGTGCTGCTACATATTCTTTGGCAGCGGAGGGCCAGTAGCAGAACTATTTTCCACTTCAGTCTAAAACTAAATAGATTATTTTAAATAAGCTATTAGCAATCTATATGTAAGTGATTTAAGATTTTTTATATAAATACTGATTTTAGACATTTATTATGAACAAAAAATAATTTAGAATAAAGAGGCTCATCAGGTTTTTAAAGGGTGGAGTCAGATTGCTATTTTCAGGAGTTTCCATGGAAACAACTGTCCTAAGCAATCCTCTCTACAAAAAACACTGATGTTATTGCCATCTTGTTGCTAAGCTTCCTTGACAAAAAACAAACAAAACCCCCCCACAAAAACAAAAACAAACAACAAATACCACACTTGTACCATTATAATATCCACCTGAGCTACCCAACATGGTGGTTGATAGTCTATAATATGAAACCTCCAGGGTTACTTGCAGCATAGTTTAGAAATGAGAATTTAGGCATTTTTAAGCCTAAACATTGATTCAAATCTGCTTCATAGCAAGCTTATATTCTGCCTTGTGTATCATGTGGCAAAATCACTCTAAGGCTTGTCTACATGTTGCATTAGTCCCCACCAGAGGGCTGTAAATTTTAGTCTGCACTAGTGTATCATGTACTAACTGGGCCATGAGGACCCTGCTGAAACAGGGTAAAGCCATTTCAAACGTACTACATCCTAAAACAACATGTAGACAAGCCCTGATTTATGTCACGAAACCATGTCAATATCATTATGTTTGTTTTTAGTGTATTTGAGGGTAGATTTTAATCCTATGTGTTCCTTGTTATGCTATATATTGGAAATAACCAGGAAGAGAAAGAGGTTATTTGGGATGATAGGGATTGGGGAAGAAGTGGGCGATTTTTGTACCAGTTTTACAAGTAGGAGACATGGGCCTGGACCAAAACCTTAAATCCAAACATTTTCAAATTTGAGGTTTCGAAAAGGTCAGTCTCAGGGCTTCAAGTGTATCCACAATCTAGCCTAAAATGGGGGCAGTTTTACATAGGACAAAAGTGCATAGATAAGATTTATGTTCACTTTTGGCTATTCTGCTTTACTCTGTATACTGCTACTTTGTATTTATATTTTTGCCTTAGCAATGCATTCCAGGTTACTTCTAAGGCATTTCTGTTCTTGTATATACCTGGAGACATTTCCCTAAAAAGACTCTTAAAATAGTATTATTAGTCTCTGGTGTATTTTTTTTCAACTACTGTATATTGTAGATTAGGAAAGCCAATGTTGTCGACTTTGTATCTGTTCTGGTTTTAATAACCTCTATAAATGAGTTCAATTTTATTGAAATATGTCAGAAACATTAGCAAATATTACATTCATTAGTAGCATTCTATGTCATGGTTATTAATTACATGTATCCAACTTATTGATTATATGATATTCTTACATAAAGCAGTTGTATACAGTAGCAAAGATTTTAATATTTAAGTAAAAGTTCTGTATTAATAAACAATGATTCAATAGATCACCAAATGCAAAATTCTACAGTGAAAGCTATATAAATTATTGAACAATCTCAAGAGTGTGAGCTTTAATAAATTAATTTCAAGGACATCTGGTCAACATGCTTACACAAATGAAAAATATAGTACTTTATATCAATACAGCAGGTTGAGGGTTTTTATACTGCATCATGAGCAAATCCAGATTTTGTTAATCACTTGTTCCTTAGAAATTCTATTTATTCTTCAGAAAGCTGGATTAACATTACAATGGGGGTGGGTGGAAGTGAATCAAATAAGCAATGGGCTTTTCTCCTGCCCTCCCTCACATCTTAACATAAAGGAAGACTCTCTAATTTGCCAAAAGTGTCATCTGCAGCTTCAGCTTTTCCATGGGTTTATCTCATCCCTAAATTAGAGATTTCCCACATCCCAAATCTGCTATGTGTCTGACTGCTAACAGACTCATTTACAGAGCACTTAGCACAAGATTACGTTGGGATTCCTCTTTTGAAAGTCTCCTGATATGCTACATTTCTATCTAGGGTAGTTTTCACTTGCCCTACAAAATTCCTTTCAAATGAATTGCTAAATTGCCTCTACATTTTAATTATGGCACAATTATTCAGTAATGCCATGTAGTGCTGCAGTCTAAACCATTGTATGTCATGATATATGTGTCATTTCATTTGTACAATGTTTTTGTAGTAGATACAAAATACATAATATAAGATGTGTGACTGAGCAGTGCTTTGTTTTTGTTTTATTTTTTTCCACAGAGAGGAACTCTGTAACTAGATCCTGCAGTTACAAGATTTTCTAGGGTACTACATTTGACCAACAAGCTCTCAATCTACTGTTTTAGCAGTAAACCAATTATCTGCTCAGGATGACTAGTTCTGCTAATTGTTTTTTTCTGTAATATTGTCCCTGATTGTTGCTAACATTTTTTTTTAATTAATTCAGAACAACAAAAATGTTTTCCAGCAACAATAATGCATCAGAAAATGTATGGGCTTTGGCCCAGATTGCAAAGGTAATCCCAGATTTACATGCCTAACTCCCAGTTTTAGGCGCCATGTAACTCCTGCTTACACCGTTGGCACTTAAGTTTTTGCTGTAAAAGTTCCCTAGGCAACTAAGGTGGTGCCCACCTTATAACTTTTAGCCCAATGGATAAAACACTTACACAGGCTGCTGCTGGGACTCCCACCTCTGAGGAAAATTCTCAAACCACTGAGCTATGTGACATTCTGATGTGGAGATTCCCGCCATCTCTCCCATAGAAATTATTCCACTGTGACTAACTAATGAAAGAGTAATCGGGCCTGAAAGAGCACATGGGTGGGAATGACTCTGTAGCCTAGTGGTTAGATCACCAAGCTGGGAGACCTATGATTCAGTCCCCCATGCTCCAGTGACTCAGCATTACAATGCCTAAATCCCTTTTTGGATTGAGGCCTTTCTGTTTAGATTGATGTTCAAAAGATACTGGATAGTTTAATCACTATCACCTTATTAAAATTAAATGAATATTATTGAATCAACAGACTTAACATGAAGCAAAACTATTTCTATCTTCTCTTGCTAATATATGACTTAAGGGTGGATTTTCATGAGAACAGAGTTTCCATTTTTGTACCCAAATAAAATGGCCAGATGTTCTAAAGAGTAAAGCACCCAGCAGAACCCATTTCTCTCTATAGGAGCTGCTGGGGGCTAACCATGTTTGAAAATCTGACCATTAAATGCAAATTGAGCTCTTTTGAGAATCTGAAACTTGTTTAGATACTTACAATAGGAGTTTTAGGATCCTACAGGATGCTCAGCTGTTCTGAAAGTCTGGCCCCTGGTTTCTTTCCCCAGTACTTTGCAGTAAATATAACCAAGCATTATGCTTCTAGGAACAATCACCAACTAAGCAACAAGTGACCTTATCAAAATGATTTATTTTGAAAACTAATATGTGGAAAAACCATCAGGTCACAGAGTTCACTTGAATTTGAAAATGTAAGCCTTGTGGGAAACAGGGATTACTCTGACAAGGTCCTATGAAATGAGCTGCAGACAGAGTGATTTTTTAACACAACACAAAATGCTATTTATTGCTTCGCTCGCGGTAGGCATTTCCCAACACCTTTGTCCCGCAACTGCAGTGACATATCTTGTGATGAACAAATTGTGTGTGTGAATGAATGAGGAACAAATTGCAGAAGGATGAAGGACCAGATTAATGGCAACAGCAGCAAGTGTCATATTTGAAAAGCAACAAGATTCCTATAAATACAAAAAAAAAAAATACAACCACCACCCCGCTGAAACATTTTCAGAGGTCTGTATCTTTAAAGTGTTTATATAACAATAAAACAAGCAATGGCTGAGAATTTATAGATAATGGGAGTATCCCATAAAAGGTCCATTTCACACTAGGACTGAATTAATTATGATGAAATCCTAGCCCCATTGAAGTCAATGGGAGTTTTGCCATTTACTTCAACGGAGCCAGGATTTCACCCAGATGATGATGATGATGATGATGGGGTGTGTGTGTGTGTGTGTGTGTGTGTGTGTGTGTGTGTGTGTGTGTGTGTGTGTGTGTGTGTGTGTAAAATACAGATACAGATCCTCTGCTGATTTAAGTAGATGTAGCTTCATTGACTACTGGCCTTTAACCTTCAAGGTTTTGGAGGCACCTTAAGTCCTTTCCTCCTTACCTAATATAGCATGAGAGACACTGGAATGTCTTGCTGCCGCCATGGGACAGATTTCCAAAACTTTTTCAAAACTTTCTGGTTGTGCTTCAAAGCATTTCTGACCAAAATTTACCAAGGTTCCCTCTACCCTGAGTTCCTAATATTTTAGTTTCCGTATTTTAGTTTTTTAATCTATAATGCCAATGAGTCATATTGTACTTTGGGGTCACAATCCTGAGTATACCCTTCTGAGGCATAACACATACTGGCTCCCTCTTGTACTGGAGGGGGAGGAATTTTCTATTCCTCTTTTAAGAGGTGCAACAATATCACTCATCATGAGTCCAGCCAGCTCCACTAGCAGCTGAATGGGACTTGAGGTGGATCCATGATAACTACCAATTGCTCCTAGAGAAGTATTGTTAGCACAGCCTCTTGCACTCCCCTGGGTGAAAGAAGCCACAATCCAAGAGGCTCTGGTGCAGCCATATCAGAGTAGAGGGGGACCTATACCTCCCATGCCAGAGTTAAGGTTAGGGCGAGGCAACCTAACCCAGAAATGGTTTAAAATGAGTTGTCTGCCCAGCTCCCTTATTTCGGCTTTGAAAATGGGAAATGCATGAAAGGGGGAAATGCACTGGATAATCAGGATGAATAAGTATTTTAAGTGCAACTTTCACTGCTGGAAGGCTAATTTCTAATGGGAATTGGTCATTACTAATAATTAATGACTGATTTACCCATTAACTTTACAATCAACATTAGCCTTACTTTGCTAACAAAAAAGCAATGCACTTTAGCTAAAACATTAAACATAACTTCCTTTCTTTTCTCTCAGTTAAGCTTCCAAAATTTCCATTACATCTGATTGAAATCAACATTTGTTTTAAAGCATAAAACACAGTAACCCATAAGAGGAACTTTCAATTAGTTTAGAGACTAATGTCTAACACTTACAGAAGATAGGTACATGGATGAAATCTGGAATTTGTAAACAATGCTGTGGTTCTTCTTGGATCTATAAAATGGTCGCATAAAGTGTTGATGTGATAAAAGGACTTACCGGCTGGTGCATCCTTCATTGCAGGGTCTCCTCCACAGGCATGCCCCACTACCACTAGCCTTCTGGTCTCCCAGCCCTTTCAGGGTAAATACAGTCCTGTACATTGATAATCCACCATCTTTACACCAGGTCTTCAGCCTAACTTCATACTTAATAATCCTTTTTAGACCTTTTCTCCAGGGCTTCTGAGCTACTTTCATCAGTGGGCCAGTAGGGAAACCCAGGGCCTCCCGCTACGCGGAGTTCCAGCCCAGGCACCCTATAATGAACATCTAAGCTCTGTCTGGTCTGACCCACCACTTCCTCCCTGGGCTACTTCCTACTATAGCCTGCCTTTAGGTCTTTCCACCAGCTCCTTCCCTAGAAGCCCCCCCCCTCGCCTCCCCCCCCAAAAAATTCTAGCCCCAACAAGCTCCTGTAAAAGTCCCATGCCAAGCCTACTGGCACCTATTGAGGCCCTGGCATCTAGCAACATCTGGTTGTTCCCTAGCCCCACCCAGTCTTTCCTTTAAGGGGTTAGCACAAGAGGCTCTCTCCTCCTCCCAGTCAGCCGATATTGAGCGGGACTTTACTCCTTTTAACCCCTCCCTCCAGGCTTGACACTTCTCGCAGATGAAGCGGGGTATGTGGCTGACTGAGTCCACAGACCATCATTAACCCCTTGCTGCTTAGGATGGAGTTTGTACACCCTGTCTTTATTTCTGACACTAATCTAAGCATCCATGACAACTGGATTGTGTCTGTGTGGCTCCTGTTGACTTCAATGGGGGTACTACAAGCACAGAATTTGGATTTAGGAATGGTCACTTAGTAATGCTGTTCACTGCCATTCTATAGTCATAGTTTCAAATTCCAGCCCTGGTTCCCCAGGAAATGGCCCATGGCCAGTTCCTCTTGGCAGGAGAATTTGGGATTTTACTGAATGCAAAATAGAAATAAGGGGTGAAATCCTGGCCCTGCTGAAGTCAATGACAAGGTTCCCATTGAGTTCAGTAAGGCCATGATTCCACCCAAGGTGTTTCAAGAAGGGATTATAGCTTTCACAAAAGCAAAAGATGCTATTATGGTTGCAAACAAATTTCCTGTATAGGCCCCCCAAGGTGTTAATGACTCCTTGTTATAAACATGTCAAGGGCCTACCATGTTATTGTGCTTTTCAACATGGGGATTTCTAATGTGCTCAGCATTGGCCTAACTCTGCTCCCATTACAGTCATGATAAAACTTCCACTGCCTTTGGAAAACCCATCCAAAGTGCTAATAGGGTCTATTTTTAGACCTAGTATATTCATTGCATGGCAGATATACCAGGACATAGCGAGGCGGGGGGGAAAGAAGCACTCCTATAAAGGCTGAAGAACAGGTCTCAATAATAACAAATGTACTGAATGTGAAATATGGTACAGTCTCTCATCCAAAAACCTTACAATCTAAATAGACAAACAATACAATTCATGTATATAATGCACACTGTAATCAGAAGAAGGATTTAATAAGAAAGTAGTATTGCTGTTCACACAAATCCTGTAAAACAACACTTTTATTGGCAGCTGAATCATGGCAGACTGAGTGGAAGAAGTGTCTTTTAAGGAAGATCTGAATGAAGGGTGAGTGGATGCTTGCAGACAGGGAAGAAAAAGAGTTTGTGCATAGGGGATACATGGAAGGGTAATGAAGATGAGAAGGGGAAAGGGATAAATCAGTGGCAAGATATAAGGATTGAGTCTTTTTTTTTTTTTTTTTGCTGCTATTCCTTTAAGATGATTGATCAATCCACTTTAAGCCTGAGTCTGCTCTATGTGTACAGGGTTAATGAGTCCAGCCCAGGTCAGATTTCAGAAAGGTCAAAAATGGCTTAAAGCCACTTTTGCATTCCCTTCCATTTCCCTACAGCTGGCATAGGAAGGGTCCATAACATTAATTGTATTTATTCTACCAGTAAAAATTTGACACAAATATCAGAGATTCATCTGGGAAAACATCCCAAAAATGTTTTGGGTGGGAGGGAAAGAAAGAAAAAGAGATTTAGAAATAAAGATACAAGAAAGAAAGAAAATGTTGCAAGCACAAATGACAGTGGAATAATCTACACAGGCATCCTGGATGCAGAAGCCCATTCTGTTTTGTTAGAAACAAAAATAAATCCAATTTTGGAGACTAAGGATCAAAGACAGAATTATGAAGTGAGAAGCTAATTCCAAAGGAAATTGGGATTTGCAGAAATCTTCATAAATTCCTGGAATTATATCTGCTTTGTAGAAGTCACAGATAATTTTTCAAATGCAGAATGAAGCTGATCCAGTGCTTTTAAGTTGGCAAACATCAAGTGAAAAACGCAGTCAAAGCAGAGCTCTGAGATGCTTTTGATTGGTAGAGCAACTTCCTCTGATCTTACATCTGACAAATATCATATATATTATACTGATAAATGAACTAACGTTTAATAGGACATTCCCAGTTATAAAATACAGGAAAAGCAAAAATCTTCTGTTTGGGAAAAAAAATCACTTTTGGAGTAAAGAAAACAAAACAGATGCATTTTTCCAGACTTTTTGTTTGATGTGGAATTTAAAGCACAGCAAGCCATAATTCAAAAGATGAAACAGTAACCCTTGAACAATAGTAATTGTTAGAATACTTTCTTGTCTTGAAACAATGATGAAACACATACAGATTAATTTCTATTAATGCTCTAAAAGGTGGAATGTTATTTATTGACAGGGGGTTTCTTTAACCACATAATATACATTTAATTTTAAGTGAATGACAATGTTCTATAGACTTGTTTTCCTTCATTGTTAACGTATTACAATAATTTGCTCCATGTCAATTTTCTTTCTCTGATACTTTTCTTGAATAAGCAGTGTACATTCTATTCTGTTTGATATAGGTTCTAATACTGAGCTCAGACACTATATTCTCTGAAAACCTTCCTTGTTAGCATTCCTGGAGAATAATGAAGATAATTTTGTTGTCTATGTTTACCTAGGGGGTGAGGATCTATTGGGTATCTATATCCTCAGCTGATGTACATTTCTATAACTCCACAGAGCCATGGCACTTTATACCAGCTGAGGATCTGCTCCATACTATTTAAGGCAGGGATTGGTAACCTTTGGCACGCAACCCATCAGGGAAATCCGCAGGCGGGCTGGGACAGTTTGTTTACTTACAGCGTCTGCAGGTTAGGCCGATCACAACTCCCACTGGCTGCGATTCACTGTTCCAGGACAATGAGGGCTGCAGGAAGTGGTGTGGGTTGAGGGATGTGCTGGCTGCCACTTCCCGTAGCCTCCCTTGGCCTGGAACAATGAACCGCGGCCAGTGGGAGTTGCGATCGGCCAAACCTGCGGACACTGCAGGTAAACAAACTGTCCCTTCCCACCAGTGGATTTCCCTGATGGGCTCCATACCAAAGGTTGCCGATCCATGATTTAAGGTCTAATCATGCAAAGACTTGTTCATGTACTTAGTACAGGGGTAGGCAACCTATAGCACATGTGCCGAAGGCGGCATGCGAGCTGATTTTCAGTGGCACTCACACTGCCCAGGTCCTGGCCACCAGTCCGGGCGGGCTCTGCATTTTAATTTAATTTTAAATGAAACTTCTAAACATTTTGAAACCTTATTTACTTTACATACAACAATAGTTTAGTTATATATTCTAGACTTCTAAAAAGAGACCTTCTAAAAAGGTTAAAATGTATTACTGGTACGCAAACCTTAAATTGCAGTGAATAAATGAAGACTTGGCACACCACTTCTGAAAGGTTGCTGACCCCTGACTTAGTATGTAAAGTTAAGTATGTGACTAAGTCCATGTACTATCAGGGTCATAGAATATATGTTCCTGCCCCAAAGACTTTACAATGTACTTAAGACAAAACAAAAAGATTAGGGGAAACAAACTCATTGGTTAGGAGAGGCAGTGAATCATGAAAGTCCCTAGCCCTAGTGCACTCTGGGAAATATAGTTCAGTTGGAGAGCCCAAGTTATAGAAAATAGTAATGTGAGACAACCAAATTACAGCTCCTATGAGGCATCATGATGGCATATCCAAATTTAAATTTTCACACCAAAAACAGAAAATATTTTGCTTTTGGGGTGTTTGGTTTTTCAACAAAAAAATGAAATTTTCTTTATTAAGCAGACTCTTTTTACATACCCACCCACCCACTCACTCACTCACCCACCCAACCACATTCAAAAACACAAACTCTTTTGCTGAAACCCCAATTTTCTGTTGGAAAAAATGATGGAAAGGGCCTCATCCTCCCTGATTGAATTAACCTTGTTATCTTTAAACTGATTCTTGCTTGCATATTTATACCTGCCTCTAGAAATTTCCACTACATGCATCCAACGAAGTGGGTATTCACCCACGAAAGCTCATGCTCCAATACGTTTGTTAGTCTATAAGGTGCCACAGAACTCTTTGCTGCTTTTACGGATCCAGACTAATACAGCTACCCCTCTGACTCTAAATAGAGGTGAAAAAAATAAGATATCAGGATGACCTATGTATAAACAAAATGCAGCTGTTGCTTATTATTGTATGTAATCAAAGGTATAAATGCTTGCTGTAATTGTTTACCTGTAGAGAGACCTGCCTAGGTGGAGGAAATCCTGTGTCCTAGTGCACTCTCTCCCTCTATGCAATTGATAGAGAATAAAGTATCTGACTTGCTGCATCCAACCTGAGAGTGAGAACTATGTTTTTCTCTGACAAAGCTAATTACAGTTGAGGATATATATGCAAAATTCACTGGGTGAGTGCTTTTAGAAGTTACCTGACTTTGATATGTCTTTATTACTGAAGCAAATCAGAATAAGAGCTCACCAAGCATCTAAATTATATACATATACATGCCTGACTACTTTTAGGCTAAGGCCTCCTAGGAAATGTGGATATCCAATACCAATTAAAATTAACACATATTGACTGTCCATATCCCGCAAGCAACTTTGAAAATCTTATCCTTAGTATTCTTGTTCATGATGAAGAAAAAGTTATATGGAAAGCGAATGAGAAAAAAGTTGGGTTCGTAATTATTAGGCAGTTAAAGACAAGAGTATGAAATCAATGTAACAAAAACATTCCATAGTTGGTACTAAGATTTAAGCCATTCTACTATTCATTATTTACATGGATAGAAAAGAAAGTAACAAAGCTAATGGGGGGAATTAGCAAAGAAACCTTTCCCCCCAATGTCTTAGGTTATCTATTACCCATTAACCATTTTACTACAATAGATTCCATTCAATCAAGACACATGAAATCAAGAAATATTTTTTTACAAGGATCTTTATAAATGCTCCCAGGGGACTGATTTATCCCAATGACAGTGAAAAGCAATGCTGCCACATAATTGGAATAGTATTAGCAAATATTTCATTTAATAGGGAAACATTTGCCTAGTGCCAAGGGGTTAAGTGGTGTTAACCCAGATGTTAGATTCTGAGCTCTGGTATAGTACTACATAAGTAAGATTCAAAAGAGAGGAGAGAAAAATGAAAAGCAGTAAATATAATTATTATTCTTGCAGTTTCACCTAGTCCAATAATATATTTCATTTTAATCTTTTTTTTTTAATTTTCTTTAATAGATTATTCTTTTAGAGCTTAAAGTCAAATTCTGTTTTCAGTAACGTGTGTAAATCCAGAATAACTCCATTCTAATGCACTCAGGCATGCAGGAGTGAAATTAGGAAGGCCAAATCACACTTGGAGTTGCAGCTAGCAAGAGATGTTAAGAGTAACAAGATGGGTTTCTTCAGGTATGCTGGCAACAAGAAGAAAGCCAAAGAAAATGTGGCCCCCTTACTGAATGTGGGAGGCAACCTAGTGACAGAGGATGTGGAAAAAGCTAATGTATTCAATACTTTTTTTCCCCTCTGTCTTCACACACAAGGTCAGCTTCCAGACTACTGCACTGGGCAGCACTGCATGGGGAGGAGGTTACCAGCCCTCTGTGGAGAAAGAAGTGGTTCAGGACTATTTCAAAAAGCTGGACGAGCAAAGTCTATGGGGTCGGATACGCTGCATCCGAGGGTGCTAAAGGAGTTGTCGGATGTGATTGCAGAGCCATTGGCCATTATCTTTGAAAACTCATGGCGATCTAGGGAGGTCCATGATTACTGGAAAAAGGCTAATGTAGTGCCCATCTTTAAAAAAGGAAAGAAGAAGGATCTGGGGAACTACAAGCCAGTCAGCCTCACCTCACCTCAGTCCCTGGAAAAATCATGGAGCAGGTCCTCAAGGAATCAATTCTGAAGAACTTAGAGGAGAGGAAAGCAATTAGGAACAGTCAGCATGGATTCACCAAGGACAAGTCATGCCTGACTAACCTAATTGCCTTCTATGATAAGAAAACTGGCTATGGATGAGGGGAAAGCAGTGGATGGTGTTATTCCTTGACTTTAGCAAAGCTTTTGATATGGTCTCCCACAGTATTCTTACTGGCAAGTTAAAGGAGTATGGGCTGGATGAATGGACTATAAGGTGGATAGAAAGCTGGCTAGATCATCGGGCTCAAAGGTACTGATTAATGGCTCCATGTCTAGTTGGCAGCCGGTATCAAGCGGAGTGCCCCAAAGGTCGGTCTTGGGGCTGGTTTTGTTCAATATTTTAATTAATGATCTGGAGGATGGCGTGGACTGCACCCTCAGCAAGTTTGAAGATGACACAAAACTGGGAGGAGTGGTAGATACACTGGAGGGTAGGGATAGGATACAGAGGGACCTAGACAAATTAGAGGATTGGGTCAAAAGAAATCTGATGAGGTTCAACAAGGACAAGGGCTGTGTCCTGCACTTAGGATGGAAGAATCCCATGCACTGCTACAGACTAGGGTCCGAATGGCTAGGCAGAAGTTCTGCAGAAAAGGACCTAGGGGTTACAGTGGATGAGAAGCTGGATATGAGTCGACAGTGTGCCCTTGTTGCCAAGAAGGCTAACAGCATTTTGGGCTGTATAAGTAGGGGCATTGCCAGCAGATCGAAGGATGTGATCATTCCCCTCTATTCGACATTGGTGAGGCCTCATCTGGAGTACTGTATCCAGTTCTGGTCCCCACACTACAAGAAAGATATGGAAAAATTGGAAAGAATCCAGCGAAAGGCAACAAAAATGATTAGGGGGGTGGAGCACATGACTTATGAGGAGAGGCTGAGTGAACTGGGATTGTTTAGTCTGCAGAAGAGAAGAATGAGAGGGGATTTGATAGCTGCTTTCAACTACCTGAAAGGAGGTTCCAACGAGGATGGATCTAGACTGTTCTCAGTGGTAGCAGATGACAGAACAAGGACTAATGATCTCAAGTTGCAGTGGGGGAGGTTTAGGTTGGATAGTAAGAAAAACTTTTTCACTATGAGGGTGGTAAAGCACTGGAATGGGTTACCTAGGGAGGTGGTAGAATCTCCTTCCTTAGATGTTTTTAAGGTCAGGCTTGACAAAGCCCTGGCTGGGATGATTTAGTTGAGGATTGGTCCTGCTTTGAGCTGGGAATTGGACTAGATGACCTCCTGAGGTCGCTTCCAACCCTGATATTCTATGATTCTATGAATTTCTGCAATTGTTCCAGATTTATACTGATGTAACTGAGAGAAGAATTTGGCTCTTGATATGTACAGCTGCTAAATGGGGATAATAAGCAGTCCCCCAATTCTGCAAGATGTTTCACACTGATGCAGCTGAGAATTAATGTAGGGCCCTATCCATGTGAAGTTGTTCATAGGACTGGGCCCCAAGAAAGTTCTACTGTGTAATTTTAAGACTAAATTCTCCCATTCTAAGTGGGATTTTGGAATTTTAGCTGATTTGGTGCTTGTTGCATCCTTGAAAGAGAGAGGAAAATATTATGACAAAATTATTCTTAGAGAGGTTGAATGGAAACTCTATAGGTGCTCTATATAACAATTTCAATCAATTCCAGTCAAATTGATTTTACCAAGTGAAAACATGGTGAAATTCTGCCCTCAGTTACAGTCATGCAACTGTATTGAAATCTACAAGCTTTCTTTATTTCACATTTACTGCAGATTTATACCAGTGTAATTTTGCTGTGTCAATGGAATTATTCCTGATTTACACTGACGTATATGAGATGTGAGTTGGGTGCAATACAACTAATTATTAATTCACTGAGCCAGATCCTGGTCTAATTTGCACTGAGTTTACCCCCACAGTAGCTCCATTGGGCCAGAATTAAGCTTGTTATGCAAAACTCATGCTGAAGTACCTCTAATTGGATCTGATTCTGATTTCACTTACATTAGGGTAAACCAGGAATAACCCAATCAGAGTCACTGTGCAAATGCTGATTGACTCCAAAGGATTTATTCAGATTTACACTACTTTGAGTGAGATCAGAATTAGGCACAATTATCTGCAATTCAATGTTTATTTTGTTAGAGTAATGAAAATAGATTCAGACACAATGGACTGCAACAATGTAACTCAGAGTAGAATTATGCTTTGAGAGTTTAAGCATCTCTGTCTATATATTGAAATATGTACTCAGAGTTCAACAGTTAATACAAGTTAGCATTTCTCTGAGAATATTCAAGCCATGTTTATCCCTAGTGGAACTCCATCGGAGTCAAATATTTAAAGAAGGATGGCCAAGTGGTTAGGACATTAGTGTAGGACTCAAGATATCTGAATGTAAACGCTTGCAACTCCATAGACTTCCTGTGTGACTTTGGGCACGACACATAGGTGTCTAAGTCCCAGTTTTAAGCACCACTGCAATCCACAAAACTCTCATTCAGCTGCCACCTAACCCTGTAGGCACCTAAATTCACTCAACACCTAAACTTTTGTTTTAAAATTCCCTAGTGATCTAGATTTCTGCCTCTGGACATGCACACTGCTGCTCCACTCTAGGTGTCCAGATGCCTATCTCCACCAGAATGACCTTCAATGGAAGCTAGGCAAAGGAGCACATATATCACTTTACCAATTTTGGAAGGCAAGCTCAGAGGCCACCTACTGGATTGGGTCCCATACAAAATCTGGCTGGAGGAGGAGGTAGGAGCCCACCTTATAACTTCTAGGCCAATGATTAGAGCACTTTCCTGGGATGTGGAAGACTTCAGATAACTACTTAAAGAATCGTTGGGCCAGAGAGCAACAGCAAAACAAAATGACTCCGTAGCACAGAAGTTCAGGCACCCACCCAGTCTCCCTGCTTTAGTGGCTGTTTAATTATTTATCCACAGTGGAACTGCTTCAGCAGAAGAGACCGAGGGCACCCCCGCTTCACATTGACTGCCAGAGCTCAGTGTTTAGAGCAGTCTCTGGCTAGAGGGAAAACACCCCTTTTCAAATTGCATCTGCATGAGGGAAAATTGAACCTGAGTCTCCCACATACCAAGTGAGTTGCTACTCATTATGTGCAAAGTTATAGGGTGGGTACTACCTCCTTTTCTGGCCAGCTTGTTGGTGTCAGGCAAGTGCCAAACTCATTTTCAGAACAAATTACTTGGGTACCTAAATCACATGACTCTGAGAGAGCTCACCGGTCATGGACTGCTAGCAGAGATAGGCACCTCACTGCAGCCCAGCCTTAGGTGCCTAACTCAGGCAGAGATGTAGGGCTGAGGATCCACCCTTCTCATCAGCATCTCCCATTGGCTAATTTAGGTGGCTCCTGCCTAGCATGCCGGCTTTTGTGGATTGTATTCTTAGGTTCCTCTCTCTCCTCATTCATTGTATAGGGAGCCTAGGTGCCTAATACAGGCCTTATGGATCACAATATTGTTCCTGAAAATTGTCATGCTGGGTGGGTCTGGGCCTTAGTGTCTCTATGCCTCCAGTCCCCATCTGTACGATGGGACTAGTCTCACCGCTTGACTTCACAGGAGCCGCCTATATCTATTGCACTTCACTGCTATCATCAGGTTTTTTTGCTTGAAGTTTTATATTAACAGCTTGCATTTTAAGATGCTCTGGGCCATACTCTGACTTCAGTTGCACCATTAACCTCAGTGGCATTATTATGAGTAATGAATTTTCACTTACACAACTGAGATCAAAATCTCACTTTCTGGGCTGCAGTTTCATCTTACAACAGTGTCATTCCATCGACCTTAGTAGAGTCATTCCCGATTTACACCAGTGTGACTTAGATGAGACTCTCAGGC
The DNA here is from genome assembly GCF_016161935.1 of Mauremys reevesii. Taxonomy (NCBI): domain Eukaryota; kingdom Metazoa; phylum Chordata; order Testudines; family Geoemydidae; genus Mauremys; species Mauremys reevesii. Next base: position 26,173,019 of record NC_052624.1, read on the forward strand.
CAGCTGGCTGATACATTGTTCTGGATGAATTTCTATATTTGGTGAAAACATATTCAGCTCTGGGTAAAATGGAGATGCAAAAAGAATTTGTTTTCAATTCATAATGTTCTGCTGTTAATATTTTCTCTCAGACTACACTGTTAACCATATCCTTTGCCTTTGCTTGAAATGCTTACATAACTTACAGTACATGATGGAAGCCTTTACAGTTTACTTAAAGATTAACATTGAGGCTGTTGCTTTTAAGTGCTATTAATAATGAATAGTGTTTTCTATCTTGTGCCTTATGTTTCTTCTGTAAACCTTCCCCAAAGTACTTTTGGAGGAGAGCAACATAAAGTGAGCAGCAGAATTCGTAAAATGTAGTTTATAAATTGTTGTATATATTTTTCATTAACTAATCAAGCTTCCTGAACCTGGAGCTTTTCAGCTAGTGCTAATCAGGGGAGATCCATTGAAATCAATGGATTTACACCAGCTGAGAATCTGGCCAGGAAACTCCACTGATTCTAAAGCAAACATAGCTTTGTGATTATTGAAATTCTAGGCATTTTTCTCATTGTTGCCAGCACCATTTATGCTGCAGTAGACCATTAACTGCAAGTGGGAAAAGTAAACACTTTCTCCGTACATAATATTAATCACAGAACACAGATGGATAGAAGACAATGGACCTACAGTATGTTTGTCTCTGTTCCAGTAACTAACCAGCACAGTTTAGTTCAGCTCTATCAGCTCTTGTAGGTGTTTGCAACTTACATGGATATATATTAAAATGCTCCCAGTTTTATTTTTTTTTTCATGGTGTTAAAACTCAGTGAAAATTGGTAAGGGGAGGTGGTGAGGTTACAGCAATCATCTGCTGGTTAGAGTGAAGAATAAAGAGCTAGAAGCCATGAGACCCCTGCTGAGTTGACCTAGGTCAAGTCATTTAATGCCCTTCATCATCAACTGGCACAACTGGAAAAAATGTAGGTTAAAAGCAGGAACACGCTTGAAACCAAAAGCTACTTATGGTCAAAGCTTTCATGAGTAAATAAAACAGAAGAGATCTGTCAGGGAATTTCATTTTGGCTGTGCTGCCCTTACTGAAAGAGAGACAAATCCCAAATGACTAGGAAATTCTATCACAATAAAAATGAAAAAAGTGTGAGTGCATTGGCTTGTCAACTCAGTAGCACATAAATTCCTAGTTTGAGCTTTTCCACATTATCTTTAGTCACCCTGACCTGCGAAAAGAAACAATTAAACACCTTGTATCTTCTATTTAGGAGAAATCACACTCTGTGCTGCTCTCGCATTGTCAGAATACCATAATTATGACTGTGCAATTATGTATGACACTTTTAAAATGTGAGTCATCTTTTAATAACTTAATTTACCAGGCATTTTAGATGTAGTTGAAAATACAGAGTGGATATCAAAATGCAGTTTGGTGAGGAAAGAAAGATGAAGTCCCACAGTAGGGATTACTTTGGAGTTATTCAATCTTTCAGGCTTAAATCTAAAGGATAACATTTTCATAAGTGTCTAAGAGCTAGATTTTTAAAAGGAGTTAGGCACCTAACTCCCATTGGAGTCCATAGGAGTTAGATGCCTAAATATCTTTAAAATATGTCCCTAAGTCATATGGTTGCCTAAATTCCATTGACTTTCAATAGGATTTAGAGGATTTTGGAAATCTGACCGTAACTGTATGTCTACACTTCAGTCAGTGGTGGGATTACAGCACAGGTTGAAATATCTCCGCTAGCTTTAATCTGGCAACTAACACAGTTAAAGATCACATTGAAGCTGTGGTAGTGTTGGCTTCAGCCCATGCCGAAGAAGCCCACATAGCACCTGTGGCAGATATGTGCATCCCTATCCTGTGCTGCTTCATCTTCGCTGCTATTTTCAGTGAGCTAGCTAGATTAGAGCTAGTGTGGATATGCCTACCTGTGCTATGAATAATGTGGGTGGGTGATTTTGAGTCCTCCTCTCTCCCTTTTGATTTTTCATCATTATTTTTTTTGTATTACAGAAGTGTGTAGACTCCAACTGAACTCAGGCCCCCATTGCATACTATAAGAGACAGTCTCTGTCTTAAAGAGCTCACAATCCAAATAGACAAGGCAGGCAATAATGAAGTTATCCATATTTTATAGTTACTAAACTGAGGCACAAAGAGATTGGCTACAGTCACAGAGGAGATCTGTGGCAGAATTTTATCCTGAATCTAGATCTGCCTGAATCACAAGACCATTCTTCTTTCCAAACAGTGGAAAGAAAATAGGAAAATAGCACATTTGTTGAAGTTTAGTGCCTATCTCTAAGAAAAATATGCCCAGGACAGGGATATAATGGATCACAAAGAACAGGTGTTTTGCATCATTAGTTCATAATCTCATATTCAGGTAAATGAAATATTCCAAAATTTATATTTTTTTCCCAACAGAATCCCAACCTGCTGGGAAACTACCTGCCACTGCCTAAGTCCTGAGAAGAATGGTTGAGGGTCTTTCATTCATGTGCAAATATAAGGTGCGCTGCTGAGCATTTTGTGCCTTCATTTGCTGCTGTTCTCTCAACCTGCTGAAGGACTGAGATATACTAGTGCCAGACTCTTTGATGATGCTCTGCAAAACAAGCCAGCTAACCCTGCTTTCAACATTGACTTCACCTAGTTATTTCACCTAGGGTTATTTCTTTGCTGATGTGAACCGGCACAACTATTTTAAATTCAATTTACACCAGCAGAGAATTTGCCCCTAATAAATGCATACATTTAGGTCAAGTTTTTATTACCCAACATTGGCTCTGATATTTTGAAAGGGAAATAACTCTTTTCATGAATAAATTCAAGAATACAAACATGTAAGCTCAAAGAAGAAAAGGGGTGTGAATCTGGTAAGAAACAGGAATACTCCCAGTGTACTGCTTAAGAACAAGGAGAGTCACAAAAATGACAAATATCTAAAACACTAAGGAGTGACCCACTACTCTTGCCAAACACACCAGCAGCACATCCCAAACATTTTATGAAACACTATACAAAGCAGAAAATATTCCATCCCAATCCCAATGATCTTTAATTTCACATACACAGGATCTAAATAAAAACCATCTCAAGAAGATCAGCCCATCCACAGTTACCAGCTATTCAAGCTATGCAGATTAAACCAAATACCTCAGGCCTGGATGGGTTATCCATAGAATTTTGCAAGAGCTATTGTACTGTACAGAGAGATGAAGTGACTTGCCCAAGGCCAGTGGCAGAGCTAGCAATGGAACGCACATGTCCTGAGCCCCAGTCTAGTACTTTATCCACTAGGCAATACTACCCAAATTCTTTGAGAAGCCCTACCGATCAGTTGAGAACTTCTCTAATAACTATAATATCTAAATGAACCAAAGAATTGTAAGGTCAAATTCTGCCATATGGGTTCATTTAAGCCAATGGGATCTATGTGTCTGTGTCAGAGAGCAGAGATTAGGTTTATAATCTGTAAAGGATCTTCTTTGGTCAGGAAGGATGTCACCCCAATACTGAAGTGACAGAAAGAAAATCACTTCCATTCCCTCAAGCAGCCAGAGAAGGGAAAAGTCTCATAATAGTTAGTATGGTGGCTAGCAATCACATACAAACCACAACATCTAGTGAAAAGAGAGGATGTGTGGGGTGAGACAAAGAAAAGGAGCAAGAGAAACTGGTTGGGAGAAGGAAGTATCATGCATTTCATAGCTACATGAATAACCAGAGCCCATTTTTGCAAACTTCTGTTGAGGTTCACAAACACATTACAGCAGAAGCTAATTTGGAGTGGGTTTGATGTTTGCTGAGAACATTTGCACAACTCTAATAAGAGTTCCTTTAACAAATGTAACTTTCCATCCCTTCCTTTGGCAAGTCATATGTAATTTAGGTCTAGATTCTTTCTCACTGACACTGGTAGCACATTACTTCATTATTTGAAAAGGGACCGTTTATGAAGACGCAACACAACTGCAGTTGTGTTGTAGAATCTGGGCCTTCGACAGATGGACACAGTTCTGCTAGTGCTTTTGAATACATAATATATCAGCTACTTATGGGTGGGAGATCAATATGATTAGAAAGAATATTTCTTATAATTGGTTCTTTTAATTTGTTTCACTCCTCGCAGCTGCAAGTGCATGCACTATTCTTCCTTAACATTAATGTTTTCAGAAATACGTTTTTAATGGAAGCAAACATTTTTTCTGCAATCATTTCAATGGGAATTTTGACTCAGTAAAGAATGCAAGTTTGAGCTCCAGTGGTCTAAAACATCAGTTTTTAAACTCTGCTTCCCATTGCTTTCATTGTGGAGTTATGTTTAAAAATTAGTGGCTTCAGATAGCCCATTATTTTTATCCCTTTAAAACAAGAAAATAAAAACATAAAGAGAACCAATTATGACACATTTACTCAACATCAGTGAGATTTCTGGATAAAGCTTTGGTCTACAGAATGTCTGGGTTGGATAACAATAGAAAAGTAGTGTGTTGTAAATATTCTGCTTATTACCATTGCTCTAAGCTCTATCCATGGTAAGAATAAACATGCTCAGCTTCTCATCACAGAATAACATACACATAGTACCTGGAATACTACGTCAGAAGTAAATAAAAAGAACTCCTATCTGCATTCTTGAGCAAGACTGTTTGATAATAATCCTTACTTCAAAATGAACAAGAAAACTAGCCCCTGGCCTGTATGGATCAAAGACAGCATATCCTCAATCCTCAAATAGGCAGGGCCAGCTCCAGGCACCAGCACAGCAAGCTGGTGCTTGGGACGGCCCACGGAAGGGGGTGGCACATCCGGGTCTTTGGCAGCAATTTGGCAGCGAGTCCCTCAGTCCCTCTCAGAGGGAAGGACTGGTCGCTGAATTACCGCCGAAGAATGAAGTGATGTGGTAGAGAAGCCACCAAAGTGCCGCCGATCGCGGCTTTTTTTTTTTTTCTCTTTGCCGCTTGGGGTGGCAAAAAAGCTGGAGCCAGCCCTGCCGATAAGCACATATAACATCTTCTCTGTTGTGACACTTGGGCCTACAAATTTACCCAAATTATGAGCTCATCTGTAAAAAGTATGTAAAAGTTCATAAGAACCTAGAATAACAAATGTTGATGGAGAAAAGTACAAAAGGGAGACAGGATAACTGAATTCATCTAAACAAAAAGGACAAGTTGATATAATTCAAGGTCCGTGTTGAAATGATGCTTGCTAAAAACAGGAGCCATGGAGCCAGAAGCTAATAAGACAACATTGGTATGTCAAATATTAAGCCTAATTGGTGGAAAAAATAATGAGGTGATGGGATATTCCACCCATCAATCCTTTTTCGGGCCTTTAAAAGAAAGATTTTGTGGGGAAACACACAAAAGAACAAGAAAAAGAACAAATGGAAAGAACACAAACAGGCTACTAGAGTGAGCTTCAACATCATGGCTGTCACCCGCACCTTTTCCTGGGACCCCCGGTCTTCCTCATTCTGATCCTGAGAAGAGTCCTGACCAGAACAGGCCAGAGAGAGAGAGAGATCCAACTGATATTGGTCCAGCTAAATCCCAAACAACACCTGGGATGGCAGTTATTACTGTCAATGTACCACCAGGAAATGTATCACCAGGTCACCCAAGCTACCCCCCAAAATTATGAGTACTATTTTAAAAAGAAGAATTTCACTTATTCTATTCTAAAAATGGATTACTGGACAAAAGTAACTAACGTATTAAAATAATTCCCAACTGATCTGAGTCTTCTCTCACACTGGTTTTCACAACGATGTATCTTCATTGGTTCCAATGAAGTTACCCTTATGTACAGGTGAGAAGAGGTATCCCCACCAACAATTCTTCTATGCTCATGCAACATCAACCTGGACCAACTAATGACTACTGGGGCCGATGATCATTAAATTAAAAATTCTCTAATGAGACTTTGATATGGTACAATGTAATGGCTCCAAAGAATACAGTACGGTCTACTGGATCATTGATTTGTTAACTACAAACTCTCTTGTATTCCATAACATTAATCAGCTTTAATGGCTCCAATGGAGGCATATTAATTAATTGCAGCTCCATTAATAACTCCCTGATTATGTATTTACCTGACCTAGACTGTGCTGTGCATGTTAGAAACTCTTTAATTACATTTTACACAATAGTGGCTCCAAGGGAGATTATAAATAGTGTATTGTAGGTGCAATTATTTCTAAAGAGAGGAAATGTGACTAAATTAGGCTAATTGTGAGTAACAGAATTAATTTTGCTAAAGGTTATTTCATGGATATAAATTAAATCCACAAGAGCAGACAACTCACAGATGAAGATAGTACTCCAAGCTGATTCGTGGCCTTCAGTCTTGGAAGTCATGTTTTTATACAGAGTGAAATTCATCCCAGTGCAGAAGGCCCACACAAGGTGTTATATGCCACTTAAACCCTAAATTCAGAGAAAAATCCTTCTGCTACCTCTCAAGGTGCTGACGGCTGAGGGCTTTCTGGATGCAGGAAGCAAGGATCTTCTAGTTATCCTAATGCCCTACGGAGACCACATAGTGACAATGGAGGCTATTCCAGCAATTGGCTAGACCCGGCCTCTTGGGGATAGGTGGAGGGGGGTGGGAGAACTACTGCATCGTTCATGGGATAGAAAGGGGCAAATCTTTCCTCAGACATTTCCTTGGAGAGGCCAATCCTTGCATGAGTAAGGTTTTCAGGTGGGAGTACTCCCAGGTGATTTACCTATGAGAGCTAGCAGTCTCTCCTTGTGGTGATTCTGTGACTTAATTGCTAAAAGAAAGCCTGCAAAATGTAGAGCTGTTTGAACTGTTATTTGAGAAACATGGCCTCTGAAAAGAAACTTGATCATTGCCTGTTAGGTTCACTCCCTCAGGGGCACCTGGCATTGGCCACTGTCGGTAGACAGATACTGGGCTAGATGGACCTTTGGTCTGACCCGGTACGGCCTTTCTTATGTTCTTATGTTAAAGTGCATCCTTGGTCAGTGGAAGACTGCTATACGGTATTTCTGGCCACAGTGGCTCGCAGGGACAGTCCAAGAGCACATATGAATCCAGTAAAGCTCCAAGACGGAGCTCCACCTTGCCATTCATTGGAAAGTGAGGTCACACCACCTCTGCCAAATCATCAAAGTCCTTCCTTTTGTCAATAAACATCTCCTGTCTCTTCCTAGGATTGTGCCTGAACCAGCTACTTTTCAGCTGGATTCCTATTTCAGTCAGACATTAGAATAGCACGGCAAGAGTTCTACCTCTGCTTTATAAGAAGGAGACATACAGCTAAGCGTCATCAACATATTACAATCCATATGGTACTAATATCTCCCTATGTAGTATCACGGAGCTAGCTGGATAGTTACAGAAATAATAATTCATCATTATCATGATGGTTTTAGGATCATGACTTCTTTGTTAAATGCAGATACATAGTAACATCAACAGTGAATAGAGATACTGGGCATGTAAAGGCTCTTTAGCATATCTAACTTTGATTTATTCCAGGAATGCATAGGAGCTCTGTAAAATATCAGCAACTTTTGCTGTGACAATGCTATGCATTTCAGCAATGTATGCAAGGCATGACTCTTGCCAGGCATCTCAGAGACTTTATCATGCATTTTACTGGTCTTGCTATTTTCAGAGGAGCATATGTCTTGTGCAGACAACACTGGTGTTTTGGTTTGTTGGTTTCTTTGTTTTTGTCAGATCTACTTTGTAATCAGGGAATGTTTTGCATAGTCAAGAAAAAATATATGGGGAGAAATTCTGGATAAATAGACTTACACTACATTGGATTTACATTGGTGTAATTGAGATCAGTATTTGGCCCTGTGATGAAAAAGAATTCTTTTATTAACGACTAAATAAATACAAAGCCAGCAATTGTCATTCCAACCTGAGAAGATTGTGAAGAATACCATCAAATCCTTCAAATGGATCATTAAAATGTGAAGAATATCTTACAAATCCAAAAAATATAGTACTGGTGTAAATTATCAGTGGGCTATAACAATTTATTTCAGCTAAGAATCAGCCCCATATTTTAAACTACAGTAGAAACCATTGATTTCTCTTTCTATGTAACCTAATATGGCTCCCATCACAATAGTACCTGCATTCAATTCTATTCCATTCCATGTATGTTCTTACACCACAGTCATCACCGTAGCATCTGAGCACCTTTCTGTAGTGCACTGACCAATATGAGTCTCATTTGTCACATGTTTAGTTTGTTTGTTTGAATGCTCAAAGTATCGGAGCAAGCAGACTAATAAAAACTAAATCGAGGTCACTTGTCAGTTTGCCAAACCTTGGTGTACCACAAACTATGCACGTGTTTTGTACATAAGGTGAAAATGTAAACAGGAGGCTATTAATGAGTGACAAAGATTTTATCAGGCCAGGGCAAGGACAAATCATGGGAATGATCCATGGAAGTGTTGATAGTCTTACAAGAGACCAATGTGGTCCATAAAAAGACAATTCAGCTTCAAGGTTGAATCTCAGATTTCTGGCTGAGGAAGCAAAGTTAAACTCTGATATTGGACCCAGAAGAGACAAAAAAAAGGCTATTGACCCAGAAGCAAGACTTCAATCTGAAATATTCTGTGATAAGAATTAGTGGTGTGGCCAGGAGCTGACATAGTCAGGACATGCAACAGGATGGGTCGAAGATGGATCAGAGAGTTGGGGGAGGGATAGAAAATGTTTAGTGTCATTTGAAGAGAAATGAAAGCATCTGAAAAACAGATTTAACTTTGCTCATCCTCACCCCCTCTCTACCTACAGATGCTGTCAAAATAATTGTAGAGAATCAAGCAACTTGAATATTTAAATACTCAAAAACGTGTCAATCTGGTGACTGGGCTTTGGGGTTCAAAACATGAACCTAATACAAACTCAAAGTAATTTTAATAGAAATGGGGCAGGTTCAGGCCAATCTTTAAGGGTGTCCTACAACCACTGATCTCTTGTTTCACCAAAGTCCAGGTCAGGATGGGTAAATGATCATTTGTTTAAAAAGAATAATTATCTTTATGCTCCCCAAATTCCCCAAGATACCTGCCTCCTTTTCCTGGAATCTCCCTTTTGCTTGGAGCTGCTGTTTCTGAGCTCAAGCCTTCTCCCATTAGGAAACTTCAGTGGGAGCAGGATTTGATGTGCACAGTCACCCAGAGGAGGTGGAGCCAATAGGATAGCAGCAGGAAAGTAGCAGCAACTTCAGTGGGAGAAAGGTACTAGGGTTCCTCTGTGTAATCTGGAAGCCAAGGGGAGGGGCAGGCAAGGAGAAGTACCCAAAGAGAGACAGGGAAGAAATCATCCATGGCCCTCAAGGCATCTGTTGGCAGGAGGCTACGAGGAAAGATGGGCTGGGGGACTGTATGGAAGCAACTCAAGGCCTGTCAATAGGTAGCATTATCCCTGCACCCATCGTGCCAACTATCCTTGCAAAGCCTCCTGCCATCAACTTCAGTTTCCTTCCCAGCATCCCTTTGATTTGTCACCAAGAGAGAGGACACCCACTCTGTGAGTCTCTCCCTCTGCTGTCCCCACTGTCCCTTGTCTCATAGTGGGAAGATTCAGCATTTGCTTCTCCTATTCTATAGCAAGGCTCTTTCTTCCTGGGTAGGTATGTCTCCCTGTTGCCTTGGATGTTAGCGTCTTTGTGGAACACAACTGCTCCTACTTTTCACCTACTAGTGATTCATGTTTGCAACGATCTGCTGCATTGTGCCTTCAAGCAACTGCTAACACCACTCCTCCTCCTGATGCTGGCCCTAACCCCAGCTGGTGATAAATGACCAGTCCTCAGTGACTTCAGTGGGAGCATGATCGTACCCATAGACAGATGCTGCTAGCAATTCGAGGGGATTCATGGAGTGGTCGGTAGGGGTCACAAAAAGCCTGTAGAAAGATGCCCATCTCTTGAAATATTTCCTAGCTGGTGTAAAAAGAGTTACTTAACAGATGCTCAAGTGCATCTTGGGATAAATACATTATTGATAGAGAACTGTCACCACACATCATGGTCATACTATTTTCTTCTGTTCTTGAGGTTTACCCTTCAGATGTATTCCAGATTCAAAGCTATTCTTCTAAACCTTTCTGGGGCAAATTCTGTTTTAACTTCCACCAGTGCAATCCTGGTAGCCTTTTGTCCTCTCTTTCAATCTAACTATGAGCTTTTTTAAATATAGCCATTAGGAAATGCAGGTAGATGAAATTATCCATATAGCATACAAATAATATAAAAACCCTGTTAGCAAGAATAGAGGCAGCAAATATTCGTGTGTGTTCCAGCTAATGTAGCATAAAGAATATGAAATCATGAAAGTGTGATTCTAAGGGCAATGGAACCCTGTGAATTTCCCACTGGATCACTGTTGCACATACACATGAAAATTGAGATTGTTCTATATTCCTCGGCATTTTTCATGCCTTTCCTGCAATATCATCTGCAACATAAAGAAAACTTTTAAAAGGAGACTTAAACGAGTTATTTCTTCCCCACCTCTCTCTCTCTCTCTCTCTCTCTCTCTCTCTCTCACACAGACACATACACACACACACACACACAGATCACAACCTCAACATTAGTCAGCAATGTAATGCTGTTGCAAAAAAAGCAAATGCAATTCTGGGTTGCATTAATAGAGAGAGGCATCGCATGCAAGTTACAGGAGGTGATAGTACCACTCTACTCGGCACTAGTTAGGCCTCAGCTGGAGTACTGTGTCCAGTTTTGATCACCAATGTATAGAAAGGAGGGAGAGAAACTGGAAAGGATCCAGATGTGAGTGACTAAGATGATCAAAGGGATGGAATGCAAGCCATATGACCAAAGGCTGAAGGAACTGGGTATGTTTTGTTTGGAAAAGAAGAGATTAAGAGGGGGATACTATAGCAGTCTTCAAATAATTGAAAGGCTGCCATAAAAAAAAGATGGAGAAAAGTTGTTCTCTCTTGCCACAGAGGGCAGGACAAGAGGCAATGAGTTCAAACTACAGCATAGCAGATTTAGATTAAATATCAGGACAAACTTCCTAACTATAAGAACGGTAAGACAATGAATAAACTACTTAGGGAGGTCGTGGAAAGTCCTTCAAAAGGAAGCTGGACAGCCATCTGTTTTGGATCATTTAGACACAACAAATCCTGCATCTTGGCAGGAGGTTAGACTAGATGACCCTTGTGGTCCCTTCTAACCCTACGGTGCTATGATTCTATGATTTTATTTGACACAAAACTAAAAAGTATGAATAGGGCCAGATTCTCAGTTAGCGTAAATGGGCGTAGTTCCATTGACTCCTGTGCTGGTTTATGCTAGCCGAGAATCTGGCCCATAAATATTCTGTCGGGAGCAATTTACCATTGTCAAGGACACGGACTAATGATATAATAAGAGTTTTCCATCTGTATTTCTATGATCTTATTATAATTGCAAGATATAGTTCATCTATTTTAATCATCAGTTGTTGTTCAAAATGAGGGGGAAATAATGGTTTTACAAGAGAAGAGAAGTATTTTTCTTAAAGTGATTGGCCCATTAAACTGGCTGCTAAATGACCAAAGGAGTATCATATGCAGGAATGTCATTTAGTTTTATCGTTTCATTCATAGGTCTCCAAAGAATCTCTGCAGCTGTCACTTCACTTCCCTCTGGTGCTTAGGCGTCTCGGCTTGCAGTGTGCTGGTGTATCATCAGTAACACAGCTGAGCAATGATGGAGAAGGATGTCTGCTGAGTAGAAAACAGTAAGTGGACTCATCCTCAGTATCAAGTGGATTCCTGTGGTTTTCCTATTTCTATAGTCTTATTTATGAGTTCCCTTATTTCAGCTCATTGTGTTTTAAAAAAAACCCTCATTTTTTTACCCCACATAGGGATGACAGAAGATACAAATGTATTCAAAATCTATTCTCAGCAACAATTTCCCACAATGGTCACAACTAATACTGGGAAAATACTGTCACAACACAAACCTTTCTGTAGGAAATCTGAAAACTGAAAAGAATCAAAACCCAGAGAAGAAAAAAAATCAATTTTCAGTTTTTTAGTTTTGGCTTGGTGAAAGCTTCCGAACAAAAATGTTGATGAAAACAAAAAGTTTCAAAACAATAGCATTGTAGCATGAGAGAAAAGCTCAGAAAGCTCACTGCATAGATGCATACACAGGAACAGAGAGACAGGAGCATAAGAATACTAACAAAGGTGATAAAAACAGGCAGCATGCAGAAAATTAGGAAATGCAGGATAGATGGGCAGGAGAAAAAGCATAAAAACTTTGAGAGAGAGATTAAGATGAGAAATAGAGAATGAAACATGAAGTTATAGTAAATGCAGTGCCCAATTGGTGTCAAACAATTCCCCAGTTTTTATGTTTTACACAGTTAAAAGTTTTCTTTAGTTAGTGGTTCAAGTTCAGCAAGGTCTCTTTTTTCTGTTTTTGTTTGTTTTTTTTAGTTTTGGTTGCCTTCTGTTAAGTCTTTCTTTGAGTGGTTTGAGTGTTGAAGTGTTCTTTGTGGTTTTTTTGAATGTTATGATTATGATGATTTATTTGTGTCCATTTATTCTTTTGTTTGGCCAATGTACATGGCAGAGTTTGTACATGGCAGAGGGTGATGATGGATGATGTGGCATATAGGCACTTGATGGCATTGTGTGTGTGTTGGGCCCCTGATGGATGATGGTGTGTGTTGAATGCTGTGATGGTGTCATGTGAATGGATACATGGTGATGTGGATGGTTTGCTGGCGTGGAGGTGTGTGTGTAGTGTGGTATGTGTTATTATGGCTGGTGTTGTGTTGTGTTGGGTGGCTGTGTGGGGAGGTTGTCAGTGCTGAGGCTGTCTATAAGCAGCTGGCCTGTAGATCGGTAGAGGATGAGTGTTGATCATCTTTAAGGATGAATTGTTGATGATAGTTGGCTAGCTGTAGGAGATTTTAGGTAGGGGCTGGTAGTAGTGGTGTTCTGTTTTTTTTTCTTTTTCTTCCTTTCTTAGTCTGTTTGGGCTCTGTCAATCTGTTTTTCTTCTGGCCTTTTTTCTGTTTTAGGTGTAGGTGTGGTGTTGTTAGATAGCTTTCTTGTTTTTGATTCTCTCTGTCTCTGTCTGTCTGGATTGGGTTGTCAGAGAGTTTGGCTGTAGAGCTTGGCTGTAGTGGTGGAATCGTGTGGTGTGTGTGATGGAAGGGGAGTGCATAGTGTAGTGTAGGTAAGTGGGTAGTGGGGTGGTAGTGGGGTATAGTATTTATGTTTGTGTAGTGTATGGAGATTAGTGTCTGGAGATGTGGGGGGTGCTTGTGTGTGTTCTATAATGAGTTGATGGTGGGATGGGAATGGTGGCTGGTGGAATGGAATTGATTTTTCCATGATCCAGATGTCAGATAGTCAGAGATGATCGCCATAAGGAAGCAGTAGTAGAGTGGGGTAGAGAGCGTTGTAGAGAGTTCTAAGGTTGTGTGTTAAAAATATAGCAGGCAGACTGCACCATGGTACATGCGGTATGCATAATGTGAGAAATTGATATTGTATAATAATGTGTTTGTTGGTGAGGACAAACAGTGAACAAAATCACACCAGGTTCAGGCCGCCAGGTTATTTTTGTCAGGGATCCTGATCTGATGGCTTCGTGTGCAATGCTAAGTGTAGGTTAGTGTGATGGATGGTGGATTGTTCTCCATCCAGAATGGTGTTGTCTGGAAGATGGGGATTGATGGATTGTAGGAAGAAGGTAGCTCAAGTGGTGTAGGTGTGAGGAGTGAGCTGCTGGTAGTGGCTAGCTGGAGGGCCTGGGAGGAGAGAGACATCCTGCAGACAGATGACCAATGCTTTAGATGAAGATGAGATTATGGGTTTTGATTTCATTAGGTATGTTAGGCAAATAAAGGGAAAAACATACTGACAAAGGAGAAGGTCATCGTAGTCATGAAATGAATGGAATATGAACACAAGACACTGCCCACTCTCTCTCCCTCTCAACATCTCATAACCATTACCCTCACTGAAAACTGATGATGAAAAAAAGAAAAACACCATCTGCTCAAGAAACATGCCTGGAACTCACACAGATCTATACAGACACATACCTGTATTCTACCCCCAGGTGTAAATCCTGAAACCTGATCATCAAAACTAAACCTCCAAATCATCTCCACCCCATCATCAAGCTCATTGATACTGCTATTGCATGCTCCCAGGGCTCTGCACTCTCTCAGGCCCACCCCAGACTACCAGCACCTATCTAATCTCCATGACCCATCTACATCTGAACACCATCCCATCTTGATCTTCACAAAACAACATTCCACCATGTATGGATGTGGAAAGCCACTACACTAAGACATTCCACGAGCCATGGACTACAAGCCAACAGTATCCCGATAATATCACTGTGGCTAACACCTGATTTTTTGTTTTTTGTTTCCACATCTTCACACACATTTTCACATATCAATATATATCTTCAAGTATCACTGGCTATATGCCTGTATATGGGCCCCTGCCTGCAACATCCAACATCTTAACTGCTGACTTAGAACTAACCTAAAACACCCTTCTCATACCCCCTATCTATACTGCGCTACTCATCATCATATCATCATCATCTGGATGGGAAAGGAAAAAAAAATTCCAGATTTTTTCCATTTTTCCCCCCCCATCAACCTCCCACCAGACCCCCATCACACCAGCGGTCCATTTCTAGACACTACTGTACATATAGCGATGGTCTCATACATATACCACCCATACCCCAAAACCACCTACCTATACTTACTTACTTACATCTCCAGCTCTCCACGGACACCACCACACCATCCATTGTCTAACAGCCAAGCTCTAAGATACAACGTATTTGCTCCAAGGTGGCACAAAAACAAAAAAAAAAAAAAAAAGAGACAGAGACTGACTGCTGAACTTGAAAAATAAACTATATAGATATACCATTAACTAATAAAAAAATAAAAAAATGTGTGGGGTCATTACACCAATTGATATTATTTTTCTATGTGTTCTTCTCTCACACCCTCTATGGGCCATCTTAATTATCACTTCAAAATTTTTTTCCTCCTCCTACTAACGCTCTCATCTCAATTGATTAGACTCTGCCTTGTGGGCATGCTTTCTTCCACTTTTCATGTTCTCTGTATGTATCTAATATCTCTGTGTGTCTGTTTGTTCCATTGCAGAAAGAGAAGTGAGCTTTCAGCTCTCATGCTACAATAAAAAATATTTGTTTTATCTTGCCACAACAACTCTGTTTTTTTTTTTGCGGATACAGACTAACACGGCTGCTACTCTGAAAAAGTTTCAAGTTTCTTAAAAAAAAAAATCAGGAAAAAAAATTCCAACCAGCTCTGCTGAGAAGTGCTGTCCTAACACAGGTAAACATGTGTCTGGCAAAGAGTGCGATAATTAATATACATCCAAACAATATATTCAGGCCCCAGTGACCTTTTGCATATGTTACATGTAGTGATTTTTAGGAGCAGCATTAGAGCTATTTAAATATAGGTGGGAATTTCAGTAGCACACAAGATGAAAAGTTAATAATGGGTTATGAGATAGTACAACAAGGGTAGTAGGACAGACTTATCAGAAGTAAAAGAGGGGTGCAATTTGGAAAGTATTTGGAACTGGAATCTTAATGAATAGGGTCAAAGCTTTTTTCCCCCTCTCCTTCCCAGCTCAGCTGGTATGGTCCCTTTCTAGTGGCTTCATTGATATACTGTAAACATTCAAAGTAATGTATTCTTTTTCAAGTATGCAGATGTGATCACTTGCAATCCCAATGGTATGACAAACAGGAGATATTTCAAGAATGTTTACATTGTTCATTCCAGCCTTACAAGTTGATGCTATCAGAAAAGAGATGACAGGATTTACAGTCTTATGCAAGAGTCAAGGAATTTGGAAGGGTTTACTGGGAAGGAAACTCAAATTCCAAATGCTGGACTCAGATTTTAGGACATGTTTTTCATCTCTGTTGCCCCTTCATCTTTATTTAGGATGCCTTCGGGTAGGGGTGGGGGTTGAAGTAGCTTTTCTTAATAAAAGGCAAACAGAATAATCAGCTCTTAGCATAACACAAATTATTTCATGGAACAAAATAAAGCTATTCTGATGGTACAGAGCCAGCATAATTGTAACTGAGTATTTTTAAAAGGAGTTCTTCTACTGAGTTAATTTATTATTCTTATTGTTCTGTAGGAGGGTTTCACAGTTCACCTATATAGGCATCCACACAAGAAAAGAATGATTTTGCATTCCATTAGGGCTATCAATTGATCGCAGTTAACTCACGCAATGAACTCAAAAAATTAATCGTGATTAAAAGGATTAATCATGATTAATCATACTTTTAATTGCACTGTTAAACAATAGACTATCAATTGAAATTTTTAAAATATTTTTGATGTTTTTTTCTACATTTCAATTACAATACAGAATACAAAGTGTACAGTGCTCACTTTATATTATTTTTATTACAAATATTTGCACTGTAAAAATGATAAAAGAAATAGCATTTTTCAATTCACCTCATACAAGTACTATAGTGTAATCTCTTTATCATAAAAATGCAACTTACAAATGTAGATTTTTTTTGTTATAACTGTACTCAAAAACCAAAAATCTAAAACTTTAGAGCCTAGAAGTCCACCCAGTCCTACTTCTTGTTCAGCCAATCGCTCAGAAAAACAAGTTTGTTTATATTTACGGAAGATAATGCTGCCCTCTTATTATTTACAATGTCAGCTGAAAATGAGAACATGCATTCGCATGGCACTTTTGAAGACAGATTTTAATAAAATAAAAATAAATAAGTAAATAGGTTGAACTGAAAATAAATATTTTAAACATTTTCAGTGAATAGAGAGAAGTAAAAAAAAAAATTTGGGGTTGAACAAAACATTTCATTCAGTCTGAAACAGGATATTTTGTGCATTTTTTAATACTTGAAATTAAAAAAAAATTGAAACAAAGTCATTTCAAATTAAAAACTCAAAACATTTTGTTTAGAAAATGTCAAAATGGAGTGTTTGAAATTTTTGGAATGTCTTTTAAAAAAAATGAAACAATTTGGCAAAATTGACACATTTCAGGAAGTATTTCCATGTTACCGAATCTGCATTTTTATTTGGAAAAAAATGTTGTTAAAAAAATTTCATCCAGTTCTAGTGAGAAGTGCTCAATACAAATTCACTACTGATAGTGAATATACCTTTCTTCCTCACACAATAGAATAACCATTTCCACTTTTGTCCTTGTTCACTTTCCACTAAGGTTCATTAGCCTCAGATCCATCTCTAGTGTGCTACAAGCATAAAAGACACCTGTAAATGGTAGATACAAACCATGCATCTGTGTAATGCATACTTTACCTTAAATAATTACTAGATTTTGATTAATACGCAAAAATAAATGTGAAACTTCAACAGAATCTAATTGTGAAGGCGGGTGCTCGGTTGTGAATTTTCATTGTTTCTTCCAAGAATTCCCACTAACTTCCATACTAGGAGGAGGAAGTAGCTTATTGCAGAAAGAATCTGGATATGCAGGGTTATTATTGCTTAAATATATCCTACACATTTGGCAAGAGAGAAAGCTTTATTCAGCCCCTTCAGGAATTCAATGACATGTCTAACATTTACACCTTTCTGTGTTCACTTTTTCTGCAACATATATACAATCCTTTATTGATCACAGCAAAGGGCATTTATTTTTCCCTGATAAGCCCATGATTTATAGTGAAGAATCAAATATTTATTAATCATTTGAGCACAGGATATGAAATATTTTTTTCAAGTTCTCCAGCTGAGCCTGTCCAGTTAAATTCTCCCATCAATTGTAAGAGAGGGTATAAACGTGTATGTCAATCTTTCTTCGGGCATAGTTTTAATTTCTATCTTAACCTCTACACCAATGCCTAGACAGTGAGTTATGAATTTTCAGTCTTCCGTCTGGACAAGCCCTTCACAAGTTCACTTCTGGTATCAGGAACAAAATCAAGCTGAATTGTCCTAGGTCAATATGATGATTTTAATATTAAAATATTCCCTAGCCATCTCCTCCATAGATGAAACTCATATCTCATGCAGGATTCAAAGACATTAAACATGTCTGGTTGTTAAACTGTGTTTTTGTCCATTTTGAAAATCTTACTGTGATATACTGGAAATCAATTTGTATCTGCGGAGAAGGAATTCTTTCAAGCAAACTCATTCCCTTAATAATTCCCATGGGCAACAGACAAACACCATTATCAACCTGCTTTCCAAAGTGACAGTTTTAATGGCAAAAAACACCATTAGTGCCTAATCCAATCCCAAACTGATGTGATTGTAAAATGAGAAGGAAAAGAATCAACTAAATATATTGCTTTACACTGATTGAATTAAGAAAACAAGGATATCCCTAGAGCAGAAGTTTTGAATTATATTATTATAAAAAACAGCTGAGTTCCAATGTCAATTGTTTGACAAAGACCAAAAAAAAAAAGTCAGCTTCAACCCACAGTTTCCAAACGTCTCAGAATTTCTAGTTATACTGTCCCAGGAAGCTGAACATTTCTTAACATAAATCATTATGTCTAACTACAGTAAATATTTCTTTATTAAAGGTTTGGATTTTCTAAACATTTCAGCTGTATTTTGCACCAAGTTGATGTCAGGATGACACTTACAATAACAGATTTTATTTTGCTTGATAAAATATGCGATACCGGATTAAGAAGAAAAATGGCTTTTGAATGGAAAGTTATTTATAATATATTATTAAAATGTTCCACATTGCCTTTGTGTCACTGATCAGTTCTTTGGCTCACATATTGCAAAAAGTGCAATAATATTGCTGTTCAAATCCAGAGGATGCAAATTTAATAAATATTTATAGAAAACAACATTAAAATGGATTACAAAGAAAATAAAAGGCTGTCCTTTTCTCTTTTCCCTCATTCTTCTTCGTCAGGATTCAAAAATGGGAAAATATCAATACCTAGCGATAACCTTATCTTATGGGACAGATCCTCAGCTAGTGTAAATTGTCATAGCCCTGCTAGGTCACATGGAACTTGAACAATTTATACCAGCTGAGGATTTGCCCCATATTAATTACAATGTATTCTAGTACAATGGCTTTATGGAGTTTTTAAACTGCAGGAGGCAAAAATCTGTATATCTGTTCCCATCCTATTTTTTTTAATGTGTTGTTCTCATCCCAAGACTGGTGTATGGTACTAAAAATTTCTTTTGGAAAAAAAGCAAACCCCAGGGGAAAAACTAAAATGTTGAGAATGATTAAAAACCTGATTTTCAGGAGTAAATAGTTTCATGCTAAGGATTTATTTTCAAGCCCGGAAGAGCAAGGTCAGTGATCCAGTCTGAAAGTGAGTTTTATCTTTTCTTGGTAATGAGACGATCTGTTAAATCCTGCTGATATTTATTCAAATTCCCCTGAAGTCATTGGACCAGATTTTTGCCTGTCACAAATTGGCCTGGACCCACTGACTTCAGGGAAGCTACCCTGATCTACCCTAGCTGACTATCTGGTCCATTAAGAGTAAATCAAGTATAATAGCCCATCTCCAATGAGGTAATGGGCATCTCCAGAGAGGTACTGAGCCGTGATCTCCTTCAATTCCCATTGAAGTCATTTGGAGCTGAGGGTGCTAAACCACTCATGATCAGGTATCAAGTCAGGAGAGTATGTGGTCATCTTCTGAATGCTATGGACATTTTAAAGTGGTGCACTAATGTTGTTCATAAGAACCATCAAACACTATGACAAGCGTGAAAAAAATCTCAGCACCTCTGACCAGACCAGAGAATTTGAGACCACATGTGGATTGCAGGAGGTGTCTGTAGAAGTTGCAATATAATACCAAATGCAGACATTTTAAGAACTCTTATAGGAAATGAATACCATGTACAGGAATGGAGAACAGCTTGAAGATCTGGACATCAGGATTATCAGATGTAAGGGTAAATTACCCAAAGAATAGCTGGAGAGCATACATGAGAATTGGATGTTTGAAATTTCATAGCATTTCATAGCATTTTGGGTTACCATCCCCATCTGTATTTTAGAAGTAGTCTGCCTTATTCCTGGCAAAAGAACCATTTTGGAGAGAGATCAGAGAGGAGGAATAATCAATTGCTCCACCTTCCACTTTGCAGTAGTATAACAAAAATTTAAAAGAAGCATGCTAGTTAGACAGCTCATGTCCAAATAGATGAAAACTGTATCTCAGCAGAGTTTCTAGGTTGTACTGGATCATTTATAAAGTGATTAGACTTGAGAATTAGGCCTCAGCTCCCAGTCAGGTACCTAAATGAAGTGGACAGTTTTTCAGAAGAGCTCAGCAGCAGAGCTGAGTGAATAACTGTTTTGCTGGCAGTTCTGAAAAACTGAATAAAAAATTCAATTTGGGTCAAACCAAATCTGAACTTCTTTGGAATACTCAGCAAATCAAAAAAGGGCACCAAGAAGACAGTTTGGTTTTGAACAAACCACATTGTTCAACCCAAAATATTTTGTTTCTTATAATTTGTAAAGGCTAGATTAACCAGAGGAGGAGACCCCTGCCTTATAGCTTTTAGCACAATGGAGAGGGCACTCACGTGGGATGTAGGACAGGAAGGTTCAAACTCACAATTTAGAGCAGTGAGTTAAACCAATGATAGCTCACTCCTTTGAGAGGGCCCTAACCACCCAGCTACAAGTTATTATGGGTAGTGGTGAGCTCAATTTCTCCTGATGAAGCTGAAGAAGTTGAACTTGGGTCACCATCCTGTTAGCTGCATACCTTAACCACTAGGCTACTGAGTAATTTCATTTGTCTCTATTAGCACAATGAATATTTAATTTAAATCCACATTCCAAGAGGCTCCCACATCCCATGCATTTTATACCTAAGGTATAGTTGCGATCAGATACTGTTAAGTCACACTTGTCAGTCATGGAGACCCAGGTTATTCTATGGTTTTATCGATTAATAATAATTATGTGGCTATTTTTGTAGCCCTTTGAGGTACTTATGAGCATTAGTGATAACTTTGGCTCTATCAATAAAGATTATACATCAGAGTAAAGCCATTAGTCAGGCGTTTGACTGAAGGGTCTGTTATGTCAACCTTAGTTATGTGCACACCTGATGAGGAACAGTATGTCTCAGGTTATAGTGATACAATGGGTTAGAAGTGCCTAATGGAGGCAGATCTAAGTTTTCATTTGTTTATGTTTTGGCTCATCTGTATAGGGTGATGTACTACCTGATTCACAGAAATTTTATTTTATGGTATTAACACAGTTTTAGATTTAACAGAAAAGCCATATTATTGACTTTCCCATAGATATTGAAAAAGTGTCCCTCTTCCGGGGACTCTTCAACATAGCTATTTCATCATATCATGTATTTTTTTTTGTTTGCCAGATGAGTTCTGCTTTATTTTCCTGGATTACAGACTATGTGTTGCAGCTTTTATTGTATGTCTGTTATATATATACTGTTTTATATATATACTGTATATCTATTGCAGTTTTCATTGTATCTCTGTTCTCTTAACTTCATTATCAATTGTGTTTGATAGCCACAATGGTAACATTATACATATAAAATTATTAACAAAAATAAAGTTTAAAAATCGGAGTGTCAAAAATTATTTTAAACTAAAATATCTGGGGCACAATCAATTTTTTGTACTATGGAGGAATTTGACTTCAGAAACAAACCTTCAATCTTTACCCAGATTTCTGAGCTACTGGAAACCTATGGGAAGAAGATAATAAAAAGAGAAAAATCTTCTTGTAATTATATGTTCTTGCTGTTATATTATTCAGTCATTAGATGTCTGGAGAGTTTCAGACAGGGTATGGTCTCTGGTAATTGGGTGAGACAAAGTTGGAACCCAAGCTATGTGGAAACCTGTCCGTAGTTGTAGCTGTTTTCTTTAATTAGTACCATGGGCGGTGGGTATCATAGGCTGAGGCTGTGCCTCCTCAAACAGCTAGGCCTATTCCTGCCCACACTCCGCCCCCAGGCTCCCCCTGCCCTCTTATTCCGCTCAGTATGGCTGATCCAGTCTCCCTTCCAGTGTTCTGGAGCTGGGGAGGGTGGCCTGCAGCTGCACTGCTGACGGGCTGACAGCTGAGGTGGGTGGGGGCTATGGGCTCAGGCAGGAGGCACCAAAGGGATGTGGCCTCAGGTGGAAGGGGTGGGACTGTGGGCTAGCCTCCCTTAGCTGGTAGTTCATGTGCCAACCATGGTAAGCGCCTTCTGTTTCAGAAAGACTGTGATTCCATATAACAGGTCGTTGATAACAATATTCTCTATTTAGAGCTTTATTGCTATTACAGTAGAATCTCAGAGTTACGAAGCCACAGGAATGGAGGTTGTTCATAACTCTGAACAAAATGTTTTGGATGTTCTTTCAAAAGTTTACAACTGAATATTGACTTAACACACTTTGAAACTTACTATGCAGAAGAAAAGACTGCTTTCAACCTCTTAATTTAAATGAAACAAGCACAGAAACAGTTTCCTTACTTTGTAATTTTTTTTTAAATTTCCCTTTATTTTTTAGCAGTTTACGTTTAACACAGTATTGTACTGTATTTGCTTTTTACTTTTTTTTTTTACCTTTTTTTTATTATTATTTTTTGTCTCTCCTGCTGGCTGACTACGTACTTGCAGTTTCAAATGAGGTATATGGTTGACTGGTCAATTCATATCCCTGATGTTCATAACTGTGTGGTTCTACTGTACTACTTTCATGGGAGGAGTATAACATAACTTATAAAAATAAAATAAAAGGGAACATACAAAGTTGTTCTTAGTTATTTTTATCCCAGAGGCCAATATTCTTGGAGGCAAAAAACAAACAAACAAAAAAACCTAATAACATTCAGCATGCCTTCCCAATAAAAGCTGGAGTTGTCTAACATATTATGTGTACACAATGACCTCGGCTTCAAGACAAACAAGAAACTTAATAGCTGTGGCATTTACCACCTCTACAACAATCCAGGTCTAACTCCCTCTTGGAATTAACACACCATCAGCATGATCTCCACTTTAACACAGAGTGATGTTAATTGTTGTAATTTACATCTGACAGTCGCGATTATCCCCAAGGAGTTCAGTGTGGAGTCAGCGTCTCGAAAGGATTGATGGCCAGTAAAGCAATGGCATTATTAATGGCCACTAAAGCAATGGTATTATTAAATTTAAAGGGGGAAAAAAGCAGCAGCAGCAGCCAATGTTTTACTAGCAGTCATTTAAACAAGAAAAAAAAAAGCAGCATTGAATCTCCCACTTCATCAGACAATAACATTTTTTACAAAACTGTTGGTTCTAGTTGCCTTATAAGGCATCATCTGAAATGCTATATATCCAGCCCAGTATATTTATGTCAGCCTTTAAAGACACATACACCTCCAGTACAGGATTAACTATATTTTGGTGAGAAACAGTGGTCTTGAGTTAGCTGAGGATTTGAAAATCAATTTACTCTTTTGAGTAGCTCAGCTCAGGGGTGGAATTTCTGGTCAAAACCAGCGTGAGAGAGACCTATGCAGCCACCCAGCACTTGCCTTACATGTAGGAACCAGCTTCCCAAGTTCTGTTACCCACTGGGTTAGTGGTTCCTCCAGGAGAAGGGTCTTTCCTACTTGTTCTTTATGAAAAATTTCAAGAAGTCTCAGGTTTTTTCTGATGTAGAATGTAAAGATTTCAAAACCTCAGCAAGTTTCAAGAAACAGAATTCTTGTTGTCCAACTAGCCCATTGACTTAAATAGTAAAAGATTTATGACTAAAATTTCTACAAACAGATGATAAAACAATTCTTATTTTACATTTCTGTTTTTAAACATTGCTGCAAACAAAAAAACCCAGTAATAATCATTATATGTACTATGTAACACACCAAGTTTAATTTATATACTATATAACAGAAACATATTATATAAAATCATTTTATATGCTGTCTCCAGTAAAGTTTTATAAAAATGAAATAATATGTAATCAGGAAGAAGGTTGAAGGCTCTTTTTATCTAGCAGACCATTTTTCAGATGATTAATTTCTGAAAACAGGATATTTGTTCATAGCAGAAACAGACTCTTTCTTTCTTTCTTTCTTTCTTTCTTTCTTTCTTTCTTTCTTTCTTTCTTTCTCAGCAAATAATACTGTCTCCCATATATGTAAAGACAAAATTAAAAGAGAACAGATAAAGAAAAGAAAAAAAAAAAACAGATGAGATTTGGGTTCCCTGTGCTAGGCATGGAACCTCCATGTAGCAAGAGACAGTTCTGGTCCTGAGCCGCTTATAATATAAATCCCTGATTCATGTGTTTAACTTTAAGAATAAAGCTAGCCTCATTGAATGAATGATGAGGATCTGCTGTAGATTTTTATATTGATATTGTGACACTTTGATTATATATCTCTGTTGAACTGTAAGTTCCATTTTGTTTTGTGATTGCCATTTGTGATTGTTGCCTTCATTGTGAATTAGTGCATCCATTTTGTAGCAAGGCTTGACACCTAGTGGACAGACTATGTCTGAGAATCTGCAACAGAGGAACTGTTCCTACTAGAACAGTGAGTGGGTGAGATTCTGTGGTCTGCAATGTGCTGGATGTCAGACTAGATGGTCATGATGGTACCTTCTGATCTTAAAGTGTATGAGTCTATGAGTCAATGGGTTTTCTGCCCATAGGGCCGATGACTGGGCCAGCTCCAGCTTTTTTACTGCCCCAAGTGGCGAAGAAAAAAAAAAGATAAAGCCGCGATTGGCAGCACTTCAGCGGCAGCTCTACTGTGCCGCTTCGTTCTTCAGCGGCAATTTGGCGGCCGGTCCTTCCTTCGGAGAGGGACCCAGGGACCCGCCGCCGAATTGCCACCAAAGACCCGGACGTGCCGCCCCTTTCCATTGGCTGCCCCAAGCACCTGCTTCCTGCACTGGTGCCTGGAGCCAGCCTTGTTCTCTGCACAGAAGCTGATGGGGGAGGAGGTGAAGCATGAACTTGCAGCACATTGGGAAACAGAGGACAGATCTGTTTTTTTAAAAAGTGTTTCTCTAAGCAAGGGAAGGTGACCAATGGCAGAAGATTAAGCCATGCAGGCTGGAAGAAATGTCTGTCTTAAGGACCTGGACCAAACACAGCATTCACAGAGCTGGTGAGATCAAACCACGGAGGACTGTGTTCCGGAGTTTCTTGTTTTCCACAGATCTGTAATTGTCTTTTGCTTTCTAAGAGTAAAGTGCATGTGTGTGTGTATATGTGGGTGTATATGAAATTTTCTAGGCCCGTGTGTCTAACTTTAGTGCCACATTGTCCCTGAAGGGTGTAACTAGGAAATCAGAGCTCCCACATCCTGGTGGACTAGGGCGGGAGGAGATGTCTAAGCAATTGGGGATTAGAAGGCCTGAGGCACTGGTTCCAGGGTGCAAGGAGATTGATGACAGGGTCCCACTGCCCCAAAAGAGGGTCAGACATGCAATCTGACTCTTTACATGGGAGATTGCCTGGGAGACCCAGAGCCAGGAACAGTCACTACTCAGCCTTAAGGGTTTTAGAAGTATGTGGGAGCCAGAGAAGGGAGGCAGTCACAACAAACTAAGATCCATCCAGAGAGTGGGATTGGTCCAGGTTGTGACGGACCCTATAATATTAATTTGAATATTGATATCATATTAATCCACTGGTACTATACTGCCTAGTCGAAGGTGCATCTAGGCCAGAGGTGGACAAAATGTTTTGCCTGAGGGCCACATCTGGGTATGGAAATTGTATGGCGGGCCATGAATGCTCACAAAATTGGAGGTTGGGATATGGGAGGGGGTGAGGGCTCCGGCTGGGTGTGCGGGCTCTGGGGTGGGGCTGGGGATGAGGGGTTGGAGGTGCAGGAGCAGCCAGCCAAGCTCTTTCAGTCTCCCTGCACTAGCTCTGGACTGACTACAGACAGCACAAAGATTCTCTGGTTACACGCTGGACTTAAAGTGACACACCATTACATTCCTCTGAATACTCCCAGCAAGGGGGCCAAGTAATGCTATTTATGTTGATAGTTTTGTAATGTGAAGTTTCTCCATTGGAAACTAAATTGAAACTGCTAATTTTACACAAGTTATCAAAGAAGCTTCAGCTGGTAAGAACTTCTGGCCATTAGTACCAAACTAGGCTATATTTTAAAAGGCAATGTAGAGATAACAGGTTCCATCCCATTGTCAATTGTCTTTCACATGCAATTAAAAAAATACAATTATTTAAAAAAAATATTTCTGGTCTACTTGGAAATGAAAATTGCCTTCAGCATTCAATCTATAAAAATTGTCCCTATCTTTATAAAAATATCATTTAATAATCTACTGACTGGAATCAACCAGTGCATACAATCAGCATCCTGATGGGAGATTTACAAAAGCAGTTATTAGACACGTCTAAATTTTATAATATAAATTAATAGAGAGCTGGTAAAGAAATTTAAATTCAACTCATTATGTCCAAATATAATGTGATGTAAGAGAAGTGTCCTCTTGCATACTGTCTGTGCTATGGAGTATGTTTTCTTCAAAATGACAGCCAGTTCAAAGTCCATTAACGTCAATGGAAAGATTCCTGTTGATTTTAGTTGGCTCTGGAGCAGGTCCCTAATTCCCGCAAGCACCAAATGGATTTGGTGTATTGTCACAGGATCCAATCACTGCTAGGGGCCGCTCGGGGATTAGCTTTTTCCAGACGCTGCCCCTTCCTCTTGTGGTCTCTCCACCCATCTCTGCAACTCCAGGTGCTTCTTCTTCATGACATGGTCCTCCAGCAAGCATGAACTGTCCCAGGCTGTCCACTTTCCACCACCTGGTCTCTGCCACTTCATCAGTGCCTGGTAGGGGAATCCGAGCCCACCCTCTACTCTGGGTTCCAGCTCAAGGGCTCTCTCATCAGCAGCGAAGGTCTGCACTGTCCTATCTATCCCTTGCTGCTTTTCCCCTGAGCGTTGCCTACCTTTCTGGCTGCCACAGGTTTGCCAGCCCAAATTCCCTCCTCCAAGGTAGTAACTGTAGGCTTCTCTCTATAGCCCCAAACACACCTCCCTTCTCCCAGGGAGTGACTGAAGACTACTTCCCTGCAGCCCCATTCTGCTCTCAGCTCCTGTTTCTGTCTAGATGAGCCTCATTTGATCAATCCCTTCTCCCCAGCGCCTCCTCCTGGCCACCATAAACCCTTCAAGTCTTGTGTGAGGTGGACACCCCATCAGATGTACATAAAAAGGAGCATGTGAACCTGTCGGTGTAATAAAAAAATGTGTAGGCACAATGGAAAGCTCACAATTAAGAGCTAAATTATCCTCTTTGATCCACATCAGGTCTCTTGATGCCTCTTCGCACATGTGCAGACCCCACCCACCCATTGATGTGCAAAACTCGGATTGATGTCAATGGAGCATCTACCCATGTATGAAAAGTGGAATATGGTAACTGTGATGGGGTTGGGACTCACCACCGTGGCGCTTCCTACTGGTCACTCTGGCAATTAGTTCGGTCCTTGGCGGGGCGCCCACTGCTGGTGATATCCCATCAGTCCTCTGCTCCTTTTTTGTTGCCTGGACCTGCGTTACTCCTCGCTCGGCGGCATCCTCTTCAGGACACTGCCCTCTGGCAGTGCCCACTGCTCCAGTCTCACCCCCTTCCAGGGGTCTGGTGTTATCAGCAGTCCTTCTCTGTGCCTCAGCCACCGTGGTCAACCACACTCCAAAGTCTAACCCCTAGTGTCAGCGGTCTGGTGCAGTCCACTATCACCACATCCACTGGCTGGGTGTTCGTGCAAGAGGGAAGGGCCTGCT
Organism: Mauremys reevesii; assembly: GCF_016161935.1. Taxonomy (NCBI): domain Eukaryota; kingdom Metazoa; phylum Chordata; order Testudines; family Geoemydidae; genus Mauremys; species Mauremys reevesii. Next base: position 26,200,887 of record NC_052624.1, read on the forward strand.
ACACTGTCCCTTTGGTGGCAGCCTTCCTGCTCTCCTTCTCTCCCCTTGTGCGCCTCTCTCCCTGGGCCCCTCCCCCTTTGGCCCCTTTGCACCAGCTAGGCCCTTCCCTCAGGACCTGCAGCCTGGCAGGTAGCGGGCTGGAGTTCTCTTCTGCTCCCCCCGAGCCTGCCCAGCATTGCGCTGTCCCAACTGCTGGTCTCCCCACTCAGGAGACAGACTTTCCGCTCTGAAGATCTGGGAGAGACTGCCTGCTCCTCTCTTAGGTAGCCTTTATATAGGACCTAGCCTAGGTCTCATTGGCTGGCTCTAATATTGGCCCTGATTGGCCCCCAGTAAACCCTTTTCTAATTGGCTGTCAGCCTGCACAGCCGCTCTGGCCTACTCTAGCCCCCTCTCATATGGGGGTGGGGAGCCGCCCCACCACAGTAACAGTGCAACTTTATTCATGCACCTTCATTTATAGAGGCTGTGTCCAAAAGCCCTTAACAGAGTACCTACCATTACACAAAGTGACAAAGAGTCCTGTGGCACCTTATAGACTAACAGACGTATTGGTGCATAAGCTTTCATGGGTGAATACCCACTTCGTCAGACGCATGCTTATGCTCCAATACTTCTGTCAGTCTATAAGATGCTACAGGACTCTGTCGCTTTTTACAAATCCAGATTAACACGGCTACCTCTCTGATACTTGATACCATTACACAGAAAACAAATGCATTCCAGCAGAGAGAGAGAAATTCATGACTACGGGCAGAAAAGAAAGGTGAGACTAGAAATGAGATGGAGTCAATCAGCTGACTGAGGGCTTGTCTACACATAAAGCACTGCAGTGGTGCAGCTGTGCTACTGCAGCACATCTGGTGAAGATGTTCTATGCCAATGGGAGAGAGTTCTCCTGTCAACATAATAAAACCGCCTTCGTGAGTGGTAGAAATTATGTCAGTGGGAGAAACACTCCTGCCTACATAGCGCTGTGCATACCGGTGCTTATTTCAGTGTAACTTATGTCGCTCAGGGGGTGGTTTATTGACACCTCTGAGAGACATAAGTTATGTCAACATAAGCTGTAGTGGAGCCTGAGTTAGCTTTTCTATGTGGTGTCTAAGCTCCAGTGAGGCAGAGACACGGGAAGGCTACTCCAGTGGGACGGCATTACAGTGGAAAATGCCCTCTCAACTAAAGGTCTGGGCCCCATTGGCTGGTCTGGACCCCAACAGTGCCAATATTGTGGGAAAAGGTGAGGCAGCAGTAGATGGGTGGAGTGTGTGGGGACAGTAGCAAAGAAAGAAATCCCCCTATGTGATTAGTCACATTAAACTGTCAAAGGTAAAACAATTGAAAGACATTCTGAACAGGATTCTGAAATAAATGGGGAGCTAGTTGTGGAGGTGTTTGAGAATAGGGTGCTATGGATGCACTTCTAAGTACAAATAAAATAACTTTTAAATGTATTTTCCTTTAGTGGTTACATTAAAGGCATTTAAGAATGATTTTCTTGTTCTCAAGAGAGAAATAAAAAAGACATTGTTACTGGAATTGTGTGAGATCCTTACAAGCCATTAGAATACCCCCAAATTATTTGCACAAGGCATCCCTATTATCCATGGACCACTGACATGATAGAGCATAATGGTATCCAAAAGGGCACTTGAAGACGACTATATTATGTCAATGAGTAGTTGATCTGACCTCAAATTTCTGAAGCCTCAGTTTATCGTATGAGTCAGTGGAGAAACAGCCACTAAAGACAGCAATATTTCCATATGATGGACCCAGTTGGCACTGTATCAATGTGTCATTTTGCGCTGTACTTGGAAGGTCTTTTATTCATGGCTAGGTGCAATCAGAAGTTTCTATCTATAAATTTTCATATAAATCAAACCTCTCAAATTACAGAGAACTGTAATGATGGAACCTTAAGTGTTGATACTTCTATTGGCAATTACTATAACATATTCCAGATTTTCAGTCCTCAAGGAATGGATAGTTCACAATTAGGCCCAAGTTTGCAAGAGTGAGTCCCTTAAGGATGGACTCAGGGCAGGAGTAAACAGTGAAATTCTGTGGCCTATGATATACAGAAAATCAGACTGAATGATCTAATGCAGTGATACTCAGACCTCAGTGGTTCAGGAGCCAAATTAGCAATCAACATTACCCAAAAGAACCACAGTAGTGTGAATTAATTGTTTCATTTATTATAGTACTGTATGTTCGTATTTAAACAGTATGACAGGGAAATATTTAGTGTGTGTATATATAATTATGTATATATACAATTCCCAAAGCTAAATGACTGAGCAAGTATTATTATTTTATCAGCTAGTATTGGTTAATAACATAGTAAAAGCATCTTGATTGGTTAATAACTTAGATCGGTTAATAATTAAATCACACAGTGTTTTAATATCATGTGCTGCAGAGAGCCACAAGAGACACATTAAAAAGCCACTTTCAGCTCACAAGCCACAGTCTGACTATCACTGATCGAATGGTTCCAACTGGTCTTAAAATCCGTGAATTTATAAAACCTCACATCTGGATTCTCCAATGGGCATGTAGAGTGAGCATGCAGTGGGTTCTTTAAAAAACTTCATTCCATTTCTATAGCTACTACTAATGGTGGTGATAGCCTTATTTTGAATATCGGGAATATTTCAGAGTGCTGTCATCAATGGAATGAACTTTGTGTGTGCACCAATTGTAGACACTTGCAGGATTTTTTTGAACTGTGAAGTGTCAGTATTTGAAAACTGGGTTTCTCATATGGGACCGTATCCTAAGTTCAGTGGTCAATGGGAATCTTTCTATTGTCTTCAATGGACTTTGGTTAAGGCCCCATGGTATACTGTGTTGTCTTGCAATGAAAATAAACCACTGGGCATTAGGATTATTCTGTTCCTGCATCTGGTGCTCACTGAAAGTGTGACTTTACATTATATACAACTGCTTTGTGTACCTTCGTTTATTCATCTATAAAATATTACTCAATGAGATGAAAAGATGTAGTGAAACACTAATTAATTAATGTAAGTTACAAGCTTTGATGAGAGGTGCTATATAATAATACATAATTTGAACTTTCTGTAATTATTATCGCTTTGATTCCTCAATATTTCAGTCAAAGTATGAATGTACCAGACAGACTGAGCACTGTTAAATCAGCTGAAGAAATCAGATCGATCGTCAAGTCAGCACATATTTTGTTACTTGTCAGTTCACACAGAGGGCAATACTTATACAGCAACCTCTTTCTACTGGGAAATCAGATATTGCTATTCAGTCAGTAAAAATGTGATTTTACTCAGTAACATTATATTATTTGTGTTTGTCTCCCCGCTAACAGTTTTATTATAAGAAAATAGTTCAAATGGATTAAATATAAAGTGTGCCTGAATTCATCCAATTTCAGCTCCATCCACCAAATTCCATGGTTCTTCCCTCCTTCACCTCCTAAATGGACTGTTATTCCTTGCTCCCATCAGCAGAATGGAATCCTATATCTTCCTCTTTCTAGCCTCCCTAGTTAGACTATTTTTCACTTACTCATTGTATTTCAGGAGGAGAGGCCCAGATAACGGCCAGTATGTAGGCTTTATTTAAGGGCTTGGTTTTGGTTTGCACGGACCTATCCCTCAGCTCCTTCTGCCTTCTGGATTTTTTGGTGCATTCAAATCACTGAAATTAACAAGGCTCACACTGTCCCAGAATGTAACAGGAAGGGGAGATGATCATGTATGACAAAAGGCAACTGCAAAGACAGCCATAGTTATGGATTTTTGGTTGGCAGGTGGTGCAGTGTTTCAGTCCTTGGCTATATTGGTGGCAGTGTTGCACACTTTTGTGATTCCCACAATATTTGGTGTTTATTGTACAGCCCCAGCTCCTGGGGTCTCATTGTTACCAGAGAACCTCAGTTTTAAACAAAAACACATTTAAAACAAAAAGTGCATTTCTAGCCCCATGGTTGTGGAGTAAACCATGAAAATTTTGACTGTAAAGGGTTGGAATCCGAAAGGCAAAGTAAAAGGAGCCAAACAGCTGTTAGTTTAAAAAATATACCGGTATATAATAATGTATTGGTCCAGACTCATGATATTTGAACATGTGGGTTAAATTTTTAGTATTTGTACCTTTATTATGTCTTCTCTAATATACTCCAATTAATATCAGTGAAAATATATATTACATATGGTGCTGGTAGCAATGCCTGACATGTAAGGCTGCCTGATACTTCCCATTATAGTACCTTGTTTTCAGTTGCTTATAACTTCACCAAACTTGAAGTGTTTGTGCTGAAATTGTACATGCCAGGTGCCTGCCGAATGATGATGTTTTTGGCTTTGGTTTTGGGTTGCTGGTTTCCCCCTTAAATTTCCACCAAAATAGTTCAGCCATTTCCAGGACAGAGGCTAGGGAAAAATGCCAAATTTCAAGTTCCAGCTTGAAAATATAGGGCTGCTAAAGCTTCCAGTGGAAAATGTCACTTTATGTCAGGATTGTGCCTTTTGCCATCCTGTGAAATCTGTCCAAATTTGGCCAAGTTATAAGTCTTTGAAAAATTAATTTGCAGTTGCTCACTAGACAACTCCTAGAGCTGTGTAAGTAAATTCACCAAAGATTCCACATGCACTGAACATGCTGCAGCCCAGGGCTGAGCTGAACATTCCCTGCAGCTGCAGCTCTGGGCTTCTGTTGGCCATACTTGGGCTGGGCACCAGAACTGAGAACGTGAGAATTTTCTACTGTGTTCTCAATACCCCAACCACCCACCAGCAGGACCCAGGCAGTGTGGAAGAGGAAGCTTCCTGGTTTTGAATGCAGATGGGACACAAGGGGAGATGGGGAAATAGACTGAGACAAGAAACTTAAATAGGGGAGACTGGGAATGGAAGCTGCAGCAGTGTGAAATTTTGGAGCTCACCCAGATCAGCAAGCAGTTCTGTTACCACCTGCCCTGTAACCTTGGGTGTCATTACGCTATGCAGCTTTAGTTCAGAGCCCTGAGACCTGTAGTCACGCTTAAGCACAAGGTCTCCACCATCCTGGTTACTCCTTGCAGGGTGATACCAACAGACCTTCCAGTTCCAATTCTCCCCAAATCCACCCACCCCAAGTTCTTAACTACCAGACACTTGAGCCATTAGTTGAAGGCATGAAATCAGTTCACTCTGGCTCACACACTACATACAGTTTGCTCAACAGAGCCCGGCCTGGGGTAAAAATAAACAAAAGGTTTATTTAATAGAAAAATCACAGATTGAAAGGTAAAATAATAAGGAATAGAAAACATATGCAAGTTGCAGAGTAAATAAACATAAAGATGCAACCACAGGCTTTACATTTCCAAATCAGATAATCTTCCTTTTCTAATACAAGTTATCTAATGCCTCTGAATAGTTTCCCAAGATAACCCCTGCCATAGTGAGGTTCCTCAGCATTTCATGGATCCCTCCCACCAAGTGACCATGCCTCAGTTTCTGGGTCGATTTCACTTCAGAAGGGTTTTTTAAGAAGGTTTGCAGGTGTCTTTTTTTGGTTTGTTTCTCTCAGACTATGGTGACTCATGGTTATTCAGAGAGGGGGAAAGTTCCTCTCAGCTTGATAGCTGGATGTCAGCATCTTCCCATTAATTGTAATGGCCCATCATTTGTCTTTTCCTGGGCTGTACACTGCTAGGTGCTGGGAGCTAGTCTCCTCTGACTGGGAAGGTTGCCTTTCCCTGCCTGATTGCAAGTGGAGCTGAAAGTTTGCAGCACAGATTGTAAGTACAGTGTTATATATACTCAAATACATAAATTCATAACCACCATGTATATACGTACCTCATAATGACCATCAAGTTCAGGACATTACAAGCTTTCAAGAAAGACCATACTGAATATATTTTTATACACAATAACATTGTATACAAGCAGCTGATTCAATTGCCTACTCTTTGGCTTCAGATCCCTTGTTCGTTCCTTGGGGTGTCTGGACCCTAATTGTCACAAGTGATATTGGAACTGGGAAGGGAAACAGGGAGGTGGGATTAGGAGCCGATGGCTCAGGTAGACTGAGATCCGAGAAGTCGAGAGGGAGACTGGGACTGTGTTGACAAGAAGAGTGGGAACAGTGGGACGGAGGGAGACAATAGGTGGGAAGGGAGACTCATCAGACAAAGAGCCACTGAGGAGGAGAATGGAACTGGGAAAGGTTGGCCTCAAAAGAAACTTTTGGAGATTCTTGGGGTAGTCTTTCTCAGGAGCTTCTATGAGTAGCATATCATTCAGGTAAGACTGAGTACCAGTCTCCCTGGCAAATAGCGGGTGCGGATACTATTCCAAACACTAGTCTGTTATATTGAAAATTATTGCTGAAAGCCTGTGCTGTTACAGGCGATGGAAGTTAGGCCAAGTAATCCACCATGAGTGCAGTCTCCCTCATACAACCAATAAAATTGCTGCATGCAGATTAGCTGCAGAGTAAGAGAGCTGTTTGGTTGCGTTACTTCTGATATCACGCTGGTCTAGGATTCTTAGCATGACATAGCTACATGCCTTGTTGTAGCTGAACACAAAATGAGTCTAATTCATAAGGATGAGGACGTAATAATTGTTTGGTAACAGACTGCAAGTCCCAGAAATGATTGAACCTGGTGATATTCTAACCAAAAGAGCTCTCAGCAGTGCTTGTCACTATTTCCATCGATTCACACTGACTCAACAGAAATTTGGGGCTTCATAGTGGCCCACAGACAGAGTGAGAATCTTGGAACCTTATTCTATAGAAGAGGTACTTCTTGTCACAATCTTCCATCTCCATATGTAGATAGGCTTGGGCTAGATCGATCATGAATGTTTAGCACCATCTAATGATGCAAATGTACGCTGTATTCTGAGCAAAGAATACTGATCTGTATGTAATACTGGGTTAACTTGAACCGTGAAATCACCACAAATACAAACAGACCCATTTTTTTTTCATTTTTGGCAATATAGAGATGTTCCATTCATTCCAGATAACGCTGGATAAAAATCCAGAGTCGTGTAAGTACTAAAGGTATTTCTCTATCTTTGGCTGAATAGCAAAAGGTACTGAACAAATGTTACAAACTTTAACTTTAAACTCCCTTTTTAATCACAGTTTTTTCTTTCAGATGTTTTCAGGTTCTAATAACATCCTGAAAGACATCAATGAGCTGCCTTGTCAAAAAATTCAGCTAATTTTTGTTTGGGGCTGGATTTTTTTATGCCTTTACACACATAATGCATTACCCATCCAATTGACACTCTCAGCCATTCTCTGCCAAGAAGTTTATTATAAGATGTTTACAGTTGTATGATACCATTATTTATTTATTTATTTATTTATTTATATAATTTACCATTACCATAATAATTCCCAGGGAACAAGGATTTCTCCTTTATATATATTTTAGAAGCACTGACATTTTCTGCAACTTCAACCGTTTAAGTGGTCTCTGATAATCCTGTTGTGAAATTACAGAAACAGCAAACCCCATATCAAGCTCCATATCAAGATATATTTAAGTCTTACTCTTTCCACTTGTATAGGAATCCAAATAACACATTGTTATTGTCTTTTAAACAGTCGAAGAGATATGAACTTCTTGTCATCTGCAAGCTGATGAATCTGGAATTCTCTGTTACAGCAGAACCCCATTTATCTGAGCCTTCATTATCCGGCTCTCCATATTAACTGAACTGGGTAGCAGGGCTCGGATTGACAGCCGGAGCCCTGCTCCCCAGTGCTGACAGCCCAAGCCCCATCACCCATTGATGACAGTCCCAAGCCCCATTGCACGGAGCTGACAACAGGACAGAGAAAGCAGAAAGAAAGCTCTTTGCCCATTCTCCTGATATCCAAATCTGGCCCCAATCTTTGTGAGGTGGTGGTTGTGTTTGTTTGTACTGATCTGCATGTTGTCTGTGTGTCTCAATTTCTTGCTGTTTCTATTGGGTTTTGCCATGAACCAATAACCATCAGCCCTATGAAATCAGAAAATGCTCTGCAAACACTGGTGGCTTTGGGGAAATGTAACTTTTTAGAAATCCCACAGTCTTAGCAAATATTTCTACAGGTTTAGGCAGCCCCACAGAGCATGGGGTTTAGCTCCTATTATACTTTGTAAAACTGCCTCTTTTTTCTTATCACTGATATCATTAGAAGTCTCTTAGTGTAGGTTACACAATCCTCTACTGAGCTACCAAACCAGCTTTTTGCCCCAAACAGCCAGACATATTTTTAGCCCCCAAATGAGCAGGTTACTCACAGTCCCAGAGCTGCAGGCTTCAGTTTGAGTTTCACTTTCTCTAAACCTCTGAAGTCCCTCTGTATTCTACTGCACTCCTGGATTAGAATCCCAGAGTCACCAATTTGTTATGACTTTGCTCTTTACACAACATTAAGAATATGAAAAACTACACAAAGACCATTGGATTCCAGATAACCATATTTATTGTGTACAAATATCTATTTATGTAGTATATATAAGAATAATACTGACGGATACTACCATTGAAGACAGAGAGGTCCACTGAGGTGCTCCCAATTATTTAAAGGCATACTATACAATTCTCGTGCATGTCAGTTATGACAGTCTTTAATTACATGATCACATACTAGTTTTCCTCACAGGCCCCTTGTTTCATTCAGTGCACAGGTTGGATTTGCTCTGGGGATGAATCAGGGTTGTATAGTGAAGACTGTTGTCTGTAGGACCCCTGCTTCATTTTCTTGGAGAAGTTGGAAGATGTGTATGTAGTGTAGTGAATGAGGCAGGGGACTGCAGGAAGAGAAAGGACAGCCTCATGGTTAAGACAGTTGAATGGTCTTTTCACAGATGGTCACTAATTATGTGTTCCTCATTTTCTGAGTGCCTGACTTAATACCCTGGGGTCTGATCTGAGGACTCACAGATGCAACTGTCAATGGAAGCTGTGCCTTGAACATGTGAAGTGCTTTATAGTGATAAATCCTCTTTAAAAATGGGACATAAGTGTCTCAAATTGAGCGCCAAAATTAGTGAATAGTTTGGCCTTTATTTTCTCTGTTCCTTAGTTCCCCATCTGTCAAATGAAAATAATAATACTTTCTCATCTCACAGGAGTGTTGAGAAAATAAAGTCATTAATGTTTGTGAAACACTCAGATACTATAGCAATGAACACCATAGAAAACTCCCATGAGGAAATTCATAATTCTGTCTGCTGAGCAGGGTTTGAGTAGTGTGTAATAGGTAAAGCATGAAGCCACACATTGAACAATGAGGAGAAAACAAAATATTGAACAGCTGCTTATGAAGTGAGCACCATCCATCTTGTGCACTGAATGAGGCAGGAACCCTGTGGAAAAATTATTATGTGATCATGTAATTAAAAACTGTATCATTACACATACACACAAGGGGTCCGAAGTAAGGTTGTCCAGGCAACCTTACTTCTTGGATCTCCTAACTTCTGAGTGCTTGGCTTTGCAACCTTAATAATGTTTTTTTAAGATAGGGCTTTTTTGTGATTTTATATATACTAAGTTAAGAAACCATTATTAAGGTTGTAAAGTCAAGCACTCAAATGTTAGAAGATCACGAAAGTAAGGTTGCCTGTACAATGTTAATTCGGATCTCTTGTGTGTATTTATCATGATTCAATGTTTAATTATATATATATATATATATATATATATATATATATATATATATACACACTATACCTCCTTTACTTCCCTCCCTTCCTCCCACCAAATACTATCCCAGCATAGATTCATAACTATTTTACTTCTCTGTACACTGTCAAGATCAACAGGATAAACATGTAGTCTAACCCCTGAATAATGTTTTTTAAGAATATTCTCTTTCTCTCACGAATCTGTCAGCTGCATGCTTTCCTAACACCAGCTGCCTGTAAAAAACCAAGGCACAGATATAACTGATTTGGGTGAGGATTTAAACCCACTAAAACCTGTTTGAATCCATCAGATAAAAAGAGTATTATTAGAAGAAATTAGTATTGTAATTCAATGCTATGACAAAAAACGTCATTGCTATTAACCATAACAATACGGTAGCTGTCACTATAAATTGTGTCTTTTGCTTAATTGCTCGCAGATGACGTCTGTAAATATTGTTCTGGTGAGCACTGGAATAAAATATGCTAAATAATAATAAAACAATTAAATAATGGTTATTGTTTATGTAGCGCTAACTATGTGTTAGGTATTTGCAGTCTGGCATAAAGACAAAAGTCCCTCCTGTAAAGGGCTTACAACTTGAATAGACAATGTACAGAGTAGGAATGGATTCAGATGCAACAAAAGGCAGAATGGTTTAGTACAGCTAGTGATGCAGGTGATGGAGCTCAAATTTCACTGTGTTCTGATTGCTTTGGCAGCAGAAGATTCAAGAATATGTTGGGAAGAATATGTGAGGTTGGAAAGGGCAGGTGATGCCAGAGATCCAAAGTCATCCTATCCTGATGTCAGCCCAGATGAGTCTCTGCTGTACCCCCAGCACATGAGTCACAGGAGAATGCAGACACAATGGAAAGGTAGCTAAGAACACTGCTCCTTGTCTGTTCTGAAAATAGGGGAAGGGCCAGCTTCTTTCCCCATGCAGCTAACCCACTTGTGCCATCTAAAGTCCAGGATGGATTCTCATCAGAGTGATCTTCTGCAGCGGGTGGGGTAATATATTTGTGTGTCAACAAAAGCAATCTTATTGGGGTTCGGGTTTTCTGAATTTTGCAGCTGTAATCCAAATATAAACTCCTTTGGCTTTTATGCTCCTATCCTGAATGCTGCTGACTACTAGATAGGGCTATATATAAACAGTACTGCTCTTTTCTCTCATCAGCACTAAATGAGTCATGATTTTATAGCTTAAAACAGAGAATTCCATGTGGTGTTTTCCCTTAGCTATTCAACGGGTAATTACACTACTAATTTAGTAGCTACCTCAGGCCGCACACTGGGAATAGCATGTACAGAAACACACATATACATTGTGCTGTGTTATAAATCCTATAGCCTGAAACTCATCTAAACTTATCTAAATTTAATAGAATGTGGGCTTGAACTCAAACCTGAATTTCTAACTTGACAAACTTTATTTTTAGCTTAAGGGAGAAATCTAAACTCAAACCTGGATCTGAACTCCAAGATCCTAACCTAGGTTCTGATTTTGAATATAATGGTTGAACAGGAAAATCTGAACAGCCCCAAACTTTGTGGGTGATAGAAATACCAGAGTTACATTTTCTGGCTTAGGCTCGTCTCAATAATGTTAATAATTATAGGAATGATTTTCTATAGTGTCGAGGGGATTTAGGAGCACAAGACCCCTTGGTTTTCATGGGGACATGTGCTGCTAAATCCCTTGGGTGACTTTGAAAATCTTAACTCAATTGTATTAATGAAAGGAAACAAGTTATTGTAGTTTAATAAGGTATCCCAGTTTGTCCAAAAAGAAGCTACAAGCTAGTAGGAGGCAGCTGTAAAAGCAAAGCACATCTACCAGAAACTTTTAGAATTTTGTATATTGCAAATGAGGATGTATCCTGGATGTTCAGGAGAAAAGCCAAGTTATAGCCAAGACTACTGGGTTTATTTCTTTCTAATTTTAGTACATTTTATACTCCTGGGAGAATTCTGCATCAAAAAATTAAAAATTGTGCACACAATATTTTAAAATGCTGCACGATTCTGCATATTTTATTTATCAAAATAACACAATTTAATCATGCCAGTTTCAATTATTTTGGTAATTTATTTCAAAATACCTGTCAGCAAGTATGTCTGTAACAATATAGACAACAAAAAAGATTCAGGAAATGTTTTTTGACAAATAGATTGTTACTAGATATATTAACACAGAACACTCCTCAGAAGCAGCACAAAGGCTTGGGGGAGTCAGAGTTTAATGGAGGAGCTGAGGGAGAGGGAAATAATTGCTGGGAAGGAGCCTGGAGGGCTATTGGCTATAGGTGGGAGAAGTATGGAACAATGTTTTGTCGGGGGGATTGTTACGGAGTTGGGGATCCTCCCCCACTCAGACCCTAGCTGACCTGTAGCCTCTCTCATTCATTCATTCAATAACACTTCAGTACTGTGTAAAATCCAGCACTATACAATATGCCTACAGGAGAAAGATTAATAGAGATATCCATACATTTACGGAAACTTAGTGTACAACTTTCAATGAATGTGCTGCCATGCTTAAATCACTATTGCTTTTAAGAAGACTCCTTAGTAAAGACTCTGCAGGAAAGCTGCATCCCTTCTGCACTGCATCCCTTCTGCACCTGAAGTCAACTTTTCAATTCATTCACACCTTTTATGTAGAGGTTTAGGGGGTCCTAAGTCCATATAAGCATGAACCCACTCCGAGGAAATCCATGTGTGAAGTGCAGGGTATGGAGGCCTCATTACAGCCATGGTCCCATACACCCGTAGGTGCTGTAACTGGAGCTGTTGGCTTGAAGTGGATTCCATTATATGCAGGGTTTACAGTTTGGTTCAGTGACTATCAGCACTCCTGCATGCAGTTTCGTTGCAGGGTTTTTTTTTCTTGTGAATTTCTTCAACAGTGCTTAATCACACAATTATTCTCAGTGTTTTGGAAAGAAAACCAACACAGGTTATTATAATAATAATAATAATAATAATAATAATAATAATAATAATATTATTATTATTATAAGGCACATGAAGATTAGAACCACCACCATTAAAACATCAATATAAAGCTATACATAATATCAACATGTACTGTCAGATGTCATCATGATTAGAAAGTATTTCAAAATTGCATCAAAAGGTAACAGATTTTCATATAGTAAACTCAGTCTACATAACACAGGGGGACATTTGGGGTAAAGTGGGAAGGAACTCAGGAATTAAGAACATAAGAACATAAGAATGACCATACTGGGTCAGACTAAAGGTCCATCTAGCCCAATATCCTGTCTTCCCACAGTGGCCAATGCCAGGTGCCCCACAGGGAATGAATAGAACAGGTAATCAAGTGATCCACCCCCTGTTGCCCATTCCCAGCTTATGGCAAACAGAGGCTAGGGACACCAGCTCTGCCCATCCTGGCTAATAGCCACTGATGGACCTATCCTCCATGAACTTATGTAGTTCTTTTTTGAATCCTGTTATAGTCTTGGCCTTCACAACATCCTCTGACAAGGAGTTCCACAGGTTGATTGTGTGTTGTGTGAAAAAATACTTCCTTTTGATTATCTTAAACTTGCTGCCTATTAATTTCATATGGTGGCCCCCTAGTTCTTATGTTATGAGAAGGAATAAATAACACTTCCTTATTTACTTTCTTCACACCAGTCATGGTTTTATAGACCTTTTTCATATCCCCTCTTAGTCGTCTCTTTTCCAAGCTGAAAAGTCCCAATCTTATTAATCTCTCCTTATACAGCAGCCATTCCATACCCCTAATAATTTTTTTTTGCCCTTTTCTGAACCTTTTCCAGTTCCGATATATCTTTTTTGAAATGGAGTGACCGCATCTGCATGCAGTATTCAAGATCTGGGCATACCATGGATTTATATAGAGGCAATATGATATTTTCTGTTGTATTATCTATCCCTTTCTTAATGATTCCCAACATTTGCTTTTTTGACTGCAGCTGCACATACTAGATCAGATGTGAGGCCCATCTAATCTAGTATTCAATGTCAGACAATGACTAGCACCAGAGACATCACAGGAAGGTGTAAGAACCACACAGTAGGCAGATGTGGGATAATCTGCTTCCTTCCCCTGCTTCCCACCACATTAGATCTCATCCTGGTCTCTAGTAGTTAGATATTGGCTTAAGCCCTGAAGTACAAGGCTGAATATCCCTTCCAAAATTCGTATTGTCATTATGGATACAACATGATCCCAAAAGCTAAATAGTAAATGAAGGATGGGCCTGAATCAACACACTATATTAGAACACTTATTAACTTTGCAAGTGTTTAGAAATTAAACCTGGATAGGATTTTGAATTTTAGTGCTGGCCACAAACTCCATAACGAACAGCCACAATAACACCACACACCCCAATAGTTGGAGGTTTTGAAATCCAAAGACAGAAGCAAATTTTGTACCTCAGCCCCATCTATATGTTAAAAAATCTTCAAAGAACTGAAGAGACTAAAATGACTAATGTTAGGTGTTGTTTAAACCAGATTGCTCCAGTTTGAATCTCTGTACAACATTTCTTTTCTGTCTTTTTTTTTGTTTTTTGGCACAAATATCCTCCACATTGTTTCCTGATGCACTAATTAAATATACAGAACAATGATATGATATCAAGTGGAAAGATCCTGAGGACAAAGAAACATTTATGGGCCAGAAAAAGGCTTTCAAAGCTTGGCTTTAAACACAGAACAATGTGAACGTGTTAGAACTGTGGTGCTTCTTGCACTCAGAGTTCAAGCTCAAGCTTGATGTAAAGTCTGCATATTGTGCCAGGACTCACATGAAATGCTGCCACACCTTGTACTGCTCTAGAAATGGCAGTGACACAAACAGTGCGAATACAGGGACTTACACTCAAAACAATCTGACCAAGAACAGGGTTTATTTCCTCAATTTATAATTAAATACATTTCCTCTGTAAAAGCGTAACCACTTATGAACTACATTAAAAAAAATGGAGGAGCTAGGTCTAGTTTTACAGGAGGTGTTGCTGGGCCTAATTGGGGAGGAGTGGTCTGTTTAGGTTTTCTCTAGAATTACAAAAACCTGTCAAGAGAATTATTTTACCAGATATGTCCCTCAGCCCCAGGGTGCTATGTATAGCATGGGTTTTGTCAAGAAAGAAGGGCCCAGGTCTACAAAGATACTTAGGCACTTAAACCTGAGATTTAGGCACTAAGCCTCAGGTTTAAGCATCCAAGTCCCAGTTTTGGCTCCAATGTGATGCATAAAACTCCCACTGAACACTGTGTGCACCTAGACTCACTCGGCACCTACATTTTCAGTGTAAAAGTTCCCTAGGTGCCTAAGCGTCTGCCTCTGGGCATGAGAGAGACCAACATTTAACTGACTGCTACAAGAAACTACTTAGATGCCTATGCCACCTAACTCCAGGAAGTGGGTTCCTTTTCATGGATGGCTAAGCAGTCAAATATGTGCCTCCCTGCAACCTGGACTTAGGTGCCACTCAGAAAGAGCGGTAGGGCTTAGCACACTCCCCTGTCATTGGTATCTTCCACTGGCTAGCTTAGGAGGCTTCCTGCCTAGCATGCTGGCTTTTGTGGAAGCTATTCTAAGGCACCTATCTCTCCCCGTTCATTGGCACCTAACTCGGCTTTGTGCATTGCTGCATGGTTCCTATGATTTTATAGGTGCCTAAAACTTAGGCACTCAACATTGCAATGCCTAAGATCCTTTGGGGATCTGGGCTTTATTTGTATGTGCTTATTGACACAGGTGGATATATAAACACAGGAGAGAGCATACTTGTCCCTTGATACAGATACATAACAGCCACACACAGATATAGATAGATAGATAGATAGATATGTCAAGTCGATTCTTAGTGGGCAGTACGAAAGAAGTGGGGTGTTCCAGTTTATTCCCGGTGACTTGCCTCACACAAAGCACCTCTAGGATCAGCAGAGTGCAAAGTGAGCTTTAGGCCATCTTTGCTTCTGCTCCCGTCTTGTGCTGTGCACAGTGTGACTGGACTCCAGGATCTCTGGCCCACCGTTTATAGAACAATCCCACTTGCCTCATGGTAACTCTGAGGACAGCCTCCTCCTTCCACAGTTTGCCTTGTTGTGAGGGTCTCAGTTCTAAATTTAATTCTGAAGCCATCTAAAATACCAGGATCAGTTCAGGGGAATGATTTCCAGCTGTATTAGTCCTCCCACACTGCTGCTCAATCTGTGCACTTTCCAAATCTGACTGCATAAGCAGAAGTGCTACTTGAAATATTGAAGCAAAAGTGGAAAAAATGTGCTTAAAAGTTTAATGAGCACCAAAAATAAGTCACTAGTATAGATAACAATGAGCCCAATTCTGTTCCCATTTAACTAATTATCAAGAACTGTAATTTCCTTTTTAACTGATATAAAGTAGTTAAATAAAATACAGTGACAAATAATTCAGTACTGTAAATAGTTAAAGTCCTGGGTTTTATTTACATGAATTCTTATTACAAAATAAATACTGTGGAAAACAAGAGGGGCAAATACTTCCCCTTTATTTAATGGAATAAAGGCACTTGATTTTTTTTTCATATAATAACAGCATGCCTAATTTAAAACACTGATACCCAATTAAGAAGTAAGAACTCTTCGTGGTATCACATACTGGAAATGGCCAAATTTCTGAAAATCAGTGGGAAAAAAGAATCCTGATGTAACTGTGCAAGGAGTATTTGATTTTACCCTTTCTAAAGGATTTTACAAATCTGATGAGAGGATAATCTGTATATCAAAAAGAAAGGTAGCCATTATGATAAAGTGCATTCAGGCTGCACAAGTCTCCTGAACTACTCTTTAGCAACTTTGGTAAGGTGGCTAATTTTCTTACAGTTCCTATCAATCAACTATTCTGTTGCTCAAAATGATAACCACCATTACCATCAGGGTAGCTGAATTGTTGGCTCAGTTGGGGATACCAAATTAAAGTCTTTCAAACCCAAGTTATGCTGCAAAGTAGTGTTTTAAAATGAAATTAGCTGTCAGATAAATGTTGGCCATTTAAGCAGATTCCAGGCTTGTCTTCCAGAATCAAAGCTAATTTGCACCTAACCTGAAGCTCTTTTCAACTTTTATAACTCATGCTATATTCTGGGAACAAAAGTGGTTGAATGCCCTATGATGGATCCAGAGGAACTGGTCAGACTCTGAAGTGAACTTTTAATGTCCACTGAGACAAGCTTGTTAAGAAAAATTCCCCATGGAATGGATTGTTCATTGCTAGTATTCTTAATTATAACATGTGTTACTGTGTAATCACTGGATTTGTGCTTCACTGTCTTCTATTGTATAATCATTTATCACCTTTATACTCCAGTACCAAGCAAATTTAGTATTTACTGACTGTTGGATGATTTATAGAGGTATCTTGAAAAAGCTCTCTCTACACAAAAAATTGGGCAGCCTCTAATGCTGCTTCCTTTAAACTGTACACCTAAGTTCAAACTCATTGTCAGGTGCTGTATTTCTTAGCTGAAATTAACTAGACAACATATTCTGAATAATTTTCTCTTAAATTGTGGAGACTTTTATTTAATAACAAAATATAAAATCAATCTGCCCAGTTCTGTAGCCACTGAAAGCCCTGTAAATCTACTCTACTTTACCAACTAAAATCAGATCCAAAGAGTCTTATATTTAACTAAAATGACTGCACAGAATCATTAAAAAATGGTCAAGGTTTCCATTTGTATATGCAGTGTTATTGACTCCATGTTCGTCCCAGGATATTAGAGAGACAAGGTGGATCTTCTGTTGATCCAATAAAATATATTATCTCACCCAAGTTTTCCATTTATTAGTAGTAAAGGCACTAATCAGGGTCAGGGAACCATAGTGCTGAGTGCGCTACAGACAGAGAAGGGAGTTAATCTTTGATTCAGAGCTTCATTTACAATTAAACTTGTATTTTCAGGGATTTAAAATCCATCTGACATATAGTAACTATAACCCTAATCCAAGAACACATTTTAATGACCATATTTTTTTTTAAATTAATTTTATGACTTACTAATTTAACAAGAGAGAGGAATTCAGAGATAATGCAGGAAGGAATTGAAAGTTAGAGGACTGGGACTGTTTAGCTTAAATTGGAGACAAATAAGTGGAGACATAATGGATGGTCTAAAGAAAGCACATCTGGAGTAACATTTTACCCTCTCATAATATAAGAATAAAATAAAATGTGTTGTCTTTGAAAGAGAATATGTTTCAGACAATATGTATTTAACCTATGAAGTCCATTTCCAGACACATACTTGAGGCCCAGAGCTTAGAATGGGACTTGTCTTCAGATAATGAGGACATGTGCAGTTATATTAGACGGGATAAATGAAATAAAATATTTTTCTACTTATAGATTCATATTTATGGATTTGGAAATTCACAATTGTGGATGATATACACAGTTACAGCACAATAAAAATGATTAATAATTTTTTTTTTCTTTTCTAAACTAGGCAGAACACCAGAAGTCAAACCAACTCTTTCAGTTAGACCAGAAGAGCCGACTTAATCACAGACCTGTTGTGAGGTCTTGCATTATTTCACATAACTCATGGAAAGATATTATATAAACATGTGGCAATCAGTAGTATTATTGCCATGTTATATGATGCACCAGTAATAAACTTGTGACATGACTATATTTCATTCTAAGAGGCAAAGGTTCTGTTCTGCTCATTAAAGCAGGGCTATATGAAACCAGTCATGCAGTCTATAATTTGTTGTAATCCAAGCCACTGTTCTATAATACCAGCTAGATAATTTGAAATGTTGATAAATGCCATGAAGAACCATATTCATTCAAAATACTCCTATTAATATATAAGACAAAACACTATAAACATAAACAATTCCAATAGTAAGCCTACCTTATGCTGTCTGGAATGTCCTATTAGTAAAACAAAAACAAACACAAAATTTGTACACAGTGTCTTGAGTTCATGTACTCCTCCAGCTGCCAAAGAGCAACATGGCAGACTGATTAATATCATGACACCCCCTATTTATTGTATCTTTAATACTGCATAGATTTTATTGAAATCTCTGACATTTTATTCCCCTAAAAATCTGCTCATTCATCCATTTCCTTTAAAAAAAATACAAGACTAAATATATTTATTACAAATCCGTGAGTTAAGCCAAAGTGCTTTACAACAACAGACTTCTGTTTGTAAAGGGTGTGGAAGTAGGGCTCTTTCAAAGCTGGAAAAAACACTTGCAATCAAAGGCTACATGAAAGTAATCTTATTTTTATTACCCATAAGGAATGTTTTCCCAGGAGTACTGATGCCTGCCAGGAAATAAATAAAAAACGGAGGGAGGGGGAGAGAGAAGGAGAGAGCGAGATTACTTGAGATAAACCATTCTGCCAAGTTTTCCTTAGCTATACACACCCTTGAGGAGTTGGGCTTCTTCTGTGCTCATCTGCCACTGATTGAATTGGCAACCATAAGAATTGTCTACAACTTACATTATTATTGTTCAGGCTGCCTCTGAGTCTCAACTTTTGTTGTTCTTATTTCTATAGTCTGCCCCATCCAAAGTATGACAATAATTGTGATCCGACCTAGTTATTGGCCCTCTTGAAAGTAACCAGCCAGCATGCACAAGCCAGGAACCACCCCGTGGACATGTAGAGTGTTGCTTCTTAAAAGTAATTCTGTGTTAAAGAGCCAGCAGCCCTTAACTAGCACATACTGCAACTGTTAATTCTGAATAACAGAAGAGTAAGTGTACAAGAAACCAAATAAAATGTAATGACATGTTCCAAAAAATGACAGAAAATAATAGTAAAACAAATTAAACAAAAGGGAAATTATGACATCATCTGGGCGCCCATCAACCCCCAGTTTCAATGTAAACCCTGAACTTTGCTTAGATTCAGACAGAAAAAAATAGGTTTAGTATTTCAAAAGCTTTCTGAGCGCATCAGCTATTAAAGAAAGTGGGAATTTCCAACCTGGAGGGAATCACATATGCCTATTCTGACACAGGAGAATGCTTTACAGCAGTGGTGGGTAACCTGTGGCCGCATGCAGCCCATCGGGGAAAGCTGATTGCAAGCTGTGAGACATTTTGCTGATGTTGACCATCCGCAGGCATGGCCCCCCGCAGCTCCCAGTGGCTGTGGTTCACCATTTCTGGCCAGTGGGAGCTGCGGGAAGTGGTGGCAGCACTTCCCACAGAATGGCGAAGTGTAGCCACTGGGATCTGCAGGGGGCCATGGACAATCAATGTCAGCAAAATGTCTCACAGTCCGCACTCAGATTATCCTGATGGGCTGCATGCAGCCTGTGGGACACAGGTTGTCCACCACTGCTCTAAAGCTAGGAAACTAAGTGTTTCCAACACAAAGTAAGACTTGTATATATTTTGTTAAGCAAGGCACAAACCAAGGATGAAATAAAATGCCTGCCACGCCAGATGCATCAACTACACACCATATGCAAATTTGTGCATGTGAACAGAGAGAAAAAAATCTCAGAATGCCTAGAATGAAACTTTTTAATGGTAGGAAGAGGGCCTGAGGACAAGCTTAAATCCTCTGGATATAGTCTATATTTCTGAAGTGTCAGAAGCCCTACAAGTATCTGGTACAGTGGAGCAGAGTCAGCCAATCATCTCACTGCTACAGGTCCTCAACTGGGAGGGCAACCAGTTATGATTAGGGACAACTGGAAAAAAAACACATTTGTTTTTGCAAAAGAAAATTAAGGTTTGACATTTAGTTTTGTTCCTGGTCAGAATAACAAAAAACAAAAACAAACAAACAAAAAAAAACAAAAAGGAAAAGAGAGAGCTGACAACTTTGTTCACATAAAATCATATTACAAACTATTAAAACCATATAAAATGTCCATATATACACAAAAAAGTCATGAATAAAATAAAGCAAAACAAATCTTAAATAAACATTAAACATGGATCACTAAAGCATCACCATCACCAAATTCACTCAAAATATTGTTAACACACCAAGTCAACTGAAAAGTGTCCAGGTTACAAGTCAGTTTATAAAGGGTGCAACCAATCAGCAGTCAGGTCACAACCAGTGTGCAGAACAGCCCACGCACATCACCCTGCTCTACCCCGGCCATTCTGTTCTGATGAGATTTCAAAATGGCTAGTTTTGTCTGACTCCGCAAAAAGTGAGCCAGGCAGGAAACCAGCCCAACAAGTGCACCGTATCTCTCTCCAAAACCAAGCAGGGGCTTGGAGAAAAACAGTCTGAAATTGTTGAAAAAATTGCTGCCAGAAAACATAAAGAGGAATAAAACAAGGGCAATGTAGGAAAAAATGAAACACTGTGTCTGACGCCTAACAAAAGGGTCACTGCACAGACACTTAATAGGTAATATGGTGCACAAAATGATCGGTTGCTATGATGTTATATAGGACCCTCCACTGAAAGTCACTGTAACGCTTCAGAAGAGCAGGGTTGTACAACATCCTCCAGTGACACAGAGTCACCTAGGGACAGAGGCATTTTCCAGGCTGTATGAGGGAGATCAGAGAGCTGCTTCTTGGTCATGGCTCCAAAATGAACATTCACCATGCCCTTCCAGGACAATAATCTACCAGGTTCCACAAGGATCTCATCCACAGAAGTGGGGACAGCTGGTGAGGAGAACACAGGACTCCCCCCTGGAAGAACAACCTATGCAAAGCATTCTGCAAATACCAAGCCGCCCTCTGAGCAAGCACCACTTGGAATTCAGAGAGGATCTTATCCAAAAAACATACAGATTCTGGTCTGAACACCAAGAGCTAGCACTGACTTCCAGCTTGATTAACTAGGAACAATCAGGTAAGACAGCTTGGTCAACCCAGCCAGAGTAAAGGCAGAAAACAGGCTCTGGGAGGAGAGAGAGCTTCAGTTGGAACAAAGTGTGTCAAAAAACAATGGCTCTTCCAAAACTGGAAAATGCCTCTCCTTCAACCGCAACTGCCTGCTTCCCTTTAGTGCTATTCAAAAAGTCACTAATCTCCTTCACATGGCACCAACCCTTCCTATATAGCTGACTGGCTGGGACATCAGGAACCAGTGAGGAGTCAGGGAGATCATCATCATCCTCTTCATCTCTTTCAGACTCCACCAGCTGAGAAGAATATTGAGCTGCCTCTGTAACATTCTCTTCATTCATGAAGGAATGAAATTCAGTGGGAGCAGATCTTATATCTGTTTTCCCAAGAGGGATAGGCAGTGCAGCCCCAGGCTGGGACCCAGCATCATCACTGCAGCATGCAAAATTGGAGGCTTAAGGACTCAACATGCTGGGAAAGACATTCCCCACTACAGGCGTGGAGCTCCCATCCAATGCAATGCTATCCTCCTTCTCAGGGCACACAGCTCCCTCCTCAGCCATTGCCGGCAGCTCAGAGGTATCCAAAGTCATAGCCCTTTTAGAAACAGTCCCACATAAATCTGTCTGTTCTTCACCCCATCTGTAGAACTTGTCTTTGCTTCCTCTGCAGGAAGGTGCTCCTCAACTTCCAGGGCTAGTGTCTGTCCAGGCAAAAGTGATGGGGTCACATCTGTGTTCTTCTGAGGGGCCTGCTCCCTGGACAATGGTACGGGGTAGCGGGGGAGATAGAATCTGGCGGAGCAGATGCAGGTTCTGTCTGCTGCTGATGCCTTGATGTCCCAGATGCCTCCTCACTATCCTGGAGTCTCACATTCTTACCAAGGACCCGTGAGCCAGCAGTGCATGGGCAGGAACCCCTCAAGCGACCAGGGTCACCACATAAGAAACATTTAATATTTTCAGAGGTAGCAAACACTGTATAACCTGCCCCATCTATGTGGTGCTTTAACACTGGGTTCAAGGGTTGTTCACGATTACCTAGAACCACATAGACCTGTGGAATGACATAACTACCTTCTCCGTTTATGAGAGAGATCAGACACTAACGTCTCATGGTGAAGGCTTGGGGGTGGGTGGGGCAGATTGGAAAAAAAAACTACTTTCATTGAACAGCCACAGGAGTGAACAAGGGGAAAAATTGAACAAAAGACTCCTTGACTCAGAGTCCCTCCTGTACCAAACAATTCAAAAACTGCTCCAGGTCCAGGAAAATCACTTTAGATTTAGATATTTGGGAGGCCGATTTTATATTAGCACAGCCAATAACCTTACCTACTGATCAGCAACACACCCTCCACCAGCAATCACACACTGAACACTATGCTTGTGGGTCGAACCACTAAACCCATCTGAACAATACCCTATGGAGAAAATCCCTCATATTCCCCCCACCCAAGGAAAAGGGAGAGGGGGGACTAACAACAGCCTTAAAACAAAGAAACAGCAAGTAGCAAACAAGAACAAACGTGTGTGTGTGTGTGTGTGTGTGTGTGTGTGTGTGTGTGTGTGTGTGTGTGTGTGTGTGTGTGTGTGTGTGTGTGTGTGTGTGTGAGAGAGAGAGCACACAACCTCAAAATTGTCAATAACCCATTGGTTAGGCCTTTCACCTGCAATTGGGAAACCCAGGTTCAATACCCTGATTCATATTAGGCACAGACTGGACTTCTTGAAAATCTGTAGACACAGTAAAGAATATTTTTGCTTTGATTAATATTTCTTACAGTTCCAGCTGGAAACCTCACCTAAGGTTACTTTCTCTGGAAGATTTTAAGTACTTAGTTTCTGATGCAAGAATAGCCTTTCTTTATGTATTTTGGTACATCTCTACTTACAGCAAAAATGAGCAATAATTGATTTGGGTTCAGTTTGAGTTTTGAGAGAATTTCAAATCAGTTTTTATTTCATCAAGCCTAGTTTTCCAATGACTAGTTTAAAAATACCAAAAAATGATAACATGACTGTGACACTAAACACCCCTTCATTCACACTTTACACGCTATTGTAATAATCTTTGCACAAAATATATCATTTGAAAATGAATAACTCACTGATCACTAATATTCTTGCATAATATATGTCTGTGATGGCTATTAACAGTTATGGATATATGCTCAAATTATGACTAATGTGAGTTTAAACCAGGTATGTCAGGGGGAGTTGGTAACAAGGTCTCCCTTAGACAAAGGAATATGTATTTGATTCTCTAACCAGACACAGGATTGTGTATTTGATCCTCTGACCAGCCTGATCTTCAGGCAGACAACAAAAATCTCTTTTTACATATCAAGTAGACAAAGCTATTAAGATAACAAGTAGGGGAAGAAAGGCAATGGAGATTCCTTCACCACCAGACTTCATGTTGCCTTCCTGACAGCTTGAATAAACTTTACTTTGAGGTGTTACCATTTCAAAGGTTTGCTGATCTATAAAGACAGGGGGGTTGAACCTCAGGTGATAAACAATTGAATCAACTGATTGTATACAATACTTCTGTATTCTAAAAGTGTATAGAGCGAGGTCTTTTCTGAAAGCTAATGGCATACTGGTGATTAATATTATTGGGAAATGACTGTATTAACACTATATGAGGAAATATGGGTATTTAATGATATTATGTTTCCAGTCTGTGACTAAAGGGAGAAACAGGTTTGACCCCAGACAGGAGCGAAGGCAGCTATTTACCTGTCTCCTTTGTAAATTAAGCATTAATTAATACTCAACTGGAGTATTGTGTCTCAACTGGAGTATTGTGTCCAGTTCTGGGCACCGCATTTCAAGAAAGATGTGGAGAAATTGGAGAGGGTCCAGAGAAGAGCAACAAGAATGATTAAAGGTCTTGAGAACATGACCTACGAAGGAAGGCTGAAAGAATTGGGTTTGTTTAGTTTGAAAAAGAGAAGACTGAGAGGGGACATGATAGCAGTTTTCAGGTATCTAAAAGGGTGTCATCAGGAGGAGGGAGAAAACTTGTTCACCTTAGCCTCTAATGATAGAACAAGAAGCAAAGGGCTTAAACTGCAGCAAGGGAGATTTAGGTTGAACATTAGGGAAAAGTTCCTAACTGTCAGGGTGGTTAAACACTGGAATAAATTGCCTAGAGAGGTTGTGGAATCTCCATCTCTGAAGATATTTAAGAGTAGGTTAGATAAATGTCTATCAGGGTCTAGACAGTATTTGGTCCTGCCATGAGGGCAGGGGACTGGACTTGATGACCTCTTGAGGTCCCTTCCAGTCCTAGAGTCTATGAATCTATGGTGGAATCAAAACAATGGAAGCCCCAGTCATGTCCAGAGAGATAGGAAACCGACAGGACGGGAAGAACAGCATTAGGTATCCCGCCTCTTGAAACAAAGTCAATGAACTTTGGAAGATAGAAGCAAAGAAAGAAGCCATATTTGGCATCCCTCACTGGACAGACACTAGGGAACAGAGCTGTTTCAAGATGAGAAAGATGGGTCCTTCAGCTAAGGAGCAACTGAAGTCTCTGGAAACTTAAAATATGTGATAAACCTGCTTAGGCAAAGATTTTCCCCCAAGAAAAGAAGGGAAACTAGTCTCTTGTACATCTGTGTAAGGACCTGACTAAGGGAAAGTCAGCCATGGCTGAGAAGAAGGAAGATTGGTAAGAGAAATTGTATTGAATAAAGCCTGTATCTTGCTAGACTAAGTTTTAAACTTGTAGACGCATGTTTTCTCTTTTTTTTTGCTTGGCATCACTTAACCTATGTCCCATTGTTAAGGTGAAGATTCTGTCACGGGTATTTTTAGTAAAAGTCAGGGAATGTCGGTGACTTCCATGACAGAATTGTAGCTTTATCTATTGTTAATAAGTTTGTTTTATGTTTATTATAAACCAACTTAGTGCCGTGTTTAAATGAAAGGGTGTATTCATCCCAGTTTAGTTAATAAGCTGTGTTGTGCTTTTGTGTCCTTAGAGGAACAAACAAACCACATTATTTCTCTGCACTGTCCAGGAGAGGGATGGACATTACAGACCATATAGTTTCTGGAAAATTCAGGATTGGGAGTGTGTTGGGATTACTTTGCTGTCTGTAACCAAGGCTGGTGGAAGCCAAACGGAGGATGTGAGGCTGTAGACAGGCTGCTGAGGTCAAAGCTGCTGAACCAGGATTTTCTAGCACAATGACCTGCAGGTTTGTAGGCTGGTTGTGAGTATCCCAGTCTGGGAGCTACAGGAGCAAAGCATTGTAGGGTACCCAGGGTTGCAGAGCAAGTGGTGACACAACCCTTTGCTGGGCTGGATTGCATCCTCAAACTCTGTAACAATGACATTATTTGAAAAAGTGCTTTAAACATCTTCCTAATCACAATTTTCTTCACTTGGTGGTCACCAAATTTGCTTTTTAAAAAAAGATAGATGACTTATGTGTTTCTTAATACAGTCTTCTTTTTCTCTCTCTTTTTAAACAGTGGGTAGATTTTTCTTTATATGATTTTTTTAAAAAAACTGTTTCAGTTATCCCAAACCTTCACATTCGTGAATTAGTCATTTGATCTAGCTGATAAATGTTAGAAGATGAAAGGAAATGTTAATCCTGGCATCCTTCAAAACTTGAGTTACACATTCATTCATACTCTCACATACACAGACATATACATACACGTAGACAAAGCAACACAAGAAATAAGTCTCCACTCAGTTAATATGGAGCAAGATGAAACAGGAGTTTTGTTTCTGTCAAAAAAATTATTTATTCAGAACACCTGACAACTGATGCTGGAAGGAGGGTTTCTTAATTCATGTTTGTCTGGATCATTTTTTTGCTTTTGTCATTCAGGATGTGAATTACACTGATTAGGATAATGGCTAGACTCAGAGTGATGATACTGATCCCTAAGTACAAGATTTCCATCATTAGAAAACTTTAGAAACTTGCCCTCCACAGCACAGGTGAGTGCACTGCTTGGAAAAGACTTGAAGGATTCTTTGTCAATTTCCTTTGCAAATTTAGTAGAAGGATGTTTTGGTTTTTAAGAAGTCTAAAAAGGGGTTGAGAGCATCTGTGCTCTCTTGAAAAGCAGCCAACACACCATCAGTGCATCTCAGCTGCAATCTCCCTCTTGGCTTGGATTCCAGCAAAGCATTCTGTCTAAACGCTGATAGGAAAGTATTAGCACAAACTGGACTGAATTCAGTTTACAAGAATTTAGTGATAGAAGACAAGGAAAACCATAAATAAAGCATCAGCATGCACGTGGGTGATCAGAATTAAGGCTGGAAGAACCTAGACAAGCTCAAGTTCTGTTATTAATCACAAAGGGCCAGATGCATAACGGGGTAAAAGTGAATAAGACTCCTCTTTGCTTCCCGGCTCAGATTGTGACTCCAGCCATGGGAAGTGGATAGCTTGATGCTCCTCCCAGGGGAAGGGAAAGGGGCATGGAGGTACAGGGCATCCCATCCTACAACTCACTGGTTAGAATAGCTGACTGGGCATATATGTAGGAGAGAGTGGCCAGGCCACAGGGAATGGAAGGGAGAATCTGCTCCATGAAAAGGTAAGATGTAATTTACTCTTTCCTCAAAGCACAGAGGGAGAAAAGGAGGAATTTTGACCCTTGGGCCAGTGTAGTTCTGTACCCCCTCTCTCCTTGCTTAGGGCTAGAGCTGGTAAAAAAAATCAGATGAATTTTTGTAAGAATTTTAATGCAAAGAATGGCTGTTTTTTTTCTCAAAATATGTGTGTGGGGGGGAAGGGGAGGGGGGTCAACCAGTCCCTACTCAGGACAGATTGTAAACCTAGTTTTAGTGTTATGAGAAACAGCTCCAAACTTGAATCTTCATAGTTGGAATACAGTCAGAAACAGGTCTTTTAACATTTGAATATAAGGCTTTGTCTGAGGCTCAGCAAAGCACACTCAGCTAGAACAACTAGGGTAAGTGCTACTGAGTCTTGGGCCCTGAGTCTGCAAGTGGAATTGTGTCACAGATGTCTGTCTCTCTCCATAACTGCTGGTCTTTAGACTGAAGAGATGTTGGAATCTGTATCTATCCACCACTACACTGGCTGAAGGGTCTCCTTATTCTGGTCCACATCTACCTTTACCCTATAGATGCCCTGAGGGTGATCTAGGTTGTCTATGAGATGCCACAGCAGGGTCAGGGGGAGGGTCTTCTTGTGATCCTATATGCTCTTCCCCAGTCTCATTTAACAACAAAAGATATATAGATCCATATGGGGCAACAGATAATTCTGACGTAACAGGAGGCACTCACTCCTGGAGTGTCCTGGTGAAAAAACAGTTGCTGGGAAACGATTCCTGGTCTGGGTTCAAGCTCCCTGCAGAGTTCAAACCACAGAAGCCTTCTCCAGAATGGCATGTCATTGTTCTGTGACTTGGAGTGCCTGCTGCTACCTGGTGAGGTCCTCCCACTGGGACCAGAGTAGGGCTAGGCATTCACAGCTCTTTTCTTTTGGAACCTCTTCTTGCTAGGAGAACTCTTCCTCAGTTTCCGTTCCTGGTGAGCTCTCTGACCAGCTCCCCTGAGAAGCCCTATAGTTAAGAGCTTGCTCTCCTCCCCAGCTGAGCCTTCATAACTCTTTATACAGCCCAAGTGCTCCTTCCGGAAGCCGCGGGGAGCTCCAAGCCCTTTAAATTCCGGCCCCAGCCTGGCCCCTGGAGCCGCGGCTGGGATTCAAAGGGCTCTGGGCTGTCCGCAGCTGCGGGCAGCCCAGAGCCCTTTAAATCCCCACCACGGAAGCCGGTACTGTCTGGCACGGCATACTGGCTCTTGCCGGTACACCATACTGGACCATACTGGCTTACTTTCACCTCTGACTGAGATCCATTACAAATCTGCTTCCCAACTTGGAGATACAACAGCAAAAGCCTTCTAATGCATTTGTAATTGCTAACGTAGTCAGTGTTTGTGGTGATCAGAGTCAGATAAATAAAGAGGAAGAAGGATTGTTTGGGTGTCATTGAGGAGAATTTTTTTTTAAAAGAGTCTTAAAAAGTCAAGCGTCTTACTTTAAATATGAATGATGTGGGATAAAACAGATAAATGGCAAGTATGCATATTTTATTGCCAGTGAAATCTCTGTACTAGTGGTGGCTTTAGCCTTCAGATTAAAATGGAAATTGACTCAGCTATATATAGTAGCTCTCTCTTGCTACAAGTCAGGGTAGCTACCAGGCTGTTCTAAATTGCACCATTGGCATAGGGACCTTAATGTCTTCAGATACTAGGTCTTTAATGCCCTCAATGCTAGTAAAGGATCGTTGGAGCAGAGTTCTGCTCTGTCACAGCCAATCTCTACCCTTAATTTTCTCCTCCCTCCCCTGTTATGTCCCATATGTTGGGCTGGCTTGGGAGAGGGCACATGATTTGTATCTGGCATATTTGCACTAGCGAGGAGTTCCCCTCTGACAAAGGGATCATAATGAATTAGAGAATCTAAACTATCACCCGTCAGGCCACTAACTACCCTCACTACGTTCAAGTTAAGACTGGAAGAAAAATCTATGTTTCGATGCCTATAAGAAATGTATTAATGGAGGTGCCAATCCAGCAAACACTTAGGGTATGTCTATACTACCAGATTAGTTCGATTTAACTTAATTTGAATTTGTGGAATCGACCTTACAAAGTCGAATTTGTGTGTCCACACTAAGGACACTAATTCGACTTTGTGAGTCCACACTAACGGGGCAAGCGTCGACATTGGAAGCGGTGCACTGTGGGAAGCTATCCCGCAGTCCCCGCTGCCCATTTGAATTCTGGGATTTCCCCACAATGCATGCTGGGGGGAAAATGTGTCGAGGGTGGTCTTTGGTAACTGTCATCATTCAACGTGCTTTCAGACGTCTCAAGGGGAGATGGAGGAGCTTACTGACTCGCTCGGATCTCATCGAAACCAATATCCCCATTGTTATTGCAGCTTGCTGTGTGCTCCACAATCTCTGAGAGAGCAAGGGGGAGACCTTTATGGCGGGATGGGAGGTTGAGGCAAATCGCCTGGCTGCTGATTACGCTCAGCCAGACAGCCGTTTAATTAGAAGAGCCCAGCGGGAAGCGCTGTGCATCCAGGAGGCTTTGAAAGCTAGGTTCCTCAGGGAGCAGGGTAACCTGTGACTGTTCAGTTTCTTTACAGAGAAGCTGAACCTGCCCCTGCTTCAGTTACTGTTGACTTTCTTCTGCGGTTACATACCCCATTCACCACGTTTCCCCCTTCCAACACACATTTAAAAATAAAGTTAATGGAACATTGTTAATTAACAACGTTTTCTTTATTAATTAATTCACGTTAAAGGGTTGAAACAGGGACGCAGACTGTGGTGGGTATGGTGTGCAGTGATGTTAACACCGCTTCTACACTCGAGGAATGATAGGCTCCTGCTCCTAGAGTGGTCTGCAGTGCCGGACTGGTTGTTTCAACGGAGCCTGCCATCCCTCCTTTTCGGGACTCTGTGTGTGGGGGCTACGTGACCTTGTGGTGGGGGAGGACGGTTACAGATTCCCCTGCTGCGTGGCTCTGTTGGTCCGGGACAAGGACCGCTGCATAAGTTCTGTAACCGCCCTCCCATGCCACAAAGTCACGTACCCCCCACCCACACAGAACATGGAAAACACCTCCCAGACCGACCAGGGTGCCTACTGACTGCACTGTGTGTGTGTGTGGCCTGCTGTTGATCCTGCCCCCATGTCTGTACCCTGGTAAAGGTGACTGTCCTATGCAATTAACAACCCCCTTCGCCCCCCCTTCACAGACAGTCTTCTGTAGAAAAACTTGACGGAAATAGTAATTAACAGCAAACTACTTTTAATAATCAACTAGACAGTTAGGGGATGAAACTGGGATTGGGGCTTCGGTGAGCCAGGAAGGGAAGGACTTCTCAACATTTAGGGAATGAGAGCCTTCTTGTATTTGTGCACTCTGCAGGGGTGCGGTGACAGTTTTCATGGCCCCTGTCGCCCCTCCTTCTTGTTACTTTGGGTGGGGGGGGTTGGGACTTTGTGGCGGGGGAGGGCGGTTGCAGATACAGTGCAGGGGGGCTCTGTCCTCCTGCCTGCAGTCCTGCAGAACATCCACAAGGCTCCGGAGCGTGTCAAATTTTCCCTGGGCATTTCCTTTGTGGCTGGTCAGAACATCCAAGCTCGGACTGCTGTCCAGAGCGTCAACAGAGTGGTGCACTGTGGGATAGCTCCAGGAGCTACTAAGGTCGATTTCCGTCCACACATAGCCTAATTCGACATAGCCATGTCGAATTTAGCGCTACTCCCCTCGTCGGGGAGGAGTACAGAATTCGAACTAAAGAGCCCTCTAGGTCGAACTAATTAGCTTCCTGGTGTGGACGGGTGCATGGTTAAGTCGAATTAACGCCGCTAAATTCGACATAAACTCCTAGTGTAGACCAGGCCTTAAACACATCTTAACTTTACACACAAAAGTAATAAAGTTAGGCATTATTTGTTTGCAGGATCCAGGCCTTAACTGCTTATTTGTTGCTTCCCTTTCCTTTATTCACTCTGTTTACTTTTCTCTCCACATCCTGTGAGCTCTTTTGAGCAGGGATAATGCCTTTTCCTTTGTTTGGAAAGCTTCTAGTACACTGTGGAGTCTACAGGAAATAAATACAGGATAACAATAAAAACAACGTACACTCCCACTCTGCTGCAACTTAAAAGAATGGTATGAGAAAACACCATTTAACACCTTTTAAATGTTTGTGTGCTAGATAGGGGGTAGGGATAGCTCAGTGGTTTGAGCATTAGCCTGCTAAACCCAGGGTTGTAAGTTCAATCTTTGAGGATCCCATTTAGGGAACTGGAGTAAAATTCTGTCTGGGGATTGGTCCTGCTTTAAGCAGGGGGTTAGACTAGATGACTACCTGAGGTCCCTTCCAACCCTGTGATTGATTCTAGGTTTTTTATGCTGCCCATATAGACTAGCTACTTTTTTCTGCACTTCAGAGAACGATGAATTTTAGTGGTGGATGAAGTGATCTTCATGCATACAGTCTATAAAGCACTAGGTGACCCTCTGAGATGGAAAGCACTATATAAATACCAGTCCAACACTAGCAGTAGTAATAACAATGGGCCAAGTTTATTTACATTCAGTAGCACCTTCCTCCATGATTAGTTTCACTGAAGTCAATGAGAGTACTCATGATAAAGACATTACTTAGCATTAGCCAGGCCTGAAGGAGGAACAGAAAGAAGAGGAGAAAATATATACCTAATTACAATCAATAATGTTTAATTATTCCCTGTTGCTTAGATATTGCAGTGAGAGGTGCTTTATAAGAGCATGATCCTGCCAATGATGCAAGGAGAACGCACCTGTATGAATCGCCAGTTGTACCCTAGGTGGAGCGCTATGAACCCCAGGCTGCTGTGTAGTGAAGGAAGTCTGCCTGCACCGAGTGCTGCAGGAGGGAGGAGAGGGCATGCCAGTTGGGACAAGGGTCATCTAGTATAACCTCCTGCCAAGATGCAGGATTTGTTGTGTCTAAACAATCCAAGACAGATCTATCCAGCTTCCTTTTGAAACCCCCCAGAGAAGAAGCTCCCACAGCCTCCTGAGGCAGTCTGTTCCATTGCCCCAGTGTCCCTACAGTTAGGAAGTTTGTCCTGAGATTTAATCTAAATCTTCTATGCTGTAGTTTGAACACATTGCCTCTTGTCCTGCCCTCTGTTGCAAAAGACAACAACTTTTCTCCATCTGTTCAGTGGCAGCCTTTCAAGTATCTGAAGACTGCTATCATATCCCCTTTTAATCTCCTCTTTTCCAAAGTAAATATACCCAGTTCCTTCAGCCTTTGCTTGTATGGCTTGCATTCCATCCCTTTAATCATTTTTGTTGCTTGCCTCTGGATCCTCTCCAGTTCCTCTATATCCTTCCTATGCATTGGTGACCAAAATTGGACACAGTACTCCAGCTCAGGCCTAACCACTGCCGAGTAGAGTGATACTATCATCTCCCATGACTAGCATGCTATGCCTCTGTTAATGCAACCTAAAATTGCATTTGCATTTTTTTTTGCAACAGCATTACATTGCTGACTCATGTTGAGCCTGTAATTCACCACAACTCCCAGATCCTTCTCAGCAGTGCTGCTGCCAGCCGGTTTCCCTCCATTCTGTATTTGTGCATCAGAGTACTTCATCCTACTTCTGTGTACCATGAAGAGCTGTTAGTATAATGGAATAGTTCCTCGAGAAGAAAGTTCCATGTGAGCCAGCTGTTCTGGTCTCCTGAATTCTGAAGGTGCAGGCACTCATTCCAAAGCAGCAGACTTCACAAAATGGCCTAGAGCACTGAGAGGCACTTTCATAAGTGCCCTTAAGTAATGTGCATGTAACGCCCTCCTTTCCTCCCTGGGTAACTCGAAAGCAGGCAACACTCACCTGTGTGCCTGAGCACCTGATTTTGACATTAAAGTTGATCCTGGGTATCCCAGTGGTGATGTTGCATAGGTGGGAATCCTCTATCCACCCCTCTGCTGCAGACCCTTTATTCCTAAAGGAATTTAAAATTGGTGGTATTTCCACCTGGCTGGCCCCTGTACACACTCAATGGTGTGCCTTTGGAACCTCCAGGAATAAACCTATAATAATAATAATAATAATAATAATATGTGGCATGGGTCTAACTCAAAAGTATAAATTATAAATAATATACATCCTTAAATTAGAGTTAACATACCTTTATTTAACAACTTAAAGAAACAGGGTATAACAGACTAAAATTAAATGTCACTACTAACTTATATCCACAGGGGGCAGGTGAATAAAATCAATTAACAAATACAATATACAGTAATAAATGAAACTTATCTAACTGTCATTTACACTGCCACCGTTTACCCAACCCCGGAGTATACAGTCCTGTGGATTTCAGAGTCCTAGACGCTTTCGTGGGCATGCTGGAAGATCGGCAGCTGGAGACAGCACTCTGTTGGTTCTATCAGTCCAACCAAGGCAACAGGCTGCACAACCCCTCTGATGATTGGAGCTGGCCCCACCAAATGTCGGCAGCTCTGGGTCCTGGTTCGATGGGAAGATCACTCTACCTCTCCTCAGGCTCAGGCTCTCTGCTGTGCCCCTTTCCTTGCAAGTACTTTCCCAAAAAAGAGTGGGGGTTGCTCATAATTCCTTCACTGCAGGCCGACCTCACTCAGCTCTGGACACAGCAACAATCTCTCCCTGGCTCCAGTGAAGCCACCAACCACCTCTGAGGCTCCCTGCTCAATCAAAGCCCCAGCAGGCTCTCAGCAGCAGCTTCTGGCTTCCTAGCAGCAGTTGCTGTTATGGACAGAGCTCCACACCAGCAATCTCACTCCTTTTCCCAAAATGGAGCCTACCGCCTGCTGCTTTCCCTGCACTCCCTGGATGAGAAAGTCTCTCACTCTTTCTCCAAGGCATCATGGGAGTTGTGGTCTCTAAGTCTGGGTTGCAGCCGAGAGGATCTTCCCAACTGGAACACTCCCATTTAAGTTTAGAGGCCCCACTAGTAAAGAGCGTCTACATGCATAATGCAGCACAAGAGTTTTGCCATTGCTTTCAATCAGAGCAGAATGGATTCTTTGAAAAGTTTGCATCTAGATGGCGTTAACTTCCTGAGCTTCTTCAAATTAGGCATGCCAAACAGAGAATGCCACAGAACTCATAATATACACTTAAATTGCTTTTAATAACTCCACTAAATTCTCCCCTTGTCATCCGCAAAACTTGGGAAATGATCAAAAACAAAAAGATGAAACATTTTTGTGAAAAATTCAAAAAAGTTCATGAAAAATATTATTAAATTTAGAATTTTGAAGATGTTTGACCAGCACTACTAAAATAGCCATAGGGATAAGTCCTCACCAAAAGACACGTACTGGAAGACAAGTTTCGGAGACAAGAAGTTTTGGAGTTTCAGGGCCTGATTCAAAGCCCATTGAAGGCAATTGGAGTCTTTTCACTGAATTCAGTGGATCTTGGATTAGGCTAATGATAAGCCAACAAAGAAACAAACAAGAAAAAGTTCGAGAAATGCAATCAGGCCATGCTGTGACTGGGATGTTTTAAATGCCATGTTCAATCTGTCTCAAGCTTATCAGAAAAAAGTTACCCTGTTGAAAGATAAAGGATGTGAAATGTCAGATGTTTCAGATTAGTTCTGGTGAAGTTATAGGGTGAGATGTAAAATCTGGCATATAAGGGGAACATTGCCTTACTATTAATTATGGAGAGGCTATCATACAACCCACTACTCTTAGACAAATTGCCTGAATTAACTCATTGGAATTCTTAACTAAAAGCATCTTTGGTATTTACTTTCATATTGTTTTAGTTTATCTTTTATTTAAGTTCCTTTGGGTTTATTTTTATGGTAGAATAACACCAGTTAAAATAATCTCTCATTAACATTTTAAGTGGTGACATGTTCGGAGATAGGAAAGTTGTCTCAAAATTTCATACTGCCATTGACATAAAAGTCTATCAAAATTGTATTCTGTCCAAGAGACCAATGGTCTCAATACAGCTTTAATGGATATTTCACACTCTGCATCAGTTACAATTGAATTCCATGTTAAGGGGCATTAACTCTGTCATTTCCTCATTTGCTATAAATGTCTTGCAGCCAGACTGCAAGATATGTGCCAGAATATGACAGGTTATTGGGAAAGGGTGAATCCTCACAACTTTAATAGCTACTAGTTATTAGTTTTCAGCTGAATAAAAAAGATTGCCCAGTATTCCTCTTACTTTCATGGGATAATTAGATACAGATGTTTTTGCTCATTTCCTATTTATTACCATCCAAAGTGATTTGATGTATTTATTCTTGTCAGCCCAGTAACATTTTTCAGTCATTAACCATCTATGTGCTAGTCAATAATTTATCTAATCATTCTTGTTGAGAGACACATAGTGAAAGCCTTCTTCTTGTCCTTCCTGTTCATCAGGATAAAAAACATTTTCAAAAGGGAGTAGTTAAGGTAGAGACCTCAAAAGAAAACCTCTTGTGTTTTAGTTATGTCTCAGCCGCTCTCCTGATATGTGGCTGTGGGCAAACCAGATAAGCTTTTTTGTTTCAGTATAACAAACTGTAAAAAGTGTTTGTTTGTTTTTTAGTTAACTGGGTTCCAACTCTGCTCTCAGAAACTCACACTACTTCCAAAAAATCTTTCTGGAAAACTGTTCATCTCTGTGGCTTTGTTTACCATTGGTACATCTCCACTGGCAGTAGCACTGGGGTAAACGGAACATCATGTCTTCTAACAATCACGTCTTCTAACATTGCATGGAGTATGACTAGGACCCTACCAAATTCATGGCCCTGAAAAATGCCGCATGGACCATGAAAATTGGTCTCTACCATGAAATCTGGTCTTTTGTGTACTTTTACGCTATACTATAAAAATACCCTATGCTATAGAGTAAAAGTTCACAGTGTTTCTCATGCTGGGGGTTCTAACCCAAAAGGCTATTGTAGGGGCGGGTCACAGTATTGCCACCCTTGCTTCTGCACTGCCTTCAGGACTGAGTGGCTGGAGAGCAGCTGCCTCTGGCCAGGTCCCTAGCTCTGAAAGCAGTGCTGATGCCCTACCTGTGTTCGCACTCCTACTGTAACACCCATGGAACTGCAGTGGTGGCAATAGAGCTGACTGAAAGATTTTGTAGCAGGGTTTTGAAATTCCTTTTCATTCCACCAACAAACCCAAAACCTTTGAAAGGTTCTTGTGAAATGAAGTTGTATCAAAACATCGGTTTTCAGATCAAAAGCACGGAATTTTCAGTTTGTTTTCTCTCTATCTCCAGAAGTGATGAGAGCCCTGAACCAAACTAAGCCATCTCCTGAAGCAAATTTAATCAAAACCAATATGTCTGTGCAAAATGTCTGACTTCCGTGAAATGGCATATTTCTGAAATTTTGTCAAAAATGGTCTGACCAGCTGTTGATGGCAGGCTTCCTGGAAAACTATGGAGTAGATTGGGCTACTATCTCCATTTTATCAGACTCAGATCATGTGGTCAATGAACTTTACTAGTGACTGGCCAAGATTGGAGTTTGAATGAGAGCTATTGGGAACTAGCTAAAGTTCAGTCCAGATACAGTGGTCGTGATATTGATGGGACGATGAAAGCAACCATATGAGAAGTGGAATATAATTACCTACCTAGCACCTTAGATACATGGTATCTATTAGAGCAGTGCATAAATTTATAGATTATAGGGCTGGAAGGGACCATTGTAATCATCTAGTCTGACCTCCTGTATAATACAGTCCATAAAGCAAACTATAAAACAAACTTTCAAACTAGTTTAGAGGAAGGATTTATGGGGTTATTTTGTTTAGCTTCACATGATGATTTCAGCAAATAGTTATATAAATAACAGAACGATGTTTCTATTCTCGCTGCCATAAGCAGGGATTTTTCATTTTATATTTTTTCTTTTTTATTAATTTCAATAATTGGAAAAATGTGCCTCTTAAATTAAATGTGCCTTTTAATTTAATACAACAATATAAAATGTAATACTGGAGAGGAAAAAACCCACTAGGTAATACTTCATAACTAGTAACCAGAATAGAAAAATAAACCTACTTACCTTTCTGGCAAAGCCCTAAGTGACATAGAGAAGCTAGTGACAAACTGTAATTGTCAGGGTCAGATTTCCAATTAGGCACCGTAGGCACATGCCTAGGGGCCTCAGCATTCTAGGAGTGCCTTAAAGTTAAAAGTGGGTTAACATTTTCATTTTTTATGGAAAACACAAAGGTCAGCTGTAGGCAAGAGGGGGGCTAAAGATGCTGTGCCTAGGGATGCGTAAGGTGTAAATTCGGCCCTGGTAATTGGATTATAGTTAAATGTCCAGTATGAACTAGTTTGACACCATTCAAAATGTTGCATTTGTGACCCAATTCAGACACTGAACCCACTTCTCACTTTAGAATAGAAAAGTCAGTGTATTAACCCCTTGCTTCACCTAGACCTCGGCCAAGACAATAGATATTAATTATTCAAAGTTTATTCTCTTCTTTTACTTATGTTTTGCTCATTACATAAGCAAGGGCTGCTTAGCGGTGACACAGCTTGCTACTGAAATTGTAAGAGGCAAGGTACAGGAGGGTGTATTTGTCACATCTGTAGCAGGAAATGGTAATATTCTGCATAATGTGACTGAGATCACTGAAGAATTAAAATGACATGTCATTTGAATATACACTTTATTCTTCTATAAAAATAGGCTGTACTGACATGTCTATCTATTACCAAACTTAGATCAGAAAAGCTTTTGACAATTTATTTGGAACTTTAGCGCCCTCGTGGCCAAGATGGAGTCTGCTCTGCAGGCAGCTCTGGTCAAGAGAAGGCGCACACAGGAATGCAGCAGGAAAAATCCCTTCCACCCCAGGGGCACCTGTTCCAACCCCCCCCCCCCCCCAGAGTGAACACACCCACCCACAGGAGACATACAATGGATATAACAAAGGGAGGTATTTATTTACAGAGGAATGAGAGGAGAAAAACAACAAGGGGAAATATAGGGGGAGCAGTAAAACAGGGCTGCATCCAAGGCAAGGCCCCACGGGCCCAGTGGGAGCACAGTCTGGAGGGGCAGACACCGAGCAATGTCTCTGCACACAGAGTTCAGTAGTCCTGAGCAAAGTTCCAGTCCAGTGGTGAGTCTTGGGGGCTCCTGGTCATCTTCGGTGCCAGTGAACTTTCCCCAACAACCCCCTCCGGTGCCTCTTCTGCCGCTCTCTGCAAAACCCAGGGCTGCCCAGAGGATTCAGGGGGCCTGGGGCAAAGCAATTTCAGGGGGGCCCTTCCATAAGAAAAAGTTGCAATACTATATAATACTATAGTCTTGTGGGGGCCCCTGCGGGACCCAGGACCTGGGGCAAATTGCCCCACTTGTTATCATCCCCCCACACACACACACGGCCCTGGCAAAACCACACAGAGCGACCACCTCCCCACTTAACTATCTAGCAACCTCCCTCCTTGGCCCTAATGCAGAGTCACAAGCCCCAGTACTCACAGCCCCACGCAGCTCTGGGCAGCCGTGATACTGGGTCCAGCTCCTGCCTGTCCTTCTCGGGCGATTCCTCCCTGGCACAGTGCTGCTCTGGGCTCCTGTCCTGGGGTGTCCACGATCGGCCGCCCTGGCCTTCCCAGGCTTCAGGCAGGTTCTCTGCTGCTTCCTTTGCAAGGGCCAGTGGGCTGCTTCTCTCTCTCCCTCCGAGCTCCAGACCCACCCCCCGGAGTTTCCCTCCTTTTTTTCTCACTCTCCCCTCTACCCCATAGGAAAAAGAAGGGGCCATGCTCTCTAAACCCCAAAGGGGTTACATATTGTTACAAAGAAAATCTCTATGTAGCTTCAACTACAAGTCAGGAGGGCAGTATAAGGTCTGATCCTCAGCTAGTGTAAACTGGCATTGATCTACTCAAGTCATGGAGCTATACCCATACACACCATCTGATAATCTAGCTTTAGAGACTTCTGTTTGGGATGTAGCTTGAACAGCAGGTGGCCCCTGCAAAGAATCTGGATTGGACATTATTTCAAATGCTCACCCAATCTTTATCCCATGACACCTTTTCAAAACAAAATGACAGAATTGTTTAGGGTTAATTTTTGTCTCTGAAACGACAGATGTCATACTGGATCATGAATCTTCCTACCCAGTTCATCAACCTAATCTGTCTCTCATGCAGACATAATCAAGTTTTTTTATTTAGATACCAATTAGATGAATTAAAGCATTTCACTGTCATCATAATAGACCCAACTCCTCTGCTTCTCTCTCGGTAACTGTAAACAGTCATTGTTGGGGTTCACGCCTCTCTGGGGCGGCTGGGAGCCAGGCCGCCTCACTACACGAGTCTGGTGAGCTGGCAAATTAGTCTGGTGAGGCAGGAAACAGTCAGGAGCTCAGGCCCTCAGGCAGGGGCTGAGCAAACAGTTCAATGTTTTAAGCCCAGGCCCTAGGTCAGGGCGGGGCAGCAAACAACAGTTCAGGGCTCAGACCCTCTGGCAGGGGCTGAGCCAAGTAGTTCAGTATATAAGCCCAGGCCCTTGGTCTTGTGCGTCAGGGCGAGGGGGAGGCTGCCACTCATGAGTGGGGTGGCAGGGGGGACGCAGGCCCGCCCACTCCTCTGCGTCCCAGCCTGGGGCCCTAACAGCGGCAGGCAGCCTGCTGCTGTGTCAGTGGGGATCCTGGCCGCAACACACTGACATTGGCTCTGGGTGTGCTGCAGCCAGACTAGGGTCGGCTGCCCCCGGGCTACTTCCGACGTCCCCCTCTACCGGTACCTCTGTCTCGGGGGCGTCTTCTGCAGCGTCCCACACCATGGGCTCCTTGGGATACTGAGCGAGGGGTAAACTGGGCAACTCCTCAGGGCCCCTTTGTACCGGCCGGCCTAGGGGCTCTTCCAGCGCCTGGTCGGCATCCAGGCTCCGCAGGTATGGCCCGTCCTCGGGTCGGTCGCAGGCAGCAGGAGTCTCCCCAGCGGGAGCTAGGGCACCAGCGTCTGGCCTCTCCGGCGGCCAGGCAGCTTCTGAGCCCTGGGGCTGGGCTTTTATACTTCCTGCCCTGCGCCGTGACCTCTGAGGGGCGGGCGCAGGCTCCAGTGACTCCACCCACTTTGGCGTCCGTAAGGGCTCGTCCCTCTCCGGGGCGGCTGGGAGCCAGGCCACCTCACTACAGTAACATAATGATCCACAGGTATTCTTCAGAGGGAAATATCTAGAGGAAGAAGAAAACTTGACATGCATTTTGTTGCTGTTTCTGATGAGGAAAAAATCTTTGCAATGATGTGAGTTCTGAACCATCCTCTTACAGAGGCAAAATACAAACTCATCCTGATCTCCTGCCATAGAGAAATCTATAGCTGCTTTAAGAACTCCTTACCCCATTTCTCAACACCTTTGTCCTGGGCTTAATCATCTTCATTGTCACAGTTGACTATATTATTTTGGTGGCATTCAAAGTGAGCAGTCTCTAAGTTAGCTATGGCCAAGCCCACTGAGAGCTTCGAAGTTGAAGACATAATTTTACCTGTGTTCTACAGTACCCACTCTCCTCTGGGCTCTAAACACTGAACTTGTCAAATGGTAAATTTGAAGATGAATGCAATGATAAAGTAGCAAATGAATGACCATGAATATGTGTTTGACATTGTGTTTTTCCCCCCACTAACCTTGCTAAAGTGAAGAGAATAAATGATGCTCTGAGGCTTTTGGCCAAGTCAATCGATGTTAGTATAAAAAAAAGAGTATGGTAAAAAGGAGGGTAATTTGTGTTGGATCAGGAACAAATAAAAAATGGAGCTCTCTGAGTAAATGAATTATAGCCCATGACAAGATCTAACAAAGGAGGTGCATAGAATTTTAAAAGCAAGCAACACAGTGTGGACATTTGGCACAAGAAAATAAGCTCAATTTAGATAATAAGAGCCACTAGATAATAAAAATAGGGAGAACCTATTTGCATGTAGCAAATACAATAGGTGTATGGAGGCTTATATGGGTTTACAGAGAAAATTTGTGTGTGGCAGGTATGGAAGCCCCTCCCGACAAGACTCTTCCTAGAATGGTCACTATAAGCAGGACTATTTTTCTGCGGTTATGAATCACAGATGGCTGGGGTCCCAACCGCAAACATAAAGAATGGGACAGGGGGGTGTAGAATTTGGGGACAGGGTCGGTTTGGAACCCCCAAGACTCGTACAAGAAATGATAGTGTAAGCCACACTTAAGTCCTATTTTGAGAGTTCAAGAGGGATGTAAGTGGTGCATGGGTCTTGAACTGGCCTTCAGCACTGGGTTGAATTTCATCTTGAATATATTTACCTTGTGTATAGTTATGCTCAGCACTTTTACTATTAAGCAGAAAGAAAGAAAGAACAAGAAGTACTTTTGGACAGCCAGAGTATGTGATTTACCAAACCTCCCCTCTGTAGAAGTGAAACATCTGAGAAAAACAGCCTAGGAAAAAAGCCCACGCAGCCCATTGATTTTGTATATAGAGGGTATATGGCTTGTTCTTGAGATCTTAACAAAGAATAGAAAAGCCTATTTTATATTCAACATGCTCTTCATAAAGTGTTCTCGCATCAGTAAAGCAGAATACATTGTGAAATGGTCACATTTCACTTCCTAATGGACCTGATCTGGCATACCAGAAATAGCATTTGGGAGCTTTCCAGAATAAATTATTTAGGGCAACTTTCATTAGATGAAATCCTTGAGTCGTTCACTAGACTACCAGATGGATTTAAAACAAATAAACACATTTTTCCTTTAATTACCAAACACAGGGCATTTGTGGTGGGATTTTCTAAAGTGACCAGGGATCTTAGGTACTTTTGAAAATCCCACTTTTTTTTCAGCCTTAATTCTCCTACTATTTAAGTTTCACTTTAAGGCCTTGATCCTGCAGCAGTGGGACTCTGTAGGGATTCAGAGGTCCACCTGCTGGCAGGATCTCAGTTTTATATTTCTAATA
This sequence comes from Mauremys reevesii, assembly GCF_016161935.1. Taxonomy (NCBI): domain Eukaryota; kingdom Metazoa; phylum Chordata; order Testudines; family Geoemydidae; genus Mauremys; species Mauremys reevesii. Next base: position 26,242,951 of record NC_052624.1, read on the forward strand.
TAGTACTTGTCAAATGTCTAACCTTGATTACTTAATTAAAATTACGCACATGCTTTAAGTACCTTAATTGGTATCTTTAAGATGAGCAGTATTGGGCTCCATCATAACAAATATCTATATTGTTTTTTTACTTAAATATATTATACAATATAACCACATTTAACTGAAAGTCTGAATTGGCTGAAGTTGGATAATGCTCAACTGTTCATATAAAGAAAGTCTCAGATATTCACTGCAATCCATCACAACACACATGAACAGTAAAAGGAAACTGGATGTTTAGCCTACTAACATGTTCTTGTGTGACTACATTAAGAGGATGTGCTCTATGCACGTGTAGTGCAAACATTGAGTCATCTCACTTCTAATTGTCCCTATCTCCGAAACAATGGTTTCTGGTTACTTGCAACTTCAACATCACTTTCAAAACTCATCTTATGATTTCTCAGTCTCTAAATCATTGTATGCCAGATAAACTCACTCCGTAGAATTTTAGACACTGAGAAAATGATCCATTCTGAATGTTATCATAACCTAATATTCATGGGGAAATTAAAGATGTCCAAATCCTTGAACATAGAATTCTAAAATGAAAGCATATGCTTTGCAAATAATAGAGTGTCATAGGGTATTGAAAGGACATACCATAGTTGTTTTTTTTCCCTCTCTCTCTAATACATTTTGGATATCTCATATTAACTGTCTCATTGAAAAGATGAAAAGGGATCACTCGTGTAAACAAAACCTGTGTGAAATAAACCACTCATTCATAATAGGGAGCTGTATGAAATCTAACACGAAACAGAACATGCCGTGAAAATGACAAGATTTGCATACTGTTCTAAAAAACTGAGAATTTAACCACAATGAGTCTCCTGATTACATTAGAATACTTCAGCATCAATACTGGAAATACTGTCTCTGCAACAAAGAGCACTTTAAAATCCGTCAGTACTTGTATAACACAATTTACTCTAAAGTGCAGGCTTTTCGACAATTGGACCTAAAAGATCTTCAGAAAAAAAAGTCTGATGTTTATTTATAATTAATTATAATTACAGAGCGTACAAATCACCAATGTACAGGTGCTCAGACCAGCTCCTATAAAAATTGGCAATAGGTACTGCACTTACAATATGTTTGGACATCCATATACATACATATTTCATATATAAATGTCTATGTTACAAGATGTTGAAGGCAGCAAAATCAAGCACTCAAAAGCCAGGAAATGCTAAAAGTATGATGCCTTCTTTAAGAACAAGATCACAGCTGTTTTTTTCAAGTGGGTTTGGATGATGTACAGTAAATTAGGGGTAGCAGCATACATTGCAAGATAAAGATAAAAAGAAATACTGAACAACTAACTAATTTCCTGAGCACCGTCCACCCTATGCGCTGTATGAGTTTCTGCAGAAAAAAATAGTATGTGATCATATAATTAAAGGGTATGGGCAATATTTCAAAAGCACCTAACTTAGGAACACAAATCCCATTGACTTCAGTTGGGCTTGTGCTCTGAGTGACTGAGGTGCTTTTTGAAAATTCCATCCTAAATCATAATGAGTACAATATTTTCCTGTGATCATACTTCTGGGGTGTTTCCCAGCTAAAAGAGCCAGATTCTGCCACCTTTGCTCCCATTCAGTAATACTGTGCCCCTTGAGTAGACACTCTGAGTTCAAGACTATACCTCTGTTGCCCCTTCATGCCTACTGCCATGCGAAAGAAGGTGGTGGAAGGGAGCATATATTAAAATGATTTGCTGCAGCAAGGAAGGCAGCTGCCAAGCACACAGTGACTCTGGGTCCACCCTGAGCATTCTTTTAATGAACAAGCAGAATGGTTCTGAGACACTCCTCTGAGCTGCCACATTTCTGTTTCTAAGTCAGCAAGGGAACACCAGACTTTAGCCCTTACGATTTTGATTCACATTTATGTTAAATTAATACCAAATGTCTGGGTGTGAACTTGCAGTGTTTAGCTCCCTCCTGCCATCTTTGGCAATACTAAAACCAGGTTTTAGAAAACAGTTAAAAGACTTTCAACATTCATACTATACAAAAATCACAGAGATTTTTTATCAAGGAAGACTTTGCTATTGCAAAATTCTTTAGGTATTATATTACTGAGCAAAGCACAGTATATGCTTCTTCTCTTTGCTTATAAGCAATATATAATGAGGTGGAAGGGAGTGTTTTAAGAGAGCATAAGGAAGTGGTTTTGGCTGGATTAGATCATTAATAAGATCAGCATGCGGCATTCTGGTGAGTCATCAGAATCAGAAGCACAGATGAAATAGTGCACAACATGAAAGATCTTCAAACAAGATTTAGCTGTGGAGGATTTTCATACAATAATGGTAGAGCGCACATTTTCAGAGTGTCACAGCACAACTGAGATGGAAATAATAATCTTCCACTGGGGAATAGTTTTATAATTTCTCATAAAATTTAGCAGTCCCTTGTTATATTCAAATTATGCTTTTCTGTGGGTAATATACTAAGACACTGAAGAAGACAAATCCAATGAATCTTTAATAAAACTATTCACATTAATAACTACACATAATTCAACTGAGTCTATGAAATTTTATACAGTAGCTCCAGTAATAATTAACTGTACAGTAAGAGCCCATATCTGTAGTAACTAATGCAGATGAATCTCTCATTGATTACAACCTTTACAATCATGCAATTCCCATTGACTTCAGAGGGAATTATGTCTACATAAGAACTATAGGGTAATACATGAGGAGTGCATGATCATCTCACTGCTAATAGTTACGGTGAGGGTACGTCTACACTACCATGAGGTGTACTGTAGTTATAGTGGTACAGCTGCAACTCTGCAGCTGTGACGCTGTAGTGATGTATAAGGCTGCAATTTAGTCGTGGTGATTACATAAGTCATGGAATCCATGACTTTCAAAGACCTCCATGACTTCAGCCAGCCCGGGCTGAGAGCTGCAGGGTTCCCTGCTGCCACTGGCAGATGGACTTCCTGCAGCTCCTGGCCACCGTGTGCATCAGGGGGTACTCCTGCAGGTCCCTGCCGCCACAGGTGGCAGGGGGGACCCCCCCAGCTGTCCTCCTCTGCTGGCAGCAGGAAGGACCCCTAGAGCTCCCAGCCTCTGTGGTGGCAGGGGAAAACCCCAGAGTTTGGAGCCGCCAGTGGAGGGGGACCCTGGAGCTCCCAGCCCATCCACAGCTGCCCAGGCGCCTCATTTTATCATGGATATTTTTAGTAAACGTCAGGGACAGGTCACGGGCTTCCGTGAATCTTTCATTATTGCCTGTGACCTGTCCATGACGTTTACTAAAAATATCCATGACAAAATCAGCCTTAGTGATGTAGTGTGGATTCCTCCTACCTCGACAGAAGGTTTTAAAGTTTCTATCAGTGTAAGTAATCCACCTTTCAAGAAGCAGTAGCTAAGTTGAAGGAATAATTCTTCCGTCAAACTAGCTGCACCTAAAGTGTGAGTTACAGTGAGCTAACTACGTCTCACAAGGCATGAATTTTTTCACAGCTCTGAATTATGTAGCTATGTCAATCTAATGTTTAGATATAGACTAGGCCTGAAAGTAGAGAGGCTTACAAGGTTGCTGCTTCCTCCGTGCCTGTTCTGTTGACAGAAACAGTACACAGTTTTACTTGCAAGACTGTCTGTCAAGCATCTTTCACTTAAATCCTAAAAAAGTTTAGGGGAATTTTTTTTTTCATAAATAAAAAATAACACACACTCCTTCTCAAAAATAGACATTCTCAAATTACTCATTGAGATTTGGTCCAAAATAATAAACAAAAACAAAACACTAACAACTGCACAATGAAAAATAATTCTTGGAATCACAAAATTAAGATGTTTTCCACCAAGTTAATTAAGAAACAGACAAGCATTTAGGGAAAGCAAGTTCTTTGGACTTTGAATTCAGGCTCAGGTCCCAAAATAAAGCTTCCTTATTTCAACCTGCAGTATTACCAGAGTAAACTGATCTCAGCCCCACAGGTATGCCTGTCACAAGCATTCTTGTAAATGTTGGTTTTGTTTACACTGAGATTTCAAATCTTTCTTTCTCCAGGACTCTCTGTTCTCAACTACAGAAACTCAAAGTACTGTAGTTCTTTCTTCCATGTACTCTGAGTGTCTCTCTCTCTCTCTCAGGCACATACATGCATTCTTATTATGCATCTAAAAGCACTGTTCCCCATAGCTGATTGGCTATGGAGATTAAAGTCTCCAGAGCAACCAAAGGACACCATAGCAAAGTCACACAACACAGTCCACACAGAAAAATCTTATTTATTTATTTAAAGCCTAACACTGCAGGCTTCGTTCAGGCAAAATTCACATTCACTTCAAAGGGAATTTTGTAATACTGAAAACTGTAAGATTGGGTCCAAAGAAAGCTAAACTAGTATGTTAGTAAAGAGGTTTCTCAAATCTCTGGTCAAATTTTGTTCCCAGTTGTACTGGTGTAAATCTGAACAGAATCTGGCCCTGAGATTTAGAGTGAAAAAGAACTCAATACTGCAAGGCTTTAAGCACTCTGATCTCTATCCAACAAAGTGCTTAAGCACATGCTTAATTTCAGCCTGGGAATAGTCTCATTTGACTTCAGTGGGACTGCTCGCGTACTTCCATGTATGCTAAACTCATTACTGGATTGGTGAAAGAATGTTCAGCACCTTGATGAACTGAGTCCTTTGCTAATAACATGCTAAAAGTCTGTAATGGTGGCAGGGAATTTTCTTAGTCATTTTGACATAATAACAAGTATGTTCTGTTGTCAGTTCACATGTATAGCTACTATCAACTGAAATTACAATGTGTGTCTTTAGAGCAAAAGTAATTTCACATCTTAACTGGAAAAATCTTAGCAGAATTATTGGAACTAAAGATAATCATGTTCCTGAGATAAGTAATGGGGAACCCAATTATGAGTTTTGTTTAGATAAGTGATCCAAATTAACCAGAACTCTTGATGTGAAATCCTGGTTCCACTGAAGTGAGTGTTAACACTGTCAATGACTTCAGTGGGGCCAGGATTTTACCCCACAGGTTTGGAAAACTGCATAAAAATCTTGAAGGGACACAGACTTTTTTCTGAGATGAGCTGGCTGAATATTGCAAAATAGTGTTCACAAACATTCAGTCAAATTCTGACCAGCGTTTAGATTCAAACATGTTTGTGTTCACTTGTTATTTGCTATTTTAATCATTCGTATGAACAAGTTCTTATAAGTGAACAAAAGTATTTGTTTTTCCATAGTCACTACTCAAAAAGTTACATAACCGCAAGTGTATTAAAGTAATTCGGTTCAGGAACAGAATTGCAGTAAACCAATCAGGGAAAAGAAACATATCTATGTTACTTAGGTGACTAAGCACAACAACAAACAGTGACTAGTTAATTGGAAGAGTTTACAAACAACGAAATGACTGCAAGAAATTGATCTAAATTATGCAGCAAACAGCAACAAATAACGAATACATTCCAGAAATTAGAATCAATCCATAAATGATTCAGAAATAAAAATAAAGAGATTATGCTTGTAATGAATCTTTATTTGCTATGAATAATATAACCAGCTATACTTGGGAGATGGTATTTTGGCTAAAAACTGGAAGTGAAAAAAATACCCTTAAAAGAAGATCTGCCTGGGTTATTTTGAGAAGCTGGTGAGGATTTGATGATAGGGAGGGCTTTATTTTTTCTGAACCAATTTGTCCATCATTACTTGTAACATTTTTTCCATTTTTGAATTCAGAAAAAAAAAACCCAACAACTTATACCTATTTCTGCAATCAGATCTGACCTTCTCAAAGGTCAGAGATGTTGGGATCCTTGGTTGGGGCTTGTGCCTTTCTCTAATAATAAGTACAGACCACATTTGCCTAGCATGGATGTAATATGGGTCAGGGTCACCACAGAAACATAGATCAAATGTGCTTTAATTCAGTACCACAGTATACAGTAGCCTTTTCCCATTGAATTATTCAGCCCATTGTCTTGGCTGTCCATGAAACTGTGAGATAGGAAATTCTTGTTACTGAGCACAAGTGACATTAATACACTAGCTGTCATGTAATGCATTTAAACTTGCCTCTTACTGTACAATGCAAATACATTTTCTCTCAGAACTCAGAGTGCAGCTTAATAGGAAGTCAGGAAATGGGATAATTGGTTAAAGAGATTCACAGTGCATTATTAGTATTTTTATTACTGCTGTAATTTTATAGTGTTCTTTGATTTATGAGGCAAAGGAAGAGTGAAAAGAGCTTCTGTATCTTTCCAGTTGTGCTAAACTGCTTTGAATCCTGAAATTAAAATGCTGAGTAAGAGGCCATATGAACTTCACGAATAATCATCATTATTATTGTTTTCAGTGTTATAGCTGTGCTAGTCCCAGGATATGAGAGACAGAGTGGGGGAGGTAATATCTTTTAGTGGACAAACTTCTATTGGTGAAAGAGACAGGGTTTCAAGCTCTTCTTTGCCCTTCTTCAGAGAGCTTTGTGTAGCTTGGAAGCTTGTCTCTTTCATCAACAGAAGTTAATCCAGTAAAAGATATTACCTCACAAACCTTGTCTCTCTCTCATCATTATTGCCAGATTTAGCATTTGTATTGGATTCACTGTCTTCATGGATATACTGTCATGGCTGAGAATGAAGCGGGCACCAAACATTTGGCAAAATGTCACAACAGAATAGCCTTTTAATAGGACTCATAGCAATACTCATGGTTGACTATATCTGTAAATATTTCAGTCCTTACAGTCCTGTTTGGTTAAGGCTGAAGAATGAATCTTAACTTGGAAACTAAAAGGTTTCTGCAAAGGCTGCTGTAAATTCTCACATTGACAGTTCACAGCTGCTGTCTGCCTTTGTTGATATTTTTACTACCCCTTTCCCCAATGGTTTAAATTCTTTTATTCAACTGCTTGTCCGATGTGTGTATGATCTAATGGATAATTATTAGCCTGATCCAAGTTCATTCAGGTGCAACATCAGTAGAAGACATTACTGATTTTAATTAGAGTTTTGCCTGAGTAAATAAAAAGTACGGGATCAAGTACTGCATTTTATACTCAGAAATATAGAAAGGCAATAAAAGCAGTGAACCTGAACATTTTAAAAAAAATTGTCATTTATTATTTTTTTCCCATACACATGTGTTTGTACTGTGGTTTCTTCCAGAATTTGTAATCTGTTTCCAAAACATTTATGAGCCTAAAATTATTAATATAGAGATGTCTGGGTTCCCCCCATCTGAACTCTGGGGTACTGATGTGGGGACTCACATGAAAAACCCCCAAGCTTATATTCTACCAGCTTAGGTTAAAACTTCCCCACCGCACAAATTCCTTTCCTTGTCCTTGGACGGTATTGCTGCCACCACCAATTTACACAAAAATTCAGGGAAGGGTCACTTGGAATCCCTATCCCCCCAAAATATCCCTTCCCCCCCAAGCCCGTTCACCCCCTTTCCTGGAGAGGCTTGAGAATAATATACCAAACAATTGCCTTAGCAGTGAGGGCACAGATCAGACCCTTGGTTTTCAGGACACTGAAAATCAATCAGGTTCTTAAAAGAATAACTTTATTATAAAGGAAAAAGTACAAGAATCACACCTGCAAAACTAGAATGGAAGGTAACTTTACAGGGTAATAAAAAGATTTAAAACACAGAGGATTCATCTCTAGGTTCAGCTTCACAGTTACAAAAACAATAATAAAACTACCTCTGTAGCATAGGAAAATTCATAAGCTAAAACAAAAGATAACCTAATGCATTTCCTTGCCCTACTTACATTTTTTTGTGATTTTAGATGGACTATTCCAGGTATATTTTCAGGAGATGTTGTATCTGTTTGGCTTCTCTCTCTGTGTCCGGAGATGGAACAAAACAAAGAGAACAACAAACAAATCCTTTTCCCCCCACCCACCATATTCGAAAGTATCTTATTTCCTAATTGATCCTTCAGGTCAGGGGCCAACTAGGTTATTTGAACTGTTCAACTCCTTACAGGTAAGGCAATTCAGTATAGCTGACAAGGAGGGATTTTATGCTACTGCATATGTAAAGGTTGTTTCCCTTCCCTCTATATTTATGACAAGAGATTATTTTCAATACTTTCCCAAATGTCTTACTGAGATCAGAGACTTCATTTTACAAGGAACCTAATGAAGGAAAATTGAAATTAAGCCCTATATTGAAACTCAATAATTGGATGGAGAAATATGGAAAAAATAAAGCTTATGTAAACAGAAAAATATTCAAATCGGCAATCCAGTGGGTGGCACTTTTCAATATGAGTCAGTTTCTGAACTAATGTCCTTGCTGAGAATTATAGAGCATCCTGCTTCTGAGGGTGATATTATAACAGAATAATTAATCAGATTAAAGATACACAAATGTAAGATGATAATTCTAGAGGATGGCAGTTGGAATCCAAAATACAATCAGTGGAAGGGAGAAACCTGAACAATAGTCATTCAAAAATCATCAAGGGGTGATGGAGGACAACAAACTGTACATGAGTTTGCAAAGTGTTATGCCAGCAATAGAGGGCAATGAAATCTACAGCGAGGTATAAAAAGACAAAATGTCATGGAGCAAGAACTGGAAGAATTTCTAGAGCTGGTAAACCCACCTCCCCAAATATTTTCTTCAAATAATTTCAATTTTTTCATGAAAAATGTTGTCAAACATTCAGACTTTTTAAAACGTTGATCAATAGCAATGTCTATGGCTTCATTTCATTCTCAAACAGAAGAGCCACAAACACCCTGTTAAGCAGGTCTTCTGTAGTATGTTCCTACTATGTGTAAGCAGCTGTTACATTTCAACCATTAATAATATTTCAGTGGTGGGGGAAATCCAGTTTGTTCATCTATTTGGGATCTGGTGTGATCAAGGCTATTATATAAAGGAAGGTTACCATTCTCATCCAGAGTCAAGGAGCCCTGTGTTCTAATTCTTGCTCTGTCACTAACCAGTGGTGTCCTTGGGGAAGTTGTTTTACTCCATATTCCTCTGTTTTCCCTCCCATACTTTATCTTATCTATTTAGACTGTATGTTTTTTGAGACCAGAACAGTTGGGTTGTTTCTAAAGTGCCTAGCAGAATGGGGCTTCAGTCTGGGTTGGGGCCTATATGCTAGAGGTGCTGACTTTATAATGGGCCAGGGTGTGCGTGACCCCAAGCTCTGCCCCAGACCTGTCCCCACTCCACCCCTTCCTCCAAGGACCAACTCCTGCCCCACCCCACCTCACCTCTTCCGACCCCGTTTGGCCCCTTCCCCCGAGGGCACCCCACCCTTGCTCCGCCCCCTCCTCCCAGCGCCTTCTGCACACCGCTGAACGGCTGATAGCAGTAGATGGGAGGGACTGGGAGAGAGAGGGAGGTGCTGATTGATTGGGCCGCCAGTGAGCAAGAGGCACTGGGGAGAGGGGCTGCCAGTGGTGCTCAGCACCCACCATTTTTTCCCATTTCTGCTCCAGCCCTAGAGCATCCACGAAGTCGGCACCCATTTTCCATGCTCTACTGTGCTACAATTAATAATCATGAATAGTAGTATGTAACTGAAATTAAAATGTTCTAGTTTTGTCTTCTTTTATTTAACCCATTTTATTTTTCAGATTCAGACGTCCAACTTCTGATTCCTGCGTGTTGCTTATATCGCTGTCCATTGCTTCATTTAATTAAAAGTAGAAATAGATCTCAAATGTCATGGTTTAGAGTCGATCATATAAATGTCCAACCTTCTGTACTATGCCTTTGTGAAGAGGACTGTTTGTACATTCCTAGTTTCATGATCTGATGAAGTGTGCCCCCTTTCCCCTGCTACTTTTCCATGCTTCCACAAAGCCTCTTTTTAATTGGATGAGTGACAAGATTGTAAAACATGTTTCAAAATGTAAAAGTTTCCAATGAAGAACGTTTGGCTGCCTTGTGAACTTTGAATTGAAGACTGTCTCTAAGAATATTGCATTTTGCAGCTTGCTTTTATTGTACAATATCAGCAGTGATTATTGCTTTCCTTTTCACACTGTTCTCACTTGTTTTTGTCATTCCTTTCAAGGGTAACATGCACTGGATAATAATAACAATAAAAGGTTCATTCCTCAAGCATGCAGTATACTACACAGTGACTGAATTGTTCTAGACTCCGGAGGCTGAGAAAGAAAACTGATGTGAATGATGATAGGTGAAAAGGTCACAATTTCATTCTTGTATAAAATAATTTTTGGTGCCCGTTTCACTTATCTAAGGTTGTGGTTTTTTTCACTTTTCCTGGAGGGTTTTGGTTTAAGTCTCTTTGTAACTCTCTTTAAATGATTTATGATGTGTTTCACACTCTGTTACCTCCCTCTGCATTGTAAATGTCAGTGTGCCACATGTGAGTGATGGAAAGTTAACATGCCATGGGGTTTTATTGACGAGTCTGTGTTGGTGAAAAAAAATGTTTTTAGTTGGTAAAGCACTACATTTATTATCCAAAATCTCTTGACAGTGGTAATGATAACACATGAATGGGGAAAAAAAAACTGTCAAGACCTTCTCAACATATTGGAGCAGAATACGAGTGAGAGGTAAGAGACAGTTCCAGGATCTCAGGATCTCAGGAAGGGGTTTGTATTAAAAAAAAGACAATATGAAAACTATATATATCGCAGTGTATTATTTTAGATGATTGTTCTCTGAAAGGCAGTGTTGCCCAGTATATAAAACACTGGACTAGGATTCAGGAGACTCACGTTGTATTCCTTGATCTGCCACTGCTAGATGACCGTGCTCAAGTCACTTCAACACTCTTTGCCTCAGTTTCCCAGTCTGTAAAATAAGGATAATGATACTGACCTCCTTTGTAATGTTCTTTGAGATCTACTGATGAAAGTTCTATATATAAAACTAGGTATTATGATTATTGCTCTGAATGCTAATGTGTATAAGCAGTTGATACAATCTGAATGTCAGAATCCTATCAGGTTAGAAGTATTCTGGGTGATCCTATGAATAGGACACTGGTCTTAGGAGACCTGAGTTTCTGTTCCTAGCTCTCCCACTGACCTCTCTGCCACTGACCTCCTCTGTGACCTTGGGTAAGTCACCTCACCCCACTGTTTCCTCATTCACTTTCAATGAGACTTGTGCTATGAAGTCACTGAGGGGTCTACACTGCAATTAAAAACCCATGGCTCCCCCATGCCAGCTGATTTGGGCTCGCGGGCTCAGGCTAAGGGGCTGTTTAATTTCAGTGTAGCCCTTCAGGCTTGGGCTGGAGTCTGGGCTCTAGGACCCTGTGAGGTGGGCGGGTCCCTGAGCCTGGGCTGCAGACTAAGCCCAAATGTCTACGCCACAGTTAAATGCCTCCCCCCCACCCCCAGTCTGAGTCCTGCGAGCCCAAGTCAGCTGGTACTGGCCCGCCACAGGTGTTTAAATGCAATGTAGACATACAGTGCAGGTATGCCTACACGGGCATAGGCGGGCCCAGGTCAGCCAACTCAGGCTCATGGGTCTCAACCACTGGGCTGAAAAATTGTGGTTTGGCCTTGGGCTGGAGCCCACAGTCTGGGACCCTGGGTCCAGGCCAAGCCTAAATATCTACACAGCAATTTTTCAGTCTGAGCACCATGAGCCTCACTCAGATGACCTAGAGGCTTTGGAAAACCCCACCCATACAAGTGTTTCTCACAGTGTGTTTGGTGCCTAGCACAAGGCGGCCCTGATCTCAGCTGGGGTCTCTAGGTGTTACCTTAGCACAAATAACCATCATAATATATCGGAGCATATTTCAACAGTCATGATATCTAAAGTCAGTAAACAAAGAATTTGATTTTCTAATTAATTTACTAGGTGAGTTGCTTTACTGGTCATTTCCTAGAAAGGTTTCCCATGAAAATACAGTTCATGAGACTAGGGCAAAGAATTATATGCATATTCCTCTTTTGTTTGCTTCTAAATCAATAAAGCATTAAAATGTCCTTCTCAATATGCCTGCCCTTGGGCTGACAATGTTGCTTGTGTCTTTGGGAAAACATGACACTTTCTGACATTTGTAGAAATAGCAATTACCCACAGTAAAAAACAAAACAAAACAAAAACAGCAAAACATAGATAATGGCCAACATTCAACAGTATGTACAAAACTGGGTTAGATGTACAGTTACTCAAGTGAATATCTGTTAAAGAAAATAGAGCTCGTAAAAATATCCATCTCCTGTCAACTGAACCAAAACATAAACACTATGCTGCATCCATTGTGAGCACATGCAGTATCTATTAACCCCTTTACAAAACTTCAGTTTATCTAGTCTGTCATCTCTAGGGTCCAATTCTGCACCTGTTGAAGTTAATGGCTAATCTCCTACGGACTTCAATGGCAATAGCATTGAGTACTTACATTTCATTACACAAACTAAAGCCTCAAATCTCAGCTGTTGAGAAAATGCTCCATTGTCAAGGTGCATTACACTGTTACTTTAAAAAAAATGTGAAGAGGTCCCAATTAGTGCTGTGGAAAACTTTCAGTTAAAAAGAATTGATGGAAAATTAGCAAAATTATGTTGTGTGTGTGTATATAAAGTGCCTGCTTTCCTTTAAAAAAAAACCTCTGAAAACCAAAAACTTGAATACTAAACATTTTTTTGATTTCCATCTTTTTTTGGTGGGTGGGAGGAAGGAGGTGGAGGGGAGAGGAAAGTTGCTGAAAACTGAGAGTTTTTTTTTTTCTGGAAAAAAAGTTTGATCAGCCCTGGTCTCAATTAACAATGCAGTTCTAAAATAGTATAATCTACTTGCCAGCTCCTTGATAACTATTAAGCACAGGAAATACAGGAAGAAAAAAAAAGAACGTTTTAACTTGCAACTAGGCATCTTAATCCTGTGTAGTATCTGATTTTGTGGGATTGCCTCACTGACACAGTACCAATAAACCCAGTAAATGCAGTTCACTCATTACCTTCAAACTACAGCCTACAAATCCATTTAATACTTGCAAATGTCAAACTATTATCCAATCAATGATTTTGGAATAAGCACTGGAAATGTTGCAAACAGGAGCACTTCAAAATGAGAAGGCATAAGAAATTCCAGTGAGTTTACATTACTCAAACATTATCCATATAAAATCTGGAACATAAAGATCTACGTGGGATTGCCCCAAACCTTACATGTAAACTGTACAGAGAAATAATTATCAGCTGCAATCTGTGGGAATTCTAGATCTTGCATGTTTATTTTGCATAATAATACCTGAAAAGCTTTTCTAGCTCAAAGCTATTTCAGAGCAGTGTTGAGATATTGGCTTATTCCCAGAGCTATATCTAAGACTGAAACAGTTTATGTGTTCCCTGAGTTTTGTTTTAGATAACAAGAATCAACTATTTTAATCTAAAGGCTGGAATATCAATTTACTGTAGCCAAATGTAGTTGAAGAATTGATTTCAAGGAAACAATACATCCATTAGTGAAGTTTCCCTTTTCACATTTTGTAAAATCAGTATTTCCTTGGAATTTTTTGTGCATGGAATATGGTCAGTTGTAATGACTTCAGCCTAACTTTGATTGATGAACCAGCAGTGTTTTTCATGGAATTGCTTTGTCAGTTCAAAAGTGCAGGAACTACAGAGTCACAATTTGGAGATGAGCAGTGGAAAAGTCCTACTTCCCGTACAACAACAACAAAAGTTAACTAATGATAGGTCTAATAGAACATATTTAGAAAAGCAATACAGCCACATATTGTTGTAACCAATCCCCCTCTTGTCTCATATTGGCTTGAACCTAAGCCCAGGGGAGCAGTGTTACATGGAAATTTGGTAGTGTTGGTAGCTAAGGTAAACACACCACAAATTCTGAAGGCAAGTGCTGTGAGCGCTCCAACTATTAGAGTATCTGAGCACTGGATGCTTGGTGGGTTGCTCCAAAATGACACCCACAGACAGGGATCACAAAGTGAAAAGGACTTTTGCTCTCCGCTTGAAAAACATAATATAGTACATGGATTAGCAAGGATATAGAGTAATTTGATGAAAAGGGTAACAGTAAATAATATTAGGATTTAACACAATTAACAATGTTAATAATTAATAGCTGATCACAGTTATCATTTGGGTGTAGACTGGTTCTTGTCCCTTAGGCCCACCTACGTCTCCAGAGGGGATCCACACTCTGAAAGGAGATGTCAGTCTCACGTAGAGATTCTAAAATATTTAGGCCTTAGTAGTACTGAGCAGATGTCTCTTATTTTAGTCTTCATCCACCTAAGTCTCTGGACTGGGCTTCCCAGTGATTCAGTCTTTCTCCTATAGGCTGGAATCCAATCAACGCTTACTGTGCTAGCTGGGTTGTGGCTTCCTCGTGGCCATCCTGATCCTTAGACCAGTTCCATGGATGCCTCTGTGGTTTAACTAGATTCCCCAAAGACTTCTGTTATATCTCATTGTATTTTGGGTATTTTTGATCCCTCTCCTTTTACTTGGAAGGGTTGGGGGGAATTTCTTCATGGGGTCCACTTCTGATAAATTTAGAGGTTCAATCCACAAGCCTGGGTTTCGGTGTGTGCCTTCTGTCTCCTGCACTGTGAAGGGTGTGTTGATGAGTGTAGATAATACTATTGGCTGTGCTAATATAAAATCTGCCTCTCAAAAGCATAATTATAAAGTGATTTTCATGGCTCAGGAGCAGTTTGTGAATTGTTTGGTACAGGAGGGACTCTGGGTCAAGGAGTCTTTTGTTCAATTTTTCTCCTTGTTTACTCCTGTGGCTGTTCAATTAAAGTAGTTTTTTTCCAATCTGCCCACCCCCACCCCAAAGCCTTCATCATGAGACACTAGTGTCTGATCTCTCCCGTAAATGGAGAAGGTAGTTATGTCATTCCAATGCCAGGTCTATGTGGTTCTACATAATCGTGAACAGCCCTTGAACCCGGTGTTAAAGCACCACATAGATGGGGCAGGTTATACAGTGTTTGCTACCTCTTAAAATATTAAATGTTTCTTGTGTGGTGACCATGATCACTTAGAATCATAGAATCACAGAATCTCAGGGTTGGAAGGGACCTCAGGAGGTCATCTAGTCCAACCCCCTGCTCAAAGCAGGACTAATCACCAACTAAATCAACCCCAGCCAGGGCTTCATCAAGCCTGACCTTAAAAACCTCTAAGGAAGAAGATTCCACCACTTCCCTAGGTAACCCATTCCAGTGCTTCACCACCCTCCTAGTGAAAAAGTTTTTCCTAATATCCAACCTAAACCTCCCCCACTTCAACTTGAGACCATTAGTCCTTGCTCTGTCATCTGATACCACTGAGAACAGTCTAGATCCATCCTCTTTGGAACCCCCTTTCAGATGAAAGCAGCTATCAAATCCCCCCTCATTCTTCTCTTCTGCAGACTAAACAATCCCAGTTCACTCAGCCTCTCCTCATAAGTCATGTGCTCCAGCCCCCTAATCATTTTTGTTGCCCTCCGCTGGACTCTTTCCAATTTTTCCACATCCTTCTTGTAGTGTGAGGACCAAAACTGGATACAGTACTCCAGATGAGGCCTCACCAATGTCGAACAGAGGGGAATGATCACATCCCTCAATCTGCTGGCAATGCCCCTACCTATACAGCCCAAAATGCCATTAACCTTTTTGGCAACAAGGGCACACTGTTAACTCATATCCAGCTTCTTGTCCACTGTAACCCCTAGGTTCTTTTCTGCAGAACTTCTGCCTAGCCATTCGGTCCCTGGTCTGTAGCAGTGCATGGGATTCTTCCATCCTAAGTGCAGGACTCTGCACTTGTCCTTGTTGAACCTCATCAGATTTCTTTTGGCCCAATCCTCTAATTTGTCTAGGTCCCTCTGTATCCTATCCCTACCCTCCAGTGTATCTACCACTCCTCCCAGTTTAGTGTCATCTGCAAATTTGCTGAGGGTGCAGTTCATGCCATCCTCGAGATCATTAATGAAAATACTGAACAAAACTGGCCCCAGGACCAACCCTTGGGGCACTCCACTTGATACCGGCTGCCAACTAGACATGGATCCATTGATCAATACCCGTTGAGCTCAACGATCTAGCCAGCTTTCTATCCACCTTATAGTTCATTCATCCAGCCCATATTTTTTTAACTTGGCGGTAAAAATACTGTGGGAGACCGTATCAAAAGCTTTGCTAAAGTCAAGGAATAACACATCCACTTGAGGGGTTCCTGCCCATGCACTGCTGGCTAACAGGTCCCTGGTAAGAATGTGGGATTTCATGACAGTGGGGAAGCAACTGGAACATCAAGGCACTAGCAGCAGACAGAGCCTGCATCTGCTCTGCCAGATTCTATCTCCCCCCTCCCCTTGCCACATGATCTGCTCTGCCAGATTCTATCTCCCCCCCTTGCCACATGAAATCTGCCATTGTCCAGGTAGCAGGCCCCTCAGAAGAACGCTGTGTGACCCTATCACTTGTGTCTTGACAGACACTAGCCCTGGAGGTTGAGGAGCACATCCCTGCAGAGGAAGCAAAGACAAGTTCTAGAGATGAAGAACAAATCAATGAGGCTGATTTATGTGGGAGTATTTCTAAATGGGCTAAGGCTTTGGAGGCTCTGAGCCACCGACAGTGGCTGAGGAGGGAGCTATGTGCCCTGAGAAGGAGGCTAGCATTGCGTTGGGTAGTATTTCCATTCCTGTAGTGGGGCAGTGTCTTCTCCTGGCATGACGAGTCCTCAAGCCTGTATTCCTGTATGCTGCAATGATGAAGCTGGGCCCTTCCAGTCTGGGGCTGCACTGCCTGTCCCTCTGGGGAAAATAGATATAACAGCTGCTCCCACTGAATCTCTCTCCTTTGTGAATGATGAGAATGTTACATTGGTAGCTCAATGTTTTTGTTTTTTTGTTTGTTTGTTTGTTTTTGAACTGGTGGAATTTGAGGGAGATGAACAGTATGACAATGATTTTCCTAACTTCTCACTGGTTCCTGATGTCCAACCTAGTCAGCTATATAGGAAGGGTTGGTCCCATGTGAAGGAGATTAGTGACTTTTTGAATAGCACTAAAGGGAAGCGGGCAGTTGAGGTTGAAGCCTATTTCCCTGATTTATGGCATTTTGTTCACCCGGCTGCCCTCGTCTTGAGAGAGACCACGGTTGATTGTAGGAAACAATTCCATTTCAAACAGTTTTTGAGCAAGGTGAAGAAGCATGCAGGGATTGTTCAAGATACACAGGCCTCCCCATCGTCTTCAAAGTACTTCGAGTTTCCATTGTTTCTGCTGCTTGGCTCCCACCTCCTGGTCTCTATGGTGCTGCTCAGTTTTGTGTCTCTAAATATTAATGGATGCCAGGATGGACATAAAAGGGCACAATTCTGAATTTCTCAGAAAAAAAATGGGCTGATGTTATCCTTTTGCAAGGACAATCACTCAGACTCTGACAATCAGGGGAAGTGGTTGAAGGAATGGGAAGGGGAAGCTTTCTCGAGCCATGTCTCCAATGTCACTGCTGGGGTAGGTGTTCTCTTTTTGCAGGGTGCAGGGGCACAGATCCTCTCTGTGAAGAGTTTTCACGGCTGGCTCCTCCAGGTAGAAACATGTATTTGTTTTAATCTTTGCACTATATATAGCCCTACTCTGGGGCGAGATAGTGTCTTCTTTCTGCAGACGCTTGCCCATGCTATGTTTGGCTGTGACCCTGATACTATTATTGTCCTGGGAGGGGATTTTAATTGCACTGTATATTATGATTTAGACAGGAACCATGAGGAGCCACACCCTCAGTTAGCCAGAGAACTGTATTGTCTCATGCAGACGTTGGGGTAGAAGATGATTGGAGGTTCTCTCACTTCACCATTATGCAATCCTCTTGGCTGAAAGCTACTCACGATCAAGTATCCGGGGCTACACTGGTTCACTTTTATACCATAAAGGCCAGTGTGAATATGTTTGTTCAATCTTGTGTGTCTCCCATTCACTTATCTAATCATCATTATGTCTCTGTCAGTGTGTCTCTCCCTCTTCCTGTCTGTGCATCCCACTGGTGCTTTAATACCAAATTATTACAGGACTTGAATTTCACCCTGATGTTTGCTGTGTTTTGGGAGCATTGGTGGCAGCACAAGTCCCAGTATGAGCCCCCGAGACAGTGGCAGTACGTCAGAATGGTCCAGATCCAGCTGTGCTGCCAGCAGTATACCCAGGCTGGCATACAATCCTAGCTTCAGCCCATGAATACCGCTGTATTTTGATAATTTGTTTTTCATTCATGATGTTTTCACTTGTTAGCAAATATTTAAATCTGGATGTAGTGCTTGTTTCATTGATCAGGAGACAACCTTTGATTGAGCTAACCATAGTTATCTTTTAAAAACATTACAAGCTTTCAGAATCCAGAAGGCCAGTGTTCTCTTCATATATTTCTTTATTATACCATAATGTTTTTTAGAATCCTAAAGATTAATGGGGGGTCTTAGCCACTGATTCCCAGTTGGCAGAGGCATTCGTCAGAGATGTACTCTGTCTGGGATGCTGTATGCTCTTAGGTTGGAGCCATTACTGCACCCCTACAGACAGGGGTTCCAGATGCTTTCCTGATTTGTCTCAGTTTTCATCATTTCTGACAGTGACATGCTGGCACTTTGCATTTGTTTACAAGTGTAGGAGCAGCCATCTTCTGTCCACATTAACTCAGCTAAGAAAAAATCGATCTTTCTGGGCTCTTGGCAGTAGAGTGGTCCCTCTTTGTTGCCCCAACAATTAAGGTTTTGGGGGTCTTTTTTGGATCTGAACAATATATGTTAAGGACCTGGGAAGGAGCTGAGGAGAAGGTGCAAGGCTGCCTGTTTGTCAGCAAACCTGTAGCCTCAATGTTGTGGCATCGGCTAGTGTGTCTGGATGCTCCCTGGGCCTTTTCAACTCAATTCAGAGGCATATTAACTATTTTTTGTAATAGTTACCACTGATTTCACACTGCTTTGCTGTTCCTGCCATTAGATGAAGGAGGTCAGGGGCTCACTGGTTTAGTCAGCAGGATGATGGCCTTTTGGCTCTGGCATGTTCAGCGATTGCTGTACTTGACTCCCCACTAGCCTGGGACTCCCTTGCCTTTTCTCTCTGTCATGCTGGGGGGAGAGGCTTCGACTCTCTCCTATTTTTGTTGGCACCTGATCCATTACAGAGTCTAGATTTGCCTCTATTTTATAATGGTCTTTTTAACTCCTGGTGACTTCTGCAAAGTGCAAAACCAGACCAGGCATTTTCCAGTGCATGGATCTTGGGAGAGCGGCTATTTTATAACCTACTTTTTCCTGCTGAAGCTCTCCTCCAGGAGCCTGTTTTCTGCCTTTACTCTGGCTGGGTTGACGAAGCTGTCTTACCTGATTGTTTCTAGCTGAAAGCTAGAAGTCAGTGACAGCTCTTGGTGTTCAGACCAGAATCTGGTCTGTGCATGTTTTGGATAATACCCTCTCTGAATTCCAGGTGGTGCTCCTTCAATGGGCTGCAGGGATTGTTCTTCCAGGGAGGAATCATGTGTTCCCCTCACTAGCTGTCTCCCCTTCTGAGGATGAGATCATTGTGCAACCTGGCAGATTGTTGTCCTGGAAGGCGCGCGCGCTCGGGGGGGTGGCGGGGGGGCGGGGGGGGCGGGGCGGACCCGCCCCAGTCATGCCTGCGGGAGAGGCGACCGGAGGGGAGGGACCTCCGGACCTCCAGGACTGCCGGACGGGGCGCTGGCTCCGCTGCTCGGCTGCGCCTCCCGCCGGCAGGCCAGGCAGAGCGCCAGCGCGCCGCGGACCCGAACCGTCCCCCGGCTGCGGGAGCAGAGAGCGCGAGCCGCAGACGCAGCGACCTCTCCGGCTCTCAGCAGGGAGGTCCGCCGCTGCCGGGGCGGGGGCGGGCGCGCGCGCATGACTGCTTGGGGCGGCCAAAAAGGTAGAGCCGCCCCTGCCTGGAAGGGCTTGGTGAATGTTCCTTTTGCAACCAAGTCCAAGAAGCAGCTCTGTGGTATGTGTGTCAAGGTGAAGCATTATGCCACCCTCTCTAATCTCCCTTATACAGCCTAGAGGATACTTCCATCCCTGGGTAAGTCTATATCCCCAGCTTAGAGGACATTGTACAAACCTCCTCTTTCTAAGCACACTGGTAACATGCAGTGAATGGCCCTGCATTACATAATAGCAATCAATTGTGTTGTGCATCATATTACCTATGAGGTGTCTGTGCAGTGCCCTTTTCATTATGTTTCAGAAACAGTGTTTCA
The DNA here is from genome assembly GCF_016161935.1 of Mauremys reevesii. Taxonomy (NCBI): domain Eukaryota; kingdom Metazoa; phylum Chordata; order Testudines; family Geoemydidae; genus Mauremys; species Mauremys reevesii. The sequence continues at coordinate 26,263,202 of NC_052624.1, forward strand.
TTTTTCCCTATATCACCCTTATTTTATTCCTCTTTATTTTTTTTGGAAGCAGCTTTTCAACAATTTCAGACTGTTTTTCTCCAAGCCCCTGCTTGGTTTTGGAGTGAGATACGGTGCACTTGCTGGGCTGGTTTCCTGCCTGGCTCACTTTTTGCTGAGTCAGGCAAAACTAGCCATTTTGAAATCTCACCAGAAAAAGAATGGCCGGGGTAGAGCAGGGTGATGTGCTCGGGCTGTTCTGCACACTGGTTGTGGCCAGACTGCAGAATGAGTGCACCTTTTATAAACTGACGTATAACCCGGACACTTTTCAGTTGACTTGGTGTGTTAACAGTATTTTGGGTGAACTTGGGCATAATGATGCTTTAGTGATCCATGTTTAATAGTCACTTAAAACATATTTTTCTTTATTCATATCTGTCTGTGTATATACTGACATTGTATAACATTTAATAGCGTTTAATGTGATTTTATGTGAATAAAAGTGTTTCTCGTGTCATGTCATCTCTCTCTCTTCCTTCCTCCTTCTCTCCAATCTTACACAGTCCTCATGATTGTAGTGTCTAATCATTACAGAATTTTATCTTCAGAAGTAGGGATTGGGAAGTACAAGTTCCACACTCAAGACTGTTCTTCTGCAAGCTGAATTCCTAGGCCCTGCTGATATAGGAACCTGTGACATATGTCACCCTTCCATCATGACATTTTGAACTACTACATTTCAATATATTGTGTATCGGTAGTGAACATGAAGTACATGCCCAATCAGCAAATAGGCAGAGTCCCCATATTTATTATTATTTTAACGGTGGCCTCCAAAGGGAAAAATTGAGGGCATGGCCTTTTCTGATTTATAAAGAAGTCTTGCAAGATATTGTTTTAAATGGTTCCCTGTTTGTTTTTACCTTAGAAATTATCAAATTTGTCTTCCTTGATTTTGCCGGAGGACCAGAGAACTGGAGGGAAAGATTTCTTAATACTTAAGTATGGAGGGATTGAATTCCATATATATGGAGCCATTGTGAACAAGAACAGTACCTATTGACCCCTCACCAACAACATCAACTTATCTAGTCTGTCTTCTCTAAGGCCCAGTTTGGCTCCCCACCAAAATTCTGAAAGCATTATTCCTTTCCCGCTATTAAATATTTGTTGACTCAAAGTGTTTAATGTGTGCTTATTGAAAAAAGCAGTAGTACAGAGTACGGATAATTCTGTTTTGAGTTCATATTCAGTCTACAACCCACTCCAAAACCAACAGTTTCCAAATAATAATCCTACTGATTATTTAATTATCTTAATTATATAGATAGTGAGAGCATAATAAGTATATTTCTATTTCCCCAAATTGATTCTGTGGTGCTTGAATTAGAAAGGAATTATCAAAACCTTTTATAGATAAAATTGGAAGAATATATATTGGGAGAATATCAATATAATGGAATTGGTCTCTTACCTAATCTAAGTATGGGAAAAGGATAAATCCTTTAAATTGTTCACTGCAGGCTGGATTCGAACTACCGCACAGGCACACAGAGGTATAAGGGGATGTAAGGGGAGTAAGAATGCCCCCAGGCAGGCTACCCAGTCCTTATCTCCTGATGCATAAGAGTAAAAAGTGGGAACTGTGCATCCACTACTCCCCATCCGGAGCAGGTAGGCGGCAAGGAGAAGGGGGAGCCTTGAATCTTCTTTCCTTTCTCCTCCTTCCTGCTAATGATTTAGCCAGTACAGGAGATGTCCTAATTTCCTGCTGGAGTAGGCCTCCTTGTCCTGTTCCTGAGGTGATGCAGATAGACACCTCCCCGTCCACAGGTTTTATGACAAAGCCTGAATGTAACCCTAAATTGGGTGATTGTACATCATTAATAACTAATTTGATTGGGGTTTCTATCACTATTTTGAACTCCACAGAATCCCTTTTAATGACTGAGGTAGCAGCCAGAGTCTATTTTTTTTCAAAGGAGAAAAAAATATGCACACTTAGTGTTTCCTGAATTGCCTTTTAGCTTTTTCTTTTAGTCACATTAGAAAGGGGAACATTAGAAATCAGCCATTTCTATTATCTTTGTGCTCTCCAGTTTGCAAATTAATTCCAGTTAATTGGACACCATCACATTAGGCCTGAATAAAGACTGGGAGTGGATGGGTCACTACAAAAAGTAATTTTCCCTCTGCTGATACTCACACCTTCTTGTCAACTGTTGGGAATGGATTGCATTCCTTGATTACATTGGCCTCGTTAGCACTACAAAAGTAATCAACTGTTGAGAATAGGCCGCTTCCACCTTAATTGAATTGGTCTCCATTAGCACTGACCCCCACCCCCACTAGGAAAGGCAACTCCCATCTTTTCATGTGCTGTAATATATACACTGCTTACTGTATTTTTCACTCCATGCATCTGATGAAATGGGTTTTAGCCCACGAAAGCTCATGCCCAAATACATTTGTTAGTCTCTAAGGTGCCAACAAGCACTCCTCGTTGTTTTTGCTGATACAGACTAACACGGTTACAACTCTGAAATCAACAATTATGAAAGCATTAATCCTTTCCAGCTATTAAATGCTGGTTGAATGTAAATATTTGGTAAGTGTTTATTGAGCAGTAGCACAGACTCAGACTATAGGTAATTTTTTATACTCAGTTTAAAAAAAAGATTTGAAGTAGAGTTCTATTATTTTATTATCACATGCACAAACACAGACATACAAAACAGTTGTTTTCATAGTGACTTCATTATTTACAGCATGTCTTTATACTTCCTATAAAATGACTGCAAACGAGCTACAACTGTCTAGCATGAGTCAGAGAAACTCCCAGAAGCACATCTATTGCTCTGTCATTTCATAATGACAGCAGGCCTCTTCAAAATAGGTTCATTGTCTTATATCAGAGGCCCTGATACTCAGTCTTCTTAATTGTTTTAATCTGGAACTTCAGCTTGAAATGTTTTAAAGGACTCTTTTAGAAATAAGGTTGAGAGACAAAGTGGGTAAGGTAATATCTTTTAGTGGACATCTACCTTGCATTTAGCTGTGACGCTCAGAGTACCTTTCCCAAACCTTAAGAAGAGTGCCGTGTGCAGGGGCGGCTCTAGGATTTCCGCCGCCCCAAGCAGGGCGGCACGCCGCGGGGGGCGCTCTAGCGGTCGCCGGTCCCGTGGCTCCAGTGGACCTCCCGCAGACGTGCCTGTGGAGGGTCCGCTGGTCCCACGGCTCCGGTGAACCTCCCGCAGGCACGCCTGCGGATGCTTCTCCGGAGCCGCGGGACCAGTGGCCCCTCCGCAGGCACGTCTGCGGGAGGTCTACCAGAGCCGCAGTCCCAGCGGACCTTCTGCAGGCATGCCTGCGGGAGGTCCGCCGGAGCCGCCTGCCGCCCTCCCGCTGGGACGCCGCCCCAAGCGCGCGCTTGGCGCGCTGGGGTCTGGAGCCAGCCCTGGCCGTGTGGTTCGAAAGCTTGTCTCTCTCACTAACACAAGTTGGTCCAGTAAAATATATTACCTCACCCTCCTTGTCTGTCTAATATCCTGGGAGTGACACAACTACAACTATACAGCACACAGAAATAAGCAAGGTCATTGGTCTAATCACCAAGACAAAGAATTATTCTCTCTTAAAATTTTTCATGAGGAAGAGGCATTAGATTAATGTTCACCTAAGTAATATGATTAATGGCATGATTAGAAACTAGCTCCCAGTTGAAAAGAATGAATGTAAACCATCTAATCAAACAAAATTATTTTTTTTAATTGTTTGTAGCACTGTAAGGTCATATGAAGTCCAATCTACTAATTTATTCATCCTTGTCTCTATATCTTAGTTCTCCCTTTTGTCTTTGGAACAATCATCAGTTATAATTAAAGGAAAGCTAAGCAGTTAGCTTGACAAGCTTGGGATTTGGGAATTACTATAGTCATTAAAAGATCTTCTGATAACCTCATTATGTTTAATCAACCACACACCATCAGGTTTCCCTCTGTCATGCACAATGCAAACTATATCAAGTACAGCAGTAGCTCAAGACCGTGGACCAAATTCATCCCCTTGTGTAACTTCACTTAAGTAAGTGTAGAGATACTGCAAATGCATTTATCTCAGTGATGTTAGAATTTTAAGACCGTAGCCAGAATGGGTTAACAGCAACGGCCTTTCTCATGTTTGACACAAGTGTGTGGTAACATAATCAGAATTCTGCCAATATACAAACTACACTCAGATTTAACTTTTCAGTGTTGTGCTTTGATTTGTTGACCACCCTCCTGTTCTCCTTGGATATATGACAAAAAAAAGTGTGCATGAAAGTAGTTACAGGCACCTATCACCATTTTAATATCATCTGAGGTCATGTGAATGAGTTGCTACCTAATGCACAACTTCATATCATCATCTTTTTGCTGGGCTGAAGTACAAATTAGTTATTGCCAGTAAAGTATACACATTCTCAAAGCCATAATTAAAAGCCTATTATAATACATGTAACATTTAGTTTCTTATCTATTTTTTTCTCTTTGGATTTAGACAGTAATAAAAAGGGGGTTTATCTAAGGCTGCAGGCACCTTGATCCAAATTATATGAGTAAAATTAAATTAAATAATCACTTACATCCATCATCCCCCAACAAAACACAAATTTCCCCTTCCCAATCTATCCCCTTACATAATAAAGTGTTACATACCATTTTTGAATATTGAATAGATCACTGATGAGTATTTTCAAATGAACAGAATGTTGCAACACACCGTAAAGGACTACCATATGCTTCATAATTTGCTCACATATGAGCTCATATCAGTGGTCAAAGGTCATTAACGAGCTGATTAAAACATGTGCCTGCTAGACATCTTTCAACATGTCAAAATGTGTAACTTTCTGCCATGCATTTTACAGTGAAGAAGCTTTTTCTTCTATAGCATTGTCATTTGTTTTGCCAGTTCACTTTAAACTGAAAAAGTATTATATTCTGTTTGATAGTAGACAGCTGCTGCTACCCTGTAGCAACTCTGAGCATGACAATTCTTCGGTGGAACTACAGAATAAGATTCACAGTTCTATTTGTTGTCTCTCTCTCTGAAGACTAAAGAACAGAATGTCAGAGAGACTGGAGACATTTCTTCCCTTTTGTTTTCTTCTTAAATTCTGTTTAATTAAGTAAGCACATAATGAAATACTTCCCTTCTCCTATTACACATTAACAGACTGCACAGTTTCTAAGTATATAAAAACAAGGGAGAGTTGACAAGATGATAGTGTTTATTCAGGCGCAGTCTGAGTTTTGAGGACAAATTTGCATCAGTTTTTATTTTGTCTAACTACTTCTCCTAACTCTAGTTTTTAGAGTGTGAAGTTTACTACATTACTCAAATATTTTAGAATTGTATTTCTTTGCCCACCACCTCTTGGGGCAAACCTGAAAGAATGCTATTCCCTCCCTCTTTTAATAACCATTTTCAAAGACCCCATATTAAGAAAAAAAAATCCATCCAGCATAAAGGAACAAAAGATCACTCCAGAGGTTACCAATAACTTATCATGGATGTGCCCTTGAGGAACAGAAGAAAGCCTCATTCACTTGAATGGAACTTACCTGTGTCCTGTAGGAACAGACTTGGGCTATGTGAGTTCATCAGAGTGAACTCATGCAAAGTGATGTGAGGTGCTTCATCACCACAAAGGAGTATGTGTAAAGTATCCACAGCATTCCCAATTGTTATTAACCCACTAGCTCAGGCATGAGCAGAGGATCCAAATTTAGACATGGGAATTCATTTCCTGACTGCTATATCAACAAACTCACTCTCCTGTAGAGTTTTTCAGATATAGGCTCCTAATATTTCACCCAAATAGAGGCTATGATCAGGTCAGCTACCTTAGAAGTTTACTGAAGTATACATTTATATTAGGGAACAATTCTAGAACATACTTAGCGTCCTTAACTCCCACCAAATTCTTTGGAAGAACCAGATTCTCAGCACCCTTCAGGATGAATTCCGCACTTGGCAGGTGTTGGCCTTTAATGTCTACTATATGTTTGGATTAAGATTTTGTTGTTGTTGGAATACTGTAGAAATAAAAAAGGGTGCCCAGATCCAGGGTGATGCTATTGTTTTCTTTCTGTATACAAAATACAACATATGGTTTGGATGACACTTTAGAACTTTCTAAACACCTGACCTCCAGAACAACCTGGGTCAGCATGACAGCAAATATTTTGGTAGTGATGGGCTAAGCAATATTCTGCTGCCTCCTCTCTAATGGTAAATGCATCCTTTTCGTGGTAGTGGCCTATTACCAGCACAGGCAGAGCTAACCATTTTGATCCAATCATTTATTCCCAATACAAATGATCAAAAATGAAACTGTTCCTACAATGGGTACAATTCACAAGTGCAATTTAGCAAGAAATTAGTTTTGGGTCATTGACATCAATGTGAAACAGCATATAACTAATGAAACAAATGACACAAAGCTAATGAAATATCAGGAGAAATTATTATGAAGTCCTTTCTATTTCTATAAGTAGTTTTAAAAAATAATACTCAAATGGCTTTCAGTTTGTAATTATCTATAGCCTGTATTTTTCAGACAATCATTGATCATGTTCAGGGGCTAAGAACTGAATTTAATTGCAGCTCACAAAAATCCATTTTGCCTACAACCACTTTGAAAAATGGGACACACCAGCTGCCAATTATGTTAATTTTGAGGGGCAATCAACTGCCAGGTATTACTGAGCTGTCCAATCTCTTTTTATTTATTCTCGAACTCAGTTTAGAATGAGTGACATTTCTATGTTATCTAGCTTCTTTTGTCCATTATTTCTAATGAAACACACTAAAATGGAACCCTCTCATTTCTTGTCCCCATGACATTATGGAGTTCATACTTCACTCAATGAATTGCCAACTGCTTTTGACAATATTACTCCTCCCCAAAGAGTTTATTTCATATTAGTCTTGTCATTTTCAAAGAGTTTGGAGGCATCAAATGGGTTACACTGGGGAAACCAAGTGCGTTTTGTTTTATCTAAATTGGGAATGAATGATTAACCTCACATGTGAAAAAAGAGATGTCATCAGGAGCAATTATATACATAGACTAAAACCTGATTCTTAAAGGCACTGAAGTTAATGTGAGCACCAACGGCCTGATCCAAATGCCACTGAAGTCAATGAGAACCTTTCCATTGACTTCAGTGGGCTTTGGACCAGGCACCAAGCCTTTAGAAAATATCACTGACATTCTTAGATGCTTAGACGCTTAGAATAAGTGCCAGAATTATTTTGCCAGTTGTTTAAGACAATTGGAAGAACATCCTTGTGTTCTTCATAAAATAAACAAATACAATCTCTGAGGGGCACCTGGCTTGATGTATTAGGCATTTATATAGTGAGGGTGTTATGAGGCCCACCTGTAATCAAATCCATGCAGGCAGACTTTTATACCCAGACAGACTGCCACTGATTTCCATGGGTGTCTGCATGACTTAAAGGTGCACCCAGACAGATCCAATGATAGGATCACTGAAGAAATATCTACACAACATATATAGCTATTTTAAGTCTGATAGCCACACAGAGAAGGTAAGTAGATCTGGCACCTATAATGAGAGGACCAAAGCCATTTTATAGGGTGGTATGTACTCTCTGTGGCATGTCTATGTTTTATAAAATGGACTACTCTACTAAGGTACAATGATACAACTAGCTAATGAATTGAGTATAAATGCCTTCAGGGTTTAGTTCATGATAGCATTAATGAACTGGAACCTGGTCTTTAGTTCACAAAGCAGTGAACCTCTTTAATGCACCTGAAAGAAGAATGAGTTAGATAAAATCAAACCGCCAAGGCAACACTCCACCTTGTAAAATTCTCTCACTCCCAAGACTCAGAGATTGAATAACTTTTAAAGCCATGATTATCTAGTGTGACCTTCAGCATAACACAGGCCATAGATTTCCATTCAGCAATTTCTGCATTTAGCTCAACAACTTGTGGTTGAATGAAAGCATACCACCTTTACTTCTTCTGAGGAAATTGTATGTGCTCCAGAGAAGTTAGAGATGAGGGCGGGGGAACTCCTTAGGTTACCTACTATAGATTGTTCCCTGTGGTTTATTATCTAACCCAGCCTAGATGTAGATGTCTCTAGTAACTGGACTTACATATTATTTCCAAGTTTTTTGTGCAGCTTTTCAATTAATTGGATAGCACCAATAAAGTCTTAAACACAGTATGTGTTAAATATGAGTGTCATAAAGGATATATAATGAAGGAAGAGGAGGAATATAATGGAACACTTTGAAAATTACAACTATTTGTAATAATTATCTCACAGAGGAGACCTGGAATCCAGAAGATTCAGATAGAGAAAAACAGCAGGAAGAGGCTATGATATGGTAATACTTCCTTGCTTTCCTGAAGTAAAGGGCTACCTGGCTCTGTCTGAATAATTAACAACTTGTTCAACAATTCTGAGTTATTTTAAGTGCTCATTTAAAAAAAAATTAGTTTGGCTGAGTAGAAACTACAAAGAAGTTTACTGGGAGTTATGAATAAAAAGCAGACTACATAAAATACATCACATTCAGAGTTTGGTCTCAACAGGACTGCTTGAAACTCACCAAGGTTCAATTAGCCTACACAGTATTCTGGAATTTTCTTATGTGCAATGCATTCTGGGGCATCCCACCTCCAGGGGTCAGTCAAAGGGCAGTCAAGTGATGTCAGTGGAAATAAAGAAATTATTCTTGCTTCTTCAACTGTGGAATTGGAGGAGAATCTGATTGCCACCCATAATCATAAAATCATAGAATTGTAGGTCTGGAAGGGATTTCAAGAGGTCGTCTAGTTGAGTCCCTGCACTCATGGCAGGATTAAGTATAATCTAGACATTCCTGACAGCGGTTTGTCGAACTTGCTCTTAAAAATCTCCAATGATGGAGATTCCACAACTTCCCTAGGCAATTTATTCCATTGCTTAACCACCCTGACAGGTAGAAAGATTTTCTTAATGTCCAACCTAAACCTCCCTTTCTGCAATTTAAGCTCATTGTTTCTTGTCCTGTCATCAGAGGTTAAGGAGAATAATTTTTTCCCTCCTCCTTGTAACAACCTTTTATGTACTGGAAAACTGTTATCACATTCCCCCTCAGTCTTCTCTTCTCCAAACTAAACAAACCCAGTTTTTTCAATCTTCCCTCATAGGTCATGTTTTCTAGACCTTTAATCATTTTTGTTGCTCTTCTTGGCACTCTCTCCAATTTGTCCACATCTTTCCTGAAATGTGGCACCAAGACCTTGACACAATACTTCACTGCAAACCTAATTAGCATGGAGTACATTGGAAAAAATTACTTCTTGTGTCTTATTTACAACACTCCTGCTAATGCATCCCGGAATGATGATTTTTTTTTTTGCAGCAGTGTTACACTGACGACTCGCATTTAACTTGTGGTCCACTATGACCCCCAGATCCCTTTCTGCAGTACTCCTTCCCAGGCAGTCATTTCCCATTTTGTATGTGTGCAACTGATTGTTCCTTTCTTAATGAAGTACTTTGCATTTATCCTTATGTTCTTCAGACCATTTCTCCAGTTTGTCCAGACCATTCTTTAGTTTTAATCCTATCCTCCAAAACACTTTCAACTCTTACCAGCTTGGTTATGGTCCACAAGCTTTATAAGTATACTCTCTATGCCATTATCTAAATCACTGATGAGGATATTGAACAGAACTGGACCCAGAACTAATCCCTGCAGGACCCCACTTGATATGCCCTTCCAGCTTATCTATAAACCACTGAAAACTACTCTCTGGGGTGGTTTTCCAACTAGTTATTCACCCACCTCATAGTAACTCCATTTAAGTTGTATTTTCCTAGTTTTTCTATGAGAAGATCAAGCGAGACAGTATCAAAAACCCTACTAAAGTCAAGATATACCACACCTACCACTTCCACCCTATCCACAATGCTTGTTACCCTGTCAAAGAAAGCTATTAGGTTGTTTTGACATGGTTTGTTCTTGACAAATCCATGCTGACTGTTATTTATCACCTGATTCTCTTCTAGGTATCTGCAAATTGATTAATTAACTATTTGCTCCATTAGCTTTCTGGGTACTGCAGTTAAGATGACTGGTCTGTAATTCCCCACGTTGTCCTTATTTCCCTTTTTATATATGTGTCCTTTTCCAGTCCTCTGGAACCTCCCGTCTTACATGACTTTTCAGAGATAATTGCTAATGGCTCAGATATCTGCTCAGTCAGCTCCTTAAGTATGTTAGGATGTTTTTCATCAGGTCCTGGTGACCTGAAGACATGTAACTTGTCTATGTAATTTTTTAATTGTTCTTTCCCTATTTTAGCCTCTGATCCTACCTCATTATCACTGGCATTCACTCTGTTAGATGTCCAATCACTACTAACTTTTTTGGTTAAAACTGAAACAAATAAGTCATTTAACAAGACGTGTCTCGGTCGTTGAAGTTCCCCATCAACTGGACATGAAGTACCAAGTCCAGTAGTTTGGATGATTTTGTTAGTTGTTTTAAAAAAAAACTCGTCTACCTCTTCTTCCTGGTTAGGTGGTCTGTATTAGACCTCTACCATGACATCACCTTTGTTTTTTACCCCTTTTATCCTTACCCAGAGATTTTCAATAATGCCTCACAGAAACAGTAGGTGGTGGTGTTTAACAGCTCTCCTTCACCAGTAAAGATCCAGGGGCAGGAAAGAGCCAGCATGCCACCCCTAAAGACAATGGCAGCTGGGGTTGTCGAAGGCAGGATGAACACTTGTCCTTTATTTTAAAGGGCATCTCTTATTTTACTAGACATTCTCTATTTGATGTGTAATGTCCCTGATCGCACATCAGGGCAATAAGAGGACACCACTGAATTTGAGCAGTAATGCAGCAAATCCTATACCGTGATGCAAATGTATGGTTGAGACAGAGATGGGCAAACAGTCTGCAAACAGTCCATTCTTTTAGTAATCTCAGCCTAACACCAATGCTCAGCTCTTAGGCAGTAAGTCAGCCTCAAGGGTTGACTCCAAACAAAGACCAGGCCAGAAAGCAAACTCTGCTGCTGTTCACACGGCTTCTCTATCAGAAACTTTTTAACCAAATTAATAACACACACCTCTTCCTGAGACTGAATATTTGTTTGTAGTCTAAGAAAAAGAATGATACACATTGTCCTTCACATTCTTTCTTGTGTATGATTTTGTACCACATACATTGTGAGATTCTGTTGTAATCTATTGTTTTATCAAATAAATATTGCCCTGTATTTTTTCATACAGTTGCCTAATATTTCCTTGAAACACCTTAATAGGTGGCTACAGGGAGTAGCCTCCTAGAATTAATCTGTAATTTAGAGTTCATTAAACTGACTGAATTGATAAATTTCACCAACATTTGTGTGACCTAAAATTGATGAGTTGAGCAAATCCTTGTTTCTGATAAGTTTATAACTGATATTCTATTGGGAAAGGGAGAAATATAAGGAAAAGTGCTCATGGGTGAAATTTTAAGCATTCAGATATTTGGATCAGGCAGGTTTACATGAACATCTTTCCAGTGGAATATGTGCTAGAAATCTCACTTGAAAAGGATTTCTCATGAAAGTTCTATTACTTTTTAAATTTTGTGTGGTTTTGAAATAATATGAAAAAAGTCTTTCTTGTGGTATTTCAATATTTCCACATCCAGTCCCCCACAAACCCAGGAATTGCAGAGGGTTGCAAAATCAAAACAGAAAGTTAATTTAAAAAAATTCTGAACCTCAAAATAATATGGTTTTGGTTTGGATCAGGTTTTGATGGAATGTTCAAGATAGTTTCTTAATTTAGCCAAAATGGCCAATCCAACTTTAGAAACAATCAGAGAAACATTTTAAAAAAAATTTCACCTTCTTCCCAGTTCTATTTGCATGCTTGGTCAGTTTCGCCAAACATACCACAACTGTTCTGCTGAATACTGTTATGTTTTTATAAATCCCTTACTGTGGTACAGCTCTTGCTGCTAATCCAGACATTTACTAATCCAGTTTACAAAAGACCTTTAGTAAGATTAGCAATGTTTTATCCTTGGAGGAACGACTTTACAGTGAAATGCTGACATCTGGCAGCATAATCCAAACTGCTTCATAATAACACATTAAACAGTTAGTAGTCAACGATTGTAAACAAAAGTTTGAACATCTTATGTGGTTGTTTAAACAAGTATCACAAACAGAATAGCATTGGTGGTCTTTAAACCTAAATGAAAGATTATTTTACATGAATATTCCCAAGTGTGAATGTCCTTGACTTGCAGAAAAAAAAAACCCAACAAAAACAAGTAAACTGTTTTTAAAACAATTTGCGCTGAATCGTCAGTTTCTCTGAGCATGAGCTCAGAAGAGAATGGGAAACATGACACTACGTCAGCTCCCTATTGCCTCAATCCTGGAGACACCAGGGAACAAATCAGACTCCTGACATAATTTATAGCTGTCATCAGTCAGGGCTCAGCTAGTCTTGTGTGGTTTTGGGCCCATCTCTAGCATGTCTCTCCTTGTCCCCAGCAAATCCCATATGAGAAGCACTGGGGAGTGGGTGGCATCGAGTGAGTTATGCTGGCTTTACATTACTTGAAGGATTCCCTCTACACCAAGGAAATTCCTGGATTCTTTAGGGCCATTCTCTAGCTTCTTGGTGCTAGAATAATGGCCAAGAGCCTGGCTGTATTTAAGAGACTTTTGATTTTTAGAGAACACAGAGTTTTTTCTCTCTTTCTCCTTTTATTAAACCACCTATTGAGAAATCAAGGTCCTGTTCCAGTAAGCCCTTACTCAATGAAAAGCCCTATCTCACATGAGTGGCCACTGGTATTTGCAAGGACCATTCACATGATTGGGCCCCAAACAAAGATCTATTGTAGACATGAGAAGGAATAAAGCTCTGCATATAATGGGTCTGCTCCTGCAATCCATGTCTAGGCAACAACCCCATGAAGAGAGACTGCAGGAGGCACTGTACTTGAGGTTTGTGCTTAACTCCTGCCTATAATTCACACTCAGCTTCACCCAGTCAAAAGAATCTTCTCCCACTCACTTGCTGACAAGAGCAAAAAATCCAATACTGAGTCACAGTCAGGGGAAGCAAGTGAGAACATAGTGTCCTCTGATAGCTCTGATGATCAGCAAACTTTTTGACTTGTATCTCTCTGTGCAGTGCTGAGGATGATGTATGTGATCAAACATGCTCCAGCCTAGTTTTCTTATCTAAACTGCAGAGTTAATTAAAAAATGAAATAACTGCTTGATGTCTTGAACTATGAAAGGATTATATATAGCTATGAAATAAAGTGTGTGTGCAATATAGCAGTACAGTAGTTATAGCGTACACCAATACACAGTATGTTTTGAGATGACTTATGCTAAAGGATTATTAAGGCTCACAGTGCCGTCGGTAACACAGATTTCAGACCTATGCATGGAAAAACTGCATGTTTTGAGATAAGAGGAAAAACATAGTTTGTAACTGTAAGATGACCCCTAAGCTACTTTGATGCAGTTACTTAGTGAGAAGGATGTTTTGGGGAGATGCTCAAAGTAAGATGATTAAATCCTTTCCCAAATTCTTAGGACTTGATTGTCTTCTGGAAATGTGTACATGAGATTTTAATAGGTCCCACTGCAAGTTCAGCAAACAGCCAAAGGTGGTATGCGCTAAGTGCTCCACCCTGCTTATCCACAGAAAGGGTTAAAGAAAAGTCTGGGGAAGAAAATACCTTTCCTTTAACCAGGATAAAGACTATAACTCCTTCTTTATTATGAAGATGGAACATATTCATTCATGTATCTTGTTTATATGTTTGTTAATTATTTTTTCACCAGAAACTTAATAACTAAATTGAACCTGTGATTTTTACACAGTCTTCTGCCTCTAATGTAACAAATGTGGTTACTTTGGAAGTACCCACCCTGTAGCACTGACTTTGGTTTTGCTGTTTAAAGTATAGTGAAGGGTGTCTGACTATCACAGCCCTGTCATCCAACAAATGGCTACAAATTATGTGCAATTATATATGTGTGGGTGGTGGGGGGCAATTTTCCAAAGTGATCAAGGGCCATATTTTCATAGATATTTAAAGGTATTTAGGTGTATAAAGATGCAGATAGGTGCTTAAGAGGGTGGGGAGAGGGTTCAAAATGCCTACACTGTTTAAGTGCTTAACTCCCATAGGGATATAGGTTCCTAACCTGCTTAGGCACTTTTGAAAATCCCACTCGGTGCTTATCTGTACTTTTAAACATCTGTCTGTTCGTTTCTGAAAGTGGGACTTAGGCTCCTAAGTCACTTAAGCACTTTCTAAAATTTTACCCAAGATCCCTAAATGTTTTAGCTCTGAAAACCTGCCCCAGTTATTCTAAGAACTACAATTGTACCTTAGCATGGATTGTATTGTGCCTAACCTTAGAGTATGCACTTGATTTATTACAATGAACAATATTTCCAGTAAAATCAATATACAAGCTGTGCCTGAATCTGCATAGTTAACTTTATACTACCATTTCTAATCTTTAAATCTAATCTAATCTGATTTCAGGTACTGTATAAGTGATTATATGGGCTTAGAGCTATGCCAAACACACACACACACACACACACAAGCTTCCTGTCATACTTGAACTGAAACAAGACCAAAGATCACATTCCCAAATAATTACATTGTTTGATGACAGAGGAGTATTCTAACTGACCACTACCTGTTAACTTTACTCTAGATAAATAGATGGCTGAATGAGCACTTTGCTGGGAGCTCAATACATTTTATTCTTAAGGTTTGAGTAGATCAGCACATCTCTAATCAAAACTAAGCTCTTGCCTTATGGAATTCTGGTCTGAATGATTATAGTTTATGAATGGCAACCCTGTACACTGAACAAGATGGATGGTAGAAAGATAGGGAAAAAGCTGAAAGAATATTTAACACTGGCTTCCAAAGGTTATTCTGTGCAATTTGAATGAACTGAAGGATGACCTGGAAAGGAAACGAGCATTGTAAAATCAAAGCAAAATACAGAAGTAGTTAATTTTATTTTTAAATCTCTCTAAATTCCTCAGTGGCCATCTGAAAACAGGGGGGAAAAAAAAGAAAAAAAACCATCCTAAAACCAGAAGATATTCCAAAGCTAACAAATGAAAACAACCTAAAAAAGAGTCTGCAACCAACAGCTAGCAACCAAATTGAATCTCATGAGACACTCACTCAAAGTACAATCCTGAGTCTCACCTGGAATGATGCCACAGATATACTTTGGCATATTTCAAGGAGAGATGCGTTCCAAGAGATGCTTACTGAAATCAGAAGACAGGAGGTACTGGCAAAGCATAATAGTCTACAAATGGATATTTTGGAAAGAATGTTAGATGTATCAGCTTGTAGTGGGATTGCATTTGTGGGGCCTTAAGATTTAGTGGCTAGAGAAGGGAACTGGGTCAGATAACTGGGTTGTATACTGTATTTAGCTGTTACTGACTTGCTGGGCAAGTCACTTAGGTAAAAATGTTCAGAAGTAACCACAGTTTAAGGGTGCTTCTTTTTTTGGCAGGCCTAGCTTCAGACCTGCTGGGCTTTATTTTCAGAGGTGCTGAGCATCCACAGCTCCCACAGACTTAAGTTGTGAAAATGAAGGTGTCTCAAGCTGCGGAGAATGGTAGCAACCAAAATCAGTAGTCACTTTTGAAAAAGTTGGCTTCTTTGCATTATGAAAATGGTATGAACAGCACTTCCCTTCCTGGCAGGCAATGTTGTGAGGCGCAGTTATTTAATGTTTATAGAACATTTTGAAATCTTTTATTGACAGGCACTAAATAAGGGTAAAGTACAATGGAAGATAGTGCAAGTGTAACTAGGGTGTATGCAACAAGTGGCACGTAGAACATGAAGGAATAGTCAATAACGTCAGTTTCAGTGAGACCAAATGGCAAACAGTGGCTTTTCATGATCTGAAACTGACTCATCAGACATCTCATACATGGTTACAATAGATATTTCTGGGAAACATCCGAGAGAGCAAAGGTATTCTCTTACACATGTACCTGCCCCTCCTGGAAGGAAGTCATCATTCATATTAGTCTGATTCTAGACTGGAATCGTCAGCATGGCTTTGAAATGCTCTTGGTGACTCAGCCTAATTGGGTCATCTGAGCAGCCAAGAGAAACAATCATTTCTTACAGCCCCGCTAAGAAGCTTATCCTTTCCATATGAATATTACTCAGTCTTGGAATGTTCTTTTCAGAACTGCCATGCTTAAGAGTGTGTGTTTCACTGGTTAGTGCTCTTGTTCTGCCCTGAAGTGAGAGTGCAGGGCAACACTATCCAGGAGTCAGATTCCACCATCAGTTACAGACACACAACTCTCATTAACTTCACTGGGAGATATGTGCCTAAACGAGGGCAAGATTTGGCCCTAAGACAGGAAATAAATAAGAACATCGCAGCCACATGAAATTTCAGTGTGGGGACTGGAGGGATTATTCCCCCACCTCTCCCCTTAGCTACTGCATTTTTTAAATGTAGATCAGTCTCCCGTGCTATAGCAGACATCATTTTGTGTTTCAGTTCAGGAGCTGTGTCAGGAGTAAGAACTCACAATGAGCCTTCTTACCTGCTCGCTTAATCCTCAGGCTGTCCAACAAGCAGAGCTGGTCTGCAATGGAGCTGCCTGATGGCCAAACCACATGACTGGTTGAGGAGATCAACTAGGGTGACCAGACAGCAAATGTGAAAAATCGGGATGGGAGTGGGGAGTAATAGGAGCCTATAGAAGAAAAAGACCCCCAAATTGGGACTTCCCTATAAAATTGGGATGTCTGGTCACCCTAGGATCAACAGACCTGTCCTTAAGACCAGCACCAGCAGCAGGGAAAGCATTTGCCCATGGCTGTGATAGCTGCTGCTTGTTCATAACCCTACTCTTGCTATGCTTCATCCAGATACCCTTGTTCTGACCATCAGCTCTGATTCCTGGCTCTGATATTTCACCTCTGACTCTGGTTCTGACCATTGACTCCAATTCCTGACTCCTCACTCTGACTGTGACCCTTGAATCTGGCAACAGAGCTTGTACTCCTGCTCTAACCACTAGGCCTGGTCTCTGACAAGAAGAACTAGTCACTTTCTTTTTTCCTTTGTTGTTTTCCTTACAAGGAAATAAGCCATCTATGCTGGATAAAATAAGATTTGCTCTTTCTGTATGAGAAAACATTACAGGCAGGGAGAAGTTAGCAATCAACATGAAATTGCCTAGATTGGAATTTTGCTGGGGGCCACTCCTAAGGTTGACAGGATGCTATATAAAATAGATCTCTGTTCATATTGTCTACGACATAAATAGGTAATATAAAGAGTGTTAGTAGAAAGATGATGGTAGATACTGATTGATATGAATACAAAGCATTGTTCATAAGTTAGTAGGTTCAATAAAATTGTTCTTATCTTATCTCTACTCTCACAGAGTGCCACTTTTAAAACTTTTTTTTAACTAAAAAGCATAACTCTTAAGTAATGCTAGTAAAGATCATGTTCCACTAATCTTACCATTTCTCTCTTCTCCTTCTACAGTAGTAATTTTCTTTTGTAGCTCTTAGTAGTAAATTTTCCCTATAAATAATATGCTTTTTTGGTATGGTTTTGTTTGTTTCTTGTTGATCTAATTCTCTTTGTCCTGTAGTATTTGCATGTAGAAAGCATTCTATCGCTGGTGCTTTTTTCAGCATTTTCATGTATAAACTAGGTAGTATAGTGTGTGATTATCGTGATGTATCCATCAGTTGGAAATGCAACAACATAGTTACACATAGGCCCTGATTGTAAAACCGCAATCTGGGTTACCATCTGGCAAGGCAGGTGCATTGCTTCCAATTTAAACCCTGGTAGGCGTACAGATACTTGCCCCAAAGGGCCATAGTTTTGGAGTTTAATGTACCCACTTTTCACTCCGCCACATCATATATCACTTGAAAGCTTATTTTATGTGTGTTTAGATGAAGTATAATGTGGACCTGTAAGCAGATGAAACAATGGCACCCAAAATTGTCTTTTTTTTTTTGCACAGTTCCAGAAACACTGCAATGGGGCTGTGACTTGAGTTTTTAGTATTTAAGTTAATTTCAAAACACTAATGTGGAGTTTATTGGTCAAAGCTACCAAATGACAAAATATTAAATGATTTGTATTAGTTTTGCATGGGCAAGTTTTTTCCTCCAAAACGATGAAGCTGTTTAGCATGTGATAAAAATGCTGAATATCAGCATTTTGCAATAAACCAACATGAAACGTTTACACATTGCATATTCCTAAACTGTCAAAATATCTCACAAGTGATTATAATAGCTTTTTATCTTTTCAACTGAAATTTGCTAACCAAATCAGCCTTATACTGAAGGTGGTGTACCAGGAGCAGTAGATTGCATGCCCATAGTTTGTACTGCATAGTGGATAGATATAAATGTACATGAATTCCCAATGTAATGCTTCTCCATTTGTAAGCTTTTCTCCATTCAGTGTGGTATCTAGTCTGCCTGGTAGAAGGTTTTCACTGTAATTGCCTATGCATACAGTATTAACCTTTGAAATATTCTAGACTGTAGCTCTTTAATTCAGTGATACTTATGCACAGGTCAGTAATAATGTCAGAGATGACAATACATGGCTTCATATTAGGAATATGCAAAAGCTGTGAGAGAAGGAAGTGACCTAACAAGTAGTGAAGATAACGTCTACAAACAAGTCCTTGCCACTGCATTGAAGAGGAATGAAGACCATGTTACAGTTCTTACCAACCAAGTCATCAACAATATGACAAAACTATTTAATCCTGAAACACAGCCAGAGGTGCTTATCAACATATTTACTGGACTTGATGTAACACCAGATGTACAAGGGTCTCTACTGAAAATAGCAGATGTTAGTGAAGAACAAATGAAGAGATTTGTAAGAGGTGTATTTGATTCTGGTGTGACATATAGCTTCTTCAGCCCAGTCAATAAATCTGGCATCAAAACACTTGCTGACAGGGCCAAGAAGACAAAATGTAAGTCTGGCAAAGGAGAGATAATTACAACAATTATCAGTCCAGAAATTGTTTCCCTCAGAGAGATGCAGAGGTGATGTGTCAATGGAAACTGTTCTTAGTCATCCAATAGGACCTGTGCCTATGCCCCTCTTCTATGCTGATGGAACAATGAGAAGAACAGACAAAGCTGAATTAGGGCATCAGCTGGAAGTTCAAGTTGAGAGAATCCATGAGCTAAGAGCATGCAACAAAGAAACCACAGTATACAGCAGAGATGCCATAGCTGTAATACTAATGATGGCTGGAGACAAATTCCACAAACTTGATGAATTGGTTTCTGAGTACTTGAGGCAAGGCTTTAGCAACGCTAATTCAATCATAAAAGTCTTTGACAGATATTACAATAGCAATTCTATGAAAATTTCAAAAGACAGTGCTGGATAGGATCCATGTTGGATGCAAGAAATACCAGGTAACTGATGGACAAACTGTGTCCCCATGGAAAAAAGATTCTAACTGTGGCATCCAAAAAGAAGTCACTTGTAACATTCCTCTCAATATATGGTTTAAAATGCACCTGAGAGTGTAGGAGACTACCTAACACATCCTTGCTTGGTGTAGGCTTTCCCAGTGGTGAAGTAACAAAGTAGAGGTGTCAAAGAAGCCCAACAGTTGTACAGTTGTACTCAACAGGAAGTGGACAGAAGGATGTTTCTGCATGCTTTTTGTGCTAATATGGCTTCTGGGTTTCTTGATGTCAAAGGAGCCATAGTAAATAGATAATCTGATACAGATGTTTTGGTCCTGTTCACTGCTTTCCAAAAATGGAACACACAGATAACATGTGGATTGAAACAGGCACCATTATCAGTACAACCGACAAGCATCGCTTCATACCTGTGCATGCAATTTGTGATGCACTCATTCCTGACTTCTGCAAAATAATTCCCGTTGTACATCCATTAACAGGATGTGACTCTGTCATCCCTCTTTGGTGCTGGGGTGAGGGAGGGATCTGTTTAATATTGTCAAAATGAAGGGAAATTACCACTTCATCGAGCTTGCCAAATTAGCAGAGAGTGGATGGAGAAGCTGCAATTTCTGAAGAAAGGAAGTTGGTAACAGTGTTGTATGACCAGAGTAAAAAAGAAAAGGAAACTCACAGAGACCTGAGTTGGCAAATAAAGATGTGAATGTCTTTGCACATAGGAAAACCAGATATTGGCGTATCATTGCAACATGGATGGAAAAAATGTGGATGATGAACTACTTCCTCTATTCTTCAAGGACCCAATGGCATCTGAGGTTTTAAAAGACCTTATTTGTGCCTGCACAATCAACTGCCTGCAATCAGAACAATCTTCCCTGCACAGAACTGTGTACATGCCAAGACAATGAAGTATGTGAAAACATGTGCACTCTCAACTGAGGTCATACTGATGAATAAGACCATGTTGATGTCTAGAAGTGTAACCAGAGTTCTTACATTTCAATGATACCTGTAAACATGTATTAGATTTTGTTTTACCCTTTAGATTGTTGTTGTGATGCTTCAAGGTCACAAAGAAATTCAATTTAATGTCTTGAAATAGTCATTATACTAACTGAAATGAATGAAAATATTTCAACGTGGTCATGTTAATGTATCGATGGTGTCATTGTTTATCCTCACTTCTATGGTAACAGCACTACTTGACAGCATCACATCATACATCATCTTAGAGTAGATATTATAAGCTTTCAAATGATGTATGATGTGCATATCTGTGTGGAATGGGTACATTAAATTGACCAAATTGGTGGTATCTCCCACTTGCCTATATTGTGAAATTTTAAGTGATGCATAACCTTTTATGGATGTTCTGTATACATATGGATTTCACTTACTATGTAGTGCTAATGGACTACCCAGCATGATAAGGATTCCAGAATCTGCCCTATAGTTGATTGTATGTAACAAACTGTGGAATCTGTGTTTTAACTTATGTGTTTTCTGCTTATAATAAGACATTGCAATTAATATTATTACAATAGAAAAAATCCCCTCGAACCACATTCTGGGCTCTGGTATATCCTTTGAATTGGTATAAATGAGGTTGTGGCACATAACAATGATGAAACACAGCAGAGCCAGGATCTTGCAATGGGAACATTTGCTGACACTTGCAGTTAAACAAAACCAACCACATTTTTCAAGTGAACAGAAAAAGCCAAGGCAAAAAATCTTTTTTTCCCTCTCAGGTTTGCTTTTGCTATGTAAAATGCCTGGCAAATATCTAATGATTTGGTGCAAGTGCTGAAAACTGGAATCCTCTTTAAATGAAAGCAGATTAAATGACACTGCACACAGGTTTGTCATTTGTTCTGTTTTATAGCATTAAATTAGAAGGGGCCTTCTTCCAGAAAGATTGCAGAAAGCGTGCCTGAAGATGAACGCTTCATCCCAATACTTCATTGTACCCTAGGCATTAAGGACTCAATTACCTTTCCCACAAGCCCTGAGTTAAGGACCAGTGTGTAGTTGAACTGCCACAGTAGCAGGCCTGGAACAAGAATGATTCTAACAGTCACAGTCTGGTTCCTGAGTTCTCCCTTTCTCCAGAGGAAAAGGAATCACTAGTGCAAGCCTTACACCTGCAACAGATAACTCCCCTCTTCCGCACCAGTTTAGCTGTGTTGGCCAGCATATTGGAAGTAGGGTGACTGTGACGGAGCGATTCTGGCGGGACCCAACTGAGAGTGCCAAATCAGGACCAATTGCTTAAACTGGGCAGTCACAGCCCTAGGCTGGGGTTTTTCCACCTCTAAGGCAAACCAAACCAGCCAGACAAAAAGGACTTTGGTCTCACCCCACTGGCTAACCACAAGTCACACAAGCAATTTCCTTAGACACTCCAGTCTCCCAGCATCACCACCAGTGCACTCGTCCTGGGGATGAATGGTTATGAAAACCAACACCCCAATAAAAGAAAAAGGTTCCCTCGATCCCAAAGGACCAAGCCCCAGACCCAGGTCAATATACACATCAGATCTTACCCACAAATCACGCTGTTGCCAATCCTTTAGAATCTAAAATCTAAAGGTTTATTTACAAAGGGAAAAAGGTAGAGATGAGAGGTAGAATTGGTTAAATGGAATCAATTACATACAGTAATGGCAAAGTTCTTAGTTCAGGCTTGCAGCAGTGCTGGAGTAAACTGCAGGTTCAAATTACGTCTCTGGAGAACATCCCCCGCTGGGATGGGTCGGTCAGTCCCTTTGTGCAGAGCTTCAGTTTGTGGCAAAGTCCCTCCAGAGGTATGAAGCAGGATTGAAGACCAAATGGAGATGATGCATCAGCCTTATATAGACTTTTCCAGGTGTAAGAATCTCTTTGTCCTCATTGTGGAAAATTACATCAAAATGGAGTCTGCAGTCACAAGGACAAGTCTCTGCATACTTTGCTGAGTCACAAGGCGTGTCTGCCTTCTCTCCATGGGTCAATTGTGTAGCTGATGGTCCTTAATGGGCCATCAAGCCAGCTAGGCAGGGCTAACATCAACTTGTCTGGGATATTTCCCAGAAGCAGAGCATAATACAAAATACAGACAGTAAAGAGCCAATACTTATACTTCAACTACAAAATGATACACAGACATACAGACAGCATAATCATAACCAGCAACCCAGAACCTGGTCTTAGACACCTTATATGACCCCCTTTACTTAAGATTTGGTGCCACTACAGGACCTTGGTTGCAACCCATGTTCTATATGGTCCCAATTTATATCAATAACGTCACAGTGACCAGATAGCAAGTGTGAAAAATCAGGACAGGGGATGAGGGGTAATTGGAGCCTATATAAGAAAAAGACCCAAAAATCAGGACTGTCCCTATAAAATCGGAACATCTGGTCACCCTAATTGGAAGGAGGTGAAACGGGGCAGAGCCCTCGGAACTCCTGTGCCTACCTACTTGCACAGCAAGGTGTCATCATTGTCATCATCATGGCAAATCCCAAAGGGATGTGCCCCCCTAGCAAACCAAGCACTACCTGGATCAGTATCAGATAAGGGATTTAAGGTGGTTTGATTGAATATACATTTTGTTCATTACTGGCAATCTCGCTGCACTGCCAAAGCTGTTGGCACCAATGTGTAGCGGCATTCCTTGGTACATACACTTTGGAATTTGTTGGTCTTCCAGTCTTTAAATGTCCACCCAAGAAAGCCACTGAAACTGAACCAGTGCTGATGGAGGCAGTTGCTGAGTTTGGCTTCCCAATATCCTTGTTCCTAATCTTGCCCTGCCACTTGATATGGTGCAGCTGAGGGAGACAATGAGAACTGAGAATGTCAATTTGTTGTTCTTCAGCCTTCCTCAGGGACCACGTTTCATTTCCATACCACAGAGTTGCTTTACCTGTGGTTCTATAGATCTGCAGCTTTGTAGAAAAGCTTGATGTTACAATGATGACAGAGGCCACTAAAGGGCAGGAAACATGGCAACAGCTGCTGATATATGAGCATCAATATCTTTCAAGCATCCTCCAGCACTGTCTATGATGCTGGCCAAATATTTGACAGCTGCCACCTGCTTGACAGCCCATCCATACAGGTTAATATTGAGCCGGTTGTAATCTGGAGCTGGAGGCTCTTTGATGGCAATGGCCAGGGACTTGGTTTTATCCGGATTAATAACCAGACCAATATGTGCGTCTTCTTGCCCAACCAGATCAGCCACCAACTACAGCAATTCACCAAACCGAGCCAACAGGACAATGTCACTGATGTATTCAGGCTCTTGAAAAAGAAGGGTGCTCAGCTTGACATCACCAACAGCTGCCCCCTCAAGCTTATCCATCAACCAATCAATGCCAATATTGAACAACGGTGGTGAGAGGAAACCATGCTGTGTATCTGCCATTGACTGTAATGCAGCTTTCATTTTATTATAGTGCTCAATAGATGTTAGGCACCTCGGTGCTTTAGAAAATCCCACTAGGTGACTATATGCATCTTTAAGGGCCTAGATGCATTTAAAAATCTGTCCCTAAGTAACTCGTCACACAGGAAGTTTGTAGTGGAGTGAGGCAATTTTACCTGTGTGTCTCAAGTCCTAGGTTACAAGCCTAACAACTAGATCATCCTTCATCTCTGCCTACTAGGTAGGAATCCAGGTAGCCCATGTAGTGGGCTAAGGCAGCATCTTGCAATTTCTTTTCCCTTAAACCAGCATGTAGCCTGGCAGAGCTGTGCCCTGAACCCTATGCATTGCCCAACTTTTTGACTGACACGTGTCACAATCACTAAGCAGCCATCCAATAGGGGCTAGATTGTTGGTTGGACTATGTTCTTGCAGAAGTGAATAAAAACCCTCCACCTCCACTTTACATCTGGGGCTACTTGACCCTTGAACCCAAGCCTGTAGACTATTTTTCCACTTATTCCCTCACAGCAAGAAGGTCGGTGGCAAAGGCGTATGGAATAGATGGAACCAAAGGTGCAAAGGGCAGGGATTGGCAATAGTTTACTGTGGGTAGACAATAGCAATAAATGACCCCTCCCTATGAGCAAGAAGGGAGCAAATGATAACCCCTGATGTGGTGGATGATTGGTGATTAGCACACTAGCTTGAAACTGGGGTTTGAGCCCCTGCTCTGACTCTGACTCCCTGTATGGCATTTGGCAAGTCACTTAGCCACTGTTCATCGGTTCTCTGTCTGTAAAATGGGAATAATAACACTCAGGTACCTCGCAAGTATCATAAGGATAAATACATTAAAGATTCTGAGGTACTCAAACACTATGGTAATGGGGGCCAGATAAGTTTCTAACGCTATGTCTTCACTACGACCTTGGGGTATGATTCCCATGCTTGTGTACACCTACTCAAACGAGCTCTAATCAAATTAGTGTCAGTATAAATAGTAGTTTTGCCATGGCAGTAGAGGCACAGCTTAGTTATACCAAGTACAAACCCAGCTGAAATTGGTGGGTACATACCTGGGATGACTAAGCCATGCTACCATGGCTACACAGTACTTATACTAGTGCTAGATGTCAGGCCCTGCAAGTCTCAAACCTGTGCTCATGGGAGTCATCACACTCCAATTGTCCACCTAGCAGTTCACAGACAGCAGGTGGGACCGGAGTCCATGAAGCCCAGCTGGGGCACAAGCCCTGCCTGCAGTCTGACTGGGAGAGCTCCAAAACTTCTGATTGGGCTGCAGCCCATGTTTAAACCAGGGGAGGGAAAAGGAAGTTTTTACAACTGGGCTTCACTCTGCCATGGTCTGCTAGTCTGTGTTTACCAATTCCTGACTTGGCCTGACTCTTGATCCCTGTTCCCCAGGATCTGTCTAGTCTAGATTTCCTGGCCTTCCAATCCAGCCTGATTCCTTGTCATTGGTTCCTGGACCTTTGGCTTGTGCCTGATGCTAACCCCTAGGCCAGGCTGCCCATGGCCTGGCCCTGACACTATTACAAGTATCTGTGCACAAGCTCTCGAGCTCAGAATAGACGTAGCCTAACATGGATAGACTGAGTCTAAAGTCAAAATCTAAGACCTAATTTTTTATCTTCGTTCTGTTATTAGAAATCTGGAATAAATACTTTGACCCCTGCTCACCTATTTGTTCTTTAATTGATATGAGTAATGTTTAGTTTTCCTTGGTATCATTCCACTGGTTTCAATAGTTCTGGGAGAACACAACAAGTCTTTTCCTCCTATAATGTCTATTTAAAAAAAGAAAGAAAGAAAGAAAGAATTCAGTCCCAGGAGGAACAGCTTCTTTTATACAGGTTTTTCTTTTCTAATTTAACTCTAGTTAAGATTTTTTGTTTGTTTGTTTTTACTAGAATCTTAAATAACTCATGTGCAATTTGGAAAATAAAATATTTCATTTGACCTCTAATAAGCAGATTGGAATTCACGGCAACAAAACAAAATCATTTGGATTATTAGAACTGTGTGAAGTAACTGCTATTTAGAGAACTCTTTGCGGCTTAAAAGAGACTTAGGTGAAAGGGCAAAGTGACAGACTCTGTAAATGTTTCACATTCAAAAAGTGTTACAAATGTGTCAGTTATCGCACCTGTTGTATATTAAGTCATTTCATGCTGGCCAAGGATGATGCTCTGGTGTTACATTGTGTGCTGCAATGTCATCAGTGGCTCATGTCGGCAGCAGCTCTGAATGCCTTTTCCAGCTTTAGAGCTAGACTGTGAGTTTTGGCATGAGCCTGAGCAGCCCCAGCCCCAGAAATAGCACTGGAGGCGTTGTGTGTCAGGCATATCCCAGAGTCACCCTGTTCTACGTGACCCAAGGGGAGAGCCGTGCAAATGGGTTTTTAAAATTATTATTTATTATTAGATCACCAGCAATTCTGAAAACTTGTTTCTGTTTCAGGTTGAAAACAACCAACCAAGAATGAAACATTTTGATTTTCAGCATCATTTTCCTTTTAACAAGTAAAGGAAATTTTGAAACAAAAGTCTTTTCACATAGAAAAGTCAAAATGTTTTGCACCTTTCTGGATTTATTTAAAGTGTGTGTGTGTGTGGGGGTGGGATTTGACTGAAACAATTTGGCAAAATTGACATGAATTCACAAAATGTTTCAGTCAACCCAAATCTGCATTTTTAGCTGAAAAAAGTTCCAGTCAAAATGTTTTTTTGACCAGTTCTCCTCCAGGGTAGTAATTTACTTTTGGACTATAGCAGCAGCATATTGCTAAAGATCCTCTTTTTCTCTGACCCTGCTTGCCCCCACTGGGTGCTGCCTCAGCTGCACTGGCTAGGACGTGAAAAGGATGTAGAGCCAATGCTCCACCCGCTCCCCATCTACTTGCTTCAGGGATATAATAAGGTAGGCAGTGCCCATTTACTCCTAGAGCCATGCAGATGGGTTAAAGAATAAATGGGCTTGTTACTCTCTTTTACTACTCTGGATGGGCATGCAGTCCAAGTCACAACCTACTTTGTAAGTTTCATTTTTCCAAAAACATCTAGCCCTAATTTATCTCACATACAACCAACCACAGCTGAATTCTCTGCCAGCAGCTGAATAGTATGGTCAGTAAAGTGCTTGAATTTATTGTGTAACTTGGCATTTGTACGGTGAATCTTTTTTTTTTCTTTTTTTTTCTCCCCCAAAAACCAAACTTCTGTCCATGGTGTGGCCAGCAGAATAACAGGAAATGAAAACCCCATTGCAAAAATATCTTTTGGCACACTCATAAAACTCAGCATCTTTTTTATTTGCTTTTATTCTTCATTGAAGTTTACAGACTCTGCTTTATTTGCTGTTCCCCCTCTTCATTACTGAAGCCATTTCTGGCCTTCAATGCAGCTGCATCCATTGGGAACATTAGGCTGATACTAAAGTGCAGAGGAGTAAAATCACAAGCCTCGCTCCCTTTTGTTAACACTTTCACTGCTGTGAGAACACCAATTTGCCTCTGAAGCAGTTTGGAAATGGAACTATTTATTTCCCACAAAAAAACAAGCAGGGCTTATTGAGCATTTCTTTACTGAGCAGACAGAACTTGATTCCTGAACACACGGCACCCTAGACATCAATCTGCAGCGTAAAAATGAAGGGCAAAACTAACTCCTCATGAATAAGGTGATGATTTAATCACAGGTATTTTTAGCAAAAGTCACAGACAGGTCATGGGCAAGAAAAAAAAAGTCACAGCCTGTGACCTGTCCATGACCTATACCATAAATACCTCTGACTGAATCTTGGAGGGTGGGAGCCTGGGGGGCCTGCAGCATCAACTGTGGGGTGGGGCTCCAGCCGCCACAGGGGGAAGACCCGGGGGCCCCATTGTCGCTCCAGCCAGCTGCTGCTCCGGCCACCCCAGGATTGCCACCGGGAGCCACTGAGAGGCAGATTCTCCAGCTGCCCCAGGGACTGCTGCTCAAGCAGTCTCCAGGGCCAACC
Organism: Mauremys reevesii; assembly: GCF_016161935.1. Classification (NCBI taxonomy): domain Eukaryota; kingdom Metazoa; phylum Chordata; order Testudines; family Geoemydidae; genus Mauremys; species Mauremys reevesii. Next base: position 26,291,207 of record NC_052624.1, read on the forward strand.
ACACCAGCTGATGCTTGGGTGGTCCCCAGAGCCAGCTGCCCGGGGCCGCCAAAGCAGTGGCCGGTGCGTCTGGCCCCAAGCTGCTCCAGCAGCGGCTGGTGCAACTGGATGTGGGACGCCCGAGTGACTGGCTGCAGAACCACTCCAGCAGCAGCCGGTGTGGTTGTCCTCAGGGCTGTCTGAGCAGCCCTGGGGTCAGCCACACTGGCTGCTGCAGAAGTTGCCGAGGGTGCAGGAAGTCACAGAATCCATGACTTCCATGACCTACTCATGAATAATAGAACTGGGTCAGTTGTGAATCCCTGCCAGGTAGTGATAATAAGGCAAAATGCCAGGATAATAAGGTACATCTAAGTAATATAGAATGTAGTGGCTCTAATCCATGTGGCAGAGAACTCAGCCCTGTGAGGATGGGACTGGCCCTGTGCAAAACACAATAGATTCAGCTCTCATAAGTTTTCCTTGTAGGTCAAATTTCCATAATATGCTCTCCTCTGGACTTTCTCCAATTTATTCACATCCTTCCTAAAATGTGGTGCCCAGAATTGGACACAGTACGTCAACTGAGGCCTCCCCAGTGCCAGGTAGAGTGGGACAACTACCTCCATGTCTTCCGTACAAACATGCCACAATGATATTAGCCTTTCTCACAGCTGCATCACTCTGTTGACTCTGTGACCCACTATAATCCCCAGTTTGTAGTTGTGCTTTTGATTTTTTCCTTATCTTTAATTTTATCTTGTTGATTTCAGACCAGTTCTTCAATTTGTCAAGATTGTTTTGAATTCTATTCCTGTCCTCCAAGATGCTTGCAATCTTTCCCTGCTTGATGTCCTCTTCAAATTGTATAAGCCTGTTCTCCACTTCAGTATCCAAATAATTAATAAAAATATTAAATAGTACCAATCCAGGACAGACCCCTGAGGGACCACGCTAGATACACCCTCCCAGATTAACAGCAAACCATTGATAACTACTCTTTGAGTATGGTCTTTCAACACATTGTGCACCCACCTCATGATAATTCCATCTAGATCACACTTCCCTGATGATGGATCACATATTTAACTATCTAGTTAGATCTTTTCAAGCTTTCTGATTCCACTTTTTTTTACTGCCTCTAGCAGTCTCACTTCCTCCAAATCATGAACTATTATATAGTGGCTGGGCTAATGCATTCAGGAAAATACACTCATTATCTGTGGATTATTATTTTTATTATTTGTATTACACTAGCACCAAATGTGGTCACCGTCAGCTGCAACTTGCCACACCTGTAAGCCTTGGCAAGCCTGAGGGTGCACTCTTGAAAGGGAAGAACTCAGTGCAAATAGGGCAGCACTCATAAGCAAGCAGAGCTAGGGACCAAGGCTCCCAGACTGAGGCCCTGTGATACTAACTGGCATATGTCTTGAGAACACCACCTGCCCAAGCCCTCTGAAGAAGGTGGGCTGTTTTTTTGTTATTGCTGCTGAAGTCCCTCAGACTAAGACCTGGACCCTCAGCCATGCAGAAGAATAGGAGCCAAAACTGCCTGCAGGGCCTGAAAGACTAGGCCATCTCCTTTCCATGAGGAAGAGGGCCCTCGTGGAAGTATTTTTCTCTTCTTTGACCTGCTTTATATCTCCCAGAAGGGGGCAGTTTTGCCAAGATGTACGGCTATACTGCATACACCAGAATCAGATCACAGGGTTGTTCTGCCCAGAGAATGACGTATGAGGTAAATAAAGCACCTACTCTCACCCCAATGGGGCAATTTCGAGACATAACCTTTGACAAGCCACAATAAAGACCAAAAACCAAAGAGGAATAATGAAGAGTCACTCTTGTTCGTGTACAGACACCCTTGTCTGCATGTGACTTTAGGCATTTGAATGAAGAATAGCAATTCCCCTATTTGTTATGCAAACAAAATACCTTCTTTGTGTGTATTGTAACTAAAAAGAAACATAGATATGGTCAAAATAAACTGCCTTTCAAAATATAAACCAGTGAAAACAGAATTTTTGCATCTGAAGAAGTGGGTATTCACCCACGAAAGCTCATGCTGCAGAACGTCTGTTAGTCTATAAGGTGCCACAGGATTCTTTGTTGCTTTTACAGAATTTTATGGTATTTGATCAGCTAATGAGGATAGTTTTCATCAAAGACCACCTTAAAACACAATGGTATTTCATTAGGTTAGTTTTTAAATGTACTGTGCAAAGTTTTATTTTCTTTTTTCAAAGCATCAATTCATATACAGTTACCAAATACTCAAATGATACTAAAAGGAAAGGAAATGTATTTTGAAAGTTTTCCAGTGAGAAAGCCAGGCAACGTAGAAAGAAAACAAACTTGCTGCTAAGTTCCGCAAATGGGGATTTCCTCATGTTTTCCAGTATTTCTGTCCTTGTACTAGAAATCAGCTGTTCAGGGTATATTTTTAGTGAGTCATATGCTTAGTTTAATTTTAGTTTCTCTTTGTGCAAGAGCTAACAAAGTCAAGGGTCAGTTCCTGTAGACAAGGAGTGAGATATTGTAGATACAGAGATCAAACTTGTCTGCAATAACATCTTTACAGCTGGTCAGAGGTCTGCTAGGTGTGACAGAGCACAATGGACGAATGCTAATTGATAAAAGAGAGACTGTCAGAGCTGGCAGAAACAAGTCTTTCAAGTGATAAAGGGGGTGAGGGCTGCAGTTGGCAGTGAGGGCACCAGGATGGGGCCAGGGATGAGGGGTTTGGGGTGGAGGAGGGGTCTCTGGGATGTGTGATGGGGCTGAGGAGTTTGGAGTATGGGAGGGGGCTCTGGGCTGAGTCAAGAGATTGTGATGTTGGAGTGGGTACAGGCTCTGGGCTGGGGTGGGGTCCTGGGGTGGGGTCAGAAATCAGTGGTTCAGGGTGTGGGTGGGGGCTCCTGACTGGGGCTGAGTGGTTTGGAGTGTGGGGGGAGGGGCTACAGGCTGGGGCAGGGGGTTGGGATGTGTAGGGGGGTGCAGGCTCTGGGGTGGGGCCAGAAATGAGGGGGTTAGGGTGCAGGAGGGGGCTCCAGGCTGGGGCAGGGGGTTGGCTATGGGGGAGTGAGGGCTGCGTCTGGGGATGTGGGCTCTGCAGTGGGGCCAGGGATGAGGGGTTTGGGGTGCAGGAGGGGGGATCCAGGCTGGGAGGTCGAGCCGAGGGGTTTGGCATATGGGAGGGGGCTCTGGGATGAGGCAGGTGGTTTGGGTGTGGATGCGGGTGTGGTTTCCAGAATGGGGCCAGAAATGAGGGGTTTAGCATGCAGGAGGGGGCTCCGGTCTGGGGCAAGGGGTGAGGGCTCCAGCTGGGGGTGCAGGCTCTGGTGTGGGGCCAGAGATGAGGAATTTGGGTTTCAGGAGGGGGATCTGGGCTGAGGCTGAGGGGTTGGGGTGCAGGTGTGTGTGTGAGGGCTCCAGCTGGGGGTGAGGGGTTTGGGATGTAGGAAAGTGCTCTGGGCTGGGACTGAAGGGTTCAGAGGGTGGGATGGGGATCAAGGCTGGGGCAGGTGGTTGGGGCACAGGAGAGGATCAAGGGTACAGACTCTGGACGGCGCTTACCTCAAGCAGTTCCCAGAAGCAGCAGCATGCCCCCCCTCTGGCTTTTACGTGGAGGCACAGCCAGGTGACTCTGCACGCTGTCCCATCCGCAGGCGCCATCCCTTCAGCTCCCATTGGCCACAGTTCCTGTCCAATGGGAGCTACGGAGCTGGCACTTGCAGAAGGGGCAGCATCTGGAGCCCAATGGCTGCCCCTAAGCATAGGAGCTGGAGCGGGGACATGCCACTGCTTCTGGGAGCCATGATGAGCCATGGCAGGCAGGGAGTCTGCCTTAGCCCCACTGTCCTGCTGAATGGACTTTTAATGGCCTGGACAGCAGTGCTGACTGGAGCCACCAGGGTCCCTTTTCAACCAGACATTCCGGTAGAAAACTGGACACCTGGCATCCCTATTTGTGCATGGAACATCCATAAGCTTCCCAAAAGCAAGACCATTCTAAGCTGTAGGTCAGATCCACAAAAGTGAAGATCCAGTGAAGTCATTGGGATGTCATATTGATGTAAGTATCTGGCCATGTGAACCTCTTTGAAGACCATTAAAATCTTCAAGATTTAGAATTTAATGTGGTCAGCTTCAAAACCCTGAGCAGTACAGCCCAGATTCTCAAAGGTATTTAGCCATCTAACTCCATCTGGGCCTATGTGCCTGACCAAAAGGCCATTGAATTAGTTGGAAACATTCCCATTGACTTCAGTGAGTTTTGGAACAGGGCCTAGTGTATCAATTGAAGTTAGGTGAATAGTCCTGAGTAAATGACATATCTAACAAATATAGCCACTTTGTCTCTGCAGAGATGTGAAATAAAGCTTACTAAAGAACACTAAGATTGATTAATGAAAACTTATCAATAATGATAAATGCTTTGTACTTTGATGTATATACTTAATATTTGATTTATTTTGTTTGTAGTTGAGATAAAGTAAATCTTGGCATGGAACTACTGAATAGGAGACACGTGCCCTTATTCTGCATAGCATAATTCTGTCAGAAACACAGCTGGCCGCTAGTCAACCCATCAAGTGCACCTGGGCCCAATGAGACTTCTCCAAGCAGGAGTGCTTCCTGATTGGGCAGGAGAGCCCTGCGACTTGCTACTTGAGCTTTGCAGTGGCAGCAGCACAGTGGCTGTTCAACTTGTACTATGCCTGCAGTGTGCTTGCCCTGCTTTTGTTTCCAGTCCTGCTCCACCATGCCTCCAGTCCTAGCTCTGGTCCCTCCTCCAGTCTTCGCTCCAGGCTTGCCTGCTGTCCACTCCAGTATAGTCTTTGCATTCCTGCTCTGCCCCCAATCTTGACTCTAGTTCAGACCTTTGGCTTGGCTCCTCAACCCTTATTCCATCTTCAGCTTCATCCCAGTGGCTGACTCCTGGATCTACACTCATCACTACTCCAAACTGCCACTGCAACCAGAAGACAAGATCGGGCTCCACCACTAGATAGGTTGCCCATGCCCTGGCAGTTTGCAGTTTGAGTAGCCCACAAAGGACAGATATAGGGAGGGAGGGAGCTAAATGACATGGAGGTCCCTTCTGGAATGTCCACAACCTCCTAATCCACTGGCAATCAAGGACAATGATATTCAAGTCACTGAGGTGCCAACAAGAATGCCTTCTGAGCCACCATCCAGAGTTCACCACATTATGTGATGTGCTCCAACCCCCAAGACTTCCAGAAAAACAAATAGTGGACCCAGCCACAAGTAAGATCCCAGCCAAAAAAATGGTGTTCAACAAGGAGTTCAACACACAGGGCTAGTCTACACTTACCAGCCGGGTCGACGCGGTGAGTTCGACTTCTCGGAGTTCGAACTATCGCGTCTAATCTGGACGCGATAGTTCGAACTCCGGAAGCACCGGGGTCGACTTCGGTACTCCACCACTGCAAAAGGCGGTGGCGGAGTCGACCTTGGAGCCGCGGACTTCGATTCCGCGGCGTCTGGACGGGTGAGTAGTTCGAACTAGGGTACTTCGAATTCAGCTACGCTATTCACGTAGCTGAACTTGTGTACCCTAGTTCGACCCCCGCTCTTAGTGTAGACCTGCCCACAGAAGGTGGACATCCTACCATTACACTACAGTCATGACTTCCCTATTGAACTCCATCTGGGAATGGAGTTTCCATTCAGATGCATTTATGCTCCCTCCGAGCCAGTTGCAGGCCCTGTGGGAGCACCTAGAAAAAAGAGTGAGGAAGGTATTTATTTGTTCCTCCACCTTCCAAGCTAGCACCCCTATATTATTCATAGCCAAGAAGGATGGATCCCTCTGAATTTGTGTTGATTGCATGCCATGATTTGATTTAATGGCTGGTTATCAATATTCTCTTTCTCTTATCAGTGAGCCATCACAACTGGTGTCATGTCACCTTTAAGGATCACTAAACTTTACTGAAAAATTCTGAACCCACACATTGTCATTGTCGAGTTTATCTTTACTTGGATATGCTGAGCTTTTGGTTAATTGATTATTGCTGATAATGTTTTGATTCATTGAGAAGGTTGAGAAACCCTTGACTACAATGATATTAATCAATGCCTTCAGCCTACGAGTTTTGAAAATAAATATCTGGTAGAATTGTAACTGGAAAAAAAGTGTGCATGGTTTGTTAAATAGAAGGTGTATTTTCAGGTTGCTTCCCATAAAGAATTAACTTTCCTTCTGGATCTCATAAAGGTGAAAAAATGACAAAAGATCCTTTCAATAGCCTTCATTTCCTACCCTGGGACACTGTTACACATATATTTGCCTCCTTTGATGTGTCATACTTTGTAAGATGTGCAGACAAAACAATAAACCCCTAGTGTCCAGCACATGTAGTCCAATTTGACAAAGTGGCTATTTTGACACTTTTTCTCTTATAGCAGCAGGAATGCTGAAAAAAATCAGTTCCAATAAAAAGCTAGTACAAATACCCCTTTGTTATCACTTCCATTGGTTCTAAGGAGTTGCAATGAAAATCAAAGCTGGTTTCTAAAACATATTTTGTTTCCTCCAACAGGTGGATATAATCTTAGAATGGAGTTTCATTATTTCTTCTAAAAATGGTATTTTGAAAGCTTTTGCAGGTGAATGATTACCATATTGGTGCATTGGACAGTATGAGATGCACTGAACATTGCATTCTTTCCCAGAAATAATTTGAATCGGCCTTCTTCTTCCTTTGGATATGAGGAGCAACACAAAAATGATTTGAAACACAATAGACTTTGAGCAATATCTTCAGGCAGACAATCAATACTTTAATTCAGATAAAATGTTAATATATTCTATTCCTAGCACTGTTACAGAAACTCTGAAATGAGAAACTTCTAAGTTTAAGTCTCTGAGCTTGTTTATACTTTAAATGCTGCAGCTGCACTTATACCAGAAGCTGCAGTGCTTCAGTGCAGACCTACCTATGCTGACAGGAGAAGTTCTCCTGTGGCAAAGGTAATCCACCTTCCCGAGAGGCAGTAGCTAGGTTGACAGGAGGATTCTCCTGTCAGCCTAGTGCTGGCTACACTGGGGGTTAGGTCAGTTTAACTGCTGCACTCAGGGATGTGGATTTTTCATGCCCCTGAATGATGCAGTTATACTGACCTAACTTCCTAGGCTAGTTTACAGAGCTCTGTCCATCAAGCAGTGAGCTACAGTAAGTCACTTTCAAAACACAGGTATTTCATGCAAGCGTAACCCTGGATTTCATTACCCTATAAGGCAGTGGTTGACTCACGCCGCTTCCCACAGCTCCCATTGGCTGGGAATAGTAAACCGTGGCCACTGGGAGCTGCGGGTGGCCATGCAAATGTAAACAAACTGACTAGTGGCCTGCCAGCAGATTACCCTGATGGGCTGCAGGTTGCCCATCACTTCTATAAGGGATCAGAGATAGGGAGAGAATTAGACAGGATCTTCACAGACACAATGAAAGCATTTGGATTTCACTTCAAAGATTAATAGAACACTCCTACTCTCGTTTGGAAGCATTCATAGAATCATAGAATCATAGAATTCATGCATGTGCACGTGTGTATTTACACACGCAAACATAGACACAGAGTAACATACAAGGCTAGAAGGTGATGGAACTCTGCCTCTGCATAGTTAAAATGTGGGACTTGGACAATTCCAGTAGCTGTTTCAAATTTAAGAGAGACTGAAGCTCTTGTTCTGGTTTCAGGCCCTAATGGAATAAGGTGCTTAAGCATGTGCATACCTTTTAGCACATGAATAGTCTCACTTAAGTCAAGAGGACTATTCACACACTTAAAGTTACACATGTGCATAGCTACCCTACTGAATCAGAACCTCATTTCACACTAGATAATTCAAATGTCATTGGTTTTTGGGTTTTGTGGGTTACTACTCCGTGACAATTCAAATGTCCGTGACATGTTCAATTAAAACTCAGACTAGGAGTACTTGAAAGGATTCTAGGAACCTTAGACAATGCTTAGAAAACCCCAGCTGAGCCTCAACAGACCTGATCTCACAAACTTTACTCATGTTAGTAATTTTTACACATACAAATAGTCCCATTGAAGATAGACCTGGGCGACTACTTCAGAATGACTATTTCATTAAACAAACATGATCCCTTTATATGTTTCTAAATGATCAGCAGGTGGGTTTTGATTTGTGGTAATTTGCGCAATGAGTGGTTTATGCAAACATATTTCAGCATATGAACACCTTGGGAATGGAAGCTGTTTGTAATTCTGAAATGTTTGTAATGCTGAACAAAATGTTACGGTTGTTCTTTCAAATGTTTTCAACTGAACATTGACTTATTACAACTTTGAAACTTGACTATGCAAAAGGAAAATTCTGCTTTCCCTTTATTTATTTAATATTTTACATTTAACACAGTACTGTGCTGTATTTGCCTTTTTTTTTTTAAATTGGTCTCTGCTGCTGCCTGATTGTATACTTCCAGTCCCAAATGAGGAGTGTGGTTGACTGGTCAGTTCATAAGTGTTCACACTTCGTAATTTGAGTGTGCACACTTGGTAATTCACTATTCACTGTTTGTGAATGGTCGTGTAAGTCATATGGTGTATAAAGATTTTGTTTTGTCATTGTTCGACTTCCAAACCTAGGAAGAACTTTCAAACTGAACCCACAAACAGCACCAGTACCAATACTGGTTTGAGTATTCACAATATTTTCTCTTAACAGGCCTCTTTGCAAACAAAAATGTTCAAATGTTTGTGGCAAATCAATAAAAGAAAATTCACCCACCTTCAAATCACATCCATATTTTTGTTCAATATTCATAATTACTTTCTTACAGCATTCTCCAAATATAATTGAAGTCAATGCAACTATTTGAATTTAAGAGTTTTGCTGTGATTTTTCTGAGAGGTAGTAGTGACCTACGAGCATGAATCCTGTTTCATATGTGCTTAATTCAGCTAAGACTGATCTTGGCAGCCATATTATGTAAGGCTACTCATTTTATATCTAGTGGAGCTGGTCTAAAAAATGAGATGCATTTTCTATGAAAATTTCCAAAATACTTGACTCTTATTTGTATCGAAAAAAATTTCAATTATTTACCAGTTCTGACTTGTAGCTTTTGAATTTTTCAGTTTCTGCTTTGACTCAAAGTTGTACTAGTTAACATTGGTACAAAGCTTTAGGGCTTGTCTAAGGGCTTGGCTACACTCGAAACTCCAAAGCGCTGCCGCGGCGGCACTCCCGCGGCAGTGCTTTGAAGTGCGATTGTGGTCGCTGCGCCAGCGCTGGGAGAGAGCTCTCCCAGCGCTGCAGGTACTCCACCTCCCAGAGGGGATTAGCTTACAGTGCTGGGAGGCGCACTCCCAGCGCTGAGGCACTGTTTACACTGGCGCTTTACAGCGCTGTAACTTGCTGCGCTCAGGGGGGTGTTTTTTCACACCCTGAGCGAGAAAGTTGCAGTGCTGTAAAACGCCAGTGTAGCCAAGGCCTAAGCAGGCTAATCCAGAATGAAATATGGCATGAATTTAAAGTGGATTAGCTATTCCTGATAAACTTCATGTGTGGACACTGTCTTCTGAAATAAGAGTGCTTTATTCTGAATTAATTTAATCTATTTCCAGAATGGATTAAGCTAATTTGTCATAAAGCACTGTTATTCTGGAAGAATAACTCCACGTGTGGATGCTTATCAGGAATAGCTATTCACAACTGCCTATTCCAGAATAGCTGTGGAAAAGCTCTTATTGTCAAATGAATGAATTTTAAAAGACCATATTAATAACTTTTTATTGTAATTCTCACAGGGACAGAACAATTTGTTTAACTACCTCAAATTACCAAAATAGACTCCACAATATTCTTTTATTTGCATTTCCTCTTGTACTATAACTCACATTAGAGGAATCATCTGACAGCGTGTATGAGGAAGGTTGATATGCCAACAGGAAATCTATAAAGCACCTCTATAAAGTTACACTAAGTGTAGATTTTTAAATTTATTTTATTTCCAGATTTCTCATCTGTCAGGACCGTGACAAAAATGATTACAGATAACTGATACCATGGAATGAATGCTATAGAGAAAAGTCTCTGGACTCAGTATAGCAAACTCTAAAATGGAAAGAATGTCCTATGGCCTGCTAAATGTTGAGCTACAATGATAAATAAGGGAGACCACCCTAGAAGTTAGATGCTATTGTGGTTTCTATCATGGGAATGCCAGTAAGGGTGCAGTCCATGCTAGTAGATTTACAGTGAGGACATCTGTCTGTTGGGAAACGAACTGAGATCATCAAATTCATTTCACACATTGTAGGACACCAAACAACTATACAGTCCTCTCTTTTTATTATAAATGATGCAGCTCTACATTATTCATATTCATCAAAATGCCTGGCATACTTGAATCAAAGACATACTGTAAAAATAATCTGCAGGAAGATAAAATCTTTAGTATATTAGTCATTATGGAAAAAAAGCAGCTTTGACTGCATAATAAATCAAATAATATAGAGCTAAACAGTCTGTTTTACTGATTCTTATCAATAATGATGTCTATAGCTATGCAATTTCAAATGAACTGATCCTCTTGTTAAACTAACAGAAAATGAGAAAGTGCAGCTTTAAAAAGTAACTGAAATATTTGACTGTGAGAGTCTGAACTGATGTTAGAAGATTGAACTGTGTTGATTTTCTGCTAGACAGTAAAAGAGAAGCAAGAAATATGAAAAGCTCTTGACATGTGTAAGGGCTCTGACATGCAAATAATATAGCTCCATGACATGGCATCTGTTTCCATCTCAAGCATAACTTTGCTGGCTGAAAAATGTGCCGCAGGTCAGCAAGTGGAAAAGAAACTAGGTACAGGACAAAATAAAAAAGCTCTGCACTCCTTATCTCCCTTAGCATTTGCTCCTAATTTTCCAGTGGAACATTGGTACATGTGCATTTGTCTTGAGGACACTTTGCCCAATCTATGAGCAAGAAGCCAAATTCATATATTAAATAGACTCAAAGAACAATCTGTGCTCAAAAGCTCTGTTTAATTTTTGAACCACTTTGCTCATCAACATCATTTTCTTAATTTCCATCATGATCATCTACTAATACCCTCTGGCTCCACGGATGTTCTCTGTTAAGAAAGTATGCTTTGGATCAGCTAGCAGTTGCCATTCTCTTTTCCCTTTTGGTCTGTTCCTGCTTCCATCACACTGAAAGGAGGTTGCCGCTTGCACAGATGTGAGACTACTTTAAAGAGATCCAGGTTAAAGCTTCTTTAAATCTATCTTTTAACCTGGGACATGGTGGCCAGAGGGAGAGAGAGACAGATTAACTGTACCAGCCTGGAAGTGTTTGCGTGTTGAGTAAGATTTTGCATTTCAGGATATAAAGCTTGTGCAATGACATTTACAACGTGTGTAGGCCCTGCTCCATGTGGAATCCTTAAGGTGATGTGTTATGGAAAAATGTGAGTTTGTAATGAAATGAAGCGAGAGCTGCTGTGACCTAAAGTTGTGCTGAATAAAGTGGAGAGAATTCTCTCTTCTTGCTCCATGATGAATTATTCTCAAATAACCAACTCTTTCATTTTATCCAGCAAGCTGGCTTTCCAGGAGCCTGTTCCAAGATGTAATGAGCCACATGTGTCCTGCTACTGAAACTTGGAGAAGAATGAAAAATATCAAATAATATTATAAAATGGCAATCCAAAATCCTTAGGATCCCATTCCAGTTAAGATAGCAGCACCCCTATCTCCCTTTACACAAAGTAAAGGTTAAGAAAGCTCAGATTTCTCACAGGATTAGATCATGACTACAGAAACTATAGGCCTTTAGTACAAGGTTGACTTTTGTTCAGTGTTCTTCACAGCAAGAATAGAATACATGTATCATCACAACTGCAGGAGAAGGTCCTTTGTTCTCCTGTTCCTCAGGGCCTGATCCAATGCCCATTTAATGTCAATAACAAGACTTCTACAGGTAGTGGATCAGACTCCCAGGCTATAGATTACAAGTAAATTTCCCTAGAAATTGAGCTATAGAATCAGGAGTGAAGACTATGCCTTCATTTTCACCAATTAAGTCCAGTGTTTGTTCAAGGCTACAGTATCTTTGAATTGTGTGAATTCTATTAATTTCCATATATTACTAGCACAGAGGCAAAAGATGGTAAGGGTATGTCTACACTGCAGTGTTAGTCCAGAGTCCAGACTCAAGCTCAATCCTAAACCCTCTTCCATCTTCACATAATTCATGTTAATCCATTGCTTGGACCCAGGGGCTTGGACCCCTCGGAAGGTGCGGGGGGTTCTAGCCTGAGGCAAGACAGCACCCAGGGTTCAAGTCCTACTGCAATGCAGTGCAGACACAGCCCCATTAGTCTCATGGTCTGGGAATCTGCCAAGAGTATCCCACAATCCCACAGACTGACTTTCTTTGGTGGACTGTCACTGCACACACACTGCACCATGAACAAAATGCAAGAGTGGCCATGTTTGTGGAGGGTGCTAGGATGTCTGGAATGCGGATGGTTGGACTCAGGCCTGGATAATGCAATATAGATGCTGGAGCCCCAGGTTGGGACTCGGGGTTCAACATTTCCTAATCTGGGGTTACAAATCAATGAAACATGCAAGTCCTAGGTTAATAAAACCAGGGTCTGCTAACTTGAGTTCTACTAACCCCAGGCTTACATTTCAGCCTAGACATACCCTAAAATGCAGAGATCATCACACTTTGTAAAACCAACGGTCCTTCGGATTGAGAGTTATGTCACTCAGTTCTTTGTTCCCCTCTCTAGCACTGGGGAAACTGGATCTAATTTACTGCAGTTGCTCGTGAGCCCATGGGAGCATATACCACCTGGGAATAGCTTGACCTAGTCCCCCTTAAAATTATGGCCTTGAATCATTAATCCATGTCATTTAAATAAGCAATTTAGCTGAATACTATTATTGCAAGAGCATGAAGGTTTTCTTAGCTAATGCACAATGAAACATGAGGCCTTTCTGGGCTTTGTTATCTTTTTTTGAACTCAACATCAGGACAATGCCAAAACTCCATATTCTTTATTAAAGATATTTTTGATTCACAACTGTAGTGAATTATTCAGGAAATAAGGGCCCTTACAGCTTTATATATTGGTCAGGTGGCCCGAAATGACACAGTAATATCAATGATCAGTATTCCTTGGTATTACTCTTTCCTTGATTTCTCTTATTCTTTCTTTCCACGTGTTGTCTTTTTTCATGCTACACTCATTCAAATGCCACAGCATCAATTTCTTGTGTCACATTTTAGTTGCAAGGTACACATGTTAAAATGCATAAAATGTGCATCTAATTAGGGATTTAAAAGCTAAAAAGTAAGGAAACAAAAAGGTTAAGATTCTCATAGTAATGTTTAACTTGACAATGTTGCTCATTCTGTATGTTTTATGTTAGTTATCTATTTCAGAGCCATACATTTAACAGTTAAAGCATGCCAAAAAGCCTGATTTTTTTCCCCTAGCAATAGTTTTAGTGGAATAAAATTCCTGCTTTTTGTTTGAAAATATTCAAACCAATATTTTCAAACCAGCTATATTAAAAACTCCACATTAACATACACGGTACATAAGAAAATAGCAAGGAAATATAAATTATATGTAACATGGTTGAGTTACTATGAAAACCTTAACTATCTCATCTCTTGACATTTAAGAATTTAAATGCAAAGTCCTACCTTTACTATTTTATAAATATTATTTTTTTACTATTTATTTTTGTTTTAATTGCACAGAATTCCAGGGATATCAAATTTAGCATGTCTGCCCCCCTTTCTCCATTTACAGAGAGGCAGGTCCACTGGAGCCACCTGCCGCCCTCCCAGCGACAGGCAGAGCGCCCCCCACGGCATGCTGCCCCAAGTGCGCGCTTGGCGCGCTGGGGTCTGGAGCCGGCCCTGACTGCGGAGGCAAATGTGGCTTCATTCCAGAGTTGTACTCCTTTGATCCTGAAACCAATCAGGGGCTGGATTCAGCCCCAGTAGAACTTGGAGCAGCCTTTCTTTCACCAGCTACTAATGGCCTCCAAGGTGACATTATGCCATCTAGGCCTTGCTGTGTTACAGTACCGCTCTGCACACACCACACATCCCATAAGGGGAGCTGTGAGACAGTGGAATAGGGCCACCTATATCGTCTGTCTGCCACCTAAGGATTCCCCTACAACAAGGAAATGTGCAACTGATCTTTTAGGGCAGCTTTATGACCACTTTGTTCTGCATGTACCTATGACGGAGGCTGATTTAATGTTACATGTCACCTTTGAATTTGGCCCTTAAACACTTATGTGTTCTTAGCATTTATGCTTACAGAGAATATGTTTTCAGCACACTTTGCTAATCAGTAGCATATCTGTTACGAAGATTTGCCTAATTCCTTTGTGGAAACAGCTGTTGTAACTAAGGCATGATTACTTATGCTACTGATGTGTTCCAGTTCTTTTCTGCATTCCAAATTTTGAAGAAAGAACTGATGACAATAGAACATTCTCTACTCAAAGTCTCTATGAATAAGCAAGTTTGAAAACAGAGAAAGAATTAGTTGCTTACTTAACAGAACACACCACTCTTGAGGTATTTCTATAGGACATGTTGATTTCCTTCTTTTCTTTAGATATACCACTTCCTCAGCACTATTCTTGCAGAAGCAGCAGGAGCAAATTAAAGTGACTGGGTCAAACCCCAAAGAAATAGCTTATAGCCTTTTGACTGAAATTGTGTGGTTCACAGACTCTGCATGATCAAAACCATTGAATTTTTTCGCCACTTACCGGTGTTTTCATTACTGCAATGCACTTTTATAACAATGCTCTCCATCTCTACCCTCATATATGCCAACTGTCCCATTTTCAGCTAGACAATTCCCATTTTTCTTATCTGTTTCTTGCTGTCACATATTTTATCTGCCCTGTCCACTTTGTTTGCCAATGCACATTAAAGCATTTCAGCTTAGACAGAGGAATTCCTCTACAATACTTCCACAACGATGCAACTGTCTTTGCACTATCAGCATATACCATATTTTAACAAATTTAATGTTAGAGCATAGTTTAATCTGGAGGTAGAGGGTGTGGCTAGCCACTCAATTTTCTGGTTTTGCTATTGCACCAAAGATGGCTTCAAAGCAAAGCAAGCCAGCATATAGCACTCTATGCACTGCTATTGTGTAATGTAAGCAGAAAAGAGCTGTTTATATATTCATACAATGGCACTTACTTGTTCTATAAAACATCACAGACCTTTTTAATTCCAGCATCCTGATGCATAAATCTTAAGCAAATCAGTCCCTCAAAGCACAAACGAGTGCAATCCTTTAGGTGCCATTTTTTTTTCACAGACAAATGTTGCATTAAATAGAATTCAGAAAGAAAGTAAATGAGATGAGAGGTTTAAAATACAGATCTTGTCAGGTACCTCTTAGCTCCCCTCCACAATGCCAACTTTTCAAGCAGCTTATCTGTAGGGCTGAAATTTTTCTGATCGTGTCCATGAACTATAGGTAGGCTTGGCAGAATTTAATTTTAATTTTGTTTTTATAATTTCAATGGATAATAACAATGTTTATTTTAAGCACTTTTTATTTTGGGAGATTTAAATGCTCACAGTTACGGAATATTATGGGGGGGGTGTCACACAACAGAGGGTGAGAATAATTATTTAATGACAGTAGACATTGAGATTCATAAAGTTTAAGCTTTATAAAATTATAGCTTTATTGTCAACAGCCCATGTCAAAATATAAAAAGGAAATATCCTTAAATCTAGTAACTTCTCAAACCACATTTTTCTTACTTTGCCTGTCTGTAAGTTTTGATTATTATTGATGGAAACACTTTTTTTAATCCGTTTGCATGCATATGATGAAATCAATGTTTTCCCAACATTTACCAATAAAAATCAAACCCCTCCAAGGTTAACTATAGCATACTAATAATGAAATGGTAATTGCATCCTTGTGAAAAGAAAGAGAGACAAGTCCAGCTCGCCTTGCTTACATGAGTAAATCTTACTGTCATATGTCATTGAGTCCAGTGGAATTATTGGTGTGACAAAGACTACTTTAGTAAAGTGAGCAGGATTTTAGCTAACGCTCCTTTTGTTGCCCAGTGGTAGACACATCATAATGCACTTCCATAGCTGAAAATCTGCTAATTAATGGGAACCGGCAGTAATCTTGGAACATGGCTAATGCTACTGCCTTGTTCTGGATTGTCTGTCTGAATGCCACTCATTTAAAAATAAACAACAAAAAAGGGAGCGTAGTCAGCCTGATAAGTAACTCAATACAGCTTTATGAGCCAGCAACTGACACTGGATAGCAGGGGGATGATTCACACAGCACACACAGATGGCTGTCAGTCCCCAGGGGTAAATTATAGCAGGACACATTAGTGATTCATAGGGTGGAGCTTTCTGGTAAAGCTACGTGCTACAGCTCAGCACACCAACATTAGCATTGTCAATCTGTCTAATTACAATTCATGGATCAGCAGTATTAAAAAAAATGCTGAGTTCACTCGGTTTCAGCCAAAGAGGTATCAGCAAAAAGAACAAGAGTACTTGTGGCACCTTAGAGACTAACAAATTTATTTGGGCATAAGCAGACTGACATGGCTACCACTCTGAAAGGGGTACCAGTTAAATACATGCCAGAAATGGAGGGAAGAGAGATAATGAAAACTAGTGGTAGTCAGCTTTGAAAAGAAAGCTAGGCTGACATGAATTTCTGCAAGGCAGTATTTCCACTATCAATGATATAGGTGACACCAGATGTTATAGTCTCAGCAAGTGATCTTGACTTAAAACGGTCCATGATAAAGAGATTTATTACTGGCATTTAATCCATCTAACTATATTTATTCATCACAGTGCATTCATCTCTTTGCACATTTTCTATAAAAATAAATATGTCAGTGCTTTATAAAGTAATATGATGGGGTGGGATATTTGATTTCTTATACCTTATAAATAAGTAAGGAGAATGGCAGATGAATAGGCTGAAATACTGAATGCTTCCCACTATGGAGTTTACAACAAACCCTTCAGCCCCCCTTGTCTACTTTGAAGCATGACTTCAAAGAAACCATGTGTTAAAATGTGTAGGCAATGTGATTATTTACCATATTAATAAGACACTGTGGCAATACTCAGGTTACAAAAATATTTGTCAGGTTTTTTTCTTTTGAAGTGATCTGTTGATTTTAAATAAAGATCTTCATGTATTTTTTAGTACAGCAGTCCCATCTTGAATGTATGTGGGTCACTGTGTTTCCATTAAATGTCAGAATGGGAAAACTACCTACTGAAAACTCAATGCTTTCATTAAATCAGTTCAAAATATAGTTTGCCCTGTTACTCCTGTTCCCTCATTCCAGTAGAGGCTGGTGACATTTGAAAGTGGGTAGCTAAAATTGACTTACAAAGGGAAGCACTCAGAGACAGTACATCTACCTCGGAGGAGAATTCTGAGGCTTAATTCATTAATGTTTGCAAAGTGATTTGAAATCCTGAGATGGAAGGAGCTATAGAATTGCAAAGTACTGTTAGTATTAAAGAAGCAGGTAAAAAATCTTATTGTGTTTGATTCAAAGCAAAGCAGACAAAATCTACCCTGAGGAGATCCCACAGCTCTATTCAATGCAGTCTTTAATCCCTCTCCTCTCTATTAATCCCTTCTCCCTCCTCTTCTGCTCCTTCCTTCCATTCCAGTTTGTTTCCAGATCCTTTATTCTGTCACTGACCCTGTTTCCTGGAAATCAGTAGCATAACAGTAGGGAAACAGAGGGCAAATATTGACTGTTTGTTTGTGCTGGTAGTCGGTCTGGATGCTGCTACCTGGCTAATTGTCAAGGGCATGCTGCTTTTTGGCTTGCTTGTTAGCATGGCCTAGTGGATAAGGCAGAGATGTGGGAGTCACAAGACATAGGGTCTAGTCCCAGCTTTCCTACTCACCTGCTGTGCAACTTTTGGCAAATCACCTCCCTGTGCCTCTGGTCCCCCTTCACCAACCCTTGTCTGTGTAGATTGTAAGCTTTTGGGGGTAGGGACTGACTTTGATTACGTGTTTGTATACTGTGGGGTCTCGATTTTGGTTGGGGTCTGTAGGTTTTACCATAATATACATAGGCTATGTCTACACTTGTGACTGTACATGGTTATACGTACATTTTTGTGCCATAACCCTTCTATTGTCCACACCTGAAGCCATGAGGCATATTCCTGAAGGAGACTGCACTGCGTGAAAGCTAGCATGCATGAGAGTGTGGGTATGTACATGCCTCTACAGTGGTACGGCCCTGGACCCTTTCTACAGTGCAGTGTGAACAGGGATAAGGATCAGGGAATTGATAATCCTCCAGGGTCATTCTCACTGTGCACTGATCCCTTTGCTGCCTGACCCTTACTCAAAGGTATAAAAGTCCTTGACTCCTAATTGCCAATGGCAGTAGGGATCTGCACTGAGCACTTCAGATCATTTCTCCCCTATCCTCTGTTGATCAGCACAGGCAATCATGGATCATGTGCCAGGAGCTATCCCTGGTCTCTGGCGCACAGCTGGGTGATGATCAATGGTTGGCATATAGCATCCTCCATAACTTCACTCCGAGCATACATCTGTACTGGGAGATTTCACGGGGGCTGGAGGAGGCGGTCATTCACTGGACTCTGTCCCAGTACTCTTCTGTACCTGAGGATGAAGGACTCCAAGAATTGCTCCAGGAGAGGACCTAGCACATGCCCATGGTACTATGAGCTGTACTAAGTGCTCTGCAGGGCTGCAAGTATGGTGCCTGAACTGACTCATGACCCCACTCCTCAACCCTGCCAGCCTCATCATATGACAGGATGCTGATGAGGGGCAGGGTAAGAAGGCAGCAGGGAGCTTGAAGGAGGCTGCAGAAGGTCTGCAGGAAGAGGAGCCTGTGATTCTGCCCAGCAGACCCGGTTGAGGGCACCCCCTTTAAGGAGCCTAAGGAGAACCTCGAGCCACTGCAGAAACCAGGACTCAAGGTTGGTAAGTTACAATACACCCCCAAGCTCCTTGGAAATATCCTCTCCTGCTGCAGTAATACATGCATGAAGCTGCCCATCCCTCCCCCTCCCCACTCTGCCCCAACATGGTCCATGAGCAAGACATGGCTATAAAACAATGATTTTATTTAAATCCCCTGAACCATTGTAAATCATATATTGGATGCTATAACAGATTACTAATGTCTGTGTATTTCTCAGCCAGAGCTCTGGCAGCTATAGTTCCTGGGCAGTGCAGACTGGGGGACAGAGAGGTGGCAGGTTCTAAAGGGCCCAGGTGGGGAAAGAGCAGTTTTATGATACTTATGGCTGTGCAAAGTCCCAATACCACCCCTTTCCTTCCCTCTCACGTCTTTCCTTCCCCTCGTGAACAGGAGCCATGCAGAAGAGGGGTGGTGGTGGTTGGTCGCTTATGTGTGGGCCTGCCTGGGTCTGAGAAGGGAAAGGGAGGCATTTGATTGTCTGAGGAATGTGATAGCAGTCAATTCTCCCTGTGACCATTTCAGATGTTTATCACCCTACCCAGTCCCAGGTCTCTGTCCTTTCCCTGCTCTGAGCTAAGCCATTCTGCAGAAACTTGGAAGAGTGGGGGGGTGGTTGAAGCATCCACTTTGGTGGTTGCACAAACACAATGCTGTGTCCCTTAACAATGGAGTGGTGTTCATCCAAAAGTTCAGGGAAGAAAATACACTTGCAGTGTGACTTATGTTTCTCTGTCCCTTTCATTGCTGTTCGCTGGACACAGGGCTTGGATTTTCTGGCCAGGCTTGGGGAGGATTGTGAGGGGATGGGTTTCTATGGTTCTCTTTTCCTCTTCCATTGGAATTCCACATGCTAGCTTAGAATACAGGCATATTCCTCTTGAATCGCCTCCCAGTCCTGTAAGCATAATTCAGCAAATTGTTGGTGTTGCAGAAATTCAGGCTGGTTCTTCAGGTTTAACAGCAGGGCAGATGTGCTTGGTCTTGGTCCACCTTCATAGTTCATCATGCCCCTCCAATCCACAATATGTAGAGGGGTCATCATTAGCAGAAATATCTCTCTGGCACAGATGGTCAGGTGTCCTCCACAGGACTGGAAAGCCACTTCCCTTTTCCGTTGTGGTACTTTGAATACTGCTATTTTCTTCAAATGATGGCCAGCTTTTAAAGCAGAAATAGGTAACTAGTAACATAATCCCTGAAAGGAACCGTCACCCTATCTCAATTGGCCCTTGTTGCGCTATAAACAGTGCAACAGTTTGATAACAGCACTGCAGGTATCTCAGCTCCTTCCTCAAAGAGTTGTCTGAAGGCTGTAACAGCAGATTCCTGGGATGCAATAAAGTATCAGTACTTGCTCTTCAGCAGCACAGTTACATTATGTGGGGGAATTTCTTAGGCTTCTTCAAAGGAGAAATGAAATATAATGCTAGCCTCGCCTTTGACTTGCCAGGATTCTGATGGAGAAACCATTCCACTGGTAGGGCAGGAGCAGCACTGCAGAGATAGCAGAGGCAGAGGAGAAGGATCTCCCAAAACCTCTCACAGGGGAACCCCCGTCCAGGGCATACAGGAGGGGAACGATGAGCCTGATCCAAACCCTGTAGCCCAGCCTGTGTTTGGCACCAAGACCCCACACATCAGATATCCCCGCTTGTCCCCCTGCACACTATCCTGCAGCCATACCCTCCTTGTCAGGGTGAGGGGAATGGCAAGGAGATGAGTCCACAGACAATAATGTTTGCCCCCGTCTCAGTAAATATGACTGGATTTTTTTGTTCAGTTGCTCCCATTACAAACTGTTTTACCTCTTGTTTGCTCTCAAATAGTGCATTAACATTGGCTGCAGAGGATTGAAACCCACCAAAATATTTTGCAACAAATACAATGCTCTGTTGAGCTTTTCCAGCACCACCATAGCATCACAGTAATGCCCCTCGGTACAGTCCCAGGTCATCTTCTGGCTCCACGCTGATCCACAGTGTGTATGCAAATAGGATCATGAATTTCCCTTGCTTGCCGGGAATCAGAAAAGTGTGCACATGGGTGGCATCTGGTTTTGAAAATCAGATCTGTCCTGTGCCCTCTCAGGTAAGTGGGGTCTCCCAGTATAAATGTTGGCACAGAAATGCCATACATAACCACATCATTTCTGGGAAATAAAGTCCCTCCTTTCCCCCTGCATTATGATCGCAATGTCCTGAGCCAGGGCCAGTGCAACCACTAGGCAAACTAGGCAGTCGCCTAGGGTGGCAAGTGGTTGGGGGTGCCCAGGGCCCTCCTTAGGCATAGGCAGCTGCATAGCCTGCAGTCTTCCTAGGAAGGGGATCTAGTAGTTAAAAGAGAAAAAGTCTCCAGCCTGCCAGACCTATTAGCACAACACTGAAACTGTTAAAGAGCCATTCAAGGGGTAATTAAGACATTCAACAGGCATTTGCCAACCGCCAGGTATCTACTGTCAGTTTCTGAATGTACTGACAAAAAACAGTTGTGCAAGGCTGTAATAAAGCATTATCTAAATTTACTCAGAACATATCAGTCTACAGGACCTTAGTTTAAAATTTGCTTTAAAAATATTTCATTAGTGAGTTGGTGAAGATTATAAAATCACATCTCTAAAAAATCCTTGCACAGATTTTTAGATGCACAATTATCTTTAGCCTTAAATGCTGGGATCTTCAGACATATGTTTTTTTTTTAATAAATTCTTCAAAAGACCACCCTTATCTAAAATACACATTTTAATTACTATAGTAAAAAAACTTACTTCCAAAGTCTTCCTGTCCTTACATGTCACCCTTCCCCCCCCCTTCCCCCCCACCCCGTGCCAATTGAAGGAAGCAACAGCCCTTTGCTTCCAGATAGCTGGACAAAGAGTTTCCTTTTCTTTACTTCTGACTATCTGATAAACTAGTTTTAAGCAAAATCAGTACCTTAGTAAGATATAAAATCCTTTGTTATGCCTAAAATCTTTGGAAACATATTTTTTAAAGTTGGTGAAATTTCATAAATATGTGTATTGTTATGGAGATCACACACAGTAAATTAGTGTTCCCTTTTTCTAAAAGCAATGAACATTGTTACGAACACACTAAACCTGTGTGACTGATTAATTTAAAATAATGTCTGTTTCAGTGAGTCAAATATGTAGTAATCTGGAATGATTACTTTATGAAGGCTTAAGAGTACATTTAAAATATAAAATCAGCATAGAAATACTGATTCAGAAAATGTAAAACAGAGAAGAGCTGCATCATGTATTCCATAACATTTAATGTTGTATTCAGCAAGACAGCTGATTCACCCTTACTACAAAGTTTTTGCAAATAAATGTCTGATAAACTTCAGGGCATATAAAAAAAACCTGTGATTGACATTTTTTTATTCCCAAGTTTAGTGCTTTTAATTAGGTACCTTCTGCATGTCCATTCTGCGTGAGGGAGAGGGTACAGGGGTCTCTGCGGGGAACTGTGACTCTGTCAACTGTTGCCAGTTTTCAAAGGGCAATAGCAACCCGATTCTGTGTTGCTATGGGTTTCCGAGAATCGGTGGTCTGGTGCTGAATGGTTGCTGCAAGCTGCGCGCACAATTCAGTGAAGTTCTGCTACCTCACTGAGTTGCCATCCCAGCTTTCCAAGACAATATGGTCCATCCCATCACACGATACTGGTTGTCCAGGACCAGAAGCAGTGGTCTACTTATGGGTATACCATTGCAATCCCAGCATTGAAGACATTTATTCTATGAGATCACAATGGATTCTCATTCACCCTCTCAGTCAGCTGTCTTTGGGGGTCTCAAATTTTTCTGGACCCATTCCATCCAGTATCTGGTACTGCAGAACATGAACATTTGTCCTCCAAGCAGGAGGAGGAGCGGAACCACATAATTATAGATTTGCTCCATGTTTTCCACACAATGTGGCAGAAGGGAGAGATGACCAGAAGCTGCTGTCACCAAATATGTGAAGGTAGAATACAGAACCAACAACACTCAACAAGGAGGCTCCCAGAGTGTCTTCTGTGATGCAAAGTGTTATATCCTTGGGGCAGCCGGTGTAGGAAGCAATCACTTGAGGCCAGAGAGCAGACAGCTAACCAAAACCTCCATTTTATTTACAGAGACAGAGAGCTCACTCAGCCGGTTGAAACCGGCTGAGCTATCCCTTAATAGTCTAACTCAGTTGCCATAGTAACAAAACCCATGACAACCAAATACACAACATATTCCTCCCCCCCTAATAAGAACATCCCCTAAATAAAACACACACTAAACTAGAGAAGGAGGGTAGACTGCCTCCATTCCCGGCTAAACCCTGGGGATTATTTTGCCCCATAACCGTGGGTTCGCCCTAACTAAAGATCCAGCCGATGAGGAGGCCTTCTGTCTCTAGGTGGATTACGGCGAACTTCTGGTGTTGTTGCACCCGAAAGTACTAGGGGCTCAGGGTCCGCAGCACAAATAGGTGAGGAGGTGGTATCAGCTCGTGCTGGGCAAAGGGGTATCTCAGCTGCCGGCAGTAATGGAGGAGAACAGTCAGGAACAGGTGACTCATGATTCGGTGTCTCCCCAGGAGGGTGAAGTCAGACCCTCAACTGCAGATTGGTCCTGAAGACTGGCATGACCTGGCAACAGCTGATCTACATGTCGCGCCAGGTAAGATTCTCTGCAGTCCGGACTGTATAGGAAACAGGTCCTGTTTGAGTGATGACTGTGGCGGGACCCATTTAGCTCTGGAAGTATAATTCGAGCCAAAACTGGCTGCCCTGGGCTAAAGGTTCGGTCTTTTGCTCTGGGTGCCCGTCTGATGACTTGATATTGCTGCTGATGTTGCACAGTTTGTCTGGGTTCAGAAGCTTTCAGCAGATCAAAGCAAGTGTGCAGCTGTCGTCCTATCATTAGAAAGGCTGGGGAAGCCTGGGTCGTAGCATGAGGTGTGTTTCTATAGGAAAGTAAGAAGGTATCCAGACGCTTTTGAATGGAGTGTTGTCCCTTTGCTGATTTCAAAGCGTTTTTCATTGTCTGCACAAATCTTTCAGCTAATCCGTTGGTGGACGGATGATATGGTGCTGACGTGATGTGGTGTATCCCATTTGCCTTCATAAAATTTTGAAACTCCTGAGAGACGAACTGCGGTCCGTTGTCGCTCACAAGTTGTTCTGGCAGACCAAAATGACTAAAGAGTCCTTGTAGTTTTTGGATAGTACTCTCTGCAGTAGTGGACTGCATTATAGAGACTTCTGGCCATTTAGAATGGGCATCTACTGCCACCAAGAACATGCTTCCTTCAAGGGGGCCAGCAAAGTCAACGTGAATACGTTGCCACGGGTTTTCAGGCCAGTCCCATGGGTGAAGGGGTGCCCACTGGGGTGCATTTCTTATACTCTGACATGACATACAAGCTTTTGCCTTCTCTTCAATAGCACTGTCCAATCTAGGCCACCAAAAATAGCTTCGTGCAATTTCCTTCATGCGCACTATTCCACAGTGACCGGAATGTAGCTGTTCTAACATCTGTGATCTCAGGGGTGGTGGAATAATGACACGCCTCCCCCACAACAAACAACCAGATTGGACCGATAACTCCGTCCGCCTGGACATGTAGGGAACAAGGTCGGGTGAGACCGGAGAGGTTTGTCGAGATTTTCCATGCATCACCAGGTCCATAACTTGGGATAATACTGGGTCAACGCGGGTTGCCTTCTTTATCTGAGCAGCAGTGATGGGTGTATTCTCTACCTGTTCAAAGTAGAAGATTTCCTTTTGGGCACTATCTTGATGTTTGACCGGTAAAGGCAACCTTGAGAGGCCATCTGCATTGCCGTGCAGAGTGGATTTCCGATATTTGATTTCATATGTGTGTGCAGAAAGTATCAATGCCCAACGTTGCATACGACTAGCAGCTAATGGGGGAATGCCTGTGTAGGGTCCAAAAATTGATGTCAGAAGTCGATGGTGTGTAAGAAGAGTAAACTTTCGCCCAAACAGGTACTGATGAAACTTCCTAATTCCAAAAACAATTCCTAATGCCTCACGTTTGATTTGGGCGTAGTTAGTTTCTGCTTTGCTTAGAGTGCGTGAAGCAAAAGCAATAGGTCTTTCTTCTCCCGAAGGCATAATGTGTGACATGAACGCTCCCACTCCATAAGGGGAAGCATCGCAGGCCAATTGCAGGGGTAAGGATGGATCAAAGTGCGTTAGAACTTCAGAATTTAACAATGCATCCTTAGCTTTGTTAAATGCAACATCACAGGCTTCAGTCCACTTCCAGGCCTTGTTCTGCCCAAGGAGCTCATGAAGTGGTTTTAGCAGTGTGGCTAACTGTGAGATGAACTTTCCATAATAGTTCAGTAGTCCTAGAAATGAGCGTAGCTGGCTTACATTTCGAGGTGGGGGAGCCTCCACAATAGCTTTAACTTTTGCAGGGGCCTTATGAAGACCTGCAGAATCGATGATGTGTCCCAAATATTCAACAGAGGGCTTGAAGAATTCACACTTGTCTTTGCGAACTCGTAGGCCATACTCTTCCAGTCTTTGTAGGGTAGCCTCTAAATTCTTTAAGTGATCCTCTTCATTTCTTCCAGTGACCAGGATATCATCCAGATAGCACTGAACTCCTGACAAGCCACACAAGATCTGGTCCATAGCCCTCTGGAACAGGGCGGGAGCCGATGTGATTCCGAAGGGTAGGCGACAGTATCGATAAAGCCCCTTATGAGTCACAATAGTCAACAGCTCTTGGGACTTTTCATCGACGTGCATCTGTAAATATGCTTGACTCAGATCAATCTTACTGAACTTTTGTCCCCCAGCCAGGCCTGAGAAGAGGTCATCGATGTGGGGAAGCGGGTTTTGCTCTGCACACAACACTGGGTTGACAGTGACTTTAAAATCACCGCAAATCCGGAGAGAGCCATCTTTCTTCACTATTGGAACGATAGGAGTGGCCCATGAGCTATGGGTAACTGGTATTAGGACTCCATTGGTGACCAGGCGCTCCAGGTCTGCTTCAACTTTTGACCTGATGGCATATGGCACAGTTCGGGCTTTCAGATATTTTGGTGGACTGCCAGGTTTAATGTTCAATGTCACAGTGATTCCCTTCATACTTCCCAAATCATCTCCAAAAACAGCAGCATGTTTCCTTAGTATAGGGGTTAGACTGGTTTCTTCTTTAGTCATCCGGTGCACTTCTGCCCAGTTCAGCTGAATCTTCCCAAGCCAAGACCTACCCATTAAGGCTGGGTAGTCACCTCTCACCACAAACAGTGGTAATTTAGCCGCCTGTCCATTGAGCTCCACCTTAACATCAATAGCGCCCAACATGGGCACAGCTTCACCTGTATACGTCTTCAGAACAGTTTTTGTTGCCTTAAGCGGAAGATGCTGTAGCTTTTCCTTATACACAGTCTCCGGAACCAGCGAGACAGCTGCACCGGTGTCTAGTTCCATGCGTATAGGTCCTCCAATAAGGGGGTTACCCAGTATTCATGTGAGCCCGCTGCCAAAGACAAAACATGCAGTGGCACTTCCTCTTGTGAGGAGGTGTCACCTTGATCATCCTGGGTCTGCTCTAGGGTATGCAAGGTTCCTCTTTTTGTCGGCCAGACCACAGGCCTCTTTTTCTTTTGTTTACAGGCATACTCGATGTGTCCCTTTTTGCCACAGTGTCGACACACCAGGTCCTTACACCAGCATTCTGATGCCTGGTGACCCAGCTTACCACAGCGGTAACATTCTTGACTCTGCACCGTTTTGTGGGTCAGTTCTTGTGACACTTTTTGCACCCTAGGGGATGCACCGATGTATTGTGCCTCCCTTGTAGCCAGTTCCATGGAGACAGCAATATCAACAGCCTTCTGTAATGTAAGCTGAGCCTCTGTCAGTAGGCGCTTCCGTATAGCTTCACTGCAGAGGCCACACACTAACCTATCACGCAGGGCATCATTTAACATCTCTTTAAATTCACAGTGTTCTGCTAGCTTTTTTAAAATGGCTACAAATTGTATAACTGTTTCATCTTCCTTTTGGTCTCTTTTGTGGAACCTATATCTTTCAGCAATTACCAGTGGTTTTGGGGAGAAATGAGACCCCAGGATTTCCACAATGTCACTGTAAGATTTAGTCTCAGGCTTAACAGGGTGTAGTAAGCTGCGTAGCAGAGAGTAGGTTTTAGCCCCTACAACAGTTAAGAATATTGGCACCTTCTTCGCTTCTGTAATGTCATTTGCAATACCAAAAAGCTCAAAACGCTCAGTATACACATGCCACTGCTCTGTATTCTCATCAAAAGGCTCCAGGGGCCTGGTCAGAGTAGCCATGATTTTTAGTTTCACTTTCACAGTCAGTGCAACAAGCAGCTTTTTTTCTTTGTTTGGTCTTTACCTTGACTTCTACTTCCTTCTGTTACTGGAGCAGCACCAGGATCCCATCCTCGTCGCCAGTGTTATATCCTTGGGGCAGCCGGTGTAGGAAGCAATCACTTGAGGCCAGAGAGCAGACAGCTAACCAAACCCTCCATTTTATTTACAGAGACAGAGAGCTCACTCAGCCGGTTGAAACCGGCTGAGCTATCCCTTAATAGTCTAACTCAGTTGCCATAGTAACAAAACCCATGACAACCAAATACACAACACAAAGGACTCTTGGATACTTCCCTGAAATGGTAGCTCTACCCAAAAAGGGGCAGTGTGGACACGGGTACTTGCCTGTGCACAGAGTATACCCATGCCCAGCACAGCAAGTGTGGATGTTCAGTGCAGATATGGGGTACATGTGTTAGCAGTACATTGATAAGTACTCAAGGAAATGTGGCAGTAGCCATAGAAACAATGGCTCAACCTCCTTCATGCCAGCAGATCTCCTATGACACACCATCATTACAAATGCCCAATTCATTGTCAGTTCCTTTCCACAAGGTCTAGAACTCTATCCATGGCACATGCCAACATGTACACAATCTTATAAGCATCCTTTCTCATTCCTTCCTTCAATTACAACAATCTTTCACAATGAACTAAAATGGTGACTTCTTGGAAAGTATACCAAAATAGATGGTTTCCTAGGAACAGTTATTAAGGACAGCAAGGAGAATGTGCTCAAAGTTTAGCACATGCTTAGTGGAATCAGGGTATATCTGAGCAACCCAAACACTTATCAAAATATTGCCATCAGGTACATTTTTGTTCCTGTGCTACTCTAATTTTCTACTGCTGTGCTGTTTCTTTCCTTTTCCTTTCCAAACCTTCAATTAAGATTGTTTTTAAATGAATTTATTGCCAGTAAATGGGTTCTTTTCAGAGCTGACACAAATGTCTTAGTAAATAAGGAAGTGATCATTTGCCCCAACCTCAGTCACCAATATCACATATTTCTCACCAATTATTTCACTTACTGGGCACGTGCAGAGAAAAACCTGGGCGGTGTGAATATGTTCAAGTCCTTGGTCTTTCTGGGGTAGGAATGAGGGTACAGAAAAAAGTTATGGCATTGTCAGGGCTCTGCTAGGAGAGAAAGGCATCAGTGTAAATGGTGTTAGTTTGATACTGGCCACTAAAGAGTCTCTTTATGAAACATAATGTTGTCCTGTGAAATTTGTCATTGGCTCTATTGAAAATTGGCACTTCCTCGCCCCCCTCCATGGAAGTAGCACAGACACAATCTTATTCAAGTGTACAATGACAAATCATATGTAAACAGACCACTGGTTTTCCCCTGTTGGATTTTGCCTGTATAGTTTAGCCATGCAAATACCAGATTTTAAAAAACATTTAGCTTTGTAAGGAATTTCTTCCAGTCTGGGGCATAGTCCTGCACCTCTGAAGTCAATGAGAGTTTTGTCATTGACTTCAGCGGGAGCAGGAGCATGCACATATTGCAGGGGACAGTTCACATTTCAGGGCACTGACTCTTCAGACATCTTCCTTTAAGGCTGAAACCACAGATTTTGAAAGGTAATTGTTACATCAGTTTTAACCCTCATTGCTGATTGCCTTTGAGGCTTTTTTGAATTTAATATCCTTCTCAGTGCCTTTCCAGAGACAGCTTATAACATGTTTACTGTCCCTTTCACACTGCACTACATAAATATACCCAACGGATCCTATTTAAACCCCAGCTTTAGAATTTGCCACTTCTTTTGTGCTACCTAGAGAAAGTGGCATAAATCACAATCAGGCAATGAGCCGCTGTGTCCAGCCATATGAGTCCAGTTAGCTGAACATCTGTTTTGGTAACTTGGTTTAAATTCTTACATTCACAATGAGGCCATTGGAAAACTACTGTAATGTACTTGTGTTGCTGAGGTATTCCGTACGTCAGAGATTCTCACAAATGTCTGAGCTCCCACTCTTTTACATTGCCTCATGCTGGGCAAGTGTAGACAAAGCCAGTATACAATTTATTTCCGCCCACTTGAGCAGACGGTTGTAATTAGGCACAAGTTGCAGGAAACTATTGCTTTAATCCCTTATCCTTAGAATCACAGATCAGAGCTTGGCCGGTAGAATGGAGAACTAATCTGTTGTTTCAATCTCACTGTTGTTCTCACTATTCCTAGGAATAAAGGTAGAAAAGAATGAACTAAATATGTCAAAATGCTGCCTATATAATTTTTTAAAATGTGGCATTCCATGAGTGAGATTCTCACCCCCATTCAATTCTCTCTAAGGCGAATGAGACAAGGCAGTGAAAAGGGACTCTAAAAGCCCTGGATCAGCTGGGAATTCTTCTGGGTGGGAATTCCCCCCATGCAGAAATTCTGCCAATCAGCTGCAGGTTGTCCTCTGAGGATCCTCACACAGGCCCTGTTATATTCTAGGAGCAGCCTGAGGGTGGGGATGGGTCAGGAGGGAAGTGTCAGGGACACAGCTACAGCATGTAGCTCTGTGGAGATTCTGGGCAACACTGCTATGCTTCAGCAGCCAGGGGTTCTGGAACAGTTTGTATAGTGGGGGTGCTGAGAACCATTGAACCAAACTGTAAACCCTGTATATGATGGAAACCACTTCAAGTCAGGCAGTGCAGCAGCACCCCCAGCCAGGAATGGTGGAAGCTCCTTAAAAGTGGGGGGCCACCAGTGCCTGAACTGTGGCCCCACCTCCTGCCCCACCCCTTCCCCTGAGCATCCAACCTTGCACCTCCCCTTCCCCCAAGGCCCCACCCTTGCATCATCCCTTCTTCCCGAGCCCCCACCCCTTCTCCTGAGCATCCAACCTCACACCGCTCCTTCCCTCGAGGCCCTGCCCTCGCTCCACCCCTTCTTCTTGAGGCCCCGCCCTTGTGCCACTCCTTCTTCCCGATCCCCCACCCCTTCCCCTGAGCATCTACCCTTGTACCACTCCTTCCCCAAGACCTTGCTCCTGCAATGCCTCGTCTCCCGAGACCCTGCTCCCATGCTGCCTCTTCCCCCCAAAAAACCCCGCCCCTTGCTCGCTCCTCTCTACCCCTCCCTTATCATTCACCCTAAGGGCCAGTAAAAAGTGAGAGGGCATAGCCCTCCAACTTTTAGAAGTGATGGGGCCATGGCCTCCTGGCTCCCCCCTGTTCCGGTGTTCTTGCCCCAGCACCCCTAGTATCCCACAGTGCACCACTGACCGCTCTGGACAGCAATCTGAACTCGGATGCACTGGCCAGGTAGACAGGAAAAGCCCCGCGAACTTTTGAATATCATTTCCTGTTTGCCCAGCGTGGAGCTCCGATCAGCACGGCTGGCGATGCAGTCTGAAAACAAAATCCAAAAAGAGCTTCAGCATGGACCGTACGGATGTGATCGCTGTATGGGCAGGCAAATCTGTTCTATCAGAGCTCTGTTACAAAAGACGAAAGTCCAAAGTATTTTTAAAAAATCTCCAGACAGACGCCATAGCAGAGACTCAGCACGCTGCTGCGTGACAAGCGTAATGGAAAGCCAAAGAATCAAATGGATGCTTATGGAGGGAGGGAGGGGGGACTGAGGATGCAAGCTATCCCACAGTTCCTGCAGTCTCCGAAAAGCATTTGCATTCTTGGCTGAGCTCCCAATACCTGTAGGGTCAAACACATTGTCCGCAGTGGTTCAGGGCATAGCTCGTCAATGTACCCCCACCTCCCACCCCCAGAAGGAAAAGGGAAAAAAATCGTCTCTTGACTCTTTTAAATGTCACCCTATGTGTACTGAATGCTGCTGGTAGACGCGATGCTGCGGCACTGTACTGTAGCATCCTCGCCCCCCCTCCTTGGTGGCTGACGGTACAATATGGCTGATATCCGTCGTCATCATCAGCCTTGTGGCAGATGGTGTAGTGCAATAGGACTGCTATCCGTCCTCATCATCAGCCCATGAGTGCTCCTGACTGGCCTCCTGGTCATTCCCAGTAGATGGTACAGAACGGCTGGTAACCATCTTCATCATAGCAACAGGGGGCTGAGCTCCATCAGCCCCCGCCCTTCATGTGTAAAGAAAAGATTCTGTACTGCCTGGACTATCATAGCAGCAGGATGCTGGTCTCCTCTCCCCCACACTGCTTAATGTCCTGTCTGGACTATCATAGCAGCTGGAGGCTGCCTTCCCCTCATTTCATTTCACTAACAAGTCACTGTTTCTTATTCCTGCATTCTTTATTACTTCAGCACACAAATGGGGGGACACTGCAATGGTAGCCCAGGAAGGCTGGGGGAGGAGGGAAGCAACAGGTGGGGTTGTTGCAGGAGCACCCCCTGTGAATGGCATGCAGCTCATCATTCCTGCATGATCTGACACGGAGCAGCTGTGCTCTCTAGTTCTCTGATACACTGGATCTCTAGTACACTTGCCCCATATTCTAGGCAGGACTGATTCTATTTTTAGATACCATAAAGGAGGGATTGACTCGGGGAGTCATTCCCATTTTTGTCTTTTGCGCCCCCGGCTGATCTCAACCAGGGGCACCTATGACAGCAGCAGAAGGTATAGTGCAATAGGACTGGTAACCATCATCTCATGGCTAATTTACAATGGCATGGTAGACGGTACAGAACGGCTGCTAACCATCTCTGCTGTCATGCAAAAGCAAATGAATGCTGCTGTGTAGCACTGCTGAATCGCCTCTGTCCGCAGCATCTAGTACACATACGGTGACAGTGACAAAAGGCAAAACAGGCTCCATGGTTGCCACGCTATGGCGTCTGCCAGGGCAATCCAGAGAAAAAGGGCGCGAAATGATTGTCTGCCGTTGCTTTCCCGGAGGAAGGAATGACTGATGACATTTACCCAGAACCACCCGTGACAATGATTTTTGCCCCATCAGGCACTGGGATCTCAACCCAGAATTCCAAGGGGCGGGGGAGACTGCAGGAACTATGGGATAGCTACGGAATAGCTACCCACAGTGCAACGCTCCAGAAATCAATGCTAGCCTCGGACCGTGGACGCACACCACCGAATTAATGTGCTTAGTGTGGCCGCGTGCACTCGATTTTATACAATCTGTTTTACTAAACCGGTTTATGTAAATTCGGAATAATCCTGTAGTGTAGACGTACCCTGAGTTTTGGAAGATATAAATCAGAAACAATTCCTGTCTTTGAAATTGTTAATGCTTAAACCTTCAACTAAAATATGATTATTGTAGACCTCACCGCAGGGGCTTGCAAAGAAAGTCACTGTAATATTTATTTTTTAAACTTGTATTTATCTATGCAGCCTTATGATAAGGAATCAGTGAATGGATAGCAACAAACTAGCACAGGGTTGAGTTTCCTGGCAAGCTGCTTATTGCTATTACCCAAAACATCTGGGCTGATATGGGCTGATATCACACTCAAATATAATTCTTCTGTCACATATCTACAGCTGCAGTCTACTAGAGAAATAGATTAAGTGGAAGGAAATTTAAGCCACAGTAGGACTAGCAAGTCATCTACTATAGAGTTTGGAGAGGAGTCAAGGGGTTAGCTGAATTCCCAGTTAAGTCATTCAGTATTCTTTCACCAAAAACATCTGTAACAATGAATGAGATTGCAGTGCATGGATGTGGACATTTTCAGTTTCTTGTGCTTAGCTAAATGTACTTGTGCTATGGTGAGGTTTTGCATAGTTTGTTTGCATAGTTTTGCAAAATTTATTTGATTGTTTTTGGAAGACACACAAGCAATTTCTCTCCTCTCTCCCCTCTCCTAGTTTGTAACCCCAGTGAAATAACTGGATCACATTTCAGACTTCTTTGAATATAGCTAAAGGGAGCCACATAACTGAACTGACTAAAATCCACAAAAAACAGCAGAAATGTAACTATGCTACTACAGTTGTCCAGGGAAAAATTGCATCTGCTCTTCATGTCCTAGATATGGATTTAGCCTTTAACTTAAATATTTTATGGTTTGATTTCATTGGGGCATGCTTATAAATGAAAGTAGTATTTAGTCCAATATGTACAGGAATGTGTAAGTACTGCTATTTGATTGGCATTACTGGCAAGGGAATAATACAATGTGCACGAAAGTATCATTTAGGGTGCATAAACTCCAGGAAATCTGTTTAAAATGTTGACTTTGACAAATGCAGGTAATAGGAGTTTGTAGATATGCGTGTAATATAGCTTTGGATCTTTCAAAGCTGGAAAAAACGGGGTTGGACAGTGGATGTTTGATTTGCATGTATCTTATGAGCTTTGCATGCTGTTCCACAACAGCTTGATGAAGACACTGTAGTTCTGTGATGGAAATGCAGCAAATAGAACTGTACATTTCTATTCAGCTGAAAAGCTGCTATTGATTCAAATGCTGGTATATATCAGGATAGAGCCAAATAGGGACAAAAAACAGAACAGGAGTGTCACAAATAGGTCAAGTGCTCATGAACTGGTAAACATTCAAAGTTCACATCAATGTGATTGAATTGCCTTAATGCATTTGGCACATTTGACTTACACACAATGCTGAAATGGTAATGCCACAGTAATTCAGTTACCAAACAGACAGTGTAACTGTTTCATGGCTGTGGAATAGAAGAGAAGAATCCTACAGAAGAAAGGAAAGAATAGACTTTATATAGCTGCCATGAAATTTGCAGAAAAAAAGTGAAAAGCCTAAAATCAAGGGGGTTAAACACCTGTAGCTTTACTGGGACCAGGACTTGGCCCTCAGTAATCAGCTATTAAGATGTAAAAACCCAGCAGAAGAATGG
Source organism: Mauremys reevesii (assembly GCF_016161935.1). Taxonomy (NCBI): domain Eukaryota; kingdom Metazoa; phylum Chordata; order Testudines; family Geoemydidae; genus Mauremys; species Mauremys reevesii. The sequence continues at coordinate 26,325,399 of NC_052624.1, forward strand.
GCAAATCCTTTCTGCAGCATCCAGCCCAAGTAACTAGCTGGGCTTTGGGTTATTCCACTAGGACAAGTATGTTGAATAGTTGTATGCCTTAGCATCCATCCCTCCCAATGGAAAGTTCCAAGGATCCATTTAAAAGTGAACAGAAAAAGAGGCCAAATTTGTCAAATAAATTGTTTCAATTTAGTCCCTTGGTATCCTCTAGAAAAAGCTACAGCCAACCCTTCCTGGTCAAGAGAATAGATACTATGAGAATCAAGAAAGCAGAATTAAGCAGGTGAATATCATTCTTGAGCCTTCCAGAGGATGTTGGAGGTCTGAAATGTTTCCTTGCAGTATTCTGTTCATTCACTAGATCTCACTATGTGTTATCAAGTGTATCAGAGAGAGCGAAATCACAGGTAAACAAGCAAGATCAATCTGAAATTTGAGCTGGTGGAAAACACTTTATTTGTCTGTAGCGTATAGCCAGTGGGAACAATAGATGTTTCTTGTTTAAGAAAGACTGATATTATATATCATGACTCAAGTGACCAGCCTGGAGAGAAGACTACATTATATATTTGTTTATGTATCAAGGCATTTCCACTACAATCTCAAAGCACATCTTTGGAAGCATCAGTTTATGTAAGTTAATTATCTTCTGCCTGAGACTGTGGGACAAATAGTGGCAATAATAGTTCCATTCTCTTCCAACCTAAAAGATGGGCTCCAAAATTGAAAGAAACTGAAGGGTTGTCAGTTGTGGTTCCCAGTCATGATCAGCTGTTCCTTTTTTCCTTCCAGCTTCGGAGGGTAAGAAAATGACCTGTACCTTTAAATCAGATTGTTTGCTCTATCGTAATGTAATAGAGGTGTCAGCTTAATGCAACTATATATTGAAACTGTCCTATCAAATAGTTGACATTATTTTAATTAATTTATTATTATTTATTAGATGACAACATTTTCTATGCACCCAACCAAATTATTTTTCGTAAAACAGGGAAGCCCTGAAGTCCTACAAGATTAAATCCTAGGAACACAATAAATTCTGTATTATGTATATATTAAGAACATAAGAAAGGCCATACTGCAGTGGTTGGCAACTTGCGGCCCGCGGGCTGCATGCAGCCCATCAGGATAATCTAATTATGGGCCACAAGACATTTTGCTGATGTTGACTGTCCACAGGCATGGCTCCCTGCAGCTCCCAGTAGCTGCGGTTCACCGTTCCCGACCACTGGGAGCTGCGGGGAGGTGGGAGGGGGAAGAGGGGGCATGCCTGTGGACGGTCAATGTCAGCAAAATGTCTCACGGCCCATAATCGCATTACCCGGATGGTCTGCATGCAGCCCGTGGGCCACAGGTGGCCCACCACTGCCATACTTGGTCAGACCAAAGGTCTGTCTAGCCCAATATTCTGTCTTCCGACAGTGGCCAATGCCAGGTGCTTCAGAGGGAATGAACAGAACCGGTAATCAAGTGATGCACCCCCTGTTGCACATTCCAGCTTGTGCCAAACAAATACTAACTTTGTTCTAAAGGTGTTATCAATATACCAGATTTTTGTTGTTCTTCCAGATCCTGTGGGGATCTGCAGAACGCCAGGAAGCAAAGGTCCTTTAATACTTTCTGTTGCTTCTACGGATATTGAATATATTATATGAAATACATTCCCTAATAGCACATGACACAATATAGCCTAGTGTGATCTTGCTTAATACCAACTGCACTGTTCAATGTGCTTTTCTTTTTTGTTTTTGCTATTTGGTATGCAAAACCATTTTGTGGTAACCTTATCCATGCTCTGCCTTTCCTGCTCATGCAAATCTTTGCAGACATCCTGGGTTCTGATGCCATCTGCAACTGCTTACATTTCTTGCCTTAAACAAAGAATCAGGAGTTAGATAGACAGATGGTGAAGCAAAACTATTATTGGAGATTATCAGAAAAATATGCTATTTTAAAGATTTAAAAAAATAATCATCCTTATTCAGAATGCCCTTAATACAGTAACATATTGTGCTAGTAGTGTTACAGTTCAACCAGTTCAATGTATATAGATTTACAACAACGGGGCGGGGGGGTGGGTTAGACGGCGGTATACTTTATCACATGCAGACCAGTGGCACTATATTATAGCAGTGCCCTTATTGGATTGTAGGGCTGAAATATTTCTCATTTTGCTGAATGTAGCTGTCCTGAGACTTGAAAAATGTGCTGGGCCAGTTCCTCATCTGATGGACTGCAGTCAATGGAGTTCATGCCCTTCAACATCAGTGGAGGGTAACTCTGTGGCCTACAGTTCCTACTACAGCCATGACCAATGTTCCCCTCCCAGCAGATATGTGGACGTACAGTGGTCACCCTTGAAAATGTACTCAGTTACCTTTAGTTAAATACATAACGTTTCTTCTCTAGGCAGGCAAGTTCAGCCTGCCTGGGTGGTTGTAAAGAACACAAAACAAACCCTGGAAAGCAAGCCTTATGCAGTTTCACTATAGAAAGGGTTGAAGGTTGGGGAATCTGATCAGGTGTGCGTTCCGCTTGTCTTTAAGAGGAGGTTTAAGGGTTTGCTGGGAAAGGGATGAGGCTGGATTGGTCCATCTACCATTGCACAGATCTTCAGGTGGCCTAGGAGATCCTGCCCCTCTTCTCCTCACTCCCAAATGCATTTGCCCAGTTTTTGACTTGGCTACTTGGGCCAGGCACTGAGCTCTGGATTTACCACTATCTGCAGTATTCCCTTGTAGTTCCCTATACTTACTATAACAATTACCTTGAATACTGCAAATAATGGGTCATACTTATTTATTTGCTGTGGCTTCATTTTTAATGCAGAAGTCCACTCTGATTTCAATGGATAGTTCTGCTTAAAAGACAATGGAATATCATGCCCCACTGAGGTAAAATTATTTTGTTGGGTCAGGCAATTGACAATCTTTTAAGGGTGAAAGTTGTATTCAAAATTTGAAATTTCACAATAGGAACAGTTCTCCTGACATTTCCAGCACCTTTTAAGAACCAAAAAAAGAGGCAGTTTTATGATTTTTCTCCAAATGGAACTTTCAGAATGCTAACTGCTCCCACCTCTTTATTCGCAAGGCAAAAACCAAGCTGAGGCAGGTTATAAAATACCAAGAGGACCTGACTGCAATCATTTCATCTGAGCTCAGTTAACTTTCCCCTACCTTGATATAAGAACTGGCAGGAGACAGTAGAGCAACTGGCCATTGTACTGGAATTGATGGAAGACAAGTGAGCTGGGCCCAGAGCCAGACCGGAAAAGAACCGAAAGAAGTCAATGAAATTATGCTAATTTACACCAGATGAGAATTTAGCCCAGTTAAGTTTATTTCCAGTAGTGTTTTTATAGTCTTCTTCCTAACTCTCCAAATCACATTTCTTCATTTTTTTCCTCTTAAAGTCAGATGGCGGGGACGTGGGGGAGGGGGAGATTTCAGTATCTCCTGCCATTTTAGAGTTCTTCGTAATTTTATTCTCCTTGTGTATTGCTGGACTTGCTTTCTCTCTAGTACTTCTTTTCCCTTGATATGTTTCAAAAGCCCTTCTCATTCCCATTAGCACCTTTGGCTAGCATTGACATATTATGCTTCTTTCCTGTTCTTATCTTTTCCCTATCTTTTTCCTTGGTTTTCTCCCCCCTTCCTTTTCTTGGTTCTTTATCTTCTGTTGTAGAATAACTCCATCTTCTGTATGTTGGAAGTACATCCCAGATTATCCGAGTTAAGTGAAAACATCCCCTCTCCCTTTTCTTACTTAAACGAAAGTCTAACCAGTTGTGCATCTTTTGAACTCAGGGAGTTGTTTCTACATCTACCTAAATGGAGACCCTCTAATCTAAACGCTAGTTTTCATCTCAAGGCTTGTCTATACCAGAAGAGTTGCAGTAGTTCAACTAAATCAATCTAGTTAAACTGGTGCAAACCCCTAATGTAGATCCACATAAAACAGTTTAAGTTTTGCTTAAATCAGTTTAGATTAATCTGGTAAATCAGCAATAGAAGATAAACTAATTCAAACAAGTTAAACGGTTTAGGGTTTAAGTCTACATTAAGGGTTTGTAGGGATTCAACTAGATCAATTTAAAATCAACTTAATTAAATCAGTGCAACTTTTCTAGTTTAGTCAAGGCCACATAGGGCATTACAGCACTCTATGATTCACAATACCTCCTCTTTCCATAATTGATGTGATAATTTGTTGATTTTCAGTAATTAATTTTCTCCCTTCTTTGTTTTTACTTGATACCAGAAGAATCTCCAAGAACTTCCAAGGTCTCTGAAGTTATCCATTATTTTATCAAATTATCATTCACACATGGAATTTCCACAATTAGTGGAAAATCTGCCTCATTCTTATATAGCCTGTCACATTTATTGTCACATATGTTCTCCCTGTACCTGGAAGGCAACCTCATCTGTTTTCTTTTTCTGGGATGGGACCCACATCTTTTGAGCCATATCTCTCACTATGCCATCAGCAATCTGGATCTCTTGCCCCTTCTTTATTTCTCGTCAGGCCCATGCATAGCTCTTGGTCACTGGACGGTACTGAATGTTTTTTGCCTGTTCTTGTGTTGTTTCTAAAGATGGGTTTGGCGGGACACTTATAATGTTCTTCAAAATTAATATGGCCTTAGTAGAGCAGTGTTAATGTGTTTCAAATTAAAATCACTGCTCTTGTTTTTTATTTTAATTACTATCTTTACAACTTCTGTAATTGCTGTTCCATTGTGTTCATCATTCAAGTGGTACCTGTAGTTAATGAAAACCCAAGCACTAATTGAGTGCTCTTGGGTTACATGTAATTTAAAATCATGTAGTGTAGGAAAACAGAATGATTCAAGCTTGTATAACTGTACATATATATACTATATATATAGTGTATAGATATATATAGTCTGTTTAAAATTTCGGAAGCAGAAAAATTAATTATAAAAACACAGAGGTGAGAATTGGAAAGTCCTATTAAAACATATTCCTTCTTTCTGTCAGTGCAAGATTATTTTCTATAGTATATTTTCTTCTATTCTATCCAGTGTAACTTTAAATCTCTTAAAACTTCCTCCTCAATTTTCCGTGGGAAACTATTTCACTGTCAAACTCCTTAGGAAATTTCCCCTGATGTTCAGCCTATATTTATACTAAGCACAATGACACATAGAAGGTACATTTGGTAAGCAAGTTCCACATGTTCCTTTCTTAATTTTTTCCAATTACTTCTGGATAAAATTGGTTGAATTATGGAAAAATGTCCTCATGAGCATGTTTGCAAACTCTGATTTCTGACTAGTTTTGACCATATCTGTGTTCCTTTGTGTTTGGGTTTCCACTAACATTTGGATGATGTTGTGTGCTTGGAAGCAAAATTGTAAGCAGATAGAGCGCAGGGAGCAACTAAGAGAGCTTACAAATCAGTGATCTAAACTCTAGCAAAAATGATTGTCAGGGTACGTCTACACTACGGGATTATTCCGAATTTACATAAAGTGGTTTAGCAAAACAGAATGTATAAAATCGAGTGCATGCGGCCACACTAAACACATTAAATCGGTGGTGTGCGTCCACGGTCTGAGGCTAGCGTCGATTTCTGGAGCGTTGCACTGTGGGTAGCTATTTCGTAGCTATTCCATAGTTCCCGCAGTCTCCCCCGCCCCTTGGAATTTCCGGGTTGAGATCCCAGTGCCTGATGGGGCAAAAAAAAATTGTCGCGGGTGGTTCTGGGTAAATGTCGCCAGTCACTCCTTCCTCTGGGAAAGCAACGGCAGACAAGCATTTCGCGGCTTTTTTCCCTGGATTGCCCTGGCAGATGCCATAGCATGGCAATCATGGAGCCTGTTTTGCCTTTTGTGACTGTCACCGTATGTGTACTAGATGCCGCTGACAGAGGCGATTCAGCAGCGCTACACAGCAGCATGCTTTTGCTTTTGCATGACAGCAGAGATGGTTACCAGCCATACTGTACCATCTACCATACCATAAATTGGTAATAAGATGATCATGGCTGCCAGTCCTTTTGCACTGCACTATTTGCTGCTGTGATAAATTGGGAATGACTCCCTGAGTCAATCCCTCCTTTTTGGTATCTAAAAATAGAATCAGTCCTGCCTAGAATATGGACAAGTGTCCTAGAGAACCACTTATCATAGAACCAGAGAGCACAGCTGCTCTCTGTCAGATCCTGCAGAAATTATGAGCTGTATGCTATTCACAGGGGGTGCTCCTGCAACAACCCCACCTGTTGATTCCGTTCTTCCCCCAGCCTTCCTGGGCTACCGTAACATTGTCCCCCCACTTGTGTGATGACACAGTGACTTGTTAGTGAGAAATGAGTGGAAGGCAGCCTCCAGCTGCTATGATAGTCCAGACAGGACATTAAGCAGTGTGTAGGAGAGGAGCCCAGCATCCCGCTGCTAGTCCAGGGGCAATTGAATCTTTTCTTTACACATGAAGGGTGGGGGCTGATGGAGCTCAGCCCCTTGTTGCTATGATGAAGACGGTTACCAGCCATACTGCACCATCTACCAGGAAAAATTAGGGGCAGGCACCCTTGATCGACCTAACTGATGCTAGTTGGCATGGTTACCAGTCCTTTTGCACTGCCCCATGTGCCAATAGGCTGATGATGACAATGGATATCAGTCTTATTGTACCATCAGCCAGCCATGGCGGGGGGGAGCAAGGATGTTGGTGTTGAGTGCTGCAGCATCGCGTCTATCTGCAGCATTCAGTAAAGATAGGGTGACATGTAAAAGAGTCAAGAGAGGATTGCTTTCCCTTTCACTTCTGGGGGTGGGTGGGGGGTGCATAAATTGCCGAGCTATGCCCTGACCCACCGCGGACACTGTTTTTGACCCTAGAAGCATTTGGAGCTCAGCCAAGAATGCAAATGCTTTTCGGATACTGCAGGAACTGTGGGATAGCTTGAGTCCTCCAGTCCATGAGCGTCCATTTGATTCTTCGGCTTTCCGTTACTCTTGTCATGCAGCAGTGTGCTGACTCCCTGCTATGGCTTCTGTCTGGAGATTTTTTAAAAATGATTTTGAATTTCGTCTTCTGTAACGGAGCGCTGATAGAACAGATTTGCCTGCCCTTACAGCGATCACATCCACATGGTCCATGCTGGAGCTCTTTCTTTATTTTGATTTTTAACTGCATCGCCACACGTGCTGATCGGAGCTCCACGCTGGGCAAACAGGAAATATTCAAAAGTTTGCGGGGCTTTTCCTGTGTACCTGGCCACTGCATCCGAGTTCAGATTGCTGTCCAGAGCGGTCAGTGGTGCACTGTGGGATACCACCTGGAGGCCAATACCGTTGATCTGCGGCCACACTAACCCTAATCCGATATGGTAATTCCGATACTAGCGCCACTCCTCTCGTTAGGGAGGAGTACAGAAACCGGTTTAAAGAGCCCTTTATATCGATATAAAGGGCCTCTCAGTGTGGACGGGTGTGGCGTTAAATCGGTTTTACGCTCCTAAAACCGGTTTAAACGCTTAGTGTAGACCAGGCCTCAGTCACTGTCTAGATAGTGGCATGCAGGAAAGGGTAGGGAAATAGGAGAGGAGGGTGAGCTAGTGGGAGGATGGTCCATGTGTGTAGCCAAATATATTTCTCTTTCTTGTGCACAGTGGCCAGGAAAAAGAAATTAAATAAATTAGTGCTGGTAAAAAAAGGAGAAAATTTCTCATGGAAAGTAAAAATGTTGTCCTCTTTTCTGGTTTGAAAACTTCAAAATTAAAAAGGTTTTAAGTTTTCTATATCTCTGGCTCCCTGCCCTCCAAGTTCCTGAGTGAAAGTCACAATGGCCTGCCCCGTTTACAAAGCATATATGATTTTATCAGAGATCAGGGGGTAACAATATCATGTGACTTAGATGACCAGTCAAACACAAAGCGTAATCATAACACTTTGGGTCCATGGGTGAAATTTGATTGCACAAATGAACTTACAAACAAATACTAATGAATTCAGGAAAATCATGAAAATTAGTAGATAGTTCATGAATGGACAAAGGGGTGACATTCATTGAATACATTGTTTCCCATGAATAATTTGCCCAGCTCTGCTCCTAGTTATATTAGTGTACATTTCCAAAGTGACACATGGTCAATGGTAAATGGACAAATCTCAGGAATATAATATATAATGGAATTCACATTCATATAATATCTCCCATGTAGATTGGCTTTCATACTGCATACCATTACTTCAGTTCAATATGATGTGACTGTTACAACCAGGTGTGCTGTGCAGCATGACTGTTAAATCTGAAGCAGAGCCTTCTACAGAAACCACGATTTAAAGAAAAAAATGTTAAACTATGTTTTCTGCTTTGTATTTTATTTTTAGATCTAGTTTAGTTTGAAAGCAAAGTGGACACCTGTTTAGGAAAAGGCCTTGTGTAATTCTAGAGAGGAGGAATGGAACAGCTGTGTTGACTGTGTTGAAAAAAAGTAGGACATGCAAGAAAATTGCACATAACTCCCTACTTCACACTTGATTCATTTTCTGAAATTCAAGTGCAGGTATTTTAAAGACCACATAACTTTAGTTCTAATTAAAGCTGCCATTTAGCGCTGTTATACTAGCTGCTGTAAACATTCAATAATGATAGAGTCCTTTGCATCTAACAGAAAGTTGAGGAATGCATGGCAATGATGTCAAGACGCTTGTAAACTAGATTAAAGATATTTAATTTCAAGCCAGGGTCAAGGTCTGTGTAGTAGAATTGGCAGATGTAGGATAATAAATCAAGAGGTCACATAGTTTCATGCACAATTGCCCATGTTGATTTGTGATCAGTAGGCGAGGCATAGCTGATATAAACAGAGCAATAAAAAAGGCTTTGTGAACAGTGCTTATTCATTAGGATTGGGTAAGTTTGCAGTCTTATGTCCAGGTAACTTCCTGTGAATATGATATGATTCTTATCCAGAGGATAAGGACTAATATAACTGCAAGAAATATATGAATGTTCATGTAGGTGCTTGTGTCTATAATGATATAGCAAAATGAAAGAATGTTGTTTGAATTAGGAGTGAAGTAATAGCCTTCTCTTACATCAAACTGTAACATACTGTGACTAGACTTGAATTACTCACTTTTGTGTTCTCCTGAATTTGATCATTTGGGATTACAAAGATCCTGAACGTTGATTCATTCAGCTCTCTGTTCCATTCAAACAATAACAATCTGTAAGGCTGAGAATATGGCCCAGACCCTCAGTACAAGGCCAGAGCTGGGGGAGGACAGAGATAGCTCTCCTGATTCTGGGGGAAGTGAGCAACCAGACCACTTCTGAATGTAAACTGGAGCAGCCTTCTCGCAGACAGGGATTGCTGGGATGAACAGGGTGAAGGAACCACTATTAGGCAGGAGGAATGCTCTGGCTATAAGGCTAATTTGCAAAGGAGCCATGAGAAGTGCAAGTTCTGGACTCATATCAGCACCAAGAACACTGTTGTCTCTTAAGGATATATTATGACAGGACCCAGCAGCGTAGCATCTTAAAAGGAGTAAAAGCCTCCCCACACAAATATTCCTCTGTGTGGCCTACCCCATCTCTAGTTCAGTTGCCGTGGAGAGAGCAGGGTCCATATGCCCAGGACATTTCCCCTCCACAGGGAGGCAGGAAATGGGCAGAGCTTTGGCTCCAGCCCCTCAATGCAGCAGCCAGAACAGCAGTTCCTAGTCAGGGATGGTAGCTGGCTACTTGTTTTCAGGAGTAAGAGAAATGGAAAGGAATTATGGCTCTCTGAGGCAAAGTTGTTTCCATGTGCTCCTTTTGAGGTAGCATTGCTATGTATGCCCCATATTCAGGGTTACATGGAAAGGGACAATCTAGCTCTGGGTATGTAACTGTTGTGATAGAAATAATAACAGAGGATGGTGTTAATATGTATTGTCAGACAATCATCTCGTTGGAAGCATATTACCTATGTAAGTGACTGTCATGGAAATTATAACAGGGGATAATTTCTACACATACATCCAAAATGTGTGAGTCCAATTTCATTCTCAGTTACATCAGTATAAATGAGAACACAATAGTCCTCTCTGCATTTCCTCTTGTAGGATCAGTGTTTGTCTGTTCTGAACAGATGGTTCTCTTTTTCCCTCCATATCACTCTTTGAATGTTCTTTATCATCTCATATATTAAAGAAACAGCTCATTGTATAGGATGGAGGGTGGTGGGTTAGTTTGGCAAATACCACAAGATGACAGAACAATTCTATACTATGCTTAAATCTTGTCAGATTAGCAGCTTGCTCACTTTCCAACTTTATATCTAAAAATGAATAATGACACAAAGCAGCAAATGAATCATCTGTTGAAGAAAAAAAATAGCTGTGTTCTTATAGTATTTTCTACTGCTTCTGAACTGCACCAAGCAGCAGCATCTCTTCTCTTTCTGTGCCCTATCTTTCATAATCCCCCTTAGATCAAGTTTTTAAAGGATACTGTGTATTTAGAAGGAAGGCTTCTAAAATTTAATAAATGTCGCTGGGCTTTTGTGAATCCAGTATTATCCGTTATCTCTGCTTCAAAGAGCAGAAAAGCTGCTGTTAGCAGCTGGAATCCCTGACTTTTTCAAACCAAAAAGTAACATGGAGCCTACATTCCTTATACAGGTCAGGGAAACTGCATACTGTTATCACTATGCCAGAAAACATCAGAGTCTAAAGTGAAGAGACACCAAGTGAATGAGTCCTCATTTTTTCTAACATTTTCATTTGCTACAATTCAGACAATGCCAGCATTCCCTCTGTTAAATCAAACTGTGAATTCAGTTAAATCCAACAGTTTTTAGAATCTATCTTCTTTATTGTTTACATCACTGGTCAGTGTTTTTCATGTCACGTGTTCCGCTGAGGCTGCCATAGAACGGCACACATACCAAATAGCAGAGCCATGCTTGAAATAGCAACCTCATATACATGTTCTCCTGGCCTCCTGGGTTGGCCCTTGGCACATATGATAGAATCCAGAGATGAAGAGATCTATTAAGTTATCTGGGAATTGATCCAAACTCCACTAAAGTCAATGGATAGATTTCTATTGATCCCAATGAGGTTTGGATCAGGCCCCTTTTGCATCTCCCTGCATGTTTAAGATTGTTTTCTCTATGGAACGTATATGGCCCCCCCATCACCATAGAATCACCATAGTATCCCCATTATACAGATGGAGAACTGAGGCCCAGAAAGACTTACCTAGTCTGAGATGTCTGTGACAAAGCAGGGAATTGCATCTGAACCTCAAACAATTCAATTTAGTACCCAGTCCACTGGACCATCCTTCCTTTCTGTCCCTTTTGTACATTTTCTAGTTTATCTAATAGTGATTTGCACAGTTTGAGTTTAAACTGAGGGATCCTATCCATTCCCTTGAGAGACTGTTCTATTATCCAGCAGCTGTCATTGTCAGGAAATGTTTCCTGCTATTCAGCCGATTTCATCCTTTTATTCCATTATTCTTAGTTTAGAACCCCTTTTACTATGATAAGAAATTGTTTTCCCTTACACCACAGGAATCCCCAGCAGGGGACTTTACATACAGCTTTCGCTCCCTTTTCTTTGCTGGAGCTGAGTAAAGGAAAAGAACAAGGCAGAGAATCTGCCTCAAAATATTGTTTCCCCTTGACATTTTTGAATTAATGTATTTGGCCCTCTGGCTGAAAAGTTTGGAAACCGCTGAAATAGATGCTGGTTAGAGCGTTTATATCCCACTGCTGACCTGGAATAACCTTGGTTAGCTTGTGAATTGACAAGCTTGCAACACATGGTTGTATGGTTACTCTTAATGGCTTTGCCATTGCGTTCCAAGATCTTTAGAGAGAGAGAGAGAGAGAGAGAGCTTTTAGTCCGCATTCATTTTCTAATATCTGTCCCTTGGCTGCAGTCCTGCAGTTAATGCTCACTAATAGTGTGTTCTTTGTCTGCCTAGTTACCAGGGTCATCCTTTTTCAAAGGAGTTCTACAGAATGGAAAAATGATTCTCCAGTAACTGTTTTTCTTTTTAACAGAGACCTTTTCTATGTTCCTTTTTCCTTTGCAGCCTACAGCTGAGATTTTTTGCTCTGCCAATTTTTTTTCTGCACAATCCAATTTCTCAGTCATCAGAGACTGAACTTTGCATTTGATTGTTTTATTAGAGAAAGTCAAAGAGGTGAAAATACCTTAAGTTTTTCTGCTCTTATATTGTGTGAAGAGCCACCAAAATGCTTCTTTTAAGCCCTTTCCCTTCAAAATGGCAGTACCAGTGCATGGAAATAGATGTACTTGGAATTTTTTATAGGTTTTTTATTTTTTATTTTTTAAATGTATTTATTGAAAAATGGCCTTCTTTCAAAAATGAAAAAGTCACAAAAATTGTTGATTTTTTTTCATTTTTCGGACTTTTTCACTGTAGTGTTTTATTGAACATATTGTAAAAATGTTTATCTGAAATGTGGTTTTGGTGAACAAAACTTGATAAACTTTCATGATTGGTTTCAATAACATAATTTGTAAATAGTTTGATAAAAATGTTTACACCAAAACAGGAAAAAACTAAAAGTTGTGTCAGTTTTGAACCCTGCAAAATGGAAAGAATTTGAAATTTTGAAGAAAAAAGAGAGAAAGAAGAAGGAGGACAACAAACTGTTTTTCCTCACTTTTCTTCTCCTTTCTGATTTTTTCTCTCTTCTTCACTTGAAAAAAAAAGGGGAGGGGAAGCAAATCCAAAACTTGTTTTTTTTTTTATTATTTTGAAAATCAAAATGTAATGAAAAATTCAATAGGAAGTTAAATAGAAGTGTTTATTTTGCTTTGTTTAAAAATGTTCTGCCAAAAAAAATCATAATTCTCCCCAAAAAATTGAATTAAATTTGAATTTTTCCACAAAATAATATTGGATTTTTCTCCCAGCTCTAATAGCAGCAATTGGAGTAGGAAAACTGAAAATAGAGAGGAAGTGTTGGGGGTGAGATTATGTAGTGCCGTAAAGCTGAGAACAAGGAACTAGAACTCAGTGTGGTAAAAGACAGAAGGCTAATGGAGGACTTTAAAGAGGTAGATGAAGCAATGTGAAAGGAAGGTGACTTTACCAGGAGTACTTAAGCCAGACTGTGTCTCTATCCAGGTACTTTTATGGCCTCCATCACCACAGAGTATGATCATCACGGTTTCTGAGACTGGAGTACAAAAGAAAATAATTAAGAAGTAGAGCGAGGAGAAGGATACAGTAGTTAAGATGAAAGATTATTATGATGGCATGGTTTCAAGTGTTTTTGAAGTGGGGAATGCTGGTACATTATGTCTGATTTGTGAATAAGAATAAGGAATGATGTCTCCAGTCTTCTTAAATGGCAACATTCCTTTTAAAAAAAAGTGATGGGGAAAGAGGCTATGAAATGTGATTTTTTTTAAATTATAGAATTTAGTGGGTGAAGTATGCAAAATCATTATATCAAGTCCTCAGTCGGGTGTCATTTATGAAGTTCTGTTGACAGGCAGCCTAACAGAGCTTGCATCTTCAGACTCTTAGAAAGTAGAAAAAGATTTGGTGCTGAGTTCAGAACAATCAGTTAATAAGGAAGAGATGTTTTCAAATGCAGGGAACTTCAGTCCTTCTTCACACACAGATTTTCTGCTGAGGTGTATTCAAAGATCTTCAAAGTGCTCCATGAACTTTGTATTTCAACTAACCTACATATTTGCATTATTTCACACTGTCCTTGATCCTTTTAAATCTTTCAAACACCCTTTCTACCCCTTTAGATAACAGGTCACCATGTTCCTTTCAAGCTTACATGACTTAAAATATGCCCCAGGAGTCTAGTAAGTTCAAACAAATTCAAACCTACACAGGAAAGAATTTAAGTCATTTTCTGTAAATAAATTGAAGAAGCCTGTGATAAACAAACATGAAAATTAATCATGCTCAGTAGAATAGCTTGAGGTATTTAGGTAGTTGGCAAGCACTGTAAAAGAATGTAAAAAATTAATACTGGTGCATCATTGACATGTTTTACAGTCAATTCTTTTAAATAAACGGCGGGTGGGGAAAGAAAGAACAGCTAATCAACTGTCCATATCTTGATCATCTGTTCTTTCAAGTTCAGTATGATTTATCTCCTTTTCTAAAAGTACTAATGAGGCCTATTTCTCCACATTCTGCATTTTTAGGACAGTTTAGTGTTTATACATGCTGACCTCAGTTGGGTATAATATATCTGTGTGTCAGAAATTGGACCAGGCAGTAGATATTATGGATGAATTGCTACGAAATTATCCCAATTGTGCTGACTTCCCAAATTCCTTCAAATGACTTAACAGGCTAGACATGGTTGCTCAGTGTTCTACTTGCTGAGGGGACTTTATGAGAATCAGTGCTTGCAATCCATTATTAAGGTTGCAGTTTTCACATTTACATAGCAATAGAAAGCTTATGGAACTTACAACTGGAAAAGAAAAGAGCTGAAGTCATTATTATTATCAATGTCAAAGTCAATTTGATTTATATAGTTCAGATTAAAATCTCTAAGAAAAAAATAGCCGGGGAGACTATATTATTATTACTACACAGCTGATGACAGTCTCACCTTTGAACCAGAAGATTTTCTGTTCAAGCCAGCACTAGCAATAGGATACACACTCACTCCTAATGAGACAGTGTTTAAGGGTGACAGAGTGTATGGCAAATGGCATCATGAGATGATGTTTTGAACAAATGATTCATTTGCCTCTTATTGGAGGGTGTAGATCAAGGATCGGTAATCTTTGGCATGCGGCCCATCAGGGAAATCTGCTGGTGGGCTGAGACGGTTTGTTTACCTGCCGCATCCGCAGGTTCGTCTGATTGCACCTCCCACTGGCCACGGTTCGCCATTCTCGGCCCAAGCGGCGTGGGACGAGGGATGTGTATCATCATTCTAATGAAGTTTGGGAATTCCCTTCCCCTTTGTGGACTACTGTATGAAATCCTACCTCTCTCTCTATATATAAGATGTTAGGCTCAGACTCACAAAGGTATTTAGGTGACTAAGTCCCAGTTTTAGGTTCCACTAAGATTCACAATTTCACTGGGCTTCCTTCAATCTCTCCTGTTGAAGCTGTTCCATACTTAGAATGATTGGGCGATAGAGAGAGTGAGAATTAGGATGACGCTGTTGTCCAGTCATTAGGGCACCTACCTAGGAGTTGGGAGACCAATGGTCCAGCCCTCCTGCTCTAATGACTGTTTCATTATTTATCCACAGTGAAACAGCTCCAAATCAGGGAGCCTCTCATTAGAATATCCTATAGCTCAGCGATTAGAGCATTCTTCTGAGAAGTGGGAGGACACTCCTGCCTCCACATGCCCATTCAAAACCTTTCTCCTTGTGACGGTGCACTCCATATGATGTTATAAAAATATGCTAATGAGTGTGAATATAATATAACTGGAATATGCTTCATGTAAAAGGTCTCTTGTAAGGTATCATTACAACACTTATAATCTACTGAGTGTGTTCATCCTATTTATATAAATATATCATTCTTGTATCTGAAACTAAAAATATAAAATATAACTCTGAGGTCCTATTGTAACTGTGCAAAGTGTGGGCCATTAATGGTGGCTTGGAATGATTAACCAGGAGAATTGGTTGTAGATGGCTCTGTTTTACTTGTAAGTCTTCCTATATACATGTGTGCTGGCAAGTGGGCAATAAAGTCTTACAGTGACATGTGATCATGTCATCAGAACTGGAATCCATCTTTAATCTGGTGTTTTTCCATTGAGAAGGAGGGGTGGTAACCCAAAGGGACAAAGGATTCCCGCCTTGAGCAAAAGATATATAAGGGGGTGGAACAGAACAGAGGGGGCTGCAATCATGAGAAATCCCCTAGCTACCACCTTAGCTGGAAAAAGGACTGTACCAGGGGAAAGGATTGGGCCCAGACTAGAAGGAGGCTAGTCTGTAAAAGAGGCTTACTGGAACATCTCTGAGGTGAGATTTACCTGCATTTAGGGTTGTTGTTTTTTTTACTGTATTAGGCTTAGACATGCATGTTTTATTTTATTTTGCTTGGTAATTCACTTTGTTCTGTTTGTTCTTACTTGGAACCACTTAAATCCTACTTTTTGTAGTAAATAAAATCACAGTTTACTTAGTAATTAACCCAGAATATGTATTAATACCTGGGGGGGGGGGGGCGGGAAACAGCTGTGCATCTCTCTCTATCAGTGTTTTAAAGGGTGAACAATTTATGAGTTTACCCTGTATACAGGAGACAGGAGCACTTCTTTATGCAGGGTAAACTCATAAATTGTTCACCCTTTACAATGGCTTTATTTGGGGTTTGGACCCCATTGGCAGTTGGGTATCTGAGTGCTGGAGACACGAGCACTTATTAAGCTGTTTTCAGTTAAGTCTGAAGCTTTTGGGGGATGTAGTTCAGACCTGAGTCTGGGTTTGTAGCTGGCTAGCGTGTCTGGCTCAAACCAGGCAGGGCACTAAAGTCCCAAGCTGGCGGGGAAAACAGGCTCAGAAGTAGTCTAGGCACATCGGGTGGCAATTCCCAAGGGAGTGTCTGTGATCCAACCCGTCAAATTCCCCTTCAGACAAAGGAGGAAATTGAACTGCTTCTCCCATGTCCCAGGTGAGTGCTCTAAGCACTGAGCTAAAATGTATAAGGCAAGCTGCTCCTCCTCCAATCGTTTTGTGTGGTGTGATGCAGGGACCTAACTCATTCTCATAAGAAATGACTTTGGAGCCTAAGCCACCTGACTCCCAGAGAGAGGTTCCCGGTTGTGGATCACTAACAGAGATAGGCACCTCCCTGCAGCCCATACTTAGGCACCTATCTCCAAGCGAGGAGAGGGGCTTAGGACACACCCCATCATCAGCATCTCCCATTGGCTAGCTTAGGCCACTGCCTGCCTAGAGTGCTGTCTTTACTGTATCGTATTCTTAGGTGCCTCTCTCGCTCCATTCACTGTATTGGGAACCTAGGCACCTAACTAGCCTTGTAGATCATAAAGTTGTTCCGGTGACTTCCTACGCATCTAAAAGATAGACTTTGCAATGCTCAGCCTTGCAATGCTTAAGTCTCTTTGTGGATCCAGGCCTTAGAATTTAGACACCGAGTGCAAGAGAAAAATGGTTCCCAAAGAATTTTTTCTAATTTGGCACGATTCAAATCTAATGTGAATCAAGCTATAATTTAGTGTAACAACAAGAATATTATTCATATGCCTGGCATGTTTCCAGGCAAATAGTCTAAGAGTACAATAAAAATGGCTGAGTTGAGGATTCCTGAAAAGTTGTACCAGGTTAGGTAGGATACCTAAGATGCAGAGATGGTAATTAGTTTGACTACATCTCTGTCCTCCTTTTACTATATATAATTATAGAGCAATTAGGTTATTCTTGTAAATGGTACAGTAAATACAGCTATAACAAGGCACCACTGCCATCTTCTGGTAAGCCCATTTGGCTTGCTAGTGTGTTGATTTGTATTTATTTATTTGTTTGTTGTTAGAAAGCTACATAGCAATCCGTTTTTGTTTGTTAATGTAAGCGTATGTTTTATCATTCAGAATTTGTTTTGATCAATAATTCTACTCCACGCCAAGACTGTTGAAATACTGTACTAATTCCACTTTTGCAACGCACAATCTTGAGACTGATTTTTGGCTGGTATTATGAGTGCTATATATATGAAATGAGAACCTATAGCAGCGGCCTCAAATTGCTCTTCCATTCCAGAATGCTGGTTGTGCTTCAGCAGTAGATATGGAAAGCAAAGGTGTGTCTTAAGTCTTACAAAATTAAATCAAGCTGGATATTGCCTATTTGTCACTTTGAGAGAAACAGGTAATATTCAGGCCAGATTCTCAACTTGTGTAAATTGGCATGGGTCCATTGAAGCCAATAGTGCTGTTTTGGCTTAAACCAGCTGAGGATCTAGCCCTCTGTCTTTAACAAGATGTTTCTATGCTAACTTTTTCGAGTAAATAACTGTTTTTTATGTTTTAGCAGAAACAACCCAATTCCCAGCAGGGCTGCCGCTAGAGCACTTGCCTTTCTGGGATCAGACTCACTTAAATAAATAAAAATCAACACTAACAATGAAACATTTAGAAACAAAATCAGTGGCACTCAGTCCATCCCTCTTTGGTAAGGCTTGATTTTCCTGACAGTTCCTGGTAGGCTAGTAGTACCCTTTACCAGTCTCTCCAGCTCTAACTGCCAGCACTGCTAGTGCCCACATATTACAGCTTCACTGACATGGTAATGATCAGTAGAAAATTACCTTTGCTTTTAGTAAAAAGAGAAATTACTAAAGACTTGTAGGTGCTATGGAAATCACACTAGAAGTTTTCCAAAATAGTTGCTTGGAAATTTACTTAGAAATCAATTGAAAAAAAATTATTTCCTGATTCAAGAAATTAACATGCATTTTGACTTAAAAGACTTAAAATATATAATACCAATGACCTCTTTAGTTGAAGGCATATGTGTAGGATAAGTAACTACTGACCAGACTTTGTCTATGTGAATTCTAACACTTGTGCACACAAGTAATGGAATCTATCAGATGATGTAACAATGTGGACTAAATTGTGGGAGAGAGCTACAGTAAATAAGAACATAAAAACGGCCATACGGGGTCAGACCAAAGGTCCATCTAGCCCAGTATCCTGTCTTCCGACAGTGGCCAATGCCTGGTGCCCCAGAGGGAATGAACAGAACAGGTAATCATTAAGTGATCCATTCCCAGTTGCCCATTCCCAGCTTCTGGCAAACAGAGGCTAGGGACACCATCCCTGCCCATCCTGGCTACAGCTCTTGCACCCCCAGAGAATGCTGCAGAAGGCACTGGAGTGCCTAGCTGTACATTCAAACTTTCAAAATCATGTGCTCCCCTCTAGAACTGCCAGCTTGCTAACACAGGGCCTGATCCAACACCCAGGCACGTCAATGGGAGACTTTCCATTCATTTCAATAGGTGCTGGACAGAGCCGGTTTTATGAACTGCGGGGCCCGATTCAAATACCCGGCGGCGGTTTGGGGCTTCGGCGGCACATCGGCAGCGGGGGGTCCACTCTGGGTCTTCTGCAGCACCAAAGGACCCCCCGCTGCCAAAATGCTGCCGAAGACCCAGAGAGGAGACACACACACAGACACACACACCTGCCGCCGAAATGCCGCCGAAGACCCAGAGAGACCGGGTGAGTAAAAAGAAAATTCAAAAAGGCGCCTAAGACGCGGGGCCCTCTTAGGCATGGGCGCGGGGCCCAATTCCAGGGAATCGGGGGAATCAGCCTAAAGCCAGCCCTGGTGCTAGATCAGAACCCTGGTGTATTTGTGGGTAGAGGGAGAGCTGTATTACTGTAGATGCAGAGGCTAGTGTAGTCCTTGAAATCCCTGAGTGCAAGGAGTCCGGCTGTCTGCCCTTTGTGGTGGTGCGTGCAAGAATAGTGGGGGTGTGACTCTTTGTGTTGTCTCCTTCCATCACACAGCCATTCTGCGGTTGGACGCAACTTGGCCCAACTTGGCACACAGCCAGCTGTGTGCGTACATAAAGTTGTGCATGTGTCTTTGGAGGCTGAGATCTCATCCTCATGAAAATCAGGCACCAAGTTCCAGATTCTGCCACCCATATTCCTACCAACTAGTACCTTTCTTAAATATGGGAAAGTAGTGAGGGTGGCACATCCTGGCCTCATATGTCTAGGTGAGTATGTACCTGCTCTGCCTTTCTTTTCCACTAGCTGTGATTCGAGTTCCAGCATTTCTTCCTGGCTGGCTTGTCAGAGGAAAAAGATATTCCTACCATACATTTTCTGTTCTGTCAGCCTGGCCTCAATTTGTGGCCCAAATTATTTAAAGATAAATCTTGCCTTTTAGCCTTTACAGCCACTGTGATGTTCATATCATTCTTTGAGACATTTCCCTTTTAAAAGCAGTGAGTCTGTCACCACATGGAGAGATCTGGGGTCATAAATCCTTCAGAGACATTTCTTACCAAGTTAGAGCGGTTCTCCATAAATACAGAGCCAGCCTTTTTTAAACCCCAACGCTGGATAGTACATTTTTACTGTCCATTCATGCCAGTGACAGATGCCTGGCAATCATGAGCTACTTGTCAGCATTCAGACAGGTGGCACAGAATGCACACTGCTGTTGAGAAGAGCAGAAAGACTTAAAAAAAGGCTTTTAAAATGAGGTTGGAATACATGCATTTTTAAACAACGTCACTTAAAACCTTTTACACAGAAGCACTTCCACAGCTGTGAGCCAGCTGGCAATTATGAGGGAGGAAAAACTGATCTTCAAAATGCTTTTATAGTTAAGTGATTTTGCAAAACATACAGTGGCATCTCTAAAAAAAAAAAAGGCTTCTTGAAAAACATATCCCTTTCCCTTGCTTGTCCTTTTCTTCAATATGATCAGCCTACTGCTGATTTAGCATCATGTGACTTTTCAGTATTTTATAGCTTCTCATAAACAAACTAGGAAAATGCAGCCTAGATGGAGCTACTATAAGGTGAGTGCATAACTGGTTGGACTCCCATCCCCAGAGAATAGTTTTCAGTGGTTCATAGTCAAGCTGGAAGGGCATATCAAGTGGGGTCCTGCACGGATCAGTTCTGGATCCAGTTCTGTTCAATATCATCATCAATTATTTAGATTATGGCATAGAGAGTACACTTATAAAGTTTGCGGACCATTCCAAGCTGGGAGGGGTTGCAAGTGCTTTGGAGGATAGGTTTAAAATTCAAAATGATCTGGATAAACTGGAGAAATGGTCTGACGTAAATAGGATGAAATTCAATAAGGACAAATGCAAAATACTCCACTTAGGAAGGAATAATCAGTGGCACACATACAAAATGGGAAATGACTGCCTAAGGAGTACTGCAGAAAGGGATCTGGGGGTCACAGTGGATCACAAGCTAAATATGAGTCAACAGTGTAACATTGTTGCAAAAAAAATAGCAAACATCATTCTGGGATATATTATCAGGAATGTTGTAAGGAAGACACAAGAGGTAATTCTTCCACTCCGTGCTGATTAGGCCTCAACTGGAATATTGTGTCCATTTCTGTTCACAACATTTTAGGAAAGATGTGGGCAAACTGGAGAAAGTCCAGCAGAGAAGAGCAACAAAAATGATTAAAGGTCTAGAAAACATGGCCTATGAGGGGACTGGACTAAATGACCTCTCAAGGTCTTTTCCAGTCCTATGATTCTATGATTAACTTTCCTGATGCTGATCAAAAAATGTGTGCTGAACAGCCAAATCCAATGAATGGACTAGATTGAAGCAGGGCCAGCTCTAGGTTTTTTGCCGCCCCAAGCAAATAAAAATTTTGGCTGCCCCCACCCCACCTGCACCCCCCCGCCACCCCAGCTCTGGGCCTCCCCGCACCCCCTGCTACCCCAGACCTGGGCTCTCCCCACCCCGACCTGACCCGCACCCCCTGCCATCCCAGCACGGGGCTCTCCCCCCCGACCTGCACCCCCTGCCACCCCAGCCCTGGTCTCTCCCACCACACACACCCCGTGCTGCCCCAGCTCTGGACTCCCTCCTTCCCCCACCAGTGCCCCCCTCCACCCGCACCCTCTGCCGCCCCAGCCCTGGACTCTCCTCCCCGCACCCTCCTTCCGCCCCAGCCCTGGGTCACTGGTAACTCACTCCCAGGACAGGTCATTCAGCAGGAATTTTGGATGTGCACAGAACACAGACAGGATTGGTTCCCATATGGTTACAGAACTGCAGTAAAGTGGTGTGATTGGAGGATATCTGGATGCATATTATAAGACTGTCCTCCATAAATGAGGAAAAGTTGAGGTGCCTTTATTATTCTTTTGTTCCACTCTTTCTTTCTATGGGGAATTTGCCAATGCAATATCACTGTCTTCCTTTTAAACAAATACAACTAAAAAAAAAAAGGCAATGGCTGTTGAAAATAGCAATTACAGTCCTAAAAACCACTGGGAAGCATTTCTTGATCAATTTTATCCTACTTTTTCTACAGCAAATTACAGTGGATCAGTATATTTGATTTGGGAGAAATGAAGTAACAGCTGCTCAAATTGAGCTTGAACACTCCTGAATTTTGAGGTGTTCAAATCTGGAAGGCAGGTGCTAGACTCCCTTTCTGAATATTAGCTAAATCTGGAAAGGAAAAGTCAATTTCTGCTTCCATGGCTCAGAAGTGGAAATCCTCCTATGTGCCTGGTACTGTATCTAAAGCTGCCCAGGTCCAGTAGAGCCTCCCCTCCCTTACTTCTCATTTTAAATTCTAGTGGGATCCAGGTACCTTCCTTGCTAAGCTCCAGATAGAGAGGGACACTGTCCATTTAGTCCACCCAATTTCTTCTTTGGGGGCTGCAAGGTGAGGTCACACCAGTATCCCTAATCCAGTCTGGGGATGTCTTCTGAAGGGGACATCTGGGCCAAAGCCTTCTACTCCTTGGGCACACTTGTTCCCCATTCACAGTGCCACCCCGCTCTAGGAGTGAGCTCTTCATTCACAGCAAGCTGCAGCATGAGGTTTCAGCTACCTCACTCCCCCCCCTTCCCTTTCCTGTTGATAGCGGCCAAGGGAATGCTGGGAAATGTAGTTCTTTCCCTGCTCCAGGGCTGGCTCTATAGGCAGGGAGCTAACCAAGGAACTACAGCTCCCAGGGCCCCCTGTTGGTTCTCAGCTCCCAGGCTGGATCCCTGCCAGCTGCTGACCCTGCAAATGGGCTGCCCCAAGCACCTGCTTGCTTTGCTGGTGCCTAGAGCTGCCCCTGGATTGCAGACTTCTTTTTGTTGTGGAACCAACCAAGCTAGTTGTATATGTATTAATTCATTTGTTCAGGGAAAAGATTTCCATGGCTTCCAGGCAATTGTGGTGAAAACTTGAAAACAGACTCTACAACTTAAGCAAAAGGGTATGATTTTCAAAAGCACTGAGCTTTGACCTAACTATGCTCCCACTGAAGTAAATGTTAAAATTCTCATTGACTTCAATGGGAATACTGTAGTTAGGTCAGTGCTGAATGCTTTTGAAAATCCTTCCCTAAATCCTTAATCAAAACAAACCTAAAAGCTAATTTTAGACTTAAATCCAGTGTTAAAGCTTTAGAGAAATAATCCCTCCCTTGCAAAATGGAGCATAATACTATCAGTGGCAGATTTATAGGGGGATGAGCTCATAGCAGAGAAGATATATGTGGGAATAATCAGTGGCTGGGGAAGGCCCCTTCAACTAAGACTTTCTTTCACCTGCAGATCCAAGCCAATAAAACTAAAAAGAGAACCAGATTATTTCTCTAGAATAAGGGGGTTCTCAACCTCAAAGGGGTTCTCAACCTTTTTCTTTCTGGAACCCCGTTCCCCCAACAAGCTATAAAAACTCCACAGCTCACCTGTGCCACAACAACTGTTTTTCTGCCCAGGCCAGCATTAGGGGGTAGCAAGCAGGACAATTGCCCAGCGCCCCATGTGACAGGGGGCCCAGCAAAGCTAAGTTGCTGAGGCTTTGGCTTTCAGCCTCAGGTGGTGGAATTTGGAGCTCTGGACATCAGCCCCAGGTGGTGGGGCTTCAGCTTTCTGCCCTGGGCCCCAGGAGGTCTAATGCCAGCTCTGCTTGGTGGACCCCATGAAATGTGCTCACGGCCCCACAGTGGGCCCTGGACCTCTGGCTGAGAATGACTGCTCTAGAACACACAAGGAACCATTAAGTTGATTATATACTGTCCGTCCACCTTCCAAGTTCCCCCTCAGGGCAAAAGGTGGGTCTCCTAGGTTGCCATCTATGAGACATAGAAAAACTAACCAATCCCCTCTCACACCCAAGCCCTCAAGGGAACCCTTCCTACCACTGCCTCCCAGGAGCCCTGTTTCATCCAACCCTTTCCTTGCCCCTCCCTGCTGACAAGCCTTGGGTCCATTCTACTTCCCAGTCCCTGGTTCAGCCACCATCATTTCATCAGGTTATGGGGCAGGTTGAAGTTTTCAGCTCACAGAACAGGACCCAGGTGCCATCTTTGCCCCCAGCCGTATGATGTTCACTAGTTACACAATCAGTGCATGGCCATGCACACATGCAGCTTACAGGGAATATCAGTCCCCCCATGAAAAATAATCCTGGTACATTAAAACTTTTCACCATCAAACAGGCAAGATCGTAGAAAAAAAACAGTTGGGCTGCTTAACAATCAGCAAGATGGCAACCCCAGGTTCAGTTGAGCCCTGCTTCAGTTTCCCCTTCTGTTCAGGGCCCCTTAAAAAGTCCACCCAGTTCAGATATTCAGAACATTCCCCTTCTGTGATCCAATTTATGTAATGCTGCACAAAGTCTTTCAAAATTGAATTCAAACCTACAAAGTCTTCACCCCAGTTTCAGCTCTGCCCAGCTCCTCCTCCCTGAGGGTCTATCCTCTCCTTAACGTTTCTTTCTTTTACGCTAGTCCTAAATGGCACAGTCTGTGCTCTTCTTGCTTGGAATTTGGCCTTCTCTGCTTTCTTCACAGGCCTCCTTTCCCGCTGGTGTCTTTCCCCTGCAGCCTAAGGGCCCTGCAGGAGTCTTCTTACTTTCTGCAATGTCTTGCTGGCAACTGTCAAAATCCACCTCTACACTTTCTCTCTCCAGGTCTCTATCTTATATACCAAAGGCCTGACTGGGTCACGTTACCCTACTGGTCACATGACCTTCATTCTCCCCACCCGGAGAGGAAAGTTGGCTAGGTCACAGTTAGGGCTGGCCCTTAAAGGGGCCAGTGACACTGTGACAAATACCTAAGCCATGTAACCTCATGATCTTATTATCATTACCTTTGCCCTTCCCCCCTACTTCCATCGTATTCTGTATTACACTCATTTCTGTAAGTTTTCAAATTAGAAATTGTAACTGTTTATGACATCTTCCCTCATGTTTGGACAGCACCCAGCCCAATGAGGCATGAAACCTGACTGAACCCTGGAAATACTGTCACATTACAAATAATATTTTATTAATTATTACTTTTGTCATTATTATTATTAGATTTTTATTTGTTTATTTGCTCAGGTCAGTATGCAATTTTTTTACTCTTTTATTACCAGATTTCTCATTAGCAACGTGAGCTCCTCTGGTGGTGGTAGTTTTATTTGCAATTGACTCTCAGTCAAAAATGCACAGGACAACTGACATTTCTGTGTTCTCAAATTTTTCTTCTGCAAAAGCTGTCCCTGTGCCAAGACAGTTATGAAATCTTACGGCCCTCAGAGGTTTAGTCTGCAGTCTTTTGCTGACAGAAGATAGATATTCTGACTTACACAGATGGGTAATAGTTAAACTAATGTGGTTCTGTAGATGCCAGTGGTCAAAGTTTATTCATAAGCTATTTGTTTAGTGTATGAGCTTTATTTCAAAAGACAGACAAGAATTGCTGTTTTGATTCCTGTTTCATACATATTCTTTGAATGCAGTCTTTGATTTTCTATGTTTTTACCCAGAATTTTCAGGAGAATTTTTTATCTGTCAAAGTTGGCACAATAATTAACCCATTTGAACACCTACATATTAGCCTTTCACATTAAAATACCAGGAAGAGCTATTGATTAGTGAATTTCAGAAGGTTTTGATGATTATTCCAACTAACTGTATCTTCTGGGCCTGATTTTACACTGGCATAACCAAAGAGTAATTCTTTAAATCGTAAATGAAGACTATGGACTTTCTTTCTGAGGCAGATCCTCTGCTCATGTGAATCATCCTAGCTCCATTGTGGAGTTACTTGGATTTACCTCAGCTGAGGATCTAGTCTTCTTTCTTTTTTGTTAGTCATTACACTAATCTGGCCATTGCCCTGATACCAGAGCCCAGATTTTGTGATCTTCAGGACTAGCCGTTCCCCTGAGCTCTGATCCAGAAAAGCACTTAAGCACATGCTTGACTTTAAGTACATGAGTCGTTCTACTGACATCAGTAAAACTACTCAGATGCTTAAAGTTAAAACACATGCTTAAGTGCTGAATTAGGGAACCAACCCTTTCTGATCCAACGGAGAGGAATGTATTGAAGATGAGGGCCTTTGTATGATGGTAGCCATTCTGATGAGTTGGAGATTTGCTCTTCACATTTGCTTATACGATTTGTTGGCTACATTCTGTATTCTGATAAAGTTTGTGTGTTAGATTCTCTTCAGCAACTGAGATGTGCTGAATACAGGAGAGTCCAAAGGGAATTTTCAGGGAACTGATTGTGGCTTCTTGATTCTGTGGAGGAGCCTATACCAGCATTGTCATGAACTAGAGTAATCTAATATTAAATATCCCCAGTGGTGGGGCTTCTACTACTTCCCATGCAAGACATTTCCACAATCATTAGATTTTTTTGGCCCCCTCAAGGACATTTTAGCACTTTTCTACATTCTATGTAGAGGCTTCTGTTGAATCCGAACTATATGCTGCTCTACACTCATGTCTGTAAGAGAAATTATGTCAGCATTAGCAATACCTTCCACCCACATTATCTTCTTGTTACACTTTGCTTCCAAAGGCTTTAAGAGTTTCTGTATATGCTATGAAATCTCCCATCTATAAGGACAATGATCATTCATATTATTTGGCTGGCCAGAAATCCTCACTGCCACCACTATCACCCTAATTGTCATACTAATTATGTGCTGGTGCTGTTCAACCTGCCAAGAAATTATAAATAGTATAAAAGTAAAAGATACAATACAAATCTATTTTAAGTCTGACTGATTCTTTCACCTGTGTAAATCATGAGGAACTCCACTGAAGCTAACATAGTCACACCACTCTGACAATGCCATACACTGATTAAATGTATGGGAAAATTGATTGGATCTGCAAGTTGCCAGATGACTTTAGGAAAAAAGGGGAGTGTATACAGGGTTAGGCCCCTCCACTCCCTGAGCGCTCTGCTCCCCATTGGCCAGCTAGGGAGATGTGAACTAGAATGGCTCTTGCTTCCTACAATCACTTATTTAAACCCTGCCTTGAGGTAGGCATGCAATATCATGCAGTGTGTGTGTGTGTGTGCGTGTGTCCACCTCCAATGAGCCCACTTAAAATGCCTGGTATGAGGAGATATTGCCCTTCTCCAATGTACACTTTTTTAATAAAGTTGTGCCTTTCCATTTAAAAGCCATCCCTGTTTCTGTCCTCTTTCACTTTCATGTCCTGATCCATGGTATAAGAGGAGATTCAAATCCATAGAATACAGGTAGCTGGAGAAGTGTTTCCCATAATATTTCTAGAACAGACCACAAAATTATTTGGTTTTAGAACATCTTCGAAATTCAAGGTCAGAAAAGTTAATTTTCCAATAGAATATTTAGGTAGTTATAAATCTTCTGAACTTTGTCCAAATAAAGCATCTGTTATTTGTTACTAGTCTTTTCTCTTACAATGTGTGTCAACAATTCTGACATTTACTTAAAGGACACAAGGATTTCAAACCCCACGGAAACCAAGAGTATGTACATTTGCATTGTTTTTAAAATTCTTCTACAAACACTGAGCAGAGTTGGAAGTGGGAAATCACTATTGTTTGTTATGAACTGCATGCATGAGTCTCCCTTAGACTGACTTTTAGTTGATATGAGTAGATGACTAATGGACTTGAATTATTGAACTGTTGCTTCTAGCTCATAAATAACATACTTATCTTTAAAGCTACCCATATTTTGTCCTGCTAGCATAAGGTCTAAAAGCTACTGCATCAAAATGATGTCTGGATTAAGCCGTTTTTTCAGCTACTGACAAAAAAGAGGTGTAGTATATTAAAATCAAGTAGCACTTCTCTGTCACAAAGCATGATCATTTATTATAAAGCATCCCTGTTACAGGTTTAACATAAAAAATATGGATGTTACTGGCATTTGCCAAGGCTCTTTAGAATCTGTTGCACAATCTGGATGGCTTAGGGCAAACAGTTTGCTTCCAAATATCATATGTTGATAAGAACAAAAATGAATGTTTAAAGTGTGTGCTCCATTTATGATAACACTATTTCTCTGGAATTTCAAGGCATTGTGTAATTCCTATTTAAACTTCATAACATTCTTTTCAGTTGTGTAAGGTATAGGGATCTTTTGGCCCACAACTGAAACGCTACTACCTCCAAATTCTAGACAGTATTTGTTTTGCAGCATGCTACAAAATGAAATATATTTGTAATAAATTTCAACTGTGTTCAGTAATTCTGCTAATGCACACACATCCATTGTTAATTAAAAACAAATGTCAGCACAAGAATTGTAGCAACATGAACTTTAATATTTGCAAAATAGTTAGAAGAAAGAGGAATCATTTGCATTTTCAGATTTGTGTAATCCTTTTACATTTTAAAAGGCCTAGTACAACTCTCCGGTGTAGAAGATGGCAATAGCAAATTGTCTTCCTGACACACATTTGGTCCCAAAGCCATTCTCTGAGTTTTAGGAAACCTCAGTTCTTCATAACCCATAAAAGCAGTTATTCTGCATTTACCCCAGAGCAGCTGAGGGAGCAGTATTTGGACTCCAATAGAGTTTGTCGTAAAACTGGGGAACATTTTCACAAAAATAGCATTGTCATTTTTTCTGATTAGTTTTGAATTTCAAAATTTCTTCTAAAATTTAAAAAATGACCAACAGCTGTACCATGTAATTTGTCTAAATGCAGTAAACAAAGTTGGGCAAGAAATATGATGCTTTCAAATGTATTATCTTAATCAGTAGTTTGCAGGATGCAACCTTCCAAGGAACAATTGTGTGTGTCTCAAATCAACAAAACAAGACTCCTATCCTGCAATCAGATCTATGCAGTCAACCCTTTGAATCTACATAGAGCCCCAGTGATTCTTAAAAAAGATATACAAAAATACTTGGCCCAGCCTCTTTCTCGGTAGCACCTCATTGGACCTCACCTACACACAGACATTTGTCTGCAACTGATTTATTTCCATTTATCATTACCCCTATTTGAAAACATCCCTACAATAGAAGAGGTTTCCATCCATATGACCCTGTTCACATCCAGTCTATTTGAATTACATTTTCAAGCAAGATTTCATGAGGCACTGTATGAAATGCTTTAATAATAACACATAGCTCTAATGTAGTGCTTTTCAACAGTGCTTTACAAAGGAGGACAGTATTGTTATCCCCAATTTACAGATGGGAAAAATTTACTAAAGTCCATTCACATCTGCTGCATTCTCTGCATCCATTACATTCTGTCACTGTGTCATATAAAGCGGTTAGGTTTGTCTGGCATGACTAGTTCTTTATGAACCGGTACCATTTATTGCTCATAGTTCCATTAGCCTCCAAAGTTTGCATTCATTTATCTTAATAAATAACAAAATGCTTCCCATTTGATTCATAAGCCCTTGGATGTTAATGAGCAGAGATTAGTAACTGTATTTTGGGGCTTGGTTTCAATATGTTTCTAAAAAAAGTTACTACTGTAATATCTCCTTAGTGTTTTGTCTTAACTAAAGCACTTTTATGCCATCTGCTGGTGGATCTGATGCCAGCTAACCAGCGTGTGTAATATTCCACATCACAAGTGTTTTGATATATACAGAGCCATTGTAGAGTGAAATTCAAGCATAGCTAGAGGGTCAATTCAAAGCCTATGTAGCACTTGAACACTATTTGATTATTTAAATGGTATGTGGGTATTGAACTGGCCCCTTGGCACAGTGCTGAAATTCACTCTATATTTTTATTCAGTATCATAGAAGATTTTCTGAAAGATTTATGACCTCACTACAGGCACTACATAGAGCTGGTCAGTAAACTTCGAGGGAACTATTTTTCAAAATAGAATGACACTTTATGAAATTGTGTTGATTTCATCGTGATTTTGTTTCAGAGGAAAAAAAGAAAAAAAATATTCTTACAACATTGTAAAAAAAGACTAACAAATTTATTTAAGCATGAGCTTGTGTGAGCTAAAGCTCACTCTTCGGATGCATAGAATGGAACACACAGACAGGAGATATTTATACATACAGAGAACATGAAAAGGTGGAAGTATGCATACCAACAGGCAGAGTCTAATCAATTGAGATGAGCTATTAGAGGGAAAAAACTTATAGAAGTGATAATTAAGATGGCCCATAGAAGGTGTGAGGAGAACTTAACATAGGGAAATAGATTCAATTGGTGTAATGACCCAACCATTCCCAGTCTTTGTTTAAACCACAGTTAATTGTATCTAGTTTGCATATTAATTCAAGTTCAGCAGTCTCTCTTTGGAGTCTGTTTTTGAAGTTTTTTTGTTGCAAAATTGCCACCTTCAAGTCTGTCACTGAGTGGTTAGAAAGGTTGAAGTGTTCTCCCACTGGTTTTTGAATGTTATGATTCCTGATGTCAGATTTGTGTCCATTTATTCTTTCATTGCTGGCACATGATGGCATATATCACGTTGGTAGATGTGATGGTGTGTCTGATGTGATTAGGTCCTGTGATGGTGTCACTTGAATGAAATCCATCAACTTCATGAAAAAACTCGTACAGATACAGACTGACATCATCTTCCTTTCCAAATGCAAACAGATGGACATCATACCAAAAGGACTAAAGGTAAAAAATCCATTACAATCTACATACCACACAGACTATGCTGACAGATTGTGCCACACAAACCACCTGATCAACATCCTATACAGCAAACAGGGGAAGATTAAGACTGAACTCTCTAAACTAGATATTCTGATGAAAACCAACCTTCTACACAAACTTCCTCATGGACAAACTTTACAAAAACTAGACAAGCCATTTACAACAAAAACTTTGCTTCTCTACAAAGAAAAAGGACACTAAACTGTCTAAACTGCTACATGGCACAAGAGCCCACAACAATAGCTCCTTAACCCACCCAACAATATTGTTAATCTTTCCAGCTATTCTCTTAGCCCAGCAGAAGAATCTATCAACACACCTCTGAACTACATAACAACCCACAGAATCCTCCTACCCACGCTATAATAAAAAGGATTCTGCATGCAACATCACTTGCCCCATAACCTAAGCCGTGCTGAACACAATGCCATCAACAGCCTCAAGAACAACTCTGACATCATAATCAAACAGGCTGACAAAGGAGGTGCATCATGTCATCATCAAAGATGAAAATATGAACAAGAGGAGGCCAGGCCTCTCTCTCTCTCACATTCTACAAAGCCATTACCTCTGATCCACTGATGATTTAAAAAAAAAAAACACCCATCTGCTCAAAAAACTCCTGAGAAAGCACAGGAACAGATCTATACAGACACATGCCTGGACCCGACCAGGTGTATTCTATTTGCTACCCAAGATCCATAAACCTGGAAATCCATCATCTCAAGCATTGGTACTTTAACAGCAGGATTGTCTGGCTATGTTCTCTCTCCTCTCTCCTGCCCCCCCCAGCACCACTCAGCTCTTCGAGACCACACTGACTTCCTGAGGAAACTACAATCCATCAGTGATCTTCCAGAAAACACCATTCTGCACTATATGGATGGAAGCCCTCTACACTAACATCACACCACGAATGGGGACTACAAGCCATCAGGACAGTATCCCCGATAATATCACGGCTAACCTGGTGGCTGAACTTTCAGTATGCCAACATCTTCCATCCCACCATCAACCTCAGCCTAGACAAATCCACACAAGCGGTCCATTTCCTAGACACTACTGTGATCCCGACACACCACACGATCCATTGTCTACAGCCAAGCTCTAAGATACAACAGAGATAAACACCTACAAGATCTCTATCAATTCAGCTAAACTTAAACCTACCACACCCTGCTGAAAAAAAAAGATTGACAGAGCCAGAAGAGTACCCAGAAGCCACCTACTACAGGACAGGCCTAAAAAGAAAATAACAGAACACCACTAGCCATTACTACAGCCCCCTAACTAAAACCTCTCCCATCATCATCAAAGATTTACAATATCATAAGAAAGATCCCTCACTCTCACAGATCTCCACACACACAACATAAACACTAACCCAGGAACCTATCCCTGCAATAAAGCCCGATGCCAGCTCTGTCCACATATCCATTCAAGTGACACCATCACAGGACCTAATCACATCAGACACACCATCAGACCTGCACATCTACCAACGTGATATATGCCATCATGTGCCAGCAATGCCGAATAAATGGACACAAATCTGACATCAGGAATCATAACATTCAAAACCAGTGGGAGAACACTTCAACCTTTCTAACCACTCAGTGACAGACTTGAAGGTGGCAATTTTGCAACAAAAAAACTTCAAAAACAGACTCCAAAGAGAGACTGCTGAACTTGAATTAATATGCAAACTAGATACAATTAACTGTGGTTTAAACAAAGACTGGGAATGGTTGGGTCATTACACCAATTGAATCTATTTCCCTATGTTAAGTTCTCCTCACACCTTCTATGGGCCATCTTAATTATCACTTCTATAAGTTTTTTTCCTCCTGCTAACGATAGCTCATCTCAATTGATTAGACTCTGCCTGTTGGTATGCATACTTCCACCTTTTCATGTTCTCTGTATGTATAAATATCTCCTGTCTGTGTGTTCCATTCTTAAATAAATTTGTTAGTCACAACATTGAAACATCCCATCTTGACATTTTGAATTGAAACATTTTTATTTTTTTTCTTTTGAAATGACTTTTAATTTAGAAATGTGTTTTCTCTTCTCTTCTAAAAATTCAGAATGGAAATGAAACATTTTGACTGCCAAAACAAAATAATTTTGAAATGTTAGGGTTTTATTCTGGATCAGAACAAAAACAAATTTAGAAATTACAAAATCTTACATAAAACAGAATTTCCATTCTCTGTCTCGCTCTATAGCTAGAAAATAAATAGATACAAATACTAGTCAGTGTTTAAATTTGAAATAAAAATGCTTCCATACTAGCCTGATTCTGATTTCATGTTCAGTGATTTTACAGGGGTATAATTCCATTGACTTGGTTTGTTTCTTTGTTTGTTATTGAGGCCTCAGAACATTCTTAAGAAGTTTTCTAATGTCAACTTTTCATTCAGTTCCCTAAATGGAATATTATTCATATCTAAATAATAGGGGCCATTTGCAGCTTCTAGTTACACTGAGATTAACTCCTTTAATTTCAAGGACATTACTCCAGATTTATACTAGTGAACTGAGAAAATGTAACTTTCTGGTCATCAGTGAAAATCCTTTCTCCTTTACATCCTAGTCACTTTCCTTGCGTGAGTGAGGCTGGATGGAATTTCCTTTAGAAATCCTCACTGCCATTCCCAATTTGGTCAGAAAGGCCACTTTAGATTGAGGCTATTCTATCAAAGTGCTCTGCAAAGTCAAATGAGCACTGTTATCCCCATGTTACAGAAGGCATGGGAATCAAACCTGCGTCTCATATATCACAGATTGCTAAGCCACACAGTTGAT